>NC_139318.1:1710000-4180000 GCF_056507025.1 Lutjanus erythropterus
CTCCCTGGAGTCATCCTCAGAACATTTGGTTTTCAACTCTAATATAACAGCTGAAGGATAATCTACAGGATGCTGGGTAATAATGGAAAATAAACACTGATTCTCAACAGCAACACAAAACCAAGGTCACCCTGACAACTGTGTACAACAATGACTGTCCTGCTTATTGAATGGCTACATACAGCTAAGGCATTCAGACACGGACGTGAAATGTTCATTTCAAACTCAGGTTCCTCAACCTCACAGAGGTCAAAATCACATTTTACACATATTACCTTTTAAAAACTTTTCACATTCACATGCTTTGAAGAAGTTTTAAGTGCTTAAAGAAACTAAACAAGTTCATTTAGAAGTTACAGAAGCTACTCTAAGGCTGCTGCTGCTGCTCAGTCCTTTAAGTTAGCAAAGTCAAATAAAACAGGATGAATCGTTTATGTGAAGTGGTTTTTAGTAGAGAGTTATAGCTCATTTTTAAGTTTTTTAAAGGTTGCTCCCTAACATCTGTGACATGTCAGGCAGGGTTTGGCATCAATAACCATGGTCTGATGGCCCACGGCTACAAAAAGTGACTCTGTGTTGGACAGTGACTGAGTATATTGTACTTTTTTTCTTACCGGCTTAGGCTGTTGTGTTATTGCAGGCGTGATAAACTAAGCACTTCAGACTGTTAACAAAACCGGCCGGCTAACACTCTTTACTTAAATCCTCACTGTGGCCCACTTGTTAGTGTTTCTGATGTGTTTGTCTGGTAGATTTATAATGATTACTGCTTCAAAGGTTTACAGAGTAGGTTTAATTTAAATAATCAGTGTTATGGACATTCAACTTAGTAGTCAGCTGTCGATTGCACTAATGTTTGTTAGATCACCTACAAAATGCAATGAAAACAAATAAAGAGTGACTGTGTGGCCACAACATAATGCATGTAAGTGAGCCCCTGTGGCCACCAAGTTTTATCCTCATGGTGTGAGCCTTCACCATCACAAAAAGTTACAGCTCTACAAATGTTCTGATTTCATCACACCTTTTAGTTCAACAGTCTATGAGAACAGTGAACAGTACTTGTCATCGGCTAGCTACTGATATGTCAGGGCTACTGAAGTATTTAGGTTTAGGTTTACTAAGCTGACTCAGACAGAAGAACCAGGAACACAAAAGAAAGATAAAAAAAAGACAATGAAAATGCAGGAGTGAATGTCTGCAGGAGTTTAAGTGGCTAATATCTGACACGTCTAAAGAGGGAATATACTGCAGCAGGTTTGTTCTGGAACAATGCCCTCAATAAACAGCACGTCACAATTCATGGGAAAGTGGGCAACACGAAGGTCACAGTTAAGGAAAGTCGTGTTAAGCTGCTTTAAATTGACTTTCTGTCTTGTTTTCCCATTTACTGTACAGTTTACATTTGGGCCACCAAAAATGTACTTTGGCCACCAAACTCAGGAGCTTGGTGGCCTATGGAACCAGAGGTTAAAAATATTAGTTTCTATTCCTGATGTCTAAAACCTGCATTGTGCAAGTAGAAGTGCATGTAATGAATATGAATTTAATGAACTGCATATTTCTGGATTCAAAATGACTTCATTATAAGATTAGATGGATTCTAACCATGACAAAAAGTTGTACAAGGAGCACAGAGATGTGCTGTTGTTGATGTGGTGTGAACTGCAAAGGCAGCAACTCATGAAGCCTCAACAAAACAAAAAAAAGTATGTATCCAAATGAATCCAGCATAGTGAGCAGTCACCAGACTCAGAGGGTCTGTCCGGTGTTAAAATGACAACACTTACTTCAACCCACAAACAATACAAAGGCTAGAAGGCCCACCTCTCACCTGGAGGTAATGAAAAGATACGTCCGGGCACCACAGGCTTCCTGTTGACCAGAGCGAAGGACAGCTCCGTCTGCAGGAACACAGCCGAGGCCTTGATGAGATGCTGTCCAAAGCGCAGAGTCGACATGTCCCACTGACTCAAAGGTCTGCAAGAGACGCAGAGACGGCAGGTGGTCAATAACCTCAGACTAAACAAGAATTCTGTACATCACATACGACTGGAGGCCTCACACAAGAACATTACTGGCATTTTTAATCCAATTAGATTTGGCTTAAGGTAACTCTAAATCTAACAATGACAAACTTCGTCAAGAAAACAAAAATAGACTACACACATCATCACAATACACATACATCAAAGATACACAGTAAGACATGAAATCTAACCACTTGAAAACAACTAGAAATAGAAAGTACTAAACAAAAAAGACAAAAAGAAAACTCTTGACTTCAGGAAAGGCTTGGAGGTACAGTATTATAACTAATCTTAGGCATTGGTAAGTTCCCTCCTGGTTTGATCACTACATAACTTTAATAAAATGCCCCAGATGTACATGGGCCACCCCGCCTCGAGATTTTCAGCTTGGGGCTGAGAGATTCCCTGCCAAACTACTGACTGAATGAAGGTTTTAAGGGGCAGTTCAACCCAAAAAAAAACCTGGCCTATAGTTCTATTTATCCATCTAGATTTTTTGGTATGAGTTGTAGAGTTTTGGAGATATCAGCTGTGAGTGACCAGGGTATGATTTTGGTAAAGAGACATTGCTTTGAGCACCATAGGACTAGTGTCATCTAGTTCCATTATATTGGCGAGACAGCAGAAACATCTATGACCGATATCTCCAAGACTCTGCATCTCACACCAAAATAGTATACATGGATAAACAGCACGACAGACCAGAGGGAAAATATGTATTTTTGATTTAAGGGTGAACCGACCCTTTCAAGCTGCCAAGGTACTCTCTTCAGCAGAATAGTGAGCTGCCTGACATGGACTCGATTAGTTTTTCTTACAGGGATAGTTCACCCAAAAATGATAATTGAGTCATTATCTACTCACCCTCATGCTGACTGATGGTCAGGTTTATTTTGTTAGCCCACAAAACACTGCTGGAGTTTCACAGGAAAACAGTGCTGCAGAATCTTCCAAACAATGGAAGTGAATGGTGATGAGTTTTCAAACAGAAAAAAACAACTGAAAAAAAAAAATAAAATGCCTCCCAAGTCTCCTTAAGGCTTGACACACCACACACACACACAGAGTTCAGACAGTGTGCATGTGAACATGGCTCCAAGCTAAAGATCTACATTGAAGATTCAGGTTAAAAACATGGTGTGAATAACTTTTTTTTGGGGCAGCTTGCCATGTTGGGGCTTTAGGAGACTTGGATTACACCAGACAAGCAGTATGGAGGCATTTTATGTTTTTATTCTGTCAGGTTTTTTTACATTTGAAAACTAGTCACCATTCACATCCATTATTTGGGAGAATCTTTTTATTTTACTGTGAAACTCCAGCCGTGTTTTGTGGACTAAAAAACTAAACCCAACCTTCAATCAGCATGAGGGTGAGTAGATAATGACTGAATTTTCATTTTTGGATGAACTATCCTTGTGAGAGTACTGTCATTGGATACTGTAATTTTTTTTTAGGGGATACCCAGACAGTTACTGATCACTTATGATCCATTACAGAACGTTTTCGGAGCAATAACTAAACTGACTGTTGGTAAGAGCCACTGTTACTGTTGTCAACACTGTTGGAGGCGAGAAATGAATAGTCGCGTTCACACTTTAGTGTGGTTGAATTGCTGGAATGTGGAGGTCTTCATTAACTCAAGCAGTCAAAAAATGGAAGCACGAATGTGTGGCTAATGGTGGCATATTTAGGAGGTAAAAGGCTCAGCATGAGAGCTGCTCAAGACCACAGAAACACTTTGTTCCAAACCTCTCACCTCCTGTGAACCGTCAAAAAACATAATTATCAATTTCTCAAACAGCCCTCAAGGCTTGACAGCCTCACAAATTCTGCTTCTACATTTTATCAAAATATGACCTTGGTATTAAAAATGATGAATCTCGCTAACTAAAGCAATGATGGGAGAAATGCAATAACAAGCAGGCCTGAAATATTGAATCACAAGGATAAATGAAGCTCATGGTTTTGCTTTCATTCAGGTAGTAATCACAGCAGAGGTGAAAAAAGACATTATTGTGTGCCACTGTTTCTCTCACAGTGACACTCCACTGTGGTGGAGAGATAAATCCATCTTATCGGACCGTGTCTGAGATAGAAAGATGGTGTCACATCTGACAAACTCCTCCATCAACTGTTACACGGTTGACATCCTGCTGAGAGAAACCATTATTGCCTGCACGTAACATACAGATGAGCTGAACTCTGCACAAACACATTCTGTTTCTGTCTCTGTCACTTTAGGGGAAAATGAGAATCCTGATACTGAAACACAGCTAGAACAGGAAATCACTTTATAATCAACATGGAATTGAACTAGGGATGATAACGATAAATCAATGATTGATTAATTGGTCATAAAGGACATAGAGGGAGGTTTTTTAAAAATATTTCAGGCTGTAATCAGGTTTGGGCTGAAATATTCTAATGAGGGTCAGGTTAGGGTCAGTTTCAGAATTTTGTCGGCATTGGGCCTTGACAAGCTCAGCATTTCAGGAACAATTAAAGTGCTATACCTGACCACCACCAGAAGTGGTTTGGCTGATTGCATCACATCCGTCCTCACTTTGTCTTCGGAGTATTTACCAGATTGCAATTCAATCACCCCAAAACACATTGTAATGCAAGGTGAAAGGGGGTACAGTACCATACTGTATGCTTCAGGTGGGACATGTTGTCTGAGGGCCGAAACACACTGAGCCCAGTGCTGAATCTGAACATCACTGTGTCAGGATGGTGTTAGGCAGTATGGGATGTCCTCAGGAATATTCAAACAGCACTGCTTAGGTAAAACGACTGCTGATACTGTGATGACAACATCAGCAAAGGTTTGATTAGGTACATGCAGCCTTGAAAAAAAAAAAAAAAAACACTTGGCAGATAACTATCTGTCACCCAGTCACCTGCCAAGTGTGATTGGGTGCATAACCTGTAACACGGGCTAACTTCAACTAATCAGATCAACTCACTGAATGGAAGGCAAAGCCAGCCTGAAGAAGAGCAAAAACATCTTTTCCACCGATAAAAACCTTCAGTGTCGCCCTTTGCTCTTCTTTCAGTGAAGAAATTCTCTCCAGTTCTGATATAACTGATGCTATCACAGTATCTATGCAGCCACCTTTGTTTATTCAAGACAAGTGGTTCCGTGGACACTTCTCACTGTCTATGCAGCTAAAACAGCACCAGCAATCCCTCCGGGAACGCCTACTGGCTCACACCACCTCTGGGGCAGACACAAAGGGATAGCTTGGAGCCTGGCAAGATGGATTCTTGTGTGATTTTGTGATCTTGTGAATGCAGCTACCTCACAAGGTAAGACTTTTTTGGGACTCATAACTCAAAGTTTAGGACTTGGGACTTGACTCAAGACTTGCTTGTGACTTACACAAAATTACTTGGCCCCATCTCTGCTTTGTGGCAATAGTCTTCTACCACGCTGCTGTGTACACATCATATAACACATTGGCAAATACATCTGTTACAAATCAGATTTTTGAGTGTAATGGAATTAATTGTGGTTAGAGCGCCCTGATAGTTGAGTATTTTTTAATGAATCTCAAACACCACAGACAAACATGCCTCTTCATCTGCTTAAAAAAGCATTCATATTTTTATCAAGTAAATACAAAATTAACAGTCAATTTCTGGTCCTATTTTGAATCTCAGCACCAGGTGCACAATGTGTTCAACTAAAAATACTTTCATAGAGTCCTGAAACAAATACCAAAATGCTGATGCATGTCTGCCTGAGAGGGGTGAGGGTCGGGGGAAGGGCATGATCATTTGGCACATTACCATGACCAATTTAATTACACCTAATGATGACTGTGAGAGGATCCCCGTCTTTTTGAAACGTGTGCGAGACTAACTGTAATGGGGTTAAATGACGCCTAAGCGATTACACGGCTCCTCTTGGTGGGCTGTGTGGCCTGATGGAGGCAGAAGAGGAGGAGGAGGAGGAAGGCTGGAGCCTGGAGATAATCACAGCACCGTGCAGGCTCCCTCCTGCCTCCTATCTCTCTCCAGTCTCCTACCTGAACTGCTCAGCCACTACACAGAGACAGAGAGGAGAGAGGGAGAGAGCCATGGGTGAATTTGGATTTGGTCCCAGAAGACTCATCCGCTCTCTGTCTCACCAGCTGTCTCTCCTGCATTAGCATTCCAAATGCACTCTGACAATTCCACAATTAAGAACTAGAATGCTGCAATTAGTTCACTGCGTGGAGAGATGACCCAATTAGTGTTTACTTTACACAGATTTTATCACCTTCAATTTGTAAATGCCAACAGCCTTTTCAGCTACAAAAGCACAACTGATTTCCTTCTTTTATTGAGAGCGCTACCAGCAGCACCGGCCATAACTCCCACTGAGGACACACAGGTCGTGTCATTGTGCTGGTTTCCTGGGGATTTCAATGATGTAGTGAACTGAAGTGCAGTTAACAGTTCAGATTGTTGGATATCAACGGTGGAAAGATCCTGCTAGGATGATTATATGCAATTAAAGGAACATTTATTTTGAAATATACACTTATGGTGTATAGTATATTTTCTTGTGGTGTATGGCCACAATTGTTTGTGTGGTTGGTTTATTCATTCACTTGATACAGCTCAATCATCATCTTTGTTGGAACATGCCTGCAGTGTTTACTTCCACTGACACATTTTTCTACACAGTTATTTAATAAATATATACTGTTTAAATGTGCATACAAACATGTATGTACACTCTGTTCTCCCAACACATCAAATACACAACACAGCCTCATACCTCAACACCAGAATAGGTTGATTGTCAATTACTCCCAAAACAATGTACCATATTACCAGTGGAGAGAACTGGCAGCAACAGACTTACCGAACCTTAACTAGGTCACATGATGTTACGCACGTGGTTTACATCACATTGTAAAAGGGTCACAGTTTGGTTAGGTTTAGGCACAAAAACTGCTTGCTTAGGGTTAGGTTTTTTTTTAAACCCAAATCACAATCTTTTCCTGTTCCATTTGTCACATGACAGAAGTGATGTCACTCGTGTGACCAATTTCACGCCCATTACAAAGTTTTAGTTACTCAAAAAAAATAACTCATTGTCTACTTTTTGTTCCACACTACACTCCTGCATGAAAGTCCTGTGCTTGTTTGAAACATTAATCAACCCAACATCCTCCTCCAAATGAATTCTCACTCTTTATACTTCTCCTGTCATGCTTGCTACGTCCACTAGGAGACTCTGCCCAACAATAAACAGCCATATCAGTTGGAATAAGTTGCCTGCACTTTCAACCAACACGCACTTTAACAATGATGAGAACTGGCTGCAAATTCTAGTTACGTTTTGATGGTCTGTCAAAGTCAGTGACCCAAAACATGAGTTTTTATGCCTTTATTTTGAAAATCCACCTGGATGTTGAAAGCTATGCCAGATATAAAATCACTCAGATCTTCAGCATATGTTTCTGCACCATGCGACCCATAGAGCATCGCAACAGAGACTTCCAGTTTGGCAGTCTGCTAACTCTAATGGGGAGAAAATGATTTAATTGTGTTGCTCTTAGATGTTATCAGACCCCATGTGTCAAATCCTGATTGTAAAAAAAGTCGTTTTGTGAGGGTTGTGATGCTCAAAAAAAATTATTAACCATTTTACAGCTATTTTTCTGTCACAATGTAAGCTCATGGTAAGTCTTTTTGGGCCAGTGGGCATCATGTGACATCATTACACTGCTTTGCATGATGTTAAATTTGCTTCCAAGTCTGGTGCACGTCTTGCAGGCTTGCCCTGCATGTGTAACAGACACTGTCACTGTGCTACAATCTACAGTTAAAGTCTACAGTCTATAGTTAATTTTTGTTTCTTATCCATTGTGCAGTTAAAATACTAGACAATGGATAAAAACAAAAATCTGTTTCCAAGGACTGTTACTGTAGAGAAGCTTTTTTGTGTTCTTCTGTCTAATTTTCTCAAAATCAGTGACAGGTCTTCCAGGATGGAATCTCTACCTTTCCAACAACTGAACATTAACTTTTATTTAGTTTGATGTTTGGAACTACCTGAATAATTCATTATCTTGGAGTTATACCAGGAATCTTTGAGAAAAACAGAGTGAGTGACAGAGTGACAGAGAACAAAGAAGCTAGCTTTAGTGTGGTGGATTTGTGGCTGCAAATTGTTCTGCTAATCTGAGCATTAAATAATACTGCTCACTGTTTTCATACTTAGTTAAACTGTTGACAGTGGGGATCATATTTTTCAATGCTCGTTTTACAGAGTTGAGTGATGTTGATGTTGTTGCGGATTGCTGCCTTATGCGGGCTCTTGGTTGGCTGTGGTAAACAAGTTTTGAAGGCCAGTGACACCGGGTTAAGTGTGGATATACAGTATAGTGCCACCTCTGGTCAGCTTTAGCAGCTGCAGACTGCAGCAGCACCTGTGACTATCAAACAGCAAACACACTTCTTCTCTGTTATCTGGAGAGATTCTGCAGGAGACACACAGACTGACAGTCCCTATATATAATAGTATACTGATATATGACAAAATTGAAAAAACTTTTGTTATCATTATATATATAAAAATACATACTGATCAGAGGTGTAAAAACAGCAATTGATTAAATTTAAAGTGACAGAAATTACATGTTGTGATGTATTGGAGAGGATTAGGGCCACATGTGAAGAATCTGGGAGTTCTGAGACTAAAGTCAGATTATGAGAATAAAGTCAGAAATTTGAGTTTAAAGTCAGAACTGAAAATACAGTCAGAATTCTGGATTTAAAGTCAGAATTCCAAGTTTAAAGCTAAAATTCAGAGAATAAAGCCAGAATTCTGAGGAGGAAATATGAATTATGAGTTTAAATTTTAAGTCAGAATTCTGAGAATAAAGTTACAATTCTAAAAATAATGTTAATAATAAAGTCAGAATTTAGAGAATAAAGTAAGAATTTTGTGAATAAAGTTAGAATTCTTAAAAAAAAAAAAAAGGCAGAATTCTGGTATTAATGTCAGAATTTTGAGAATAAAGTTCTGATTTTATTCTAAGAATTCAGACTTTAGACTGAGTTAAAAGAACTCAGATTTGTCACATTTGGCCCTCAACAACTTAGAACAACAGTTCAATTAGTCTGAAGGGAACTGCAAAAAATAAAATATATCAATAGTATGGTATGGTATGGGATACATAGTATGGCATAATATAGTATAGTATAATATAATATAGTATAGTAATTGCTTTTAGTCAGTCCTGGTCCTACTGATATCATTATTGTGGAGACAGCATGAAAACATGAAACAACATAAACCATTACACTCTTTTCATGCACAATCAGTAGTTCATCCAGGACATTCAGAGCATCCTGCCAACAACATCACCACCTTGACCACAAAACACACACACACACACACACACACACACACACACACACACACACACACACACACACACACACAGAATCCAGCTGACCAAGTCCTGATGAGGGGCTAATGCCCGTGTGCTCCCTTCTCTCCTCCAGCTGAGGTTTCCCACCTGGACGAGTCAGTGCCTGCCTGTAAGCATCTGACATTTTCACTGACATCAAACAAGACCTGGCAACAGCTCTCCACACCAAAGATGACATTTGCAACGTACATTTTTTTTTTCTCCCCGCTGTCAATGATGATCCGCTGAGGGTAGATTTTTTTGCCTCTGCACTGTGCTTGGGTCAGCAATTTCACCACCCCTCCAGGTGGAGGAGACAGTCCAATCAAATACGTAAGACATCAAAACTCTGGAAACTTTGCTATAATCAACTTTTCAGTTCAATTGATTTATACAGCACCAAATAATAACAGAAGTTTTCATATAGAGCAGGTCTGGACTGGACTCTATATATCTGTTCTCAGTGAGCTCTTATTGCTGCACTCCTTTTCACAGTATGGCATTCAGATGTTGTTCATTCACTCTCTGTGACCATTCTTAACCACCAGTAGCTGGTCAATACAGTACCTCTGGTTCTTTGACTTGACCCCCACTAAGCCTGGAGTTCAACTCAATCACCAGCCTACACTATTTAACACCTTGGACCAGTAAATGGCTATTGATTATCACACGGGGGCTTTGGTGAGATTGGAGCCAGGTCCTCAGAGCTACAGACTTTCAGTGTCATGATGTGAAAGAAAGTGTAAAAATGGAGATGCAGTTCTTTCACCTTGAAAAGAGAAGCTCTGAGGGAGGCTACTTCCTGTTGTTCTTACATGATCTTGATGTTTGGCAGAGGGAGGGAAAGTTGTGCTTCTTATCAAATAAATGCTGTCACGCTGGCCTCCATTAAGACACATCATTTCATCACTGGGTCCTAAAAATATTACTGTCACTTGTGTGATTCATGTTCAGTGATATGGTGTATAGACAAATCAGACAAAGTACCAGAAGTAAACAAGCTGCCATTGCTGCAGTGGCGTCCTCTTATAGTATGTGAATGATTCAATGTGAGCTGTCATAACAAGTGTGTTTTGTATGTAATGTTACTTTTGACAATGGAAAAAAAAAACAGGAAGCAAAATACCCAGGCCTTTACCTCATGGCAACTGCCGCTGCCTGAGACCATGCAGTCTACAGAGATTCACTGGGTGTACAGAGGACCAAGATGTTCACCAGAAGTGGATCAAGAATACTAACAGAGACGATTTGTTCCTCCAAATCTTGAATACCTATGAAAACTATGAATTCATACATTTTTGATATATATTACAAAGTATTTCAACACTTAAATGTGGCAGAGATGGTCTGTTTTTTCTCTACATTACCAATTTCTGGCTGTTGTCACAACCAACATCTAACTACAACATCAAATTTGAGGAACATTAATATTGTCATCCAAAAAGGAAACTTCATCAGTTCCTAAGGACCACTGTCTAACACTGTCAGTCCAAATATCCACACTGTCACTGTCAGCAGGCAACAGCAGCCAGTCTAGAAGGGAACACCAGGTCCACATCCCCAGACTGATCTTCAGCCTGTGTCCACTGCAGGAACTTGACAACATGTTACGTTGATCAGTCCCTCCAGGAAGTTAGCTCCAGGCGATGCTGTGATCGCAACAATTCACACAAATTCAACCAGTCCCTGCAAATCGCCATGTAACTGCAAATTTGACATCATAAATGCTGTCACACATACTGAAAAGAACAGAAGGTTTGTTGCTGTTATTGCCATTTATTAACACTCATGCACTTCTTTATCTACAAATAAAGCACATTTTGTTAGAGTTTTTGTACTTGTGAGCCTTTTTGCCGAGGTTACTTAGAACACTCAGAACACAGTGTGGATTAGTTCTCCCTGAAGCAAGTTGCCTTTGATTGTAATGAACTATATATTTTAAAAAAAATAATTGCAACTTTCTTTTGCAACTTTCACTTGCTTCCACAATTCTATTGCAAAAAAGGCCTAAAAACACTGCAACATGCATCACAATTTTTTAGAAAAGCTGTTGTGAAATTAGGCATTTTTAGGCATTTTAGGCATTTTAGTGACATAACACACCGTGAAATCCTTTTGCCTTTTTTCCCTGACAGGTCCCTGGAACTATAAATTTTCAGGACATGATAGAGTGTGAGTAACTCAACTTGATACAAAAATAGATCTCTGCAGTTTCCTCAAGCTCTACCGAACTCTTGAGTCTGTTTTAGCTCATTATTTTGGTTTTCTACCCATTAATCTCAACTGCTCTCCTCCACCTCATGTCAAACAGCAAAAGTTAGTTACTTTTCCACTAAAGGGCTCTGACAACTGCTGGTGAACACAGATGAGCATTTAGCAGCTTCAGAGTCAGATATTTGTCTCAGGGCATGGTGGAGAGTAAACCAGAGTGAATACTGGAATAATATTCATCAGGTGGACACAAAGTCAACTCCAAATGAATGTTCATGTTTACTTATGTCAACTTGGCCAATTGCCCCCAAGTGTCCAAAAGATGAATCAATGCCATTTTAAGTCAAATAAAAGAACATGAAGTGTTTGTATGGTTAGATCTTATGTAATATAAGATCATGTGACTCCTCTGTATTGTATCGTATCCTTTGACATTACTGCATCGGGGCAGCTGACTGCTGCTGTGTGTGGAGCTGCTGTCAGGTAGCACAGCCACAGTTTTACTGAACCCTGGAAGAGTGTGTGCAGCTCGGCTGCTTTGACTTGACGCACTGTAAGCCTGGGGGCAACCTCAATTACATGTGTGGCTGGTGTAAATGGCAGCCACCCACAGCTCTAATCTTAAATTGCTTTCACAGCACAGGTTCCCTCAACACACAAGTTTAACTTCACCTCCTCAGGTAATAAATACACTAGAATATATCACATACAGAAGTAGGAACACACACACACACACACACACACACACACACACACACACACACACACACACACACACACACACAACATATACGTATCCCTCTTCAGAATCAGAAAAGTGACAAAGACAAAATGGGAGGCTGAACAGTATAACAACATCTCATCAATGGGGAGTAAATCCAGTATTGTCGTAAGCATCGTATAAAATTGTGCAACTGAAAATGAAGCTGTACATCCTTTAAAGAGCAATAATGTCTGTATATCAGAGGGAACATGTAAATGTCACAATTTGTTCAAATTATCTTGTCGATTATTGAGCCTTCCCAGGCTGCCATTGTAAATAGGAATTTGCTCTTAATGACTTAATAAAGGTTTAAAAACATGTAGAAGCATGTCAACTTGTATCAGTTTTTGGTAATGAAGAGTAGCTGACTGACTGCCAGTCTTACTGCAGGATCATGGTACTTGAAGAACTAGTTTGCACTGCACTGAGATTTTTTTTTTTTTTAAACAAGAAAATAAATGGGAGCCACATCTTTAAATATAACAATATTTTCTTCCATGAAATCATGTGATCCTAGTGTTTCTATTAGGGCTGTCACAATATCAGATTTTCACTTCATGATTATTGTGGCCAAAAGCATTTACAATAACAATATTATCATAATATCTGTAGAAAATCTGAAAATAAATTACCATATCAGTCACAATTATCTTTAACTGTGTTTATTGTGTGTTTTGCCTTTTTGTGGCAAATGAACTACTCATTGTCTTGACTGGAAACATCTAGTCAGCCAAATATTCTGTCCAGTCTGCAGTTTTCCTTTGACATGTGTGAATATTTCTGATCCATTTCCATCAACACAATGCATACCCACCGCAGTGTGTGTGTGTGTGTGTGCCCATACGCACATACAGTGGCTGTGGATGAGCAAAGAGTGTGCTGATGACTGCACTCAGAGCAGGCAGGTGCTGGTAATCAGAGCAGAGGAATTAAAATTTAGTAGTGAAGTTGCTTTGTGGCAGTAAATGTACAGTTTGCCCAGGAAAACACTGCAGAAAATGTCCAAAAAGTCTTGCTTTCCATTTGCTGGGTGAAGTGAAAGGGGAACAGATTGAGCTGCTCTCAGGCTGTGGAGCACACACTGCACCGCCCAGGTTACAAAATGAAAAAAATATATATATTTTCAGTGCATTTTTACTAGGAAACAGCCTCCTGTACAGTATATGCACATACTGTCGAAAAAAGAAAGGCTTCAGTGCACGTTTACGGCCATCACATGCAGCTGGGACAGGAGAATCTTGGAGCTGGTGCAGACAGCTGTGCTGATACAAATGAATGTGCCTGAGACATACAAGTGAAAAACACATCTGAGTCAGTTTCAGTTAGAGGATTTCACCCAAAATATGAATGTAGAAAGATGGAGAGAGAAAGTCTGTAGCTAGCTTGTTACTCTGTCATGGCATCACATCAGTGTGTGACAACATAAAGAAATGGAAATTAATTAATTTATTTATTAATTAATCCACCTTTGAGCCTAACTCCACCCACTGCATAACTGAAAAATGCTGAAAAGTGGGCAAGGGGATGAGCACAGGGTTGAGGCATGAATGGCAAAACCACTCCATGGGGCATGGCCTCATGGACACACTGAATACAGCTCAGTGTAGCAATAAGAGCTAACCAACCATGAGATTTGTGGCATTTGTTGTAATGGGTAAGGTTTGGAGCCACTTGCAGCACACAGGCACAGAGTAACATTTGGTAATGACTTTTACTGGCACACAGCAAAAACAGGAACTTGAGCAGACGAAGAAACACAAGGAACAGTTCATTCTTCGGCCCACGCACAGTCTCTGATGGGAAGGCTCCGGGAGTGGGTTGAGCCGAACCTGGGATTGGGACTGAGGACAGGGACGAGTCCTCAAACCCAAACAGTTCACCTCATGGGCAGGCAGAGGTACCAGAGATGGGCTTATAGGACACAAGGTCGACAAGGCGAGGACTTCGGAACCACGAGAGCAGCAAAGTCCACAAGGGATGACCAAGCGGTGAGTCGGGACTAGAGTTGGGTGATATGCTATAATTTTCCAAGTGATCATCATCAGCCCATCCATCAGCGATTGGCTATACCGTCCCCCTGCCCACTTTCTACCGTCCCCTCACGTCTCAGCTGGGATTCACTATGTTACGCATAGTGCATACATTCACTACATCCAGTGGACAAAACAAACTCACAAAGTGTCGAGACATTGTGTTTTCACACTTATTTTCTATTTTAAACAGAAAAATACAACTGTTCATCTTCTGAATTCAAGTTTCTCTCTTATCAAACTAATACAAGCTTAAATGTGTGTCATTAACGCCTTGGAAAATACACTTCATTTAAACTTGACAGAAAAACACAATTCACCAAAACCATCTTTGTTATTCTGTCCACTCTTCCAACAATCACCAACTCTGGTTTGGTCAAAATAAATCCTCACTTTACTGCATGGAAAGAGTTTAAAGAGTCTGACTCTGCAGGCTGTTTTCCTCTCACTCGTCACCCAGCTCAGCGCACTCACGGTCAGCTGAGTGGGTGTGTACTGCACCGCTGGATGAGAGCGCGGTGTAGAGCAGAGGCTGTCACTCTGTCTATTACATTAGCAAAATAAAATGACAAATATCACCCTAAAAATCTGGCAGAAAAAGCAATCTGCGATGGATTCAGCCCATCATCGACAGACTGTCCAATCTCCCAACCCTAGTCGGGACCAAGTGGAGAAGTCAGGACCAGGTGAACAAACAGGATGAGCAGACAAGCCAACAAGGAATGAGCCAACAGGTAGGCAGCAGGAGAACAGAGCGTGGCATCTCCAAAACAATCTCTGAGCAGCAGTGGGCAGCAGACGAGCAGATGGATACACTCGTGCTGCAGCGTCGTCGCGGAGAAACACCACACAGCCATGGGCAGAACAGACAGAAACCAGAGACGCTGAGGCAGAACTTGTGGTTAGGGACGGAAGGCTGGTGTGTTTACCAGAAGGTGGATAAGGAAGGCTGGTCAGAGGCAGGCAGAGTCAGCAACGGGAGATCAGGTGGGTATGGAATGCTGGGAAGTCTTGGATAGGGGCAAAGAATGATCTGGTAATGACTGTGTTTGCTGGAGAGGCTTATATACTGGACTGATTGGCTGATGAACAGCAGCTGTGGCAGCAGGTGAGCAGAGTGAGGTGATCAGGTGGGAGGGGCCGGCAGGTAGAGTGAGGCAGAGGCGGGGAAATTTACTGGGAGAGCAGGAGAGCAGAATGCAGACTGTGACATTTGTGGCCTTTTTTGAAAAAGTTTCTCCACAGAGAGGAGAGGCTCTCCGGTGTGCGTGTGTGTGTGTGTGTGTGTGTGTGCGTGTGTCTGTCATAGCCCTGTTGTTTATCATGGAATCATCAATCATGGTAAAGAATGCAGGCCGGTGGAGCTTCTACAGCCATCAAAAGAACCAAAACTGAAAAATACCAAGTAGAGGGTATTCGGGGCGATCAAGGCATACACACTTATAGCATATGGTGAGAGGGGCTGCTGTCTGATGAGGCCACAGCCCTGACTAGTGATGGGCAGCTGTATAACACCTTAGAGGCAACAGTTTCTGACATTGTGCATGAATTGATAAATATTGATAAATAGTTTAACTGACTGGTACCGACTGGCAAGGGTGACAATGTTTAATCGTGTAGTTCACTAATCACACGTATCCCTCTTGTTAACATTATTATTATCGTTTATTATTGTTTATATATATGTGTATGTGTATATGTGTGTGCCACAATAAAAAGTCGGCTCTAAACATTGACAAGACTCAGGTTGATAAAACAGTGTTTTGAGCCATTTTCAACCCATTAAGGACAAAAGAAATGTCAAAGAAATGTCAAAATTAACACCAGCATTGATGTGTTTCATCACAATACAGTAATTAAGTTTACAGCTAAAAAAACATTAAGGGTATGATTTAGTAAGATCCCAAACAAAGAGTGCTAAATTGCATGTACATTCTAACATATTACATGTTTGGTTGGTGTGTGTTTTGTGGGTGATCAACTTAGAATAATTGTGTAAATGACAACAGTTGCAAACACTGTGGAGACAGCAGGATTTAAATGAGGGTTTTGTGTGTGTCACAGGTTTCCACCATGGTGAGTTTGGACGGAAAACAGAATAACTGCAAGTGTATATGGAATTCAATCCAATGGAGGTGTTAGTGGCAGAGGCAAATTAAACATGTTGTTGACCTACAGCAAAAAAACTCAAGAACAACAGATGAAATGAAGAGAATATGCCAAGATACAATGTTAAGAACAAAAGAAAAATTGGCTAATAATAAAAACTTCATCCATCTTCCAAAAATAAACAAATAAATAAATAAATAACAACAATAGAAACAATAATAAATCCATTGCGCAGGAGGTGTGAGCTGTGTCCTCTGTGGCACGAGTGCTAGAGTTGGGTGATATGTTAAAATCCTCCAAACGATCATCATCAGCCTCAGCTGGGAGATGTGTGCAAGTGGCGAATTCAGTATGTTATACATACTGTGTACGTTCACTACGTCCAATAGACAAGATAAACTCACAAAGTGTCTAGAAATGACATGTTCTGACATTTAGTTTAAATTTTTAACAGAGAAATACAACCGTACACCTTCTGAATTCAAGTTTATCTCTTTTACCAAACTAAAACAACCTTAATTGGCTCATGAACTCCCTGGAAAAACTCAACAGAAAAACATGTAAAACTCACCAAAACCGTCTTTCTTTGTCTGTCCACTCTTCCAACAATCACCAACTCTGATTTGGTCAAAATAAATCCTTAATTCACTGCATGAAAACAGTGTAAAGACTCTGAGTCTGCATGGTCAGCTGAGTGGGTGTGTACTGTGCCGCTGGATGAGAGCACGGTGCAGAGCAGAGGCTGTCACTCTGCAGACTATTACATTAGCAGATTAAAATGACAAATATCACCCTAAAAATTGGCCAAAAAAAGCAATCAGGGATGGACTCAGCCCATCGTCAATAGACAATATATTTGTTCAATCGCCCAATCCTAACAAGCGGCCATGTGGGACACTTGGACCATTGTTGCACATACCAGGCAGCTGGTCAGCCTGTGTCTGGTCTGATAATGGCCATAAATGCCCTGACAAGAGGGACTGAAGATAGGGGAACAGGCAGTGGTAAGGTCTCTCAGTCCAAGCTATACAAGCACTGTTGAAGAGGAGTGCAATGGAGCAGGGGAGCACACTGGGGGCGAGACGCGCAACCTGTTAAAAATCCCCAGTTCAAAATGTAATGTTGGTGAAAATAAGGAAACAGGAAGACATAATAAAGGTCAGTGTTAAGTTTCTTTATGCCACAGTGGCTGTGAATGTTCACCTTCATTTGGTTATAAGTAGGCTGTAATGAATTGATGTTTCATCTTGGTGTTTCTCTGCATTTAGGATTATTGATTGAAAATGAAAGTAAATGCATCTCACAAAAAACTAATGAGAAATGACTTTAAATCAGAATATTTCCTCCTCACCACAATAACAGCAGCCATCTGTGCACCGCTGGGCCGATTAGCAACATTACATACAGACATGGTCACACAAACTATTTTCAGGCTTAGTAAATCGCAGTGCATGTACTAAATATCCTATTTGCATTTTGTCCTACCAGTATTTTAAGGTAGAAATGCCCCATATTACATATTCATTAAGGTAAATGGACTGTGTGTACTGTCTTGCACATTTGAACACAATCCTCAGTGCACACCATTAGTAGATCAGTTTGTACATTTTGTTTGCAGGTGATATCACATTTTTACACATTTTTACACATACAAACCTTCAGTAAATCAGGATGTTAGTGTGCAATACTTCTACAAAAGGCGCTGGATTATTTACACAGTATCAAAGGTGTATTATTAACATTCCTTTAGAAAAGAGAATACTACAGTATTCAAGATGTTTATGTGGTAAGTACACATATTAATTTCTATGGATATTGTTTTGAACAGGGATAGTGGTACAACTGTTGCTGTAGCCTCGACTTCTAACCTCAACAACTTAACAGGAATGCTGATAGAACACTCCACACAGACGCCAACAAAGCCTTTGTAAAAAGGCCAGATTGACACACAAAGCGCTGGACAAATGTGCTCTGTGTCTTTCATTCATTTGCACTGACAACCTGTGTGTATTCAGTACCTGATTAAGACAGCAGCTTAATATGCAGTCAGTTGTTTGCAGTTTGGCAACTTCTTTTCCCCATGTAACATGGTCCATGTTTTATTTATTTCCCTCATTGTGATGTAGTGATAATTTTACTATTGCTCACGGGTCACTACAGTATAAACCACTGTTTCCCAAACTTTATGTCTGGGACCCATTTTTTTAAAAATAACGGACCATCCCGGCCCAAGTAACAACAAGACTTATAAATAAATTCTGCATTTGTTTGTGCATAAATGAACATTGTTGACCATTTTTACTGCCATTTCCACATCACGTTATATTATCTTGATGCTTCATTGAAAACGTTAAAACTTCAGAAATGAGAAATAATGTTAAGCTGATTTAACAGGTCATCTCATTGGTTTTATTTCCTAACATAGGACATTTAAGCCTACTCAATGAGACAAAATAAGTGCATTTTTTACATTATCTTTAGATTGTTCTTTATTTTTCTATATTTTGTGTTCTTAGAACTGTGAATTTTTTTATTTAGGTGGAAGCTTCAAATAAGCCCTCTGGGTTTTTTTTGCCTGTTTCTGCACTGTATCTTATTTGTCATCTTTGTCATGTATTCTTTTTGCACCTGTGATGGCAGCCAATGGAGATATGGGGTGGGACCCCTGTGAAGTTAAAAGGAAAGCCAGTAAACCTGTGGAACAGGCTGCTTGGCTTACCATTCAACAGGATGGCCAGTGAAATATTTCACTGGGACCTGTCTGTTATGGGTGAACGGGCACTAGAAATATTTGATGTATTAGCAGAGTGTGGACTTGAGGTACATTATTATTTTGAAAGAGCAAAGGTAGAGTTGGAGGAGTTTCAGTACCAAGCTGGGGCTAAATGCACACAATCATGGGCAGAGGAAATCTGGCAAAAGCCTACACTGAGATGTTATTGTTTATTCAAGAAAGTCTACAACTGTGAAAAATATGTATAATAAATGTGATTTTTCTTGCTCCAGTTTGGCATTATTCCAAACGCAGTAATTTTGCCTCCTGCATCTGTCAAAGCACTTATATGTATGTATGTATACAACAGATAACTACAACAATAATAATAACTTTACATGTACATATATATATATATATATATATATATATATATATATATGTATGTGTGTGTAAGGTTATTATTATTGTTGTAGTTATCATCATTATTATTATTATCATTATTATTGTTGTTGTGTACACAGTTAAGCTGTGGTATATTACCACTACATGTTGAAACAGGAAGATACAGAGATGTAAGTGAAGAAGAGAGTTTGTGATTAATGTGAGCTGAATGAGGTGGAGGATGAAATTGTTCTGTATCATTGTTGTATCGTGATTTGAGACAAATATTGTTGCCTGGAGCTATAATTGACTATCTTTATGATAATGTTTTTGCATTTTCTGAGTCTTTTTAAAGCACAGGAATGGAGAAGAAAAGTAACATCTGATAGACAGAGATGATCAGATTTTAATTCGCTTGTCCAATTCTGATTTCCGATTTTGGCTGATTCCAATTTTCAATCTTTCTATGAACTACAACTGACAGCATTCACAAACATTTTTGCAACTTTGCTTGAAAGTTTCATAACAAAACTTTGACTATTAAATAACTTTTACATTTTCTACAAAAGTGCTCCAGGTTACAGCCAGGCCTTATTATGTTATTATATTATTATATTATAAGATTATGTACTAGAGGGAGGACCATCTTGCAAGATCTTGTGGGATCTCGCAGGACATAATTTCACGTGACAGAAAACAGAAAGAAAAGTTGAATGAAAATGAGGAGACACATCAGCACAGGTTGTTTATTCTTCAGTCAGAACAGGAGATGAGATTTTAACTGTCAGTCTGTGAACATCAGTCTGCTGCTGGCTAACATTAGCATGAAGAACTAGAAAGTTTAGCGTTGTTCAGTGACATCTTCAACCACTCAGCTGCTAGGTCTCCTTGTAGACTGTCTGTCTTTCTTTGTCCTGTCCTTGGAATCTGTCACTAACACTGATTTCGTGGAGCTGTGCTTGTGTGTTTGTATTGTGATTATATTGTGGGATATGAATATCAGTGATATTTGAGTGAGATTATAATTTAAATTGGAATTATGTTTATGCCTGACTGATGCTGATGTGTTGTGCTGTTTGATGATTATAAACTAAATGCCAGAATGTTTTGGCTGTAGTCTGAATAATCCCATATGGGGTGGGTCATAAGAATGACCAGACACCACAAAAAATATTAGTTCATTCATTCATTTTTTTTTAATTTACACAAAATAAAACTAAAAATAAACTGTTTCCAGCGAAAAAGTGAAATTCTGTAATGTTCTGGCTAATATAATATGGTGCTAATAAGGATAGAGACTCACAGGCACAATAAATGACCTTTAGTGGAAATGCCTCAGTGTTGAAGGAGAACAGTCACTGCAGGTTTCAAGGTAGCAGCCAATCAAGCACAAGCTGCTCCTTTTCTTCTATTGATAAGACATTAAACAATCCATCACAATCCAATAAGAGCTTGTTAAAGCGCAGCTTCGGCCTGCTTACACAAGGAGATCACACTTATTAACTGAGGTCAATGTAAAATCAATTAACAAAGAGTAAATAAAGCCTGCATCATTTCACCTGTCTGCTGTGTCAGGTAGCTGAGTGCCTGCTTAGGTAATAAAGGCTTTAATCCCACCTGCACTCCTTCATAACAAATTTGATTTAGGCGAACAGCAGGACAGCCCTCCTATCAGCAATTTCTTCATTTCTCCGTGAAGGAAAAAAGCGATGAAGCAGTCTGGTAGCAGGGCAGTCTGGGTAAAAGAGAAACTCAGAGATAGAGAGTAGCATAACACTGCCTTTTAATTAAAGGACTACATCTACAACACCTTCGCTGAGCGACTTGCCCATGTGTATCATACGCTACACAAATGGGACTCTCGTGCTGAAAAGGAAATCTTATTTAGATTCAATTTTCTGATGGGAGGTATATGAACAGTATATCAGTCAGGCACACTTATCAAGTCTTTAGGCCAGAATGAGTATTACACGCAGAAAAAGGATAAGCAGATAGCAGGGGACTAATAAAAAGAGTAAAGGGTAATGTGACCAAACATGTGCTGTGATTGGTTAAACCCTCTTGTGTGTCAGGAGGACGGTGTGGACTGGTAGAAGCAGAGGGGAACCATTACAATGCTTTTTTATTTCAACCATGAAATCAGTTCTATTCTGTTCTGACAGCCAGAGCTAAAGAAGAACCCATCCATGCATTTAACCTTCATTCTCTGCGTGTCCACATTCACCAATTACAACCCAGAACCTGATACTGTTTCCAAAATCAGAAGCTTGAAATATATAAAAACACTTTTTTACATATACATTTTACATGAACATGCACCTATGTGACTTTACTACATCACTGTCATTCCACCAAGCACTGGACATTCTTTCAATGTTGTATGATTAATTCATCATACAATTAATTCCTCTATTGTTTCAAGAAAAGGTAACCGTAGGTTGGCGAGGTCACTGTGACATCAGCAGTTAAAAGTAACAAATACTCTAAGTAGTGTTAGCAATGAGCGCTTTGTACTTAAGGATATTTCTAACACCAGTAGTTTTACTTGTAATTGAGTAATAGTATAGCAATGTAACAGTACTTGTGCTTGAGTACAGATGTTCAGTACTCTTTCCACCACTGAATGAAATGAATAACAATATGAATAGCAAATAGTTAATCATGTGCATTTAGGCCTACTGCTCATTGGCAGTGCATGAAAAAGTTGTCTTATCTGATGCCGTCACTCTCAAATGTGTTTGGGAATCACCCAGTTGAAACTTTTCATCATGTCCAATATATCCTCTCTTGTGCTAGCTTGATAAATGTTAGCTCCCTGTTCTACTGATTCAGACTTTGTAAAGGTACCAGTGCAACAACCCCACAGGCACACCCTGGCACACCTGTGGCTACACCATTGTATGAAATGTTCTTTTCACCTTTCACTTTCAACTAAAACTGGATGTAGATGAGATGTCCTTGAATTGTCGTCTTTTCAGAGGCATGAAAACAACGTCTTTTGACCTTTCACTTTCGAACAAAATCAAACCTTTTTTAGATAACTGGCAAAGCCGTCTTTTCAATGTGTATGCGACCAAATTTGACTGAGTGGGGCGCTTTGTAGAAACTGATGTAACTGAATAAGATGTGTTGGCCAATCAGAGCCTTGAACAGTCCCAGTCATCATAAAAATAGTTCTTTGAAAAATTGTTCTCAGTTATACAACAAATAGTTCAGACCAAGTAATCTGGTCAACTCTGCATATAATACGTGATCAAACCAGCATGACAGCCCCTCGTGCTCATCATGAAAAATACAACTCCACCGTTTCCATGGCAATATTCTTACTGCCACAGCTGGAGCAAAAACCAGTGGGTTGCAATTAAGCAATATTACACCACAGGGTGTGTGATTTGTGAAAAAATCATCTGTTTTTGAAATGTTTTCATTCATGAAAATAAATCAGGAGACACAGTGAGCTCATGCAGACTATGACCTCCTGTTAGGATATTTCTAACAACACTTGCAGTGTCATTTATAGAATAATTGGATTAACTTTCTTTAATGAATGTAATTTATGGTTGCTGTTACACCACCCTGTTAGTATCTGTGAGCCTCTCTTGTGTGTGAAAAGCTCAGGAGCAAATAGTTTTGTGGCCACAATGAAAATTGTTGTTTTTGAAACAGGTCAAATGCCATAGATATGTATTAAGAAGATTTTATAAGATAAAAATGTGATTTGTTTTTTTTTTTTTAATGTATTACATCTACTTTTTTCACTTCCATTTTTTGGGAGATTCTGCAACACTGTTTTCCTGTGAAACTCCAGCAGTGTTTTGTGGACTATGAAACTACACCTGCTCTTCAGTTGACATGAGGGTGAGTAGATAATGATAGTGAACTATCCCTTTAATCTTGCTCACAAACTTCAGTGTCACTGTTGTACTAATAATGACAGCAAAGCACACCTTTTCATGTCATATTGCTTAATTTGAAGTAACACACATACAACATTGTCCTTGTATTTACAGGCAGACAACAGTAAACACTTGAAGTGCTAAGCATGTCACATACATGTAACAGCATTTAAGGAATTGCCCTATTATGACTGGAGGTAATTTGCCCCCCCACAGCCTCCTGGTTTATGTTCCATGCCTAAAAAAAACAAAAGAACCAAAGTGTGTGGAGGGACCAGCATCATCATGCTCTGTAGAACATGACCAGCTAGTTAGACATTTTGGGTAATCTTGGGTTTAAGTAACGTATACTGACAGGAGCACCATCTCCAAACACGCAGTATGTCAGCATGCTATTTTGAGCCACAGTAGACCAAGCCCCGCCCTCACAGGGTCAAACATAACAAAGCACTTCCAGTGGTCTTTCATCAGGCCTTGGTACTCCACCATGACACATAGAAAACTACCATTTATTTATGTGTTCATTTATTTTGTGAATGTAGCTGCTGTGCTGGTGTACATACCGAAAGCTACTTCTACATCTCTGTTCAAACAAGTTTCCTGTACAACTTATATGAGTCAACAGTTTGTAACAGACCTCTCTTACTTATCATTACACACACTTTCTTGACATATATATATATATATATATATATATATATATATATATAGACATATATATATATATATATATATATATATATATATATATATATATATATATATATATACATACATATATATATATATATATATATATATATATATATATATATATATATATATATATATATATATATATACATATATACATATATATATATATATATATACATATATATATATATATATATATATATATATATATATATATATATATATATACATATATATATATATATATATTTTTTTTTACTGACATAGCTTTTCAAGTACATCTTCAGTCCTCTCATGCCACTTTCCCCTTGTCCCCATGGGAACCCTGCTGACCTGGATTTCTTTCACTTCAGGGTAGAGATGTTTTACCAGTTCTTTAGATTTCTTTTACTTTGCCGTTTTTCCAAGTACAGCATCCAGCAGGGTTGATTCTGCTGATTTGAAATGTTATGGCAACACTGAGGATCATTGTCCTGACATCCTTCTTCATGATCAGGTCACACAAAAAAATTACAGAAACATGTTTTTTTTACCTTATAAACTAATAGTGATTAATTGATTGTTAGTATTTTCAACTAGCGGCTAAGGAAAGGGCACAGAACTTGCAACCAGTCTGGAGAGGAGACTGACCACTGAGCAGAGCAGAGCAGGAGTTTGGAGGAATTTAGACTGCAGATTTGAAGGTACAGAAACCTCTGACTGAATAGTTGCCATTGATAATATAGTAAACTCAGACAGCTAAAATGTAACTATCATCCTCCATTTCCTTTAAGAGCCAGGTGCACCTGCCTGCATGTGGCTTAACTGCAGTGTCCTAGAAGCAGAGTGTATGTGCGTTGTGAACGTGCTTATGTAAGCACATCGTACTGGCTGAATAATGCATCCTTTAAATAGCAGGAAAATGCTTCGCCATTGACTGCCTCAAGCTAGCAATGCACCTGACTACACCTCATTTTGAGACCAACACACCCATGGGCGCACAGATGGGCACAAGTACATTTGCTACCTACACAGCGTGGGTGCTTGGTGAGAAAATGACAACTGCGTCAGTCAGAAAATAGCAATGACAACTTCAATGCGTGCTGTGCACTGGGCGGAGGATAGAGCTCTAGATTTTCCAGGCTAACCTATAGTCAGTCACAGGACAATACCATGTAGGCCATCAGTGGAGAGAGGACTCACCAAGGACCCAGATGAGCTGAATCTCCTGGGCAGACCTTGCAAACCCCATCTGTTTACCTCTCAGTAGGTTTAAGCCCTCATGAATGTTTTCTTCAAAGCTGTTTTTTTTGGGTATTTACTAATCAACCTGTTCTTATCCCAACTCATCAGACAGGGATGTTTAACCACCGTCAGTCTGGGTCTCATACAGACACACAAGGTACCCTTCAGAGTCTGTGACATGCAGCCAAGAAACAGTTTAACGTGGTTAATGTGAGAAGCTTGTAGTTTGGGTGGGCTTAGGCAACAAAACTATTACAATACAATCAGTATGTTACATTATGATGTGTTACGTTATGTTACAAAGTGTGAAAGTCCTGTGTTTGCTTGAGCCATTCATACACCCCTCCTCCTCTATACGTGGACTTGATTGTTTTACAGATCAGCCTGTTTTACAGCAGCTAATGGGCACTGTGTGTGTCTATATGAGTGATATACTGGTGTCTGATGAGATGAGAATGAGAACTGGCTATTATTAATAGTGTCAGACAAGTGATTAACAGGAAGACACAAGTGAGACAAGGGAGAAAAACAACAACAAAAAGGATAACAATACAGATCAGCTTAAGCAGCTAAAAGAAGGTACCTGAGTAAAATGGTTGGTGTGTGTGTGTGTGTGTGTGTGTGTGTGTGTGTGTGTGTGTGTGTGCAAGGATATACAGGGAAGAGAAGAACAGAAAAAAGTGAACAAATAATAACAATAATAACCATTAGAATAATGATTGGGAGACAGAGAGGGACAAAGAGACAGACAGAAGAGGAAAA
Organism: Lutjanus erythropterus; assembly: GCF_056507025.1. Lineage (NCBI taxonomy): Eukaryota > Metazoa > Chordata > Actinopteri > Lutjaniformes > Lutjanidae > Lutjanus > Lutjanus erythropterus. Next base: position 1,736,237 of record NC_139318.1, read on the forward strand.
ACAGGCTCCTCTGGGACATATCTACTTGGGCACTGGGGACCAAGAGGTGTCAGGGTGGAACTGAGTCGGGTCAGGACAGGCCAGAGTGTGTTTATTTATCTTTTTTTTTTTTTCTAATTTATTTTCCCTTAATTATTTAGTTATGTGATTACAGATTCATGATTGTAAAGTTATAACTTTGGAACCAAATTATAACATGAATAGAAGAAATAAAGGTTTAGTCTAGTTTTAATGAACTGAAATAACATTTAGGACATTCAAGACTTTAGAGGTCTGTGTGGGTCAACCTCAGTCATAGTGGTTAGAACTGTAGGAGAAGAGGAGACAGATGCACTGGAATGCAGCCTGTAAATGCTCATTAAGATAAACTGCCAAAGTCTTAATCTGGCCTATAGTGAACATGAGCCACCACCAGTTACTGGTCATATCAGACCAAGCAAGACTGTAGCAGAGAAACCTCTGAGGGTCACATTCACTGAGGCTTCTGCACCAGTTTTTAAGACACAGATGTGTTGCATGCTGCTCCACAGTGTATTTATCAGGCAGTAGCAGGAGGCTGGAGTCACCAAGTGTGTCAAGATGTGTCTCACTCCTCAGTCCCATGACAACAGAGGTCAATTATATATTCAACAGGATGTACATAGGTCACACACAAAGAATGAATGTGAACTTGACGTGTGTATCAGCCAAAGAGAGATACAGAATATGACTGACCTGAAAATACATCTGCTTTAACTTTGATTTTAGATGTTACATTTGTCTTTGTAGAACAATGACATCAGGCCTCATTCATGAAACGTGTGCCAAGTTCGTTGTTACCACCGTGTGTATGTTACTAAGTCAGAATCATTCTAAACCAACAGGCTCACGCTCACTGTCTGCAATTTGCATACCGCCACACCCACATTTCTTGATGTAAGGAAATATGTTTGCAGTATCATGGAGGAACAGGTGAAGTTGTTTCAACATCACATTCAGACAGACTCAGGCAATGCTGCAGTGTGTGTGGGTGTTTATTTGTGTTTAGAGCTTAACCACTGTGAAACAATCAGGAAATAACTTTTTATTTCTCTGATTCACCTGCTGTCTACCAACACTGAGCGCCGCCTCGCCACATTCAGTCACACACAGCTGTGCTGCCCGTGTCCAAGGAGGAAGACAGAGAAGACACACTGCAAGTCACAATAATAACTCTGTGGGCTGCAATAACCGAGGCATGAATGTTGTGTCCATGGAGAAACAGACTGTGTCTCAGGTGATGAAGAAATGGTTTGACATTAAAGTTGATGTGGAAAAAAGAAAAACAGACCAGAAGGAAAATAAGAAAACAGGTGGAGAGGAAGGAGCAGCTGATCTGTCAGCCCAAGATAAGTGATGCATCGCAATTGTTCTAAACATCCATAATGAAGCCTTTTTTAATGAATGTGGTTTTGAGATGCTCTGCATTTAGTTAAAGGTGTGTTTCAAAATTTTCTACGACAACTGAGCTGTTATCATTTGTGCATATGCATGTTTGAAGCAGCTGTAAATTTGCTCACAGAGTACCAACAAATTTGACAAATTCAGGAAGAAGAAAATCCCCCCAAAAATCTAAGATTTGTGTGTAAGATGTTCCTGCACATGGTTTAAGCATAGATTTGTGCGTATACACTGTCTGCAAATGAGGCCCAATATTTTCCATTTCATTTCTTTCTTTGCAGCTCAGAAACACGGTCCCAAACATGACAGAACAAATTGGAGAATATCCACCATGTTGCTGCCAAGTTGGACACAGACTGAGAGGGCTGATTGAAAATTTCTCCACACATATTGTACATACATGTTTGGATCAACCAAAAACTAACTTACTCAGCATGAATACTGGAGATGACTTCTCCTAAAGAGTGGTGCTTCAAAGAAGCAATATGTAGCCATTGCACATGCAAAAATGAGTCCTACAGTCTGAACAGCAGGTTGGAGTCATGGGCTCTATATTAAATAGGTTGTTAGACTATTTAATATATGACCCATGGTTGAAGCAAGTTGTTTCCCCTGCTGTCAATGTAAAGCTCAGCCTCAAGCCTACTATTCTGAAATAACACTGTTCAGTGACTGTCTGTCTCACTGCCTGCCAAACTCAATGAACATTATGCTCAATTTAACATTTATAAACATCTACTCCTTCTACAAGATTATTAATGATTTCTTACAATTCATAAACAGACACTTACTCATTCAACAAAAAATCTGCATCAGTTTGAAACAGACATACAAAACATTTATTCTGGTCTGGAATAGAAATTTCAAAGGAGGCTGCAATGTTCATGTCAAGTAAAGTAAGTATTTCAACTTAACATTTCTCCTTGATCACTGATGACACATTATGATCAGTTAATGTTTTATTCCAGTAAATGAATTACAAGATGAAGATGTTAGAGAGAATGTGTCAATAAGGACACATGAACACAACAATGAGGCTTCTTCTGTGTTTTGGAAGGAGTTGGATTGAGAAAACAAGAGACTTTTGACCACATTTACTTTACAGTCATATTTCAATACAGAATTTGCATATGCCCATTAACAGCATCAGTATCCTTTTAACAGAGGGACATGTTGGACAGGTCTGACTGTAGGAAAACAGAGCATCCACACTCTGCAGATCAGATTGTGTCAGCCTCCTCTGCCACTGAAAGAATAACTTGACAGGGCTCATGAAACCATCAGTGAAAATTCATTTTTATGAAAGTATTTTAGGAGGCAGCAGACAATTGAAAACTAAATTGGATCCTGCCTCACTAAAGAAAAGACAAAGTCATGTGAATGATAAAGGCAGACAGGAAGACAGTAACTTAATATAATACTTAATCTACTTTATTCTTCAGAGATTATTCACAATCTGTTTTAGTGCAGAGGAAAAGGCTGTTTTGCCTTAAAGCAACATATAACTATTCTACAACATTCCTTAAAATAACAACTTCAAATCTTTACAGCACACACCTAGAAATAAGGATTCTTCCTAAGGTTCTACCCAGAACCATTTACTACTGAAGAACCCTTTACAGAAAAAAAGTTGTTGAAATCATTGAAGAACTCTTGCATGATACCACAATCTAAAAAGGTTCCAGCAGGGTCCTCTAGTCACATCTTAAACTATTTAAAATAAGTAGTAAGAAATTGTGTTTGGTGTGTTTTTTTTGGCAAAGTTCAAATACCTTGTACATATAGCTCTACATCTTGCCTCATTTAGTACTCAAGGACTCAGAAATATGCAGAAAGTCCCTGCCCTCTCCACACACACCCCAAACCCTCAACCCCCACCACTACCCCAAACTAGCTGCACCTGGCTTCTTCTCTGTTTTGCTAGCTGATAGTGATGTGTCGGTCGTGAATGATCTGGATCTTAGAGCCGGCTCTTTGAAGTGAACGACGGGAACCGGCTCTTGATTGGGAGCCGATTTGTTTTTTTCTCCTCTTTTTTCTGTTAAAGTCGCACATGATTGGTGGCGTGTGTGTGTGTCCACACTGAGTAGAAGGGGGAGGGGAGGGGTTACAGACACACAACACAGTGAGCACATAAGCAAGTGGGAGGGAGACGAGAGAGAACATGCGCTACAGAGACAACACGCTTGAAAGGTGAGAAAATACACTTGTTTGAGATGAACTGCGCCTCGCCTGGAAAGTAGATGAGATCAGGCGGTGGCTGCAGGAAGTGGAGACGAAAATCTACAGTCAAGTTGGACAGTTTTCAACAGAGTTAAGAAAGAATAGAGGAAGAGATCACCTGTAGGTTACCTGTAGTCTGCAGACCACGATCACAGCTGAAGAAATAAAGTGCGTTCTTGATCGCTGATTGAAGTTAAAATAGAAGAGATCCCCCTTCTGATACATGTAACATCTGTTCTTTTATCTGCCTTGTAAAACCAAGTCATATATAAGTCATATATATAATCTTTATTATTATCAGACAAAATATCTGCTTGTTGACAGATTAAAACTTCATTGCACAACAGAAGACTAATATATCCAGTGTTAAATATTACAATTACATAGAAAATTAATAATTAATATAATATGTGGTGTTTGTTGTCAAAATTAAGCACTCTGCTTAATATTATAGTACTCTCTTCCATGTAATTCATTTTACATTATTTTGGGTAATAAATTAATTTGAGCAACAAAAAATCTGAGGAGCCACTTGGGAGCTGAAAGAGCCGCCTCTTTTTAGGGAGCCGAGCGAAAAGAACCAGCTCGCTAAAAAGAGCCGGAATTCCCATCACTACTAGCTGATCATTGTAACTAGCTACATCCAGATTCTCCTGTGGGCAGGGCATTGCCACTAATGATATTTGTAGCACCACTCGCTCATTGAACTTGATTTATTGCATGGCTTTGTTAAATACTTTTTGATTGGTCAGTTACAGCATTCTAAGCTCTGTTATTTCTGTATCAAATTCGGCAAAGTACCAGAAGTTAACAAGACACGTTTGCTGCAGTGGCGTCTCCCTACAGAGCATGAATGAATGAGAGCTGTCATAAGAAGTTTACATTTTTCTACTTTTACACTTACTTTTTATAACAATGTCTAGGAAGTCAGGAAGAACCTGTGCAGTTCAGCTGCTCCAACAGTCATGTGAAATTGAAACTTTTGACAAAAACGAAATGCCAAGTGCACAAACTTCATGAAGGGTGCTGTACAGAGGACCATGTGTCATAGTGGATCAAAAAATATTAACTAATATTAAGCAGGAACTTAAACTTTTAAATACCTGAAAAATGTGAATTCATATAGATTTTTGATATATATTACACAGTGATGGAGGTGGTCTGTTTTTTTTTTTTTATCTTTTTCACTATCCATTTCTGGCTGTTGTCACAACCAACATCTAACTGCTGTGTAAAACTTTAAGAACATTAATATCATCATCCTAAGAAGAACCTCCATCAGTTATTTAGAGCTGCTGTTTAACATTGTCACTCCAGTTATCCATGTTGTCACTATTAGCAAGCCACAACAGACACAGGTAGCAGCAGATATCTAGAAGGGAACCCCAGTGTGACCACAGTGAATATTTTCACTGAAACTGAAAAATCTCGTCAGAGTCTCGCAAATCTGGGGTTCCCTTCAAACCCAAACAGCAGACAGCAAGATTGACCGACATGACATGTCAACACAACAACAGCAGCACTGCAAGATAGTGGAACACACAAAGCAGTTGCCAGATTTGTCTATAGCAGATTAGCAGATCGTTGCTATGTATAACAGGCCGTTGTTATGAAGAACAGACTGCTTCTATGGACACAGTTCTGATCATAGACTCTGGAACAACAGTAAAATCATTGTTAAATCATCAAAATAATTTTAAATTTAATATTTTGGGTCAAATTATTGTTGTTTTTTTTATACAAAACCTTGTAATAAGACTGCATCATCCTGTTGGGATATGTTTCACAATAATGACCTGCTCACTGTACAACCAGCCTGACTCTGGTTACAAGACTCTGAGTCTGTTCTTTTCACACTGCCCTTGCTCATTGCAGTTTTGAAAGCAAGAAATACTCAGACAAGGTGTTTCCTGCCTATTTCACTTCTGATATGTTTTGTAACACATGAAAAACACCACATGCACACACAAGGTTAAAATAGGATTTTAACCAGATGGGGATCTTTAATCTAACAACAAAACTAATAAAACTAAACTGAAATGGTTGAACCTCATCTAGAAACTAACTGAAACTGAACTGAGCTGAAAACAAAAATGAATAAGAATAAAAACTAATGAAAAACACAAAACTATAATAACTCTGACACACACACACCTCACATCAGTGGTGCACTGCTGATGGAATCTAAAGAAGACACTTTGATTGTAAATGTGAAGGAGAAGCAGTGATAGGATCACACTCTACAAGACCAAGATGTGATTAACATGCTTTCAGTGGTTAACAGCATTACATTAAATCTTTGCCATTTCTAAATCTCTTCCATTACATTCTATTGTAAAACACATCTAATGCTCTCATTACTGCTCCACTAGCAAAAAATGTCCTTCAATGAAGGCATTACACTGGTGATCAAAATGCTGAAACAGTATAAAAAATGGGCTTCAGTAATGGAAGGCATTAAGATGCAGAGAAAATGCTTTTCTGTTGCTTTCCATAATGTTGTAGCACGGCAAATTGTGCAGCTAATAATGCCACTACAATTATTCCTCCATTAACTTGACTTTTTGAGTTAATGGAATTTAAGTTGTTTTTTTTTTCCTTTTAGTTATTGACCAACAGCTCTTTTCATCAATTCCAGGAAGAGTTTAGGTCTCGGCTTACATTCTGTTTCACATTTTGGAGGAGAAACTTCACCAAAGCTGCGTAAGCCTGACATGAGAGAAACATTCAACTTGTGATGTTTTATACATCTGCTGTCCCTGTTCGCTGTCCCTCTGACATAACCGTCAGTATCCACACACACTGCACATAAAAGCACATATCAGAACTGAATCATACAGCACACATCAAACAGCGTGGTGTCCAGGGTGGACAGACAATCACAGGAGTACAGGCACGCTGACATTGATCTGTCTGATATCAGCTCTGTATTACACTCCACATCAAACAGAATTAAACTGATGCTTGAATCACAGGAGAAGTTCAGCAGTGAAGGGGAACTATGAACTCTCTCCACACTCCCGACATGTCCGCTGTGTAACAGCCAGCTGTAAACAACTACTCACTTCCTACATTAAGCCCATTATCACAGGGAGGCCTGCCTGCAAATCTTATCAGGGGAGTCCTGCCTCCCCAAGTCAGGCCTGTTTCAGAGATCCCATTTACTTGTGTACATGAATCATTATCGCAATACGCCTTGTCAGCACACCATCTACGGGAAACAGGCATTAGCAGTGGAAATAAGATTAGAGTGGGCAAAAAGCATCAGAGACAGAGGACGCACTGACGAGCAGGGAGATTAGGAATGTCCTGAGCAGAGTCTGCTTACACAGAGGAAGACTGGACCTGACTTGCCCAACAGACTGCAGAGCAGTGACATGGCTGGTGAGGCACTGACTCTTTCAGAATCAGATTTACAAATATATGAACCCAACAGAGTAGTTTATTCACCATTTGATTTGCAGCAGTTAACAGGTTATGCTTTATATCTCATATCAGCATTACATGACGCATATTTAATTGAAGGTCAACCTGACAATCTTGAGACAAAGCAGGAAAAAATACAGTTGTCAAACAGCAATAGTCTAATAAATTTAGTTGGCATTTGACATTAAAGGAAAATAAAGTCATAGAATGCTGCTATATTATTCTTAGTATTCTATTTTCATGCATAATGGAGTGTGTTTTGTCGATCTTATGGGTTACTGGCCGAGCACAACGAGCGCTTTAATTAATTAGTTAGCAAGCACAAAGAGCCATGAATTCAAGCACAACTTTTTGCTCTACCATCTGAATGAGACACACAACACGATGTCTGCCACCAACTCTGTGTGGAAATACTTCAAAAGATACTTACTCTTCGGCTGCACAGTAGCAAGAAGACTCTCTAAGCTCACGAGCATCCCCTTCCATGCGGCAAGAGTATTGCCTGCCTCACCTCGTGCCCTTTTACTGCAGTTTATGATCGATCAGCGAGACTAAATACGTTACACACATACATTACATATATATCGGCTAGACTATGGAAAGTCAGGGCGTATAATAAAAGTGTTGAAAACATTTTATTGGCAACATACAGAGAGACAGCAACACGCTCTAATTGCCTGGCATGCCAGCACAGTTTGTGAGGAACTGCGCAATCCAAGGTGAGGCTCAGCTCGCTGGCGCCGCTCCGCGCAACTCTTCCCTGTATTTGAACAGGAAATGTGAAAATTCAGCGATTTTGAATTAAAAAAATAATCAAAATTGTTGGAATTTTATGGAGAACAAATGTATAGTACAGATCAGTAGGCAAATATCAACATTTATTTTATTTTATCATTATTTGTTTTTTTTTTTCTTTCAATGATGACAGGTGAGGCCCCTGCCTCCCCTGACTGCACGTCACTGCTGCAGAGCCATGACTGATAACATAGAGACAAACATGAGGTGATGAAGAAGTGGACCGTGATAAATGAACTCAGAGTAAAACAAAACTCTTTTCAAAGTTAAAGCCATCCAAACTGAGCTGAGGCTTCCACATGCACAACAACATATACACAAATGGTCATGTCTAGAAGAGAACCTCAGACCCACAAAGGAGTGATCATTTTAATCCAAACCATGATCTTCCTCTGACCATAACCAGATGTTTTTTGTCCCTAAACCTGCCTTGATCTTGACCATATCACTGTCAAAACCTAATTAGTTTGTAGCGTGCACAATGATGACACAACAGGAACAGGAACCCCAGTTTCCTGGATGAAAGTCCTGTGTTTGTTTGAGCCATTCAACCACCCCCACCTCCTGCAAACAAGTTTTATCACCAAAAGTTAACCTCTTCATCCTTGAGTCCAAATGGATGTTTGTACCAAATTTGAAGAGATTCCCCTAAGAAGTTTTTGAGACATGGTGTTCACAACAATGAGATGAACAAAGAGACACCTCAAAAACATGATGCCTGTCACTGGTACGGAGGCATGAAAACGGTCTAAATCAGTGTAACAGATCCAGAGAGCTTCTTTTTCATTCCACACATTCATCCTAGTGCCTATATTACCCATAGTGCAATGTGATTACTGACAGGTTGGAGATTCTAGTTTGTTATACTATTAGCAGACAGCCACACGCCACGCCAAGATGACGCCACACAACCGGACTTCTTTCATTTTCAAAACTAGTCTTCAGACCCAACTGACGCTGACTCAAGTGACATCACTTGAGGACTTTTATCAGATTATCACTTTATCAACAATTTTCACAAATGCAGTGCTACTCCAAACATTCGTAAACACACTTTGACATATCTTGTTTAATCCTAACAGAAGTCCAAATGATTTCCGACTTTGTGTGTTTCCTCCTACAGCAGTAAGCAACACTGTGTAAGGCTTTTTCATGATTTGGAATATTTGAAAAATATTGGCTTATATAATATTGGCTTTATGTCCAGGATTCCTAAACATGATCCACCCACTGCTGTCATGACATGATTAAGAAACTCTGTGTTGATGTGTGGTGACGTACAATGATGGTTTGAAAAAGGGCATCAGGTACAGTTGCCATCATTTTGTCACTTTACTTGTTGCTCAGCACAATGTTGAAATGAGGTAAACAAAAATCATTTATCAATTTTTAAAAAGGAAATCAAGGCAGCATCTATTTTTGTTGTTTACAGCCGAGAAACTGAGGTCCAACAAAACTTTCACTTTATTGGCTGCTTTACTTCAAACATTCAACGCTCGCCCTCTTAAGATCCTTTTGAAGGCATCACAAACCCCAGAACTATGATGCCTGTTCCATCAGCTGGGGTGAGTCATGGTTAACAGCAAAACTCAGTTCCTGGTTTAGAGATACTCTGCATGCAGGGGGGTTAAAACTGAGTCTAAGACCAGAGCTTAAACTGGCTTTGCTCCAGAGACCAGTGCAACCAGGAAATTTACATCATGTCTTCAATCTGTAAAGTCAAGACCTCAGACAGGTGGTCTGTCTGTGTGAACCACAGCAGGTCTGCTGGCTTGATTATCACGTCAGTCTGACCTTTGCAGTGATGGAGACTTTGCATTGGCACAGTGCACTGTGTCATTTTTCCTCTCCCTTCTGCAGCATTTGAGCTGAGTTGAGAGTTTGACAGATGTAGATAAACACAATGTCACCAAGTTCAACAACAACCCACACCACATTCTCAGAATGGGAATAAAGCGTCAGCGAGTCATTTCTGATTCAGCTCTGTACCTTCAGACTCAAATGGTGACAAACTCATGCTTCTTATATGTTTTGAAATTTGTTTTATTTTACAGTCTGTCTGACTTTACAGTCTATGATAGGGTCGAACATTTTACTCCAATGCTGAATTGTGTGAATTATGTCAGCATCTCTAACTTTACTACAGAGTCTAGCAGGGCAGTAACACAGCTCATCAGACAGGCACAAAGGGTTTACACAAATACACAGCTGAACATATTTATCCTGATCATTTATTTGGAAGTAAAGACACTGATAGCTGTTACTGAGCATCAATTATGAATTCTTTTCACACTACCAACGAGATATCTTGTCAATTTCTGTTTTTCATCTACCAAAAATTTCCTGGGACTTGCACTGCAGCCAGATCAGAGGACACTGGTGGTGGACACACACAGCTAACATTAGCCACACTGGTAACAGTGATGTCACACACATAATATGAAGTGATGAAAACTCAATATTCTGCTTAAAAATGTCTCTCGGTTCTTTGTGTGAAAGTGGATGTTTTGATGCAACCAACCAGCATTCAAAGGCTTATAAAAAAATAATGAATGATGCTACAACAAAACCTTTTTTTGTGTCTGAAACTAGAAGATCTGTTCTTTCTTTTGATATATTCCATGTTAACATGTTCATAGAAGTGAATATTTTGAATATTTGATTATTAGCTTTACAATATGCTACATGATTTCATCAAAGAGTTTTGAGAACAATCTTAACGATCCACTTTATTACAACTTTGATCTTAATTTTCATTCCTGCTGGTTGTAATATCAATACCATCACATATGTGTCAAGCAGGGTAACAGGAATACGACAGGGTGACCCCAAAATGCAGATAAGAAGCAGAGCCAGGGCAGTTCAAAAGGAATTAATGGCAAAAGAGATAGATAGACAGACAGACAGACAGACAGACATATAGATAGATAGATAGATAGATAGATAGATAGATAGATAGATAGATAGATAGATAGATAGATAGATAGATTTAGATAGATATTTTTTTCTGGAAAAAAAAGTTGGGTCCAAGATTTCCATCAACTCCAACAGGTTTATACAATAACATGATTTAAATAGGCATTAAAAAGTGTTAGCTATACCTTAAGGACCCCTGTCTCACTTCCTGGTTTAAAAAAGGCAAGAATACTGCTCAAGCACTGGTAAACTTTTTATTTTTTGACAAAGTCATTCAATAATATTTCTATCAGATGTGTCTCAACCATAACATGTCAACTCTGTAGTCCTTCTAAATCAAAGCTAAATAAGAATTATGGTTTAAAATGTGTATTTTGATTAACATTAAGAGAACTCTGAGCAGATTTAAAAAATAAAATGGCTGCTCACCACCACTATGTTGTGAAATGAAAAAATGAAACATGAAAGACGACAACTGTCAGATTTTTCATATGAAACAAAAAAATCACTCAGAAGTTGGCCCATTACAAGGTATAACAGCCAAGAGTTTGATCTTTTAAAATATATTTTTCAGCATAATTGAAGAGTAAAAGTGAAATCCCCCCTCAAAATATAGTTTTGTCCCAATTTTCACTTAAATTAATACCATAAATGTGTCACGATGAGTCAACTAATGGGCTTGAACTGAAGACTACTAGTAAACTAGGAAAGTCCAACTCTAAAATACACAAAGAGCTACTTAACTAATAAAACACAGGTGACACAGAAAACATGCAGGGAAGTGAAGCTGATCAGGAATCATGAGGGAAGACTACAAAATCAAACAGGATACACACAATACACAATAACAAGAATATGACATGACATCAAAGACAGACACAACAAGAAACAGATACATTAACTAACTGAATGAGAACAAAGTTGTGCATCATCATTGAAGGAACTTTGAGTTGGAGTTGGATGTGAGGGGTGTGCTGACACAGTTTGTGGGGGAGCTACACTGACGATGAGGGTGAGAGACTGGTGAAAAAGTGCAGGTGATGCTGATGTGAGTAAAATAGCTGCATATTTCTGTGACTGGAATATAGCCATCAGCGCTAAAGCCGTACATGTTAAACTGATGATTATACTGCAGCCACAGACTGACAAAAGAAACGTGATGGTTTTTACTGCCAGTGTAAATCAAATAGAGGGTTTAAGACAGGATTCATTCTTCTGTTCTACTGAACACAAGAGAGGAGACATGAAAGTATCCACCTGTATCTGTACACATGCTGATTGAAGGGTAGAGGCTGTGAAGGCTGGGGATTTAATGGGGATTCTGCTCCCACAGTTTATATGATTGCACTTGTTAGAACAACTGAACAATTCTTTAAAGCCCTTAAAGGTTCAGGTACAAACCAGACTCAAATGCTGCTATTGATTTCTTGCTAAAATATTCCATGAGCCTAGTGAATCCAGAGGAAAATCACCTTACAGCTGAGGCTGGTAATGTTAGAGAAACCACCAAGAATAAGATTTTGAAGGCATCCAGCCAGAAAAATGTATTAAAAATAATTTAAAAAAAAAATATTCAGCTCAGTCTATATAATGGCTAAATGATGTTTGATATTCATGTTTTTATAGCAGCAGGATCATTTACATCAGTGAGGATGTTTTAGACCACAGCAGACAGCAAACTGTACACTGACACACACTGAGGAGATGAAGAGGAGAGACAGTGTCTGGACTCTGGTCTGGTCTGTACAGTAACATCAGGATTCATCATCAATAAAGTTTTCACACACTCGCTCCCCCTCCCTCCCTCCCTCCTCTCTGCAGCTCGTCTCTCCTGACACCTAACACACCAGATGGTTTATCATGTCTAATACCTGATAACTTCAACCAATCAGATAAACCAGGAGAGTCAACTGGTAAATCAAACTCTTGCTGAGGTCGGTCAGAAGAAGAGCAAAAAAATCTTTTCAGTTGATAAAAGACTTCAGTGCTGTTCTTTGCTCTTCTTTCAATGAAAAAATACTCTCCAGTTCTGATATACCTGATGCTATCACAGGATCTGCCCTAACCATAATAAGCTGTCATGATGATCTTAAAAGAGAACCTCCTTTGTGACACTGAAAATTCTGACTTTGCACTCAGCATACTGCACTAACTCATTAATTTCACCTTGCAGTACAGCCCTCTGGTCACCAGTAGAGGTGGGAGAAAGATGCTGTATCTTAGTACTGTGATTCTTTTTTTATGATTCCCAAATCAATCTTTTAATCCTTGAATTGATTTATATATATGGCTGATGCTGGTCCATTAGCTCGATGCTAACACATCGCAGAGAGGAACCCTGAGGGCCCTTTATGCTTTCAGAGAAGACCAAACATAAAAGCAGGGTCTGACATTAATGGTTGCCCGAATGCCTGGGGCAACTAAAAATCACTGGTGGGCAAGCAAAGACATGCCCGATCAGGCAAGCACCGACTCGAATCATTTCTTTATTGTCATCAGTATGTTTTTCCTCTCTCGTTTCTGTTACTATGGAGCCCCGGAGTGGCTGGTTACAGAGTGCCACTGCCTCCATTGGCTGAGCGTCTCTGCTAACATGCAGACGTCAGACGTTCATTCAAACATCATGGCTCACAGCCAAAGCTAGCTAAATAAGCTTATGAGACAGAAAAGAGATGCAGAATATTTCTCCCCCCTTCATCAAAAGAATTATATCTGGGGGTGGAATACGATGCTACAATACCAGCTATGTACTGCACTGTCTGCAGAGAGTTCCTGGCTAAAGCTGATAAAAATGAATAATTTTTCCACGGCAATGACAGCGTTAAACAGGTGGTTCACCTGTTCAGAGAGGGCACGGAGAGTGAAACCAGTAGAGTTGGGCATTATGTTCAAATTTTCCAAACAATCATCGTCAGTGCATCCATTGGATTGGCATTATCTTCATCCCCCTCCCAACTCCTCCCATCCTCTCAGGTCTCAGCTGGGAGATGTGTGCAAGTGGCAGAATCACTATGTTACACATGCTGCAAATGTTCACTACATCCAATAGACAAAATAAACTCACAAAGTGTCTACAAAATATATGTTCTCACACTTATTTTCCATTTTAAACAGAGAAATACAACCTTACACCTTCTGAATTCAAGTTTCTCTCTTTTACTGAACTAAGACGACCTTAATTGCCTCTTTAACTCGTCAGAAAACACACTTAATTCAAACTCAACAGAAAAACGTAAAACTCACCAAAACCATTTTTATTAGTCTGTCCACTTTTCCAACAATCACCAACTCTGGTTTGGTCAAAATCCTTAATTCACCGCAGGAAAACAGTACAAAGAGTCTCTGCAGGCTGTTGTCCTCTAACTCGTCACCCAGCTCAGATCACTCATGGTCTTATAGGTGTGTACTGCACTGCTGGATGACAGCGCGGTGCAGAGCAGACGCTTGTCACTCTGCAGACTATTACATTAGCTAAATTAAATTACAAATATTGTCCTACAAATCGGGAGAATTCAGCCCATCGTCGATCAATGATATATCTGTCCAATCACTGAACCCAAGTGAACAGTACTGTTTAATTATTGTGAAACACTTCAACAACATTTCACTGATATGACTGCACTGATGTGTACAAATTGCTGGGTAAATATAATGTTGAGTTGAGTTTGAAGTTTACTGAACATGTTAAAATAATACAAACAAAATAAAAACAAGCTACAAAAAAGACAAACAGGATCCCCAACAGCACATTAACAACAAATAATGAACATAAATAATATTGTTCATGTTCAATAGGGGTAAGAGGAAGTTTAAAAAAACCTTTCTGGTCCTACCCCCACTGTTCTTGACATTTTCTTCATCTTTTTTATCCCTTCTTTGTTGGTTATAATATAGCTACTAAATACTGCTCTCTGAAGAAATAAGTGTTGTGTGAAATAGCTGTAGTGTTTTATACAGTCAACATGCAATTTGGATTAAGTTATAAGTGAAAGTATGCATCACACAGCAAGCAAAAGAACCTCGTAGGCAGGGTAAGTAGGAATTTAGATGGAGCAAGTAGATTTGAGAAGTACTTGCCCTTCAGGGCAAACCTTAACATAAAGTATATTAAATGTTATATTTCAATACATTATATTTAATTTATTCCATTTAATTATTATGCTATGCTCTTCTAAGTCTAATTTAAACCAAATTTTCTATCAACTGTCCTTCAGAAATGAAAGGGTCACTGTCCTGAAAACAGTAAAACTGATCGTTTTGTCAATTGTTGTTGTCTCTAGGCAGAGAAAAGTTAGGTCTGGCTCCCTCATTGGTTAGGACTTCATTCTTTAGGTGTTTTGGAAGGACAGTCATATCTTGCTTAAGACAAAGCAGACAAGACCGCCACTGCTGCTAGGTGGCTAACTCGATGCGCTGCCTTTTTCAAGTCAGACTTTCACAGTGTAAGGGAGGATCTGAAAAGCACTGTGTTACTTTGGAGAGTGGAATTGCGCTCGTCCCCAAGTTTGTTAGAAAAGTCAGACACTTGAATCTTCTTTGTTGAAGCTACTTCCACTGCAACACAGCAGACAGAAATAATAGAACAGGAGATCTATGCTACATATAACTGTGTGTGTGGGACTGAAACAGAGAGATAAGAAACTCAGAATGATTCATATAGATTATTACAGCTCTTAATATCAAACACAAACTGAATTAGAACTTTAAGTACAGAAATCTGGAAAAAAAAAACATGAATTATTCTGCTGTCATTGTGTGATGTTTGCTGCCCTCTACTGGGTATTTTGTATGTGGCAACTACACATTACAAACATGTCACAAGCTACCTGCTGCCTGCCACTTATTCCAGCAAAATCTTTTTTTACATTTTGCTGCAGTTTTGGTGTTTCTGGCTGAGTTTTGGCCAAACTGAAGACCCAGGTCGAATAATAATAACCTAGTCACACTTCACCATTGCAGTATATTGAAAGTGATGTGCAATGTTAACAGATATATGTATTATGTTATACAGTTTTCTCAATGTATAATTCAACTTTTTCACATGGTTTAGTGTTAAAAAAAACTGACCAAAATCTCAATAAATTGTAAAATTGAATCGTAATATTTAAGAAATGCAATAAAAATCCAATCAGCACTCAAATATCATGATAGTATTGAATTGGGAGATAAGTAAGATGTAGTTTCAGACTTCATCACCAGATGGTCGATCTCTCACCTACAGTACAGCCGGACTCATCCTGACCAGAGATAAGCCTGTTTATACAGTGTATAAAACAGCCAATAAATAACTATACTGTCTGACCAGACAACAGTGAGACCTTGGTACAGAGACACCACATTTTGGTTTTATAAGAATAAAATAAAAAAGGAGTGAAGAAAGTACACCACATTCTTGAATTACAAGGACATTAAATAGTCTGAGGTGAGACTGTGAAAGAGGAATCCATCCATCCATGAGCCTGTAACAAAATCAGGCAAGTGTAAGTGAAAATATGCAACATTTTCCACAAAAAAAAGGAAAAAAGTATAAATTCACGTTACATAATCCCTTTCAATCATCACTTATGACCCAGTTGAAGTGTGTGGTGGTGACTGAATCTGCAGAAACCCTGTCTTCTGCCTGTATGTCCTCAGTTTTTCCTCATTATTTTGCTTTTCTCTGAACATTTCACCAACTCAAAACATTGGTATTTCATGTGTGGATGCGTTTACGAACAGCTCGGATAAATCCTACTGACTGTGCCTTTAAGGTAAAGTCTGTGCAGAAGGGATGAAAAAAGGCATTTGCAGGTCCACTTTCTCTTGTTGAGGCACTGGATGATGGAAATAAGAACTGGTATGTTTTCTCTGAGTGTTACACAACAATAAATGAAGTAGAATGTGTCGCTAAAGTAAGTGGAGAAATACATATTTTGCAGAAATGGTATATAATACTGTGCTTTATAATGGAAGCTGATGTAACTTGAATGTAAGCCAAAAAAGAGGGCATGAAAAGCAGGGAAAGTGCACAGCTCACAGTTTCTAACAGGCATGGGCTCCCAGGGCTCCCTAGTGGACTGAAGACTGGTGCTCAGGAGGATGAGGGGGTTAGTGATGGACATGTGGGAAGACTATGGATCCAGCTGCGCTCTCTGTAAGCTAAAGCCTCACTTCAAAGTCCATCTCCCCATCCAGCGGCCTTGGACAGCCCTTGTTGAAATGCACAGATCTTAGTGAAAAAACCAAGGGAATCCACTCCAGATCAATCTGGCTAAGCCGTGCCATGGACGAATACCGATGATGTTCATTAAGACAGCAAATGCTCTCCAAGGTCACTTGAATCTAATCTAAGAAAGTGAACAGCGAGCCGTTAGATAGTATCGGAGAAATGTGAAAAATGAACAAAAGGCCTCTAAAGCATTCCCACAGTGATCCTCGGAGAAAGCGATTGTTTCAAAGCCCCACTGAACCTCCAAACCAGCCTTCTGAGAGTGATCAAACCGCATGCCATCTGGACACCGAGGTCCCATTATGGAAGTGACGATTAGAGGAGAAAGGAAATGAAATGAGCCTGAGCTGTTTCACACGATACAAGACAAACAACGCTCTGCTGGCAGGGGACTACAGCTTGTAACGTGTCCCTGTTTGTTTCTGACATTCACCTTAAATGGTTTTTAGATTTTTCTTTATAGCTGCTGGGATGGCAATATAAAGCTGACAATCACTAACAGCGTCCATAAATAGTTTATAGCACAACATCAGCATAAATTAGGCTTGTTATCGCCTCCTGCACCACGTTGTTCGCTTATATTTACTATCCCTTAGTCCTGACATGAATAATAGGGCCTGTTCGGTTCCCACCAAACTTGAGTCATATATTTATGACTCAAATTAAAGCTCCCGAGTATTGTGGACCAAAGGAGGGACCCTGTTGAATATGGTTTGCTGTTGTATCTCATTAAATCTGCATCAACAAGCCTTGTGAATATCAATATCTATGTCAGGATTCAAGGGCACAGTATTAGGAGGTAACACAAGGTCTGTCAGGCCTCATTGTGGTGTCCTCCCGGAGGAATGTGGAGTTGTTTTATTAAAGGTGACAGGCAATTCGATCCTCGCTGAGTTGGGCTTTTTGTGGAATTTAAAAACGCATGACAGAGAGATACACAGATGCGGTAAGTTTTTTAAGTCACCAAATAAAACTCAATTATGTTGAAAAGAAAATCATTAAAAAGTTGGATGCTTGCTTCAGTTGTATATGAGATCATGTTTAAGAACATTTCCACAAATGAAGCATACAGACATGAATAATGACTGACTGTATATGCCTCATTTTGGTACATTTAGTTTTCTGGTGTATTTTTCTATACCTGCTGTGCTTGGTGAGGCAATTTTGATGTATTAAAGTAGTGAGATGTACCCTGTGTTCAAACTGTTCACTATCCAATCATTCGAGCATCTCTGTGCAATCCGTCCTCATCGGAAAAACAGACGTGTAAGCTGTCTTTACTGTTAGGCAGGGACCTCTAGTAGCCGTAGATGAAATGTACTCTAACCCCAAATATTATCTTGTCCTACATTAACAAGTAATTTTGTTGCATAAACCTAAATTGACTGTTTCACAACCATGTGTTTAACAGTCCTTACACAATGTTAACATGTCATTTTGGGAGTCACTAGCAATCAATTGATTGTTGTTTAGGTATTAGGATTTGTTGGTTTGATACTTGGTTCACTGTGGAAAAATAATTATAGGCCCAATTTTATGTAATTTTTAGGGGTGGAGGAAAAATCAATTCTCTTAAGTGTTGTGATTATTTTTTTTTTCACAATTCCTGAATTGATTTTTTTTAAGTTTAACTGATGTCCATTCGTACAGTGCTTCCCAAACTTGTTTTCTGGGGACCCACTTTTTTAACATGACAAACCACTGTGACCCAATTTACAACAGGCCTTATCAATAATTCTTGGGAAGGCTTGAATGTTCTTGACCATCACATTATATTATCTTGATGCATGTTACTAAAAACTCATGCATACATGAGATACAAATGCATTTAGACTGTGCTGACAGGCCATTTTATTGTTTTTATTTCCTCTCACCAGGAAAACATCATTGGATATTTTAGCCTACTTCATAACTTAAACAAAGTAAGTGCAGAATGAACATTTTTTTCCCCTCATCAACAAACAATATTATATTTTAAAAGCTTTTTGAAAGGTGTAATTCAGATGTAAATCTTAAGCAGAATTTCTTACATATAGTCTTTATATTTTTGGGAGACCCGAATAAAATATCTTCCCTGACCCGGTCCCTTGGAATGCCTGCTTTAGTGAATACCTTTCATTTCCTGTTGTGCAAAATACAATGCATTTGTTGTACATGAAGTGCCAAAATACAGTACAAAGTAACTACACTGTCAAAATGAGAATATAGTGTGTAATTTAAACTTCAGACTATGTTAAGGGTAGATTGTAAAAAGGCTGACATGTTTCTCTTTTCATTTTTACACTTGAGCATCCTTTTCACCACTGGCACTTGAAGCTCAATGTCATGTAAAGACATGTATGTCTAAACTTGGCCTCATGGATGTATATTCAAATGCATGTTCAGCAGCATATTTCAGTCTGTCACTGGAACATCAACAAGCTCCGTCTTGTCTTTGCACACTTTGAGAAAACAGCATTTGATATGAATAAAGCTGCTGAATATTTTTGAGAAAACAGAGCAGGTCAAGGCAGAGGCCAGGCTGTCTTTAGATGGTGCGGGCCAACACTCGCTGTCCAATGTTTATTTAATGGCCCAGCCAGTCTCTCGCCTCTAAAGTCTTTCCAGGCAGCATTTGTACTATTACACCACTCTGCACAGAACAAGCCACAAACCCTGCCTGTACCAGGCAAAATGGATAACACGCCTCCCCTTTCACTGCACTGTGTACAAAGTGATGCGGTATAAAATGATTAAAAAATCCTGTGGTGTTGGCCATCCATCTTCAGCGGTCCATCTCTCCCCTCCCCCCTGCTTTTCAGCACGGTCTTGAATGTTGGAGCCGTCTCCTCCCCAGGCCCTTAGACAATAGCCCTGCGAGCATCCCACTGGATAACTGCCATGACACGCTGAATGCCAGACAGAAATAATCTCCTCCTGATGATAACCAAGCAATCTCACAGCCCTGGGGACCCAGAAACACTATTCAGAAAGCAATGGAACAAAACCAGGGCTGGCATGTCATGGGGCGGTGACATAAGGACCCCGGGGTTAGACAAATACATGCCCGTCACCAACACTAAGTCCACTGACTGAAGATTAACAGACAGCGCTGAAGCTCTGGAAGGCATGTTAGCTGTGTTATTAACTGTCTGGACAAAGAAGGATGGATAATATGTGATTATTTCAGCCATCATTGATTGTAGAAATCCATTCTTTTACATGCAAATGTCAGACTACATCAGTGATTTTGCATGTTTTGTTTTTGTTTTTTTTATCTTCCACAAGCCTCTGTGTTCAGTTTATGTCAGTATGCTATGAAAATCAACTTGTACATGTACACTGCTCTCTGCCAAAGTGTTTTCATAGGAGGAGGTACCAGTCAGAATGTGAGTGTGACACAATGTGTGTTGATATTTGAGGCTGAAACACATCCTAAACTTGCGAGTCAAAGTGTCAAACTCCACTGACTCGGTCTGTATCCCAAAAATAGCTGTTTTGACTGGTCGAGCTGTTTTCACGAGTTGGCTTAGAGAGAAATTTCATTATTCCAGGGTGTTCAGAGTATCACAAAACAGAACTGCTGTCAAGCTGATTTTAACCTTAGCTTGTCTTTGAAGAGAGCTGGAATTTAAAGGACCAGTAGGATTTTGTGACATTTAGTAGAGATATGCAAGATCGGTCAACTACGCAATTAAACGTCACCCCCCTTGCTAGTCAGTTAAACTATTTAGCAATATATTTAACTCATGCACAATACCTCACCCAACGACAGATGACAGCTCATAAAAACAGCACAGTTTGGCTGTGTTGTGACTTAGAAAATGGAAATAAGGTTGAATGTAGGCTGTGTCAGAATAAACTGGTATATAACCACTCAACTGAAGCGACATGTGACCACATTTAAAGATGCACTGTTTCCAATTTTCTTGGCCGATTCAGATTTCTGATTTTTAAGGGTCTGACCTGCTGATTCTGACTTTGGCTGATTCTGATTTTCAGGACTAGAATTGACAGCATTCGCAACCATTTTTGCAACTTTTCTTGTAAAATTCAATCAGATGTTCACAATAAAACACTGAATATTAAATAACTTTTACATTTTCTCCAAAAGTGCTCCAGATTACAGCCAGGCCTTCTTATATTTTTATATTAAGATCATGTACTAGAGGGAACAATCTTGCAACATTTCATGGAATCTCGTGGGACACAATTTCACATGATCTTGTGTGGAAGCAAACAAACTGGATACTGACGTGGTGTAACAGTTTGCTTTAGTAAAACTTTACAGTGAGAAAAACAGAAGCAGAAGTTCAATGTGTCTGGATGAGAAAACATTAGAGGAGGCGTATCAACACAGGTTGTTTATTCCTCAGCCAGAACAGGAGGTGAGATTTTAACTGTCACTCTGTGAACATCAGTCTGCTGCTGGCTAACATTAGCATGAAGAGCTACATAGTTTACGGCTGTTCTGCAACACTGTCAGCTGCTCTGTCTCGTTGTAGACTGTCCGTATTTTCTCTTTATCTTGTTGTTGAAATCTATCGCTAACACTGACTTCATGTAAGCATGTGTCTGAGTGTGTGCTGAGTGTGTGCTGCTGTGATCAGCATTGTTGTGGGTGTGATGTTGCAGTCAGTGTGTCTGCTGTACGCATGATGTGACCATTGTACGGAGGATGTATGCGAATATGACCAACACAGAATCAGATATGTGAGACTGACCAGCTGGTCACCAGTCGAGGCCTGTCATGCAGAAAACCATCTGGTTCTGGTCTCTGGTCAGTCAATCAGTGCATCCCTATCCACATTCAGCACAGACATGGACAGACAGCAGAGCAGGCTGCTGCTAACTCTGCTAACATTAGCCACACTGTGAATCAGGCTGCAGCTATGGTCAGCTTCATTTGAACTATGTCGTTTGGCCACAGACTCTGTGATCCTGTTTGGTCTAAACAGTAAAAGCATTTAGTGAGTTGTTATATTTTGTAGGTTAATGTGTAATGTTCATATTACATGGCACAAAGTGTTTCACATTTCACCAGCAATTTAAAATATGATTTGGTGATTACAGACTGTAATTAATGGCTTCAAATGACTCTTAATACACATAGTATTGTTTTGGACAGTGTTTAACATTATCAATGAATCAATTTTATCCAATTTTAACTGCTCTCCAAGTGTTTTCTTACTGTTAGACTAGTCTAAATCAAAATTAGTATTTAATTGACAGGGAAATTAGCCACCAGAAACATTCCTAGCATCTAGCAGGAGCTTGTAGATTGCAAATGTCTTATCTTACTCTCCCCTTCCAAGTGTGTACTGTTTAGGAGAATCTACAATAACAGCAAAACATATCAGAAATGTTAAAGATCATATCCAGAGCCAGTGTTTGATTTGTCTGTTCTGGGCTACTGTAGAAACATGTACTCTGTGGAAGAGGCTCCCTCTGCAGTAAGGAAAACACAACCATTCTTATTTTAAGGTGATTACAAACTAATGAAAACATACTTATGAATATTATATTGATTTTCTGACATATTCTGTCAAGAAATCCCCCTTAATCTGACACACTGGACCTTTAAAGAATTGCTGTCTACAGAGGCAGCAGTTCTTCTTTCATGAAGGTCAACATGCTGAATACATCACTGGACAACATGAAAATTGTTGAATTTTCCAATTAATGATATCAAGCCAACAAAAAAGCAGCATCATCTGACTCCTTTTAGACAGGAAGTGATAGAAATAATTGATTCTGTGTAACTCTGTGTGTTGATGTGGTCTTTCTGGAGCTTTCTATCTACAAAGATCTCATCTTGACCTTGTTTGCAAGACAAATAAAAAGAGCAGCACAGCTGAGTCTATCACATGAGAGAATGCAGTTCTGCAGCAGACAAACCAGGAATATACAAGCTAAAAAACCCAGGCAGCTCTTTCATGGTTCTTTGGAGGCAACATGGGTGCAGTTTCATGTAGTTCTATCCCATACATATAGCTTTTTTCAAGAATGTTTGACATCTTTCAAAGTAAACATGCACAGCAATTGCACTTACATTTCCAAATATACGTGTACAAATATGTACTGGAATACAATAAAGCAATTTTTGCATCCCAAATATGTCAAAATGCATATATTCTAATCAGTGAAAAGGCAAACTCAGGTCTGGGAGCTCATTTCTAAAACCCTGCTGCAGAGATTTTCTTTTTCTTTCTTTCTTTTTTTTTTTTTTTTTGTTGAGTAATAATATATTAAACAAATGATTAATGGCGGGCTTTCTCCCAGTCCCACACAGTGGGTCAGAGAATACACTAATGAGAAAAAATCTCAGTCAAATTAAATATTAATAACTGCCATTTTTGCATTGCAAAAACAATAACAAGACTGAGAAACACATTAGCAATCACACACCGTTACATTTTCTCTGTTTGAACCAAAACACATTACATCCCACTGTTACCGGGAATGTGCTGCTCTGTGTGTGCGTGTGTGCGCGCATGTGTGTGTGAGATTAATTAAAGTTAAGCCTGCAATTATTTTTGTAACAAAACAATAAAAAATATTAATGCATTAATGTTAGTTGAATAGCTGTATCTACAACAGCAATTCCAAAAAGTTGGGGCTTTGTGTAAAACATAAATAAAAACACAATGCAATGATCTGCAAAAACCTTTCAACTTTAACATTTTAGCCTTCATGATTTGTGAAAACAATGTGAAATGTGGACTCGTCAGACCACAGCACACTTTTCCACTTTGTGTCAGTCCATCTCAGATGAGCTCAGGTCCAGAGAAGTCTGCAGTGTTTCTGGATGTTGTTGATATATGTCTTTCTCTTTGCATGGTAGAGTCTTAACTTGCATTTGTAGACGCAGAGACAAACTGTGTTTACTGACAACGGTTTTCCAAAGTGTTCCTGAGCCACACACAGTTTGTAGTCTGTGACACAAAGTGGTGAATCTAACACCATCCATGCTCGTGGAGGATGCCCCTTTAATAACCCGTCATGATACCATAACCTGTTACCAATAACTTGTTTACCTGTGGACTGTTACAAACAGGTGTTTTTGAGCCCTCCACAACTTTCACAGTTTGCTTGTTGCTCCTGTCCTAACATTTTTGCTACAGGCATCAAATTCAATATAAGTGTAAGTTTACAAAAAACAATAGGGCTTATCATCTTGAACATTAAATATGTTGTCTTAGTACTGTATTCAATTGAAAACAAATTGAAAAGTATTTGCAAATTATTTCATTTTGCTTTAGCAGCACAACTACTGAGGGTACCAGGTTGAAGCAGGGTGTGTTTATTGCTCCTGAATTGAACTTTTCATTTCTTAGAGAAAGATTGTGCTGTGTCCTCTTTCAAAAATGACACTGTGTCACCTTAAGAGAGGGATTAGCATGTCTGTTCTCACCACTGAGCAGCGCACATGAAGCAGAACAGAGCCCGTCTCCCCTGTGCTCCGGTAGTAACAGGCAAGCAGAGGAGCTCTGCAGCAAAACTGTTACCTCCAGATGGAAATATGATGCAGGATGACAGACGTCACTGTTTCTTTGTGCCGTCTAGACACAGAATAGCAAATGAATTCAGCGTTGGCTGTCTGGGACTCGTTTGGCAGCATTTATGGGCGGTTCAACAATTCACCCGCACCACAGTACAAACAAATCACCACAGCAGCAACAATTCAGGGAGGAGTCACTCACTCTTACCCACTTCATCTGCATCTCTGCTCTGTAAAATACACTTTGACTCTCTATCATTAACCCATCACTGATGTTTTTCTCTGATACTATGGCTCCAGTAAAATGACTGGTCTTATCCATCTGGTTAATGGATGATGCCATTGTCCAATAATGGAGTAATATAGGGTGGAGTACTGCAACCTGGAAGTGTCCGAGCCATGTGTCTTTAGAATACCAGAGCTTTTATCCCAAAGGGTTTCCATTAAAGCAGAAAATGAGCTCTGTGGTTCACATAGAGGTTAGTTTCCTAATTCACCAAGGAATAAAAAAGCAGAGTTTCTAATAAGAATTTGCCACAGGAGCCCTTTTGGGAGGTATTTTATACTGGTCCACAGAATTCATCATCATTCAGTATCACTGCTATTTCAGGACTTTGGCAGCATTTATTTTTATAACATGACCAACTTTATTTCTTGGATGGATCTTAATTTGTGATAATTCTGAGATAAAGTCAAAGTTCTGAGAATGAAGTGAGAATTTTGAGATTAAAGTCACAAGTGACACTTTGCTAAGCCTCATCCTCCTTAGTTACTGTTACTATGCATGTCAAGCTTTCCACTCTCTCACTGATACTGTTTACAGTGATATCGGTGACACACGCTGAGAAAAACTGGATGGTCAAAAACGTTTTGTGTGATTTTCTGCCAGACGTGATCAAGTAAAAGTTTCGTTGGATGAGATTAGTCCTGAGTGTGACCCTCTTTTCTCTAAACAGTGGTGACAGATTTAACATCAAAACTGGGAGTTATTGTTGAAACACTCTGTCTTCAGTTCCACAGTAGTAGTAGTAGAAGTTTAAAAAAAAGCAGTGTCTCTGTGGATTTTGTCGGCTAAATCAATGACTCTCGCTGGCAATTTTCATGCATGTAGCTGGCCAATGTGGGCTAATGCTAATGCTTAATCTTCTTAATTGAGTGGGGAAGTCTGTCTCCAGCTAACTTTTTAATGTTTCCATCTGACACATTCAAACCAGAACCTGTGAAAGTGTATTTAACTAAGACAGCAAGTCAGAGAAAGATTCATCATCGGCTCAGTTTGATTCTGCATCAGCCCACATCCTCCTCCTCAAACTCCCTACATAACATATCACAAGAGTCTGGTAAATGCAGTGGTAACGTAAACTTGACTGGAGGTAACATTACTGCAGCTGGTGAGCTACAATTTGCTGGATATACTTCTCAGTTTAAATTAGAGCAGATTAAGATTAGGTTTAATCCATTCCACATTTGCTCATTTTTCACATTTTTGAGAGACTACAAAAAAGATGGCACAATTCAGACTCTGAGTATCGCTGGTCTCAGAGCCTCCTGCACACCACTAGTGATGTGTCGGTCGCGAACGATCCGGATCTTAGAGCCGGCTCTTTGAAGTGAACGACGGGAACCGGCTCTTGATTGGGAGCCGATTAGTTTTTTTCTCCTCTTTTTTCTGTTAAAGTCGCACATGATTGGTGGCGTGTGTGTGTGTCCACACTGAGTAGTAGGGGGAGGGAAGGGGTTATAGACACACAATACAGTGAGCACATAAGCAAGTGGGAGGGAGACGAGAGAGAACATGCGCTACAGACAGAGACAACAGGCTTGAAAGGTGAGAAAATACACTTGTTTGAGATGAACTGCGCCTCGCCTGGAAAGTAGATGAGATCAGGCGGCGGCTGCAGGAAGTGGAGACGAAAATCTACAGTCAAGTTGGACAGTTTTCAACAGAGTTAAGAGAGAATAGAGGAAGAGACCACCTGTAGGTTACCTGTAGTCTGCAGACCACGATCACAGCTGAAGAAATAAAGTGCGTTCTTGATCGCTGATTGAAGTTAAAATAAAAGAGATCCCCCTTCTGATACATGTAACATCTGTTCTTTTATCTGCTTTGTAAAACCAAGTCATATATAAGTCATATATATAATCTTTATTATTATCAGACAAAATATCTGCTTGTTGACAGATTAAAACTTCATTGCACAACAGAAGACTAATATATCCAGTGTTAAATATTACAATTACATAGAAAATGAGTAATTAATATAATATGTGGTGTTTGTTGTCAAAATTAAGCACTCTGCTTAATATTGTAGTACTCTCCTCCATGTTGAGTATGTTAAGTGTACAAATAAAGCCATATTAATAATAAACATTTGATATAATGTATGTTTTTTTACATTAGTAATTCATTTTACATTATTTTGGGTAATAAATTAATTTGAGCAACAAAAAATCTGAGGAGCCACTTGGGAGCCGAAAGAGCCGGCTCTTTTTAGTGAGCCGAGCCAAAAGAACCAGCTCGCTAAAAAGAGCCGGAATTCCCATCACTACACACCACATTAACAGAGAGAAATGCAAAGCTTGACAGCCCTGCTGCGTATAGTTGCAGCTGCTAAACTACGATTGGACAGCTGCTGTTTTCAGGGAGGGGTTTAGCAAAGGTTTAATTCTGAGATTAAAGTTTAAATTCTGAAAATAAAGTCAGAATGCTGAAAATAAAGTCAATCTCCTTGCTTTATTTTTCTTATATTCAGAACTCAAATAAGATTTTCCCATGTGGCTCAGAGACAGACGTTTGCTGGAACATGTGCTAAGCTAATACATGTCAGCTATGATGTTGGGTACTATATGAAAAATACTGACAGAGAGAGCCCCCTCCCCTCCATGCCAACTGAAACCGAAAACCAGCTAAACTGAAAAAATAAAAAAATAGAAAATAAAACTGTCACTGAAAAGGACTGACATGCAGAAATCTGATGACTGGCACTGAAAAATTTTATATATATATTTTCTATATTTATATATATATATTTATTTTATATATTTATATGTGGAACTTGTGTCAGTGCCAATACAACATTTTTACATAGAAGTGTTTCAGTGCCAGTGTTTCTTTGTCAGTTCACATGTTGTTTCAATGGCTTTATTTTTACTGTCAAAAAGTCACTGACCTAGCTCCAGTTTCTAACCACGTACCTCAAAACCATTTAGCAACCCAGTGGAGCAGGTGGTGGCACTATTTTGATATTTTTGCAGGCAAAATAAGAGGATGAAGATGTCTAAGCCTTTGTCTGTTGTTTTGCGTGTGTGTTTTAGTGTGGATGGCGAGCTTTTATAAAATAATCTGAAAACATCATGAAGAGAAGGCATTTGATGCGTCCATAGTGGATTAAAATCCATCCACATTTTTCTATGGTGTAGAGCTTGTGAGTTTGCTTTTTACAGTGCTCTTAGTGGGGGTTTTCCATATGGTTTGAGGCCTTAGATCAGGTAAGTGTCACAAAATGGCCTTTAGCTCACATCAGGCCTCAAGGGTTCTCCAAACTCCACACTATACAGCTAAGTAGAACCCTCTTCAGAGAGGTCATGATTACAGCCCCCTCACAGAGCTCTTCTATGATTCAGGCTGCCCTGGGCAACTTCACACACAGGCAGCTCTAAATGCTACAGAGAGGGGCTCAAAACACAAGCAAAAAAAAAAAACTTCAGTATGGAGCCATCTTTACCAGTTGAGCTGCTCTGTGAAGCTCTTTTTGTTAACCAAAGGAGTGTTCATTTATTTTGTGCTGTTTATTTTATTCACCGGCACTCATTCAGTTTGGTTTGACTTTTCACACCTTATTTGCTTTCACACAGTCTCTTTTATAGGTGCTTTTCAAAACACTTATTGCCATACAGTTGGTTTGTTTAGTTGAGGTTTGATTAACCTGAGCTCCTTTGTGTAACACATTTTTGTCTCTTTGTTTGTTTGGTTATTTGAATGCAGTTTTCATCTCCACTTGAGGTTTAATTAAATCCCAGGATAAATAAAACACTTAGGAGTCCTTGTATCCATAACTCTTTGTGTCTTCTTTAGAAATGTGATGCTACCGATGCTGAATGACTGTCTTTCAGTGCAGCGTGGAGACAAACACTGCCTTGCCTTGGCTTCAGTGTTTGTCGTAGAAGTGTTCATTGAGGATAAGCTGTCCTTCATGGTTGAAGACGCAAAAACAAATAAGACTTACTACCATTTTACACCACATGTATGCAGCACAACTGCTGTTGTTCTGTTGTGTTGCAATTGTAGCAGATTACATTTATTTATACCAGATCTGAATGCAGCACGTTGTGGCTGCAGCAGCATTGTGGCACGCAGCAAAAACAGAACAGAGTTCTATCTAAGCTTGCTTCATAGTGTTTAAATTGCTTTAAAATGATGTGCTAAACAATATTTGATTTTTTAAATCATATATGTGTCTCCTGTATTTTTCCTGGCCAAAAGTAAACAACAAAATGTTCCTTTCCTGTTTTATTTTGTGGAGGTACAGTATTTAACTGTTGTACCCTTAGTCAAATTGGCTGCGTGATATCATTCACCTTTTTTCAGCCAAGACTTTGGGATTCTCTCTTCAGGTGGTGGAAGTGGAGAAACATCACAAGCTCTATGACCCACAGAACCAGCTTTACATGGAGAAGCACACAAAAGATGCCCTTATGTGTGCTGTTGATGTTGCTGTTGGAGCTTGTGGTCAACTCGCCAACAGACATGCTGACCTGTTCCAAGGAATTAAAAGTGGGACAGTTAGCCAATTTGATGATTAACATAATTACATGCCTCCATAAGTAAAATGAGTGATCTGTTTGCTTCTCAACATCAGAGTTTGATGAGGCAATCAATGGTTTAGCTTTAGATTTTTAGCTCACTGTGTGAGTTATCTTGTGTGGTCTGGTCTGAGCTTTGATCATCATGATTTGTCAGACTGACAGTTACTGTCATTTATGATCACTTCAACAATAATAAATAATAATTAATAAGTCGACAATAAATCAGCTCAAATTTAGTGTAAATACCTACCCTCTGTTGTCCATTTTAAAGCCATTTACTTCAGTCATCTTTTCACATTGTTTCATTACTTTTCCTAGTGTTTTGGGTTTTTTTTTTCCATGGTATCATTTCAGTATCGGTATTGTGATATTTTAGGCAGGTATTGTGTCACAGTGATAATTTTGGTAGTGACAACACTTGTTGGGAAGGTTACTTTTTAAATATAATACAAATCACATTTTAAAAGATGCAGTAAGCGATTTATCTAATTTAGTTACTCCATCAAAGTAATGTGTTATTGCTCCTTTGTATTTACTAAAAGGGGAAAGTTAGATGAGAAAAACCAAAAGAAGTCAGAGAAGAAAAGTACAGAAAGAAGTTGATGTGTCAAAAAAACACACTTTTAAAAACTTCTTGTTACTTACAAAATTAAATGTGTTTATTTAACAAACTCAAAAATTTGTCAAAAATTAACTTCATAATGAAATGAAACTAAAAACAAACTTATGCCATGAAAAGTGCTTAAATAGCAGTGAAAAGACTATAGAGGCTACAACCACGGCTTCAGCTGCCCAACAAGGTGGTGCACAAGTCTTTTTAATATATGTTAGCCTATAATGAAAAGAAATCATATTAAACTTAATTTTGAAATTAAAATACATCCTCACAATATTTAACATACAAAGCAAAATTAAACATCTTTTAACATCTTTGACAGTTGATAAAGAGTGAGACACACACATACTTGTGTTTTTATTCTTTGTTTTTATTCTTTATTTGTTATTCTTTATGTTAATTGTGATAAATTAATTCAGATGGACGAGGTTTCTTCTCTTCTAATAGTTGAAGAGAGGCTGGTGGGCACATGAACAGAGTCAGTTCTCTGGGTTCTGAACGGAGTGTAACATGACGTGCGTGCAGCATAGATATTGCTGTCGTGCTGCAAAATAGCCTTAAGAGTCAACAGCCATTTTCACTCTGTGAGGCTACAGGCATGTACTGACAAAATACAGAAAACACTCATACACAGGGCTCAGAACAGATTTTCTAAACATCATGTTTAGCTTAACTTGCTGCCAAAGCAAACTGAATAACCTCTTCATCTGCCTCTCTTACTGACAATATTTATAAATCAGAGTAACTGTCCAATTTTTCTTTTGGACTTATGCAGGCAGAACTCAACAGGAGGGAATGGAAAGAATTTCACAGAGTAGAATTCGCAAAAGAAATGAGGTTTGCCTCGGGATACTGAGAGTCACAGAGGGAAAAAAGTAGTCCTGCTGATGTAGAATTAGTATGCCAATCACTCATCTTCATACAACTCCAGAAAGTCTCACAACATCAAAACATGGAGTTGGCGAGCAGATGTTAATTAGAGCAACAGAAAAGAGCAAGAGGAAGGGAGATGAAAACATTCAGAGCACTACTTCAATTTTGTTGAAAACAGCAGAAAAGTTCTCCTGACAATGTTGAATATGAATTCAGGCATTTTTATGCTATTGGCACATTACACCCCAAATGATGAAGCTTTTGGACCCAATACCAAATGTGGACCTATGTAATTAGCTCCACTGACAGCAGGGTGAAATAATGATGTTTCTCTAGAGGCTGACAAGGACAGTTCCAACACATCCTCACATCTAAATGCCACAATAGGTCAAATGATACCAGCAGGGGAGTGTACTGACAGGTACAGGGTTACTGGCGTTACATAGGTCATTGCACACATGGATTACATTGTAACAGTCACGGTTTGGTTAGCTTTAGGCACAAAACTACTTGGCTAGGTTTATTAAAAGATCTTGGTTTGGATTAAAACAACTGAATAGAGAAGGAAATGATCTACACACCAATAAAGCTCCCATTCAAGACATTTATTAGTGACACTTTGAGCTTTTCCTCAGACTGCAGACTCAGTCTGAGGTGGATCCTAGCTCAAAACGTCACTCCAATAAATGTCTCGAATGAGAGCTTTTTTGGTGTAAATTGTTTCCTTCTCTACTCAAGTATTTTTGTGATCCAGCACCCAACCAATTGGGCTCAGGGATGTGCGTGTCTTTTTCTCATTGAGTTAAAACAACCACATTGCATATGTCACCTGTCTGTGAAGATTGTCAGTCGTCCATGTCATGGCATTTGTAGAAGGGTTATCATAGACAACTGGACTTAGTTTGGATCTTGAAGACTTTTTTTCCTTTCATCCAAGAGGCTAGAGGCAAAATGTCTTCAAGAACCCAACCAAGTCCTGTTCTCTATGGCTAAGTTCACACGGCAGGTCTTATTGCTCAATTCCGATTTTTTAAACAGATCCGATTTTTTTGTTTGGCAGTTCACATTACTTTTTAGATGTGACCTATATCTGACCTACATTGACTCCTGTGTGAACAGTCCACGGCCCTGAACAGACTCGCATGCACAGGAGAACAATAACAAAGACGTCAGGACATCACGCACAGCGCACTGTTTACAGTGTTGTGCCGAGAAATGCAAACCTGCCTTGAAATGCACCCCCTTATGTCACTCTGTTCGAAATCCATGTCTATTCTGTGGTTACTGCCAAGGAACCAGCACACAATTGTGACGATTGTCACTCAGTTGCTCTAGAGTGAGTTAAAAGTCACATTAAATGCGACATGAATGTTCAGATGGCGGGTGCGTTGCACTTATTTGATATAGTATCACCTCTGAAAGCGACCCAGATCGGATTTTAAAAAATCAGATTTCATGTGACTTGAGCTATAGGCAAAAAGATCGGATTTGGGTCGCATTTCACCGCCGTGTGAACAAGGCCTATTGTAACCCTCTTAGGAATATATATGTCACGTGACAGAAGTGACCTCACTTGCGCGATGGAAGTGATGTCACATTCATAATGAAATTTTAAGTTACTCAAGAGTTTGGCAACATGGATTCTCATGTGATCTCTTGAATCCAACTGTCTCACAAGATAAAGCAAACAGTGCAGTGCACTGGACTTTCGCCCACATCCCTGCCATCAACACCACCAACCTAAACTCCTGTTTCCAGAACACTGAAATGTTCACTTGCACTTCAGCTCATAAACTTTGTCTGTACCCACTATCATTTTCTTATGAATGCCTGATTGGTACTGTGCATGTGTAGCCTGGTCTCATTCCCAACTCCTCACATACCACCAGTTTGTCATCTCGTCTCAGCACAGATGTGAATGGAAGCAGTAAGTGGTTGAACGCAAAACACCAGGCTTTTCTAGTGACATGAATGTAAACCCACCTGTTACTGTATAAGAAAGTAGGGCTGTTGATGCAGTATTAAAAGCAACAAAGTCCAATCAACCAATAAACCTATCTGAGTAGTTTTGGTTCCTAAACCTACCCAAAGTACAACCATTTGACAGTGTTAAACACGTCAAACAGGCTTTCTGGCTGCTTCTGATATAGCTATTAAAGCAGGGTGACAGGTGACAAACCACTGCGCTTGGGCCAACAGACAAGTAAAAAGTAGAAAGGTTATAGAGAATTATAATTCAACTGGAAGACTGACATGAAATTCACTGAATATAATCACCAGAAGATGAACCCCTTGCATTTGGACACTGCATCACTGTCCACCAGCACCACCACCAGGACAAAATCATTTTTTTTCACATAAGACATCTCACGATCTAACAGAAATGAGCACATATTCTCCAGAGAATGAACCCACTAGATTTTATGACCTTTTCTGCTCTATAACTATAAGGATATACTCTCAACTTTTACCACTAACCTGTCAGACTCTAGAAATGCAAAGTCAGTGCTGTATATTGTCTGTATTCTGCAGTGTAATGAAGCCTGCAGCCTCTAGGGGACATTAATGGGACATTACACTTCTTCAGTCTTTTTCAATTAGGGGCCAAAAATGCCAGTGAACATATTAAATGCAAAGCCATTTCATTTGTGATAAACAGAGATAATCTGTCTGCAGGCTGCATACAAATGTTTTTTTTGGGTGTGCATCAGAGGACAGAGGCATTATCAGATCATTTAATCATTATGATTTAATTCTAGTCATTATTTTTGTATCATTAAATAACTGCATATGTATAAGCTAATCCAGAGGTGGCAACACCTCTGAAACATTGTTCCAGAGCCACATGTTGGCACCATGCAAACAGTAAACAATCACTCCTATTGGAGTTTTGGCAAGGATTGTGTTGTTTTAGTGTTAATTATGTGTGACAGCATACAAACACATCATAATATAATTCAAATTATTATGCATTGTTTGCACATCTGCAACAAACAGCACCAAGGGCAAATAGGGAGGTGAGAACTCACAATGCCTTCACTTCCCACATGGAGAAATATATACACAGCCAACATCCAGAACACAGTATCATTTCCTCTCCTTGTAGTATGATAGCCTGAGATTAAAGCTACGCCGAAAAAAACACTGCCAATATATGGATGTTAAATTCCTTATTCAATTGGATGCCATGGATGAAGTGTAAGAGAAATGAAGATTTATAGAGTAAGGCAATTACTCTAAGCCTGGTGCAGCAGCCCTTATTTAGCTGAATGGTAAGCTCGCCTTGCTTGGAGGAGCACTAATTACTGAAGCTTATAGGAGGCTTACACTAATCTTGATTGAATTTCTGAGTGTGATGTGAGATCTCGCCATCAAACTTTTTCCCACTGACAAAAGAGCAACTTTTAAAGCCGATGTTTTCAAATAGGTTTAACCTACTGAATGTGCAAACAAATCCAACTGCCCAATTTACATAAACTCACCTGCTAGATTATAGACAGAACAAACACATCCAGACAGGACGAGTGCACAACATCACAACAGATCACATGCACACACTGCCTGTGTCATGGCAACATGGGAAATAATAACATAAAAATATAACTAAACAATACTAATACTGCATAACACTAGCCTTTGCTGTGAGGATTTAGCCCCACCTGTTTTCAGTTCCAAAAATTTGGCCAAATAAAACAATCGGTGATGGATTCAGCCATCATCAATAGACAATATATGCGTCCAACGGTCCAACCCTTGGTGGAGCTAATTCTAGTGTCAGGTGCTGCTATACCACTGCAGAAAAAGAGGGTGCCACAAGTTGATGCAGTTAAATGAATGATGGAAAACAATGCAGAAGAGACGATGGACATTTCTGTTTGTGTCATGTATTAATTTGATGAACGTTAGTCTCCTAATCGCTCCACACAGATTTGATGACTTAGTCTGCTGCTATTTTTCATTCTCCAGGTGTAGCAGAAGCTTCATTGGATTTTTAAATCATGTAAATGTTTCATGTTACATTATGATTTATTCACAAAGCCTGTCTTAATTGCACTTTGTTGCATTTTGCTTTCACTTATACACAAACTCCTCCACCTCAGTCAAGTGTAAAAACTTTTTGAATCATTTTGAAATCTTTTCAAATTTTCAGTGATTCCACTTTTTAAAATAACAGATGCCATTAAAAGACTAAAAGCAGCAACATGTTAGTCTCTCTCTACTTTCTGACTTCCCTACCCTGTCTATCCAAGCTACTGAAGATGCAAGTCTTTAAAAATTGCTCATAAATACGTATTTCCATTTCTTTAAAAAAGGCGAAGTAATTTCCTAAAACAGATGGGTACTGTGGTTTTTAGGTGTCCTTGTTGGGGACTATTTTCAGCAGCAGACTAATTAACCACATTTGCAGCTCTAGTGAGTATTTCTAGTGTGTGTGTTCCTGATAATAAACAGTGTAGCTCACTGATGTGTTTTTAATAGTTTTTGGACAACATTGCAGCTTTATGGCACAGAGGAATAAAGTAAAACTGGATACACAGACAATATTTAAAGCTTGGCAGATTACCCATCCTGAATTGTGTTAACAATACTCATATTAATGTTACAACTTAACAACTCTGTCATTGCTAGATTAATGAGAATTTAAAAAGTGAATAAAGAAAGACCTTTCTAGATCAGAGTGTAATATGCTTCATACACTATCTCACAAGTGTGAGTAGTAAAACAGTTCTCATGTGATCAGCATCATGTCAGGAACTTGTCAGTCAATGTTCAGTATTTTCTCAAATAGAGTCTTTATTTACCTCAACTGCAGCAAATAACAGACCTTCACTGGTAAGAGGCTTATATAAGAGGCAGGCCTTTATTTTGAATTCACTATGTATAACTGCATAATAAATTATACATTTATACACTTATCATAAACAATAAGTATAATTGGTCATATATATAGCCTTGTTTTGATCCGCTCCCGATTACTCTGTTAAAGTTGTTGCACTGTTGTTCATACAAATACAACACATCCCGTATCCTTTCAAATTCAAAAAAACATCTACCATTTCAGTGGACAGAAACCCTTCATTTCTTAACAAGGCTTTTATTGTGAAACATTATATGGAACGTGTTGTGGAAAAGTTATTGACTTGCCTTTAAATGGATCTATGGATCCCATCCTGTGGGATTTATACATCACTACAAAATACAGTTTGGACAACACACACACACACCCAAATTGAACAAAAACACTTGAAAAGAATAGTCCAAAAATGAAAAAGTGTTGAAAACATCAGGGTTATATTGCTGAATTTATTCAATTAAACTGATGGATAGATACATTACAAGGAGTAGATCCACCCTTGTTTTTTTCCCCAGACTATATTTGGTGCTACCCTTCATTTGTCTGTGTCAACTTCATGACGACCATATATTCAAGATATACTGCAGATAGAGCAGCTTCAAGAAATGCAAATATTCTAGTTTGACTAGCGGTTTCTATTTAAAGAAAACTTGTAAATAGTTTAACTGCTTAAAGCGACCTGTAAAAATGTAGCGGCTAGTGTGGTGGTAGTCTCACATAGGGATGCAACGATTATAGATTTTGACTGTACGATTATAGTCTGAGGAATAATCACGGTTTCACGATTATTATGCATTAATTAATTTCACAACACTACTAATGAACTAATGTATCAAATCACATGAACATTCTTTAGAGATTTTAATGTGTTATTTACTGCTGTCAGAAATAACACAGTAATCAAATAATACATTACAAAATAATAAATAAAGATAAACAAAAAGTCTGTCTCTTTCTTTTGAATTAAATAAAAGTGACCTCTGCTTTGTAAACATGCATGTCAGTATTTCCTTTTTGAACAAAACAAATGGAGTCAAAGGCTGCAGGACGTCTGTCTGCATGGCTGTTTTGATCAAAAATATCACAACATTATTTAGTCATTTCAGTTTGTGTATTCTTTCTACATTTCTTTTGGACCTGAGTAGAGAACTTAAAAACATGGTGAAAAAAATATTTGAAATAAAGTATTTTAAGTATTATTGTTAATATAAGACTAAGATTAACTTTGCTGATCCCCCAGGGGAAAATGTTACTCATGTGGGTAATAAACTTAAGTGTTATTGTCATCAACTGTCATCCATGGCTGTTTTTTAAATTCATTTTTAATCATCTATTTTCAATAATTAATCTAATTTTACATGTGGCCTGGTTACATAATAATAATAATAATAATAATAATAATAATAATAATAATAATAATAATAATAATAATGGATTACATTTATATAGCCAAGCACTTCACCAAGTTTTAGTAAAAATAATAGAAATAAATTGAAAACATCGCTTATGCTGTATTAATAACAACTCAAATATAATTAATTAGATCCCAGGTAGAGTGCTGGAAGTCTAAAAGCTCCTGATGTTATGTTAGTGTTTTACACCTGGTATATTAACCCACAATGCCTAGAGTTTACTCAACACAGACAGGAAGACGCAACCTGTAATGTTAAATGGTCACTGACTGAAGTCCTTAAGAGGAGCACTTTTATCTTCCATAGGAAAATGAGCCGCTTTGCTGCCGTTTGTTTACGCTGAACTTAAAGTTTAACTCTCACCGCTACGCCACTGATTGTAAGTGACACCTTTATATTTAACTCCCTACCAACTTCATTAAGTAACTTGCCATTAATGTAATTTAACTCAGTTATTACGTGTTACCTTTTCTTTGGCGTGTAAAGCTGGGCAGTGATCCCACAAATTCTGCATCAAATTTGACGCGTTAGCCGCAACTTTTTTCCGGCAGGTCTTGCAGACGGGTGATCCGTCGTCTTGAATGGTCATTCTTGGTGTATCCGACAGGCACCCACACTGCCGACTTTACTCTTTTCTTCGGTGGAAACAAAGCTTCGCACCACACTGTAAGCAGCTGCAACTCTGGTGAAAATTTGTTTTCGTTCTGTGCAGGTTGCGCCGAAAATAATGTACCAGCATAGTGTCCGTTTTTTGCGAGTGAGAACAGAAAAACTCTGTGTAACGGAGCCTTTGGGATTAATTAACTGTGACGTTTTAAAGCACGGTTAATAGTAAAATCGGTTAATCGCTGCATCCCTAGTCTCACATAGCAGATGTCATGTCCATGTTTTACGCCCAGAATGCAGTGATGGTGCTGCTGCAAAATAGTGTTGAGGGGGAACTTGTTTTGGTGGAACATTTGCATGTTGAATGGCAAGCTCTAGCATTCAAATGACTACATCACTACAAAAGTAAAGCTAACAGCTGTTGGCTTGTTTTTTCTTAGTGCTAATTTGCTGT
Source organism: Lutjanus erythropterus (assembly GCF_056507025.1). Classification (NCBI taxonomy): domain Eukaryota; kingdom Metazoa; phylum Chordata; class Actinopteri; order Lutjaniformes; family Lutjanidae; genus Lutjanus; species Lutjanus erythropterus. The sequence continues at coordinate 1,774,326 of NC_139318.1, forward strand.
TTTCAGTCTGTGGTTTTTATCCACCACAAACAGATTCAGGTGGCGTTTGCTTCCTGGGGGGGGTGGTCATTTCAGAACCTGCGTACAGGAAAAATACATTCCAACAGCAGTCAGTTAGCTGAGTATGGTCAGGTACTACACAGGTAACCTTAATGTGGACTGACAATCTAAAGGTACAGTCAGTATTTCCTAACAGTGAGTGTGGAATCAAACCAACACTGAGGACTTTTTGTTGTGAGGTGATGGGGTTAAACACTGGACTGACAGCTCTACCACATGATATATATATGCATTTTTTTAAAAATGCACACATTAAATGTGTTTCACATGTGCTGCAGGTGAACTGCACACTGTCAGTTCTACGTCTGTGTCATGGCTGTTTGCCCTGTAAGGGACCCTCCATCCATCCAGAGTGTCTCCCTGCTTTTCCTCCCTACAGCATGCTGGAACTGTGGGAAATGAGAAGACTTTGTATTTTCTAAGTAGCTGAGGCGTAACACTCTCTCATTCTCAGATTGAAAAGATTGGAACACACACTTAGAGAGCTGTGTGAAGGAGGGGTGTGGAGAGACACAAATCTCATCGACAACAGTAGCACAGGAGCTGCAGACCTCACACAGTCTCACACAGTCTGACCCACACTCACAACTCACAGTGGAACTCAGGTCAATTGGACTCATTCAGTTCAATTAATGCTGTCATGACCAAAACAGCACAGCATTATTTTTTTCTTGACAGAAAATGCATGTGCAATGTTACAAAATGACACAAAGACAACATAAACAGCTTTGAACCCACCAAAAAGGATTTTTTTCCTTCAGAAGTCAAAGTGACATGCAGCTGATTGTATATCTGTCATTTCATTGTGCTGTCCCCCACAACTACAGTCCAATCTAAAGGAGACGCAGTATTTGCAGCTCTGGCCCTGAAGCTACCATATAAACCATCTCAGTGTGACAGAATGTCTGAATCTGGACAGATTTGAAAATCTCCTCTGACATCTCATTTTAATAACCTTTCACCATTTCAACCTGTTTTATTGTTGTATGCTGTTCATTGTTTTATTGTTGATTTTTTTTTTCTTTTGTGTTTGGCTTTTTATTGCTTTGCTCTATCACATCTTTTCCTGTGTATTCTCGCCGCACACCAATACTAATAATAATATACAGTCTAATAATATTTATTCATATAGCTCATAAAATAAGGCTACATGTACATGTGTAGTTTATGTTTCTTTTTCAGAAAACAAAATGGGACAACTCCAGTGTAGTTGCAATGGGTTGTTGTCCTATAGGGAAGGAGTTAACAGGTGATAAAACATACAAATATAATTTAAGGAAAAAAACAAAGGGAAATAAAAGCTCAAAACATACAATAATCTATCAACAGCTTACCAAATGAGTATCTTTTAAAATAACTTAAAAAAGTGAAATTTATGTTTTATGCTTGACACTATACTCGCATATGGCACTTGAAATGAAGCTAATCCCAACCTGTGGCACTTTACTATTAAATACAGTTTGAACATTAACACACACACAGTCGCACTGCCTGAAATCAAACAAAAACACTTGAGAGGAGTGATCCAAAACAACAAATGATGAAAACATCAGGGTTATATTGGGGGCTTTATGTTAGTTTTACTTGTTTCTGCTTTGTTTTTCCTGTATCTTTTTATCTTTTAAAAAGATCTTTTTTTTATCCTTTATCTTTCTGTTGTTTCTATTTTGTGTAGTGCTTTGGAACATTGCTTTTGTGAAGTACCACACAGAGAAATTTTGAATTATACACTGGTCCCATCCACAAATGCTAAAAAGAAGATAAATCACAAGCCATTCAAACTCTTATATGGCACTGTAGTGGCTGTAACTAATATCACAGTAACATGTGTTACAGTAGTTTAACCCTCTCCCCAATAAAATATGACAAAATCTACCATTTTTGTGTTATTTATTGTTTGTTTTTGTTATTACATTTGGCAAACATACTGACACAATAGCTGCAGCAAATGCTATTGCTAATGCTATGCTATTGTGCTATACTTGCACATGTAGTGGTGTGGGAGGGACATTACAAACATGTGGCCAGGTCATTTGTTTATAGTATATTGTGCAATCATATCTTTTTGTATTTTCAAACTTGGAGTGTTTAGGAGGACTTCTGCAAAGTTAATAGTCAATCACAGAGATATGCCATGAGGCAGAAGAATGGCCCTCTGACTGCAAGAATTCTGAGAAATTGATTTCTGACCTTTTTCATGCCAGATGTCTTTGTTTACTTGCTTTTTGATGGGATTCTTGGGCCACTTGGTTCATGCTTGTAAAATGACTGCAAAATGGGACTTGAGCAGTCGATGGATGTGGGACTTGCAGCATTCTGTGAAGGTCTAAAAATTGCAACTAAAACCAACTAATCATTGCAGATTAACCTGTAATCAGACGTCACCTTTTGGTTTGTCACTGCATAATGAACTGTGTATAGTTCAGGGACCTGGTGATCCAACGTCTTTATTTCTAGACCAAATATCTCTCAGCAGGCCAACAACAGCTTGTGAGAACTTTCCAGAGTTTCATATTGCACTGTACTGCAGTATTAACCTTTTTTTTCCAATTCTGAGTACTTTATGCAGCTGAGGGTATCATTTAACTGCTATCCTTCTGTAATGTTTACCCTCACAGGGAGAACAGTGTCTGGCTGCAGTCCTGAAAGGTGTAGTTTTGCAATTACATTTACAACATGTATCTTAACTGTACTCTGTGAAGTTTTCTTTTAAACAGTCATATTTATATCCAGTGGTTCTATTTTTTTCACCTGGCAAAAGAGGGAGAATAAATAACCATAAAAACAAAAATAATAATTAATGAGCATTTTTAGGCTTATTAATACTGTGCCCATATCTGGCTCTTGGTCAAGGTCAGTGCTCTCATGACACTTTCAACTGACACTTTGACCCTTTCAACTGCCTCTCTCTGTCTGTAGTCACAACCGTAATGGTAATGATAAATGTAATAATAATAATAATAATAATAATAATAATAATAATAATAATAATGCACTCTGTAGCCTTCCTCAATGTCCCGCCCACAACACTATCTGATTGGTTAGAAGTCATGAGTCATAGTGAGCCCACAGTTTAGATTATGACATGGACAGGCAGACAAAGTGCTCTGGTGAGCTGAGCAGAGCTGTGTGTAGAAGTTACGACAGCAGATTCTGCAAGAAATGTCAGAATCTAATGATCTGTTTCAGTGACTACAGTCTGTCCAACTTCCCAGTTACACCTGTGAAAATGCCCAAAGTCAAGTCAAAGTTGGGATTGAAAGAGACAGCTTTAAAATAGTCCCTCTTCCTTTCAAGACTGTGATACCACACAGAGAGTTTCAGATTAAAACACAATGCGTGTCTCTCTGGTCTTTCCACTGAAGCTCTGCATCAGGACTTAGGGAATTATTACTGTTTACTGTATTTCACACTATGATGGTTAAATTTAGTCCAAGGATCACAAGCGTGGTCCTAAGTACTAAGTTAGTCTTAGTTAAGACCATTCTTTAGAGGGGACTTAACATTGGTTGCACCAACCAGACTTAATCCTAGTTTCAGCTAGGCCCGGTCTTAGCAGTCTATATGAATGCTCCCAGACTCTGGTTGTTTCCTGGCTGCCTGCATTGCTTAGACAAACTTTTAACAATATTCCACTGTCTTGCTGATTTGTTACTAAAATTCTCTAATTTGCAGCAAAGTTATCAAGAATCAACGATACAGAAACAGCAATTTCATCTCACACTGAGGTAAAGAAAATAATAATAATACATGAGCTGTTCAGCCAGCACAAGAAAACACTGACTGCCAAGATGTCTGACAAAATAGATAAAAAGCAGTCAACTTGGGAGACAGTAATTGAAAGACATAAATAGTTGTTCAGATAATAGAACAGTTAGTTAATTGATTTCACCATTTAACTTGTGACAGCAATATCCCCAGACTCCCTTAAAAATGCGCAATTTTGAGAGTTTTTTAGTGAGGGGAAACTTGATCAACTTTGTCTTAATAAACTTACTGTGACAAATGCTTAATTATTTGGGTCTTCATGAAAATTTGGCAAATGGTATTTAATTCTTATGTCTGTTGTTATGTCGGCCAGAATATCTTTCTTTTCCCACCTGTATTGACTTTTATTTTCCACTGAGTTCTGTTGAATAACTTGCATCTTCAAGCGTTCATGGCACAGAATAGAAAGCATCTGTGACTTGAGGCCGTATTTCTTTATTACTCAGGCTTTTGACAGTATGCCCGCCCCTGACTAGGCACAAGATTTACACCCGGTCTCAGCAAGAAGAAGACTTAAGCCTAGATGGTGCAGCCATTGTTAAGTCCAAGTTAAGACCAACTTTGCTTAAGACCAGTTTTGATGGTGCAACTGGCCTTTGATGCCACAAATAACATTTCAGAGTAAAACACAGCACACATCTGTCTTGTCTTTTTACTGCAACTTGGTATCAAGATTTAGGACATTTTGACTTTTGACTTTTGACTGTTTGACACATTGTACCACTGTAGTATATGTGTACTGTCCACTTCCATGCATGTTTTTGGACTTTAAGGATCAACATTTCCTGGATTAGAAAAAAAAAAATGTAAGTGACACAATCCAGGAAGTGGTTATGATTCCATCAGAATATTTGGCAAAACAAATGAGTCATCTATTAAACTATTTTGCAGAAGGTGGTGTGATTCTCACTGTATGACTAATCAGACTGTATGTTTGATAAAGCGTTGGCCATCCCAGACAGGCTCAGGAGAATGGGGGAGCAATTAAATCAAGGCAACCAGGGCAACCGGGCTCAAAATGCAGATTCTGAAAACTCGTCTTGACAGCCGTCATCCAGTGAGTGTTTGACCCTAATAAGCATTCAAATGAACTGCATTTACATCTGCAGTCTCGTTAAATACCAAACGAAAGTGAAAAAAATGTGGTGATGCTAAATTTTGCAGCCCTGATGTTAATTTGGAGTAGGATGAGCAGTGCTGCCCCTGGCCTTGATAGAGTGGTTAGAAGTGGATGACTCGTGGAGAGAGTATGTGTTAACAAACCACAGAGAAACACAAAGAGGCCACAGCACAGCACATATCTGCTCATATCTGTGTACAAAATTGCCAATTAATTTAGATTTCTTTCCTTAAATGCCTTTTTTCTATTTCATTTTTTTTTCCAGCACAGCCGCTGAAAGTAAACTTATTAAACTGCAGTGCATCAAATGAATAAGTGAAAGGCTTTAATTTTATATGCCTACAGGGCTTCATAAATGCATGTCACTGATGCAATGAAATTAACATTGTTTGTGTGTGTGTGTGTGTGTGTGTGTGTGTGTGTGTGTGTGTGTGTGTGTGTGTGTCAAGTCTGGGAGCTGGGTTCTCAGGAGTTTTGACTGGGTAAAATGAAATCCAGAGTACACCCACAAGGCAACACAACTGAACAAATACAATAATTCAATTTACTCTTCAATTACATTGGCGTTCAGGCTTTCCCCTCCTTTAATTAAACTGTTGTACATGTCGGTGCCGAGCAGACGCAAATATAATCAAATAAAATCCTCCACCTGATAAAGCAATTGAGGGATTTGATATTGAGCATTGCGCTTTTATTAGGGGGCCAAGCCCGCGGGGACTGGGGAACGCGGATGCAAGCATACGCGTTTCCCAGTACCAGCGGTGCTGGGAACCCTATTGTAATTAGGGGGCCAAGCCCGCGGGGCCTGGGGACCGCGAATGCAAGGCATACGCGGTTCCCAGGACCAGCGGTGCTGGGAACCCTATTGTTTTTGTTCGGATTTTTATTATTAGGGGGCCAAGCCCGCGGGGCCTGGGGACCGCGAATGCAAGGCATACGCGGTTCCCAGGACCAGCGGTGCTGGGAACCCTATTGTTTTTGTTCAGATTTTTATTAGGGGGCCAAGCCCGCGGGGACTGGGGAACGCGGATGCAAGCATACGCGTTTCCCAGTACCAGCGGTGCTGGGAACCCTATTGTAATTGTTCTGATTTTTATTATACTCCTTATTATTATTATTCTCTATTTTTATTCTTCCGCCAATAAAAGTCATGCTGCAGGCTAAACCGTGCAAGTTTGAACGATGCAAATTTGAGGGCTGGCCCACACCCCGGCACGTACCTCAGACGCAAAAAACTGCACATGTACGTCTGTAGGGGGCGCTATAACCAAGGACAACGCGTTTTGGCCTATAACTCCCACACCGTATGTCGCACATTCAAAAGCCTTATATCCCCATATGCCTTGAATGGAGCTGAGTCACTTTGTAATTGGCCACGCCCACTTCCGCCTAAATAATTTTTTCGCAAAATCGCGAAAACTGGAAAACCTGCTTTTTCGAACTCCTCCTAGGGATTTTTTTCGATCTGCACGAAAATTGGCCCGTATGCTCTTCTGCTCCTCACGACAAAAAGTTATCAAAAGAATTTTATTGGGTTGAAAATTCCGCGAATTATTAACGAACAAATTTCCGTAGCTAGCCGTAAAAATGGAAAATGTTGCATATCTCGGTCAAAGTAAATGCTATCGACACCAAATCAGAGATCCTTGGTTGGCATGAGACTGGGAGCCTATGAGCTGAATTTGGCGAATGTTGGCGCCTAGGGGGCGCTAGAGATATGGGAAGTTTATATCTCTAGAACAGCTGCACCGATTTCTACGAAATTTGGTCCATACAACGTAGGGCCAGTCCTGAGGCCATATCTTCAAGGGGGTCATGCCAGGTCAATGTGGGCGGGGCTTATTACAAGATAAACAAAAAAAATTAATTTCTGCCAAAGTATAATACTTAGGGTTTTGAAATTTTATGGGTACATGTAGAATAGGACTCAGATCCCGCCTACCGAAAATCGCGTTTGTGCTCCACTAGGGGGCGCTATAACGCATTTTGGCCTATAACTTCCACATTTTAAATGACACGTTGAAAAATCTTACATTGCCGTATTCCCCGAATAGCGCTGGATTTTCTGACGTAGGCCCCGCCCACTTTCGCCGAAAATTCCCGTCGCTAAGTCACCGCGTGTCCGAAACCTACTTTTTCGAACTCCTCCTACAGTTTAAGCGCTATCTGCACCAAGCTTTGCACATACGATGTCTAGACGTGTCTGATCTAAAGTTATCAAAAGAATTGTTGCACGACAAAAAATTCGCTAATTATAACCGAACAATTTCTCGGCTAGCTTAAAAAACACATGTTGTGTCATATTTCGGTCAAACTACAGTCTTTTGACTTCAAACTTAACACGCTTGTTCCAGAGGTCATCCGCAGACTCTGTGCCAAATTTGGTATGGATCGGCCGATAGGGGGCGCTACAAACCCAAAAACATCAAGTTGCTCAGATTTGTATTAAATTCGCTGTGCATGATGTGGGTTCCCTCCATTTTTGCCTATAACTTCCACATTTTAAATGAGACGTTGAAAAAGCTCACATTGCCTTGTTCCCTGAAACGCGCTGGATTTTCTGACGTGGGCCACGCCCACTTTTGCCGCAAATTGCCGTCGCTAAGTCACCACATGTCCAAAACCTACTTTTTCGAACTCCTCCTACAGTTTAAGCGCCATCTGCGCCAAACTTTGCACATACGATGTCTAAACGTGTCTGACGAAAAGTTATCAAAAGAATTGTTGCACACCAAAAAATGCGCTAATTATAACCGAATGATTTTTTTGGCTAGCTCAAAAAACGCATGTTGTGTCATATTTAGGTCAAACTAAAGTCTTTTGGCTTCAAACTTAACACGCTCATTCCAGAGGTCATCCACAGACGCTGTGCCAAATTTGGTGCGGATCGGCCAATAGGGGGCGCTACAAACCCAAAAACATCAGGTTTCCCAAAAGTTGCTCGGAGTCGTCCTAAATTCGCTGCGCATGATGTGGGTTCTCTCCTGAGGCCGACCGCAAAGTTACCTAATGATTGGTCATGAATACCGCAGCTCGGACGACGGCGCGCGTCCCCGCGATCGCCCCGAGCCCCGCGTCCCTCGGGGCACGCGGAGGCGGGTTCCGAGGGCCGCGGGGACCGGCTCGCGCGGGGAGGCTTGGCCCCCGTTCATAACTGCTTGCAGTTCTAGTTATTATTATTATTATTTTCTATTTTTATTCTTCTCCCGATAAAACTCATGCTGCAGGCTAAACCGTGCAAGGTATGGCGGTGCAATTTGGCGGGCTGGCCCACACCCCCGCACGTACCTCAGACGCAAAAAACTGCACACGTCCGCCTGCAGGGGGCGCTATAAGCAAGGACAACGCGTTTTGGCCTATAACTCCCACACCGTATGTCGCACATTCAAAAACCTTATATCCCCATATTCCTTGAATGGGGCTGAGTCACTTTGTAATTGGCCACGCCCACTTCCGCCTAAATAATTTTTTCGCAAAATCGCGAAAACTGGCAAACCACCTTTTTCCAACTCCTCCTAGGGATTTTGTCCGATCTGCACAAAAATTGGCCCGTACACTCGTCTGGTACTCATGAGCTTAAGTTATCAAAAGATTTTTTTTGGGTTGAAAATTCCGCGAATTATTAACGAACAAATTTCCGTAGCTAGCCTAAAAAATGGAAAATGTTGCAAATCTCGGTCACAGTAAATGCTATCGACACCAAATCAGAGATCCTTGGTTGGCATGAGACTGGGAGCCTATGAGCTGAATTTGGCGAATGTTGGCTCCTAGGGGGCGCTAGAGATATGGGAAGTTTATATCTCTAGAAGGGCTGCACCGATTTATACCAAATTTGGTCCGTACGATGTAGGGCCAGCCCTGAGGCCATACCTTCAAGGGGGTCATGACAGGTCAATGTGGGCGGGGCTTATTACAAGATAAACAAAAAAAATTAATTTCTGCCAAAGTATAACACTTAGGGCTTTGAAATTTTATGGGTACATTTAGAATAGGACTCAGATCCCGCCTACCTAAAATCGCACGTGTGCTCCACTAGGGGGCGCTATAACGCATTTTTGCCTATAACTTCCAAATTTTAAATGACCCATTGAAAAATCTTATATTGCCGTATTCCCACAATGGCGCTGGATTTTCTGACGTAGGCCACGCCCACTTTCGCCGAAAATTCCCGTCGCTAAGTCGCCGCATGTCCGAAACCTACTTTTTCGAACTCCTCCTACAGTTTAAGCGCCATCTGCGCCAAACTTTGCACATACGATGTCTAGACGGGTCTGATCTAAAGTTATCAAAAGAATTGTTGCATGACAAAAAATGCGCTAATTATAACCGAACTATTTTTCGGCTAGCTTAAAAAACACATGTTCTGTCATATTTCGGTCAAACTAAAGTCTTTCGACTTCAAACTTAACACGGTGTTTCCAGAGGTCATCCGCAGACTCTGTGCCAAATCTGGTGCGGATCGGCCGATAGGGGGCGCTACAAACCCCAAAACATCGAGTTTCCGAAAAGTTGCTCAGATTCCTACGAAATTCGCTGTGCATGATGTGGGTTCCATCCTGAGGCCAACCGCAAACTTACGTAATGATTGGTCAAAGTGGGCGGGATTTATTACAACAAATCAAAATCACCAGGCATTCTGCCTTTGGCACTAACAGTGCACACCCGCTACAGTGAATACTGCAGCTCAGCATCAGGCTGTGTCCTGACAATTGCCCTGAACTGGAATGCCGCGGCTCGGACGACGGCGCGCGTCCCCGCGATCGCCCCGAGCCCCGCGTCCCTCGGGGCCCGCGGCGGCGGGTTCCGAGGGCCGCGGGGACCGGCTCGCGCGGGGAGGCTTGGCCCCCGTTCATAACTGCTTGCAGTTCTAGTTAGGGCCCGAGCACCGAACCGGTGCGAGGACCCTATTGGAATCAAAGGAATTATTATTATTATTATTCTCGTGATGACAAATAAATCGCATTTTTGGGGGACTTGCCATATAGGTAGGGCCGCCAAATTTGGCGGGCGCGTCAGTCCCGGCGAAAAATTACGTATTTTAAGGGTCTCGAAAATGGGCGCGGCGAATTGGCTCAATAGCGCCATCTATAGACGAGCCCTGACGGCATGTTTGTCCGACGTGCACGAAACTTGGAACGCAGATAGAACACATCGGGACGCACAAAAAAGCCTCTTGGAGCCATGGGCTAAACCCTACAGGAAGTCGGCCATTTTGGACGGCGCGGCCGATTTTGGCGTTTCGCACGTGTCGTATTTGAACGAACTCGTCCCACACGATTCGTCGTATGGACTTCAAAATCGCTGTGTACCATCTAGACAACATTGTGATCAAAAGTTATTGAAGGTTTACGTTTTTGATAAAGGGCCTGCGCTCCAGGTGGCGGCGAATTTTGATGTCTCGCCATGAAACAGGAAATGGCTATAATTTTGGGGTACATGGTCAGATCTGCACCAAACTTCATGTGTATGATCAGTGTATGGGCCTGAATGGAAATATATGAAAATATTCCATAATTGTCATAGCGCCCCCTGGTGGTGGCAGAAAATGACTTTTTCCGGGTTTTGACATGCTGCTCCAAATGCATTCATTATTTTTAGCTCCAATTTGGTGAAGATGACCTTAACAAGTGGGTGATGCTACATTTTGAAGGGCGTGACGGTCCGGCGAAGGGTGTCGACGCTAGAGAGCGGCGAAGGACCGTGGTCCGAAAAAACGACATATTCATCAATAACTTTTGTGCGCAAGTTTGTATCAGCATGAAATTTCATGTGTGCATGACAGGTCCCGGTCTGAACGTATGATATTAATTTCGTTGATGGGCGTGGCCAAACGGCCTGACCACGCCCTTTAAACAGCAGCCCCCCCGCCACGTTTGACCGACGTGCACGAAACTTGGTACACATGTGTATCACACCCAGACGCACAAAAAAGTCTCTTGGACCCATAGGCCAAACCCCACAGGAAGTCCGCCATTTTGAATTTCCTGTTAAGTTTGGCGTTTCACTTGTCGCGCATTTTAACAAACTCCTCCTAGAGGAATGATCAGAACAGCCTCAAATTCGCTGGCTACCTTCTGCACTACACTCTCATCAAAAGTTACTGAAAGATATTCCTCAAGTTGAAGGGCGTGGCCATAGTGGGGCGGCGAATGTTGGCGTTTCGCCATAAATTCAGTTTTTTAATTTTTTGCTATAACTTCTGTATAAATAGTTCAATTTGCACCAAACTTCACATGTCTGATAATAGTCTGGCCCTGAACACACCTATATGAAAATATTCCATAATTCTCATAGCGCCCCCTGTTGGTGACAGGAAATGACTTGTTTTACTGTTTGAGGTCCTGCTCCCACCACGTTGACCATATCAAACTCCAATCTGGTCTGAAAAGCCTTAAGACCATGATGATGCTACATCATGAAGATCAGGGCGTCTCGTGAAACGGCGTGGCCCTGGCGGCGTGGCGAAGGTCCATGTTTCGCCAACACACAGGAAGTTGCTATAACTGGACTGTACGTGCTCTGATCTGCCTGAAACTTCACATGTTTATTAACAGTGCCGGTCTGAACATATGGTGTGAGTTTCGTCCATGTCTGTGGCCAAATGGCTTGGCCACGCCCATTAATGCGTTTCGCCAAAACACAGGAAGTGGCTTTAGCCTCCCTGTACTTGGTCAAAACTGCCTGAAACTTTACATGTTCATTAACAGTCCCAGTCTGAACATGTGATATGAGTTTTGTACATGGGCGTGGCCAAATGGCTTGACCACGCCCTTTGACGTGCGGCGCCGCAAATAGTGAGTTTCGCCGATGTTTACGAAAATTGGTACACATATGTAACACAGGGAGATGAACAAAAAAGCCTCTTGGACCCATAGGCTAAAGTCAACAGGAAGTCGGCAATTTTGAATTTCGTGCTCAATTTTGGCGTTTTTCACATGACCTATTTTAACTAATTCCTCCTACAAAAATTCTTCAATTTACTTCAACACTGGCCTGGAGCATCTAGACAAGTGTGTAATTAAAACTTATTAAAAGATTTGGTCAGCATTAAACACTGTGGCTGTGGCGTGGCGCTGAATTTTGGCGTTTCGCCATGAAACAGGAAATTGCTGTAAGTTTAGTGTAAATTGACCAATCTGCATCAAACTTAACATGTGGGATAATAGGCATGCCCTGAACACAGCAATGTAATACTGGGGGCATGAAATGACAGTGAATTCCTTTGAAAAGGAGTTCACCCTAAAATGAACTTGCACTCAATATCTACTCATTCCTGTGCTGATGTGAGGATGGATGAAGATCTCCAGTTCACAAGACACTCCCTGAGTTTCAACAGGAAACAAAACCATAGTGACATCCAGTGCAATTGAAGTGAAGAGTGATCAGTTTTATAATGAAAAAATGAACACAAAAAGCCCACAAATGTCTCCATGCTGCATGAATGATTTAATCCTGGAAACCACTCAGACAACAGACAGAGTTTTTCTCAGAAACAGTGACCTGTTATGCATAGAGTTTCCTTAGCAAACTTTCAAAAAGGAAGAAAATGTCTGAGCACTTGGACATAGAGGAGAAACAGTGTTTTTATGGCTGCAGCTGTGCCGCTTGGGATAGAGCTTGTGTACCAGCTTCAGCCGTGTGCATGCATTTCCAGTCTCAGAGGCTACAGTTGGCAATGAGGCTGAAAACACGGTGTAAATGGTGTCTTTTTGGGTTACATTTTACTGTCACCTCTTGCAGACACTTAAATCACACCACGGGAGCGGTACGGAGACAGTTTGTGGGTCATTTGTGCGCACTTGAGGTCTTCGCCCGTCCCTGCATCGGCACGGGGGCGAGTGGGTGTCGAGAGCCGTTTGGTTTTCGGGGCGGACCGTGGCTTCGGGGCGACGTCCGACGGCCGCGGCGACGCGTGTCCTCTCCGCCCGGGGCGGGTCCGGCCGGCGGGCGGCGGTGGCCGGCCCCCCCGAGTGGCGCGGGGGTGCTCGGGCCCGTCCAACGCTGCTTGCAGCTTTAATTATTAGGGGGCCAAGCCCGCGGGGACTGGGGAACGCGGATGCAAGCATACGCGTTTCCCAGTACCAGCGGTGCTGGGAACCCTATTGTTTTTGTTCAGGTTTTTATTATTATTTTCTTCCTCTATTTTTATTCTTCCGTTGATAAAACTCATGCTGCAGGCTAAACCGTGCAAGGTAGGGCGGTGCAATTTGGAGGGCTGGCCCACACCCCCGCACGTACCTCAGACGCAAAAAACTGCACACATCCGCCTGCAGGGGGCGCTATAAGCAAGGACAACGCGTTTTGGCCTATAACTCCCACACCGTATGTCGCACATTCAAAAACCTTATATCCCCACATTCCTTGAATAGAGATGAGTCACTTTGCAATTGGCCACGCCCACTTCCGCCTGGACGTCTTTTCCCGAAAAATCGCAAAAACTGGAAAACCTACTTTTTCGAACTCCTCCTAGGGATTTTGTTCGATCTGCACGAAAATTGGCCCGTACACTCTTCTGCTCCTCATGAGCTAAAGTTATCAAAAGATTTTTTTTGGGTTGAAAATTCCGCGAATTATTAACGTACAAATTTCCGTAGCTAGCCATAAAAATGGAAAATGTTGCATATCTCAGTCAAAGTAAATGCTATTGACACCAAATCAGAGATCCTTGGTTGGCATGAGACTGGGAGCCTATGACCTGAATTTGGCGAATGTCGGCGCCTAGGGGGCGCTAGAGATATGGGAAGTTTATATCTCTAGAATGGCTGCACCGATTTCTACCAAATTTGGTCCGTACGATGTAGGGCCAGCCCTGAGGCCATAACTTCAAGGGGGTCATGACAGGTCAATGTGGGCGGGGCTTATTACAAGATAAACAAAAAAAATTAATTTCTGCCAAAGTATAACACTTAGGGTTTTGAAATTTTATGGGTACATGTAGAATAGGACTCAGATCACGCGTACCGAAAATCGCGTTTGTGCTCCACTAGGGGGCGCTATAACGCATTTTGGCCTATAACTTCCACATTTTAAATGACACCTTGAAAAATCTTACATTGCCGTATTCCCCGAATAGCGCTGGATTTTCTGACGTAGGTCCTGCCCACTTTCGCCGGAAATTCCCGTCGCTAAGTCGCCGCGTGTCCGAAACCTACTTTTTCAAACTCCTCCTACAGTTTAAGCGCTATCTGCGCCAAACTTTTCACATACGATGTCTAGACGTGTCTGATCTAAAGTTATCAAAAGAATTGTTGCACGACAAAAAATGCGCTAATTATAACCGAACAATTTTTTGGCTAGCTTAAAAAACACATGTTGTGTCATATTTCGGTCAAACTACAGTCTTTTGACTTCAAATTTAAGACGCTCGTTCCACAGGTCATCCGCAGCCTCTGTGCCAAATTTGGTACGGATCGGCCGATAGGGGGCGCTACAAACCCAAAAACATCAAGTTGCTCAGATTTGTATTAAATTCGCTGTGCATGATGTGGGATCCCTCCATTTTTGCCTATAACTTCCACATTTTAAATGAGACGTTGAAAAATCTCACATTGCCTTGTTCCCTGAAAAGCGCTGGATTTTCTGACGTAGGCCACGCCCACTTTTGCCGCAAATTCCCGTCGCTAAGTCACCACATGTCCAAAACCTACTTTTTCGAACTCCTCCTACAGTTTAAGCGCCATCTGCGCCAAACTTTGCACATACGATGTCTAAACGTGTCTGACGAAAAGTTATCAAAAGAATTGTTGCACACCAAAAAATGCGCTAATTATAACCGAACGATTTTTTTGGCTAGCTCAAAAAACGCATGTTGTGTCATATTTAGGTCAAACTAAAGTCTTTTGACTTCAAACTTAACACCCTCGTTCCAGAGGTCATCCACAGGCTGTGCCAAATTTGGTGCGGATCGGCCAATAGGGGGCGCTACAAACCCAAAAACATCAGGTTTCCCAAAAGTTGCTCGGAGTCGTCCTAAATTCGCTGCGCATGATGTGGGTTCCCTCCTGAGGCCGACAGCAAAGTTACCTAATGATTGGTCATGAATACCGCAGCTCGGACGACGGCGCGCGTCCCCGCGATCGCCCCGAGCCCCGCGTCCCTAGGAGCCCGCGGCGGCGGGTTCCGAGGGCCGCGGGGACCGGGATCGCGCGGGGAGGCTTGGCCCCCGTTCATAACTGCTTGCAGTTCTAGTTATTATTATTATTATTTTCTATTTTTATTCTTCTCCCGATAAAAGTCCTGCTGCAGGCTAAACCATGCAAGGTAGGAAGTTGCAATTTGGAGGGCTGGCCCACACCCCCGCACGTACCTCAGACACAAAAAACCGCACACGTCCGCCTGCAGGGGGCGCTATAACCACGGACAACGCGTTTTGGCCTATAACTCCCACACCGTATGTCGCACATTCAAAAACCTTATATCCCCCAATTCCTTGAATGGAGCTGAGTCACTTTGTAATTGGCCACGCCCACTTCCGCCTAAATAATTTTTTCGCAAAATCGCGAAAACTGGAAAACCTGCTTTTTTGAACTCCTCCTAGGGATTTTGTCCGATCTGCACGAAAATTGGCCCGGACACTCTTCTCGTCCTCCTGAGCTCAAGTTATCAAAAGATTTTTTTTGGGTTGAAAATTCCGCAAATTATTAATGAACAAATTTCCTTAGCTAGCCATAAAAATGGAAAATCTTGCATATCTCGGTCAAAGTAAATGCTATCGACACCAAATCAGAGATCCTTGGTTGGCATGAGACTGGGAGCCTATGAGCTGAATTTGGCGAATGTCGGCACCTAGGGGGCGCTAGAGATATGGGAAGTTTATATCTCTAGAACGGCTGCACCGATTTCTACCAAATTTGGTCCGTACGATGTAGGGCCAGCCCTGAGGCCAGAACTTCAAGGGGGTCATGACAGGTCAATGTGGGCGGGGCTTATTACAAGATAAACAAAAAAAAATAATTTCTGCCAAAGTATAACACTTAGGGCTTTGAAATTTTATGGGTACATGTAGAATAGGACTCGGATCCCGCCTACCTAAAATCGCACGTGTGCTCCGCTAGGGGGCGCTATAACGCATTTTTGCCTATAACTTCCACATTTTAAATGACCCGTTGAAAAATCTTATATTGCCTTATTCCCTCAATAGCGCTGGATTTTCTGACGTAGGCCACGCCCACTTTCGCCAAAAATTCCCATCGCTAAGTCGCCGCATGTCCGAAACCTACTTTTTCGAACTCCTCCTACAGTTTAAGCGCCATCTGCGCCAAACTTTGCACATACGATGTCTAGACATGTCTGAGCAAAACTTATCAAAAGAATTGTTGCTTGACAAAAAATGCGCTAATTATAACCGAAAGATTTCTTGGCTATCTTAAAAAACACATGTTGTGTCATATTTCAGTCAAACTAAAGTATTTCGACTTCAAACTTAAGACGCTCGTTCCAGAGGTCATCCACACGCTCTGTGCCAAATTTGGTGCAGATCGGCCAATAGGGGGCGCTACAAACCCAAAAAATCGAGTTTCCCAAAAGTTGCTCGGATTCCTACGAAATTCGCTGTGCATGATGTGGACTCCCTCCTGAGGCCGACCGCCAACTTACGTGATGATTGGTCAAAGTGGGCGGGATTTATTACAACAAATCAAAATCACCACGCATTCTGCCTTTGGCACTAACAGTGCACACCCACTACAGTGCATACTGCAGCTCAGCATCGGCCTGTGTCCTGACAATTGCCCTGAACTGGAAGGCCGCGGCTCGGACGACGGCGCGCGTCCCCGCGATCGCCCCGAGCCCCGCGTCCCTCGGGGCCCGCGGCGGCGGGTTCCGAGGGCCGCGGGGACCGGCTCGCGCGGGGAGGCTTGGCCCCCGTTCATAACTGCTTGCAGTTCTAGTTGTTCTGATTTTTATTATTAGGGGGCCAAGCCCGCGGGGGCTGGGAACCGCGAATGCAAGCATACGCGGTTCCCAGTACCAGCGGTGCTGGGAACCCTATTGTTTTTGTTCGGATTTTTAGGGGGCCAAGCCCGCGGGGACTGGGGAACGCTGATGCAAGCATACGCGTTTCCCAGTACCAGCGGTGCTGGGAACCCTATTGTTTTTGTTCTGGTTTTTATTATTATTATTCATCTTTTCTATTTTTATTCTTCCGTTGATAAAAGTGGTGCTGCAGCCTAAACCGTGCAAGTTTGGACGATGAAAATTTGAGGGCTGGCCCACACCCCCGCAGGGACCTCAGACGCTAAAAACTGCACATGTCCGCCTGCAGGGGGCGCTATAAGCAAGGACAACGCGTTTTGGCCTATAACTCCCACACCGTATGTCGCACATTCAAAAACCTTATATCCCCCCATTCCTTGAATGGAGCTGAGTCACTTTGTAATTGGCCACGCCCACTTCCGCCTAAATAATTTTTTCACAAAATTGCGAAAACTTGAAAACCTACTTTTTCGAACTCCTCCTAGGGATTTTGTTCGATCTGCACGAAAATTGGCCCGTACACTCTTCGGCTGCTCATGACCTAAAGTTATCAAAAGATTATTTTTGCGTTGAAAATTCTGCGAATTATTAACAAACAAATTTCCGTAGCTAGCCGTAAAAATGGAAAATGTTGCATATCTCGGTCAAAGTAAATGCTATCGACGCCAAATCACAGATCCTTGATTGGCATGAGACTGGGAGCCTATGAGCTGAATTTGGCGAATGTCGGCACCTAGGGGGCGCTACACATGTGGGAAGTTTATATCTCTAGAACGGCTGCACCGATTTCTACGAAATTTGGTCCGTACGATGTAGGGCCAGTCCTGAGGCCAGATCTTCAAGGGGGTCATGACAGGTCAATGTGGGCGGGGCTTATTACAAGATAAACAAAAAAAATTAATTTCTGCCAAAGTATAACACTTAGGGCTTTGAAATTTTATGGGTACATGTAGAATAGGACTCAGATCCCGCCTACCGAAAATCGCGTTTGTGCTCCACTAGGGGGCGCTATAACGCATTTTGGCCTATAACTTCCACATTTTAAATGACACGTTGAAAAATCTTACATTGTCGTATTCCCCGAATAGCGCTGGATTTTCTGACGTAGGCCCCGCCCACTTTCGCCGAAAATTCCCGTCGCTAAGTCGCCGCGTGTCCGAAACCTACTTTTTCGAACTCCTCCTACAGTTTAAGCGCTATCTGCGCCAAACTTTGCACATACGATGTCTAGACGTGTCTGATCTAAAGTTATCAAAAGAATTGTTGCACGACAAAAAATGCGCTAATTATAACCGAACAATTTTTTGGCTAGCTTAAAAAACACATGTTGTGTCATATTTCGGTCAAACTACAGTCTTTTGACTTCAAACTTAAGACGGTCGTTCCAGAGGTCATCCGCAGACTCTGTGCCAAATTTGGTACGGATCGGCCGATAGGGGGCGCTACAAACCCAACACCATCAAGTTGCTCAGATTTGTATTAAATTCGCTGTGCATGATGTGGGTTCCCTCCATTTTTGCCTATAACTTCCACATTTTAAATGAGACGTTGAAAAATCTCCCATTGCTTTGTTCCCTGAAAAGCGCTGGATTTTCTGACGTAGGCCACGCCCACTTTTGCTGCAAATTGCCGTCGCTAAGTCACCACATGTCCAAAACCTACTTTTGCGAACTCCTCCTACAGTTTAAGCGCCATCTGCGCCAAACTTTGCACATACGATGTCTAAACGTGTCTGACGAAAAGTTATCAAAAGAATTGTTGCACACCAAAATATGCGCTAATTATAACCGAACGATTTTTTTGGCTAGCTCAAAAAACGCATGTTGTGTCATATTTAGGTCAAACTAAAGTCTTTTGACTTCAAACTTAACACACTCGTTCCAGAGGTCATCGACAGACGCTGTGCCAAATTTGGTGCGGATCGGCCAATAGGGGGCGCTACAAACCCAAAAACATCAGGTTTCCCAAAAGTTGCTCGTAGTCGTCCTAAATTCGCTGCGCATGATGTGGGTTCCCTCCTGAGGCCGACCGCAAAGTTACCTAATGATTGGTCATGAATACCGCAGCTCGGACGACGGCGCGCGTCCCCGCGATCGCCCCGAGCCCCGCGTCCCTAGGAGCCCGCGGCGGCGGGTTCCGAGGGCCGCGGGGACCGGGATCGTGCGGGGAGGCTTGGCCCCCGTTCATAACTGCTTGCAGTTCTAGTTATTATTATTATACTACTTCTTATTATTATTATTTTCTATTTTTATTCTTCCGCCAATAAAACTCATGCTGCAGGCTAAACCGTGCAAGGTAGGGTGGTGCAATTTGGAGGGCTGGCCCACACCCCGGCACGTACCTCAGACGCAAAAAACTGCCCATGTACGCCTGTAGGGGGCGCTATAACCAAGGACAACGCGTTTTGGCCCATAACTCCCACACCGTATGTCGCACATTCAAAAACCTTATATCTCCCAATTCCTTGAATGGAGCTGAGTCACTTTGTAATTGGCCACGCCCACTTCCGCCTAAATAATTTTTTCGCAAAATCGCGAAAACTGGAAAACCTGCTTTTTCGAACTCCTCCTAGGGATTTTGTCCGATCTGCACGAAAATTGGCCCGGACACTCTTCTGCTCCTCATGAGCTTAAGTTATCAAAAGATTTTTTTTGGGTTGAAAATTCCGCGAATTATTAACGAACAACTTTCCGTAGCTAGCCGTAAAAATGGAAAATGTTGCATATCTCGGTCAAAGTACATGCTATCGACACCAAATCAGAGATCCTTGGTTGGCATGAGACTGGGAGCGTATGAGCTGAATTTGGCGAATGTCGGCGCCTAGGGGGCGCTAGAGATATGGGAAGTTTATATCTCTAGAACGGCTGCACCGATTTCTACCAAATTTGGTCCGTATGATGTAGGGCCAGCCCTGAGGCCATATCTTCAAGGGGGTCATGACAGGTCAATGTGGGCGGGGCTTATTACAAGATAAACAAAAAAAATTAATTTCTGCCAAAGTATAACACTTAGGGCTTTGAAATTTTATGGGTACATTTAGAATAGGACTCAGATCCCGCCTACCTAAAATCGCACGTGTGCTCCACTAGGGGGCGCTATAACGCATTTTTGCCTATAACTTCCACATTTTAAACGACCCGTTGAAAAATCTTATATTGCCGTATTCCCTGAATAGCACTGGATTTTCTGACGTAGGCCACGCCCACTTTTACAGCAAATTCCTGCCGCTAAGTCGCCACATGTCCGAAACCTACTTTTTCAAACTCCTCCTACAGTTTAAGCGCCATCTGCGCCAAACTTTGCACATACGATGTCTAGACGTGTCTGACCTAAAGTTATCAAAAGAATTGTTGCACGACAAAAAATTTGCTAATTATAACCAAACAATTTCTTGGCTAGCTTAAAAAACACATGTTGTGTCACATTTCGGTCAAACTACAGTCTTTCGACTTCAAACTTAACACGGTGGTTCCAGAGGTCATCCACAGACTCTGTGCCAAATTTGGTGCGGATCGGCCGATAGGGGGCGCTACAAACCCAAAAAAATCGAGTTTCCGAAAAGTTGCTCGGATTCCTACGAAATTCGCTGTGCATGATGTGGACTCCCTCCTGAGGTCAACCGCCAACTTACGTAATGATTGGTCAAAGTGGGCGGGATTTCTTACAACAAATCAAAATCACCACGCATTCTGCCTTTGGCACTAACAGTGCACACCCACTACAGTGAATACTGCAGCTCAGCATCAGGCTGTGTCCTTACAATCGCCCTGAATTGGAATGCCGCAGCTAGGACGACGGCCCGCGTCCCCATGATCGCCCCGAGCCCCGCGTCCCTCGGAGCCCGCGGCGGCGGGTTCCGAGGGCCGCGGGGACCGGCTCGCGCGGGGAGGCTTGGCCCCCGTTCATAACTGCTTGCAGTTCTAGTTAGGGGGCCAAGCCCGCGGGGACTGGGGAACGCGGATGCAAGCATACGCGTTTCCCAGTACCAGCGGTGCTGGGAACCCTATTGTTTTTGTTCAGATTTTTATTAGGGGGCCAAGCCCGCGGGGACTGGGGAACGCGGATGCAAGCATACGCGTTTCCCAGTACCAGCGGTGCTGGGAACCCTATTGTTTTTGTTCAGGTTTTTAGGGGGCCAAGCCCGCGGGGACTGGGGAACGCGGATGCAAGCATACGCGTTTCCCAGTACCAGCGGTGCTGGGAACCCTATTGTAATTGTTCTGATTTTTATTATACTCCTTATTATTATTATTCTCTATTTTTATTCTTCCGCCACTAAAAGTCATACTGCAGGCTAAACCGTGCAAGTTTGAACGATGCAAATTTGAGGGCTGGCCCACACCCCGGCACGTACCTCAGACGCAAAAAACTGCACACGTCGGCCTGCAGGGGGCGCTATAAGCAAGGACAACGCGTTTTGGCCTATAACTCCCACACCGTATGTCGCACATTCAAAAACCTTATATCCCCATATTCCTTGAATGGAACTGAGTCACTTTGTAATTGGCCACGCCCACTTCCGCCTAAATAATTTTTTCGCAAAATCGCGAAAACTGGCAAACCAGCTTTTTCGAACTCCTCCTAGGGATTTTGTCCGATCTGCACGAAAATTGGCCCGTACACTCTTCTGCAGCTCTTGACAAAAAGTTATCAAAAGATTTTTTTTAGGTTGAAAATTACGCGCATTATTAACGAACAAATTTCCGTAGCTAGCCATAAAAATTGAAAATCTTGCATATCTCGGTCAAAGTAAATGCTATCGACACCAAATCAAAGATCCTTGGTTGGCATGAGACTGGGAGCCTATGAGCTGAATTTGGCGAATGTTTGCCCCTAGGGGGCGCTACAAATGTGGGAAGTTTATATCTCTAGAACGGCTGCACCGATTTCTACCAAATTTGGTCCGTACGATGTAGGGCCAGCCCTGAGGCCATATCTTCAAGGGGGTCATGACAGGTCAATGTGGGCGGGGCTTATTACAAGATAAACAAAAAAAATTAATTTCTGCCAAAGTATAACACTTAGGGCTTTGAAATTTTATGGGTACATTTAGAATAGGACTCAGATCCCGCCTACCGAAAATCGCACGTGTGCTCCACTAGGGGGCGCTATAACGCCTTTTTGCCTATAACTTCCACATTTTAAATGACCCATTGAAAAATCTTATATTGCTGTATTCCCAGAATGTCGCTGGATTTTCTGACGTAGGCCCCGCCCACTTTCGCCGAAAATTCCCGTCGCTAAGTCGCCGCGTGTCCGAAACCTACTTTTTCGAACTCCTCCTACAGTTTAAGCGCCATCTGCGCCAAACTTTGCACATAGAATGTCTAGACGTGTCTGATCTAAAGTTATCAAAAGAATTATTGCACGACAAAAAATGCGCTAATAATAACCGAACGATTTCTTGGCTAGCTTAAAAAACACATGTTGTGTCATATTTCGGTCAAACTAAAGTCTTTCGACTTCAAACTTAACACGGTGGTTCCAGAGGTCATCCACACGCTCTGTGCCAAATTTGGTGCGGATCGGCCAATAGGGGGCGCTACAAACCCAAAAAAATCGAGTTTCCGAAAAGTTGCTCGGATTCCTACGAAATTCGCTGTGCATGATGTGGGTTCCCTCCTGAGGCCGACCGCCAACTTACGTAATGATTGGTCAAAGTGGGCGGGATTTATTACAACAAAACAAAATCGCCACGCATTCTGCCTTTGGCACTAACAGTGCACACCCACTACAGTGAATACTGCAGCTCAGCATCAGGCTGTTTCCTGACAATTGCCCTGAACTGGAATGCCGCGGCTCGGACGACGGCGCGCGTCCCCGCGATCGCCCCGAGCCCCGCGTCCCTCGGAGCCCGCGGCGCTGGGTTCCGAGGGCCGCGGGGACCGGCTCGCGCGGGGAGGCTTGGCCCCCGTTCATAACTGCTTGCAGTTCTAGTTAGGGGGCCAAGCCCGCGGGGACTGGGGAACGCGGATGCAAGCATACGCGTTTCCCAGTACCAGCGGTGCTGGGAACCCTATTGTTTTTGTTCAGATTTTTATTATTATTATTATTATTATTTTTATTCTTCCCCGCATAAAAGTCATGCTGCAGGCTAAACCGTGCAAGGTAGGGCGGTGCAATTTGGAGGGTTGGCCCACACCCCCGCACGTAACTCAGACGCAAAAAACTGCACACATCCGCCTACAGGGGGCGCTATAACCAAGGACAACGCGTTTTGGCCTATAACTCCCACACCGTATGCCGCACATTCAAAAACCTTATATCCCCACAATCCTTGAATAGAGCTGAGTCACTTTGCCATTGGCCACGCCCACTTCCGCCTACACTTTTTTTCCCGAAAAATCGCGAAAACTGGAAAACCTGCTTTTTTGAACTCCTCCTAGGGATTTTGTCCGATCTGCACGAAAATTGGCCCGTACACTCTTCGGCTGCTCATGAGCTTAAGTTATCAAAAGATTTTTTTTGGGTTGAAAATTCCGCGAATTATTAACGAACAAATATCCGTAGCTAGCCTTAAAAATGGAAAATGTTGCATATCTCGGTCAAAGTAAATGCTATCGACACCAAATCAGAGATCCTTGGTTGGCATGAGACTGGGAGCGTATGAGCTGAATTTGGTGAATGTCGGCGCCTAGGGGGCGCTAGAGATATGGGAAGTTTATATCTCTAGAACGGCTGCACCGATTTCTACCAAATTTGGTCCGTACGATGTAGGGCCAGCCCTGAGGCCATAACTTCAAGGGGGTCATGACAGGTCAATGTGGGCGGGGCTTATTACAAGATAAACAAAAAATAATAATTTCTGCCAAAGTATAACACTTAGGGCTTTGAAATTTTATGGGTACATTTAGAATAGGACTCAGATCCCGCATACCTAAAATCGCACGTGTGCTCCACTAGGGGGCGCTATAACACATTTTTGCCTATAACTTCCACATTTTAAATGACCCGTTGAAAAATCTTATATTGCCGTATTCCCTGTATAGCGCTGGATTTTCTGACGTAGGCCCCGCCCACTTTCGCCGAAAATTCCCATCGCTAAGTCGCCACATGTCCGAAACCTACTTTTTCAAACTCCTCCTACAGTTTAAGCGCCATCTGCCCCAAACTTTGCACATACGATGTCTAGACATGTCTGAGCAAAACTTATCAAAAGAATTGTTGCACGACAAAAAATGCGCTAATTATAACCGAACGATTTCTCGGCTAGCTTAAAAAACACATGTTGTGTCATATTTCGGTCAAACTAAAGTCTTTCGACTTCAAACTTAACACGTTGGTTCCAGAGGTCATCCGCAGACTCTGTGCCAAATTTGGTGCGGATCGGCCAATAGGGGGCGCTACAAACCCAAAAAATCGAGTTTCCCAAAAGTTGCTCCGATTCCTACGAAATTCGCTGTGCATGATGTGGACTCGCTCCTGAGGCCAACCGCCAACTTACGTAATGATTGGTCAAAGTGGGCGGGATTTATTACAACAAATCAAAATCACCACGCATTCTGCCTTTGGCACTAACAGTGCACATCCACTACAGTGAATACTGCAGCTAAGCATTGTCCTGTGTCCTGACAATTGCCCTGACCTGGAAGGCCGCGGCTCGGACGACGGCGCAAGTCCCCGCGATCGCCCCGAGCCCCGCGTCCCTCGGAGCCCGCGGCCGTGGGTTCCGAGGGCCGCGGGGAACGGCTCGCGCGGGGAGGCTTGGCCCCCGTTCATAACTGCTTGCAGTTCTAGTTATTATTATTTTCTTCCTCTATTTTTATTCTTCTCCCGATAAAAGTCCTGCTGCAGCCTAAACCGTGCAAGTTTGGACGATGAAAATTTGAGGGCTGGCCCACACCCCCGCACGTACCTCAGACGCAAAAAACTGCACATGTGCGCCTGCAGGGGGCGCTATAACCAAGGACAACGCGTTTTGGCCTATAACTCCCACACCGTATGTCGCACACTCAAAAACCTTATATCCCCATATTCCTTGAATAGAGCTGAGTCACTTTGCAATTGGCCACGCCCACTTCCGCCTGGACGTCTTTTCCCGAAAAATCGCAAAAACTGGAAAACCTACTTTTTCGAACTCCTCCTAGGGATTTTGTTCGATCTGCACGAAAATTGGCCCGGACACTCTTCTGCTCCTCATGAGCTAAAGTTATCAAAAGATTTTTTTTGGGTTGAAAATTCCGCGAATTATTAACGAACAAATTTCCGTAGCTAGCCATAAAAATGGAAAATCTTGCATATCTCGGTCAAAGTAAATGCTATTGACACCAAATCAGAGATCCTTGGTTGGCATGAGACTGGGAGCGTATGAGCTGAATTTGGCGAATGTCGGCGCCTAGGGGGCGCTAGAGATATGGGAAGTTTATATCTCTAGAACGGCTGCACCGATTTCTACCAAATTTGGTCCGTACGATGTAGGGCCAGCCCTGAGGCCATAACTTCAAGGGGGTCATGACAGGTCAATGTGGGCGGGGCTTATTACAAGATAAACAAAAAAAATTAATTTCTGCCAAAGTATAATACTTAGGGTTTTGAAATTTTATGGCTACATGTAGAATAGGACTCAGATCCCGCCTACCGAAAATTGCGTTTGTGCTCCACTAGGGGGCGCTATAACGCATTTTGGCCTATAACTTCCACATTTTAAATGACACGTTGAAAAATCTTACATTGCCGTATTCCCCGAATAGCGCTGGATTTTCTGACGTAGGCCCCGCCCACTTTCGCCGAAAATTCCCGTCGCTAAGTCGCGGCGTGTCCGAAACCTACTTTTTCGAACTCCTCCTACAGTTTAAGCGCTATCTGCGCCAAACTTTGCACATACGATATCTAGACGTGTCTGATCTAAAGTTATCAAAAGAATTGTTGCACGACAAAAAATGCGCTAATTATAACCGAACAATTTTTTGGCTAGCTTAAAAAACACATGTTGTGTCATATTTCAGTCAAACTACAGTCTTTTGACTTCAAACTTAAGACGCTCGTTCCAGAGGTCATCCGCAGCCTCTGTGCCAAATTTGGTACGGATCGGCCGATAGGGGGCGCTACAAACCCAAAAACATCAAGTTGCTCAGATTTGTATTAAATTCGCTGTGCATGATGTGGGATCCCTCCATTTTTGCCTATAACTTCCACATTTTAAATGAGACGTTGAAAAATCTCACATTGCCTTGTTCCCTGAAAAGTGCTGGATTTTCTGACGTAGGCCACGCCCACTTTTGCCGCAAATTGCCGTCGCTAAGTCGCCACATGTCCAAAACCTACTTTTTCGAACTCCTCCTACAGTTTAAGCGCCATCTGCGCCAAACTTTGCACATATGATGTCTAAACGTGTCTGACGAAAAGTTATCAAAAGAATTGTTGCACACCAAAAAATGCGCTAATTATAACCGAACGATTTTTTTGGCTAGCTCAAAAAACGCATGTTGTGTCATATTTAGGTCAAACTAAAGTCTTTTGACTTCAAACTTAACACGCTCGTTCCAGAGGTGATCCACAGACGCTGTGCCAAATTTGGTGCGGATCGGCCAATAGGGGGCGCTACAAACCCAAAAACATCAGGTTTCCCAAAAGTTGCTCGGAGTCGTCCTAAATTCGCTGTGCATGATGTGGGTTCCCTCCTGAGGCCGACAGCAAAGTTACCTAATGATTGGTCATGAATACCGCAGCTCGGACGACGGCGCGCGTCCCCGCGATCGCCCCGAGCCCCGCGTCCCTAGGAGCCCGCAGCGGCGGGTTCCGAGGGCCGCGGGGACCGGGATCGCGCGGGGAGGCTTGGCCCCCGTTCATAACTGCTTGCAGTTCTAGTTATTATTATTAGGGGGCCAAGCCCGCGGGGCCTGGGGACCGCGAATGCAAGGCATACGCGGTTCCCAGGACCAGCGGTGCTGGGAACCCTATTGTAATTGTTCTGATTTTTATTAGGGGGCCAAGCCCGCGGGGACTGGGGAACGCGGATGCAAGCATACGCGTTTCCCAGTACCAGCGGTGCTGGGAACCCTATTGTTTTTGTTCTGGTTTTTATTATTATTTTCCTCTATTTTTATTCTTCTCCCGATAAAAGTCATACTGCAGGCTAAACCGTGCAAGGTAGGGCGGTGCAATTTGGAGGGCTGGCCCACACCCCCGCACGTACCTCAGACGCAAAAAACTGCACACGTCCGCCTGCAGGGGGCGCTATAAGCAAGGACAACGCGTTTTGGCCTATAACTCCCACACCGTATGTCGCACATTCAAAAACCTTATATCCCCAAATTCCTTGAATGGAGCTGAGTCACTTTGTAATTGGCCACGCCCACTTCCGCCTAAATAATTTTTTCGCAAAATCGCGAAAACTGGCAAACCTGCTTTTTCGAACTCCTCCTAGGGATTTTGTCCGATCTGCACGAAAATTGGCACGGATACTCTTCTACTGCTCATGAGCTAAAGTTATCAAAAGATTTTTTTTGGGTTGAAAATTCCGCGAATTATTAACGAACAAATTTCCGTAGCTAGCCGTAAAAATGGAAAATGTTGCATATCTCGGTCAAAGTAAATGCTATCGACACCAAATCAGAGATCCTTGGTTGGCATGAGACTGGGAGCCTATGAGCTGAATTTGGCGAATGTTGGCCCTTAGGGGGCGCTAGAGATATGGGAAGTTTATATCTCTAGAACGGCTGCACCGATTTTTACGAAATTTGGTCCGTACGATGTAGGGCCGGTCCTGAGGCGATATCTTCAAGGGGGTCATGACAGGTCAATGTGGGCGGGGCTTATTACAAGATAAACAAAAAAAATTAATTTCTGCCAAAGTATAACACTTAGGGCTTTGAAATTTTATGGGTACATGTAGAATAGGACTCAGATCCTGCCTACCGAAAATCGTCCGTGTGCTCCGCTAGGGGGCGCTATAACGCATTTTTGCCCATGACTTCCACATTTTAAATGACACGTTGAAAAATTTTATATTGCTGTATTCCCTGAATAGCGCTGGATTTTCTGACGTAGGCCACGCCCACTTTCGCCGAAAATTCCCGTCGCTAAGTCGCCGCGTGTCCGAAACCTACTTTTTCGAACTCCTCCTACAGTTTAAGCGCCATCTGCGCCAAACTTTGCACATACGATGTCTAGATGTGTCCGATCTAAAGTTATCAAAAGAATTGTTGCACGACAAAAAATTTGCTAATAATAACCGAACGATTTCTTGGCTAGCTTAAAAAACACATGTTGTGTCATATTTCGGTCAAACTACAGTCTTTCGACTTCAAACTTAACACGGTGGTTCCAGAGGTCATCCACAGCCTCTGTGCCAAATTTGGTGCGGATCGGCCAATAGGGGGCGCTACAAACCCAAAAACATCAAGTTGCTCAGATTTGTACTAAATTCGCTATGCATGATGTGGGTTCCCTCCATTTTTGCCTATAACTTCCACATTTTAATGAGACATTGTGAAATCTTATATTGCCGTGTTCCCTGAAAACCGCTGGATTTTCTGACGTAGGTCACGCCCACTTTTGCCGAAAATTCCCGTCGCTAAGTCACCACATGTCCGAAACCTACTTTTTTGAACTCCTCCTACAGTTTAAGCGCCATCTGCGCCAAACTTTGCACATACGATGTCTAGACGTGTCTGACGAAAAGTTATCAAAAGAATTGTTGCACGTTAAAAAATGCGCTAATTATAACCGAACGATTTTTTGGCTAGCTCAAAAAACGCATGTTGTGTCATATTTAGGTCAAACTTAAGTCTTTTGACTTCAAACTTAACACGCTCGTTCCAGAGGTCATCCACAGACGCTGTGCCAAATTTGGTGCAGATCGGCCAATAGGGGGCGCTACAAACCCAAAAACATCAGGTTTCCCAAAAGTTGCTCAGAGTCGTCAAATTCGCTGTGCATGATGCGGCTTCCCTCCTGAGGCCGACCGCAAAGTTACCTAATGATTGGTCATGAATACCGCAGCTCGGACGACGGCGCGCGTCCCCGCGATCGCCCCGAGCCCCGCGTCCCTCGGGGCCCGCGTCGGCGGGTTCCGAGGGCCGCTGGGACCGGGTCGCGCGGGGAGGCTTGGCCCCCGTTCATAACTGCTTGCAGTTCTAGTTATTATTTTTATTCTTCCGCCAATAAAAGTCCTGCTGCAGGCTAAACCGTGCAAGTTTGGACGATGCAAATTTGAGGGCTGGCCCAGACCCCGGCACGTACCTCAGACGCAAAAAACTGCACATGTACGCCTGCAGGGGGCGCTATAACCAAGGACAACGCGTTTTGGCCTATAACTCCCACACCGTATGTCGCACATTCAAAAACCTTATATCCCCATATTCCTTGAATGGAGCTGAGTCACTTTGTAATGGCCACGCCCACTTCCGCCTAAATAATTTTTTCGCAAAATCGCGAAAACTGCAAAACCTACTTTTTCGAACTCCTCCTAGGGATTTTGTCCGATCTGCACGAAAATTGGCACGGACACTCGTCTGCTCCTCATGAGCTAAAGTTATCAAAAGATTATTTTTGGGTTGAAAATTCCGCGAATTATTAACGATCAAATTTCCGTAGCTAGCCGTAAAAATGGAAAATGTTGCATATCTCGGTCAAAGTAAATGCTATCGACACCAAATCAGAGATCCTTGGTTGGCATGAGACTGGGAGCCTATGAGCTGAATTTGGCGAATGTTGGCCCATAGGGGGTGCTAGAGATATGGGAAGTTTATATCTCTAGAACGGCTGCACCGATTTCTACGAAATTTGGTCCGTACGACGTAGGGCCAGTCCTGAGGCCATATCTTCAAGGGGGTCATGACAGGTCAATGTGGGCGGGGCTTATTACAAGATAAACAAAAAAAATTAATTTCTGCCAAAGTATAATATTTAGGGTTTTGAAATTTTATGGCTACATGTAGAATAGAACTCAGATCCCGCCTACCGAAAATCGCGTTTGTGCTCCACTAGGGGGCGCTATAACGCATTTTTGCCTATAACTTCCACATTTTAAATGACACGTTGAAAATTCTTATATTGCCGTATTCCCCGAATAGCGCTGGATTTTCTGACGTAGGCCCCGCCCACTTTCGCCGAAAATTCCCGTCGCTAAGTCGCCACATGTCCGAAACCTACTTTTTCGAACTCCTCCTACAGTTTAAGCGCCATCTGCGCCAAACTTTGCACATACGATGTCTAGATGTGTCTGATCTAAAGTTATCAAAGGAATTGTTGAACGACAAAAAATTCGCTAATTATAACCGAACGATTTTTTGGCTAGCTCAAAAAACGCATGTTGTGTCATATTTCGGTCGAAGTAAAGTCTTTTGACTTCAAACTTAACACGCTCGTTCCAGAGGTCATCCGCAGACTCTGTGCCAAATTTCGTGCGGATCGGCCAATAGGGGGCGCTACAAACCCAACTAGGTGGCGCTATAACGCATTTTTGCCTATAACTTCCACTTTTTAAATGAGACGTTGAAAAATCTCACATTGCTGTGTTCCCTGAAAAGCGCTGGATTTTCTGACGTAGGCCAAGCCCACTTTTGCCGGAAATTGCCGTCGCTAAGTCGCCACATGTCCAAAACCTACTTTTTCAAACTCCTCCTACAGTTTAAGCGCGATCTGCGCCAAACTTTGCACATACGATGTCTAGACGTGTCTGACGAAAAGTTATCAAAAGAATTGTTGCACGCCACAAAATGCGCTAATTATAACCAAACGTTTTTTTGGCTAGCTCAAAAAACGCATGTTGTGTCATATTTAGGTCAACCTAAAGTCTTTTGACTTCAAACTTAACACGCTCGTTCCAGAGGTCATCCACAGACGCTGTGCTAAATTTGGTGCGGATCGGTCAATAGGGGGCGCTACAAACCCAAAAACATCAGGTTTCCCAAAAGTTGCTCAGAGTCATCCTAAATTCGCTGCGCATGATGTGGGTTCCCTCCTGAGGCCGACCGCAAAGTTACCTAATGATTGGTCATGAATACCGCAGCTCGGACAACGGCGCACGTCCCCGCGATCGCCCCGAGCCCCGCGTCCCTCGGGGCCCGCGGCGGCGGGTTCCGAGGGCCGCGGGGACCGGCTCGCGCGGGGAGGCTTGGCCCCCGTTCATAACTGCTTGCAGTTCTAGTTAGGGGGCCAAGCCCGCGGGGACTGGGGAACGCGGATGCAAGCATACGCGTTTCCCAGTACCAGCGGTGCTGGGAACCCTATTGTAATTGCTCAGATTTTTATTATTATTTTCTATTTTTATTCTTCCGCCAATAAAAGTCATACTGCAGGCTAAACCGTGCAAGGTAGGGCGGTGCAATTTGGAGGGCTGGCCCACACCCCCGCACGTACCTCAGACGCAAAAAACTGCACACGTCCGCCTGTAGGGGGCGCTATAAGCAAGGACAACGCGTTTTGGCCTATAACTCCCACACCGTCTGTCGCACATTCAAAAACCTTATATCCCCATATTCCTTGAATGGAGCTGAGTCACTTTGTAATTGGCCACGCCCACTTCCGCCTAAATAATTTTTTCGCAAAATCGCGAAAACTGGCAAACCTGCTTTTTCGAACTCCTCCTAGGGATTTTGTCCGATCTGCACGAAAATTGGCCCGTACACTCTTCTGCTCCTCCTGAGCTAAAGTTATCAAAAGATTTTTTTTGGCTTGAAAATTCTGCGAATTATTAACGAACAAATTTCTGTAGCTAGCCGTATAAAATGGAAAATGTTGCATATCTCGGTCAAAGTAAATGCTATCATCACCAAATCAGAGAACCTTGGTTGGCATGAGACTGGGAGCCTATGAGCTGAATTTGGCGAATGTTGGCCCATAGGGGGCGCTAGAGATATGGGAAGTTTATATCTCTAGAACGGCTGCACCGATTTCTACGAAATTTGGTCCGTACGACGTAGGGCCGGTCCTGAGGCCATATCTTCAAGATGGTCATGACAGGTCAATGTGGGCGGGGCTTATTACAAGATAAACAAAAAAAATTAATTTCTGCCAAAGTATAATACTTAGGGTTTTGAAATTTTATGGCTACATGTAGAATAGGACTCAGATCCCGCCTACCGAAAATCGCGTTCGTGCTCCACTAGGGGGCGCTATAACGCATTTTTGCCTATAACTTCCACATTTTAAATGACACGTTGAAAATTCTTATATTCTCGTATTCCCTGAATAGCGCTGGATTTTCTGACGTAGGCCCCGCCCACTTTCGCCGAAAATTCCCGTCGCTAAGTCGCCACATGTCCGAAACCTACTTTTTCGAACTCCTCCTACAGTTTAAGCGCCATCTGCGCCAAACTTTGCACATACGATGTCTAGATGTGTCTGATCTTAAGTTATCAAAGGAATTGTTGAACGACAAAAAATTCGCTAATTATAACCGAACGATTTTTTGGCTAGCTGAAAAAACGCATTTTGTGTCATATTTCGGTCAAACTAAACTCTTTTGACTTCAAACTTAACACGCTCGTTCCAGAGGTCATCCACAGACTTGGTGCCAAATTTGGTGCGGATCGGCCAATAGGGGGCGCTACAAACCCAACTAGGTGGCGCTATAACGCATTTTTGCCTATAACGTCCACATTTTTAAGGAGACGTTGAAAAATCTCATATTGCCGTGTTCCCTGAAAAGCGCTGGATTTTCTGACGTAGGCCACGCCCACTTTTGCCGCAAATTGCCGTCGCTAAGTCGCCACATGTCCAAAACCTACTTTTTCGAACTCCTCCTACAGTTTAAGCGCCATCTGCGCCAAACTTTGCACATACGATGTCTAGACGTGTCTGACCAAAAGTTATCAAAAGAATTGTTGCACGCCAAAAAATGCGCTAATTATAACCGAACGATTTTTTGGCTAGCTCAAAAAACGCATGTTGTGTCATATTTCGGTCAAACTAAAGTCTTTTGACTTCAAACTTAACACGCTCGTTCCAGAGGTCATCCACAGACGCTGTGCCAAATTTGGTGCAGATCGGCCAATAGGGGGCGCTACAAACCCAAAAACATCAGGTTTCCCAAAAGTTGCTCAGAGTCGTCCTAAATTCGCTGCGCATGATGTGGGTTCCCTCCTGAGGCCGACCGCAAACTTACCTAATGATCGGTCATGAATACCGCAGCTCGGACGACGGCGCGCGTCCCCGCGATCGCCCCGAGCCCCGCGTCCCTCGGAGCCCGCGGCGGCGGGTTCCGAGGGCCGCGGGGACCGGCTCGCGCGGGGAGGCTTGGCCCCCGTTCATAACTGCTTGCAGTTCTAGTTATTATTATTTTTATTCTTCTCCCGATAAAACTCATGCTGCAGGCTAAACCGTGCAAGGTAGGGCGGTGCAATTTGGAGGGCTGGCCCTCACCCCCGCCCGTACCTCAGACGCAAAAAACTGCACACGTCCGCCTGTAGGGGGCGCTATAAGCAAGGACAACGCGTTTTGGCCTATAACTCCCACACCGTATGTCGCACATTCAAAAACCTTATATCCCCATATTCCTTGAATGGAGCTGAGTCACTTTGCAATTGGCCACGCCCACTTCCGCCTAGATAATTTTTTCGCAAAATCGCGAAAACTGTCAAACCTGCTTTTTCGAACTCCTCCTAGGGATTTTGTTCGATCTGCACGAAAATTGGCACGGACACTCTTCTGGTCCTCATGAGCTAAAGTTATCAAAAGATTTTTTTTGGGTTGAAAATTCCGCGAATTATTAACGAACAAATTTCCGTAGCTAGCCTTAAAAATGGAAAATGTTGCATATCTCGGTCAAAGTAAATGCTATCGACACCAAATCACAGATCCTTGGTTGGCATGAGACTGGGAGACTATGAGCTGAATTTGGCGAATGTTGGCCCCTAGGGGGCGCTACAGATGTGGGAAGTTTATATCTCTAGAACGGCTGCACTGATTTCTACCAAATTTGGTCCGTACGATGTAGGGCCGGCCCTGAGGCCATATCTTCAAGGGGGTCATGACAGGTCAATGTGGGCGGGGCTTATTACAAGATAAACAAAAAAAATTAATTCCTGCCAAAGTATAATACTTAGGGCTTTGAAATTTTATAGGTACATGTAGAATAGGACTCAGATCCCGCCTACCGAAAATCGCGATTGTGCTCCACTAGGGGGCGCTATAACGCATTTTTGCCTATAACTTTCACATTTTAAATGACACGTTGAAAAATCTCATATTGCCTTGTTCCCTGAATAGCGCTGGATTTTCTGACGTAGGCCCCGCCCACTTTCGCCGAAAATTCCCGTCGCTAGGTCGCCGCGTGTCCGAAACCTACTTTTTGGAACTCCTCCTACAGTTTAAGCGCCATCTATGCCAAACTTTGCACATACGATGTCTAGACGTGTCTGACCTAAAGTTATCAAAAGAATTGTTGCACGACAAAAAATTCGCTAATTATAAACAAACGATTTCTCGGCTAGCTTAAAAAACACATGTTGTGTCATATTTCGGTCAAACTAAAGTCTTCCGACTTCAAACTTAACACGGTGGTTCCAGAGGTCATCCACACGCCCTGTGCCAAATTTGGTGCGGATCGGCCGATAGGGGGCGCTACAAACCCAAAAAAATCGAGTTTCCGAAAAGTTGCTCGGATTCCTACGAAATTCGCTGTGCATGATGTGGACTCCCTCCCGAGGCCAACCGCCAACTTACGTAATGATTGGTCAAAGTGGGCGGGATTTATTACAACAAATCAAAATCACCACGCATTCTGCCTTTGGCACTAACAGTGCACACCCGCTACAGTGAATACTGCAGCTCAGCATCGGCCTGTGTCCTGACAATTGCCCTGAACTGGAAGGCCGCGGCTCGGACGACGGCGCGCGTCCCCGCGATCGCCCCGAGCCCCGCGTCCCTCGGGGCCCGCGGCGGCGGGTTCCGAGGGCCGCGGGGACCGGCTCGCGCGGGGAGGCTTGGCCCCCGTTCATAACTGCTTGCAGTTCTAGTTAGGGGGCCAAGCCCGCGGGGACTGGGGAACGCGGATGCAAGCATACGCGTTTCCCAGTACCAGCGGTGCTGGGAACCCTATTGTAATTGTTCAGATTTTTATTATTATTCATCTTTTCTATTTTTATTCTTCCGTTGATAAAAGTCATGCTGCAGCCTAAACCGTGCAAGTTTGGACGATGAAAATTTGAGGGTTGGCCCAGACCCCCGCAGGGACCTCAGACGCAAAGAACTGCACACGTCCGCCTGCAGGGGGCGCTATAACCAAGGACAACGCGTTTTGGCCTATAACTCCCACACCGTATGTCGCACATTCAAAAACCTTATATCCCCACATTCCTTGAATAGAGCTGAGTCACTTTGCAATTGGCCACGCCCACTTCCGCCTGGACGTCTTTCCCCGAAAAATCGCGAAAACTGGAAAACCTGCTTTTTCGAACTCCTCCTAGGGATTTTGTTCGATCTGCACGAAAATTGGCCCGGACACTCTTCTGGTGCTCATGACCTAAAGTTATCAAAAGATTTTTTTTGGGTTGAAAATTCCGCGAATTATTAACGAACAAATTTCCGTAGCTAGCCGTAAAAATGGAAAATGTTGCATATCTTGGTCAAAGTAAATGCTATCGACACCAAATCAGAGATCCTTGGTTGGCATGAGACTGGGAGCCTATGAGCTGAATTTGGCGAATGTTGGCCCATAGGGGGCGCTAGAGATATGGGAAGTTTATATCTCTAGAATGGCTGCACCGATTTCTACGAAATTTGGTCGGTACGACGTAGGGCCGGTCCTGAGGCCATATCTTCAAGGGGGTCATGACAGGTCAATGTGGGCGGGGCTTATTACAAGATAAACAAAAAAAATTAATTTCTGCCAAAGTATAATACTTAGGGTTTTGAAATTTTATGGCTACATGTAGAATAGGACTCAGATCCCGACTACCGAAAATCGCGTTCGTGCTCCACTAGGGGGCGCTATAACGCATTTTTGCCTATAACTTCCACATTTTAAATGACACGTTGAAAAATCTTATATTGCCGTATTCCCCGAATAGCGCTGGATCTTCTGACGTAGGCCCCGCCCACTTTCGCCGAAAATTCCCGTCGCTAAGTCGCCACATGTCCGAAACCTACTTTTTCGAACTCCTCCTACAGTTTAAGCGCCATCTGCGCCAAACTTTGCACATACGATGTCTAGACGTGTCTGATCTAAAGTTATCAAAGGAATTGTTGAACGACAAAAAATTCGCTAATTATAACCAAATGATTTTTTGGCTAGCTCAAAAAACGCATGTTGTGTCATATTTCGATCAAACTAAAGTCTTTTGACTTCAAACTTAACACGGTGGTTCCAGAGGTCAGCCACAGACTCTGTGCCAAATTTGGTGTGGATCGGCCAATAGGGGGCGCTACAAACCCAACTAGGTGGCGCTATAACGCATTTTTGCCTATAACTTCCACATTTTAAATGAGACGTTGAAAAATCTCATATTGCCGTGTTCCCTGAAAAGCGCTGGATTTTCTGACGTAGGCCACGCCCACTTTTGCCGAAAATTCCCGTCGCTAAGTCGCCACATGTCCAAAAACTACTTTTTTGAACTCCTCCTACAGTTTAAGCGCCATCTGCGCCAAACTTTGCACATACGATGTCTAGACATGTCTGAGCAAAAGTTATCAAAAGAATTGTTGCACACCAAAAAATGCACTAATTATAACCGAACAATTTTTTGGCTAGCTCAAAAAACCCATTTTGTGTCATATTTAGGTCAAACTAAAGTCTTTTCACTTCAAACTTAACACGCTCGTTCCAGAGGTCATCCACAGACGCTGTGCCAAATTTGGTGCAGATCGGTCAATAGGGGGCGCTACAAACCCAAAAACATCAGGTTTCCCAAAAGTTGCTCAGAGTAGTCCTAAATTCGCTGCGCATGATGTGGGTTCCCTCCTGAGGCCGACCGCAAAGTTACCTAATGATTGGTCATGAATACCGCAGCTCGGACGACGGCGCGCGTCCCCGCGATCGCCCCGAGCCCCGCGTCCCTCGGGGCCCGCGGCGGCGGGTTCCGAGGGCCGCGGGGACCGGCTCGCGCGGGGAGGCTTGGCCCCCGTTCATAACTGCTTGCAGTTCTAGTTAGGGGGCCAAGCCCGCGGGGGCTGGGAAACGCGGATGCAAGCATACGCGTTTCCCAGTACCAGCGGTGCTGGGAACCCTATTGTTTTTGTTCAGATTTTTATTTTCTATTTTTATTCTTCCGTTGATAAAACTGATGCTGCAGGCTAAACCGTGCAAGTTTGGACGGTGCAATTTGGTGGGCTGGCCCAGACCCCCGCACGTACCTCAGACGCAAAAAACTGCACATGTCCGCCTGCAGGGGGCGCTATAACCAAGGACAACGCGTTTTGGCCTATAACTCCCACACCGTATGTCGCACATTCAAAAACCTTATATCCCCACATTCCTTGAATAGAGCTGAGTCACTTTGCAATTGGCCACGCCCACTTCCGCCCCGATTTTTTTTCCCGCAAAATCGCGAAAACTGCAAAACCTACTTTTTCGAACTCCTCCTAGGGATTTTGTCCGATCTGCACGAAAATTGGCACGGACACTCGTCTGCTCCTCATGAGCTAAAGTTATCAAAAGATTATTTTTGGGTTGAAAATTCCACGAATTATTAACGAACAAATTTCCGTAGCTAGCCGTAAAAATGGAAAATGTTGCATATCTCGGTCAAAGTAAATGCTATCGACACCAAATCAGAGATCCTTGGTTGGCATGAGACTGGGAGCCTATGAGCTGAATTTGGCGAATGTTGGCGCCTAGGGGGCGCTAGAGATATGGGAAGTTTATATCTCTAGAACGGCTGCACCGATTTCTACGAAATTTGGTCCGTACGATGTAGGGCCGGTCCTGAGGCCATATCTTCAAGGGGGTCATGACAGGTCAATGTGGGCGGGGCTTATTACAAGATAAACAAAAAAAATTAATTTCTGCCAAAGTATAATACTTAGGGTTTTGAAATTTTATGGGTACATGTAGAATAGGACTCAGATCCCGCCTACCGAAAATCGCGTTTGTGCTCCACTAGGGGGCGCTATAACGCATTTTTGCCTATAACTTCCACATTTTAAATGACATGTTGAAAATTCTTATATTGCCGTATTCCCTGAATAGCGCTGGATTTTCTGACGTAGGCCACGCCCACTTTCGCCGAAAATTCCCGTCGCTAAGTCGCCACATGTCCGAAACCTACTTTTTCGAACTCCTCCTACAGTTTAAGTGCCATCTGCGCAAAACTTTGCACATACGATGTCTAGATGTGTCTGATCTAAAGTTATCAAAGGAATTGTTGAACGACAAAAAATTCGCTAATTATAACCGAACGATTTCTTGGCTAGCTTAAAAAACACATGTTGTGTCATATTTCAGTCAAACTAAACTCTTTTGACTTCAAACTTAACACGCTCATTCCAGAGGTCATCCACAGACGCTCTGCCAAACTTGGTGCGGATCGGCCAATAGGGGGCGCTACAAACCCAACTAGGTGGCGCTATAACGCATTTTTGCCTATAACTTCCACATTTTAAATGAGACGTTGAAAAATCTCATATTGCCATGTTCCCTGAAAAGCGCTGGATTTTCTGACGTAGGCCCCGCCCACTTTTGCCGAAAATTCCCATCGCTAAGTCGCCAGATGTCCGAAACCTACTTTTTCGAACTCCTCCTACAGTTTAAGCGCCATCTGCGCCAAACTTTGCACATACGATGTCTAGACGTGTCTGACGAAAAGTTATCAAAAGAATTGTTGCACGCCAAAAAATGCGCTAATTATAACCGAACGATTTTTTGGCTAGCTCAAAAAACGCATGTTGTGTCATATTTAGGTCAAACTTAAGTCTTTTGACTTCAAACTTAACACGCTCGTTCCAGAGGTCATCCACAGACGCTGTGCCAAATTTGGTGCAGATCGGCCAATAGGGGGCGCTACAAACCCAAAAACATCAGGTTTCCCAAAAGTTGCTCAGAGTGTTAAATTCGCTGTGCATGATGCGGCTTCCCTCCTGAGGCCGACCGCAAAGTTACCTAATGATTGGTCATGAATACCGCAGCTCGGACGACGGCGCGCGTCCCCGCGATCGCCCCGAGCCCCGCGTCCCTCGGGGCCCGCGTCGGCGGGTTCCGAGGGCCGCTGGGACCGGGTCGCGCGGGGAGGCTTGGCCCCCGTTCATAACTGCTTGCAGTTCTAGTTATTATTATTTTTATTCTTCCCCGCATAAAACTCATGCTGCAGGCTAAACCGTGCAAGGTAGGGCGGTGCAATTTGGAGGGTTGGCCCACACCCCCGCACGTAACTCAGACTCAACAAACTGCACACATCCGCCTACAGGGGGCGCTATAACCAAGGACAACGCGTTTTGGCCTATAACTCCCACACCGTATGCCGCACATTCAAAAACCTTATATCCCCACAATCCTTGAATAGAGCTGAGTCACTTTGCCATTGGCCACGCCCACTTCCGCCTACACTTTTTTTCCCGAAAAATCGCGAAAACTGGAAAACCTGCTTTTTTGAACTCCTCCTAGGGATTTTGTCCGATCTGCACGAAAATTGGCCCGTACACTCTTCGGCTGCTCATGAGCTTAAGTTATCAAAAGATTTTTTTTGGGTTGAAAATTCCGCGAATTATTAACGAACAAATATCCGTAGCTAGCCGTAAAAATGGAAAATGTTGCATATCTCGGTCAAAGTAAATGCTATCGACACCAAATCAGAGATCCTTGGTTGGCATGAGACTGGGAGCGTATGAGCTGAATTTGGTGAATGTCGGCGCCTAGGGGGCGCTAGAGATATGGGAAGTTTATATCTCTAGAACGGCTGCACCGATTTCTACGAAATTTGGTCCGTACGATGTAGGG
The DNA here is from genome assembly GCF_056507025.1 of Lutjanus erythropterus. Taxonomy (NCBI): domain Eukaryota; kingdom Metazoa; phylum Chordata; class Actinopteri; order Lutjaniformes; family Lutjanidae; genus Lutjanus; species Lutjanus erythropterus. The sequence goes on from NC_139318.1 coordinate 1,814,063, forward strand.
CCAGCCCTGAGGCCATATCTTCAAGGGGGTCATGACAGGTCAATGTGGGCGGGGCTTATTACAAGATAAACAAAAAAAATTAATTTCTGCCAAAGTATAATACTTAGGGTTTTGAAATTTTATGGGTACATGTAGAATAGGACTCAGACCCCGACTACCGAAAATCGCGTTTGTGCTCCACTAGGGGGCGCTATAACGCATTTTTGCCTATAACTTCCACATTTTAAATGACACCTTGAAAAATCTTATATTGCCGTGTTCTTTGAATAGCGCTGGATTTTCTGACGTAGGCCACGCCCACTTTCGCCGAAAATTCCCATCGCTAGGTCGCCACGTGTCCGAAACCTACTTTTTGGAACTCCTCCTACAAGTTAAGTGCCATCTGCGCCAAACTTTGCACATACGATGACTAGACATGTGTGAGCAAAACTTATCAAAAGAATTGTTGCACGACAAAAAATGCGCTAATTATAACCGAACAATTTCTCGGCTAGCTTAAAAAACACATGTTGTGTCATATTTCGGTCAAACTAAAGTCTTCCGACTTCAAACTTAACACGGTGGTTCCAGAGGTCATCCACACGCCCTGTGCCAAATTTGGTGCGGATCGGCCGATAGGGGGCGCTACAAACCCAAAAAATCGAGTTTCCCAAAAGTTGCTCGGATTCCTACGAAATTCGCTGTGCATGATGTGGACTCCCTCCCGAGGCCAACCGCCAACTTACGTAATGATTGGTCAAAGTGGGCGGGATTTATTACAACAAATCAAAATCACCACGCATTCTGCCTTTGGCACTAACAGTGCACACCCACTACAGTGAATACTGCAGCTCAGCATCGGCCTGTGTCCTGACAATTGCCCTGAACTGGAAGGCCGCGGCTCGGACGACGACGCACGTCCCCGCGATCGCCCCGAGCCCCGCGTCCCTCGGGGCCCGCGGCGGGTTCCGAGGGCCGCGGGGACCGGCTCGCGCGGGGAGGCTTGGCCCCCGTTCATAACTGCTTGCAGTTCTAGTTAGGGGGCCAAGCCCGCGGGGCCTGGGGACCGCGAATGCAAGGCATACGCGGTTCCCAGGACCAGCGGTGCTGGGAACCCTATTGTTTTTGTTCAGATTTTTATTAGGGGGCCAAGCCCGCGGGGCCTGGGGACCGCGAATGCAAGGCATACGCGGTTCCCAGGACCAGCGGTGCTGGGAACCCTATTGTAATTGTTCTGATTTTTATTATTATTAGGGGGCCAAGCCCGCGGGGGCTGGGAAACGCGTATGCAAGCATACGCGTTTCCCAGTACCAGCGGTGCTGGGAACCCTATTGTAATTGTTCAGATTTTTATTATTATTCATCTTTTCTATTTTTATTCTTCCGTTGATAAAAGTCATGCTGCAGCCTAAACCGTGCAAGTTTGGACGATGAAAATTTGAGGGCTGGCCCAGACCCCCGCAGGGACCTCAGACGCAAAAAACTGCACACGTCTGCCTGCAGGGGGCGCTATAAGCAAGGACAACGCGTTTCGGCCTATAACTCCCACACCGTATGTCGCACATTCAAAAACCTTATATCCCCACATTCCTTGAATAGAGCTGAGTCACTTTGCAATTGGCCACGCCCACTTCCGCCTGGACGTCTTTACCCGAAAAATCGCGAAAACTGGAAAACCTGCTTTTTCGAACTCCTCCTAGGGATTTTGTTTGATCCGCACAAAAATTGGCCCGGACACTCTTCTGGTCCTCATGACCTAAAGTTATCAAAAGATTTTTTTTGGGTTGAAAATTCCGCGAATTATTAACGAACAAATTTCTGTAGCTAGCCGTAAAAATGGAAAATATTGCATATCTCGGTCAACGTAAATGCTATCGACACCAAATCAGAGATCCTTGGTTGGCATGAGACTGGGAGCCTATGAGCTGAATTTGGCGAATGTTGGCCCATAGGGGGCGCTAGAGATATGGGAAGTTTATATCTCTAGAACGGCTGCACCGATTTCTACGAAATTTGGTCCGTACGACGTAGGGCCAGTCCTGAGGCCATGTCTTAAAGGGGGTCATGACAGGTCAATGTGGGTGGGGCTTATTACAAGATAAACAAAAAAAATTAATTTCTGCCAAAGTATAACACTTAGGGTTTTGAAATTTTATGGCTACATGTAGAATAGGACTCAGATCCCGCCTACCGAAAATCGCGTTCGTGCTCCACTAGGTGGCGCTATAACGCATTTTTGCCTATAACTTCCACATTTTAAATGACACATTGAAAAATCTTATATTGCCGTATTCCCCGAATAGCGCTGGATCTTCTGACGTAGGCCCCGCCCACTTTCGCCGAAAATTCCCGTCGCTAAGTCGCCACATGTCCGAAACCTACTTTTTCGAACTCCTCCTACAGTTTAAGCGCCATCTGCGCCAAACTTTGCACATACGATGTCTAGATGTGTCTGATCTAAAGTTATCAAAGGAATCGTTGAACGACAAAAAATTCGCTAATTATAACCAAACGATTTTTTGGCTAGCTCAAAAAACGCATGTTGTGTCATATTTCGGTCAAACTAAAGTCTTCTGACTTCAAACTTAACACGCTCGTTCCAGAGGTCATCCGCAGACTCTGTGCCAAATTTGGTGCGGATCGGCCAATAGGGGGCGCTACAAACCCAACTAGGTGGCGCTATAACGCATTTTTGCCTATAACTTCCACATTTTAAATGAGACGTTGAAAAATCTCATATTGCCGTGTTCCCTGAAAAGTGCTGGATTTTCTGACGTAGGCCACGCCCACTTTTGCCGCAAATTGCCGTAGCTAAGTCGCCACATGTCCAAAACCTACTTTTTCGAACTCCTTCTACAGTTTAAGCGCCATCTGCACCAAACTTTGCACATACAATGTCTAGACGTGTCTGACGAAAAGTTATCAAAAGAATTGTTGCTCACCAAAAAATGCACTAATTATAATCGAACGATTTTTTGGCTAGCTCAAAAAACGCATGTTGTGTCATATTTAGGTCAAACTAAAGTATTTTGACTTCAAACTTAACACGCTCGTTCCAGAGGTCATCCACAGACGCTGTGCCAAATTTGGTGCAGATCGGCCAATAGGGGGCGCTACAAACCCAAAAACATCAGGTTTCCCAAAAGTTGCTCAGAGTCGTCCTAAATTCGCTGTGCATGATGTGGACTCCCTCCTGAGGCCAACCGCAAAGTTACCTAATGATTAGTCAAAGTGGGCGGGATTTATTAGAACAAATCAAAATCGCCACACATTCTGCCTTTGGCACTACCAGTGCACACCCACTACAGTGAATACTGCAGCTCAGCATTGGCCTGTGTCCTGACAATTGCCCTGAACTGCTCCTCCTTTGGTTTAAACCATTGTAGGTGTTGCTAACCTAATCTCCAGTTTTTTTTAAAAAGTACTCAAAATGTGACTGGCATTTCAGAGGCTACCTGAAGGTTGCTTTCAAAAAAGATGGATTGAGAAATCAAGTGACTCTCTGTGCCATATGTATATACCAGTGCATACTTTAGGACCTTGTGCATTTATATCACAAGACATGATGACAGGACATGACAATTTTTACACAGAAGAACTTAATGTGTGTGAGGAAGAATCGGTTTCATTGGCCAAGTATGTGAACACATACAAGATATTTGATTCAGTTTTCTTCTTGATCTGGATGTACTTAAACATCAACACGAACATACATAAACATAACTATCACATAACCAACATTCAATTAGAACGACCAAGGACAGTAAATAGATAACAATATGCTAAAGAATGGTATAATAAGTAAAGTGTCCAGAGGGTCAGTCGAATATGTATACGTTTAAATATATATTTGTTACAGTGAGGATTTATGTTGTTCAATTATGTATAGGAAGTATACTGAGCATGTTAAGACATGACAAGAAGACAGTGTCTGTATATGTTAAGTTTCTGCCTTATAAGGATTACCGTATCTTTGTGTGTGTCTTTCATGACAGCCAGTTTCAGATTCCTTCATGAGTCCAGCACCTGACAAAAAATACCTTTGTACCTTTTTTCCCCAATTATGTTGTTCAATTATGTATAGGAAGTATACTGAGCATGTTAAGACATGACAAGAAGACAGTGTCTGTATATGTTATGTTTCTGCCTTATAAGGATTACCGTATCTTTGTGTGTGTCTTTCATGACAGCCAGTTTCAGATTCCTTCATGAGTCCAGCACCTGACAAAAAATACCTTTGTACCTTTTTTCCCCAACAAGACAACTGATGATACAACCTCAGGGGAAATAATTTCTGTTGTCCATGTAGCAATATGTATGAGCTGTGAAAGCCACTTACAGTAGTTGTAACCAACCAAACTCTGTCTCTATTATGTTTTCAGTTTATTACAGCCAAGTATTGACCTGCTTGTCTTTTATATGTATGTACCACCAGGTGGCATTGCAATTAAAAGAAATGCATTTTTCCCTGTCACTATTTTTAATTGCACATGCAAAAAACGCAGAGAAGGCTCATAGACACGTGAACCTGATAGTCTGAGCGTCATCTACATAGACTTTACACACATACACTTATATATGTAACATAGTTCAAAAAGTTCAGGTTAAATGCTGCTAAATGGGACAACTACGCCATCTGCTGTCACAATTTATACCTGCATTAGGGAATAACAGCGAACGATTATGGGTAATCCTCAAAGTAGCGAACTATCTACTGTAAAGGGAACATGCCTAGTAAGGTCTGTGGGCAATACCATGCTAACTATCCTAAGAGTTGTGTAAAAGTTAACTGGTTGTATTTACTTGTATGTCTCCTGGATTAATTCTGCCATGTTTTATTGCCAGTAAAACTGTAACACGATGCCGTCTTTTCGGACAGAGCATGCGCTGTTTGACCACAAATGAACATGACTGTACAGGTCATCTTTAGCCACAAATATATATATGATATGGGGTATTTCCTAACAGAGTGTGGTAGTAATAAAGGCATACAGATAAGTTCAATTTCTTCTACACACACACACCCATCCATCATTGTATAATATTAATCTGGTAGTTATATAATACTACAGCAGAAAATACTTTGTTTTTACAATGCATGTATAACATTAAAAATATTAGGAGCTGTAAGGACATTGACTGTTTTTATTTGAGATATGTACAGTTTCATAGCTGAAATTATTTTTCAACTTGCACAAGTAATATCTATATAAATATATACAAAAACAGCAGCAGGATCAGGTTGGTTTATCTATGGCACTTTATTTACAACTGAACAAAAGAAGGATATTTGTTTTTTGGATTTTACACCCACAACACTTAGAACTCTTGGAAAAGAATCTGTTATAAGACTCGTATAAAATTAATAAATGTAGTTACACAAAAAGTAAAGAAATTAACTGTAATAGAACAAAATCATCAGGGCAGAGATTAACAATCGTTTGGCCTGACAGCATCACGAACATTATGCTGCCCCATGAAAAAGTTCATAAGGACACTATAAAAAGACATTCAAATAAAGACAATAACATGTTAATAATTAAAAACGTCCTCTCTACAATCAATCTGTAATTTACAGAAGCCAAATGTCTCCAACAATAAATCAGACATTTCCCTTTTCAAATGGTGAATTTGTAATCATTGTTCTTGAGCAGGAGAGGCTGCAGAGTCTCTATAGTCCTTGTTGTTTATATTGTCATTTGTTGTTCCTTCTTCTCCTGCATGGGTCACATTTGCTGTTCCTCCCAGGACATCGTTTTTCGGTTCAGCTTCCATTTAACCTGTTCCCTCCATGGTGCCTCACTGTCCTTGGCCCTGCATTTTGGGGTGAGAAAGCAGTTTTCAGTGGCTGATAGGCATTACAGTGGATCTCTCACACAGATGTTTGGTCACATTGTTTTACATACCTTTCAAGACAGTGGACCAATTATCTCTGCCTCTGCATCTCGTCAGGTTTATTCACATCGTCTGGGACTCCTCGGCCTTGTCCCACCCTGGGCTGGTCAGCAGCCTCTCGCCTCTGCTCCAACTGCTTGTTTTACACCTGTATGTGGACAACTCAAAAACACATTCTCACACAGGTCCTGAACTGTGGAACAGTCAAGGATCAGTTAACATATCTGTCATCACTCTCACCAACATGCAGTTTAAAAAAACAAAACAAAACAAAAAACAGTCACAGTCAAGTCAGTCCAGTTGTGTTTGAAGTGATATGTAATGTAAAACATACCAATTCTAATAACCCCTTGCAATAAAACAAATTGGTAGGAGCATGTGCATCAAGTTGAATCCCTACGATAAAACTCTACCATGCTATCTACCAACTATAAAAGAGCAGCATTACAGATGAATAGATTATAATAAATAAAATAAATAAATAAATACATTATTAAAATGAATAAATAGAATAAATAGATTAATAAATAGATTAAAATAATTGTGTGGAGCAGGCAGCGGGATTTTGTCAAATAAATAAATAAATACATTATTAAAATGAATAAATAGAATAAATAGATTCATACATAGATTAAAATAATTGTGTGGAGCAGGCAGCAGGATTTTGTCTAATAAATAAATACATTATTAAAATGAATAAATGGATTCATCAATAGATTAAAATAATTGTGTGGAGCAGGCAGCAGGATTTTGTCAAATAAATAAATAAATACATTATTAAAATGAATAAATAGAATAAATAGATTAATAAACCGATTAAAATAATTGTGCGGAGCAGGCAGCAGGATTTTGTCAAATAAATAAATAAATACATTATTAAAATGAATAAACAGAATAAATAGATTAATAAATAGATTAAAATGATTGTGTGGAGCAGGCAGCAGGATTTTGTCAAATAAATAAATACATAATTAAAATGAATAAATAGAATAAATAGATTAATAAATAGATTAAAATAATTCTGTGGAGCAGGCAGCAGGATTTTGTCTGAATAATACATACAATATGAAATGAATAAATAGGTTAATAAATCGAATAAATAGATGATTAAATATTAATAAATAGATAAACAAATACATTTAAAACATCATAAATGAACATCACTGAGTGGAGTAGAATGGACATTTTACAGTCACTCTGGGACATTACATAGCTTCAAATGCCAAGCATGAAAGGCCACAGAAATCAGGAATGGTTTGCATGTGTTTTTGTTTGGGCTGCAACACTCCTAAGACTGAAGGCTTCTCTCTTGCGGTGCTGTACCCCTATGACGGAAATGGTTCCTCAAGTGCATGACGAGTCTCGCCATACACATGAAAAAGCTCATAAGCTCACTAAAAGAGCCCCCCCCACGGTAATACAGACTTTCCACCTTCAGAGATGAATATTGCAGGCCCTATTTAAAACGCATACAAAGACATTCATGATAACTGTAGTATGTTGATATTACTTGGACATTTACAGTTGAGGGATCAATGTCTTTAATGTAAATATGATCAATTAGTGTCCCATTTTCTGTTGTGGGAGAAGTTACAATTTGACTGTAACCATGTTGTGTCATAAAGTTTTCCATAGATTTTGAAACAACTGCATTATCATTAAAATCGCCCATTATTATTTTACCTCCTGATAAGTCATTTAATTGATTGACTACAGCAGTTAGGTTTATTTTAAATAGGCTGATTTTGTATGATGGTGGTCTATACAGCACTATGTAATTATGGTTCATAGGCTGAACATTAAACATTATGGCTTCCAAGTTACTACATTGCATACTGATCATGTTGCAAATGATGTGGTTTTTGTGATAAAAGCCAACACCACCATGTTGTTCCTTCTGTAGACTGGAAAACGTTTTCAGGTCACTATAGCATTGGGATCTAGCTTTATAGTGAAATGTCCATCCTTCCATAGTTATGTTACGGTCTGCTGCGTTGTGTTGTAGCCATGTCTCTGACAGACAAATTAAATCGGCATCCAACATCCTGCGGTCTTGTTTTAGGTCTGCTATGTGTGCGTCTAAGCCTTGAATATTAAGTAAGCAGACCTGGAGAGAAGCATCTGATCTTGTTAATGGAGTTTCAATGTATTTTTCCATTGCCTGCAAATTTTCATCGACATCACTTTTTCCATAAATAGCGGTGGCTTTAAAATCCTGAATAATAAGATTTTCTATGGATGTTACACGGCTTAAAGCTACGTAAGCTTGGCCAGCAGAGAAAATCTTTTTAAATGACACTACTGCTTTGTCTAAAGTTAAACCTTGCACTTTATGTATTGTGCAGGCCCATGCTAGACGTAAGGGAAACTGACGTCTAACACCACCTCTGTTGGTTACTTTGTCTTCATCAAGCCCAATCGGTGTGGCATTTTGAAGACCAGGCACTGTAGTTGGGAACTTAGCTCTACATTTACTTCCAATCTTTTCATCATCAAAATTGACATAAATAGTTTTTGGGAGTTTGGTAATTTCATTACATTTTACAAAACAAACAGTGCCAAAAACTCCATTAACAAGACCATCTGAAATGTCTATGTTTTTGATAAGCATGACACGAGCATTTGGACCGACACTCAACAATTTACTTAAATATGTCTGTTTGTCAAAGGTATGTGAAGTACTCTTTTGTGAAAATCGTCCTGTTTGAGGATTTTTCTCAAAGTCTTGTGCTTTAATCTGAACAATATCAGAACATACCTTGTGTAACATCTTAAAATTATGGGTTTCTACATCAGCATTTGTTGCAAAAATGTGAAGGTCCTCTGTGTCATCACCCATGCCAGTCTCACATTGTTTTAAAAGTTTTTCATCGTGGTCATTAAGTTTGTCTCCCTTTTTATGTTTTCTAATGCGATTTAGTGTCACAGCAAACTCTTGATTTTTCTGTCGCACTATTTCTGTTAGTTCTATGTGGCTAAACGTATTTCCCCATAGGTTGGTCTCTGTTTGATCTGTGTAAAGAGGCCTTCCTTTAACTGGTGGAAGTTGATAAAAATCTCCAACAGCTATTATAGACACATTACCGAAGGGAGAAAAATCAGCACATTGTTTAATTTGCCTCAGTCTGCCATGGATGTAAGTTAATAGTTTGTGATCAACCATGGAAATTTCATCTATGACTAATATTTGGAGATCTTTCAGACTGGCTCTTAAAGTATTTACTTTTTCCTCTTTTAGTGGCTGATACGGTAATGAAACATTATTACAAATGGCAAAGCAATTGTGTATTGTAGTAGCATTAATGTTATAAGCAGCTACACCAGTAGGGGCAGTAAGTAAAACATGAACATCATCCGGATAATCTGACATTCTTGCTAACAGTCTTGTTGCCTCATAATACACAGCTTTAATCAAGTGAGATTTACCTGTGCCTGCTCCACCAGAAATAAACACATGAAAAGGTGCAGGATTTTTACCATTAACTTTATCCAAGCACCACTGTCGTATTTTATAAAACACCTGCGACTGTAGCTCATTTAGGGATCTCATAATAGCTTGGGCTTCAGAATGATTAATTTTCTGTTTTGGGAATTCTATAGACACAGATGTCTTTTCTGCTTGCAAATCTGGAATAACATCCCTTTCTGTAGGAAACAAATCTTTGTTAGCATTCATTTCCTCTACACTTTCTAATCGTTCCAATTCAGTTTCAGGACAAAGATCAGCCCAAGCATCTTCTTTAAAGCCTACATGTGCTACAGCTTCTTCGCAACGTTCTAATTCTTCTGATTCTTTTTCAAATTTAGACCTGTTGAAATCAACCACCTCTTTCACAGATTTAATTTCATTGCTACCGTTAGTGAAAGAACCAGTGTCGTAAAACTCTTCAAAAGATTCAAATTGTGGGGGTTTCAACTGATCATCTGTATAATGAGGCAAGAACATCTGAAGCAAGCTTTGATAGTGCTTTTCAGGATGTTGCGTTGGTGAAAAGCGAGCATATCTCACAACAGCTTCATCTGTCCTTGTCCTCTTTTTTACAAACCCACAATTATTATCTAATTTAATCACATCACTTCGACCTTTTTCACTTTTGGGTACATCTCTATATTTTGAAGCAAAACTTGCTAAACACAGGTCTTTAAACTCATTAGTTTTAGGTCTATTTTTGTAACGGTCAGTGATGTTTGTCATCCAGATTTGGTCTTTGTTTGTATCTTGTTGTTCTGCTCTCTTCTGAATGACATTTAGAGGAAGACTCATTCTGACAATATTGTCTCCAGTTGGAACAAATACAACTTTTCTGGAGCACTCCTTTAATCGCATGTTTGTCAGTCGATACACACTTTCCTGAGCAGATACTTCTCTGTTATGCAGAAACACACTTCCTAACTTCTTAAGAGCCTGTTTTGCATCAACATTTCCTTTACTTTTAACTTCGTTCTGTGCATGTTTGAGTAGCAAACCCATTTCCCTTTCTGCTTTTGAGATGTATGAGATAATGTATACTACACATGCATACGCATCACATACAAACTGAATGTCCATATTCGCATTCCAACAACGCAAGAGATCTTTGTTGTACTGATTCACCCAGACATCGTTTGTATTTCTTTTATGAATGACACTAATTTTCTTTGCAGTTAACTGATAAGCTTTTTCAAAAATTGACTGATTGATGCCGATGGAACTAAAGAGAGCATCAACACTGTCAAATGTTGCTTCTTCATTTGAAAGAGCTAGTTTAACTTTAGTCATTATTTCTTTTGCTTTTGCTGTAGCATCACATGTTTTTACATTACTTTGCTGCTGGTCTGTTTTAGGTTTTTCTTGTTGCTGCTGCTCCTCTGTTTTTGGTTTACAGACGAATGTTTTATTGCTCGGAGGTCGCGGAAAGTTAAACCTGCACGGAGTGCCCTTCTTTTTACAACTCTTGGAGTGTTTCTTACTGTGCATTTGAACATGGGAAACAACCTCATGCAAATCATCAGTTTCAGGCGGGAGATCACATGTTACATATTTGTCAATGAAATTTATGACCTCTTGGTCTGTGTTTGTGCCAATCTTTGGTGCATTCTCAACCCAAAACAAACAATGTGTATGTGGTGATCCACGCTGCTGAAATTCGACACGATAAAAATAGTCAATAATCTTGCCTATTGGCTGAGCAGGGGACAGGATCACATCTTTTAGAAAACAACGAAACCTATGATCGAACATCCTTGCTGCCGTCACAGGATTCGTTTTTAACAAATTACATTTTTGGGACCAGTCCATTTCATTTACATTGCCTTTCAAATTTTGCACTTTCATAAAGGATTCCATCAATTCTGTCCAACGTAAATCTGCAGATGAAAAGGAACAGAACCAAGTAGGAATCCCAAGCTGCCTGACCATAGCAAACAAATCTTTTTGTACACTTTGCCAAAACACAGGTGTTCCACGAATAGGCTTTAAAAATTTGTAGCCCATGTCACACTTTAACACATCCTTGACAAAGTCTGTACTAGCAAGCATGGAGGGTGTAATCTGGGTGTTCTCTCCTCCATGATACCCTTTTCTTAATGCAATGGAAACATTTGACACAACTTGATTAATCTCTGACAAATACTGTGCATAAAAGATGTAATCCAAGTTACTGCCAAATCGACCATCAGCATTAAGAATCCTAGCATTAAGATACCGACTCAATGTCAACCTATGCTGTCTTGCATCATGAAAAGTACCAGTTCCCTTTGGGAAAAGCACAGGAAAACATCTAGCCTCATTGCTAACGTCTGTAAGTAAACGGACAGGACTGTTGCCTTCTGCTGGAGCTACTGATAACACACTGTCAAAATGTTGATCCAGTACCTCCTGTGCAACATCCACAGGCTGCATACATGTGTCCAAATACATACCATGCTGTTGTTTATCATTAATGTGTTCCTCTTCAATGTCATTTTCCTCTTCACCCTCATCATTTGTGTCACCATCATCATTTTTATCTTTTTCAAGAGGATTTGTCCAATCTGTATTAATTTGAACATCTTTATACCACTTATTATGACATTTTAAGTGTTCTAGTGCACTATGAACTTTATTTGTGTGGACATACTGATATTCGTAATGCCCTTTGTAGGTAATTTTCCTCTTTAATTTAACACGAATCATTAAATCCTGATTTTCTAACCTAGGAAGCACATTATCAACAGCATTGTTGTAAGAAGGAACACATGTTACAGGACCATGGACACCATTTTGTCCTCCCTTTGGCAAAGCCAATACTTTCATGAAGGGAATATGCTGTGCAATTAAATGTTGTTCTAAGGAGTTCAGTGTATTTAGTTCTTGTGGAATAGGATCTAACTGTAGGTTATTAATTTGACTTTCCTCAGGTACTTTTCCACTAAGGATTTTTCTGTGGCAGGTATAACAAATCCACAATTTACCAACATGTGTCAATTTTAAAGTGCAGTCAGCAGCACATTTATCACCACATTCATGAAGATATGTGGAGGTTATACATTTATCTGCCAATGAAGCTGCTAAAGATCCCTTCTTTCCATATTGTTCTTTTTTACACTGAACTACCTGATGTTGGAATAACAATCTATGACATACACAGCAAACATATTCTGGACCCTGTTTAACCTTCTCTCTAAATTGCTGAATTACGACATCTATGTTATGCTTTTTCAGCGTTTGGTTACATTTTTTTTCCTGGTTTCGTTTCTTTATAGACTGGGTGTAAACTGGGTTAGATTTATACTTTTCTACAGTATAATGTATCACATGAGCACGATGATCAGGAGAACTGGCATATTTTTTAACACTGCTGCGTTTTACTTTAGCTCTGAATTGGTCATCTGAAGCATATTTTTGTACACTGCTCTGTTTTACTCTAGCTCTGAATTGGTCATCTGAAGCATATTTTTTAACACTGCTGCGTTTTACTTTAGCTCTGAATTGATCATCTGAAGCATATTTTTGTACAAAGCTCTGTTTTACTCTAGCTCTGAATTGATCATCTAAAGCATATTTTTGTACAAACCTCTGTTTTACTCTAGCTCTGAATTGATCATCTACAGCATATTTTTGTGCCTTGGCCTTTTTTGCTTTTTCTCTGAACTGACCATCTGACACATATTTTTGTACACTGTTCTGTCTTAGCTTTGTTCTATACTGCTGATTGGTAGAATATTTCTCTTTAATCGCTTCTATCACCTTAGCTTTGTGTTCTTCATTTGTAGCATATTTATTAACACTAGCATTCTGTTTTGTTTGTCTATATTTACTGTCTGTTGAATATCTGTGTTGTACTTTCATTTTTTTATGTTTATTAAATTCACTGTCATCTGCATATTTCTCCCTCTCTTTCCTCTTCTGCCTATCAGAGTTTTTACGAGGTGAAATGGCATCAAAACTTGCATTTGCATGATTAATTTCACACAGTGTACTTAAACTAAAACATTTACTAGAGATGTTATCTTTCACACATGCAATGGGCTCATAATGACATTCATTGCAGTGTTTAAGATAAATCCCTTTCTTTACCGCTGTTGCAACACTTGAGCTATACTTTAACCATTTCTGGCGACTATATGTATAAATATCAATGTTAAACAAATTTGCAGCAGCCTGAATTTCAACCTCTGTAGCCCAAGTGCCAACATATTTCATGCGTGTATTGGTAACATACTGCTGTACAGATGTGAACTCTTGTCTAATAACACTGCAGTACACATCAGTACTCTGTTCAATATGCTCCACAACAGCCACGCGAATACGCCTATGATTAGACTCTAGTCCACTAACAGCATGTGACAGAGATCGAAAGAAACAATTACCATCTGGCTGGATATTAATGGTAGTACATGGTTCTGGCTGTTCAATATCTAAATAATCAGTAACAACATCCTCATGATTTAAACTGGGCACAATGCCAAGTTTGATGCAGATGCTCCTCTTATCAGCTAATGTTAAACACTTAAATGTTACATTGCTGGCATTTGTCTCAGACACTAAACAAACGTCGTCAGTGTCATCTGTCCCTCTCTCTGTCTGGTCACAGTCTGTCACTGTCTCAGATTGCTGGTTGTTGTCCATCACTGTCTCAGACTGCTGCTCATGTACCCCTGTGTCATTTGTTGCACAACGTGGTACAACAGCAACAACCTTAACACCAGTGACTTCAAACAACTTGTCCCTAGCATGTGCATCATATGCGTACAGTGAATGGACAAGGTTGGTGATGTGCGTGTAGAGTGCGTCAAGACTATTGTAGTAGGCAACAATGCTTGTACCATCATGTTGCCAACCACCATCATCACCACGTGCATGTGGATCAAACACAGCAAACCTGGACCCTTGCCTAAAAACTGCACACATGTTCTGCCTAATAGTCAACAAACAAGCATCTGCCTGAAACATGGCCCTCTGGAAAGCAATATCTAGAGGCATGGCCACATCTTGCAGAGCAGAGTCAAAGTCCTGTACATCAATGTCTCCAGTAAATGTGTCCATGTACTCTAATTTAAATGTGTTGTTGGACAACACATGCTGCCTAGGCAACTCCTGAACAAAAATGTAACCACTACGACGAGCATCACTAATCATGTGGTTTTTCCTCATGTACGTGTACAAGTCGTTGCCCCTGACCAAAACATCGTCCACGTCAGTCGTAGTCCAAGTCCACACACTCTTTAAAACATTGGTCATAACTGCAGTGACACTGTTTGTGGCACACTGCTTCTGCCTGTTACGACCAAAACGCTTGTGCCCCTGACTGAAAGAACCCCGAATAAAAGACATGACATGGTCATGACTCACATGATCCTGGGCATCACCGGCAGCAGCAGACGAAGCAGGAGCACCGACGTCGTCCACATGTTCGACTGCCGTCCCCTCTGCGTCACAGGGCTGATGAATCAAACACACAAACAATTAGGCATCAATTAAAGTAGCTGTAGAACATTTAAACCAAATCACAACAATTTGTATACACATTGGCAACGTAGCAATTAAAAAATGTGTCAAATGTTTACTGTAATACAAACCCAATTGTCTTTTACAGACTCTTAACTCAATGTTCTGGAGGAGAATACAAGTAACCTGTGTGGACAACATATAAAAATATGCTTCCACGGAATAAAAATGTGCTTAAACAATAATAGTGCCATTATTTCAGTGTATGAACAAATAAATAAAGATAACAAACCTGCTGCACATCCTCCTCCTGCTGCACATCCTCCTCCTGCAGGTCCATGGCACGGTCCTGTAAGAACAATTTTGCAAACTCGATTCAAGATGATGTATGTAGCTTAAAGGTAGTGCTCCACAAACCATTTAATACAGCCATAATTTCACACCCCATGACTGTCCTATTCATAAAATGTACATACCTTCCTGGGGTCTCCCAGTGACTGATCAGAAGGAGGTGCGCCGACCTCCTCCCTCTCAGCCACTGTGGCAGCACGGGCAGGAACCGGGACAGGAGATGCCTTGGCCGCCACCGCAGTTGCCTCCTCCTAAGAAAAAAAGACATAAAGACATGAAAAAACACCATGTGACCTGCAGGCTCCTTTGATAACTTCACTGTTACTACATGTGATCAAATATGGAAAGAAACTGATTAGCCTAAACTGATGTAATAAAACTTTTCAAAACAAGTGAAATATTTAATATACAAAGACATACCTCTGGCTGGACCACCTTCTTCTGGGAGGCAACAGGTCTCGCGCGACGATCCCTCGTAGTCTTCTAAAATATGAGAAACACAAAACAAACCATTTAATACATCCATAATTTCACACCCCATGACTGTCCTATTCATAAAATGTACATACCTTCCTGGGGTCTCCCAGTGACTGATCAGAAGGAGGTGCGCCGACCTCCTCCCTCTCAGCCACTGTGGCAGCACGGGCAGGAACCGGGACGGGAGATGCCTTGGCCGCCACCGCAGTTGCCTCCTCCTAAGAAAAAAAGACATAAAGACATGAAAAAACACCATGTGACCTGCAGGCTCCTTTGATAACTTCATACTTACTACATGTGATCAAATATGGAAAGAAACTGATTAGCCTAAACTGATGTAATAAAACTTTTCAAAACAAGTAAAATATTTTATATACAAAGACATACCTCTGGCTGGACCACCTTCTTCTGGGAGGCAACAGGTCTCGCGCGACGATCCCTCGTAGTCTTCTAAAATATGAGAAACACAAAACATTTTTGAAGCCATATTTGGGGCATCGCTCAGTTCAAACCAGATAAAAACAGCATTGCTTGTTAGCATTATACATTGTGTCTGAAATCATCAAGCAGATAAAACAAAATGACAAAAGTTACCTTCTGGCACGCTGCTACCGCTGTGGAAGCAAGAGCAGGAACGTGGACGGTGCCATCACCCAACACATCCAGAAGTTCCTGGCTAAACCACACGGGGTTCAGCACAACAGAACATTCCTTCAGTACCACGTTCCGCTGACAATAAAAAAACAGTTGATTAGAAAACATGTAACCAAACCAAGTAGAGTTAAAGTTTAATGAATAATTCACTGTATGTAACAAAGATGACAAACCTCCCGCTGAACCTTCCTCTTCTTGGCAGCACCGGGCCCGTCAAGGTCAGCTGGTCGGGTCGTCTTCAATGACAAAAAAAATAATAATCTTAAATATGTGAGTCACTTCAATTACTTAATTTCAACCACACAACTGTAGTATTCAGATTCAGATAACTTTATTTATCCCCAAGGGGCAATTCAGTTTACAACTGAGCAGAATAAAATAAGAGTAAGATAAGGGTAAAAAAATAGATGAGGAAGGAAATAAATATAGAATGTACATTATTTACAGAGTATTAAATAAAGTGAATCAGTGGGTAATACAGAGTACTAAATCAAGTGACTCAGTGTGTAAGTAAGCAGACAGATGCAGTGTGCTGCAGTCTGTTCCTGTTCTAGAGGCTGAAAGAGTGGAACCAGCACATTACCTTCCTGCCTGGTCCAACGATGTTCCACTCGAAGGGGTTTGAGAGCGTTGGCACCGGGACCTCTCCTCTCACGACCACCTGGGGGCGACGCCTGGGAACAGGGGGCGATGACCTGGCTCGAACCTCTGGCTGTGGCTCTGGCTCGCTCATCTCCACCTGCTGGTAGGCGGCAACCCACAGCAACTGTGACAGGATAGGCATCCCGTCACTGTCGCTGAGGTGCACCTACAAAAAAAATACATAATGTTGAGTTTGGTCAACAACTTCCTGATTTAAAACACGCATCTGCCAACAAGTTCACATAACTACAAAGGCTGGCACAATAACAAATGTTACTTACGCCATCCCTGCACCACAGCTCCAGGTGGTCCAAGGGGAAGTGGCTGGCAGTGGCGATGTAGGGGACACCTGAAAGGAATAAAACAGCCATAGAAATATATGGGTTCAACTCCATTTCTGTGAATTGCAAAATCCTAATGAATAATACAAACACCGTTCCAATTTTTTTTACAAACTGCTTAATTAAATATAATCCATCATACATCCAGCTGCACATAAAAGTAAACACATTTGTCTATACATACTCATCTGGGCCGCAACGCGATGGTACGCCTGGCTGAGAAGCTCCTGCTGGTCCACCTCGATGTTCAGGCGCCGGGGGAAATCCAGGACAAACAGCTGAGAATAAACATAAATTGTTGTTTTAGCAATCGTGCAGCTGATGCATTAGCACTGACACTATCAGACATAATAAATGTGCTAATAACTAAATAAATAAATAACTTGCCTTCGGCCAACGGCGAGAAATCGAGCTCAGGAGCCTCCTGAACTCCACTGCGGCCTCGTCGACGGTCCGGCTGGCAGTCAAGTCATTGCTAGGAGCCATCAGACAGACTGCCTCTGGGATCCGAGGGAGAAAGGCATTCTCAACCTCGGTCCTCAGCTGCGCTGCCGAGGCCCCCGGCGTTGACATGAAGCCAAAGGACATCCTCCCCTCTGGCATCTGGACGAACCCATCTACGACAGCGCGTAGATGGGAGTCCCCGACAATCAGAACGAACTGTAACAACAGAAACATTTTTTTTTAAGCACAACAATCTACAATGATTAATCCAAAATAGAATAACACATTAAATAATGCAACAATAATTACCTTCTTGTCTGGGGACTCAGCAGGAATGACCAACTTGTGGCTCCTGCCCGTGAACGCTGAAGTTGGCCAGGCCCGAACTGCATGGCGATACCCAGTACCGCGGCCTGTATAGGAAACACAGACAATACTATAATAAGACTTAATTCACCCTTACAAAGTAGCAATTTTAAAATAAGTGGAAAACACGTCACAACCAAGCGACTAACAATTTCCTATATTAACTTAACAAGTGACTACTTACGTGCAACAAAGTTGCTGCGGGGGGGTTGCAGTTCCACGTCCAGGGGTCGCGCAGTCATCCTCATCCTGGCGGCCTGGGAGCGACGGTAGCCCTTGCCACGAGGCATCTAAAAGTGGAGGAAAAAAAACACACCAAATGTGAGCACAACTACATTAAAACACACAGACACAACTGATGAAAATGTGTTATTGTTATGTTCTCTTACATTATGTTAGCCTACCATTCCCTGGTAAACACAATTTCAAAGTACAAAGCTATAACACATGAACACATCACATCTTCACCACAAATGCAAATGCGTATTGAAAGGACCCTATAGTTCATCGTTGTAGTAAAAACTCAAACATTATGTTCTGCATTCAAATCAGACATACAAGTACTTTATGCCGACTTAACCAAAATTCACTGAATGAGTAGGGTTTCACATGCACACCAAACTAGAAATTTGTTAAAATATGAAAATGAAAAAATACTTTCATAGGCTATAGTCATACAAGATATTTATCAACTGCACAAAGCTATGTCCTTACAGCGCAATGGAGGAGTCCCTAAATTTACTTTATCAAATGGTCGTGACCGAGCAAACGCACCGCAGGGAAGGACTGCGTAGTTAGCTGTGATGTAGTGACCAAACAGCGAAAATTCATTCAATTCAATTCATTAATTCAATCAATTCAACTATCCACAGACACTAAACATAAACAAATAAACACTAGCAGCATAAGCAGACAGTTTGCTATAGCGAACCATGTAGGCTACTAGCTCACTGCTAATGCTAGCAGCGTTAGCAATACGTTAGCCGTATGCTAGCTTAAACACCACACGAGCTCTGGCATTAATGAAAATTAATTATCCACAGACGCTAAACATAAACAAATAAACACTAGCAGCATAAGCAGACAGTTTGCTATAGCGAACCATGTAGGCTACTAGCTCACTGCTAATGCTAGCAGCCTTAGCAATACGTTAGCCGTATGCTAGCTTAAACACCACACGAGCTCTGGCATTAATGAAAATTAATTATCCACAGACGCTAAACATAAACAAATAAACACTAGCAGCATAAGCAGACAGTTTGCTATAGCGAACCATGTAGGCTACTAGCTCACTGCTAATGCTAGCAGCGTTAGCAATACGTTAGCCGTATGCTAGCTTAAACACCACACGAGCTCTGGCATTTATGAAAATTAATTATCCACAGACGCTAAACATAAACAAATAAACACTAGCAGCATAAGCAGACAGTTTGCTATAGCGAACCATGTAGGCTACTAGCTCACTGCTAATGCTAGCAGCGTTAGCAATACGTTAGCCGTATGCTAGCTTAAACACCACACGAGCTCTAGCATTAATGAAAATTAATTTAATAAATTTACCTTAGGAGCTTAGTCGCTTACCAGTTCGATGAAAACCTGAAAAAGAGAAAGAGAGAGACAGAGAAGAGAGAAGGAGACAGAAGGGGAATACTAGAAAAAGTTTTGTTAGCGTCGAAAAACGAAGAAAATGTATCCTTTATAAAATATAAAAATGTATAAAATATATCCAAACGATGTCGTCCAACGATGAAGTCCAAATATCCGGCAGGTCAGGGTCCAAAAGCTGTCCAAAAGCTGTCGAAAAGCTGTCCAAAAGCTGTCCAAAAGCAAGTATCCCACGGCAATCCAACAGTAACTTCGAGAAGCGTCTGTGAATCAAGGCAATGGGTGCCGCCCCTTTGTTGTCGACCCAATTTATACGCCTAGGCGTGTCAAGTCTCGACCAATGAGGCCGAAGACCCCACGTGCCGTATATCAAATCAGGTGCGCCAGACAACAACACACAGATACGTCACAGCTACCTACGCACTTAGGAAATCCCCTCCCTATCTTAATGATTGTGACGGGTGCTTGGTTGCTAGGTCACGGTCATTCACAAGTAAACAGGGGATTCCTCGACACTGCTACCCCCGCCCTGTCTGTGTTTTCAGTGTTTGCTAGGTCACATCCTGCTTTCTCTGTGATAGATGTAAATAGTGGAACCTGTTTTGTACACTCTATTGTGTAGATAAAGTGTAATTTAAAAAATAAAAAATTAAAGACACAAAAAAAAATCATAAAATGAAATGGAAATAAATCGTGCGTGACAGGAAGTCGCGCGCAGAAATAAAACATCCGGTCATTTTCAAAACAAAATACAACGTGTTCACGAAGGATCAGGATCCCCCGCACTACACTTTAAAAACGTCATGATGGGTATGTAGGCAGTCCTGAAGTGAACAGGTCAGAGGTTTAAAAATATTGTAGTGCTCTATAGGGTCTCATGCATCGTGGGCGATGCAGAAGCACTCTTTTTACTAATATGCTCAGAACGCCGCAGTGCTGTGAGCTAGAGACTTACTTTCAAAAGCAGCTGAAAGATGACGACTGCGCCTTGAACTTCAGTGACTTTTTGGAGTCCCTGCCCTTTACATCCTTTAAATCCCCCATGATACTGGACGTTTTTTATGATTATTTATCCATTTTTCGCGCTGAAAACGGTCATTGTTGTCCTTAGCTTCGTTGTTAGCTTCATCCCCATAATGCTTTGCGTGTCTGTCGACCAATCAGAGTGGCCATGTGGGTCATGTGACATGTAAAGGTCTGTAAATGTCCAGGCATTCAAATTCTCTGTGCCCTGTGTGACAACTCGCTAGATCACCGCGATCTGTGTCTCTACTGTGTTCACTGGACCGCTGAGACACTCAAAGTAAGAATAGAAGAGAGTTTATCAAGTAAATAATGTGCAGATTGATATTTGTGCAGTTTGATGATATGGATAGACGTGTGCCTAGGACGTATGGATTATATCATGAATATGTAGAAGCTAGTCGTTTACATCGTGTTTGCTTCGCGGATCGGCCGACGAAAGGCAGCCACGTTTGACCTACTTCTGACGGAGCAACAGCGTGTGTGTAACTGCCTCACAGGAGAGAGAGAGAGGACACACGATGGATAATGGCGTCTTCATCACTGTGAATTTCCATGGAATAAAACACTGGAAATGATTCTTTAAAGTGATAATGATGAGGAGGACAAGAAGTGAGGGGCAGAAAACTACCATCTGACAGATCAGTGAAGCTTTTCAAGACGGATTTGATCCAGCTGAAGAGTAAGTGACCTGTATTTATTTACAGTATGTATGATAAGAACGTGAAAAAAATGAATATATGTACATGGGTAGTTGTCATTGGAATATTTGGTGCTTATTTGTGCAGATATCTGATAGAAAAAATTAATTTAGTTTTAAATTTATTAGTGATAATGAGAGATAAGACTTGACAGTTGGCAATAAAATAATGTAACTAATATAAATGAATGCAGGTCAACTAAAGTAATATGATCTTAGATTATTATTATTATTATAATTATAATTATCATTATTATTATTATTATTAATAATAATATTATTATTACCACATTTATGTCATTTTAATAATTGTTGAATTAATAATTGTTATAATGAAATAACATGTACAATACAGTAATATATCTATGTGTGCATTAATGATATGATTGGAGCATACTCAGAGGTAAAGTTACTGTTTCCAGTAACTGATTAACCGGGAAATGACTCCCCTGGATCTATGCAGGTAGCGCGGTCACGTCGAAATCTCGCGAGGTTTTGCGAAATTACGATATGCTCGGGCTATAAATTCTGCTTGCCCGCTTTCCGTTTTTTAGGCGGTAAGCGGATATCTACTTGGCAGGTAAGGTGAACTGTCAGTCTGTCAACATGTTTATTGTTTTCGTTTTATTCATTTATTTATTTGTGTTGTAATGGTATATGAAGTATTCAAATGGTCTAAGTGTTGTTTGTGCTTGCTTTAATGTGTAATATGTTATGTTTTTCAGAAAATGGCACAGTCCCCCGCGAAATTTGCTCACTGCAATGATGAGGAGGTGCAGAATGTTCGGAAGGAACTTCAGCTCGTTACTGTAAGTTCTGTCTAGACGTTTGTGTTTTCTTCAGTATGTGTTTAATGATAAATATAAGCATAGCCTAATGCGGTTCTCCTTTTGAATTAACAGGCGGTTCGCGTTTATGTTCGTGTTTCTTTGTCAAGCCAGTTCTTGACTGATCAAAACGTAGATTACAGGTTTATTGCATGTCATAAATTGGCGTTTTTTGTTTTTTTTAATCAGAAACGTTTTTATCAAGCGCGCTCATAATGCGCGGGTGATGTCTTCTGAGCGGTCTGTTTGTATAATCAGATGTAACAAGTGGTTACAGTTTCAATGAAAGAGAACGTCTTTTAATTCAATTTATTGTCCTTGTGAAACTTCTGATTCAAAAAAAATGATACAAAGTTGGTCTTGTGTTGCAAACATATTCAGACTGCTAATGTCTTTTTGACTCATTTGATAGAAATATTAAAAAGAATATTTACAGTTTTTTTATGACAGGTTTCTATTTCTTTTAATTAAGTAACTTCAAGTAAATAGTAAATTGTAGAACTGCATAAAATAAATAGGACACATTGGATTGGAATGTAGTGGGTCTTCTGTGAATCTATTAATTTATTCATTTGGAAATCATATAATGTATGATAATGTGAAGACTAGTTTATTTTTCTGTCCTCAGTATTAAACAATAAGTGAAGTTGTGTTTACTTACTTTATCCAGGTCTTTTCCTGGTTCTTCTCTGTTTGTGTATTTCTGTTTGTATATTAGTGTACATAAGCAAATCATCTTTTTTCCATAGTGTTTGTTTTCATATTATGCCAAGTATAGGTTTAGTGCTTAATGAAACTATAATCTCAAATATGAGCAAAATACCATGAAATCAAAAGCAGTGAAAAACAGTTTGATTATTTCTAGTTTTGTGAAATATATGTAGAAACATGTCTTTGAATTTGCTGTACACACACTTTGTATGCTTATGACCAAACAGTTCTAATGTCAATAATGCATTTTCTGTCTGGATTATATAGTCTGTAATTCTGTTAAAACTGATATTACAGAAAGTAAGAGAATAAATATCAGTATAATAAAGGCTGCATTAAGATATGTAGTAGATTTTTGTTCTACCTTTATATTTTAGATTAATTTCAATCACTAATTGTTCACAAGTCAGGAAAGATTTATTGGAAAAATCAAGTAGGATACATGGCTTCTTCATTTTAGAAACCATGTATACTGAGAGGAATAATACATTAATGAAACCATTAATTATTCATTTACCAACAATTAGCACTTTAACCTATATATAAAGAAATGACTGCCAAGGGGTTTGTTAACAGTCTGACTTTTACATCATCATGTTTGTTTGTATGAACTATTAGCTTTATTGTGACTAACTTTTAACATTTACAATTGAAAAAATGTAATTTTTAAACCTAATAATAGTTATATATATATATATATATATATATATATATATATATATATATGTATATACATATATATTTTCTGCAAAGTGTCATGAATCATCTGTTCAAAATGTGTAGTCATGTTGTTTTATGATTGATATGCATGTTTCTTGTTTTGTACTTGCAGTACAAATGCATGGATCCTGCCATTGACAGGACAGAACTTTATTCAAACATGAATGACGTTCATGCTGTCACAATGACAGTTATAGTAAAGAAGACCCGCCTCCTTAGGGCTGCCGAACAGAAACTTTCCTTTTTGACGAAGGAGGTGGCAAAGCTGAGGAGGGACAACCTCCAGCTGAAGGAGCAGCTGGAGGTTGTCCAGGCTACGGCCGACTTTGCCAGAGATGGTAAGTGTTTCTGTTTAGTTGTGGTTTGGGTGTTGTGAAACATGATAATAATGTTCTGGTATTGCTATTTAAATGTAAAATTGGAAATTTTGCAGAGTCATCCAGTAATGGTCATGAGTTTTGGTTTTAGCAATTTGATTGTCTTTAAAGTACTTGCTGACTTTAGGATCCTGATCTGTTGCTTTTCAATGTAATGTATAATGACAGAAGCTTCAATAATTATTTTGTTCATTGTTAATCATAATTGTATTATTATTTTACTCAAAGGTAGCTTAGCTATGTTTTCAGAACAAATTAAAATCAATATTATTACAAACATGTCTGAAAAAGCAGGATAAACATTTATTAGTTATGAAACTGCCACATAAACCCAACTAAATATGTCCAAAAAATTTGGCCACAATTTAGTATTTTGATTTTGTGAATTGAGAGGTATATATGGCTATTATCAATATATGTTTTAGATTACATGATAAAGTATGTAGTGTCATGAAAACAGTAAGTGTATTAATTCATGTGTTTATAGATTCATTTATTGTATTGCAGATGTGACAGATGTTGCCTCTCAAACAGGGGAGGAGGAGAAGGAGGAGGAGGACGACAACAGCAACAAATAATTTTTTTAAAAATATATTTTTGTTCTTATATTTTGTTTATGTTGCTTTTAATTG
Organism: Lutjanus erythropterus; assembly: GCF_056507025.1. Classification (NCBI taxonomy): domain Eukaryota; kingdom Metazoa; phylum Chordata; class Actinopteri; order Lutjaniformes; family Lutjanidae; genus Lutjanus; species Lutjanus erythropterus. The sequence goes on from NC_139318.1 coordinate 1,838,715, forward strand.
TCACATTAGATTTGTTTTTATTAATATTATAAAAGTAATTGTTTCCTAATTGTTGGTTGTCTGTTTCATTTTGATGGTTTGCATTCAGTCTTATTTATAAAGTTAAGTGAGAGAGGAAGATAGAATGTGATAAGTCAGGCACATTGTACATATTATGTGTCTTAAATTGAAGATGAATTTCTTCCCAAATTCAGAATATGTTTATAAGTCCTGTTTCAGAGGTTACATAAGGTATCAAGACAGATTGATATTCTACAACACAAGTGTTTGAGTGCCATGATGCTACATGCATATAAAAATACATATACAGATAAATTAATAGGACAAACTATGTACAGTAAACAGATCCCTAGTTTGTTGAAAATTCTTATGATTTCAACCTTAAAGTAGTGAGGCTTAGCAAATATAAGTATCTTATAGTGTACATAATTTCACCACAAAATCAGCTGTTATGAAAACAATAGCTGTCTAATGTGAGTTCAAATAAATTACCTTTCCCATAATTCACTGGAAATGGAATAAATGTACATAATTTCACTGAGCATTTTAATTCTGTTGGTGTAATGGTCAAATGAATGATTTTATTTGGTAAATACCATCTCAGTGGTAATTTTTAGGCTGTTCATTTTATGTCATGTTATAATGTTTTATGACACTAGATGGTAGCATTCATGTTGTGTGTTGTTTTTGAGGATATATATATATAGGAGAATTTAGAATGCAAATATTTTTAGCAAAGGGATTTTGTAACTTATGGTTAAAGGTGTAATTTAATTTGAACAATGATACTTAACTAACAATAACATAATCTGATTGAACCTAACCATGTAATTGTTTTAGCACATACTGATCAAAACTGTGACATAGAAAAAATGAATGTAATATGAAACTGTGGTGTTAAAAATAAGTAATCAGTACTTTTTAACTAGACTTCAATTATGTCTTTTGAGTGCTGTTATGCTTATACTACATATCCACTGCAGTTTTTCCTGTTACTCCTGTGCTTAAGAAACAAAACATTTCATTTGGTATTATCTGTCTCATTAAGAAGTAAACAGTATACATTCCTGGCTTACTGTTTGTTTTTGACATATTAATTAACCTTAAATGTAGAAATAATTTACACTTTTAAATTATAATTCAAATTAATTGTACTATGCAGTAAAACAGTATGTAAATGCAGGAGGACATTTATTTTGACAACTTCCGCTAAGGGAAGTGGATCCGGTATGTCCGACTTTTGGAGAGAATTTTGGAGAGAGTTGGAGAGAGAGTTGGAGAGCGATCCAGAGAGCTTTTCCTTCCAGTGGTTTCTTCAGCGGACTTGTTCCGGACGCGCCGTAAGTAATTTTCACAGAATTGAGGTACAAAGTGTTAAATTTATCAGTGTACAGGTCCGACGTAGCTCGTTCGTTAGCTTTCTATCTTCATGTTTTCATGTTTTCACACCATAAATATGTGCAGAATAGCGGATAGACTGTCCCGCAGCAAAGCGGTCTGAAACAACATTATTTGAGAATCGCGCGTTGGGAGATGTCCACTGCATGTGTGTGTCGGTGTTGTACTGTTAGGTTCACGTAACTGTGTTTTATTAAAGTAAAAGAAATGGAAAGTAACTCAGGTCTTTGTGGTCGTATTTATTTGGTTGCTGTGCCGTTTGAAGGAAGTGTATTGTAAGATACTTTATGAAGGAAAATTGCTGGTTTTGTGAATGGAATTTGGTCCAGTGACAGTTATGTCCCCCCCAACCCTAACCCAATTATAGTCGTATTTTGACCAAAACAGATCTGATGATTGCTGTAAACGTGGAAAAGCAAAGAAATACTATTGTAGTGGGTTTTTTTTTCTTTTGAGTTTGAATTAAGTGTGTTTTTAATGCATTAAAGAGGCAGCAACAGTACTCTTGGTCTAAATTTGGTGAAAGAGAGGGACTTGGCTATATGAAAGTACACAGTTGTATCTATCACATAAGGAAATATTTGTTTAACAGTTTCGTTCTTCACTGTGTGAGATTATTTTGTTTAGTTACATAAAAAAAGCATTTCATATTCTACTTTTACAACAGACATTCCCTTCTTGTGATAGTCATGTACCTTTAAATGTGTGTTTTATCTGTAATGGAATATTTTCATACTGTGCTACTTTTAGTTTGCTTAAAGGGATAGTTTTAATTTTTTTAAAGCATGGTTTTATGAGGTATTTATGCATTCAGTGTAAATGGCAGTCAGCACATTCTCTGCAGTCAGTTGTAATTAAAGGATCTGAATACTTTCCCTGCTGTTTTTTTAATATAGGTGTATTTAAAAAAATGTAAATATACACAAATTTTGCGATAAGAATGTCTTGTGAGGTCATCATTCCCTTCTTGTGATAGTCATATATCTTTAAATGTATATTTTATCTGTAGTGGAATATTTTCATACTGTGCTACTATTACTTTACTTAAAGGGATAGTATGAATTTTTTTAAAGCATGATTATATGAGGTATTTATGCAGAGTCGGTGTATTGGCAGTCAGCACATGCTCTAGTGTCAGTTGTAAGTAAAGGATCTGAATACTTCAACTGCTGTTCTCTTAATTATATGTGTATTTAAAAAATGTAAATGTACACAAACTGTCAGCTGAGAATGTCTTGTGAGGTCACCATTAATCCATTATGTTTATGTACTTTCAGATGTCTAGGGACATGTCCTTCCGCCATTCTCAGGCAGCTAGGAGGAGAATTGCAGAGTTAACTGGTTGTATTTACTTGTATGTCTCCTGGATTAATTTGGCCATGTTTTATTGCCAGTAAAACTGTAATACGATGCCATTTTTTCGGACATAGCATGCGCTGTTTCATCACAAGTGAACACGACTGTACAGGTAATCTTTAGTCATAAATATATATATGATATGGGGTATTTCCTAACACAGTGTGGTAGTAATAAAGGCATACAGATAAGTTCAATTTCTTCTAGACACACACCCATCCATCACTGTATAATATTAATCTGGTAGTTATATAATACTACAGCAGAAAACACTTTGTTTTTACAATGGATGTATAACATTAAAAATATTAGGAGCTGTAAGGACATTGACTGTTTTTATTTGAGATATGTACAGTTTCATGGCTGAAATGATTTTTCGACTTGCACAAATAATATCTAGATAAATATATACAAAAACAGCAGCAGGATCAGGTTGGTTTATCTATGGCACTTTATTTACAGCTAAACAAAAGAAGGATATTTGTTTTTTGGATTTTACACCCACAACACCTAGAAACTGAACCAAAAAAGCTCGTAAGCACTAAAAGAGGCGCCCCACGGTAATACAGACTCACAATCACCACCCGCTCAGCTTTTCGCGCTACCAACGCACTTCTCGCTACGAAAAATGCCGCAGCTCGGACGACGGCGCGCGTCCCCGCGATCGCCCCGAGCCCCGCGTCCCTCGGGGCCCGCGGCCGTGGGTTCCGAGGGCCGCGGGGAACGGCTCGCGCGGGGAGGCTTGGCCCCCGTTCATAACTGCTTGCAGTTCTAGTTATTATTATTATTTTCTATTTTTATTCTTCCGTTGATAAAACTCATGCTGCAGGCTAAACCGTGCAAGGTAGGGCGGTGCAATTTGGCGGGCTGGCCCACACCCCCGCACGTACCTCAGACGCAAAAAACTGCACACGTCCGCATGTAGGGGGCGCTATAACCAAGGACAACGCGTTTTGGCCTATAACTCCCACACCGTATGTCGCACATTCAAAAACCTTATATCTACCAATTCCTTGAATGGAGCTGAGTCACTTTGTAATTGGCCACGCCCACTTCCGCCTAAATAATTTTTTCGCAAAATCGCGAAAACTGGAAAACCTGCTTTTTCAAACTCCTCCTAGGGATTTTGTCCGATCTGCATGAAAATTGGCCCGTACACTCTTCTCATCCTCATAAGCTAAAGTTATCAAAAGATTTTTTTTGGGTTGAAAATTCCGCGAATTATTAACGAACAAATTTCCGTAGCTAGCCTTAAAAATGTAAAATCTTGCATATCTCAGTCAAAGTACATGCTATCGACACCAAATCAGAGATCCTTGGTTGGCATGAGACTGGGAACCTATGAGCTGAATTTGGTAAATGGTGGCCACTAGGGGGCGCTACAGATGTGGGAAGTTTATATCTCTAGAAGGGCTGCACCGATTTCTACGAAATTTGGTCTGTACGAAGTAGGGCCGGTCCTGAGACCATATGTTCAAGGGGGTCATGACAGGTCAATGTGGGCGGGGCTTATTACAAGATAAACAAAAAAAATTAATTCCTGCCAAAGTATAATACTTAGGGCTTTCAAATTTTATGGGTACATGTAGAATAGGACTCAGATCCCGCCTACCGAAAATCGCGTTTGTGCTCCACTAGGGGGCGCTATAACGCATTTTTGCCTATAACCTTCACATTTTAAATGACACGTTGAAAAATCTCATATTGCCGTGTTCCCTGAATAGCGCTGGATTTTCTGACGTAGGCCCCGCCCACTTTCGCCGAAAATTCCCGTCGCTAAGTCGCCACATGTCCGAAACCTACTTTTTCGAACTCCTCCTACAGTTTAAGCGCCATCTGCGCCAAACTTTGCACATACGATGTCTAGACATGTCTGAGCAAAACTTATCAAAACAATTGTGGCACGACAAAAAATGCCATAATTATAACTGAACGATTTTTCCGCTAGCCTAAAAAACACATGTTGTGTCATATTTCGCTCAAACTAAAGTCTTTCGACTTCAAACTTAACACGGTGGTTCCAGAGGTCATCCGCAGACTCTGTGCCAAATTTGGTGCGGATCGGCCAAAAGGGGGCGCTACAAACCCAAAAAAATCGAGTTTCCGAAAAGTTGCTCCGATTCCTACGAAATTCGCTGTGCATGATGTCGACTCCCTCCTGAGACCAACCGCCAACTTACGTAATGATTGGTCAAAGTGGGCGGGATTTATTACAACAAATCAAAATCACCACGCATTCTGCCTTTGGCACTAACAGTGCACACCCACTACAGTGAATACTGCAGCTCAGCATCAGGCTGTGTCCTGACAATTGCCCTGAACTGGAAGGCCGCAGGTCGGACGACGGCGCGCGTCCCCGCGATCGCCCCGAGCCCCGCGTCCCTCGGGGCCCGCGGCCGTGGGTTCCGAGGGACGCGGGGAACGGCTCGCGCGGGGAGGCTTGGCCCCCGTTCATAACTGCTTGCAGTTCTAGTTCTTATTATTATTTTCCTCCTCTATTTTTATTCTTCTCCCGATAAAACTCATGCTGCAGGCTAAACCGTGCAAGGTAGGGCGGTGCAATTTGGAGGGTTGGCCCACACCCCCGCACGTACCTCAGACGCAAAAAACTGCACACGTCCGCCTGTAGGGGGCGCTATAACCAAGGACAACGCGTTTTGGCCTATAACTCCCACACCGTATGTCGCACATTCAAAAACCTTATATCTCCCAATTCCTTGAATGGAGCTGAGTCACTTTGTAATTGGCCACGCCCACTTCCGCCTAAATAATTTTTTCGCAAAATCGCGAAAACTGGAAAACCTACTTTTTCGAACTCCTCCTAGGGATTTTGTCCGATCTGCACGAAAATTGGCCCGTACACTCTTCGGCTGCTCATGAGCTTAAGTTATCAAAAGATTTTTTTTGGGTTGAAAATTCCGCGAATTATTAACGAACAAATTTCCGTAGCTAGCCGTAAAAATGGAAAATGTTGCATATCTCGGTCAAAGTAAATTCTATCGACACCAAATCAGAGATCCTTGGTTGGCATGAGACTGGGAGCCTATGAGCTGAATTTGGCGAATATCAGCGCCTAGGGGGCGCTAGAGATATGGGAAGTTTATATCTCTAGAACGGCTGCACCGATTTCTACCAAATTTGGTCCGTACGATGTAGGGCCAGCCCTGAGGCCATAACTTCAAGGGGGTCATGACAGGTCAATGTGGGCGGGGCTTATTACAAGATAAACAAAAAAAATTAATTTCTGCCAAAGTATAACACTTAGGGCTTTGAAATTTTATGGGTACATTTAGAATAGGACTCAGATCCCGCCTACCTAAAATCGCACGTGTGCTCCACTAGGGGGCGCTATAACGCATTTTTGCCTATAACTTCCACATTTTAAATGACACGTTGAAAAATCTTATATTGCCGTATTCCCTGTATAGCGCTGGATCTTCTGACGTAGGCCCCGCCCACTTTCGCCGAAACTTCCCGTCGCTAAGTCGCCACATGTCCGAAACCTACTTTTTCGAACTCCTCCTACAGTTTAAGCGCCATCTGCGCCAAACTTTGCACATACGATGTCTAGACATGTCTGAGCAAAACTTATCAAAAGAATTGTTGCACGACAAAAAATGCGCTAATTATAACCGAACGATTTCTTGGCTAGCTTAAAAAACACATGTTGTGTCATATATCGGTCAAACTGAAGTCTTTCGACTTCAAACTTAACACGGTGGTTCCAGAGGTCATCCACACGCTCTGTGCCAAATTTGGTGCGGATCGGCCAATAGGGGGCGCTACAAACCCAAAAAATCTAGTTTCCCAAAAGTTGCTCGGATTCCTACGAAATTCGCTGTGCATGATGTGGACTCCCTCCTGAGGCCGACCGCCAACTTACGTAATGATTGGTCAAAGTGGGCGGGATTTATTACAACAAATCAAAATCACCACGCATTGTGCCTTTGGCACTAACAGTGCACACCCACTACAGTGAATACTGCAGCTCAGCGTCAGGCTGTGTCCTGACAATTGCCCTTAACTGGAATGCCGCAGCTAGGACGACGGCGCGCGTCCCCGCAATCGCCCCGAGCCCCGCGTCCCTCGGGGCCCGCGGCGGCGGGTTCCGAGGGCCGCTGGGGTCGGGTCGCGCGGGGAGGCTTGGCCCCCGTTCATAACTGCTTGCAGTTCTAGTTAGGGGGCCAAGCCCGCGGGGACTGGGGAACGCGGATGCAAGCATACGCGTTTCCCAGTACCAGCGGTGCTTGGAACCCTATTGTAATTGTTCAGATTTTTATTATTATTATTTACGTCTATTTTTATTCTTCCGTTGATAAAAGTCATGCTGCAGCCTAAACCGTGCAAGTTTGGACGATGAAAATTTGAGGGCTGGCCCAGACCCCTGCAGGGACCTCAGACACAAAAAACTGCACATGTCTGCCTGCAGGGGGCGCTATAACCAAGGACAACGCGTTTTGGCCTATAACTCCCACACCGTATGTCGCACACTCAAAAACCTTATATCCCCATATTCCTTGAATAGAGCTGAGTCACTTTGCAATTGGCCACGCCCACTTCCGCCTAGACTTTTTTTCCCGAAAAATCGCGAAAACTGGAAAACCTACTTTTTCGAACTCCTCCTAGGGATTTTGTTCGATCTGCACGAAAATTTGCCCAGACACTCTTCTGCTCCTCTTGACCTAAAGTTATCAAAAGATTTTTTTTGGGTTGAAAATTCTGCGAATTATTAACGAACAAATTTCCGTAGCTAGCTGTAAAAATGGAAAATCTTGCATATCTCGGTCAAAGTAAATGCTATCGACACCAAATCAGAGATCCTTGGTTGGCATGAGACTGGGAGCGTATGAGCTGAATTTGGCGAATGTCGGCGCCTAGGGGGCGCTAGAGATATGGGAAGTTTATATCTCTAGAACGGCTGCACCGATTTCTACCAAATTTGGTCCGTACGATGTAGGTCCAGCCCTGAGGCCATAACTTCAAGGGGGTCATGACAGGTCAATGTGGGCGGGGCTTATTACAAGATAAACAAAAAAAATTCATTTCTGCCAAAGTATAACACTTAGGGCTTTGAAATTTTATGGGTACATTTAGAATAGGACTCAGATCCCGCCTACCGAAAATCGCACGTGTGCTCCACTAGGGGGCGCTATAACGCATTTTTGCTTATAACTTCCACATTTTAAATGACACGTTGAAAAATCTCATATTGGCGTATTCCCCGAATAGCGCTGGAATTTCTGACGTAGGCCCCGCCCACTTTCACCGAAAATCCCCGTCGCTACGTCGCCGCATGTCCGAAACCTACTTTTTCGAACTCCTCCTACAGTTTAAGCGCCATCTGCGCCAAACTTTGCACATACGATGTCTAGACGTGTCTGATCTAAAGTTATCAAAAGAATTGTTGCACGACAAAAAATGCGCTAATAATAACCGAACGATTTCTTGGCTAGCTTAAAAAACACATGTTGTGTCATATTTCGGTCAAACTACAGTCTTTCGACTTCAAACTTAACACGGTGGTTCCAGAGGTCATCCGCAGACTCTGTGCCAAATTTGGTGCGGATCGGCCAATAGGGGGCGCTACAAACCCCAAAAAATCGAGTTTCCGAAAAGTTGCTCGGATTCCTACGAAATTCGCTGCGCATGATGTGGACTCCCTCCTGAGGCCAACCGCCAACTTACGTAATGATTGGTCAAAGTGGGCGGGATTTATTAAGACAAATCAAAATCGCCACGCATTGTGCCTTTGGCACTAACAGTGCACACCCACTACAGTGAATACTGCAGCTCAGCATTGTCCTGTGTCCTGACAATTGCCCTGATCTGGAAGGCCGCAGCTCGGACAACGGCGCTCGTCCCCGCGATCACCCCGAGCCCCGCGTCCCTCGGAGCCCGCGGCCGTGGGTTCCGAGAGACGCGGGGAACGGCTCGCGCGGGGAGGCTTGGCCCCCGTTCATAACTGCTTGCAGTTCTAGTTAGGGGGCCAAGCCCGCGGGGACTGGGGAACGCGGATGCAAGCATACGCGTTTCCCAGTACCAGCGGTGCTGGGAACCCTATTGTTTTTGTTCTGGTTTTTATTATTATTAGGGGGCCAAGCCCGCGGGGGCTGGGAAACGCGGATGCAAGCATACGCGTTTCCCAGTACCAGCGGTGCTGGGAACCCTATTGTTTTTGTTCAGATTTTTATTTTCTATTTTTATTCTTCCGTTGATAAAACTGATGCTGCAGGCTAAACCGTGCAAGTTTGGACGGTGCAATTTGGTGGGCTGGCCCAGACCCCCGCACGTACCTCAGACGCAAAAAACTGCACATGTCCGCCTGCAGGGGGCGCTATAACCAAGGACAACGCGTTTTGGCCTATAACTCCCACACCGTATGTCGCACATTCAAAAACCTTATATCCCCACATTCCTTGAATAGAGCTGAGTCACTTTGCAATTGGCCACGCCCACTTCCGCCCCGATTTTTTTTCCCGCAAAATCGCGAAAACTGCAAAACCTACTTTTTCGAACTCCTCCTAGGGATTTTGTCCGATCTGCACGAAAATTGGCACGGACACTCGTCTGCTCCTCATGAGCTAAAGTTATCAAAAGATTATTTTTGGGTTGAAAATTCCACGAATTATTAACGAACAAATTTCCGTAGCTAGCCATAAAAATGGAAAATGTTGCATATCTCGGTCAAAGTAAATGCTATCGACACCAAATCAGAGATCCTTGGTTGGCATGAGACTGGGAGCCTATGAGCTGAATTTGGCGAATGTTGGCGCCTAGGGGGCGCTAGAGATATGGGAAGTTTATATCTCTAGAACGGCTGCACCGATTTCTACGAAATTTGGTCCGTACGATGTAGGGCCGGTCCTGAGGCCATATCTTCAAGGGGGTCATGACAGGTCAATGTGGGCGGGGCTTATTACAAGATAAACAAAAAAAATTAATTTCTGCCAAAGTATAATACTTAGGGTTTTGAAATTTTATGGGTACATGTAGAATAGGACTCAGATCCCGCCTACCAAAAATCGCGTTTGTGCTCCACTAGGGGGCGCTATAACGCATTTTTGCCTATAACTTCCACATTTTAAATGACACGTTGAAAATTCTTATATTGCCGTATTCCCTGAATAGCGCTGGATTTTCTGACGTAGGCCACGCCCACTTTCGCCGAAAATTCCCGTCGCTAAGTCGCCACATGTCCGAAACCTACTTTTTCGAACTCCTCCTACAGTTTAAGTGCCATCTGCGCAAAACTTTGCACATACGATGTCTAGATGTGTCTGATCTAAAGTTATCAAAGGAATTGTTGAACGACAAAAAATTCGCTAATTATAACCGAACGATTTCTTGGCTAGCTTAAAAAACACATGTTGTGTCATATTTCGGTCAAACTAAACTCTTTTGACTTCAAACTTAAGACGCTCATTCCAGAGGTCATCCACAGACGCTCTGCCAAATTTGGTGCGGATCGGCCAATAGGGGGCGCTACAAACCCAACTAGGTGGCGCTATAACGCATTTTTGCCTATAACTTCCACATTTTAAATGAGACGTTGAAAAATCTCATATTGCCATGTTCCCTGAAAAGCGCTGGATTTTCTGACATAGGCCCCGCCCACTTTTGCCGAAAATTCCCATCGCTAAGTCGCCAGATGTCCGAAACCTACTTTTTCGAACTCCTCCTACAGTTTAAGCGCCATCTGCGCCAAACTTTGCACATACGATGTCTAGACGTGTCTGACGAAAAGTTATCAAAAGAATTGTTGCACGCCAAAAAATGCGCTAATTATAACCGAACGATTTTTTGGCTAGCTCAAAAAACGCATGTTGTGTCATATTTAGGTCAAACTTAAGTCTTTTGACTTCAAACTTAACACGCTCGTTCCAGAGGTTATCCACAGACGCTGTGCCAAATTTGGTGCAGATCGGCCAATAGGGGGCGCTACAAACCCAAAAACATCAGGTTTCCCAAAAGTTGCTCAGAGTGTTAAATTCGCTGTGCATGATGCGGCTTCCCTCCTGAGGCCGACCGCAAAGTTACCTAATGATTGGTCATGAATACCGCAGCTCGGACGACGGCGCGCGTCCCCGCGATCGCCCCGAGCCCCGCGTCCCTCGGGGCCCGCGTCGGCGAGTTCCGAGGGCCGCTGGGACCGTGTCGCGCGGGGAGGCTTGGCCCCCGTTCATAACTGCTTGCAGTTCTAGTTTTCCTCTATTTTTATTCTTCTCCCGATAAAAGTCATACTGCAGGCTAAACCGTGCAAGGTAGAGCGGTGCAATTTGGAGGGCTGGCCCACACCCCCGCACGTACCTCAGACACAAAAAACTGCACACGTCCGCCTGCAGGGGGCGCTATAAGCAAGGACAACGCGTTTTGGCCTATAACTCCCACACCATATGTCGCACATTTAAAAACCTTATATCCCCATATTCCTTGAATGGTTCTGAGTCACTTTGTAATTGGCCACGCCCACTTCCGCCTAAATAATTTTTTCGCAAAATCACGAAACCTGGCAAACCTGCTTTTTCGAACTCCTCCTAGGGATTTTGTCTGATCTGCACGAAAATTGGCACGGACACTCTTCTGCTGCTCATGAGCTAAAGTTATCAAAAGATTTTTTTTGGTTTGAAAATTCCGCGAATTATTAACAAACAAATTTCCGTAGCTAGCCGTAAAAATGGAAAATCTTGCATATCTCGGTCAAAGTAAATGCTATCGACACCAAATCAGAGATCCTTGGTTGGCATGAGACTGGGAGCCTATGAGCTGAATTTGGCGAATGTTGGCCCATAGGGGGCGCTAGAGATATGGGAAGTTTATATCTCTAGAACGGCTGCACCGATTTTTACGAAATTTGGTCCGTACGATGTAGGGCCGGTCCTGAGGCAATATCTTCAAGGGGGTCATGACAGGTCAATGTGGGCGGGGCTTATTACAAGATAAACAAAAAAAATTAATTTCTGCCAAAGTATAACACTTAGGGCTTTGAAATTTTATGGTTACATGTAGAATAGGACTCAGATCCCGCCTACCGAAAATCGCGTTTGTGCTCCACTAGGGGGCGCTATAACGCATTTTGGCCTATAACTTCCACATTTTAAATGACACGTTGAAAAATCTTATATTTCCGTATTCCCCGAATAGCGCTGGATCTTCTGACGTAGGCCCCGCCCACTTTCGCCGAAAATTCCCGTCGCTAAGTCGCCGCGTGTCCGAAACCTACTTTTTCGAACTCCTCCTACAGTTTAAGCGCTATCTGCACCAAACTTTGCACATACGATGTCTAGACGTGTCTGATCTAAAGTTATCAAAAGAATTGTTGCACGACAAAAAATGCGCTAATTATAACCGAACAATTTTTTGGCTAGCTTAAAAAACACATGTTGTGTCATATTTCGGTCAAACTACAGTCTTTTGACTTCAAACTTAACACGGTGGTTCCAGAGGTCATCCGCAGACTCTGTGCCAAATTTGGTACGGATCGGCCGATAGGGGGCGCTACAAACCCAAAAACATCAAGTTGCTCAGATTTGTATTAAATTCGCTGTGCATGATGTGGGTTCCCTCCATTTTTGCCTATAACTTTCACATTTTAAATGAGACGTTGAAAAATCTCCCATTGACTTGTTCCCTGAAAAGCGCTGGATTTTCTGACGTAGGCCACGCCCACTTTTGCCTCAAATTGCCGTCGCTAAGTCACCACATGTCCAAAACCTACTTTTTCGAACTCCTCCTACAGTTTAAGCGCGATCTGCGCCAAACTTTGCACATACGATGTCTAAACGTGTCTGACGAAAAGTTATCAAAAGAATTGTTGCACACCAAAATATGCGCTAATTATAACCGAACGATTTTTTTGGCTAGCTCAAAAAACGCATGTTGTGTCATATTTAGGTCAAACTAAAGTCTTTTGACTTCAAACTTAACCCGGTGGTTCCAGAGGGCATCCACAGACGCTGTGCCAAATTTGGTGCGGATCGGCCAATAGGGGGCGCTACAAACCCAAAAACATCAGGTTTCCCAAAAGTTGCTCGGAGTCGTCCTAAATTCGCTGCGCATGATGTGGGTTCCCTCCTGAGGCCGACCGCAAAGTTACCTAATGATTGGTCATGAATACCGCAGCTCGGACGACGGCACGCGTCCCCGCGATCGCCCCGAGCCCCGCGTCCCTCGGGGCCCACAGCCGTGGGTTCCGAGGGCCGCGGGGAACGGCTCGCGCGGGGAGGCTTGGCCCCCGTTCATAACTGCTTGCAGTTCTAGTTAGGGGGCCAAGCCCGCGGGGCCTGGGGACCGCGAATGCAAGGCATACGCGGTTCCCAGGACCAGCGGTGCTGGGAACCCTATTGTTTTTGTTCGGATTTTTATTAGGGGGCCAAGCCCGCGGGGACTGGGGAACGCGGATGCAAGCATACGCGTTTCCCAGTACCAGCGGTGCTGGGAACCCTATTGTTTTTGTTCAGATTTTTATTATTTTTATTCTTCCGTTGATAAAAGTCCTGCTGCAGCCTAAACCGTGCAAGTTTGGACGATGAAAATTTGAGGGTTGGCCCACACCCCCGCACGTACCTCAGACGCAAAAAACTGCACATGTACGCCTATAGGGGGCGCTATAACCAAGGACAACGCGTTTTGGCTTATAACTTCCACACCGTATGTCGCACATTCAAAAACCTTATATCCCCATATTCCTTGAATGGAGCTGAGTCACTTTGTAATTGGCCACGCCCACTTCCGCCTAAATAATTTTTTCGCAAAATCGCGAAAACTGGCAAACCTGCTTTTTCGAACTCCTCCTAGGGATTTTGTCCGATCTGCACGAAAATTGGCCCGTACACTCTTCTGCTGCTCCTGACAAAAAGTTATCAAAAGATTATTTTGGGGTTGAAAATTCCGCGAATTATTAACGAACAAATTTCCGTAGCTAGCCGTAAAAATGGAAAATCTTGCATATCTCGGTCAAAGTAAATGCTATCGACACCAAATCAGAGATCCTTGGTTGGCATGAGACTGGGAGCCTATGAGCTGAATTTGGCGAATGTTGGCCCATAGGGGGCGCTAGAGATATGGGAAGTTTGTATCTCTAGAACGGCTGCACCGATTTCTACGAAATTTGGTCCGTACGACGTAGGGCCGGTCCTGAGGCCATATCTTCAAGGGGGTCATGACAGGTCAATGTGGGCGGGGCTTATTACAAGATAAACAAAAAAAATTAATTTCTGCCAAAGTATAATACTTAGGGTTTTGAAATTTTATGGCTACATGTAGAATAGGACTCAGATCCCGCCTACCGAAAATCGCGTTTGTGCTCCACTAGGGGGCGCTATAACGCATTTTTGCCTATAACTTTCACATTTTAAATGACACGTTGAAAAATCTTATATTGCCGTATTCCCTGAATAGCGCTGGATCTTTTGACGTAGGCCCCGCCCACTTTCGCCGAAAATTCCCGTCGCTAAGTCGCCACATGTCCGAAACCTACTTTTTCGAACTCCTCCTACAGTTTAAGCGCCATCTGCGCCAAACTTTGCACATACGATGTCTAGATGAGTCTGATCTAAAGTTATCAAAGGAATCGTTGAACGACAAAAAAATCGCTAATTATAACCGAACGATTTTTTGGCTAGCTCAAAAAACGCATGTTGTGTCATATTTCGGTCAAACTAAAGTCTTTTGACTTCAAACTTAACACGCTCGTTCCAGAGGTCATCCACAGACGCAGTGCCAAATTTGGTGCGGATTGGCCAATAGGGGGCGCTACAAACCCAACTAGGTGGCGCTATAACGCATTTTTGCCTATAACTTCCACATTTTAAATGAGAAGTTGAAAAATCTCATATTGCCGTGTTCCCTGAAAAGCGCTGGATTTTCTGACGTAGGCCACGCCCACTTTTGCCGCAAATTGCCGTCGCTAAGTCGCCGCATGTCCGAAACCTACTTTTTCGAACTCCTCCTACAGTTTAAGCGCCATCTGCGCCAAACTTTGCACAGACGATGTCTAGATGTGTCTGACGAAAACTTATCAAAAGAATTGTTGCACACCAAAAAATGCGCTAATTATAACTGAACGATTTTTTGGCTAGCTCAAAAAACGCATGTTGTGTCATATTTAGGTCAAACTAAAGTCTTTTGACTTCAAACTTAACACGCTCGTTCCAGAGGTCATCCACAGACGCTGTCCCAAATTTGGTGCGGATCGGCCAATAGGGGGCGCTACAAACCCAAAAACATCAGGTTTCCCAAAAGTTGCTCTGAGTCGTCCTAATTTCGCTGTGCGTGATGTGGGTTCCCTCCCGAGGCCGACCGCAAAGTTACCTAATGATTGGTCATGAATACCGCAGCTCGGACGACGGCGCGCGTCCCCGCGATCGCCCCGAGCCCCGCGTCCCTCGGGGCCCGCGGCGGCGGGTTCTGAGGGCCGCTGGGGCCGGGTCGCGCGGGGAGGCTTGGCCCCCGTTCATAACTGCTTGCAGTTCTAGTTATTATTATTATTATTTTCTATTTTTATTCTTCCGTTGATAAAACTCATGCTGCAGGCTAAACCGTGCAAGTTTGGACGATGCAAATTTGAGGGCTGGCCCACACCCCCGCCCGTACCTCAGACGCAAAAAACTGCACACATCCGCCTGCAGGGGGCGCTATAAGCAAGGACAACGCGTTTTGGCCTATAACTCCCAGACCGTATGTCGCACATTCAAAAACCTTATATCCACACATTCCTTGAATGGAGCTGAGTCACTTTGTAATTGGCCACGCCCACTTCCGCCTAGACTTTTTTGCCCGAAAAATCGCGAAAACTGCAAAAGCTGCGTTTTCGAACTCCTCCTAGGGATTTTGTCCGATCAGCACGAAAATTGGCCCGGACACTCTTCTGCTGGTCATGAGCTAAAGTTATCAAAAGATTTTTTTTGGGTTGAAAATTTCGCAAATTATTAACGAACAAATTTCCGTAGCTAGCCGTAAAAATGGAAAATGTTGCATATCTCGGTCAAAGTAAATGCTATCGACACCAAATCAGAGATCCTTGGTTGGCATGAGACTGGGAGCCTATGAGCTGAATTTGGCGAATGTCGGCGCCTAGGGGGCGCTAGAGATATGGGAAGTTTATATCTCTAGAACGGCTGGACCGATTTCTACCAAATTTGGTCCGTACGATGTAGGGCCAGCCCTGAGGCCATCACTTCAAGGGGGTCATGACAGGTCGATGTGGGCGGGACTTATGACAAGATAAACAAAAAAAATTCATTTCTGCCAAAGTATAACACTTAGGGCTTTTAAATTTTATGGGTGCATGTAGAATAGGACTCAGACCCCGCCTACCGAAAATCGCGTTTGTGCTCCACTAGGTGGCGCTATAACGCATTTTTGCCTATAACTTCCACATTTTAAATGACACGTTGAAAAATCTCATATTGCCGTGTTTCCTGAATAGCGCTGGATTTTCTGACGTAGGCCCCGCCCACTTTCGCCGAAAATTCCCGTTGCTAAGTCGCCACATGTCCGAAACCTACTTTTTCGAACTCCTCCTACAGTTTAAGGGTCATCTGCGCCAAACTTTGCACATACGATGTCTAGACGTGTCTGAGCAAAACTTATCAAAAGAATTGTTGCACGTCAAAAAATGCGATAATTATAACCGAACGATTTTTCGGGTAGCCTAAAAAACACATGTTGTGTCATATTTCGGTCAAACTAAAGTCTTTCGACTTCAAACTTAACACGGTGGTTCCAGATGTCATCTGCAGACTCTGTGCCAAATTTGGTGCGGATCGGCCAAAAGGGGGCGCTACAAACCCAAAAAAATCGAGTTTCCGAAAAGTTGCTCGGATTCCTACGAAATTCGCTGTGCATGATGTGGACTCCCTCCTGAGGCCAACCGCAAACTTACGTAATGATTGGTCAAAGTGGGCGGGATTTATTACAACAAATCAAAATCGCCACTCATTCTGCCTTTGGCACTAACAGTGCACACCCGCTACAGTGAATACTGGAGCTCAGCATCGGCCTGTGTCCTGACAATTGCCCTGAACTGGAAGGCCGCGGCTCGGACGACGGCGAGCGTCCCGCGATCGCCCCGAGCCCCGCGTCCCTCGGAGCCCGCGGCCGTGGGTTCCGAGGGACGCGGGGAACGGCTCGCGCGGGGAGGCTTGGCCCCCGTTCATAACTGCTTGCAGTTCTAGTTAGGGGGCCAAGCCCGCGGGGCCTGGGGACCGCGAATGCAAGGCATACGCGGTTCCCAGGACCAGCGGTGCTGGGAACCCTATTGTTTTTGTTCGGATTTTTATTATTATTATTATTATTTTCTATTTTTATTCTTCCGTTGATAAAACTCATGCTGCAGGCTAAACCGTGCAAGTTTGGACGATGCAAATTTGAGGGCTGGCCCACACCCCCGCCCGTACCTCAGACGCAAAAAACTGCACACATCCGCCTGCAGGGGGCGCTATAAGCAAGGACAACGCGTTTTGGCCTATAACTCCCAGACCGTATGTCGCACATTCAAAAACCTTATATCCACACATTCCTTGAATGGAGCTGAGTCACTTTGTAATTGGCCACGCCCACTTCCGCCTAGACTTTTTTGCCCGAAAAATCGCGAAAACTGCAAAAGCTGCGTTTTCGAACTCCTCCTAGGGATTTTGTTCGATCAGCACGAAAATTGGCCCGGACACTCTTCTGCTGGTCATGAGCTAAAGTTATCAAAAGATTTTTTTTGGGTTGAAAATTTCGCAAATTATTAACGAACAAATTTCCGTAGCTAGCCGTAAAAATGGAAAATGTTGCATATCTCGGTCAAAGTAAATGCTATCGACACCAAATCAGAGATCCTTGGTTGGCATGAGACTGGGAGCCTATGAGCTGAATTTGGCGAATGTCGGCGCCTAGGGGGCGCTAGAGATATGGGAAGTTTATATCTCTAGAACGGCTGGACCGATTTCTACCAAATTTGGTCCGTACGATGTAGGGCCAGCCCTGAGGCCATCACTTCAAGGGGGTCATGACAGGTCGATGTGGGCGGGACTTATGACAAGATAAACAAAAAAAATTAATTTCTGCCAAAGTATAACACTTAGGGCTTTTAAATTTTATGGGTGCATGTAGAATAGGACTCAGACCCCGCCTACCGAAAATCGCGTTTGTGCTCCACTAGGTGGCGCTATAACGCATTTTTGCCTATAACTTCCACATTTTAAATGACACGTTGAAAAATCTCATATTGCCGTGTTTCCTGAATAGCGCTGGATTTTCTGACGTAGGCCCCGCCCACTTTCGCCGAAAATTCCCGTTGCTAAGTCGCCACATGTCCGAAACCTACTTTTTCGAACTCCTCCTACAGTTTAAGGGCCATCTGCGCCAAACTTTGCACATACGATGTCTAGACATGTCTGAGCAAAACTTATCAAAAGAATCGTTGCACGTCAAAAAATGCGATAATTATAACCGAACGATTTTTCGGCTAGCCTAAAAAACACATGTTGTGTCATATTTCGGTCAAACTAAAGTCTTTCGACTTCAAACTTAACACGGTGGTTCCAGATGTCATCCGCAGACTCTGTGCCAAATTTGGTGCGGATCGGCCAAAAGGGGGCGCTACAAACCCAAAAAAATCGAGTTTCCGAAAAGTTGCTCGGATTCCTACGAAATTCGCTGCGCATGATGTGGACTCCCTCCTGAGGCCAACCGCCAACTTACGTAATGATTGGTCAAAGTGGGCGGGATTTATTACAACAAATCAAAATCGCCACGCATTCTGCCTTTGGCACTAACAGTGCACACCCACTACAGTGAATACTGCAGCTGAGCATCGGCCTGTGTCCTGACAATTGCCCTGAACTGGAAGGCCGCGGCTCGGACGACGGCGCGCGTGCCCGCGATCGCCCCGAGCCCCGCGTCCCTCGGGGCCCGCGCCGGCGGGTTCCGAGGGCCGCGGGGACCGGCTCGCGCGGGGAGGCTTGGCCCCCGTTCATAACTGCTTGCAGTTCTAGTTATTATTATTAGGGGGCCAAGCCCGCGGGGACTGGGGAACGCGGATGCAAGCATACGCGTTTCCCAGTACCAGCGGTGCTGGGAACCCTATTGTTTTTGTTCTGGTTTTTATTATTATTTTCCTCTATTTTTATTCTTCTCCCGATAAAAGTCATACTGCAGGCTAAACCGTGCAAGGTAGAGCGGTGCAATTTGGAGGGCTGGCCCACACCCCCGCACGTACCTCAGACACAAAAAACTGCACACGTCCGCCTGCAGGGGGCGCTATAAGCAAGGACAACGCGTTTTGGCCTATAACTCCCACACCATATGTCGCACATTTAAAAACCTTATATCCCCATATTCCTTGAATGGTTCTGAGTCACTTTGTAATTGGCCACGCCCACTTCCGCCTAAATAATTTTTTCGCAAAATCACGAAACCTGGCAAACCTGCTTTTTCGAACTCCTCCTAGGGATTTTGTCCGATCTGCACGAAAATTGGCACGGACACTCTTCTGCTGCTCATGAGCTAAAGTTATCAAAAGATTTTTTTTGGTTTGAAAATTCCGCGAATTATTAACGAACAAATTTCCGTAGCTAGCCGTAAAAATGGAAAATCTTGCATATCTTGGTCAAAGTAAATGCTATCGACACCAAATCAGAGATCCTTGGTTGGCATGAGACTGGGAGCCTATGAGCTGAATTTGGCGAATGTTGGCCCATAGGGGGCGCTAGAGATATGGGAAGTTTATATCTCTAGAACGGCTGCACCGATTTTTACGAAATTTGGTCCGTACGATGTAGGGCCGGTCCTGAGGCAATATCTTCAAGGGGGTCATGACAGGTCAATGTGGGCGGGGCTTATTACAAGATAAACAAAAAAAATTAATTTCTGCCAAAGTATAACACTTAGGGCTTTGAAATTTTATGGTTACATGTAGAATAGGACTCAGATCCCGCCTACCGAAAATCGCGTTTGTGCTCCACTAGGGGGCGCTATAACGCATTTTGGCCTATAACTTCCACATTTTAAATGACATGTTGAAAAATCTTATATTTCCGTATTCCCCGAATAGCGCTGGATCTTCTGACGTAGGCCCCGCCCACTTTCGCCGAAAATTCCCGTCGCTAAGTCGCCGCGTGTCCGAAACCTACTTTTTCGAACTCCTCCTACAGTTTAAGCGCTATCTGCGCCAAACTTTGCACATACGATGTCTAGACGTGTCTGATCTTAAGTTATCAAAAGAATTGTTGCACGACAAAAAATGCGCTAATTATAACCGAACAATTTTTTGGCTAGCTTAAAAAACACATGTTGTGTCATATTTCGGTCAAACTACAGTCTTTTGACTTCAAACTTAACACGGTGGTTCCAGAGGTCATCCGCAGACTCTGTGCCAAATTTGGTACGGATCGGCCGATAGGGGGCGCTACAAACCCAAAAACATCAAGTTGCTCAGATTTGTATTAAATTCGCTGTGCATGATGTGGGTTCCCTCCATTTTTGCCTATAACTTTCACATTTTAAATGAGACGTTGAAAAATCTCCCATTGACTTGTTCCCTGAAAAGCGCTGGATTTTCTGACGTAGGCCACGCCCACTTTTGCCGCAAATTGCCGTCGCTAAGTCACCACATGTCCAAAACCTACTTTTTCGAACTCCTCCTACAGTTTAAGCGCGATCTGCGCCAAACTTTGCACATACGATGTCTAAACGTGTCTGACGAAAAGTTATCAAAAGAATTGTTGCACACCAAAATATGCGCTAATTATAACCGAACGATTTTTTTGGCTAGCTCAAAAAACGCATGTTGTGTCATATTTAGGTCAAACTAAAGTCTTTTGACTTCAAACTTAACCCGGTGGTTCCAGAGGGCATCCACAGACGCTGTGCCAAATTTGGTGCGGATCGGCCAATAGGGGGCGCTACAAACCCAAAAACATCAGGTTTCCCAAAAGTTGCTCGGAGTCGTCCTAAATTCGCTGCGCATGATGTGGGTTCCCTCCTGAGGCCGACCGCAAAGTTACCTAATGATGATTAATGGTCATGAATACCGCAGCTCGGACGACGGCACGCGTCCCCGCGATCGCCCCGAGCCCCGCGTCCCTCGGGGCCCACGGCCGTGGGTTCCGAGGGCCGCGGGGACCGGCTCGCGCGGGGAGGCTTGGCCCCCGTTCATAACTGCTTGCAGTTCTAGTTTTCTTCTATTTTTATTCTTCCGTTGATAAAAGTCATGCTGCAGCCCAAACCGTGCAAGTTTGGACGATGAAAATTTGAGGGCTGGCCCAGACCCCCGCAGGGACCTCAGATGCAAAAAACTGCACACATCCGCCTGCAGGGGGCGCTATAAGCGAGGACAACGCGTTTTGGCCTATAACTCCCACACCGTATGTCGCACATTCAAAAACCTTATATCCACACATTCCTTGAATAGAGCTGAGTCACTTTGCAATTGGCCACGCCCACTTCCGCCCCGATTTTTTTTCCCGCAAAATTGCGAAAACTGCAAAACCTACTTTTTCGAACTCCTCCTAGGGATTTTGTCCGATCTGCACGAAAATTGGCCCGGACACTCTTCTGCTGGTCATCAGCTAAAGTTATCAAAAGATTTTTTTTGGGTTAAAAATTCCGCGAATTATTAACGAACAAATTTCCGTAGCTAGCCGTAAAAATGGAAAATCTTGCATATCTCGGTCAAACTAAATGCTATCGACACCAAATCAGAGATCCTTGGTTGGCATGAGACTGGGAGGGTATGAGCTGAATTTGGCGAATGTCGGCGCCTAGGGGGCGCTAGAGATATGGGAAGTTTATATCTCTAGAACGGCTGCACCGATTTCTACCAAATTTGGTCCGTACGATGTAGGGCCAGCCCTGAGGCCATAACTTCAAGGGGGTCATGACAGGTCAATGTGGGCGGGGCTTATTACAAGATAAACAAAAAAAATTAATTTCTGCCAAAGTATAACACTTAGGGCTTTGAAATTTTATGGGTACATGTAGAATAGGACTCAGATCCCGCCTACCGAAAATCGCGTTTGTGCTCCACTAGGGGGCGCTATAACGCATTTTGGCCTATAACTTCCACATTTTAAATGACACGTTGAAAAATCTTACATTGCCGTAGTCCCCGAATAGCGCTGGATTTTCTGACGTAGGCCCCGCCCACTTTCGCCGAAAATTCCCGTCGCTAAGTCGCCGCGTGTCCGAAACCTACTTTTTCGAACTCATCCTACAGTTTAAGGGCTATCTGCGCCAAACTTTGCACATACGATGTCTAGACGTGTCTGATCTAAAGTTATCAAAAGAATTGTTGCACGACAAAAAATGCGCTAATTATAACCGAACAATTTTTTGGCTAGCTTAAAAAACACATGTTGTGTCATATTTCGGTCAAACTACAGTCTTTTGACTTCAAACTTAAGACGCTCGTTCCAGAGGTCATCCGCAGGCTCTGTGCCAAATTTGGTACGGATCGGCCGATAGGGGGCGCTACAAACCCAAAAACATCAAGTTGCTCACATTTGTATTAAATTCGCTGTGCATGATGTGGGTTCCCTCCATTTTTGCCTATAACTTCCACATTTTAAATGAGACGTTGAAAAATCTCACATTGCCTTGTTCCCTGAAAAGCGCTGGATTTTCTGACGTAGGCCACGCCCACTTTTGCCGCAAATTGCCGTCGCTAAGTCACCACATGTCCAAAACCTACTTTTTCGAACTCCTCCTACAGTTTAAGCGCCATCTGCGGCAAACTTTGCACATACGATGTATAAACGTGTCTGACGAAAAGTTATCAAAAGAATTCTTGCACACCAAAAAATGCGCTAATTATAACCGAACGATTTTTTTGGCTAGCTGAAAAAACGCATGTTGTGTCATATTTAGGTCAAACTGCAGTCTTTTGACTTCATACTTAACACGCTCGTTCCAGAGGCCATCCACAGACGCTGTGCCAAATTTGGTGCAGATCGGCCAATAGGGGGCGCTACAAACCCAAAAACATCACGTTTCCCAAAAGTTGCTCGGAGTCGTCCTAAATTCGCTGCGCATGATGTGGGTTCCCTCCTGAGGCCGACCGCAAAGTTACCTAATTATCGGTCATGAATACCGCAGCTCGGACGACGGCGCGCGTCCCCGCGATCACCCCGAGCCCCGCGTCCCTAGGAGCCCGCGGCGGCGGGTTCCGAGGGCCGCGGGGACCGGGATCGCGCGGGGAGGCTTGGCCCCCGTTCATAACTGCTTGCAGTTCTAGTTATTTTCTATTTTTATTCTTCTCCCGATAAAACTCATGCTGCAGGCTAAACCGTGCAAGTTTGGACGATGCAAATTTGAGGGCTGGCCCACACCCCCGCACGTACCTCAGACGCAAAAAACTGCCCATGTACGCCTGTAGGGGGCGCTATAAGCAAGGACAACGTGTTTTGGCCTATAACTCCCACACCGTATGTCGCACATTCAAAAACTTTATATCCCCATATTCCTTGAATGGAGCTGAGTCACTTTGTAATTGGCCACGCCCACTTCCGCCTAAATAATTTTTTCGCAAAATCGCGAAAACTGGCAAACCTGCTTTTTCGAACTCCTCCTAGGGATTTTGTTCGATCTGCACGAAAATTGGCCCATACACTCTTCTGCTGCTCATGACAAAAAGTTATCAAAAGAATTTTATTGGGTTGAAAATTCCGCGAATTATTAACGAACAAATTTCCGTAGCTAGCTGTAAAAATGGAAAATGTTGCATATCTCGGTCAAATTAAATGCTATCGACACCAAATCAGAGATCCTTGGTTGGCAAGAGACTGGGAGCCTATGAGCTGAATTTGGCGAATGTCGGCGCCTAGGGGGCGCTAGAGATATGGGAAGTTTATATCTCTAGAACGGCTGCACCGATTTCTACGAAATTTGGTCCGTACGACGTAGGGCCGGTCCTGAGGCCATATCTTCAAGGGGGTCATGACAGGTCAATGTGGGCGGGGCTTATTACAAGATAAACAAAAAAAATTAATTTCTGCCAAAGTATAATACTTAGGGTTTTGAAATTTTATGGCTACATGTAGAATAGGACTCAGATCCCGCCTACCGAAAATCGCGTTTGTGCTCCACTAGGGGGCGCTATAACGCATTTTTGCCTATAACTTCCACATTTTAAATGACACGTTGAAAATTCTTACATTGCCATATTCCCTGAATAGCGCTGGATTTTCTGACGTAGGCCCCGCCCACTTTCGCCGAAAATTCCCGTCGCTAAGTCGCCACATGTCCGAAACCTACTTTTTCGAACTCCTCCTACAGTTTAAGCGCCATCTGCGCCAAACTTTGCACATACGATGTCTAGATGTGTCTGATCTAAAGTTATCAAAGGAATTGTTGAACGACAAAAAATTCGCTAATTATAACCGAACGATTTTTTGGCTAGCTCAAAAAACGCATTTTGTGTCATATTTCGGTCAAACTAAAATCTTTTGACTTCAAACTTCACACGCTCGTTCCAGAGGTCATCCGCAGACGCGGTGCCAAATTTGGTGCGGATCGGCCAATAGGGGGCGCTACAAACCCAACTAGGTGGCGCTATAACGCATTTTTGCCTATAACTTCCACATTTTAAATTAGACGTTGAAAAATCTCATACTGCCGTGTTCCCTGAAAAGCGCTGGATTTTCTGACGTAGGCCCCGCCCACTTTTGCCGAAAATTCCCGTCGCTAAGTCGCCACATGTCCGAAACCTACTTTTTCGAACTCCTCCTACAGTTTAAGCGCCATCTGCGCCAAACTTTGCACATACAATGTCTAGACGTGTCTGACGAAAAGTTATCAAAAGAATTGTTGCACGCCAAAAAATGCGCTAATTATAACCGAACGATTTTTTGGCTAGCTCAAAAAACGCATGTTGTGTCATATTTCGGTCAAACTAAAGTCTTTTGACTTCAAACTTAACACGCTCGTTCCAGAGGTCATCCACAGACGCTGTGCCAAATTTGGTGCCGATCGGCCAATAGGGGGCGCTACAAACCCAAAAACATCAGGTTTCCCAAAAGTTGCTCAGAGTCGTCCTAAATTCGCTGTGCATGATGTGGGTTCCCTCCTGAGGCCGACCGCAAAGTTACCTAATGATTGGTCATGAATACCGCAGCTCAGACGACGGCGCGCGTCCCCACGATCGCCCCGAGCCCCGCGACCCTCGGGGCCCGCGGCGGCGGGTTCCGAGGGCCGCTGGGACCGGGTCGCGCGGGGAGGCTTGGCCCCCGTTCATAACTGCTTGCAGTTCTAGTTTTATTTATTTTTTTGTCTAAAGCAAATCAGTAAATTGCTAGTGCGAAATGACGTTCAAAGCAATATGCAGTTAACAAACTGAAACTAATTAACACATTTCAAAGGAGTTCAGAGGATGAGAATGAACACGACATGCATACTCGGCTTTGATATTGATATCAGTCATGCATATTTCAGCTGGAAACATCAAACGTATTGATTACCCAGAATTCCTAAATGCTGTTACGGGGGGGGGAAGTCACTGCAGGTCACTGCATATCATCAATAGGTACAAGACAAAACAACCCGAGGCTGCTGATTTCTTATTCATGGATCTGTCATCAAACATGTTATGAACCTGCTCTCCCTGAACACACCGAGCATCACACACACACACACACACAAGTCAACACACACTATTTTGCACTCTTCTAGCAAGCTATTGAACACTCTCCTGCCCACACAGGGAGGTCATGGCAGCTATTGATGAGGACACAGACAGGACAAGTAAGGACAAGCTGTCAGAGGCATATACTGTATGTGTGTATGCAGAATTCTTTGCAAAGATATTCCTCCATTTGGTGTTTAAATGATGATGGAGA
The DNA here is from genome assembly GCF_056507025.1 of Lutjanus erythropterus. Classification (NCBI taxonomy): domain Eukaryota; kingdom Metazoa; phylum Chordata; class Actinopteri; order Lutjaniformes; family Lutjanidae; genus Lutjanus; species Lutjanus erythropterus. The sequence continues at coordinate 1,864,286 of NC_139318.1, forward strand.
GCAAGGTCATACCATATGATTAAAGGGACAGTTAACCCAAAAATGGAAATTCAGTTATTTTCTACTCTCCCTCATGTCAACTGAAGAGAAGTGAATGGTGACCAGTTTTTAACTGTATTAGCTAGCAGTAGTCGACACTTCCACAGTTTGCAGAAGCAGCAGGAGTATTGGTGTAGAAAGCTAGGGTCAGCAGCAAAATGTATTTCAAAATAAAAAAAAAATCATTATAAGTTTAAGTCTATGCTATATTTAGATTATTTAAACCACTTAACCTCACCATCAGACATCCTTTCCTGACAGGAAACTGACATTATTTAAGCCAAATATTGCTCTCTCCAAACCAACCAAACTCCATGGGGGAAATCAATAATTTTACCGGTGGTTTCTTGTACACCGCTGCCTTGATCCTTTTTCTTTTTCGCATTATAGTGTGACTTTGGTAAATCCAAACTAACTTTTTAAAACACCAAAAACACACAACTATACAACTAACAAAGAGATTGAGGCAGCAGTACACCCACAACTCCTGTGTTCTATGAGGAAAAAAATACTGATTCTGCCGATGGAGTCTGGTTGCTTTGGAAGAGTGAAATTTGGCTTATTTAACTTCACTTTCCCAACACAAAAGGCTGTCTGACAGCAAGGTAAAGCAATGAAAATCTTCTATATATAAATACTGTGTCCTCTTAGTAGTCATCGTAGTGTCCACAGCTTCCCACACTGGTGCTGCTTCTCCAAGTCAACTGCAATCTACTGTCGGCAGTACACTGACTGTGATGAAGTACCTCATACAACTAGAGCTGCAGCGATTAATCTATTATTGATCAACTATTTTGAGAATCTGTTAATTGTTTTGAGTCATTTTTAATTTAAGAAAGAATTTTTTTTCCTATTTCAGCTTCTTAAATGTGAATATTTTCTGGTTTCTCTACTCCTCTCTGACAGAAAACTGAATTAAATGAGACATTTGGGGGCGTCATCTTGGACTTTGGGAAACACTGATCAACATTTTCCAACATTAATCAAGAGAATAATCAACAGATTGATTATGAAAATATTGTTAGTTGCAGCCCTACATACAATCACACTTTATAAAGTCCAAACTATCCCTTTAAAGTGTGTTCAGACATAACACAAAATTAATTTTATGGCACAGAGCTGTCATCTAGGCAGCACATTTTGAGACAAGTTATGCAAGATAAAAATGTTTAAGGCCAAACATTCTCACTTATGCTGGGGATTTATGAATCCACTTCATAAACATATAAAGATGACAGGAAAAAGGCTAGAGGAAAATAACAGAAGGAAAATTGTTTGTGGTGAATTGTGAGATCAGTCAGTCTGAGACGAGCTCAAACACTTTCACAGAGACACTCAGCACACACACCCACTGTGTGCGCACCAGTAGCTCGCTGCAGCTAATGTCTGCACAGTCATTCACTGTCTGTTTAAGGCGAATAAACACAGACTATATCAACTGTCCAGTGGTCAAAATCTATACGACAAAAACACACAGAGAAAATCCTGTTTTCCCTCAGCAGGCTGTACCAGGCCTGCGGATAAATCGTCTGGCAGGGCCTCGTCTCCACCCTGACTGTGTCTGGAGCGAATCCCTGCCATATTAAACATTGATTTTTGCAACGCATCACAGATTATTTCATTTTGGTACCAAAACAGGATTTTTATGAAACATGAACCTGCAAACGAAATGCATCTTGTTGTTATTTCATGCTTTCTGATGAATCATTATGGGTGTTCAGTCTTAGTTTCAAATATGGTCAGAAAAGCTCAGTATCAGGCCTTAGCTTTTCAGAAACAGAACAACAGACAATTCATGAAAAAAATGTAGAATTTTAGGGTTAGGATCCTATGTACACATTAGTAAATGAAGTGTTTGAAATTGTTTTAATTTGAATTCAAAATATTGTATAAGTCCAAGCAAAGGAAAAAGAAAGTTCTTCTTCTAAACATATTACACGTTAGAACATAGCTTGTGAAAACGTGAAAAGACTGAGAACTATGTAGTACTGAGGAGTTAAACTGTGGCTTCATGATTTCAGTGTTCATGATTTTTTGGGTGGACCTGAAACACGACTCACTGATGTGTCAGAGCCACGGTCCCCCAACATTATATATGCCCCACAAACTGACACATGAACGACACTGTCTTCACGAACAGTCAGTTATAAAAGTACCTTCAGTGTTTCTCTCAGTCCAAATTAGTCCAGGAGTTCACTTCAGCTCACTTCAGTTCCAACAACTAGAACCTGAAAAAAAAAAAAAAAAACCATCGTCATACATTTTGTGATCATTCAAATTTGGCTGGGTGGTTAATATTGTTGCTTTACACAAACTTCAAGTTTTTGTACACTTTCCTGTGTTGGGTTTGAAGTGGGCATGCTATTGGACTCACATTTTTTACAAAAAAAAATCCACAATTAATTCTGTAAATCAATCGTAAAAAAAATCCACATTAATTATTCCTCCAAACATTAAAGCTGGTTCCTGTTCCTGTTACAACTAATATGTCTTGTCTGTGAAATTAGACCAGTACACTGTGACATCTTGGACTTGACACTGTTTATTGTCTACAATACTGGTTGTAAAATCAAGAAAAAACAATTGAATAATTATTCCTCCAAACGAAACAAAACCTCTCTGCTCTTGTTGAACCTGCAAGAAACTGAAGCTGACACCTTTGACTCCTCAGACTCCTCTCCTTTTTTCCATTTATGTGTATGCTATATTCAGTCTATTGTCAGCCCTCTTCAACAGGAACTGAAGCTGCCGCCTTTGTTCTCCTCAAAGCCACCAGACTCCTTTGACATAATCAGGTATTTTACCTCAAAGAATGTGGGAGCTCCTGGTTCACCGCTGCCTCAATCCACAGCTGATATTCCTTTTTTTTAGTTGACTAAAACATGTTTTGCTGCTGACCCTGTCCACAACTGTACTGTAGGAAGATGTCAATCAAAATGTGATCTGCCACGCATATACAGTCTTAGAAAATAGTCTAAACAGCAAAATTTGCTGTTTTTAGAACCGGTTTTCTAATAGTTATGAATGTTTATTTTGTTTAATGAGAAACTCAACTTTTATATAACATACATATTTGAAAAACTCAAGGAGCAATGTCTCTTCCCAGAAATCATGACCTGGTTGGTCAAAATAACCCACAGACCTTGTTGTGACCTTGTGGTTCTTTCTGCTGCAGACTACTGGAACTACTTTAGAATCTACCAGAACTACTTTCTTTCTAATAGAAGCCGTGTAGCCGGGTCTTCGTTTCTACAGCACCACATGCCAAGTGCCATTCAGTCCCATTACTTTGGAGAGAAGACAGACATCTCTACAGCTAATATATACAAAACTCTGCAACTCACACCACAAAAATGTAGATGAATAAATAGCACTACTGGCTAGGGGAGAAATATGTATTTTGGGGTGAACTGCCCCTTTACACACGGAACATGACACTTCCAGAGATGTGTTAACTGCTTGTATCATCCCTCCCATACTGAACATGTGTGTGCTGGCAGACAGATGGTCCTGAAGAAAGGAAGGGCAGCACGAGCTGGTTGTTGCACCTACCAAAACAAATGCATCATTTCTATGCAAATTGGCCATATACCTCAATCTATCACCAGCAAAGGGCTTGACACCTGTTGTGAATATGCATGAGTTTATGGCAATTAAAAGCAGGAGAGCAGTGGGAGGAGGAGACAATGATAGCACAGGCAGGAAGAGCTACGGGCCATTCAACACTACGGAGATGTAATTCCTCTCCTCCACACCACTTCACACAGCTACTTTATTGGTTTTGTAATTGAAATCTTCTTTCCCCTTCAGTCCTTCCAATCCAACTCCCACTCTGCTGCTTTATTCTACTCAGGCTGGGTAGGTGTGTGCTGCACCTCTGTGCACACATTCATCACTTTCACTCCACCCAGACTTTTCAAGCAAACACCTGTGATGACAAACTGTAAATAAAATGTCGCTACTTAAACACAGCGACTATATGCAAAAACAAAGTCTTGTCATAACAGGAAACTTTTGAGATTTATCGCAAAAGACTGAGGGAAAACCCACAGAGCTGTGGACACAACTGCTGTTTAAATTCACATTAAAGCCTCTGGGAAATGTGGATTGAATGCATACACTGTATCAGGTCAATTTTTCTCATTAAGCAATAAATGTGCATAACTATGAGAAAACCTTGTTCAAAAACTGCTCATTTCTGAAGTGTTTGAGCGTTTCAGCTCAAGTTTGTCTGACAGCTGCCTCAGGAGTCCCAACACAGAAGCTAAGTAATGTCCTGCTGTGGACCACTGTAGCAGCAAAATATATTTTAGCACCTAAACAAAACAAAAGTCAGTATGGGATGAAGTGTATGCTATATTTCAAATATGTTTGCTGCTTTACTGAAGCTGCCATCTCTGCTCTATAGCCACCAGACTCCATGGAGAGAAAATTTTACCTTACAGTTACTGTTTGACTTTGGTGTTTGAACATGTTTCAGGTCTGAACCAACGTTACTGCAGATCGAGGCCACAGTAGACCAACAGCTCCCGAGTCCTGTAAGGGAAAATGATTTTTTTCAAAATTTTTTAAAAGAGTTTTGTGGCTGTGAAGACAGCACAGACGGCAGCTTCAGTTCACTGTTAGTAAAGGCTGTCAAACAGACCAGTAAAGCAGAGAAATGTTCTAAATGTAGTGTACACTTGAACCAATATTGGCAGGTAGAATCACTGTTTGTGTTAAAGGAGTGATATAACCTTGTTGAGTTGCTCAGACTCAGACAGCAGCTGCAGCAGCAGGACAAGACAAGTTTGGTTGCACCAGCATAGCAACTGACGTGGTTTTTTTATGATTGGTTTGTGGAATTAATTGTGTAATTTTCGTCACAAATCTCTGAGCACAAACATGCCCAATTCAAGCCAAATACAGGAAAAAGTCCAAAAACTATAATGACAATATTTCAAATATGGATTAATACTTTTACTATTATGTACATTAGGCCCTAAATGGTTAGAAGATTGTTGTGGATTTAGGTTTCCAGATGCTTTAAAGGATAATTCTGGTCTATTTCAACTCTTACCCTTCACTTCTATCACATATTAATATTGTCACCAATGTAATTGCAGAGAAGAGCCTGGCTATGGTTAACCTTACTGCACATACTCTATATTCAGATTTACATAATACCATTGACAAGAATCTGCATTGCAGAAAAGCCAAAGCATATAAAGGTAATAACAGTATATCAAATATTGTGATATCTCAATAAAAATGTCCCAGTACTTTACCATACTGTGACATGCTGTTATTTACTTTATTTATACTTATTTATACTTGATTTAGTTTTTTTTTTTATTTCACTTTGTAAAAGGACTGCTGTATAGTTTTTCTTTTTCAGTTGTACATACATCATTTATCATCATTTCATTTTATTAAAGAAGGAAAGCAGAAGCACTTTCAGTTAAAAGGAAAATCAAATTTCATACAAAAACAAAAAATGCTGCATCCAATTTATTATTTAGTAAGGGAATATTTTTTTCAAGTTGTAATTTTTCTTAATGTTGCAATAAATCACTTTATTGTGGTAATATTGTACCTTGGGTTGACTATAAGCATATTGGATGGATTGTCATGAATTTGTATCTTCTGTCTTCTGACTCTCACACCACCGTGAGGTCTTTGATATTTGCGGAGATAAATCTACATGGAATTTGGTATGTTAATTTTCCCCCTCAGGTATAATTGTAATAAGCTCTGATTTGTGGCACAGCTGTGTTGAACTACAGCCTCACTGAGCTTGTAGTTTCTCTATCTGTAGAATAACTGTAGAGTAACTTTGGGGCTTTTTCGCTGAGATCTAGGAGCATGCTGACAACAAGACAAAGACTCTGATAGTTCAACAAACAAGCAGCCCGGCCTAACCAGAAAAATGGCTGTACAGGTTGTTTTTGGAAGTGGCCATAGTAATTGTAACAGGGGCACAGAAATAAGTCAAGTGGCACAGTAGGAAGAGGTAGAAAGTCTGCATACAGAGGAGGCGGGGTGGATGGATGAAGAGACCGCTGTGTCCTGTGTGAAACCAAAAGTCAACGCTGAGTTATTTAGACTCAGCGTACATAAGTTACCACAAGTCAGTGGTTTCCAGACTTTTTTCTGGTATGCCACTTTCCAGAAGCCAAAAAAATTTGCATCCCCTCCCACCCCACATTTTTTCCCAATAACTGGGGATGGAACAGATAAAAAAGGATTCAAATGTTGAAATTTAGTGAAATAAAGGTTAGAATCAGCAAACTCTTGTTTGTTTATTTCTCCTACATACACCATATTCATTCAACTTTTCTCCCCTGGTCTTCCATGCCCCCCCTACAGTGGTTCCGCGCTGACCCCCAGTCTGGGAACACTGCCATAATGTAAGTCAAATATGTAGTTTTTTGTGTAACTTAAGTTATTGAACTAACAGTTATTTAAATGCAAACTGTATTTTTCCAAACCTAACCATGTAGGTTTGGTGTCTACACTTCCAAGGTCAAATACGATGAAGGTCTTATATGCCTGTCGCTGGTACTCTCCACAGTCATCAGGAAATCAGGAAAAATCCCTTCATTCATGGGATACACATGGGTTGTGTGGTTACCAAGTGATTTGTATAGACATTGCTTACACACATCACCACTCATAAAATCATTATGCTAAAATCACACATGTACTATGATAAAATCCTGTGGTGGGTCAGTTTACTTTCACACAACACATGAATCACACCAGACTCTGCTCAGAAGAGCTTCCATTTCAAGCTGTTTCGTTCTGCTTGTTCAGTCCACAGTTCAACCGACAGCTTCACCACCAGCACAAACGAACCACACTGAATGGACAAATGCACTTGAGCTCATCTGAACTGAACCACACAGGTTAGGTATGAAAGCAGCCCTGAAGTCCAACACAAACAGAGTTTGTGTACAAGTACAGTTTATTGTTCACTGATAAAAATCTGTGCCAACAGAGACAGACACTGCAAACTCAGTTTATCACATGAAGCCTTCCCAGCTATTAGAGCACGCAGAATGTAAGTGCTGACTGTCATTACTCTGTGCTTCGTCTAGCCTTTCAGCCTTCAACAAACACAGACACTCAGACATAACATCTGTTGGTTATTTTAACCCAAAAGACAAAGACTGATAGCTTGAAACTAATGATGAAATGAAACAAATCTTAATTTTCTTCTCAGTTTTTATTTTCTTTTTATAACACATATCCTTATTTATAGAATCGAGGTCTATCTTTATAAATTTGCATCTCAACCACCTAATGGTGCAAGATAATGTTCAAAATGGTCGCAATAATTTTGGATATGACAGGTTTCAGCATCTCCGGTGCAAAACACCAACAAAATACAAGGAGATGGACTGTATTTTCCAAAGGGAAAGGTCTTTCTAAATATAAAAACATAACATGTGAGTGGGTTTAATATGGAAACGGGAGAGTGGGGCTGGAAACAGAGGGGAGGGATGATGCACGACAAAGACCAAACCACAGTTCGGGATGTTCAAGCTTGCATGAAAAGAGAAAGCATCTTCTCCCGTGCAGCAGTGTGTGTGTGTGTGTGTGTGTGTAGTTTATGTGTGTGTGTACATGTGTGCATGCTCCTCATCATCAGCCAAGGTGTGATGAGAGTGTACATCTCAGTTAACTCAGCCTCTAATCTAATGATATTCATTGATACACTGGAGTGTGGCCCCAGCCTGCCGAGCAGAAAGTAATTAGTTACACTTTTAAACCCAAGCTAATCCTCGCTGACGATATGCTGCTTGTTTCCCCCAAAATGTATTGGCAGCTCAGCTCTGTGTGTGTGTGTGTGTATGTGTGTGTGTGTGTATGTGTGTGTGTGTGTGTGAGAGAGAGAGAGAGAGAGAGAGAGAGGGAGGACAGAGAAGGGAAAAGAACAACCAGGTATCGATGGATTTAAATGGTGAAGGGCCTTTTTACAAATCACAGATTTAAAATCTGTTAAAAAAAAATAATGTCACACCGATATGACCACACTGCTTTTGCTTCTTAATGTTTTATATTTGTTGATGCACAATCAGCACACTGCTGTCCATCTTTCAGTAAAATGTAGCTAAGTCAGAACTTCAGAAATTCTACTGTAACTTGCAGGTTAAATTTCTTAATGATATTTGTGATCTTGTATAAAATAAGAAATTTAAATCTTAATTTAAGATTTTTTGGACAAATTCAGAGGAAATAGGGGTCTGTTTGAGCAAGACAAAAACGCTTTTTCAGAATTTGTATCATATTACACATTAAGAGGAAGTCACTGTGCCTGAGTCTGTCTCTGACAAGTCCAGAAGTAGGTGGTGTTGAGTCTGAGCAGTTGTCTGTCAGTGAGTTGGTATTTTCTAGCTAGTTTTACACTGCAGAGTCCACGGTTTTCCTGTCAGGAGAAGAGCAGGCGCTGGCTCTCACTCCTGGGTGTGTTTTGTGCAGGTGAAGAGGCGGGACTTCACTGCTGCCTCTGTAACTAAAACGGGGGTCTGACTGCCTGCTGACACTGATCACACAAGCACCTAACAAACAAAAGTTTATCAGGGAACTGTCATTTAGCTCCCGTCTCGCTGTGATCGTTATTTCTCCTACCTGTTCTGTTCCTGGTGTCTTTGATGCCTGGTAGGCTCATAATCATTAGCTTGTGGTCCATCATATTTATATGAATATACATTTTCAGCCTATTCAGAGTTTTATTTGCATTATTCGAGGTCTGAAAACACTGCATTTTGTTTTTTGTTATTTTGACCAGTTGTCATTTTCTGCCAATAAATGCACTAAATGGCAATATTTTAATTTCAAATTTGAGAGAAATGTTGTCAGCAGTTTATAGAATAAAACAAAAATGTTAATTTTACTCAAACACACCTAGAAATAGTAAAGTAAAGTTTTCCTTTGGAAAATCAAGTTTCTACATCATTTCACTAAACATTGATTTACTAAGGCTCCAACCTGCAAGTTACACGCTAACATTTGTACTTCTAACAAAGCTAGTGCCATATCTACTTTCGCATCAGTGCTTATCGACTGATGACGTTCCAATTGCCACTAATCCAGCCAACTGATCCTTTCACTCTCAATGAAAAATGGCAGTGTCTATCAAGAATAAAACTAAACCAACCAGAGAATTAGATTAATCTATAGCAGAGGTCTTCAACTGGCAGCCTGTGGACCACCACCAAAGCCTCCTATCTGGCCCACAGAATGGCCACTGATTAAAGTGCTGTATAAGGTTACTGCTAACACAAAGCATGTTACTAGTGAAATAAGGGGTGATTTTTATTTTGGAGTAGGAAACAGGAAATGCAACACTGACCATGATCACTTACAAGAAATGCCTCTGCGAGACAACGATGGTTTTCAGGATTTTTGCCGGCAGATAATTTTGAAATACTGCAGCCAGTAATGAACAGTCAGGAGCCATAGTGATGACAACCTACACAAACCAACTCATCTCACTGCGTGCTGCTGTTCACACACTCATGCAGTACGTGGCATAAAATCAGATCATGTTTCTTCACAGAATGATGGAAAGAGACCAAAGTGCATGACTTATTTATTAAACTGCAACTGCATAATAACTCCTCAATGAACTGCCTCTGAAAGCATTTCTAGTTAGTTCTAGTTAAGTATATCATTATTATGCAGTTCCCATATTTTTCATGTTTTGTGTTTTTTATGCTGTGTACCACCTCAGAAAGTACTGAGCTTTCCAAGTACCACCTTACTGTTTTACGCCATTTGGTGCAAAGTTTAACACAGCTGCTCGATTTATTCTCTCCCTGAGCTGTACTTCTCTTCTTAATAGTTCCCATTTGGAGGTACTACTTATGTTGCCCTGTAAGTTTCACTCGCAACTACCAGTAATCATGAATGACATGTATGATCAAAGTGAAACATACAAGAAAACTTATTTCAGTACTATTTCACTACATTTCAGTGCTCTCATGTTTTCATTTTGTAGTATTTTGATAATATTGTATGTTTTTTATTAATTTATTTCTGACATCCTTCCACTTCCCAACAGGGAGAGCTTGTGTACCACCAGTGGTCCATGTACCACAGTTTGAGAATCTAGGCCTTAGACAAATGCAGTTGAAAACTGCTGCTGTAAACATAATTTTAAATGTTAACAATGCATTTATGACTAAAATGCAGTTGCAGTTATTAAATGCAGAAAAATATCTCATCTCGTCTATCAGTTCTTGAACCAAGTTCATTTAGTTCATAAGTTAAGTTTCAGGGAAATTGAAAATAAAGAAGAAAAAGAAGAAATATGAGTTCTGGACCTGTTAATGTTCATTCATCTTATCTGATAAATAATGTTAATGTTAATGGTTGTCCTGTCATTTTGTAAAAGTGGTCCCCACACAAAGAAAGTTGAGTATCCCTGGTCTACAGCAACAGTAGCAGATCTCTTCAGATTGTGACTTCTTAAAGGGACAGTTCAGATTATCTGAAGTGGGGTTGTATGAGGTACTTATCCAGAGTCAGCACAGGTAGATGTAGTTCAGCTGGAGTGCAGTTTTTGTTTCTCCAAGTGAAGAAATAAAATATTTGCAGTTTGCACACTCAGGCTTTTTTAAGCGCTTGAAATATTGAATCATCTTTAAATTGTGTGGCTTTGATCAGACAGAGTGCAGTTTTTGCAGTTAGAGGCATCTTTTGTTCAGTTGTTTTGTTTTTGATGAAAAAAAGTATGATGCAGACTCAGAGTCCCCAGAGAGACACACAGAGAGAAAGTGACTGCTGTGTGACATTCTCTGAAACCGTTCATAAAGTCAGTCTAACATCTGACCATGTGCTCAGTTGACTAATGGCTGTACACTGTAAGCTCAAATAAGTTAGCAGCACTCAAATCCAAATGTTTATGCTGTAAAAACTTAGAAAATTGTGGCAGTTGATTTCCTCATTTCTTTTATGTGCTCTTTGATTACAGTTTCAAATATTTTGAGTAAATGCAATTATTTTCATTCACCCTGATCACTGCAATAATTAACAGAACTGAATAAAGTTTAAGTATGAAAACACATTATTTCATGTCCTGAAAAACTCAATATAGTAATAAATAAAGTTCTTCATTCCATTTCATTTCTTAAAATGTTTGTGTTTTAAATTATTAATTTAAAATAGAATTGAAAATTATGAGTTTAGTTAATGTAATTCTAGAAAAATTCTACTGGCACTATTTTCAAGTTAGTAGGACTTCTAAAGAAGTTTCCACCATCCATCCATCCGTCCTTCCGTCCATCCATCTCCAACTGTTTATCCGATGTTGGGTCGCGGAGGAAGCAGTTCCAGTAGGGGACCCCAAGACTTCCTTTTTCCTGGCCACATTAACCAGCTCTGACTGGGGGACCCTGAGGTGCTCCTAAGCCAGGGTGGAGGTATTAACACCCCACGTAGTCCTCGCAGTCCTCGGGTATTAACACCCCACGTAGTCCTCCCCATGACCTCCTCTGAGCTGGATGTGCCTGGAACACCTCCCAAGGGAGGCGACCAGGTGGTAAGTGGCTCCTTTCTACGCAAAGGAGCAGCAGCTCCACTCTGAGTTCCCCATGGATGATTGAGCTTCTCACCCTATCCCTAAGGGCCTGCCACCATCCTGAGAAAACCCATTCTGACCGCTTGTATACGCAGTCTTGTTCTGTTGTCATGATCCACCCTTCATGACCACGGATGAGAGCTGGAATGAAGACTGACCAGTAGATGGAGAGTTTTGCTTTCTGGCTCAGCTCTCTTTTCATCACAACGATGCGGTAAAGGAAACATAATACTGTTCCCACTGCTCTGATTCTCCGGCCCATGTCATGCTCCATTGTCCTGTCACTCAAGAACAAGAGCCCAAGATACTCATATTCCCTCAACTGGGGTAAGGACTCGTTCACTACTTTTCATTATCCTACTAATGATTTGAACATTTGGTTTTACAGCATAAAGTTGGCACTGTAGGAACAGTTGCTAAATTACCTAAAACAAGCCATAATTTAAGCGTACACAAAAGTGATGCATGGATGAAGAAGAGACCCTCACCTCTACCAGTCCCTGTGGGTGATATTACCTTTACCAATGAGAAACCATCATTATGAAAGCGGTGAGAAAAGGCTGTCTGATGCTGAGTTAAAGCAGTGAAAATAAGCTAAATCAAGCTAATTTAGCGGGGATCTCATACAGCATCACAACAGCTGTCATTACATGCAAACATCACACACAGCTGTGGCTTTTTCCAGCTCCTGTACCTGTAAACCATCACCATGGTGATATCTCCCTCATTATTACTAAACATCAGCAACATGATCAATAAATGATTTATAGAGCTATAATTAAAACAGACTTTACAAAGCGCTTCACAATTCAGGATCAAATGAAAAGATCATTAACAGGGAAGTGATGTTCAGAGGAAAATAAAAAGAATCATTACATTCATCACTGGTTTATAAAGTTTAGACACACACCTCTTAGTAACATTTTACAGAACACTGAGTGGACTGCTAAGTAAGAACACAATTAGTGAAACTGGCAAACAACTGAAACAACCTCTTACTCCAGGTTACATCTCTCAGCTCATATTTCACATCCATTTTATCATTTCATCTGCAGCTGTCTCTTAAAAACTGAGTGTACTTCTGGTCTGAAATCTGCATGAGGTGCTCACACACAAATACTAGTTTGTGTATGTGAAAAGGTGTTTGTACATACACATGGTTAAAACATCTGGCTAGGGCTGCAAGGCACAATCAGTACAGAAAGTACACAGGTATAAAGTCAAATTATAGCATAAATTTGCTTGATCAAAAAGCAACATGATAATAAATTACAACAAAACATTAAAAGCACACATTTAAATAATAAAATAATAATAAAAATCATGTGTTGCTAAATTTCAAGATATCTGACAAAACAGGCCAAACAGGCTGCATACAGCAGCTTTAGGTTTAGCTTGTTTGTAACAATTCACTGCGGTGCAAACAACAGAAGAAGATGAGTTGGAAACTGCCATTATATGAACATGGTTCAGGTTTGAAAAGTTCAACAACATTAAAAGTTCAACAATCATGTCAGATGACAGTGGTGGTAATACTTGAGAAAAGGTTTTATATTTTTTTCTATTTATTATTCCACTTTCACACATTCATTTTTCTTACTCCTCTGTACTATGTGAAATATGTCCTGGTAATACTGTTAAGAGTAAGGTAACAGCTGCCATGCAGTTCTGCCCAACAAAGGAAAAAGGCAGTAACTTCATTTTTGGTCAAATATAATTTTTGTGACAATTAAGACATCCTTTGCCATAAAGACAAATATCTTCTCTCAAATGTGTTTTATTTTGGAGAACATAGGGGGTAAAAATTAGAGTGCAACTGCAAAAAGCTGCAGAGAAACCACAGCAAACCAGTGTAACTTCAATTAATGTATTCTAACACATCAAATATCTGCAAGAACATGGAGAAATATGTCAACAATGTGCATTATACTGCTAATATATAATAACAGGAGAGAAAAATATTAAAATAGAAGCACAGAGTCAGAATTCTCAGACTCACTTTAGACTCTAATAGATTGCATTAAAATGAATCAAACAGTATCATATTTTATCAGAAAAAGTTTGATGGTATTTAATTTTTTTTTTCTGTTGCATCATATTGCCTTTTATATTTAAGATTCAAATTTTATTTTATTAGAATATAAATATTAGTAGCTTCCATTGCTCAGAAACATCCCAAAACCACTGAAATAATTTGATTTTAAAAGTTACCTGGAACATCAAAAGCATTCTGTAGTATAATAATAAATGTTGTAAATAAATAATGATAATAATGTAAAGAATAATAGCATTGTTTGACATCATTATCAGACTGAGGATTTGATCATATTTGTCATTATTCTGCTTTTTAAAGCTAAAGTGATCAGATAAAATGGAATTTGCTGCCTTTTGCTTTGGTATGATCCAATACTTTTTGGTATGCTCTGCAAACGCAGAATACAGGAACGTCCAAATAAGGTCAAAGGTCAAATCAGAGGTCAGGATTAATATGTAGGAACAATAACCTGATATAAAACTATAAAACTGATACATATCCAATTATCTGCCTGCAACTATTTTTGTTCGACAACAAGAAAAACTTTAAAGTCATTTTTCTCAGTTCTGCACTCTGAGAAGTTACTGACTTTTTCCTTTGTGGAGCAAAGTTGCCATACCAGTGTTTTTTACCCCTGCAGGACAGTGTGGATTGAAATTCAACACTAGAAGTGCAGAATTCCAGAACTACTAGAACTGCTGTGAGCCATCAATTTGACCTTTGAATCCCAAATTCTATAATCAACCAAACTCATGATGAATACAAAATTAAGAGATAAATGCATTCATCCTGTTATTCTTCCTGTTACCTTTTAAAACATGAAATAACACCAAAATGTAAATTTAAAAAACTCCAATGATTGCATGTATTCACAACAGTATCTTTCTGTGGCGTAATAATCATCAGTGATCCTGTTGACTGTCTCTGTTTTGTGATGTGATTTTGTCTTTTACGTGATGCAGATCAGGAACCTGCTGTAAACCACTTTAATTGTAACTGATTTTATCATCTGTAATGTTAATTTTTAATCTTTTCTCCTGTATTATAAATGAAAAATGAAAATTAAGTGAAAGATCTTTACCTCACAGAAATAACAAAACCATTTTGTAATTATGTGATCTTTATCTAATAACAGCAAAATCATAATAGAATTTCATTCTTGGCAATGGTATTATTAGTACATCAATACTGACTAATGTTGATTTAATAATGTTGATGATATTATTTTTTATTTCTTCTGATCCCTCATTAGCTCTCACTATCACAGCAGTGCACCTTTTAGAAAGCAGGAGTGGAAAAAACAAGAGCCTGTTCATTCTGCCTAAATGTACTGGATTTGTCTGTACTTGTCTCATTTATGAAGGAAGCTAAAATGTCCTGTATTGTTTTTATGATGAGAGGAAATAAGAACAATGAGATGGTCTGTTAACTCGGCCTAAATGCATTTATTTTTTATTTGACTTGATTTATTTAATTTTGATCATTTTAAAAAATAAAAGCAGGAAGAAGCAACATGCTTGTCTAGCCCTACCCCAATCCTAATCTATACTAATCCATCAATAATCAGTCTATTACATAACTCCACTCTCCTCCCCATCAATCAACCCCACATTTACACCGCTGTACTTCTTAATACCTGATCAACATTAACCCATATAAAAAAACACAAAATGAGAAAAAATGATGGCAACAGTATCATCCTCAGTGTGCAACAGCAAACATTCATTTTTAATTATTTCTGTGCCTTGAGAAAATAATTCCTTTGTTTTTATTTTTCATTTACAAAGATAATATCAGATAAAATGATTTCAGGTGATGCAGAAATGGCAGTCAGCGTTCATTTTAGAGATGCACCGATTTAAATTTTCCTGGCTGATTCCAATTTTCTATTTTTTAAGGGTCTGACCTGCTGATTCCAGTTTTGGCCGATTCAGATTTTGTCTTTCTAAGAACTACAAACATTTTTGCAACTGTTCTTGTAAAAATTAAATTAGATGTTCATAATAATACATTGACTATTAAATATTCATTAAATATTATTTTACATTTTCTCCAAAGTCCTCCAGGTTACAGTCAGACCTTATTATAGTTTTGTTTTAAAAGATTATAAATAGGAGGAAAGCGCAGATCACTTCGTTAAAGAGTAATCCAGACAGATCAAATGAAAATGCATTAAAAAGAATAAAATGACAGTTTTCTTAATGGATTGATATACTGATCTACTTGAGATAAGGAGATATCCTGTGCCATTTGAAATAAACATAAACTGCAGACTGAAACTGTTCAAAAGATTTTAAGTGTCATAATCATCTGGAAGGGCTCATCGCCATCCACAGTTTGATACATTTTTGTAAAAGTGAGATTACCAGTTGGAAACAGTGTTAACTTTTGTAATTAAAAGGCCCATCCAAAATTAAAATCCTGGCGCCGTGCTGCCATCCATCCATCCATCCATCCATCCATCCATCCATCCATCCATCCATCCATCTTCATTAATCAATTCACTCACCAAGTTTGGTCTTGTACAACCATGTGGAGTATCTACAGTCTGACAGCCATGCTGGATCAAAGCCAGACTGACGGTGGTGACCCGTCTGCGTTTTTTTACTGCATGCTTTGGTTGGAGGGCTGAACAGGTGTGTTTGGGTCTAGTCGTGGCGACGTTAACAGGGGCAGGAGATTAACAAGCGCTGTGGTCAGAGCTGGGAGAGATGCTCTCATTTTGGCTAACACTGGCCGTAGTGCTACCTGTGCTTCCCGCCTCGCCACGTACGGTTCGTTTTAAAAAACACCGATATTTTTGCTTGGCGGGGCGAATGGTTGGGCAACCTTCGGTTATCCATTTACAACTTTTGTTTGTTTGTTGTTGTTTTTTACCATAACGGTCAGAAACTCTGTCCTTCACTCTCTGAGTGCGGGTGGGTGTGTCTGTACCAGTGTATGGGTGTATGCTGTGAGAGAGGAGCAAGGGAGACCCGCCCGTCACAGAGGAGAGGAGAAATACATTGTAATGAATGTAATGAAACGATAGCAACGCATTTGACTCTGAAATCGCACAAATTAGAGTTAGCTTATTTAATTTGATTAAAAGAACACCTGTTATAGGCCTTTTTAAAATATACATTAAATAATGAACTTGAATTTCTGTATGAGGGTCCTGTTGGGAGGGCGGGGCGCCCTGCCAAATACACTATAGGGGAAACGCTGTATCATATCTGCCTAACGGCACGAAGATTGATCTGACTTAATTGGAAACAGAGGACTGCACCAACACATTCAAATCTTTTGAGGGGTGTAATGAAATACTTGGTGCTAGAGAAAATCAAATTCTCTTTGAAAAAACAAGAAAGGAAATTTGACATAATTTGGCAGCCATTTACTGACCTTTTTACTTTCAGTCATTTGAATCAGTCCTTGGACAAGTGTTTGAGTGGTCTCTTAAGTGATCTCTAAGACACAGGAAATAAAAATAAGGGTTATTTTAGGGAACAGAGTTCTGAAGCACCTCACACACTTGTTTTTTCCTTCTTTTCTTATTTTTTAAGTTTAAGGTAGTTACACACTGTAAGTTTGTAATGTAAAGTAATACGTGTCTTTTTGTGATGCATACTTCCCCTTTTTGAAATCTCTTTTGAATATAAAATTTAAAGACTCTCTACAGGTCAGGTCTACAATTTATATATAGTCGTGTGTTATGTCCTACATTGTAAGTCCTATTTTAAGGCTTCATTTTATTCCTCTCTTGTATTTTTATTTATTTATCATTTATCTTCTCTTTTTTTTTTTAACTTACTCTCAGTTCAATTTATGTTATTTACAATATTAACATGGAACTTTATCTGTATATGTGTATGTGTATGGAGGTAGATATTTGTATGTACGGTACTTTTCTATCTGTTCAAAAAGACAATAAATACAGTTAAAAAAAAAGAAATACAAATTAAATACAAGGACAGCCCTTACAAGAGTGTAAATATAATAAATCAGTATGACAAAGCAGTAGGCTGACATGTTTCTCAGTTGGGTTTGTTCAGTGTGAGCTCTGACAAACTAGATGTTTTTTGGCACTGAGGCATTCATCAGAGCAGACAAATATGGCATAAATATTCTCCCCTTGAAACTCTCAGGTATTGTGTCCTGCGCCGTCAATAATGTCTCTTTAGGCCTTTTCATGCAGCACAGGCAAACATCTCAAGGATACAGCCAGATGGAATGAATGATATATGAGACTGGCAAAGCTTTTGTCCAAGAACTTCTCTGACTTCTTTCCAAATAGACTTGTTTACAAAACTCTGAGAGTAACTGCTGGCAGGGCTGAGGAAGCTGCTGTACAGCAAACAATCACTAATCATTAGTCATGCCAAGAGAGAGTGCTGAGAGAAACACAAACTCTGTGTGTGTGTGTGTGTGTGTGTGTGTGTGTGTGTGTGTGTGTGTGTGTGTGTGTGTGTGTGTGTCTGTGCGAGTGTGAGTGTTCTAAGAAGGCTGAAAAAGGTCCAAAGATATGAAGTCCATCCTGAGCTGACCCCCTCCCCCTACTGGTGTGTTCTGGTATGACTTAGAAAGACAAAAACTGTGGCTCTGTCCTCAAGAGCTACTTCATTAAAACCCAGAAAAAAAACAAAAAAAAAACATCACGTGATGTTTTGCTTTTAGAGTTAAACAACCTGAAAACAGTTCTAGATTTCTATTCAGATAAATAAGACATAATGGTGATTGATATGTCCAATATCAGGGTGATGGGTAATCCACCCCCAAAATGTATCACTTCAATCATAATGTTATTTTGAGCAGGGGTGGAAGTAACTAATTACAAATACTTATATTACTGTTATTTTGGGATACTTGTGTTTTTAAGAGTAGATTTTCTAGTCTGTACTTTTACTTAAGTATGCATTACAAGATGTAATCTACTTAGTTACCTTTAAATCATAGTTGAGTACTGATAAGAATTTAAATTAATATCCAAACATTTCATCTGCATTTTAGTAGCCAATCAGGTGATCTGATCACAAACAGACCAATGAAAACAAAGACATACAAACAAAAAACACAACAAAATTCTGCAAAATGCAGCACAGATTTGGAGTAAGGATGTGAATGATTTAGCAGTAATCAACTGATTGCCGTTAAGAATTTAACCAATTAAAAATGTATTCATTAATATTTAATCAATAGACATGACAGTAACTGCATTGAGGAAAATTAAAGTTAGACTTATAAATTAGAGTTTTCAACTGTTGGTTCAAGAAAACACACAAAATTTGCAATCTTAGTTTGGGGAGATGACTGCAACATCAATGGTTAAAAGTAATCAATGCTTTGAGTAGCTTCTGCAAAGAATACTTTGTATTTTTACTTAACTATTTTTCCAACACCAGTACTTTTCTTGTAATATTCTAGCAATATAACAGTACTTGCACTTGAGTACAGATGTTCAGTACTCTTTCCACCACTGATTTTGAGACATTGGGTAGAGGATGTCAAAGAATATTACTAATGTTCTTCAAAATGAGAAAATTCTGAAGATTCAATTCAAGATCCACAGATTATTTGATTATTTGTCACATACATGCATATATTGTACGAGTGCAACAACAGTGGAACGGGAATCCCAACTATTTAAACAACTGGGCAAATAGCAAAAGATAAAAAGTATAAAGCTAAATAAAAGGTAAAGTAACAAAATGTCAGTGTAATCAAATATTAAAAATCTGTACACAGGCAAAAATAACAAAATTGAAGAAAGTGTTATGTACATAACAAAATCAAGGTGAGAAAAATATGATAGATAAGAAACAAAAAAGTTAAAATGCAAATACAAAAACTGCAAGACAGAATTATTTCCTGTGTGTACATGTATGTGTATATGTAAATAAGATACTGTTTTATTTGGTTTTGTCACATAATTGATCCTATTCAACTTTGAATTTAATGAATTATCTGTATAGTCTTGCAGGTGTGTGTTGCATGAAGGAACAACATCTCTCATTTTGTTGTGTAACCCTGTGTTGTGTAATGATAATAGATGACCCGGATACCTTATTGCAGTGTTCAACCACAGACTATAGACTGTGCACTATATAGTGCCCACAGTAAACCTGTGGAATAAAATCAGAGGTGATGATCCCACAAATGTAAAGTGCCACCTTTCACAGATGCAAAAGTGACAATTATATGACAATAAACCTGTCAGTGAGGAGCCAAAGTCACAATGCATTGTTTGTCCAAAATCTGACATTACTGCTCACTATGGAGTCAATTATGTAGAGCTTTTTTTTTTTTTTTTTTTTTTACTGGGAATGTCAAAGATTAGATGCTGATCCGTAAAACACCAGGAACATTTTTAAACAGTATGCATGTCAGTCTAGAGGTTAATTTGCACCCACAGACTCTGCTAACAGATTTGCTAGCTTGCAGTCCGATGTAAAAAATGAAGTTCAGTGTGGGAACATTTTTTCCAGAAAGGAAACAAAGTCAAATGTAAATTGTGTGACGAAGCTGTAGCACTGTGCTGTACTGCCTGGCTGCCATGTTCAAGAACGGCTCACCAAAGATCATGTCACTCATAGCCAGTGAGAGAAGTGTGATGTTGCCAATCAGGGCAGTAGATGGTGACGGATTCAAAAAGCTAGTTTGGTACCTTGAGTCTGCATGCTTTCAGCCAATGGGAGCAGAACTGTGACTAAACACAGTGAAAAACACTTTGAGGAGGAGGAGCCACCTTCGTATTATTGGCTGCAACTTTGCTGAAAATTGCAACAAAAATACAAAGCCCTTTTTTCCACAATACCTTCAGTCTGACTTTCCCATGTTGGTGAAAATTCTGATAAAAAAAATATGCTAAATTGGTAGCACATCTGCTTAAATTTCTAACATGTAATTAATAATTAGTGAATGTAATTAATTTTACCTAAATATTTGAATAGAAAATATATTTTTTTAAATTTGTTTTCAACAGCTTGTGACCCAGTGACTCCAGATCAGCACCAAACATTATTAGGCCTACCACAACTCTTTTTATTGGATTTTAGTGCTTCATCTATTTTATGAAATAATTTCAGTATTTTTCAGCCCACTTGATGGGACCTGTTCTTTGGTCACACTGGAAAGGTATTTTTCTTCATCATTCTTGTCTTGTTGTTTATCAATCAAATCGAAATAGAGCCAGGAGATTAAAATGCATCACAACAATCTGCACAGGAGCATTACATGTTGATTCCCGTACAGAATTAAACAGTGACATTTGCCATAATCGTTGTTTTTTTATACTCTTATTCCATTTAAAATTTAAATCCCTATGGACACTTTCATCTGTCAAATCATGATATTGCCACTTGAGCACAACGTGTGCACCATGCATGCCACACATGTTGCTTTGCCACCTTTGTCTCAAAAACATCCAGGGAAAATTCTGCAAAGAAGCTTAACATAACTTTGACATTTTTGCAGTCTCAAACAGACTGAACCTACAGCTTATAACGCCTACGCTCATCATGTTTAATGAGGTAAGATCAAACAACAAAAAATTAATGTGTTAGTTACTGCTTTGTGAGTGTGTAGGTCTGGAAAGCAACATGAACAGAAGTTGACAACCCTTTTTCATACAGTCCCTTTTTAGGAGCAGTCTTCCTCTGTCTCCTTTGTTCTATTGAAGAGGCCTTCTGTAAAATATCCAGCATTTCTTCATTCACCGCCTTCCCTTTTCAACAAACTCAGCTGGGCTTGGCCTCTGGTTGCTATAGTAACAACATCTACTGCTGCTCAACTAAAGAACACAAAAGCCTGTGTGACAAAGTTTTGCCGGCCAACACCTGGTCAACCAGCACTTTTTCACTCAAGTATAAATTAGCCTAATAATGCAGGCTTCACCAAAGGGCACACGGTGGGGTCACAGCAGCACCAGTGCAGAATACAGAAATAGAAATGGGACACCCTGAGTGCTCGCAGACCCTCACATCAGTGTGCACATTATGGCCGCTCGACTGCAAGGGTGGAAACTGGGACAGGATCCGTCAGTCTCAGAGGAAAAACTGATTTTCCTTCTTTCTTTCTGTTTGATTCCTCCCTTTACGTGCTTAATGTGTTGTTCTGCTACACAGTCTACAACAGACAACACCATCAGCATCATCAGCACTGCATCAAGCACAATACCATCCATTTCACCTCCTCGTCTGGATATTTTTTTTTTCCTGCCATCACACATCGGACTGAATGACACATTTGGAAGGGACTCTCAAATGTACATTAGGATTGAGAGAGGAAGAAAATGACCCAGTAGGTGAGTTTTTATGCATTACAGGTCATTATACGAGCGGCCTGAGAGCCACTCAGCCACCATTAACCAAGATGAGGGACCAACGGGACCACTTCCTGCCAGGAAGTAATGAGAGAAATGTGGAGTGCATGTTTAGGGCTGATGGTTTCAGATGTTCCATGTCTGGAAATTACTCCAAGGCCACACTCTGGACCATAGCACTGAATCCATTTATAATGCACTGCCCAGAAGTAATTTATAGCAAAATGTGCTTCTCTGCTACCTTAAGTGGAACTTGACTTACATAATGTGCTATATTGTACCGTCAGGGTCACTGCATATGCAATGCACTCAACATGAGCTCTGAAACAGAACGTAGGCGTCTGGAAAAATGCTGTCAAAACATCTAAATATTTGAATGAATCCCAAATAAAACCATGATTGCAGACACTAATGAAACAAAGAAATCAAACACATCAGCCTGAGCATTATTCAGTACAGAGACAAGTCAGACACATCTATTAATATAAATAAATCCTGCTGCTTTTTTAATTTTAAGGATGAAAACAATTCAAGTGTGACAGCTCTTCCCCGTCAAACACATCCTGACTCACAGACAGTGAAAAAATTATTTTATCTCAAATATAAAAGAGGTTCATTCAAAGAGGTTTCAAAGAGTTTCAAAGAGGTTTTGTTCATTTGCTTAGTCTTGTAATGTGACAATCCAGCTTCACTGGTCATTTTACTGGCCATTTCCTTATTAATACTCCTTATATGTACCTAACATGGGTTGAAACTGAATGTTTTGCTTCATCAAAGGTGTCCAAGAATGCCAATGCGGGCCTGTCAGCAATCAGATATATGAAATAAAATAAAATATGGATGTGTTTCATCAAATTACCACACAGCAAACACCAGGTCATGTAACATCAGCATATGAATACTGCGCACAATGCACACAGAGGGAGGAGGTAGTCGAACAGTCTGACTGGGGATGCTTGAGGAGCCAGTTAAGTCAGCTCCTAACAAAACTTCTTCAGGGTGTCAGTCAGTATTGTTTTTAGTTTGTCAACCACACATCAATGTTCATCAACAACACAACATCACTGCAGACAAAAAAACAGCAACAGAGAAATCAGAGCAATCAGTCCCTTCCAGAAAACACCAAATCCAGTCCATTTTTTAAGCAAAAACTCCTAAAACAAAAAGTCACTTCCTGTTTAACAGCTCAGTTCGGTTCAGTTCAGTGCAAAAATAAAACAATTCAACTTGATTCAAAAAGAAAACAATTCAGTTCAATTCATTTAAAAAAAAGTAGAAGAAAGAAAAAAGAGAAAACCAAAATAAAGTCATGGATTTACCAAGGAGTCATTCTGCAGGACGACAGCCACATGGATGAAATGCAGAGTTTTATTTTTAGGCAAAAAAGAAAGACGGACATCAAAAAGGCTCTCTGTCTGACAGGACGGCCTCACAGCATCCTTGTTGAACAGTGCGCACCATCTTGGCTCAGGAGTGGAGGTGTGTCAGCGAGGGAGGTGTGTGTTAGATGGAGATGAACTATAATAACCTTCCATTGTAGTGATAGCTGATTGCCACAGTAGTAGGGGTTAATTACGGCCTAGAAGCTCATTGGGTATTTTTAAAAATAAGGTGTGTCCCATTTATTTCATGTACTATTCCAATTCTAAGCAGGCTGGAGTCTACAGTGTGAGTCTGTGTGCTTGATGGGATGCTTTTTGTTGAACTACATTGTCCCTCAATGGCGTACACAGGAAGTGCTTCTTACAGTACGAAACAGCAGAAAAAAAATGTGGACATAACTGTAGTGACACACATCAAAAACAAGAGTTGCATTAAATAGTCTTACATTCTCTTTGTGATGTTTAATTGCTGGTGGAATTAAAAGTCACAGTTCAATCTATATATATCAGTTGCGCATTGTTTGCATGGCACACCATCATTTCCCGTTAGTGCAAAAGAGAAAAAAAGACTAATTTCGTACTGGAAAATCAGCATGGTGTGACAATTAGCATAGAGTGCTGTATGGGTGGCTGTGGCTCAGTGAGCGGGGTGCGAGGTTAGTTTCTGAGTAGCAGAGGCACCTTTCATGATGTGTGTGTGAATGGTTTACAACATGTGTTGTGCTCTGGGTGGTACAGCTTACTGTATACAATTAGTATTAGTATTATTATTGAAACCAAAAGCATGACTTACAGACAAACAGGTTAAAATAAAAGTCCAAGATTACTTTGTTCAGAAGATGGATAAAGGCCAAAACCATGCAGACAGTTAGTAGTGGACAGTACTTACTGTGTTGGAGTCAAGAGACCTGGAATGTCAAATGTTTTTTCAAGGAGGTGGAAGTAGACTGCAGTTGGGTTGAACTGGGGAAGGGGACCAAGAACCACAGAGATGAGATCAGAAGGCATGACCAAAAATTTATAGTGACCACTGTCTTTCACTCACCACCCACTCTGGTTTGCACAAAGTGATGTGTGGACTGCCAATGAATCCCTGACATACTTCTCCATGGCCATGGTTACCAAGGCAGGCAGAGAGAAGATACGACGGCATAGGTGGTGAGGGCCAGGAAGGAAGGAAGGAGATCAATGGTAAAGTCCAGTGGACAGAGAAGAGGTAAGGACATGGCCAGTAGATGAGTAAGTGTACAGAGACAGTGGAGGGCACGAGGGAGTGGCTGGATCTTGTAGTGTCAGTATGACTAAATGAGTAAAGTGGAATCTTTCAGTGATGATCAGGATCTCTTACTTAAACAGTATGAGCTTTGTTTGATTCATACTTAAACATGAGCTCCAATGCTTTATTGGATTCATAATTAAACATGAGCTTTGATGGATCTGAATGATAATCTGCTTTTTAATGCCTTCTCATCACCGTGGCCTTGTAGATACTTGAGTGCCTTTAAGTAAATACATTTATTTATTTTAGTCTTCTACCATACACACTCAATAATGAGTCACTCGGAATGATTTCAGCAGTTGTGTCTCACTGTTTTATACAGGGCTGTATTTCACAAGAGATTAATCAGTGGTAATACAGTACATTTCCTGTTCCTGTCAGCCCTGAATAACTTATGGATAGATTTGCAGGTATACATCTTCGCTCATTACATCTACTGTATATGTATATTTAAGCTAAAATTATTTTTTGTCTTTTGTCAATAAAAATATGGCAGATAGATGAAGATTAAGGCTTAAGTCATTTCTCCCAGTTTGTTTTAACATGTTTTGCATGGGCTATCATACATTAAAACTCAGTCTATGTCTATAGACTTGAATTTGAAAAAAAATTGCATTTTTGCAAAACAGCATAGTGCCAGAAGTCAAAAACAAAGAAAGTGACCGTCACCAGTAATCAGATAAATCCTCTCTAAGTGCACTGACAGTCATCTGCACAATGACTAACAGCAAAGTGTTTACAGACAGACGTTAGCAGTAAAACACATCACTAAGTCATGCGCTCATCTTTGTTGTTCGCTGCAGATCACTCCCTCCCCTCGCACAGTTTTATAGCAACCTTGGTGGGTCACTAGTAATTATATATGTGCCTTCCTCGATATAAAAAAAGAGAAAATGAACAGTGCACAACATAAAGCTGGAGGGCGAGCAATGACGGAAGCAGTGCAGCATCCTGTTTGACAGATTGCAGCACTGTCAGCTCAACAATACCTAACAGCCCTTGTAGAGAGAGATAGAGAGGTAAAGATCAATAAGAGACTCGGGGGTCAATTTCAAATCCATGTGCATGATATTATGTTGACATGAATTCTCGTGTGTGTGTGTGTGTGTGTGTGTGTGTGTGTGTGTGTGTGTGTGTGTGGACAGTGTCATGCCTCATGGTGCAGATCTGTGTGGACATCATGTGAGAGATAGGGAGAAGCAGAAAGCCAAAGAAGTGCACTGGGGGGAAAGATAACAAAAGAAGACCATCCGCCTGAACCATATCATGATTATTTAATGTGTCATACCGATGTACTGTAATCCCCCACAGTATTGTGGACAGTTAATCACTGCTTCTAAATAAGGTGGAGTTAGGGCTGGGCAATAATTACCTTTCTGCAAATTCTCAGATAAATATTGTTTAAGATATATATTTTTAAGAAAGGCCTGGTGCAATAATCACTCACATGGTAAATTAGTTTAAAATATGTAAAATATTATCATAATAAAGTAAATTTCCATAGTCCTGATGCCATCACTATAACAACACAGAGGGTTTTATTTTAATGGCACAAGTGTAATGAAATGAAAGTCTTGGGTGCATAGACTGTTTAGGTGCCTCAAAGAGGACCTGCTCTTTGGCTTCTTGTAGTAGCAGCACAAAGTAAAAAGTGCTTGGTAAAGATGGATATAGATTAAAATGTGACCCAAAAAGACACCATTTACACCATGTTTTTAGCTTAAATGTCAACTGTAGCCTCTCAGACCTGATCTGCATGGATTCACCTGAAGCAGGTACACAAGCTCTGCAGCGTGGCTGCAGCAAAGAAATGATGTTCGTCTTCTATGTCGAAGTCCTCTGACATTTTCTTCTGTTGAAAGTCAACTGTGCGCATAACTAGTCACTATTCCTGAGCAGATCTCTCTCTGTCGTCTGAGTCGCTTCCAGCATGTAAACACAGATGTGAAGGTATCGCGAGATCTCGTATATCTTGTGTCGTGCTGCTTGGGCGAGAGCCTGTGTACCCACTTCAGGTGTGTTTATTAAATTTAAGAAATGTAGATGTCAACTCCACTGGAAAATTTGAGACATCTTACAGAGTAAACAAAATGTTTCAATTTTTCACTTCACAGTTGTAGTGAACAACCATTTTATTTTTTTAAAGTGTCTCTCTCTGCTAATCAAAATACACATTTTTAAACCATAGTTCCTATTTAGCTTTGATTTAAGAAGGGCTACAGAGTTGACATGTTATGGTTGAGACACATCTGATAGCAATATTATTTAATGAAAATAGAATGAAAAAGTTTCCCAGTGCTTGAACAGTATTCCTGCCAGACAGGGGTCCTTATGGTATAGCTAACTCTTTTTATTATCAGGTTTTTGTGACAGAGTCGACAGAAATCTGGGATGTAACTTTAAAAGGCCAACCTGATCATAAAATAAATAAATAAATAAATAAATAAATAAACTATTTTAAAACATTTTTCACTCCCGTGTTATCAGTAGTTATTGTTGGTTCTAGATTTTGAGGCTTTTAACATATATGAATATAAATATGTATATAAATATATATGTATATACATACACACTCATGTATATACACGTGTATATACACACAATATAGCAACATATGTTACACTTGTGCATTTTACATAAATAAAAACGAAATCAATGTTAACTTTCGCTTTCACACGGGACACCAAGCCCAGTCACCTGGATCAAAGTCCTGCGTTTGTTTGATCCATCCCTCCATCAACCCATGGCCTTTTTTACTCTTTATTCTGTGTCACCTGACTTCAGTGGCACATGATGGCACCAGAAATGATGTCAGGGTTACCTACAGCATCATAGTTTGAAGCAGAGGGGCACTGACCAAGCTATCGTATTTGACGAGTTGTGAGTGAGAGCAGCGGGTCATTATGCACAGAACAAGTCACTTTCACACTGTCATAATGAACTAAGACTCTTATAAACAAATAGAATGAGGCATTGTTAATGTCAGTAGTACGACCTGCATGCTTTTCTTACTCTAAGTCAAATGTCTGCTGTCAGAGGTCTTATGTGTTTATTTCAGGCATAGGGGACTGTGGATTTAAAGGAGCAGTATGTAATATATGCACAATAATTCCACTTGTGAGATAACTGTCTACTCTTTCATTCAACATTTCTATTTACACTGATATATCTTTATATCACAATGCACATTATGTACATAATTTCCTATTTTTATTATTTATTTTTCTATATCTCCACTTCTATTCTATTACAGTACATATATAATCATAACTGTATAATAACAGTATATTACTGTTTGGAAAACAAAGCACATACCTCAACTGTATATATTCTGTTTTATTATCTATTATTGCCATTTTGTCTCTGTGTACACGTGTATTTTTTATATTTTCTCTTCTAATTGCACTACGCAATATATTTTTTTCTATTCTTGAAAGAAACACCTGTAACATGAACAATTTCCCCCTGTGGATCAGTAAAGTATTTTTGATTTTGATTCTGATATAGCCATTGTGCGTGCAAAGTTGGAGCCACAGACTGTATATTAAATATGTTGTAATCCTGTGCAATATACAGTCTGTGGTTGAAGCAAGTTATCTCTCCCCACCACCTTTTCCCCCGACACAGCACACACAGACAGGCTGCAGGAGCTCACCAGGATGCCTGCAACCTTGTACACCGACAGTAACAAGTCTTTCACTGTAAGTTGATCAGCTGTTTTTAACTGTTGTCTGTCAATGTAAAGTTCAGCCTGTTATCCTGAAAACAAAAACTGCCCTGAAATAACACACTCAGTCAAGCGACTGCCTGTCTCACTGCCTGCCAAACTCCATTAACACTTTGCTCAATTTAACAGTTATAAAAAGGGATGTAATGATACATTCAACTCATGATTAAATACCATTTCTGATACTGGCTTCACAATACAATTTTTTTAACAGAATGAGCTTACAGACAAAGACTGAAAAATGTTCCTGTAATTATTTCTCCACCAAAAAAACACAACATGTCTGAGGTAGAGTGTAGCTGCAAAACACAAACTATGCGATGATTGTGTATTTTAAAAATACATATATTTAAATATATATAAACATATATTTTCTCTTTACTATAACAAATTAAAGAGAATCCCTTTTAATTTATTTTTAATCTCCGAGGTAAACTGCAAAAAAAAAAAAACCTGTATGCCCTCTTATTAAAAGTGCAGCTGATATTATATTTTATCTTAAATAACAAAAAATAAAGAAAAACTGGATTTTTAAAAACAAATCCCTCATCAAAATAACTAACTTAATAATATAAATAAATTAAAAATATCTTCAAGTAAACAAACTACATCTTGCATGTGTTCCTAGTTTGACAATCTGCTTGTCAGTGTGGATTGTCCTTTTAACAGTTTCTTTGCTCAGGTGGCGTTGACTTGAGCTTCTCACCATGTTTCCAGGTGACATGCTGCATCATGTTGGTTGTGCTACTTGTGTAGATCATCACCCTCTTGCAATATTTACATGCAGCCTTAATGTTGTCTGTGATCTTCTCGCCCTCTTCATTTTTGAACACAGAGGGTCCTATCTTACACTGATCTAAAGCACAAGTGGAAAGAGTGAGGCGTAATGGATTTAATTTATTTAAGGTGTGTCCAAATCCACTTTTGCCATCTTGTGCCAGGGGAGCAGGGGTATCCTGCCATGTCCTGCCCCTTGCACCACCAGCACACAGCGGGATACACCTATCAGATGTGCCCAGGTGCCCTTAATTCACTGGTAAGTTTAGGCTAAATAGGCAATAAGCCGACCAGAAAGTCAGCTCTCATCACTTTTAAGAAACAGGTGCGCCAGGAGCACAGGCGATGGCAGCATGACAGCGGATTTACCAGGAGGAAACAAAGAGAAAAGATTTTCAAAGCCAGGAGACAGGACTTACTTTTGATGGGGCTAAGATAGCAGTTGTAGTCTTTGTTCTAAACTAAGCTTAATATGTCCTGAATCTCAACCTCCTCATCTCACTCTGGGTGAGACCACAAACATATACAAAGAGAATGTGCTAAACTTTCAGACTGTCCCTTTAATTTGTTGTGCATCACTTGTCACTACGAACAGTTGTGTCTGAATAGAGAGGACACAGTTTTGACTTCAAAAGTGTGACAGGGTGTAGGTATTTTGTTGCTCTCATGTAGAAGTTTGTGCTGAGAGATCACACTGTCCACCTTCCCACACAACATACACCCCAAAAAATTGATTTTTATTATATATGACATATTCATATATAATCTGTACATTTTCTTTCTATTTATTTCTCTGCTCATCCATGAGTGAAACAGCAGCAGTCCTGCCAGAGCAGACAGAGTGAAAAAGATGAATTGTGTGACCACGCTTCTTCATCATTTTGCTGTTTTTCTGCTCGCTGTGGGCAAGGTGTAAATGTGGGCCGACGTGAGACACATCATCTTTTGTCAAGAGACCCCTGTCAATAGTGCTGAAGGAACGAGCGGAAAAATAATCTTTAGTCTGCCTCTGAGTGATGACAGGGTTATTCTTCCTGAAGACGGCACTTGGATTTGCATATGTTAGCCGCCCTTTTTTTCTCAGGTATGAGATTTCATTACTTGGCCTTTAAACCACTGATGTTTACAGTGAAAATGACAAATCTCTTTTTATCCTTGTCTCACTTCACATTTAACACATGGGACTGCATGGGTTTGTTAATGGAAATGCAGTTTTTGTTAAAAAATAAGGAGAATGGTTTAAAGATCTCATGATTGACGACAGCTATGAGGTCTGGACAGTGTGCTGAGGAGTTTTTGATTTTTTATACTTGATGCTACAGGGATGTCTCATTGGACAGCCCTGATGTTGCAGCAGCATGCTCTATACTGCCTACACTGTATCTTGAGTTCCTATATCTATGCCTGATGCAAAATATCAAGACACACTTCTCACTTGGTCGGGGCAAATGCTTTTTTTATTATAAAAAGAAGGATCCACACAGAACACCATATATAAAGTGAGGACTGCTGCTGTGCACCGACTGGAAGCATACGCAGTGCTGTGTGTAGGAATAAATGTGTGCTTCTGTTTATGACTGCGCAGTGAGGTGGGTGATAAATGTCTGCACACTTAAACAAAATGAAAACTTGGGAAACTGGCAAAAACTCTGCAAGGCAAAGTCTTCCTGCCCAGCAGACTCCATATAAAGGTCACATATCTGTAAAGGTTAATACACAGCATCAAAAACAAACACTGCTGTACTGGTACGTTTAGTCCCACTACCACTGCCAATTACTATTTACTTGGATAGGAAACCAATTTCAGAGCTTATAACACAACCTGTAATGACGAGGTCATTACTGTTTTCTTTATAACAAATCTAATAATAAGTTACACACTGATACATTATAATGTACTCCTGAGTAATCAATCAATATCTACTTCTAATCACTTTAAAAACACTCAATGGCAATGCACAGTATCTATGATGAAGTGCACAGTCTTCAATGTTGTGATTGATAATTTCACTCAAACAAGTTTCTTTTACATTTTATATTAAGGTGCTTGAAGTAAACATTAGCTAATAAGTAATAAGGCCCTTAAAAGATGCTTATTAACATGAATATCTGTAAATAAGACTATTTAAGTGTTAATAATGGCATAATAATAAATGTGTTTGTATGTTTGTTTATTATCCTATTATTAGTACTTATATTGTCTTATTAATACATATTAATGTAAATAAGCATCTTATAAGGGCCTTATTACCTATTAACTCATGCCTATTACAAGTGTTTTCCAAATGTCTATTTTTTTTTTGTATTGGAATGAACTGACACAAAAGTACTCAAAACCTGAGGCCCCACAGTGGGTATATACTGTATACCACTCACAAGTTTGAACACACTTCTCATTCAGTGTTTTTTCTTAATCTTTATAAGAAATGCTTCAGATTTTAATAACAGCGTGCAGAGCTGCCATCAAAGCAAAACGTGTCTACTTTGAAGAACTGAAAATATCAAAGAGCAAAGAACTTTTGCACACTTGTTGGTCGACAGGTGTGCAGGAGAAGATCATGGGACGACAATAAACAGCACAAAGACTCACACACAACATCTTCTGCACTCACTTTGAATGCAAGTGCAGAAGACTCCCTGAAAGAGTGTTTTATATTTTAGATTCTTAAAAAGCAAAACATATTTTGCTTTGTTTTCACATTTTTTTTTTTACTAATTACATAATTCTATATAATTCCATATTTCATACTTTTGATGTCTCCCATATTTATATAAAATGTGCTAAAGATAAAGGAAATTTAGAGAAACTTTTAACTGGTATTCAATGTGACTTGATATAAACTAATACAGGCTGACAGGGTTAGAGTTACAGCACATCAGGGTTATTATATTTTGAATGTCAGATAATGAATTATGAGTTAAATGGGGGTTTTTTTCTAGGGATGCACCGATCAACCAGCCAGAAACCGGAACCGGCCAGTTTTCAGTGTGACCGATGACCGGTCAGGAACACACATCCAATTCTGTGCCCGTCATTGTCACACACGTCCTCTGTCCAATGGTCATGTCATGCATGCAGCCGACAAACTGACTGTGATATCACACCCACCACAGCGCTGATAGCAGCTACACACACTCAGACACATGCTGGCATGAAGTTAGTGTTAGCGATTCCAAGAACAAGATAAAGAGAAGACAGACAGTCTACAACGAGACAGAGCAGCTGACAATGTCGCAGAACAGCCGTAAACTTTGTAGCTCTTCATGCTAATGTTAGCCAGCAGCAGACTGCTGTTCACAGACTGACAGATAAAATCTCACCTCCTGTTCTGGATGAAGAATAAACAACCTGTGTTGATGTGTCTCCTCAAACATTTTCTCATCCAGACTCATTGAACTTCTGTGTCTGTTTGTCTCACAGCAAAGTCCGATTTAAAAAAGGTGGTGCTATCAAATTAGCCACCTAGCAACTGTGTTGTCTCGAGCAAGATATCGCTGTCCTTCAGGAAGGCCTAAAGAGATGATTTTTGGTCCCACCCACAGTAGATCAAAATGTGATTGGTTAATTCACCTGTCACTTTCTAAACAAACACAGAGGCTGTGGCCTTCTGTCCCTTTGATTAAGTCCTAACCAGTGAGTGAGCAGCTCTAACCTTTCTCTGCCTGGACACAAAAACAAAGAAATCTGATTGGATAATTGTTTTACTGTTTTCAGGACAGTAAGTCTTTCTTTTATGAAGCAAAGTTAATAAAAAAAAAAATAGGTGAAACTAGAATTAGAGGAGAATAGCCTAAATTAAACTAAATAAATCAAACAGAATATACTATTATTAAACATTTGAAATGCTGATATGTTAGGACTCCTCTGAAGTCCAAAAAGGGCCTCAGGGTATTAGTATCAAATTCTGCCATTTTCTGACACTAAATTGTACATACTGGATATTTAGAAGTGAAAAAATAGCATATCTGTTTTTCTGATCAGAAGTGAAAGCACAGAACCATCTAATTTAAACATTTAAAAAGCACTTTGCACTTAGTAGAAAACTGAAAAGTGGAAATGGAATAAACAAGCAAATATCTACTGCTCATGTATCTATTGCTAAAACTATGGAACGTATGAAACCTGAAACCCTCAGACTGTGCTGCTGCTCCTGTGCAGCATGTTTACTGTTTAGTTTATTTAACAAGGCCATGTATTCCATGTGAAAAGGCTGCAATATCCATACAGTGCACCTTCCTGTCTGAATGTCCTTCACGGTGTGTTTTCCTCCGTCTGTCCTCTCCCACACACACACACACACACACACACACACACACACACACACACACACACACACACACTGTCTGCTGCTTTGGCTGATCAACAGACAAACGCAGCCTCTCTTGACCAGGCCTTAAGTCACACTGCTGTGTTTTTCTTTCATGTTCGGCCATGCTGTTTACCACTTTGATGTCACATACTTTTTTTTAGCGAGTGAACACTTTACACTTCACCTGCAGAACTGTCCAGATGGATGGCAGGGGGCATGCGTGTGTTCCCATGCCATCTGCTCATTATCTGCATGGACCCCCCCCCCCCCCCACCCCCGAAACACACACACACTTAAATGGAGCCGGTGCCTGCTATTGGCCCTCTGGGGACTGACTCATACAAGACACACACACACACACACACACACACACACGCACACACACACACACACACACACAGGAGAGTGCTAGTGTGTCTGGGCCTAACAACAACAGCCTGCTACAGTAACGATAGGACATGATTATTGTTATCAGCTTCTTCAAAATCCATCCAAAAAACGTTCTAAATAGACAATGTCTGTTATCTTTAATTCACACTGGACTAGCGCTACCTGGGGACCTCATATGATTTAAGAATTTACACCCACATCTGCTTCCTGCGATGCATTTGCATGGGATAAACAGCGTCTGTCTTTCTCTTCCATTTCCAATTCAAATCCTACAGATTACCTCCAGATACAAGTGAAATGCTGCTGAGCAGATACATGACGTTCCTAAATTTACACACATAAAACAGCCTGTTTGCACAGGACCAGCATTACCTGGGCTTCTTGTGTGATTTGTAAAAATGCAGAGGTTATCTGTGTCCTTAATCCCATTCAGCTTTTACATTTCAACAGGCTGAATTCAAACCTCCTGTGGATTATACAAGTCTGTCCTTCCCACAGATAATGTGAGGATCTGCTTGGTAAATATGAAGGAAAACAAACTCTCTGAACCCTGTGGAAATGTGTTCCTTTGCTCACAGACATACAGCTCTACGGGAGAACAGGTGAAAACACATTTTCAGACAGTGTTATTTGCGCAAATTTAACCACTGATAGTGTGTCTAGTCCATGTTTATTCACCCCAAACAGCAAATAAACCAAATTTGATCTCTGACTTTTCACAGAATTCACCACAAACTACAAGTGTTTCTGGTATTTTCCTCCAGTCTCATGTGTTTTTTATGAAGCAGCCTCACATAAACAAAAGGCACAAATTATTTACTCAATTTAAAAACGATTTCTTGTCTTGAATTTGTCTTCACATAATACCAGCCATCTGAAATTGCATCCACTCTTGTTCTTTCATTGATTTGATACAATCTCACTGCCTCTGAATTTTGCTCTGCAGTCGGTTTGAACCAGCGCTGAGCAAGTTACTTTCAATATGCAATATTCAATATATTACTAGTTACTTTCATCTGAAAGTAAAAAGTTACATTACAATATTTCTGTCTGTGAAGAGGAATACATTAGTGATTACATTTCTTTTGTGTTAATTTCACATAGCCAGAAAGGTCTTGCTCCACACTTTATTATAGGCTGTAGTAGAAAAAAGCACTCTGGCTTGTTTGTATTTCTTTGAACCAATCACAATCATCTTGGGCAGCACAGAACCCAGAATGTAGCAATGCCTTGTTTTTTGCTGAACTTTTGCACATAGGCGGCCAATGGCAGGTTTATACACACAATGTACATCTGATGAGTCAGACTACTTTTGCGGTACTTTTACCAAGACAACCACAGGAGTA
Organism: Lutjanus erythropterus; assembly: GCF_056507025.1. Classification (NCBI taxonomy): domain Eukaryota; kingdom Metazoa; phylum Chordata; class Actinopteri; order Lutjaniformes; family Lutjanidae; genus Lutjanus; species Lutjanus erythropterus. The sequence continues at coordinate 1,899,436 of NC_139318.1, forward strand.
TGATTAGGAATTCTAAAATGAAACAGGGTCATGTTGTTGTTGTTGTTGTTGTTGTTATTATTATTATATAAAGATACACAATATAATAAAAATATTTTACAGCATAATTCTAATACTGTACTCGACTGTATTATAGTATACTATAGTGTATATAATTAGAGATGCACCAGTTCCTATTTCCAATTTTCAGAACTAGAATTGACAGCATTCACAAACATTTTTGCAACTTTTCCTGTAAAATTAAATCAGATGTTCATAATAAAACACTGACTATTAAATAACTAAATAATACTGTCCAAAAGTGCTCCAGATTACAGCCAGGCCTTATTATATTAAGATCATGTACTAGAGGGAACATGATCTTGCAACATTTTGCGGAATCTCATGGGACATGATTTCACGTGATCTTGTGTGGAAGCAAACAAACCAGAGACTGACACCGTGCAACAGTTTGCTGCAGTAAAACTTTACAGTGAGAAAAACAGATGCAGAATTTAAACAAGTCTGGATGAGAAAATATTTCAGATGATGCATCAACACAAGTTGTTTATTGTTCAGCCAGAACAGGAGGTGAGATTTTAACTGTCACTCTGTGAACATCAGTCTGGTGATGGCTAACATTAGCCTAAAGAACTACATAGTTTATCCCTGTTTGGCAACACTGTCAGCTGCTCTGTCTCGTTGTAGACTGTCCATACTCTCTTTATCCTGTTACTACAAAATGTTGCTAACACCATGCAAGCATGTGTCTCAGTGTGTGCTGAGTGTGTGCTGCTGTGATCAGTGCTGTACTGGGTGTGACGTTACAGTCAGTGTCTGCTGTGTGCATGACATAATCATCATGCAGAGCATGTGTGCAAATATGTCCAACACAGAATCGGATATGTGACACTCACCAGCCAGTAACCTATCAGGGCCAGTCATGCAGAAAACCGTCTGGTTCTGGTCTCTGGCTGGTCAATCAATGCATTCATATAATTGATAACTTTACAGTATAATACACTGTGGCACTCTGTAATCCAGTTCAATGTCCTGCCCACAACACTATCTGATTGGTTAGAAGTCACAAGTAATAACCAATCAACACTGAAGGCTGTGATAGAGACAGTCACAGAGACTACAGATCTCTGCTGAGCTGAGAGGGGCTGTGTTTCAGAGTTCAGACAGCAGATATCACATCTCATTGATCTGTTTCTATGATGACAAGCATGCACAATTTCCCAGTTATACCACTGAAAATGCCCAAGTCATGTTCCGGTTTCCCTCTATGGAGGTGAAAGTTGTGGCTTTTAAATCAGTCCCTTTTTGTTTGTTTTTTTCAGACTCAGGTGCCACACGGGGAGCTTCAGAGCTAAACACAGCTTTGTTCTCATCTGTTCACTGCAACATTACATCAACATTTAGGGAGTTATTACTTTAAAAGCGACAGTATAACTGTTAACACACAATTGGTCCACAGGTACATTTAGACTTAGCCATTTGGTCCAGATATGAACCTTGGTCCAGACTCTGAGAAGTCCTGTCCTGCACACTCGGAAGGAGAGGGTGAGGCTCTTGCAATCTGCATGTTCACCATGACATGCCACTAAAATGTTGCATGTTGTGTTCACATGTTGGTGCATTCTGTGATAAATTGTACAAATACAGCTTACTATGTGGAAGTCTTAAGTCTATATGCATGAAACTGAACATGATGTTAAGTGGGGATACTGCATTAATAATGCAGTTTCTCTGGTTCTCATGTCAGGCTCCTGTCATGATTACAGGAGGATTAGGCAAGGCAAAATTAGCAAGCAATCAAGCTGTGTTACTCATTAAGTGTCATGCATGTAAAAGTGCAGAAAGCAGCACTTCAGGCAGTGTTTTGTTGATGTTGAATCTTACTAACATGAAACCTTTCCTGGCATCCAGCTGAAACGACGTGCTTTAATGTAAAGCAGAGTAAGAGTAAGTAAAACTCGCCCTAGAGACTGCATGCTTTCAATATTTCAGTTTGTGCATGTTCATGTAGGCATCAGTGCATAGATGGGTTAAAGCACTTCAATCAACACGTCATATGGGACGTTTAGAGTTTTACACATTCATGTGGCTGTGACATGCAAGAAAGTGTCCACACTGTTCTTTACAGATATATTCTATTGACGATTATGTGAGCAGGGTGGCCTGGTAGCTCAGTTGGTAGAGTGTTCGCCTCATGTACTGTGGCTGCGAGCCCCCTGCAGCAGCTGTGGCTTCAACTCCTGCCTATAGTCCTTTGCTGCATGTCACCCCCCCAACTCTCTCTACCCCTTTCCTATCATACAGTCCCTCCAGGATTTTGCAGGCCTTTATTGGAATTGCTGCAAACTAAAATGTCTGATTTCACTTCAAAGAGATTGCAATGCATGTTGCAATGCTTTTAGGCATTGCTTTTGCAATGCAAGTGAAAACTGCAAATTTAAGTTGCATTTTTGTTTTTTGTATAATTCATTAAAAATCAAGGGGAACTTGTTCCAGTGAGAACAGAACCACAATCTGTTCTGAGTGTTCTAACTAACTTTACCAAAATACTCAGAATTACAAAAAATATAAAAATCTTCATCTAGGGATATTCCACAAAGAAGCAAAATCTTGTTGGAGCTCCAACTCCATCAAAACATCACAAAATATAAAATAAAAATGCTCAGGGAGCATTAATAAATGTCAATAACAATGACAAATTGTGTGGTCTTTTCAATAACCATGGTTTGCCATGGTTATTGAAAAGACCACACAAAAAAAAATATAACTGCAAAAAAATAGTGGAAAATAAAAACATTGACAAAAATGTTGAGTTGGTTTATTGAAAAGCACATGTACGATGTTTACGCAGGGGATTGCTGTGATTGGTGGAACTCACAGGAAACTAAAATTTTTCAAATTTGCGGAAACGTTGCAGAGTTTGGACAAAATTGCGAGCTCACACAGGATTCAAAGGGAATCTTCCATGAATTGCTGTGATCACAACATCACAACTTCCTGGAAGGACTGTATCAAATCTTCAGCTGCCCAATACAATAAAAGGCATAAAAGCCTAAAAATATTTTTCAAAAAAAGATTCTGTGTCAGAGGCCATTAAGTACTTGATCTGTATGAACTCATTAAAAGCTCTAAGAGATAAAGAGATTGCTGCAGAATTTGTTGAAGGAGTTTTTGTGGCATTGCATGAAGGATTACTGTTGACTTCTGATCACATGATGTTGTCTTTGGGAACCATTTCACAACCAAATTCTCTTGTGTAGGAAGCCTTTTAGTGTCAGTTCTGATAGATCTGATTGGTTCCTGGGTCCCACAGAGACATCACAGAGCTCTGATGAATAATGTATCACATTACCTATCTGTGTGGAGTTTGCATGTTCCCACCATGCCTGATCGGGTTTCCTCTCACAGTCCTAAAACACAGACGTCAGATTGACTGTGAGTGTGAATGGAAACCTGTCAAACCAGGGTTTACCTCTCCTCTCGCTTCCAGCTCCTCGCATCCCTCCAAAGGATACGCTGGTCTAGATAATGGATGTAACCAAGCGAGATCTCAAAGTCATACCACCATTAAATATGCATGTAACATGTAAGGCATATGAAATCACATGTTGAACTTCACCTTGGATCTAATGTCTCACCAGAGGGTTCATGAATAACATCTTTCACTTCAGTTTGTAGAATACACCTCACTTAACAGCTGAAATATCATTTCTTTCTTATATCCTTATTTCAGTTTCGTAGTTCATATCACAGTTTGTTTAGCTTTATGTTCTGCCTCTTTAACACATCAGGGTTCACCATTAATTGATTTCAGAAATCTACTTAACCAAAGTCAATTTTTACAAGCCCCTGTACAAATTGTTTTATATATTTTCATTTATCAAACAACAACAAAATTAGCTGTCATGTTTAATCTAGGGCTGCAATGTCTATAAAAGACTGAAAATAGTGAAAAATGTCCATTCCAGTTTCTTGAAGTCCAATTTGATTTCTTTAAATGGGAAATCTCCATATTTGAGAGGCTGAAAACAGCATTTTCTGCCATTTTTCCAAAAACTGTACTTAAATCATTGATCAATTATCAAAATAGTTTAATAGTTTAATTCTTTTGAACACTTGCCCAGTTAGGTGAGTGAGTTGCTAAAGTCAGTTTACTTGCCTTGGCCAAGCAATCAATCCTTATTGTTAAGCCATGCACATACAGGTTAAAGGCTGTGTAAAGCAACAATGACTCCTAATAACTTTGTTAATCTACTGAAGTTCTTATTTTGTTTTTTCACTAATTCAGTGAAATATCTCAACATCTACTGGATGGATTGGCACGGAATTTGACACTCATACTCCCCTTATGGTAAATTGTGACAGCTTATGACTTTTCATCTAGTACATCATCAAGTCAAAATGTCCAACACACTTGTGTTATTTATTTATGACAGCTATTCACTACTATTTAATTTTTTGCTCTCCTGCCACAAAAGTTTGACTGAGTACAGTCAGACTGCTAAGAGGACTACTTTATGTATTTGAACACTCTGATTGTAGAAAGTCCTCTTTACAAACACATGTTATTTTGTATGAAGGGTTGTCAGAAAAAGCAGAGTTTTATAAATGGAGAACAAACGATGGTTCAACCAGACTGACACTTAAGAGGGCAGAAAGAGACAAAGATGCCTCTGAGCAGCAGTTCAATAATAATATAAGAAACAGTCACTGGTCATAGAAATTGGGAGCTTTGCATCAGAATCTGTGCAGATTTACAGGAACAGGTTCCTGTTTCAGTGTCAAGCACAATAACAACCTATAAAAGCTGGAATTCACAGGCATGTTGCTTTAGCAAGGCTATTCATAAAACTTTAAAATAGAAATAGAAGGTGAGTCTGCGGTTAGGACTACTGGAATTGGATCACAAAATTCTATGAACATACTATGGACCGATAAATCACAGTTTAAACTATTCAATCTAACCACTGAGTAGACTGTAAAGAGCCCACAAGAAAGTGGGTTGCCAAAATATTTATAGTCCAGATGCACCACTGTGATTTGGCAATAATTTTAGGTCATTTACACTTTTCTGGACCAGAAAACAAATTCAAAATTTAAGGTTATTTGGAGGGAAAATGTGAAGAAAGACATTTTTCCCCGCCCCTCCCAACACTAACTAGATAGCAGTTTTGTGAATAATATATTTGCTGTTTTTATCCATGATAAAATGGCCATTATTAATGGAAAGAAGAAAAACATCAATCTAACAGGTGATTCTAAACCTTGTAAGAGCAGTAAATATGCAGTCTATGTTTGGTATTAATAAGAAATTACATGTAAATCACATCTGTTGAAGCTAATAATATCTGCCTAATGACCAGTAAGTGATTCAGTGTGAGACTGCAGCACCTTGAGTTCACGTTAGCTTCACAGACTGACGGGGCAAACTGACTCATCACTCTGAATCCTGAAGGTCCTGATAAAGCTTAAAATATTAACATCATGTGCTTAAAGCAGGGAGAGTCTGGTTCATTATCCACCAGCTGTCCGTCATTCACACTCAACTATTACTGACAATCACCAGTACCTGCTCACATCTCTGTGAAGATGACACGGTACGCTCAGACAGATGGTTTCCCTAAAACAGATACAATATTATGTTGGTCTGTTGGTCCAAAAGACACAGTCCCTTCAATTAATTATTCATTATTTTAACTAGGGCTGGATCTGTTTTTGGTTTTGTTGGTCTGGTACATTCATGGAACTCGTGTTTACATGTGTGCTTGTAGTAGCTGGCAAGCTATAGTTTGTCAGTACAGTCAGTAACATAACAGATTGAAAGGTAAGTACAAATACTCCTTTTGATCAGTTTGCCCTCTTAAAGATAAAGCATTATGCTGTTAATTCATATTAAACATCTCTTGTATCCAATTTGAATTAAAAGCCCTCAGTGGACAGAAATCTTTCATTTCCAAACAAAGCTTTTAATACATACTTAATTTATCCCTGGGGGAAATCACAGATTTTCACTCACAGACCTGAATTATACACATACACAAACAGAACCTATAGACATGAATTAATGGAGATATGCCAGTTTCTGAGGAGTGTGGAGTCTCTGGACATCACCATCTTGACACTGACTGACCTGGTTAACTACCAGCTAATCCAAAAATGGGCAAAGAGGCAGACCATGAAGCTGAATGAAATGGCTACTAAGCAGCTAGCCATCTGTGACACACTTTCCTGTCACTCAAAGTGGGAATGCTCATAGTTATGGATTATCTGAAGGGGGGTTGTGTGGGTACTTATCCAAAATCAGTGCATTGCCTTCAGTAGATGGTGGTCAGTGCCTGCACCAAAGCTCAGCATTGTAGTGTTTTAGATAGGATCAGCAAAGACTGTAGCCATATATATATAAGGCCAACCTAATTAAAAAATAAATAAATAAAACAATCATTATCCATTTAAATTTACATTACATTTAGACTTTTTTCATCACTTTACTTTGCTGTTAGATAGCCCTTTATTTTGGCACTACATTTTTTCAGCTGTAGTACTCAACCATATTCCTAATCGTGAGAGCATCTTCCAGTGCTGCACTGACGGCAAAGTAAAGTGGTAAAGAAAAATCTAAATATAGTGTACACTTAGATGGGTATTGATTTTTTTAGGTGGGCCTTATGGGGGCTAAAATATGTTCTTCTGCTGACCCTGTCTGCAACGGTACAATGCTGAGCAAGGCGTCTCTCTCCTTCTACTAACTAAGGACAAGTAAACCTATACTTCAGATAATCTAAAGTGTCCCTATATTTTAAACAGGTCAGTTATATAAAAATTCAGCCCCTGTACACTTTTCCTGAATGAAGAAATTATTTATAGAGACTAAAACATTATACCAGGCTGTAAACATGTTTATTTCTGCTGTAATGTTGAACATTTTAAAATGAGGCCTAATTGGGATTGACTGACTTTAGAGAAACCTCAAGTGGCCATTTGAGCACTTCTGCATTGGTTCACTTTTAAGCCCCAGAGATTGATGCGTATATTTCTCTCAGAGAGGCTGCGTCACATGCATCAACTAGTGGAAAAATCCTGCATCACTGCTTTGGTCTGGTTTGGATGCATTTCCATCAAGCCAACTCTTAAATCTTTAGTCATTTTTGGTCAAGTCAAAATAGTACATTTACTTACTTTTGGCCTGCGGCCAACATACAAAATTAGCATAATACAGCCAATAAAAACCTGCAGTACCAGTTATTTTGATCAGCCAATCACTTTACAGTCAGTGACTAAGAAAGGCCTGTCTCTAGGTTGGACAGTTAATGATAGCTATGATCTTTCTATGATCCATCCATCCATCCAAATATTGAATTTCTTCACAACACAAAGCCATGTATTATATGTTACTGTTTGTGTCATGTAATCCAGTTTAGGATGAGCCATTTAGATGACATGCCATGAAAATAAAATATTCATACCTTCATTCACCCAGTTTAAGGTAAATTATTCAAACAGCTGACACATTTTCCTGCACATTAACAATTTCAGTGCAGTAATGCAATCTGTGCTGGGCTTGATTCTTGCCATCACTGTCACCCACAGCTGCTGGTATGAAATATAAAGGCCTTCCTCTTTGATGGATTTAATTGGTATGTCCATCTGAACATGGCACCACCACCTGGCACCAATTATTGAACAATACACATGACATGAACCCTAAACAGAGTGATCAGTCATAAAATAGTCAAATCCCACCTGCCAACTGCGTCCTGCATCCACTTCATTATGATAAACAATCAGCACCAGAGCACATCAATTATTGATTTCATTTGAAATGAAAATAAATAAGTAAAACCCTGCCTGTAGGAGAACACTGGAATATTTTCAGTGGGTGAAGATTCTCCTTGGTGCTTTTGTTTGTCATATGCTTCTCTACCTCCCTGCCTTAAATCTTCCTGTGAGTTCAAGTGCTTCTCTTTAAACCTCATATTCTACTGATTTCACTTCAACATTGTACAGGTGTGTCCTTGACAAAGTTAGAAGGGTGGTGGATACTCTCTCTCAGTAGGAAAATTCAATCAGAGGGCTTCTGCTGAAATTATGCAGGGGTGGTGACTGTATATTGTAGTGGTAAAATATATGCTATATAAGCTAAACTATATTCTATTCCTTATAGTCAGTTCTCAGTTCTCATGATTTGTCAGACACCAATTGGTTAGTTTTCCTTTAACACGCAGCTGCTTCTTCGGAAGCACAACACCTGATATCACGAGCACATCCTGACCCTTTTGATAAGCACTTCATAATCATCCTGTCTCAATCCTTCTTTGTTTTCCTTATTCCATAAAACAGAGGTACATTTGTGATTCTTTGTCAGTTCCTTTTACACTCTGTGTGACTGTGTACTGATCCTTTGCAAAGCTCTATTAAAACACCACAAAGACAATCTTGGTCTTCGTGCCTCTTCGCCATTTTCAGACTTTCCACCACAATATCCACTGAGTTACATCCATATTCATATATCATATATTTTTGTGTTTAGGAATTACAAGTGGGGGAAAATGTAATGTCACAGAGATCAGTGTTTCCCTAACTTCTTTTCTGGGGACCCACTTTTTAAAAAGTGACGAACAATTGTGACCCAATTTGGAATAGGACCGAATAACACATCTCGGGAAGAGTTAATTCTATCTATATAATGTGTGTTATTGAAAACATATACACATTAAATACTTTAAGAATGAGAAATTAATGTACTTATGCTGAGTTAACAGGTCATCTCATTGTAGTGTTAATAAATTCCATTTGTTTTATCATGTAAAGCAACAATAAATGTGTGTTTAGAAGAAAAACTCCCCTTTTCCTCTACCAGACTTTAAGTAAATCTCTTGCATGAACTCCCTCCCTCCTTCACATTCCCTCAGCCACTTTGTGACAATATCCTTTACATGAAGTTCCATTTGAATCATCTGACAGCTTCTAAAACTACCTTTCCCATAGAGGAATAGAATATTTTTTCAACCATCTGAAAACAGCAATCCAGTGATCATACCTCATGATACCTTTTTCATCCAGTTACAACTCTATTTTTGTTTGTTTGTTTTGTTTTGTTTTTTTCCCTGTCATCACACAACTGCAGTTGTGGTCAAAAGTGTATGCAAGGCTCAAGTGAGGTTTGCTGCTGATTACATGGACAAAGAAAAGGCCTTCTGGAGGAAAGTTTTGTGGTCAGATGAAACAAACTGTTTCTGTTTGGCCACAATGTTTTGAGGAGAGAAGGTGAAGCCTTTAACCCCAAGAACACCAAACCAACGTCAGGCATGGTGGTGGTAGTATGATGCTCTGGGTCTGTTTGGCTGCCAGAGAAACTGGTGCTTTACACAAAGTAAATGGAATAATGAAGATGGAAGATTACCTCCAAATTTTCAGGAAAACCTAAAATCATCAGCCAGAAGGTTGGATCTTTGACATGGTTGGGTTTTCCAATAAGACAGTGACTCCAAACACACATCGAAATTGGTACAGAAGTGACTAAATCAGGTTTTAGGTTTTAGGTTTTAGACTAGTCTTTCCAAACTCCTGACTTAAAGCCCATCAAGAACCTGTGGACTGTGCTGATGAGACAGGTCTTTGTCAGAAAGACAACAAATTTAGTTGAACTACACCAACTCTGTCAAGAAGAGTGGTCAGAAGTACAACCAGAAGCTTGTGGATGGCGACCAAAAGAGCCTAACTGAGGTCAAAAAGACATTTAAACAAATATTAACATTGTTGTATGTATACGTATATCTGACCCTGCAGATTTTGTCATATTTCAAGAAGACCTGTGATGAATTTATGAAAGAACCAAACTGCATGATTGTTTTTTATGACAAGGACAAGTTTCAATCATTCCATCATAGAAAATTAAGAGTTATAAGAATCATTGGAAAACTCCAAACTGCCATGATATACATGCTCTTTACAAGCAGATATAAACCTTTGACCACAACTTTATTTCTGTCACTGTCTCCAGAGAGCAACATCATGAATGCCTGTGTTTGTTATCCCTGTTTGTATGATTCTTCAGATCAAGACAAGCCAGTGTTGAGAGTAAAAACTTAATCACTCATGTATTAGCCTCACTGCACACTCCGTCCTGCAGGGCCACTGAATCTATACTGACCACCATTACTTCCATCCCAAAAGGCAACCATTCATGCAGAATAACTGTTCATACATGAAATCCATGGAAGACAAACAAAGGAGCACTTCTGTTATATCCACTGCATTTGGAAGATCCTGGATATTCATTCAGAACAAAATTTCATTGAGAAATCTTGATCTGAAACAAGCACATTTTCACAGCAGGATCATGGGGGTTTGGAGGCTACCCGAGCTGAGAGTGGGTGAGAAGCTGAGTCCACCCTGGAGAGGTTGTAAGTCTATCAAAGGACCAACACTGATGGGCTGTATTCACTCTCACTCCTAGAGGAAACTAAGAGTTTCCAGCTGACCTGACCTGCATGTCCCTGGGGGAAACTGGAAGAGGAAACTCACAGACATCAAACTCCACACAGACGGCTCATGGACTTGAACCCAGGACCTTCTTGCTGTGAGGTGACAGTGCCAAAACCTAAGCAATTGTTTTGTTTAATTATCGGAGCATAACGACTATCAGAAAAGCAGCTAATAGTCATCCCACAGGAACATATGCACTCCACATTTCTGGGATCAACTGAATGAGTGAGTAATTCTAGAACTGGAGGAACTACTCAAACTATTAGAAATCAGTATAGCAGGTTTAAGAGTTAGAAGCTGCATAACATTTTGGTTGAACAAAAACAGCCTGCATCAAAAATTTAGGAACAAATTCTCAAACCCACAACCAATCAAAATACAGCACGGGATTACACATGTATTACAGTGGATAATGTGGCACTCTAACATGCCTTTGCAGTATAAATTATCTATTCTAATTACATCATAGAGTTACAATTCACCAGGCATTCATCACACAGTCTGACATGCCTCACATCTGACACCGCACAGTCTGTGTACGAACACAATCTTGGTCTTGACCTGTATAGGATGAGAATAATGAAGATATAAAAGTGCTGTTATTGTAGAATAGAGTAGAGAGAGGGTGCACCAAAACAGCCAGAAGTATTATAAAAACCCAGGATGTGGAACTGTGTAGAACTCAGTGTGAAAGTCTGAATTCTGAGAATAAAATCAGAATTTTGAGAATCAGGTCAGGATTCTGAGATTAAAGTTACAATTATGAGTTTAAAGACAGAATTCTAACTTCATTCTCAGAATTCTAGAATTCTCAAATCAACTCAGACTCTAGAAATGTGTTGCGTTCAAATGGAATTCGTGAACTCATAACGCAATGTGGATCCAACAAAAAACGCCTAGTTCACACCTTTGTGAACTCAACACGAGGGGAGTGTTCAAATGGGCTCATCTCATAAACACTGTAAACACAACCCTTTTTCAACATAACATAAAATCAGACCCTAGAATTCTGAGGATTAAGTTGGAAATATGTGAATAAAGTCAGAAATCTGTGAGTAAAGTCAGAATTATGATTCTGAATTCAAAGTAACAATTATGAGAATAAAGCCAAAATTCTGAGTAAAATAATCTAATCCTCTTAATCGGAGACACTTTATAAAACTTTTCCATAAATTTTTGAAGTGGAAGAACTGTGGTTTTGAAAGACTGGCCACACTGAATAAACATGGTGGGTAAAATAAAAGCAGAGAACACAATGATAGCAAGAAGCCTAAGCTCATTGCATTGCTAATTTGAAGCACAACAAGCAACCAGCACTGAAGCAAACAGGACCACAGCTTACAGCTTGGAGTATAAATTAAATCTAAAACTGACCTGCAACACCTACAATCAGGAATCCTCAATTTATGTGTTTATGTAATTCCTTAATGAGTTCTGTGCACAACAACAGGATGGTGTGGGCTGGACCTTCCTCTGAGACTGCACTGTTGGCAGCCTTTTTTCTCTCCAAACAAACTTAAAAACGCCTTGACTTGCATAAACAGATGGTGATGGATCCACCGGCCCAGAAAAGTTCAACGGGTTTGATCTTTTTGTCCATCAAAACAGATGGAAATCTGACAGAGATGGACATCATCATCCCTGCCCAGACAGCTCTCATTAGAAGGTTACTGAGAGGAACATATAGAAACAGATGAGATGGATCAGAGAGGCTACCACCCTCACACTGCTGCTGGATGGAGATAAAAATGCAAGAGAGGTAGGCTTTAAATGAGGGTGCAGCTGAAATCCTTCACAAACAGTTTGCTTCCATACATGCTATGAAAATGATGTGAATCATATGCTACGGCCAGCACAGTCACCACGCCTCAAACAAACAAACTATAAAAAACAACAAACAATCTGACTGTACAGTATACCTCTGAGAAGTTTCTCAGTTTGTTCAAAAACACACACAAGTGACATATGATACACTAAACCAACTAACCATTAAAATGTTCAATTCATATTTCAATAATCTGCCACAGCAAATACATAAAATGACAAGACTAGACCCAAACCTAAGTACAACATGATTGGACCATGGTGCTATACTGTGGCCAGATTGTTAGATGTGTCTACAATCTGCATATGTGATATATCAAATGCTCATCTGCAATTTCTCAGTAATATTTGTTGTTATGTACTGAAGCAGCAGATCTCATGACATGGTTAAACTACATTTGGGTCAAAAAATGTTATAGATGCAGCTGCCAGAACAATACCTCACATTCACATCTTAAGATGTATGATTGTCAAGAAAACCTGACGCACCACTCAAAAGAGAAGCATGCCTTGCCATAGGAAGGTTTCGCTAGTGATGCATTTCTCGCAGTGTGTCTCTATAAATTTGTCCCCTTAGAAGACAAAGCCAAAACAAAACAGATAAGTATAAGCGCAGCCTTCTGAGCCGTGTGCCTCACCAGTTACTTTGACTAACTGAAGCAAAAGTCGATTTAAAGAGCAGATTGTCCGGCCTCAGCTCAACTTTACACAAGATGAGACCACTAATATTTCAAAGTGCTACCAATGAGATCAGCTGTATGTATCAGCAGTCAGATGAGATTACCAGATTTGTGAATAGGCATATAATTTACAGAAAAATCCAATGCTAAAGTTAGCTTAGCTGTTCATATACATTAGCAATGCCAGGCACACATGGTGTGTACCTGTGTTGTACTTTACCGTTGCAAGTGTCTAAGTCCTACCTCATAGTTTAAATGTTTGCAGCTGAAATCAATCAGTTCAGGTTACAGATGCTTTCCTGTCCTTAATCACAACATGATCTCTGTATTTGTAAGCATAAATCTAGTTATATGCAGGACACAGAATACAAACATTGGTCTCTGATGTCAAAGTCCTTATAGTGTCACACCATCTTCCCAACCACCTTCCTACAACTTCTGTGCAGTACAAGAACAGGACGCTGTCCACAGACCTAGAAACTCCCCAGTAGAGCAGCACTCAGTTTGTTTTTTCTTAATCATGTTACTACAGAGTTTTTCATCTGCAATTTTCTGCACATGCAACTTCAATAGAGTCAAAAGTAGCTGATTTTGGTAGAAAATGATCATCGAGGTCAACATCTTTGGGTTTAATTCCATTTGTTCATGCTTCAATACCAAAGAGGCTGAACCTTGTGATTTTTGAACTAATGAACAAAGGTATGAACACATTCATCACCACAGCAGATGAAACTATTCTCTCTTTACTCTCTTGAATCCAGATGAAAAACCCAAAGCTGAATGTGTGTTAAAGGGCAGCAGGTGTACAGTTGATGGGCTTTCTCCAGCCATGAAAAAGAACACTTGAGTTTCTGTTGTTGCTGGAGAAAGCTTTATACCCAGAATTAAGTGCAGCTGCCACGAAGGCTTCAGCCAGCAATTTGACTCCAGCTCGAGGAGAGCAATTTTCCTTTTAATTTTGAAAATGGTGATTTCAATAAGTACACTTTAACACCTTTAAGATGTATCCTCGTTTTACATAATGACTCTGAGCATTTCAACTTTTTTCTTTTTCTTTTTCATAACTGGGGCCTTTAAGCGGCGCAAAAGTCTGTTTGCAATGACAAGCAGCTGGTAAAAGCCCCATCTTCAGAGATCCATTTGACATAATGGCACTCTGAATATAGAAATTACCTGCCATGCAGTTGTCAAGGCTTCTGGACTGAGTGGTAGGATAACAATTCCCCAACAGCAGATGTAAAACTTTTCCATTTCCTTAAAACTCTGAATTAAGAATTGAAACATATAATACAACCGTTACAAAACAATGGCTTTAAAAAAAAAAAAAAAACTCTATGTCTATAGAATTCTATTTAGACTTCAGCAGAGTGCTGTCTGACACAAAGCTTTCTCTTCAACAATGGACTGAACACCTGTCTGGGCAGGTGTATTATCTATGCGAATATCGTTCAAATTTTCTTTTTGCCTTTATTCAAATTACACATTCAAGCATCTCACACTGTCAATAACAGAGGAAGAAATTAACTTGTGAAATCTGATATACTGTAGTCCTCATACTACTGAACTCTATTGTCTTTATGTCCTGGTTTGACCGCAAGGTCGACTAAATTTTCTCATCCAGAAAGGGGAGTCGGCTCCTGCCTGAACGATGCCTTCCATGTGTGACTGAAAGTTACAACAATGGAAACTTATTGATTTCTGCATAGTGTTGAACACTTACAAGGACTCATTCTGACATTCTGAATTTAATATCTGTATATGCATGTTGTACTTTGTGCGTATTATGACATAACTACAACTCTATATTCACTGTACAACCCTATGTTATACAATGACAATAAATGACCTTGAATTCTTGAGTCTTACTGCAGTAGTACCAAGTGCTGCACACATTTCAGTCACAACTGGATAAAAAACAAACTGGGCTGCAAAAAGCAGTGTGGCAGTTGTGCTGTTTGAGGTTTTCTAAATTATTTGTGATTTCTTTCTCTGCGTTGTACATAAACCTGTTATTCATGGGGTTTTAGAATTGATGTGGTGCATGTGATGGGGCTGTTGTTCTATCTCTGGTGTACTGATACTCCATCAGAGTACAGCAAAAAGTTGATATTTGGTTTCATGTTAGGTTGAACAAGTTACTCTATAGCTGTCATTCCCAAAGACTTTGTCAGGACCCACAGGTGTGTCACAGGAGATTTTATTTGGGTCCTCAAGGAAATAAAATACTATCAAGAAACTTCTGCAAAATTAAAATTTATATCTGCAGCACCTTTTATAAAGCATTTACATGTGTAGAATTTTTTTTTTTTTCTGAAAGATGGTTTCTGTTATTTTTGGTAGTTGTTATCACACTGAAGTTTCTTTGAGTATTCATTTTTGTCATCAGTTTGGTTTTAATTAGTTATTTGTTTATATAAAAAGGAGTTTTATGCCACCAATGACAGCTGAGCTGAACAACGGCTCCAACCCTGATCACTATAGCATGGACTCTCACAAGATGGCAGCACTCATATCCAGGAAATTTTGCTTTGGTTTTGTATAGTGGGAGGAAAGGGAGCCACATCATCCTTCTTTACTTCTGTCAGTGGCTCCACAAAACAATTTTAGGTGAGGTGCAATTACTACTGTGTCTATTGATTAAATATCCATGAATGCATTTGAAATTGTTCAAATCCTTAACAACAATTCATCAATTAATACTGTGTGCTGCTGCAGTGTTTACTTTTGTTTTTTGTCCATATGTCTTTGTTTTCATTTGAGTGTTTATGATCAGAAAACTTTACTGACTATTAAAATGCAGATGAAAGGTGTGGACATTAATTCAAATTGTACTCAGTACTCAACTACGATTTGAAAAGTAACTAAGTAAATTACACCTTGCAGTGCATACTTAAGTACGAGTAAAAGTACAGACTTGGGTAATCTACTCATAAAAGTACAAGTACCCCAAAAAACTACATAATTACAGTAATTTGAGTATTTGTAATTAGTTACTTCCACCCCTGAAAAAAATCATGGTTTATGCTTAAAACAGTCACTTTCACAACATTAGAAAGGTTCTCTGGTGATCACAAGCGCATGGTGATGAGGCAACAAGAACTAGCCAATCACAGCACAGTAGGGTGGGACTAGGGACTAAAAAAAACAACGGCTGCTTGACAACAGTTCTAGTCCCACCCATGGCACTGATTGGCAAATCATTAGTCTCCCCATGGCGCTGATTGGATCCATCGCTTTTTTCCATATAGACTGATTGATTGTTTGAATGCATTTTTTCATGGCACTAAAACAGATTAGGATGATTCAAAACAAAATGTTTCAGCAATAATTCCAAGGATGATGTTTCTATAAAATGATCTGATATGTTGCATTACTCAGATAAATAGAACACTAACCTTAGCTTTATCAGATGTCAGTGTGTATAGTTTGTAGTACTGCAGTGCCTCCAACAGCAAAGTGACACTGAAATAAAAGCTGTGTTGATGCTGATGATAATAATGATGATAATAATGTGGATGTGGTGGTGATGCTGATGGTCATACTGAGGCTCAACATCAGCCTGTGGTAAAAAATGCTAATGTTGCTTCGTTTCCTCTGAAGTACATTAACACATTAACGACGGTTATCATCTTACAACTCATCAAATGAACAGTAATTACACCTGTTCAGCTTCTTGCATTAAACATTTTGCTGGCACTCCAAATGTACCAATGCAATTAAGTGCTGACAAAATAGTGGGTTATACTGGGCTGCTTTTGAAGGGTCTCGTTCTGCCTCTCGGCTAAACAGCGACGTGAATGAAATGAATAATAAAGAGAAAGCAGCACTCAGACCCTGAGGGTGAGTGGCCCTGATGTAACTGAAAAAACACAAACTAACTGCCAGATGTGTGGCGTTACCAGCCAACACAAACACAACAGAGAGCGAAGTTAGATAGCAGCACAGAGACGCAGAGGAGGGCAGCTCTAATCAAACAGCTGTTGACTGGATACTGCTGAGCCAGGGGAGGAGGGGAGAAGGGAGGGGGAGGGGAGGGAGGAGAACCCCACCAGGACTGCACAAGAAAACGCCACTCCTAAGAAGATGATTGGAATTCAACAAGAGCTTCACCCCCCCAAGATTGGGATCAGCATGTGACAAGACCACAGTGCAGAGATGTCTTTTAACTCAAAAACTCCATCCATTATCCATTATCTGTTAGCGCTTATCCTTCAGAGGGTTGCGGTGAGCTGGAACACATCCCAGCTGACATTGGGCATCAGCCAATGTCAATGTAGACCAACCTGAGACCATGGGAGGGAGATCAATAGTAGGGCTGTGCATCTTCACTGGTCTCATGATTCGATTTGATTACAATTATCCTGTCAATGATTGGATTCCATTTGATTTCACGATGCATCACGATGCATTGCATCCTCAATTTTCAATATTACTGCACATAGCTGCTTTTTCATCAATGAATACAAGCAGTCAGATAACTATGAACTCCCTTTTTTACTGTTTAGAAAGTGCTTCAGAAATCAGTAATGCAAAAGTCTTAACAGTAAATTGCCAAATAAATAAATAAATAGTTTCATCCTCAAAAACAGAATTACTTCTGAAGTCTAGCTGCAGCTTCTAGCAACTGTCTTCTGCTCAAGTAACTGCTAATAAAGCTGCAACAATTACTCAATTATTAATCCATTATTAAATTAATCACCAACTATTTTGATAATCGATTAGTGGTTTTGAGTCATTTTTTTAACAATAAAGCATCCAAATTCTTTCACCAAATTTTTTCACCATTTCACCATTTTAATGGTGAAAAATGTGATGAAAATAATGAAATGAAATGATGACATGCTGAAAATAATTGTTAGCTGGAGCCTTATAGCAAACCAGAAATACTAATCAGTTAAACTATTTATCAATATTTTATTCAGGTACAATGCCAGTTACAGTTGCCTCTAAGGTGTTACGCAGCCACTGGCCACTAGTCAGGACTACAGCCGCGTCAGACAGCAGGTCCCTCTCGCCCAGCGCCCTGATGTCCCACCCAGTCCTGGATGTTTTTAATCAGCGGAGTCAGACAGATGATATCTTGTCAAACCAGTGTGGCTTTGCAGTGTTTTGATATAGAAAATGGAAATAAGGCTGAATGTAGGCTGTGACAGAATAATCTGATACATAACCACTGGACTGGAGTGATGTGTGACCACATTAAGCACAGACACTGACATTAACCTACAGACAGAGCAGCTGCTGCTGCTAGCTCTGCTAATATTAGCCACACTGTGTAGCAGGCTAGCAGCTAACGTCAGCTCCAGGTAAACAATGTTGTTTACCCCCAAACACTGTGATCCTGTTCGGCCTGAAAAGGTGAAGCATTTAGTGAGATGTTGTCATGTTTTGTAGGTTAATGTGCAATGTTCGTATTGAACGTGTTCAAAATACAATTCAGCAACTGCAGACTGTGATTAACTGCTTCAAATGACTCTTAGTACACAAAGTATTTTTCACAGTGTTTAACATCATCAGTTAGTAAGTTGTGTTCAATTTTAACTGCTTTCTGAGTATTTTCTTACTGATAGACTAGTTTAAATTAAATGTTGTGTTTAATCGACAGGGAAAGACTGGGTGATTCTCTTCCCTTTCTCAGAGTTGGGTGACAAAGTTGACAGCGTCTCCTAAATTCTTGGCTGAGCTGGGTCCCTGTTTTCTTAGTAGCGCCAGGCATTAGCTTATCAGAGTGAAAATGGCTAACATGGTTTCTCAAGTTAGTGGTGTTTTCAAGGTGTTTGATTTTTGTGTGACAGACTTAACACACAACGTGTGTCTTGTCCAGTTCATGCTTGCCAGCAAGTTCATAAAATCTGAAATGCGCTCAGAGATCTGTTTTTAAAATACTAAGTGCATTTTTAATCACTCGTTTTTGATAGTCACCTCCCTCCACCATATTGCATTTGCCCCATTCTCCCACAATTTAATAACCCTTTTTATGCCTGATTAAATCAGATTTTTGTAAAAAAAATCTGACAGAGTTAACTGAAATCTGGAACACAACTTTAAATGGCCAATATTTTCATTTAAGAAAATGGATTTTAAGACAAAGATGATTATAATAGCACAGTTTCATACCTATATTATTAGTAGGTATTGTTACTTTTATATCTTAACACATTTTTAAATTGTTTCAAGTTGACACAATCACCCTATCTTGACCCAGTACATCTGGATACATTATCAGATAGTAAATGCCTTTGTGTTCACACCTGATATTTTTAATGTGTTCTCGTTACCCTTGCTGAGATCTGATATCTGTTCTCCAGAGCAAAACCTGCACGTGAGTAATCTGAGGTGGTGGAAAGTTTAAAAATAGCAAGCACATCCAAACCTGTTAAACAGTGTGTGCTAAACAGAAGTCCATGTCAAAACAGTTGTTGCATATTGGGTTTTATATAATTTGGGGAAGTGTAAGCTTAATGTCCTTCATTCTGATTTGATTGTATAAGTGGGTTTCTAAGAGAAAGAGATAAATAAAAAAGCTTCAGTTTAGTTAAGATGTTTCATTTTGTCTTATTTCAGTTTGTGGCTCAGCCCAGCTGTGAGCAGCTGCTGGTGTCTGTGTGCTATGAACAGAGGCACCAACATGAAGTAAGCTATTGGTATAAGTTCAAAACCAACAAAATATATGTGCACAAACAAAGCACATATGGAAGACCTAAGAGATACTTTGGTGGTATTAGATGCTAATGACACAGCTGAACAAACTGTTGGCAGCAAGCCAGAGGGATGACGGCTGTGGCACGTATCGTGACCTGTTTTCAGAAAGACTAAAACACCAAATCAACAAGTTAAATTGAAACACAGGTTGACTTGAAAGGTCCAAATATTTCTTATCTACTCACCCTTCACTGAGTCAGACATGTAGTCTGGGAATTGTATCCACATCCAAGAACAACTTTCAAGGCCATAAACATATTCAATACAGCTAACTTTCAAACTTTTCAACACCATTTCCTCTAAACACCGTGTGCAGCATAACAGGCTTACTGTCCAGAAGATCTCTATAATAATATGAAAAGAAAATGAACAGCTTATTTCTTCAAGTGCTTTTCAAAGTAGTGCTGTAACTCTTAAGCTGTGGTCTAAGCCAAGGTCTTTATTAATAAAGCAGGTCTTTATTTTCTATCAGTAAAGTAAAAGAAAATATATGGTTCCTTAGTATATGTCTGTATACAGATATATTCTTGCTATGCAGCAGTTAACAAATACGCAGCAATATTTTCCATAAACATATAAACACTGCACTGGAATTCCAGCACAGTGCCAGAGAACTTTAACCCCTGTCAAACCAGGATAAATAATCATATAGAAAAACAGTGAAAAGAAATGTAAAAAACTGTATATACGGAACAATGGCACAGTTTAACACATACAGTTTAGTCTGATGGAGGACAAATGATAATAAAAGTTGTATGTAGATATTTCGTTTGTCTTCTTGACTTGACAAAGTGTGCAATTATTATATTCTGCTTCTTACAGCATGGACTAATATTATTTATCATTTATTTTATTTGATGGGAACACATATAGTATACATAGACAAGCTGAAAACGGCTGTCAGATGTAAGATGTAAGATGAAAGTATCATAGTGTTTCTAGCAAATGATAATTTGCAACACCCATCCCGTGATGGGCTTTTATGACAATGAGGAATTGAAACAGTAAGAAAAAGGAGGTAAACTGAGAAAATATCAGAAACTAACTAAAAACTGGATTTCGGGTGATCAGGTAGTGAGCTCCAAGACTTTGCTCCTTTCACAGGAAAAGCTGTCTGAGCAACAGATGTTCTACAGAATAGAACTTTTCAGTTGCCACTTGCTTCTCTGGTGGATCTGTTCTGTAGTTTCTTTATGTATTCACAGAGTGGCTAAGGACTAAGTCCACCTTCTTATGCTTAGTGCCAGAGCACTAGTAGCTCCTTGTGTTTCTAGTATTATTTATTCCACTCCCTACTGTCTCTGTCTGTCTGTCTGTCTGTCTCTGTGTGTGAGATGTGGCCATGACTCTCCCTCTCTCTCCTGGCTACCAGAATACCTCACCACCTGCACTCCAGTCTGACTACCAGCAGAGCTGCCATCCATCAACTCATCGGCCCAGCACCACTTAAGACCTGGTTTTTCATCCACTCCCTGCCAGATCATTGCATCGACCAGTTTAGTATGAAGCCTTCTTGGCCACCTTGGTATCCTGAATACTAAGTTTTGTCCTGGTGTTTTGACTAGTTTCTCCGAACTCAAGAATCACCTTAAACCAACCAGTCTGCCTGCCCACCTCACATTTTGCAGTAAAGCCCTGTACTGATCATCTTTGCACCATCTCTGTCCTGCTTTTGGGTTCACCTGTTAAACTCAACACATTTATATTTAAACAAAAGCTTTGCATAGAGAAAATCAAGGAAGTTTGCAAAACTTAAAAACATCCCTCCTCTTTACTGAAGATGTGGCAGTGTTACGTTACATCACAGCATTTTTAGTCTAATCTTGTATTCAAGGTGCAGTGTAAAGCTTGAGATCTGTGCCCGAACCCAAGGGCTCTGGGTCGGGTCAGGCCTTATTTCTCACATATTTCATGGGCTTATGTCAGGTTTTAGTAGTGGTAGTTTTTTTTTCCTCTTCTTTCTCCCCAATTTTGTCATTGCCTATTCAAATTCCCCCCATGTATTGCCCCTTTCAATGCCAGCTCCTTCTGTTTGTTACATAGAGGGAAGATTGTTAAGGAAAAAATGTAATTGTAATTGGGTTCGGGCTGAAATATGCTAACAAAGGGATGAGTTCGGGTCAGTTTTGGAGAGAAATTTGTTGGGCTTGGGTCTTGTCGGGCTCAACTTTTCAGGCCCAACTAAAGTCGTAGTGTCGTGTCCCTGCACAATGTGAGTGTGTTCTGTACAATACACTACTGATGTGTTCAGCTTTGTCCAGTCTGTTACCTGCATTGCCACCAGGGAACCTTTAAAGAACCTCTGGACAGTACATACAGACTGAGGGCTAAATAAATTCTAATAACAGACCACATACATTGCTATATAAATCAACGTCTATAAAACACTTTAGCTACAGCAGAAAATGTGTTATTATATGATGTAGTGAATATAAAATATATAAAGCCACAACATGCTTTATTGTAAAGTCAGCACAGCCTGCCAGATCTGTTCTGCCTCCTTATAGAAATACTATTATATTATACAAGGCTTGAAATGACAGGATAAGTGAATGCGGTGTTCTGGATTTTATTCATTTTTTTATGTTACAAGACTTGATGATAACATTTCCCTCCACCATAATGTTTGCCTCTAACACATAAACTCAACTGGCAGCCTATAAACTTTATTTATCCTCTTTATTTGACTTTTCTATAAAAATCTTTTCTTTAGGACCTGGATGGATGATGTCCAAATACTGGAGCATCATGCAACTCTGAAGGCTGCAGGTTACTGGTGGTGAAGAAAATGACTTTTCTTATGCAGTCCTGTTGAAGTCATGACAGAGAATTTTAGGAAACATTGGTAAATAAGGGAAATTAGAAAGAAAGTACAATGTTTTCTTGTTTTTAAGATGACAGAACCTGGGGTTCCCCTTCAGATGACTGTGCAGCAGCTGAAATACTCTAAATGTGTTTGTTTTGTCTGAGGGCTGCTGGACTTCAATAGTAAGGATGTGTGATATTGGATTTTTGCTGATATCATGTTGATATTTTCCAACTCATTTTGGCTGATTGCCAATGCTGATACCAATATATGCATATATTTTTGTTCTGCCAAATTGCAAAGACCATCAAGTCTCTCCTGTAGTGAATGAATATATTCTACTGCCTACTCATATTGTGATGGTCCGCTGGCAGATGCAGACATGAAATACATTTTTCAAATTAGGCATGTTCTCCAGGTAAAATAGCAAGACCACTGCTGACAGGTGTTTTTGTCTTTGTTCTTCATTAATTCTTCAGGATAACCTGTTCAGATGGGCACTGAGAAATAATTGCAAAAAGGAACTTTGGTATTCATTAGTGAGACTTCAAAAAACCTCCACACCACAGATGTAGTCATGTCACAAGTGCATAATTAAGGCATCATCATATTGGCCTGTTATATCAGCAGAAATGTTCATTTCACACATTAATTTTCACATTAAATGACAAGTCTGCTACAATCTAATTACAAAAAAACACATACCAAATATTTACGTTGCTCAGATACGGATACTGGTATTGGTACCATATGATTTACTAACCTGCAACAAGACCCTTACTGGTTACAAAAATTTAGTACTCATTCATTTTCTATGGAAAGACACTGATTCACCACACAAAGCATGCTGGGGTATCCCAGCATGCTTTGTGTGGTGACACAGACCAAGCTGTCAGTGCCCCTAGAGGGAATGCAAATTTTGAAAACTTACACAGTGCAATCAAACTGCAGCAACCAGCAACTTTGTGAACAGAGGTGGGTGCAACAAGGAAATGCCAAATTAGAAATGTTTCATAGTTGATAATCTATCAATGTAAAAAAAAAAATACAGATTTTTGCAATCATATAATAATATGTTATAGGATACAATGGGATGGATGAGACACTCCCACCCACCCCCACAAGCAACCAGTGAGGCAGGGAAGATGTCCATCATGAGCTTGGTCGATAATTATCAATATCAACCAACACAAGACTTCACTATCATGATAGACTTTTCAGCTATAAACCCAAGCCTACAGTGTCCCACAACTATGGACAATCCAGACCTCACTGTCAGCTGTCTTTAAAGGGACTATGTCTTTGGTAGCAAATTATCCCTGTGGACTGGGGCCTCATGTGAATTGAGTTCGGAGTTAATGGTCAAAATCCGGCCTTAAAACACAGAACAGAAGGTGACCCTAGTCTTTTTCTATACAATGAAAACTGCCCACAGTGGCAGCAGAAAACTTGCAGACAAATGTCTCAAAATCTGTACAAATAAAACCAAAACCATGGTTTCATACTACGAGAGAGGGAGAGGCATGTATCAGTATTTTAGGTTGCTAATTAAGTGACAACTAGGGATGTACGTAATTAGTCGACTATACGATTAAAACTATCACCCTTGCACATCAACACCAGAAATACTTGTAGGTTAAACTATTTATCAATATTCTATTCATGTACAATGCCAATTAACTGTGTCTTTTAAGATGTTATGCAGCCAAGCTCCACTAGTTAGGCTGTGGTCCCGTCAGACGACAGCCCCTCTCACCCAGCACAAATGTCCTGATGGCCCAACCAGCCCCAGACGTTGTTATCAGCAAATTTTGGCAGATGACAGCTCATAAAACCAGCACAGTTTGTCAGTGTTTTAATTTAGAAAATGAAAATAACGATGAATGGTTAGCTGTGTCAGAATAAACTGGTATATAAGCACTCGACTGGAGCAACATGTGACCACATTCAGCACAGACACAGACATTAACCTGCAAGCAGAGCATCTGCTGCTGCTAGCACTGCTAATGTTAGCCACACTGTGCGTCAGGCTGTAACTAACATCAGCTCCAGGTGAATGATATCTTTTACCTGCAGACACTGTGATCCTGTTCAGTCTGAAAGGGTGAAGCATTTAGTGAGTTGATGTCATGTTTTGTAGGTTAATGTGCAATGTTTATATTGCACAATGCAAAGTGCCACACATTTCAGGTATTTAAACTATGATTTGAGCCCAGTTTTAACTGCTTTCTGAGTGTTTTCTTACCATCAGACCCATTAATTAATCTAATTAAAATCTGTGTTCAGTAGACAAGGAAATTAGTTGCCAGAAACATCTGATAACTGACAACTGCAACATTTTACATTACCACTGTTACAGTGTAATACATGACATGGTCAACTGGAGCAACCTACAAAGCTGAAAACCTTTTATTTGCAAATTTAAAATCAAATGAAAATTTCCAGAGATGACAGAGGTTTGTAAAACAGGGCACACTGAGCCAAATGAGAGTCATTGATAGAAACCTGTAACCATGGATACCTGGCAGCGTCATAGGTGTGTTTATGTATTTGCCAGCATACACAACAGAATCTTTTTAAATTAGACAACATTACAGCTAACTGGCAGGAGCAGAACAAAACACAAATAGGCTTCCGAGCAAGACTATTACCAGAGACCCTGCAGCCGACGTCACAGACTCTAACAGCTGCCATACTAGCTGGGAGAAGACAGTCTATTCTCTGGCCTGCTCACATGGACAGTAAATGTATTCATCCTGACTGCTGAGAAAGCCACTTTCACTAAATTGTTGTGGGAAAAAAAATGACAGGAACATTGTGTAAAAACTGCTCAAACAAAAGAGGTACCAAAGCCAGGATTAATTTAATCATTTTCATGTTTTAATTGGTATAAAAGCCAGGCCATCCTGACCCTTTGTTTATTGCAACCCAGTGCACTCCAGGTACTCCAGCGACACAAACAAACAAACAGCAGTTTGAATGAATCATATCCACACTGACAAAGAAGAGAGCTTCTTTCATTCACTTTTTAGTAACTTCCTTCCATTCCGCTTCTTTCTCTGCTCTTTCCTCCCCCTTCTCTCCTTTTCCTCCTTTTTTCTCTTTCTTATTTTATTTTTCTCCTTTCATCCGAATCCAAATCTAAATTGGGCAGGTTTAATAAAATATAATATTGGCTGCAAAGTAGTGATGTTAATGATTAACTGTTAATTGGTTTACCACTGAGAAGGTTTTTGACTGGTAATCTGTGTTGGTCAATTTTCATACACATACACTCTCCGTTCGTACTAGAGTTAGAGTAGTTATAGCCTAACCCACTTCATTTAAAGCTTAAAAATCACTGCCTTGTCCATATAAGATTGGTCAATTCAAAAGTGTTTTGTTAGTGATGTGTGCGTCGGCCAGGTTGTATGAGTTATTAGAAAATACTACAGGCTCAGCCGGGCCCATCAAGTGAAAAAAAGCAGCAATCAGAGTGAGTTATTAATAACTGCATTGTGTGCAGCAGTTCACCTTCTATCTGCCATGCTGCTGCAGAGGTGCACATGCCAATGCATCCAATCAGTGATCAGAGTGCAACAGGTTAAATCCTAAAACTGCGACCCATTCTTTTTCTACATAGTGCAGCAGTGCAAACACCAGGCTAAAAGAAAACAGTCTAGACCTCCACATGTGGACTGTTATATTCTGTTAAAATTTACTCTCAGGACATGAAGGGAAAAAAAGGGAGAGGACGAGAGGGAGAAAAAGAATTCATGTCTTAATGAAAGCTTACTTGTTCTGCTGATATGCAACAATAAGGAACACATTTGGAACAATCTGTCAGTTTATTTAATAGCCTTGATCTTTCGATTACTGTGCATGCAGGAGAAACACTCTTACAGCTTTTCTGCTCCAGCTGCAGGATCAGCCTGTTGGAGAGTGCAGAGCACAGCACGATCCTGACTATTGTGCTGCTATTTTGCCTCTATAATGCATAAAGTTGGTGAACAAAGCCAACAGAAAAAGCACGTCTCAAAGGATAGTGCTTTGAAATGTCATGCTCATTGAGGCGGGAGCATCTTGTATTTCACATAATTTTGCATTTCTATAACCAGATAGTTTCTGGTTAAAGGCTATCAAAGAAAAAATAACTGAAACTGCCATCCTCAAGTCAAAGTGTGCACTGTAGCACTGAACCATCATGACAGCTCTATTCAATCATTAGCCATGTTTACCTAATAAACCTGAAGCTGTATCAGCACACACACAACATTAAAGGGCTCAGGTTGGGATCACTGTGACTCAGCACTATTCTGTGGTCCCAAACAAAGAATAGTGTTCCAACTTCCATAGAAAAATCATCTCAAAATACAATGCAACTTTCAAGCAAAAGATGTAAATGTTTTCTCATACAGTGATAATCTCAGCATTACAAACCATTCCCAGTATCAGCTCATCACACTGTTACTTGTATTGTGCTGCTGGAATTTTGTGGGTCTAAAACAAGGGTCTCAGCAGCTAAAAAATACTAAAATAATCATCAAAAATCAGCATTTTTTTTTTTTTGCAAAAGATCAGTGTCTCCAGTGTGCTCATTAGAGCACAACAAGGAAAAGGATTTACTAGACAGACCACTGAACTAGCCTATAAATGTTCAATATGTGCACAATGCTCCATGAACACTCCATGAAGTGAGAGCCACTGAACGCAGTAATGCTGTCGGCTAGTTATTATAGCAGCAGAGTGTGCAGCAGTTTGCACTGAAGGAAAGGATGTGAACACAACATCTAATGTTTATTCTATCTGTAATCAACTTTCTTACATCCCTTAAAAGAAAAAAAGGGAAGGAAAATCAATGGCTCAGCCAATTTTATTGTCGGCATGGTGCAGTAAATACACTTACCTTCAACCTCACCGGCTTCCCACGGCCTTGCAGATGGATAATTATAGAGAGGATGGAGGCACGGGTAGAGAGAAGCAGTGCTCAGGCTGGGGGACAGAGGGAATAGAAAATAACAAGACAAGTTTAATTACTGTAGGGTACAGAGGACTAATAAGACTTCTCTGTCACATTGTGATCAAACATATGGGGGTCGTGAGCCGGGATGTTACGCTGACTGATTAAGGATGAGGCCCATGTGACAGCTCGCTCTGGCAGGAAGCCGCTTCACTATTGACAAAGAGAGCCGAGACGCCCCCAGACACTTCCCAACAGGTATGTTAGCCCACCTGTAGCTCTGCCTATGAGTTCAATTATCCACATACACATGACAGGACTTTAACCCACGTTATTATTATGCATGTGTCAAGGGCTCAGGCATCAGTTATGAATACACACATGTAATATACAGTATAACTACACTGTATAGATACTGTATGGTCAAACTTGCAGAATGCAGGTAACAGCATAGCTGACAGAGAACAAAAATAGTTATTGTGAAGAGATATGTGACAGATTCACGCTTGGAAATAGAAAATTGGCAGGAGTGTTGGAGTTTTGATGTATGTTAGTTATATACTGCCACTTTGGGCCCTATTCAGATGACCTATAGGCCATGGTCTGAAGAGTATGGCACAAGTGCATTTAGGACATGTCTAACTTTTAATCATGTGAATGTTATGTTTAATATTTGTATATTTAAGTATACATTAAACTAGTTAACAGATAACCTTAGAGATGCACCAATTTCTGTCTTCTCTACTAACGCCAACTTCCTGCCAGCATGTGCCCAAGTGTGTGTGGTTGTGACAGTACTGTCTGTGTCCTGGTGTGCATGACATGACCATCATGTGGAACATGTGTGTGTGAATCTGTTGCCAGTTGATTGGTGCATCCCTAGATAATGCTGTTAAATTTCAATTTCAAATTTCCCTTAGCAAAGAAAAATACAGTTCTGAATGAGCTGATTACATTCCAGTATTGATTGTTAATTTCCCTCTAAGGTGCATTTTGTATACTAGTTTCAGATTCCAACATATTCCTGCATGTCTCGCCTTTATGTAGCCACTCAGTGCAGTTACAGTCATTAAAAATGAGAAAAATAAATAATTTGCAGTGCTTCAGGTTCACATGCCTAAACACCTTAAAAAATAAACCAAGGTAATGCAGATGAAATATTTACTCCAGCCTACCTTAATGTTTCTTTAATTCACATTACATCATGGTGTCTTTTTATTGAGCTGTGCAAGGTAAACGACACAGTGTTCATGTCTAAAAGCAAAAGCTCTCCCAGCTAACCCTGGAATGTGACAATGTCTGCTCCTCATATTAAAAATGTAGCTGTGTGTACTGAGGGTCACCGGGGAGGCAAAGCATAATATTCTAACATTTACTTTAACAGACCAAAGTGAAGATGAAAAGAAGGCAATAAAAACCAGTAAGAGCTCAAAAAGTCAACTCAGTCAAACTCCCATTGCCTCTGTTTACATTTTTGATTTGCTCACACAGTTTTAAGTATACACTTCAACATCTGCCACCACTGAGCATCTTTATCTCACCTCCAGCTGCTACACAACACTGCATCATGGCTTCAAAAACACTTACAGAGGAAATGAATTGAAATTCTAATTGTTTAAAGCACTGCATGGTCTCTTACTGCATATTTATGTGTTGCATGTGGATTGACCACTGAAAGCAGCAAACACACCTGGATCAGCTACTGAAACTGTTAGAAACACAGTGTAGCCAGACAGCAATCAACACTTCACAGTGTGTCTGCAAAGAAGCAACACTGTTGTATGACATGGTAACACTGAACCCATAGTCCAGTGTTATCTTCTGCATTATGTCTGTCACGTCCAGATGGTGCATTCACTTTGTCCTGTGGATCTTTGTATGTCACTAGACAATCTGAATCCCAGGAGTGGACATTACTGTAATTAAGTAGTTTTTTGGGGGGTATTTAAGCTTTTATGAGTAGATTTTCAAGTCTGTATTTTTACTCATACTTATGTATGCATTGCAAGGCATAATCCATTTACTTAGTTACTTTCGATGATGATAGTTGAGTACTGAGCACAATTTGAATTAATATCCAAACTTTTCATCTGCATTTTAGTAGCCAATAAGAGGATCTGACTGCAAATGGGCCAAATACTTCAAAATATTAAACAAGGAAGATGTCAATTGTGCTCTGTGCTGGAGGGATAAAATCCACTGGACGGATGTTTGCTGCGACATTTGGAATCTCAGACAAAATTCCAGGTGAAAGCCCAAAGCTTCAAGAACACTGGATTTATATTTTATCCAAAACACATCTGGGTGAAGTAGCGTATGATGGATTTACATCTAGCAGTTGGCTGTGGCAAAAACAACATAAAAACATTTAAAAAAAGGAAAATCGTATGTACAACCAAAGCTGCAACCCCCAGGGTTGAACAGTGAAGCTAATGTCGAAGTGCCAAAAATGTGTGTCCACTTGAGGCTTGAGTCAATCCTCATAGACATCTGTATTAATATGCCCAACTTTACAGCAGAAATAAACATGTTTACACCCTGGTGCCAAAAAAATAATAACTTCCTCATTCATGAAAACTGTATGGGGACACATTTTTTATACACTCAGCTATTTAAACAATAAAGTTAAAAGTTATGAAGAATTAAAAGTGTGGCTGTTTTGAGTGATAGGTGAGTGCTGTCGCAGACAGCTAGCTGCTTGGTAGCTGCTTCACTGATGAGACAACAGACACAGCCACCACACTGAGCTTCAAAGAGGCTCTTCAGAAACCTATGGGTGGCATCACAGGCGCTAATTATTATACTGTCTATGGTGTGACCACTCAAGGAGGAAAGCACCAAGAATGGTGGATACAGTACATATACACATCCACAAAAGCAGCCCCAGTTTGCACTTCAGCATTTTTGTTGAATTTCATGTACTTGCATGATTTTTGTGATATCATAGTTGAATGAACTTTTTACAAGTTGTTTTAGAGAAAGGCATCAGCTAAATGAATTTAATGTAATGCAATGTAATGTAAATATTACAAGATGCTTAGTATAATATTTTATAGCAAAACAACAGTTCTTAAGATTTCAGAGCTCACAGTGTGTGAACACTTAATCTTGTTTAGTTTAGGAGGCGAGTTCCAAGACTTCCAAAAAGGTAAAATCCCCTGAAAAGTCACAGCAGCAGTCACAGTGAGCTGAGAATCCATTCACTTTAATTGGTATGCGAATGCAGCTTGCTCAGCAGGATGGAGCTTTATCTCTGAGTGGGAGAGAACACAGATGGTCTGACTTTTAAAAAGCTGATCGTAACCTGTGGTCTGTTCAGGGAGGGTCTTTTGTTTTGCTCCTGTGTCATCAACTGACACGTACACTAAAGAGGGCATGATGTGGGGTATGATGGAAAGTGCGACCTTGAGTTTGAGGTCCAGTGTGTAAAACTTAAAGAGTTTCTCTTCCATGGAGGCCACTATGTTATACCACATTTCTGCAGTGGCTCAGAAACTAAACACTGGCTCTAGATACAGCCTTTCGTATGCCCCCACGGCTTGTTCAAGGGGGAGGACAAGAGGGTTGTCATGGGTTGGCCACAGTCGGCGAGACATCACCGCAGTTAATTAATTAATTAAAGCCCTATGTGTCAGAACAGAAACATTGCTTGTATTGACCTGGTAATGAGAATGGACCGATTAACCAGCACAGAAATCTTAAAGATTGTAAATTTAGGAGTGAAATCAAAAGTTTAAGAACTTTTTAAATAAAGTTGACTTGACATCTTATTGTATATGAGACCTAACCCTTGAGCACCTCTTTAGCCTCTTTTCCTTGGCTGCGTGTCGTGCAGTTAGAGGACGGTGCTGGATTGGATTGCGACAGGAGAAGCCCATTCATCACAGCATCAGCTGCCCAGCAGGCAGGGAGGCGAGCTGGCAGCGCCACTGATGGACTGGCAAAGGCCTCATATTACCACAGCCCCCTGGTCTCCCTATAGCCTTACTGATGAGCTCCTTGCCTGCCATCAGCCCCAGCATTCCCTTTCCATTTCTCAGAGACTCCCAGGGGTGACAGGGAGGCGTTGGGTGGCTGATAGCGAGAGTAATTAAAAGGGCTGATTAGAGTGACGGAAGGAGGACACCCAGGGAGAAAACAAGAATCTCTCTCAAGACTGAGAAGGGGAAGAAGAAAAGCGAGGTAGAAAATACAGTGCAGATATCACATCAGATCAGTCTTCAAGTTAACAGGAGAAGATTTTTCTTTTTTTTTGTCCTCAGTCACTTCAATTGGGGCAGAATCTCAGGGGACGCACCGTCACACAAGTCCCAGAAATACTGTACAGAGCCAAAGAGATGTACTCTACTGAGAGCCTTTCAAGGTAAAGCCAAGAACAAGACTGTTAGGCCTACTTCTCCCTGTCACACTAAAATAATTGATATATCTATATTTGATTCCACTATTCATACAACAACACGTTCAATCAACAAGAAACAAATATTTATCCAGTGCTCAAGAGAGTTATGTATACAGCATTATAGCATGAGCCAATTTATTAAATGTGAGAACATACTTAATCAAGATACATATACGACAGAATGCTCAGCTTTCCCTGCTTTCATCCTTTATCCTTCTTTATTTATTTATTTATTTATTTATATCTGGGAGCTCTACAGATGCTGTAATTTGCTTAGAAGGACAAATTTATGGGTTACAAAAGTGTAAACAATTCCAGTTTTCAATTGCTTGAGAAAATGGGCCGTATTTATATAGCACTCCAACCACTCAAAGCGCTTTTCAACACATGTCACATTCAACCATTCACACACATTCATACACTAACGGCAGAGGCAGCCCATGCAAGGTGCTTTTCTTCTCAGAAACTAACCAGACACACAAACTCACACACCGATGGGCAATTTGAAGTTTAGTATCTTGCCCAAGGATACTTAGACTTGAGGGAGCTGGGGATCGAACAGCCAATCTTCCAATTAGTGGACAATCCATTTCCACCACTGAGCCATGGCCGCCCCACCTGAAAAAGTTGTTATACTCTTGAATTTCTTAAAATATGTTGCATATAAATAAGTTTGAGAGTTGAGATCTCATACAGAAGTGGTTTTTGTCAGTATAGAAAGTAGAGCGTGGTTGTTCAGGGATGTATCAGCTCGAGTTTTCATCTGTTAACGTCTTAGAAGACTATGATGGATGCAGCGGTAGCAGTAGTTGGGCGTCAACCACACGGCTTCGTCATCAGCTGCCTGTCAAACATAACCTTTTAGTTTTCATGAACCAGCTCACAGTCAAATTCCTTGCATGTGCAAACATACATACCCACTAAAGATCTGGATCTGACATCAGCCATGGCCTGATGGCCAGTGGCTAATCTGCAGCCACCAAATATTCCATGTAAGTCGCCCCCTGCGGCCATCAGATTTTATCCCCATAATGTCAGCTTTTGCCCACACCTCACAGTTTCACAAACATCTAGATTCCTCCATGCCTTTCAGTTTAACGTACGATACAACATTCTAGCTACCAATATGTCAGGGCTACTGAAGTCTGGGTTTTTACTAATCTTACTCAGACTGCAGACATGATCATTACAGAAGAACCAAAAACATAAAAGGTGGACTATGAAAAAATAAAACAGAGACACATAGCTAGTGTCTGACACTTAAGAATCTGACACATCTAGGTGATTTAGAATCCCTCCATTTAAATGCAACAGGCTGAAGAATCAATCTATCCTGTTGCTAAACCAAAATCTGTGAGTTGCTAAGTGAGCTCTAGATTCTTGTATTGTATCATATCATATCTAAGGATGTAATGTACTGTGACGTATGCCACCAGTTTCCTCAACTAGGCAAGAAGTCGAGAAGTCTTCAGAAACACAATTAATGGGAAAAGTGGACAACATATGTGTCACAGTTCAGAAAGGCTGTGTTAAATGTACAATATGTAAATTCTGCCTTCATGGGTCACTCTCACATTAAAACAATAACAAAAGACGTAGTTCGTTGACATGATGAAGTAGCATGGGATCATGGGAGGTTTTATCTTCATTGGTAAACAACCATCATTACTGATGAAACTCCTGATATGAGTCAAGCAGAAGTTGTGTTCATGGACGGGCTAATATATTAAAGTTATATTCATGTTATGTTTAGTCACGTTCTCAGACATCCTTCCTCACTCAATTTCTGATATATACCATGTTTACTCTTAACTTATAACAACTAGTGGAAACACACAGTTACCTTGAATAAATTACAGATTAGTCTGGTTTGAACATGGTTGGAGACATTTACAATAATTAGTTAACAGCTCAACAAAATATATAGCATGGGTCAAGCATTTTTAAACATTTTATTGTGGAAATATTAGTATTACAGCTTTAAGTTGCTTTAAATGGTCTTTTCTACATTCTTTTTTACATAAATTCACATTTGGGCCAGCAAAAATTTACTTTGGCAACCAAATTTAGGGACTGGGTGGCAGGTTCAGATTTAAAGCCAAAATGGATGGAAAGTCCTACAAGGCCCCTAAGTAATGACTACTTTGAATATCTACAATGCTAAACTTTGTCTGCGGATGACAACCATGTTATACCATCAAAAGCCCCATGACAAGTAAGTGAACCTTGAGTAGAGATTGTTCTGCCAAGATTTTTTTCACACTATATTCCCACCACAATCAAAACAAGGTTAGAAGATAAAACCATGTGCATGTACACACACATAGATTATTGTTTGTTTTAAGCCTGTTTTAAATAGTTTAGTTTTATATATTTATTAACTTCAGTTTTTAAGAGTGTTGGTTGATGTCACTGGCCTATTAATACACAGACATCAAAGCATTTTCAAATTGATTTAATCCCCTGTTATAGTATGCAAAAATCAGCAAACGCCTGTTCATATTTCAGCAGCCTGAATCTAGTTTGAGGACAGCGCATCCATACAGGGTCAAGGCTGAAATAACCTCAATTAGATGAAGTCCAAAGCACACAACCCCAAGCACCTCCTGAACACAGCAGCACCCATATAACATCCTCAACTTACAACATCTTGCATCACTTTCAGTTAATAGCACATCTGATACAGACTTCACGTACTTGCATTTAAGTAAAGAAAGTGAGCGCCTGAAATCTAAATATTACAGTGGTAGGAATTCATTTTTTGTTTGGTATCTATTTATAGGACTGTTGAGACGGATCAGAATGAAAGCATCTTGTTTTTTCTTGTCTTTGGCTTGAAGAAGACAAAGACAGAGAGAGAAACAGTTCATGCTCAACAGAATTATGACACATCCACACTAAGTGCTCTTCAAGAGTCCTCTTGGCACAAAGGCATCAAAATGCATTTCCATTTGAGTGGCTGGAACATACATACATGTGCATTTGGATTCAACTCAAGTTAAGTTTAATTATAGCTCAGTACCACATACAGTCTCCTGGCCTGTATCAAGCTCCCTGGTGAGTGAAATCTTAACTGAATAAGCTCTGTTGGAAGTTCTGGCTTCAAGGATGTGTTTGCTCTTTCCTAACAAACAATCTCGTGCAGTAATGAGAGTTACTGCTGCCATCTCAGAGCAGCAAGGGCAGAACTAAGTTGTTCTAAAGTGTCAAAATGTCTTGGGGAGGAGGTCGGATGCGAGAGTGTGAGACAGTGAAACCAGAAACCATCCATCTCCTAAAGACAGTCAACACTGATTTCTATTAACCATGAACATGATCGCTCCCTAACTTTGACCAAGAGGCCAAATGAGAACCATATGGAGGACAGATCAGAAAAGACTTTCATGTTTTGTTTTTTTCATGATTATATGCGTTTGGACGGCACTGTCAGAAAAACAGCATGCTGCTAGCCAAAAAGCTAAATGAAGGATGCAGGGTGAGGGAGAGCGAGAGAGGCATACTTAGACGATACTGGAAATATTGTCATTATTTTGACTTTGTCTGGCTCCTCAAGAGAGAGAATCTGTGGTGACGGAATCTAATTTGAAGGCCTCACTCAAAGAGGTGGACTTTGTTTCCACCACAGCCAACATCTGGACAGCTTACATCAAACTCTGTAGCACAACAAGGCCACCAATAAGGTACAAAGGTAAGATAGTCATTCACAAGTTAGGTATCTAATTATTTTTTATACCAAGTAAGTAAGCAAATCTGTCCCATGTTAAAGAAACAGTTATCATTGGCCTGACCAGATCCACAATGGGCAGAAATCTATCTGAACAAGAGGGTGGCCAGGCACTCAGAGCAAATGAAACATTAGCTCGGAGATTTGTCTTGATTTCAGTCTAGCAATTTCAACACAAGATTTAAAATTGTCTGTTGTTATAAGAAACTATGGGATGCTAGTATGTTGTCTTTTCATAATCAAAATTCTGAATTCTCCTATCAAGGCTGACACTGAGGCACGTTGGGGTCACTTGAGTGAGTCAGGAATCTTCCTGATTAGAAAGTTGCTTTGAAGTTGCTGAACATTCTGACATGTATGACAGATGCAGGATGATGCTGCAGTGAAGCTTCTGGATCTGTTCCAATAGAACTCCACCCAAGGCAGCATGGTTCTTGACGCAGAGTGACCTTGATCGCTGCTCCTATCTAATGAATGATGGACTGTCAGAGTGGGAAATTTCCATGGCTGAGGGCGAGCATACTGTTCTGAGATTTAGATTTTTCTGGAACATATAGTGTTGTTTTGTAAATACAAGAGTTATATTGTATCATCAAGTGCTGTTGAACTAATGACTTCAGCACCATGAGCATTAAGAGGACACACATTCATAAGCTTAAAGAGGCAATAACTGAGATTTTTTTTCATTAAACATTAAATGACCATTAAATGCCTGTTAAAGAAACACTCCCTGATTAGTTTAAGTACAAGATATCATCACCATATCCCCCACATTCCTCCCAGCTCAGTAACAGAACTGCAAAACATGCAACAGAATTATAAAGGTAGGCTGGTAGGGAGATTACACTGCAAAATTGCAATGAGCAGGATCCATTGTTTTCCTGAGGAGAGAGTAAAATTGCTGAACTTAACAGTGTAGGTACCTGAGTGCATACTTGCCAACCCCTCTGATTTTCCCCTGTTCCTATTTCCTCTGGAATCACAATTCTCCTGTATTTCTCCTTATTCCTGACAAATTTTCACATTTTTTCAAATCTTATTTTCATTCTTTAAAAATCCCCAGAATGCAGCAAACAAAGTATCTGAAACTCAGATTTGTGTGTATCAAAATTCTACGCTTGGGTGCGGTGCACCAGTCAGATTTTCCACCTTGCCGCTGCACACAATTTCAACTTTGACCATGTCTGCTGAGTTTTCAAAGTGCAATCACTGAGACAGCAGTTAGCTAACACATAACCTTTTGTGACTTGTGATTGACAAAAATACATAACATGTGTTACTGTATTTTTCGGAATATAAGTCACTCCGGAGTATAAGTTGCACCAGTCAAAAAATGCATCATGAAGAAGAAAAAATAACATATGTAAGTCGCACTAGACTATAAGTCGCATTTTTTTGGGAAATTTATTTTAACCGTTGTCCGGCTCTGATAGAGAAGCGGGTGCGTTGCATGAAGCGGTAACACCAAGAAGGTCCTCCCGCAAAGTCATTCATATTCGTTGCCTTGGCAACTACCAGGGCGTGGAGACGTACCTGCACCATTGACAAGCCTCTCCCGGCAGCACGTTGTTCAAGCACCCATCTGTGAACTTGTTCCTCAGCTGTGGCCATCTTGCTTTCAGCCCGCGATTAGCTTTCTTTGTTTTCTTCATTGCAGTAGGAGTAACCTCCGCTTTTCGCCAGTCCCTCACAAGTTTCTCACTCAGTCCAAACTTTCTTTCTGCTGCTCGATTACCGTTTTCAGCTGCATATTTCACTACTTGCAGCTTGTAATCTGCAGAATATGATTTTCTTTTGAGGGGCATTTGTGTTCAGTCTTTCTCAGTTGTCTTTAAGTTAATGTTTAAATTAATTTTCAGTGGTACAGGAGTAGCAGATACCGTCAGTTGTCACAAGCCTAGAGTGCCCTCTCGCTGCTGTACGTAATGTTTACTCCTTGGTCATGTCGGTCAGTGTGAAATAACATTTAAGAACATGTGAAATTATATATTTTAATTTATACAAGTCGCACCTGAGTATAAGTCGCAGGACCAGCCAAACTATGAAAAAAAGTGCGACTTATAGTCCGGAAAATACGGTAAGTCACAGCCTACATGACCAATAGTAACCAATATCCATATGAAACTTCACTATCGTGATAGGCTTTTCAGTAGATGTGTGTATCTCACTGACTGAGACTGATTCAATACGTATCTTGATACATGTTCAACCATAAGCTATATCTTAGAAATTTTTAAATAACCAACAATTCAGTTCGATTCGATTCAGCTCTGTCACGATACGATGCAATACAAGTTAATGAAATGAGTGAATCTTTACATTTTGATTCAATTAATGTTACATTTGTAGAGTGCTATTATTTGCAAAAAGAAATCCTCATAGTTTTACTAAATATAGTAACAGTAGAGACAGAGAGAAGGAGACATTACAGTGGTGTTAACATCTTATTATGAGTCTCATGTGTAAGTGAGATACTGTAGACTAAATAAGAATCTGTGAATAAACTTTGTTGTTTATTAAAATAAATAAATGTCAGTATTTCTGCAGTAAGATGATCTGTTGCTCTGTTTCATATGAAGAGTGCTGTGGTTTGGATCAGTGTGGAGGAACAGTGATGCTCTGTGTTACCTGCTCTCACAGAGACATGACGTCTCTGTGGGTCAGACTCATGGCTCTGTACTCTGTTGTCAGACATGTTTTACATTAATAATTTGCAGCAGGGCTTCTCATCTTTCTTATAAAACCCAAAACTTATTCTACATTTGCACGTCATGAAAGTTTGGTGGTGTGGCATGGTACAATGTCACTTCTGTCACTGTTTGCAGTGCTGCTGAGCACATGAGGAGGAGACACAGGAGAGGGAGGAGGGAGCGCTTGTTTTGTGTGACCGCGGTAGCAGGCATCCAGCGAGAGCGGTGCAGACACAGACAGGACAAGAGAGAAAACGAAGGAAAGTTAGACTTCACTGATGCCAAAAATGAAACATATACACATCCTAATGAGATGTATCGATATGCTAGCTTTTTACCAATAAAGGCCGTCTGAACTGATACACTCGTATCTTAACACATTAAAGTCTGATGCATTGAACGCATGAGTGAATTGTTACGCCTCTACTTTTCAGATATATTGTGGGCATCATTCTTTATAGTGTACTGCCATATAACAGTGAAGTGCATACTAGAGTCAGCCCATCAATCTGCGATTGGCAATATCATCATCCCCCCTCCCACCTCCTCCCGTCCTCTCAGGTCTCAGCTGAGAGATGTGCGCCAGCGGAGAATTCACTATGTTACACATGCTGCGTACGTTCACTACGTCCAACAGACAAAGTAAACTCATTAAGTGTTTAGAAATTACATGTTCTCACACTTATTTTCCATTTTAAACAGAGAAATACAACCATACACCTAAATTCAGGTTTCTCTCTTTTACAGAACTAAGACCACCATAATTGGCTCGTTAACTCATCAGAAAACACACTTAATTCAAACTTGACATATAAAACTCACCAAAACCATCTTTATTAGTCTGTCCACTCTTCCAACAATCACCAACTCTGGTTTGGTTGAATTAAATCCTTAATTCACTGCGTTAAAAGAATGTAAAGAGTCTCAGATCACTCATGGTCAGCTGAGTGGATGTGTACTGTGCCGCTGGATGAGAGCACAGTGCAGAGCAGAGGCTGTCACTCTGCAGACTATTACATTAGCAGAATAAAATGACAAATATCGTCCTAAAATTGGCCAAAAAAAGCACTCGGTGATGGATTCAGCCCATCATCCGTCGACAATATATTTGTCCAATCGGCCAACCCTAGTGCATACATACAGTATATCAGTATTGGAATATGAATATACACCAAATATCATTTGGCATTTCATGGCCAGTAGAACTTTATCAAGATATGTTGTTCTGAAACAAAGAGCTGGACAGACAAACTGACTGGCCTTAGAGCTTGAGATTTGTGCCCGAAACCCATGGGACCCAACAGGACCCTACAAGTTTGGGTGAAGTCAGGTCAGGCCTTATTTCTCTCATATTCCACGGGATCATGTCGGGTTCAGGCTGTACTATATTTATTTATTTATTTGTCTGTTTATTTATTTATTTTCATTTTTCTCCCTAGTTTAGTCCTTGCCAATTCCCCTCATGTATTGTCCCCGTCACTGAAAACTCCTGCTGTTTGGTACACAGAAGGAAGCTTGCTAAGAAAACTGTCATACTGTATTCAAGTTCGGGCTGAAATAAGCTAATGAGGGTCACATTCGGGTCGGTTTCAGACCAAATGTTGTTGGCATCAAGCCTCAACAGGCTCAACTTTTCAGGCACGATGAAAGCGATACCCTATGTGCTTGGCAAAAAGTCAAAAGGCTATACTTGTACCTCTCATGTGCACAAACACCAATAAATATAAGCAAGCAGAAGTATGGATGAGAAACCAGTAGGGGAAATTTTTCTTAACATCATCAAAGTCAGTTAGCAAGCACTGGTTGTACAGTACAGTACTTCCTATTGATCATAATTCTCTTTTAACTTGGACATTTGAGATCAAAAAAAGAGAAAATTTGACTGCAACCACATCACAGTGCAATAAGTATGCAGAATATCTTCAAGAGTTTAAATCTGACTGAAACATCAGTATAGTATAGTCTACAAGTAATGGAGAACATGCACCAATATACAAACAGCAGGCTATGATATAATGGAGATATTACATGTTTCCAAATAAGATCAAGTGAACACATTCAGAGCCCAGATTTAATCCTCAGTGATCATATTAATCCAATTAAAATAATTAATAGGATTTTATTTTCATATGCGACCAAGTAAAAGTAATATGTACATCCTAATAAATGCAGTTTGACAGGCTCTGTTGCATTTATGGCCTTTAGTTATGGAATCTTTATGTTAAATGAAGAAATGTGGCATTTACTGCAGCTAATATTTGCTATCTTTGCTCAGTGAAGCGTGCACAGATCCACCAGCTGGAAGATATAATGCTCAAACATGATAATACATAGATCAAATCTTCTGATATAAACTCATCCAATAAAACTAACAGAATGTGTTTTTTGTTTCAACTAAGACAAATGTCAAACTGGATTCTGTCCATCTTAAGAAATTAAGGGAGACCAATAGAGACAGATTTGTCCTTAATTTGCTCTATGAGTTAGGTCTGTGCCATCAAATGTAGTAACCCATTTATTTAACACTGGCCTACATTTTTTCTCTCTTAATAATACTCTTAAAGGAACAGTCCAGCATCCAGAGAAATACTATGTTTTCCACCTTATCCAGAGTCGGATGAGACGACCACAGCTAAAACCTACCAGTAATGAATAACCAGAGGCCACGGGTGAAAAAGGCCATCCTGCCAGTTTTGATCTCTGCTTATTTCGGAATAAGGGTTTTAGACTTTGTTCTTAACCTGTACTGCGTTGTGTGGTGTTTGTGGGTTCCTGCCTGTTGTGAATCAACACCATGGCACTTGCTATCAGTAGGGAAGCTACTTTGAAACTGTATCTAATTAAGCTACTCAAGGGAGACTTCTCTACTTAAGTTATTCAGAAAAAAAGTAGCTCAACACAATGAGGCTGTTCCACACCAAGAGACGTCTATTGTTAAGCAGAGGTGGCAAAAGTACACACATTCTGCACTTAAGCAGGAGTCCAGATACTCGTGTAGAAGTACATGACTTATTCAACTTCTTTACTCAAATAAAAGTGAAAAAGTACAGGCTCTAAAATATAGTCAAAGTATAAAAGTAAAAAGTCGTCCTCTGATAGAAATGTATCTATCTTTGTGTGCAAAGCTAACTGACCCACAGCTTTGCTCTGTGGTTGAATCTCCCTCTAATTGTCTATTGTTTCATCTTGGTACGTCTTTTACATCGTTTTTTGTTTTCTTATGTCTCATATGAAGTGTTTCGTTTTATGTCTTTTTGCCTTGTTACATCTTTTATGTAGTCTTTTTGTCTTGTCTTTTGTGCTTTATCATCTTAATACATATTTTCTGTCTTATTAAGTCTATTACATTATTTATCATCGTTTTGAGCTGTTTTCTGTCTTGTTTATGTTTTTTTTTATCTTGTTAAGTCTTTTACATAGTTTTTTTTTGTCTTCTTATGTTTTAAGTTGTTCATCTTGTTAAATCTTTTATGTGTCTGTCATCTTGTTATGTCTTGTATGTTGTGTTCCTTCTTTCTTTTTGCTACATCTTTAATGTTTTTTCATCTTACTATATCTTTATATACGTATCTCTTTTTTAAAATGACAAACCATCATGACCCAATTCACAACAGGCCTCATCAATGAATTTTGGGAGATTTACTTGCATAAATGTGCATAACAGAATGTTCCTGACCTTTATACTGCCATTTCCACATCACGTTATATTATATTGATGCAATGTATTGAAAACATATACATGTTAAATGTTTCATAAATGAGACATAAATGCATTTAGGATGAGTCAACTGGCCATCTCATGTTTAATGTCCTCTCATCTGGAACACAATATGGAACATTTTGCTCTACTTTATAAATGAGACAAAATAAGTGCATTTAGGTGGAACTGACAGGCTCTCATCTTTGTATTCTCGTTAGTAAAACAATATGCAAATTTAAAATGCTTCATGAAAAGTGTACTGCAGATATTAATCTTAATTTTGTAGAATTTCTTCCATAATCTTTGATTTTCTGAGGGACCCAAATAAAATCTCCTGTGGCCCACCTGTGGGTCCCGACCCGGTCTCTGGGAATGACTGCTTGAAAGCCTTTATATACAGAATTCTGACTTGACATCTCTGAATATCCAAAAAATAATACACATTGCATTGACACCACCACTTACAGGACAGAGCTGTTTATACTCTGTAGTGAGATGAGGAGGATATGTGCTTAGTTTGGCACAGTAAAGATAGATATCTAGACAGTTCACTTCATTCATACCTGCTTTAAGAGCTTGGCCAGCTCTTGTTAAGCCTGAGGCGAGGCAGCTGACAAAAACAAGCAGCAGTTGATCACTATACTGACACTTCCTCTCTCTAATCTTCTCACTCCACATTTTATACATTTTCTTTCACCAAACACATCAAGTAGATTTTCCGGACATTTGCACATATAATACAGCGACTACAGAATAACAGCACCTATGAATAGTTTCTTTTCCTTTTTTATTCTCCATCCACTTTATTCACCTTTTTCTTTACTGCTCCCAATTTGTGTGTATCCAGTTCCCTTTACACCACAGTCCCTATCACTGCTAACTCCCTCTGTTGGCCTGTGGAGGGTGTACACAGTCACGCATCTGCTCTGATACACAGTCATACTGCAACTCTATTCACCTGATGGGACTCACATCCTGTATCCTCCTCCCATACCAGCAGAGGACATCACAACAAAGACAAAAAAACTCATCAACTCCGCTGCCAATTACATTTAGTGGAGCACTCACTGAGGTTTGAGCTCAGAGGTGTGTGGTGACCGCAGGGTCCCCACACTTCAACAAGTTATGGACTGTTCTTTTAAATTAAATCAGACATTCTCTGCCAGTGAAGGTCACAGTGCAGACGAAGACAAATTTGGTCTTTCTTTCCACAATAAAATTGGAAAAAAGGAAAGAAGCAGCATCTGAATACAAACCATTTAGATGCAGAGAGATTGCAACCAGGCACTTTGGTGTGGTGCAGCCAATCAGCATCCTAGGAGGGACTACTGACGGCTATGGACGTGGTTTTAGTATTTTTTTTCACTGAAAGAAGAGCAAAGAACAAGACTGACGGCTTTTCTCCATGGAAAAGATGTTTTCACTCTTCTCCTGATTGGCTTGAGCAAGAGTTTGATTTACAAACTGGCTCTCCTGGTTAATCTGATTGGTTGGTTATCTGCCACATGTTTTCTGAAAGTGCCTGCCCTTTTCCAAACATTTTCTAAGGACGACTTCCCAGATAGTTCTGTGTAACAAACCATCCAGTATATTGCTCTGATTGGTTGTAGGTCATGTTTCTTTGCTCTGATTGGTTGCAGGTCTATCCAATTACCTGCAGATCTGCAGATTTGGTCTGCACATGTTAATAATGCCCCTTGGAGTTCTAACTGAGAGGTTCACATTTGGGAATTAGTGTGGCGGTGGCAGGTGATCAGAGCTGTATTAATTTACTGTTAATGCAAACTGTTGGTGCAGCTTCACATGTAAAGCCTTCTGAAGACATAGTTTGGAAAGACTTTTATTGTGAAGCAACATTTTAGGCACATCAGTAGCACACCTGATATCACAACAGAGCATTGAAGGGTCCCTATGGAGGTATTGACTCTAGTGGTGCTACAGAGCTGTTTTGCTCTGAGTTGGTCCCTGTTTTGTTGTGCACATGCACATGAATGCACAATGTGATTGCAGTGATACACATTCCTGCCAATGGTTTCACACTACTCCATTGATCTACAGGTTGTGGTAATGAGCCAAGACATATAGCAACACACCAACAAAGGCAGGAAAGAAGACTGTGAAGTAGTAAACAGGCAGGTGTCAAACTCTACTACTCCACAGGGCACCTTCACTGCTAATGTTTTTAATTTATTCAAAAGGAGAGATGAGTTAAAGTTTAGGCAATAGAAAGTCATTGGTTGTGGTTCATGGAAGATCATGCTCATTGTTGAAATGGTTTGAGATACGACGCAAAAGCTGGTCTTTAACGTGCAAGTGAGATGCGCACCCACAACTCCACCCC
This sequence comes from Lutjanus erythropterus, assembly GCF_056507025.1. Classification (NCBI taxonomy): domain Eukaryota; kingdom Metazoa; phylum Chordata; class Actinopteri; order Lutjaniformes; family Lutjanidae; genus Lutjanus; species Lutjanus erythropterus. The sequence continues at coordinate 1,943,726 of NC_139318.1, forward strand.
CCAACCCCACTATCAAACAACAACTTAAACATAGAATATATTTTACCCAAGCCCAAAAAGAGTGTGGTTTTGGTTAGTACTGTGGTAAGGTATTGTTAAGGTCAGGCAACTGCAACTGCAGAGATCAGGGTTACAGCTAATAAAAATGAAAACTTCCAATCTGCATGAAAGTCAGGAGTGCCACATAACCATCCACCCTCTCTCTTCAAGAGTGAGGTGATGCTAGAAAAGAACTGGCTTGTATAATCAACTTGTCTGATGTAAGAAATCAAAAATGCATATGGCTCTTCCAAACTGTCACATGCAAAGGTGGCATGAAAAGCCAGTCTTCATAAAGAGGAGGGATCTGCAATTTTGTTTAAATATAGAGATGAGGGTGCACATTTTAAGAAAAAACGCCTCTTGGAAGCTCACAGTTTTCCCTGGAGACTCCTGTTTTTCATTGCTCTCTCCTCATTTCCTCCCAGCATCACAATTCTCCTGTTTTTTTACCAATTTATTACATTTCACACTTCCTTTTTTTTCACTTTTTCATTGTCACTGTTTCTGACACTGTACAGTGAGAATAAGCCCCACGACTTGGACAGAAATGCAGCTACACCAAACCAGATTTCCTGGAAAGAAGAATTCCTATTTCTTAAGGAAAACATTAAATGAAAGGGGCATGCATTTTGTAAAATGTGCCAAGTCAATTTTCATCAGGACAGAGATTTAAAGAGATTTAAAAGTCAAATTAAAAGTATTTAACATAAAAATACTGTTGCAGTGTAAGTTTATTTTCATTCGTTAAAAGTCACCAGAATGCAGGAAAGAAAGTCTGTTTTTTTTTTATTTTGAAATCTCCCGTGTTTCTGGGGTCTCAAGGTTGGAAAGTATGCCAGGAAGACATTCATAGTATTCCATGGGCAAAGTGACAAAATAGCTGGGTAATAAATGTAAAAGAAAACCAGAGAGTGAAGTTCAAACCCTACTTTATTAAAAAAAAAAAAAACTGTTATAAAAACAACCCTGTACCAAATTGTGTCAAAGCTTCTCCAGGCCACTGATACTTGCATTTGATCATTTTCATGCTCAGATGTAGACAAAAAAAGACTATAGTTTTACTCACAGCAAATCACTGCAAGTGTTCTACAATTTCATGTTTCATGCTACAAACCACACATTCTGTGGCACAGTAAAGTCGAGTGTGGTGTATTTGACAGAGTTGGCAGTTGAGTGTGCTGAGATGCCACAGAAACACTATAAAGTATGGCTGTACTACACACCTGTGGCAGCTGATATAGATAAATTCATAAAAGGTGAAAAGGATACTTTTTAACCAGCTGTGTGGGTGTGAATGTCAGATTGAAGTGAAACAAACGCAGGAATGAAAGAACGGAGCCTGACCAAAAGCTAACTGGTTCTTGTGTGTGAGAGCGAGGGCTGTGGTTTTCAGATGGATTCATGGCACAAACTACTGAGTGGGGATAAATGACGATCTGCTGCAGACAGGCATTCAGCAAGCGCTGACACTGACGTACACTAAGCTCCCGCCAAGAGACGTGAGCCACCACTGCCACAGCAACACTAACAGGATAGACTCAGCTGAAGGGCATCAAAAATAAGCATGTTACTGTATATTCAAAAAGATCTTTCTTATTGGCCTTTTTATTGCATTTGAATATTCCAAAAGGTCATCCATAACGATGACTTATCCCTGTTGATTTATATACCCTTCTGCACACAGTAAGCCCAAAGAAATATAACATATCACACAAGACTGAAAGCATACAGCAGATTTCAAACATTCAGTTCCCAAATCTTTATACAGGTAGAATGCAAACTACAGAATAACCAGACTACAATTCCATGGTTTTGTCCAGCCATGCTGCCAAACAGCACTCTGTCATTATTTTACATTTGTAGATGATATGTGAAATCTCTTTTATAGTCTGCTTCAGTTAATGCTATTTCAAAAATCAACTCCCTTAAATTACTGAAAGGTATACAGTAAAACATCTAATAGAAGCCCCCAGAAATATTCTGTGTGGCCTCTAAACGTCACATGTAATGGATTATGTTTTAATCATTCCACTTCAGCACTTTCACTTTCAACAACTAACACTGAATGCAACACTCGCAGCTGCGTCAAACTGCATCCCTGTAACAAGCATCTGTCAGGTTAGTGTAACTGCTGCAATCTAGTGTTGTTGGTATCGTGTTGTGATGAAAAAGCTCAGACCACGGACATTTTTAACAGCAAAGAGGTAAATCACAAAATCCTCTGTCAGTTGTGACCATATAACTTGATTCCCTCTCCCAAGGAGTACACCAGCAAAAGCAGCATGTTCCATTCAATGCAGCACACTAAAACACAGACAGCATATCAGGCAGCAAAGAGGTTAACAACAAAATGCTCCATCAAGTGTATAACATCACCCAAGCACCCACACCAGGGGTCTGCAACCTGGGCCTCTTCTGTTCAACATCTATATGCTCCCTCTTGCTCAGATTATGGAATATCACAACATCTCCTACCATACTTATGCAGATGACACACAAGTTTATATAACAGTGTCACCAGATGACTACAGTCCCCTACATCTGTTAAATAAGTGCATTGATGAAATCAATACGTGGATGTGCCAGAATTTGCCAGAAAAACTTGTCCATGCTTTCATTTTCAGCAGGCTGGACTATGTAACGGTGTCTTCACAGGTCTGAGTAAAAAATCAATCAGACAACTGCAGCTCGTCCAGAACGCTGCTCCCAGAGTCCTGACCAACACCAAGAGAGTGGAGCACATTACACCAGTGCTTAAATCACTACACTGGCTTCCTGTGTGTCAAAGGATAGACTTTAAAATCTTGTTACTTGTCTACAAAGCACTAAATGGTCTCGGGCCTAAATATATCTCTGATTTGCTTATACGTTATGAAGCACCAAGACCCCTCAGATCATCTGGAACAGGTTTACTCAGTGTTCCCAGGATCAGAACCAAACAAGGTGAAGCAGCCTTTAGTTTCTGTGCTCCCCACCTGTGGAACAAACTTCCAGAACACCTGAGGTCAGCTGAAACTGTCGGTTTATTTAAATCAGGGCTTAAAACATTACTGTTTACTGCAGTTTACCAGTGAAGAGGATATGTTACATATTTTTAGGATAATCTGTAGCTATTGTTTTTATATTTGTCTGCTGTCGCTTTTGTTTTATGTTTGCTTCTTTCTTTATATGCATTTCTGTAATGTTTTAAACTATTTATTGTCCTGCTTTTAGCTTTTGTTTTTAATTATCTCAAATGCAATTTTAATGTTCTTTTATTGTTTCTAATTTAATGCATTTTCAAGTTCTGTAAAGCACCTTGAATTGCCTTGTGTATGAATGGTGCTATATAAATAAAATTGCCTTGCCTTGCGGCTCCAGGGCCACATGCAGCTCTTTAGCCAGTCTCCAGTGGCTCCATGTGACTGGCGAGAACAGTTATTTAGCCTTACAATTTAAGTTTCAATGATAATTGTTGCAGGGCTTTGAAAAAGTTGAGACAATTTAAAATGTCAAGGAAACATTGTGGAATAGATTTTTGTCCCCAAACCCCCAAAAAATGTATTTTAAAAAAAAACTGGTGATTCAGGTGACAGTGAATGATGTTTTTTATTTATTTCTGAAATTCAAAGATTCAAGTTTATCTAAAGAAGAATGGTAAATTATCTCAACTAAAGTTTATAGGTCAGCAGAACTTTTTGGTTGGTTTATTTCAAAACAACCTTGAGTTGGGGTCAAATCTCAAAAATATATTACAGTACTTGAAAAGAGAGAATTTAATAGTTGCAGCTCCAGACAGATTTTTTTTCTTTTTTTGGCCAAAAATTGCTTTTTTGATGAGTAGGGTGTAGCTGCAGTAGAGGAGGCTACAGTTGTCCACAGTTGTAGGACCACATTTTCAGGATGCTACTTTTTCGCCACAGTGGCACTTAACAAAGTGGACAACCAAAGACCACATTTCATGATTTAGTCATGTCATGATGGACAGACTAGTGTGAGTACTGAAAGTCAAAGTTTTAGTTGTTTATCAGACACAATTCTGTCATCTTGAACTGGACAGTAAAATTAACATCAGTTTTCTTAGTGTGATTAATGTTAATTAAATATGACAAGCTTATGATAGCTTGCTGCAACTGTTAGCCTGTTTGTTGTTGTTGTTTGTTAACCTGTCTTGGCACACAGACATTTGGGGCAACACAATCTTGTGTATCATGCATTACGGCAATTTCACAATGAAAACAAGTTAATTACAGGTGGTTGTGGTCACATATAATTAACCCCACCTGTGTATATTGATAGTGAAATTGCCAGAAAATATGCTGAAAGAGGTCATCTAAGATGTCCATGTGGCAAATTATATTAAAAAGTCAACTGGACAACTGTCCTAGTCTTTATCTTTTATCTTTAACTTCATTAAAGATCCAGCACCATTCTTCAAGGTGTAATTTTGATTTGAGCACATTGTTTCTTTTTTTTTTAATTTATTAAACGTTAATGAAACTGTAGTGTGATTTGTCAAGCCCGACTAGGTGTCTTATAACTACTTCTGATTTATTGACTATTATAATTAATTGTAGCAAGCACATTAATTCAATTTAAAAAGATGACAAAAGCATGTCAATATGATCCGTGTCTGTCAGCTAGATTTAATCAGAAATAGCCTTCTGTCTTCAGTGTAAATGCTTGTTAAATACTCATTGTTTTAACATTTTTATAAATTTGAAATAATCTTCTGAAATTGTGCCAACAGCCTGTTTACCTCACAATACATGTTATCAGGCAGTGTCTTCATTTTGACATAATTGTGTAATACAGGATGAGAAATTTAGCATCTTTAACAGTTATTATGGAGGAATATTCTGTAGGTCTACATCTGTGGAATGGACCTTTAAACTATAGGTACTTAGAAAGGAAGTATTATTTGAGTGGAATAAGCCTTCAAAACTGGATTGGGTGAAATACATCTTTAAAAATATAACAAAGTATTTGGATGGAATAAGCATTTAACAGCACTGTCTAAGTCATTACAGTACATCACAGAATTTTTGTGGAATAAACTACCTATAAGTTGTGACACGAAGTAGTATTTGGTTGGAATAAACCTTAAAAACTATAAGAAAGTATCATATCACTAGGTAGCGCTGTGGTAAAAAATCAAGGGTCCTAGTAATGTGGTCCTACAACTGCGGTCCTGAAACTGCAGCCTCCTGTACTGCTTTTGATCGGGAAGGTTTCAGACCTCTGCCCCACACAAGTTAGATGACACATGACTATATTAGCATAATATGTTTAAGCTAAACAAATTTAACAGCACGAAAACATGGAAATTACTATGACCCCAATGTTGCTTAGCCCTCTTACATAGGAGGAGGGACCCCTGAAAGTGAACGTAGGGGTACAAACATTCTGCATATTGAATACAGAGGCCTAAAAGTGTCAGTTTTAGGGATGTAATGCACTAATGTAATGTGTGACGACTGAAATCGGTTGAGATAAAAATGAATCGTGATGCCATTTTTAAAGAGCAGAGCATGTAATCTACTTTTAATATCTGACTGCATGAGACCGACCCGACCCGGAGAGAAAAAGGTATGTGTGCTTCTGACAAAGCTAGTTGGATATACTGTGCGTAATTTTGCGCACTTCAAACTTCAGGAACACTTTCAGATTCTGTTTCCTAAACCCACAGTGGTGTTAGTGGGATGGAGGAGCAAGGGTGGGAGGAGGAGATGAGGATGAGGAGGGAGAGGAGAAGAAGGAGGAGCACGGTCAGCTGTGAAACTGATCTGTTGAGGTGGCTGGATCAGTTCGCCTCTCCTTTGTCTGTAAGCTCATTCTGTTTAAAAAAAACTGTGAAAAAATCATATCATGAAGCCAGTATCAAAAATCATATTGAATCATGAGTTGAATGTATCATTACATCCAGTTTGTAACTATTTATACATATTTACACAGAACACATAATACTGCTGCATAATTGCCTTTGTTACATAAGGAGTGACAACATGTAGAGAGCTACTGGTTACAGTAACTAGTGGTGCTTCGTGAGTGTCCCTGGAATTACATTTGGTCATTAATGCCAGTGCCGTTAGCTAACGTTAGTGGTTTCAGTGAAATCAGCAACTTTACACAGAGATGTGATGGAAAAACCACCACGGGAAGAAAGACACTGTATTGTTGAGGAATACACCCCGGCTCATAACCAGCCCATCAAATCCCTCGATAATGGAGCGTTGCATCAACATGTGACCCAGCAATAGAAACAGTGGTGAGAAAATAAGTGCAAACAGTCAGGAAATTGTTAAAAACAAACAGATCAGCTCATCTGTTTAATGTGAATTTAACGAGACATCATTTATCCTTATTTATTTGTGTATATGTGTTTATTTATGTTTCATTTTTGTGTTAACATTAAGATTATTACCTGTGCATCTTGTTAAATTAAAGTGGTTAAACTTAAAGTGCGGAAGTTAGATTCACACCAAAGTGGTTAAATTCAATGTTTTTTCTCCTGATTTTTATGAAAAATATGTAATCAAAAATATTCAATAATTATTGATAGACTGAAGTGAAGCATTGATCATTTTTTTCAGCTATTTCTGCCAACACCAATTAAGCAAATACATATATGGTCAGACTAGCTTGCCACTGATCCCGTCTACATCTGCTGCATAGTGAAAGAGCACGTCAGCTGCACTGTCCAATACACACACACTGTAGTCAAGTGTGAAGAAAACACACATCAGGTCTAAAAGGACATCTTGGGTTTTATTCATGCGTGTAAAGCAGGTGCTGCTATGTGTCCACAGTAACAGACAGCTGGAGTGATTCAGATTGAAGCAGATCTGTTCGTCAGATAAACGTGAGATGGATGAGTGAAAAACTGAAACACGTCAGTGTTTGTCCACTGACTCTCACATCTCCACTGTGTTTCCAGCGTTCACACTCTCACAGTAGAAGCAATCCTACCCCTGAGTGAGAACCCTCTCTGAAAATTCTTTATCAGGGAACAAAGCTTAAAAATCCAGTCCGAGGCAGCATGTTAGCTCAACACACAGGAGGGTTACTATAGAGCTAATAGAGCAAATAGAGGAAACAGCTAGTGAAGTTACACACAGCACAACTGAGAGTCTGTGTTGAGAGGAACTTGAAGTGTTATACAACCGCAGTTTAATGTGACAAAACAATATAGTTTACAGTAAAGAAATGGACTGAAGTACTTGAGTGATTAACATGAATATACAGTCACTGACAGAAGTCTTGTCAATAAGGACATAGTAACTTAAAATGGCATATAACTTTGAAAGCGAAGAAGGTCAAGGTGCTCCAGGATTGGCCAGCCCAGTCACCAGACATGAACATTATTGAGCATGTCTGGGGTAAGATGAAGGAGGAGGCTTGGAAGATGAAACCAAAGAATCTTGATGAACTCTGGGAGTCCTGCAAGACTGCTTTCATCAACAAGTTATTTGAGTCATTGCTGAGATGTATGGATGCAGGCCTCCAAGCTCACGGGAGTCAAACACGATATTAATTCTTTTTTCAAAGGCACCATGACTTTATGTTCTGATGTTATTGTAGCATGTTTGTGTATTCAAAATAAAATATACATATATTTTTTTATTGTTGAATGCAACAAGCAAAATCTGACCTTTCTGTCCTAATTAAATGATAAAACTCAATGAATGATACAAAACATTATTTTGGTATAATAAGCATAATCTAGAGGGCTTTGCCTTTCATATAAGCCATTTCTGATTCCAAATGATCAACTGCAAGTCAAGTTATTATTTGTTGTTCCTACAACTAGGATAAGCAACAAGACTTTTGTCAGGGACTACACAGTCAATTCATGCCAGTAAAGCCTGTTGAACTGAACTGAATTAAATTAAACAAAAATGATTAATGTTCAGTCAGTGGTCCCAGCTCACATACATCTGTGTGTCACCTGACTGTGAACTTGTCCTGTCGCAGAGCTGCTGCTCAGTGCAGCAAATCCCTGCTCATTCAAATGAATAGAGGCAGAATTAGTCATTTAGTGGACTTGTTGGACTTGAGACTAAAGCACTATGAACTCACAAATTGTGATGAATGAGCCGTTTGCTTGCTCACAGCTCTTCACCAGGGTTTGTCTGCACCAACGTTGATTTGCATTAATTTATTACTGAGGGTCCAACTTAAAGCACCGTGCTGGTGGGTCTGCATGTTTTAATGACAAACTGTGTACACTTCACATTAATGTGGACCATTCTGAAAGTGAGTAGTAATGCACTAGTGATTGTTTTAAAAGTCCTCCTGATTTAGGAGTTTAGGAATGTTCCATCATGTCAAACCAGTGATTTTAGTCCCTTTAATTTAAAAATAAAAATGCAGATATTCAGTTATTTCAAGATGAAATGAACACAAAAAAATGGCTGGAGGACCGTAACTGCCAAAATCAAAAGTAAAAAAATAAATAGGTAATTTACTTAATAACTAAATTAACATGCAATCAAATGTACCAAAAATATAATTACAAATAAATGCAGAAATCATTTGAATTGCAGTAACTGCATTATGTCAAAATCATTACAATTATTATAACAATTTATATATATATATATATATATATATATATATATATATATATATATATATATATATATATGTATATATATATATATATATATATATATATATATATATATATATATATATATATATATATATTTATATGTGCCATGTCAAGTTTTGCACATCATTATTAATTTGTTCATTTATTTATTTATTTATTCATTTATTTATTTATTTATTTTTTACTGTTATGTTTTGTTTGTTTTTGTCAGTCATGTATTTTGTCCTCGTCTCCATCATTGTATCTGTAAAGTCACTCTTCTATTGTCGGAATTTTGCACCAAAGAAAATAAATAAATAAGTAGTGGAAATAAATAGGGTGGGATGGGTTTAAATAAATAAATTGCTTCAAACATTAAAACTTAAAATGCAGACTCCTTTTATGTATTAGAAATTAATTAATAAATAAAATGTAAATTAAATGGCAAAGTTAATAAAAAGTGGGGCACGTGGGTTCTCTCCGGGTGCTCCCATAGGTTAATTGATAACTCTAAATTGCCTATAGGTGTGAATGTGAGTGTGAATGGTGGTTTGTCTCTATATGAACCAGTGACTTGTCCACGGTGTACCTTGACTCTCGCTAAATGTCTGCTAGGATAGGCTCCAGCCCCCCGCGACAAGCAGTTACAGACAATGGATGGATGGATGGAGTTAATTAATGGGGTGAATACAACAGCTTTCAAATAGAGTTGGAACAGTGTTGTCTGCCATGTCATGTGCTCACAACTGATCATTTTTCAGCTAAGACATTGAAAATCAGCAGAAGCACAGATCGCGCAGACGTGCAGTGTACAAACTGTGAGTCTTTACCTGTAGAGGAGGACGTCTCAGTGCTGCAGTGGACTGCTTGTGTCCGCGGCTGACACAGACTGGAGCGGCTGCTCTGCTCTCTGTGCCTATGGGGGGAGGAAGCAGGATGGATGTGATTTTTGATGTAAATGTGAGCACCACCGAGGGGGAGAGGTGGAGCATTGATATTCAGCCTGAGGTCCAGCCGAGCCCCACTCTCCACACCTTGACGTTGACCTCCTGACCTCGCAGTGAAAATCATTTGGCAGCTTCTCTGACCTCTAGCAGTATGCACACACACACATGCCGACAGCTGAATTACAACTGAGGAATTTAAACCCCAAGTAGCCACTCCAACTTTCTGCTGCTTTCATTTCCATACAGGACCAAGGACTAAAACTGGCCAGAATCCCAACCACATATATGTTTACATTTAGTTCATAACATTTTCAAAGGTCCAAACTTCCTACAATACTAGATATGTAGGAAAACATATCAGTGGAGGGGAGAGTGTTAACTCTATACCTAATAATTATTCTAACTACCAGCTTTTTATTTATATACGACAACACACAGGTACAGTTTGCATTACAATCAACATGTCTCAGTCCTCATCCACAAAAATTATATTATCGAATATTGTGTTGATTACTTTCACAATAAAACACATAAAATGTCAAAAAAAGAGTAAAAACTGCTCATTACAATTTCCCAGAACCCAAAGTCATGTCTTCAAATGACTTATTTTGTCCAACTAACAGTCCAAAACCCAAAGACTCTTCATTTACTGTCAGAAATGACAAAGAAAAAGCCAGGGATGGAAGTAACTAAACTAACTTATCAGCAGAAATATGTACAGGCAGGCAATAAATAGAGTATAGACATCAAATCCTCATCAATACACAGCATGTATATTTGTGTATATGAGTATGGCTGAGTATATAAATGAGTGGACATTAGTAAGTGTGCAGTACATATTAGTACACATCAGTACACATTATACAATGTATCTTAGTTCCTTTAAAATCCAAATGAGTACTGACTGAGTACAATTCGAATTTATATCTTAACCTTTCATCTACATTATTGTAACCTTAAAGGGACCTTTCATCTAAAAATGAAAATTCAGTATATATATATATATATATATATATATATATATATATGAATTCACATTTTTCATCAGGCATTTATGCTTTTCAGGAACAAAGTTCCTTTCTGTTAGTATTTTTGATCCACTATGACACATCGTGGTCCTTCGTACAGCACTCTGTATGAAGTTCATGTATTTGGCATTCCATTTTTGTCCTAAGTTGAAGTTTAACATGACTGTTGGAGCGGCTGAACTGCACAGGTTCATCCTGACTTCCTAGACATTGTTGTCTAAAGTAACATAACATAAAAAGTAACTGTAAAAGTTGAAAACTTCTTTTGACGGCTCCCATTCATTCGCACTCATACTGTAGGGAGATGCCACTGAGCAAATGCGGCTTGTTAACTTCAGGTTAGGGTCAGGTACTTCGCAGGATTCTTCTGGTCCGTTACTGTCCTCACATACTCCTAAAACTACTCTGAAACTCCCCACCTGTTACCATGTCACAAAAAGTAGCCGCTCGACACAAGCAAACATCTAAAGAAGCAACACTGCACAGAGCTCGAGGAGCTTGTTGATGCTTACCTTCTTTTTAGTTCATCATCATCAGTGAAAGACTCTCTGTCTTCAACATCATCCACTAAAAACCGCAGACTTTAGAAACTGTCCATAAAATTCCTTCTAAGTCCATGTAAGACTGAAACAACCTCCCAGAGTGCACCTGTAGACCACAGCCAGCCGCCGTCCATTAAGTCCTGGTAAACGTCTCGACTAATTAATCCGAAGACGAAGGAAAAACACAGCTGTCACCAGTCTGTAACCATCTTTTTTGGTAATAAGCTGCCACAACTTTTCTTATGTTTATTCTCCTGTTAATCTCCACCAAAACGGCCCGACAGCTCAGCACACCCAACTTCACTCTTTAGGGTTCACAGCAGGGTCAACAAAACTGCTGCACACATGGTACCACACTCATACCTGTCCCCCCTAAACAAAGACAGGTAGGAACTAATCTTAGACAAGAGGCACATGAAGAAGAAACTTCAATAACTACATAATATATGTAAATTTGTCATTAAAATATTAGTTAAACTGCTGCAGATTATATAATTATCATATGTAACACCATTTGTAACAGTAAACTTCATTCTGCAAGTCCATAATAATGTTGTTATAATGCTATATATATATATATATATATACATATGAACTGATTAAACTAAAACGTTTTTAAGGTTACTGTAAGAATTGTAATGGCTATATTAAGTACTCCTATTGGTACTCAGTATTGGCAAGTATCCAAATGTAAGTACTTGTAATCATACTGGACTTTGTAAATTGCAAAGTCCAGTATGATGACAACACTGATTTGGGGTTATATGCATTTGTTGTTTACATAGCAACAGAGTCTATGCATGTACCTTCCATAGCTGTGCCATACATATGAGCATTAGCAATATAAGGAACTGAATCAATGTATCTGTTCTGTATGGTGACTGCCAATCTCCCAAAACAAATATTGATTGGCCAGTGATTTGTTCATCTTTAACAGCAGGAATGGCCTAAACCCTAATCCTTTAGTAAAAAATATATCTGTAGTCAAGTTTTCTCTAAAATATTTAATTTCAGAGGCGGTTTGTATTTCCAGTAGGGCTGAACAATTCTGAAAAAATCTTTTTGTCAAGTATCTTTTTTTCTGTTTTGACTGATGTGCAATATCATCATTATTCTTTATCATAATTTATTCTCTTGATTGAATAACATGTGAAATGACTATGGTGTGACTTTTATGCAGGAATCTGTATCAAACGAATATTTTTTTAATCTGTAGGACAGGACATCTCTGCCTCACTACATTAATTAATTTAAAAGTTTTTTTGACACATTTTGCCTTTAACAAATATTGTACCTCTTGTGATTTAAACATTGCAGAAAGCCATATTGCGATGTCAGTGAATTTCTGATTAACTGTGCAGCCCTAATTTCAAGCAGCACAGACACTACTGAGTGATCACAGAAATATTACAGGAATACAACAGGCAGTATTGTGTCTATGATCTTCTGGCTCTTCCAAAACCACACACTGCTTCATGTCACTTTGATCATAAAGGTGACTCTACTCTATCGAGTATATAAGCTACAATATAGTACAAAATTGAGAATTTATAATATATGAGTAAGAGAATATTATAGATCCAAGATTAAAACAACAAAGGGGCTGGACTGAGAGAAAGAGATGCAATTACAAATCTGTCTGCTTTTTCAGCACCATGGAGAGCTACATGATTCATCAGCACACAACAAAACTGGACTAAAAAGGGTGAACAAGGGTGGTGAATTCTGATCATTTTGCTAATAAGGGACATGGCATTCCCCCCTCAAACAGTCTACGGTGCAGATCAGAGGTGGGCAATTATTTTTCATGGGGGGCCACATGAGAAATTGCTGAGGCTGCTGTGGGCCAGACACAAATGACATAAGCTCCTGCTAACAGACAAATCTCTAATAATGGAATGATCAGAAGTGTTCTGTAGGGCACTTCTACTGTTGGTCACCTTTTCTGAATTGCCATGGGATGAACTGTGGTCTGACATTTTGTTGACAATGTCCAAAACTTGATGTTTTACAGTGTACCATGCATCCTGCATACAGGTTGCAATGATAGTAGCAGCAAAGTTACAGTTTAATATACAGATACAGTTTATTATCATTACCAATCAATACAGCACTGATAACGATTTAATGGTAAGCAAAATGCTACCAACTGTTGTTGCTAGATTTTTAATTTTTGGTTTTTCCATGATGGCCTCACAAACCACATGAAACCTTTCAGTGGGCTGCACCTGGCCCTCAGACTGCATTTTGCCCAGGTCTGGGGTAGATGAATATGTATATAATTAAGTACAGTGTGCCAAGTATGTAGGTGCATGTGTATGTAAGTATGTATGTATATGATATGCATGTGTAAATAACTGTTGAATTATTGTGAATTGAATTTTTTAAGGTGGTCTCTTGGAAGATTAGCCAATGAGCTAAAAGAGATACAAATAAATCATAATGATCAAACTGATATGAAACCCTTTGACTGAAAAACTGCTTTTGAAATGATTATTAAAATGAACATTCCTTTTCCTCTTCACAGCTGACCTATAAAGTTAACTCTGAAGCTCTGTCTTAGTGGCAATAAAATATTAAACCTCTGAACATCAAATCAAATATCTTAGTTAAATGTCTTATAAAGCTGTCACTTAACAAACCAGCCAGCTTCAAAATGTAATGAGTATAAATGTAATAATATGAGCTGATCTGCAGACAGGTCCCACACACACACAGCATGCTGCTCCAAAAGTCAAACAGGATTTACTAATGTGTGTCAGGGAGAGAAATGACGCACAACAATGCACGAACACAATGTGCGTGCATGTCGGACGAGCTGGGAGAATACGGCGCTGTGAGAGAATGGACGCGGCTCTATTGAATTATACATGAAGCAGAAGGAACCAAATCAACTGTGCGAGCCATTGTTGTGGCATGAATAAATGGTGCATAATTGATACAGGCTCTCTTACATTATGCGTCCCTGTTTGCAGATCTCCATGTGGAGTTCTGATGCAAAGCGGGTCAGGGGATCTGAGGGATACAGTGTCACTGATCTAATGATCCGCCATTAATGCTTTATGCAAATACACACCACTGGCTCCACCACGCTCACACGTATCAATGCAAATGACCATGACACAAACTACTGGAAGAGATGGAGGTGGAGATCTTATTTATTTTCTCCCAACAGGAGTTAGATTAAACAATTAACTGCTTGATGCTCAAATCCACACAACATGTTGAGAATTGGAAGGTGACTTAAGGGGCCTTCACATGACAAGAAATTTGCTCTTCGCTCACCGCCAGGTAGGGCGCAGAGGCGTCGAGTGGACGCGGAGGAGCTCAGGTATACGTCATCAACAAGTGCGAGCTATTCAACGTTGCTAGGCGACACCAAACGCTACTTGTCACTCCGGAAAGAAAAAGGACGAGGAGGAAAAAGCAGACTCCTCTTCTGCAAAAACAAACCACAGTTCTATGTAACTAACAACATGATAGGATTTACTATTCCTGAGCTAAATGACAGTTTATCTAGCTACGAAGCACTGATCCTGTCACTGTCTGCCTGGAATACTGAATGTACACAAACAGCTAAGCTAACGTTAGCATTGTATTTAGTTCGTAAACGCTGCCTAATCACAAACCTGGTAGCCTGATCTGACTACTGACATTTCGCCAAACAATACTCTTCCTGCTGAGATCGTGGTATGATTTTAATGTGATGTTAAACAGTTCTGGGAACTCGGAAACACAGAGAATGAGTTTTTTTTTCTTCCATTTTCTCTCCCTCCTCTGTTTGTATGTATCACTTCTGGCTACGTCACATTCAGCTGTTATCTCATTGGTTGCGCTTTAAAAGGTCAGCGGCAAACAAGGTCACAGTTGAGGCGAGGTTAGTGGTGCCGCTAGGTCGGGCGCCACCGCTCTCTCCCTAGGAAAATAATGGGACAGCCAGAGCAAAGCGTTTTTACTGCTAATCATGTGTAGGGGCCTTTAGAGTTACCCATAACACCCTAGCCTAGACCCCAGGCTACTGTGACACAGCCTGGAGAGTCTTTTCTATTTAAAGTTCATGCAAAGCAACAATAAATGGGTGCTCTGTGTTTGTCACACCACAGAAACATGTTAGTAACCACCCACCAAATTTGAATTATTGAAAAAACCAGAGTATAAAAAATTAGGCCTCAAATTGATGAAGAACAGTGTTCTCTGCTCTGAAACACTGGGGACATGTCTGCCCCACTGTCTCAGTGTCAAACACCACTGCAATAGCACTTTAATTGTCCCTGAAAAGTTGAGCATGTCAAGGCCCAAAATTCTGTCTGAAACTGACCCAAACCCACCCTTCATTAGCATATTTAAGCTTGAACCTGATTACTGTCCTACACTTTTCTTCTGTGTCAAACTGTTGGAAATGAAGTGAGCTGAAGTGAACTGTTGGGATGATTTGGACTGAGAGAGTCGCTACAGATACAACTGTAGGGAGGGTGAGACAGTTCCTGTGTCGGTTCATGGGGCTTATATAGCGTTAGGGGACCGTGGCTCCGGCACATAACTGAACCATGTTTCAGGTCTGCCCAAAAAATCCTGAACAGAGAAATTCAAAAAACAATTCAGTAAAACATAGTTCTCAGTCTTTTCACATTTTCATCAACTATATTCTGACATGTCCAGTGTGTTTAGAAGAAAAACTCTGAATTCCCTTTACACAGACTTTAAAACAGACGAGTATTTCCCTGCATTTTAATGTGTTCCCTATAAAATAAAGACTGCACTTAAAAGGGTCGTTTTTTTTTTTGAAGCAGAGTTGTTTAAGGTGCATATCTATAGTCAGTATATTACATGCAGTAGATGGCTGGGCAGATATTCTCACCACCTAAACAAAGGCCCACCTAAAATTTAATATCAATTTAAGTGTACGCTATATTTGGAATATTTCCACTGCGTTTACTTACTGTAAGACACAGACAGACTTTTCTGAGAAGAAACCACTGTTTTATAAGGTAAATATTGCTCTCTCCAAAGCAAACAGACTCCTTGGCAAAATCAGTCATTTTACTTGAGAACACAGGACTGTTCTGTTGGTGCACCACTGCCTCAACCTGTTAGTTTATTTGTGTTATTGTGTGACTTCAGTGTTTTAAAGGGTTAGTTTGGCTTCAACAAAGTGACACAATGAACCAAAGCAAACTAACATTTTAATTGAGGCAGCAGTACTCATGCATAGCCAGATCTCTCTCCACAGCGCTCAGCACTGGACAAAGGTCTGGTTCTACACATGAACATTCTGCTATAAGGGAAATAATGTGCTGCTTTGTTTGCATTTCTTTAAATCAATTGCAAACATCTTTGGCAGTGCTAAGCAGTGACGGTGCTGCTGTAACATAGTATCAAGGGGGAACTTGTTTTGGCGGAACATTTCCACACACCTGAAGGTGAGCTCCTGAATTAAAATTACTACATCATTACAAAAGAAAAGCTAACAGCTGTTTGTTCATTTACGTTCATATCATTAGCGCCCCAAGCACAACTTTACCAAGTACCAAGCAACTTTGCCATATTTAGTATACAAGTCATTTTGTCTTCAAATGTCTCAATTTGTCAGTCCAACCCCAATTCAGTTTAGTAAGTGTGCTGCAAGATTTACTTGCCCAACATGGCATATTACTTGCCCTGGGGAAGGGGTCAACTGTTATTGTTGAGCCCTGAAAATGTGTTGCTGCTGACCGTGTCCACAGCAGTATGCTGTTACACCAGTACTCCTGCTGCCTCTCCAAACCAGAGGTGTGTCTACTTCCATCTACTGTAGATAACACACTGACTATGAGGAAGTACCTCTCAGAGTCACATTTAAAATAATTTGAATTATCCCTTTAATATCAACAGTAACAAAAACCTGACTAGAAAACAGTCCTCAGAAATACATATTCTGTCTCATTAGAATGATGCAGTACCAAGACTTTTAGTGAGGCTGGCTGCAGTAACACAGAGGTGGAGCTGAGCTCTCCTCTGCCTTAAAATGTGAAGACTTTCTTCCAAAAATCATGTGTCTATTTTTACCTTATGGACAGATGGCTGCCATGAGAGGGGGGAGAAGTCATGTGAGCCTCCTTAACAGCACCATTGAGAAAAGGCTAATTAAATGTATTTTATTAAATTAATCAAGTCCAGCTGGTCAGTCCAACTCCCTGACACTTCAAGCTTCAAGGTTCATTTATTTATCATTTTACAGCACAGGGTAGCACAACCACATGTGAGTTGTAGTCCCTTTAGTACTCGAAAACTCAAAGTTGTATATTATGTCTCTGTCAGGTCAATACAACCAATGTGCAGGAAATAATAAAGTGGTTATCATTTCTGGTAATGAGAAGTACTCTCACAAGTTATTTTTCTCAATCATTAACGCTGTAATCTATCAAGTTACTTTTTAATGGCAGGAATCGTGTAATGAAACAAGTTACTTTTAAAAGTAACATTTCCTTACACTGCAAACATCCCAGCATTGCTGCTAAAATAAGATTTCTTTTAAAAGAAAGATTAGGAGAGAGCTGCATCTAGTCTCTTTAGAACCTAACGTTATATTATTTTGTGCTACAAATGCTTCATATCAGATTAATTCCACTTGTGAGTAAAACATAACTGGAGAGGAACAAAGCTCTGTCTCCACTATCAACACTTCAAATGCAGGTCATATTGGTCCAATTATGCAAACGCAGGAGAAACATGCCACACACTGATGTTTCTATTTTTTTACAAGGTTAGACCTGGGGTTCAACCTAGAACCAAACATAAAGGGTTATACCTCGAACCATCTGTGAAAGGGTCCACCTAAATCCAACACTTTAAGATACAGCACTTTCACCAGAACCAACTTCTAAGGGTGCTAAAAAAAAGTCCACCCAGGGGGGTTCTGCTTAAAGTCTTTCTATAGTCCAAGGGTTTAATTTACAAGCCCCCCCCACCCCCCCCACCCCCCGTATTGCCAAGAGTCTTTTGGGTTTTATTTAGAATCTGCCCGGGAAGGTCTACCAAGAACCGTTTCATATTATGGTACAAAGAACCGTTAAAAAGGGAGTTCTTTGCACGAAAATAGTTCTTAGTGGGATCTTACACAGAACCCATGACTGATTGTTTCTTCAAATAAGGGTTTTTCAGAAGCCAATGGTTCTGGAACCTTTGTCCTTCAGGAAAAACCCTTTTGGAACCCTTATTCCAAGAGTGAGACTCCCTGTCTCTGGTCAGTCAGACCAGTTAGACCAGTGTGCAGAGGACAACAACTTAATGTTTAAAAGACAGAGATTGTGCGGTGTGAACAGCACAACTTTGAAAGTTGTGTAGCTTGATTGAGGCTTTAGGTTTAGGACAGAGCTCAAACTTGGCAACCCCCACCATCAGATACTGCACTACCTAGCTCTTGTTCAAGACATAACTTTAACTCTGAGCTGACTGCTTCTGAAACTGAAACACCTCATTTTTTCATTTCTATTTCTCCATCAGTTCAATAAACAGGATACAACATGAGTCAGATGTAACTCAAGTGGTTCCTTTCTGACTGTAGGGCACTAGTGACTCTGCCTCCTGAGCCAGAGCTGCTCTGTCCTCTCAGATGTAGTGATATAACTCTCCTCATCTGACTCAGAAAGCAAAACAGGGAATTTCCCAGAATGTCAGCATCTGCCTGTAAACTCGCACACAAAGGGCTTCAACATGGGAAACCATGTAGTCAAAAGTGATTTCACTGAGGCCCTGTCCACACCTACGTGGGTATTTTTAAAATTCTACCTGTTTCTATGTGTTTTGTCCTTTTGTCCACACATATACAGCATTTCAGGTCACTAAAAACTGAGCTTTTTAAAGACTTCTGCTTAAATAAAGATATTTAAAAACTGTTTTCAGTGTTGTTGTGCAGACAGGAAAACCAGACTTTTTGGCTGGTTTACACTGCTGTCTCCTTTGTCTGACATGAGTGTACGCTGTTGTCTCCAGGGTCACCCTGTTTCCACAAGGGACGATGATGAATGGCATGAAAACTTTTGAATGATCAGCCTGATTAACCTCAGTGAAAGACTACATCTGCATGTGGAAAAAAGAGCAGCAACAAAAATGAGTCCTGTGGCTACACACTGTACCATCCTCCTGTGTCCAGACTACATCAAAGCACAGACTACCTAACACACGTCAAGTCAAACAACCCTGAGCTCAACCCACAGACTACATGGACTGAGAGAGGAAACTTTCTTTGAGTGTAACAAGTGTTGTGTAACTACAAGAACTGTTTCATGGACATGGTCAATAAAGGATTTGTTTTGATGCATCAAAGTTTGCAACAGCTTCGGTCAGCGTGCTGTTAGTGTGTTCATTGTGTGTGTTAGTCAGCATTAAAGACCACCTCCAGTGAAAATCCTGTTTTTAACCTTGTTAACATGTCCGTATGGTTGTTTTCATGTGTTACAAGAAACACGAGGAGCAAAATAAGCAGTAAACACTATGTCTGAGCATTTCTTGCTTTGAAACGGCAGCAAGCAAGGGCAGTCAGGCTTGTTATATGACATGATAAACCTATTGAAACAGTCCTGTTAATGGAGGGAGTGATGTCATTAGCAGTGATGCCCCGCCCACAGGAGAAGCCGGATGTAGCTAGTTACTGTGATTAGCTAACAAAACAGAAGAGAGGCCAGGTGCAGCTCATTAAGAGTGGGGGTTGGGGTGTGTGGTGTGTGTGGAGAGGGTGGGACTATTTGCATATTGATGATTCCTTGAATACTAAATGAAGGGCAAGGTATTTGAACTTCTTTAACCAAAAAAAGGTATCAGGCACAATTCATTACTTCTTGCTGAGCATTTTGTATTGTTTAAAACATGACTGGAGGTGGACTTCAAGTTCATGAACTAAACTGCTGTACTTCTGTTAGCCTTTAGAGGTGCAGCTCGATACAAACATGTTGTAAATTGGTTCAGTAAGAATGTAATAGGCCTACAATAAAGATAAATAGTGATTCTGCTGTAAAGCAAAGACAGTTTAACAAACAGCCAAACAACAAGAGCAAGTGTATGAAGGATATCAGCATGAACTTATATCCTTCGATTATGACTATAACATGGATGTTAGAAAATGTATATTTAGAAAGACATGACAGACAGTGCAAGTACACTGATGGAAAAGAGACAAAACATGTTGGAAATGTTTTACAGGTTTTCTCAGTCATTTTGGCTCATTTTTCTAAGTTGTCTTAATATTGTCTAAACTGTAAGTACAACTGTCACAACAGTTTCCTCATCAAACTAATTGTTCTGATAATTGAACTTACTGTTTTAAAAAGCATAGTTCTCATTTGAAAACCTTGCAAAAGCAAATGAGAAAAACTGTAATAAAACACCATTATCAGTCATGTTTCTCCACCTCATCATTAGAGTCTGCTTCTTGTTTACAGCAGCATGCACCATTGAATGTATGTGAATTTTCATGTCATGTTTTCAGGCATGTTAACATGGACAGAGATTTTTTTCTGAAACAGTGTAAAATCATTTTTTAAAATACCCATGTACATGTGGACTAGGCATGAGACTGAAGGCCTCCACTGTGACATCCTGCCACCACTGACATCATGTCACATCTTGTTAATTGTTAAAAGCTCTATAACAGTGCTACAAAATAATGGTTTTAGATGGCAAAAAAAAGAGAAAAATGCATTTTCGAAAGCACCAAAAAACAATGCCAAATCCAGCTTTAAATGTGATGGCCTTACTATCCATCAAGTGAAGCAGAGCTTACAGGCAGTCCTATCACAGTGCCAGGACAGCCGGCGGTGTAAATCAGCACAACGCTCAAATTATACTGCCTTCAACTTAAAAATGATCAGGTGCAGTCACTCACACAATTCATGTTTATGATCTCAAATGTGATGGGACAGCTTATTTTCAGCCTGCTGAACGTGCATTATTCAAGCTCCTGCTTTTCAACAAACTGATGTAAAGAGGTGCTCCTCACTGTACAGAATACTGTATGTGCACTGTCTGGAAACATATGGTGTCATGAGAGCAAGACTGAACAGGTCTGAAGTAGAATAGATCTTTGAAGCTGCCCACTTTATACCGTGTTCTGGTAACATCTGGACAAGGGTTTGGCTCTTTGATCCAGCAAACAATGTGAAAAGAGGGTCAACACCTGGGACAAGAATTCTCAGCCCCACTGGTGGCTCCATTATCACAGACCTATCACAGTATGGAGCTAAATTTGGGTGGAAATCAAAGGTTTCCAGAGATAGCAAATCATTTTGGGAATGTGTGTATGAAATAACAAACAGGCTACGTTGCACCAACAAAGACTAATTTAATCTATGATTAGTGCTAATCAGAGTTTATCAAAACTATATTTAAGAAAAATATGATTTAAATAAAGCCAAGCTCTGTTGCAATTAGAAACTAATCTCTGCCTCCTAAACATAATTTTAGTGATTTAAACTGAAATTAAATAGAGGCAAATCAATATAGAGGTGCTTGCTTACTCAAATTAAAACAATTAACACAAAATGAATTTGAGTGCTGTTAGGACCTAGTGAGTATAAAAGAGTTGGAATCTTTAACTTCTAGCTGCTCTGTAGTCTTTAAAAAAGCCTTACGTTGTTTGCTGCAAAAAAAAAAAAAGAAAAGAAAAGAAAAAAAAGTCAATTGTTGGTTAGCTGACTAAAAAGTCAGTTAGCTTATTTAGCATACTCATGATGGCTTGGCAGAAAAGCTGTAATTAAAAAAAAAAAAAAAAAAAAAAAAAAAACTACATCAACTTAAGACATATATAGAAGAGACGCATCATAGAACGCCCTTGAGTAAATCTGTTCCTAAATTTATTTCAAGGATCGATTATTTTGTGGGGCGGCATGGTGGAGCAGTGGTTAGCACTGCTGCCTCACAGCAAGAAGGTCCTGAGTTTGATCCCCCGGCTCGCTGGGGCAGGACCTTTCTGTGTGGAGTTTGCATGTTCTCCCCATCTCTGCATGGGTTCTCTCCAGGTTCTCCGGCTTCCTCGCACAGTCCAAAGACATGCATGCTAGGTTAATTGGTGACTCTAAATTGCCCGTAGGTGTGAATGTGAGTGTGAGTGGTTGTCTGTCTATGTGTGTCAGCCCTGTGATGAACTGGCGACTTGTCCAGGATGAACCCCGCCTCTCACCCAATGTCAGCTGGGATAGACTCCAGCAGCCCGCGACCCTTACGGACTAAGCGGTTACAGAAAATGAATGAATGAATGAATGAATGAATGAATGATTATTTTGCCCAATCCATCTCAAAAAAGGTATGTCATGTCAAAAGTTAAAGGTCTTCAAGTGGTGTAAGTTTTAAGTTAATACTGGATGACAGTTTAAAGTTTTGCTGCAACAGAATAAAATAAAACAAAGTTTGGTGTAAAAGCTAAACTGAGGTTTAAAAGTTTGGTGCATCATAATTTAAAGTTAAACCATGATTTAATCTGGTTTGAAAAATGAATCCTTGTTGGTGCCACCCAGTCATAGTGAACATTTCCATTTCATGGAATTTGGCAGCCATAAAATATGTCTGAATATTCCACTCAGTATCATATCGAGCTTCTTATACTATTGCTCCAGTAAGGATTAAGCAGATACTAAATGTATTTATTACACTGCATTTGTGAATACTTAAAGTATTAGACTTAAAGTCTGTTATGTCTCAACAGCAGATTGCTGTTGTGAATATCTCCCGTTGCCATTGACACAGTTCTGATCATAGGCTCTGGAGGATTTACTGGAAGCATTACAACTAGGAATGTCCTGATCCGATCACGTGATTTTCAAATGATCGGAATTGGGTGGAAATTATCGGATTTAACCTTGCAAAACAACAAGCATGGCCATGTTCACGTTTTAAATTCATCCTGAAGTACAAAAAGATTGTCAAATGGAATGACGATGGCTTAGTTTTAATTTTATTTTCCACAAGATCAATACTCATTGTTGCACAAACGGAAACAACACCGTAAACGTCACAATTTACAGCAGGCGGGGAATTCAGACAACATACTAGTAGTGAGCTGGTAGTTAGTAGGCTAACGCAGGGCAACTATAAATAGGCAAAATATTTATTTAAATTGAATTTGTTTACATGGTTATTTTGTGCTCCACCACTGATAGGCTACAAAGAGATTTTATTTTGTTTACTTGGTTTGAACCAATGCTGCACTAACAAAGCTTGTGAAAAAAAAGAGCCATATAAAAAGGTATCATGTTGGATACTGTCATTGAAATAAAAAAAAAAAAACTTAAAGGACAACTTGGATGTGTTCTCTTTTTTTCTTCTTCTTATTAATACATTGCTGACTCCGTATTGGCAGATACTCAAAATCAAATGACTCGGACTCGGACCAGGGGGCAAAAAATTGGGACATTGGGACAGATTGGGACATCCCTAATTACAACTAATTTTTAATTAATATTTTGTATCAAATTACTGTTTTTTTGGTAAGAATTCTTGTAATATGCAGGATAATGTACAGCAACATTATCCCTACAGATCATACAATTAAACAGTGGTGGAATGTAACTGAATACATTTTCTCAAGTAGTGTACAATTTTGAGGTACCTGTTCTTTACTTCAGTATTTCCATTCCAAATTATTATACTTCTACTTCTACAACTACTGAGAGGGAAATATCGCACTTTACTCGACTGTATTTATTTGATAACATTAGTCAATCGTTACGGATTCAGGTTATTAATACACAATATGCTAACAACATAATATGAAATAAAACATGATGTATTATTACAGATTAAGGGGGGGAATTCACAAGCTAGCTGTATAAAAGTATTTCAAATGCATTCCACATTTACTATCAGCAACATTAAAGTGATGTTTTGCATCAATAATAATCCAATATAATAATATTATGATTATAATAATAATTATTATTATTATTGTTCTGAAATGGGCCATTCTGCATAAAGAGTGCCTTTACTTTTGATAGTCGATTTCTATGCTAACTTTTACTTAAGTGAGATTTGAATGCAGTAGTTTTACTTGTAGTAGAGTACTTCCATGCTGTGGTATTACCATTTTCACTTGAGTAACTGATCTTAATACTTCCACCACAACAGCAATTACATACGATGTAACGGAAAATGCAGAATGGACAAAATTTTAATAATTTCATTTGAGTTTTTTTGTTTGTTTGGACAAGCTTTGTGGCATTAATAATTATGACACGAGTTTCCATTTTTTAATTGTGAACATATTGCCAAATAGCATACTTAACATTCAAACCTGACATCCACATCTGAGTGAAAAGCGGATCGAAAGTCAGCCCCATATTTGTCATAATGTATACTTACAAATATTTTCCCTCCTGCTTCGCCAAACTCCGTTAGTTAAATGTGGAAGTCTGTCGTTGTTTTGCTTGCTGACAAATAAAATATATCATAATCATAAATGAATCTTGATCAATTGTTTTGACTCACTTGTAAATTCGGCATATAGACGGACCCCACCTGCACTTGGATAAATGAAATAGATTTGGGTCAGTGTATGTAACGTTACCGGCTGCTGCGGTCTGAATAAAACAAACGTCTCTCTTCTGTCAATGGGCCGTTTTACAGTTTTCATTATGAGGTGGTTTCCTTTGAGAATGAACTGTATGGTAATACAGCGGCACACGCGAGCGAAGAAAGCTGCTAGCCTGTGAGCTTTGGATCGACTATGTCATGTCGAGAAGGTAACCCTATATTTACAAAACCCTCGCGACATTTGTACACGTTCTTTCTTCACTGAGGACGTTGTGTAAACTGTTTTTATTAGTTTTTTTATTTAATGTGACGACGCTATGGGTACGATATGGGTAGGGTTTGGGACAAAAAATACTTGATTGAGGTTAAGAAAAAATAATGATTTTAGTTATTATGATTCTCGCGATATCGTAGGCGGGTCTAGGGTTCCCTTCTTAACACGATCAAGAAACTGCAGGAGGAGAGCTGCTGTTTGAGTTGACAGACACAGAGCTCAGTGGACATGTTTCAAGCGTTACATGGACACAGTGAACACCTGACTGTTGAACGGTGTCGTCGCTGTTTTCACCAAGAACACTTACCGTGTTTTTACAACTAGCCAGCATGCTAATTTAAAGGGACTGACGTGCGCACGGACGTCCTGTCTTACTGTACATGAGCACGTGCAGCAGAGATAACGCACTGCGCGTGCCTGTTGTCTCTGTTACTGTATCGTTGCAGTGACATGAACAACAAAGCGGTTAAAGTTTTTTAAGTCACTGAATTAGTAACTGGCACGGGACACTTGTAACAGTACGTTCTCAACAAACAGACGCTGAACACACTCACCTTCTATGTCAGGCAGGAACGTGCGCGCTTGGATCATGGGAAATGTTGTTTTATCTTCCTGCTGTAGTCTGAAAAATACGACGGTGCTACCTTTATAAAACTACAAGTACCAGCGTGGAAGGAAAGACAGCTTTATGTTGCGTTTATGGCAGATAGGAATAATTTTGACAGCTTTGACAGTATTTTTTTAAAAATTAATTATACCACTGAATTTCATTTTATGCAATTCTTTATTTAAACGGGTGTCTGATTGACATCCAAGTCTCTTGTTAAGAAGATCTGTGTACCAGGAAGTGTATACAGTATTGACAAAACACAGACATGCACAACAAACACTCAATTTACATACACAGAAGTGGGCTAAAGAAAAAACCTGCCAAACTTCCCATGCTCACACTGCATTTATGTAGTTTACAGTGATAACAGTGGCAGATATAACATCGAAATTGGGGGTAATTGTTGAAACATGAGGTATCTGAATCCTTAGAGACACAAGCAAGCAGCTTCTCATTTCTAATTGATGATGGTGGATTTTTTTGGCTAAAATAATGACTAATGCTAATATACATACATACATACATACATATATATACACACATACATGTATGTATATATATATATATATATATATATATATATATATATATATATATATATATATATTATATATCCCAACATGCTGTTTACACACTGTCACACCACACACCCAGTTCATACAGTGTGTATGTGTATGTGAACGTGGCTCCAGGTTAAGGGTCTACAGTGAAGATTTAGGCTAAAAACATGGTGTAAATAATTTTTTTTTTGTCAACTTGGCATGTAGGGGACTTGGATTACACCAGACGAGCAGAACAGAGGCATTTTTTTAAATAATGATCTCCAGTCTCTGCTCCATCCTCACCTGGCAGAAATCATCTCATCACCACTCCCAGCCAGCTCACCTGCTCCTCGTCAGCCCTCCAGTTCATCAACCCTGGTTTCAGCACATCCAATGGTGGTTCATTCAGTCTGCTGTGTGTAAGAGATAAATCCTTGTGTTTTGAGCTATCTATCTTTCCTCGTGTTTTCTCCAAGTTCATAGAGTTCTTCCTTGTGCTCCAGGACTCCATTCATCTGTCTCCCTTCACACCTGTCTGCCTTTGTTCAATCCGTTATTCCTTGGCTATCTCTAGCTCTGGTAAAGCCAAACCATTTCACCACCCTCTGCCTCAGCCATCGGGCTCCCTGCTCCTTTCAGCCCCATTCCCCTGCCCCTTCAAGTAATGCCCTTACTCACCACTTCAGTGTCAATATCTTGTCTGTGTTCTGCATTTGGGTCCATCTACCAAAAAACCATAACAATATATAATGTGATATACAGTGTTTATAGCCTGTGTGAATAGTTTGTTTTATATTTTTATTCTGCATTTATCACTCACTCCTTTTTCTAATTGTACTCTATTTTTGAGCTGCTGCAACAAGTGAATTTCCCTGATGTGGGATCAATAATAAAAAAATGAAGTCCATCTTATCTCATCTTGTTCATCATAAGGTATAATGAACACCAAAGCCTCTCACTGCAGCCAGATAGGCCTGATGCTGTTTGTCCACATTTAGTTTCAGACATATTAACTGATGGATTACTGATTTCATCTACAGCTGCATCAGCATAAAAGCCTAAATAGGGAACATAAATACTGTCAGGTCACAAAAGGAACAATTTAACCAATAGTTCAGATGGTCTTTTTTTTTAATTTGCACCTACTTTAATAATCAATCCAACATTTCAGAGGCAAAAATGCCAAACATTTCCTAATTCCAGCTTCTAAATTGTGTTGGATTTTATGATTTTCTTTCTTTTTTTACTGCAAGGGATAGACATTAGATTTGTAACTCTGGACACAACCATGAACCAAAACAGCAGAACACCTACTAAAAACGCTGTGATTACAAAGGGGGGGGGGGGGGGGGGGGGGGATGTAGGGGATATTGGCTAGTAGATACTACTGCTATGGGTGATAGTTAGGGACACGTGTATATTGTGGTTTGGGACACCTATGTGTGTGTGCATATATACACCTGTGTAAACTACAATGTGTGGATAGGGAAGCAAAACAGAAGTGTAACGGGGGGTTAAGTGTAACACTATTAAAATTAGGAAACACTTAATTAGGGAAAAAGAGATAGTGAGAGTCAGTAAGTGTGAGAGAGGAAAGAGACAGAAATAAATATATATTTTTAAAGAAAAGCAGGCAAACAAAATGTAATAATATATATATAATGTTTTTTTAAAATTCTGGATGGTGGTAGACCTGGGTCACCACTGGAAGCAGAGGGGCCTTCAGGGCTGAGCAAGGTTCGAGTGGGTTGACGCAAAAAAACTGGTCTGCTTCAGACCACACCCTAACCCTTGGGGACGGTGCCAGTCCATGCAGATCTTGCTGAACCCCAACCCTCCAGCTCTGACCGGCTCTGTCAGAACAGTGTCCTCTGCGTATGTGTTTTTCTTTTTTTTTTCCTACTCCCTTGTTTTCTTCCCTTTTTCCCTTTCTTTTCTTTCCCATGTTATAAAATAAATACATTCAAAATAAGTAAATAAATAAAGGAATCAACTAATTTAAAAAGTGGTTTTGTCTTCATCCCTCTGCAAGAATTAGAATTTCAAAATATCCCCCATTCCAAACGGCCCACCATTAAGGCTCTGTTTAAAGTGTGCTGCAGTGAAAGCCAAGCAGCCATATTGCAATGGAAAGACACCATGTCAGTAGGAAATATCCAGCTCCATGCAGAGCTGCACATGACAGCCATCATGAGACACATTAACAGCCCTATTAATTTAAAAAGAGTTAAACAGACAAGGGTGATTTTGGATCTGCCTAAATGGGTGAAAGATAGCACTATACATGAGCAGCTGCAAACTTTATGAAGCTTTTTATATCAGCTGTAAATTAATTGCCATGAAAGTGAAAAAGACCCTTTCATTGTCAGACAACCCCCAATACGAGACTTCTGTCATATAAAAGTAACAGTTTGTCAGCCGGGGCCTGAGAACTTGATAGCAGCAGATAGATGTATTGATGAATTGTCATCCAGATGTGTGAGAGGAGAAGTCAGACAGGAATGATCCAGCATCTGCGCTCCGACAGACTGACACGCTGTTAAAACGTCTCCCTGCTGAAAGAATCACGATCCTCACAGCACTCCGTCTGAAGGAGGACCATTATTCTGATGTAACAAAAGATTCCAACGCCTCTGAAGCTTTAAGGTGGCCATATTTTCTATTTTTGCACAAGTTTAAAAGATTACTTTGAGAGCCTCCTCACGGTGAGGTGTATCCATGGAGATATCCGTCTGCCACTTGGTCAGGAACAGGATCTCTTGACAAATACTGGCCAGATTGCCATGAAATTTGTTATGGATATTTAGTCCCCGGGATATTCCTATTGATTCTGGTGACCAGCCAACCTGTTTTTCTTGTGCCAATAGCACCAAAATTAGGTCATCATTTGTAAGGTTGGTTCACCTAAATTACAAAAAAATATATTTTCTCATTTTCCCACCAGTGTTATCCGAATATGTTAAAAAAAAAAAAAAACTCACTCATTCTTGAAAATTGGGTCAAAACTATATTTTAAGGAGGTTTTTATTTTTACTCTTCATTTACACTGGAAAATATATGTTAAAAGATCAAACTCTTGGATATTAAACCATGTAACAGGCCAAACTCCCACTGATTACATTGTTTATTAAATATCTTATTGAGTTGACAAAATGTTTATTTTTTTCATGTCACAGCGTAGTTGTAGTGAGCAGACATTTTACGTTTTAAAGTGTCTCAGAGTTCTCTTAATGTTAATTATTATTTATTTATTACTTATTTAACTTAAGAAGGGCTACAGAGTTGACATGCTATGGTTGAGACACATCTGATAGAAATATCATTTAATCAGTTTGTCAAAAAATAGTTTTCCAGTGCTTGAGCAGTATTCACACCTTTTTTAAACCAAAGATGATTATATTTACACATTTTTATATCAGTAGGTATTACTACTTTTGAATTTTGAAGGCTTTTAACACATTTGTTTTTTAGAATTTAAAAATATTAAAGCGAATGAAACATTTCATAAATTATGTATATTCCATATATATGAATCCTTAAAGAATAAATTTTCACCAAAAACTTGTAATTAGAGTGTTGGTATTGACAATTAAGTGTTTTATGTTGGGTCATATGATTTGTCCCACTTCTTGAGAGTGGGTGATGTACCATGGAGGTGAACTGAATTTCACTGGAGAACTCACAGCAGCAAAGGTTAATTTCAATAAATGCAGACACATTCCAGAAACAGTGTCCCAGTTATCCACAGACATCTTTGTGAACTGCTTGAATTGGAACTACATTCTATTAAAGAATAAATCCCTGTGATGTTATTCTGTGTTATTCTGTTACAGGTCCCACTGCACATAGAGAACCAGCCTATCTGCCAGAGCACCTGCAATATGGGACAACAGGGCCGACAGCTCTCTGAATCCTGGACAGAAGATCCAGTTCCTGAGTCTACTGGTGGACAATCAGAGAGTGCCAAAGATGCTAACAGGTTCAAGTTCATCATCAGTCCAGGACATTCAGCCAGCACTGACCCCTCTTCATTTCCCTGAGATCAGGTCAACATATCACTGTACTGGAGCTTCCCACTGTGAGGCTGTTCTTATGCACAACGGTGCTTCATGCTAAATACTAACATCGGCATGAATGCTAACATGATAAGCAATTATAATGTTTATGTTTGTCACATTAATTTAGCATGTTAGTCTGCTGACATTTGTTATTTAGCCCTAAACACAACAGTCAGTTAAGGCTGTTGGGAATATCATTGGGTATTTATTTAGATTCTGCAGTAGAAGAACTATAAGAACTACCTTCTTTTTAATAAGAAAGTAAAGAGTTCCAACATGAAATTGTTCATAAGGTCTGTGGATTATCTTGAGTAACCAGGTCATGGTTTCTGGAAAGAAGCAGTGGGTTTGAATTTTTCAGATGTATGTTTTAAGGTGCTTTGAGCACCACATGCCAAGTGCCATCGATTCCCATGATATTAGAGAGAGGGCAGACGTCTCTATGGTCGATATCTCCTAAACTCTACAACTCACACCAAAGCTATCTAGATGGATAAACAGCACTACAGGGCAAGGAGAAAATATGTATTTTTGATTTGGCTGTGAACTGTCCCTTTTAAATAAATTTTTTGTATGTACGGTTGACTTCCTTTTGTTCCCTCACCTCAGCCCTTGGTATAATGTAGCTCACTTGGTGAGCAGTGAGGAGTGGGGGATTTTAATGAAACACATTCTTCCTAGTTGTAGCTTAGTGTTATACTTCCTTTTATAAATCAGAAATACCTGCAGACTCATTTCAATGAGGAAAAAATGTCTCCTGCACTTGATAATGGTACAGATTTATGATATCCTGCAAAATTGTAATTTTTTCACATGAAACGTTAATTAATATGCATTGTCTCTGTTAAATAAATGAATAAATAATTTTACATTAAATGCATGACTGCAATGCATTGTGGGTGATATATACCTCAGAATGACCATTTCAGTTTTTCATACAAGTGGAACAACACTTGAGATGTGAGTGTTGGGTGACTAATGAAACACAGCCAGGGAGGGAACAAACTTTGTTCTTTGGATGTTTAGTTTCTTTCTTCTTGTCAGTCCTACAGTCACATTAACACTAGACATTATGTGATGTTACTGTGCAGCTATAACTGAAATGTAGAACATTAATCATCTGGCTTCACAGCTTTAATTGTTTGTTTGTCTGCACCCCCTCTATTAGCCAAGTGGTTTTTGCTATGGTAAACTTAAAGCTGCTGTTTCTGTGACTGGAGGCTGGGGGACACTCTCTTGATAGTTCTCTGGTTTCAGACTTGTCAGAACTGCTGGCTCACATCCTGACAGACCTGCAGAGAGTCTGGACCGAGCAGGTAGGGGTTATTCTTTGTCTCATTATTGTCAACTCATGGTTCTGAGAAATCCTGCTTTTGTTGGACAGGACTCCTCAGGGACTTCCAGACAGGACTTGCACTGCTCATGTTGCTGCTTCTCTTCGCTCAGGGACTTTGAGCCCGGATCACTGAGAGATCCACTCTGTAAAACATGGAGCTACAGTACAGCAGTTTTTTGAGTAACTGAATAGTTACTCAAACTGAACTGAGTACAACGTCATCTACAGGGGGGGCATCAGGTTTTAGCCCCCCACCCCCAAAAGTTGAAGTTGGGGGTGTTGTGAGCCCAAAGCAGAAAAAAAGCAGGAAAACATACAGTTGTAAAATAGCTACACACTAATAAATTTATATTTAAATTTGACAGGAAAGGAAAATAAAGTCATAGCATGTGCAATATTATTCTTAAGATTTATTTTTCATCTTTTGTTGCTCTTAGGTGTTACTGGCTGAGCCCAGAGCTTCAGGAACACTGGATTTATACAAATTACAGATTATCCAAAACACTTCTGGATGAAATAGCATCTGGGTAAATAGCATATGATGAATTTACTCTTTTTCATGGGACTATTATTTTTGTCAGTTAAGATTATTTTTTGTGTGGTTTGTGATTTATTTTGTTTGCTTTTTGATGCTTTTGTTTCAGTCTCATCATGTGACTGCCTGCTCCTGAGACCCATGTTCTTTTGTTGAGTAAATTCTAGTCATTTTGATCAATTCAAGTTGCTTTCTGTTCCTTTGAATTAATATTTCTTTTTTGGTAATTTGCTTTGTTTATTTTGTCACAATTACATTGTTGAATATTTCTGGCAGCTCACAATGTTTTTGTGTTAATTTGATTATCTTGTTTAATTTGTAATGTGGCTTCCAACCAACCACTTTTAAGTAGTCTAACCTTGCTTTTATTTTCAATTAGTAGATTAGATGTTTTTCCTTTGTGTGTAAGACCACTAATTGCTTTTCTCCATTCATCTGTGTGAGTGTGTTTTAAATAGGTTTTTATCAATTTTTGAATATAGTAATAAAGCGAGAATAATTCTTTTTAAACAGAACCATGTCTCCAAAATTTATATAATTCCTCTGGAGAAGGTGGCGTCATCTAAGATAACTCTAACCCTGAAGGAATACCTCAACTTGATACCACCCACTTGCCACAGTCGTGAAAGCTTGTAAGTGCACCTGGTTGGTGCCACGTTGGTTTTGATCATTTTGATGGGATACATCATCAAGCCTCCTCCACACGTGGCTCACCTGCTGCTGTGAAAATGGATTCATGGGCAAAAAAATCCAAAAGAAATACATACAGGCACTAGTGGATGCAGTTGTGCCCTCTTGGATGCCCCTGTGGTAGATAAAATATGATAAAATGCCCTCTGGATGCCCTTACAGTGGACAAAACATGGTGAAGTGCTTCTAGGGTGCCTCTTCAGTGGAGAAAGAATTATAAAATGCTCTCTAGGGCATTGGGTCCCTGCCTACCTTAGGAGGGCACCAGAAATCACAGGGGGGTCCCCAACACTTCCCCTGCATTCCAAATCACATACTTTTTCTTTTTACTATTAGTATGTACTGCAGCTGTCCTGACAAAGTACTGTTTCATGCTGTATGTATACAATCTGGATATAAAGTACTACTTTCTCATGACGTGGCGTCTTGATGTTCTTGCTTATACACCCATCACAAAGGATTGTGGGTCAGAACTTCCAGGAAAACATGCTGGATTACGCACTGCAAAATGTGACTGGATACAGTAGGATAGCCTGGGACATACTAACTGGGACATACAAAATCTTTCTGGCATACTAAATAGAATGGTAGTTTGTGTATTGGGACATACAGTCAGTCTGCTCTGAGGTAATCAAAATTAGATTTGAACACGTTAACTTAAGTTAAAATGTGTACTAAAGTCCGTATACAAAACTATTTAAAAAGATACTTGTATTTGTCCTCTATAGTGGCTACTTATTCAGCTACACCTCTGTGATAATGAATCATTATTATTCTTTTAGTGAGGATGAGTGTGTTTAAACTGCTCTGCTGGGTTGTTAAAAGAAAAAATGTTAAGCCTAGACTAGAAAATAGACATTTACTAAAGGTAAAGGATCTAAGTGTGAGTGTAAACAGTTTAACTGATGAATGAATCAATTGTTCTTTTTGTGTATGTGTGTTTGTGAGGGCTGGGCGGGCTGGGCGGGCTCAGCTCTCCTTAGACCTGTCCTCAGGCTGAAGGGAAAGGTGAGCAGATTAACGTAGTTTGTGAATAAACTCTAACACAAAGTGGAAGATTTAATCTAATTAAAATGGTGAAATAAGAAATGACCTAATAAAAACTGGGTAATTAGAATATCTTTGACCCCCCCCACACACACACCTCAAAGGTTCACTGCCATTCAGTCATAAACAAACACCACCTCTGAATCCTGGTGTGAGGTGATGGTCCTCTGCGGATGCATGTAGTTACTGTGCAGAGGACAGCCAATGAGGCTTCTCCCTGAGCTGTGATTTAAGATGGAAGAATAATGATTAAGCTGTGTTACTGAATTAATCTGTTTGTACCAATGACCTAATCATCATAATATTAGAACCAAAGTGAAAACATTTGGTGGACAAAACACAAGTGTACAATTGTGTTTATCAGAAGTGAACGAAGCGTATTCCAACTGATCCAACTGAACTCTTGTCAGGCAGTGCCCCCTAGGGGACGTAGTAAACATGACAGGAAAAAGTATAAAGAGTGACAGACCACATTTAGAGGAGGTGAGGTGGATGGATGACTCAAACAAGCGCAGGACTTACCCCAGAAGACTGGGATTCAAGTCCTATGTGGAGTTATTTAAAGTTTTGAGTAAGTTAAAATATTGCTATAGACATGATGTCTGTTGCATCACTTCTGTCACAAGACATACATAATGTAGTTTTAACCCAAACCAAGATCTTTTCCTAACCATAACCAAATAGTTTTATGGTCTAAACCTAACCAAACTGCAAGTGTTGGTGTTTTAGTCCAGAAAACACTGCTGGAGTGTCAGAGGAAAACAGCGCTGCAGAATCTCCCAAACAATGGACTTTGGTGACCAGTTTTCAAACAAAAAAAAAACAACAAAAAACCAACCCATAAATTGCCTACATATTGCTCAGTTGGTGTAATCTAAGTTTCCTAAAGCCCCAACATGTTGTTCACTTGCACATGCACACCATTACACTACACACACCCAGTTAAGACAGTGTGCACACATATGTGTATGTGCCTCCAAGTGAAGGATCTACAGTGAAGATTCAGGCAAAAAACACGGTGTCAGTGATGTCTTTCAAGTCAGCCTGGCATGTTGGGGCTTTAGGAGACTCAATGAGCAGTATGGAGGCATTTTATGGGCAACTTATGGAGTTTTTTCCAGTTGTTTTCTTGAAAACTGGTCACCAGTCTTTTCCATTATTTGGGAGATTCTATAACACTGTTTTCCTGTGAAACTCCAGCAGTGTTTTGTGGACTTAAAAACTAAATCCGACCTTCAATCACCACGAGGGAGAGTAAATAATCACTGAATTTTCATTTCTGTGTGAACTATCCCTTTAAGGTCCAGCAAGCCTGTTGCTGCTTCTACTCTCCAGCGATAATATATGTCATTTTGAGAGTAACTGTCAATTGACCTGTCCTGGTGTTTAGGTTTAGGATGTGTATATACAATAGTTATTAAGATTCTGTTCTGAGTCACTGACACTGCCCCCACCCCCTTCACAACAACCCCCAACACACATACGCCAAATGTGAGATGATTGGTACCTAATTTGGTTTGGTTTGGTTCTGTTATGCCATACACAGAATACACATAACATTCACAAGAAAAGAAGAAAACTGAAACAAAAGAGTGGCATTTCCATCACAGTCACAAACTGAACATGTTCTTTCTGAAGACTTTTTTTTCTGCACACAGCTTTGATAAAGCTTCAGCGGTGCAGTGCCTTCTTTGTTGTTGCAAACAAGAAGCACTTTAGAGAGTAAACCCAAGAAAAAAGCATCAGATTATCCATTTCTAAATTTACCCCCACCCTCAAGTCTTGCACACAAAGCTGTGCAGCACAGGCCAAATTTTGATTTTCACAGAAGTGAAGTGAAAAAGAAATGCTTCGCTGATATTCTTTATCCAGCGTTTCTGTTGTTACATAAGGGTTGAGTCATTCTTCATGTTTCTGCCATAAGAATGTTGTGTTGGTTTGGTGCAGGTAATATGAATGTTTCCTGATCTGCTTTTAAACCAGAGTGCTGATCAGGACGCAGCATGTAACCTGTGCATGTGGGAGCACGTGTCTGACATCACGGTGATGTCACTGAATGGTCTGTGGTCAGAAAAACAACCTGCCTCACAGCTTCAGCCCACAGAGACCACACCAACAATTACCTCCTGATAAAAGTATCAATCTTTGAAAGTGTTTTCTGCTCATGCACAGTATAAATAAAGAGCTGCAATATGACCTCAGGAACCTGTATCCATATTTACACATAACAACTGTAGCAGTATGTGCTATTTATATGTGATGCTCTTAAATCCCCCTGTTTTAGCTGCTTAATTAGCATAACCACTTTTGAGTTGTGCATGCGTTCTCCCTCTAATTATATCATCAAGTGAACATATCACAGACTGCACGCTACATAAACATGCACATGCAGTTATTTATTAGCCATATCAGTCTCAGCAGAACACTGGCATTATGCCCGCTGCTGAAATGAGGCTCATGCACAAACAAATTTGTGAATCTTGCTGTCAAACTACATATCAGTTTTGGTTGGCACTTTTTTCTCTATGGAAGCCCTGCAAGGCAAGTACATAGATTTATTACAAATGAACTAGATAGTGTATGCAAAGATGTCACCAATTCAGTCCAATGACAGTCGCTCGCCTCACACATAAGCCGAAGAAGTTTCCCAGTGATGCCATCACAGATTCTTCAATTGACTTTTTCAGCTCAAGGAAAGTTTTACAAATATGAAACTCAATGGATTAAAAATTCATAAGAGAAA
The DNA here is from genome assembly GCF_056507025.1 of Lutjanus erythropterus. Taxonomy (NCBI): domain Eukaryota; kingdom Metazoa; phylum Chordata; class Actinopteri; order Lutjaniformes; family Lutjanidae; genus Lutjanus; species Lutjanus erythropterus. The sequence goes on from NC_139318.1 coordinate 1,980,189, forward strand.
GAGTCTTAAGTGACCTTGTCTGCAGTTCAAACAGTTTTACAGACATCTCATGCTGGGTTATGGGGCCGATGGGACATGCTTTGCTGCAATACTGCAAGTGGCCACTTGGCAACACTGGCTGAGCAGCTATGCCCTGTCTAGTTCTACTAATAGTCTATGAGCAAGTGAGGGGAAAAAAATCAAAACAGGTGATCAGGATAATCATCTGAAGTTCCTTGTCTGTGAGTTTTTACCGGGTGAAAAAAAATGTTTTGTTAGGGTAATTTTAATAATTACTTTTTTTAAAAAATCTGTGAATACAGGTGGGTTTTTTTGGGTTAGGATCATTTTTCTAATAATTTCTTCATTTTTGCTAATTTCTTTAATGTTTTAATTAATTTCATTAATGTCTTTAATGTGTTAATCTTGATCTTCATCAAAACACATCTGTAGCCAAAAGAAAGACATGACAATAATATTATAACTTCCTAAGTTGAATGCATGGAGAAATTAAAATTCACCTGTTAGAAAACAATGTTTTTATTTCTGTAACACGGGGTAGTGGTACACTTCAATCTCATTACGGGCCGTTGGGTTCAGGCACAGATCTCAAGCTCTAGGACTGAGATGTCTGCTAAGTTTTATGTTCCAAAATGGAAATGTTACTTTTTGTTAGTGTTTGTAATGTGTCTGTTCAGAACATGGTGGTTTATCTTGGTAATTGCCATTTTTTTATTCTGGTTTATAGTTTTAACCATCAATGAGGAGACTATTATTGACACCAGCTGTATTTGAATACATTTTCACATGTGTTTTAGCAAAACCTAGTTCTGCATGAATCTAATCCACCTTAAGTCCTGTTTGCATTTAATGACATTGTCAAAGTCTAAAGGCAGACAAATGAAAGTAACAAAACACAAATTCTGATATCATGTTTTGTGTTATTTTTTCTCTTACCACAATTCAGTGTTAGTAGAAAGTCTGCAGGAAAGAAATGCTTTTTGAATAATTGTTGGTAACATTTATGATGGAGAGTTGCTCTGTTAATTAGAGAAAAAAGAATGAACCCTGGTCCAGAAATGCCTCTGGTGAGCATGGTGGGCTGGTTCTCACCACCCTACTGGGCACAAAAAATCTCTGTTATATCCTTTACCCTGCAGCTACGAGTGACTCTGACACACACTCTGAGCTCACTCAATGACAGACTGGACTTTGTGATTGGCAGCTGATAACAGCCATAGCCAGTAGTCTTGCAGGGCCTTGGGATTTGGCCCTGTTGTAATTCCCTGCCCTCCTGCCTCTGTTGATGAGCCATAGTACAGAAGTCCTCTGCCAGGCTGCTGACAGAGACTAAGTGCCCAAACTGAGACCAGAATACACAGCTGTAGCTTCACTGCACTACTTGCTTCACATTTGATTACATTTGAGAGCTTAGTGATTATTTGTACAGGACCACAGCAGCATTTTAATATGATTTAGCTACATATCAGACAGATTGTGATATCTGTACACTTATGAACCCTGGACAGTGTCATTACAGTTGAGTTTGAGTCAGACTTCTCTTACACTTGGCTCCAAGTCTGTGCCATCTCCTCCACTGTTTGGTCATTACTGTGTGTACAACCTTGGGCAGTAAATAAAAACAGTACAACAGCCGTGTTTCCATCAGGCCTGCTTCCAGAACAAAATGACTGGGAGTGCATCTGAAATTAGTTGGGGTGTACTAGTATCTACAGCGTGGGCCGGCAACAGCAATGAAAAATAGTAGGTGTTACGGGTCTAAATGTGGTCCCTGATGAACAGATTATGCTGGAACACAACTGGAAAAAGTTGAGAGTAGTCTTCAGTGAATACAGTGTGCTGTTCCTTTTCAGCAACCGTTTGCATTATGACTCAGAATGGCCAATGACATGTTAATAAATCAGGAGCCTCTGAAAAGTGCTGTTACACACGGCCGCTCACACTGTTTACCTTCATTAAATCACCTGGAAGCAACACCAGGCTGCTGCAGTATAACCAGTCCTCTACACACGTCACACTGCTCACTTATAACTCCATGTTCTGTGTTTTTATGAAGGAGATGCCTGATTGACAGGGCTAATAGCAACGGTAGCTCATGTTTTAATCTTGAAACCCACCGCAGTGCAAATGCTGTTGTGTAACACTAATTACTAACTATGTGACCATGTATATAAGGTGAGACACTACCTTAGAATTATTACTAAACTTGTGTGGGTCTGATGAAATCATCGCCAAATCAATTTCTTATCGTTATTATAGTTACCTGATGGGAAATTATACTCCACCTGTCTTTGGGTGCAGATATATGAGGCTCTGAAGAAGAGAAAATAAGAATAAGAATTAGGGGATATCTGTGATAATAATACGTTTGTTGACTTTACTTGTATAAAAGAATTATACCAACTCTCACGTACACATTTTTTTAAAATTCTTGTAGATAAGGAGCTGGGTAGAAACAAACACCGTCTCAAACTTTCCCAATATATTAGAAACCCCAGTTGAAAAAAATATCTTGAAAATAAACTGACAAAAGAGATTAATATCGAAACTATACAATGGTGTGAGCAGTGAAATGAACTGTATCTCTGCACAGCATAAGCACAAATGGGATAAAGATGTAGGACACAAATATATGCTAAAAGAATGTGAAAATCTATTAGAGAAGCCTCAAATTTGGTCAAAACCAAACACAGACTTATGCAGTCTACAGTATTTCATTGCGTATATTAGATCAGCACCAAGACATCTCCTAAATACCCAAGATGCAATGCAGCTTAAGGCAGATATTATGTACGTGTTTTGGAAGTGCATACGATTAGGCTATTATTGGAATACTATCTATAAATATATGTCAGAAATACTACAGAAGGCGATCACACCAGATCCCCAAATGTGGATATTGGGGGATGTAGACAGGCATAAATGGGTTAATGATGATGAAAAGAATCCACCTTCTATGCAGCAGTGGCAGAGAGGATTATTGTCATACTGCACAACCAGAAAAAATCATGTATAATGTGCGAGGGCAACCAATGAAATTCAACAGGATATGGGGCAAACTTACTAGCAACATGCAAAATATAGAGGAACAGCTATTCTCATAGACAAATGTATATGTTTGTGTATTTAGTGACCTTCTGACCATTATTTTTTCTTTTTTAGCAGGACAAATGCTTGAACCTTTCAGCTGCTTTCTGTCTACAAAGTATGTACTGGGCCAGTATGTATGTGAGCTGTGGCTTTGATGGATGTTGGTGTTAATTAATGGCAATTTGAGAGGATGCTGTGTGTGTATTGTATGTATGTGTTGGTGACAAAGGCATGGGGTAAAGGAACGACAAATCGTTTTTAATGTTGCTATAAAAGGAAGAAAAAATATCATAAAAAAAAAGATTGCTTGTTTTGGAAAGACACGGCTGCACCCCTGAATCCCAAGAAGGGAGGCGGTTTCCAAAGCTCTTTGACCTGTCTGATTACCAGGTCTGAAAAAAATATGTGTACATAAGTATACTGGCAACTCAATAGTGGCAGCCAATGGAATGGAAGCATTAATCAACATTGTGATAGCACAGCAAAATTCACCTCAAATGCCTTGAAATACTGAATACTGAAGACCTGTTAAAGGGATAGTGTCTGAAATGCATGTCAGAGCTTTAGGAGACTTGGATTACACCAGATGACCAGTATGGAGGCATTTTCATTTTTATCATTTCCATTGTTTGGGGGATTATGCAACACTGGTTTTCTGTGAAACTCCAGCAGTGTTTTGTGAACTAACAAACTAAACCTGACCTTCAATCGGCATGACTGTGAGTAGATAACGACTGAATTTTCAGTTTTGGGTGAACTATGCCTTTAAGTGCAAATCGCTGTGTAAAGACATGTTTATCGAACATGTGAGGGATCAAGCAGTGAGTCCAGATGGGCGGATGATACCAAAGCTCCACAGCTTCTTTCACTCCTGTGAAGTTCACTGTTTCAATACATTGTGCCAGAGCTCGTGTCTAATGAAGATTATCATGTCACTGATGACATCCGAAGCTTCAAACATCACTGGTTCTTTGGAAAGTGCTTCATTCAGTTTGACAGTTTGGGCGTTTTATAGCTGAACTATGTGGTTGGCACATAACTGGGATAAGAAGACAGGGGAATAATTGAGTATAAGAGTATAAGAACATTTCCTTTAATGAATATCACTGTCGTATGGCAATCACACAAATATCTTAAGTTTAAAAACATAAACCATGAAGGTACATGAATGTTTTCAATGCATCTTTTTTTTTTTTTAACTGAAACATTTTGCAGAGTATACGCTCATTCAATGCAGCAATTCTGATTCAAAGTACAGGCCTACAGATTTAATAATGCAGACGTGGACTTCCATCGCACACATATGACCTGTTCTTCTCAGTGAACTGTGGTGGCGCTTTGGCTCCAGTTTTGAAGGTTCTGCTATAACTTTTACAAACCAACATGTGTCACTGTGTTTGGCGAGTCTGAAGCCCCAAAGCTTCAAATTTATTTCGGCACAAATACAAGAAAAGTCCCAAAGCTTTATAAGAATTCATCTGCCCATTACTAGCATTGAGACAATGAAATAAAGAACTTAATAACCGGGCCTATAAAAGAGAGCTATACTCAAAATAACAGCAACTATCAGAGGTGTTAACTGAATAAACTGACATGCTGTGATGACACATGAGGGAACATATATACTGACTTGGATAAGCCAAGTAACACACAAGAGGGAATCATGATGGATATCAAGCAGAACTAATACAGAGGAAAAACTAACTAAACCCATATCTTCCCCATGACTTTGCAGCACATGGTATGGCCTGACGAGCTGGCCACAAGTCCTCCACTTTGGCCATGCCTTTTCTTCTCCAGGAAGAGACATCCCACAAGCACAGTAACTTAACTTAATATGACAGAAAACTGCTTTTTTAATCCTACAATGTGAAAATATGTGCACTCCATTTAAATAGTGTGAGGCTGAACGCAAATACTGAGATAACAAATCAAATAAAGTATGTAATATGGACTGTAACATGGAAATGAACTGTTTGATGTGTGGCTGACTGTGGATAAAATTAACCAGTGTACCTATGAAGTAATAAGGTGAGAAAGTGAGCAGTATTACCGTACAGTATTATTTCTGTTACTCTGCGTGGCTGTGACCATCACACTGCACAATAGGTCATTCTACATGTATGGACAATTTTGGTCTGGAAAGTTCAAAATCTAACACATTATTTAGAGAAATGTATTTATATATTTTATTTCTCCATCCTGTGTAGAAACACTCAATTATTTTAGAATTCTCTAATTTCAGCTTCTTAAATGTGAATATTGTTTTTTTTTTTTTTTTTTACTCCTTTGTGACATTAAACTGAATATCTTTGGGCTGTGAGTAAAACAAGATATATGAGAACATCATGTTGTGCTCTGGGAAACACTGATTGATATTTTTCACCATTTACTGAAATTTTACCAAATCAATCAATTGAGAAAATTATTGACCAATTAATCAATTATCAAAATAACTGTTAGTTGCACCCCACTTGAAATTACATGTGTTTAAAAGGCAACTATTTGAAACTAACATTTATGATCTATGAGTTGAACTTCAAAATGAAAGTTTTAAATATTTCACTTCAAAATGAAACAAACGGTATAATGGAACAAACCTATTTTACAAAACAGAATTGTACTAATATGGGTTTGCAATCACATTTAATGTTTTCTTGGTGGCGGCGCTGTACCTGCATGTTTATACTGGTGTATCTCAGCACAGCCCATGAACTCAGTATGTTTTTGTCAAACTCGGCTGTGGACTGAGGTTTTCTCGCTGTCCTTCCTTCATGGTCAAGAACAGAGCTAATAAACTGTTTTGTTTAACTATTTAATTTGATCCATATGAATATAAGAAAATACACATTAATAATAGTACACTGGCCGGTGATATGGTTGTAGCATGTTATACATTTGAGCCATTTGACTCACGTAGAACACACTGGACTGGACGTCTCACAGTAAGATCAAGGACTGGTAGCTCTGATCTGTGGAGCAAATATAAAAATTGCATTTTCAGCCAGTGGTGACAGTGGGTCAGTTGTGTATGATGACATGCCACCATAGGTCAAGAGACCACCAGGCTTGCATAGATAAAAAAAAATAAAACAATGACTGGATGTCTAGCACAACTGCAAAGTCTGCTCTTTATAAGCGACTTTGGACTTTTCTATAAAGTCACTCACAAACACTGGTAGTCACGGCTATTTTACACCACATACAGCACTGCAGTGATATATATGCAGCACGACAAGCTGTGTGTCATTTTACACCAACTCTGTTCAGAAGTAGAGAAGTAAAGCTGGTTCTGTGCGTCATAAAGCTCTTTATGTTTCTGCATCTCCACAATCACTCTTTCGTTGTCCATTTGTCAACTGAACTAACTCAGCTACAGGATGACAACAAACGGGGTGCGCTGTGAGTAGGGTGCACTTGGTTGCCAGGGCGTTTGTGGGTGGTTGCTAAGCAGCGCGAATGAGGAACAACCTGAAGAGAGAATCCCAAAGTCTTGGCTGAAAAAAAGGTGAAAGAAATCATGTACCCAATTTAAATTCTACCAGTACCACCACAAAATAAGACAGGAAAGCAACATATCCATGTTTAGTTTTGGCCAAGAAAAATACAGGAAAGACACACGATTAAAAATTAAAGCAATTTTATATGTTAAAACACTATTTTATCACACTAAAAAAACAGAGCTCTACTCTATATTTCTTGCATGCTGCAAGCTTTCTGCAGCTGCAACATGCTGCATTCACATATGGTATAAATACATGTAATCTACTACTGTAATGTATTTTGGCAGCTGTGGAATGGGCTGCATGCCGTGTAGAAAGGCAGTAAATATAAAATAGCTTGTTTGTTGTAGTTTCTTTAGGTGGAATGCCTGGCACTAGGTTGGTGAAATATTGAAAAAATACAACAACGCATGAGAGGATGTCAGTGGGTTACAATAGAAGATTATTATTTGGCACTATACTTTCACAGATTGACTCAAGAGTGGGGGCTGGGGGAGGTGGGCCAGCCTACTCTCATAACTCTGATGATATATAACCCCCGCCAAATGACTGACTCCATGTCAGTATTGGCCTTACAGGTTTCAGGATGATTTAAACAGTAGGTGGTGTTTTGAGCCATTTTCAACCCATGAAATGCTGTTTTTTTGTTTTTTTTTAAATAAATGTATTAAATAACCTCAAAATTAACACCAGCTGTGTCGTGTTTCATCCCACTACAGTAATATAATTTAGTTTACAGCTCAATTCAACATGTTTAAGTGTGCAGTAGCTCTTGAAAAGTCTGGATTTGACCTTTGACTTTGTGTGGGGGACAATGCAAAGGCAGTGTACAGAAATGCAGCACTGCTCTATTCAATGAGGCTTACAGCCAACAAGATTTCTTAGTTTCCCTTTCTTCACTGATATAATTACTTGGCAAGTTCTTTATATGCAACTTCCTTACTTTTGCTTTCATTCATTCATTCATTTGTTTCTCATTTTTTGCAATTCAATTTTCTCAATTCTGTTTAACTTCTTTTAGAGTTAAAATGAACTAGAATTACTGTCTTGCAGTTCTTTGTCTCCACCAGCCAGTCAAGTAGCTGTTTGGACTCATGTCTGTCCAGAGTCATGTAACTGTAACTGTCATGAAGACTTGAAAGGAATTTAAAATTATTTTGGCATAATAGAGGAGAGAAACATGACTTACAGACTATTTTTTACAGAGGACTGATAGAGAGTTGAACATTATGATGTCACAGTGAAGTTGACCTTTGAGATATAAAACATCACCACTATATAATTTTTATCCTTTTTCACATTTGTGTGAAATTTTATCGTAATTGGCATATGAATTCATGAGTTATGGATCTGTGAGGTCACAGTGACCTTTGACCGCCAAACTCGAATCAGTTCATCAACTTGGCATAAGTCTGTACCTGGTTTGCAGAAATTAGAGCATTCAGGCACAGAAAAGTTTGTACAGGCTCTGCACCATTGAAACATTTTATCATTTTTCTCTTCCAGCTGAGTGATGGAAATGCCTAATCACCATTACTACACCTTGGATTGCATTAATTCAACATTTCTCATTAAGTTTTTATTTTAATTGCATTTTAAATTGCACTAATTCATTATATGGTTATCAACATTTTTAAGTCGCACCCTCCCCCAGAATAATCAGGTTGGTGTTGGCAGCACCCCCAAATGAAATGTATATTGCAGGAGGCTTGGTGTAAACTCAGGGTTTGTTGGAAACTTGCATTTCTCCGTTGATGGTGCTGCTGTCAGACTTGAAGGTGACTCATCTTGAGACTACATTTCCTGCTCAGTTTCCTGTTGGTCTGAGTCTTGAGCCGGAGGACTGAAGATGGACAACCATCTCTCCATAGCAGTCGTTCCACAGTAAAACTGTCTACAGCTGTTTGGTTAAGCACGATACTGTGGCACAAACATGCCAAAACACCAGAAGTTTTTTTTTTGTTTGTGTCCAATCAAAATTCATGTCATTCACTAAATAGAATGTTTTCTTAGGAAAACTATGTCATTGGTACAGGTCATGGTAGGAAACACAGACCACATTTCCCATCATGCTTAGTAGTTAAAATTGGCTATTTTGTGTTACCAAATACAAACGTCAGTTACAGTTTTTGTTTGTGTTTGTCTGTTCAGAAAATAGTGGTTTTGTTGGTCATTGTCATCTTTGTTCTGGTTTGTAGTTTGAACCGTCAGTGTGGCGGCTGTGCTGAGGTCAGCTGCATGTTTTTGAGAATCACAAATGTCATTAAGTCACTAAAGTTGCTGAGAGCTGCTTCCTGGATCTCATTCCACACTGTTTGCAACAATGTTTTGTTTTATCATCAGTCCTTCAAGAATACTGCACACTTTTTTTTGGGAGGGATTGTTGTGGCCTAAAATACCTGATTTCACAGCAGCTTTTCTAAAAAAAAAAAAAAAAATCATTGTGATTTACAAAAGTATTTTTAAGAATTCATTAAGAATTAAAAGTGGTTTGTTCCAGGGAGAGTAAACCTCACTCTGCTCTGAGTGTTCTCAGTATCCTTGCCAAAAAGCAACAATCCACCCAAATTCAACTAATTCCCATGAATTCTGTGCAACCTTGCAATTTTGTCCAAATTTTGTCTCCACAACTTTTCTGCAAATCTGACCAATCACTGTAGCTTTCCATGAGTTCCACAAATCACAGCAGTCCCACAGCAGTCCCTCTCCCTCCAGGTACTGAGAAGAACACATCACGACATTTATCAACACTCTGTGCACTTTTATTTAATAATTTTGTGCTGTTTTGACTGAGTTTGAGTGCCAAAAAGATTTTGCTTCTCTACGGAATACCCCCTGATGAACTTCATTTATAAATACAGCAGAGTTTTATAATTTTTGTGATTCTGAGCCTTTTTGATGTAAGGTTAGTTAGAACACTTAGAACAGAGTGCAGTGTTGTTCTCCCTGAAACAAGTTGCCTTGTTGCCAATTTACTTGATCTTGCAAAGCAATTCCTAAAAGCAACATGTGTTGCATTTTTTTTTAGAAAAGCTGCTGTGAAATCAGACATTTTAGGCCACAACATTCCTAAAATCACCTGTGAAATCCAGGAGGGACAGCACAATGAAGCGAAAATTGCACAGAGCATTGATAAATGTCAATAACAATGACAAACCTTGTGTTCTCTTCAGTACGTATGACAAAATAAAAAAAACACAAAAACATAAATAATAAAACATTAAGTCAGTTAATTTTGACGTCCATGCATGATGTTTGCACAGGGGACTGCTATGATCAGTGGAACTCACATGCAGCTACAATGTTAAGTTAAATTTATGGGAGGGTTTGGGATGACTGGACAAAATTACAAGGTCATGCAGAATTCACAGGGATTAAAATGAAATCCAGTGTCTCTTTCTATTAGACACAAAGTAACTGGTAGATTCTAAAGTAGTTCTGGTAGATTCTACTGCAGAAAGAAAGTAGTTCCTACATCAAACTACTCACAACAAGGTCTGTAGATTTTCTTCAGTAACTGGGTCATGATTTCTGTAAAAAGACATTGCTGTTGAGGTTTTCAAATGTTTTGGTTAGTTTGAGCACCACAGGACAAATGCCATTTAGTCCCATCATGTTGGAGAAAGGGCAGACATCTCTACAGCTGATTTCTCCCAAACTCTGCAACTCACACCAAAACAGTATAGATGGATAAACAGCACTACAGGCCAGAGGGAAAATATGTATTTTTGGGGTGAACTGTACATTTAATTGTTGCCACTGCAACATCACAACTTTCTGCAATACTGTTCTTTATTCTCCACAACCATCTAGTGACTCCCAGAAATTACCCTGCGACCCCTTTCTGGGTCTTGACCCTCAGGTTGAGAGTCACTGCATTAACTGCTGGCCACGATTGATTGTAAAGGCCTAATAAATGATAACTGAACGCAGCCCTTCCACACAGGCTCCTTCTAGGACAGACTGGTGGACGGCGCGCTGTCTGATCTATTTTGGGGTGGTTAATATGAACAAAAAGCTGGAGGAGCCCCTGGAGAGCACACATCTATTATTACTGATTATTATGGGACATGTGCGTGTTATTGTACTGAGAGACTGTGCGTTCTGTCGCCGGCGCTAGGATCCAGAAGAATGACCCCTCTCTCTCTTTCCATCTCTCTCTCTTTCTCTCTCTCTCTCTCTCTCTCTCTCTCTCTCTCTCACTCTCAGACTGTTTTAAAGTCTCTGGCAGACTCGGGCTCACACGTTACTTCCTGGACGGACGGGGGAATGGAAAGCTTCCAGCGCCTCTCCTCCATCACCACCGACACCGACTCTCCCCTCTGTGTGTGCCCGACTAGCGCTGCATCCCCCGCCGCAGCCGCAGGAGCGCCGCCGCGCTGCGAGGACCGCCACTGCTAGTCTCCTCTCACCCGCTCCTCTACAGCCAGCGTGTCCGAGTGTTATGCTCTTCTCCGGGGATATCGGGGGGATTCGTGGACGGAAAGACTCTTCACTGGACCTCTAAGCATTTCTCCGCCCTCCACCTCCTCCTCCACCGTGTCCAGGCTCCGTCTGCGCTGCTGCGTCTCCGGCGCTGCTTTTTACGCAGCAGCGAAGGCGTCGCTCGTTTGCCCGCAAACGGGAGAAACTCAACAGTTGTTGCCGCTTATTGTTTGCATGTGGACGTGCAGATCACTGCCATGTGGAGGCTACTGCGATCGTGCTGCTGCTGCTGGATTTTCTCTTTGGTGCTGCCAGCCTGCGTGCTGCTCTGGGCCGACTGTCATCCTGGTAAGTTTCGTCCCCTCTACACTGACGGGGCTGTGTGTGCTGCTGAGTCTATGATGGAATGCGCTGATCATTGTGGCTGTGTGAGGACGTTAGGCTGATAGAATAAAGTCATTGAATCTCCTCTAACGGGTCACTGGCTGAAAGATTTGGTGCCGATTGGCTTGACGCGCTTCCACGGCACCGGCACGTCGACTGGAAACTGTCGGAGACGCAGAGAGCAGTCCCTGAGCGGTTTTTTATGCAACCCAGTGACCTGTTTGAACCCTCTCACACCTATTCACAACACAGCGTTATCACAGGAGCATATTTCCCCTCTACTTTCTCCCACTGTGGCTGCACAATTTTCCCTTTTAACCCTTCAAACTGGGAAAAAAGGAGACACAATGTGCTGGGATGCCATGAAGGCAGCAGCAGGCTGGTAGTTGGGTCAGATGGGGAGATAAAAGGAGGAAGATGTGATGCCTTGTCAGCCGGCGGCGCGTACGCCAGAGCCGTTATCTCAGTGCCTGGAGCAAGACAGCAGGGCTGTGAAGCCGCTTCACACACACACACACACACACACACACTCGCACACAACCCCAAAACTGCAGTTGAGGCTCAAATGTTTGCTGAGGGAAGAGCAGAGCTCATGTCTGTGTTAGGGGCTGTCATGTAGCCCCTCAGAGGGGCTCCACACATAATCAGATTTGACTGGAGATACCCAGAGTGCTGTAAAAACACTGTCCTAAATGCTTACTGTCTCTAATTGGGCTCATCTCCAGCCGTTATATAACAGGACTCAACTATTTCCCATTTCATCCTGCAAAGGGAACCATGTGCTTCAGTTAGAGCTGAATCAAACATTGCTTGGGCACTGCAGGAGCCCAGTCTGTGAGGTCCAAACCCTCCAGCGTTAAGACCCTCACCTGAGGAGGGAACGACGGCTTCACTGTTCCTCTTCCTCTCACACTGTGAGGAGGAGAAATATCGTGCATCAAACTGTTTAATAAATCCAACAAATCAAATTTGACCTTGACAAGAGTGTCCACTCACACTCCAGTCCTCCAGCTGTGGAAGGTCCGAGACATGTCTCTGGGACACTGTCACAGGCTGAACAAGAGTGTTAGATTCTGGAGTTACGATCTGCTCATGTTAACCATCACCCACCCTTGAAAATAGACTGATTTTAGATGCATATGTGATAACATAACAAAGCAACTCCATCTGGGAGCATAGAATTAGATAATATCCCATAGAGGTTGGGTGATATGGACAAAATGGTTAATATCCCGATATTTCTGTCCAAACCCCTATTTACCTACATCTGGATGACAGGACAGCACTTTCAGAGTATATTTACTGAAGAAAAATCAATTTGTCACTAATCCATCAGTTGTTTGGTTGACAAAATGTCAGAAAACGGTGAAACATGTTGATCAAATCCAAGATGATGTCCTCAAATGTCTTGTTTTGTCCACAACTGAAAGATCACAAGACTCAGTTTACTGTCAGAGAAACCTGACAATAATTGCATTAAAGAAGCTGTAATCAGAGAAATTTGACCTTTTTTCTTATCAAATGACTCAAAATGATTAATCAATGGTGATTAATTTAATAGCTGACAACTGATGGAAAAATCAAAGTGCTGCAGCTTCATATTTTCTGAAGAAACTCCATCTGAGTGTATTGGTTAGACAGAGATAATGTCCAATAAAGGTTGGACGATATGGACAAAATGGTTAATATCCCAATATTCCTTACCAAATCCGTGTATCACTTGACTTCATTTTAGACTAAGGCACTTCTTCCTGACGATATGTACTGACAAGATCAAACAAGTCAATAGAATGATGTCTGCGATGTAGATGTACAGTGATAGAGAGGTTTGTTTCACTCAGAAATGTAATTCCACTTGTAACGTGACTAAACAACGTATTTCAAATGGAAGCTTTTATATTGTGATAATGTTAAATCCCTGACACTGTCTCAGTGTTTTTTCATGTCCTGGTTTTGATATGATATATTGATGTGTTACACAGCAGTGAGAACAAAGCAGAGAAATATGAGGAGTGTGAGGAGCCAGTGTAGTGTGGAGATCCAGCGAGCTCGTGCTCGAGCCTGTAGCCGTCTGTAGATATGACACATTATCACAGAGCCGCTTAGTCGGACAGTATTAGCCTAGTTTTCACCTCGCCGAGATTAGCTCTTATATGAGTCTTAAGAGATGTCATGAAACACACACACACACACACACACACACAGAGTCAGAGAGCAAAAGATAACAGCGCCCTGCTGACCAATGAACACGCTGACTACTTTAACAAACCCATACCTGCAGTATTAATACACTGTTAGGATTGATAGACTACCTTTCAATTCTGGAAACAAGGCTCTTGTCAGACATTTAGAGGTTTTGTGGTAGGTTTTTCTATTTTTCATCTCGCATTCCATCTGATCCCAAATGTGAAAGCCGAGATGTTAAAGGCAGCTGCTGGGAGAGGCGGATGCTACTGATGACTGGATGGGAAGAACAGTTTATCCCACAGGTTGAGCATAAATGTATCTGTGGTGGTTCATTCAAACATGTAGACTGAAATTGAAAAAAAAAAAATAGCACCACTAGTTTTTCACAAAGCACAAACACAAAATGATTAAAAACAATTCATGAACAGATTTTAATAAAGATGCAGTCATTAGTGACAGCTTATTAGCAGGTTGAACTCTCATAATCAGAACACATCCAAAGATAAATGTGATGCAACTTTGAAAAACAGTTAAAAAATATTTAGACCCAGACACACATGTTGGTCAGCTGATATTGGCCTATGAACTATATCAGTGTATCGGCATGTATGTACCTGTTTTTTTTCTTTCTATTATTCTATTCTGTTATTGTTACTGTCATTGATATTTGAATTGTTTTACTCCTGAATATTGGTAGCAGCATTTGTCCCTAAAATTTAGTGTCGGTCAGGCTGTAAAAATATTTATTCATGCTGTGCAGATTAAAAAATTAGAAAGTAAATTCAAACCACTGTCTGTGATGAGAGGAAATCGGAGAGCAGCGGTGGACCGTCTTGCACAGTAAAATGATATGTGTCAAAATGAGCTGCATGTCACATGAATTAATAGTAAAATCTATAAACATTTTACTTGTTTGGAGAGCATTTATTTGAATAAAATATAAGCTAAAAATAGGAATTAATGCACATGCAGTGTTTTTCACTGACCAAATATTCAAGATGATTAAAAGCACATTAGTAAAGATGCAGTAATTAACAGCTCATTAGCAGCTTAAACTCACTGTTTTCAGTGTGTATATTTAATGGAAACACAACACATTCAAAGATAAATGTGATGCAACTTTGAAAAATAGTTAAAAATATTTAGAGACATATATATTGGTCGGCCAACATTGACTCATCAAAGCTACGTCATCTATAATATTCAATATGCAACATGAAAACTTTTTTTTCTCCATAATAGAGATTGTTATTGTCATTTAAATTGGTTTTTGTTTTACTCCTGAATATCAGTTCCAGCATCAGCCCTCAAACATCCAGCATTGGTCAGGCTCTAGAAATATTATTGAATGCTGTACAGAAATTAGGAAGAAAGTGATGAGAGGAGATTTGTAAGCCGGAGTGGGTCCTTCTTGCCCAGTAAAAGGACACGTGTCAAAATGAGCTGTATGTCACATGAATCAATAATAAAATCTAGAAACATTTCATTTCTTTGTGGGGGAATCTATTTGAATGAAATGTAAACTACCAAAAGGAAGAGCAGAGGAGATATTCAGCTGCCAATTTGTGATGTTTTAACAACATGATGAATTTGTGAGGAAGCATTGTCACTGAGGGTAAATCCACAGGTCAGGATGTCAGACATCGATAATCTCTCTCTCTCTTCCTGACCTTCTCTTTAACTCCTCTCTCGCCCCCTCGGCTCAACCACACACACGTTCCTGATAGCGGCTCGGAGCGAGCCCGGGGTTGGCTGCTTCATGTTATAGCGGCTGCAGGTGATGTAGAAACAGAGACGAGGGTGCTTCTCTCCTGCTGGGTATCATCATGGACAGCCTCTCTTTCTTCCAGCCCGCTCCTCTTTTTCTATTAATAAGGCTCTCAGCCAGGAGATTGTGCTGGAAAAGCACGGGGAGAGGCAGGATCGGCTTTCCATAAAAAATGTGTCACCCGTGGGCCACATGCAAATGTGGAACGCTTTGGTAGCTGATGATGTATAATCAGCTAAAAAAAAAGCATCAGAAAAATTCATTTTGAGCATTTTTGGTCTGCTGGACCTGATTTAATGTCAAGAAGAGATGGTAGTGAGAGAGGTTCTGGAAAGATTTTTAAAGATTTTCTGTTGTATGGTGTTGAAAGATGTGAAAATACATCCATACATCCAAATGCATACATTTCCCACATATATGTTGATTCTGTTTGAAGCTCTTCATTTTTTCTACTGCAGTTATTTCTAGTACAAATCAGCTTTTATCAGAAAATGAATGTCAGTTTTGTGACAGAAAAAAATAAGACAAGAATCAGACAGATATATGAGTCAATATTGGCCTATCACAGTTATATCAGTATCAACATATAAGTTGTCTGATATGTGTATGAAAACACAATGGAGAATGTTTTTTGTTTGTTTGTTTAATAGGCTGAATTTTATGTATATTTGATCCTTTTCCTTAATTCATTACCCCATCACCTGCGGGCCATGCAAATATGAAATACTTTGGTAGCTGATTTTTTTTTTAAACTTCCTGATATTGTAATCACCACTGGCTTGAAAAATCAAGTATCCATCAGGCCCTAATCACCACATTAAAATGATGAAAACTGACAGAAATTGAAGTGAAAATTTAGATTTATAAATCACATTACCTTAAAGCCTGTCATCAATAAGAATTTTGTTTTGTCTGGATTGTTCACCTGAGTAAATAGCGATAAAGATTTCTCACTCCCTCACGTGTGTTAAAAAGAGCTCAGTGAAAAGCAAACAGAGGCCGCTGGTGATTTATCTGACTTCATGTATATGCAGTTTTGCATTTGCCTGCTGATTCACAAAGCTACCGCTCATCTTTGAAGCGGCTCCCTGTGAGCTCCTGTGCTGGGAGGCTGTGACGCCCGCAATTACGGCCTCAGCTCCGACCTGCGTGTTGGCAGAGCACGGGCGAGCTTCATCCTCTGAGCTTTCGAAGAGTAGAGTGCATTGTTTACTCTGGAGTCCACCTCAATAATGTCATACCTCACTGCGAGGCAACACCCGCAATGATTCAGCCAAGTGCCGTCGGAGATACAGGAAGTTTGTGCAAGCGCTGTCGTGTCTGCACGAGTGACCTGACTGCTGCCAACACGCCCCCAGTCGCCCACATAATGGCCGGTTTGCAGCCTGGCAAACATCTGTTTTTTTGGGATGGAAAGCACTGAACATCACCGCGGGGCGTCCGCTAGCTGACACAGGGCATCACTTTTCCTTTCCCGTCTGCGGCGTGCGGTGTCAGCGTTGAGGCATCACGCCCCTGTCACTACGCTGCACTTCAGCCCTGGGTTAACCAAACACATGAGAGAGGGAGAAAGAAAGAAAGAAAAGAAAAAGGACAGAAGCGACAGGGAAAGAAAGAGATGTTTGGCCTTCAATCTGTCGCTTTCTGCTGCGAAAAATGAATGGGCGCTGTCGCTCCTGGCTGGGAGGAAAAACAGAACAGTCATTGTAATCTCACAACAAGCGCCTGAGCTAGCACATCTTTTCACCCCCACAAACACACACATCCCTCCTTCATCTATCTCTGTCTCTTTCCTCCTCTAGTTTTTTAATTCACCCTCCTTTCCTCTGCTTTCAGAGTGTGTATGCACACACACGTGCACCTTCTCTGCTTCTTTTAGATCCAGGGACAAACGAGACAAGTGGGTTTGTTAACCATTCAAAGCAGGCCTCCGTGTCACCAACCTTTTCGCTGAGCCTTTTTGTCGCAGCGATACGGGGGGAAGGTTGACATTTAGGGAAGGGATTGGATATGCTTCGTGGCCCTCGGTTGCCAACATTATCATCATCATCATCTCAGTGCGCACCGAGCTATTATCTGGCCTCCGCTGTGGCCAGTAAAATGCTTGCGCGTCGGCTCACGGGTCACTTTATCAGTCAGTGCGGGGCCTGTCAGCGCCACCCTGGCTTTCCTTAATAGATTGATTAAAAGATAGCATGTCATGTTTGTGTGTGTATGTAAGATGGAGGGGGGGCATCAGGCAGTTATCCATGTAGGATGCTGCTGCGGTATCTGTCGCCCTGTCATTAGGAGGTAGCTGCTAGAGAGAGAGAGAGACAGAGAGAGAGAGAGAGAGAGAGAGAGAGAGAGAGGGGATGAGGAGGCAGATAAATGGAGAAAAAAAGAAAACATCCCTTTTATTGTGCTATTGATTTTTAGCAGGAAATGATGCTGTTTTGTTGCACAAAGGGGGAAACTAAAGATAAATAGGTCCGATAATGATAACAATAGTAATGATGATATTAAGTGCAGAGGCGCTAATGATATCTCAAGAATACGAGGAGTGGAGCCGAGCATAGAGCATCGTCTTATTTTGTTTTTCGATCAGCGTTTCTGCTCAGCTAAGCGTGCCTGTTAGCTTTTTAATCTGTTTCTCATCAGCTTTTTTTTCCCCCTCTGCATCTCATGAGCTCACGGCCCCACAGTGCAACTGGAAAATGGAGAATCCTGGGGAAAGACGGAGCAGTCGGGCCCTCTCTTCCTTTTTGCCGGGCCTCGTTGCTCTCAGACTTAATGGGCTGCTGAAAATAAGGCGCACTCTTCAACCACTTTTTTTCTCCTTCCTCCCCCTCTCCATTGTTCCACTTCATTGTTTTAATCAAGTCCACTGCTGGATTATTTGGGGAAGAGGAGGGAGGTGTTCCCCTTCCATTTTCTGGAAGATGCCTCCAGATTTGTAGCTCGGTCAGGCTCTCGTCCCATCTCTCTACACTCTTCATTCTGCTTTCCTCAGTCTTGTTTGTTTGCGAGGAGAGTTTGGTGTTAGCTACCATATATTCTGCCTCCCTCTGCCATTATCACCATCAGCTTCTGATGCAGCCATTTCATTCATTTGTCTGACTAATGCTGCTGGAAAAAGCTGAGATCGAGCATCAAACGCACTTTGAAGTGGGCTGTTTCCACTATAGCTCCAGTTGCTTTGTCTTAAAAGAAAAACAGTAGCAGAACACACTACTATGCTCGTGTGAAGGATTTGTACCCATCACTGAGTCTGATGTTTCTCTCAGCGGTGTTCATAGAACACAAAGTACCCAACACTGGAAACCTGAGTGTCAGAGTTCCTTTGTAATTGCCTCTCTAATGAGACAGTTGCTGATTCAAATTGAATTATCTTTAGTCAGCCATGGTCTTGTACAACCACATATTTCATAGACAACTGTGGAGAAATAGGGAATCATTTCTTAAAGGTTCTTTCTGCCACTTGGGGGCAGAGTAAATCCACGGCAAACTGAATAACATAACATTTGACACATTACTGCCTCACAAAATTAAAATTGTTATGGCTAATGCTTTAGCCAATAGTTGCTTGTTTAGATATGCAGGACAGTGAAAAGCACCATTATTATTCATTCAGAGTTGTAGTTCTGGCAACCAGAAGACTCTATGTCCAATAGTCACTCTCTTTTAGTTCTGTTTTGGTCTCCAGCAACTCCTGTTCACCAGCTACTTGCTTAGTCTGTCTGCTGTGTGGTTCTTGGCACATAGTGTGCAGTGGATTAGCTGTCTGAAGAACCAAAACAAGTTGATAAAAGAGACTAAAAAGGTGGTAGAGGTGAAGGAAATGTTGAAGTTAGATGATAATTGTGGATTTGTCACTACAAGTTGCCACTTTTAAATGACATAGCCAGTCCACCAGAAAAGCAGGTGTTGCAATAGGTCATCTATGCAAGTACCTTATTACAACCCATATTTACATTCATTGTTGGGCAGCGACCTCTAGTGGACATTGCAATTATGACGAGAGCAGTAAAAATAGTGAGAAATTCCACTTATGGAGGAGGTGGGGTCAAACAAACACCAAGGAAACCTAGGGTTCCTCTCCTGAGTGACACCAAACATCAACATTGACTTACTGAAAGTTTTAATGTTATGTTTATGACCTACGTTGAGTGCCTTATGTACTGTGTTGTACTTATTTTAACCTAAACCGTGATCTTTTCCTAACCCTAACAAAGTAGTTTTGTTGTCTGAATCTAACCCAATCTACAATTATTTTACAATGCTAGTCACGTGTTTCATGTCACATGACTTCCAGAACGTATTTAAGGTCTGGTACCACTGTTGCTGGTGGCACAGTAAAGCATTCATAGGTAAAGGTAAAGGTCAACATTGTTGTGATCATACAGAATACAGTTATAGACATATATATCATGTTACTGCAGTCACTGACAATTAGGACTTGGTATCATCTATAAAATTGCAATACTCGTACCAATACCAGTAAGTGATACTTATCCTTAATGGAGTACTGCATTCAATACCTTTTTTCAAAGGTTTTTCTTTATTTCTTTACTTGTGGTGAAACCATATAAATAGTTTTCTTTTCTAGATCTGGGTACCAAAAGGATTGAATGCAGGTATTGATACTATTTGGTGCTGTGTTATTTCAGTCAATACCTTAAATATACTCAGTATCAATACCCAGCCCTGTCTGTCGGGTATGAGGATGTGTTGAAATAACACACAGTCATTTAATCCATTGTGCCAGTGTTTTTATATAAAATTGTTTATATTTATCCAAGTAAGAAATGAGATGTACTATAGGATTGACACTGGGAGCAAAGCTGCACCGTACTGGCACCAGTATAAAAAGATTTCAAGAGTAATGCAGCTCCACAGGCTACAGCTACAGAGTCAAAGATTAGTTGAATATACTTCTGGCAAAAAAGCGTGTACACTCCTCCACTCTTCTTTGTCTGCGTTCCCTCCTGGTAAACCAATAAATGCTGCAAGAGACCCTGGCAGGCCGCGGTTGCGTGCAGGCAGGAACACAGCGAGGGAAAAACAAAGAGAAAAGAGAAAGACATAAAGACAGCACGAGATGCTGATGAGAGTGGAGAGGTGTACGCAGCCAAGCCCTTTTTTCCATTTTGCTAAGCACGATGCCAGGGGAGCTTCTGTGTCACTGTGCAGGGCTGCTGAGTGTTAAAAGGAGCTTAGACTGACAGGCTGTCGGCCGGCATGGAGGCTGACGAGCCTAACCGACGGCGACACTAAACAAACACTGCGAGGTGAGGGGAGAAGCAGATGAGATGGGAAAACAAATGGACATGACGAAAGCCAAAGAGAGAGTTCGCACTCCACCTGCCCCCTAGATTGAAACTTGTGACACCGCTAGTCGTTTTGGAAGATGCAATTTGACTGGATATTCCTGACACAGAGGTGGCTGACGGTTGCCAGGTGGTGCTTCTTTTGGCCATGGGCCCTCCTCCCCCTCTCCCTCTCCCTCTCCACCACCACCACCACCTTGGCACATGTCAGGACTTTCAGACACTTTGTGTTCTTTTGTCAGGCTCGATAGGTGGCCATTCACTCCAGAGCTGTGACAGCTCTTCGATACACCGGTGAAAGGTGTAGATGGGTGTTCCTGCCATTTCCCAGAACGCTTTCTCATTTTGAATGGCGAAATGCACTTCACTCGACTTCCATCAGTCATCCGTGCTGACAGTGGAATGGAAGCAGCTGCTTTCTCCCCGAGAAAGGTGAAAGAAATGTCACCATCTTACTATGAGATTTGGTGTGTCAGTTAGACAACAGTCCTCATGTTTTGCTTAACAGTTTAGTGAGTGTTTCACTCAGCTCCTCTTCCTTGTCCTGGATACTCACCTCACTTCTTTATTCCCTTTCTTATTTCCTTTATACTTCCCGTGGGTCACTTAACCAGTATTCCCATTGTTTTTTTTTTTCTTCTTTTAATTGTTATCATTATTGTTATGCTCTTAATCTTTCAACACCTTACATTTTTTTAATTTTGTCATTGCTCTTTCTCTCCTGATCTTCCATCCTTTTTATTCTTTTCTCCCATTTCTCCCATTTTCTTTTTCATTTGATCATTCTTTCCTTTTCTTCTAATCTTTCCGCTTTCCTCTCTTCTTTGTCCTTCCTCCACAGTTTTCAATTTAGAATAGAATAGAACAGAATAGAACAGAATAGAATATCACATAACAGAATAGAATAGAACATAATAGAACAAAATAGAATAGAATCCTTTATTGTCATTGTAAATTTAGCAGCAATCCTATCTGTGCAAACACACATCAAACCATGAAAAACCAAGAAAAAAAAATAGAAAAAAAACATATACATAAACTGCATAAGAAAAAATATATTTGCTGTAAACAAATATCCAATTCTGGGTATTGGAAATTTGGTGAATTTTAGTGGCTTTATATACAATCTATAGATATACAAGTAGTGTAGTTTGGAATAAATACAGGAATATATGTATATAGATGTGTATACATATTCATATGGAATGTAAACATGTGCAGCTGTATACATATATACAGACATACATACATAGATATATACATACATACATAAGTACATACAAAGGTGCAGTTAGAGTTTAAATAATATGTATACATGTATTTATTACCATTATTCATCTTTTTTTGTTTTTTTTGTTCTTTTCCCCAAAATGTTCACTTATTTTGTCTTTCTTTCTCTGCTTATTTCCTGTCTCTTTTTCATCATCTATCTTTCTTTACTTGCTTTCTAGTTGCTTTTTCTTTTCTTTTCTTTCTTTCTTTCTTTCTTTCTTTCTTTCTTTCTTTCTTACTTTCTTTCCCACTCATCAAGCAGTGTTTGAGTCTTGTTGCTGGACCCCCTGGGTGTCTCCTGTCTCTGGTCACATTAACAAGCTTCTGTAACCATGGATTATTATTCTGAACACAGCCCAAACTAATGGCCATAAAGTTAAATCCCATTTCTCACCAGAATGGAAAATTGTATGTATGTGTGTGTGTATGTGCACACACACGCACATAATAACTTATTTTACAGTTGTTAAGTGCTCACAAAGTAGCATTTGCAGTAAAAGTCATTAATGAATTAAGTGATGAAAATTAGGATTCAGGATGAATCTCAAAGTCGACATCAAGATGCAAAGTGTTGAGGACACATAAGGACACCTTTTAAAATCTCCTCCTTGGCTGTTAATGAGGAAATAAATATGATATTATTATTTTATGAAGATAAACGGCCACCATTGGCTGAGACACAGACACCAAACTCTGGCTATTTACAGCCTGGATCTTATTTTGTAGCTTTGGCCATCATTCCCATCAGTGATAATCATCTTTTACTTGGTGGGTTAATTGCTGAGATCTGGCTGCTCAAACAGAGTGCAGTAAAATAGAACCACTAGCAGTGTCCACACAAGTATGAAATAAATACAAACTGTAAACCCCGAGATCAGTTCACTCATTGTGAAGAGGAATTCTTACTCATTTACTTTGTCGAGAAAATTGCTCGAGTGACACTAACCAGGGCTACAAATTTTTAACAAAGATGCTGTTACAAACTGTATGTGCGAAGTTTGAAAAGGGGGGAATGATTGATGCTAAGAAGTTGCATCATGGGAGGTGAAGGAGTGCTTTTGATCCATAGTAGGGATCATTCTGTTGTAGCCACATTAGTAGCACGGCTTTATGGATTCAAAAGTCAGTTAATCCACCACTTTGATTTTGATGACATTTGGGTCAAATATTGATGGTCCCCACAGACTAAATCTTACTGACTGTAAAGATTGACTATTTTTTGGTTCAGATTGAAGTCTCTCCACATTGTTTGGATAACCATTAAATTTGGTTCTGACACTTGCTTCCCTACAGCAGGGCTATTCAACTTCAATACCAAGTGGGCCGAATAGGAAAATCACTGGGGGTTCGTGGGCCACACAGAATATTTGTCAACTAATGGCTAAAAATAACTCTTATGTTAGTAGATATATACATGAAATAAACTAGTGACACATATTCCTTTTCTTTCACTTTAATGCTTTTACATACAGAGCTTTTTAACCAAGGTCCCTAACCCTCTATAAATAAAACAAGCCATGATTTGTCTTGTAGTGCCTCTTCACATTGTATTCTTTCATGACAGATATACATTCGTTGCACAGTAAACAGACTGGTTTATTACTCGTCGCAGCAGGTAAAGTAAATAAATATTTGTCCGTCCACTCGCCCTGGAACTGCCGATTTTCAAAATCAACTTTCCGTCTCTTGGGTTTTGAGAGCGACATGTTGCAACACAACGTTAGCTTAGCTAACCAGACTTTACCTCTCTCATCTGCGAGCCCTGAGCGCAAGTGCAGAGTGAGCGTGGCAGCCAATTGCAGCACACCCCTGTCCAGCATATAGGTGCATGGTGTGACGTAACATTGATGTAGATCTATCCAAGTCAGATTAGAACCGTTGAGCCTGAACAGCTCAGGTAAGCTCAGAGATGTAGGCTACCTTTATTTTATTTTATCACATGTATGACACACATGTAATCATGATTTACCAGGAGTCTTGCGGGCCATAGAAAAATTCAAAAGGGCCGTATCTGGCCCAGGGGCCGCTAGTTGAATAGGCCTGCCCTACAGGATGAACTCTGTGGTGTTAATACCTGCATAACTAATCACAATCGTTTTTTTTTTTGTTTTGTTGTTGATGTAATTCTAATTAGCAAATGCTACCTGTAGCATATGGTGCCTAAAATTAGCAAACTTTAGATTGATGTTTCTCTGACTTACATTAAACACACTATATGTAATGTCTGTCTCTATGGGTTTCTTATATCAAAGCAATAACAAGACACAATTTGATGTCATGAAGTAGTGTGGGATCATGGAAGTTGTTTTCTTCATTATTAAACAACAACCACTGGCAATTAAAATCTGTCTGACATGACTCAGGCAGAACTCATGTTCACAGATGAGGTGATGTATTAATTCTCTCAGACATACCTGATGTGTCCCATGTTTTCCCAGAAAACAAAGAAGCAACTAGCAGCTAGTAGGAAATGCACTGTTAGCTTGATAAAATTACAGATTTCTCTGGGTTTCAACATTGTTAGAAATGTTTATGATAATGTAAGTACAGAACTCAAACAAAATATATAACATAGCTCTAGTGTTTTGTATGTTTTAATGGGGAAATATCTTTGTTTTAGCAGATTTATGAGAAGCGTCCATGGAAATGACTCATCAAACAAACAATGGCAGCTCCTGAAGAGGTTAGCATAGATACAGTGAGAGCATCAGTTATATCAGAACTGGGGAGTATTTCTTCATTGAAAGAAGAGCCAATGATTGAAGTTAGCCCATGTTAGATGTGACAGACAGATGGTTCATCCAATCAAATGCCAAGTGATTTTTTGAAAGTGCTTGCCCTTTTCCAAACAGTTTCACAGATGGTTTTGTGTAACAAACCATCTGGTGTGTCAGATTATTTACCTGACTCATAAGGTTAACTTTCATTTGTAGTCCCAGTAGGTATTCAGTGAGTTACATAGGCTTGATTTAAGAGCAGTACTAAACTGCTGTTGAGTTATGACCATGAATTGCTTCCATCTAGTGATATTTTCTGCCAGTTTGGGTAATTTAAACATCTGTCTTAGTATTACCTCTAGTAAAAATGTTTTCATAACCTGGGTAACCCTGGAATTACTGCATAAACTATCCTCATAACCAAAATCTATATATTTTGTAAATGATTTTTACCTGAGGTTATGTGCAAAGTTAGGTGTTTGTGTGTAAAGGTAGGAGAAGCAGAATGTGTTTGTGCTTACATAGCTCAGCTGTGGCCCTCAGTGTGCTTACTCTGGATTATCACCAGGCATTAATTCATACGGCTTGTTTTACCACTCAATCAGACCAGTGTTGGGAATGTTCATCAATCACCCTCTTCCCCCCGTCTCTCCACAGACTGCCCTTCCCCTCCACTGCAAGCTCTCCTGCCTCCCACTCCTTAAATTAATTTTTTGCACCCCACTCCACCATCCTGCCAATCTCACATAAGCAGCTCCCAAATAAAACTCAATGCCTGCATTCCAATCTCATGGCTGCGCGTGATTTGTACCTTGATCAAATATTTACAAATGGAGCACAAACCTTCTTTTCAGCTCCGTTTTTCATTTCTTGTGTTGTGCGTGGCTCCATGAAGCTCCATGGAGCCACTCAATTGTGATCTGTTTAAAGTCAGTGCTGGGGCTTTAGCCCAGGGAGATGGATGTATGTATGTACCAGAGTGAAGCCACCAAGAGCTTTTAAACATAATATGATATAGAATATACAGCAATATCAATATGTATCAGATACAGTCAACAACAACACAAAAAACAGTGCTGCCAGTATGACAATCCCCTCAAGGTGCTATTTATCCATCTAGACAATTTTGGTGTGAATTTTATCAAAGTCTGACTTTTCTCCAGTATAGTTGAACTAGATGGCACATGGCTTGTGGTGCTCAAAGTGCCAAAAAAAGAGACAAACATTGAAAAACCTCAACAGCAATGCCTCTTTCCAGAGATCATGACCCAGTCATTGTGCAGAGAGAACTGTGCATCTATCCATCATGGATGAGAGGCTCATGCTTGTGACAGTGCAGGATGTAAAAACTGGCAACATCCTCCTCAGCCAAGCTGTAACATTAGCACCAATGAGCTAGCTAGCACAGTGATACAGTTTGTGTCATACTACAGTGGAGAGCTACATGGTTGATGGGCATCTTCACCAAAAAATGGCAGATTTAATGGAGAGGGCTTATAACCAGTAGTTTCAAACCAAGTTCTGTGTCAGTGTAGGGCACATCCATCCATTATCTGTCCTTTTATCCAACTCTGCCTTAGGAAAACAAAAAAAGTAAATATTCTTGTCCTTGTGTTCAGTGGACTCTGACTTTATGGTGTTTTACATGATTGGAGGGTTGATCAAGTGTGTAATACCCGTGCTGAGGGTAAGTATGGTTTTCTTGCATCATAACGGTGGGGACTAAGTGGAACTGTGCTAGTTTCCAGCCTGGATATCCACTCTATTCCTCCAGTGTAGGCAGTGGAAATAAAGGCAGTGAATAAAGAAGAGAGAAAGAGAGAAAATCACTACATGCCAAGGAGTGTTGTGTCACACACTGAGTGGAGAACAGTGCAGAGCCCTCCTCATTAAATTCTTGCAGTGGCGTTGGTTTTTCCACTTTAATGCTTGGGAGATGCTGGCTTCCTCCTTGGAGAGAGATAGGGACTTGGGGGGGGGGGGGGGGCACAGCGAGCATAGCCCAATTTGTCTTAGTTCCAGGGGGAGGTGGTTTTAACAGCAATGCCCTCTCCTCTTTCTTAATCTCTGGTGACCTCTCCCTCTCTCTATCTCACATCTCTGTTGTGCTTTAAGCTCCTTTGCTCTTTGCTACTGTGTCCTCTTCGAGCTGTCTCATTTGACTCCATGTTTTGTGTCTGTCTCTCAGTCTCTGAGCCAATTCTCCCACTGACCCCATGTGAGATAAGGCTGTTGGATCCTACAACCCTGTAACTCGGTTCATTTCCGCCTTTAAATGACTTATTCTTGTTTGGCCACAAATTAGCATGAAACCAGGTGAATCACTGACAGGCATGCCTGCCAAGCATGTCATTTTCAAATCAAGCTTTATTTTTCAGTCCATAAGCTTTATGTATCTCATTAGGTCAAGCTGTGTGCAATTAATTAGCCACTGTTGTTTCATTAAGTAAAAAGTGCCCAAATGTGTAAAAAAAAAAAAAAAAAAAAAAAAACACGAGTAGAAAATAGTGTGTTGCTGGGTTTGTACTAACTATGACCATCCTTGCCTAAAATAGCTTAATGATGTACTTTTAAAATTTGTGATAGCACCCAATTGCTGAAATTCTAGGGCTGTGCAATATGTTGATATTATATCATATCGCAATATGAGACTAGATATAATGATAGATTTTTGATATAGTTATATCATGATATGGTATTAAAGTGTTGTCTTTTCCTGGTTTTAATGACTGCATTACAGTAAAGTGATGTTATTTTGTAGCTTTTTTATGATTTGCCTTTACCCGTTTGGTGCACCTTATCAATAAATCTCATTGGGTATTTTACTGTAACAGTTGTCAAGACCCTCTCTGAGACAAAAATGAAGTCAGAGGAGTATAGTAAGTCATTAGGATACATTACCTGGGACTCATGAGTGTCCTTTCAAAGTTTTATGCCAATGCATCTCGTAGATGTTGAAATATATTAGGGAATAATTGATATCTTTAACTCACTGCTGGCACAAATTGAGGTTCTGGAATTGGAATGTGGGAGAGGCTTTTTGGAGGGGACTCTCTTCTTTCTTTGCTGAAGCTTGACCTCCTAATTTGAGGGGTTGGTTGAGTTTTTTGAGGTTGATCTTGATGTTGTCGTGGAAACTTTTTTCTGACCTCCAGGTGCTCGTTGGCTAGATTTTACTTTAGATTGGAGGTCCTGGGAGGTGTGTGTCAGGCATTCGTATTACATGGTCTGTGCATATTGCTTCCTCAAGAACACTATATTTCTCTTTCCACCTGATTCATAAGATTTCACACAGGGATCCCTCATGGTGGAAGTCCAGGACTCCTATTTCTAGCCACACTACTACTCTGCAGAATTAAAAAAAATGATTGCTCGACAATGGATTGAACATGCAACCTGTTGCAAAAAGAAGTGAGAGAAAAGTTGAGATTGTGGCGTGGTGAGAAGGAGCGGACAGCTGAGGCGTGAACCCTGTCAGTTGCGTGGACATGCCATGGTTGTGCTAATGAACGGGCTTGGACCTCTAATAGCAACTTTGACTTTTCCTGTAACGAAGTCACACTCCAGTTGTCAAGGACCTCTCACTCCTTGTAATCACTTCCAGCTGCCCTCCCCTCAGATACATATGGACAGGAACAGTCGACCCTGACAGGTAATCCAGCAATTTGTGGATTATAAATCAATCTCAGAGTTCACACTATAATAATTGACCAAAAATATTGCTTTGGGCAATTTGATCGTATAATGTGGTTTACTGGAACGAAGTAATTTGACAAATTGTCAGTGACTGCTGCGACTGAACAATCTGCTGAGAGGACTTGTTATACTGTTGAGTCAAATTAACTGGTTTGTGCAAGACAATTAAACCTTCAATCTGACTGTGATTGATTCTTGCAGATAAATCATCTAAGGCAACAGTCCAGTTCTGTCTGAGCGGTGAGACACTAGTCCAGCTGAACTGTGAACTACACATAGGAATGAATTGAGCAATGGGGGTTTCAACAGAGCAGTATACAGTTCAGTGTGGCGGGCAGCAATGTTGACTCTCTCAAGAGTTTCAGAAATTGAGATTGTGAGATACATGTTTCACAACTGGTTGGAGGACAACTTGTTCTCACTCCCAATTTGTCAAATATGGCAGCTTGGTCAGCAGTCCTATGCTTCAAACTATGAGACTGTAGGTCCTAGGGCTACCGCTAATAGCCAAGTAAACAGTTTGCCAAGAGTTTTAGTCATATTGAATGTATTTAATGTATATATGCTTTTTTTGACTGTTTTTCAGGCTAACCTTTGAGAAACCACTTTGGGCTCTAGCCTGAACTGGGGCATTTGTTAGTATTTTTGACCCTGTAAGGGTTAAATGATTGATTGATTGATTGATTGATTGATTGATTGATTTAAAATAATCAGTAGATAATTACCTCACCATTAATTGCAGATCTAGAGATAATCTCATTTTATTGGTCAGAAGAACACATTGGACTGCTGATGGATGGAGAGTTTATCTGGCTGTCGTCTCCATCAGTTTCAGCAGGACTGAGGCTTGTCGTGCCCTCTGTGAGAGCACGGCTGCTAAATTTAAGATTTCCTGAGCAGGCCGCTCGGCGTTTGGCTCCTCGCGCCAGATGTTCAACAGATGGGGTTCACTAATATCACCCTAGGGTGCACAGGTTTCCACTCTAGCTCCCTCAGCCTCTGTCACTCTTTTCTCTGTCGTTTCTCTGTGCGTAGCTTTCTATTGTGCATTAGCTTCTATTTTGTGACCTTAAAAAAAACATCCTTTTTATAACTTCCCCTCTCCATCTCGCCCTCCCCGTTTGGCTGCGACTTTTCTCTGTTTCGAGACATTTGCTGGAACTGCAGTAAGGACAGAGAGGGAGAGAGGTTTTCAGTGCTGGATTGGTGGAAGCCGTGCCCCATTCCTCACTGCTAGACAAGCACCCGTGTTCCACCTGAAACGCCTTTGGATTTACGCTGCGAACTGCAGCCATCTTTCTTCCGTTAATCACCTCGGGGCTGGGCGCTCCGGCTCACCACGTCCCCAGGCCGATGGATGACCCGCAGGGGAAATCGAATGGAAACCAGCCAAGCCTGACGCTCTGGAGGTACTTTCTAGGTACCAGACTGAAAGAGAGAGGGAGAGAATAGGACAGCAAAGTAATTCAGTGTGTGTGTAGCAGAGGCCAGAACACAGCCCTGCTGCTAATTCAGTGCATGTTGTAATCTGTACCCTTTCCAAAGATGAATTCTTTTTTCCTACAGATATTACTTTCATCTGGAGTCTGTTGGTCAACACTTGGCTCTTGAACACACAATACATCATCTCTCAGTTCTGTTTGCATTCAGAGCTGCAATTAACACTTGATCCATTAGAAGCAGTTCATTAAAACAATGATAAATGCCAATGATATGATACCAGAGGATGAAGAGATGTCAGCATTAGCTTCCACCAGCAGTTCAAAGACCTGAAGGTATTCTATATTTATTTACATAAATCTGTAATACATTTACTGTAATAAATCATAAAATGGCTACAATATGTCATTAAGGATCAAGGACACATATTAAGTTTAAATATTCGCAATGCCAGATCTTTGCAGAATGAGCAAGAGTCTATTTATGATTCGTAAGAAGTCATTACTAATCTCGTAGAAGGTGTAGATATTCATAACTGTTAAATTGAGCAAATATGAATGGAGTTTGGCAGACAGTGAGACAGGCAGACACTGAACTCCAACTCCAGAGTGTGTTATTTCAGAGCAGTGGGCTTTTGTTTTTCAGGATAACAGGCTGAACTTCACATTGACAGACAGCTGACAGTTATTAACAGCTGATCAACTTACAGGGAGGACAAGTCGTCACTTGTCAATTTCTTGCGCTCCTGCAGAGCTCCTCCAGCCTGCCTGTCTCGGCCGTGTCTGCAGAGGAGGTTGTTAGGGGAGACAACTCACTTCAACCGTAGATCGTATATTAAACAGGATTACAACCTATTTAATATACAATCTATGGCTCCAACTTACTATTTGGGCTGCTGTACGCAATTTTGCATGCACAGTGTCTACATTTTACTCCTTTAATTATAAGAACCAGAGCAAAATAAAAATTAAACATGGAACCAGATCGATAAATGACATACTGTATATGAACCATGGACTGACTGATCATTTGATAAACAGTTTGAGCCTTAATTTAATTTCTTCTTTCTGTATTTGTCTTACACTCATTGCCAGATCATGTAGGCGGAGTTGGTGGAGAACTCCTTCAAAGGTGTTGACTTAGGGTCCTTCCACAGTTGATATTGTATTCAAGTGTTGCATACTCAAAACATTAATTAACTATAAATCATCTGACAAGCACTGAACCTAGAGCATTCAAGAGACAGGGTCTGGAGCCCTGAGGCAGGTCTTTGCTTTGCCTGATTAATAATCCAGCCCCGGTTCCAGTTTGCCAAAAAATTCAGGGAAAAAACAGATATTCTCAAAACCAATCACACAACAATGCAGAAGAATTACACAGCGAATACAACACTGACATGAACAGCAAAACCAGCGCTGAGCCTGTTTTGTTGCATGTTCAGGGCCTGTAATAATGTCAGCAGAATCAGTTCAGACCCCCCTCTCCTCTGCCAAATGCTAATGAACAGTGTTTGGATGAGTAATTGTCTGCTGGAGCCATTTGGGTTTGCTTCCACAACGCGGTATTACCATTCATGTGTTTTTGTTTTCAGCTTTCTGGATACGTACTCATCATTTCAATGAGAGACAATGAGAGAAAGAGTGTGTGCTCATAACAACCTGTTAGCATGTAGATTTGCTGTGATACTAGAAGACAAGTAGATATGAATATGCACCGATGCTTTACAGGTAAAAAAATATATTTATTTAGTAACTGGTGATCAGAAAACCAGTGCTACTTTACTTTTCCACTACAACACCCAACCAGAGCTTGTCTGTGTTAGCTGAAGTATTTACCTTTCTGGGAACTATGGTTCATGTCATGTCAACCAATTAACATTGATTCATTTTAACCATACCATCACCTTACAGTAACCTTAAAAAAGTTGTTTTGATTGCCGTATGTCTCATATATGAGAGAAAGATGGGTGTGTAAGGTAACAGTTTATAATAAAACAGCTGTGGTGCAAACTGACATCATTATCATGTGTTGCTTTGAATCTGCAGCTCATTGACTCATCAGTGTCAGAATGTTCATTTAATCAGGAACCTAATCAGTCTGTAATCCAATTCACTGTACTGTGGTTTACTAACTAACCAGTGTCTTAGAAACACCTCTCAATAGGAGCAAGCAGATGGATGGATGGCTGGATGGGTGGATGGATGGACGGATGGATGGATGAAAAACCCTGTAGGAAGTCCCAAAAATCAGAAATGATGGCCTTAATCAACATAAGGCTCATTACAGAACGCATACTTTATGAATTACTAACGCCACATACCACAGTTGTAGGATGGCAGCTGCTTGACTCAGCAGTATTTTGGTGTTTATACTAATTTACTTTAATTATATGAGATCCAGCAAAAGATTGTTTGTAGATTGTTTGACTAATGCTGCTTTGACATATTATAGTATCTCACTGGAAGACTGTTATCTTCAAACTTATGATGCACCATGACCCACAGAGATGGGGTTGTCCAAGGGACTGTATTTTCTCCAGAAATGGATGGTTTCCAGAAGTGCTGCCTCTGCCCATCCATCTTCTGTTTGGATTTGTCTTTAATGTGACTGAACTGTTTCCCACAGTACATAAACTTGAAAATTCTGGAAGAACTAGTGCAGTGCCAGTACAGGCCATGGCCATTCTGTGTGTGTTCCCACAGCTACAGCACCACTGAATGGCCAAATGGTAACAAATTTAAAAAAACTAAACTTTTCTGTCCTCGTCCAGAGATGTTCTCTGGAAAAGATAATGGGACTGCCTGCGCACTTACTCTCTGCTACAAAAAGTTTAATTGACGTCTTACACACTTGGGGATCTAAGAGTGATCAAAACATTGTCGGTTAAACTTTTTGTGCACCATTACACACTGTCTGACACCCAGACCCAACATAAGTATGGTCCTCAAATGTCCACCTGTGAGGATGCACTGTGACCCACAGAATTAGGGTTGTCCAAGTGACTGTATTCTCTCTAGATATGGATGGTGCCCTAAAGTACTGTTTGGCAGACTCCTCGTCACTGTATAGAGTGCAGTGATCTGGAAGGGAAATAAGA
This sequence comes from Lutjanus erythropterus, assembly GCF_056507025.1. Taxonomy (NCBI): domain Eukaryota; kingdom Metazoa; phylum Chordata; class Actinopteri; order Lutjaniformes; family Lutjanidae; genus Lutjanus; species Lutjanus erythropterus. The sequence continues at coordinate 2,013,077 of NC_139318.1, forward strand.
TCTTTAAAATTAAAAAAGAACTAGTGCAGTGCCTGTTTGAGCCGTGGCAGTTTGACATGTGTGCCTGCTGTTACAGTGCCACCTAATCGCCAAAGTACCACATTCTGAAAAAGTAAACTTTTCTGTCTTGGTCTAGAGATGTTCTGAGAAGAAAAAGGTAACACCGACACACACACACCCCATACCACAAAAAGTTCAATTAACAACATCATACATGCTTGGAGATCCAAGTGTGATCAAAACATTGTCAATTAAACTTTTTTGTGTCTCTAATAGCCTTGCACATATATATCATACACAAGATCACGGGAGAGTCCATTTCACAACTTATCCGTGTGTATCCACACCAAAAATCAATCAGCGTCCTAGGAGGGACTACTGGCAGCTATGCGCGTGGTTTTAGGTGTGACGACAGTGAGAAGTGCCCATGGAAATGACTTGAACAAACAATGGCGGCTCCTGAAGAGGTTAGCGTACATACTGTGATAGCATCAGTTATATTAGAATTTCATCATTGAAAGAAGACCAAACACAGACCTGAAGGCTTTTTTCAGTGGAAACGATGTTTTTGTTCTTCTCCCGACTGGCTTTAGCAAGAGTTTGATCAGATTGGTTGAACCTAGCCTGTATTAGACGTGATAGACCGATAGTTCATCCAATCACCTGCCAAGTGTTTTTTGAAAGTACCTGCCCTTTTCCAAACAGTGTCCAAGGACCACTTGCCAGATGGTTCTGTGGAACAAACCATGTGGCATGTCAGGTTACTCAAAAGTAGGAGTAGTGAAAAAACAGATTTTGAAGTTTCAAAATGGTAGAAAATCATTCAAGATGCAAATGAGCGTGGCTGATATTGGTAGAATTTCATTTCTGAGACTGATTCAAAAGTTACATCCTAAAAAGTAAAATTTGTTGTTATAACACTACCATTTGGCCGTTTCTGCACTCCTTCCTCAGTGATACACTCAGCAAGCAGAGTGGATCCAGAGGAAAGGCTCTTAAGATATGCAAAGGACATACAAACAGAGATACCTTTCTTTATTGTTAGATTAGATTTGATTGATAAGAGATTGATGAGTGTGTAAAGATTGGAAAACCAATCAGTGACAAATAACATCACATTGATTTGACTCAAATCCAGTGTGAAATCAAACATCAAATCAAACATGAGTTCTCCATGGAGACTGGACAAAACTTCACCCAGTGTATGTCTGCTTGTACCCAATACTAGTTTTCATTTCTGCACCAAAACTTAAAAAATACTGTTGCCTATTATCAGTATTCAGACTATTTTGTTCTCTTTATCCTCGACTAACATCTCTTGCCTGTTAGTTTTGTCCTTCCCCTCACCCTCTTTGTAGTTGTGTGTCTTGTTGTGCTGTGCCCTCATGCCTGCGGCCCTGTTTTGGGCTCTGGCCAGTGTAAAAAGCCTCTGAGGCAGTGTCACTCCAAAGACCACTGCTGTGACATGATGTTGACAGGCGCCGGGCGAGCCGACCAAAAGCTAAATCTAATTACCATTAAAGCAGGGAGCCCTGCTTTAGCCAGCAACATCATTCCCAGGCCTATTAGCCAAAATTAGTGCACACACTCGCGCGCTTCAGGAACACACACATTTCGCCTCGCTCTTCTCAGTCACACATTCCCCTGTCCTTGCCACAAGCCCCCTTTTCACACTCCTCCTCACTTTGTTTCAACTTTTAGGAGGTGGAAATCAGCAGGGAGAGCATGTCGTCTCATCTAGATGGGGTTTTCTTACATCCTCTTTGGTAACGCTGCCTGAGTCACACATCGAATCTGATATCCCTGTTGGAAGTGAGACACAGTTTGTCCATTATGATATGTGTTGGGCTTTGATCCCACCTTGTTTTGAGCTGTATGGTAGGTGGGTGAAGATGATGCATTACATGTTCTACTCGGAAGAGACCGCAGAATAAAGGCAGGGATGCACGCACACACGTGCACACACACACACACACACACACACACACACACACACACACACACACACACACACACACACACACACAGGCGTTTTGGGTTGCAGGCTAAGTGTTTTAAGCAGCACTGCAGATGGCTGGTAACACAATACCATCGTGTTTCCTCTTGCCACTCGTTCTGGCAGCTCAGTGATAAAACAAGACTTTGAACTTTGCAGTTTGGAGACCAAACCACAGCTTTATTATCTGGGAAAGACAACGCACTTGTTTTTCACAGTTCTCATAAATCCATGTAACCCGCATCCTTTTAAAATTTTGATGCAGTATTTCATATGCATTCTAACAATGAAACACTGGCAGGTTGGAGATTTTAGCATGTGTACCAGACTGATTTAACAGTGTTACATTTCAAAACATCAGCAGTCAGAGGGAATCTGGGTACTATTGCTAAGTTGTTATCAATTTGTCTGCCAATCATTTCATTGATTAATTAATTAATCATTTGGTAAATAATAAAATTTAATAGTCAAATTTTAGAAGCTGTGACCAGACAAAAGGACGTGTTTTGGGGGCACTACATGGTCTCAGATGGGCTCAGGCATTGAGGTTGATGCTAGGGTTAGATAGCTAACATGCAGTGTTAGCGTTAAGCTAGTGCTTCAGTCAACTGAAGGTCTGTCATTAGTAGTACTTATTTTCTGGAGCTGTATGGTGTGTGTTGTTGATGAAATCTATCATGATATATGTAATTTTATCTCAGGGACATCCACATTGAATTACAAACCTGATCAAGGTGCTTTGATGGAGCAATACTGTTAATTGCATTTTGTTAAATCCTCCTGATTTAAGCAAAATTCCTTGCAATGGCCAGTGTCATGCCAAAGTGTGTATTAGACCTGCCAATCTACTTGTAGATACTGTTTCAGTGTCACAGTAGGCATGAAAAGCATGTGCAGGTATATAAGGTGTGGTACCAGCATGAGGTGATAATGACAGGAGCAAAACATACATGTGATATTAATTAAGAATATCTGTGTAGAGAGGCAGGTTGGGGTGGATGGTAAAACACAGGACTCTCAGACAGAAGACCAGTCATCACTGATTGTTTTAAGGAAGAAGTCATTTGGACTACCATCATGCCTCCTTGACATAACCAAGTAGCTCTGTTGCCTAAAACTAACCACATAGTGACCCTCACTTCAGATGTTTCTCAGCAACCTTGCCATGTTGACTGTGGAGAAAGTGTGTACTTTTCATACCTAGATGAGGCAAAATAAGTCAAGGTGGACCAGCAGGTACATTATATGCTTTGGAGTGATGCTGTGTTGCAATTGCATAATATAACCAAAGAGATCTAAAACATAGCTACTTTGATGTTAAGGGACATTTCAAAATGTCTGACAGTTGAACAAGTCCCTCCATCATATCAAAATGTGAGAATCCATCTTAACAGGCTTCCAGTTCTCCACAGACAATCAGTGTCCTAGGAGGGACTACTGGCAGCTACGGGTGTGGTTTTAGGTGTGATGACAATGAGAAGTGTCCATGGAAATGTTGATCTGAGTGGTTGAAGTTAGCTTGTGTTAGATGTGATAGACATATGGTTCATCCAATAACCTGACAAGTGTTTTTTTCAAAGTGCCTGCCCTTTCCCAAACAGTTTCTAAAGACGACTTCCCAGATGTTTCTGTGGAACAAACCATCTGGCGTGTCAGGTTAGTGACTCTCGAGGCCATTGAATGTACAAAAATGCAAATTTAATAAATGATTCTGTAAATGTGTGACAAATATGAAAATTAGTGTCTCCATGTTTTTTATCATCACATTCTCACTAGATGATGTAATGTGGTAAATGGCTCAAATCAGTAGAAGTAGTGTCAATCCAAAAGACTGAGTACAACATGAAAAACCAAGGCAAAGAAAACAGGCCCCACAGTCATTACAGATATGGTTATGGAGATTTAGGATAAAACAAAAGGTATACCACTGTCAAATTAAAACTTAATGTCTCCAGTTTTGTCAATTTTTATGCTTTCAAATCAGCTGAAGGATTACATTCTCTCTCATTAGCTGGGACCATTTTCCAACACTGTTATGTTTATAAAATCCATTCATATCATTTGGATAATGTCAGAAATGCATGCATGTCATCCTGCTGAAACAAGACTGTTTCTCATTTTTTCTTGAAAAGGTTGTGCTGTATTATACAAGAGCACATGCAACATAAATATGAATAACATATAATGTACTATATCTATACAGCTGTAGCCTTCACCCTATATACCAAAATATAAACCTCAGCTTTATTCAGAGGCAGCACCGCAGTGAAAGGGTGGGGTCATCATTCGTGGTCATCCTGGTTGCCGTGGCTACCACAATTATTTTCCTCCGTTAAACTGCCCCCCCCCCCCACTCCACTCCTCTGCCAGCAGAGAAAGTCATTGTTCCTCTGTGCAGTAATAATTGTTGGAATAATAACAGTGAAATAAATGGCTTCTGGGACCCATTTGTGAACTGCAGAGACATAGTGTCAAGATCGATCCTGTCAGTCATGTCCATCCTGTCCCAGCCGTCCTCTCAGCCACCAGCAGAGTACAAACTTACATCCAGCGCACCTCTCAGAGGAATGGAGGCATTTATTATGAGGTAAATGGGCTTATTGTTGAGTTGATGAGACAAATTTGTTATTTTGATGTGAAAAGATGCACTTTACACAGATGCAAATGTACCAAAGAGAATTAGGGCCACGTGAAGAAAATAAAATTACTTCTGCATTGAAAATCAGAACTCTTAGATTAAAGTCAAAATTCTGATTTCACTTAGAGAATTAATGCCAGCATTACAGCTCACAACTTTGGAAGCCATCTCCAAATCTTGTGAATACATAAGTAGTTGGTTTGATCTTCTCTCTCTCTAGAATTTTCTCTAAAATTCAAATATGTAATTCCTGGAGTGAGTTTGTGATTATTTGGCTGTAGATTTCTATATGGAAACCTTCCTTCGATATGGCTGCTGATCTCAAACTGCAACCAGCATGACTACAATTTATTTATTTGTCAGAAATCATTAATTAGTTCCTACTGTAAAAATGTCATGTCAAGGGTTCATAAATCCAATGCTTTGATGGCATTCTTGTTTTTAGAACACACATTTGCAATAACATTGTTTGACTTCATTTTCAAAAGTTAAAAAACGTTGTGTGGTTTTATGATTAGATATTTTAGATTTATGGATCTAATTGATGATATATTATTGATTTGTTTCAGAGGAAACATTTTTAAAAAAGCCAAATAAGACATTATCATAAGAAAGTGAAAATTCAGAATCAACACATTAGAAAATAAATGTACAGGCATATTAGTTGTACTCTTGTAAATAGTGACCCTACAAGACTGCCAGTCTTTGCAATATCTTAGTCCATGACTTAAAACTCTGAGACATCTGACAGATTGTCACACGAAGTCTTTTCAGAATCATCTTGTGTATGGTAGGCATAAGTCATAATTCCAAAATTAAAGTCAGAATTCTGAGAAGAAATAACTCTGATTTTAGAATTAGAATTAGAATTATTCTCAGAATAATGATTTTAAATTAAAATGTCCTTTCCACGTGGCCCTAAATCCTCTTCTTTACAAAATGCCACCTGAATGTGGGCTGTAATATTTATTTATGTCTTCATTGTTTTCCCGCTGACCTGTCACCCCCTTTTCTCAGTCACAGCTAAGTGTTAAATTGTGTATCTTTTAACCTCTAATTCTGTCTCATCATGATCAGGTTCAGACTTTTCTTTAGTACCAAAGCAATTCAGTGAGTTGACTGTAGATTCATGTTTACAGTGCAAACAGGCACTTTCAGCATGCAAAGACTTGACTTTGATGGTGATTTAACTTTATTCACAGCACTGTACAGTATAAATAATGAAGAAACAAGGAGAGATACAGCACTAAATATGGTCTTAACATATCTCTTTGCATCACAGTTCACACGCATCCTGAAAAATTCTAAATTCACTGTAAAAGCACAGAACCATGAGCGTGGACAGTCAGGTTACCATCTATGAGTTGTTACTGACTGCTTAGAGAAATACCTTTCACATTCTTGGATTTGATTTTTATCCTTCAATTTTCTGGAAAAATAGAGCCTATTTTAAATGGTCAAATTCTAGGCTATTACGGGCCAAATTTTTGATTAAATTTAGATGTCAACTCATCTTGCAGAGTTAAAAATATTACATTTTTTTCATTTTTAACAGTGTAGTCATAGTGAGCAGCCATTTTATTTTTTAAAGTGTCTCAGAGTTCTCTTATCAAAATTACACATTTTAAAAAGGCTACAGAGTTGACATGTTATGGTTGAGACACATCTGATAGAAATATTATTTAATCAGTTTGTCAAAAAATAGAAAGCTTACCAGTGTTTGAACAGTATTCCTGCCTTTTTTTAAACCAGGAAATGAGACAGGGGTCCTTAGGGTATAGCTAACCCTTTTTATGCCTGATTAAATCAGGTTTTTGTGAAAATCTGACAGAGTTGTCAGAAATCTGGGACACAACTTTAAAGGGCCAACATTTTCATAAAAAACTGATTCTAAAACAAAGTTATATATAAATTATAATATCACATTTTTACACCTATCTTATCAGTAGGTATTGTTAGTTTGAAGTTTTGAATTCTTGTCTGGGACAACAGTGTTTTCTGTAATACAGCAAGTTACATTAAACCAACCAAATCATTTCATAAATTACATATATTTCATTTCTATAATATATCCTTAAAGAATACATTTTCACCAAGGAAAAGAATTAGAGTTGTGGTATAATCATTTTTAAAGGTTTTTGGGTAGGAGTTTGCATACTTTATAATACCTTATAAGACTGAACATCCTCTGTCTAGGACCTTTTGTCTTTATTTTTAAGGTAGTCATGTTATTTATGGAATTGGGAATGACTTTTCGTATATCTTACAAATGTAAAACAACAACAGAAATAATAACATAAGATGCCTCCATACTGCTCGTCTGGTGTAATCCAAGTCTTCTAAAGCCTCAGCATGCCAAATTGACTAAAAGAATGTCGTTTAGTTCAGCAGTGTTTTGTAGAATAAGAAAATAAACACAACCCTCAGTTGGCATGAGGGTCAGTAGATAATGACTGAACTTTCATTTTTGGGTGACCTATCCCTTAAAGTTCCAGGATTTCGTGGCGTGTGTCCACACAAACAGCTGTGGAAATTCCAGGATTCAGATTTGAGGCACTGATGAAGCTCAGTGTAAATTCAAACAGGAAGACCTTCTATTACGCTGCCTTCATTCACAACTTTCCTTCCTCCTTCCTACTCTCTTCCTATTCCCTCTAATCAGCTGTTTGTGGGCGTTCACCTTCGTCTTTTCTATCCAATCAGATTTTACCATGGTCGCAGTAGCCAGTCAATTTGCTGCTGCCAAAACTTTAAATCGCCTCTGTCTTTGCTCCATCAGTTGTCATTCAGTCAGTCACACGACCCTCCTCCACCCCTCTCTCCTCCAGTCATTGGACCCAGGTAGCCAGAAGATGTTCACCTCGATCCTCCTCCTCCCCTCTCTCCTCCAGTCTTCAGGTCCAGGCAGCAGGAGTCCAGAGCCACTTCACCTCACCAGTCTCTGCTTTGCACCTCATCACCACCACCCCCCGGGGGGTTCTCTTCACTACAGCTTCATCACCCCCATTTATATATATATACATATTGTTTCACCTCACTGAGGTCTAAGCACCAAAGACTTTTCATGTTCATATCTCATGCACGTGTCAATAAACCATTTTCTTTTGCTCTTTGTCTCTCCTGATTGAAATAGACTTACTGCCTTTTTAGCCATTACTAGGATGATGTGCTTTTTTTGTTTCTATGTTTCCCCTAATCCTGAGCTACCCCAGTGTAAGCCATCTGGAGCAGTTGACATGCTTATCAACTGAAACACACAAATGTCATCTTTAAGCTGTGTAGGCCCCGATTGTGTCTTAATCTTTATTTTTATAAGTCTCTTTTGAATTGTCTGTTGTGATGATTGCGGGCTTAAAAGTGCAATACAGGTCCTACTCTTCATTATCGGGGTCCATTTTTGAGACAGTGCTTTTGGATGTGTGTGTGCATCAGTGTTTGTCCGTGAAATCATCGTTTTGATCGTAGACAGGCTGGATTTGAGCTGCTCTCACAGACGGGAGTTGGCCTATTGCAGTAAATCAAAGGCGTGACGTTCTGCGCGCTGTAGACTCTGGACTCGCAGCTCAGCCAGGGAGTGAGCTTGAACATCTTATCAGGTTGACCCAACCTCGGCCTGCCGCTGCCACCGCCTGAGCAGCCCAGCGCTATGGAGCGCTTTGAAAGGGCCCTCTCTGATGTGGGACTCAAGCTAGTCTGAGCTATTGATGATGGAGCCGACTGGTGACTGCTGATACTCGCCTTCCCTTGCATAAAAAAAAAAAGAAAAAAAAAGAAAAATCACCTTAGAGAGAGTGAGTTAGTGTCATATCGAGGCTTCACCCTGAAAACCTCCCACTCTTCTCCACGCTATTTTTGAATTGACACTCCCACAGCATTACACTTCTAATTAGCAATTAAAAAAAGTTAGATATTGTACGTGCAAAGGACCTTCTTATCTATTTCATTAGAGATGGAGATTCCAGCAGCTGTATACCACCTACTGAGCTTCACATCACAAATTAATTTTTCACACATTTTTCATTTGTTGATACTTTGAGAGACCAAAAGTGTATTTTTCAGACTATTATGGTCTTTATAAAAAGGCTTAGTATGTCATTGAAAATGTCAATCCATTTTCTTTCTAGTGAGGAAAAAGAAACAGTTTATCTCATAATCATGACTTCAGTCTCGTTTTCAGGCAAATTATGGTTTTGTTGTGCTCATAAAACTGTTATTCTGAAAAACAGTTCTATGTCTTGTTGAAGAGATCAAATGGCTATCTTGTCATTACAACATTTTATCATCACTATAAATCATGGTCATGGTAACATGTGAGGACTTAATTTCCTCTCACTCGTTGTAGCTCTATTCTCGTCTGTAATGCCTTTTTCTCTCAAGACTATCTACTGAAATCCACTTTGGGAGTCAATGATGAAGGTACAGTCTGCCTTATCCTTAGTGACAATGTCCAGCCTCAGACAGCTTTATTTTGTACGTTGAACCGGACTTTCTATGATATGCATTGTTACTTGACTATGGAATGAGAACCTTTATAGTTTTCAAGCCTTGTTAAGGCAAAACTTGACACTGCCAAGATGGACCAACTGTCTAATACACACTCTGCAATGTACCGATCATCACAAACTGTTTAATGTCATCATGTTGTAATTAAATCAATATTAATGACACTGGTGCCTATAGATATGGATTCACATTTCAAAATAGTATATTTGGCTGATCCATCATCTTTCTTTGCTTAAAAGATACTAACAGACCTCATATATATCTTGTCACTCTTTTTTTAATGGCAGAGACCAATATAAAAATGTTCAGGTGACCTTAGTAGATGTTTCAGGTTAACAGTTAATTGTGGAAGTTGACATGACAAACTTCACCAGGGGGTATATTATATCAGCTGTAGAGGTCTTCACAGTCAGGGGCATTTCCTTTCATTTTGACTGGGGTGGCCCAAGAGGGACACTGACTTATGCAGGGTATGAAGTACGTATGTACTACATGTATGCATGTACACGTGTACCTGCACAAACACATATGCACACATATTAACAGACTACTACTACAAATATTACTACTACCACTACTACTACTACTACTACTACTACTACTACTAATAATAATAATAATAATAATAATAATAAAAATATGAATAATAATAATAATAATGATAGCCCATTAGCCCAAACCTGACGTAAACCCGTGAAATATGTCAGAAATACGGCCCGACTTGACCCAAACCTAACAGCATCATATCATCCTCCACACTCCATCATGAGAAATACTTTTCTTTTTAGGTAAGTAAACCATGTACAGCCTACATAGAAAAGAGAACAATGCACATTTAAAAATCAAGTAATCATTAAACAATTGGTTCAAAGGTCCCACCTCTCATAACAAATCATACTTGAGGACAATGGGGTGGCCAATCAGATTTCAATGGTGGCCAATGCCCCTGTAGGCCGCCCGCTCTAGAAACGTCCCTGTTCACAGTTCCAAAAATTCCTGTCCAAACTAGGAGTGTTGTGATATACTGGTACTGATGATAACCATGATACTTAAAAAAGAAGTACTGTTAATAATGCATATATGATAATATCATGTAAATATTCCTGCACCTCTTAAACATTCTGTGTGGTCTTAAATCATTTATGTTTCTTTCCATTCTTGCTCTGTCTCCTTCCCCCAACGCCACTGACACACACATACTTATGTGAGGCTGTGACGCAGTAACCAGCTAGCTAGTTAGCTACTACCAGAGTACATGGCTGCCCCTGCTGTGCAAAATCAAGAATTTGTTCATTTGTTCTCTTGGCCACGATTATCGTGTAGTAACCAGACCTGTCTGTTATTTGAATGCTGGGACCTGGACCTATGCAGAGTCAAGAAATTTGGACCGACCCAGCTGGGACACAGACCCAATCTGCACAGATTTCACAGTGGATTACCATTGTCAACGTCAGTTTAGAAGTTCTCAAAACTTTGTGTCCTAACTCATGCAATGTTAGTAGCCCTCTCCCCGTGTTTGACTGTAACACACACACACACAAACACACACACACACACACACACACACACACACACACACACACACACACACACACACACACACACTATTCTGTTGAATTTTATGATGCAATTATTCCACCACAATCACATATACACCGTTAAACAAACTAATTTAAGACTGAAATGCCATCTTAAGATACATTTAGAGTGGAAATATAGACATTTACAGCAGATTTTTATGTATGCAATCTGCTCCCATTATAATCACTTGTGTGCAGCAAACCGTTATGAGCAAGTCAGCACTTCCTAATAATTTTTTAAGTTAATTTTCACTAAAACAGTTCCTGGGCAATCATAGCTATATATTTTATTGATCAATTCAGTTACATTGACCAAGCTGTTTTGATTAATTTTATTTTAAATAAAAAGGTTCCTGTTTGAAAAAAAAAAAACGGCACATGGAAATGTGTGAAATTTTCCAAAAGCAATGAACAAATATATATATATATATATATATATATATATACATATATGTGTATAATATTTTAGTAAAAGGTGTAATAAACACTTCAAATATAATCTGGCAGTTGTTTCATGAGTTCTGAATCAGAATTATTAGTATTTGGAGGTAGTCCAGGAAAAATAAGCAGTAGAAAATGAATATACTACACTAAATGTATTATCTCAGTACTTAGGATACATTTTAGTCAACATTTAATACTTCCTGTTGCTCATCCCATTTTCAGTTAGCTGACATCAAACCTGCAATGTGTCTTCTTTCTCCCCCCAACAAAACTCTACAGATCTAAATTGAATCTTACATGTTTTAATAAATGTAGTTAATAGCAAATGTTAAACGATAAACCTAATTAATTAGATAAGGCTTTTCAAAGTATTCACATTCAGTACTGGACTGAACCCTCAGTCCTAGTTAGCGAGCAGCTCTAGCTGGTCATTTCCTACATTAAAGCACATCCTATAGTTTTCCCTAAAGTTCTATTGCTAATGTGATTACACCGCTCGCTCAAGTCTCACTAGGTTTATGCAAAATCAGCTGTCAGCTAAATGTGATCACTTAGCTGAAGACATATTTCAGCGTGCTGCTGGTATCATTAAATCTCATTGGTTGAGTTTGCCCTTGATAAAAGCATGAATTAGATGATACATGTGGAAGAGTGAAAGGCCAGATCTTTCACCATCCTCCGGTCACATCCGCATTCATTCTCTTCCTCGTCCGAGGATGTGACAGAAAGAAAAAAAAAAACAAAGGATGACATTCAGCAGTAAGTGACGGGACGGAGGGGGAGCGAGCACAAAGAGGCTAAAGATAATGGATGTGAATTGGATTAAATGGGCTGGGTGGAGAACATTAGCAGTTAGGTCAGAGCTGCTATTGTAGTGTGAGTCACTCCCTCCACTTCTAATCTCTCTAATTAGGCCTCATCGGTGTTAGCCAGCACGTCCCCTCCTCTCCTCCCCTCTCCCACCACATCCATCCCACATCCAAGGGGGATGGAGGGAGAATAGACAGCTCGAAGGTGGACAAAAGTTATGTGACTGTTCATTAGGGCTGAGTATGGACCGCAATACTCTCTGAGTTAAGTCTGCACAATAAATCCAACATCTCCCATTACCAACATCATGAATCTCTCGTGGACATGAACCCAATGACACTGATTGGCACCTTTTTGGTCCAAAATTGAACATGTTCTTCTCAGAGTCTTAACTGAGTCAAACCAGAACACACACACACACACACGCTGTTGGAGTTACAGTAAGTTTCTCTTTTTAGTGGCCATGAATTACTTTGAGAAAGAATCCAGTAATTTAACTTATTACACCAGCACCACCTCAGAAAATATTGAGTTCTCCAAGTACCACCTAAGTGTTTCGCGTTGTTTGGTGTGAGCAGGTTGAGTGAACATTTCACTGGTGCTTCTTAAGTAGCTGCTCACTCTCCTGCTTGGTTCACTGTCATCCACTTCATTTCTAACAGGGCTGCTAGAAATATTCTCCTCCTGAGCTGCACTCCTCCCATTTGGAGCCACGATTGCGGCGTTTTTGAAGCATTCAATTTCATTCTCTTTCCTCAATTTACTTCTGCTTATTATCCTGCCATCCCAGTTTTAGCTTGTAACGAGTGGGCGGATGATGTATACGCATAGTACGTGCATAATCATGACTACTTAACAGACTGATGTTGAAACATTTCAGTAATCTAGTAGGGCTGCATATTTAATTGCAATACTTTTATTATTATTAAATTGCAATGTCCTTATTATAGAACCTGTCAGTTTTTTAATAAAGGAAAAATATGTGACAAAACAGCATTATAATGAAGTACTACAGTGCTGCAGAGATGCTCTGGCCTAAAAATCTTGTTCTCCAGATCTAAGAAAACATAGGGCTTTTGACACTGCATATTAGGCTAATGGTAGCCCCAGGCTATGAGTTAACCCAGGGATAACTTAGCACCTTTTCACACACACATTGTTAACACAAAGTTAAGCTGAGCCCAGGGCTATATGATTCACACTGCCCTTCTGTTAAAGCCTCTCCACACTGTTGTTTTGCGTTAACTTGGCTGATTATCCTCTTTTTTTTAATTTTTAAGCCCTGTTTCAAACCAACTACTTTTAGCCCTGGGTTTAGTTGATTTTCAGGGGATAAGCCTGCAGAGTTGGGGCTAGTCCCCAGGCTAAAGTCAGGGTTAGCCCACTTTGGAACGTGCCAGTGTGACAGCTCTTTTAGCCTAAGCGAACAGCTCCCTTTGCCTGGGGCTAATTGGTCTTGTGAAAAGCCTTAATGATTGTTTAGTACAGAACCCAGTGCAGCCCTAGTAGTAGAGCTCAGAACGTCCCATCAGCATGGTTATGATCTCATTGGATCACTGACGCTGTCCGTTATTCATTCATCTTCAAATTTTATGGTGTATTGAAAACCTGTAGAGACACAGGCAAAAAAAGCCCCAAACAACAACAAAAACCACCAACATAGTAATAGTTCAAGCAGGCGATCAGCCCACAGTCAAGTCAGGAAGCTTGTAATCTATAACTGATTAGACTGTAATTAACTGGGACCAACAAATCACACATTAGAGGGATGGAAAGAAAATAACATGCACTAATGTGTTACAAAACAGGCTATTATTATCCCTTCATGCATTAGCTGGAGCTGATGCTGTCTTGACAGAGGATGAGAGGTGGGGTACACCTGGACAGGTCTGCAGTCAGTCACAGGGTTGACACATGCAGGCCTTTTACATACATGTGCTGGTTTGGATTGAGTCAGTATGACTCATCAGTGTCTCTGTCCAGCACAGCACAGGAATTTGAATCTGCATTACAACCTGCTTGAAGGTGTGTCTTTTGTTTCCCAAACTTTTTTCCAGGGGACACACTTTTTAAAATGAATGATTGTGAGTGTTGTCTTGGTGCTTTATTGAAAATGTATATACATTTTAACATTTTAGACATGCATGCTTTCCTGGTATAATAATAGCTTCATATATATAGCACCTTTAAAAACAGAGTTTGCAAGGTGCTTGGACAGACAAAGCAAAAGAACAGGATACCCAGGAGGCACGCCTGATCTTCTCGGGCAGGTCATTGCAAAGTAGAGGAGCCCTGATGGAGAAAGTGCAGTCACCTTTATTTTAAGCCTCAACTTTGGAACAGCCAGGAGGGCCTCACCCGAGGATCTAAGGCTGTGTACTGGCTTATAAGGGGTCAACATTTTAACTGTAACTTGGGGCCAGACTCAGATGGGCTTTAAAAGTAATCAGTAAAATCTTAAAATCAATTCTAAAACACACAGGGAGCCGTTGGAGGGAAGCCAGTACTGCAGTGATGTGATGTGGTCTGTTAAAACCAGTAAGAAGCCTTGCTGCTGCGCTCTGAACCAGTTGGAGGTGGGAGAGTGACTTTTGATTGAGGCCAGAGAGGATTGAATTACAATAGTCGAGTCTGGAGAAAATTAATGTGTGGACTGTGTGACTTTCTGATAAGGATGGGCTGTAGTTTTCATGGCGCTTTTGTTTGGCTCTTTTTGTTCAGAAACAGGAATCACTGTTACTGTAGACAATTACTACATAATTAAGATATACATCAAGTACAAAAACAAGTCTTCCTGATTGCAGCTTTCTAAATCTAACAATTGCTGCTTGTATTTCATTTTGTTTTTTGAACAAAACAGTCAGTTTTTAATACCCAATTAAGTAGCAGAAAAAATAGCTGCAAGAATTTCTGGCCCCAGTTTTCATACAGTACATTTTTGGACCATTTATAACTATGATTCAACAGTAAATCAACATATTAATATTTATGGGAATAGTCTGAAAATTCTGACTCCAAATTCCATAATGTCTAATGTATGTGTACATGTTTTAGAGCAGTCTGTGGAGTATCTACAGCTGAGGTGTAGGGAGCCAGTGAAAGCATCAAGGTGTGTGTATTTGGCTCTGTGTATAAAGGCTGAGAGTGTGTTTAGGTTGACAAGCCTGGTGATGTCACTGCTGTCAGCCATGCTCGTGTATTTGTGTGTTTGTGTGCGTGTGTAAGGAATGCTAATGCAGAGGCTTGTGATCCCATGTGAACCAAGCAGGCTGTATTTATTATGCAACTGGCAAGCAGTGAGTCTGAGCTCTGCTTACAGAGCAGCAGAGACACACAGAGAGGCAGGGAGATGGATGGATGGATAGAGGAAGACACTTTGTTGCTTGTGCATGTGCACAGTATGCAAGTATTTGCATTAGCAAAATATGTTTTCGGGGAAAAATTCATTCTGTTTTTTCAAGATATTAAACACAACCTTTATGTTATATGGGTCTGCAAAATGTTCACTGCCAAACGTTCACTGCCAAGCCTTTCTGTAGTATATGTTTGTATAAGTGTGGCAGCTTAACTGTGATGTGTGGTGATAGAAATGTTAATCTTGACTTGGTGATCCTGAATAAGTGAGCAATACAACAAGGTACAACAAGGTGCTTGTGATGCAGACGAGGCAAATTCAAGGAAAAACACAGATGCTGCAGGATATGAGAGGTCACTGCATGATCATACAATATGACCTTCACAGTCAGATCTCATCCCAGCTGAACACAGTTCACAGAGCTTTATAGGTGATGCACAATCCTGTAGCTCCATCAACACATCATAAGAGCTAAGAAGAAAAAATAAACATAACACATTACCATACTTTTATAGCTTAGCCATACATAACAATATTAGCCTCCAAATCATCCTAATAATATTAGACCACAATTCTGCAACCCCACTTCCAAACAAGTTGGGTCATTGTGTAAAATTAAAATATAAACAGAATGCAGTGATTTGCAAATCATTTTTGACTTGTATTCAACTGAAAATAGTAGACAAGTGATTTAATGTTCAGACTGATAAACTTTATTGTCTTCTGTAAATATACACTCAACCTGAATTTGATGCCTGCAACACATTTCAAAAAAGTTGGGATGGGAGCAACAAAGAACTGAGAAAGTTTTGGAATGCTCCAAAAACAGCTGTTTGGAACATTCTGCAGGTAAACAGGTGAAGTGGTAACAGGTCAGGGCATCCTGGAAAGGCTTAGTCATTCACAAGCATGGATGAAGTGATAACCTACAAGAGCAAATAGTCCAACAGTTTAACAACATTTCTCAGAGAGATTTCACCATCTACAATCCATAATATCATTAAATGATTCTGAGAATCCAGAGAAATATCTGCATGTACAGAGCAAGGCTGAAAACTAACACTGACTGTCTGTGACCTTTGACCCCTGAGGCAACACTGCATTAAAAACCCACATTACTGTGTAAAGGATACTACATGGAAAACTGTTCCAAACCATTACACTATTCTATGCATCTTAAAGAAAACTGAGATCATATCATACAAAAGCATTTTATTAAAATCATTGTATACATCTAGATTAAAAAACTTACAGTATGCTATACAAAAACTTAATCTAAAACTTGCATCTCGCAGTTGTGGTGGCATTGCAGTAGGTGCTTCACCAATGGTGCTTCCTAATGGAGATCTGCACTCGAATGAGTAACGTCTTAGTTTTATCTAGTTTTATCTTTCAAGAATGAACAAGCTGGGAATTTGCATTTATAGCAAATTGTTAAGACTGATAGAATGATGTTCAGAAAGTTGGGTACAACAACAAACTCACTGAACTCACTGTCCACATGAGAACATCAACAACCACTGCATTGCTTAGCAATGCATTGTTGTGGGTTTGTGCTACGTGGTCTGTAAAACTGCAACTGTAAAACTTTAATGTGTCTGCTGTATGAAATGTCACATACCATGGTGCCCGTGGCTCCGAGGCGATATTGAGGAAGCGGTGGTATATTTATAATTGATGATCAGCTGTATGCATCAATACTGTCTGTAGAAATTGAATTCATTGTTGGGTTGTTCCACTAGTGTACATGCTGACATTTAATGAAATCCATTTTGGATTTGAAGTTATTGGAATGATGACAGTAGAACAGGAGTTAACTGAGCTCGTGTGGCAACGTGCAGATCTGCAGCAGGATCTGACCTGCAGGAACTGTATACATATATGACGAGATTATTATTTTTTTTGCCAATAACAGATAATGTCGGTGTGGGACAGAGCGGGGGACAGAGTTAGAGCTTGTAGAAGGGGTGAAATGGGATTTGGGGCCAGTGCCAGCTGATGATAACCCAGTCCAAATGGATTGGTAATGGCTATTCATCGGGGTGGCAAGCAGCTCGGCTGCTTTGACATTAATATGAATGCAGATTGAAATGTGGCTGAGGGACTTTGGCTTGAGGTAATAGCATGAAGGAGTGTGTGTGTGTGTGTTTGTGTGCATTAGTAAATGTGTTCTTGGAAATATGTGCACATGTTGAGCTTGAGCTAATGTGGGGTTGCCGAGGCTGATGCTGCCACTGATGTGTTTGTTTTGCAGTTGCTGATAAACAACATTTTTGCTTATTTTTTTTGTAGATGCAGCCAATTTTACTACCTTTCAAATGAAAAACAGAACAGAATTGAAAAATGAAATGAAGGAACTGTTTATGATCACATAGTTGAAGTGCATGACCAGCTGCCCCATGTTATAGAAAATACAGTAAATATTACTGTTAGAAATGATCAATTTATCGTTTTAATGATTAGTTCAGCTGTTTTTTTTATTGGCAGCTGACATCAGCTGCTTTCACCGCTGATGAAAAGCATATCAGTTGCTTCTATAGCCCAGAAATCGATATACATTTAGGCTGCTGTCATCTCTTCACTTCACATCTCTTCACACTTCAGCTGCTTTTCAGCTCTTACTCTTCGCTTAATCAGCCCATCCTCACCAGAAAAATGTCTGTATAAATACTATTATGACCTATAGTTACATTTATTGTTAGATACAACCTCTACTGGCTGTAGTGATTATGAGGGAGCAGCAAAAAAAGCAAGAAATCTATGTTTGCAGGACTTTTCCCCAGAAAGCCAGGAGACCAAAAGTCAAAGATGACTTATTGAAAAGTCCAGATTTAGTGGGATTTATTAGCAGAATGTAGCAGCAATGGAATATAATATTCATAAGTATGTTTTTATTAGTGTATAATCACCTGAACGTAAGTATTATTGTGTTTTCATGAACCCTTTATATCTACAGAGGGAGCACATTATGGACCATAAAGTGCTCAATGTTTCCACAGTAGCCTAGAACAGAAAAACGAAACACTGGCTCTTGATATTTCGTTTTTCACATTTCATGGCTGCAGTAGGTTGTCTTACACACTTGGAAGGGGAGGGTTAGGTGTTTGCAGTCTGCAAGCACACCACTAGATGCCATGAAATCTAAACACTGATCATTTGATTTAAGTTACGGAAGTTATGTTATATACATGACTTACCTAACATGACTCATGATATCAATAGATACCACCCAAGCCTATAAGGTAAAATATTTATTTTAAAGCAAATCAAACAGCAACTATTTTAAAGTGTTACCCACATGTTTAACTTTGTGTGACTCATGTAATGTAGTTCAGATCTGATACTGCCTGACACTGCTCTCCAAGATCAAAAATGGACATGGAAATTGACCTATTCTTTTGTTTAGATATGAGGACATGTTGCTTTTATTGATGCTTTATATAAATGCAAATTAAGGACAGTGCCAGGCACTCTATGTTTATATGTGTGAATATTCATGCATGCACACGCCATATGCATTATCCTGCTGAGTGCCTGTAGGTGTAGCCAAGCTAAATTTACAGGCTATAAACATGCATTGTGCAACACACAAGACCTTAGCATTCATCTGCTTGTTAACACCCTGAATTTATTCTCCGTAGTTGGTGCACACTATGGGACATGGTGAGAAAGGGCATCAGACAGCTTGAAGTGGCCTGAGGAAAACAGAGATGCGATGCTTCCTCATACATCGCCATCTGACAAAATCTGCTTCACGCTTACCTCCCCTCCCTCCCTGCAGTAGCATGAGAGTGGCTCACTAGCTTCCAGAACATATTGATCCCAAAATAACATCAAAGAGGCCAGCTGACTGACTTAAGATGTGCTGAGAGGGAAAGGCAACGGCTGAAGGAGTAGGAAAGCTAGAGGGAGGCTTGTACCTGGACAGCAGCAAGGAGCTACAGCTTGTACTTTTTCAGTGTCGGTGTTTTGGATTTGACTGCTAAGAGATTTGGGATGTTTTAGTGCTGACTTTGAAATGTGGCCAAACGGTAGAAAGTCTTTCTTTTTTGACTATTCAGCAATATTAAGTGTAGGATGTTAGAAACATTGATTATTCATGATGAGATTTCTCTTCTTAGTATTAAAACAGTATGCAGAAATAATGAGCTCAAAGGTGGCTGAAAGCTTGAAGAAGTGTGTGGGAGTGCAACAGAAAGGTCAACGTTTTGACCTCTGGACTAACAGAAATAATTTAGGCGCAAACTAAAAGAATGGCTGTGTCCTTTCTGTTGTTTCTCCTGTTGAAGTGTCCTCAAGCAAGGCACATTGGCTGTTCAATGATCTGGCCAATCAGACATAGTGCAGTATTGTAGCACTCCAAAACACAATTGTGTAAAGCATCTCAATTTTACAAAGGAGACTGATTGTCTCTATGACCACAAAATCTTTCCCTGTCCTTTACCAAGTTAGCCTGGCATCGCCAGAGTCATTCACGTACGTGAATTAGTCTGCAACCTTTCCATTCGATTTCAGTTTCCAAGGCACATTATTAATATGCACGGGCCAAAATACCTCTGGTCACAATTGGATAGATGCACAACCAATCAGAGCACTGAAACGAGTAGGCAGTGCACAGAATGGTGTCTGCCTGGTTGTAATATTTCTTGTATTGCAACGAAAATAAGCCTTTTTTCTGGCTACAAACTTTGCGTTTACGGGCATATTGACGATAAAATACCCTTGAAGTCTAAGTAGCCGCTTATGGGACATATGAAGCTGGTACAGACAGCTGCACTGATAAAAATTAAATTGTTATTGTAATGTGAAATGTGAGTGAAAAACATGTCTGACTTGCATGCTGTCTTATCAGGGAGTGAGCCTTAAGTGTTGCACTGGACGGACCTGCTAACTGAGAGCAGTGTTTGACATGTGACTTTTCAAATCTGGACCAGTAACGCCTCACTGTCAATCATTGTAAAGACCCCGCCCCACATTAGATAATGTAATGTGATTGACCCAAACAGATCCAAGGCTGGTGGAATTCTATCTGAATGGAAGAGAGGGCCAGACTTATGGCAGAGCAAATGAAAACATGACTGTGGCAGATTCATCTAGTTGCTTGGCTATTACCAGCTAGCTGCCTGAAGTTAACTAAACAAAGATGATCGAGGTCAGAAAACAATCATCTGATTTGCTTTGGCAGGCAATTCTTTGTTGTTTGGGTATGGGTATGGGTGTTGATGACTTTGTATCTTTGAAAGTACAATAAATCTGTTCTAAAATTTCAAAATGTGCTACCTTTTCCTCCGTTCGGAACATGCAGTTACACTTGTTTCACACTGTACTTTCTTGGAGCTCTCACTCCGAGCCTGGGCAGGGTGCAGACAGATGGAGACAGGCTGCTCAGATCAACCAGTTCATCTATGTCACTAGTGCTGCAACAAGGACATGATCACTCACCTGTAAGCTTTGCCAGCTATTTTCAGTGGGACTAAGCCAAAACTTCTAGCTCAGGAATGTTCATCGTCATCTTCTATATTTGGTTCAGCTTTCTATTCCCTGTGTTCATAACAAGAAAAAGATCATAATAATGTGTGTCATTCTTGTACTTATTTTATTTCATCATGACATACAATGACTGTTACTATCCTCAAAAATAACACAAATATTGATTTTGGAATCAATAAGATGATACAAAAACTAATAACACGTAAATGTTAGTTGTAAATGAATCAATATTTCTCATCATTCCTTTTGTTGGTTTTGTGGGACAAATTGCATATTTTTATTCTACTATTCCTTTCAATGTGTAAAACGGCTTAGGATCCATCACATGGTTGACATGTGTGGGCAGGACTCTGCTCCATACCTGTAGCCTGGATATGATGATACAAAATGAGTATGGATTATAAACTCGTGATAAGAATCAGAACAATGATAACAATGATAAAGCTAAGAGCAGCACAGCACTGGTTTCCATTGCGTGGAGGCAAAAACTCACCCACATCTCAGGGTCAATCAATGTCTCAAGTCTTCTATTTTTCGTCCGAGGCATCCCAGATGGTGTCCATAAATCAATCAATACCAAATGGGTAAGAAACAAAAAGTGTGTTCTATTTACCTCAAGGTTGATTTGCTAAGACTTAAGGCTATGTGATGCTAAAAATCTAAATGGAATGTGAAGATTATAGACATTTAATCTATCGTTTTTCAAGTATATGACACAATGGATTTCTAGACTGCCGTACACATTAGAGGAGCTGTAAGAAATGGCACCGGGCATCATGAGGGAGTGGTGTAATGTGGAGATTGAGTTACAGCCACTGCTGTGTGAAGTGAACTTAAATGTGGAATATGCCTTTAGTCAGACAGCACTTAGGGGGCGTATTGATCTGACAGTGAGAAGCAAGTGGGAAAAGATGGGTGTCGGAGCCTGGGGAGGAGAGAAGGAAAGAGAAACTAGAGAAGAAGAGAGGGTCACCCACCGGAGGCAAAGCAAAAAAACTCATCTGTGTAAGGACTGAACAGCAATATTCACTGGATTTCTCTCATTACTGTTGTTTTTCCTCTTTTCCTGTTTCCCATTCTTGCTAAAACACTGCTACAGCTGAGCACTGAAACAGAAGGAAAACACAATGTCATGTGTTCATGAATTAAGCTAGCAAAATTTCAAACACTGATGTTAGAGCGGTAAAACACTGCCTTTGCTCTACTAGAGGTAAGGCAGATGATGACTTTTAGTCCATCTGTTGTAAGCTGTGGACCAGATTGCCTTTAAATTCCGTATAGATATGAATAGTCCCATGAGGATCATTCCTAATGATTTTCTGGACTCCCTGGCCCTCCTGTTACAGCCATGAAGACAGGTTAAAGATTTTAGTTGAGAAATGTCAACTTCAAGTGGGTAGATTGCCATAACATTTATCCCCAGAGGATGGACTCTTTTCTCTCTGGATGCTCAATGTAGCTTTTTTCAAGGGTTATCTTCAGGGGGAAATGAGATCTGTCCAGAAGGTATTTCATAATAGAAAGGTCAGGTTGCCATTAAAATATCCCGAACACACTAATATTCCCAGAGGATGAAACCCTTTCATTTATGTGACCCCATGATCTCTCCTATAGCACCACCTCCAGGGTAAATTTTACATTTTCAAGACTGTAAGAATTTATATTAGATTTGGTTTGTTTTATCGCAGTCAACTCAATTTTATTTATACAGCTCTAAAACATAACAGAAAATATCTCAGAGCAGGTCTAGACTGTACTATATAATATAATTTACAGAGACCCAACAGTTTGGACCATGAACAAGTGTAACAGGGCCAATTATACTGCAGTAATATGCGTAAGAAAGTCAAATGTACATATGTAATGTTAAGTATTATATTTACAAAAAAATTGTTTCAGTTGTCCTTACCTGACATGCTTAGGCCTCCGACAGTCAATATGTGGAAGTTTCACACATATGGATTTTGGATTTTGGATTCAGATTTTGTTTTTACTTTTTGCTGTCAGCTGTCACAAATAAACAGAGAGCGACTCCAAAGATATCCACGGTTTGGGCCTTTTCATCACAACACAACACAGACAACTCTAGAGTCCACTGGTTACACGAGCATTAGGTGACAGTGGCAAGGAAAAACTTCAAACACTTAAACAGACAAAGTGTGATCAGTGCTCATTAAAGTTCATTAATCCTTTGATATTAACAGTTGACCATGATTTTGATTATTAATATTATTATTATCAGACCTTTTGCCTTTTTTGGACAGGTGAAAGGTGCAGAGAAGGGGAAAAGACCTGGATGAACTGGATGAATTAACTGTTAATAAGTGTATAATACAGGATTAATTAACCTTTATAAGCACTGCTCATACTTCCAGATCTAGTGTTCCCAAAATGCATAGTTAATGGATAATAAGTGCATAATTATGTATGTAGAACTCTTAATAAAGCAACAACAAAAGCTTAGTATAGCATAAATGTGTTTGTAATGCTATTATAAACAATCATAAGAAATTCATAAGCCTTTAATTACCGTTCTTAAGCTGTCTAAATTGTTAACAAGTTTCTTATAAGGGCTTAGAAATGTCTTACAATCTAACAATAAATATTATGTTTAAATATGTTTATTATGCTATTATTAACCCTTGTATAGTCTTATTAACACATTAATTTACACATCTTATATGTGCCTTATTACCAGTTAACTAACGCTTATTACAGTCTGTCAACTCTTTAGTCAGCCCACTGCTTGGTTACATGAGTGCATACGTATACTTTGATTAGTAGTAGTCTCCTGACTTGTTCTATGGAGCACCATGTTGTTGGAGGAATGTGGTTTGATTTCACTACCTGTGTATGACTGACATGAAAAAGACACTACTCTACAACCTTCAATAGCAATGTTAACTCAGAAAAGTATTTTTAACCATTGTTTCTTCCTTTGGTTGTTAAATTTGTCAGAATGTTCTTTCAGGCAGCATGAGAAAGCGACTCTTGGGAACATCTGCATCCCTCTTGTCCTGTGGGTGGAGCAACTGATTTAGCAGCAACACTGTTCACTTTGTCTTCACATCACCTCCTTTTTATTCACCTCTGCCTCTCCACTCCTCCTCTCTGTGCTCCTGTCCTCCTCTTATCTTGTTGGGCTGCATTTATTCATCTCAGCCGTCACCTCACCATCACCTCCACCCCATCCATGAAATACGTTCTGCCAAAAAATGATCCAGAATCAATAACTGAGACTGAATGAGAGTTGTGTTCATACCATAACTCCTTTTAATAGCTCGTGGTTGGCTTTGGATGTGAGCAGCACCCCCTTTTCTTCCACATCTTCCTTCTGGTCCCCCAAAAAGATAAATCACTGATACAGCTACTTAATGCATGCTCCTTGGATTCCCTGCTGTCTGACTCGCTGGCACTGGACATAGAGCTGTAAATTAAGGCCTTAACGCTCTTTGACAAATGGCCTCAAATGCAATGCAGGCGTTCTGCATGTGACAGGACGTTTTAACAGGAAGGCAGTGGCAAGGGCTAATCAAAGACAGCGTGCTGAATGCAGACCGCCGGCTCCTCCTCACACGCTTATGAGTAATTGGTCCGAGAGGCGGGGTGTGTGTCATTAGGCGGAAAGTGTATGGACGATTGTTATAGTTGGCTAATGGTGCGGCTGCTCCAGCTGTAGTCATCCTCTCACCTCATATCCCCACGCCCCGGTCAGCCAGCCAGCCAACTAGTCAATCAGAGGCTGCTGCAGCAGTAATGGCTGCAGGACCCTCCCCCACGGCCAATGCCAAAACTAATAGGCCAATTAGTGTATGGGGATTGTTCTGACGGCCGCATGAGATAGAGACCCCAGCAACATGATGAGCTGTGTGAGCGTGTGTGAGTGTGTGTGTGTGTGTGTGTGAGTGTGTGTGTGTGTGTGTTAGATTTGACTGATTGGAATTTTAGAAGCCCACACTGGTGTTTCAGCACTGTAGCAGCAACAATCCGTAGATATATACTGTATATTTACTGGATAAATAGTGTATATTCTGGCCTTAAGATCTCTGCATTTAGAAGATCAACTAGCATGTAAGCCAGAATAAAACTGGTAGTCTAGTTAGTACCAGTACACTTGATGCTAAGACAAAAAATCAAGAGCCCACTTGTGACAACACTTTATATTAAAGTGCCTGCAGGAAATGTCAATTAATAGGTAATAAGAACCTCATGATGGTTCTTAAGATGCTAATTAACAATAATATATTTAATAAGAATATATGTGTTAATAATAACAACATAATACATGTATTACCAGATAATAAGTCATAATAAGCATAAATACTTAAATGTTAATAAGAGCATAATAAAGGATTAATTAACCTTAGTAAGCACTGCTCACACTTCAGATCTGGTAACCCCAAAATAGCGTAGTTAACTAATAATTAGTGCATATTTACCCGCTAACAAATTAATAGTAAATTATGTAGAAATCTTATGACTTAAACAACATATACAAATGACGTAATAGGTAAATTAAACTTATATGTCTTAAGTTCAATCAGTCCTTATTATGCACTGATTTACAGTTAAATATGTATTTTTGGGCATACCTGTGAACAGTTCTTATTAAGCTTATTTAATCTTTTTAACACTGGCTGATGAAAAAAACACGGTTAACTGTTAATAAGTGCATAATTAAGGATTAATTAATTTTAATAAACACTATTCACACTTCAGATCACATAACCTCAAAATTTATATTTTAACTGTTAACAAGTGCATAACAGAGTATGTAGAAATCTTAAGAAGGCAACAGTAAAAGCTGACATAATAGGTCAAACTCAATAAATGTGTTTATAATGCTATTGTGAGAAACTCATTAACATTCTTAAGCAGTCTATAAACTGTTAACAAGTGACTTTAGTACTTATAAATGTCTCATAATCTAACAATAACACATTTATTATGCTATTATTAACAGTTATAATCGTAACCCATTTTAAAGCAATAGTTCACCCAAAAATGAAATTTCACTCAATATCTCCTCACCCCTGTGCTGATGTGAGGATGGATGAAGATCTCCAGTTCACAAAACACTCCTGGAGCTTCAGCAGAAAACAGCATTGCAGCCAAATTTAGTACAATTGAAGTGAATGATGACCAGTTTTAAACTGTAAAAAAAAAAACACAAAAAAACCCACAAAATGTCTTCATACTGCTTGTGTGGTGTAATCCAAGTGTCTGTCAGCCGCAACATAAAAATTTGACCGAAAAAGACGCAATTTACAGCATTTTTAGCCTAAATGTCAGCTGTAGCCTCTCAGACCTGATCCGTGTGCACACGCCTGAAGCAGGTACACAGGCTCTCGCATCTGAAAAGGGGTTCATTACCTGTGAACTAATGCTTATTACTGGCCCCTTAAGATAAAGTGTTACACCACTTGCAGCTTTTTGACTTCCCTAATGACTTCCCTCCATGTTCATAATCCCAGGATACTGTGTTAATTTTTATTCATAATATCAGTCAAAATAATAATTAAAAAAAAAGTAAGAAAACATAATATTTGTTTTATGGACCAGTCCACATCCAGAATGATCTTGATTGAATAATCATGAGTTTTCAGAGCAGTGGTGCTGCAAACTGTGAATGTGGAGAGAAAGACGTGGGCGTTTACAGGTCATGGAGTTTCTCTAGTTGTGTTATGGTAAATATATACCTCAGTGTTTGAGGAGCGTCATCTATACAAGTGACTTAAGGTCAGGATATTTTTTTGGTAACACTTCCTGTTTGCAATAAACAGTTAACTGCTAATGAGCATGTACAAAGCAGTACAAAGTATGTGCAGATCTTTTGAAGAAACAACAAAAGCTTGGTAACAATCACATAGTAGGTAAGTTAGTTAAACTCATTAAATGCATTTGCAGTGTTATTTTAAAACAATTGAAAGAATCACATAAGGCTTTTGACTTCAATTGCTTCTCCTAGACAGTAAGTGCATAGTGATCAATTCTTTTTAATGCTACATATGTCACTCTGGGTTGTATCAGAGTGGACACTAGCAAGCTGTTGTGATTTTTAGATCACCTGGAACACACAGGCCTATACGGAGCAGTATATAAGCACCAGAGCGTCAGTGTGGAGAGTGAGTCAGGAAGGACCGCTGTGAGGACGATGGGGACAGACGAGTAAAAACAACAAGGCCTTTTACTGCTCCTCATATCCACCGCTCCTCAATAAAACACTGCAAAGGAACAATATTGTACAGTGTGTTGTGGAGTACTGTGTGTCATTGAATTAGTCCCTGTGAAAGGCCCTTTCTCTTACTGATGAAACCTTTTCAAAAGCTCAAAATTGATTGGACGGATGTAGGCTGGCCTGAATATGAGGTCACACAGAGTATAAGACAACTCTTCCTCATAAAGTTAAGAGACTCTGGTATGACATAGACATATAAACATATCTGACATCCTTAAAATAAATTCAGAAAATAGAAAAACTACAGTAAACCTGATAAACTATTTTATATGCTACATACTGTATACTGGTATTCTAGCATTTGCAACCGAAACAAACAACCGAGCCTGCCTCTTAAAAGGAAGTTCTTGCTCTTGGTTGCATGTGAGTAACTAGTTCATGTGAAGGGAAAAAGAGGCGGGATATATTGGCTGACACGTAATCTCGCAACCCATTGGCTATTGAAAAAACATATCTGCATTCATATGCAGTTATAGAGATGTTACAGAGGCCCATAGTCCCAACTCCAACTCCATTCTCCTGACTTAGCCTGGATATTTGTTATTCATAAGCCCTGAAACACTGGCCCCCAGAGGCTAACTGTCATCAAACTATAGAAGTGGATTTCAAGATTGATGCAGATTCAGCCTGGAAAAGCTGGAATTCTTCTCACTAGGATTGCCTGAAATACACTGGGCAACTGTTTCTAATGCTGAAGTTTTTACTGTGCATCAAACTCAGGTTTGTCATATTTTGGTATATACAGTAGATCACTGATTCACAAAATTTTTTCCCAGCGACCCACTCTAAACACTAAAAATGACAAACCATCGTGACCCAAATCACAAAATCAATACATTTTGGGAAGAATTCATTCATGCATAAATGAACATTCCTGACCATTTTTCCTGCCATTTCAACATCACCATATATA
The DNA here is from genome assembly GCF_056507025.1 of Lutjanus erythropterus. NCBI lineage: Eukaryota > Metazoa > Chordata > Actinopteri > Lutjaniformes > Lutjanidae > Lutjanus > Lutjanus erythropterus. The sequence continues at coordinate 2,041,044 of NC_139318.1, forward strand.
CGTTACAACTTTAGAAATGAGAAATATAATAATGATAACAAAAATATTCATTAACAGGCCATCTAAGTTTTTATTTCCTTTTATCAGGAAAACAATTAAGGACATTTTCACCTGCTTCATAAATGAGAAAATAAGTGCCTTTAGATGGAATTAACAGGCTCTTGTGTTTAACTCTCATCAGTATAACAATAAGCATATTTTTACACACTTTATAAAAGATGTACTGCAGGTATAACTCTTAAATTTCCTCCATAGTCTTTTGTTTATATGGGGACACAAATAAAATGTCCTGTGACCCACCAGTCTTTGGGAATTGCTGCAGTAGACTATAAGAGATGACATACGTCAGTGGCAGATGAACTTTTTAAATCTGCAGGTTTGTTTTGTAAGGCTGAGTGTAACAGTTGGCAGCTTGTGGCAAACTGTGAGTTACTTCTACAATTCAAAGGAAATTACACTTTCATTTGCTGTTTGTGATGCATTTCTGACTCTTATGTCTGCTTGTATGATATGGTTATTAAGCCTGCTGGAAAATGTTGTCTTGAAAAGAAGAGACTGTGCTCCCATGAAAAATGATGGCATTTGGTGTTTGTTCATAAGCCTAAAACAACCTGTCAACCTTAATTTACGTGATTATGACCTGGAGTGGCCACGTGAGTCACGACTGTCACCTGTCAGGAACACGGACAAACTATCAAGGTGTGTTCTCAGCACTAGAAACCTAACTGGGAAGAGTTTAGGATGGATAAGATGGTCAACAATGCATCAGACCACGGAAGATCATTTGTTAACTGCTCGTTCACGTCTTCTACTGTTTCCTACCATTTCCTACCGATCTCTGCCTCAGCTTGAAGCCCAACTAGAGCTTTAAGATGAGGCTCAACAAGAGGGGCTCAGGTTAGTTCACTTGTATTTTGCTGTGAGAAATCTTGACTTCTGTTGTTGGATTAATATGCTGTCTTTAATTTAGAAAAAATATAAATAAAAGTAAGAACTATTTCCACACCTGATAGACTTTTTTCTCTGCCCTACACCAGGAAGTACAGTGTTATATCTGATATAAAACCCATTATCATTTTTCATCACAAAGGAATTCAATAGGATGCAAGTTCCATTTAGCCATTGCACATTTGAAGCTGCTGACAGTGTTCACATCCGTGTCATTAGAGGAAGTCCTCAGCAAGGAGCTTTAAGCCTTACGGCCATGCTTTAGTGGAGTTCTGCTGATAGCACTATATAATTATAGTTATAGTCTTCGGTGTATAGCTTTGACAAATTTAGTAATTTATATTTTATAATTTTTAAATCTTTTATGTATATTTTTTCTTCAAATTTATCTTTATTTTGTAAGTGTTCTATTGTCTATTGTCTCACCCCTTTTTTCTACCTGTTCTTGCTAAGCAAATGGGACGAAACACTTTTTCTAAGTACCTGGAGAGCGAATACGCAAAAATGGAAACCGAGCTAAAGAAAACTTAGCTTAAAACTTACTGGGAGACCTTTTTTTCATAGTAACTAAAAAGTTACTTTTCACAGTACTGCGTTACCTTTTGGTGTAAGTAATCAGTAAAGTAACTGAGTTACTTTTGAAATAAAGTAACTAGTAATGGTAACTAGTTACTGGTTTTCAGTAACTAGCACAACACTGACGATAACCTTTCAAGGGGGGCATGCCAGAAAAAATTTGGGAACCACTGACTTAGGGTAACTTACAATCACATTATAACGCATTATAACAGTGGGTATAATGCATTCTAAAATGGTTTTAATGTATTACAGCTATGAGAGTGATGATACACTATGATCCGTGCAAAAAATGTAAATGAGTGACATAATAAGCCATTATAAAATGCTTTATGTTTTGTGAATATTCTTATAAAGCATTATGAATATTTATAAATGCTTGTAATGCTAAATATAAAATGGTATAATCAGATGATAACGCATTATAAGTATGTTTATTATGCATAATAGACACTGGGGTGATAGTATTACCGGTCTTTCTTTCATAATTTTCACACTATTAAAAATTGATTGTCATATATATTTGAAATTTGAGAAACCAGCTACACAGTTTCATGCTCCATAGCACTTGACACAATAATGATACTGAGAGAGGGTTTACTGCTGCTTTTTCACTTCCTCTACAGATTTCCTCTACAGGATTCAAAGCAGATGACTTTTCTATCACAATTGCATCTCTAAACTTTCGGACAGCACTACCCCTAATGACACCCTACAGAAAAATAATTCCCTTGACTTTCTGCTACACAACCTGATACTTAACCATGTGAAAAAGACACTACATGTTCCTCTGACTCTTTTATAAATGAAGGTCTAAATAAGGTTTTCAGTATATTGATGTCACTCGGCAGCTGTTCCAGTACTCGTCTGCAGCTGGTCCACTGGTTCCTGCTCCCTCAGGCTAACCAGGCAGATCAGTTTCCTCAGGACTGGAGTCAAATAAAGCTTTGAGCTATTTATCTTTTGCTGCTACATTTCCATTTTCTGATACGCTGTAACTGTATTCTGCATGTAAAGTGTAACTACTTTTAGTTTCCTGTAAGGATATAGCATGTGACCTGAACCCTATTGGGAAATTGGACTTTGATGCAGCTTTTGAGTAATGTGACACACTATTACTTGTTTAAAGGAATATTTCAGGGCATTTGTACATGTATTTATAGTTAAGAGGACAGAGTGGCAGGGAACATTGGGGAGAGAGAGAAACAAGGAGCTATCATAAAGTAATCATACAGTAATCATACAATAATCACAGAGTAATCATACAGTACTACAGAGTATCTGTGTGCTAAGAAAGTGATGGTGGGAATGTTTAATGGGTGACTTGATCTGTGTTATTTTCTGAGTTTTTCGAATGGAAACTCACACTCAACCATTAGCAAGAAGAGTGAGGGTCAGAGTGCAGATACCCTCCACACAGCTAATGTTAGCCACAGTGCTGACAGTGATGTCACACATGCAATATAAAGTGATAACAGAACAAAAAGAAAAACATGAAGTCGATATTCTGCTTAAAAGTGTCTCACAAAAATGCATTTTTCTCAGTTTTTTGTCTGAAAAGCAGATTTTTTCATGTAACCAACCAACCAACATTCAAGTGCTTATAAAAGAAGAATGACTGAAGCTAAAACAAAATGTTTTTTGTGTCTGAAACTAGAAGATCTGTTCTATCTTTTGATACATTCCATCTTAACAGATCCCTAGAACTGAATAGTCTGTGGGTGTTGAAGAATCAATGAATTTTGTCAAAAATCCTGGTGCTGGCTGGCAACATTAAAAAAACAAAAAAACAACAACACTACAGGGAAAGAGTTAATATGACCTGTGAACATGCGGGAACTTTCTGAAAAAAAACTTGAATTAAGTGGCTTTTTTGCTGGCATGTGACTTTTGTTTTATATTTTGAAATATTTTTTTGGGCTGCACCATTAATTGCAGTTGCAATGAAATTGCAGTATGACCAAGTGCTATATCCAAATTGCAGAACCAGAACCAAATTGCAATTTTTTGAAAAAGGAAAAATGTGTGAGAAAACAGCATTATAATGAAGTATTGTGGTGATGCATAGATGAGCTGACCTAAAACTATTTTTCTCCAGGTAAAAGAAAACATGTTTGTTTAGTACAGACATCCATAAATGTCACATCATCAGGATTAGATTTTTTTTTTAATTTTTCAATGAACCTGAAAACTGTAATGCAAAACTTATCATTTTCACTAATCGTATCACATATTGCAATTTCAATTTACCAAATTGTGCAGCCCTAATATTTTCATATCACATGTAATATTTTTATTATATTATTTTTTACAAATTAGTATCTTTATTATCCAAACAGATTCGTCCTTGGGGTGGCTTTGCAGTAGTACAAATTTGTTTCAAAGTAGCTTCCTTCACACAGAGTATATTACATAAAGTGCTGGAGTCATTTTCTTCCACTGTATGTACATGTATTATTTGGTTACTGACCAGCTGCACATAAAGTGAGCTTTCAGAAAGTCTAAAGCAGCACATGTACATGTACACGTCTTAAAATGGTTCCTCACAGTAATCTGTTTTTGGTGTGTATGTAAATCTCCTGCCAGCACCTAAGGTGCATGAAGTCATGTATATATTTTTGCACAGGTCCATAGGTATTTTAATAATATACTGTATGTTAATGTCGGCTCAGCTAGCAGCAGGGATTCCTGGCACCATTTTAATTCCAGTCCCACAGGCTCCTGCTGTCGACTCCCTCCTACCTCCTGCTGCCTGGTGCCACGGCAGAGCAGAAAAGGGAGATATCCCCAAGGAAATGCTGCTCTCGTCTCATCTGAGCAGAACTGTGGCAGCCATCGACTCAAATCTCCTCCCTCATGGGAATGCACTGGCGTGCCCTCAGCCAGGAGTACTTAACCCTCAAAGGCTTAAACACATGGAAATAGATAACGCTGGAATTATCGCTGGATTCTATGGAGAATAGGTGTGTGGCGTGTCCCGACGAGATAGGACAAAGTTCCTGGAGAGAGCGGCAAAGTCGACTTTAAACACCCTCCCTCTCTCGTTTAATCTTCGTTCTCTGTCTATGTTGCTCACTCTTGAGTTTGACCCTGATGTGAACTCTGATGGCACCCATTCACATCCTGTGCTGTCTGAAACTCTGCTGTGGGCTTGTACTTAATGTGTGTGTGTGTGTGTGTGTGTGTGTGTGTGTGTGTGTGTGTGTGTGTGTGTGTGTGTGTGTGTGTGTGTGTGTGTGTGTGTTGGTTTGGCATCACGTCTGTTTTCAGTATTAGCAGCTTAATTTGTAGGCTGATGAGGATCGGGTCCAGATCTCAGGGACTTTCCCTGCTGGCAGTGAACTGAGTGAGTGAGCGTCGGTCATGATTCAGCGAGATTCTCTTCACATCCTCAGCTAAACTCGCTGGACCTCATTTGTCAAGAGCTGCAAACATTTGATATGCAGAGGTCTGACAGGTTCTGGAGCAGAATGTAAAGCATTGTTTATGTCCTCCCTCATCAGCAGCGCTCAGCGCTAATTGCCGTGGTGTTTTTGCTCCGCACCTCCCTGCGATCATTTGTCAATCACAAAGTCCAACCAGAGCTGATTCTTTAAAATGGAAATTCAGGTGATAAGGTTCAGTTTGTGTATGGGAGTTCTTCTGTGTTCAGTTGTGTAGGTGCTGCTGGTTGTGCTAAGTATTCAGCTCTTTTTCATCCATCCATCCGTTCATCCATTATCTATACGTGCTAATCCTGACAACAGGCCTGTTTCTCTGCTTACATGCAGATCACAAATGATTGCAGCACCACGTCTCACAAATGATGTTGAACTGCAGACACATTTACGAGTCCTACAGGATGCATGCATGCTCATGCACAGCTCATAGTATGGGCATTTGTTTAGTCAAAATGAGCCAGATGAAATGATTTGCATTGCAAGTTTGGTGGATGGTCACAGTGGGTGGGGTCCTTTCCCAGCATGCACTGGGCAAGAGGCGCTGAAGGCACACTCTTGATGGGTCACCAATAGACAGATAACACATTCATATCTCTGAGTAGGGTTGGGTACCCTTCACATTTTGAATTGATTTTGGTTCAAATTTGGTAAAGATACCCGGTAGCTGTAATTCACTTTCTCTTTTATAATAAACATCATTTCTGTTGTGAGAAAAATCAAAAAATCCAAACTTCAGATTTTTCAAAATAAAACCTCTGCCTACTTCCTTCTCCCCTACCAAACCAGAGCATGAGATCTGTGCCTGAACCTGATGGATTTGGGTCCCTGTTACTGTCAACTCCTACTGTTTGGTACATAGAGGGAAGCTTGTTAAGAGAAATGTTGGGGTGTAATCAGGTTTTGGCTGAAATGTGCAGGTTCAGGTCAGGTTCAGACAGAATTTTGTAAGACTTTGGCCTTTTTGGGCTCAGCTTGTCAGGCCCAGTTTACATTCTAATCTTGTACAGCCTCCAGTGTGTTGTCATCATCACTAACACCACATTTGCATGCTATAATATTTCTCCATTAATCATATGCAAATCACATACTGTTAGTCTCATACTAAAATTTCGGATATGCTAAAAAGTACTAAACTAAACACCATGTCAGTGAAGAATTTCAGCTGAGTGTTGGCTAAAGCTAAAGTAAAGATGCTCAGCCAACCCAGACAATGAAAACAGCCACATTATCTCCAACAATAATTTACCCAACAGCCAATGAATCAGCAGAAGATATCAATGAAGTTGAAGTCCATGCCTCACGTAGAGTTTTGTTGTCCACAGAGGGTTCGACTGCTTCAGGGGACTTTGCTTCCAGACCATCAAACACACTCTTCAACTTTTAGATATATTTAGTGTTTGTCTTTCCCCAGGTTAGATGTTTTGCTCTTGCCAGCTTTGCATTTCACATTAAAAATAGCAGCATATGTTGTCTATTTTGGGTGTAATCCATTGCTTTTGTCTTAGAGTTTTTCAGTCCAGAATTTTGGACCCTGTGAAGACCATCAGTGACCCTGTAACACAAATTTAAGAACTTCACATTTTAGTATTTTCATAATGCATTGAGACAAAAATAAATAGGACATATCTTGGTGAGTGGACAGCTGAGGCATTCATAAGTCACATTTTTCCCTCACAGTGACTCCTGTGTGAACAGTGTTAGAGCAGGGCTACTGATGGCCTTATTAATCATCTCCATGGCGACCACTCCTTCAGTCTAACATCTCACTGTACCACCTACCAGCTCACATGAAATTCTGTGCCTTTACACCTTATTTGCATGCACTTTTTTTTTTCTTTTTTACTTTTTTTCTTCTTACTATTACACATCTGAATGTGTAAAGGTACGAGCCTGCTGCTTGTTAATTTTTTTTTCCTTTTTTGCAGTTAATTATCTGCTCTTCAGGTTCTCTCTGATTTTAAAAGGACTCAAGTGATTTCCAATTTATTCCTTTTGGTGAGGGTTAGCATATTTGCAGTCCAGACTCTCACTTAAGTAACAGGATCTCTCATTTCCTCTGCTCGCCTCCTCGCCGCCGTGCTGTCAGCAAATACAGTACACAGAAAGAAAAAATATGCTAAATAGCATTTCAGAAAAAATAAGATCTCTATGGAAAAACAGCTGGAATAGAAAACACACACATACACACACACTTTCTCACTGTATGTGGCTGTTCTCATATGATGCAAATGCTTTTAGATCTAGTGCATTTACATACATGCCCTCTTGGTGTTGTAAATGATGCTAATGCACACACACACATACACACATAAGCAAGCAGTAGGTGGGGGACACATATACTATAGAATTTTCCCTGAAGTGGCCATTATCTCAGAAGAGAAATGACTGGAGATTGGTGTGGCGGAGCTGCTTGCTTTGGTGGTGGTGGCTTTGGAGCTCGGAGTTTTTGAAGGCATCTAAAAGATTTGACATCTTTCATTTCATGACAGCATGGCATCATTGAAATAGTACAAATGTGTCAACAATGTGGTTTCGATTCAAACATGCCACTGTAGCTCTTGGGGTTGATGTGTGAAGTGACTAATTGCAGTTCTCTGCGTATAGAAGGAGCCTAAATATATCAGAATATTTGTGTCAGTTTGGTGGCAGCCAGCTTGTACAGATGGCAAAGTGCTCAGATCTGCTGCCTTTTTAAAACCTGCATCATTGAATACAACATACAGGAAGTTTCGGCGTTAATATAAAGAAATGTGTAACGATTCAATTAAAAAATTCAATTTATTGTTTTAAATCATTTATGTGGTAAAACATGGCTTACTTTTGTAAATGTAACCTACATTTGGGTGTGGCATAGCCTGAAAATCAGACTGAATTTCCAGTAGGACTGACACCTTCTGGTTTGTTGGTCAGTTAGTTGGTTGATACGGTCTCGTGCGACTAAATTCCCATTGGTCAGGTAGCTGGTGGTGTTACAGAGTTCTTAAGGAGAATAAGGGAATATGCCGACCAGATGTATTTTATTTCTGAGTGACAGGCGATTTACTGGACATTTACTTGGCTCAAGGACAACTGACATCATGTCAAACTACCAGCAGAAATCGCCCACCAGTAGAGGTTGTGTTGGACTTTCTCCATTGTATGCCATTTTGACAAAAAGGGTCAGAAAAATTCTGTCACAATCTATCATTATCAGAATCAGAATCAGAAATGCTTTATTGATCCCTGGGGGGAAATTGTTAGTGTTACAGTTGCTCCCATTCAAGAATACAATAGAAGATATATATATATATATATATATATATATATATATATATATATATATATATGCTTAAATATATATATATATATATATATGCTTAAATATATATATATATATATATATATATATAATTTCCAATATAGCTTTTATAGGTGGTGTCAAGTCAACTCAGAGCTGCATAAATTCTTTCAATAACATGTTAACTGGCGTTTTTATGTCTCTGTTTTTCATGGATATAGCCAGCTCACTATGTAGGAAGATGAAGTCAGAAATGGCTGCTACATGTCCACAGGTTGTAATGAAGTGCAATAACCTGTGCCATCAAGATGTGAAGTGAGGTCAGAGGAAATTCAGGACTGTCTGTTCCACTGCACTGCAGACAGTCTACATGCATTCCATTTAAGCATTCAAGGAAGCAACTGCATGCTGAACTTTATTGACAAGTTAACCAGATGTACATTTGAGAAACCAGCATGATGAAGCATAAAGGTCACCTTTGTGTGGCTTGTTGGTGTGCCATGTTAAATTGAGTTTCTGCACATTGTGGTCACCAGGTGGAAAATGACCACCGCACAGTTGGTTACAACTTTGAACACATCCTGACTCTGTAGTCAAGTTGACAATGACAAATATGCAATATCTGGGCACACTTTCAAAATAAAGGCACAAAAACTACTAACTACAAATGGTACATAACTTACGAAAGTCAACAGTCAACATTTACTTTTAGTTTTATGCAGTACACAAACTCGTGTCCAAGATTCACGGTCTCCTGGAATCAAGTGGTGAAAAATGTTTATCAGTGTTTTAAAAGATGATATCTTCCAATGTTTTGTTTTTCACAAAGTTTTCACACTGGCACAAGCCTGGAATAACCCTGACTTTGGCCTGGGTTCTAGCTGGCCCTGCTCCAGAGCAGGGTTAGCCCTGAGTTTGCGTGGTTAGCCCTGAGTTTGCGGGGTTATTCCCTGAAAACCAACTAAGTCCAGGGCTAAAAGCAGCCACTGTGAAGCAGGGCTAAAAGATAAGAAGAAGAAAATCAGACAGGCTAACAGAAAACACCTGTGTGGGTGTACAGAGGCTTTAATCCAGGGCTAGAAGAAGGGCAGTGTGAATCATATAGCCCTAGGCTTAACATAACCGTGGGTTAACAATGTGTGTGTGTGAAAACGGTCTCAATGATCCCAGAGTTAACTCTTAGCCCAAGGCTAAGGTTAGCCCTAGGTTAAGAATATGCAATGTGAAAAGCTTAATAAGATGCTGAAAATCAGGGAATTTTGACTTTTTTCCTTAGAAAAATTCTCAAAGTGATTAATCAATTATCAAAATAGTTGGCAATTAATTTTACTATTAATCAAATAGTCATTGTAGCCCTAGTCTTATATGTAGTATATGACACTGGTTCCTTCAGGTAGCAATTAAATTTAACTGACTTTGTTGTAACAATACATCAGGTTCTATACATGTACCTGTACTGTATCTGTGTTATATTGGGCTTATGTCCCACGGTTCAAATCAGAACCCAAAAAGAATTAACATGAAACACCTCCGCCTTGTCCTCCTCCTCGTCCACTGGGGCTGGATGATGGATTAAAGAGGAGGATCCAAACTAGGTCTGCACAGTGCTCCTGTTCCATGAGATTCTACTGCAGTAAACATCGTTGTCACCAGTGCTTTTTTTCCCTCGTCAGGCATGTTGAATCAGTGATGGGCGCTCATGCTCCGCAAATTTTCATTTCATGCAAATGCCACAGAGGCTTATTTCACTGATTACTTTTACCTCCTCTCTGGTTGGAAGGTAATCAGTGAAATCAGCTGCTGTGACACATGGCTGTGTCTCACATTGTTGCCCATCTCTGATCTAAATGCTGTTTTTGCAGCCTTTTGAAACACAGAATCCTTCTGCTCACTGTGAAAATGGATAGAAAAGGTTATCAATTGGTGTATTCTTTAAATTGAAATGATATGCAAACTTGCATCATCATTTTTGGTGGCACTGTTGTGCCTCTGTATAAATTTGCTGTATAGGTGGATTTCTGAAATAAATAATATGCTAATCATAAGGGACTTGTCACCAAACATGGATTTTCTGATGACTTGTATCTAACAGAGGTGGAAAGTAACTAAGTTCAAATATTTTATTACTGTCCTTAAGAGTTTTCAGGTATCTGTATTTCACTTCATTTATTTTTCTGACTTTTTTACTTATACTCCCTACATTTGAACACAAATATCTTTCTACGCCTTACAAAAGGCTTGTTACTTTAGAGCATTTGAGGGGAATATTGATTATTTTTATTTTGTATCACTGTGTGCTCCCTTCCAACATCAGGACTGACTTCAGGCTAAATGGATCAGACAATAACACATACAACAGACAACAATCACAACAGGCATAACAAGACAAAAAATATGTCACAAGATGAAAACAGTGTAAAAGCTGTAACAAAATGAAAAAGACGCACTGAATAAATAATAAAATAAAAACGATATAAGTTCTTGAAAGAATTCTATCAAGTCCAGTTGCCTACTACAAACCTTGATATGAATACATGACCTGGATGACTGAGAATATTCACAGACACAAAGGATGTAAAAGACACAACAAGCCAAAAGACACATGAACAAGATGAAAAATTACACAATAGACAATTAGACAAAAGATTACTTTGAGTACATTTCAGAGCCTGTAATTTTTCATTTTTACTTGAATAAAGAAATTGAATCGGTACCTCCACTTTTGAGTCTTTTTTTACACAAGCATGTGTACTTTTCCCACCTCTGGTGTCTTATAAGCACAGTGCTGTCTACTCCTGCTGTGACCATCCATGCGCGGGGATACACTCAACACAAATGCACATTGTGCATCATTTATTGTTTTTCAAAATGTCAAAAGTTTCATCTCTTATATGGTCAAGGATGTCAAAATGAAAATAACCAAGCATTGGACAGTTTGGAATCTTCAAACAAACAAAAACTCATGGTGTATTCCAGCCTGTTGTCACTACCAACACATCAAATACTGCAGCTCAGTCAGTGCCCTTATGCCCCAAACTAAGATGCTGGAGGTACTTCTGTAGCATCATATCTGGAGGGTCCATGGATGCTCCAATCAGAGCTTTATGAGGTTGGATTTGACTTGTATTTGGAGACCATGGTTGGATTATCCTTGTGGGGAGGCCCATTGCTAAAATTAGCTGTGAGCCTCATCAACTCCAGCATCATTTTACTGACATGCAATCTTTTAATTATTTCCTGGATGTAATTTTGTATAAAGTAAAAGAACAATAGGACAGAAGGATATGAAAAATATGAAGGAGGATTAGGGCCACATGTGAGAAATTTGACTTCTGAGAAAAAAAAGAGACTTCTGACTTCATTCACAGACAGGTGCACTGACTAAAATATTCTAGGCTACACTAGAAGTTTACTGTAATCAATTAATTTGAAGTGTACCAACTTCTTCCTAGATTCTCCCCTTTAGCATTATGTAGTAATGTTTCATTAAAGTTAGATGATGTAGTAAAAAAGAGTGAGAAAATCCCAATGGGGGAGATAGTGTGGATGGAGGGACCCAAGAGAGCAGGGCTCATGTGCCATGTGAAACCAAAAGTCAGGACTGATTTCTTTTTTAGTTATGGGTCAAACACAAGTTACATGATGTATGTAAGTCACATTATGTATGTGAACTTCTGTAAAGGTACTTATTTTGATCCAAACCACGATCCTTTTCTAAACATAACCAAATAGTTTTGTGCCTTTATTTTGAATGTTGCAGATTCATTATTGCTAGTTTCATCACTCTGCACATAGAAAGATTTTGAAGCATAGGACCACTGGCCGAGCTGCTGTATTTGATTTGCTGGGAGTGAGAACGTGTTGCGCATTAATGGGTGCATGTGACAGACTGACTCGAGTGTAGCACACACTGTAGGTGTGAGTCTAAATGAAACTTCCAGATCAAGTTAGCACCAGGAAGTGTTGATAGCTACAACCATATTATCCTCTCTCCTCTGCTTTGTCCTCCCTTTTCCTGCCATCTGTCCTCCTTTAGTGACTTTTGTCCTCCCTTTGTCCTCCTCACCCCTCACCTGTCATTATGTAACACTAACAGGCATCACATTCTGTCAAATATTATTTATTGACAAGTTGTGTAATGTGTGACATGTCCATTCATCACTCACTGCCTGACTGACTGATGAAGTGAACTCTGTTCTGCCAGCCTGTCTGGCCAAAGTATGGAAACCCCTGTTATACTTTAGTACTTTTCATCCGAGTTTGTTTTCCATGACCTCAGCCCCATCCAACTGGTTTGGGATGAACTGAAACGCGACTGTGAGCCAGACCTTATGGCCCAGCATCAATGTTGGACATCACTAATGCTTCTGTGACTAAATGGGATCAAATCCCTGCAGCCAGGTTCCAACATCTGGTGGAAAGCCTGAGTCCAGAAGAGTAGCAGCAGATATTGCTGACAAACTGCTGATAGTGTTAACCTATACAAATTCAAATTACAACCTTATTTCAATTATGTTTGTGTGATTTATTCTTTCCAAAGGTGGGTTGATGTTGAGAGTCCATGGATCCTTTGTTCAGAGCTTTATGAGTTTGGGTTTGATTCATATTTGGAGACCATGGTTGGATTATCCTTGTGGGGAGGCCCATTACTAAAATTAGCTGTGGGCCTCCATCAACTCCCGCATTATTTTACTGACCTACAATCTCTAAATTGTTTCCTTGTTGTAATTTTGTATAAATTAAAAGAACAATAGGACAGAAGGATTTAAAAATATGAAGGAGGATTAGGGCCACATGTGAAAAATTTTACTTTTGAGAAAAAAAAGTCAGAATTCTGACTTTATTCAAAAACAAATACTGTAACTCAAACTTTTTCACGTTTGGCCCTTGTCCTCTTTTGAATAAAAGAAAAGTGCACTGAATAAAATATTCTAGGGCCCACTAGAAGTTTACTGCAATTAACTCTTTCCCCACAAGCGTTTTTTAATAAAGTTGATGGCCAGCGGCAGCATGTTTTATAAAATTAATTGATTCAACACCCATGGAATATTAAGTTCTATGAATGTGTTAACATGGAATATATCAAAAGAAAGAACACATCTTCTAGTTTCTCACACACACACACACATACACACACACACACACACACACAAATGCACAAAAAACATTTTGTTATAGCTTCATTCTTTCTTTTTTTATTGGCACATGAATGTTGGTCATTTGCATCAAAAATCCACTTTTCAGACAAAAAACTGAGAAAACTTTTTTTTTACATTTATAAGCAAAATATCAACTTCATGTGTTTATTGATTAATTTGCTTTTTTTATTATTATTATTACTGTCACGAGTGTGGCTAACGTTAGCTGTGCATGTCTCCTGCCTTAAACACTCTGTCCAAGAAGCCTGGGGTCTGGAGCGCTCTCTGCTCCAGCTGTGGTGTGAGCAGCCTCGCTGTGTCCCGGCTGCTGTGGATATCTGGGGACTGCAGTACGAACTGCCCCACTCTGTGAGCTTTGTGACCACGGTGGTGTTTCTCTCTGCATCTGCAGCCGAGCACCGATGTTTTCATGATATGGAACATTATTTTTGTCTGCTGCTGCTGAACTCCGGCAGTTCTCTACTCCTGATAAATTTTTACCGTTTATTGTCTACCGACTGGCAGTGAATATAGCAATTGACAGCATATTTTGTCAGTGGTGGGGAAGTGTACCAACTACTCCCTAGATTCTCAATTTGTGATACGTGCACCACCGGTGGGACGTGAGCTCCTGCTAGAGGTAAAATATCATAAATATAACATAATAACATTTTGAATAAAAATACATTAAATATGAGATTTTGGAAATGCAATTCTAATGCAGTCGTCTGTCCTGTATTTTCATATCAATATCAGCCTGATTAAATGGAGGTAAAAGGAAGACAGAAAATAAATGGTTCAAAACCACTACAAGAGAGGCTCCAAACTGGAACCATTACAAGATTTGTAAATCAAGAAGAAAATATTTGGAGCAGCCATGTTGAAAATGAAGTGGACATGGCTACTTCAGAACAGCCACCTGTTAGCACGAGGTGGTACTTGGGAGCTTAATATTTTCTGAAATGGTAAGCAGTGTAAAATGTTTGAGAAACAATGAACTAGTCTATTTCCACTATTATCAGGACCAAATTACAGAGGTCAGTCACACAAAACTTCTTGTCAATTATTAGGAAATTAAAGTGCAGACCTGTAAAATCAAGTGAAACCCATATCCCAACAAATTAGTTGCAAATCCTACCACAAACTAACTGACACACAGTGAACATGGGCCCCAGACGGTTGGCAGAGGCCCCAGGGCAGTAGCCTGCCTGGCCCCATCAACCCAGTGCTGTTTTACATTATTGGCTGCAGTGACTCAAATTTGAACAATCCAAGCTTCACTTAGTTACAGTAGGGGGTGTCATGGCTGTACCACTGCACAGTGAAATCAATAGGGACACACTCACACATACTACACACTCCCCACTCCACTCCAATCAGAGTCGACTTGTTCTCCTTCATTACTCTCAGCCAGGCAGCTGCTTCTCTTCCTCTCTTTTCCATCGTCTAATTTGTCTCTCACTGTCTGTCGGTCGGTCTGTCTGTCTGTCCTCCCCAGTCCTCACTCTTTCTTATGGGTCATATGCATAATCTGTGTGAGTTGGCTCAATCTAGTGAAATTGAGTTTTGGTGCTGCTGCTGCTGGTGGAAGGTTTGCTGGAAGCTGTAATCAATACTGGGGAGCCATGGGGCCATTATGGAAATCAAGTGGCATTAAAAGGTGCAGTGCTGGGTAAACGGAGCTGATTGCTCAGCAAAAGCCCTGAGAGTCATGTGACTTTTTTAAAATCTTGTTCACCAATTTCCTACATCAGAATTTACACTTGTTTGTAATAACAAGTCAAGTTTTCATGAAGTTGGTCTATTTGCTCACCTATTAAACATTACAGACAAATTCTGAAAACAATTAGTTGACTGACCAATTAATTTGATTTTAATTAAAGAACAATGTTGATCAAATGAATAAGTTCTGAGGACATTTATCCAACAGAAATGGCAGTCTCCAGTTTTATATTGTAGTAATAGCTTTGAGTTTTAGAGCAGACAGCACAAATAATCAGAAGAAATCAGACACGTTCTAGTCCACTGACCTTTCCAATGGACACAAACTTATTTGATTGGATGTCTACGGGCCAATCACATTTTTCCACACCATCTAAAGTAGACTGCAGTTGAGACACACCCCCTTTTTCTGGCTGACTGTGAGACCAGGGGTGCTTTTCATTATGTTGAATTATGCCTCATCATTTACTCTCTCCTCTGTTGACCTGGAAGTCATTTCCCCTCCACCATGATGAAGGCTCTTCCAATTGCTTAAATGCACCTGGAGGAGACAGGGAGCGAGGAGAGCAGCTTCGTATCTCTACCTGGCATCTCTCTCATATCCTCACTGGGAGGAACTAGGACACGAGGAGAGGAAGTGAGTGGAGGAGACGAGGAGATGAAATTACCAAATGAAAAGCACCCGAGGTGGAAGCATAACACACATGATAATCTATTAAACATATTGTTAAAGGACAGAAAAAATATAAAATAAATAACATAATAAAGTTTTTTTAATCATGATTTTAATTATGGTTTATTTAGAGTGGAAATTCATCTTGGAATATATTTTTTGGTTTGGAATATAATTTGGTTTTGAACAGCTGAGACGGATTAGCAACAAAGCAAAGTAGGCAACCACTCCAGGGACCAAAACTTCTCACTTCACCCTGTGACACGTGTTTTGGTCATTTTTAGGAGTTTTATTTTCCAACAGGGAAATTTTTGCCCTGCCCTCTGCTGTGCCTTCTAGCTTGTCAGGAATTTAGCTATATAGCGCCCCAAAGTTAGGCTAACACATTTTGTCTAGGGAAAAACTGCGATGATCCTTTCAAAGAGGTCCCTTGACATCCCTTCACGTCTCATCTCTAAATGAAAATGAGTTCCATGGGTACCCAAGAGACTCCCCTTTACAAACATGCCCACTTCATGCTAATCCCATGATGTTTTGGGCAAAAATTTAGTATGAATGTGTTATTTTTGCCTATTCGATTTGAATATTCCTGCATACTGGGGTCCATAAACAGTGCCATGTATCATAAAATGGGTCTGACTGTAAAGCAGAGACTCTTGTGGGTCCAGTGTGCTCACTTGTATTCATGTGTGATGATGTTAGTGACCACAGTATCCATTTCATTGTAGTGAGACCATTTATTGAAACTGGACGATAGTGACCTCTAGGATAACCTGGTGCACTTTAAGGGGAAAAAAATAGATCTCTTTCTTTTTTCTCTCAAATTCTATCAATCTCAAGTTGACTAGCCATGTAAACCAACGAGAAATGATGATGTATGGGAAACAGCAGGACTTCCTTACATCAAGACATTTGAAGGATTTACAAACTCTGCATTATATAACATCTGAAAATATGCATAGATGAGGCAGATGCTGCATTTTCCTCAAAATATGTATTTAAATCTATAGAACAAATTTGTTAAGAAATAAAAAAAAAAAAACTAAAAGATCTACTTCATCTCACTAATTTTAGACTGTAGCAAAATAACAGTTAAAATTGCAGCTAACTGCCAGCACTGACACAGGATGTGCTCATGAGAGTGATGTAGTGACGTGATGTGTGGCAGAATAAATCTCTCCCCTCATCACTTGACTTACATTATGCTGCTTAGGGGCCCCTTGGTGGTTTGGGGGCCCCATGAAAATACATAGTCTGCATATAATGAAAAACAGCCCTGCCCAGATGTACATTTTACATTTTACATTTTTGACCATTTTTATCAGCTCTCCAGTGGTCAAAAATGATTCTTGAAATAACAAATTTTGCACCACATCTGTGTAAGACAGTCCCTCCAGTGATGTTGCGATTGCAACAGTTCACGCAAATTCAACCAAACCCCATTAATTCTGTGTGACCTTGCAATTTTATCCAAACTCTGCAACTTTTCATCAAATCTGAACAATCATCATTACTTCCCATGGGTTCCACCAATCATAGCAGTCCCTTGCACAAACATCATGCACATACATCTCAATGGACTGACTCAATGTTTTGATTATTATTCACTATTTATTGCATATATAATTTTTTCATTTTGTCATGGGTATGGAAAAGAACACATTTGTCATTGTTATTCTCAATGCAGCATGCACTTTTAATGTTGTGCTGTTTTGACTGAGTTTGAGCTCCACAATGATTCTGCTCTATGAAATATCCCCCCTTTACAAATGAAACAGATTTTTATATTTGTTGTAATTGTGAGCCTTTTTGATATAAAATTATTTAGAACAGTCAGAACAGAGCGCAGATTTGTTCTTCCTTGAACAAATTGCCTTCAATTTGCCTTTCTTTTGCAATTTTCACTTGCCTAAAAAAATTGCAACATACATTGCAATTTTCTACAAAGCTGCCGTCAAAGATTTTATACATTATTGATTGCAACAATCCAAAAAAAGGCCTGCGAAATCCTGGAGGGACTGATAATAATTGGTATCCACCCAAAAACCGCTGTAACAGCTTATGTGACATGATAGAGTATCATGGGATCATATACTTCCATCATAATGTCCTCATACGCTCTAAGTTTTCAAAATGTAAAAAGGTGCCCAATGCAAACACAACGTTTAAGACAGATTTATAACTAGAAAAACTTGACGCACAGTGCTGAGCTGCATCTCAAATCACATCTTTCAGAATATTCTTACCACTTCTATGTGAATAATAATGAAATGACAAAAATGCCTCCATGGTGGAGTGGAAGAGGTTAATCTGGCCATGATGCCAGCTTGGACTGTGAGATTTTGTGATGGGCAGATGGGGCATTTTTGCACTTTAGACTAAATGATTAACCAATTAAAAAAGACTCCACAGATGAATCAGTAAAAACAAGTCTTATTTTCAGCCTGAATACAAACTATGTCTTAAGAGAAATCATGTTGGCAGAGACACCATGTTTTTACTCTGCATATGATTCATTTAGCTCTTTTCTTTTCCCAGCATCCACTGGCACACTGAGGAGAGGATGATGATATACCAGAGGGCCTAATTTATGTTTTGTATGCATTGTATTGGTTTACTGTGTACAGTTTCACCACATTTTCATCTGCTGACCAGCTGAGCTCAGAGCTCGCAGGCCCTCCAGGACTCAAGTGCTTGTTTGGATTTGTGCTGCTGACAATGAACAAACACTGCTCCATGCATGTCCACACACACAGCTCTAATCCCTACACACACACAGTACAAACTGTGGCCATCATGCACAGCACAAGGTAAATAACAAACAGGAAGGAGATGAGAGGAGAATCACCAGGAGCTGCTGGAAACTGATGTGAAGATCTAACACTGAACTCATCCTCATACCTGAAGTTTATGACACTAGAATGAAAAACTAGTATCAGTCCATAGGGGTGTTGTTTGCATTGTAGCAGCAGCCTTGTAGCACTTAAAGTAGGTGATGATGATGAGGCCATGGACTATGTACTGTGATACTGTACAAGAGTTATGTCAGCCATAAATGTGTGACAAATACTCCCCCCAGCCTCCTGGGTTTTCATGGTGCTGCATATAGCTGCACAAACATCAGCAAAAAAAAACTATGATAACACACTCAGAAAGAGAGAACACACTCTCCTGCTTTTGACAAAACAAATCACAGGCAGCTCAACACTCGCCTTGAGTGTCCGCTCAGCCTGTACAGCAGCATGCATCAGCACTCAGCTGCTGGAGCTAAACTGCTGGAAAATGTGGACAGTTGTCCCTCACCTTGCATCTAAATGATGGACTACTGTCACAAATGCAGCTCTGTGTTTGTCTTTCCCTGTCAGATTCACTTTGAGTTTTTTGAACTTCAGACTGAGCAAATTGAGCACAATGAGATAATTCTTTAGTCCTGGATTACTTAAGTTAAACTTATTTAAATTGAAATAATAAGTTGTGCCTCCATGCAGGACTGTTTCTAGCTTTTTTGGGGCCCTAGGCAAAAGGTTGTTTGGGGGCCCCTATTTTGTGAAAATAGAGTATGTTGGAGGAATTCCAAGCCCTCTAATTTGATCCAGGTTCATGCTTTTTATGAGGACTCACAGCCTCCATACATGGGGTGCACACTACACAGGCACCCCATACATTTCACATTTTGATCAGTTACGCAATGAACAAATTGATCATTGTGGGAGTAAGATCCATTACAGTGCAGTATGAAAATGACAGTAGTGATGCCTCAGTAGTAAAAGCAATATATCTACCACACGTACACAAGAGTGCAGAACGGTGTTTGATTTAACAGCTGTTGGACGTAAAGGGAAAAGTTAAATAATCAACATGATTGAGAGAATTGAACATCTCTTCCCTCTGGCTGTTGAAAGACACAAGAGCTCTCAAGATTTCATTAAGTACAACTTTAAATCCTTCAATAAAATCTCTATATGTAATACAAAGGATATACTCTGCATCTAGAATGTTAAATGACATTGACAGTCATATTCTATCTTATGAACTTCATTCTAACTTAGAATTAAGTATGTGATGTATTCTTTGCAGCCCTCACTATCCCCAAAGCCAGTTTGTCAGCTGTTGAAAACAATGTTTTTTGTGGAGAACTTTGAAATTTCAGAACTTGAGAAGTTGACAAAGGTGATTAAACTGTAATTTGTTTTGAAAATGTGTTTTGTCCTCTCTTCATTTTAAAATCTTGCCATCAATTCAGAAGACATGCCTCGGTCAGGCTGCTGCAGTTATAGGAGGTAGTGTTGAAGAATTTAAAATCTCAGAGAAAATATGTGGCAAAATTAATTGGGAATCCTTGTTTTTGTTGGTGTTTTCTTGCACAGATTGTATCCTTGAAACACCACAAATGTAACATATCACAAAAATTGATGATCTATCAGTGCAGAAAGAAATGTCATAATTGCACCTTATTGGATGTTATTCTGTCTGGTGGAGCCATGCATTGGAAAATGACACTTAAATTTGAACTTAAAATAAGAAAAACAAAAAAAGAAAAAATGAAAATGACAAAAAATGTGTGGTTTTATATCTTATTAATTATTAATGATTAATCAATTAATCAATTGTTAGCATTTTCAACTAACAGTTAAACAATACACAAAATGTGTAATCTTGTCATGTCTCTGTAAGTAGATGTGATGTCATGTCTACTTACACATTAATATGAAATGACACATTTTGAAACGTGAAACTTTGTTTTTCTTTAATTTGTCACCTGTCTGTTATGTCACAAAACATAATTTTGGTTGATAATAGCACAATAGAATCTTATTTAATGTGATGAGGAGGTGACTTAATCATTTTGTATATAAATATATCATTTACCAAGGTAAATGTAAGGTGCTGGAAAAGCTTGAAAAGTGCTTGAATTTGACTTTGGAAAAGGTGTACGAATCCTGAAATTGTGATTTATTTGAGATATACAAATCTGATTTTGAGGACCCCAGAATAGACAAAGTCTTGGGGACCCCCCTGTGACTTCTGGTGTCCCCTAAGAGGGGCCCAGACCGCAGGTTGGGAACCAAAGACCTAGACTGTAACATTCACAATAAACTGAGCCAAAGCACAGACTGCCTTACAGATATACAATATTTCCCCCCTGTCTCTTCCTTTAGGCTGAGTTTAGAGCTACAACCTGCAGCAGAGCTCCAGTGGCGAGGTGTTGCTCCCTCCTGTGTTTCACCTTCAAGCTGTTTGTACTGGCACAGAGCTGCCGGCTATGCAGTACACACAGAAAGACTACAATTTTCACCCAAAAGCTGCTACCATACCATTCTGACATCCCTGCAATCATGGCCGAGCACTTCAAATCTTAAGTGACACGTCTGTTCACACTGAAAGTTTACATACAGTAGCAAGGCTGCACAGACAATATAAAATATAGACTACAGAAACACAAAGCATGGCTGCAGAGTGTGTGATGTAATATGCAGGTGTTTCAGGGAATGTTTTCTTTTTTTCCTGCTCTCTGTTGTCTTATGGGAGACAGAAAATCCACATTTGGACACATGGACGAGGCCTGGGAGGAGGTTAGGACTTGAACATACTTCTCTTTGAATGGCATCATCGCAGGTTTTCTGTAGGATTCGGAGGCCAAACACTGGCCGCCCACCACCGCGGACACTTGAGCCAGTTTTCATGAGTCAGTTGCCCTTCTGTCCTAAAACTCTAACTAAGCGAGTTGTCCAGGCTGTCAGTGGAAGAGAAGCAGCTGGTGACTCCATGTGTTTTTGAGGACACACATGGCGGTCTTCACCCAGTCTCATCGGGCCAGCAGAGGGAATTGGCAGAGACCAGAACTGTGGGAGTCAGTGAGACTGAAAAATATAACAAATTTGGAGGAAACTGGGGAAATGAATCTCATCAAGTTATTTTCTTTCTCTTCCCACTCAAGCTGAAAGCACATTGGCTGTTGCTGTCACTTTTGTCCAGATTAACTCACCCAATAGTTCTCAAACTTTTTGTGATGCGAGCTGGGGCACAGTTTGCGAAGTTTGCGTGTTCTCCCCATATCTAGGTGGGTTCTCTCCATTTCCTCCAGCTTCCTTCCACAGTCCAAAGACAGGTTAATGAGTTAATGTAAATTTCCCATAGGTGTGAATGTGAGTGTGTCAGTCCTGTAATAAACTGCTGGCTTGCCCAGGGTGACGCCCAATGTTAGCTGAGATAGGCTCCACCCCACCCCACCCCAACCCTTCAAGGATAAGTGGTTACGGATAATGCATGATATTGAAACTAGAGTATCATACCAGAACTAGTATTGAAGAATTAGATACCATTTTCTCTCAGTCCAGAAGCAAATTGGCAGAATGATGTATGATTGTTTTCTTTTTTTAATTTTTTGTTAATTTGTATTTTATTTAATAAGTATTCAGTAAAGTGCATAGGTGTCCTCATGACATTCAAACTACAGTAGAAAAGCTCAGGAACATCATGTATTTCTTGTTATATTTGTTGAAATTCTCTGACAGCAATAAATAAATCAAATGCTGACAAAAAAAGAAAAAAATATTTGTGACTCTCGCAGCTCTGTAACAAGCCCATCCAACCATTTTATTTGTCTAGACGCACAGGTTAGTCTCTCAACGCTTTGCTCAATTGAGACCAAAGACAATCTCCGAGTTTTCACTGTGAAAACATGGTGTTTGGAGTTGAAAAAGCAAAAAACAAATAACATCTACAGTTCCAAACCAATACAAGGTCCTTAAGGTGGGCCTTCATACTTGGCCGGTGACATTGTGTGCTGATACTGAAGAGAATGGGAGGAGAGCATAATTTCTGGTAAGGCGTGACCTTGAAAATTGTAATCTGTACTTGCTACTTTGCGTTAAGAAATCCCCAGACAGTAGACGGTGAGATCTCTCGTGGTTGTCTGGTATTGCAAGACTACATTAAGCCTGAATGAAATGAGGGGATGGCCTACCTGCCTGTCTACCTCCATACCTGCCTGCCCGCGCACACTGAGTACTCACACATGACTGGAGTCTTCCACAAGACTTAGCAGATCATACTTGCTAATCCTGATATTAGCAAGAGACTCCCATTTTTTATTACTCTCTCCCTATTTCCTCCTTGAATAACAATTCTCCTGTATTTATCCTGAATTTTCACACTTTTTTCCCTTTTAATTATCACAACCTGTTTCTGACACTGTATAGTGTGTATAAACCCTGTATGACTCTAAAAGTCTACCGTTTCCTCCTGGACATCAATACAGTTCCACCAAACCAGACTTCTAAAGAAGAATTCAAAAACTAACTGGGGGCAAAAACTAACTGAATGACAGAAAACTGAGGAATATTGGCTTATGCCAGATATTTCTTAATGCTAGAGGGACGAATGATCGTGATTTAATTCCTGAGAATTAAAAGTAAAACCAAAATTCAGCATAAAAATGTTGTTACAATGGACTTATTTTGTTATTTTCATTTCTAAGTCACCAGAATACAAGAAATAAAGTCTATCAGTTTACTGGGTATCAGAATCTTTCCTATTTTTGAGGTTGGCTAGTATGCTGCAGATATGTTGCTAAAGCTACAGACAAAAGTATTTTTTTCTTATTTTCTTTTTTGGTCTTTTTTCTCTCATTTTAAGTCTAATTTTAATTTCCCTTAGTCAACAAATGGCCCTGCCAGACAAAACAATGCTAAATGAGATGCAGTGTCAGCCACTATTGATTCAATATCCATCAGTACATTTTTATTTAGTTAAATTCTTAATGACAGTTAACTGATTAATGGTTAATCATTAACAAACATTTGTTGTCTTGATTTTCATTTGTGTTTTTCATTGGCTTGTTTATGATCAGATCACCTTATTGGCTACTAAAATGCAGATGAAAGATTTAGGTTTTTATTAAAATTGTACTAAAAAAAACTGCTCATTTACAGTAATTTGAGAATTGGTAATTAGTTACTTCCTTTCTTGAATATGGTAATGTTGTTCCATGAGGATGAGACACGAGGTATTTGGATACAGTGAGTGACCCGTCCTCCAGCAGTGTATCAGTCACCACCATCATTCCCAAGAGCCACTGAGTGAGGTTCTGAAGTTGAGAAATAATACAGAGGTTGCACACTGACCTCTGTAAACAAATATGTTATTTGAGCGTGGGTGTGTGTGTGGGTGTGTGTGTGTGTGTGTGTGTGTGTGTGTGTGTGTTGATGCTCCTCTGTGTCACACACTCCAACTAACAGCCTGTACAATTTCTCTTTCTCTTTGAAGCGAGCGCTCAGTTGTTTTTATTATGGAAGAAAAAGAGTCCCATAATTGGAATAGATATAAGATTATATTGTGTTTCAGAAGAGGCCTTTGATATCGCTGATAGTAACTTGGCTTTTTCGTCTTTGATTAGACATGAAAGCGCCATCGGCACAATGTGGCACAGCAGTGAGCACAGGCTTGCTCTGCTGTTTTTAATGACCATTTGCTTTCCATTTGCATAATATGTGGCAGTAAATAGAAGCCTTTGCTTTAGATCAAAAAATATATTCATGCATTTATGTATATCTATCACTGACTAGACAGAAATGGGCTACGATGATTACTTTCTGAACTGACATGAAAGCCAAATTAAAGTTTGATTACAAAGCTTGTCGAATCTTTGTGAGGGTGCGTACCTTATCGAGGTTTGGCTTTGACTGAGCTGGCGGTCACATTGGAAGTAAATTGTGTTGTTGTTTGCGTTTGGCTGTGACTCATATGGCCTATTTGAATGCTTCTGAGCCTGTAAACCCACACAGGCTTTTATAAATGAGTGAATCTGCAGCTGAGGAACAATTCCTGAAGATGAACAGAAGACGAGACAACTGCTGTGTTTCAGCCATCCCTTCTTCCTGTCTTTCCTCATACCCACTTTCCTCACTCAGACTGAGTGAGTGTCATTGAGCATAAAGGGAATCTGTAAATAATGCTTCAGATCACAGTGAGGTTTTACCCTCCTTCCTGCAGTTAGAAATGACTGAGGTGAGGCTGTTGAACTTGTGAGGATGTGGAGAAACTACAGCCAGGGCTGATGTGCTTTGTTTATGGCTTCAAGGGTGTGAGTGTATGCATGTGCAGGGCAGGATGGATAAGCATCTTTTTATTTAGTACATTTGATTAACCCCAGCATGCCCATTTAATACGCAGGTCTATGATGGATATAGTTTATTTTCATCTGGAGGATCAGCAGCCAAGTTTGAGAACTCTAACTGCTGCTGTGTTTGTTCTCTGATTTGTCTCGTGCTGTTTGTTTCAATACCAACCATTAGTTCACCATTTTCTGTTTAAGTGTGATTCTTTCTTTACTTAATTTGTTTTGCCTCCTACATATGAGTGGATTATGACTCACTGTAAATAGTCTTTATATTTTGGATTCTGCCTTGAGTGTCAGTGTTTATCTCTGTGTAAAAGAACTGAATCTTTTGCTGTTTTATTATCTTGAAGAGTTTGGCTGCCAGTGTTCCCATCATGCTCTGGGTGATGCAAAATCTGATGTTGTTCTGAGGTCAGTCAATTAGCTCTGGGCTAAACCTGAGCTTAGTATTGTTTACATTTGGAAAATATTACAAAATGTTGTGTTGCTCTAGTTGCCATTGGCTCGTGAGGGGAGAAAAATGAATGTATATGCAGTGTATTTTTTATATGATTTTTTCCTATGTTCTCTGGATACAGTCATTGGAAACTATATATATATTTTTTTTTACTTAGGCCCTTGTGGATTGTCTTTGTCCTTGTTTAACATCTTATACCCCTGACTACTCTCCAAACACACCTGATGTCATTATATCCCTTGTTGCCAAAAATACTATATTTGATCATATAGAATGTAGTATTTATTTTCTAATTTCGACAAATTTTATTTCATGGATTAGGAGCTGCCCTCTCAGCCCCTTGCTAGCCATAGACCTCTGATTATTACTTTAAGACTGGACAAGGAGATTATAGGGAAGCGTGAATACAGTGTCATTCATACATTATCATTGTATGCAGATAACCTCCTTTTCTATATAACACATACGGGTGACTCCGTCACTAAACTCTTGTAAGTGCTACAGACTTTTGGCAGTTTTTCAGGCTACAAATTGAACCTAAGGGAAAAGTTTGCTTTTTCCCATCAACCAACTGGCAACGGACATTAATCATGCCCAATACTAGGGCAGGGTGTTGGTACTCAATACATTTAATGTATTGATTTAAATGACTTAATATTAACTAGTATTGAAACTTGTCAAGTCAGACAATACTTGCATTTGATCCTTTTGGATCCAAATATAGAAAACAGTGACTATCTATATAGTTTTGCTCACAGCCAATCATAGCAAGCATTCTTCATTAAGAAGAACCTTCAGAAAAAGGTATTAAATGAAGTACTCCATTTGTGTTGGTATTATTTTAAGACTACCGGTATTGGTAATGGTATCTTAATTTTATAAATGATCCCCACCCCTAGATAATACCCATTTTAAGTGGAGTTAATGTCTTTCACCTACCTTGGGGTGCAAATTACACATTTTTTCAAGCCTTGTGTAAAGGTAATTTTAATCCTTAAATTGACTGGACCAAACCAGATCTAACACGCTGGTCAACTTTACCCACATCTGTTGCAAGCAATATTACTTCAATCAAAAATGATTCCTCTACCTTTTTCAGATGATCCCCATTTTCTTACCCAAATTGTTTTTTTCTTCTGAAAATTTCATAAAATGATATATGCTTTTATCAGGAGACAGGAAATTTTGCTGATTCCATCTGTGCAATCTGGTTTGACTTTCTTTGAGAAGAAGGGATGTAGGAGAAATTGTGTGAAATATTGAGTTGAGGCCATGGTTGGGGTCAAGGTAAAATCCATTCAAGCAAGTAAAATGCTCTTCAGTATTAATTCCTGTACATTTACACATACATGACACACAGGTTCACAAGTCTCCATACACATTTGATAAATATGTACCTGCCACCACTCCACTCACACTGGCTGAGGTTACTGGCTTTCTATGTTATCTGAGTTCAACAGTGCCCTAATACTTAAAAGTTAATTAGCTGGCATGAACCCTCCTCTACTGGACCTGTCACTCTCTTTTCCTTTTGGTTTTCACCTCTTGACATCTCAGTGAAGTCACTTTGTTATCAGTTGGTGCTCCTGCAATTTTATGTTTTTGTGGAAGGCTCAGTAGAAATTTTGACTTTAAAAAGGACTGGTAAAAATCACTATGGTAACCTATTTTAAATCATAGTGTAGCTGTGGTCTGCATTTGTCTTTCAAATAAATACATATTTTAGATTATTTTCAGTCTGGGCTATTTTCTCTATATTTGCTTGGTAATCTCTCAGAGGCTTCTGTCTGGAATGTCAACACGGGGGAAGTTTTAAAGGCTGTTATTGTTTTTTAACTTGGTCGAACTACAGCCAGCGAGGCCCTCGCTTTTGTCGACATAATTACTCCTGCTTGGCTCTACCTGAAGTGCAGCTCACCTTAACACTAAATGGAGTAATTAGCCTGTGGAGACCACCTCCACCTCCACCAGGCTACAAATAGATCCTAACCCACAGAGAACGTCTGGCATCACACACTGCTGTGAACCACAGGTAGACAGGCCTAATGAATGGAGCCTGTGTGTGTGTGTGTGTGTGTGTGTGTGTAGAGGAGGGTGAGAAATGAGAAGTAGTGCTGTGGATGGAACCTCACCTCTCTGTGAGCAGTGTCTGAATAGTGTCCAGTGGTACTGAGTTCATGTTCTGACCATTAAGATGCTTTCAGATTGAAACAAAAATTATTTTTACTTTCTTTATATGTTGAAATGTATTTGTTTGTGTGTGTTTAGAGTCGGCACTTATTTCTCAGACTTAAGTGTTGTGGTTAGCTACCAGTGTGACAGACATTTCAGACTTTGACTGATCTCTGCCAGCTTCTCTGTGTTCCTCTTGTCCAGTATGTGGCCATGTTAACTTAACAATACAATGCACACAGTTAAATGGTAAGCATCTTTAAAACCACAGGTACCCATGAGCACTTCTATCTTGGTGTATTACCAGGCTTCAGGTTTGCCATTTGTTAATTAGTTTGTGTAATCTGATTGAATGCTAATTTATGTGGAAATATGTACTATATAACAAAACTTTATGCAACTGTATGTTTGCACCTATACAAAAAGGGCCCTCATATATGTCAACCTGAAGGTTCTTATCATTTCAGCTTGTATTGCAACCTGGTATCACACAGACACATGCAATAGACACACTGCTCCACCACGACAATGTCACATTTTGACTTGCATAGGCATGGAAACTACACACATTCATTTCACAGTCAAGTTAGTAGTAACATCTATGGGCTGCATTGTGGCCGCACCACGTCAGCTGAAGCTGATCGCTACCATCCTACACAAGGCGTGTGATTCTACCAGTAGTGCCTCAGTGCACAGCAGAAGTGGCTCTCCACTCCACTTCAAATACATGTTGAGTCTTTTTTTTGATATATGCCATGTCAATCTGCACAGAGCAAATCGAGTAGGCAGGAAGTCAGATACAGAAAAAGCAGAAAGAATCTGATCAGTTTTCAAAATAAAAGACCCTGTGCAGACTTGCAATCATACAGACAGACAGTAAATAAACTATTAAATTAAATAACCTTCTTAAACATGGTAGAAGCACAACAAGCACCACAGAAAAGAGCCAAATCAACAAAATCTGACTCAACATAACTTCAGATTTTACAACTTATTAATCAGATGTGTTTTTTCCTGATTTGAATCAGACTTTTTGTTACATAAGACTGTGACATATGAGAGATATAATTAAATAAATAATCATCAGCAAAGACAGACAATAGAACAGTCTGGAGAATTCCATCATTTTACTGTAACGCAGCCTTTAAAACCAGGAAAAGACAACACTTGAGATATATCATGATACAGCAATATCCAAAAGACCCTACCTCGTCTCATATCATATCATAGTTTTGATATATTGCGCAGCCATAAAGTTGTACTCTTTTATTTAACACTACTGCATATGACCTAGGATTGATTCTTAAATATCTTATGACTGTGTGTTGCCTGGCTCATGTGTTTATTATATGTCATTTTAATTTCAGTGACTATAAAGTTATTGCAATTAACATTTTCATTAGATTAATATTATGTCTACTAACACTGTACTACTGAATGTTATCAGCCTGTCATATTATTGCATCAGTGCTGTGCTGCATTGATGCTCTGCATGGCCTGTACAATAATATTAATTATATAATAAATAAAAAGAAAGTTAGTTAGTAATAGTTTACCTAAAAATGAAAATTCAGTCATCATCCACTCACGCTCATGCTGATTGAAGGTTTATTTTGTTAGTCCCTAAACACTGCTGGAGTTTCACAGGAAAACTCCATGGCAGAATCTTCCAGACAATGGAAGTGAATGGTGACCAATTTTCAAAGGTAAAAAACAACTGGAAAACACAAAAAACAAAACATTAAATGCCTCCATACTGTTTGTCTGGAATATTAAAAGTCTCTGAAAGTCCCACCATGCCATTTGCACACCGTCACAACACACATCCAGTTCAGATAGTGTGCACAGGAGACTTGGATTACACCAGAAGACCAGTATTTTCTGTTTTTATTCTGTTGTTTTTTTTTACCTTTGAAAACTGGTCACAATTCACTTCCATTGTTTGGGAGATTCTGCAACACTATTTTCCCGTGAAACACCAGCAGTGTTTTGTGGACTAAAAAAACTAAACCTGTCCTTTAATTAGCATGAGGGTGAGTAGATATGACTGAATTTTCATTTTTGGGTGAACTATCCCTTTAAAGATTTTTAAATGATCTTTAAATTTGATGAGCAGTACTCATAGTATAAAGGTGATGAATGTCCTGTGTTCTATTACAGATGATTAAGTTTCTTATCCACACACACACACACACGCGCGCGCACACAAACACTTTGATGTGTGCCTCTGACCCTAAAAGCTCAGCTCTAATTGGACAGTTTTGTGGACCTGGTGACTTGTGTCCCTGTTGGCTGTCCTACTTCTATCATAAATGTCTCCAGGGGTGCTCTGCTGTCTTCTTGACCTTTGACCTCACACCACAGCACAACACAACAATATATCTAATAACAGCAAAAGCAATAATGATGAAGACAGAAACAATAACAACTGCAGCAATAACAGTGGTGCCGCTATTGTAGCCTAAGCGTGTCCTAATAGCAGGTAAGCTGTCTGTGCAAATGAGTTTTGACCCTGCAGGCTTTCCGTACTGTTGCAGCGACCTGCTTTGGTCTGTTTGTGAATCAACCTTCAGACTGTGCATCCAGGCAATCAAACTTTCTCTTCCTTCCTTCTTGTCTTCCTTTGTTTAATCTCTCATGTGTCGCCTTCACCTTGACCACCGTCAGAGGTTTGCTCTTGTGTTGCAGCTGACCCCAGCTCGGCTGTGTGCGGGTGGAGGTCGGGGGTCGGAGGTCAGGTGGAGGAGAGGGATTTGCTTTAACTGCCCCTCCGGCTGCCTGTTTTGTTGTCTTGTTGTTTGTCTCCTCCACTTGCTCTGAAGCTAAAGGCACTGTGTGCCCTTGAAGTTCAATTCTTTTCTTCTCTCTGACTCATTCTGTTTTGCATAGCGGGGTTGAAGAATGTGTGCGTGCACGGTGCGTATTTATATTTATGTGTTGCGTTGTTGGCCTGCAATAATTGAAGCCCCCGCATCATGGATTTGCTATGAGAGTGTGTTTTCATCTTGTTAAGCGGTCATAGTTGTTGCAGTTTACACCTCCGTCAACATAAAAACACAAAGACACACACACACACAGCTCACACTAATTGAGCAGCCTTTGTGTCTGTGAATCAACCGATGTGACCAGATTTTGTGTACGTGTGTGTGTGTGTGTGTGTGTGTGTGTGTGTGTTGGAGCACAGGCACGGGAGTGAGACAGCAGCCTGATGTGTTCATCAATCATGCTGTAACCAGTCTTTGTTTATATGCATTTAGCAGACTCAAATGGAGGATGGTTTATGTACTTGGCAGTTTCACCACAACCTCTTTCTCTCTCTCTCTCTCCTCCTTCTCTCTCTCATCTTTCTTCACTTTCTCTCTGTCCCACTGGAAAACACTCATCCCTTTCTGTTTTTCCTTCAGTCACTGTTGGCCTACTACTTTTTACATTTTATTCAACATAAAAAAGCTTAAAAAATGTCACCTTGTTTTACCATGGATATTGATTAAGGCTTTTCAAGTTTGATCTTATTTATAGTGTAAATACAGCTTGGCCGCATTCCATCTCTTTCTGCAATCTGCCAGTCAGCTACAGATGGCAATGGGCCTCATGCAAGAAACCATTAACAAACAAATTTTCTTTTATTTTTGTTTGTATCCACAGTGTGTTTATTCTTGGTTAGTACCCAGTGATTTCTGGGATTCACCGATGTTTTAGTAATTTTGCTTTTTATTTTATGTATCACAAAAACAAGTGGCTAAGAGCACTCTTACAAGACAAGAGAAAAACAACTTGTTTTCACAGTCCATTCAAGTTTAAAGTATATTTAAGTATTTCTAATTATTATTAATAATAGTAATTATTATTTATATATAATAATTTGTTCTAAACATTTGTTGTTATTTAAAAAAAACATCGGTTTTTCACCTATGGGGATGTCTTTAACTGTTAATAATTAAAGGCATTGAGTCTTCCCACATTGCTTTTATCTATTTTAAATCATCTTATGCTTGATAGTTTAGATTTGCCTGCTGGCCAGGCAAATCAAGTAATCTGAAGACAGCTATGAAGCCCATAAACTGATATAATAAAATAAAAAGTTATCAGATGAGTCAAAAAAATTGAATTAATAATTTAATAAATAAGACTGTTTGTTAAATATTGTAAATAAAAGTGTAAAAAGAAATTAAAGTTTTTCTTGTAAACTCTGACCACTTTGTAAAAAATAACAAAAAGTTTTGTCCTTTACCACCAACCTTTTGATAACAATAAATGATATTTTATTATTATTTTTAATAATATTATTTATTTTTCATCTCATTCATTCTCTCACTTCACTTACTTTGTGTCTCTCTGCTGATATATTTACAGCATCAAGATAATTCACAGACCTTGTTGTAAACAATTTCATGTAGATTCTACTACTAGAAAGAAAATAGTTCCTACATGAAACTGCTCACAACAAGGCCTGTGGATTTTCTTGAGTAACTGGGTCATAATTCTTGGAAGGAGACACTGGTCATGATTTTTTCAAATGTATTTTTTTGTTGTTTTGTCACCACAGGACGTGTACCATTTAGTCGCATTATGTTGGAAAGAAGGCAGACATCGTCTATAGCTGATATCTCCAAAACTCTGCAACTCACACCAAAAAAATCTGGACGATAAATAGCACTACAGGCTAAAAAGTAGCTTTCTGATTTTGAGGTGATCTGTCCCTTTAATTTATCTCACTGACCAAATAAAAACATGATGTAAAAGAGGATCTGGGATGGTTTTATGGAAATATGTGTTTTTTTAAAGAGCATTTGTGAGCATTAGTGAATAGAGCAGAGCTGTTTTGAATGTGTCTGTGTCTCTGTCACTGCCTTTGTATGGGCCTCTATTGACCTTTCTTTCTCCTGACTGATGCTAATGGCTATTTACATTTGCTTCGGCAGCACTCCGACAGAACAGAGTTTGATTACATGTTTGGAGGGAAGAAGAATTACCCTCAGTTTACGCTGTCATAACGCAGAGATAAGCCCCTAATAATCCCAGAGTCCACTGGGGAAAATAAAACCAGCTCACTGCTAATGCCTCTCGCTGGAATCGTATTTATATCTCAAATCTCTGCTTTGTTCTCGTCTTTTCTTTTAGTGTCAGAGGGATGAGTGGACGAGGTTAAGTATATAATTTACTCCCCAAGTCATTCATCCTGCGCTTATTGATTCCATCTCAAATTTAACTTTCAGATTGGCAGCGACTCCATTAGAAAGTAATAACCGGCCCGGTCAATAAGTGGGAGCTGTACCAGTAATGTGTAGATTGAATGTAGGTTTATTGGAATGCACCATTAAGCACTGGCAGGATTGTGGGATCGGGGGTGGAGGGTTGAGGAGGGGTTGGACATCTATCATCCTGTCCCGTGTTCAGCCAACGGTGATGGGAACAGAATAGGGGACAAAGCACTCCTCCAGTAAATTCATCATCTCCTCATTTTTTATCTCTCCTTTAACAGCGAGTCTCAAGGAGGAGAGGGGTCGGGTTGTGTGCACGTGTGTGTGCATGAGTGTGTGTGTGTGCGCGTGTGTGTATGGAGGGTACCTATAGTGAAATATAGCCCTCCTGTCAGTCTGACCCAATCAGGAATGAGACGTCATTCTCCTCTCTTCATGCTCTCCGCACAGCAGACAGAAAGATTGAGATGTGGCAGCTGATAGGTGTTTGGGGTGTGAGCCATTTATATATGTATATAGCTGAGGAGGGGAAAATGCATGGAGCTAAATGAAGATAGAAAATAGAGGTGAACCCAATGGTATTCAAATGAAGCCAAAGTGAGCCCTTCATGAAATATTTGGCCTCCTCCTCCACAGTTTATGGCCATATTGAACTTTATGCAAATGGCTGGAGTCTTTTGTTCAGTAATTGTTGTTTTTGTCATGGTGGATTGTAGACCTGAGAAAAGCAGCCTGCAGTGTAATTTCTCTTGCATAAAGAAAATAAAACTATTACTGACCTTAAATTCATACTTGAATCTTGAATAAGCAAAGTGCTTTGAGGTGTTTTTTGAAAACTGGCAAAATAGGCCATTTGGTTATGCTAGACAAAAGGTCATAGTGTCATTTAAACCCTATGGGGGGGGGGGCTATTTTATGGCAATCTACAGTGCATGCTTCAAATGGCAAGGCGCAAGGATTTTAATTTATTCAATGTGTGTCCAAATTCACCTTTGCCCTTTTGCACCATGAGACAGTGCACAGTGGGATACACCATATCAGCTGTGCATAAGTGCCCTGATTAATTCATGGGTGTGTTTTGGGCATAATATGCAATAATCCAATCAGAAAGTCAGCTCTTATCACCTGCAAGAAGCCAGGTTCACCTGGAGCACTTAACTAATCCACACTCCTGTGTGTGGAAAATACCTCACATAAACTAAAGTGTTTGTGACTGTGAAGATGTGTGTGTGCGTCCGCCAAATGAACTGTTTGCTGTTTTGTGTAAACAGACATATTGCGCCACAGACTTTGCACTTCAACCTGGTTACAGGAGGGCCTGTGGTAAAAGTAGTTTCAGCTACAATGAGCAAGATACTCAACGCACCGGCCACACTTTCAGTTTTAGACCTCCCGCCCATGGGCGCACAGACAGGAGCAAGTTCATTTGCTAACTTTCCAACGTGGGGAAAATGACAACTGCAGCAGTGTGAGATAGCAATACCATCTGCACCGTCGGCGCCATCTGCTTTGCGCCGGGTGTAAAATAGAGCCCAAGGTGTTTCTCCTTTATTCATTTATCTACATGAAAATGTTGTTCTCTATCATATCTCCTCACCCAGCTACATATTCCATATGTACAGGGAATGTTCCCACCTGACAGATGACATGGATAATTATTTAAGACACACCAGTATTACTGGCACACATGGGTATATAAGGCACATGTGTGAATAATCACTCAGGCTTTCCTTGATCAACACATGATTCTGACCGACCTCAAAGTGGGGAGATAGTCTCTTCACTCTTCACTTGGCCCTATTGTTGCATCTCAGAAAAGGTCCAGAGGTTGCTTTAAAAAAAAGAAAAAATGAACATCTTATCTTAAGGTTCACTTACTACACTTATTAGACCATGAAATATGGTTGAAAGCTTCATAAAAAGGTAATGGATTTTTTGTTAAGTTTTTCTTTCCAAAAGTCACAGTGCCCCATTTCCAAGATCAGGAAATTAATGTCATGCTTGATTATACAGGTCATACGTTCTTTTCTTCCAAAACAACCCATAGTAGAGAAGCCTCGGTGAGAAAATTTCACAGCAGTGAATACACTTGCAACAATACTGTTGTTACCAGTAATGCTGGACATTTTACAAGAAAAGACAGATGAGCAATATGAGCAATGACACTCAATATCTGTACCATTAGGATGCTTATTTTGATCTTTAACATTAGATCTTTACTTTTTACATTAGAAGTTTGAACAAAAGAAATACTTCGATGGCTGATTCATTATTAAGTTTGGAGTTGCAGGTCTATCAGACTTTATTCACATTGATCCCTACAACTGTAGCTGACATCCACAGATGAATTGTAAATTAAGTCTAATGTGAAGTACAAGATGGTTGTCTCCAGGGAGTTTAGCCAAGTTAGCCTTAGTTTTGACAAATCAGCACCAGATAACAGGTTTATAGTAATGTATTGTATAACAGAATACTCACGTTTGTGTCTGACCCCCCACAACTGTTTGTACAACCACATCCAGTTGTTAAGCACCCTCGTGTCAGGCAGAAATCTGACTCCTGCAACTCTGTGTTACAATTCTGCTGTCACTGCTGTACTCAGCATTCATTTTCACGTCATAATTGTAGTGTCTGTTGTCCAACTAAGTATTGATAACAAGGGCACTTGGGCAAGTAATGTTAATGTAATTAGTCTTTGCTCAAACAATATGTAAGACCAGTAACACCTACTACCACAGCTAGCATAATACTGAACCATTTCTCATCTGGTTCCTTTTATCGGGAATTGTTGCTGTTCTCCAATCTGCCTTGTCTTTGGTTAATGTTTGGTTGAGTTAAGGCAACTAAAACTACTTGACTGAGGTTAAAAGATGCCAATGCTGACTGTAGAAAATGTGATGCAAACATCAGAAAAACATCTCATCATCCACCTGGACCTCTGTTCTCAAGATACAGTCACATTAGCTCTCTGTCCAGTAAAAGTGCCTCACATTCTGCTCTGAAAAAGGAACGATCTTGAACGGTGATGAGTTTGTAGGAGTGATGATCAGATTTGTAGTCTGATACTGAAATACTGTACTAAACAGGGTGATGGCATACCTTCACACCTTCAATTTATTTATATCCAAACACAGAGAATGAGTGTATCTGTTGACCTCCAGTGCACATCTACAAATGTGAACTCTGACCTGTAAGTAAGCTGGATGTTCCTCTGAAACTGTGTGTCATCTGAGCTTCAATTGAGGTTAATGGGCAACGGAGCAATTATCTGCAGGATGGAGGTGTATTATTAGAGTTCCTGAAAGTCTTTTGTCATACAGACAATGTCAAGCTGTGCCTACCTTTGCTTCTGAGAGAGGACAGACACTTCATAAGACAGCAGAATGTTGTTTGTCAGGAAGATATTAACATAAGTCAAGCTAGACTGTTCATTCTCCAAGGTCCATGTACTTGCTTGTTCTGGAGCTTTCAATTGTATCACACAGTCTTCATGCTCAATTGTGATGGCATTTTATTAAATGATCAAACTCCATGTTCTTGTCCATGTTGCTTTAAAAGTTGTTAAAAGGACCCTAGATGGTCTTGTCTTTAAAATGTCATTTTTAGTGTGGAGAAGGCAGCAGCAGACCAAATGACCACAGCTGTTTTTCTGGTGAGAACAGTCTCAAGAGGTCAGCGGGGTCACCAAAACAAACTGCAGAGAGATTTCATGCTCTGTACAAAAAACTGAAGGATGCATAGAGAGCTTTACTTTTGGTGCAGACGTTGAAAACAGGACAAGGATTTTGAGTAAAGTGAACTACACAGCAAGTGGTCAGGACACAATAGCCTCATTAAGTCAGCCCATATGTTTCTATTGATGTTAGATTCTTTTATTTGGTCGCTGATGCTGACAGACATTCTCAGGGGCAAAAGAGGTGACATTAAAGAGCAACTCTGAGTTCCTGAAACTAACATGTAGAGAGTTAAGAGCCAATCTGCCACTATAGGTTTAGCATGGCCTTGTCTCTTCACAGCTGTGCTGGAAGATGGCTCCATTTCAACTCCTCATCAATGTGATCAGCAGACTTTAAAGTTCCCATGAAACGGCCAGTGGACAGCCAGCTTATTGGTTAAGTGTTTCCTGTAAAACAGGCAGTTAGGGCAGGAGTTCTTGCAGAGATTGATTGATGTTTGCAGTAGCCAATACAGCTGTGTGTTATGCCCACCTGCCATGCAGGATGTAATGCTTGGAGGTGGTCCTGGACTGAGAATTCCCAATGAACATGGCCAGAGCGGGACCAACAGAGCCTCTTAGACAGGTGGAGACCAGTTGGACAACAGGGAATAGGCGACAGGGCCCAGCTCCCAGCAGCCCAGGGCCAAATCACTTCTAACTGAGCCAATGGCAGTTTGCTTGTGCCAGCCAAGCTAAAGTAAGTTTGCCGTTAGCTCGGTTGGAAAGCCAAGATCCAAACCCAGCAACAACACCATCTCAGTGCGACCTTGGTGTTGTTATCTCCCTGTCGCTCATGGAGGCAGTGTTCGTCCCCATGACCAGCCACACTGACAGGGAGGCTGCTGAGCCTGGTTCTGATGCCCACTAATGATATCATAGGGTTTATGCACCGGTGTGGGGGTGTGTGGGTGTCTTTACTTGTCTATCTTTATTCACTCTCGAGCTTTCTCAACCACTGCTGTTCTTCGTTTCTGTCAAACACATGGACACAAACCAAAGAAACCTTCTTCTTCGCTATACACTGCAGCCAGACGCAGATGTCAAAGATCGGTACATGAAATAAACCAACTAAGGACACAACTGGGAGAGTATCATCATTTGGTCCATGAACACAGTCTGTTTCACAGATATATCAGACTAACGGTGCATTCTACTTGCTGGCCTCTGTGACTGACCACCATAGCTGACTTCAGGTTGTGTTTCTCCAAAAGTTGATTCTCTTTCAACTTTTTTCCACAGGGCTGCTATGTATTTCTGGCATCTCCTGCGCCACCACCACTGCATTCTAAACACACTGCCCTCATTTGAATGAATGAGAGGACTGGCATGATTTTTTCTGAATACAGCTTCAAACAGCCTTTTTGAGACTTGTAGGCCGACCATAGCTCCTTGTTGCTGACAAGGTGCAGCCCTTCATTTTCCTCTGAGGGCCTTCAATGTGATTAAGGGATTTTGCCTCCTTTCCCCTGAGGCATATTAACATGTTATTTGTAATATTATGTCATCACACGGCTGTCTGTGTAGTCACAGTCGTGTGAACACAATACAAGATCAGCCTACGATAGAATGTTGTATTTACACCCCAGGTTCCTCCTGTGTACCAGACCTGATTTGATTTTGGAGCCCACTGCTGCATAAATTTGCATATAGACTAAACGAGGACAAACTATTACAACCAGAATCTTTTACAATGCAAACATTTTATACATTCAATCAGGAATAATTTCTTAATAAATACATTAATTAGTTTTGTCATTGACCTTTTTAATCAAACTACTATTTTGTATGGTAAATGTGTTAAGCTCATAGTATACAAATAATGATCTTTTTTTCAACCTTCTTAAGTGCTTTGTTGTGTTGTTTCTATAGTGCAATGAACAGTGCTTCAGTGTGTAGGAGTTAGCTCTGCAAAGAAAACCACCACTCTAATACTTCATTCATTCATTTTCTGTAACCACTTATTCCATAAGGGTCGCGGGCTGCTGGAGTCTATCACCCTGGACACGTCACCAGTTCATTGCAGGGCTGACACATCACACCAATTTAGACAATTAGGAGTCACCAATTAACCTAGCATGCATGACTTTGGACTGTGGGAGGAAGCCAGAGAGAACCCACGCAGACACAGGGAGAACATGCAAACTCCGCGCAGAAAGGCCCTGCCCCAGCAAGCCGGGGGATCGAACTCAGGACCTTGTTGCTGTGAGGCAGCAGTGCTAACCACTGCACCACTGCACCACCGCACTCTAATACTTCATTTTGATAAATGTTTTAGCAGTGCAGAAAATCAGTCACGAGCCACATTTCAGATGTTCTATCCAAAACATAGAAATCCTGAACAACAGTTTGACTCCACGGTTCAGTACAATCCAGTTCTCAGTCTTTTCTAATGTATTCAGCAGCTATTTTACAACATATAGAATGGGTTTAGAAAAAAAAAAAAAAACCTTCCCTTCCACAGACTTTTAAGTGTAATAATGAGCATAAAAACTCACCTTAGTGAAAGGTTAGTGTTAGATGGACCTTCAAAAAAACAAAATCTACAATTATCAAAGCTTTGTCAATCTTAAACTGCTAACAACAAAAGCTTATATAAGAAAAAAAAAACTGCAAAACGGTAAATTGTTTTTTTTTTGTTTTTTTTTGTATTTGGGCTAAATGGCTTTAAGGAGATGATACAGTCGATATTACAAATTCAGAACAGTCTCCTGTATTTCAGATGACATAATTGTCTGTTTGATGGTTTATTCTCACAGAGGGAAACATGAAGACAGATGCTTTAAGGACCTAGTTGTTAGTAGCCAACAATACAATCTGCACCCAGTATGAACTAGCCAGTGTAACTATTTACACCCAGGTGTATAGAGCCAAGCATGGCAGAGACAAACAACCAGGTGTCAATAGCCAACAAATGCTATTGCAGCCAGGGAGAGATGAGCCATGATCCAAACCCTAACCAAGAGGTTTTGTTGCTTAACCTAACCAAACTGTGACTGACATCTGAAAAGACTAATAAAACAAGTCATTTACATCTAAAAATGACTGACTTTTATACTTTGTTGCTCTTTATGTGTAAATAGAAACTCTGAAATATAAAACTGGTTACAGATTTTTAGAGGAACTATTGCTGAAAAAGAGCTAACTCACTTTCAGGTTCAGGGATTGTTTTGACATTAAATAAATGAAAAGTGTCAAACCAGAATTACCAAGTAAACTGTGAATTATGCTAATTTGTCTTAGATACTTATAAAATTTGGTTGCAATAGCTGGCTTTGTTTTGTGAACTGTCAAAATAAGCTTAATTGTAGAGATTTTCCTTCCATACGTCAGTGTTTTCATTGTGCTGTTGTTGTGGGGACAGTGGAATTCATGCCTCCATCAGTTCTTTCTTCTTACACAGACGTGGTGTGTGTGATATTTGCCTCTAATCAGTCTCTTCACTGCTCCGGCACTGGGTGTGAGATGTGAGGTGTTTAATTCCATCAGACAGGATTACATGCACACACACACACACACACACACACACAGCAGAGGAGCAGCTCACTCGGTGGGCTGACTGATAGGTGGGATTTCATCACTGACAAAACAGTTCTATCATCAAACTGGAAACACCAAACTCCAGTTGCTCACATCGTGACAGGCGAGGCAGCTTTGATCTCAGCTCCTTTTTTAAACGACAGTTTTTATCCATTACCTGAACTCAGTAAAGCCACTCTTTGTCATTCTGTGGAGCTACCTGTCTAGACTTTACCACATAATGATGCCTTTCAGGCAGAATTGTTTCAGCAGCGCTACATTCAAAATTTAGTGAAATCCCAGCCCCTTAGCCTCCTACATTTGTTCACTTGTACCCATGATACCTTCATTTTACATGACAGCGTCACTGTGTTTGACTTTTGACCTGTCTTTTGTTGCATTAATGGGAGTAATGAAATATTCTATATACCAGATAACCAATTTGTGGATCTGAAAATGTGCAAATCCTGTTCTCACCAAACAATTTGGGAATTTCATCAATTGCAATTTTATTTTTACTCTTAGTGACCATGTGGCTTCGGAGCAGGAAAATTCAAATGATAGCCATGTTGGTAATCCACCCACTCCATATCCATAATCCCCAGTAGCTGAATACTCTCCATGTTGGGCACTGTCTGATGTTTCCCTCTTGCCATGTGCAAGACAAAGTTCCAAACTTTGCACACAAGGTTTCTTATAACCTAACAGGCAGTCTGCCATGAAATCTTCTGAGCATGTTCATGTTCCTGGATGAGCCACTTTGACTTTAATGACCCTGGGACCTTTCCTTTAGTCCAACCTTAAGGCATAGCAAGGTAAAAAAAATATAATTACCTCTAATATTGCAAATCATACTGCAATTGTAATACCAGTCAAAATAATTGCAATGAGATATATTTTCAAAATCTATATATATTTGCAATGAAATATATTTTCAAAACCACTTTGGTTATTCCACTCCTGGTGCAAATAGCTAAATCACCAGCATGTTGTATTTCATAATAAAGGATGTGAGGTACATTGTCGCCTCTAGAGGCCACTGGCATGACTTTAGGCTCTTATCTGGCTTTTCTCTTAAGCAGCTCTGTTACACCATCATGCAACATCTGAGAAGGAGGCACATTATAAGATATTGAGCCTATGATTTACAGACTATGGCACAGGATTGCTGGTGTTGGCTTGCACACACACACTGTCCCACCTCCTGAGCCCCTTCCTTGCCACCTCCACCCCTCATCTCCCTCCATAATTAGATTGGGCTGCTCCCAAGAGAAATACATTTGCCAGGTAGCTTTTTTTTTTATCTGTCGTTCCGAGGAGTGGCTCCAGCGGCTCTAGTCATTTATTAGCTGGATTCACCTCACCACTCCCACACCTTATCACAAATTGCTGGGAGCAGGTTAACACTAAATGTCTAATTGACAGAGTATTTATGCATTTCCACCAGTCAGTCTGGCTGTGAGGGGCCGCTGACTCGTCCAAGAGCCGTGTCGTGGCAACGCATCGCCGAGGGCAAAAAAGAACAGATTTGTTTTTTCATGCCACAGTGCCTTACTTCAGGTTTTATTTTCCACATATCTTCTGATGTTTTCCAAGTGTCTTAGACATATTTCTCTAAGAGATTCTGAATCCGGAGGCTCAAATTACTTTTTCAAATTAAAGCTGGACCATCCAGAAAATCACTGGGGTTATTACTCATATATTAACGATAATTAGCTTAGGCCAGAAAGGCATCCAAAATCTTTACAGAGCCTTTTTATAATTAAATATAAATCTGCTATTTATATTTATTTCCTCCAAGATTGTAACTAAATGTGTGTGGGGTGACAACTTACAGCCTGTAACTGATGATCAATGATCACTTACTGTGGGTAAGTGCCTGCACCTGTGTATATTTATTTATTTATTTATTTTTTTTAACTTTAAGGGCCTCTTAATGTTTTCAGGATGAGCCAGTGTAACTGTTTCCCTGCAGAGATGGATTTTGCTGAGAACGCACATCTTTTTTCCAGCATTAGTTATTCAGATTCACAATGAGACTCAGGACAACCAGCTTTAGTGTATTTAGTGTTGTATTCTTTCTTTCTTGAAAGACAGGACACGTAATTGAAATATATTGTAGTATGTAGTATCTATGTAATATGTAGTACGCACTACATACACACGCACACACACACACTTGGGAAGATAAGTGCACACTATGTTTGTTTGCTATGTCAAATAAATATACAAAATACACTCAGAATGTGTGAAGACAGAAAATATTCTTATACCTATTTTCCATATTAAATAGAAAGATACAACCGTACACCTTCTGAATTAACATTGAAAAATTAATCGCAATATGATCAAAATCACAATGTGGCCAGTCACAATATCTAAATTGCAGAACCAGACCCAAATTGTAGTTTTTCTGAAAAAAGAAATGTGTGACAATATGGCATAATAATGAGGTACTGTAGAGCTGCAGAGATGCCCTGGCCTAAAAGTCTTGCTGTCCATATAAAAGAAAACACATTTGTTTGGTACAGAGCCCAACAAATATCACATCATCATGATTTCAAATGAAAATTGTAATGCAAAAATTATTCCTTCTAATCATATTTCAATTTCATTGAAAATAATCACAATATGATTTTTTTACCATGTTGTGCTGCCATATTCTGAATTCAACTTCAAGTGTGAAATGTCTAATATTGACTCTTGACACTTATTCTACTGTCCAGTCCTGCACTTTGCACACAGGTCATCCACACCATCGTTTTTAGAATTTAAGAACATAGTTCTTTGTGAATTGGAAAATATTATGCTAGTGAAGAAAATCCACAAAGTCATTACATGTCCTCCAGAAAGTATTAACCAAACCCAAAAGATTTGGACAAACACACAAAAGCACCTACATCAAGTAAAACAATGAAACCCTAAGACATGGGTTTATTATGCCTACTCAGTTCAAAAGAAAGTGAAATATTCCATGTGTCTTTTGCTTCACTTTATATACAGTTTCACACAGTTGGTATCCATGACATCTTCTGGGTCTCCTCCAGACTGGAAAATGCAGTTGTGGAGCCCATAACGGAGTTTGTCTCTGTATTGATGGTCCCTGCAGTGACGAGAGAAAAGTTGAAGAGCAAAAGTTGAGGAGGTAAACTAGTAAGGTGTGAAGTCAGTGAGCTGTCTGCTGCTGTGCACAGGCTCCAGCTGGATTCATGAGTAAAAGTTAATTTGTGTTTGTGTATCTCAGAGATATGCACTGGAGACATGTTGCATTCACACTCTGGTGGTAAACCGTGTCTCTGCTCACCTCTAAAAAGTGCTCCGGTTGATCCGCTCTTTCATGTGCCTCGCTTGCATTAACACCTAGAATTAATGCATTTTTATTTTCCACAGCCTGACTGCAATCTGATTACCCAGGATGCGCATTATTGTCAGGTGTAAAGAGGGTCAAAAACACACATTTGTGAACAGATGAACACACACAAACATATATACCCACAGCAACCAGCCAGCCAGCCTGTCAGCCATCTTTGCCAACTTGGTGTTTGCTTTAAAAGCCTTGTCGCCAGCAGATGGTTTTCCAGCCAGGGAACAGTGGCTTTGTCATTAGCCAGTAGCGGGTGACGGGGTCCATATCCAGAGCTGGATCCAACCCTCTACAGTGGG
This sequence comes from Lutjanus erythropterus, assembly GCF_056507025.1. NCBI lineage: Eukaryota > Metazoa > Chordata > Actinopteri > Lutjaniformes > Lutjanidae > Lutjanus > Lutjanus erythropterus. The sequence continues at coordinate 2,084,666 of NC_139318.1, forward strand.
GGACGGGGCTGGGGGGAAGAGGAAGACCCCGGAGGAGGCGTTAATCGAATTTCTCGCTGTCCAGCACTCAAGCGCATCCTCACTGTGTGAGATTATGCCCCGCAAACTCTCATTGCCTGCCAAAAACTCTGTTTATCAGCTCACAGAGGCAATTTCAAATGCACCTTCAAAAGCCCCTGCACTGGCGGCAGCATAGCATGCTGCACCTTATCCATTGAGGTGTCTTAATCTTGTCAGGAGGCGTGCACCTCAGGTTGGTCAGATCTTTATTTTTTACGCTTCCTTCCTCCACAGTCATATATGACATACAAGGGTGAGGTGGGGTCATGCGAGGGAGGTGAGACACGAATATGGGTGAAACAAGGATCGTTAAAGAGAGAAAAGGCAGGCGGAGTGAAGCAAAAGTGAGACAGAGCTTGAGTGTCAGTGAGACATCACATCTGCTGATCTGCCAGATCCAACTGCAGGGCAATAATGGGGGGAAACAGACAGAGGCTCGACTGTTTGTGTTAAAAATTGGATATTAGGTTGTAAGTGATAGGATAGTTTGATGTTTCTTATTTTTGTCCATTGTCTCCTTTGGTTATGCTCTAAAAACAGTTTAGATGGCTTATCTCTGCCACTTTATTTTGAAGTAAAAATAATTTTATTGTTTGCCTTTGTTTCCCAAGTACGAATACTTTAAAATAAGTTTTAGATAGGGTAGCAGACTGAAAACAGCCCTGCATATAGAAAACCAAGAAGGCCTCAATAAGCAGTGGTGGACTCATGCTGTCTGAGGGGGTGAAAAAAAATTAAAAGGGCAAAAATTGTGTGCAGTGAGGTGAATGTAATGATACTTTTATTGTGAAACAGTTCCAATTATGTGGCTTCCACTAGAAGGGTACTTTTTCATGATTTATCTACAATGCATTTTTGTTGTTTTACTTTATTCATTCACAGGGGCAACTGCCTCCCTGCCTCCCCCTGAGTACCACTGTCAGTAAGTGTTTGTGAGCTGTTTTAGGTACCAGTGAAGTTTGAGTGATGGAGACATGACTTTGCTTATCAGAAACCCAAACACTGCTAATACATTCTCATCCCAACTTTCTGACTACCTAAGGTACCTACCTTAGGATCTTTTTATGTTATTAATGTGTGATTAACAGTATGAAACAGCTGTAGTTTGGCTAACTTTGGAAAACAAAACTACTTGGGTTCGGGTTAGGATAAGATGCCGTTTTTGGTTCAAAAAAATACATAATGTTCCATAAGTCAGTGACGTACTATCAGGTACCTTAAAACTTTTGAAAATATTTTAGTTTTCACATGGAACATGATGAACCTTGGTCTCCTGGGTGAATGCTGCGTGTTTGTTTGAGCCTTCCATCCATCCCACCTCCTCCAGATGCACACTTTCTCCCTGTTTTTACTACGTCAAAAGCCAGGTGCATCTCATACAGCCGCAGATGGGTTTACTTTGAAGCTAATGGGATCCTTTTACATCTGCAAGAGTCTCTGAGGGGCAGAGGATTTTTGCAGCTCTGGAAAGTAATCAGTCATTTTGTTGCAACAGTTGTGAGCTAAATAGTATGCTTACATTGTAATCCACTTCAGTTTCAATTTATTTTGCCAGATAATGCTGCATATTTCTACCTGGGGTCCACTGCATTGGGACCTCTGCTGTGCCAACACTGTGGTCTTATTGGAAGGAATTACAGGGGCTATGTGTTTTTCCCATAGTGCCAGTACTGGTTTGAACATTGTGCTCAGCTAGAGGTCTATCCCTATGTTCTGAGGTGAAACTGAGCTTGATCTTTGTGTTTTGACTCAGTGTGAGACACCTAACAGGCATTCAGGTTTTCCAATTTTAACATTCATCAGCAGCGACATGCACATTTATCATAATGTCACAGATTCTCACAGTGATAAATTGTGGAAGAGGTGAAAGGACAGTATGTTTAAAGACACCACCAGGAGTGCCAAGGGACAGGCAATGACAGGACTTATGGGACATGTAGTCCCACTGGAATTGTACAATAGAGGATACAAATCTTACGAACATTTTTGAATTCTGGGTGCACAATGTCAGTTTGCCTTTTTAACACCTTTTTTTATGTTGGTTCATTTGTTCATTATTTTTTTAAGTACTTGATATTGATTATATAAAATTGATAATACCTCAAACATTTAAAAATATCAAACTGATTATCTGATCTGGACCATATAGCACATTGAGAGTTGTGTGATTATAGAGGACCCAATAATTTGGGGTCTGAAAAGATGAGGCTGATAAACTCTCATCTTTAACAGCTTCAGTGGAAAACAAAAGTGCCTTCAGCTTTTAAATATCCACTGGTTGAACTGCGCTGGACTGTTTGCACTCTCAGAGGCAAAAACCAATCCTCAGCCTCACATCTGAGCAGTGGAAATGCATCATGGGAAGGGCAAGAGATTGGAAAATCCAGGTGTGTGTATGTGTGGGGTTAAAGGAAAACACTGCACAGAGCCAAATGTGGAGACTTGAAGCAATGATTCACTAATGCCGTCTGTTAATGAACGGGTTTGTGGGCTTCTGGGCTCAAAGGCATATTGGTAGTGGAGGCGTATTGAATCAGCGTTGACCTGCAAGGTTAACTCTTTGGCGAGGGAGAGGAGAGCAGCGTGCCCAGAGGCTATCGATTCACAATCACTCATCTGCTTGGCCTTCCTTATCTTCCACTCCGACACCGGCTCAAGTATGCATTTGATTTTACTTTCCCTCTCTTCCTGTCCCTCACTTTCTCTTTTTTCATCCCCTGTTTTCAGCTGGAGGCATAGTTTTATGTAGAGTTGCCTATCTTTTTGGTATTTGATAACCTGGTCAATTTGGACGTTCAGATAAAGGTAGTTCTGTTCTACATCACATTTTATTATAATGCCTCCCTATAATGCCACACGGCACCTGTCTTTCTCTTCGTCCATCCTGACAATTCTTTTTGTTCAACTGGGAAAAAATAAGCTGCTTAACTTCATATTCACTCCTACCCCTCAATTGGATGGGTGATAATTGCCGGGTGGAAGGTGTCTCGGTTTGATGCAATAGGTGTTAATCCGTTCACCATTCCAGATGACGCAAGGACAAAGTAACGTGTGTGGGGTTTGATCTACAGTTCTTTGTTCAATACTTCAATACCCACAACACACACACTTTCACACACAAGTACTGGTGTCTTTGCCCTTTTCCTTTCTTTTAATGATCACTTGCCAACTCTCTGTTCCTGGTCAACCTCTCATATTGTTTGAATCGATCGAGTTACCCTTTAGCACACTGATCAGGTTTGGCTTCAGTCTCATGTTTTTATGGTATAATATTCTGATATATTTCTTTCTATTTGTCTTCTGCAACCTGTTCAAAATCCAGAGTTGTGCCAGTTATGTAATTGTAGTGTAAATGTTGTCCTGGACAGGTCTACCTGTTCACCACCCTCTTAAACTTTCAGTTTCCAGCTCTGGAAGCTGTGGTAAGCAGTTTATTTTTGGCATCACCGGGCAAGACTTCTGTAATAACCTTGACGCATATAATGTAATACAAATGATCTGAGAGAAAACTAGACTTCTGCTCCTCCTCTTGGCTCTGTTTTCAGACTTTAGAAAATCTAGCCAGGAGACTTGCAGTAAATGATTCTAAAGAAAGATAGTCGATCATTGAGTCTCGTTTCCAGGTCGTCAAATACCAACACTTTGGGTTTGTGGTTTGAACTGAGCTTCCAAAGTCTCAGTGTCCGCTGGAGCATCTCAGTCTACCTCAGAGGATGGAGGTAGCAAGTATTGGTTGACTGGAGGAAGAGGGGCAATCAGGCAACATACAGTGTGTCTGTATGTGAGAAATGCCAGAAGAGACCTGTCTCAGACTAGACAAATCAAGCTTTTGGTCAGCTGGAGTGGACTGCTTGGACCATTAAGTGTCAAATATGTATCTGAGATGGGTGATTACAGTAGCTATATCCAAGTGTTTAAAGTAACTATGTCAGTATTGTTGAAATAACAGTGTATTGATGACAATGTGAACAGGGTCGCTTGTCGGGCTGAACCTACAAAGAACGGTTTCAGTTCACTGTCTCCACTCTAATAACATTGTTTTTGGCCTGAAGAACTCACTGTACACTACCTGCTAAGAACCACAACAGCAGACAGCCACAGTTAGAGACCAGCTGGTAAACTAAGTGGAGCATTTAGCAGCTAAAGAGACAGATATTTCTCTCAGGAGTTGGTGGGGACCAAAAAGAGAGCTAAAAGAGTGAATATTTGTCATTCATTCCCTCTCCAGGTGGCCAGAAACATGACATGGCATGTTTCTTCATAACTTCTGGATGTGCAAATAAGCAACTAGTATATGTTTTTGTCAATGTGTTGTTTGTTTATTTTGTTTTGTTTTTCATACTATGACTATAAAGGAAGTTATATGTATACAGCATCTGACAAATTTCCCTATGGGTACAATAACGTATATTGCATAGTTTTGTTTTGTTTTGTTTTGTTTTGTTTTGTTTCATGTCGTATCATGTTGTTTTGTATCACATCATATAACTGTTTGCTAACAAGTAAGCAATATCAATTTAAAAACTTTGATCATAAGTTGCTTCTGCAGCCCTTGATTGTTGAAGAAATCAGTTATTGCAGGTTTTAATTACTTTTCAATTGCTTTGAAAAAGTGGCAGCTCAGGGAAACAAATTTCCAGCTGTAGTTTGTTGTTAACTGTGTAATCTTTTAACAAAAAAAAAAAGATTTTGAAATAGCCTTTATTGGTTCAGTGAACATTTGCTGCATTTCTCAGTTTATCATCACTGCAAGTCTGCATGTCATTCACTCTTTAAGTGACTATCTTCACTTTGTTCAAGGGTTTCCAGTGTCAAGGCTACTGCTCTTTGCCTTGATAAGTGTATCTTAGTTTAGTCATGTAGAAATGAAGATTATTTTAAATTCTCTCCATATAGAAGTTGCACTATATTTTGTCCTTTATATGTACAATCTATGACTTTTTATATGGTCTATTATAAGTTCCAAGAACCTGTATTATAAAGCACTTAAAGACTATGTGGAAGTGTATGGCTGCTCTTCTGGCTGTCTCCTTTAATAAATACATTTTATCAGTTCAATTTTGCCATCATCACTCCACTTGCAGCTCTAAAAGTAATACTTCTTTACTATACAATCAGCTGCAGTGTTACAACCGAGCCAAAACAAACCAAAACAGCCTCGTAGATCAAGCGGGTGTCAAGCGGAGACATTACAAACACAAGTATAGGCTGCTCTGAGCAGATTGCCCTTTCAAAGGCATACTGATTAGATTTGAAAACCCAACAGTTAGACTTTTAACTCCCAATTAAGCCACATTTGTACAGAGTGCAAGGCTTAACTGAGTTGTTTGACTTAACAGTGTCTACTGAATGACTGCACAATAATGTTTGCCTAATTAAAGCAGCCACTTAACCACAGGAGCTCTGTAAAAAAACACAACCGCTGCTCCTAATAGGGCACATTCACTCGGATGAAAAGCCCGGGCTTTGTGTAACATCCGCCATATTGTCACTTTCTTGAATGCAGCCCAGTGTGCATTAGCTCATGCAGCTTTTATGTGCTTAAATTGCTCCATCGGGAGATCTTTCTGAAGTAGAGACACCTGTCCAAGGCTGCAGAGTACAGCAGACTGCAGACAATGGACGCATGGTGCCGCGACTGTTTCTGACCGTTTCTGTGCCTGGGGCCAGACACCCGCTGCCCCCTAACTCTAACCCACCAAAAAGCATAATGCACATTTGGCATTACACTTCAGTTTAAATGCCAACTACCCAGGGCCATAGCTACCATTGAGGACACGAAGGTCATGTCTGCACTCCTTTAGTCTGTAAATTTAGGAGTTTCACCAATCTGAAGGGACTTACATTCTACATTAGATAAACAACATCTTGGCTATGGCTTGTGCATTACCACAGATAGTTCTGCCACTGACAAGGTAAAATATTTTATTCACTCTCACTTCATCAGATCACATTGTCTTTTTATGGACCTTCATCCCTTTTTTCTTTCTTTTTTAACTTTTATAAAACCCTCCTTTTTCACAGCAAACACTAAATACAGTGTATCTGGTGCTTATGCATAATTGTATGTTGCAATTACAAATGGTATTGCTGTTTCCAGGTCAAATAAAATGAACTTGAAGCAGGAATATGTGATATATTTAAAGTCCTAAATCATAAATGAATATGGTATGTCATCAAGTTGAAATACCAGCTTCTCCAACAACAATACTACAGCATGTTTTCTTTTGAAATTTCCTTTCTGGTGTGGAATGCCTGCTTTTGTTTTCCTGTTAAAATTAATCCAGAATACTTGCTGAATTAGTTAGTGCCTGCTTATGAGTCATTAAACATCACTAATAATAATTTAGAGGAAGTATAATGGTTCAATTCAGCAATATGTGAATGGAGTCTGGCAGGCAGTGACAGGGTGTATTTTAAGAGTAGCTGGCTTTTGTTTTCTGAATAACGGCTAAGCTTTACATTGACAGACAACTGACAGTTATAAGCAGTTGGTAGGACTCGTCATCACTTGTCATTGTCAAAGTATAATGTTGCGCTTGTCTTACGCTCAAGCTTCAGGGCTTGATAATACTACTTTATACTACTTTCAGGGGTCACCTGGAGGTCAGTGTCTCTGCAGCCTGCAGACAACCTGCCTGAACTTCAGTCTGGGGAGGAAGGGTTGGGGAGACAACTTCCTCCAATATTTTAAATTTAGTAGACTTGCACTGATTAATCAGCAATGCTTAGAATTGGGCCGGTTTTCATGTGACGGGCCCTGACCAGTGACCGGCTGGTCAGCGTCACAAATCTGATTCTGTGCCCGTCATTGTCACACGCGTGTTCTGCACGATGGTCATGTCATGCACGTAGCAGACAAACTGACCGTGATATCACCCCAGTGCTGATAACACCTACACACACTCAGACACATGCTTGCTTGAAGCTGGTGTCAGCAAGAGATTCCAAGAACAGGATAAAGAGAAGACAGTCTACAACGAGACAGAGCAGCTGACAATGTCGCAGAACAGCCGTAAACTTTGTAGCTCTTCATGCTAATGTTAGCCAGCAGCAGACTGCTGTTCACAGAGGGACAGTTAAAATCTCACCTCCTGTTCTGGATGAAGAATAAACAACCTGTGTTGATGTGTCTCTTCAAACATTTTCTCATCCAGACTCCTTTAACTTCTGCATCTGTTTTTCTCACGGCAAAGTTTTACGGCAGCAAACTGTTGCACCGCGTCAGTCTCCGGTTTGTTTGCATCTGCTTCCACAGGAGATCACGTGAAATCATGTCCCGCGAAATCCCACGAGATTCCATGATCACATTCACCCGATTCATAATCTTAATATAAAACTATAATAAGGCCTGGTTGTAATCTAGAGGACTTTGGTGAAAGTATTTAATGAAAATTTAATAGTCACTGTCTTATAATGAACATCCAATTTAATTTTTACAAGAAAAGTTGAAAAAATGTTTGTGAATGCTGTCAATTACAGCTCTTACAGAAATGGAGGTTAAATTGCTTTTTAACTTTGACTATCCTAACCACCACCTTTAAAATTGAGACTCTAACAAAATAACACAAAGACATGAAATAGCACAAGTTTAAAGTTTGTGCAAAACAAGAATAAATGTGAGTTTGTCACATCACAAAAGCATGTTATTAACTGCCCAGTTAAATTTGATAGTATGTAAAATAAGGTCTCAAAATCCCCACCTAGCAGCTTTATTGGACATGTCCAGACATGTTTGAGCCACTAGAGCCAGAGGACGGTGACAGGATGGTATTTTTTTTCTTCTGTGTCGGGTTGTTGGAACTGAAGTGAGCTGAAGTGAACTGCTGGGCTGATTTGGACTGAGAGAGTCACTGAAAGTACATTCATAACTGTGTTGTTGGTGTGTCGCTTCGTGGGGTTATAGCGTTGGGGGATCACGGCTCTGGCATGTCAACAAGCCATGTTTCAGGTTTCACCTAAAAAATCCTGAACACAGAAATTGTGAACAACAATTTAACAGTCTGACTCCACTATTCAGTACTACATCAGTCTACTTCAGTCTTTTCACATTTTCAGCAACTATTTTCTAATATGTATAATGTGTTCGGAAGAAAACTCACTTTTTCCTTCACACAGACTTTAAAATATACATCAGACAGCATCTTGGCATCCTTGTGGCTGGTGGTTCTTTGTTCTACTCCTAAAACCTGTACTGAGTGCACACAATGTGCACATGGTGCATCCAAAAAGAGGCCAAAGCAGTGCTATGGGCCACATGAGCGTGAGGGTGCAGCCCTGACAACATGTCAGTGCGCCAAATGCATTGACATTTTGCACGGGCTGTTGCTGGACAATAAAAAGCCTGCAGGACGAGCATGTATCTGTGAATATTGAAATGTCACATGGGAAGACGGTGAGTTATTAAGAGAAAAGGGCCATTTCAGAGAGAGCACGACACAGCAGCAGATGCCTTTTGTCTCCTCCCAGACTCTGTAACGCGACATCTGTTATGGATTGTTTCATATGCGGTGACCTTCAAGCCTACTTAGAAAAGAGAGGGAAAGAGATAAAGAAGAGTATGTCTCATCTCTCTTTCCTCGCCCCTCATCCTTGGTGAGATGGGCTCAGAGATTTTTTTCCCTCTCCCTTTTATCGTGGGAAGGTGATGCCAACAAATCACCCCTGCCATCCTACAGCAATCAGCTGGAACATTACTAAAGATCACCCACAGGCCCCTGCTCTGAATACTTATGGAGAGGACAGGTGCCTCGTGGTTTAAGTTCAGTGAGCCTGCGCTCTACTCCATCAGCCTGTCATTTAAGTCGCAGCTGAAGCTCGGAGCCTTTTCAGTAGCACTCAGTGGAGCATCATGTACAGAAAGCAGAGATGGTGAAAAACATTTCTCTGAGTGCACACTACATCATTTACTGCCGGTGTCACTGCTGCAACGGCGCAGCGAGGCCAAGTCTGTGCTTCTGTTTTACTGAGACTCAGATCATTTGCAAGTCTGTAGACATTTGTGTGATTAATTGACTGATTGATTTCCATTTCTTTCTTTAGTACAGAACATTAGGTTCTCAAAAGCCTGACTTTTTTAGAATGTCAGCTTTTCCAAAGACATCTTTGATTCATGTAAACACACTGGTTTTGTTTTGGCACCACAACAATGATTTTAAACACAAAGTAACAATGTGTAGTGTAAGTATGCAGTAATAATTCAGAATGAGTAATAGTTATACTATAAAACCATAAAAGTAAAGAGATCAAATCAAGTGGGAGAGTGAGATGTTGAAAGAGCTCAGTGTAGTTTCATGTGTTGTCCTGCTGGTTTCTCCTCACTCTGTGATGTTCTGACACATTCTGCTGGTTCCAAAGTGATGTCAGTTTAAAGCCCATATTTTATTTTGGTCTGAGAGTGTGTTTATATTGTACTTGCTCCAAGAAATGCCTATCTTTATCCATATTTTTTTCCTTCCTCTTACAAATATAACAGTTCATAAGCATAATTCATAAGGATGACTAACAACATTAGAGATTTATTGCTGTCTGTGCTCGTTTTTTGGGGGGGTGGGGTTTCCATTATGGATAATACCTGTACCTGGTATTTTATTTGGTATCAAACAAGCCAAGAAGACAATGAAAATGAGGTACAGACTCTTTCAAAAATGACTGTTTCTCACTAAAATACTTGCTGGTTGGTGGATCAACTAAATATAAACTCAAACGCGTGTGTATGGACAGTTGATGGTGGAACCTTTTTATTTCATCATTTCTTTTTTCTGTGGTGGTAAAGATTTTGCCTCAGCTTGACTCAAATCTTCAGAAACAGTTTTATGATGAAAAAGTGGGCATGTTTGTAGCTGTCTATACTTAGGCCTTACATGAAAAAGCTTTTTCAAAACTGGACCTGCAGTATTGCTGCACGATTTGGTAAAAAAGTTATACCGGCATTATTTTGGCTGAAACTGTGATATGCAATATGATAAGTGGAAATGATCAGTCTTGCATTACATTTTTCATGTTCACTGAAAAAAAAGTATTAAAATCATGATGCTGTGATGTTTATTGAGGTCTGAACCAAACAGAAACGTGGTCTTTCTAAAAATCTTGTTCTCCTGATGAAAATCAGCCTCATTGTAGTGCTGGTTTCTCATACATTTTTCATTAATTTTAAAACTTGCAATTTAGTTTTGGTTCTGTGATGTTGATGTTGCCCTTTTTTTTGTTGTGATTGTGATAAATTGTGCAGCCCTAACCTGCAGATACCTCTCTGTAGGAATATACAGATAATGTAAAAAAAAAACAAAAAATCCTATAACATGTAGCAGATGGTTACACCCACTTGGATCTGATATGGGACTGATCTGACCTTCACTGCACAAGAAAAACAATCATTGACTACTTTCACAGTTGTGTGCACTGAAAAAAATCAAACAAACATGACAAAAAAAAAACTGTGGGTGGGTGGGGACAGGGGACAGCTTCCAGTGGGATAGGACAATGGAGCAGTGCATTAACAGCTTCTGTCTCGTGTCCCAGCAGAGGTGTCAGCTTCGTGGCATTGTGTTTAGCCTCCTGGCAGCGTGACCTTGTCTCACTGAACAGTGGCTATTAATTAGCCAAGCGTATGTGTGTGTGTGTGTGTGTGTGTGTGTGTGTGTGTGTGTGTGTGTGTGTGTGTGTGTGCAGGGGTGGATGATGGGTAATAGGTGGGTGGCTGGAGGGGAAGAGGGTGTGAGTGGCATCGGTTCGCAGCCTGCCTGCCTGCCTGGCCGTCTATATACGATCAATGAGCTGGAGGAAGGTGAGGAGGAAGGGCGGGTGGTGCTTTGGAGGCGAGGCATGTCTGCGAGGGCATTTTCCATGACATTAAAGAGCTCTGTGAGCTATATGCTGTGGCCACGCTTCCTCTTTCTCCCCTAGCCTCCTTGCATGGCGCTGCCTCCCAGTGTTTCTGCTTCAGAGATGATGATGTGCCTTGTTGGGCTTCATAGCCCATGTGTGTGTGTGTGTGTGTGTCTGTGTGTGTGTGTGTGTGTGTGTGGCTGTGCATGCTACTGTCTTTCTCTGCCCTTGGCCGAGGCTCCAGAAAACATGAAGTCATGCTGGGCGGACTCCATGAGCGAGTGATTTCTCTCTGCTTTGCTCTGATCGACGTCCAGCCAGCCACAAAAGCCTGCCATCCCTTTCCGCTCACCCCCACCCTTCTCCACACTCCACCCCCTCCTCCTCCCTGTTCTCCTCACCACAGCCTCCTCTTTCACTCCCTCCCTGACCACCCTTGCTCAAAACTCGTCTTTCTTCTTTACTTTCACCTTCCTTTCTCCTGCTTCACAATCCTAATCCCCTCCTCATAACCTCCACCTTTTCCTTTCTGTCTCTGTCTGTTCTTTTCTTCACCCACGTCGTTCGCTGCTGCCTTTTTGTTGGCTCACAGGCACAAAGGCCTAATTATAGTCACGTCGGTCTTACCGTCCCTCTTTTTCATCCAAAACTTCAGTCCAGTACAGAATTTTAATCAAAAACTCGTCATCAGAATCATTTGATTATTCCTGACCCACAGAATGATGAATATCCTGACTCCTGATATGTTTGCTGACCCTCCAACCTCTCCTCTTGTCTCATCATTAGTTTTAATTTCTTTAAAGAAATGTCCAATTATTACAATCGGATTGCCATGAAACGACAGACTGAAAGTTTAGATTTTCATGACCTCTGTGACCTTTCCTCCTGCACCACCTTTAGGAGAAATTTTAAATTTGCATTCAGCACAAATGTTCTCTTTTTCTACAGAGCCAGGCAGCTGTCAAGACAAGTTCATTTATTTATTTATTTCAATTAGTGTGCACATATTAGTAATCAGGACTCTCAAATTAAGGACAAGATATAAGCAGTATAAGAACTAAAGTTTCAAATCTGTTGTGGCCACCTCAGTCCATTTGGGAGGAGGAGTGCGAGTACTCATTTACTGTTCTTAAAGTCCACATGAAACAGCAAGAATCTATTTATGTATGTATTTACGTATTTCTTGTACAAACAAGCAGCTAGGGAGGGACATGTTATAAATACTGATTGGCGTTTACAGTAACCAATAGTGCTCCATGTGCAGAGTTAATAAACTTAATAAATCCTAGTCAGTGTGCTGGTCATTGAAAAACATTTTCCCTAAAAAACAGTTTATAGTCTCAGAAAAATAATCTCTTTCAGTCATCACATAAGACCCACTAGAAGTGTGTGTTGTCGGATTTGTGTGCAGAGACTTTGCCCTCTGGCTGTATTTTGCTGTGCTCAGGACACAGCTTGGTTAGACTTAGCCATAAAAACTACTTGGGCAGCTTATATATATATGTATATATATATATATATATATATATGTATGTATATATATATATATATATATATATGGATGTGTGTGTGTGTGTGTGTGTGTGTCTGTGTGTGTGTGTGTGTGTGTGTGTGTGTGTGTGTCATGTGGTGGAAGTGATTTCACTCTTGTGACAGAAGTGTGTAATTTAAGTCACGCATGTAACAAAACTTAAGTGGCTTAAAACTTTTTATAGCTGGAGGAAAAAAAGTATTCCTGGGTGAAAGTCTTGTGTTTGTGTGATTGTCTTTTGAGTACATAAACATTTGATACTTGCTTGTAATACTTCTTTTAACACATCATTTTCACACTATTGTAATTCTACAGATGTACAGCAAAGTGTTATCAGTAGGCCAGGAAGTGATGTCCTCACATTCCTTCATATAAACATTGTGAGGTTACCTTTGTTCTCTAAACACTGCTATCAGTTCACATATACTATTGTGTATGCTAATGCAGTGAAATAAATAGTAACAGTAAAATATCTCAGCTAAATTAATCACATGGATATGATCCAGTTTTGTTCTGATTTTGGACAGGTACCTGGATATAACTTTGTTTAACCTGGAGTTAAATAATGTATCAGATATAGTCCTTTTAATTTGATCTGCTATACAACATTGAGTTATCGATGACACCTATTAAAGATGTGTTAAAATGTTGATATTATAGTTTAATGTTCTGTTAATGTCTAACCACAAATTATTCATTTGGGAGGATGAATTAAGTCATTCAGAGTCATCCAGATGACTGAGTTACTAATCAGTGATTTCCTGTTCGGCTGGGTTTTTAATATGATCATCCTCTGACTTTGAGTGGATTTGTGTTTTGATAATACAGCAATATCATATTATGTGTATTGTACAAAAGTCTGTTGTCCAACTGATACTGGAAGCAAACTGTAATCAGAATCATCGCAGTCTCTGGGGAGCTGCTGTTGGAGCTTTAGACTTTTAGTTTAGTTTCATTTTTCAACGTCAGCTCTCCCCCCATTATCCCCACACCCTCACACATGCACACACGTGCACACACACACCCTGTCCTCTCAGTTTCCAGTGCCAGACTATCTGTTGAGCCACCAGCAGGGCTGCAGGACGACCATTACCCCCCGCCTGCCTCCCTGCCAGCCTGCTGTAGCACGACAGCTGCTACCATAAAGCAGCACACCTCGTCCAGAGAGCAGCGCCACACTGGAGGTGGAGTTAAGGCGAGCTCTGCATCAGTGTGTGAGCGTGTGTGTTTGCTAGATGTCCTTCAACACTAAGAGCATTGGAGGGAGATGTAAAGAATGCTAATGAAGTGAATCACTAGAGTAAGGACTGACTTGGCCAGCCCTGGCATACATACACTGTATGTGTTTGTGTGTGCGTGTGTGTGTGCGTTCTGTGTGTGTGTGCATGCTTTCCAATGCATTTGAACACCCTGATGTTCGCTCTCTCTGAAGTCAAGTGAAGAGAGATCAAGTGAGAAGTGGGCGAGCCAAGGTTAAGCACAGGAACACAGTGATGGGCCATGCATTTTAATTGAGGCTTGAGCAAACACTCTGCAATTCCCCTAAATGGCCCCCTGTGATGGATGACAGGAACCAGTGTTGTCTATTTTTCTTCTCAAGAGGAACTTTTGTGTAAGCGGCAGTGTGTCTGGACACAAAAGGCCAGGCCAGCCAAAGTCCTGGCTCCTTTAAGCTTTATTGACTCCTGGCACTACACACTGAGGCAGAGTGTTAGAGAGAAAATGAGTTACCTTGGTACACATCTCCAATGTATCTGCTATGCACTTTCACTGTGTGTGTGTGTGTGTGTTTGCACTATGTCTCAGTAACAAGAATCTGTCCACCAGAACTCACCACTGAACACCTGCACAGGCAGGATTTCACATTTCTGCAGTCTTGTTGTAAACTGTACTGGACCCAGCAGCTGCCATATTGTTACTAACTTTTCTTACATTGTTCAAACGGACAGAACTTTCTCAAAACTCTTGTGGAGATCCCAAACTTTTCAAAGATTCTAAATCTGTCATGGTGAAATGTGTAAAAAATGATGCAAACGACATCTAATATTTCAAGAATATTTCAGATTGAAGGAATGGTGAAAAATCACTCATGCTGTGGCTGAAATTGTTCACTCCTTCACTGTTTCCCACATAACAAACATTCAGCAGTAAGCAGTAGATAAATCATTATTTTGCACCTTCATACACACTTGGAGTGTAAGACAAAGGATTTCATTATGGAATTCTTGGCAAACAGTGTAAGAGCTATATGTTGCATTCATGTAATGCTGGCAGAATAGAAAAGAACAGAAAACCCTTCAGATATTTTGACTTAGGGTGGTTAATCCCACTATTAGCCTTAAATTAGTTATTTGTTCTCCACTGTAGCATTTAAAGGGAACATTTGACACTTTTCATGTGGATGTCCACTCAGTGTTCATGGTAAGCTTAGATGGTATAAAGGTATTACAGTATACCAGGTTATTAAGAAATTCCAATGGTATGATTTTCAATACGTCATAAATACAGACGCTCCTCTTTCTATTAAACTGATAGGGAGACACTGTATTGTAATGTGCAGCTTACACCCCTAGGGGTCAGTCTCTGCAGACAAACATAGTGTCTGCAGAATAAAGTTAAAGCAAAAGAAGAAGAGAAATGCTTTGAGGTCATGGGGTCTTTAAAAGATGTCAACATGACTCAGTTGAAAAATTAGGCTTTCAAAACAAAATCTAACCTAGCTAGCAGGTCTAACAGGCAGACATTAGGGCCCACAAAGCCCACCAGCAGGGCCCAGAGAGGCCATAAAAATAAATAATTAAAACAACAAAGTTTCAATTTTATAAGTTTGAAATTACCAGACGATGTGTAGTATTATTATTTTTGAAAAAGTAATCAGAACCAATAAAACCAAGCACTGGGATTTAAATGATGTTATTGTTCATTTGTTCATCTGACCTAGTTTATCAGGTGTTAAGCTGTTGTTGGTGACCTGTCACATTAACACCCAAATGTATCTGATATCTCATCATTGGTAGGATTAGTCAGCTGATCAGAGTTGTGATTAAGGGTTTGAGTGGACCTCTGAACACACCATACAGAATTCAAACTGGGGCACATTCAGACATTGGGAATCACTGACAGACAATAATTTAAACTCAAGATAAAGAAACCCTAATCCCCCCCTCCTGTCAGAGCTCTTGGTATGGTCTTTGGCTTGGGCCCCTATATAAAAACCAGGCTCCACCCTCATCCTCACCCTTTGTCAGACCAGGAAGAAAACTCTGCAGCAGGCAACTCAGAGTCAAACAGAAGTGAAAACCAACCAGCAACACGACAAAACAATATAACCTACATGTGCACACTTCATCTAGAAAAGACACATTCTAAACCAGATAAACAGATTGTGTTTTATGTCATTTTAAGTGATTGCAAATGAAAGTATCTGAACTAAGAGTCTGTGAACCTTTACTCTTCAGTTGTGTGGTTGTGGGCACAGCCATCACAGTCAGTGCTGGATGTTACTTTGACATGACTGCTAACCGTGGTGGCTTTGCAGCCAATTTGCCACCAGTTTGTTGGTATTGTGGTTTATGACTTGGATTGTTGATTAGGAGACTGATGTGAATGGTTTTTTCACACTGTGCTGCTCATAATTACAGTCTGAACATGTTGTTTGGAAAATGAACACAGTAGGAGAAACTTTATTTTGTCACTTTATAATGAAATGCTCTATAAGGGCACATAAACCCCCCTTTTCTATACATGTGTGCTTGTTTGGCTTGACTTGGTTTGACCCAGTGCATCAGATTACATCTGCATATTACTACCCACTTGAAAGTATCTTTTAAGGTTCTGTCATAATTTGTTTGTCTTGAGTCAAGAAGCTGTAAAATGGGTACTAAACACTTTCCTATAATTATAAATTCTTTCCAATAACAGTCCACCTTGTTTGTTATTTCAAAATTTTTATTGTGATGCAGAAAAAAATGGGTTTTCATCAACATGACACGACTCCTATCAGCTGAAAGTGAACATGAAACAGCAAAATAAAGCAGATACCTGAAAGTGCAAACAGTGATGCAGGGGAGAAACTAAACTTCAAACCACAGAGATTCAGTTAGAAATAAAGCTGCAACAATTAAGAGATTAATTTGTTTTAGTCATTTTTTAAGAAAAAAGAAGTCAAAATTTAGATGTGTATATTTTTTTCTTTACTCCTCTCTCTATATACTGAATGTCTTTGTATTGTGACTAAAACAAGACATTTGAGAACATCATTCTGGATGAACATTTTCTGATATTTTATGGACCAAACAACTACTCCTTTAGTGATCAAAAATGATCAACAGATTGACTGATAATGAAAACAACAGTCAGTGGAAAGACTTGAAAAACAGTGTAAGATGAGATTTATTGTTTTTAATATTTATCCAGTATTTTTCTCAGTTGCATTATTTAGGATCTACACAATTCTACACAAATTCTGTATACAGCACACATATTGTTTTCTGCTTCTTAATTTAGATTAGGAACTATGTAATATGGCATATCTTATATGCATGTAATGTGAGTGATTGTTAAGATTGGCTGAGTGATATGCAAGAAATAAGAAACCTTTTGTTGTCAGAAATGTTGAACTGGGTGTGTGTGTTCTGACAGCGTGCAAATTATGTGCAATGACTTCGATTATGGCAGATGAGCAGCATGGAAGCATTTTCTGTTTTTTTCAGTTGTTTTTTGCGTATCAAAACTGGTCACCATTCACTTCCATTGTTTGGGAGATTCTCCTCTGTTTTCTTGTCCAACTCCAGCAGTGTTTTGTGGACTATAAAAGTAAATCTGACCTTCAATCAGCGTGAGGATGAGTAGATAATGACCGAACTTTCATTTTTGGGTGAACTATCCCTTTAATGTGACAGGATTAATTAATCGATTAATTGAGAACATGTTCGTCAGATTAATCAACAATGGAAATAATCGTTAGTTAAAGCCCTAGTTAGAAACTATAAAAGTACTGAGAGCTGAACACTGACACCTTTAAAAACCTCGTTCTCTCTGGACTCCTGCACACACATATTGGCATGTTTGTTTGAGGGAGAGAAGCGATGGTTTGGCCATCGGCAGCGTAACGTTACAGCGACCTGCTTAGAGGTGGGTTGGGAACACTTTGGAGACGGTCCATCTGAGGCACGGCGCGGCACAGCTCAGTGCAATATAACTGGTAATGAAAATGCAAATTAACGCGGCATGGTTTGACTCTGCACAGCCAAAAGTGACAATATATAGTAGATACTTTTTACACTAAAATTAAGTGGTGGAATAAACCTCAGCATCCAAAGTAAAAGTACTCAGTATGCAGCAGAATGACCTCACTTATATTATGTTATATAACTGTATTATTATGCACAGTGCATTTATGTATAAGTAGCATTTTAATGTTGTAGCTGGTCAGGTGCAGCTAATTATAATGACTTTATAGTTTCATTTATAACAATGTGTCATCTTTTATAAACCAGTCAAATATTATGTATAAAGTTTTAAGTATAAACAGTAAAATGTAGTGGAATGAAAAGTACAATCTGTCTGTCTGCAAAGCAGTTTTGTTGTAAAAGATCATTGATTTCTCTTTTCTCTGAGCAGATAGCCAGAGGGAAAAAAGTGTCACCTCTTTCTTTCTCTCTGCCTTTATAAGGGCATTTTCCTTTAATGTGGGTACAAGCAGAACACTCCACAGTGCAATAAACCGCTGGACGACAGCTCAGTCTGACCAGTGGCTCCTTCACTTCACAGGGTGCTTGTAGTGGGAGCAATAAGCCCACAACCTGTGCACTGCACTGGGCTGCTGCACGGCTCTATGAGCCTCTGTGGTGATGTTAGAGGAAGAGCATTTTAATATGTCTGATGAAGGCACTGTGTGTCAGTGTGTGTGTGTGTGTGTGTGTGTGTGTGTGTGTGTGTGTGTGTGTGTGTGTGTGTGTGTGGACGTTAAAGCTGCAAATGGAACCTCAATATATTTTTACTACTAACTGAATAGTGTCCATAACAGTGAGCATTAAAAAGTGTCAGCTCCTGAAAGCTGGCACTGGATGCTTGCTAACAAATCTTGCTGTGCTCTATTTTATTTAATTTAGGTGTTTGTTTCTGGAAAAAACATCGGAAATTTGGAATTCTGATACTGGGATTTAATATTGTATATTACACTGGCTGTGGTATTGAAAACATTTGAAAATATACTATAAAACAATTGCTGCTAACCTCGATGGGCCTCTCTGCATGGCATTTTAGTATTAGGATGGTCCATATATTTCCATATACATGGCTTGAATGTTCTATATCTTCCTGTTTGTCAGTGTGTGCTGATGCAGATGAGCTCTGACAGAGAGGGGGTGTAGTCTGACAGGGGAGAGGGGCAGAGGCATTGGAGAGAGGAGAGAAGGAAAGATGGATGGATGGAGAGAAAGATGAAGTTTCCATGTGGACCAACTGCACTAGTTAATTTAGAGAAACAGCACAGTAGTTGATACTGTTTTATTTAAAAAAAAGGTACCTGTGTTTCATTACTCACACAGCTGCATTATATAGCCGCTATGAACTTGGCTCAACAAATTCTAATTTGGACCAGAACCGGATCCAGGACTGGAACTTTCCGTTATGTAAGTATCCTTCTTAAACCACTAGTAATTATAACAACGATGCTACTGCTTTCCATCACACTAGAGTCCACCAGTTACATTACCATAAACCATAACCATCGTTTAAACCAGTGGTTACCAGACTTTTTTTGACAGGTCCCCCTTCAGAAGCTGAAAAAAGTCTGACCAATAAATACTCAAGTAAAGTACAGACACCTGAAAAAATGTAAGTCCAGTGACAAAGAAAACTGGCATCACATCACAAGGTGTGTGTGAGGTGTGTGTTCCTTAGCAGATGGACTTCTCAACCCGTTCTCATCATAAATATTGAGATGTTTGCCCTGCCCTTTAGTGAATCATATGGATGCACAAGTTACTCTTTAGTGTCTGTATGATACACTGCCAGAAAGCTAATGCAACTTACAACTTTGGTTAATTTTGACTTTTGGTTTCACATGGGACACAAACCCCGACCTACTGGGTGAACGTCCTATGTTTGCTTGACCATCCATCCACCCCACCTCCTCCACACTCCCCACCTTTTCTCATCCATGACATCCTGATATGGAAACTAATTATATCTCTATACTCATAAACAAACTAATTTAATGTTTTTTACATATTCATCCTACTCCCATTGTAATAATTTGATTGTTGGAAACAGTTATAAGCAAGTGAATGCTTGCTAATAATTGTCTTTTTAATAGATTTTCACTGAAACAATTCCTGTTATATGGGCCAATTCAGTTGACCAAGCTGTTTTTTGCTGTCCACAGTGTGAAATAAAAAAGGTTACTGTTTGGAAAAAGGAACCAAATGAATTGAAATGTGCCAAATTTCCAGAAGCAATAAACAATACTTGATCAGTGATTTTTTTTTTTTAATTCCTGACGTATTAAATGGTACAAACAAAATATCACACATGTAACTGATATAGAATCTTTTAATTTTATTTTGTCAAAAGATCCAATAAATAGTTTCAAAATTTTAGAATTTTCTGGCAATTACTTCATGGCTTCACAGGGTTAAATAAGGGCATGTATAATCATTTACATGTGTCATATTATTTTGATAAACCATCTTACTACAATTAAACTTATTTTCTTGTTAAAAGCAGTCTGACCACATGCTGCTGGACTGCAGGGATGGATGAGTCTGGTTTTCTTATGGACTTAAATAGGCTCTTGCTGTTGCTGTTGTAAAGCATTATAGATGGGGTTGTCATTAGTGTGTGGACGCTAAGTAGGATTTTTGTCTCCTCTGAAGCTCTGTCAGAGAGAATTTTCTGCTTTGGTTCGACAAAGTGACATTCATGATGTCTCATTGTTCCTTATAGGACAGCTTGTTCTGTCATTGTCTTTATCTGTGCAGTCTGTTCAGTCCATGTCTCCTCTTAAAGTGATAACTATCTGTGGAATAACAATGAAAGCTCGTCCTTATCATGAGCCAGCTTTCTTTTGACAACACAGACCTTGTAGTTAAAATGTTCAAATCTTCCTGTCAGAACAGCAGCTCTGCATTCATCTATGTCTCTTGTTCTTTTTAGAGCTCCAAAGTTAGTGAGACTGACACAGCGATGTGAAAATCAAACTTCCAACGCTCCTCTGTGCTGAATCTCTTTGTTTCACCACAGTGCATTCAGTCTTAGTGGGGGAGAGCAGCAGTTAAATGCCTAAAATGTTAATATTTATATGTACATACTTTACAGTGGAGTGCACAACATTGTATTTTACTGCAAATGTTCCCATGACAGCCCCCCCCCCCCTTCCTCTCCTCCTCTTCTTCCCCCTCAGCCCAACAGTAGGCCTCTGTTCATCTCTCCTCCTCTCATCCTCTGCCACTGACTGGTTGCCATGCAGCCGGCTGTCCATCAGTGACCCGGTAACTGTTGCTAGGAGAGGAGTGTAATTTTATCGTTGGTGCTTAATTCCTCTCCTATTTATGCGCTCTCCTCACTCCACATTCCACTTTTCCCGGCTTCTCCTTCACCCCCTCTCTGACTCTCTTTAAGATCATCTTCTCTGTTTTTATTCCCATCTTATCCTCCTCCTCCTGCCATTCTCATCTGTCATTCCTCTCCTTCATCTCCTTCAGTGTCCTTCACCTCTGTTTTCAATCCGCCTTCTCTCTCTCTTTTTGCTGTCACTGACTTAAACATTGTTATTCGTGTGGTAGAGGCCCATAGGAGAGCCCCCCTCCATGAAATAGATTCAGCTTGAGTCTGTCCGCTCGCCTTAATGGGGCATCGGCCCTGGATAAATAAAGCCTGTTAAATGGCCGGACACGTCTGAATGGCCACGACCAAGATGCAATGGAGACTGGGGGGGGGGTTTGAGGTGAGGGCTCCTTGGGTTCAGAGAGAAATAAAAACAGTGGAGGAGGACACAGAAGGAGAGAAGGAGGTATACAGAAAAAAAGTCAATCTTTTAAACAAAATGACAAATCTGCTTAATTCAAATTAGTTCAACCTGCTCAACCAATTCAAATCTACTTTTTTCAAAGGTTCATCTAAATTTCTCACTTACCTCTAGTGGTGTGTAGTCATGCAAATACTTTTGACTTTGTTGGCCCATGAAATACAGTGTCAGTGGATGAGACTTATACCAATACAAATCTGTAGCTGGACTGGATGGAAAAAGATAGCGACACATATAATTAAGTCAACATTCTGACTTAAATTAAAGTCCAAGTTAAATCTCAGAATTCTGAGTTTAAATTCAGATTTACTAAGTCAGAATTCCATGAAAAGTCAGAATTAATAAAGTCAAAATTCTGCAAAATGTCAGAAATAATCAAGACAGAATTTTGCAAATAAAGTCAGAATGAATAAAGTCAGAATTCCAAGAAAAGAGTCTTAATTAATGAAGTCAGAATTCTGAAAATTAAATTCCAAGTTTAAACTTAGAGTTTAAAGTCAGACTTCCATGAAAAGTCAGAATTAGTTAAGTCAGAATTCCGCAAAAAGTCAGAATTAATATCAGACTTACTAAAGAGTTTAATCTCTTAATTCTGAGTTTAAAGTCAAAATTAAGCAAAATATCATAATTAATAAAGTCAGAATTAATAAAGTCAGGATTATGAGAGTAAAGAGAGAACTCTTAGATTAAAGTCAGAATTCAAAGTTTAATCTCAAAGTTTAATCTTAAAATTGTAAATTTAAAGTCAGAATTTGTATTGTAATTTTTTAAATGATATCTAGCCTTAGTTTACGCTATATGCTGCATGTAGATTATTGACAGTTTCTTACTGGTCCATTTTCAATTTAGAACTATGTTGGGATTGTTCTTGAAACATGCAATAAATCCTCAACCAAAATCAGGTTATGGGCAAATTTGAAGTGAGAAAGAGATCAGCAAGTTTTAGAATCATACTTTTCTATCTTTAATAGTTTTAGTTCTGGCCGACGTTAGGGAATTTGGGAGGGGCAGGAAGCAGGTTAGTGTGCAAATGTCAAATTGATTTGGTTCATATGTAACCAGGCAGCAAGTGATTATTATTATTGTTTCAATTTTTAAAAGATAATGTAAGTTAAAGTCACATTTTTAGGATGTTATATTGCACTAAACCGCTGATGTTGCTGCAGAGCAGTTTGGGAAAGCCATCGCTGTGCTGACATGATTGAAGGACAACGCACTTGGAGGCTTTAGAGAGGTCAGGTGATGGTGGGGGCGAGGCAGGCTCCTGAAGGCAGGAGTGAAAGACAAATTGATGAAAAGCCACCGAGTGAAAGACAAGAGAGAGAAAGAGGGAAGGGAAAGAAGAAGATGTGTTTGGCGAGGATGAGGGGGTTAGGGCGGGGTCTGTGCATAATTACATTTTCTGTTCTGAGCAGTATTGGGAATCAATAATGTAATTCATAGAAAAGCCATAGAGCTGCCTCCCATTGGCATTCACAGACATGAGCCACGCTTACATCCCAAAGAATTAAAACAAGAAGAGGGGGAGGCGAGGGAGGAGAGAGATGGGGGGCTGTCATTGAAACAAAGACTCACCCTTTGTTCATCCTGAGCCTTTAAATCTCCCCCACAATGCCTTGCAAAAAGCTTGAGACTTTGAGTTTCCATTACGAAATGATTGACATTTTCAGGTTTGCCTGAGACAGCTCAGTCTGTCCCTGCTGATACTCAGATATCACACACACACACACACACACACACACACATGCAAACACACACACCTCCCTATGTTCACATAATCACAGCTGGTCACTGTGGGGTCAGATGTGAGGTGGCAGTTCCTCCTCCTGTCGCTGCCACAGTGTATTTATAGTGGGCTAAGGTGAGATTCCCCACTGAAAGCCAAAAGCACATATCCCAGCACGAGAATACATGTGACACAGTGCAACCCAACACACACTTGAACTCAACACACCTGAATGTGAACATTTAAAGCCCTACCCCAGTGTATTTTGACAGTTTTTTCCTGACTTTCCAAATATTTTTTGACAAATGACTACATCTTATGCTCAGTGTTAGAAAATTAAGCTATTGCTTGAATAGAACTATGAGGTATGACTAGAAGCTGAAGTCATATGTCATCCTAAACGTGTGGAGGCACACTGTCATGCCTCCTTTGGGGCTTTTCAACTGGCCGCGCCGAGACAACCTGTGCCACCTTGATTTTCTTCTCCATTACTGCTTTTATCGCACCGAGCTGCGCCTGAGATGGACCAACTCTGGCGTGGGGCCAAAGCAAGCCTGACCTGCCTCCAAGTGGGCTGCGGTGATGTCTCACCAACCACAGCCAACCCGTGACAATCCTCTTTTCTCCGTCAAACAAGCAAGCATTGTGATATTCAGCTGTTGTGTGTCCAGGAGAGCAGAGAGAAAGATGTTTCTTTATGGTCAACTCTCAGTACTTTTGTAGCTTCTAACTGAATCTCTGTGTTTTGAAATGTAGTTTCTCTCCTGTGTCGCTGTTTGTACTTTCAGGTATCTGCATCATTTTACCAATTCTTTCAGCTGTGTCAAAGTCATGTTAAGTTACTGCTGTGAAACCCCTGAATGAAAACATTTCCTGTTTGTGCTGCTTCATAATAAAAGCGTTTAAATAACAAAAGACCAAGGGACTTTTAGTGTGAATAAATAAATAACTTTAGTGTTTATCCCAGAGACGTGAACTGTTATATAGCTGCTTGAATGCAGCCCCCTTGAGCTTGTCTTCATTTAAAAGACACACTTTCAAGTGGGTAGCCTTGTTGTAATGGAAATGCAAACCCTTGCTGTTCTGGTCTGATGAGATGAGTCAAACCGAGTCAAGTCAGACAATCTCTGTGTATGGAAAACATTAAACATTAGCTAAATAAAATTTGACTCGAACTTAGTGCACACTGCGCTTCTGGGATATTAAGTGGGGGTGACTCATCCCATTTTGAATGTTGTTGTTGCAGGTGAAGGAGATAGAGAGAAAAAAATCCTCCACCCCATACCTTATGTTAAAGTGACCGCTGTTGCTAACCATGCTAGAATCCATGCTATCACTCTCCAGCTAATGCTGACTAATCTGGTTGACATGGTAATGGAATAAGGATAAGACAGAACTTTATATTAATCCTGAAAAGTAATATTGCACATGATATTAACACATGATATTACATGTAATAGTGATATAATATTGCACATGACATTAAAACATGATGTTAACTATAACAGAAATGTAATATTACACTTGATAATTAACATATTGCCCATGATAATGAAAAGTAATACTGCACGAGATTAAAACATAACACTAAATGTAATAGAAATAAACAATAGCATCTGACCATACATCCGACTATTAACCACATTTGAGAAAGAACTTTTACCTGAAGACTTCAGTTAACACTGGCTGGAGGAGCTTCTAGCTGGTAGTGTGAACTAACCCAGATATTGGTGTTGCAATGACGTGATCCAAGTAAACTTTATTTTTTTCAGTGGTTAATTGGAGTGAAACACTTGGCAGCTGCTCACCTTGGTGGAAGAAGATGTTAGTATGTTAATGTCCCTTCAAGAGTGAATAACATTTAAAAAAAATACACTAAATTCTGTGTGAGTGCACTGCCAAAGCTATTAGCAGCAAAAGGCTACATATCGTGCAAGACAACAATTGTGAATATAGCTTAAAATAACTAGCATGAATGTGTGTGATTACTCTTGTCAAATAATGCCCCAACGCTCTTCACTCAAAGTAAAATATTACAAAGAGAAAAGAAAAGAAAAACCCTCTTTGGACTTGTACTGTACTGCGGCTTGTAAGATACACTATGAATAGAGAGTTAAAGGTGGCCTTCAGCGGGTCTAAAAGACTCCACTCATTTCCTTTTAGCATGATTTTTGTCCTGTGAAAGATCTTTAAAAGGCCAAATCACAGAGCACAGTGGAGCCATTAGGAGAGGAGCTGTCAGAAATCCTGTCCTCCACTTTAAAGAAGCCAAGCGTTCCATCTCTGCCTTTTCTTTAGCAGGGATCAAGAAGGTCTCTGAGCCCGAGAGGAGGTGATTTAAAGTTTCACACATGAAACCGTCAGAGGGGTTCTTGACTTTTTTTCCATTTGAACATTGTGCTCCCAAATGAAATGCATGAGAAATTAATTCTAAGAAATGCTGCGTTGCTGGAATATGTCTGATTGTGAGAAGGAATTTAATGTTTTTAAAGGTTGGAGCCATAAAGGGACAGTTCACCCCAAAATGAAATATATTGTTGTTGTCTTCTTGTTGTGAGCAGTTTCATGTAGGTACTAGTTTCTTTCTACTGAACTACATACACCCAGCAACCATATCACTGCACAGAAGGAAACATGCATCACCTCATGGCATGTGCTTGTGACAGCACAGGATATAAACGTTGAAGATGTTCTCTTCAGCTCAGTTGTGACCTCTCATCAGTTAGCATTTAGAGGCTTCTATCTGCATGAGCAGGATTTTCTTTTTTTTTATTTCAGAACATTTTTATGTAAAAGGGGCCTGATAAAGTTACATCCAGTTGCAGCTTTTATTGCATCAACTTGTCAACCAAATTACAATGTTGCCTTTCTACTGATCATATCTCCCCAGAACAGGAATGGCTTGTCTTGTATCTGCTTATCTTAATCATTTGCAGGCAGACAGGAGCAACAAAAGGAAAGATGCATCAAAATACAGAGACAGAAATATGAGTGAGAGTGAATATAACAAAAGCACCAGCTTTGTGACAGTGTTGATCTTGTGTTACTTATAATTTAAAAGAAAAACATTGTACAAACTAATTTTGATGAGTTTTTCTTGAACAACATCATGGTCAGATTAACTTGTTGGGGCCCCAAGACACACATTTTCTGTTGGGCTGCCACTGACCATCCATTTCCACCCACATCCTTTTGTGAATTGTATATGTTCCCTTTAGCCTCACACAGTATACTGTTCTTGGCAGCTTCAGTGTACGCCCAGAGCCGAGAATAAAAAAAAATGGTTGCAGGTTTTCTAAAGAATAAAGTTATTGAAACAGAAACAAAAACAGCTAAAATTCAGGATGCCCTTGTTGATAAAGAACTTTAGTGGTGCAGAATCCTTTATAAAACTGCAATTAATAAAACTGAAAAAAACTGATTGACATGCATTGAACATGGGAGTCTTGGGGCCCTGTGTGTAATCCATGTTTACCACAAACCCCAGGTTCACTCAAAGAACTGTCTAAATTAGATACTGTGCATTCCATCTTTCAGTCTTATTTCACAAAATACTACACTATATCTGTAATGGCTTGGGTTCATTTTCTGGGGCGACACATTTGAAGTGGGGGATCCAAAAATCCTCCCTGTGGAAATTTTAAACATCCAATACTTAAATTCCTGCAATCTTCCATGCACAATTTTGTGTCTTTTTGCATCAATTAATGGTGATTATGATTATTTATGTTAAAAACAGCACAAAATTCACCAGATGCACACTGTAGGTATAAGCATGCCATTGACTGCTTGGTTTCAGGTGGCATTTCAGCATCCACTATCTATGTTTTCAAAGCCCACAGGAAACAACAACAACCTCTGACCTGCCACCTACATGCAGGTTATGACAAATGTTGTTGCAAGCTAGTTGCTAGCTAGCATGCTTTAATTATTAGCAGGCAACATTACCTTGAGATTAGTTAGCAAAGTAGCAAATGGCATTTCTAGAAGTCAACTCAAAAAACAAAACAAAACATTACCTTGTAGCATAACTCGCATCTTACTTGGTTTTGTGAACAAATGTCCTATATCAGACCTCCTCCTTTTCCCCTCTGGCTCCTCCATGGTTATTGACCATGTAGACACATATGTAGATGCCACAATTTCCTTTGGATCATAAGTTGATGTCAACGCCATTTTCATCCAGTCAAGACTGGCCTGTAAACAAATACATGTAAATGCAGGATCTTCCATTTTTCTAGGGAAAGAATACGCTACAAAGTTTACATTTCACAACTGATTTGACATGACCTAGGTGGCACAAGTTAGAATGTACTCTATTTAGATCATAAACCCTTGAATATAACATGACTGACTGAAATCTGTTGAGAAATGAAAACATTATAGTGCTTTTTACCCCCCCCCCAAAAAAAAACTGCAGCTCCCCAGTTCACATGTGTTCGCAGGTCAGCCTTGCCCAGTCCAACATGACGGCAACCTTGATGTATCACAGCAAGGAGACCAACTATGCAACTGTGACTATAAGTGTGACTATAACATTTGAGGTTGTATACTGCCATCATCTATGTTACTGACAGCATTGTTGCATTGCATTCTAGTGGTTCATCAAAAAAGAAGTCCTCTGCTACTTTCATGTTTTTATTGGGAGGGGACAAATGCATGTGTTCTAAATATTTATGTGTAGGTGTCCCCTGCGTCCCCTCCAAAAGATACACCTATGACTATCAAAACACTTTGAGCCTGTTCTTCAGAAGCACACCAATATTTTGAGCCTATATAAGAGAGGCAGAGCAGGTCCTCAACAACAGCCAAAGCTGACATTTATCTGTTTATTTCCCTCTGATGTTTTTGTCTGTACTCTTTATTATTTGAAGGTGTTTTTCTGATGCTGCTAAATCCTTTTAGTCTCACTTGTGATGCTGTTTTGTCTGAACTGGTTTTGAGGACTGAGGTTGTCCTTAGCAGGATGTGAGGTAGCCTGGTCTGTTTAAGTTCCAAAGCGTAGTTCTTCTTTGTTGTTGACCTTTGTTCCTATTGTGAATGTTATTATGAGGCAGCTTGCGTGGCAAGGCAGCTAAGGACACAGTTGGCTGTCATCCTGCCCAGCAGGTATCCAGGCAGGGCAGCAGAGTGCTGCTGGAGCTGTGCTGCTGTTTATGCTAACCCGGCTGTCCTCGTCTCCTCCTCCCCTACAGCGCTGACAGGAAGCCAAGCCGAGTCCCAAGCCCCTATCCAAGGCCTTCGCAGAGCCACGGCCGGCGGGACACGACACCGGAGAGCAGCCACCGAGGAGACCTACTGGGCCTACTCAGGTGAGTGCCTCTGTCTGTACTTCTGTCTCTGTGAGAGCCAGTCTCTCCAGTGTGGAAACTGTGGTGAGCCTTCAATTGTTCAAGCAGGGATTCAACTGCCTGACACTTTTCAGTAAGCTGCAAAATGACGAGAAAACTTGGTTGAAGGTTGATGGGTAAATTATTTTACATGGGAAGCTTGTGTGAGGCTCTTGACCGCCCAGAATGTTGTGATTGCTCCCCAGGTCACATACATAGTCAGTTTGGTGCAATAGCTGGTGTGTGCAGCAGAGGAACATTTATCTTCCACCTGTCTAGAGGTGGCTGAGGATTTCTGAGCCTTTCCTCTGATGTCAAAGAACTGGAACATTTCTGGTGTAGAGTTTCCAAACCTAAGAACAAGAAATGGATCAAGGAACCCACATACCCAAGAGAAAAACTCCAAAACAGTTTATTCGTGTGGTGAAAATGTCAAGAATGTGCAAAAATCTACAACATTTTTTGCCAAAGATTGTCATCATCAGTTCTGTTAACACAAAAGTAATGGCAGTAATTATATAATCTATGATAAGCAAAGGAAACGAGTCATCATGGACCCACAAGCCATCATCTAATGTCCCAACTGCAGAGAAAATTAGAGTATTTCACAGAGTCCTATATTAGAGTTATTTGCTGTTAATGAAAAGTCAATACTTCCACCATGTTTATCTGTTGTCTTGATAAAGGCAGGATAATGCTAAGGCTACATCAAATCCATCAGGATCCTGTGCAAGAATTTTAACCTAAACCATGTTTTTTTCCCCTTTTCCTTTTTGTCCCCAAATCTAACCGATCTTAACCACACATTATGTGTCACATTATAAAGCATCATACAGTGTGCTCAATGAAGGGACAATGCATACAGAGGTTTCTCTCACAAATACTGTTCCTAATAATTAAGAACAGTTGCTTCTATTGCCAGTTTTTCACCTCATTAAACTTAACACATTCTGCATTACATTAAAAATCTTTCACTAATCGTCTTTTCTTCAGAGGCTTTTAATGTGAAACACCTGCAGGATGTGTATTGTAGTGTAATGTCATGGATGGAAGCTTAATGTAACAATAACTACAAGAACAGAAAAGTAGAAGAAATTATTTCATTGTCTTGGTCATGCCTGCAATTGTTATCTTTCTTCCACACAGCTTCATAACATACCATG
Organism: Lutjanus erythropterus; assembly: GCF_056507025.1. Lineage (NCBI taxonomy): Eukaryota > Metazoa > Chordata > Actinopteri > Lutjaniformes > Lutjanidae > Lutjanus > Lutjanus erythropterus. The sequence goes on from NC_139318.1 coordinate 2,114,334, forward strand.
ACCATTTTAGAAGTCAAGTGTTTTGCTTGGCTGATTTTGTTGATTTGCTTAGAATTTGTTGATTTGGTCATTTTCCTTGTTTTTTGTGCATCTTTAGGATCAGGAATTTGAACAGGGTGTTTTATTTTGAAAATCAACCTGCTACTCAATGTCGCTCCTGTTTCTGACTCAAGTGTTAACCACCAACGGTGGAGCGGGTGGATGATGTACTGTGAGCTGGCCTTAGTCTGCACACAGTGTCTCATATTACAACTAAACAGTTACTAAAACATGTTTCTGAAAGCAATTTGGGTGAGAAATATAGAAGTATAGAAAACAGATTCATATTTGATCAGCAGTGCCAAGTTTGACAGCTTGATATGAGTTTCAGGAGGCTCAGCTGGAAACCGGAAACACAATGATGGCCACCTGGTCGTGATCACGTCGCAATCTCTCTCGTATTACAATTTAACAGTCACTGAAAAATGTTTCTAAAAACATCTGAGGCAAAAAATAGTTTGACAGTTTTCTGACCTTGTCAACTGACTCACTGAGAATGTCTTGTCAATCACATGGTAGCTAGTGGTGGATAGTGTAAATGGTATAGAAAGTATACTGATATGATTGTGCCCTATAGTATGAATTTTGACTATACCGCAATATTATTAAAGATTAAAGATTTATTTCACTTATGTGAAATATGTGTGGTGATAAGAGCGCAGTTATAGCAGCCATGCAGTAGTGACGGGAATTCCAGCTCTTTGGTTCTTTTGGCTCGGTTCACTAAAAAGAGCTGGTTCTTTCGGCTCCCAAGTGGCTCCTCAGATTTTTTGTTGCTTAAATTAATTTATTACCAAAAATAATGTAAAATTATGTGCAAAATGAATTACTAATGTAAAAAACATACATTGTATCAAATGTTTATTATTTATATGGCTACTCAACATGGAGCAGAGTGCTACAAAATTCAGCAGAGTGCTTAATTTTGACAACAAACACCACATATTGTATAAAATACAAATTTTCTGTGTACTTTTAACGCTGGATATATCAGTCTTCTGTTGTGCAATGAAATTTTAATCTTAGTTTGTGTGTGGCAGATAAAAGAACAGATGTTACATGTGTCAGAAGGAGGATCTCTTCTATTTTAACTTCAATCAGCGATCAAGAACGCACTTTATTTCTTCAGCTATGAACGTGGTCTGCAGACTACAGGACTACGGGTGATCTAACAGGATGTTAGTGTCTCTTCCTCTATTCTCTCTTAAGTTTGTTGAAAACTGTCCGACTTGACTGTAGATTTTCGTCTCCACCTCCTGCTGCGGCCGCCTGATCTCATCTACTTTCCAGGCGAAGCGCAGTTCATCTCGAATGGGCCTATTTTCTCACCTTTCCAGCGTGTTGTCTCTCTCTGCAGCGCATGTTCTCTCTCTCGTCTCCCTCCCTCCTGTTCATGTGCTCACTGTTTTGTGTGTGTCTATACCCCCCCCCCCCCCCCCCCCCACAGTGTGGACATACACACCACCACACATCTTGACCAATCACGTGCGGCTTTAACAGAAAAAAGAGGCGAAAAAAACAAATCAGCTCGCAATCAAGAGCCGGTTCCCGTCGTTCACTTCAAACAGCCGGCTCTAGACCTGGATCATTCGTGAATGACACATCACTACCATGCAGATCCATACCAGTGTTTCACAACTGAAGAAGCACTTTCATTGCAATGTTAAGGGGATATTTCACCCTTACGCCTACTACTCACCCTTATGCTGATTAAGGGTCGAGTTTATTTTGTTAGTCCGAAAAACACTGCTGGAGTTTCACAAGACAACAGTGTTTCAGAATAACCCAAACAATACAACTGTATCGTGACCAGTTATGAAACATAAAAAAACAACTGAAAAAAAGCAAAAACAAAACATAAATGCCTCCATGCTGCTTGTCTGGCATAATCCAAGTCTCCTAAAGTCCTGACATGCTGTTTGCACACTGTCACACCACAATTTTTAGTTAACTTGGCATGTTGGGGCTTTAGGAGACTTGGATTACACCAGACGAGCAGTATGAAGGCATTTTATGTTTTTATTCTGTTGTTTTTTACGTTTGAAAACTGGTCACCGTTCACTTCCATTGTTTGTGAGATTCTGCAATGCTGTTTTCCTGTGGAACTCCAGTGTTGTCTTGCGGACTAAAAGTTAAACCTGCTTTATGGTCTATTTTACTCTTAAATGGGACCATAATTTACAAACTGAACATCATGGTGTATTGAGGAAGTCTTGAAACTAGTGATTTAACCTCATTAGGAAACTAATGATATGAATGTTTACTGAGCTCATAGTGATAAGTTGGGTCATTTTCTCATAAGATTCCATACAATCAGACTGGAGTCGCCCCCTGCTGGCCACTAAACAGAATGGTGGTTTAAAGCACTTCCACTTTGGCGTCACTTTTCAGATTGAGAGGCTCTGTCCAGTATTTAATAAAGAGTCTATGGTCTCATCCAGCTTCATGCAGCTTAGCGCAGCTTCCAGCAAAATTAAACTAGGTGCTTATTTGACATGGAGCTGCTTCTGGGGCGCTTCTGGTAGAATCACAAGCCTCAGGAATGGCCATGATCAGCTCCCACAGCTGTGTCGCAGCTGGAATGCATCGCTGCCATGCCCGGTGGTATCAACACTTTATTAAAGACTCAACCATTATTGAGCACCGGATTTTATTTTATAATATCCAGTAGGTTTAAAGCCTCCTGATTTTGACAGTGGGTTAGATGTTACAGGTTTCAGTAAGTGAAGGCTTCACAAGTACAGTAAGACAAAGTTGTGTGATTTAGAGCATGCTGCGTGTGTCGGTGTGTGTGTGTGTTTTAGAGTGAAAGCAGTTATATGCCACTGTCAATGCAATATGTTTGCCTTCCTCTTTCAGTCTCTCTCCCTGCGTCTTTTTCTTCCTCTCTTCACTGCTCTCCTCCTCATCTCTCCTCAGTGCTCCTCTGGCCTTGGGGCGTCTCCGGGCCCTTTTTTTTATTTTACCAGTGCATCAGAAAAGAAAAAAGGCACTTCCGCTGTCCCTTTAGAGCCTTTAGTTTTTCAGAGGGGCAGCATTAATCTTTCACCATGCAAGCGACGCGAGCCCCGGGCCACAAATGATCTTTTAGTTTATTTATTTCAATATTTCCGCTGGCTCGTCTAACCCTAATTGGTCGCCCGTCGTGCCTGCGAGAGCGCAGGAGCTTATGGGTAAAAACGGAGCCAGTGACAGTTTCACTTAGTGTTGCTGCTGCTGATGTTAAGATCTACCGATGCTCTCCTGCTGTCCCCCCACACATGTTTGATCGTGGCTCTTACATAAGATGCTGATGTAATGGTGGGCAGGATCCAGGCAAGAGAGGAAAACAATGGAGAAATGGCAGGCTGACATACTGGTGGATATTTTATTTTTATGTCACTGTAAAGGCTACAGGGAGTAGAAGTTCTGTAAAATTCAGTTTTTCCCCTACGTGGGTCTTATTGGCCAGTATTACATAAGGTTAGCACAAGACTGTACTCATCATTGTCATCGTGGAGACTGTGGACAAAAACATACATGTTAAAACAGTTTTACAAGTTGTTAAATGGATGCATTTATATGCATTTGTGTAGTCCTCTCAATACTCAAAGATTTACAACAATACTGCCATGCAAGGTGCCTCTGCTCCTCAGAAACCAACCATTCACACACCAATGGCCCTGCCCTCAGGGGCAATTTGGTGTTCAGTATCTTGCCCAAGGATACTTTGACATACAGACTAGAGGGAGCATGACCGCTGATCTTCCGATGAGTGGATGGCCCGCACTACCCCTGAGCAACAGCCACCCAACAGATCCACAGTTCAACACAGTAGTCTTAGGAGGCAGAAATAATTTTGTTGACATTAGGACTTCTAACATTACCTTTGTCAGTATTGTCTTAGTAGTTTCTTTGGCTTCAACACTCATTTAACCTGTTCAACTTGCTGAAATTAGTCTTTCAGAAGATGTAGAGGGCTCAGTTTTAAAGCTAGAGTGAAGATACAACAGACATGAAACTAGATGACCAAGGGGGTCTGTTGGAACCAAATGGAGATGTTCCAATAGAATTATTTCCTTCCCACTACTGATTCTAACGTATAAAATTCCACAGTAATAAATTATGTCGTATTGCATTGGTGCATAGACACAGGTGCTCGTCGATACCATTACCATCTTATTAGGCATCATCTGTGGCATTTTCTGACGCTGGCATCAGTATCAGAACAACCCTAGTGTGAAGCTTGTCTGCTAGCTTGTCGGGAAGAGCTAAATGGTGCTCCAAAGTTAGGCAAAATTTTGGTGAGGGAAAAACTGGCAAAATGGGTCCCTTGATCACTCAACTCAAGATATCTGAATGAAAATGGGTTCTATGGGTACAGACAGACCCACTTCAGGATAATCCCACGCAATCTGGGAGAAAAACATGGGGTCTTTTTTGGACACAGTATAAATGTGTTATGTTTGTCTATTCTATTCTCTAGTAGAGATTAGAGCTGAGACTGAAAGCAGTTTTATTATAGTGAGGGCTATAAACTAGAGATCTGGAGCATTCAGAGGATGGATGAGTTTCTAGGTATACTGACAATAACACATAAGAGTTCGCCCTCCAATCAAAGTAAAATGCAGTTCTTACAGAAATCTCCAAAAGTGTTTGTTTCCAAATCACACCATGGACCTGGTGTTCCTCAAAGTCTTGGTGTCTGAATGTGGTACTTCGGAGAGGTTTTGGACTATTTTTCATCAATTCTTCAGTTGTCAAAAATGGTGAAGTTAAATCTGTACACCGAATGGTATCAATCCAAAAACTACTGCACCAACTTATGAGTCATAACAGAGCGTGGGAACGGCCATCGTATTACTTCAGTCATAAGCCATTAAACTAAACTTTCAAAATTTGAATGAAATCCTAACCAAAACACAATGTTGAATACAGATTTATTACTAGAAAAACTTGCACACAGTGCTGAGCTGCATCTGAAATGAGGCTTTGGTAAAGATTCACTGAAGCTAATTGTATCTATGATTCTTCCATCAAAAGTCCTTTACATTTCCAGTCATTTACATTGCAGCACTGTTTTCCATTATAGATGTTCTCTTCCCTCTGATGACTTCTCCAAAGTTTCCAAAACTTCCGTCTGTCCTAATTAGCTTGCTCTAATCGCATCCTCCAGAGGTCTGACAAACTCCAATCAGGACCTCAGCGGGCCATGGCTGTTCTGCCCTCTGCCTGATCAGAATAGCAGATTATAACCAAGCACAATACTGACAAATCAAGAGTTATCTGGGGACGGCTCTATACATCCAGAACGAGAGACAGAGACAAAAAGTCAGAACAAGACAGAGGGATGGGAGATTCACACAGCCATCCAGCACCTGTACTTTACCATCACTGTGGGAGCACAGTTAATTTGTGATGTATGTGTGACTCGTATATCAAGTAGCACCCTCACTTTTACATTTTTGTTTCTTCAGAAAACAATTAGGTGACATATTAAAAAAATAAAAACATTCTTAAACATTTTGTAAAAAGGCCTATGACATAGAAAAGTACCATCATCAATTTCCAGAAAATATAACAATTTTATTCAAGGTGATCTGTATTGCATGCTACAGCAAAATCACAGCCCTGCACAAAGAAGTCATGCTTAGGTTTAGAGACATCAACTAGGTGGAATCTCAGGGACAAACATCCAATGCTTCCAAGATGACGGCATAGCGAGAGGGCGATATGTCGGGAGCTCCGTACCCTTTGGAGTAGTTTTAGGCTTTATTTATGTCCTTTAGGCTAATTTTATGTCCATTTGTTAGTTATATTTTGTTTTATCGTTATGATTACTGTTCTGTCTTTTACATAAGGGATAATGTAGAGCAAGTGGGTCACTATAGAGAAATAAACCATGACAGGGTGATGCAGGACTCAACGTGAAGCAGAGGGGTCTTTGATCACCCTGTCAGGGTGATACTCGCTCACATTATCCTGCTTACTACATGGCTATTTACTAAAGAAATCAAAAATTTGACAGAAAATGTTGATTTAAATATGATTTTAATGATTAAGAAAAGATTTCATTGCTTCCGCTTGAAAAAATTAGTCCATTATGTTGGAGCATTACAGCCAAAGTTTGTCACACAATAGTACTTGTATAACTAGAATCAGAATCACTTAATGAACAGAGTACACATGAATTTGATTTTGTGATGCAGTGCAGTGGAACAGGAAAAATAAAAAGTTGAAAGAGACTAGCTTAAAAGCTTAAAAAGTTCAAGTTAAATACAAGAATTATATCCAAATAAGAATGCTATTCAAATTGAAAATAAAAGATAGGAGTAATAAGGTACAGTATGAGTTAAGAATAAGAGGTATAGAACTAGTTAAGAGAAATAAGTATACCGCACTCTGCTACAAATTCTAATGACATTATGGGGTGCTGTATCTACAGGTGGGAAGATTAATGATAATTACATATGTAACCAGTGTGACAAGAAACATTCGGAATCTTGAACATCTTGAATCCCTGAACTAAAAAACGATAAAACATTCAACAATTTAAATCTTCGGGGTCAATCTTGGATGAATTAGACAAAAATGGCATGGTGTTTTATTACCTACTGCAACAAAGAAAAACTATGTTGAAAGAATTAAAACTAATGACCATTATTTAAACCTATAGTATTGTTAAATTATTCAGGAAACTCTTTATTAAAGGATTTTGTGACATCCTTAAAAGAAAACTACACATACTGATCAGCCACAACATTAGCACTGACAGCTAAAGTAAATAACTTTAAAGTAAATAACTTATCTTGTTACAATGGGTGGGATATATTAGGCAGTGATTGAACAATCAGTTCATGTTGATGTGTTGGAAGTAGAAAAAATGGGCAGTGTGAGGATCCAAGCGACGATCCAGACTGTGTTTGCTAGATGACTGAGTCAGACAATCTCCAAAACAGTGGGATGCTCCTGGTATGCAGTGATTTGTACCTTGCAAAAGTGGTCCCAGGAAGGACAACTGATGAACCAGTTACAGTCATAGACACCCACACCACACCCAAAGAAGATGGTCTAGTGTTGACGTGGCCTCCAAATTCCTCAGATCTCCATCTGATCAAGCATCTGTAAGATGTGCTGGAACAACGAGTCTGATCCATTGAGGCTCCACCTCACAACTTACAGGACTTAAAGGATCTTTTGCTAACGTCTTGGTCTCAGATACCACAGGACACATTCAGATCTGTGGATTTTGTTGGCTAAAATTATGACTCTTGTTAGCAGAGTTCATAAGCATAGCTGGCTAATGGAGGTTAATGCTTAAACTCCTCGAGTCTGCTGAGACATCGATCTCCAGCAGACTTTTTAATGTTTCTGTTTGACACATACAAGAACCATTTAAAAGGGTCTGAAATATGTAAAGTTACTTAATAGCTGCATATGTGATACAGCTAAAGTTAATGCTAAAAGACTGAGGCTGAAGCTAACTTCAATCTCAGCAGACACTGGTTGGATGGTGAAATACAACACATATATGTATGATGGACAACAAGGAAAAAGAAACGCAGGGACTCGATTACTGCAGCAGACCTCGAGACGGTCACCCAGCCAGATTGGGATCGCCTAAGGAAGAGAGCCAGGATAAGAGCTAAGCTAGCACAGCTTAGACCCATGAATGTGAGCCAGAGAGAGCTCATGTCCTCCTCCTCCTCAAACCCCCCACATGACAAATGCAAATGGAACTGCTGGGGAATAAGCCGTGAGTTTGGCAAATGCAGTGGTATCTAACACCAGTTTGGCTGGAGGCAACGTACCTGATAAAGAAAGTTTAACCCATTGCTCACACGTGTGGTCATGTGATTTACATTTTTGGAAGAGCAGAAAAAAGATGCAGCCGTCCGAACTCATGAGACACAGAGTATTGCTCCTGTTAGGGCCCCATGCACACAGATTAAACATGTAGAGAAATGCAAAGCCTGACAGGCCTGTGGAGCACTATGTATGGTCGCTCATTTATGATTGGACAAGAGCAACTTAGCGATGGGTCAGTTACAATCGTGCAAGTGCAGATAACCTAAATACTGTCCAATGCTGAATTTTCGACAACTGATACCAATGCACAATGTGGGGTTCAATATAGAACTTACCTTAGAGCCTAGATTCTCAAACTGTTGTAATTGTACCTCTGGTGGTGGTGGTCCCTTAGTGGTACACAGAAGAAAGTCAGCATTTTTTAAAAATGTTTTTAAAACACAATACAATCAAAATACTACAAATTTTCAAATGAAAATACATACACCATGACACTACTGAAATATTACTTAAAATAAATTGTCTTTCCTAAATTTGTGTTTCCGTATCAGCCTGTTATGTAGCAATGATTATGCACATAGTGCATACATATATCATTCATGATTACTGGTAGTTATGAGCTAAACTGTGATGGCAGACAGTAAGCAGATATAAAGTGAAGAGACTGAAAATAAATGCCTCAAAAACAATGCAACAGTGGTCAGTGTTCTTGGCTACTGGCTATTTAAGAAGCACTAGTGAACTGGTGACAGGCCCAAACACTGCAAAACAGTAAGGTGGTACTTGGAGCGTTTAATATTTTCTGAGTGATACAGAGTGTAAAAAATTACAGAAACGCTGCCTTAAAGCAAACAGTGACTTGTATGTCGAAGTGTTATTTTCTATGGGTCAGTCTGACATTGAATTACAGAAATTCCAGGCTTGGCTAGCCTTGAATCTGGACTACCAGCATCAAAGGCTAATTATATGAGTTGCTAATTCATATTCAAGTACACAATTTTCTCATATAGAAATTATAACACTAATGAAGATTTATACTGTCATTTACTAATTGTTATTGATATGAAGTTATGGTGCAATCAGGTGACATTGTGATCAGATGAATCAAAATTATTATTACTTGAATATAATTCTAATTACATTAACTGGAAGTCATTATGAGGCTGAGTCTCACAGTTTAACTGCACACATTAACCTCATTCAAGCTCCACTGGCCAAGCCTTTTCTTAAGATATGCAATATAAACCATATAATATACCATACCACCCTTACTGTGATATATGTTACCCATTCCACATAATTACAAGTGCTTTGCCGTATAATTTTAGGAGGTCGTCTTTTGCAGCGGGCTGACTGTGACATGCAGAGGTCAAATTGATTACTGCTGGACAATTGAAACACCAGTATGCCTTTTTCCAAAGACTATTTCGTTTTTCTATTCACAATATGATCCACATGTTGGTATTAACAATCCCCTGCCCCCATCTGATACCACTGATATACACACACACACACACACACACACACACACACACACACACACACACACACACACACACACACACACACACACACACACACACGCACTTGACTGGAAATTAATTTTCAGGCCTGCACAATGTCAAGGCTCACTATCAACGGGAGAGGCGAACCTAATTTGCGTGCTCCTTGTCGAGCTGTTTTACCATTCAACACCAGCCACCATCAGAGAGCTCTCAGGCCTTTGTGCTGCAGCCTTGAAGTGGGTAAATGAAGATGGAAATTGATGATATGTTGTACAGTCATTTTACTCACGAGGGAAAGCAATTTAGCCTGACAGTAAGTGGTGTTGTCTTTCTTTTTTTAACATCTGAAAATTGAAATTCCTATGTCAGAACATTAAAGTCACAAATTAGAAAAAAAAAAAGCTAAAGCATTGTTTGACCGGTACTACCATATTTTGATGCACATAGTGTCAAATAAAATAGTGTAAAATATTTGTGAGACTTGCCTTCTTTGTCTCAGTATTTTTAGGTTTAAAGAAATGTATGTACATACTGATTTGAGTATTCAAAGTTTAGTTTAACTCAAAGACTGACAGAAAGGGACCTGCAAGCATAACTCAATTTAAAAAGTAAAATAGGCCCAAGTGCCTTCAAAATCAGACATGTATGGACAGCTGACCCACAAGTGCTTCTGTTCACACTATATTGGGTTTCTAGGACAAGCAACAACCTCCAGGGCTGAAAAAGTGCTGTCCCTCAAATGGCCACTTGAAGCTGGATCCAAAAGTTACTCAATCCACATAGAGCGCCGTATCAAAAGGGCCAACTTATCAGCCAAAATGAACATTTTTACAGCTTGGTACAAAAAACGATTTTGGTCTCTATTGAGAGCCAAAGTCATACCCTTTCCCATGGACCACCATGGGACCTAACTTAAGAAAAAATATGAGCTGTAAAAATGGAAATTTAGCACAGTATTTACAAGCAAACAAAAGCGCAGACTAAACATAAAGTAAACACACAGGTTGAAACATCCCTGTCAAAAGATATGGAGCTGCAACATCCTAAAGCCAAACATTGCTGAGATCTCTCACTGTTGCCATGGGGGTTGCTAGGGAAATGGCAAAGCCCATTCCCAGAAGCTCAGAAGGGTCAGCTGGGCTGCCTGACCCATCTGAGTCATCTGCCTCAAGGCATCAATGGTATGTGCTTTAATATAGCCAACAGACCGTCTGTGGTATGTGCATTCCTATGGCAACACAAGATGCATCAACAAGATGTTTTCAAAGGAAGTGTGGCAGAGGAAATACCTGGAATGTTTCTATGATGCAGCAAAGCACTTCAGTGTGATGCTACTGCTAGATAGCAGAGAAGAAGAAACTGCAGGCATTAAGTCATGTTTCAGGAATCACTTTTCCATGAATTGATTGATCCTGATTTCCATGCGCTGTTAATGCAAGTTAACAGCACTTAAGAACAGCAAGTTTCCATTGTGTCAGTGGTGAGAGAAATTATTTTTCAATCCAGTTCGAGTTGTCCCACAAATTACACATATAATGTTTCTCAGTTTAAAACTTAATTTTACAAGTCAAGAAAGTTACAACAATATAGTCGCACATCAAGGGGTCCAACTTGTTATTTTAAGTTACATATTGTCTACTCATAATGTTCTGCATAATTAAGGGCATGGCCACTTTGTGTGACAGAGGGGTGCTGCCACAGATGGCTAGCCGCTAGGTAGCCGCATAATTTTTCCACCTAAGCTCCACCCACACTCCAGTTAGTGGAATCAGGCACTGCCAAGATGGTGACAGCTGTAGCCACCATACATGGAATAATGATGGAATTTATGTCTAAGTGTGTCATATTTAGGGTGATTCATTGGCAGAAACATAATATAATATTGATCAGTATGTTGTCATTAGTGTATGATCACCTGAAATTAAAGGACCAGTGTGTAATAATTACAGGAATTTATGTACATAAATGACATATATTATATATAAGTATGTTATTTATTCTTATCAATCAACGTAAACTCATAATCTATATGTTGCCGTCACTTTAGAAATAGCCATTTATAGTTACATACTGTTGGGTCGACTTACGGAGATCATCATCCTGCGCCGTCTACGGCAGCGCAGAGCGGACAAACTGCACTAACAGTGAGTCTTGAGAAGCCCATGGCGACCTTACGTAGACGCCGCATCGTAAACACGGAAGTAGACGGGGAGGATAGACGCCAGTGATTGCTGGCAGACCATTTAGCGTTGTGAACCTTGACTGGCACAGTTTTGACAAATGGAGGATCATACATACACTGTACCAGAACAAAAAGCAGCGGACAGTGAATCCCCATCATCCAAGAAGCGGAGATGCGAAGAAAGTAAACGCAAACATGACAGGAAACAGCAAAAACACGAATCAACATCGGCATAGCATTTACACGATGGAAATCGCTGATGGAGGACAAACGTTTTCACAGTGATGCCGAGGTTGCCTGTTTTCTGCTGGACAGGTAATTCATCCTACACACATAATTGTAGTTTGTTGTGAGACAGCTTTCGCTCGCCAATTTGTCTGCTGACAGCCACCGTACTCTTGGTGAGAGAGGGGCAGTGTCGGGGTAAATCCTCTTAGTTGCAATCTAAGGTTTGAACGCTAGATGCCACTGGAAATCACACACTTCTCCTTTAAGAACTGTTGTGTTTTTGTTACATTAGAAAGAGCCCTGTATATGTACAGAAGCTGCTATTGCACTGTCATGCAGCTACAGTAGCCCAAAATGGACAAACCAAACACTGGCTCCAGAGAGGGCCTTTCACAAGTTTCACAGCCACTAGAGTTTCTTGTACACACTTGGAATGGGAAGCTAATTAGGAGCCAAGCACTGAATGGTACCCTATTGGATTTGGTTGGATTCTTATTTTTTGTCTCTTCCAGTCTCATTTTTGAGGGGCTAATGTGCTCAATGGCTCATGAAACCAGACACACACATTAGTTGTGGTGAAAAATTTTGTCTGATATAGCTTTTGGTGGTGGGAGTGGTTAAATGGCTTGGCCATGCCCTCTAAACATCAACTGCTGTGTATGTTCCACCGAAATACACGAAAATCAGAACTCACATGCCCAAGATGCACAAAAAAAAAGTCTGTAGTGACCCACAGCCTGAACCCAACAGGAAGTCGGCCATTTTGAATTTAGTGGTCAACTCCTCCTACAGAATTCATTATAACTACTTCGAAATCAGTGTGTGCCATCTAGACTAGCTTGTGATCAAAAGTTATTAAAATATTTAGTTATTGTTGAAGGGCGTGGCTGTGGCATAGCGTTGAATTTTGATGTCTCACCATAAAATCCAAAATTACAATAACTCCACCCTGAGCATATCTACATGATAATATTCAGTCACAGCGCCACCTACTGGCAACAAAAAATGACATGTTTTGGGCTCTGAAGTGCTCCTCCTGGCAGGTTGACCACATCCAATTCAAATATAGTCAGAAAGACTTTCATAATACTATATTATGAAGGTTGTGATGTATGTGACAAATGGCTTGCCATGCCCTTTAAACAGCAGGCTAAACAATTTCACCATACTTTTTATTGATGTGATACAAAAGTAACAAAAAGGATTCAAATTGCATTACTATATTATTGTGATGCTTGGATTGGGTTACTTACTACATTTTTAACTGGTAATTAGTAACTTGGAATACCCCTCCCAAAAACCTGCAACTGGTACTGCAGAAAGAAAACAGCTCCTGCATGAAACTGGTCAAAGAAACTTTGATGTTAAACCTTTTTTTAACCACAAGTTGCCATTTAGTTCCATTATATTTGAGAGAAGACAGACATTTTCAAAACTCTGCAACAAATTGGATTTGGAGATGAATGTCAATTTAAACATTTTAACACCAGTACTTTTACCAGTTTTGCTTCATTTCTGTATACAGTTGGAGATGCAGGGAATATTTTGCTGCTCTGTACAAGTGGTGTCTTTAAAAAGAGTGCTAAATGTTTGATGACCACAGCCACACATGCTAACAGCCATGCTAACAGCTATGCTAACAGCCATGCTAACAATCACACATGCTAACAGCCATCCACACTCACACTCATTTCATCTGCAGTCACACACACTCAAACAATTCACATGACAGAGTTTGTTTGACATGAATCTTGTTACTTTGCTTGTATCCTCACTCTGTTTAAATGGAGTGAATACATTCTCACTCTGTGAGATATAAGCTCTTTTCTGTTATATTGTGTTTCCTTGTCTTTGACTTACTGTGGTTGTTGGGGGCGGTTCACTTCCTGGTTTAGCAAATGGTGTGTCTGAGGGGTGGGGCCTCTTAAATCTGAAAGCCAGCTCATCAGACCAAACCATGTGCTGCCAAGTCAGGGGGTGGGGGTTGGGCTTTAGTTTAGTTTAGTTTTTGCCTTGTATTAGCTGTAGTTGGCGTCCATCTTGTTTTCCCCTTGTGTGTTATTTGGTTTGATCTGGTCACCAGTGGTAGACAAAGTACTCAACCCCAGTACCTGAATCAAAGTACAGATACTCCTGGTCAAATATTACTCAACTACAAGTGAAAGTTGCTCAGTCAAAATTTTACTTGAGTTAAAGTACTAGAGTACTTAGTTTTAAAAATACTTAAGTATTCAAAAGTACATGTTTTTAAAAATACTTAAGTATTCAAAAGTACAAATTACAAAGTACATTTTCTAATATCAATACATGCTGTATTGTTTTCATGATGCATTTACAGAAGATTGTAACTCTGAAACCACCTAATGATGAGCTGACTTGTTTGTAGAAGCACTCTGCTAAACAAAGTCTGTCAACTTTAAGGAGTTCTCCAAGTCTGTTAAATAACTGAGATTTCTTTCTGGCTTCGGAGGCAGTATATACATGAATTATGTGGTATTTTTCACTCCAATAAAAACAATCCAACTTTAAAAGCTACCTGGAATAATGAATACTTATAATAACATCTTGAGATTTAATTTTGTTTTTCTCCTGCCGTCACCATTACTGCTTTTTGTTTGAATGACAGAGGGAGAGCTTGCTTGTGCTTGTTAGTGCGCCTGGACGTATTTCTACTTTTACATCAGTCCCATTTGAGAGGAGCTACTGTGATTGGTTTCTTTCTGTGAGGAACACAGCATGTGACCAATTGCATTTTAGAAAAGAAAAAATAGCAACAGCTGACTTCAACGATGTGCTCAGTCAAAAAGTAACAACAACCTTCATAGAAATGTAGTGGAGTCAAAAGTACAATATTTGTCTTTGAAATGTAGTGGAGTGAAAGTCAGAAGTTTCTAAAAAAAAAAACTAATACTGAAGTAAAGTACAGATACTCAAAAAAATTACTTAAGAACAGTACTTAAGTAAATGTACTTTGTTACAGTCCACCACTGCTGGTCACTATGTTCACTGCTGCCTCCACAACAGTTTTGTTCCCTCCTCGGCCACAGAGACAGCTGCTCCATGAAAGAGGCTGTTTATGGACTCACAGGTATGTTCAAGAATTAATTAATGAATTGTACGAAATGTTTATGAGTGTTAATGTTAGAAGTGACAAATGGAGGACACCGTCTTTTAATTTTGTAGCTTTCCCAAATGTTATTGGTTCTCTGGACTGAACTCATGTGAGTATATAAAGTTTTTGTCCAGTCTGTACAAGACAGACTTCATCATACTCTAATGTCTACTGTCATTTAGTTTATTTAAAGTGTAGTTTTGAAGTATTTCATGTTTATGTTGGGAAATATAAAATGTTCCACTATTTCCTGTAGTCCACAATGTCCACATCACCTGTAGCAGCTTTATACATTAATGTCCTGTTGAAACCAGTGAGACCAAATGTCCTCCTTTCTACTGATTTCTCTTGTTTCTCCTACTTTCCTTAGTAGGTAGTAGTGTAGTAACTTAGGCAGACTGAGGTAAATGAATGAGGCAGATTCAGCAAATCTGACTGTTTTTAAAGATGCTGCTGTGAACATAAAATTGTAAATAGTTAACTCTAAACATTAAAAATTTATATTTAGCACATTAACTCCAATTTATAACTTATTTCTTGGAGTCTTGGATCATATATGATTAAATGAAATTGAGGGGAAGTGAGTGAAACCACAAATTTAAAGCCTTCTCATAATAACTGGAATATAACTGTAGTTAGAATTATTTGCATAAGTGTCTCTAACACTGCCTGTTTCACTGACATCAAACATGGCACCTGACCTGTATCAGCTGCTGTGAAAGAAGTCTGAAAGATTCTGGAGTGAAGAGCTGAGCCTGGCAGCCATGTTGGAAGGAGCCAATCAAATAGTTTGAGGGTGCCTCCTGAGGCAGCTGCTGACAGTGGTCATCCTACCTCACTGTGTTTTTTTTATTATTATTATTATTATTTATTTATTTTTATTTATCTTTATCCAACAAATCAAAGGTCAACTTTGCTGTGACATCATAATGTTCATCTCTCTATCAGTCACTGTACTCCTCTGTTAAAAGTTATTAAAAGATTTAGCTATTGTTGTGGCGTGGCATCAAATTTTGATGATTTGCCATGAAACAGGAAGTTGTTGTAACTTTGCACTTTGTGGTAGAATCCACCCCAGACATAATATTTTTGATAAGATAACTGGCCTAAATCATCTACAGGACAATATTTAGTCAGTGTTGTAAAACAGCTCCATTGCACCCCCTACAATATTTCAGTGAAGCAGCCTGGTACGTTTCTTCAACATGTACAAAAATCAGTGGACATGAGTATCATGTCCAGGTGTACATTAAAACCTCTTGAAGCCACAGCCTTAATCCAACAAGAGATCAGACTTTTATGAATTTCATGCTCAATTTTGGTGCTTTCCACATGTTATATTATAACAAACTCTTCCTAGAGAACTGATCAGATTGATTTCTAAATGGGTGTGTGCCATCTAGTTTGTGATCAAAACTTATTAAAAGATTCGTTGAAGGGCGTGGCATGGTGTCAAGTTCTGATGTCTCGCCATGAAACAGGAAGTTACTGTAATTTGAGTATAAATGATCCAATCAGCCTATTCACATATCTGATAAGAGTCCCTTCATGATCATATTTACATCACAGTCAGGAGTGATACTAAGTCTTGTGTAACAGTCATCATCAGATTTACATGAAATTTTTAGTGTTGTCTACACTTAATATACTGGAACATATCATTAATGGTTGTGCTGTAGTGTCACCTACTGGAGACAGGAGGTGGCATCAAACTCTTTTCTGCGGTGTCCAAAACACATGACAATTCAGAGCCATATTGGTGATGGGGTTGTGGCAGGCCCACATCTCGATGAGTGAGAGGGCCCATTCAATGCTGCTTACAACTTTAATTATTTTTCTTCTTTTTTTTGTCCTCTTCAAGTCATTTGGTCATGCTCACAGATATGCATGAAAATTGGCGCACACATATCTCATGCCCAGACACACAAAAAAAAGTCTCTTGGATCCACTGCCTAAGCCCAACAGGAAGTCACCATTTTGAATTTCGTGGTCATTTTTGTTGTTTTCCACATGTTGTATTTGAATGAACTCCTGCTACAGAATTCATCAGACTGACTTCAAAATCATTGTGTATCATCTAGACTAGTTTGTGATTAAAAGTTATAAAAGATGTAGTGATCGTTCAAGGATGCAGCTGTGGTATTGTGTCGAGTTTTGATGTTTAACCGTGAAGCAGGAAATTGTCATACCTTTGGTCTAAATGATCCAACACATCTGCATGACAATATTCAGTCATAGTTACAGTGCTAACTGCTGGCAGCAGGAAATGACATAAATGTAGTAGGCATGTATTTTGTCAAATGGTGTTGATGGCACGTTGAATTAAATCCTACACACTGGTCCTTGTGGTCCATGTTAGGTCAGAACTCAAACATGGCGACTTTGGTCAAATACAAATCCAATTCTAAATGCTGCTAAATCCACAATGCTAAATTTTTCATTGTCTGTTTATGTGAATGAAACAACATGTAAATAAGTCTGAAAGGATTTTAATGTTTTGTCTGTGGGTAAACAAGAGAATTTTCCAAAACATTGGACTGTGCCTTTAACATCCCTCCTACACAGACCACATGCCCCTGTACTGTTGCCACTGGTTTTGTTGACAGAAAGTGGAAAACTGCTGCAGATGCCTATAACAAAGATTGAGAATAAGATGGTGCAACAAAGGCTTGTTTTGCTGCAGAATGCGACATTTTTCCAAATTGACTGTGGATTAAGAGGACAGCAAGAACATTCTTAACAAGAGGGTCACAATTCGCTCTTCTACCGATGACGTGAATCGCCGTTTTATCTGAGATATGGCAGCTATTTAAAAAAAAAAAAAACAACATGTTCTGATTTGTCACATCTTTCAAAAGTTTCCACGTCTGTCTTGACCTTTTCACATCACAGTTTAGAATTCTCCTCCTGATTGTTACCGTTGCTGTTTGAAACTTCAGTGAAAGAGAAATGCTTTTCTTAGACAGGTATCTTACTGTCAACACATTCAACCTTGCAAAGTGTTCTACAGCTGCAACCACTGCTAAATAATAAACTGGGTGTGTTTTATAGTGATGCTTTGTGCTTTTCAGCAAGACTCCAGTTTGAGGAGGAAAATATATATATATATCTCCATCCTACAACTGGATGACACAGCTAATTCTGCTGAAATGCCACTAAATCCTGATCAGCTCTGAGGCTCACGTCTGTTGCTAGCATGACTTCTGACCTCTGACTCCAAGATGGAGAGGGGGAGCCAAAAAGACCAACATCCCCACAGGGATCTATACAGCATCTTAGGAAATTATAAAATACCATCTCCTCCAGACCTCTGTCATGATTATTAAGCTGCACTTCTGACATACCAAGATGCTGTAATCCATAAAATTATAGCTGGAGTCAACAGCCACTCCTAGATAGATAGATAGATAGATAGATAGATAGATAGATAGATAGATAGTTATATGTATACTGACCCAATACCAGTACATTTTACTTACTGACTTTCATCACTAATAATACAATGTACACGATAAAATAACAAATTTGTTATTATTAAAGCACATTTCAACTAGTCATCTGATATCGCAATTCCCACTGTCAAATGTGCAGCACATCTATGTGACACCAATGTAAAGTGAACTGACTAGCTAAGTCAAAATGACTCACTAAACATCAGGGGCTCAAAAAAGAAAATCCAGGGTACAGAGGTCCTCATGCATGAATGTTTTCTAAGTTCTTATTTTCTCTTCAAGATTCTGTGTATTGCATATTATTTGGACATTGGTTTTGGTTTCTGAAAGGCAGGAATGCCAGACAAAGTTTGGGAACCACTGATTAATGGATTTGTACCAGAGCAACAGATATAGAGATGGTGCCGTGATGGACATGTGCACAGCAGATTTATCTGTCTATATGCAGACTGAGTTAACTGTTGTTCTTGTTGGAGAACTTTGGGAAGCACACCACAACACATCTGTGGTGTCTACTACTTTATTTCTAGTAGAAATTAAAGTAGTTCTGGTGATTCTAAAGTAGATCTTTCTGTAGATTCTACTGCAGAAAGTAGTACTGCTCACAACAAGGGCTGTGGATTATCTTGAGTAACAGGGTCATGACTTTTGGACACACAAGATGAGTGCCATTTAGTCCCATCACACTGAAGAGAAGCCAGACATCTCTACAGCAGATGTCTCCAAAACTCACAGCAAAACTATCTAGGTGGGTAAGTAGCACTGCAGGTCTGCAGGAAAATATGTAAATGATTTGGGGTTAACTGTCCCTTTAATACTGGTTAAACAATGGACAGGGATATGTCAGACCTATCATCAAACTCTCACTGGAAGGCAGAAAAATGATGTTGGTGAGATCTTGCAGATGAGGTGCATTGCATTAAATCATTTGGTCTGTGATCTGAACTTAAGACTCTGTCTCTGTTATCTAATCATTTAGATCAGTAAACATTTAAAATGATTGAATTAATAAACAGAATTAAATGATGATATAAATCCACAATTATAGAGATAGGTAAGAGCTCGTTCTTACTCCCAACGCATCAAATGCAGCAGGTTGGTCAGTGCTCCTCTGACTCAAACTATGGAGCTGTTGGTATGCCTGAAGCATCATTTCTAGAGGCGCCCCTCTAGCATTATGGTTTAATGTGCCCTTGAAGTCAGGTGACGTTGTATAAAAAAGCCAGCAAGTCTGTGTTTGGAGGAGGTTGGTGGATGGTAGTTTTGTGTTTTTTGTGCCTTTATTTGGAGAACTACCTGGATATTGCATATTTATTATTGCTAAGTTAATTGTTGAGCCCAGCACATGTAAAACTGACCCTAGAAGTAGTCAGATTTTGAAGTGTAGTGGATCTGACCAATGAATTTGATGTGTTTGGAGTTGGTACATGTAGGATGTGATTATTCTGAAACATGTGGACACCATATTGGTGCAATGACATGAACCCCTGCAGTACAGTAAGGTGAACCCATGTGAGCTGACTAGAGATAAGAGTGTCATGGTCACTTCATTGTCTGAGGACAGTAGTCACAGGCTTGTTGGTAACATTGACTTGAACTGGTGACCCTTTGGTCCTTACAGACTGAGCGACCCCCGTCCTGTAATTTATGATTTTTATATTTTCATTCTTAAACCTTTACTAAGCTTCTGTTGTGTCTTTGTTGTGTCAGAATTCCACATACTTAATTAAACATTTTTTAGCAGTTAAGTATGCATTTGGAGGGACCAAAGCATGCCCAATGCTTATTAAGGTTAATTAATTCTTTTGTATGCACTTATTAACAGTTAAATGTGCATTTAGGGGGTACCTGATCTGAAGCATGAACAGTGCTTATTAATGTTAATTAATCCTTTTCTATGCACTTATTAACAGTTACCTGGGCATTTTGGGGTTATCTGATCTTAAGTGTGAACAGTGCTTGTTAAGGTTGATTATTATGCTAATTATATGAGTCTCTTTAATTAACATTCTTAAGCAGCCTATGAACTGTTAACAAGTTTCTGCACTTCTAAATGTTCTATAAATACATATTAATGTAATAAGCATCTTATAAGGGCCTTATTACTTTTGATTAACATTTATAACATGCACCTTCATTTTAATGGTTAACTCAAAAATCTTCTTAGAACACTTCACACAACTTCACTAATACCGCACACATAGATGTCTCTTATGTGTCCAGTCTTTTGGATGGCCATTGCTTCTCATTTGATTATGAACTTAAAACATATTCCGAGTCAGAGGACACAGAGGACAAAGAAAGCTGCTCTCAATCAACCTTGTTACCTTCTATAGTGCTGCTGTCATCACATAAATGCCCATAGCTGTGTTTGTGTGTGCTTGTTGATTAACTGAATGGCAGCAACCAATTGAGCTGTCCGTGCGAGGTGCGAGGGGTGATGCATTATACGAGTACTCTCTATGATTGCGTCAGTGGCTGCGTGTCTAATGCAGGATCAAACTGACTGGCTCTCAGGGAAAAACGCATCGATTTGATGCCATCATAATATTTCTACACCTCTCAAGTAGTCCTTGAGTAGCCTTGGCCTCTACTGAGGATAATATCCATCAAGTATATATATCCGGCAAGCACGCTGTGCAGTCCTGAAGAACCTAAAAATAGGTCTGTCATTCAGCTGGACACATGGTCGGGACAGTTCATGTCTACAGCACTGTCACAACCTCCTTTTGAAGTCTTTGTCAACAGTAATTTACTGTACCCCTGCAAAGAGACACAAGCTTTTTGGCACACTTTGATACCCAACTGGCCAAAATTTGGAACCATCTGGGTCTAAGTCTCTAGTCAGACCTATGTAGAATCATCACACTTCATTATATTGTCATCACATATGGTTTGCAAGGATGCAAGCAGTGGAAGAGATTCGGCTGTATCGCTTTACACAGTGTGTCAGTAATGATGCTGATTTTGTCTTTCTAGTTTCGTCATGAATCTGTAATGCGAATTTGAATATTACACAGTTTAATGTCTGTAGAAACATATTTCAAACCAGTGCCCTCTACATATTTCCTGTGTATCCAGCCTCACTTTGGGCCTTGAAACCCAGGTCTGAGAAACACTGAGATAATAAACTTGAGTGTAAATTTGCAGCCAATTCAGTGAGTAAAGATTTATTTATACAGCCCAGTATGTCAAATCACAATTTGCTTCAGGGTGTTTTACAATCTGTGCACTATGCAACACCCTCTGTCTGTAAGACCCTCAAAAGTTTAAGGAAAAACTCCCCCTAAAAACCTTTTTAACAGTGAAAAAATCGAAGAAACCTCAGGGAGAGCCAGGACAGACAGGCATGCAACATATGTTATTGGGTGTTTTTGTCTAGTGTAATAGAAGCTTATGACTGATACAAAAATAGAATGGACCTGTATTTGTCCTCAGCTTTGCATCATTTTTTATTTCATCAAAGAGTAGACAAATTTGACAAAAATCTCATCTCAAGGTCCGTTTAGTAGCTAAATGTAACATGATGGACTTGTCCAGGAAAGTCCTTAAAGTGCATCTCCATGGTATATTACATTATCTGTGTAGTGCATCACCTCCCTAGGTCTGTTCACAAAGTTTGCTATGCTGATAGCCAGCTTTATCTGTTCCTAACTGCCTCAGTGATATCTCAAAATGGATGATGGAACGCCACCTTCAACTCAGTCTCTGAGTTGTGAGTCCTTAGACTGAACTCCTGGTGATCCCAGCCAGTCGCAGCATTAGTATCCAGCTCAGCTCTGCTGCACTCTCTCCAACAAAGCAGACTTTGTTGGCATGGTGATTGATGATCAACTAACTTTGACTGTGCATGTTGCATCTGTCACTCAGTCATGTTGCTCGGCACTGAATAACGCCAGAAAGATCAGGTCTTGACGTAGTGTGCTGCACAACTCGTTGTACAGGCATTGGTCATCTCTCGCCTGTAACAGCCTTCTGGCAGAGCTGCCAGTGTGCACAGTAAAACCTCTGCAAATGGTCCAAAATGGAGCAGCACGTCTGGTCTTTGAGCAGCCAAAGACAGCTCATGTCACTCCACTTTTCATTATTCTCCCACCGGCTGCCTGTGGCTGCTCACATTAACTTCAAGTCACTAATGCTTGTCGGTGTGGAGCTGAGTGTTGAGGCACTTATTCTCCAAGGCTTCTCTTTGATCTGCAGAGGGTTGGATTGTACCTCATTTGTGTGTCCCTTTGGACAAAAGGGTCCATCAAATGAGTACAAGTAAATGTGTTGGCAATTCTGGACCTGTACAGCTGTGTACTGGAACAAAACCAAATTTTGTGGTATTGCTTGCTACTACTAGGCAGTAGATGAAGGGGGTAGTTATTACTGGAACCTTTGTATAGTCCAGCCCACTTTACTACCATGCAAACACACTTGAATCTATCAGCTGTAATTGTTGAGAGCCTCCGTCCTCATTGAGGCCACACTGGCTGCTGAAAATAGAATGTTTCCAGAGGCCTATATGACCGAGGTTTGAGTTGACAGAGCCTGAAACTCTTAATTTATAAGCACAAGAAAGGTAAAACACAATGAATAAAGTAACAAACAGAAGAGAATTCATTGCCCAGAGCTGCAAGCATTCAAGGACAATGGTGACTGTACCAGCTCATAAAATCACAGCAATCTCTTTAACTCTGAGGCATGGAGGGGAAATGCTGCTTTAGCTATTGGAGATTGGGGAATCAATATATAAAAAAGAGATGGATAAAATATTGTAAAAAGCTGTAATTTTAGTGGTGCCTCATGGAAGGTCATTAGCTGCTACAATAAAGGCTTTTAAGGCTTTTTCGTGAGATGAATACCCAGAATTTATTGAAAGTTAAGCTTGTCTGCCATCGCACTTCTTCTTCTTCTTCTCACACACTTAAAAAGTCCCTGCTCCTCAGTATAGCGCAGGGATTTTTTATGTGTGTAGGGACATCAGTTGTGACAGTAATGTCCCATAATGTACTCTCTGTGTGTTGGCCTGCTTTGCGCCTCCAGGCGCCTTGTCTGCAAAAGCAGAACCGGCTGACTTTTCAGCCTGTGTGAAGTATTTTGACTCGCGTTGTTTTCCTTGATGGCGGACATAATTCAGCAGTGATGGGAACACCAGCGAGACGGATGGAAATGAAGAGCAGAAATGTGTTTCGGCTCGGAGGGAGGCAGAGAGAGGGATGGGAGATAAAAAATGGAGATGAACTGATAAATATGACAAAGGTCTGGAAAATGGAGCTCCCATGAACAGAGATGAAAACATGGTGGCGTATTAAGATGCATGGAATGAGAAAAATAAATAACAGAGAGACTGACATAGGTGTGAGGAGAGAAGGTGTGAGTGGGAGTTGTGATCTGATGAGTGACTAAGAGAATGAAGAACAAATTTAAATGTTTGACTTTTGAAAACATCATCATCTAGAAATGGTGTGTGATGGCGGGCTGGTAAAAGTAGTCATCGAGTTAGTTCAGCAAGAGAACTGCTTTATTTTATTTGATGGTTTGCACTTTGTATGACTTTTAATTATCATATATTGACAGTGAAACTTCATCTTATTGAGAAAAAGACTTCAATATACTAATATTACAAGAGTCAAATACATACTGTATGTTCTGAAAGAGGAGTTCAGCATTTGGATTAAACTATTTGCCCTGGAGCTTTTGATCTTATGGCATGATGTTCATTTTAAGATTTTATTCTTGACCTTGGAAACAGTAGCCAAGAAAATATCAGCACACGTTTTATTTGGAGATTTGAACATCCACAATTCCATGACAAATCTTCTGATAAAAATCATGTCTGCATTGTCTCACTCCCAATACTTCAAATACGACAAATGGACAGTGGCCCTATGCTTTATTATGATGCTGTAGGTACTCCTTTAGTAGCATTTACTTCTTTGTTTCATATGCTGTAGCATTATAATGTGTGATTTTTGTTACCCAAATCTAACCAGGTACGTTTTATGGCTTTTTTTAAAAAGTCTACCTGGATGTTGCATATTTATTATTACTAACTTAATCACAGAGCCCTGCACGCACAAAATGGACGCTAGAAGAGGACCTATAGTGTCATAGTTTAAAGTGTAGGGCCACTAATCAGGCTGCCAAGTTGTGAGTGATAATGGGTTGATTATGATGTATGATTGAAAGCATCAGAACAGCTACTAAAATGGACAAACTGGAAAAAATTGGTGTGAGTTGCAGAGTTTTGGAGATATCAGCCATAGAGATGTCTGCCTTGTCTGACATACAGTGGGACTAAGTTGGGTTGTGGTGCTCAAAGCACCAAAAAAAAAAATCTGGTTACTTAAGATGATCCACAGACCTTGTTGTGAGCAGTTCCATGTAGGAGCTACTTTCTCTTTGCAGTAGAATCTCCCAGAGCATGTTAATTTCTTCTAGAAATAAAGTATTTCCTTGAGTAACTGGGTCATGATTTTTGGAAAGAGGCACTGGTGCGTTGAGCTCCACAAACCAAGTGCCATTTAGTCCCATTGTATTGGAGAGTAGGCAGACATGTCTACATAGGGTATCTCCAAAACTGCAACTCACACCAAAACTAAAAAGTACAATCCAAAAACATGTATGTTTAGTTTAGGGTAGAACCGTCCCTTTAATGGAGCTTTGAGGTGAGATTGTTTTCTCTGATCAGTTATTACCGCAGATGTTTTAAATCTGGTGTTGATGTCAGATTATCTGTTTTGTAGAGTTGCACAAATTGCCAAATGCAACCCCTCAATCTCTGCTTCTGGCAAGAACATTTAATTAAACAGAAGTCTTTATCCCGGTGCTTCAAGGTCATTAAATGCACCATAAAATTGTGACAGATCTTTGATATAGGCACAAAAAAAATCTATCCCAAGTAACAGCAGTATTGTTGCAGACTATTAGAAATACTGTATTATAGTATATAACACTAGAACAGAGAAGCAGACTGCAAACAAAACCCCAAATTAAGAAAACCTTGTAAAGAAGACTGGAATAGACGCCAGCACTCAGGGGTCATGTCTCATCACATACTGGTGTTAGCACTGACACTGTGCAAACTTGACCATCTTTTCCTTTCCCTAAGTATTTTTACTGTAGTGCTGGTACTTTTGTCATACAGGGTATAAAAGAGTCATATTTCTGTTCAAAATTGTTTTGTTCAAAATTGTTTTGTGAGTTTAGATTACACTAACGTTGTCTGATCTCCAGCTTTGTCTGGTCTCTGTCACTATTACTTTCCATGTTGTCCTCAGTCAATACATTTCACCACTAGTTTTTGATTTCACTTAATTTACACTTCCTCTATGGAGAGAAATTCCTGCCAAAACCAATCACAGGTTGTTTTAGAGTTACCTTCATGCGGACCTCCATAGCTCCTGTTTTGTGACTCGAACCTATGCAATAGATGCATCAGTACATGAACACAATCTCAACTGCAGATATGAATTCTCTTATGTAAATGACATATTCTTCTCTCTCGTGGCACCACCCTCTGTCTCATCTTGTCTGTTTTCTCCATGTGTGCTAATAAATTCGCTGGCAGCGGGCCACAGCGAAACATTAGGTGAGAACACGGGGAAGGAAGGCTGACAGGGGGTGAGCACCAATGAGACAATGTGAAAATAAGAATCACAAAGGGGTGACAACATGTCGACGACAAGTGAGGATCTTTTAATTGCTTGTGATGTGTTTAATTGTGACCGACTTCTGACATTTGTGTTCTGTCACAGAAATAGCTTTTCATCACTGTAGAATCTACAGTTTCAGTAAGTTCATGAGTGTATAAGTATGTAAGTTCAAGTGTTGGGTGTGGTGAAGTGAATAAAGTTAGGTTTTCAATCAAGATTTGAACTGAACATGCTTCTTTAACATGTAATGGAATGTCATTCCAAAGGATAAGAGGCACGGTAAGTAAATGCTCTCCATCCAACTGATATTTTGTGACGTGGAGGAATGACCAGGAGGAGGAGGCTTGTGAGAGTGAAGAGGGCATGGTGGTGTAAATGTTGTGATTAAATCAGATAAGTAAGGTGGTACAAGTACATACAGTGGCTATAAATTAAAAGAAGAAACCTAAAATCAGCTCTTCTGAGCTCTTTTAGCTCTTTCCTTTGCTGCACAAACTAATCAGTAAAGAGAGGCCAGAAAGGGTTTCTATGACATGTTTTTTTTTTTACATTCTGAATAAGGTGAAGACTTCTAGTAACACAAATATGAACACCTGAGAAAAGGGCATCAAAATAATCCATTCTGGACAATGGGGGCAGCCCCATGTACTGAGGCTGTCGGTCCTCTGCAGTGGCCCCCCATTCAACTCCCAGCCCATTTGCTGCTTGTCATCCCCTCTCTCTCTACCCTCTTTCCTGTCGCATCTTCAGCTGTCACGATGAAAAATAAAGGCAAAAGCCAAAAAAATAATCTTAACAACAACAACAAAATAGTCTTGATGATACATGGATTGTGGTTTCAGAATGACACAAAGATAGAATAGATCAGATTTTTGCAATATGGCTAAGATGACAAAATGTAGTTTTGGTAATAGCCTTGATATGATGAAATATCAGATAAGAATGGTTGAACTTTCAGAAATAATACAGCCATCGATGGTAATACTGAAATTCTTAAATGAGTTTGTTGGTCAACCCAATAACAGTTCATTAGTAGTCTGACACACCAGATGCACATTGGAGGTATAAGTCCTGCCAATGGCCGCAGTATCGCAGTGTCCACTATCTGCATTTTCAAAGTCCCCAGAAAACAAGAATAACCTCTAATCGGCAACCTACATGCTGAAAAGAGCAAGTTCACTCCTGGAGTATAAACAAGCTAACAGCTGTTTGTTTGTTTTTTGTAGTGATATCATCATTTTAATGCCAGGGCTCACCTCCTGATGTGCAAATGTTCCACAAAACAAGTTCCTCCCTGACACTATTTAGCAGCGATACTGTGGCAGTATCCTGGGCTTAACTCCGCCCAAGAAGTTTGTGATTGGTTTAAAGAAATGTAAACAAGGTGGGGTGTTTTATCCCTTATAGCAAAATGTGTATGCGTGGAGCTAGACCTTTCTCCAGCACTGAGCACTGTAGAGAGTGGTCTGGTTATACAAGACTAATTCTTTAGAGGTATACATATCAGTGCAGTGATGAAAATTAACACTGTATTTGCAAATGATGTCACCAAAGGAAAACATATACACCAAAGTTTACTGCAGAAAATTCATAGATTGAATTATTGTAAATTACACTTTGAGTTCTATTTGATAAATGAATGAAAGGAAGCACTGTTTCCTGGATACAGATATGCTTCTCTAAGCAGCGTAGAAGTATGATGTGTTGCAGGGTGTCAAAATGATGATTGTGTCTATGTTGGACACCCATTTTGGTTTGTACAGAACTTCAGTTTATCTCGGTTTGACAGTTGAAGTTTGACTACTGTACTTTTGGTAAAGTAAATTAATAAATTCAATTAAAGTCACTGCTACCTTTCTTCCGTTCTATAGCCTTAGATGAGAAATCTTGGCAGGTTTGAATGTTTCATTATGTATGAGGTATGGTGCTAAATTAATGTATTCTATGTAATCATTGTATTCTCATCCTCCATTAATTGAGTCACTTTAAAAGGGTTGAGCATTAATTAATAGGGATATAATATATATTGAACATGTGGTAAGTAGAGATGGTTAGATAAATATCTGTGCTCCATTTTCTTGTTTTATCATTTTACTTCAGCTCTTTACTGTGTGTGTGTGTGTGTATGTGTGTGTGGTTTAATAAGTATGCTGAACCGGCCTCCCTCCCAGTCTGCAGCTGTAATGGAATGACCCAGCACTGCTGACAGCACACTCCACTAAAATGGGGCCCCGTGCACATCTGCCACTGTAGTCCTGCCACATAATTGTTCAATTTACTGTACAGCCAATATCCCTGTGCTGTAATTGAATATGACTTTGTCCTGTTTGAGTAATCTCTTCGTTTCATGCCGTGACCCCTCACTGGAGAGCGAGAGACACAGACTGAGAGAGGTGAGAGTGAGAGGTGAGTAAAAGGCGTCTTGTGTAGATAAAGCATGTAGGTCACATTGAGCTGCCGGGCTTCTGCCAATGAGATTTTTGCTGTTGACATCATCGCTCGACTACACCACCATCAGACAGAGAGAGGGAAAGGGAGAGATTTCTTATTTGAAATTACTTTTAGTACATCAAAGGAGACACAAACACAAGCTACTTAAAGTCAGTCAAAAGTGGCTATTTTAGTCCCAGTTGATCTGGCAACAGAGCCACTAGCTCCTGTAACTGGGGTTTCACAGATTAGTTAACACTGTAGACTAACCTTTCATCTGTAGTTTTAGCATGGTGCAGTAATAATGCAGTGGCAATGCATCTACAGTACAATAGATATGCAGCTGGGGGCGCTGTGGGTATTATTGTCATAGTTGTCATGTGCGACTTTAACACTGTGCAGTGTGGGGCGCTAAAGCAGCTACTTTGTAGTCTGTACACACAGTGGCAGAATGTTGATCGCGCCTGAAAAGTTGAGCCCAAAAAGGCCCGAGCCTGACAAAATTCTGTCCGAACCTGACCCCACCCCTCATTAGCATACTTTAGCCTGAACCTGATTACAGCCTGATGTTTTTCTTAACAAACTTTCCTTTATGTACCAACCAGTAGGAGTTTTCAGTGACAGGGACAATACATGCAGGGAATTTGAAGTGGTAACGACAAAATTGTGGAAAAAAAATACTACTGCTGATAATAATAATAACAGCCCCAGTAAGCCCAATTAATATATGAGAAATGCAGCCTGACCCAACCCAAACCCTTTCGAGCGCAGATCTCAAGCTCTACACAGTGGAATAACATCTACCACCATGAGCCTTCTTGATGGTGTTAACATTATGTTCAGTAAGTTTTGCATTTGTCTTTACATGAGTAATTTGGCTAAAATATTAGATAAAATTATCAACAGTATGTGAAGAAATAACAGTATTAAAGTGATGAACAGATGTCTTTATATTGTGTTGGAGCGATGGGTATTGAAGTTGAAGTAGTCTGCTAGCTTTGGCCTATCCTGTCTCTGAATTCTACTTTGTACCTCAAAAGGTGGTAATCTGATGGGATAGCTCCTCTTGGTCTGGTCCTCACCTAAACCCGCTGTGTCTTTGTTGTTCCTGGTGGTCACAGGCCTGATTGTAGCTGCTGTTAATCCCCTTGTTGCTGTATTTTCTGTCTTCAAACTGGGGTCAGTCGGTCCCAGAGGATGTGTTTGTTCCTGCTCTGGCCATGTTCACTGGTTGGTTGATGAGCCCAGTTCTATTGGCTGCTTGCCCGGCTTCAGTTCTGGTGCCCAATCCCAGTGCTGCCCCCTGTCAGCATTTCCCACTGGGTCCCCCTTGTCCCGGACCAGGAAAAGTCCTCTTCCTGTTGGTCCAATGCTCTTAGGCTGGTGGTGTCAAGACAAACACTGCCCTTGTGCACCAAACTCTTAGTCCAAGCAACATACAGTTGACTCTAGCAGCATGGCTAGCTTAGCTGACTACCTAATGGCAGATACAGCTAGCAGCAGTAAGCAGGTATGTTGCAATCTATTTGAACTTGGTAGTTGGAATTTCCAGGTTCCCGGGTGGAAATTTCAACTGGAAAGACTCCTGAGGGAGGCTTTCCAACTCAAAATATGGAACAAACACCGACCTCCAAATCTGAGATGGCTGCTCCATGCATCAACAACATGAAGACAACATTTCTGTCTTTTGTGTCTCATTAAATAAGTCATGCACACAATCTATAGTGTTTGTATGTGCAATACACTTGCACTGTCATTAAGCACAAAGTTTTTTCCAACTTGTTGTAGTAGAACGTGGTCAATTTGGTGTGATATCAATTCCGGCTTGGACATGATGACTTCTAATATGCTTCTCCCCGTTTTTGTTCAATTATATTTATTTCAATAAACCAGTAAATTCATTCACACGTTATATCTGACCTTGATCTTGTATTTAAGGTAATTCAGAGCTTTTGTGATGGTCTTCTAACAACCAAAGGTGGACATAACTTTGGCTGTTGTTCGACATTTTTTGAACAGTCATTCTCTAA
Source organism: Lutjanus erythropterus (assembly GCF_056507025.1). Lineage (NCBI taxonomy): Eukaryota > Metazoa > Chordata > Actinopteri > Lutjaniformes > Lutjanidae > Lutjanus > Lutjanus erythropterus. The sequence goes on from NC_139318.1 coordinate 2,144,740, forward strand.
TTTGTGCCATGCTAAATAAACAGAAGTTTCTTCAGGTCAGATGAGTTTGCAGGCAGTTTAATCCAATGAAATCGAAGCTCATTTGTAAACAGCTTCTCAGAGCCACTCGAGGACACTAGTTAGTTTTTAGTTACATTAGTTTTGACAAAAGTTGGTCATAGTTATTGGGTCAAAAAAATATGATAGGTCTACTACTTTTTTGCGAGTAGCTGATGTCTACTAAAATGCAGCAAGAGGAGGTTTGCTCTCAAGAGTAACATATTTTAACAAGCTTTTAGTCAGTCATATCTGGCAGGAGCACACACAAAATATTCTCAGTCATCTGGCCTTCATCAGTGTGTGCACATACATGCATACAATGCACAGCCAAAAACCTTTTGTATGTTTTCCAGCCAGACGTGACTGAACAGAAGCTCATTAAAAGATATTGCTCCTGAGTGTGACCCTCTTCTTGATACATGGATATATGCAATTAGGGAAACGCACCAGGAGGTCGGAGCGCGGTGGTGTCCCTGCAGATAGTTAGGGCATTCATGACTGCTGCTGTACTGTTAGTGGTTACAGCAACTGTGTTTTCAGCACAGTTTTGTTCAGCCTCTGCCCTCAGGGGTAAAGAAGTTCTCCTCCCAATACCTGACACTGTCTTGTCTTTCACATTGCATCTATTATATTAATGCAAAATGCAAAGGAGTCCTCAACAGTAACAATATATAGAGAGGCCTTTCTAAAGTCTAAATAGACTGAAAAATGATGTAATCTGAAAACAACAACAACAACAAAAAACATCAAATGTTGTGTTTGATAATTAAATCTGAATTTTAATTCTAGCTTTAAAAGGAACTGGGACAAAGGTGAAATAAAACAAAAGAACAAACAAAGCAACAAGCAGCCCTCCATTTCTGTTTCTGACAGTTAAAGGTTATTATCCCTCCACTGTAATCAAATATGACTTTGTCCTGCCCGAGGGATGTCTTTGTTTTTGCTGGAGAGAGAAAGATGAAGAAAGATTAAAGAGGGGGAGCACATTCTACCTTAAACCTGAAATTATTTTTTTGGGGCCAAAAAAACACGAAATTAAAAGCTGCACATGCGTTAAAAACAACATAAAAAATATTAACAATCCCAGTTTTAAAGCTGCATTACAGCACAACAAGATGTAAACGCAACATACATATATCATAGACACCTTATAGAGTTGATATGGGAAATGTGTTAGCATACAATTTACACATCCAGCACACAAGGTTACAGCGTTAATTTATTTATTGTTTTAATAGACGGTTGTATAACAAGATGCCAAGTGTAGCTTCCTTTCTGCCACTGGTGTACTAGAGGGGGGCAGGAGAGGTGACAACCCCCAACTGTGCCCCTGTGTATGGAATAAACACAGCAAAAGTACTCTTTTGGTCACCCCTGTGGCAGATAAAATGTGCCCCCTATGGTGCCCTTCCAGTGGACAAAATGTGGTCAAGTGCCCTATAGGATGCCTTTCAAGTGGAAAACATGAAAAAGACATGAAAATGTGCCCTCTACACTGCCTTTTTAGTAGCAGAAAGTGATGAAATGCCCTCTTGGGTGGAAGTGGAAGCCGCATAATAAAACAATTTTAATCTAAGCCAGGGAATGGAACTATTTCACCATAACTACATCATAACCTTCAGTGCGCCAGTGTCCCACTGCATACAGCTGGTGCCCTTTTTATTTTTTCCACCACTGCTTTCTGCTACTCACAAAAACAAAAATTCTATACAGTACATGTGTAGATAAATAATTAGTCATAAAATGAGAATGAATTTTGGATTCTCAGCCTGAGGGAAGGAGCTGATCTGAATGCTAGTTGTTAGTGTTTGAGGATACTTCTGTATCTCTTGCCAGATGACAGCTGGGTGAACAGTCTGTCACTGGGATGGTAAGAGCAACGTTAACATTAGTTGTGTGTGTCTCTAGCATGTTAGTTCAATTCTCCTTTTATCTCTCCAACAGCTTTTAACTTTTGTAGCTGTAGCTAGCTTCCATCCTTTAAAACAATCTCCATTTTTTTTACTCCTTGTCTCCTGTAAGGCAAGAAATGTACAGTATTTATGTTTCATTTGTTTTTTTTTAAGTATCCTCTTTCCCCTCCATCTCCTCGTGTTCAGCACTAACCTCATTTCTTCTTTCTCTAAGAAGACACTGACCTTTGGTGGTGAGTGGAACAGACAGACAGACAGACAGACAGACAGTCAGACATGTAGGGCAGAGAGAATTGGATTCCTCCTGTCTTGATTGCTCTTCTCTTGTCCTGCCTTTAACCTCATTCTTTTTGTTAGCCTGCACAGCTCACACTCTCACACACACAGATTATGATGAACTACATAAGTAGCAGTGTAATTGGGCTTTAGATAAATTACGTACCTGTGGTCTAATTTTACATCCCTTATTATTTCAGATAAACAACGTCAACAATCCTGTTCTTTAGTGTGTCAGAGGAGTGTGTCAAATATTCTATCAACCAATGGCCGTCCAGAATTTATTGTGCTCTACTCACTTGTTTAATGCTGTATTCAGGCAGGCAGGTTGTCATCTGTCAGCGGTAAATATGTTGTCACAAATTGGACCAATGAAAAGTAACCCTCCTCCTTCCTCAGTGTCTGTGGCCAATAAAAAGGTCAGCCCTGACTGCAGTCAGGAGTCCATGTGAACATGAAATGTGATTTGGTGAAAATGTTAGCTGCTAATTTGATCCTCACAGCTAGAGGTGCTAGCATTTTAGCATCAATAAATCATTAGCACATTAATTTTCACACATTAGTATAATTAGTGTGAACAAATGAGGCCATTGATGTGGAGACTGGCAGCTTCTGCCAGTTCTCTACTGCTGCATCTTCCACTGGCTGCTCTTTGGAAGTGTTAGTGTCCATCCAATACAAAATCATCATGCTAATAATCACTGATGGATTTTATATTTCCATAAAGGATGGCTGACACTCAGCAGAGACAGGTGCTGTGGCCTTACTGCAAGTTTTTAAAAGCAGAATCTTTTTTTAATCTCATATTTATAGCTTTTTTATTATTTGAATGCAAATGCACTTTAAATATACTGCTACAGGTGTAGTAGCTCCTTTAGAATATTTCTTTTGTTAAATGACCATGAAAGTTGTAAAGAACAGTTGGACAGGGTCCAGGGAGACCACACTCAATTGAGATCCACAGATAAAGGCAGTTGATATTCACTTTCTGCCTTCCTCTCACTGCAGATGCCCAGTTATTACTGTAAAATTGTCAGCTTTCAGTGTCTGAAATAAGTGTAGTTATTTCCATCCACAGTGGTGGGAGGAGAACTCACTGTCCTAAACGTATACTATGCAATGTATAGAGTTAAACAAAAATGCCTATGGAATATAATAGATATAAGTAACAAAATAAGTTAATGCTCCAATCAGAAAAGACAAAAGAAAGGTCAATATCATACAACTGCAGGTCTAAAAATTATTATGATTATTATCATATAAGTGCTACTGTACTTTTGCAATTAAAACTTCCCTTCTACTTTTATTATAACAACAGGCCTTTTTAAACCATTTTATTTCACCAACAAATATCCTTTACTATCGCAGCAACAAGAAATATCCCATAGGTCTTTTTCATCCATTAGGTCTCATTGGAAACTTTACAATAATGTGTGGCCTGACTGATTGGTTCATTTTCTACACTGGATGTGTGTGTATTTCATTCATCAACATAGCATGCATGCAGAGACACAAAGAGAGAGTGGTTATGCAAAACAAGAGCTTTTTGTTTCTTGTATTATTTCCTTTTTATTTTTCTTTCCACCAAAAAAACATGATAATATAAAATTTGTCTTTGGAGGTGCAGAAGGAGATTTCTGTGACTGTGAAGAAGAGCACAACTGAGCCTTTGACATCTGGAGCACTGACAGTTTGGATTTAGCTTTGTTTGTGCTTAAAGAAATTTAAGAAGTTTGTCACGCCACAGAAGCATGTGTTATTAGCCACCCAGCCAAATATGAATGATTAAAAAATGCCAAGTGTTTAAAATTAGGTCTCAAAATCATGAAAAAATATACCTTTTTCTCTGCTCTGAAACTCTGACACTGAGACAACAGAATGGACACACCTCCAAACACCACTGCAACTTGAAAACAACCTGAAACATGGACACTGTGTCTAGCAGCTTTATTGGACATGGGTCCAGACATGATTAAGCCAGGATGTTTTTCTTTCTTTCTTTTTTTTTTCTTTCTGTGTCGGGTTGTTGGAACAGAAGTGAGCTGAAGTGAACTGCTGGGCTGATTTGGACTAAGAGAGTTACTAAGAAAGTCTTGTTGGTGCTTTTGTAACTGACTCTTAGGGAGGGTGAGGGGAGGGGGAGGCAATATTGTTCCTGTGTCGGTTGGAGGGTATAGTGCTGGGGGACCATGGCTCTGGCACATCACCGAGACATGTTTTAAGTGCACCCAAAAAATCCTGAACACAGACATTGTGAGCAAGAGTCTAACTCCACAATCAAGCACTGCATAGATCTCAGTTTTTTCATGTTTTTAGTGACTATTGTGTAACGTATAATGTGTTCAGAAGAAACACTTCTTTCTTTACATGATCTTTAAAAAAAGAAAAAAGGACTACTTTTTTAGTATTGTAAACTATTTTGGGGAGGTTCTGGATAGGTTCTGGACACAAAAGGATGCCTAGGTACACTGCTTACTAATTGCCTTGTAAGGCCTTAGTACTTCACCACATCAACTTCAAATTTGGCACACTTCTGAACAAGACATGAGGGAACTGTTTTACATTCATATTTTTACATGAGAAGTTTCTAAGCATTAAATAGATGGATGTAAAATCAGGATGAATAGGCAAAATTAATTCAAGAGAACTGACGTAGCATAGACCTCATTTTAGGTCAGTGGCAATAATTGAAACCCTTAACTGGCCATTAAGCCTTGATAAAATCACCAGCTGGTGTCCTGTTTTATTTTCTGAACTCCAATGGAACCCTGATACTGGTGCTGGTGGTAGGGGAGTGCTGTAGAGAGAGTGTTGTGGTCTTTGACCTGATTGAACTGTTGCTCAGCTCCATCAGTAATGGATTATGTTGTTTGCTGCTTTCTTCCTCTTCTCCACCTCTGCTGACCTCCATCACTGACCCCTCGTTCATTCCTGTGGCTGGGGAGGACAGCGCAATCAAGTTGAGCGGATGCTCTGCCCCAGTCCCCCCATCCCCCCTCACCCCCTTTCCTCTAGCACCTCCCCGCTGCAGGCGGAGGTGGATGGATTAGCTGAAACGGCCGGCGTTTCTGAAACTGATTATGGTTTACTTAGAGCAAGCGGCGTCTACTTCGGGACCATTCTTCATCACTGCACGCTGATAATATCCAGCCACCACACACAGCGACACACTCGAGGGACAGCAATTGTATGTATGTGTGTGTGTGTGTTGTACTTTATCTAATGCTTCCCCCTGCAGCGCTCTGTGTGTGCGTGTCGGCCCGAGAAGATCCAGTGCTGCTGTGTATTGGGAATGAGCGTCTTTCTCTCCCGTTTGTGAATTAATTTTCTATGAGCTGAGAGTCGGATTTGAACTTAATAGGGACTTAGATGTACACTCCTCCTCCCCGTCTCTTTTTATTCCACATCCGTACTGCTGCACATCACTCACAAACTTGTGTGTGTGTGACTGTGTACGCTCATTCCTCGCTCTTTGACTAATAGTAAGCCAGGCTACGCCCTAGGCCTCCTGTCTCATCCATCCGAGTGTGTGTCTGTGTGTAGAAGTGTGTGTGTGTGTGTGAGATAGTAGGCTGGGGCAGGACGCTCTGTCTCATTTATCTGCTGTTGACGTTGAGTGTGATTTCCTCTGCTGAGGGGAAGCGATGCCCCTGCTTATTAATTATGCCTGAAATATTAAAAAGACTCCATCAAACATGAATTATTAATTCATTTGGCCCAGATCATCTCGGCTAAAGATTTCCAAGACTTGTCATACATCATCTGACGAGGCCGTGACAACATTGCACTAGTGAGAGGCAGGGTGTTATATCCCTGTAAACACAAGGTATGTGTGTATGTAAGTGTGTGTCTGTGTGTGTGTGGTTTGACAGAGAGTGAGAAATTACGCCTCTGAGTGTGTGTAATACAGACTGCTTTAGAAGACCTCTTGATTCATTTTTCGCTGTAGTTTGATTAGCAGTTTTTTTGACCTTGATAATACATCTAATACTGTCACCTAGGAAGTCCAGTCAAGTCAGCTTTATTTGTATAGCGCCAGATCACAACAGAAGATATCACACAGCACTTTTATAAAGAGCAGGTCAGACTGTAATCTTTATTAAAGTATTTACAGAGACTGAAATTCCACCATGAGCAAGCACTGTGGGACAGTAAAAGAAAAAGAAAAGGAAAAGCATCCTTTTAATAGGAGGCTGCAAGTTTTTGATGATTTTTCAAATCATGATGATCTAGTCCACAGTGTACTTAGACTGTACTCCCTGCTCCCTTCAGGGACTGTCAGTTAAAGGAACACTCTTGACAAAATACCTCTATTTGGAACACCTTGCAGTGTCACCGATGAAGACACAACTTCCTCTGTGCGTTACCCTGGTAACCCAAACATCTACTGCGGTGGAAGGTGGAAATTATATCCAACTGAATTAAAATACTGATTGTATTGAAAGAAAAACAGACACTATTAAAAAAATTGTAAACTTGTAAATACATGTGATTTGATTAATTTACCAAATGTGCTGTGTTATTCCTAAAAAAGATTAATATTATACAGATTTACAGATTATTAACATTATGTCAACTATTTACAGACTATTAACATGTCATATTTATATATGTCCTCCTTTATAATTAAGACAGGTAATGTTAGTTATAATGACAATATTTACAGACATATGTAAACTGAAAATATATTTATTAAGTAATAAATATTTTTGTTTATTTACTTAAATTAATAATTTTGCTGCAATGACTTATGGGTAATCTTGCTTGTCAACTTCCTGCAAAGTGAAAAACTGTTGTTCAGTTCCTCTCTACATTGTTCACTGTTTCCTCTGAACTAAGAATGTTGTGTTCATACTATTTGGAATCGCATGGCTGAACCACTGTGTGGTCCACCTCGCAGTGAACTTCGAGCCGATTGGAACCCTATGTGTCACCCCTAGTGAGCTGCCCAGGACTGGAAGCAATGCTGGCTAAACTTGGTCAACAGTGGAAGAAACAGACTTTCCAAACACTCACCCAACTCTGCTTTAAATGATTATTAGCAGCTATTTCTAAAAACTTTTCAATTCAAGATTCTTTTAAGTGCATTAGCACACAAATGTATCTGAACAGTGACATTTCAAAAGACAATGGCCCTCATGCAGGAGCCACTCTCACAAACAGATTTGGTCTCAGGTACACAGGGTTGCATGATGAAATGAAAGTTGTAGTCCTTTCATGTCATGAAACATTGTTTATCAACTGTGGCTGTTTGTGCACAAAGCATTGTGGATGTTTCTGGGATGGTTACACACTGAGTCCAGCTGATCTGAGTGGGTGGTTGAAAGATGCTGACTGCACTCTTGACCATCTCTCTTTGATCCAAACTTCAGTTTCTTTTTCCATGCCTTTGAGTGTATTTCTGTAGGTAGATCGGTGATACACTACAAGAAAAGCTCAGCATGTTCTCACCATCATCATCATGGTTCAGAGATTTTTTTTCTGACTTTATTGGTATATTTCAGAACAGTGCAGTAGCTTTCAGGAATATTCTCTGACTCTGACAGCAGCCTCTGGGTCTTTCTCTGTCCATCACCTGCTGTAGGCTCTAATATTATCCTGTCTAATATCTCTGTGACTGTCACATCCTTTTCACAGCCTCTCATATTAGTCATGGACTGCTTTGCCTCCGAAAGATATTTTTTAGTGTCTAACCTCACGGTGAATCATTCTCTCTTTACATCTGTCACGATACAGCACTGCTCTGGTGACACATCTTTGACAGATGTACTATTAATATTTTCTAATTGTTTTGGCTCCTCTGATACCACTGCACTGACACTGCTAAATATGTTTGCTGATTTCTGACTACAGGACATTTTATTCTCATTTTTGCATTTGAAATTGTCCTACAAATGGAGTGGAACAGGTTGCCTTATATGACAATTTTAGGGGCATCGGTGTTCATCATCAGTTAGTGATATTCACCAGGCTGAAACAAGTTTGTTCAGGTCAGAGAGTTTGGTGAATCTGACTTGGAACAGTTGTCAAGTCTCACAGAATGAAAGTAGAAAAAGTTTAGGATAAGACACTAAGCCGAGGTCCTGACTCACTCTACTCATTAAAGATCCCGTGGCACTTATCACAAAGAGTAGGGGGCTCCCTGGGGTCCTGGCAAAATTCCCAAGCTGGCTCTCTCCATCTGGCCACCTAATCACCCCCCAGTGTAATTGGCTCCATGTCTCCCTCCCTCTGCACCTCAAACTGATGTGTGGTGAGTGTTCTGGGGCATAATGACTGCCATGCATCACCCAGGTGGGTGCTACACTCTGGTGATGGTTAAGGTGAGTCCCCCCCACCCTTCACTCTGAAGCACCTTACATATTCATCATAATGTGGAATATAGATGTAATCCATCATCATCCATCTAAAATATAGATTGCAACACAGTATTATACACATTACATTTTTCAAAACAATTACACTTTAAAACTGACTGCTCAGATCATTTACAGTGTAATTGTTCTCTTTTTTTCTCTGGAAATTTATCTTGAAATAGTAAAAATGCGTATATGATATCAAAGTCAAGTGTCTCATTAAGCGACCACAAAAATGAATGAGTGAATATAAACGCTCAGAGCTGTAATTTCAAGTCAAGTTAATTTTATTTGTATAGTGCCAAATCACAACTGCGTCATTTTTTCATTTAGAGCAGATCTACTCTGTGGTCTTTATCTTATTTACACCCACACAACAATTCCCACCATGAGCAAGCACTGAGGCAACAGTGGTGAGGAAAAACCTTGTTCTAACAAGCAGAAACCTCAGTTGGAATCAGAGTCTGTGGTGGAGCCTGCTGCTGTGACTGGTTATCAGAAAAACCTAGTTCAAGAAACAGCTGATTTTGCTGTTTAGACCATTTTTCAAGACTGTGTAGGTGTGGCAGATCACGTCTTGATTGACATCTCCCTCAGGAGTACCCAATGTACTGCTGTGGACAGGATCCATGGCAAAATGTATCTTAGAGACTTAAAAGAAACAGTTTTGTTAGTTCAAGTGTACATTATATTTAGAATATTTTGACATCTTTACTTTACAGACAGCCTTTTCTGAAAGGAAACTGAAGCCACCATCATTCAAATCCACCAAACTCCATCAACAAAATCACTAATTTTAACTCCCAGAGCACAGGAGTTGCTGGTGTGCTGCTGCCTTGATCAGTTACTTTGTCTGTGTCATTGTGTGTACAATTTCTTTGTCAAAGGAGGCTGAAGTGGCTTCAGTTCCTCATTGCTGAGTTGACTCAGACTCAGAGGCAGATTAAGCAGAAGCAGAGAGATTTTGCTGCAACCTTTCAGTGGAACAACTGACTATAATCATGATTTTTTATGACTGGTTTGCAAAATTAATTGCATAATTTTCAGAATAAGTGTCTAAACATTTCAAATCCAGTATCAGGAAAGTGTACCAAAACCTAAATGTTCATATTTTGAATTTGGATTAAAACTAAATTCTAATACTTTGTAGATGTTTAATAAAATGTAGCCTACATAAGACCCTAAATTAACTTATCAGGCATCAGCTGCTGCAGCTCTGAAGGAAAAATATGCAAACAATTGATTTTATAATGCACCTTGAATAACTGCCATACTTAAAAAAATACACAGTGTCAAGTGCAAGTGTAGGGTGATTGGTAGTTAAGTAGTACAAGTGGTGGTGACTGGGTAATGTGTGTGCGTGTGTGTGTGTGTGTACATATATATATATAGATGAAGCATCCACCTTAATGTGTTTGCAGGCAGCCATGCAGAACCTCTTTCATGTTTAGTTATTAGTTTGGAGATCTGACAGAGATCAGCACAGGTCCTGCCAGAGCGAAACTACATCCTCTACACGGAGGATGAATAGTCTTGTTGCAGAGCCACTTAGTCACTATTGTTCATGCTCTACAAGGCCTCGATGACAGAGGACAGGTTGTACTGTATAGATGGAAAAATGGAAAATGTTCTTGTACAGAAGAGCCCTGAACCTGGAGTAGTAGGGCTCCCACAGACATGCAGGAAAAGAAATGCTGTGTTTTTATCACAGAACACAGTTTGCCCATTCTGAAATATTTCATCTCCCCAAAGTCATTGTTGTAGATGTACTGTAAAATCAGAATTGATTCTACAAATGCATGCCCTGTTTTTTCCTTAAAATGATTCAGAATCTGATTTTGGTGGAAAGTTTTTGGGAAATTTGCGGTTATCATCTGCTGGTACACCAAAGTCAAAGTTAAGTTTTTTTTTTGTTTGTTTGTTTGTTTTCTTTTTTGGCAAAGTTTATCCATGTGCTTGTGACACAAAAGTGCACTAAAAGTCTTTTTATCCAATGATGGGGCAAAACTGAAATTTCTCAGCAATACACCCACCAAGTGTGAAGTCAATTGGATGAAAGGTTCTTAAGAAGGACATAAAGGCAGACAGACAGAGATTCTGTCATTTATAGTTATAGAACAATACCAGTCTTGATGAACTAAAATTTCATGGCTATGTCATAACCAAGCCTATAAGCAACAGAAAAGAACAAAACATGAATAACTTGGATTTTATTGTTTTCCTGCGTTAGTTCCCTTTTTTTTTTTTTGAAAGACCCGTCATTTGATTTGTGAGTTCCAGCAGGTCCCTATCTTGTGTTTTAAATTGCAGCCCATAATGTGCTTTACTTTGATTGCAGAAATCTGTGTTTCAGTCAGAATAGGTGTTATTTTGTCAGAAAAATGCCAGACACAAAGAGCAGGAGTTTGAGGCCTGTGTGAAGCTTCTGATCCCTGCATGCTTTTACTGATCCAACCTAACTGTCCGGGGTTTTAGCAACAATGTGAAAATCATATTCCCTGCCATGCCCCCTTAAGGCAGAGAAGTGCTATGTGTAGTGTTTTGAAATAAAACACCCCTCTCTCAGGCTAGGAAAAGAAAATTCTACCATGACCACTGCAGGATCTGAGGTGAATATCTCCACTCCAAAAGAGTTCGTGAGCCTTGCTGTGGTTTAGAAATATCACTGTGAGTCTGCTGAGGAGGCCTGGGAAACATGTGATGTAAGATCAGATAAAATGTATTCCCCACAAGGGGATCAATACAGACATTTTTATTCTTTTGTAATGTTCAAGAGCAGGAGACATTTAAGGTAAATGTGACAAAGAATGGATAGTGCAGTTTTGATTGCAAGAGGATCGCAATCTCACTCCCAACATGTCAAATGTGGCAGCTTGGTCAGTGGTCCTGTGCTTCAAACTGTGACACTGTAGGTACTCCTCTAACATAATTTCAGTGAACCCCCCCCCCCCCCCCCCCAGCATTGTGTTTTGGTGTGCCATTGAAGTCAGGTGACGCAGTGTAAAGCGTGAGGAGGTAGGCTGGATGAATGGGTCTAACAAATACAGGACTTTCACCCAGGTCACCGGAGATCACGTCCCGTCTCAAACCAGTAGTCAGTGTTGATTTATTTTTAACATGTGACATTGTGGTTCAGGTCCTATGTGAAAACAATAGTTAACATTGACTTCTTTGTAACTTGCTCAATGTACAGCATGTAACTAACGTGCTCATTCATGGATGCATAAACCTAACCAACCTCCAACCGTTCCACAAAGTAGCCACGTGCTTATTATTGTTACCAGGGCAATGACGATCACTATGATGACAAAGGTCACTTGACTTGATCCTTTCCCGCATGTCCAAAATTTATAAATGTTAAATGTTTCTTAGGAAGCTTTATTTTGAAAGTCTACCTGGATGTGGCATATGTATAATCGACAATTTGACCCCCCCTACCTTTCCTCTGTAGTGCCACCAAAATAAACTATTTACTAACAATTTGCTTTGTGATTTTTTGGACTGATCTTCAGTGAATTTCACTGTGGCCCACCTCCAGGCCAAAATATAAACTTAAACACAAGATACCTTAAAATCTAACAAGCTGAATGTCATGAAATTTGCTGAGCATACTCATGTTCCCAAGGAGATGAACCAATAAGATTTTTCTGTTGATCTCTTTGCTGTGAATATTAACAGCCCCAGAATGATCCTAACAATATTAGCCTTTCAGCCAGAATTTCTTCCTGTGACAAATATTTGGTCTGGTTTTCATGAAAAGTGACTGTGGATATTAATACTTCCACAATACACAATATTTTGGTGCCACTGTCAGAGCAAAATTACCACCACCAAACACAAGATATCTTGAAAGTTAGCAAGCAAATTCACATGAAATTTGTTGATCACATTCATGCACAGGTGATGAACCACTGAGGGTTTTCTGTTGAAATCTTTGGTCCTGAGCAACATATTAGAGAAGCTACAGTTGAGATTGTGATATTTTTTGGTGTGAATAGCAACAGTCCCCAGAATGATTCCTAAAAATATCAGTGATCCCCTGACCTTTCCTCTCATATCAACATCATACCAGGATTTCTTCTCGTGACCAATATTTGGTCAGGTTTCAGTGAAAGGTGGCCATGGATATTAACACTCTCCAAAGAATGAACACTCATATTGTGGTGACCTTTCTTTTGGTCCCACCGCCAGAGCAAAATTACCACTTCTACACACAACCCAATCTCCTTGAAATGAGGTTTATACAGTGCAGATTAGTTCTGAAGGAAACATAATTTCTCCCTGGATGATGTTAACTGGCTACACTTTTCTGTAATGCAGAAATTTGTAGGGAGGGGATGGATGACTTTGACACTGGAGACAGAGTTTGTATCTGAGGCTACATTTATGCAACAAAAGCACTTGATGAAGTTTAGAGAAAGTTTGTGTTTTTTGTCATGTTGACAAAAAAGGCTCCTCCTGTATGTCAAGTGACTGTTGACTTTTTTTTTAATATTCAGGCAAACCACAATCTTTCCTTGACACTTATCAAGTATTGTGAGAACAACCATAGAAAGAGTAATATTGTTGTCTCTACAAGAAGAAAAAAACTAATAAAAACATTGTGGAGAAGAAAATTTCATTGTTAAGTATGTGATAATTCACAAGTACCATTTTCAGATAGTGGATGGTAATTACATATTATGAAAGTTCTTTGACTTTACCCACAAATTACCCCCAGTTTTCATGGTAAGAATATAATAATTAATTAAACATGATACCCACCAATTATCACATATTTATAAAATGTTTGGTAAAATTGCAGGTAGTGACAAAGAAAGTTCAACTATGTGAAACCATCTATTACCACCTTTTTGCACTGAAATGCCACTTGCCAATTAACACATACTTACCATGAAATTTCAAATATGTTACATAGTTATTACCATCCACTACATGAAAATGGTACTTACTAATTATGACATACTTCGCCATGAAATCTGGGGGTAATTTGTAGTAGAACTTTAATCGGGCCAGAAAAGTTGAGCTCAAAAAGGCTCAAGCCCAACAAAACTCTGTCTGAACCTGACCCAAACCATCCTTCATTGGCATATTTCAGCCCAAACCAGATCACAGCCCTACATTTTTCTTAACAAGCTTCCCTCTATACTATTACTACTACTACTACTACTACTACTAATACCACTACTACTACTACTACTACTTATAATAATAATGTAGCCCAAACCCAATATAAGCCCATGAAATATGAGAGAAATACTGCCTGACCAAAACTCATTGGTCCCGTCGGCTTTGGGCACAGATCTCAAGCTCTAATTAAAATTTCTAAGAATTTTTAATATGTTTCTTGCTAATTACCATGTATTAACCATGACATCAGGGGACCTGTAAATTGAAGCGTTACCAAAGTTTCTTATTACATTAGTGAAAAACATAATGATTTTATGTGTTCCCTCAAAATGTATTTGCTATTGCAGATACATTGTATAAATATAATATCTGAGAGACAGGGTTGCTCCACAAGAATTATCAAAATTTCAGTTAGTTCCGCCTTCAACCTTGTTTGTTTAAATGTGCAACCAATGAAATTACAGCATTGCAATTTCCTATAGAGGCACTGTTATGTTTCAGAGCAGGAGTGAGGCGAGATAGACAGTCCAAACCATGATCTTTTTCTAAACCTAGCCTTAGAAAATCCTTTTTTATCATGGCGTGAGGAGGATTTCAGGCTTCAGACTCTGACTGGAGCTCAGAGTGAGCCCTCTCTCTTCCCCATCTGAGCCAAACTGGCCCGCTCTCCTGGACATCATTTATCCTCCGTGTCTGACATGACAGCCATGATGACGAGACAAGTGTCTCATCACTTATACCGTTCAGTGCTACAGAAGAAGCGAGGGTATGTGTGTGAGTGTGTGTGTGTGTTGGGACAACCTGAATCAGGCTAAGGTCAATGAGTGTTTGAAGCCGTCCTCTCCATCTCTTCCCCATTCTTTTCTTGCAATTCCTTCTTCTGTCCACATCCTAATCCATCTGCTCTGTGTGTGTGTGTGTGTGTGTGTGTGTTACCATGGCACTATCAAACCAACCCATTTCCCCTCTCTTTTCATTGCCACAGACACAAACACACTGGGGTTTTGCACACACACACACACACACACACACACACACACACACACACACACACACACACACACACACACGCACACACTGCAATCACCTTTTAATTCCCTTTGATGTATTACTCTGGCAGGAACCAATTTTAGTGCCCAGAATTGGACCTTAAATCACCAAATCACCTCCTTTCACCCATCCAGCCATCTATCAACCTGCTTCAGCTGAAAAAAAAACCTGCATCAATATATCAGCAATGTAAATAAATTAGTATACGCTGTGATGGCTTGGATAAATATTGTATCGACAGGGATTGAAGGATTTGTTTTAGCATTGATGGATGACAGCTGTGTCGCTGCCAAAACATGAGGCTTTTTTTGCTGCCAGCTGGCTTTGAAGGATGTGTGTTCGTGTGTGTGAGTGAGTGTGTGTTTGATAATGCATGCATGCCTATGTGCATCTTTTAAGAAGCTTATTTCTCCTTACCATATGCGTGTGTGTCTGGGTTTAGATTTAGTTCAGAATTTAGTACAACAGGGCTTCCACACACCCTTGAAAATCAGGAAATCCTGGATTTTTTTTTTTTAAATGCAGCTTTCCAGACTTCAGTCATTTATGTAAGTCAGACTGGACTAAAAAAAGGGAATATCTAGGTTTTTAATACGCAAAAACATTACAGTCATGTTGATCTTGTATGAGATTTTCAAACTGCCAAAATTCAGATTTTGTGTTGTGTGCTGACAGCAACTGTTGACCATGGCCATGAGTTTATTAGCATGGAATTTTACTTTGAAAATCAATGAAAAACATTTAGAATGTTGATGCAAGACCAGACTTTTTCATACAGTAAAAACATGTAAAACTGTAAACCTTTCTCTGAAATTTAAGGAAAACTCTGGATATTGTGCTGAAAGTATCAAGGCCATTTCTTATCATTACACAACACAGGCATGTACAATGAAATGAGACTTGTTGGTCCAACAACATAGATACTTAAATTCAGAGTAGAAAAGCATAGAAACAAAACAAAATAAACCAAATTATTTACATACATTCATATACACCAATAATTCTGTAAGTGATTTTTTGAATTTGTGTCAGATTGACGGTAAACTGCAGCAACAAGATGGTGACAATAATATGGTCGACATCCTCACAAAAAGTTCAACATCTGTGAAACACTGTTCATCTGCTGTGACTGTGTTTGAGCACCAAACATCATCTATGTAAACACAGACTCCTCCTCCCCTCGTCCTGCCAGAGTCTTGTGTGTTGCGTCCTGTAAACTCAGAGTCCGATCCAAGTGCAACAGCCTGATTTGCAATATTGTGGCGCAGGTCTTCGTAAGATACGACACTCTGATTTCCAGTCCCATTTGAGAATTATCTCCAGAACAAATGTAAGGGGCGTAGCTTTGTTAAAAGCTGTCCTCACCACCGTTCAACGAACTACCTTGCATTTTGAAATCCCCAGATGATTTTCATAATTACATCATTAACATGACAGTTTTTGTGGTTTGATACTTGTCTAAGTGCAAAGAACCAAATCAAATACTGGGGTTTTGGAGGGGGTGGGGGTGTGCCTGTCTTTTAGCATTGTTTTCATATTTTGAAGGGAAGAAAGAAAGTACATTTCTTTTCTTTTTGATCTTCTCTGTTTTTTGTTCTTTTTTCTCTTACTTTGTTGTTTGAGTTTTTCAATTTAATATTGTTGAAAACTGCTAAATACAGGACAGTTGTACCCTACCTTTATCTTCACCAATGAACAGATCATTACAAAAACAAAAAAAAAAAAAAAAAAAGAAATCCCCAAACATGAGCAGTCAGCCAATCAGACAGGTTGTAAATGAACCCCGTAATAAACTATAATTTTCATTTAATCACAATTTTTCAGCTCCTTTTCTTGTTTCGACATAACCTTTAGATTAGATTAGAATCTGTTAAGTCTTTTTCTTAGAAATTACGTTTAAATGCAGACAGTCATATTTTGAGGCAAAATGTAAGTGTTGTCTGATTTATGTTCCCCAGCAACATTTTTGTACAGTGTGGTAATTGTAAGGTGGTTCTGGCGGATGATGGGTGAACACAATGCAGGACTTTGACACTGGAGACAGGGATTTGCATCCTGACTCCTGCGAGTGGTTACATGTCTCATACTTCATACAAAACATATTTGCTGTTTCAGATTAGTAATATATCAACATAACTTCCAAGAGACAGGGTTGCCACAAGAGACAGAGGTACAGATTTCACCAGACCGCACTGAGGTGATTGTTTTGATAACAGTATCAAGTTTGTCAAAAAAAAAAAAAAAATATATATATATATATATATATATATATATATATATATATATATTTATGTGTGTGTGTATATGTATATATGTATATATATTTAGTGTGTGTGTGTATTTTTTATATAGTGAAGCTTGATACAACAACTCCCCCACATGAATTCCCCACAGAACCAATCAGAAAACTACTCTTAGATGGATTAAAGGATCAAAATCTCAAGATTGGTCGTATCCATGACAACTATGTGGGTCTGAACTCCCATCAGGCTCAGCACCCTTGCGGTCTTGAGTTGATGACAGTGTATACTTTAGACGCATGAGAGCAGGTATTACTGAATTCTGTGAGTGTCCAATCTGCAAGTCCAGAGGGCGGACAATTCTCTGTCTCTCTCTGCTTTCCACCGTATTTTTTTCCCAGCATGCTGCTCTGTTATCAAAAAGTTTGAGGACATCAGTTGTCATTCCACTGCAGTTTTCTGAACATAACTGGATTGATGAAAGTACTTGAATGCCCCATGTACCACATACACCTATCAGTCTGTATGTCATCGGTAACATCCTGGGACAGGATTTCTTGAAATGAGAACAAGCCTCCCCTCCCCCCACATCCTTAAGACACGCATGTGCACACACACACATGCACACACACACACACACACACACACACTCATCAAATGACTTCAGTCCAGCATCCTCTGTTAAAAGGTAGCTGCTGGGAACAGCATCCATTTGGTACTGTACACACACACATATTCCTATATTCCGTACAGTGGACTATCATGCTATACTAACCAAGTGTGGACCTATGGTTCTGTTTATTTTAATAATATAAAAATAGAACAGAATAACTGCTTTTAAGGTCCTTTACCATAATGTTGGTGCACATTTGCTTTTTGAACATTATAAAAGACATAGCCAAGAGGTGATCTGCACGCCTCATTTAAAAATTGATAATTTAACTTAAGTGCTGTTAATTTTTAAACAATTACCTATGATACAAACATTATCAAAATAATCATGACTATTTAAATTATATATTAATTAATATTAAAATTATATTTTAATCATATACATATATATATATATATATATATATATATATATATATATACATATTGTTTCACCACGCCAAAGACTGTTCATGTTTCATATATCATGCACATGCAATAAACCATTTCTCTTTTACTCTTAGTCTCTCCTGATTGAAATGTAATCAATAAAAGGTGTCCCGATATTAAGAAACTTGGGGTGAGTATTTGACAGACTATATCAATTTTCATTTCATATCATTTAGCCATTTTTTAAGGCAGGGAGGGGAGACAGATTTCCAGTCTCTCAGGATAAGCTTTTTTGCTATGATCATACCAAACATGAGGGCTTGTTGTAATGCAGAGGGGAGAGAAAAAAAAAGAAAAGTCAGAGCAACCCATCACAAAAAGACCATCTGGGGTTAGCTGTGTGCTGTCTATGTTATTTACATCTTAAAAATACCATACCAGAAAGTCGTGAGTTTTGGGCAAGACAAGAAAAGATGGCCTAGAGTCCTGTCACCTGACTTACACTTATCACAGGTAGCAGAGACAGAAGGAAAAATTCAATTAAGCTTGTTCTTGGGAAAAGTGCAGCCAATGGATGACTTTAAACTGAATGAGTTGAATTCTAACATTGATAGAACATGCTTTAATCCTACCCAACCCGTCTGAACGCTCTACATCAGGAGGATAAATAATGTTTCACCTGCAATTCAGAGGTAATTTGGCAGCATGGACTAATACCGAGGACAGAAGACACACACACACACACACACACACACACACACACACACACACACACACACACACACACACACACACACACTCCAAGGGTATTTCTGTTCCTAATTACAGTTTGCTTGTTTCTGTGTTTGAAAGTGTCCAGCTTCAGTCTGTGATTAGTGTTGACCGCCACCACTGCTGGCTGGAGGACTGGCTACTGTTAGATTTTTGTTATGGATGTTTATTAGCAAAAGGTCTTTCAGCAGAAACAACAAATTCGACATCAGTCTGTAGATCAAAATTTGAGAGTATTCAGAGACAGATTCTACAGAGTGAAACTACTTCATGTGTAAAATCATGATTTTGGAAAATCACTAAAGTTTGGTTTTTATTTATTTTAGTATTTTCTTCAACTTCTCCATCAGATTTTAAAAACTGGAGAATCAATAGGACACACCCATATTTGGCTGCAATGCTCAAATATATTTTCACATTCAGATTTTTATCTGAATGTGTTGATGTCCTGCTTCTTTATTCTTCACAATTTAAGCTAAATTATGTAATATTTTTTGTCATTTTTAGATCATGTCTTCTGTACCTCAGATATGGAAAATGGGCCACATGAGAAAATATTGAGCTTAAAGTCAGAATTCTGGGTTTAAAGTCTCTTCTCAACAGTTAGAATATCTTAATCTTTGAATTGAACCAGGATCCCAGCCACCAATGGCTACAGGATATTTTGTGTTTTCTAAAACTGGAAAAGTTCAGGAATATGTAAATGGCAGATCTGATCAATTTTCATTCCAACTCACTAAAATATTTTACCTCCAGACCAAAACCTGTTGCACTCCAGGGACAAACAGAAAATCTATCACAAAATGTTTGCATGCATAAATTTTTCAAAGGAACATGGCACACTGAATCCCAGACCAAACTGTACATTTAATTTTCTTTTCCTGCATCTGGTCAGCAACCTCTGAATTTTAGCAGTGGTGATGAAAGGCAAAATGCCTTTCAAACTTCTCAAAAAAGAAAAGTATTGAATATGGTGGAGCCACAAGAGGAAGATGTGATTTACAGACAGCTAGTATGACACAAAATCTTTGTTGTTTTTGACGAGACTGTTTCCTTTTCCTGTCCTTCATCTTTAGGATGATGTGCTGCTATTGCTTGATGGTAACCCTGATGTTTTTATTGGTCAAACACTTATATTGAACTGTGAAAACCTTTTTCATAAGACATTGATAAGGCTTCATAAAACTCTTTTTACGTGTTTATAATCATGCATGATAACTCCTAACAAGATTATAAGTGGTGGACATAATGTATTGTAAGTTAAGCATTCATAATGCACATTATAACTATCCAAACTTTAATCAGTTATTAAGACACATAGAGGACTGCTCTAATTGCTAATAACCTCATCCAGTGCAGTCACATTACTTAAAGCGCTCCAGGTCAAGCTCTAGTGCAGCATTGATGTTTATGAGACATGATTCCTTTCAGAACTGTAGAATTTCTAATATGTTAAAACAGTTCTCTATAATGTGCTGTGTAACCCAGGACTCGGATTTTTCTTTCAAACACTTTGCATTATGAATGCTGAATTTAAAATACAAATAGATGGACACAAATACATCTAAGAGCATTTTACTCCAAATTACAAATACTTGCTCATCAAATGTATTTAAATAAAATAGTGGTATGAAAATGTATTTAATTAATGAATTTATTAATTTTGAAAATACAAAAATGCATTCTATATCAACTGATATTATCACATTTTAGGTAGCCTCAGTATGGGTCTGACCAGAACCCCCTGACACTGAAAACATGAGCTCTGCTAATTTACCATATTGAAGCAGCCAATCAGAATATCCTCTAGGCGTGAGTATACAAATTCAGGGATGCATGCTGGTTGGTTTCAACCTGTCCTCACCAAAAATATAGATTGTCTGTGCAAGCAGCTTAATTATGTTTATTGTAAGGCAGTGATGTCTAGTGACCGTAGTAAATAAGGGAGCAGTATAAAGAGCAAGGAAGCTCACATATGGAGGCATGGCTCAAACCAACAGTCATCAATAACTTATTTAAACTTTTAAGCTACATTATGAAACATAACATACCTATTTTAACCTAAACCATGATCTTTTCCTAAACCCAACCTGACTGTGACTGTTTTCACAACCATGTTTAATGTTGATCTTATTTTCATAAGAAGTTTGTGTAGGGAAAAAGGATGATATTGAGGACATAGCAGAAAAATCTTTAGGATGATTTTGATGAAAATATGTAAAGAAATTTAGGGAAAAATGTCAAATACCAATATTGTCTGTTAACTCCCAGTAAAAACAAAGCTGCGCTCACTGGAGGCGCCCGGATGTGATTTGGAGGGTGCAGTCTAACAGGACGATGCTTCACTCTCAGGTTAAATCCAGTGGAGTTTCTCTCAGCTGGAGTTTTGCATGCAGGCGATGCAAACTGCCAAAACTGAGATCGAGCTGCTTTGAAGCTAGAAAGCAAATTAAGCCCTTCTGCTCGCTCAAATCTAGAGACCCAGTTCCTCTGGAGGCTTAAAACATCGATCACACTCAGCGCTCCATCCTTCCCGCTCTCTAAACTCGTTCTGCTCTCATGAATCTGTCCCTGCACGCTGTCAAATATCAACTCACAGATTTTTATTTTTTTTTTGAATTTGTTTTGTGCTCCCTCAATAGCTTTGTTGTTAATGAACTTCAGTAGACTTTGCTGCTGGAAACCGAGCAAACATATAGTATGTGAGTGTGTGTATGACTGCACCTTCTTTTGCTCCATCATACCAGGTATCAAAGGAGTTGGTGGTAATTGAGGGTCTAATGAGTGTAACTGAAGGGCCATTGATGAGTCCTGACTCATGACTCATACTGTGTTTGATTGTGTGTGTGGGGGGGTGGGGAGGAACACAGTTGGCAATCCTCTTTGATTAAAAGGAAGCAGCCAAGCTTTAAAAAGCCTTTACTCTACCGTGTAGCAGAGCCTTTGGTTCAAGAAATCCATCCACAATTATTCTTCAAACTCATTAACAAGGGGTAGTGGTGAAAAGTAACTAAGTACATTTACTCAGTACTCTGCTTGTAGAAGAAGGCTGATGATGAACATGGCCACTGTTATTTTAGTAACAAAGAGCACCAAATGTAGAGTAATCCACAGCTGAAAATGGTTCCAATCCCATTCACTATTTGCTCTTGCTTGAATGAGATTTGTAAAAAAAATGTTTTAGGAAACTATTTAGCTTTTTTATGGAATTATTTTTACTGCACTATACATCAGCAGGAAATATTGTGATTCTACTTTACAGCACATATTTGGTTGCCATTCTATAAATGTAGTACTGAGTGAAGATCAGTAGCCAACAATGCCTATTTGTACCCAGGCAGCCTCTGTGGCTATTACACCGACATGTATATAGCCTAGCATGGCAGAGACAAGCAACAAAATGTCAATAGACAACAATGATATTGCACCTGGGTATAAATTGCCAGTGAGGCTATTTACACCTGCATAGCAGAGACAGACCATCATTTCCCCAATCTAATCAAGTAGTTGCACAAACCTAGCCAAACTGTGACTGAAGGTTGGAAATAATAAAATGCAAACAAAACACTGAGAGTAACAGACACTCAGGAATAAGTAGCCAACAATATTATGTGCTAGCAAGTAGTCTATGTGACTATTTCTATCTGCATGTATATAGCCTAGCATGGCATAGACAAGCACTCAGGTGTCCATAGCAAACAATGCTATTTACACCCAAGAATCGGTAGCCAACTATACTATTTGCGCTCAGGCAGTCTACGTGGCTATTACACCGGCATGTATATAGCCTAGCATGGCAGAAACAAGCCATGTGGCTCCTTACACCTGCGTGGCAGAGTCTAAAAATTAAAAGTCAACATTGACCTCCAGTTTCACAAAGGACTCTAACCTCAGTCTTCCATGCCTGTTTAACACATTCATCCACCACAGCCTCCTCTCTACATAGGCTCTATTTATAGATAAAATTAGGTAGCTGGGTATAAGTAGCTGATTATTAGCCATGTGACTATTCTCATCCAAATGCACATAGACACTATGTTTTGTTTTTTATTTTTTTCTATTTTGAGCTTGTCTTGCCTGTTTCGTCATGTACACGTTTTTGCGGACATGACTTAACTTCAGCTAATGCTTTTCCAGTGTATCTCTGTTACTTAAATCATGTTACTTAAACCATGTACCATGAATGTCACTTAACATGATGCTGATAGAGCGAAAAAGGCAGAACTCAGCTGTGAGGGCAGTGCAGCACCTGGACAGTTCACAGTGCACACATTAACAAGGAGATTTATTCCATCTTCTCAAAAGCAGCGGGTGAGATTAGGTTTTGATTTGGTGTCTAAATAATTGCATTTGCGAGACAAAAATTCTGTACCTGCTCTTCATGTTGGACA
Organism: Lutjanus erythropterus; assembly: GCF_056507025.1. NCBI lineage: Eukaryota > Metazoa > Chordata > Actinopteri > Lutjaniformes > Lutjanidae > Lutjanus > Lutjanus erythropterus. The sequence goes on from NC_139318.1 coordinate 2,167,947, forward strand.
GCGAGGTCTTTCCTCAGAGCTCACAATGCAGCAGAGACGCTGCTCTCCACTGCTGGAGACACAATGTTAATAACACCACACACAGCGAAACACTCCGCCTTCCTCTCATTTTGTTATCGTCATATAGGCAGGAGACTGTATGATGCTTTCAAATCAATTAATTCATTAATTAATGCAGTTAACCTTTTTTTACAATAAAAAGGCTGCAGACCATTTAATTGCCAGTTACGTTTCATATTGTATTTCAGGGAAACTGGAACAAGAGACTGAAAATTGGACCCCTTTTTCTATTCAGTCAGTCAAAAATGGACTGAATCAAATCAGAAAAAAAGATTCCCCCCTGCATCATGTTTACTTCTAAATGATGCTACTTGTAAAGTTTTAGTGAGGATGGCTGAACATGAGCTGCTGCAGATAAGTCCAATCAGCACCTGGCTTGAAGATTAAGATTTTGATGCATCGAGAATCATTTTATCATTGACTCATAGGCCTCTGAATTGTAATCGAATCATGAGGTACCCAGAGATTACCACCCCTAATTATGACTGTAAATGTATTATGTCATACTGATCAAACAGTAGTGGTTTTCTTCTTTCATCCAAAATATAGAGATTTTATTAGAAGTTTGTGTGTTTCTGCAAGTAAATGACTGAAACAGTTCCACAAACACGCACACACACACAAAGACTGACAGAAGTAAAGACTGCTACTGTCCTTTTTACAGGACAGTAGGTCACTTATGTTCCTGAGTGACAGAATGATTCCACTTTATTTAACAGATGGCTCCATGTTGGTTTTAGATATACAGGATGCTGAACATCACGTAATGATTTTTATCTCTCCAAAATGGATGTATTGCATTCTGGAAATGTACCAACTGCTTGCGTTTGCTTTCCCTCTCTTTCCCCCTGTGTGTTGTCTATTGATTAATTAATAGTGAGTGATCCTTCATCTTTAAGGGCTGTAATTACACTCGGGAGCAACGCAAGGACAGGGGGGTCGCTGTCATACACATGCACTTCTTCAAACACACCTCAGGGAGTGCGTGTGTGTGTGTGTGTGTGTGTGTGTGTTTTCCTACACGGCCTTTCGACAGAGCCCATTTAGTCCTGCAGATGACCCAACCATAGTCACCATATGTCGTAATAGGGGAGTGAATGGGATCCTGGATCATCCCCCTGAGCTCACACAAGCTCTTCTGCATGCAGAGCAAATTAACTTCATCCCTACATTGCTAATCCGCCATGGAATTAGGATTTTAGCCCTCTCATCTCCACTGAACAGGATTCAGTGGAGATGCCAAAGGGGGGATCCCTGTGGCTCTGCTATTGGCTAACACCAGGTTACGCTGCATGCGTGTTGTGTTGTTGCACTCACTGCCCACTGGGGGTGCCTGAAGATGCTGATGTCAGCTGATCTGTTGGTCAATTAACACTGTGGAAGATATCTAAACAAGTCCTGCATGTTTGTATAAATAATTGTTTAGCATATTGATTTAAATACTGTTTTCATATTATTTATTACATAATTATACAACATGCACGAGTGCTGGAGGAATTCTGTTTATTATTTAATATTCTATTTTTATTTATTACAGAAAAAATAATACACAGGCAGAAACCACGGGCCACAGGAAGTGAAGTAAAAATGATAAAGACACATCATCTTTAGTTCCACTTCATAACATCCTATGCACTGCCCTCTTGTGGCATAAAAGCTCTCTTTGAACAGGTCCAGACTCTGAACTTGGCAAAGCATCACATACGCTCATTTTTAAGTCCCTGGCACTAATTTCAGTCTCCAACACATGATACCAGGGCCCCGTTTCCCAGAGCCTCCTTATAGAGGTGTACCATCTGAAAGGTTTACCTTTAGAAGGTTGGTCTGACCCACTGGTAAACTGTCCCTTAGTGATGCTCTGTTCATCCTGTCACAGTTTTAGTTTTATTAGACCAACATTATGCTTTTCAAATGGACAGTTGCAGTATAGTGCACATCTAGGCTTCTTGTGCAAATTTCATCATTACTTTAAAATGAACTTTATGAAAATTAATTATGAAATCAACATTTCTGTGCAGAACACATCATGAGAATGTTGTCATTTGAGCTATCTATTCTTATCATGATGGTAGCCTAATAAAATATGGAACATATTCATAACACTAATACAATTTGTGGGAAATTGTTGATTTTTATTTTGTATATAGTGGAGCTAACTGAGGATCTGGCTTTTCTTACTCTCTGGTTAGTCTATAGTAGCCTGAGCTGAACACTGCCAGCAGAGGAGCAGAGCGCTGACATAGACAGCACCCACACACACACACACACACTCACACACACACACTGCAAATTGGATATACAGGTGTATATTGTGTGACAACAACAAATTTGTATCAGACATTTTGTTTGTATGAGAACAAAATCATTCACCCATTTAGCTCTGTCATTTATCCTGACCTTTCTGAAGTCTCACACTGTCATATGTCTCAATTCATACTCTGTGATAGTTCCAATAAACACATATAGCCTATAGCCTACAAAATATAAAACAAAGTCTGGTCTAGACTCTTAAATAGATTAAGCAGATGATCTTTAGTAGTCATAGCTTCCTTTGCTGTAATATTAGATTGATGGAAAATGATTATGGCAATACTCGTTATGTTAAAACATTACTTATGAGCCATTACATGTGATCAATCCATGTGTGCACCACGGCGAAAGACAGTGTACCTTAGCAGCTCTTCCTTAAGGGCACCTGCTAAGGGACAGTCTTGGAAACATTTATAGGAAGTTCTTTTGCTAAAGTATACCTTAGAGACCTGCATAGAACAGTGATGTACATCGAAACTGGGAAATGCAGCCCTTTTAGGCTCCCTCAGGACAAAACCTTTCATGCAAGATATCTAATAATCTAATGAATAGATTAGTTTACATCATATTTACACTCCCCTGCACTAGATACCCTTTTAATTTTATTGACCACATCTATTTATTGACATTTATTGATCTTTATAACATTTTAAGCTCCTCTACTCTAAGTCCCTAGTTTCCAAACTGTCAGTGTTTTTCTTTGCAGTCAAATGGAAAATTATTGGACCCAGTAGTGCTGTTTCCTGTAAATGTTTATGATTTCCATTTTATCTATAGGCCACATGGATGAAATTCAACTTTGTTGCGAAGAGATGCATGTTGGGAAATTAACATAATTAGTATAATCAGCTCATTATGAGATAAAATAAAGAAACAAAAATCATCACAGACCAGCCAGAGTAAATGTATTTTAATGTTAACGAAATGTATAGTGCATATATTTAATATTGTATCACTGTGCTAGCAGTAACATAATAGTAAATAAATAAAAAGTAAAAAATAATTAATAGTAGGAAACAAGCAAAAAACTGCCTTTGCATCAATTCTACCTGAACTATTAATGTTAGCTAACAAATTACAAGCAAGCTGCCATCAGTGCTGATAAAAACCTTCTTTTTTTCCAAAGTTTTATGAAACATTTGGGGTTTTGGAGATGCTGGACATCACATGACTTTGACTCTTAGATCACCTTAACAAAAAGCAAAATGTCCAATTTTGTATTCAAATTGCCACGCATGCAACTCTCAGCAGCCAGCCTGTAGATTACATTTTAATCATAAAAGCTCATAGGAAGCAGCAATGCTGGGTTTCATTATACATCATGCATGGGTTTCCAGTTGGCTGTTGCACTCAACACTTTTGTATTGTATGTGAGAAAATGAACACATTGTGTCCTCTAGCTGAACAGGCCAACAGTGGCAATTACAGAAATATGGTAAAGCATGTTGCTGTTCAACAAGGCTCCCAATGTCCCAGATCTCTTCTGACCAGTCACAAATGTTTATTTAATATGGGTTGGGTATAATATAATGGCTGACAGAGGAGTCACATGTTTTGAGGGCAACACACCAGGCTTATGAAATTCTGAGCAAACTGTCAAACAAGGCAGTACAAGATGCTGTCACTACATTGCCTACATCTCACTTCAAATGTTTTCAGAAACACACTTTAGTGACTGTTTAGCTGTAACTTGAGAAAGTTTGCGGCGAGGCTGCCACTTTTATCAGGGCCACATTACATGTTCCGTTACTGTAATTGGTTGTAGGTCTATTTAATTGGCAGAGGCATTTCGGTCTGAACCCACTGATAACACCCCTTGGAAATCAAAAATTAAGTGAGAGATCAGATGAGGTCAGGCTAGTGAACTATCGCACCTTAGCAACATGACATTTTTCTCAGTGAAGTCACAAATTGAGCCATTCTCTCTTTAAAAAGTTACATCTCACTTCACTCTGAAGACTTTTCCCTTTTTAATCTCTATTTTTAGTATGCATGTGGCCCCGGTCTGCTTGAAATGAGAGCAGAGAAACCAATATGACCAGTTCATGCTGTGGTGTGCTCTTTACACACTCCACTCCAGTACATTTGATTTCATTGCATCAGCAGATGGAGTGGATTGGTTTTGCTCAGGGCTCATGGTTTCTTATGATCAAAGTCGATCTAAAGCTCTTTGCTGGTGTCTGTCTTCGATTGATCCTGGCTGCCACAATGGGATCAGTTAAATCGAAACATCATAAAAAAACACCACACATGGCACTGCTGCTCGTGGAGCGGATACACCGCTGAGCCATTTTCATTTGATAAGGATTGGGCTGAGTGTTGATGAGAGTCAGATGTGTTTCAAGTCAATTCAGAGCACCTTAGCGAGTGGTCGTAGCAGAGGTGAGAGCAAAGTGAAAGGATTTTGCTTTTGATTTTTCTGAGTAACTTAGAAAATAGAACATGCAATCACACCCCAAGAAATTTTCAATAATATTCCGTGTGGATTAACAGGAAAGTCAGTCAGACAGAACTTTTTTTTTTTTTTTTTTTTACAGTTTTTGACTAATATTGTAGAGTTTGTGTTAAATCTTGCTTTCTGACAAAGTAATTGATCTGGGAGATGGCTCTTGTGATTGCACAGCTAATGCTGAATGTTACTCGCAATATCTGATGCAAACACAAGACATATGGATAAATAATATTCTAGTGAGGAGTACAAAATGTGTTTGCCTGCTCTGATGCTGTTTCTGTCAGTGAAACGTCAGAACATTTTCTCATGTTGCTGTGAAGCTGCCTGCCAGGCCAGCTGGTGCTGTGGTGGTAGCCATGTGTTGATGGTGATCTGGTCTGATGTTGATGTTTGAATTGTATCACACCTCATTTTAGAATGTTCCATAAATGATGAACTCCCTGAGAAAGCAGATACTTCTGTTTTTATGCATTTTGTACTTTTCATCTCTTTGGCTTTTCATTTTTTTTATCAGTTTTTCATGTTAGCTTTAAAGAGGAGTGTTGAGGGAATTTGCCAATTTCACTCATGAAGTTTACAAGTAATTCGTAGTATTTCTCAGCCTGTGAAACAGTTGTAAAACCTTCTGTGGTTTTGGAGGAGCTTTGTCAAATTTGAGGAAATGTCACAGTGATGTTGGGTTATTTTAGCCGAAACTTAGACTGCTGATGAAAAAGGCCATGTCACACCAACATTTAAAACAAGACTGTTGTTTAAAATCTCCAAGAGGGAAAGCCTTTTGGGACAACATATCTTTATAGACACTGACTGGCAGAGATCCTGGTTATTACCATGCAAGTACTGTATTACTAATAAGATTTAAGAAGTATATATATATATATATATATATATATATATATATATATATATATATATATATATATATATATATATATATATAATAATATAAAAATAACTTGACTTGCAGTTGATCATTTGGAATCAGAAATGGCTTATATGAAAGGCAAAGCCCTTTAGATCATGCTTATTATACCAAAATAAAGTTTTGTATCATTCATTGAGTTTTATCATTTAATTAGGACAGAAAGGTCAGATTTTGCTTGTTGCATACAAAAATAATGTAGAAATGATTTATTTTGAATATACAAACATGCTACAATAACATCAGAACATAAAGTCATGGTGCCTTTGAAAAAAGAATTAATATCATGTTTGACTCCCGTGAGCTTGGAGGCCTGCATCCATACGTCTCGGCAATGACTCAAATAACTTGTTGATGAAAGCAGTCTTGCAGGACTCCAAGTTCATCAAGATTCTTTGGTTTCATCTTCCAAGCCTCCTCCTTCATCTTACCCCAGACATGCTCAATACTGTTCATGTCTGGTGACTGGGCTGGCCAATCCTGGAGCACCTTGACCTTCTTCGCTTTCAGGAACTTCAATGTAGAGGCTGAAGTATGAGAAGGAGCGCCATCCTGCTGTAGAATTTGCCCTCTCTTGAGGTTTTGAATGTAATGGGCAGCAAGAATTTCTTGATACTTCAGGCTGTTGATGTTGCCATCCACTCTGCAGATCTCTCACACACCCCCATACTGGATGTAACCCCAAACCATGATTTTTCCTCCACCAAACTTGACTGTTTTCTGGGTGAATCTTGGGTCCATGTGGGTTCCAACAGGTCTTCTGCAGTATTTGCAGCAATTGGGATGCAGTTCAATGGATGATTCATCAGAAAAATCAACCTTCTGCCACTTTTCCACTGTCCATCCTTTCTGCTATCTTCTGTTTAATGCTGGTTTAATGCTGGTTTCTCAGCACTAATTCGGCCACTGCGTGAGAGAATTCGACAAACTGTTCCTGTAGATACAGGGGTTTCTGGTGTCCAGTTCTCATTTAGCTCTGCTGCAGTTGAAGAAGGGCTGGTCCTGGACTGTCGAAGCAACAAACGGTCCTCTTGAACAGTTGTCTTATGGGGTCTGCCTGTCCTGGGCTTGTCATGAACATCACCAGTTTTTTCAAATCTTTTTCTTATCCTCTCCACTTGTTTGAATACTTTAAAGATGTCTGCCACCTCAGCAGCAGACTTGGTCTTCAGGCTCTTGATGATCAGCACTTTGGTCTGTGGTTGAATCTTTGGCATGTTGTCAGAGGTCAGGTTGCACTTCACATGAAGGTCTGGTGTGCTGGGATTCTTTTTATACACACCTGGGAATGTATTAATTATAATAATGTATATATATATATATATATATATATATATATATATATATATATATATATATATATTATTTGTCTGTGATTGGTTGAATCACTTAAAGATACAACAAGACTTTTGTCCTTGCAAAAACAGATGTTAGGGTCTTTACCAAGCTGTGAACATCAGGACACTGTTTGACGGTTTCATTTTGCTCCCAATTATTAATGTGAAAGCCCCTGACATTAAAATGAACCATTTATTGTAACAATTGATTGATTAGAAATAAAGTTATATGACATTTATGTTACTATGTCCTTATGCGACAAGACTTCAGTCAGTGACTGTGTATATATATATATATTATATTATATATATAATATTTCTATAAATTTTTAGACTCTGTCCAGCTGTGTTAGTTTGAGCCATTCAAGGGACCGAGGGTTGGGATAACTCTGCCTGTGCTGCTGTGATTTAGACCTTTCTTCTTTTAAACCTGTCTCTGAGTCTTGCAGCGTTATGGAGGTGTGATACTAAATTACTGGAAAATACTCTCTTCAAATTCTTGCACAACCCTTTATATGCATGGCATTTTGTCTATATAGTAGTCTGTGTGATGCAGAGGGTGGGTGGACACAGGGGTGACAGACTGACCACTGCTCAGTATAGCAGGGACAGAGACACAGAGGTGGTGGTTGGAGCTAACCAGCCGTGAGAGAGTTACTGTCAGACCTCCTGTTTCTGTGCTGGATGGACAGGGAGGCTGCTGGAGCTTTGACAGTCACATGAGGCACATTTTAGACTGTTACTGTGTGGGTACCTGTGGTAACTGACCTAGCATCTCTATTACGAGAGACTGACCTTTCTGTGTGGGTGTCTGTGGGAGAGTTACATAGTCACAGCACTGCTATTTATTAAGTTACAGTTTATCAGCCCTAAATATCTTGTTAAGCTCTGAATAGTTATCAGTGGGCCCATGTGTTGTGTTTACTGCCCCTGTAGAGGATTAAATCTTCTTCCTGGAAGATGTTTCTCCACTGGTGCCTATTAGGTTTGCTAATGCAACTTGCAGCACTATGTGAGAGGCACAATTTGGGACCATAGTTATTTAGTGCCCTGCTTTTAAAGGGATAGTTCAACTAAAAATTTGAATTCAGTCATTATGTACTCACACTCATGCCAATTGAAGGTCGGGTCTATTTTGTTAGTCCGCAAAACACTGCTGGAGTTCCACAGGAAAAAGTGTTGCATAATTTCCCAAACAATGTAAGTTTATGGTGACCAGTTTTCAAATATAAAAAGCACCTGGAAAAAAAAAAACATAAAATGCCTTCATGCTTGTCTGGCATAATTCAAGTCTCCTAATTTTTGACATGCTGTTTGCACACCATCGCACCACACACACCCAGTTCAGACAGTGTGCATGTGCACATAAACATGGCTCCAAGATAAGGATGTACAGTGAAGATTCAGACTAAAAACATGGTGTAAATACAATTTTTTTTTTTTTTTTTTTTGTTGGGACAGGTTGGGTCATTAGGAGACTTGGATTACACCAGATGAGCAGCATGGAGGCATTTTATGTTTGAAAACTGGTCACCATTCACTTCTATTATTTGGGATATTTTGCAACATTGCTTTCCTGTGAATCTCCAGCAGGATTTTGTGGACTGAAAAACTAAACCTGACCTTCAATCAACATGAGGGTGAGTAGGTAGTGGCTGAATTTTCATTTTTGGGTGAACTATCCCTTTAAATGAAAATACATGTGAGAGCTTTCAAATCCAAGCAGACAGTTGAGTTTGAGCAGAAAAAAATGCAGTGTCTATTTACACCTGCATGCAAATAGTCCCAATGCAGCTATTTGGCTATTTACACCCCCCTGTCTAGTTTACCTATAGAGAGCAGTAAAGTCTTGGTAGAGAGGAGGCTGTCGTTGGTGAATGGGTTACAGGACTGTCGTCAGGGAGACGGGGGATTGAATCCCAGCCTGGAGGACTAGACTGGTATTACATGCTAACCTTTAAATTTTAGTTTTGTTTTTTTTTTAATCATTTTTAGATTTTAGTTAATGTTAGTTAAATGAATTGTGCAGTCTTCAAAGCCTGAGGAGAGAAGCTGCTGTAGTCTGGCAGTACAGCAGTGAATACTTCTGTATCTCTTGCCTGACTGTAGAAGTATCCTTATATAGCATTGTTGGCTATGGAAACCTGTGTGTAAATTGGCCATTCCACCTGTGGTGCAAATAGCACCTGTGTGCCGATAGCATTTACACGAAACAGAGTTTATACATAATATATGTGTGTGTTAAAATAGATATTGGTAATTGCGGGTGACTCCAGTATCCCTGCAGTGGTTGCTCAATGCTGTGTAGAAGACAATTCTAGATTTCACTCTTATTTAAATTCCTCACTTTCTATTAGAACTGTAAAAACATTCTTTTTTTAGTGATTTAGTTTAGTAAGATGGCTGGAATTTAAAAATCCTGCCTGCTGTGTCTGTAAATGAAGCTTGATTAAACCTGCAGACACCTGACACCATCACTCATCATCACCCCAAACCTGCATACATTACAAATTAGGTGGCAGATTAGCTCGAGAGACTGCACAATATCAATTTCACAGGAAAAAGAATAAACACAGACATGAAGAGGCAGAGGAAGCAAAGCACACAGTAAATCTCTTACAAAGGCTCAGGACAGATTATTGTGGTTTCTAAAATTCACAGCGGCCGGCTTTATTGGCTTGCAGCCTGTTTAATATGCCCGACACAGCTTCCACGTGACGGCATGGAGTGTATACCCTGAGACAAGCAGCTTAGCACTGACATGGACAAACAACGCCTGAGGACACACAGCAGAGGTAGAGTAGGTTAGAGGTGGGCTGAAAGTAAGAGACAGAGAGGCAGTGTGTGTTTACATAGTGAATGAACCTAGTGGATCATGACGAGAGAGTGAAACCGAGTGATGCAGTGCGCCAAGAGAAGAGGGTGATGTCTTTAAAAAGCAGGAGATGGAAAGATGAAAAGGAAGGTAAATATGTGTGTGTGTGGGGGGGGGGGGTTAACAAAGAACATGATGGTTGAAAAAAAAGAAAGATCATATTAAATCTAGTTTTTTACAGCTGAGGCCTGTGACTTTGGTCAACACATTCTCACTCCCAACTTGATAAATAGAGCAGCTTGGTCAGTGGCGCCACACTTCAAACTGTGAGGCTGCACACCTCTAGTGTCAGTTTTGCACATGCAGGGCTCCATGTTCAAGTTACCACTAATATATCTGCAACGTCTGGGCAGATTTTCAAAATAAAGGAACAAAAACTACTTCAGCTGACAATGTCTAATAGGGATGGAAGTAACTAATTACAAATTCTCAAGTTACTGTAAAAAAATAGTTTTTGGAGGACTTTTATGAGAGATGTTCAAAGCTATATCTTTACATAGTGCAATGAATACTTAAGTACAACAAATCTACTTAGTTACATTCACAATTATAATTGAGCACTGCGTAAAAGTTAAATTAATAGCCAAACGCTTCATCTGCATTTTTGTGGCCAATAAGGTAATCCGATTGACCAATGAAAAGCAGGACATTTGGACGGTTTTGAGTCAGGATATTAATTATTAACCATCAATCAATTAATCAACGTGGAGAATTTCCCAAATTAAAACTGTATCTCTGAATATGTAAACTATAGTCTAGAAATGGCAGTTCCTCATTCGACATTGTTTTGTCTGGTGGAGACATTTGTTTAACAAGTAAACTTAAACTTAAGTTAGAAAAAAATGACAAAACAAAACAGAGAAAAATTGAAATGAGAAAAAAAAGTGTTTTTTCACAAGTTATCCGTTGCTAGTTTGCACCAGAGGTGGTGCAAGCCAATCAGCGTTCTTGGAGGGACTACTGGCAGCTACTGGTGTGGTTTTACATGCGCCATCAGTGAGAAGCGTCCATGGAAATGATTTATCTCAAACAAACAATGGTGGCTCCTAAAGAGGTTAACATACATACTGTGATAGCATCAGTTATCTCAGAACTGGAGAGTATTTCTTCATTGAAAGAAGGACAAAAATTTTCCCAATGGAAAAGTTTTTGCTCCTCTTCCAGCCAGCTTCGGTTTGGTGAGTTGATCTGATTGGTTGAAGTTAGCCCGTGTTAGACATGACAGATGGTTCATCCAATAACCTGCCAGAGGTTTTCTCAAAAGCGCTTGCCCTTTTCCAAACACTTCCTATGGACAGCTTCACAGATTGTTCTGTGTGACAGAACCATATGGTTTGTCAAGTTTAGTTTTATCACCATTTCACAGCACAAATGCCACATAAATTAAACCCTGGCGCACATGAAAACAAAAACTAGACGGTGACTCCACTAACGATGCGATGTGGATACCAACAGCATCATAGCCTACCTTCAGTCATAGGGGTACTGACTGACCAAGCTCCTTTGAGGTGTGAAAACAAGCTGTTTTAGTCACCAGTCCTATCAGTAATAACTAAGAATAAATAATAAATTCTACTGCCTGTGTAGACTGCCTACCGAGTTAACTGAGGTCTGGGAATATGATGATAGTAAAGAAGTCCAGTGGGGAAAGAAGCACAAGTCAGGTGATCATACAGGTTGGAAACACCCACACCTGGTGAATTTAATTGAAAGAGAAATTTAAGCCAGGCAGTAATCAGTGCAATCAAACTTTTTCCAACCCATTTTCATTTTCAATCAACTTGTTTTACACATTTTCTAGAAATTAGAGACAGAAAAAGAAAATTCAGAAAATTCTTTCAAAACATGTTTATAAGAATATTATATTCTTACAACAAGGTCAAACCTTAATGTTGTCTTAAGTTTTCATAACTCAAACAAGGACAGAAATAACTTAACAAGCTGGAGGTAATTTTGCAGTGTAAGATTTGTTGTCAGTTTCCCGGGCAACAATGGCACATATGAATTCAGGGCTGCGTCTGTCATCGTTTTCCAGCAGTGGTACAAATCTTTGCAGATCATTGCACTGAAATTAAGATGAACAACTTTAATGCTAAAATAATCTCTGCTCCCCTGTCAGATTTTGAAACTCTTGTTTGAAGAAAGATGTGTGGGACTCATTAACACACAAAATGATGTAAGATGGAGATGGAGATTTTTTTTTTCAGTGCAGATTCCTCAAATGGATTGATTGAGAGGGAGGCTGAGTGAGAGAGAGAGTGTGTGTGGATGTGTGGTTTCATGTGTGTGTGAGAGATAGAGAACATGCATGCCTGGATATCGAGACTGTGTGTGTGTGTGTGTGTGTGTGTGTGTGTGTGTGTGTGTGTGTGTGTGTGTGTGTCAGCTGGTGGGCTATCAGCTGCAGCTGTGTTATCAGCCTTATCTCCATACTGGCCTGTGATGGATGCAGCTGCTCAGAGCTTCTTTGCTGCTGAACATGTTTAACAGTGTGTAATTGAAAATGAGGGGTGCGTGGGTAAAGGAAGGGGGGGTGTGGGTCCTGGTTTGTTATCAGGTTATTGGTCAGTGGAATACTGAGGCGATTGATCACCATGCAGGTTAAAATGGCCAGGCAGTGCAGACATCGATTGTCCCAGCGTCGAACTGCGCAGAGAAACGGACGGAGAAAGCGTCGCAATCTCCCCCTCGCTCTGTGAAGATATGCGTTGAGCGGCTTCCTCTGAAGATCCAACAGAATTGCTGAGGGTATTCAGCAATTGATTCAGTTTGGCTCCTCAGCTTGGCTCTAAGTGGAAGGGCATCCTCTGCCTTTGAAATACAGAAAGAAAGGTTAAATCTGAGTTCTTGCGTAACCCTGGATTGAGCAGTTCTGAAGTGTGCACTGTGATTGTGTGTGCTTCAAATCGAATGATAACGTGGTGCTGTGGTGGTGTATAAGCAGCCAAAGGACAGTGAAAAAAATCAACTCTCATTTTGACCTCTAACATGCAGCTTACATGGGCACTTGAATGAGTAACTGGTCGCAGTGCAGGGCTTTTGATAATACCACCAGTTCAACACCTGACTTTTAGTACCATAGCCAAAATGATACTTTTATTGATGCAGTCCTTTGTTGATAACTATGCTTCTTCTTTTTTCATTTACCTAAAGAACAAAAAATACATCTGTCAAGGCCCATAGACCAGCCTTCTCTGATATGCAAGTTATCTTACAGTACCTCACAATAACTTTCAAAGCTTTATTTTGGCTAATCAGCTTTTTTCTACTACCACTACTACTACCACTACTATTACTACTACTACCACCACCACCTCCACTAGCACTACTACTACTACTACTACTACTAATAATAATAATAATAATAATAATAATGATAATAATAATGATAATACAGCCCAAACCTGATGTAAGCCATTGAAATATGTGAGAAATAAGGCCCAACCCAAACCTGTCGGTTCCAATTGGTTCCTATCATGTTCAGGCACAGATCTCAAGCTTGAATGTGTTTAGTTGTGGAACTCCTTTCACTTTAATTAGTATATTTGCCCTATCATTTGGATCCAAAATTTAGTGGGTTCATCCTTGGCCCATACATGAGAGCAGCTCACTGGGGTACTTTGCTCCTGTGTGACCCTTTCTGGATGAAAACAACCACTCTAATTTGACTGGGGCTCAATACAAATTGAGGTATATGCCAGATTAAATGCATAAAATTAGGAAACTCTTGTGTGTAGCTATCAGGAGCCCAGTCAGGTGAACAATCATGCCTGTATGCAACATATTGTTATGTAGAAAAAACTAAAGAAACAAGGGTCATTTAAGTCTGTCTCCAACAAAGTGGACAAAACTGACATTAAACTACCTTATTGAATTTTCGGGTATTGTATTTTAGACATCTACCACTGTTTTACATTGTTAAGACACTTTATTTTAACATTTTGGTACTGCTAAACTAAAGTCCATTTTAAAAGAAGGTGTTTTATGGTAGGGCCACAATTTTTCCACAACAATAACTTAAGTTCCACCATCACAAAGACTCACTTTAATAGAGACAATTGGCACATGTCATTTCCTCAGTAACATCATTGACTAAGCTGTGATGAGGAGTTTGCCACAGACACACATACTGACTGGTCGCTTTTACAGTGTTGGATTTCACATAAAGGGGTGGGTGGCCATGGGACATGATGTATGGCTGCTTTCATCCATGATACACCCCTCCACCAAGTTTCATTAAAATCAGGCCAGTGGTTTTTTTTATCATAATCTCTTTGGCAGAGTCAGTGAGTCCAGAAACAACATACATGCAGACCAACTGAATAGTTTGATGAGTATGAAAGTGAATGATATGTCACCATGATCACCAGATCTCTTCATTAGATCCCAGCTTCTCACTACCCTCATCTAAACACCAAATAAGGAATGCTGTTCATCATGCTGTGCTATACTGCTTTGGAGGCTCAACACCTCACTAATGCACTTTATGCTGGGATTGAGGAGGAAAATAATTTTTCTTTCCATTGCTTTGCGATGATATTCACATCTATTTACCCTTAAAAGTTAATGGCAAAGATTCAATGCAGCCATTAGTAAACTCCTTAAATGACATTAAAACTTGAATGGCTTTAAACATTCTAAAGCTCAGTGGTAGTAAGACTGAGACTGTCATGTATGGACAGCCTGACCAACTGGATGACTGTGTTCACACCCCGTCATTTAATCAGTCTTCTGTTAAAAACTTTGAAATACATTTTGACAACTCTTTTAAATGTGACAAACAGATTAGTTCAGTTGCCAAAACTAGCCTTTTTCAGCTAAGACTCTTAGCCACAGTAAAGCCCCATCTCTCTTCCAGAGATTCTGAGAGCGTCATTCACGCTTTCAATATGTCACGACTGGATTACTGTAATTCTCTCTCTGTCTGGTTAGAACAGTCATCTCTTAATCGACATCAGTTAGTCCAGAATGCAGCTGCTTGACTTTTAAAGGAAGTGTGATCACGCAGCACCAGTTTTGGCCTCTCTCCACTGACTTCCTGTCTGGTTCAGGATCAATTTTAAGATTTTATTGCTTGATTTTAAAGTTTTAAGTGGGCTGGCACCGCTGTATCTATCTGAACTCTTGCATCTTCACACTCAAGTCAGAGTAACAAGATCTTTTAACCAGTTTCTCTGGATGTTCTTAGATCCAGATGCAAAACTAGACGTGACAGAGCCTTTGCAGTGGCTGCCCCTAATTTATGGAATAATTTGTCTTTCCATATAAAAGGCTGCTCAGACCCCAGAAACATTCAAGTCACTTAATACTCAATTAAGATCCACCTCTCCTCTTTGGCGTTTGATTCAGGTTGAGTTAGACACCTTACCTTCCTTTATTGTGCTGCAATTATTCCTGCTTGCTGTGTGTGTATCTGTGTGTTTGTGTGTGTGTGTATGTGTTAAGATTATATTTTTGCTTTTATTTGTTTTCTTATTTTTATATACTACATAACTACTCTTGAGGTCATACTGGAACTCCTCCCTCCAAAAGGAAATACATCATTTTGCAATTCTCTGAAACAAACTGAATTCCATTCATTTCCATAACTTTCAATGCAGGTATAGACCAAGGCTAATATTCTTATGCACTGGCCCCATCTGTCACCAAGGCCCTAAATTTGGTGGTCAAAGTACATTCTTTGTGGCCCAAATGTAAACTTATGCAAAAACAAAAAATATGCAGTTCAAAACAACTGATGTGGTGTTTCCTGACTTGTTTATGATGGAAAACAAGCTAGACTTTACAGCTAGTTGATGAAACTGACGGCATACCACAATACACGACACTCTGTCAGATTCTAGCCACTTGAACCCTGCTTCCATTCATGCCTACATTTTCATTGCTGTTTTGTTTTTTTCATAGTCCAACTTTTGTGTTTCTGGTTCTTCTGTAAGGATCATATTAACTTCAGTAGCCCTGATGTATTTTAGATAACTGGCTAACGACTGTTTTTTGAAGGTTAGTATGTATAGTAGACCTGGAGGCCACAAGTAACTTTTTGTGGCCATCAGGCTATGATCTTACCAACCCTGAGGAATAGGGAGGATATTGTATCCAAAAATTGGAGTTTCAGAGACTTTGTTTCGTGCATTGTGGTGACTTTTAAAGAATGAAAAATATTTAAATAATTAGTGCATTGCAACAACCTTTTTTAGTTTTAATTCTCAGGAAAGAATACAGAATAATTTCCCCCTCAGCTGTGGGTTTATACAAATCTCAGTGAAATTCTTTTAACATCTGGACATGAAACTGAAACTACCTCTATGTAAGGGATGTTTTGTTGAGACTGAACTGGCCTTTTAACATAGTGTTCAAATATCCTAATTAAAATATACATCATCTAATTAGAAAACTATGATGATGCATCCAGTGCCACAGTTTCCAATACTACAGATGCAGTTCAGTCAAAATGTTCCATAGTTCAGGAATATTCTTTACGGTTAAACAAGTGTAACTCTGCTCAAAATAATTCCAGTCCAGCTGCATCAGTCTAGTTCAGTCCAGTTCAGTCATGCCCTTACCCTTTTAGCCCTTTGTCTGCTTGCCATGGAGCACTGGCAAAGCCCTGATGAGGCTTGGCCCGTAAGTGTCTGTTCTCTTCGTCTCATTGGTCAGAGACTCATTAATCCCCCCTCCCACCTCCTAGTTATCTGCCGCAAAGTGAATTACACGAGTGCCTATTGATTTCTGTCCTTATGCCAGGCATGTTTAGAGAGTAAACCTATTGCTTTTCTCCCCAAGCGTTTCCACTGTGAAGCTCGGTATGAGCGGGGGGGCTAATTGGCCTCACTCAAGATCACCTTGGCTGTCTGGGCTCAGCGGCTTCATGTCTGCAGGAAGAAAGGAAAGGCAGAGATAGAGAGAAAGAAATCAGAAAAAATGATGCAGAGAGGGGTGGAGGGAGTGCAAAGATGTTCTCATTGTCTAACTGAGGCTTAAGTATGTCTATTAAAGTGTAATGCCAGGGCCACGGCCCCCGAAATATGTCATGCGTCTCATCTGCATCTGCTGAATATTTGTGGCGACTGCTAACACATTCAAATAGCAGGGGAAAGCAGGGACAGGGGACAGTAATTACTGCTCTGCATCAGGTAGGTGTGTGTACGTGGGTGTGTGTGCTGAGTGAGTTTCATGCTTCATTACTGAGGAGCGTTAAGGTAATAAGGCCCCTGACTGTCCATTGAGGGAACTCATCACTTCTTCTGGCAGTGAAATTAGCCCCGCGTTGTTCTAGGGTTGCTCCTTTTCTCGTTGACTTCCACTGGTACGGAAGATTAAAGCCTCCCCAGGATGGCTATTAAGTGGAGACAGGTGACCCTTCATAATCCCATAACAGTCCCAGTTTAATCAAATTTTAACCAACACTTGATCCTTTGTTCACTTCTGAACTTAGTAAGCACCAGTGGTAAGGTTGGACCACCTCTATGCTGCAGGGAAATTTTAATTACTATTAGAAAAAGAACCTGTGAGTCAGTCTCTGGATCAATACACTGAAGCCAAACACCCTGCCATATATACTCAATTACTCCCTATTTAACTGCTGGATATGTGTATATATGACTTAACAAATAAAAGCAATAAAAAAGGGCCATCTCCACAAGGGCTTTCAAGTGGTATGTCCTCCATCCTCTGAGGTACTTATCCTCAAGGGTCATAGAAGTATTGGATGGAATCATTTTAATTCTGTCGTAACACTCAGTTGGCCTTCGTACAATGAGCCATCATCTCCGGATAACTTTACTACCACCGGGGGAGGTTGAATGATTGTAATTATTACCTGAGCACCTCCATGAATTTTATCCCATCCAGAAGAGCAATGTCACTGGAATTCCCCAACCACCAGCCCCAATTACCTAATGGGCTTCGGAAAAGTGTCGAGTCCTCTGGTCATTTTATATGCCTCCATGGTGCCGTCTCAGTAATATGCGACAGGGCATGGAAATTGCTGTCAGTTTAAACTGGAATTATTTAATTGACCATTTTGTTGCTTGAACTACAGCGTGATTTTTAGGACTAGTAAGCTTAAATGTTAGCTTCAAATGTAGGAAACAACTGTCCCAGCCCTCAAATGCTTTGATTTTCGAACCAGGTGCTACTTTCCGACCATTGTTTGTCTTTACAGTGAATAAAATTCAAGATGGGTAGCTGTCACAATGAGTCCTGATTTTCAAGCAGTCCTCCGGTCCATTGAGTGAATGTGTCACTTTTCCAGATTTTCAAAAAATACATTTGTAAAAGTGATCTTTTGTTGAAAAGTGTACTTTCTTTCACAGAAATGACAGATGTGTCTATGGGTAGAGTTTAGTTTCTAATGCTGAACAGTTTTTTCTGATGATAAGTTAGCATTTTTCAGGTTGTTTGCTGTGTTTGTGTAATTATTACATTTGAATACTCACAGAAGGTTCTTCCAGATGTCATAAAGTCACTGGTCATGCTTGTCAAAGAATTTCAGTGATATATAAGCTTGTAGAGAGAGTGGCATCTGAAAAGCTTCAGTACTTCACAATGACTTTACTGACAAATGACATTACTTTAGCACTGTCTTGTCAGAGCTTTATGATAGCTTTGTGTAGCACTTTAGCACAATTTTTGCCCGATGCTGCAGCCTGTGTTCATGCATCACTGTAAAGCATAGGAAAAGTAATCCAATCACGGACAAGCAATGCATTTAACATGCACATACTATAAAACCTGGATTATATCCTCCTAAAAGGACACAGTCATAGACAACTCTGGACACCATGGATAGCACTTCTGTTTATACTACTTACTGCAGATTGATATCTAAAGGATCAGCATGGTGGCTTTGTGGACAAGTCTGTGCGGTCACAACAAATTTTGTGGGACATAGATGTCCACACAGAGCCAATCCTCTGATGACGAAATTTATGTCATACATTCCCTCATGCATTTTTGTACGTGGAAAGTATAAAACCATCTTAAGTGGTGAGTGCTTCAGGGATTGATTTGAAGTCTCTTGTTTTAATAGTATTGCAGAGTCACAAGAGAAGCAGTATGGTGAAGGACAGGCTGACATTTTAGTCAGAGTTGATAGGTATTATTGGCAAAATGGATCCATGCTGGCAGTGGCTGGACTTCTTTTTTAAGGCTGTGGAAGAAGATACAGTTTCAGTATCACTGTATGGCACAACAATAGCCTATATAGTAGGGGTGTAACAGAAATCACAAAATTCATGGTTTTGAGTCATGGATTGGATTATTTTAAAAATGCACTTGGCTTTGATCTCTCTGTCTGTAGTTATCACTATAGCAATGTAATAGTAATAATGATAATAATATTAAATATATATAAACTAATTATATAAAATAATAATTGCACTGTAATAATAATACCATAAGTATACTTAGAATACAATACTGTATTATACAGTACCTTACTATGTATACAATGTAGCACCTAGATTCTCAAACTGTGGTACATGTACACATGTTACACTACTATATAGGTTATTGTTGTGCCATACAGTGACACTGAAACTGTGTCTTCTTTCACAGCCTTAAATAAGAATTCTAGCCACTGTCAGCATGGATCTGTTTTTATCAATTCTGACTAAAATGTCAGCCTGTCCTTTACCATACTGCTTCTCTTGTACTATCAGTGGTACACTGGTGGTACATGTAAGTTCCCTTTAGTGGTACACAGAAGAAAGTCAGAAATGTTTTGTTTTAATGAAATAAGTCAATTTGAAAACATAATACTATCAAAATACAAGAAACGTTCAAATGAAAATACATGAACCATGACACTACTGAAATGTTACTTAAAAATAAGTTATGTCTTTCCTATATTTTTGTTTCAATATCAGCCTGTTACAGTATGTAGAAATGATTATGCACATAGCACGTGCATACATCATTCATGATTACTGGTAATTATGAGCTAAACTGTGATGGCATATAAAATGAAGAGCCTGAAAATAAATGTCTCAAAAACACTGCAATAGTGGCAAGTGTTCCTGGCTACTGGTTATTTAAGAAGAGCCAGTGATGTGGCAACAGGACCTGCTAGCACCACAGGTAGCAAAAAAATGAGGTGGAGAGTTTAATATTTTCTGAGGTGGTACAGGGTGTAAAATGTTGGGTAAGAAATAGCCAATCAGACGCACTGTGTCACAGACAGACAGACACAGAGCTGCACCGGTGAGCAGAGAGGAGTTGTAGAAGTTAAGATAGCAGATATCTCCAAAGTCTCAACAAATATCACAATCTTATGATCTGTCTCTTTGACAACAGCATTATTTTTTTTATTTTTACCAATGAAAATGCCCAAAGTCATGGTCGGGATTTTACTCAAGGCAATTAGACTGCTTCAGTCACTCTTCACAGAGGGACACAGGGTAAAACACAGCAGCATTTCTCCTGCCTTTCATTGCAACTCTGCCTTGAGATTTTGAATATTATTACTTACATAAAAGTAACAGCAATAGAAAAAGTGTTTCACACTATGATGGTTACATGTTGTCCACAGATCAGATGCAGGGCGATCCGTACAAAATACATGCCAACTGCAATCCATTGCACCCTATTATATAGGTAACTGATGTAAATACAGCATACAAAAGAATTAAATAAGTTTGATCCATTGTCCAGTTGTCTCCATCAGATGGAATATGGTATGAGCTCTATCCTACTATGTGAAAAAGTTAGCTTGGATCTCTGGTTTTGACAGACAGGAATCACTTAAAATAGTCTGTGGAAATTAATTTCCAACCTCTTTTTGTCCAGAAATAGCATTTGTCTCTCATTGAATACATTACATACTGTTTCATTATAATAAATTACAATAGTGCCTTCCTCAATTGTCTTGCATGATCTGTTTATCAAAGTAAAATTGACAGTCATCATGTTGAGATTAATTTCTTTTGATTTCTATTGATAGGATGTAGTAATGCAACAATCAAGCTTCCAAAGCAGCTATGAAAACTGATTACATATTCATGCAGTCTACAATTGTAACATTTATAAATTATTCAGTCAGTTCTCGGCATGTGAATAGGGCAAAATAGCTTTTATCCGGTGGTTAATTATGTTCTTAATTAGTTGAGGAAAGGACAAGTAAATTAATGAAGTTTTATCAAGTGCTTCATATCTGGAGGGAAAGCGTTTCCTGGTGTCATCTCATTAAGCATGACCACTGATACTCACTGATCTGTGGGCGTACATCATCAGAGTCTGAATTCTCCTTCCTCTGACGGGCCCTTCCTCCGAACAAATACAAAGGTTAATGCTGCCTGTGCTTTCAGATGCTGACCGTCATGCTTTCCGTCCGCCTCACTTGGTCATCGTGCCCGGCAAACACAGTCTTCCATTATCCTTCCTCTCATTTGCTAATGAGGTAATTAATAAGGCTGGAGTTAGCCAAGTAGTGCAGAACAGGGGCACAGTAGCCGGGGTCAATGCAACACATCAGTCATGGGAGCCAAAATGGAAAATAAATGATTTTGTTTGTTTGTTTGTTTGTTTGGATGATTATTTGGATTTGGAATGGGTCCTTTGAAATGGTTTGCTCAGATAATCTTTCTCGCATGTTTTTATTATATTTTCAACATCTATCTCCCGATGATAGATGATGATTATTACCTCCGCCACTCATTTCCTTCACGCGGCCTGCAGTCCTCCTCCCATATTGATTTGTTAGAGAGGAATCTGCTGCTGAAACTAAATGAGAAGATTGCAACAGGTAATGTCAGGGTGCAGATTCAAGGGCTTTTTAATAGTCTCCAGATATGAAGGATCCTTGAAGAGTGTTAGCAATCTGATGAGTGACATGCTCTCAGAACCAAGAGGATGAGACACAGCTAGACTGCAAAAGAGAAGTGAGGTGGAAAAACACAGAGCAGAGAAATTAAAGGGTTTGATAATTTACCTCAAACAGTGTACAGATTTATACTGTAGTCATTTAGTTGATTAAACCTGGACCTCTGAGTTGTTGATTATAACAAGAAAAGAGCCAACAGTATTATCACAAATGAATAGTGTTTTCATAGGTACGTAGACAGATGGATGGATGGATCGATCATTGTCTTTTGTGGTGGAAAATCTATTTCTGACACATCCATCATCACCTACCAAGACCATGAGTCCTTGTGGCCTCTAAAGGCTGCCATGTTCCTTCCACCTCAAAGCACCAAAGTGTTATCTTTCTCTGGTTCTGAGAAGGCTGGCCTTTCTGTCATCATCTGTGGATTCATAGATGGCTCTGGGAAATGTGCAGTCACAGGTGGAAAATGTGATACCACCGGCTGGACCATGGGCAGGTGCAAATTTCCATCAACATTCATGGGAAAGCAGGAAAATGACAAGACTGCTTCATTATGATCAATCAGCATCAGCCTCCTGGAGGTGATGTGGTGTGAGGTGTTGAACCCATTCTTTGGCTGAGGCTGCCTTTTGCCACTACCCCTGAGAACAGTTGCTTATGGGTTTAATGCTGCTGCCAGATCTTTAAACTTGATGATTTTGGAGTTGGCTCAACAACCAGCTGAAATTTATAGACACTTTGTCATGCGAAGCAAGAGAAGAGTGCATTGCAGTAATCTAACCAGGATGAAATAGATGCACGAATTACTGTTTCCATGTTCTTTGCACACAAAAATTACCTGATTTTTTATAATTGTTCTTAGCTGGAACAACATGCTTGGACAGCAGAATTAATATGCCTGTAAATATAGATGTTGTAATAACAAATAACACCAAGGTTTCTGTAGACAGTTGTTGTGAAATATTTTCTGAGCTTAATTCAATACCATTCAGTGTATGATATCTCCAGGGCACATGTGTATGTTTTTTTATTGTTTGATTGATTTATGCCATTATATATAATTATGTGTCATCAGCAGAGAACTGGTAACTGACTGACTGATTTTTTTTTTTTTTATTATGACCAATAGCAAACAAATTCATTAATTTTCTGTAACTGCTTATTCCTGAAGGGTCGTGGGGAGCTGGAGTCTATCCCAGCTGACATTGGGTGAGAGGCAGGGTTCACCCTGGACAAGTCGCCAGTTCATGGCAGAGCTGACACATAGAGACAATTTAGAGTCACCAGTTAACCTAGCATGCATGTCTTTGGACTGTGGGAGGAAGCCGAAGAACCCAAAGAGAACCCACGCAGACACGGGGAAAACATGCAAACTCCGTACAGAAAGGCCCTGCCCCAACCAGCTGGGGGATTTGAACTCAGGACCTTCTTGCTGTGAGGCAGCAGTGCTAACCACTGCACCACCATGCTGCCCACAAACAAAGTATACACAGAAAATTTTAAGGGCTTAAGAATGGATCCCTGTGTAACTCCCAAAAGATAAGAATGAAACCAGTTTAAAATCAAACCTGAAACTTGCCCACCCAATTTGAGGACATTCACTTACAGTACTATGATCAACCGTGTCAGATGTCAGGAGAAATACAACGTCTTGACCAAAGCCAAATGCTAAGACAAGATTTTTTAATACTGTAAGAAGTGTAGTTTCTATACTATGACCTGCCCTAAAACCTGAATTTCTCAGCCTACTGCTCATGAAAGACCCGATCTGCTCTGCTATGATTTTTTTTTGCAAGGAATGAAAGTTTTGAGATTGACTATAAATGATTAAGAGTAGCTGGGTCTTGTGTGATTTTTTAAGGAACTCCTGCTGTTTTGAAATAATTATGAACAAGCCCAAATGAGAGTGAGGAGCTGAATAAATACACTGGAACAGGTTATGACAACAGGTTATGTTTAAGGAAATGGGTTGGAATGGTATTAAGAGAGCAGGTGGAGTTCTTCATTTTAGCAATAGTCAGTTACGTTTTCAATTGTTAATTCATCAAAGGAGGTTAAGGTGCAGTTTGTGCGAGGCGTACTGGCTTCAGTAACATGGTGTGCAACAAATGTAATAGTGTTTCTGATGTTTTTGATTTTGTCTGAGAAATAATATCAAAATTGTTCACATTAATCAACTAATGTTTCAATACCTTGAAGAGGATTCTGGAGTTGGATTAATGTTTATTAATGAGGTCAGAAACACTTTTCTCTTGCCATTTTTGCTGCTTGATTAAAGGTCCTCATTACATCCCCAAAATTCTGCAAGTCTACAAGGTGACTAGAACTCAATTTTTATCAGCTGTAGAATATAACTGCTTTAGAGCCTTATGTTATTAGTTAGCCAGAGCTGAGGTGTCGTTTTGGGTTTTCTTGCTCTTAAGGGAGCCACAGTGTCCAGAATATTAGTACATGTTGAATTTGAAGTAGTAATGACTTTATTAATACTGAGTACAGAGTCAAAACCTTTTGTCAGAGGAGGCAAAAGCATCACGGAAGGTAACAGCTGAAGAAGAATTATAAATGGGAATAGGACATATCTGTGTTATCATTGATCCCATTATGGACATTAAAAAGAAGGCTCTTATGATCACATACCACATATTCTCTTTATACAGCATCACTAATCATGCTGCCATGATACAAAACCAGGTCAAGAGTCTGCTCCTTGTTGTGTTTCAGCCCTGTTACCCGTAATTTACACCAGATGCGACTTTGTGACGTCGCATGTGTGCTGCAGTTTTGTTCCATCATACGAGCGACTGCAATTTCCACCAGCAGTGTTTCAGAAGTGTTTCAGCAGTGGAGTGTTTTGGCCATCTGATTATGTTCAGTTGCTCTGATTTTGTTGATTAAGTCCTCTTTCCATTCGACCTGCTCTGTGCTAATTGGTAGATTGGTAGAACACAAAAAAAGGTTCAGCTAGCTTCATAGACTTTGGAAATGGGGGTGCAGGTATCAACAGCTTTCCCTGACTAACAAACAAAACAGTGGCAGCCCACCGGATGTTGGATTGGAGGCTACATAGTGTAATCTTGTATTTTAACTGTAGACATGCATCAGAGAGATGTCAGCGTGAGGGAGCTGCACACATGCATATACATTCATTATATACATACATTCCTGAGCAGTTAGAGGTTCAGTGCCTAGCTCAAGGGCACCACAGCAATGTTCAAGTGGTGAACTGGCACCTCTCCAGCTACTGGTCCACACTCCGTCCATGCTGGACCTGAACTGGTGACCCTCTAGTTCCAAAGCCAAGTTTTTATGGACTGAGCTGCTGCTGCAGGAGGTGGTACCGTCACCTCCCCCCACCCCTTCAAACACATCAGTCACTCCATGTCAAGAGTGGAGTTTGAATTGAAAATGCAAATGAAATGGATAGAGAACTGAAAAAAGCAGATCAAGTCAGAGAAAGATATTCCTTTGCTGTTGGCACAGACTTCTGTATTTGAGGTAGTGTGTCCCCTCAGAGTTGTTATAGAGTTGTTTGTAAAGTTCTGTTTCTGATACATGGGAGAAAAAATGTCGCTGCTGATCACTGCACTACACATTCATGTCGTGTTTAATATTTTCTTTTTAAATACAACTGAGTTACTGACATGTGGCACTGAGATGAAGATCCTTTTAGACCGAGCATTGATATCATCGTCTGTCATGATGTTTCACTGTGGATGTCACACTGTGGACACATATGCCAATTTTGTAAACATGGTGTGGACTAGTAGATGATGAGATTTTGGCTGACAGTCACTTTTTGGCACACTTGTCCAGGATTAAAAATGTATTAAGGACTAATATGATGCAAAAACGCCTCGAGGCTCTTTCTTTCATGGCAATTAAGAATAAACTGACCCATAAATTGTACTTTCATGATATAGTGGATGATTCTGCACAAAGCCAAGCCAGGAAAAAAAAAAACAATGCATAAAGTAACTATTTTATGATTAATATAGGCTCATAAACTCTTCCTGTGTTTGCTATCAGGAATGTAATTTGTATATGAGATGCTGGTTTTAATTGAGTGTACCTGCATTGTGGATTCGGTGATGTTCAGATGCATGTGATGTTCCTTTACTGTAAATCCTGTTGAGATGCAGGTGAATGCAGTTACATGTTATTGTTAATATGAGTGCCATAAATCCTGGGTGAATTTTGCCAATATATTGCCCTAATTACACTCATGCCTCCCACAAAATAGTTCCAGCATCCCTGACTAGCTTTGAAAAGTCTGTGGCTAAAATATTTGCAGGGCAGAGAATGACAGACAGAAGACTGGCAGATCTTTAGACCCGCCGCTCACAGATCTAAATGTTAAATAAGTCATAAGATGCGGTACCACAATATGAAGATGAGGATCACAAGATAAAAGACAGATGTGCAAATAGTAAATTTGGAAATCCCCTGGGCCTCATACAAGAACATTGTCATATTCTTATCAAATATACCACGTCAGATTCAGCAAATGCTCATAACTTCAGATTGAATGATGTGCCTGAATGTATCTGATTGCATGTGCATGAGATGTGTAAATTAGCATAATGAACTCCCCAATAATATCTTATAAGGCTGTGCTTCCTGCCCCACATGTCGGGAAGTGTTGATTCATGAAAATGGCATCAAAAAGCAAAAAGAAGTTACTTTACAAGTTCGGAGTTTGACGTGTTTGTTTCAGAGAACCAGAAAGGAAAATCTGTCATTTTAATGGTCCTGTTAAAATGAAGAAAGGGGAAAACAAAATGCTGTTAATGCTGTGTTATACCTGAGGGTCGGAAATACAGAGGACATGCCTTGATATGAAAATGGCTTCACAGAAAAAAAAAAAAAAAACATCTCGCCACAGCAAGTTGTGAAAGACAACTGCAAGGAGGAGGGGGTTGAGGGGACGTTTTCATCATAGAGACAGAGGACAGAATAAGTGAGGATGTTACCATGAACAGCAACTTCCTAAACCTGAAGATATATGGCCAATACACCTGACGCAGGTGATAATAGATCATTAAATTAATGATGAGAGGCTTTATATGTAAGTTAACAATTATATTATAATTTGAAATTCAGTAAAACAGGATAATGTTGACATAATTATTAAGTGTAATTTGTTTTTTTAAAACTAAAAAACTAAAAATATCTTTAGACTGAGGAAATATGCAGTTATTAGTGAAAAAAATTTAAACAGTTTGTATAACAGCAGACTGACTGCACATGACTCTACGGCAGTGTGTTTGTAACTGAAAGAAAATTCAAAATACAAGAAAACTGGTGAATGCCACAAGTTCTCCTAAATCACTTGCATGCACCACTTCAGAGTAAATCTGTTCATATGAGTAGTTCTTGCATGAGGCCCATTGTTTGTAAGAGCTCGACAGATTGTAATAACAACACCAAATTAGACCTGAAATGATTGAATCCTCAAATGACTTGCATCGCGCTCACACAACTTAATATGATATACTCTCAGAATTGAGGCAATAAAGATTCATTTCAGTGCAGACAAACTCTTTTCTGAAAATAGAAAGGTGAGTGAACTGAGTTTAGGCAGGTTTACCCTCCACTACATCCCTGAATGTAAAACAGGAAATGAGTGACTGGAAGAAAATAATAAGGAGCTGCAGAGGGAGTGTGTGTGTGTGTGGGGGGGGGGGGGGGTTGGCTGGCTGGCAGGAAAGAGGCAGAGCTGAATAGGAAAAGGAGTGTTATTTTGGCTCCTGTTGCAAAGACCTCTGGGAAAATAGGGCCTGCCTGACAGTGCTGCACGAGCCATAAATCACCACAAGAGCAATCCTCCTCCTCGCCGTGACCTAGAGGTGACCCCAGAGTCTGAGCACACACACTGAAATACATTCAGGTGGAAGCACACCCACCCACCCACACAGACACACAGACACACACACACACACACACACACAGAGGAGGAGGCTGTGTGGGAGCCTGAGTGTCACTTCCGTAGCCTCAGCCACACAGCAGCAGCCACAGCACTGCACTATTACTCACACAAGCCAGGACATGAATTAACTCAGTGTGCCATTCATGCATATTTGCACTTATTCATATTGAACCAAACATAATGCAGTGGAGACACTGGGCATATTTCATTGTCCTTTAAGTTAACCATATTGGCTGTGAGGTCGATGTTTTTATTTTTAGATGTCTGGAATTCCTTATTATAGCTTTCTGGTCATTGAAATATCTTGGAAAACCTTTCATTTGTGAAAACTTGTGTAACAAAATTCTCATGAGCTTTCTATAAAAAAATGTCACATAGGTGACCATAGGTGGTCGCAGGAACATCGGACACATGGGACCGGTAACTGTGTCAGCTGACATAACAGCTGTAGAAATGAATGAGGATAAGATAAAATAAGATGTACCTTTATTGATCCTCTGAAGGGGCAAATGGATTTGATACAGAAGCACAAACAAGTAACACCACAAGTTGAAATGTAGAAAGAAAATGGATTAAAATAGAAACAGAATCCAAAATAAGTCAGATAAAAATACAATTACTATATACACCAACTGAGAATGTGCATATCCTTATCTAATGTGCCAAATGTTAAGTCATACAGACTCTTTATATGTATGTGCAACAGTGAGATAAAATATTGACTTACACACTGTTTGATGTACAAGTGTGATTTGTTCATGAGGTACAGATATTGATAAACATTCATTATGTCAATGAAAAGTAGAGTGTTTATATTTGTGTGCAATAACACAAAAAGATAATAAACAATAAAAATCCAAATTATGTTAAGAACAACAAAATGAAAACAGAACTATACAACAAATTCACTGAAGAAATTCTCAGAAAAACCCAAACAGAACATGTTTGAAAAGGAGTAGGAAGAAGTATAGACTGTAATGTAATCCTTCCCCTCATCCCCTATCTAATTATTCACAAATATATATATTCTTGAACATGACAGAAATTAAAGTCTCAAATGACACATTATTCAGAGTCAACCTTTCAGTCAAGATTTGAAGGAAAATGATTGAAATTGAACTAAGACGCCAGGATTTGCTACGTCTGACTAAATATGAGTCAGACTTTAAGTTTAGGTTTAGAATAGACCTTTTTCACAGCAGCCATATTGTAAACAGAGGTGTTACCAATGATAGTAGTTAAGATCCTGCACAATAACACCCTGACCTGCATGTAACAGAACCATCAGAATCATTATCATTGCACCACAGACTTTGCACTTTAACCAGGTTTTAGTCGCTCTCAGGCACAAGTGGATTTCACTCTAATGCGCTGAGCACATGATGGCAAATGTGCCTCGCCTTTGTTTTGCCTTAATTTTCAGGCCACCCGCCAATGGCAGCAAGGGGCAGGTTCAGATTTATTTGCTATCTTGTAGACGTGGCAAAA
Source organism: Lutjanus erythropterus (assembly GCF_056507025.1). Taxonomy (NCBI): domain Eukaryota; kingdom Metazoa; phylum Chordata; class Actinopteri; order Lutjaniformes; family Lutjanidae; genus Lutjanus; species Lutjanus erythropterus. The sequence continues at coordinate 2,197,141 of NC_139318.1, forward strand.
ATGGTAACTGTGCTGGTGTAAGATAGCAAAACCACCTGTACCACCAGCGCAACCACTTTGCACCGGGTGTAAGATAGGGCCCAGACACCCCAGGGGGAAATTTGTTTCCACAGCAATGTACGCATTGGTCAACAAACAAACAACACACAAATGCCTCAGAGATTACAGCTCTGCTGAGGAGGATGCCATTAATTTTTCCATCACAAGCTCGGGACTCTCGTTCATGAGTCGAAGCGTGCTTCCTTCAGCACAGTGATACAGTTGGTGGATATTGAAAGAAAAAGGTCTGTTGATTGTTTTGAATAATCAGGTCATGATTTTTGGGAAAGAGACATTGTTGTTGAGTTTTTCCAAATTACTGTTATTATTTTGATGGCACCCACAAGTGGTGTGCCATCTAGTTTCATTATTTTGGAAAGAAGGCAGACATCTCCATGGCTGATAATTGTCTCTTTAAATGAGCGCCAATGGAAGCTCAAACAGTGAAAAACAATACATACATACATATATACATATATACATATATATACATATATCTACATGAGCCCAGCTTTAATAAAGAGAATGTGGTCAAGCTTCAAACCACAGTGGAGTTGAGAATAATACAGAAATACACTGTAGCTGTGTGCTTGAGTGTTACTTGATTTTCTCTCATTGGATGTAGAGTGCAGGTCTGGAAGTCTAGTTTGTGGATTTGCACGGTGTGTGTCTAAGGGTGGTAGGGAGGCCGGTGAAACATCAGGCAAACCTCGAAGAGCTTGTTGCAGGAGGAGGTGGAGCAGAGAGGTGAGGTGATGAGAGGGAGAGATTTAGGGGTGAGGAGGAGGAGAAGGAAGGTGAGAGTGCTGAATTAAGAGGCAAAACAAGATGATAATTTAGCAGGATGGTTAGATGGAAGTGAGAGCTGTGGCACCGCTCAGCCTTTAAAACTCATTGTAAAATAAATTATGCAGATTTAAAGCCTGTAAAAGAATGAACTTAATAGCAATATTTTTTTTCTTCACAATGTAATGACAGATGTGTTTGTGCTGCTTATTAATACACAGCAGGTCTATTTAAACAAAATGCATTCTGTATGCTTTTCTAAGCGCATGGTAATTGCACTTAATGTTGCTTAACAAATCTCAAGTTCTTGTACTGCCCATTAATACTTTCTTAGCTTTCATTGGCGGTGTTCATTTGCAAAGAGAGGAGGCTGCTATTGTCAGCTTTTTATCGTTGTTTGTTTCAAATAGGTCTTAAATGTACTTTCACATGTCAATAAAAAAGGGCTTTAATTGTCTCAGAGGAGTCTGAGGGAGGAGGGGGAGAAAAAAAGGTGCTGGAAGAAATGAAAAGAAAAGGAAAATGAAGAACAGAGGAATACAGGTGCCATAAAAGAAAACTGAGACAGAGGAAGGGAGAAGAGAAGGGGGGAAGATAAAGGTCAGGTGAGGTTTGGAGGGAGAGAAGTCCATTTCAGCTTCCAGCTTGTGGGTCAGCAACTAGCTCGACAAATTAATTAAGATAATGATCCATATAAAAAAGTCTGGCAAAGTCAGCTGCGACCCCTGTGTGTGTGAGTGTGTGTGTGAGCCCAGCCCTCTTTCCATTTGTAGGACTTTTATGAGGTGGGCAGAGGAATGCATTGATTTCATAAAGGGCATAAAGGGGTCTGGTGGCCGTTTGAACAGCCGAGTGTGAGATCAATGTGGGGGGAGATGAAAACTGTGACATTTACTCTGGTTTGTGCCCCTGGGCAGGAAGGACCTCTGCGGAAAGTCACACTGTCAGCTTTCTCTCTGTGCGAGCGCACACCGCTTCCTTCACATGGGTGAAATGGGGCACTTTTCATTACTGAAACAGCTCAGTGACACACACTCTGACAGAAGTGCTAGAACATAAATCTGCATCCTCACACACTCCAGAATCAGCCATTTTTAAAGTGGGGTTCAAGCAGACTCGTTTGTGTTTAATCCAGGTGTTTTGTGCACTGAATTGCAACCTGCACCTGTCAAATGTTGAAATCTAAATGTGCAACAGACTTTTCTTATACATCATGACCATGCAGAACTGTCACAGAAACTATCACACATACCCACCGTGTTCACTGATGGCAAGACATGATAATTACACAATATAAAAATGTATTCTCTCACAAAGTTTTACATAAATACAAATATGGACAAAAATGCACAAATACATACCCACAGAAATTTGCACTAGTGAGCATTGAAAATCTGTACTCAAGAACAAGTACTGTTACACTGCTAAAATATTAGTGGATTGCAAGTAAAAGCACTGGTGTTAGAAGTATATTTAAGTAAAAGTACAAAAGTATTTGACGCACACTACTCAGAGTATTAGTTACTTTTAAACTTTGATGCTACAGTCACCTCTCCAAACTAGGGTTGCAAATTATGTGCATTTTTCTGAACCAGTAGTTGAAAACAATGTCAAATGTGTACTGCTGCAGTGTTTTGTTTTTGTCTGTATGTCTGTTTTCATTGGCCCATTTGTGATCAGATCACCTGACTGGCTACTAAAATGCAACTTAAAAGTTTGGATAATAATTCAAATTGTACTCAGTACTCAAATATGGTTTAAAAAATAACTGACTAGATTACATCTTGTAATGCATAATTGAGTACAAGTAAAAGTACAGACTTGAAAATCTACTCATAAAAGTGCAAGTACCCATTAATAAGAAAAAACACTTTCTGTGATGGTCATATCTATAATGCATTATAAATATACATATAATGCATAACACTGCCCTTACAGCTATGCATACGTATAGATATAAACACTCATTGATTTTTTTTTTTTTTTTTTTTTAGCTAAGGACAATAGTGTATTATACTTCTAATACATTATTACTATTTTATGATATATTATTATCCCTGTTATAATGCATTATAATCACACTTTTACTCCATGGTTTTGTTGGTCAATTACACCATTCTAAGGTCTGTTATTTCTATATGTCAGACCATTGCTATGAAGAACATGTTGTTGCTATGGACAAAGTTTTGATCATAGACTCTGGGGCAGCTTTAAAATCATTTTTAAATCCATCAAATCCTTTTTTTAAAATTATTATTTTATATCAAATAATTGATTTTTCTTTTCTTTTTTGTAAGTAACCATGTAATAAGCAGGATAATGTACAGTGAGAAGGACGTTATTGTTGAATAAACCCCTACAGGATGATTCAAGACCCCTCCACTTTGCGTTGGGGTCCTCCATCACGGTGTCAGGGTTTATTTCACAATAATGACCTGCTCACTGTACATAATGCATTAAAACAGTGATTCAAATGCATTGTAAATGGTTATAATGTCTTAGAACTATGAGAATTATAATATACTATGATCCTTGCCAAATAAATGTGAGTGAGTGATCAGAAATTATGAAGTATTATGATACCTGACTTTATAAGTCATTATAATATGCTTTGTATTGTGTTTTGATTATTGTTATGAAGCATTATGTATTTTTGAATGTTTGTAACTACAATTTTACATCATTATACCTAAACAGATATAGTCCATTATAAGTATGAAAGAAAGTGTTACTACAACAACAAATACGAAAGAGAAAAGAATACAATATTATTTGATTATTGATGAGATTGTTCTGCATGTATGAAGCTAAATATAAATAAATAGATGGCTACGGTATTCGCAGAGACAGTTTGGAACAGTGACAGTTTCAGTTTCACAAGTCTTTTAGATTGTTGAGACCAGTTTTATCATCATGCATATTTATGTAAGAAGGTTTTGTCATCGTGTTTTCATGCACTGTCAATAAAAAAAAAAAAAAAAGATGTCCTAAATGTGGCCAACACCAAGTGTTGTCATTAAAATAATCGAGTGTCATCTGATTCATGATGGTGTGCAGTGTTCTGTTTTGCAGAGCGGCTTTGAAGAGGGTTTTGAATGTTTTCATTGTGTGTTATCTCCGCATGAGCAAAATTGCCTCTAATTCACTCACATCATAGAAGGTTGGTTGCTGTAATGATGGAGCAAGAGGAATGTTGCTGTGCAACGCTCTGCTGTATGAGCAGCCTCTATCCCCCTTTCACTGCAGACTGAATATTAATATTTAGAGAAAACTGCAATCATGTAAACTAAATTAGAAATATCCCATTTCATATACTTTGATTTTATTGCCTATAATCCGAGCTTAAACAAGCTTGCTTTTGCTTTAACACATAAACTATATGATTATATAGTTTTTAATTACAGACTGACTCTTTTTCATGTGGCTGACCTGTGAAACCATCACATCTAATCAGGCTCTTTAGATGCTTGGTTTGACTGTAATCACAGGATACAAGCAAGCAAAGGAAAACTAATCTACAAGTACTGTTTGTTACCGTTGATGTTTAACAAAGAAAACTAAATTAAATCTTAACACAAGCTATACTGACAGATGCTTCACTATCTGCTAAACAAACTCATCCTCCCAAGAAAAATACACAGTTAAAGCAACTAAAGAGCTAACAGAACAATGGCTGATCAAATCATATTTAAAATGAAATTATAATAGTAACTTAATAAACTTTGAACGAAGACATAACACATTATTCTTCTTACAAAGAGAGCTCAACAGTGAGGTTCTGGTCATGATTGGTCATGATGTCATAACCATCCAATGTGAACTGACCACAAGTTATGAGATCAACACAATACAGTCTACAACATATTACAACATCTCTATTGTCACTAAAATAATGACAAAAGTTACATTTAAGAAGATGCTGTATCATTCACAGTGGATTGTGGGATGGGTAGTTTCTTCACTCTTAAAAGAATTATGTGCACAGTCTTGTACCTTTGCCTTTTTTCTCTTTTCCAGTCTTTGTTTGGTTCAAATTAAATGCTTTTAATTTCATGATTCATCTTGTAGTTGGCTGGTTTGGTTCCAGGCTTAAAATTCTTTATATGAGGATTTTCTGAAACGTCAACAGAGTGAACACACAGGAAAAGTGGGCGATCACTGTTGCTCTATTGGCACTTTAATTAATAAGTAATAAAAAGCACCCTAGCGCAGATCAGTGCTCTCAGAGTTTTATTGCTACAGCCTTATTTATTCTGGTATGATGGCTAATGTTAACTGATATGCTATGTCAACTAGTAGCTCTCCAAACTTGTGTCTGCTGCAGTGTTTTGGGGGGGGTCAGGAACGCTGACGGGGGCCCATCCCACAACAATGACCCACGCCACACCCCACCTGTTAAATGGCTACCAAAAAAAACAAAAAAAACAAAAAAAAAAAACAATAATTTGACACAAAATCTCAATTCAATCCGTAGCAACATCCTGTTATAGATAGAAACAAGAAAACTGTTGCAATTTAGCTTCTGAAGAGCACTTTTACCCCATGTTAGAACAGCCTGGGGATATAAGCAAGAGCAGGAGAACAGGAGGAAAATGTCTCAAGTTTTGGACCATTAACCTTTGCTGTAAATTTTTCTAGACGACACATATCATAAAACAGTACAAACTGGATCCTGTTTATAACACTACTCTCACTGTTTTGAAATGTTTGTGATTTCCAGCACTATCACTGGTGTGTCACAGAGGCTTCAGGATCAATTGTCGCACTGTGGTCCCATTGATTATAGTTATTAGGGGTGTCCTAGTTGATTAACAATGAGACACTAATGATAAAAACACTGTTAAACTCTGCAGGTGTTTGTTTTCATGGGAAGCGTTTATTGGCTAGATCTGTTTTAGCCAATTAACAGCAGTTAGCATAGATATCTGTCAAGTACTAGAGATTGGCTTTAATTGCTTGGTCAATGAATGAATAACATTTTTCAAAAATGTATGATAAATACTTTAATAAATAGATCTTTTCACAATCACAAATTAGACCTTCACATCCACAACAAACCAATCAACTGACAAAACATGCACTTGGTTATTAGAATACTGGATAAATTTCATAAACTGGCACATATCTTGATTCTTTTCCAGGCTTTTCAGACACAGTTTGATACTTAAACACACAAAAAAATGTTTGTATAATATTTTCCACAAGATTCACAGCTGTACATTAGCAAATAAATTCTGTCTACCACATAACATACAGTATACCACTGCTCAGCAGTATACCAGTATACCAAGCCATTGAAAACAAGGGAAACAATACATTAGAAAATAATAATATATAAATGAACAAAAAGTACTTTTTCCCCCTTCTCTTAATATATTCCTCAATTCAAGTTAATCACATCATATAGTCCTACTAATATGACTAAGACAGTTACAGCTACAACAAGCATATCTCTACACTTTTGATTACTTGTTAACCCTGACCTACCCCTTCCCCATGTTCCTCACAAAATCCCATTATACATTCATGATATTTCCTCTATACAATGCATGGTACACAAAAAACAGAATTAAAATTGTGTATTTATATCATATTTCTAGCTGTCTTGAGTGCCTTCTTCCTAGCATCCAGCAGACACCGGCCTGCCCCCGTTCATCCTCACAACTGAGAGCTCCAGATTTAATATCTCTATTAAGGAGTGATTCTGCTGTTGAATAGAGAAAGTGCGCAGTGGTTGCCACCTGAGAGCCAACATCTTTTTATCAGCTGTACATGCAGATAGCCACAGCTATGATTAAAGTCCTGCCCTGAATCATCATTCAACAATATAAATTTTGGAAAGCAGTTAATATTTAAGTTACATGCTTCTGATAGACATTTTGTTTCACATGACCATTGCGACATTTGATCATTCGTACACCAAATTGTTTGAGGGTTTTGTTGAAACATTTAATGTAAAGTTGACACTCTTAAATCATCATTGTATGTAATTTGCAAGTCACAACTAAGTCTCATCTCTTTGCACTTAAGTCCCAAGCCAAGAGAGTCAAGTCCCCAAGTCCCATGTCCAAAACTTTGAGTCACGATACCCAAAGAAGTCATGTCAAATGTAATGCCATTTTAACCAACAGAGCCTTGATTTTACTTTTTTTTCAGCTTGTTATGTTGACCAAAGTTCAAAGTTTTGTGTCTGTAATTTTTGACCTGCACATTTTGTGTACTACAGTTTGTTTGTTATCATAAGTTTGTCAATTTGAGTCAAAAATAATGGCTCCAGAGCGCCTGCATAGCTTAGTTGGTGCACACCCCATGTAGGGAGGCTGTGAGTCCTCTGCAGCGGCTGTGGGTTTGACTCCTGCCCATGGCCCTTTGCTGGGTCTCATTCACCGACTCTCTCTCCCCATTTCCTGTCATATCTTCAGCTGTCCTGTCAATTAAAGGCATAACCTTTGGTGTCCAGACAGCAGTAAAATGTAATGCTAATATCTTTAATATTAAATATGATTTTGTAGAAAAATATTTTAGATTTATTTTTGAGTAAACTTGGTATGGCCATGGAGACTTATATATCGAAAAATGTGTAAGAATGCTGTAACAAGGCCACAGCGATCCAGTGTGGATCCACGAAAGGCCAGATACCTCTGCCTTCTGCCTGTGGACTTAATTGGTGTTTGTGTCTGGCAGCTAACAAACCTGTTCTCCTCTGCTCCCTGGGTAGCCCTCTGCCATGCTCACATAGCACGCACACAGTGCAGTATACAGTATATCTCTTAACAGCAGCTCTTCGTATGCAAACAGACAGACACGAGTGAGCTCTCTTTGTTATGCAGATACACTCCACAGATTCAATACACTTATATACAATTACACACACATACCAACACATTTACATTCACTGCCTCTTCTTTTCTGCTTCTTTCACTGAGGTTGACATGCCCCCACACACACACACTGAATAATTGAGCAGATGCTGAGGGAGAGCTACTCGGCCGTTAAATGGTCTGGGCTCTAAATAAACACTGTGATTGCAGTGGGATGGGGATGTCAGGGGTTAGGCCCCGCCAAGGGAAATGACATCACAGATGAGGAGGTGGCCTTCGCTTCTGGAAACTCATCTTGAAGGCTGTGACTATGAAGTCCATAGTGTGTTTATAAATACATAGCCCATATGCACATTATATCTGCATATGTAACCTAGTTAACACATTATGTTTGTCCATTCCACATATTCTTTTCATTTAATACTCTGGGACTTTCTTATTCCTCATTTCAAATTTTCCATTCCTGTAGCTCCTTTAAACCCATAACCAGTCTGTCTTGCTCAAAGGTGGTGCCATGTTCTATAACTGCAGTGCAGAGACTGATATGTGCATTTCTCTGATGGATTAGGGCCACATGTGAATGTTCTTTTATTACCTGCATTCATCCTGAGGTAAAGTAAAAAAAAATCACTACAGAATAATTTCTTGGGTGTATAAGTAACTGCATATATTGTTTTTTTGTTTTCTTTTTTAAATTTCTTTTTTAAATTTGTGTTTATTTGTCGGCTCTACCATGTTAGGCTATATAGGTGTAAATAACCACTTTGGCTTATCTACCCTTATTGTATTTTATTGTATTTTATTTATATTTTGATCGTATTATATTCTGAATTTAACTATTTATCTGTACTGCATGTGTGTGTAGCATAACTACAACTCTCATTTTGTTATGCAATCCTGTGTTGTTAATTGAGTCACACAGTAACTATTTAGCTATTTACACCCAGCCCCCTACTTCAGCTTTAAAAAGCAACAAAGTCTCAATAAAGTTGTTCAATTTAAGGAATATACCATGCATCTTCTCTGCCATGCAGGTGTAAGTAGCTACTGACAACAATGCCATTTGCACCCTTGATGCAAATAGCATTGTTGGCTAAAGACGTCTGTGTGCTAACAGCAACTGCTAAAATTTACTTGAGTTAGGGACACAAGAAAATAATATTTTTGTTGTGACTTGAAACTCAGGATTCTGGCTTTAATGTCAGAATTCTTGAGAATAAAGTCAAGTCAGAATCCTGACTTTAAAGTCAGATGTCTTTTTTTCCACATGTGGCCCTAATCCTCTTCCTTAGACTGTTGGCTGTCAGTGATGGCAGATATAAAAAGAAGTCCTTGATTTTTGTTTGTCACTTACACACCACAGAATGTGTAGTGAAACATAAAGCATGAGAATTGTGTGCAAAAACAACAGAAAGTAAATGTGAAATATAAGAAGACACAAAAACACTTTCCTCAGTAAAGAATGTCATTAGTTTTGTCCTGACGTTGTGTGGTTCTCTTGGTTCTGGTATGTTTTCCTCACCTCTGTGTGTGTGTCTGAACTGATTTGGATTCCGTCTCTTTCCTGCACACAGCAGGCAGGGAGATGGTCTGTGGTCACTGAAGCGAGCCAGACCCAGTCAGCGCCAAGGTGCAGGAAGTGATTGGGCTTTATGATGGTTCTGGTGTCGGAGTGTCTCAGAGCAGCAGGGGTTAACGGGGTAGGAGGCAGACACTGACCATCCTCTGAAGGTAAAAGAGACGCCAGCTGAGGGCTGCTCAGCCTCTCAGAGGATGGTAACCCGTCGGCCATCTTTGGACTGGAGGAGTAGATGACATTTTTATTCAGTGGACCGTTGTTTTACATCAGCTTCAAGTCAGATAGAAAGTTCCATCAGTTCTTTCAACTGGACATTCATAGTTTCAAGAAGGTGACGATTTAAATTCTGGACACAGTTCTGTTTCTTGAGAGCTGCTACAAAAACAAAATCTGTGTGACCTGGAACGAAAACTACTGTTCCCAAAGGTCCAGAATGAAACTGTGCTCTCGGAATGACTTGATCTGTTCTGTAGGCCTGTCCTGTGCTGCTTTGTTGCCCAGTGGTCATAAGATTTTTTTCACTGATCAATTTAAGGGGTATTCGTGCATATTTATGGATTTTTATTTTATTAAATATGACAACACAACATTTTAAAAATACTCAGGACAGTACAGAAGTATTAACATCAAATGTACTTCATGTATCCAAAGTAAAAGTAAAAAAAAAGACTGCTTTGTTTGCACTGTCATCTATAAGTATAAAGTGGCACAAAAAAGAAAGATGAAAGGGTGACACTTTTTATGAGTGCATTATAAGAACATTCATAAGACATTATAATGCATTCATAAAGCTTTATGAAACTCTTTATGAATGTGTGACAACTTATGACAATTTTTTTAAATATTAGAATGTATTTTAAGTTCAGCATTCATAATGTATTATATCTGCACAATAAAATAACTGTTTGTTCTGGGTTGCACAGCACACTATAACTGTCTGTTATAAAGACACAGAACTACTCTAAAGTCTCATATACTGTAGCTACAGCATGACTTTGTGAGCTTTAAGTCAAGTGACAGCACTGTATGGGGTTATTAGCAACTGTGTGATGTTTATAAGACATTCCATGTCAGAAACTTATAACCTGTTATGACACACTCGAGCAGTCCTCTATGTGTCTTTGTAACTGACTAAAGTCATGGTAACCCAGGACTCAGATTCTTCTTTCAACACTGTTGTCACTTTGGCATGGGAGCTATAAAGCATTATGAACACTTAACTTATGACACATTATGTTCACAACTTATAACATTTTATGAACCTTGTTAAAAGATCTCATGTATGATTCTGAGGTTTTTAAAGCCTTATAAATGCATTACAATATCTGAATGTACTTATACTGCATTATAGACATGACTTTCCTACAAAGTGTTACCAATTAAAAAGTAAAATTCCAAGTACCTGAAAATTGTACTAAGTACTTCATTAAATGTATTTAGTTACTGAAAAATGTAATGGTGAAATTTGAAGCAGCAGTGGCTGAGGCAGCTGAGTCGAGCTCCAGATACCTTCATGATTCCTACATTTGCCTGAAGAAGATGCCTGAAGAATCTTTTTGTGAGACACTAATTGCAAAACACATGTATTTAAACTTTGTACCACAGGATTTCTGTAAAAAAAAAAAAGCGTTGCGGCCTGGTTGCTCAGTTGTGTGTCCCAGGTACTGAGGCTGTGAGTGCTCTGCAGCAGCTATGGGTTCGATTCCAGCCTGTGGCCATTTACTGCATGTCACTCCCCACTGTCACTTGCTGTCCTGTCTGAATGAAGCCATAAAAAGACACACACAAAAAAGCACATTTGAAAAATTCAACACCAGTGCCTCTTTCCAGAAATAATGACCTGGCTACTCAAGATAATCCACACGCAGTTTCATGGAGGAACTACTTTTTTTTCTTAAGTAGAATCTACCACTATGACTTTAGAATCTACCAGAACTACTTTACATTTGACCAAAACAACTTTAGAATCTATGAGAACTACTTTCTCTCAACTGAAGATGTATGAATTTTTCAAATGTATGCCTTGAGTACTACATGTCTGTGGCTAATATAAAAACTCTGCACCTCGCACAAAAAATCCTAGATGGATAACTATCACCACAGGCCCATTGGAAAATGTGTTTTTGATTTGGGGTGAACTGTCCCTTTAAGATTCAGCATTTATTGATGATGACATCATCAAGGTAATTTCCTCAGACGTAATGAAGCTCCTCAGAAGACATTGTAGAACTTTCTACTAGCTGAGTAGTAACCTACTCTTTATGACTAAAAACCTGACCTTTAAGTGTAAAATCTGTGAACTGCTCCTTTATTTGGTTTAATTAAATATCCGTCAGATTGTTTCTGCAGTATTATCATTATTATTATCTTCCTCCTGCTGATGAATGCAGCCGTGCAGAAGGAGAGTTTATTCTTGAAGGCTTCCTGTAAGCTGTCACGCTGCTGCGTTGAGTGGAAACGTGTTCTCAGAGGAGAGGGGGATGAAAATCATTAAAGTAAAACTGCATAAAAAGTTGGACGTTAACTTCTTAACTTCTTCCTGCCAAACTCTGCTCGTTATTGTCACATTTAAGACAGAAAAAATCCTGGTAACAGCCCAAATTATAGCTGTGGTAGCACTTTAGCACTTGTTTTTTAGTGAAGTGTGAACACACCTTTACCTTTATCACTCTTATTTGTTTTGTGTGTGTGTGTGTGTGTGTGTGTGTGTGTGTGTGTGTGCATGTTAATGTTGCTTCAGTTGGATGAAACTGTCACATCTGCAAAATGCAACTGGAACAAACAGCCTTATTTTTCACTCCATGATTACATTTTTGTAGTTAGTTGGGTGAAAGAGTTTCATCAGCCTGGAGGTGTTTGTGCGCTGTGGTTACAAGGTGTTGATCAATGACAACAATAAGCACCTTGTTCTTTCTTCATATTCAGGTTTTGTGTTTCGTGCCTCTTTCACAGAGATGTTCTGACTCACACCTGAGCACTTACTAATGGTCCCTTTGTTTTCTTCTGTCTCCTTCTGTTCCCTTGTTTTCCATGTTACTCTCATCCTGCCGGACATCTCCTCACATCCAGGTAAGAATCTCCGTGTTATTTCTTACTTTTACACTGTGGACTGTCCTCACTGCTTCTGTCCTGTGGGAGAAGAGTTAATGCATCTTCTGATGTAATGCACTTTTGTGTTTGTGCATACTTCCTTTCTCTGTATGTGTGTGTGAACAAACATGAGAGTAAAATATTTACCTTAATAATTCATGTCATCTAATCTTGGCTACATTAAAAGTCATGAATTAATCTCCATTACCAGGACAAAGTTGTTAGAGTTCTACTGTGAAAACAACTCTAGATGTTTCTATGGTGAGAGGAGAAGTTTTGTGATGTACAGTATCTTTGGAGGAATTTTAAAAAGTGTCTGTGAAGAGTATTTCCTGGGCTATTCCCCATTGTGTTTGTATATAGTGCCTCTGTTTAGCATTGCATGAGAATTTGCACTGGTGGGGTGTGTGTCTGAACCCACACTGGAATAACATAACTACCAGTGTGTAATGTACAGATCAGAGAAGAGGAGGTAAAAGCTCTGTTCATTTTCCGCTTATTAAATGTTTGATGACGGGCGGCTGGCGCCCTTCTAAGGCTTTGATGGACATGATGATGTACACATTTCAAGAGTGCATTTCTGTATAAAACATCCAGTCATACTTCAAATGATGTTGCCTGCACAGCTAACGGGGGCAGAAACTGATGAAAAATCTGAACATACAGATGTTTTCTGATTTCTGATCAATTTTTGGGTGCAGTGTTTAATTTTGCAATATAAATTAGAGTACTAGCTCGAGGTTATAAAACAAATAATTTCTTTAGTTAATAGGTGAAATAAATCAAATTGATGTCCATGTCTTAAACCTACAGTACCATTAAACTAGACTGCTTTTTTCTATGTTGCAGAACACTGAGGAGGAATTTACCACTAATCGTGACACCACAGTCATTGTATCAATTGAATTTTAAGAACCTCTCCAGCCAGTGTGAACTTATGTTTTTAGATCAACTTTCTTTCTCAAACAGAGAATGGGGGTGGGGTTAATAGTCAGATGTTATTCATTACCACGGCAACCAAATTGGTCAGCATCATTAGCACGGAGAGCTATAGCATGGACAGTGACTGTGGTCACTCTAATAACAAGTAATGAGGTGGAGGATTTTTCTTGGCAGCTAACAAGCTACATCCCCAGTTAGAGTCCTGCACCGAGTCTGGGACCTGTGGGTACCCGCTGGGTGACCTGCAAAAAAATGAAAAAAAAAAACAAAAAACAAATTCTATAAATTCACATGTGAAGGCAGGGAAGAAATAATGGATTTTTTAACCTAATCAGCCCACAGGACTTTATTGTGAGAGTCTAAGACAACCTTTGACCCACTGTTTGATCTGACAGTGATGTTGGCTAGCTGTTAACTAAAATGGATGACATAAAGGCAAAAAGAGCCAGTGGAGAATAGCAGATTGCAGACAATAGATCATTGAAGGCCAAGCTGAACATTTTGGAGGACCTTGGTAAACAAAGACTGTGAGAATAAATTTGTCAGTGACTTTGCTGCTTGTCAAAAGTTTTTAAAAAGTATCAGCGTTTGATAGTCGCAACCTAAGCTTGTTGTCACTATGGAAACACATGAACAGCTGCAGGAGAACTGGCAGCTGAGAACACAAGTGGGTGACAAGTGAGTGACTGTGTGTATATGTTTAATCACAGTTCCGGGTGGGTGTGGATTTGACTTAGAGATAATTGCGGGTAACAGGTCTGTTCTGGTTCCCAGCTTTGTAGGTGCAGGTCGGGATGGATTTGCAAAACTGGACCCATGCAGGGCTCTGTCTCCAGCTAACCAGCTAGGAGTCAGGTCAAATTTTATTTATACAGTGGTTAGCCCAAAATAAAAAAAAACACAACTAGCTTCCAAAGCCAAGTTAAGGGTGACAAAGAGGTGACAGTGCACCTGTGCAAGCTTGGAGCATGACCTGTGACTTCAGCTTTTATAGTAGTATAGTTTTGTTTTAGCCCCAGCTTAATTTTTTAACATTGCACGCAAAATTAAGTAATTTGTCAAAGATATATTTGGCAAAACGTGTGGTTGATCAACATTGTCATGGAAAAATCTGATATATGACAAAGATGCAGAAATACATGGGAATGGGGCTTTAACATGCAGGAAACTCTAAAGTTTTACAAAGGTTTTTTTAGTTTCCTTGAAGTCACCTGAAACAGCTCTACACCATCATTCCAAAGCAGTGCAGGTGTCCATTGTAACAAGTATGTTTCACACATTTAATTATGAGTGAGCACACTCATGATCCTCACAGATGACAAACAAACTTGAGGTTACCACCGTTTTTATTTTGTAAGTGTTCATGTATGTGGTAAGGCACATATGCATTTTTATGCATTAATGGAAAATATTGAACATTTCAAATTTTAGTCCACTGTATATCAATAGCCTAAAATCAGTGGGACAATAAGAGAGGCGGAACAGAAAGTAGATGAGGGAATAAATTTCAGCAGCAGAGATGAAAGGTGAGATATAATTTGTTTACAATAATCTGATGAGCAGTCACCATAATGAGGCTTTTATCATATTTGTGAGTGAATGTATTTTTCAGTATCATAGCAGCCAGCCTTGTGATCATACCAATAAATTAGCGGATATAATTGTTTTAATTAGGGTACAAAGTTGCTGTTGATGTTTAGGAGCTTCCTGAATTCATCATAGACCTGGGAAGTGTTGATGTGACTTTACCCTGATTGATAATTAGTCAGTAAATAAATCCATGTCACTGACTGACTGACTGACTGACTGACTGACTGTTTTCAAATTGGTGGGAAGAAGCTTCTGGAGCATATATGATGTTAGCTCAGTGTTTCAGATGAAGCTCTTCCACTCATTTCACTCCAGTGTAGAAGTCTTGACCTGAAACGTGTTTAACTCCAGTAATCCATCATGATGAACAGCAGGTCTGCTTTGATTTTTGTTAAAGTTAGTGCTGTGTGGTAATACAGTGCAGACTTTTCCAATCATTCAGCACTTTCAGCAACATTACCATGCCACAATAATTCAGCACTGACAAGAATAAAAGCTGACATGATGTTGACTGTGATGGATTACCTCACTGAGGCAGCTTTCAAGGCCTTAAAAGCTCATTTTCATACTATCATGAAACAAATAGAAAGCAGTGCCTTCAAGTGATATTAAAGTTATAGTAGTGTGCATAGAAACAAATACAGCCTCAAGACTGGTGGCAAAAGTGCTTAACCACTGTATTCAACCACAATGTATGAAAAGAAAAGGTTTTTATAGGTTTGCAAATGGTTCTCTACACTAAGAAAGAACATGTTGATGTCAAATGATTTAAAAAAATGATTTAAGACTAATTTAAGTATACTTAATTATTTCAAAGCAACCAGTTTCCAAGATTCTTTTTAATTCTTTAATCTAAAATTTCTTTCTTTTTTTTTTTTTCAAATTAAGGTCAACTTGTCAGATTTTAGTATATTAAACAATAATTTGTCCTATTTCACGGGGGAAAATAGAAATAACATAAGAAATAAGGCTGATGACTAAAAACTGACTTAAAGAGGTGAATTTGGGGCAGAGTTATAGTGAGGAAACTTAAACCTGTTGCAAATTCTTGAACTTCAAAAGGCATAAAAATACATGAGAAAAAACATTTAGTATTCAAAATATTGTTTCTCACTGTGACCTTTACTACAAAATAAATTATGTATTAAGCAAACAGTTGGCTGCTTCCTCAGTCGACACTCTGTAAAAATACAATCTGTGTGTTTTGTTGTAGCATTTCCTGACTGCTCTTTTATTGTTTTCACTTTTAATTTGTGTAATTAGGGACTGAACAAGAAAGGATGAGCGATTACATAGGAGAGTTACGGGATTACGAAGGCACGAGTCAGTGAAGTCAGGATTTATTCAGTCAGTAATGTTACATATTTTCCAACATGTCCACATACCTAAACAAAACAATAGATTTATTTCCAGTGACTCCCCAAACCACATATGACAGTTGGAGAATACTGGCAGCAACCTTAAGCCCATTAACGTTGTGAAATAGTCGCAGTGTGTTTGGTTTAAACACCAAAGCTACTTGGTCATGTTTAGGGAAAGATCATGGTTTGGATGAAAATGTTTATTATGTTGCGTCCCATGACTTGTAAGTTATATGACATAAGATAATTTGCATTGCTTAAATTTTATCTCACATGGGACTTGAACCCTGGTGAAAGACCCATCCACCGCACCTTCCCCCATGTAGACTTTCTTGATCTTTATCTTTATATTGATTTGTAGTAAGCTTCTTGCAAACACAACCTATACAGCCATTTTTCTGGTTGGGATGGGATTTTTTTTTGTTACAATGGGCAGAAACACAAGTATGAGTCTTTAAAGAGCTGTTCATCCCTCTGAAAGTTGTATTAGTATAAATCCATGTGTTCTACTTTGGAGAGGCAAAGTATAAGTTCTGAATTCAGAAATTTAGAAAGCATATAGCCAAAACAATGTGGACATAACTTTCTGTGTGTTTCTTTGTCTCATTGCTTAAGTTCTAGGAATGTACCACTAATGAAAGATATTTTAGAATATTGCTTCCCAAAGTGTGGGCATTGGCCAATTGGTGGTCAGTGAAAGTGCTATAGGTGGGCTGTGAGAGGCCTTTTAAAATAAATAAATAAATCAGAACTAATAAAACAACGCCTAAATTACACGTTATTCTCTGTTTATCTGATGTAGTTTAAGAGGTTTGGTGCCCCACAACATTAACACTGGAATTTATCTCTAATCATAACTGACTAGTCTTGTGTACATCACAGTTGTGGTTAAAGGTTTGGTTGGACTGCAGAAGATTTGGCATTCTCAAGTTTTGAAATGGCTCTTTTGGACAATAGTGCACTTGCAACATTGTGGCAACAGTTTGCAGAGTCCCTTGTTGCAACGTAACAATGTTCCCACATAAAGTACAAAACCAGGTCCATACAGACTTGGTTTTCTTAGTTTGGCATGGGAATGTTTACACATCCTAATCCCAGCTCCATCAAATCTGTTGGATGAACTGGAACACTGACTGTGAGTCAGGCCTGATGATCCAACACCAGTAGCTGACCCCACTAATACTCCTGTGGCTGAATGGAAGCAAATTCTCTAAAAAGTAAAGGCTGTTAGACTTGTATATGGATAATGACCATGTTTTTGGAATTGGATGTTCAGCCATCACATATTGGTAGAATACAGAATTATTCACATGCTTTTGTTGTCATGTATGTGCGCTGAAATGTCATCAGATGTCATCAGTCAGTGATGTATTTCCTCCTGTGGAAAATCTCTTTGGCCTGTTTGAAAGCTGGTGTAAATCTGTGAGTCAGAGGAGCTCTCTGCCAAAGCAACTTGAAGCAGGGTGAACGTTTTCATCTGAGTGCGGTAGGTCGGGGGGCCATTAGCAGTGGCAAGGAGAGGAATGTCAGCAGAGAAAGGTGAGGAAAAGACATTTCCTGGATCCAGGGGACGCTTGGGGAGTCAAGGAGAGCAAGACGAGTGAGAGAGCCAGGCAGGAGGCGGGAGGAGAGAGGGATGGAGCCGGAGCTGCTGCGGCAGAGGTGACAGTGTTTGCGTGAGGCGTGATTAATGGCCATTCTGACTGGCTGCGACAGGGCCAGGTGACGCTGGTAGGGTAGGGTGGTGGGGGTTAGGACGCGCTCTCCGAGGACACCTTTTAAACAGCTGGCCAACGGCATCATGGGAGTTACTTGTGTGCGTGTCAGTGTGAGTGAGTAATTGTGCTGAGTTGCATTGAGTGCTGTTATGTCTTTTTTTCTGTCTTGTGGCATTATTTTCTCTTTCCTGCTGTCACTGGCCTCTTTTCCAGCCACAGCCACTGACACACATTCAATCTATACTGCAAGAACCTTTTTTCCTTGCAAATTATACAAGTGTCAGGATAGGTGTCAGCAAGTAACTGATGGCTCAGTCAGTACTAACATTTTCAAATAAAATTCTATGCTAATTTTATCTTAAAAATGTGTTTTTCTATTACAGCATACAGATCGTTTCTGTAAATTGCATGTCATGTGACCCTTTGTGTGAAATCATTGCCCAGTGAGAAATTAACATTTTATATGTATTTATTTATTTATTTTTCCATATAGCCTATCAAAACAACATTTTTAATAGTATCTGTGCAAAGCCAGTTTTGTTAGCATTCCATAGGCTGATGCTGACACTGAGCACGGTCACAATACATCACAAAAAGAAGGTACAATGTTCATTTGTCTATCGTTCTCCAACAAAAGGTTGGGCAACAAAATGCATGTTGTCATTCCTCTATGCTGCTTACAAAACAAAAATTACATAAATGGATGAATAAGTAATAATCGTATTAAAATAAATTATGATTTGTGGAATGTGGAGGAAGAATTGATGGGGCTCACAGCCTGAGGAAAGAAGCTGCTCAGTAGTGGTGTATGGCATCAAATACTTCTGTATCTCATGCCAGGTGGCAGCAGGTTTTACACTAAATTTAGCGTATATATGAGGATTTTTTAAAGCAAGTAAACCTGCTAAAGATAGGCAATTGACTCCTTTCCCACTGTCTTTCTGTTTTTCCCCCTTTTTTTCTGATGGTCTTGTTCAACATCACAAATGCACTGGAAAGCTGAGACTCAGTACATGTGCATGCAGGAGAGCAGAGAGAAAGCGTTTTTTAAAAGCGTCTCTCTGTTCATCTCTCAGCACTTTTGTAGCTTCTAATGGAATCTCTGTGGTTTGAAGTTTAGTTTCTCTCCTGTGTCACTGTTTGTACTTTCAGGTATCTGCTTTATTTTATTGTTTCATGTTTGCTGTCAGATGTATAGGAGTCGCTTTAAGTTATTGCTGATGTTACTGCCTCAGGATAAATGCTATTGAACAACAAAACTTTTATTATAAAGAATTTATAGGAAATGAAACATGTTAATCCACTGTTTTACAACAGCTTGACTCAAGACAAGAACATCATCAGTTTAATACACACCCTCAATTGGGTAGCTTTGCTGCAATGAAGATGCAAATCCCTGCCGTGCTGGCCTGACACACTGAATCAAACTGAGTCAAGCCCAGCCAGCACATGTGTATGAAAAGGGAACAAAAGAGAAGTTACCAAGGTTGCTAGAAAAGGAGCAAAAATTAGCATGTCCACCATTGCTCTTCAGAGCCGGAGCTGAAAAGTACCTTAGCTAACACACCAGATGTTTCTTTTTTTCTGTTTTAACACAGAATCATCTGGGAAGTTGACCATAGAAACTGTTTGGAAAAGGACAGGCACTTAAAAAAAAGACTTGGCAGATGATTGGATGAATTTTCTGTCTATCACTTCTAACATGGGCTAACTACTCAGTGTCGTTCTTTCCTCTACTTTCAATGAAGAAATACTCCTCAGTTCTGATATAACTGATGCTATCGCAGTATCTTTGCCAACCTTTGCCATCTTATTTGAGACTAGTCACTTCCATGGACGCTTCTTGCTGTCATCACAACTAAAACCACGCCCATGGCTGCCAGTAGTCCCTTCCTGCATGCTGATCAGCTGCAGGGGCCCCGCCAGGGGGGGAAAAGTTAGGACGATTCTAAGGGCCCGGGCCTGACAGGGGGCCCTTTGAGGGCTATCAATATTATTTTAATAGTATTATCTATCGTAGGTTTTTGAAATGAAATATTTTATTTCATCTATTAAAATAAGCAAATTATATATGGTTGTGATTTGCTATTAAAAACAAAATCCTTGAATTATGTATGATTATCATTTCACCCCTCTCACGTGAAATATGCATGCTCCGTAGATGCCAGTAAATGCGCAGTGTTGGCTACTCAGTTGAAATGCGATCAGGTGAGTAGGCAACATATTAGAACACGTGTCAAACTCAAGGCCCAATTCAATTATATACGGCCCGCGAGATAATTTCACGTGTCTGTTATGAATGGCCCGTCGGCAAATAGCACTCCCACCACTCATACTACAAGTCCCACAATGCACTGTGACAGCTGCCGCGCAACTCGAGAAATAAATCAGCTCGCAGTCGCGAAGACGCGAGTTTCTGTCAAACGACAATGTAAACAGGTTTGTCTGTTCAGACAACTGACTCAGTGCAAAGAAACACAAGTATATGAGGAGGGAGATGAACTGCAGCTCCACCTGAAACCAGGTAAAAATAAAAATAAGACTGACCCACAGCAGAGAGAGAGAGAGAGAGAGAGAGAGAGCGAGAGAGAGAGAGAGAGAGAGAATATGGACAGATGTGTCGACTTGATATAAAAAACTTTTTATGATCATGAATCATAATATTAATGTACACTTCTGTGGTGCGCAATTTTTTTTTACTCCAAGTCTGATTTGTGTACTTTTAAATACTTAATTGCTGCATTATTGTAAGTGATGATGAAGAGTCCAGACTTTGCCTCTCCTCTTCATCTCCTCAGTGTGTGTCAGTGTGCAGTTTAACCTTTTTCTAAAATACTGCTGGTTCTGTGGTGTTACATTTTAAATCTGAAGCCTGCAGTGAACCATAGAAGCTACAGTTGACTTTTCTATTGAAGTTCTCAGTGCGTTTTGGCCTTAATGTTAAATTGAGCAGGTCAATATGTTCATCTGTACCTGATGGGCTGATGGGTTTGTAATATTATTATATGAACATATTTTTATGTCAAATGCAGTGCCATTGAGGGTTTGCATGATTAAAGTGTGCAATATCTTGTGTCCAGACAAAAAGCAAACATTTTCAAATGTAACCCCCACCTGGATATGTGAGCTGAAATATTCTGAGCTGAAATATTCTCATTTTCCTTTGTTACTGTTGAAAAAAAAAAAATTAAATCCTATTTATTTTATTGAGGAACAATATCTGACAAAAAAAAAAAAAAACAATATGTAATCAATATTGTAATCTTTCAGGGGGCCCAAGATTTCTAGCGGCGCCCCTGATCAGCTGCACCTCTTTTGGTGCGGACACAAAGGCACAATTTGAGTCATTTGACTCTGCATGGCGATTATACCCCTCCCACTGATGACAAAAGCCAGATGTTTTTGGCTTCTTTGTGGGAGAGTTTTTAACCAGTGTGAAAGTGGCTTTAGTGACAAAGGAAAAATTAGCTTTCCAGCTCATGTTCCCTTCTTACATACACACACTGAGATGTCTGTTGTTGCAACTTGGCCTCTTGACTAAGCTACAAGCCATCAGCCGGATTAGGTGCTAAGTGGAGTTGTCCTTTTTCTTGGATAGCACTGTTAGTAAAATGCTGTCTATCCTTGGCTTGCAAACTACAAAACTTGTGTCCGTTGTGCAGCTCAGCTGTCAATCAATCATGCATACTGGCTTGCCCACTCAGAGGCTTGGAGCTACACGTTTTGGAGGGTCTTCAAAGACTTTTTGTTCTTCTTTTCAGCAATGAAAGAAAAAAATAACAAATCAAATTTGTAAATCGCTTTTGACAGGATATTTATATATATGTAGGCAAGGCATGATTTGTTTGGCTATAATCACAAGCATTTATATGGCAAAAACATCAGTGTTCTCCTCTTTGCTTTTGTCCTGGTCAACCTGAACTCTTCCATGTCAATATCATTCATCTATAAGATGACTGTCCAATTTCATTTTTGTCTTTTGGACTTCCATTTTTCATTTCCTAAAAATCAAAGCTCTCTTCCTCATTCTCTCATTAGAAGTTAACTCCCACCCCCATCCCCCCACATCTCATTTTCTGTTACTCCTTGGTGATTTCCTGGGTTTCCCTGCTTCCCTATTTTCCTCTCCAGGCTCTCCTCAGACTTCCTCTTTTTTCCCTCTGTTAACTCTGCATCCTTCCCCTCTTTCATTCCTATCCTTTCCCAGTCTTTTTTTCTCCCCTTGCGGTCTTTGCTACAGTGAGACGTGTAGATATTTCTCTTGCCGAGGCCTCCCATGCATGGCTTCCCTCCATTCAAATGCAAATAACGCGGGCCAATTATGGCTCAGCATGCAGTTATGTCTGTGTTTGCAAGAGCACATTCAAAGGCACATTGTGTCGGGGGAGATTTGAGTTAGCCAGCGTAGCATTCCCTCTGGAACTGCCAGCGGCAGATAAATTAGGACCTCAGGCTCACAAAAGCAAAATAAATCATAATATTGGAGCGCTGCTGACCCATATTTGTTAATGTGGGTGCTCATTGCCACCTATATTACTACCATTGTGTGCGCATGTATGAGGAACTGGGACTGCTTCATGGCTGATCGCACCAACAGAAGGCATTCCTGGTTTCATTCACATGGATGACAGTGGAATCAGTGTTGTGTCTTTGTTTGGGCATCACACATATCTGCTATTACACCGACTCAGTGTATTTATTCAAGCCTTATTTATAGTACAGTGCGTGTCTGCAAATAGACATCCTCTGCTGCATTCTAATACTAACTCAAGATGCAGTGGATTTGTTTTTGGTGACACATCAGATAGGATTTGAACTGATCACTAATGCTTCAATTTCCAGGTCCCATAATGTCATGGTATATACGTAGTAATTATCAAGTAATATATGAAATTTCTTAATTTTTTTTAAATTACCTCCAAATTATCCCCAAATTTCATAGTTCATTATGTGATAATTAGCAAGTACAATTTCCATGTAGTGGGCAGTAGTTACCAAATAACATATTTGAAATTTCTTTGAAATTAACTGCAGAATATCCCCAAATTTCATGGTAAATATATAACAGTTACGATGTACTTCTGCTACTTGCATGAAAATAGTCACATAAATTTGGGATAATTTGGAGGTAATTATGTTAGGTAAATATGTTATTTGGTAATCGCCACTGCATGAAAACAGTACTTACTAATTATCGCATAATTAACCACGGGGTATCGGGGGTGTTTTGGTCATAATTTGAGGGTAATTTCTAAGACATTTCAAATATATTACTTAGTAATTACTACCTATTTACCATGAAATTATGGGACCTGGAAATTGAAGGGTTACCAAATGATCTTATCATGACTATCACTCTTCCCTCCCTCCCTTGTGGTGGAACAAGTCCACCAACCCATACAACCCCACGACATGAGCCGTCTGATCAGGTGTGCTGCCCTTAGGATGACATTTTTAGTCAGTGCCTTCCAGAATTGATTTGTATGAGCTTTTTCTGATTGACTTGAAAAACCTTCGACAAGAGTGACATGGCCCTGGATGGGCAGCATAGTGCAAAAGTAGAGGAAAACAAGGAAGCCTCATTGATGTGACCTGTTACGTTGTCAAACATCATATGTCCTGTCACACTGACGCTCTCCTATTAAGTTGTATCAGTCTGCACTATGTGAACACATGGTAAACTAGATGTGTCCATTGATGTTTGATTGTTCATTAGCTTTTTTTCACAGTGGGCCCAAGGCATAGCCTAACTAATGTAGACTATATTTTGTTTATCCAAGCGTAATATGACTTGGGCTGCTGCTGATCAGAAAGTATTTATTTGCATGTCTAGAAAACTCATCATATCAATATTGTTTTTTTTCTGGTGAGTACAGATTATGGTTTAACAACCTCCCTTTTTCAAACACCATCATTTTTGTATTTCAGGATGTACAGTGGCTCACATTTAAGCTCAAAAAGCCAGTATGCATCTTGCAAAGTAAGAACTCAAAAGGTTGATTCCTGGCCAGAACCCAAAAATACAAGCTTTTCCTTTGAAACCAAAGTGAGTATGTCATATTATACAGCAAGCTGTGCCTTGTCCAAAACCCTGTGTCAACAAAACATGTTGGGTTGCTAGATAAAACAAAGGTTCCAAGAATCTTGAACAAAACAGGTTCAAGAACCAGAGCTAATAAGGTAGAGAAGGGCCTTCCTCCTCCAGTAGAAAACATGCTGGTAAATTTCTAACTCCAAATTTCCTGTAGCTGTGAGTGGCCCATCGAAACTCTCTATGTTTGTGCGTGTGCCTTGCCTTGTGTCTTACCTAGTATGAGCTGAGGCATGATGCAGCCACCAGTGAGCTGAGAAAATGAGTGTAGATAATGAATGGACGGATCAATGGATGGATGACCCTGACAATATTATTCTACTTTTTTTTGTACAAAGAGGAGGCTTGTAAAAAAAAAAGGCAGCTTAATGTAAAAACTTCTACTAAAACTCAAGCAATAAATATAATTCTAACAGCAGAAATTCATGACAAACTTTTTCTTGGTGGACGTTGTGCTTACCCTGTAAGCAAAGACAAAAGTGCTGTGTCACCATCAGCCCTCTGCATTCCAGGGAGATGATCTATGGGTAGTTAGGGCTTCCCCTCTGTCCCGCTGCATGATGGATGGCTGGGGTGTCACACCATGTCCGGGGCCTTTTTCCCTCTCACCGCCAAGGGCCATGTCGCTGCCTGCAATTTTTCACTATCCACTTACTCTGACCTGGCCCAGGAACATGCATCACCGTATTGTGAGGCCTAAAACCATTAACCCTCATGCTCACTCCGTGTTAACTTTAGCCCGACTGATCGAGCATGGCAGTGAATCTGTCACCTGAGGGTAGTTTCCACAAGTCCAAATGCTTTGATTTCCACAGTTGGTGACATCAAATGCATGTAGTATTCCACAGCCGTCATAATGTGTCCATCTGTCTGTCCATCCGTCCATTGTCTTATCCAAGGTGAGGTCTTTGCAGCAGGTTATTCCAGACATTGTTCTAGCAACATAGCACTTCCTTAAGTCTCTGCCGTTACCCGCTGCTCAGCTTGCAAAGCATCTGACCCCAGTGCCTATCCCTGTGGGTGGCGGGCTCAAAGGGCATTGGGTCCATGTTGTTGTCGAGCCCCATGGGTCAAGGCTCAGCCACCAGACACTCGAAGGTGAGCTCTTCTCCCAGGTCAGCTCTAGGAGAGAGCCCTGGTTTCCTAATTCAGGTTAAAGTTTTTTGTTCCACTCTGGCCACCTCACAGGGTCTGTGAATCATTCTTACTCTGGTCCTTCCACTGGGACCAATTTGCATTGAGAGACCCTACCAGCAGCTATTGCCCCTGACAACACAGCTCCCGGGTGAGTTTTTGAAAGAGGGGTTAGATGAGAATGCTCTAAGTTAATGAAACACAGATTTATTCATCGCTTCTGTTGACAGCAAAACCTTAATGATAAGCAGTTTGCACATAATTGTGCCTTTTATGTGGTATTTCCTCTTAGGCCTCAGAACAGCTGGGATTGGCTGACCCTATCCGCAAAGATGGTCCAAAAGTCTTTATCAGTTCACTGTCACTTAATGCACCAGGCCTCGCAGACACCTCCCAGAATACCCTGCTCCTTATAAAAAGATGTGCCAATCCAAATGCAGATCACAGCTTGCTTCCATAACTGCAACTAGATTTTAATATACACGTATATACAATAAATATATGAAAGGTCCTGAGTGGGTGGTTGTTGCCTTCACACCTTTCTCCAGATCACATTTCACTGGTTTGAACTCTGCTCCCTGGAACACTTGCCTGTCCCTGGCTGCCTACAATCCTGTCTTGTGAGAGTGATCTACCACTCCTCATAGAAAATAAAGCATTCAGTGTTTTCTACCTACCTACCTAAAGGAGAGCGGTTTGATTGCTTTTTGGGGGTTGGGCTCAGTCTGCCAAGAGTCTTTGCAGCCAGACACAGTAATTCAGTCCTAAAAAGACACTAGAACTGAACATAAATAAAAGCTTAGACAATAGATCAACAATAGCTAGACAATAAATTTCACTCCAAAATCAGGAGCTACTGCTGCTGAGCTGCTACTTACTGAATATATTTACATCTAGTGTTGTGGATGATTTATAATCCTGGTTAAGGTCTTATTTGGAATGCATTTTATATGTATCTCTGTACCCCAGTATTGAGGGTGCTACCATGGAAACAGGCCACAAAAATAAGAGGAAACAATACGGTGTATACATGACTCAGTGTTTGAGTAATATCAACAGATTGCAGCTAATTTATCATATTCAGGTTTTTAATAAACAGTGTGGGAGTTTTTGTTTTTTTTTAGGATGTCAGGACAACATGTTAACATGCACCAAATTCAGAACAGAATAATTATACCAACTAATTATTCACACCTGTTCTAAGTGTGTACATTTACTGGAAATGCAAGCTGTAAAAACTTCAACACACCTACAGCAACAAATGTTAGTTTTGCTCCTATTTGACCTTGAAATATTTATCATTAAACATCCACAAACAGAAGCCCTGAACCAAGAAAATCATTCCAAATACATTAGAGACCAGCCTCTCGTGGTTTCTGAACCAAAAGGAAGGCTTGAATGATTTCCTGGGCCTGTGTCCCAGGACATCACTGACTTGACTCAGTTTTAGGTCCCCAGATAAAGAAAAGTTATGATAGAAATAGCAGAACCTGATCCGAAATCCCCAAACCCCATGTCATGCATTTCCCAGAAATACCCAACTTTCATTTACCCAGGGAGAGTCAAGTCCACTGAGCTCCATTTTAGCTGCAGCACCTTGATACTAGCTGTTGAGGCAGAGGAGTTCTCCACTTTTCTCTCTTGTATTCAGTTGTGGATAATTAAAGTAACAAACTTTTTGTCTAAAGTCAAGCTCCTGTAACAAGTATTCATCAGTGTATTTGAATTGCCAAGAGATTTTGTCATTTTCCTCAGCTTTTTAGGTTTTAGGTTGCATTCACAAAACATTTTTACAACACAAAACAAGTCTGAGAGCAGCTCTGAATTGGCTAATTCAAGAGGAACTGGTGCACATGTGGTGGATGTGTCAGTCATAACTTTCTAAGAGCTCTAAACATACATGACAGCAGGTTTTACTGATAAAGCTGGCTCCACTGAAAGGTTAGGTTGCTAGTCCAGAGGACTTCTAAAGGGCAGCATTCTCCAGCAACATCATGTAACACCGTGGCATTTCACACATGTTATTACATGGCCTTCAAGTGCACCGTATAGAAGCTCAGAGGAGTGAATGGGATAAAATCAGTGCTTTTCTTAAGTGTTGATACAGCCAGAATAAGAGTCGTAGCCTATCCTGACACAGTGACAGATGTTGCATGTTCCCATGTTGCTGGTGTAGTCTTACACCAAAGAAAACATGAGGCTGGGTGAGTGGTGATCAATTCACTATAGCAAGGATTCCAAAAGTTTTTCAGCTTGAGGAACAAAAGAGAAATTTGGTTTCTCTGTGGGACCCAAACTTATAAAAAACAAACAAACAAACAAACAAAAAAAGAAAACATCATGAATTGCTATAACATGTAAACACTCCTGATAAAGAACACAACAAACCATGAATTAAAACTGAAATGTAGATGTTTTATTTCATTTTATTATATTTTAGTTTAACTTTTGAAAGCGTTTTATTAACAGCATGATGCAGTAACTTTAGGGTGGATCATAATGTTAATAAATTCAGAATGTGGGGCTTTATGGAAGTAGTTTGTCACTTTAGTGCTGGTGTAACATTTTAACCGTTACTGAACTGGCTATATTTCAATGCCGTTTTAGCATTTTTGTCCTTTGTATTGCATGTCATTTAACTGTTATTTAGGGCTGATTTTGACTCTGTCTGTGCTGCAACAATATGAACATAGCTAATTAGAAATAAGAATATCTATAGTATAAATCTATGTCAGTTAAAGGCCTGTAACCTTCTGTAGCTGAAATAAATAAAGGCCCTGGCCACTATTTGAGGAAATATGGTATATACTTTAGTCTGTCAGTTGGCGACCCAATACAAAACAGTTCTGTGACCCATTTCTACTTGACTCGACTTGGTTTTCAAGACTTTACACTTGACTTAGGCTTGACACAGATGACTCAACTTTTTAAAAATAAATATTTGCATTTTTTTAGGCAGACCAGCAGAGGCTGAACCACAAGGTAGCTATCATGAAGGGGTCTCGTCCAAAAACAAGAAAATTTAGATTCAGTGCCACAAAATGTCAGATATCAGTCAGATTTATAAGATGCAGACATGCGGCAACAGTTGAAAATAAAATCTCAACTTTTCATGACCATTTTCTTCTAGAGCTGTGGTTCCCAACCTTTTTGTAAAACCAACTTTTGGTAAATGTATTTTTTCCAGTTGGCCTAAAAGCATAACATTTGTTCTTTTACCAAGAGTGGCTTAAACCCACTCATCTTTAGCAAAAGAAAAATAATGACTCATTATCACAGAGCTTGAGAGCTCACAGAGTTGTGGTCTACAGAGTAGCTTGCAAATTACTCTATTTTTAACTGAGGACAAATCAATGTATTATTTTTAAATGGTTTTGTGCACAGACATCTGTATAAACAGTCATTTTAGTCAACATGTGCCTCAAACCTCAGAGCAGACAAAGTCTTAGGGACCCCCCCCCTTTTTTTTTTTTTTTTTTTTTTTTTTTGTGTATAAAATGTCAGAAAATGTTGAAAAATGTCGGTCAGTGCTTTCCAAAGCCCAAGATGTTGTCTTCAAATGTTTGGTTTGTCTGTAACCCAAAAATATTCACTTTACTGTCATAAAGGAGTGCAGACACCAGAAAATATTCACATTTAAGAAGTTGGAATCTGTGAACTTTGATTTTTTTCTTTAAAAAATTACCCAAACCAATTAATAGATTATCAAAACAGATGGCAATTAATTTATTAATCAGTTAATGATTAATTGATTCATTGTTGCAGTTCTACTTTCTTTTAAATGTGGAAACTGGGGGATCGTCAGAATTTGAAGGACTTGTTTAATTTGCACAACAGATGGGACTTGCGAGGGACAGCGGAATAAAGCAAACATTTACCTAATTTTCTACATTTAGTATAATCTCACTCAGTTAATGATGCTGTTTTCAGTCAGACTCTGTAAGTGCAAGGTCACCCACTGCAGGAACGTCAACCCTGACTTTTATATTTGCATAAAAATGGCCACTGTGGAGAAATGTGGGACTGAACTCCTGCACTCTCCACGGCTTCAAAAACAGAGCTTTGAAAGCAGACAGTAACCTTTAAATAGGTCAAGATCACAAGATGAAGAATACTCTCATTTTGCCAATTCACCTGTTCATTTGTTTACATGGGAACTTACTTATTCTTTGGTATCAGTACTATTTCTCTTTAGCTACCTGACCTGAAAGTCATGACACTGCAGCAGTGTTACGTGTTTTGGATTGCACTTTTGACACACAAAGCCTTGGAGGAATATCCTATGCATTGTTCTGTGTGTTGTTGTGCACATTCTTCATGTATAGAGTATAGATTTCTTGTGTAGAGTTGCTCTCAGCAGTGTCATGGACAGGTCTGTTTAAGAGGAAACTCTTATCTGGAAACTTTTTGCGCCCTAACTCTTCATAAGGGTAAAATAAAATACTCAGGACCCTCAATTCTGTTGTTCCCTCCTTCACTTCTACCAACCTGTGACAGAGGCTGGTGTGCTGGATGTGGAGGCTCAACAGCCTGCACTTTGAGCTGACTGTTGAGATGATGAAAGGTTCAGGTGTTAGCCAGCAGCTGTGGACCTGCTTGAGGACGTCCCAGGGTGGTGGCTGTGCTGTTGAAGCCTTTACTCATGATTCATCTCACCTCTTACTACCAGGCATTCTGTCTTCCTGTCTTGTTTCCTTTCCCTTCGTTTGGTAACTCTGTTTCACTGTGTGTGGTGTTCACCATGGGGGTCATTGAGGAAGCAGCTACCCGTTTGCTCTCTTTTCCTTCCACCCCATCAAAGCATCATTGTGATCCCTGTCGATAGCAAGCAGAAAGAGATGTCTTCTGCATTACAGTAAACTGTTGGCTGTTGCAATATTCATGGCCCTGAGTGTGGAGTGTAACAGGAAAGCTATCGTTGTAAATAGACCAACCAGAGACCGAGGGGAGTCAGGCTTGACTGGATTTCCATTTCACAAGTCCACTGTTTCCTTTTTTCCTCCCCTCCCTCATCCTTTGTTCATTCTGAGCAGGACTGGCATGTGGCTGCCACCTTCCCTCCTCCGCCTGTCTGTCTGCCAGGAGCAGCAATCAGCTGATATTAGCTCACTTTCACACTTTGAAGACAACTCGAGTTTCACACCTTGCCTGTTTTAGGAGAAGTCATTGTCATGAACAGCAGCTTGTGTGATTAGACAATTAAAAATGCGATCAGATCTGGCCAGAATCTGACGTGTGGTGTTATGACAGCCTTTGTCTCACTTTCTCTGTCTTGGGCTCTTTTTTTCTTCCCTGACTGGCCACAGACTTTATAGCGCACAGAGTTTATGATGACTTAGAACAAAGTGATGTAATAAAAGCAAGCGTCTGCACAGCCTCTTACCTTACATGCAGACATATGCAACTAAAACACTCTGCAAACCACATGAAAAAAGCATTCTACCCTCCTGGAGTCACCTGAACTGCAATATTTCATCTTGTTTGGTGAGTGGGCTGTGATTGGTGACAGCAAACGCTTTGACTTGCAATTGCATTTCAGTCGCAAATGTCTGTATGTAAGTTATTCTTCCTCCACTTCTATGGGTAAGGCTGAACAAGAGACAGAGCTGATACTGACTTCATGTTCTCAGGATTTAATTTCTGATAATCAAAACCTTTGCTGATGTACTAAACTGTATTTCTTCAAGAACTGCGTTTCATTTCACATCTTAAAGAGAGAGAAAACAACAAAGAAAATGAGAATGGAGAGTTTCAAGAAAAAATCTAAGACCACCTAAAATATTAAATATGTGAAAATCACTTTGTCAAATGCTGTATGAGTTTTTAGAACTTGAAAATGAGAAATCTTTATCTTCTGTCAAAACACGCTTTTTTGTTTTACACATAAATGAAGGAACAAGGAACAAAAACTGATGAAATGATTAAACCAAACATAAACAAACAGCTACAGTGCTAGTTTGTCCCAGCAAGCCATTTAAGAAAATATTACATATAATGTGAAGTTTGAGGACATGGATTGGCAGTTAGAATAAACTCATTGTGAGTTCAAATCAGTTTGAGTGAACATGTGAGACCATTTGAGTTGATCTTTTAATTCGATTCAGGAGTTTAAACTGAACTCTTGTGGGATTTAAAACACAAACCCCATGTAAAGTAAAGTATAACTCACCTTGAGTTTATTTTAATGTGAGCTCTTTCACAGTGTTAACAGTCAAAGCTTAAAAATATGTTCCCTTTAACATTTATGGAGTTAATCTTTCAAAACACAAAAATGACTTAAGAATGTAGAAGGGTGATTTAATAACTGTGTAAAACACAAATTCAACTTTACAAGTTAAGAGAGACAAGAATTCTGTCCACAGCGGAGGTGGGGTGGGAGGATGCACAAAGTAAAATTTATGATAGATGGAGGTTTAGCATTTTATTTTATTATTTAATTTCATTTTAGTTTTTCTTTGTTTTCCTGCTGTACAAATAAGTAATCTGAATTCTGTTTAAATGTGTTGACACACCAATGTTATTATGTTTGGGTCTTATCCTGATTATACAGCTGTATGTACTATTTAGGGTTTAAGGGATAACCCAATTTAATTAATTGAATAGATGAGTTATTTAAATTAAAATTAGTACCTCCAAAATAAAAAAATTAAAAAAAACACTAAAAAGACTTTAGGTGAAAATGACTTCAAAACCGCCAATTACATTTTGAATAATGTGCTTTCTTTGCAGACATTCACATTTAAAACAAACTGCTATAACAGTTAGAAAATCTCTGGTCAGATGGAAATGACAAATAAAATGTAAGTGCATTTAAAAGCAAAGAAAAAACAAAATCCAGTTATTTCACACACACAACTGTACAAATATCGTCAGTGCCCCATCTCTATGTAGTGCATAAACTCTTCAGAGGAAAATTTAACAAGTTCATCCAAGAAAATCTACAAATATATTACACAGGCAGAAAATCCCTCACAGCTTAACAAATAGTTTGACAAGTAAAACGGTACCTTTGCCTCCCAAGTGAAGACTTATGGGTGCAGCAACAAAGCTGTAAAGATAAATCAACACCAGGAATAGTGTTGAATCATGCTCCTCAACACCCGGTGAATGAACATGGAAATATCACCCCACCAAAGAGTGTCCCTGAACACAAGCTGTGGTCTAAATCAGAGAATAACTTTAAAAAAATCTTTTGTCCATCTCCATATTATTCAGCTCCAGAAATTTATTGCATATGGAACAAAACCTGAATATATGGAATAAAACTCAGAATATAATGACATAAATTTGAGAATACTGAATGAAATCTATAATCTATAGTTCTATCCTTGCTATTAGAGTGACAGCCTTCTGAATTTTCTGGCTTCACAAAATGGCTTCGGCTGATATAATACAATAAACCAATCAGAAAGTCAGCTGTCATCACCTTTAAGAGGCAGGTGCGGCAGCAGCACAAACAGTGGCAGCGTGACAGTGGATTTACAAGGAGGAAACGAAGAGAAAAGATTTTCAAGGCGAGGAGACAGATCTCCTGGTTTGAGAAGTGAAATGAAGGTGTTTTGTGATTGTGAAGACATGTGTGTGTGCTTCGGCCAGACCTGTCGGGTGCTATCTTGTGCTGAAAGACCACAGACTTTGTGTTTCGACCAGTTTTTAGCTGGTCAAAGGCACAAGTGGTTTTTATTCCAATGCACTGTGCACAAGATAGAAAATGTGCCGGGCCACGTGTTTGTTTTGCCTTCATGTTTAGACCTCCCACCCACAGCTGCACAGACCAGGCGCAAGTGTGTTTGCTATTTTGCAGACGTGGCAAAAATGGCACTTGCGCTGCTGTGAGATAGCAAAACCACCTGCACCAGGAGCACAAAGGCTTTGCACTGGGTGTAAGATAGGGCCCAAAGTGTTACAACCATCCCTGTTCTCCCCTACTTTTAAAAGATTTAGTCTAAGTAATTCCTTATTTGTATTTTACTGTCATGAAATTGGAAACCAAGACCGCTTGTGAAGTTTTCTTTACAGAGACACTGACAATTGCTGAGCAACCAAGATGCATCTCCATTGGTCATTTCTGTGGGGTCAGTATGACCACCTGTGGCTGAAATGGGTAAAACTGATCACATTTTCTTTGCCTTTAGTGTTATTTATATATAATAATACAGTCACTTTTAGGAAAAGTGAGGTACCAGCATGTTGTATGTTTTATTTCAACAAAGTTATTGCACATATAAATTTGACTGTTCTAGTGTTAAGACTCATATGATAATTTCAAACCTTCTGGATGAAACTAGAATATGCACCTTTCCTTCCACTCATTATTATACATTAGATCAGCCTTTAAGGTTTTTGTTAACTTCCGGTTTTGAAGTTTTATAATTTGTCCTGTGAACTATTAGCAGTTTAAAGTTGTAAAAATGAAGTTTGGTCATGCTTTCTTCAAGGTCAGTGCAATATTAAATATCGCCTTTATCTGGTGTTAATTACATGGGCCCCTGCCTTCATTCATATATTCCATTAGAATAAGTGAATGAGTAATATAGTAGTTTCAGAGTGATTATTTTAAATTAACCACCATTAAGTGAACACAGCACAGGTTATTTTGATAGAACTAAAAGGGCAGTTCATTTGAATGCATCAAAGTTTCAATTTAAAGCAGTAGATGATTTTTATTGTGTTGTTATTGTGGTTTAATACAGTGTGTCACCTGTAACAGTGATTGAGCTTTGCACATGGTCATGATGACATGATTTTTTGGGCTACATGGCTCTTTTTCTTTTCCTTTTTCATGTCTATTATCATGCAAGGATAACTCTGACCTTCAAGGTGTTACCCTCTGATCATCACACTCACACACACGCCTGCTTGCACATGTGCTGCCCTCAGGGTGGTGGTGGTTTAGGGGGGACGTCCCCGAGCTCCCAGGTTTCTGTGCCGTGCCTGCAGGATGTGTACCTGAGCAATGAAGCTGCAAATCACGGGTACTGAGGATTCCTGCAAAATCACTGCAGCTGTTCACATATATTGCTTTGATATTACAGTTCCTTTGATGCAACACCCTCAGGGCCTGGATTGCATTTTGCCTTCAAGAGGGCTGAAAAATCTCTAGCTGTACTTTGAAGCAGAGAGAGTGGCCTGAAACGGCATGATCTCTGTCTCTGGGGCAAACACAAGAACATGAAGCTGCCAAATGCTACAGCAAAATAAAAATCTATTAGGTACAGACCCTTTACAGGCCGTAAATAAACAGACTTTTGATTCCACTTGGTTTTTGAAAGACATTCAATTTGGCAGAATTGACCACACGGTATGTCTTTTATTCCCTCTAGGAAGTAGTGTTGTAAAGGTCAGAGCCCAGACAATGATTGACCAAAAATACACTTTTTAAAGGAATTAGAATCTCCACAGCTCTTTCAAGAAAACCTCTTTAGCAAATGGCCTGAATGGGCAGTATTTTACTTGAGGTAAAAGGTGTTACATCCACAGCTTGAAAGGTTGCTTCCTTTGTGTGCACGCTCCAATTTTGTACCTTTGATTTCAGCAATGGGTCAATTATGCGTATTAACTCTGGTGGGTTCTGCCAAGCCATTAGGTGCCAGCGTTTGTCTTTTACAAGGCACGCCATATGGATTTTATTGATCGTGAGTGGTCTTAACAGAACACTTTAAGACCCACATAAACATTTACTGTAACAGTGTAGCCATTTGGACTGGGGAGCATTCATAATGCAGTGCTGTAAATCTAAATTAGTCTAAGTGTCTCACTAGATATTTCTGCCTATGCAGCTCATCTTGA
Organism: Lutjanus erythropterus; assembly: GCF_056507025.1. Lineage (NCBI taxonomy): Eukaryota > Metazoa > Chordata > Actinopteri > Lutjaniformes > Lutjanidae > Lutjanus > Lutjanus erythropterus. Next base: position 2,232,081 of record NC_139318.1, read on the forward strand.
TGTTATTTGTTCTGGATGCATTTCAGCAGCCATTATTACTCTTAATATGTTGTAACTTACTTCCAATGTCTCCTAACTTATTGCCCACTGCAAGTAAAGACTGATGGGTATGAAAGTCCATGTCTGCCAGGAAATAGATGCAATATAAATACTTAAACTTATTCCACACTTGTGCTTTATGAAAGTTTGGTGATGCGACACGGTGCAGCATCACTTCTTTCACTGTCTGTTTTTCATCGATGCCAAAAATAAAACATGCACATCCTAAAGAGATGTATCGATACACTAATGCTGCATTGATTTTTTCCAATTCACATAGGCTATTTGAACTGATGCACTCGTATCTTACACATTACAGAATCTTTCAGAAGTTTTGATCATGCGCAAGTTGTTCACCACATTTCTTGACTCAACTTGAGATACTCCACAATTTCAGTGTCTGTAGAGACCTAGTCTGTCTCAAATGAAAGAAAGACACATTCAAAGTCTCCTCTAGGCCTGGGCGATATAGCTGAAAAACCTATCATGATAGTGAAGTTTCATATTGGTCAATATTGATAATCACTGATCATGTAGGCTGTGACTGACTTCATGTTGTGTACTCCACTGGGTGGAAGTGGCTAAGCTGATAAAATAAGTTAAAATCACAATATTTTTTGAACAAATACCTTGATATTGTGACAACTTATTTGAAAATGTAACTGAATAACTGAGTACTTGAATTACAAAATTGCAAACACATTTCATTACACATAACAGGTAACGTGTTACCTCCAGCACCGGTAATATTAGAAAAAAAAAAAATCCTGGCATCCATATGTTTCTTTTAGAATGTATTTGCTGTTGGAAAATACGTTGTTGAGTTGTGTTGTTCCAACAATGGTCAAACCAGAGAAATCTGTAATGTCTTCAAGGTGATGGTGCATTTCCTGCTAGCTGCTCTTTGCTATAACTTCCAGAAAAACACGAGATATGTCAGAGAATAAAGAAAGAAGCCAGCAAATAACATAACGCAAATAAAACTGTATACATTACCTCATCCATGAACATGATTTCTGCCTGAGAAGACAGTAACTCCCATGATCCCACATAATTTCCCAACATCATCAAACGGTCTTCTCTTATTGTTTTAATGAGAGGGACCCCTATCAGAAGAACTTCCATTACAGGCGTTTAATAAAGAAATATTTTTAATTAATTTATCTGTAAAAGCTCCGGCACTTCTGTCTTTAACTGGATTTTTCTTTATCATTATGTTTCAGTAATTCAGAACACTTGCTTAAATGTCAGGAAAAAAGATGTTTTGTAGTTGAATACTGACAAAGTCAACTGTGACACTAGACAGAGGACTCACTGATTCAATATTTAATCAAATCTGCAATCTTTTCTAAGACAGAGGATGTGAATCACAGTCTCAACTGTCAGATTCCTGGAACATTTGATCCGGACACAACAGCCAGTAAATCTAATTCATGTGGAAATTCTACTTTGTCCAAAACATATTAGATAAAAGCATTTAATTTATCAATAAATTAATGACTGAGAGACAGGGTTGTACAATATAAAGATTAGTTGAGACCTGCAGGAAAATTTTTAAGTTACATTCAGGTATTGCATTGTGAAAGGCCTGCCAGAGCTGGTAACAATGGAATCCTGAGCCACTCTTCCAGCTGGCTCACACTAACAAGCCTTTGACTCTCATCCTTCAGAAGAGGCTGCAAGGTCAAAGGCTTTGTTCCTGCAGGGAGTCTCAGCCTGTGGCTGTGAGGTGCTCTGGACCGTATCCTATTCTACTGTTTCTCTCTTTACCACATGGGTCTCATCAAGAGCACTCTGTTAAAGCCTGGAGAGCCTATGCTTTTTTTATTGAAGTGTGTGTGTGTGTGTGTGTGTGTGTGTGTGTGTGTGTGTGTGTGTGTGTGTGTGTTTGTGTGTGAGGCACACACAGGGTTGCTTGTCTTTTTCTGTTGAGGACAGAGGTCAGTTTGGTGAGTATAATAAATCTATAGCTTTAAATCTATAACCTTCAGCTTTGCATCACTGGCAATTTGCCTCCTCTGTTTAAATCATCTGGATTCTGATTTTATCGGGGAAGATTTTTTTGTCCAGTAAGCAGATTAGTTTATACACACCCTGCATATTTTTGAAAAAGGGGCATAATCTATTTAACTGGATGTATTTGCAGTTTGCTTGCACAAAAATAGGGCAAAAACTGGCCTCAGCCTGTATGCTAACAGGTTTGTTGTAACAACTTTATAATGTAACAATATATCAGGTCTGTGTCTCTGTGGGCTTATTCTGCAGTTTTTCTGCCCCCTCGTGACAAAAAACTGGGCTTACAACCATTTATTGTTTAAGATGGTTTCTCATTGACGTAAACTGTCTGCCTGGTGAAGGTCTAGTACCGAAATGTTGCAAATAAATGTTATATTGCAAGTTAAACAGTGTGGGGAAGTCCTTTTGCAACTTTTTGGTCTCTGCACCCTGTTCATACACACCTGTCTTATCTAATCTACATCTATCTAGATGTGCAAAGTGTTCCTTTGTTCTAAGTACAATATTGAATGAAAGTCAGGAAATGGAATAAAAGCCAGAATATGGAATGAAAGTCAGATTGTGAAATAAAAGCCAGAATATGGAATGAAATTCAGAACATGGAATGAAAGACAGAATGTGGAATGAAAGTCAGAATATGGAATGAAAGTCAGAATGTGGAATGAAAGTCAGAATATGGAATGGAAGACAGAATGTGGAATGAAAGTCAGAATATGAAATGAAAGTCAGAATATGGAATGAAAGTCAGAATATAGAATGAAAGTCAGAAAATGGAATGAAAGTCAGAATGTGGAATGAGAGACAGAATGTGGAATGAAAGTCAGAATATGTAATGAAAGTCAGAATATGGAATGAAAGTCAGAAATTGGAGTGAAAGTCAGAATATGGAATGAAATTCAGAATATGAAATGAAAGTCAGAAAATAAAATGAAAGTCAGAATATGGAATGAAAGTCACAATATGGAATTAAAGTCAGAATATGGAATGAAATTCAGAATATGAAATGAAAGTCAGAAAATAAAATGAAAGTCAAAAATTGGAATGAAAGTCAGAATATGGAATTAAAGTAAGAATATAGAATGAAAGTCAGAATATAGAATGAAAGTCAGAAAACAAAATGAAAGTCAGAAATCAGAATGAAAGTCAGAATATGAAAGTAAAGTAAGAATATAGAATGAAAGTCAGAATATGGAAGTAAAGTAAGAATATGGAATGAAAGTCAGAATAAAATAGTCACAGTATATAGAATGAGTCATACAATACTGACTGAAAGTCAGAAAATGGAATGGAAGTCATAGAATTTGGAATGAAAGTCAGAAAATAAAATGAAAGTCAGAAATCAGAATGAAAGTCAGAATATGAAAGTAAAGTAAGAATATAGAATGAAAGTCAGAATATGGAAGTAAAGTAAGAATATGGAATGAAAGTCAGAATAAAATAGTCACAGTATATAGAATGAGTCATACAATACTGACTGAAAGTCAGAAAATGGAATGGAAGTCATAGAATTTGGAATGAAAGTCAGAGACTGTGGAATTGCAGTCAAATGAACCCTATGGGCAATGGGTTGAGCAGTTGATCGGGGTCCTAAAAGTCTCTGTCTCTGCTGCCTCATGTTTGACCACCCCTTTTGAGTTCTGTTCCCAACAATTCTCCCAGCTTTATGGGAGCGCAATATCAAACTGCTAGAGTAGTCCTCAAGCCTGTGGTGAGATTTACAGTACCAGGATTATATTTGGTAAAATTAGAACCCTTTTCAGGCAGCATTGATAAATGAGAGCCCAAGGAGCTAACAGCATGTGTTTCGTTGTATCAAATTTGACTACAATGCAAAATACACTCACTAAAAGGTCACCCTCAAGTAGCACAGTTGGTGCCTGTCGTGTAGCCAAACTCATTTTAGAAGTAAGTTGTTTGTGTGTTTTATCAGCAGTGAAGAGGCGTTCAGACACAGCTGAATGTATCAGCTGACTTATTTGCTGTAAAATCATTTCAGTCTGGGTCAAAATCAATTCTTGTTTCTTCTGCATTGAATTCTCCAGAGAAACCAGTACGTCATTTGTTTTTCCAAGACTGTGGTACGTCTTAGAAACTGGCGGTAATTCAAAAGTGTCAGTGAAGAAAGAGCTGCTCTGTTAGGAAGCTCTCCATCAGAGAATTTCACTGAACCTGAGAACTTTTAAAAAGTTCACACCTTGAAAACGTGGCCTGAAGACTGACATCATCGTCTCAGTGGGAAGCGACTAATTGTGGTTGCACTGGAATGTAAGCTAATGTAGAAAAAGATAGAGTAAGCAGTGTGGAAAAATGCTTCCATTGGTCTCCCTGAGAGGCAAATTACTCTGCTTGACCTGAAAAATGGAACTAACAGGGTATATTGTGTTACATGCTGTAAACTACAGAGATATTGATGTGTCAGGGCTTTACAGAGAATACAGAAAATCTGCTTTCAACACAGGAAGTCTCTCTTTGTCTTCTGCACAATAACACTAATTGCTTCTTGGATAGAATAAACAAAAGCTGCCTGCCAACTTGGAATAAAAGCAACATTCTTGAAAGAGTTCATCAGTTCTGTCTTGATGGCCTTAAAACAGAAAGGTAGAGATGAGAGAGACATTAGGAAACAGGAAGGGAAAAATAAATAACTTTATAAAATTTCTTTCACGGGACGGCCTGGCTTCACATGTCATTTTCCTAAGTATATACCACACATAACCCTGCAGCTGCCAGGACTGCGGAGGTGAAAGTGGCTCCTTAAACAGAACATGATGGATTTCCTTGCTGAACTTTGCCTGTAGCGTCTCATTCTGCACGCAGAGGAAAGGAATCCCGACTCCGAGTTTTCACCCTCAAAATGGGATTCCTGAAATGCTCGGATGCAGTCATTAGTCGTAAACTTTCTCACTCTGGAACAGTGACCTTCTGCTTATTATTGTAGACTAACGAGGAAGACTTGCTCGCAGCTCCTCCCTTAAAACAAGAAAAGGTCACATGTGTCTCAGCAGACACTGAATGAGAACAATATACTGTTTGCTCTTTTATGTGTTTGTTTTTCCTCCTCCAGCCTGTGGGCTTTATGTGCAGCAGGACAAATTGCAGTGGTTCTGCACACCTTCCTCCTGTAGTGTGTGTTAATGCATCTTTCATAAACCCTTCAGTCTGTTTGTATATGCTCTTATGTGCTTGAATAAACTGAAGGAGAAAGATACACATGTGTGCCAAGTGACCAAGAAGTGTAAAATGTGCTGCTGAAAGGCAGATTGAGTGAAGGTTTAATTGACCACTGTGCTGGCAGTTGCGTACGCTCATAAATGTCATATCATATGAAAGTCACACAAGTCGTAAACAGTCAGTCTCATCTCTCATTATCATTATTAGCGGTGAGAGTTTTTGTTGTTGTTTGTTTTCCATTAATTATTGCTGTGATCTGCTGTAACCCTTCCGTACTAGGACTGTCTGTGGTAATTACGCATACCACATCTGGGCTGTAATCCAAGCTGTGCTATATGGAGGTTTTACAGCATTAAAAATACAGTAGCACCTTGCTAATCTGAAGCCTGCAGGTATGCAGGTTGCTTGGAATAGTGAAATGCTTGGATTATTGTAATGCATTCAAATAGTTGGCCCAAGCTTAAGGTGGAGGCACACTTCAGGCTGCACTCACTGCATTTCTTAAACTGCTTAAAACCTTCCACAGGTGGTAGCCAATTTCTCCCCAGATCAGCATGCTAGTGAAGCCCTATGAGAGCTGGTATAATATTTTCACTCTGCTCTACTGGGGTTTCCAACACTGGGACCATCTCTGGAGGAAATATTCTTGAATTTTGATGGCCTACATGGTTTTGCTGCTGAACTTTGATGGTCTAAACTGGTCTTTATGCAGTAGAAACTGGCCTCTATTGATCTTAAACTAGTGTGTTAATGGTCACAACTGTTTTTTAATGATCTTACGCTGGTCATGGTCTTTTCTGGTCTTTTGAAGGCTTAAGATAGTCTTAAATGTTTTTAAAGATGTCTTTTGATTGTTATGGATACTTCATGGTCTCGACTGGTCTTTCATGATCTTACAGTTGTTGGTCTTTTCATAGTCTGAACCGGTCAAAGATGATCTAAAATATCTGTCAGTGGTCTTTTGATGGTTTTTGATGGTCTTGAATGGTATCCCATGGTCTTATGCTGGTCCTTTCATTGTCCAGACTTGTCTTTTCATGGTCCATGCTGGACTTTTGAAGGCCTAAAATGGTCTTACTGTGAGTTTTATTGTGATTGTTTGTGGTTACTTCATTGTCTCAATTGGTCTTTAATAGGTTTACACTTGTTAGTCTTTTCATCTTCTAAACTGGTCTACATTATTCACTTTTCAAGGTCTAAGGTTGTCTTAAATATTCTTAAAGTGATCTTCTAATCTGCTTTCTTGATGGTCTTGACTGGCCTTTGATGATGTTACACAGGTCTTTTCATAGTCAAAATTGGTTTTCTTTTCCATAGTCTATGTTGGACTTTTGAAGGTCCAAGATGGTCTTACAGTAAGTGTTCTTAAAGAGGTCTTTGATTGTCTAAACTAATTTCCTGATGGTCTAAACTGGTCTTTTGTCAGATTAGACTATATTTTTAAGTCTAGATTTATCGTATTATTACTATTATCATTTAATGATGATAAACTGATTATTTAATGGTCATTTCAGGTCCAGCATGGTAAACAACACTATTATAATTAAGATGGTCTGTTAATGGTCTAAATTAGTCTTTAATGATAATATACTGGTATATTTCTCTGGTTAAGCAGGTTAAAAGGAAGGCTTAATTTAATGTATTATTATTAGCGATATTGAATCTCTAACAGTCATATTGTTTGCTTTACTGTATATCTATTAATTGCTGTATTTTTTTAATCTCATTATGTTTTGTTAGGTTTATTTCTCTAAGGTGTTTAGGAGATTAGTTATTTATTCACAGAGCCTGAACTTTTAGGTGGTGCCCAAGATGGCTGCTTCATGCATTTGTGTATAGTCAGGTGTGCTTAGCATACTATTTTTAGGAGCTCCCATCCTTTCGATACCTTAGGAGTATTAATGAACCAGTTTGGAGTGATTTTTAGACGGAAGTGAATTAGATTTAATTGAAAAACTGACCATCCCAAAATGTTGGACTGAGGGATATAAGAGATCACCAATGCCCTACATGTGCAGACTCCTAAATGAAAGTGGATTATAGATATCAGATTTGAGATCAAATTTGAAATCCCTACTCTATACTTGTAATGCATTTTAAGTGTTATGCTTTATTTTGTATTGTTTCATTGTAACAGCAAAATAATTCAATATTTTTAATGACACGTGTCTTTATGAACCTGTAATAATGCTGAAAGGTCAATAAACTCATAAAGTGGACCACAGGTTAGATACTGTTGCTGTTGTTTGCCTGTACAAATCAACAAGACTTGACAGCTAGAACTGATTCACCTTCTTCCACCTACCACAGCAACTGTACTATCACTGCTGCAGCCACTCTCACAAATCCAACACAAAATGGACGGAGATGTAAACACTTAGACCCCCATTCACCTGAGTGACACCACAACACTTCAACCACAAGTCATCCAACCCCAGCAGGAGCAGAGAGTCTCATCTCTCACCCCACATCTCTTCCCATCTCTCCCTCTTTCTGTGCTCCATTAGGAGTTGATGGGTTTATAACCTCACAGACAACAGAGCATGCAGTCATCATCCTATGTGTGTGTGTTTGTGTATGTCTTTGTGAGACCCAGTGTTTAGAGCCTGAGAGTGAAGACAAAAATTTGGATTTATAAATTGAACAGCACGTCCTCATACCTACACAACAAAGCAGACTGTTGGCATATATGACTGCTGGACAGTAAAGCCACAGGTGTGTCTTAACTACAGTATGTAAGCAAAGTGACTTAATCACATGCGTTGTGAAATGGTCACAGATTGGTTAGGTTTAAGAACCAAAACTCCTTGGTCAGGTTTAGTAGAAGATCATGGTGTGGGATAACATAAATACATTATGTTATGTTATGTTACATTACGTAGGGGTGGAAGTAACTCATTACAAATACTGAAATTACGGTATTTAAGTAGGTTTTTGGGGTACTTGTACTTTTATGAGTTGATGTTCAAGCCTGTACTTTTACTTGCACTTGAGTACACATTCCACTTAGTTACTTTAAAATCATTGTTGAGTATTGACTACAATCTGAATTAATATCCAAACCTTTCATCTGAATTTAAGGAGATCTAATCACAGACAGGCCAGTGAAAAGCAGGACACATGAACAGCTCAGAATTTAGCCAGTTAAAAATGAATTAATCAATAGTCATGGCTGTAATTTCACCTCATTTGACATTGTTTTGTCTGGCAGAGCCATTAGTTGATTCAGGAAATTTAATCTTAAAATGAGGGAAAAAAAACTAGAAAATTTGAAAATTCTGTTTTGTATCGTAGAAATTATTAACAATTAATCAATTGTAAACATTTGCAACTATCGTTTAAAGAAAATACACAAATTTTGCAAACCCCTATTCATAATGCAGTAAAAATAAACTCTTAAAAAATAATTAATGGTCTGAGTAGTTTTTGAGACAAATAGTTTGTTCTTTTACCCAAGTACTTGGCTAACAACAGTGCTTTTACTTGTAATTGAGTAACATTTTAGTGATGTAACAGCACTTACCTGAGTACAGATTTTGAAAGAAATGAGAGAAATTGAACAACTCTACTGCTGTCTATCAAGAATTTAATTATATTTTGCTATTAAAAAAGAATGACATTATGTAACACTTGTAATTAGAAAGGGCACAAAAATAGATATGGCATATGATTTTCTCATGGAGCTCCAGCTGATGGGGTACATATAAATAATGACTGATTTCCAGCATATTTTATTTATCTTTATCTAAAAAAAATAACAAAAAAAGAGATAAATAAAAACAGTATGAGATCACACTACTCAACAATTCAGAGTAGGGAACTTAATGTTGAGAAACTCAGGGAATAATGGTCAGTTAGAGTCCTCACAAGCATAGAAATACATAAATACACATGTGTATGTGTGTGCACGGACATGTGTGCAGCATGCTATAGATCCATACCAGCATCTACCCGCTGACTCTATTACAGTTAGCAGGACTGCACAGTGATGGAGTGAGGGATCCCATTACAGTCCCTACACCCATCTCTAATGCCATGTTCTTATTGGACATGCCTGGTGGACTGCATGATATCACACACACAGACCATGGTGTTGGTAACCTACTGTGAATTCAAAAACATTATATTTGAAATTAGATTTTTGAACATGATACTGAAGCTGGGTATTGGAAGAAGTAATATGTTTGATATTCTGTCAAGCCTCTGTGAGGTGTTTGTGTGTTTACTATGACAGCTTGTGCTGCATGCTGAGCTGCCCGTATTGCACTGAATTATTCACTGAAAGTCACTGTTGCTTAATGTAGCCCTGTTGCCTTGAAGGAATCACCAGATAAAAATAAATGTTCAGCTATCAATAAATGGGCTGGCTGGTGAGTTGGTAGTTTGGAGGAGAGAGGAGGCTTAACTCAAACCAGCATATTTAATAGTATACTGAGAAAGCTGTAGTCGTTGTAAGTTGTAGTTGTAGTACTGTCACATAAGTAGTACTGGTAAACTGTATGGCTAACAGTGGTAGTATTAGTGTTAACCTTTCTGAAACAGGCTGGCCATTATTGTATAATCCTAATTAGAGCATGCATTCTTCTTGCAGCTGAAAGCTAAGGGTTCTGACTTTCACGTAATCATATACTTATACACCTGTGTTGCAAGTTGATGGTGTCATTACATTATATGTGGTGCAAAATGTGGCGACAACACACATAATTGCAGTGAAACAGCACAAGAGCAGCAGATAAGCACATTGATAGTTCATGTCAGAGAGAGACAGAGAGAAATTAGATTGAGTCAGTAGTTTTGAGCAGTTTGCTGCTAGTTGTGGTGAGAAATATTTGGTTCATGTTTCAATATTCAGAATTGTTTTGGATCGATATCTTTTGTGTGTTTATTTAAATTTGATGGAAAATGTTGCAGATTTTTAAAAAGTTGTTATGGTTTATTGACTTACATAGTCTCTCAGCTGAGGTTGTACAGATTTTAGGGATATGAAGCATTTGAAGTTACTCCAGGAAATGACATCACAATAAGCAAAACTAAGAGTGCAGGCACTGGGGAAGTATTTCTTTTGCAGATGAAATGATCAAAAATGTATGTGCATCCTGCCCATTAAAGCAAATCACAAAGAATTTATGTCAATCAGTGAGTGTTACAAAAGATTTTTTGGTCATGAAAAAACACTGTGTAGAATGAAGTGTGCATCTACTCATGGATGAGAGGCTCATGAGCTGTACGATTAGCCCCACTGAGCTAACTAGTGCAGAAATATTGTTGGCGGGTGACAGAAAGTAAGAAAGTAGACAGAAAACAGTTCTGTACTTGAAACTGCTCACAACAAGGTGTGTGGATTATCTTGAGTAATCAGGTCATTATTTCTGGAAGAGACACGGATGTTGAGCTTTTCAGATGTACTTTTTGTGCTTTGAGTGCCACAAGCTGAGTACCATTTATTTTCATTATGCTGGAGAGAAGGCATACATCTCTGCAGCTGATATATCCAAAACTCTGCAACTCACACCAAAACTATTTGGATGGATAATAGCTCAACATTTAAGAAGGAAAATATATATTTTGGATTTTGGAGTGAACTGTCCCTTTAATGAATATAGAAAATAACATACTGAAATAAAATACATCGAAGCTGTTATGCTGCAAAGATGCAAAGTAAGCATTAACTTCCTGTCCATGATAGTAATGTCAGAGTGTAAGCCATGTACAGTATATTCATCATCTGAGTATGTATCAGTGTTTGAAAAATGAAGCAGGTTGTCCGTCCTTTTTCCAGCCAATCTCGCGGCAGCAGGTTGTGCTGCTGCAGTCTCCCACCCTGCCATCCTGGCTAGATAAGCTGACTGGCTGGATGAGGATTGCCTTGATATCCTTCCCAGCCCCAAAAAGTAGCGGTTTGTGTATCACAGATGATGGGTTGTCACAGCTGAGTGTGAGAGATAGTGCTGCTTGACAACATTGCTTCCAGAGCATAAATTGAGTTGGTATCGCTGTCCTGTGATGCTCAGATGCTGTGTGATGTGGGTTTTCAGGGGCAACTGTACCACTGCATTTGTAATCATCTGATGCAAGACATCTTCCTTTTATGAACTTGTTTTTTTTTTACCCAATGGGGGCAATAAACACAGCAGCCAGGTAGACTTGACTTGTTAGAGTATGATGTCATGTTGTGTTTTTGTCAAAAGAAAATAGCTTTTTTTTCACTGGAATTCTGCTTTTATCACATTTCTCTTCTCTGATATTATACAGGGATTGTACTTCAGCTGAATGCTTTTCATGTCCTCTAAACATCAGGCTCCAACAGTCATGTCAAGTTTTACACTGCCAACAGACTTTGCATACTTTTTTTTTACTCTCTCCTGCCCGATTCAACCCAGAGCCCGAAACATTTGGGTGTCTATTTGATCAGAGCAGAGATAGTCAGCAGAAATAGCGGCTGTGGCGTGCGCTTTTGAAGACTTTTGTAGTGGCGATGGTCGGAAAATGTAAGATCTCCCTGAAGTTGGACAATCAAAGGGGCTGATGAGCCGCAGGGCCCGACGAAGTGAAGTGAATTCACGGGGACAGGGGGGCTCAGGGCCACGGCAGACAGACAGGAGGCCTGAATCTCTGATCACACAACCTTGTCTCTTTAGGCTCTCTGACTGTGAGCAAAGCACTTTGTCGACGGATTTCACATCACAGAAAGTGGCAGGGAAACAGAACCGCTGAAGAATTGATTTAAATGCTGTGAAATGCGAGGTGGGCCACGTGGGTGATGGCTGATTTATGAGATGTTGCTATGAGGACAGGAGGTTGAGCTAAAGGACACTGCTTTATGTGATGATGCCATTTTCTGTCTCCATTCTCTGAGAGGATGTTTATGACATTGAGGCTCATGAAACTATATTGAGTAAGCAGGTAGAAATAGAAGCCCTAATCAGCCCTGGGCACTGATTATGTAACCAGGATGCCCTAAAGTACAGTACATGTGTGCAAGGGTGGATATCTCATGCCAGGGTTGGTGGGGACAATAACCATGTCCCAGCTGCAGCTATGATGACGACCCAACCCTGTTCTCTTCCTGTGTTGCAAAGTTTCAGAGCGACAGAGACACAGAGTATCCTCATAAGTAAAGTGAAAGCTGTCAGTCTCTGGTGGACAGTGTAGGAGGAGAGATGTGCTCCTGCCAGAGGACTGCTGACTAAGATTGTAGCATGCATGGGGACAAATGACAAAATCATAGACTTGTGTATATTTCTTTCTTCCTGATGGTCTAATAACTCACTAGATTTGTCGCTAGTCACTTAATTAATATATTAAATATATTGTCAGTGTCCACACCAGAAGTGATGCAGCCAATCGGCATCTTAGGAGGAACGACTAGCACCTACATGCATGGTTTTAGGTGTCACGACAGCAAGAAGCATCCATGGAAGTGTTGATCTGACTGAAGAAGCCCATTTTAGACATGATAGACACATGGTTCATCTAATCACCTTTTTTTTTAAAGTACCTGCCCTTTTCCAAACACTTTCTAGGGACATAAAGTCAAATCAAAGCATTTATTGTCATATGCACAGTTAAAAGCAAGTTTCCCTGTACAATGAAATTTTTCCTCAGCTTTCCACACTGACTGAACAATGAAAAAAATATAAAAGTGAAGAAAAATCTTCTTCAAAAGTCTATATATATTGGAAGAGATAAGAGAAAGAACATAAATAAATAACTGAGGAACACAGAATTGCAATATAAAGTATTAAAAATGCACATCGTATACACTGTTCAATATACAAAACCGGTATGAGAAACAAAGTAGCAGCATTGTAAGAAAGAGTAGAGCACGCAAAAATGTCTGCCACAGCGGGCGCCATCTTGTTTGTTTTTGCATTTTTAATTTGCACTGGTGCTTTGTCACAATACTTAATCTCATTAACTAACATTGACTAGACACTGACAGACAACTTCCCTGAATATTGGCAGGGACATGTCCCTACCGTCCTTGCCCAATTCTCCCCCCTTGCATGTGGGCTGTGCCATGAGAAAACTCCATTTAAAGGAGTTCAGAGACTGACAATAGACAGCCACAGTCTCACTTCATGTGGAAAAGAGGAAACTTTCTCCTTGTTTTTCCTTTTCCCTCGTGCACATCCATCACTCAGTCTGCCACTTTCCCTCGCTGTCTCTCCCTGCGCTGATCCCTCTTCACTTTGTGACACTTTCTTGTAAACCTCTGAAGCCTTTTCCATTTTTGTGTTACACAAGCACTCTTTAAGTGTAGTTGTTCTTGGATGGATGCGTTCATCACGTGCACAGTCCTACCTTTTCAGTTGACAAAATGTCCCACCTGTCATATCCAACTAGAAGACTGCTGGCCTGAATTTAACAGGAATAGTTCAGTTGCTACTTTTTGCCTTTAGCACATATCAAGCCCACCACAGAGATGTAGCAGTCAGGGTGCAGTCGATGTGCCAATCCAGACAGCAAATGTGATCAAATTGCTTCTTGTCTGGAGCATTGATGCAGTCCAATACTGGGACATACTATAGGACAACAGGTTATCATGATGCAGCAATGTCCACCTGCAATATGCACAGGCATTTTAATATGTTGTCTTTGATGTCTGTTTCTGAGTAGCATCCTAGAAAGTTGTAAAAATGTCTTTGAGCATTTCTTGGAAAAGATTCTAAATAATTTGAGTCAAACCGAAAATAAAAAGAAATCTAAAAGCAAAGCCATATAAATCACATGTCTATTATAGGAAAAAGAAAGAGAATAAATAAAAAGAAGAAAGAGAAGAAGTTATCAGGAAACTAGGAAGCCAGAGACTTTGGCATTTTCTCCAAAAATGCATTACATAAATAAACTAGAAGTGAGAAATATCCAAAGCATTTGCAGGATTATGCATCATTAACATTTAAATTTGCGTGGTAGTTTGGGTCATCAATTCTATAATTTATGTAGAGCTTGTTGCTTTATTTCTCTGAAAAAAATAGCTGGTCAAGGCACCTTTGTCATTTTGAACATAACTCATTGGCCTGCAGAGGTGGAATCAAGTTACTGTTTTTTAAATCACAAGTAGGTCTTAAGTCTTTGCACTTAAGTTCTAAGTCAAGACAGACAAGTCTCAAGTCAAGGTGCAAGTCCTAAACTATGAGGTTTGAGTCTTTAACAGGTCATAATGCGCTCTTCACTAAATGTAACGCCATTTTCAGAACATCACTGCGACTTCAAGTGTGGAAGGAAAATATGGTAGTGTGATGATAGTTTTTGTACTTGAATGAGATTATGTTTGGCATCATTTTTCCAACTGTAGATCAGCAACAAAATGTTCTTCATGGTTTTGTCCTGGGACTTGATTTGATGCTCTGAGATCGGTTCAAATAAAGTGGATCTGGGGAATTAAGTATTTACTTGCTGAGAATGAATAGTGTTAACAGAAGTTGATGGAGGAAATGAGAGGAAGGGAAAGTTGAAGTGAAGTCACAAGTCATCTGTGTTAAAGTCAGGTCTCTGTTGCAAGTCTTGCACCTGTCGTGCCTCTGCAGTGTTCCATTGCCACGGGGGATTATTACACTCATTTCAGACGTGCTCACTTTCATTTTGACCTCCAAATAAAGTGGTTTAGCTTATCTGGGTAAACTATTGGTTTATTTTCAACCCGTCTGGTCGTCTGACTGTTTGTAATTCTCTTCCTGTCTGACTTTGTGTGCTCCTGGATCTCAGCAATTAAAACAAAACGAAACAAAACAAAACCCAAATTGGTTTAAACTTTCATTTCCCTTTAATATTTGTTCTCGTACACATTCGCGCAGGCTGAAATCCTGCCTTGATTGGTCATTTCCAGACTGTATCTTGTGATAAAACTGAGGTCACAAGCTGCAGTTAGGTTGTATGAGGTAAACATTTTTTCTTATCGTTTTCCTGCCTTCTGCAGTGTTGCTCCACACTACACAATATAAACCCACTGAGACCTTGCTGTGTTCATATCCCTTTTGTGTGCTAAAGTGAATAAGTGCATCTGGGGACACAGTTTAAGTGTTGCTGTGTTTGTGAGCTCCATGGGCAGAGAGCAGGCAGTGATAATTGAGATGATAGGCCTACTCTTTACTCTGAACAGATTGAAAACAAACCTGAAGACAGTGTGTGCACACGCTGTGGTGTGATTATTAGGATGCAGCGAGGTTCAGCTGCCAGATGCCTTTCCAGTCTCTCCATTTGAGTCAGTAATTGTGCTGGATTTCAAAAATGATTCATAACAAAACAGCCATGCTGCAGCCTTGGCAGGACAGAAATTGCATTCTTTCATCTTGCTGTATCAATGTGAAATGAATTTATTTGTTCAACCCCTATTGAGTCTCTATCTCTCTCTGTCACTCTCTCACTCAGTCACACACTGCCCACCTCGCACACAAGCATGTTTCACACAGCTGTGATTCTGATATGTTTGTGAGGACTTTCCACTGATGAAAATCACTCACTCAGTCTTCTACTAACCCTAAAAGTTCAGCATTTTAAAAAATATGATGGATGGTGACCAAACCCTCAATCAAATGAGATGAAGTCACCTCTTAATGTCCAGTGCAAAGAGACATTTGTTTCTCACTTTTAATTTATATTCCAAATATTGAGCCTCATGCGAGGACCACACATGCAAACAGATTTCCTCTTAAGTGGTGTGTACAAGTGATTTAGAAGAACTTCACACTTGCATTCACGAGAAGTTTTCTTTTCAGTTCTCTATTTTGAGTTTTCTTTCAGATACGAACACAATTTATGAGATCCAGATCTGTCATAGAGTCATGTGCAGTCTGTCTGCTGTTATCCAAACAAGTTTTTCTCTAATGACTATATATTTCATTAGTTTGATGACATTTTGAAGTTGAAAAAAATGAAAGTTACACTTAATAATTATGTCGACATTATCCTCACTATCCTGACTATATTTCAAATTATAATTTAATTGCAAATTTACTTATAAAGCCTAAAAACATTCATACAACTATCCATTATTACCTGCTGTCAGGTGTGATAGCTGTATATCTGCACAAGCAGATTTATAAAGTCTCTGTCCAGGTGAACATCCTCACGTGTTCCATCCTCTGTCTCTGTGATGAAAACTTCCCCTGAGTCTCTCCTCTCGCTGCAGTCATTGATTGCCCCTTACTGTGGCGAGTCATTTTTCTCCTCTGAAGTCATTTTCATATCGAGACATTTATTTCAGTGATAGTCTGATGCTAAGGTAACATGGCATGAACAGCACTCACTTTTCCCATTTCTTTGCTTTGGCAGGACTTTTAATTCCATTGCTTACACTGTAAAAATGACAGATTTTCCTTCATGGATCTCTGAAAGCAGGACGTCAAATGTGAAGTTCTTTTTTACTCTTTGATGCTATTTTCCTCAATGAACACTTCTGGACATATGGGGCAGGAAGCACAGCCTTATATTGTTTTATTAGGGTCTTAATCATGCTAATTTACAAGTGTCCCATTCATTTACACAGTTATCTGGAGGTACGAGTGTGTGATGAGTCTGACATGGCATGTCCGTATCAACGCTTTGTATGAAAAAAAGTAAGTTAAGATAAGAATATGAAAATGTTATTGCAGGAAGCTCAGTGTTTTTAGGATAAGTTGGTTTCCAGGATATGCCTTCAATTAGCATGTTTTTGTCACATTTATGTTCAAATATCTGTGTATGAATGCAGAGAGGAGAGGATATGATAGAAAAGTAGTAGTGAGGGGCAGATAATTGGAAGAAGACTTGAGAGTAGGAAAAATGTCTGGCTTCATATGTATTTTCCTTCTATTCAGTTGACATTTTGGCCCTCAGGCGCTGGTATGTTAGGCCATACCCTCATCACATATCTGATGGTGATTAGGTGATTATGTTCCACCATTAGGATGAGAAAAGAACTTTTTTCCTATTCTGCACAGAGGACAATGTCACTGTTCCATGGATCTAAGAACCATGTTGATGGGACATTCTTTGACTTCCCAGTTTCCAGTTCTCATAGAACGTGCATGGTATCCAGAGAGTACCAGAGTACAGGGAGTCAGCGTTGCTACCTGTTTACTCCAGGGGGCAGCCACAGCACTGCAACAAAAAAATCTAACCCCCTGTGGCACAAAAAGCATTCTCCACAGAGACTTCCATTGTAAAAGAAACACATAAAACTGTTGACAGGACACCTCCAGCTGCAAACAAAATCAATTATTACTCACATCTCACAGCCCTGAATAGGGATGGGAATCAAGAACCAGTTCCAGGTGAGAATGTCCAAACTGACTGATCCATCGGGATCATCTTCCCCTGATCTAATCAGTTCCTTTTATCAATGCTGGCATGTTTTACTGACAGTTGTGCAATGCAAAACAATGATGTCAAACTGCTCGAAACCAGCTGCAAGCAGGAGTTGGCCAAGAGGAAGAAAGTGTCCAAAACATGGCGTCACCACATGAAGAAGGATGGCAACAGTGCTCATTGTCATGTCTGTAGAATGATCATTTCAAGTAAGGGCCAAAACAAGACAAAACAAAAAAAACTGTGTTGGCTTTTGTGCTGGTTGAGTAACTTTCACTGGAATTAATGGACAGCATGTTGGGACCGGTGTCTAATTCTGATGTTACATTTAAGGTTGCTATGGAGTGTTAGTCAGCCTGAGCCCTGTTATAAGGCTGTATTTTTTTCTTTACTTATTTACTTACTTAGGTCTTTGTATTCCTGTCAGAAAATAGGTCATTGATGAACAGTTTCCACCCATTTTTTCTGTACAATTTGGTAATTTTCTATCATCAAAAGTCTTGCTGCATTAGCTGCAGCAGTTCCTGTTTGTAACCATGAATGTACTGACAACAATCACTAGATTACTGCTAATTCAGAAGGAAAAATACATATTTTATGATTATGAGGCAAAATCTGAGTTTATAAGGTAGCCTATAATGTTACGATTTCATTTCTGGATGTTTAACTTTGATGGACACAGGAGATACTGCTATAACCGCATCAGCTACTAAGTCACCAGATCTCTATGTGTGTGATGTTTCTGCTTTATGCTTTTAGTGCTTTATGACTGAGAAGAAGTAATGTAATTGTTTGACACAAATTGAAATCAAAGTATTACAGAGGATACCAGTCTCAGTGTTATTGAATTTATGTGCAAAATCAGTCTGATCCACCAGAATCATCTTCTGATCAGTTCCAAAGCTAAGCTAACCGAACAATAGGAACTATAACCTTTACCTTGGTTCAAAGTCAGTCTTGGCTCTAATTTTACACCTAAAGCTTGGTCACAATCTGAAACCAGCTACTCATAAAGAGAATATGAGCAGAATGTGTTCACTCTGAAGGTCTGAGTGGATCTCACATGGATACAAGCAGACGAAGAACACTGTCTCGTTCTCTCTTTGTGTCTGTCTCCCTATCGGCTCTGTTGCTCCTGATTTCATGGAACTTTGGGCTCCCTTTTGTCTTCGCAGAACCCTCTGGTACATGTAAGAAAAATGAACACAACCTCCCCCACCTCCTCCTCATACTCCTCCTCAACCCCTTTCCTCCTCGCCTTCGCTTTCCTTGTTCTCCTTCTGGGACTAACAAGGAGAGAAAGCGAGAGGAGAGACGTGCAGAGAGAGGGGGAGAAGTGGGGTTTGGTGTATAGATTAGGAGGAGAAAGAGAGAGAGGCAAGCAGGGGGAGAAGGGAGAGATGTGGTGGTGGGGGGGGGCAGGGAGGATGGCAGAGAAGGCAAGTGAAATAGCCAGCGGCTCTCTCTTTCCCTCCCTCCTCTCTTCTCCTCCTCTCCCCACATGCCGAGCAGAAGCAGTGCTGGATGCTAATTACTTATTAGATTGCAGATATGTGCGGGGGGGGGGGGGTTCACAAGGCTAATTAGGTTAGCGCCCTGCTAAAATGAAATGTCTTAATGCTGACGCTACTTACGGTATCTTCAACCCAACCACACCCCACCCTCCTCACCCTCCTGTGCGTCCAGTCAAGAGCCGTCCAAACTAAGCCAACCTGAGTGATGGCTGGTAGATGAAGGACAGAGCGGGGCCGACTAGAAAATGCAGCTGACGTCCCGGACAGACTGGGGAAGGGAGGGAGGAAGGGAGAGAGGGATGAGCCAGCCTCAGACGGCCCTAATTATCCCACTGACCTTTCCAGCAGACTTGGAGCGGAAGGAGAGAGGAGGAGAGAGGAGGAGAGAAGGAGGAGAGAAGGAGGAATCAGCTCCCTCTCCATGTGACTCAGATAGCATGCAGGGGCTCACCGCCGAAGTGTCAAATACCAGACGGCGTCAATGAGACTGTTCTCAGAAGAAAGTCGACAGCGTCGGTTGTTTGTTCAAACAGTTCCAATGACCTCTGCTGGCCCCTGTGCAGCAGGAGCAGAGGGAGGAGGAGGAGGAGAAAATAAAGGGAAAGCTCATACGGAGGTGGTCGGGGTGAGAGGCTGGGTACACAAATCATAGCTGCTGTTCCTCCTCCCAATTGCCAATATCGTCTTCTTTCTTTGTGAAACCCATCTCCCAGTGTCTACACAGCCCACATAGCATGAGCAACACGTTAGCAGAGTGACAGCAGCTTTAATGCTACAGAGTTGATCACCTATGTTGTGGCAGAACTCTGAGTCCAACAGGGCTGCACAATTAATCAAAACTTTATCGAAATTGCAATATGGTTCTCTCTTACAATCGCAAGAGGTGCAACATTTGTTAGAGCAAAATATGTGTCAAAAACTTTTGATTTAATGAATGTCATGAGGCTGAGATGTCCTGCAGACTTAAAAAAACATCTTCACTTGGTACAGATTCCTGCAAAAAATCACAGCATTTTAACATTCTTTTCAATCAAAAAAAGAATAATAATGTAAGAATTATCATCACCTCTAATGGCGCAAGTCATATCACAATTGCAATATAAGTCAAAAATAATCACAATGAGATATTTCAGCATGCAGTAGGTAGTGTTTTTCGGCAACTTATATGACAAAGACTGCTGAATTTATATGTGGAAAAGTTGCGACCTGGTCAGTTGTCCCTGTAATTCTTTGTTGCATTTCATCCCAGAGAGCAGCTTCCATCTCGGGCAGGGTGAGCTGGGCAGGTCCCTCTGTTTACTGATGGATTATGTGACATGATTTCCAACACAAAAACCTCACAATATCTTTGTTGTAGGTCGGTGTTTCCCACCCCTGGTCCTTTGGGCCCCACTGCCCTGCATGTTTTAGATGTTTCCCTGCTCCAACGCCCTTGATTCAAATGAACAGGTTGTTATCAGGTTTCTGCAGAGGCTTGATGATGCTTGTTATGGCCGTTTTTTCACAATTGTAGAAATTTTATACACAACCAGTTATTTAGAAAAAGACTGCCAATGAACTGATGGTGAAAAGAATCACTACTGACAATTTTGTGTCATAAAGAATATATATTTGTATCCTTAATGCTTTTATTTCCTCTGTTGTAGATGACAGGCCTCTCTCCTCATTCTCACTGTTACAGCTGCACCAGAATGCAGCAGCCAGGCTTTTAACACAGACTGTATTACTTATTTTATGCTTTTTGTATGGGTATATTCAATTTAGAATTGATTTTAAGATTGACATACAGTCCAAATGTGTTCTAATGGATCCCATCATATTTTTGGACAGAGGCAGCCCATATTAAACCTAATCTAAACACCATTTTCAACTTGATCCAAACCATAAACCATTAGAAGGTTTTTACAGGACCATTGGTATCCCTATCGCTAAACAATCTTGTGGTTTTGAGGATAAATGAGGACAAACTGCTTTGAGCTCAGCTGCAGCATGTTTGACCTACCCTGTCAATATGTTTCTCTTCTCACATCCCATAGGATACATTATTTCACAGAGTAATTGAAGATTGACAGTTAGAGACCTTAAAATTAAACAGACTGCTTGCATTTGCAAAATCAATTTAATTACAGTTTGGCCTTCAAATTCCTTTAAAAAAAAAAAACTAATCTCTAAATGTGCTTCTTTAAATCTGGGAGCTTCAAGTCTGTCATTAAAACGGTCTTAAAAAAATGGGATTTCTGAACACTATGACTGCAATAAAGACATTTGTATTAAATACATGAGTCAAACAATTTCATCTCCTCCATGGGTCTGAAGTTTTTTTTTTATTTATGAAGCTGCTGCTTGAGATTGTTCTATGTGTGGTTAACATGTACACACATTTTGCATGCATAAAAAATATAATTAGATCTGAATTTTCAAAACTTTAATTTTGACATGTCTATGTCAACATTGGAATTACAGTGAAAAGTACTGATGTTGATGATGAGCTGATGAACAATCAAATTTTAGTGAAACATTTCAGCAAAAAAACATCATTATAGCTGATTAATGTTTATCCAGCAGTGTAGTTAGACATGTCATTTTGGCAAAGGTAAAGAAATGTGAAACACAAAAGTCAAGGGAAACATGGAAGACAAAGAGTCAGAATGTAATTACATTCTGAAAAATAGACAAGAGAGTGAATGTAAAACAAAGGGAACATGAAACATGGAAAATAAAATAAATTAAAATAAAGGTCAAATGTGTTTCTCTGGGCAGCGACTGGAGACATTTAGACCCTGTGTTCACTTCATAATACTGTTAGTGCTGCTGCGATTATCCATCTTCTTCAAATTACCATTTACCACCCTGGAAAAATGTATAAGAAAAAAAAAAAATCTACTCTAATCTCTTTGAAGTGAGCGTATCACACTGTAAAAATAATATTTTAAGAGTTAGTAGCAGCAGATGGAGGACCAACTGCCAAAATCCAAAATTAATAAATCAGTAAATTAGTTAATGCACTATTAAATGTACCAATAACATAATAATACAAGTAAATGTAAGCATTAATGAATTAAAATTATATTTCTGATTTGATTTGCTTATCTATGTATTAATCCCCCTATTTCCCATGTAATTTCCTTTTTATTCATTTCATCCATTCCTTTGTTTGATTATGTTCATATTTTTTTATTATTTCCCTTTGAATCCATTGCCCTATTTATTTCCCAAACTTACTTATTTCAGTATTTTCTTTTTACATTTCTTTAATTATTCTTTTATGTCTTTATTTTTGATATTACTTTTGGTGCATTTAATGACATACAGATTTATTTACTGAGTCATTTTTTTTTTTTTTTCTGCTTTTGATTACGGGCCTGCATAGTAACATATCGTATTTATCTTCTTCCAGAATGAACATTCAAGATACTGTTAATTCCATTGGCTGATGTCAGGACTGCAGCTGCTTCACATGAAACGTTTGCATTCTGTATTCTGCAGGCATCAGTTCAAAATGTGCATCAGACCAGGTAGCCTGAACAGTCGACAGGTGTGGCTGTTAAGTGACATTTTTCTGGCTCTCGCTTTTGTCGGCGCTCCCACACAGACCCTCCTGAGTTATGTAAAGCTCTTTCATGTCTAACTTTACATGCACATCAAGAATAGATTTTGAATGGTGACTGCTGTTTTCATCATGCACCACTGATTCATGGTTTGAAAAGAGGCTTTTTTTGTTGTTTTGTTGAAGAATGCTTCAGCTGGGAGGGTGTTAGAAACAACTGAATCCTCTGTCTGTATTCTCTTCTCGTCTCATTCGGAGGCCAAAGCATCTGAGCCAGATGCTCATCATGGTGTGTGTGTGTGTGTGTGTGTGTGTGTGTTAGTGTATGTGTGTGTGTGTGTCAGTTTTCATACCAGTTATGGCAGACATTGCCCTCAACAAAGTCAGCTAAACTTTGATCTTTTATTCCACATTCTTAATGTATGGAAGCGAGGTGCAAGAAAGAGCACACATGTATGTGGACGTCTGATCAGTTTTATCTACTCTGACCTGACAAATCTCCTGACCTACATCCACTGTTGTATTACTTTGTCTAAGCTACTATAATCCTGTGTTATGACTGAGCATCTGTACTGTAACTCTGGACACTGAGTGGATACAAACAGGTTTTAAAATTTGGAGGAAGTACAAAGATTTAATGTTTCTGACTGTTGCTACATTTCCAGTAACATCCTGTCATCCACATCACAGTTAGAGGAGGTTCGAGACCATAAATAGAATGCAGGTTAGCGCCTTCATTTTGTGTGAAGGCCCAGCATGGAGTTAATGAAATTATTATGTTGATTTACAGAGCAGCTATTGAATCCATTGTTCGTTATGGCATTACAGCATGGTTTGGTAATCTGGCCATCAAACTCAGATCACAACACTAAAACCTGATCAGAAGGGCAGGAAAAATAATTGGAATGCTGCCACCATCCTCTGTCCAGGAGGTATTTGAAGAGACAATGAGGAAGCACGGCCTCAAAATCACTACTGACCCGAACCACAATCCTTCATAAGGAGTACGAGCTGATGCTTTCAGGCAGGAGGTACAGGTTACCAAACTGTAAGCTGAACAGTCCCACTATCAATCAAATTACTTAACAGTAGGAGGTGAAATGTGTGTATGTGTGTGTGGGTGTTGGGGGTGAGGGAAGGGGAATATGCAATATTTTGGTGGAGGGCATTTGTGCAATAATTGGATACAGGGAATTTTCAGGGAAATAACAGTTTGTTTGTTTGGAGACTTTTGTGCAACTACTCAGATTTAGGGCATCGTGCAGTACTCGTGGGTGTCTGCTTTATTTGGTGTATGGATCTGGCAGTGATACTACACAGTATGTTAAGTGTAGTTTGTTTGTATGTGTGTGGTCATGTCATCTGCATTCTCTCAAATGTCCAAGACACATTTCTCCTAAAGGAGACAGTAAAGGCTTATCTTTACTCTGCTCTGCTCAATATTTATATGACTCATAAACTGTATAAAACATGGACAGATTCTCCATGACATCACCCAGAGGTTTCTGAAGAGTCACTGTGAAGCTTAGAGTGGATAGCTCCGGCCGCCTCCATCTTGGCAGCTAACTCCTGGCTAATCCAAAAATAGGCAAAGAGGTGGAGCATGGTTGGAGCTAAAGCAGCCAAATGAAGAAACTACATGGTGGCTAGAAACCTGTAACATACACCTGTCACTTATAGCTGCCACACCCTTAATTCTGAATAACTTTTAAGCCTTAGTATAATTTAAACAGTGAGTTACAGAGAAATTCAGCCCCACATAAAAAACAACTTTTCCTACTCTTGACGTGATGGCCCACTGGCAAATGATTGGCTCTGCCTCATATGACTGACACTGAGCAATCATTGTAAATAGCAGCTTTTCCATCCATTTAGACACTTCAAAAAACCTCCTCACTGCAGACACTTGTCCCTCTTTTACCCTTAAAGATGTGATGACATAATTTACGTCCTTTTGCCAACACAACATCGAGCATTTAGTCAGCAGTGTAATTAAAACATCATCTCATCAGTCTGTCATGAGAAGAAATGTACATTTCTAACTGATGACAGTATTTCAGTGATACTACTGAAAACACAGTCTACAGCACTTATCCAGCAAACAGCTGGACTGGGATCAAGGGCACACAAATGTGACTTGGACGTCTCTTTTCTTGCCTTTTCGCCTGAGGGTCCACACATTCTTTACTCAACTAGAGTACAGATTTTTGTGTTAAAAAAGACTGGTAAAAGCAGAAGTATTGATTCAACATCTTTATTGCAATAAAAGTAAAAAAGTCCTGGCTCTGAAATGATGAAAGTCAATAGTCATCCTCAGAAGGACATTCCTACCGAGTGTTCTTGTGCAAAGAAAAACTTAACCCCAGCTTTTCTCTGTCTTATGTAATTTTTTGTCTTTTTCATCTGATTAAAGTTTTTTTTCATCTTGTAATTTCATTTCTTGTCTTATCATCTTCAATTTTTGTCATCTTGTATGTCTTACATCTTTTTGGTCTTGCTACATCTTTCACGTTGATTTCCATCTTCTTTCATCACTTTTCATCTTGTTAAGTAATTTTTCGTTGTTTTACATCTTTATCATCTTGTTATGTCTTTTGCATTGATTTTCATCTTCTTTTATCACTTTTCATCTTGTCATTTTTCGTCTTATGTCTTTTTTGTCTTTTTGAACTTTTCATGTCTTTTATGTAGTTTTTCGTCGTTACATCTTTTTCATCCTCTTAGGTCTTTTCCAACTTGTCATTTTTCATCTTCTCAGATTTCTTGTTACATCTTTTTTATATGGTAGAATTTTTCATTTTGTTTCAAATTGTTTGATTTGTTGCATCATTTTTGTCTTGCTCCATCACTTTCGTCTTCTTACATCTGTCGTTGGTGATATGCAGTGATGGATACACAAAGACATTGTCTTCTCAATGTTTTCTCTCATCAATTTTGGGTGAGATCAGTCTTGATGTTGGAAGGTGGCATGCAATGACGCAAAACACAAATAGTCAATAATTCCCCTCAAATGCATTGAAACTAAAGTAATTAAACTGTTTTGGAAATGTAAGGAGTAGAAAGTACAGATATTTGTGGTCAAATGTAGGAAGTAAAAGTAAAAAGTTGTCAGAAGTTCTTTGTACTTAGTTACTTCCCACCTTTGCCTCTGGTCTTTTAGCTTGTTAGGCTTCAGTGGGTATGTTTTTACAGTTTTCAGTACCTATTGTAAGACAAACAGAATTTAAGCAAGCATACCAAAAGAGCTTATTAACAAGTCATCTGTAAATATCTGGATGATTCAGTCAATAATTCTTAGCTTCATATCAGCTGAATGCTCAGTCATGCCAATCGAAGCATCAGTGTCACTCTCATTTCCGATTGATAAACACTCCTGATGGACTGTGGCTGTGATCTGATTAAGCTAACCAGCTATTTAATTACCCTCCTTAAAATTAGATTATAACCACCATTAATAGAATTAAAATCACTTATTATTTGAATGCAGTGCCCTCTTTCTTTTTTTTTCTTCATGGTGAGAAGCATCTCTGTCTCCACCTCCGTTAGCCTCCAGCTCTTTTTTCTTCTCTTATTTTCACCAACCAGTTTCCTCCAATTAGCAGGAGAAAGACACACTCCATTATATGAGTCCATATTTGATCTTATAGCCCCCACCCGCCCACTACCTCCCACCTCGCAACACCCGCTTTGTTGTTGTTGCATAAGAGAACAAACTGTCAGTTGTGTAACGCTGCTTTGTAAGGGTAGCAGCAGGTTACATTAATGTATGGAGATGCTGCAATGTTATGATTTTTTTTTTTTTTTTTTTTTAATTACCCAGAATATGTTGGAAGCAGTGTGTGTGTGTGTGTGTGTGTGTGTGTGTGTGTGTGTGTACAATGAAGAATTTTTCTTTAAAAAATAAAAACTGTGGCTGTTCCAGCGATTATCTTGGTTTCAGTGCAGGGTCTTTTTTGCAAGGCGTTGGTGAATGCCAGGACAGATGCATTGTGGGTGGGTGGCAGCAGGGAGAAGGGAGCTGGGGGTCCCTGGAATAGAGCCCCGAGGCCCCTGGAGATGAGAGGCAGGGAACCCTGTGCCGCTAATTAATGTAGACCTCGGTTTAAGAAAAGCTCTCCTCCATCGAGTACAATGGAGTTATAGCCAGTCAGATCTGTGTGTGTCTGTGTGTGTGTGTGTGTGTGTGTGTGTGTGTGTGTGTGTGTGTCTGTGTTCTGTATACTGTATGTGTGCATGTGTGTGTGTGTGTGTGTGTGTATTCTGAGCAGCAGTACTGCTTCAGAGAATAAATTACAGCTTCTCCTTGAGGGTCTGAAGGGGACTGCATGAATTTCACAGCTGAACAATCATCAGTTCCTCCTCGACACACATCCACACATTTACTCACACATACACACATTAAACAGTTATACACACACCAACAGTCCACTGCCATGCTTCATGGTGTGTCAGGAATGGTGTAAACTTTAAAACCCTGGCTACAACAATCCAAAAAAAGTTTTAAATATAGATATATATTTTTTGTAATTTCACAAACTAATGTGGTGAACGTGTTTTTTTGTTCTTTTTATTTTTCCTCTCAACTTAAACACACCTACACACTCCAGCCAAGCACATTATGTAACATTGTAACTTGTTATGCAGGGTGTGTGTGTTTGTGTCATGGAGAAAGAGAAAGAAGAGGCTGTTATTAAGTACAGAAATCTCTTGTGTGCGTGTTTGTGTCCAATATTCTTGTTTTCAATCTATGTATTGTTATGTAGATTTTGAAGTATCACATAAGAAAAGGTTAATTGTTACTGCAAGAAACTTCAGCCCTTTTGCAAAATAGTTTTTATGCTCACTTGAGGTGGATTTTGCCTTTTTAGAAACTGAGTTGATGTTCCTTATGGGAGATGGAAACACTCTCTCTAAATAAGTTCTGTAACCTTTAACTCAAATGACTGGTGTATTGCAGAGTTCTGAAACCTTTACTCTCAAAGGAGTCATTTTGGCCAAAAGACAAAATAAAAAGTCTTTCTGGAGTTGCAACTACTAAATTCTCAGTTGTCCTCTGAGACTTTTTGATTTTTGGATTTGGCATCCAAGGAGGCTTACATAAGACTAGCTTCCAGCAACATTTAGAGGAAAAGTTGCTGAGCTGTAGATGTAAGCACAAATTTAACTTAGTATTAAAGCATTTATTTGGTGTATACAATTAGATAATGTAAGAACCACTTTGGGCCTAAGAAATACAAATACAGGTGAAGTCAAAATCTGTCTGGACTTACTGAGCTAAATTTCTAAAATTAACAATTTTTAATTTCTAATGTCTTGTTCTAGATAATTAAGAGTATCACCTATTTTAAAACTGAGAATTAGCTCCATTAACAATATACATATTAATATTATTTTGGGGGGGGCTTTTTGCCTTTATTTGACAGAGATGGCTGAAGAGCATGCAGACAGGAAAGGGGGTAGAGAGAGAGGACTGCAGAGAGAAAGAGACTGCAGTATTGACAGGCTTAGTACATGTGGGACATGCTCCACCAACCGAGCTAAAATATTTAAAGTATAGACAAGTTTATCCTCGTTACTTTATGTAATCTTTGTTTTCATTTTGAGCATCTATTGGAGAGAAGAATAAATAAATAGAGACAGGATGTGCTGAAAAATTTGGTTTGTTTCTGACTACACCCAACATTCTTGTCAGTATATTTTTTTATTTTATTTTGCCCATTCACAGCAACATTTCCATGATTTAGCATTCTATATCGTGTCCTTAGAGCCTCAGCTGCAGGATGGTGTAATGTGCAGCACACACAGGCAACATCTGCCCTCTTAGAAATGACTGCTGTCTGCATTAGAGCTTCTCATGCCTTTTCATGCCACAGACGCCCATTTCATTTGACTGATAAGAGTCTGGGGACCTATATGGGAAGATTTTAACTGCACTCATTTTAATTGTAGAGCTATCTATATGTTACAGGGCGAGATCAAATCAAATTTATTCTATCACATCAGGATAACTGATAGAGATGATACTTATCAGTAAGAAGAGAGAATACGAGCTTTCATTTTATCATGCCTGGGATTTTTCTCTTCAAACAAAGTGGAGCATAAATTCTTCATATATATATATATGTACCCAGGTTGTACTTATGGCTGGAAAGCTCCAGTATATCCAACATGATGCTGAACCTGAACTCATATGAAAGTGCATGAAGCCCTCACATCAAACTGTGTCATTTATGCTAATTAAACCCAAATTTAATCAGATAATGTATAATAGTGCAGTAGCTGTTGCTCACAAGTAGTAAAAATGGAATGTTTCCCATTCATATGATATGAATACAGCAGAACAGTGAGCATATTACACTTTGTAGAAACCTGATAACATCAGTTCACCTTCAGAATCTGAGCCAGTTTTATATAATTATGGTAGTATGGCACAGTGTTCTGCTCACAATTGCAGTGACAAAGCTACAGCTCTGATTCACACCTTCTGGCTCCCGAGCCAGCTGAGGCTCATGGGTGTCTGAGTATTTGGAGCCATCTGCCCAGAACAACATGAGAGAGAGAAATGTGACTCTTTTCCTGGAACAAAGTTGAAATAATGAAAATGGAAAGCCAAAACATAAAGCTATATGTATTGTTACATAGACTGTTGTTTACTTTGCTAAGGATCATTACTGATATGGTTAGAAAAGAACGGACTGTCCATTTGAAGTGGACCCAGGTGAAAGTAGTCACACAGCAGTTATTTGGCTATTTACACCTGTCACAAAGTTTAGTGATGTAGCACTGCAGGAATGAGCCCTCAAACCTGTAAATGAGACTCAGAGTCAGTGGGTTTTTCAGTGGGTTTTTGGTTCGATGACTGAAATAAAGCGGGTAACAAAAGATGAAGAGATTATGACGACATCAAACATGTCAGTAAATACCCCACTCCTGAATTCTGAAGCTTTGTCATTTCTTAAAAAAGATGGTTGCTAATTTAAATGAGATCTCATCATACTGAATACTAGTCACCTTGTGGTGGTGACGATGAATTTATGTAACTGTGGACTAGTGGTCCACATAGCCATATTATATTATATTTTAGCCTTATGCTAGCTTTTTACTTCTGCCAATCACATTTATGCTTCACAAATCCAGTGTTGTACATTTGTGAAGATTATCTTGCTGAACAAAACATTTTTTTTGCCACGACATGATTTTTTGCACTAATCCAAATTCCAAAGGAAAAATCCCACTGGCTTTTAGTGGAGGTAACCTGAGCGATGCGAACCTCAGGGCTGGTCTACATACTACGTCATCCAGGCAGCAGTCTGTAAACAGCCACAGAGATTCTGGAGATGACAGGCTGTGGTGGTCGAATGGGTTAAGCACTGTGAGAATTCTCCCCTTGAAAAGGAAACTAGAGATCACTGGTTTATTATTTTCTTTTTTAACCAAAAAATACATCCGAAACTCATACCCTGGTTGTTCAAAAGAAATCCACAAACTTTGCTTTGAACAGTTTCGTCGAAGAACTGCTTTTTTCTACAGTAGAATCTTTCTTTCTATTAAACAGAAAGTAGTTCCTACATGAAACTGCTCACAGCAAGGTATCTAACAGGATCATGATTTTTGAAAAGAGGCACTGGTTTTGAATTCTTTCAAAGAAGGCAGACATCTCTACAACCAATTTTTCCACAAATAATTATCCAGATGGATAAACAGCACTAAAGGCCAGGGGAAAAATATGTTTTATTTTGTTTTTTTGTTTGTTTGTTTGTTTGTTTTAAGGTGAACTGTCTCTTTAAAGCACTTCCGCAGGCTTCATTTTTCATTTCATTTTATTTGTCACATTTAATCTTTAATATGAGCCAGTTACATTACTATGACGGCCTTTCATCTGTCACTGTTTGCATTTTAGAAATAAAACAGTATTGAGAACAGCAGCTACACCACAGCTATTTAACAAGAAATAAATCAGGTTTATTATTTACATTACTATGAGATGTGGATAATTTAGCGGCCTAGAAGTCTCTATAGATGTTCATGCTAAAAATCATCTAAAAATCCAAATAAAGGCAATATAAATGTTGCTCATTCTTTGTTACTTGTCATGTATTCAACATTATCAGCATTTTTTTTTAAAAATCCATTTAATTTGAAAAAGAATGCAATTTAACTATTTAACTAGTCCCAATGAAACTGATGGGCTGCACAGAGAGTTTATAGCTATCACTAATTTTCAGCTCTTGTCCCTAGTTTGGTTTTGATATGTAGGCCAACAGTGATGTTAAAATATAAAACTACAACAAACTGTAGACACGGAAGGTACAATAAAATCCCCCTCTCTGCTCCGTAGATGCCTGCCTCTGCTGAATTATTTGTCATTCCTGGTGGGGACAAAAATTTACCCCCCTGCACCCTGTACAATCTGTGACACCCCCAGTACTGTAGACCCTCAGCACATTTCACCAATTTTACAACACAAATGCCCACTTACTCTGTTACGAGTCATCATCAGATAACATTATATATTACACAAACTATATTCACAGGTTTTGATCGTGACAAAGGAGGTACTGGATCCAACTGAATACGTGCCAGTCCCAGTCTGGGCAAATTAAGTTCTGTAAAGAGGAATTTAATTCTGGCATGTTAGATTAGCATTTAACCTTTTGTTCTATTGTGAGTATTATCACATCACCTGTCCACATGAGGAAAGCAAAAAGGTATGCAAGTGAAAATATCACACTACTTCATTAACTGAATGTTTTTATGCAGAATTAAAATTATTCCTACAAATAGTGTTTCAGTTACAGCTCATAAATTATTCTGTTAAATTTCCTAACTATTCTTTTAATGTTACTTTAACATCTGCAAGAGGTATACCATCAGGCTTCTATCGATAGGCCTTCTCATTTTTTCACAAATTGCACCCTGTACATATACCACACTATATACATCACAACATATAACCATCATTTGACCTTAGTTGTGAAGGATTTTATAACTGGAATCAATAAGATTTCAGTTAGTCATGTCTTCCAGAGTTGCCAGCTCTTTATGGAGAAAGCTGATTGTTCAAATTTAGAGGGATCAGATGGAATTTATGCCTTTCTAACAGACCAATATTATATAAGTCCTCAGTTATAGGTCTTATCGGCTGCAGTATGACATCCCACAAAGGCATGATTTGTTTTTCCTCTATAAATACACAAAGGAATATATAAACACATATTAAAGTACAAGGGTATGCACAAACACATGCACATACACACACGTTCACAAATATTTTAACACACTCTTTGTTCCTCCTCAGATACCCTGCTGTCTGTGCTGTGTATCCCTGAGGCCGCCCTCCATGCCCTTAGGTCTTGATGCTGGCCTACTTTCCCTGTTGACACACACACACACACACACACACACACACACACACACACACACACACACACACACAAACACACACACATCAGTCCTGTCCCTAAAGCGCAGGCCTTCAATTGGCAGGTGCACACAGCGTGAAATAACAGGAGGGGGCCAAAAGCCAAAGCGTTGCGCTGTGTGTCTGCGAGTGGATGTCTGTGTTAGTGTACACATCTGCGTGGACAGAGGTGGAGAGACAGGAAGGAGACGGGGGTGAGGCGGTCCAACAGAAAGGCCCAGTGTGATTAATACAGTGTTTACACCCGGGGTGCCGGCGTCCCCCGTCCCGTTAATCTGTCCCTCTGACGATTTGCCGAGCCTAATGTGAAATGAGGCGTGGAGCCGAGTCGTTTATTATCCGGGCTGATGAGAGAGGCCAGGCAGACGGCGGCATCAGCCAATAGGGCGCCGTTCAGGACCAAACAACTGGGCATCCACAGGAACTCATAAAATCTGCAAAATTTAAGCCCATAAAGAGCATTAAAGTGCACTAAATACACTAACTGCAGGTTTTATTTTTCCATTTAATGTCAATAATTACCACAGCCTTTAGAGTGTTGGCAGAATGAGCATGCTCTGTGGATATACTGAAAAATACATACAGGTTTATAAAGCACGGCAGGTTAAAGGACCTGTCCTGTCCTTTTGCATGTTTTTGCCCATTTTCTATGAGTCAAATATACAGTACATCATATACAGTATAATATAAATATCATAGGATTGAACAGTGTTTAATTTGTTTTTGAATATGCTAAAAAATACCAAATGTATTTTTACCCTCAGTTTAAGTTTTATTTCCACAGCAACATGTTGCACGTTCTCTGACAGCATTAGAAGTAAAGTTGCTAACTAGAACCATATAGGGTTTTTAGCTTGTCACAATAGGAGAACCATTTTTGGTTCTTGTTAGAACTTTTCGTAAAAGCTCACTTGGAACTACCTAGAGCCCAACATGTAAATTGTTATATCTAGAACCAGCTGTGAAAGGTTTCACCTGTGAAAGGTTCTACAAAGAACCCTTTCATGGTGCAATGGTCACACCTAGAACCCTCTCTGGAGGTTCTATCCAGAACCTTTCTACCTTTCTAAGGGAGCTGACAAGAATCGAACCAAGGGGTTTCTACCAAGAACATTTTTTGTTCCAAGGTTTTTATCTAGAACACATTGAGGAAGTTCTTCAGAGAACCTTTTTATATTCCAAGGCTTTTATCTAGATTCTATATTCTTTCTTCTAAAAATAAGGTTCTTTGGGTGAAAAGGGTTCTCATTGAAAACCTTAGTCTCACAAAGAACTCTTGAAAAACCCTTTCTTCCAAAATGAATCCTTCAGAAGCAAATTGTTCTGAGTAGAACCACAGCCCTTCAAGAGGAACCCTTTTATAGAACTCCTTTTTCTAAGAGTGCAGTCCATTTCAGATGTTGATTTGATAGTAGATCGATCAATAATTAACTAACAACTGATTAACTGATCATTGATTGATGGTTATCATCCCTAATATACAGTATAAATATAAAATGTTGTAAATGTTATTAAGAGTTTGTCCAGTATCACGTTAAGCAGATTATGAATTATTTTCTGATCTTGTGACCCTCTTTTGTCATAGGGCCTGTATCAAAATATTTTTCTACTTCATTAACTTTATTATTTTATCACATTCCTAAAAAAGCTGATCAAAACTTGCACAAACTGACTGACTCTCAAAGAACGTGAAGAGTATTATACCAGCAGGAGTATTGCTTCTTCTGTGTTTTGGGGTAGATAATGAAGCTAGTTACAAAGGAGAGAAGTCTGCACACTGTTCAGCTCCAAATAAATAATGTGATTCTGTTTGGAATGTTCTCTTTGCAAAGTTTCAATCCACATGATCTTCCTCGGGCAAATAAAAATAATAATGAAGCTGCTATATATAGTCTACTGTATACACTATTCTGTTTTTAATGGGATGTCAGAGGCAACAGGTTAAATGCTGCCAAAAGAGTGGTCAATAGGGGCCCAAAAAAATACCTTTCCAAACACAATAATTCATCCAATATATAATAATTCAGTCCAGCAATACAAAAGTGTACATAACCTTTAACAAATGATTGAACACATTCAAAAAAGTGTAGTTCTTTGTATGTGGAAAATACTCTGTCTGCTCCCATTACATTTGGTTTGCCCTGAACAGCTGGACATCAACCACAGAGAACTGTGGTTCATCTTTTGTCATGTTTTTGGAGGGGTGGTGGTGTCAGGGGTCTTTTTGTGGAGATAGCAGGTCACATATGGCACATAGAGGTGGTGTGCATCCTCTAAAAGCTGGAACCTCAAGATTAATTTAAGATGCACACGGTCAAGCTATTCTAGTCATAAATCTGTAATAAACATTGTGTTTTCGTTAGGTGTCTATTAGCAGGGTTGTCAAGCTCTGGTTCATCCCAGGACACATCAGCATATGGTCACCTTAAAGGGCCACAACTGTAAAACTATATAAATGTATCTACTTTCTATCAATATTACATAATTGCCCCTGCATTCCATTATTACTGGTTTTAGAAATAACTCCATGATTAATAGTTCTGGTGGCAGAAATCTCAGAAAAATAATGTACATGTTTAGTTTAAGGAAACCGTGCTTGTATAACTTACCACATAATTGTATTACATAAATAATTTTCTTTGTAAGTTCTCATGGGCCACATATTGAGATGCTGGGACAGATTTGGCCTGCAAGCCTTTATTTTGACATATATGGTTTAGAGTGAACATTATGATGGAAGTATCTGATGGCCATTCCCATGATGCTCTATCATGTCTCATAAGTTGTTACAGCAGCAATTGGTTTGATACCATTTACTTACACAGATTTTCTGCACAATTTAACCATTTTCACCACTCTAAATCACTACATTAGGGTGCCAAGACCATGAGGAGCACCACAGAAAAATTCATGCTGTGACCTCGGATCAAAAACTTTTGACATCTGGAGATTTGTGTAAGAACTACATCTTTCATTGTACTGTTCATTGATCGGATGGCGAGCACTTCTGTTCTGCGGATTCCTCAGAGACCCCCTTACTGTCAATATAGCCTGGAAATGTTTCCATCCTCTTGCCCCCAGGACTTTAGTTTGTGGTTGTGAAGTTTCATGAGGCTATGATTATCCTAGAGGTCACTGAAGGTTATTTTATACAGTCAGGTCAAGTTTCAAAAAATTGCTACTATGGTAACTAACATCATCACACATGAATATAACTGGGCTCACTGAGTCTCAGCTTTCCAGTCAGACACAATTTATGCAATTTATGGACTTCAGTATGCAGGAATATTTGAAAATTTATACTGCATGGCAAAAACTGCAGGATATTTGCAGAAAACTGCATGGACATGTCTGTAAAGGGGAGACTTTCTTCAGATATCGTCTGTCAAGGGACAGTTCTAAAATCTAAAATACAGATTTTCCCCCTGGCCTGTGGTGCTATTTTTCCATCTATACTGTTGGGGTGTGACTTGCAGATTTTGGGAGATATTGTCTGTAGAGATGTTTGCCTTCTCTCCTGTGTAATGTGACAACATGGAACTTGGCTTGTGGAGCTCAAATCACAAAAAAACAAAGACAAACAAACATTCAAAATATTCAAACCCCAGTGTCCTTTCTAAAACTCATGACCAGGTTACTCCAGATAATCTGCAGATCTTTTTGGGAGCAGTTTCTGTAGGAACCACTTTCTTTTCTTCGAGAAAGAAAGTAGTTCCTACATGAAAGTTACAAATGCTTCTTCTGTTTTTTTTTTTTTTTTCGGGAATTCTGAAGCATTTGTGAGTACTACACCAAATTAATTCACAAGATAAAGTTGAGGTTGGTAGATGAATAAAAAAAAGTGTTTGTCTCAGACTAAAGTTAAAACTTAATCATCAGGCTACAACTTTCAAAGCTGTAATTTGTGGAATAAAGATGCTTATAAAAGCAGAATCCTGGTTGGACAGATGGGAAATTTAGATTTTCTCAAATGGTTACTTTTATTTATTTTAATAGTATTTACTTCAGTCCTTTAAAGTTGATATAAATCAGCCCAATTACTGTAATCTGATACATCTATGCATAAAAAAAACCCCTGTGATATTAATCAGTCTGGAAATAACCCCTTGCTATAACTGGAAGCCTCTGCATTCAGAGTGTTAAAGATGACAGGGAGAGGGAGAATTCAGTTGGAGTCGTGATGTGCAACGTGACTTTGAAGGATCAGAGATTGTGAAAGGCGTGTCAACAAAGCTGTGGTGTTTGAGAGACAGAGACAAAAGTTGCAAATGGGTATTTTTAGCCTGGAGTTTCTGAGGTATACTGCACGCAGTCTGGCCCGTCGCTCCACTCTGCCGAAGCTCAGCTCTTCCCAGCAGAGCCGGGATAGAAGCAAGCTAAATGGATTAGAGCGAGGATGCAGCTACACTGATTTGGTGCACAATACACTCTACCCTGTCTGTTCTACACCCTGCAGACTTGGCACCTGAATTGCAAAGGAGCTAACTTAAGTGTATGCATGTTTGTGTCTCTGTGTGTATTGGAGGTATGTGTGCGCAGACATAAAAGAAAATTCCCTAAAACACCTCACTGTTAAAAACATTTTTCAGCAATGTGCCTTGGATTACTGCTCCTATTGTGAGGTTTGCTGGTGTTCTATGTTTTTTTTTTTTTTTGCTTATATATCTGTATGTAGACATACATAATCTCCTGTGCATCTGAAATAGAGTCTGAGAGCAGAGAAATGTTCATTGATCTTAAACGTCAGCGGTAAACAAAAAGGAGGTAAAAGCAAAGACAGCTGTTCATCACTTCAAGGGCGATGCCATCTGCATTCTTCTCTGGGTTTTTCAAGTGGAAACGCCCACTCAGCTGTTAGCAAAAAGCAGTGATGTAGATTAGAGAGCCTATGCTGTCCCCTGCCTTCTTGGGACCTATTTGGAGAATTGGGACAAATCATGTCCTCTAAAAAAAACCCTTGAAAAATTATTAATACCCACAGTATAATTCCATTTTCGTGGGGTGAAAATGTATTCTTTAAGGATTCACATTCATGAAATATATGTCATTTATGACATGTTTTGGTTTGCTTTAATTTCTTTTTTTCTAAATTTGTTCTGTGTCAGAAAACAACCTTGTCCCAGACAAAAATTCACAACTTCAAACTATTTAAAAATGTATTCAAAATTTAAATCTAACAATATCTATTGATAACATAGGCATAAAAACATGTTATCATAATCATCTTTCTTTTGATCAGACATAAAAAGGGTTAGCTATACCCTAGGCCCCCCCTGTCTCACCACCTAGTTTAAAAAAAGGCAGGAATACTGTTCAAACACTGGTAAACTCTATTTTTAGACAAGTTCATTCAATAATATTTCATCAGATGTGTCTCAACCTTAACATGTCGACTCTGTAGCCCTTCTAAATAAAAGCTAAATAAGAATTATGGTTTTAAAATTTAATGATTAGCATAAAAGCAATAGTTCACCCAAAAATGAAATTTCACTCAATAAGGATGGAATTTATCTTAAAAACCAGAGCAAGTCTGATACAGTTGCTTGATAGAACAATGACTTCTCTGCAGTTGGAAGGAAAAGAAACAACAAAAACACTCCTGATTTGATCTTTGATCTCGTGTGCACTGGAACTTTTCTACAGACAGCCCCACAGCAGAAGTTATTTCTGGAGCAAAGCAATGAAGATTTTCCTTTATAGTCACACAGTTGCACAAAAGGAAGATGTATTACAACATACAAGACGTGATGATGACAAATAGCAAGCAAGCGCCATTTTTACATAGAAATCTGGGGTGGAACTGTAGCTCAACCCTCTCACATAACACAGAAAACTGATGGTCATTTTTTGTAGTACCAGATGTGTTCTGCTTTACAAAGTATAGAGCTTTCTGTGTTCACATGAGATGTGCATTTCAAAGTTGTGTGCTACCAACACACTTTCTAATGCACAAAAAAAGCTTCTTTTGTGCACCAGATGGTCCTCAGGGCATTTCTGGTTTGCATGAAAAGTTTCCATGAGACTATTTATTATCATCATAAGATGCTTTGTAATGAGCACTTATATTTTCAAGTGAAATGAAAAGGAAGCTTTTTTCTTGCCACAGTCGTCTGTGAGGGAACAAGTGAGTACAGTCTAGACCTGCTCTAACTGAAAAGTGTCTTGAGATAACTTTGTTATAATTTGGTGCTATAGAAATACAACTGAAGTGAAAATTGAACAGTGCAGACAATTTTTGTGTGCATGGTAAGGTTTCTTAACCAGATTAATCTCCCCTGAGCCCATGTTTTCATTTTTTTGGCAGATACATCTGGTCCCTCTTTCATTCAAACAGAATTCTACCAGCCATTCACCTGGTCAGGCCAATCATAACAGTTTATTTAATAAGGGGTGGGTCATTTACAAAGATTGACAGATGAGTGTCACTGATCCAGATTTGCTGCTCTGATTGGTTGTAGCTCTATCCGATTGTGTCTAGACAGCAGGTCCACCCAGCGCAATGCCTCAGGCTCCTGAAACTCAGATCAAACTGTCAGACTAAGCAGAGCTGATCAAAGTTGGATCAGTATTCTGTTACTGCATTAATTATTTCTTGCCTAAACATAATTTTAATACAAGAAAGGTTTTAGCCAGATGGCCACCATTTTATGTCATGAAAACCGACCAAGCAATGCTACATCCCACATTTTGTTGCTCTGATTAGTTGAAGGTCTCTCCAATTGTGTGCATAGCATTGTGGCCTGCACATGTTTTTCACATTCTTAGGAAATCAAAAATTATCTAAGAATTTCCACCTGGTGATACCAGGTTAAAAGTTTCTTTCCGAGCACCCAAAAAAAATCTACTGTAGCAAAGATGCTTTGTAAAGTTCTTCAGATAGTTTGCAGTAGTTGCTGAGCTCAAGATGTTTTAGAAATCTTTTTCTAATTTCAGTTTGACTGCAGGTTTAAATTTTCTCCCTGACAGTTTGCAGTGCATTCAACTTTGTATAGCTGACCCTTTAAGAGACACACCATTTAATTTACAGACGTGTTTGTTATTCCTCTAACTAGTACGGTTAAATCTATATTTGTGAAAAGTAACAACTCTCTCCTATAAATTATGAAAGGCACACTTCCACTCTGTGGTGCCACTGTGATGAACAACCTGGATCTATTCCAATAATGAATGGTAGACTGACTTTGTAGATTCATTTGCTGCCATTTTTGCACCCAAACAAGCTCCATTTAATCGCAAGTCATATTCAGTCTGAGCTGTGAAATGTACTCATATTTACAGACAGCTCACCTTGGAGTTCTCACAGATGCTGTTTTTCATTTCACTTTATTTCAAGTTCACGCTGAGTGAAAATGCACGCCGTGTGGTTGGGTCATCGTAGGTTTGAGGGCAGGAGATATTTCTCACACATATTTCTCTGCAAATGTTCACTCGCACAAAACAAACAGTCCTATGACTTCAGAGGAAAACAGATTTGTGTGCTGAAATTCAGCTGTAACCCCGACTTAACATAATAATGCATAATGATGTTGTGTATAATCCACTGGGTGAATGCACAGAAATGCATAGAGGAGCCTAATGCAGTGATGGGATGTGTAGTCTGATGTATGTGAGTGTGAATAAACAGATACGGTACAGAGATGGATGGATGTAAATCTGAGTTAATAGGTTATACATATTCCACCACGCTGTGACCATTTACGCTGCAGTCCAGCAGCAACAGGCTTTTTGCCCTTTTTTCTGAACCTTAGTGGAAATGTTTACTGTGGTAAATGTTTTTATTTAGTCAGTTTCAGTTGAAGGTCACCCTGTCCAATTACAAGCATAGCAGAGCTCATAAACAAGTTACATAACCTGAAAGGATCCCATTTTGAAGAGTCTGGGCAGAGATTTGATGATATGTGTATGTGTGATATGTGCCTGTAGGTTTGGGGTTGAGGTGTTGGGATTAGAGTACAGTGTAGTCACACATAGCCAGACGTCTCTCCACAGCGCTCAGCACTGGAGAAAGGTTTGACTCCACACATGAACATTCTGCTATAGGATAAAAAATGCTCTGCCTTGTTTGTATTTCTTTAAATCACTCACAAACGTCTTGGGCGGTGCTCAGCCCGGGAACATTTACACACCATGAGGTGAACACTGGCATTAAAAGAACTACACCACTGCAAGAGAAAAGGTAACAGCTGTTAGCTTGTTTACATTTGCACCATTAGCGTCCCAGGCGCTAATTTGCCGTTTTCAGCATGTAGGTTGCAGCTCAGAGGTCGTTCTTGTTTTCCAGGGACTTGAAAACGCAGATAGTGGACGCTGCAATACCACAGCCAATGGCAGGACAGTGTGCATCCAGTGTGTACAGTACTGCATACTCTGGATGTCCAATCAAATACTTTGCGGCAATACCAATCGTCTATGAGTCATATTGGTCAATATACAGCTGATACAGATCATTTTTTTCTTTTGTTATAGCAGGTGACAGTATTATAGGCCATTATACGTTTGGTATTAAGCTAAATAAATAATAATCCAAATTTCACCAGTAGTCCACTAGTTGGCTCAGCCGCTCCTCAGCGAACATAATAAGAGCCAATGAATGAGAGTGGAGCTGTGAATCATTGAGTTTTCCACATCGTGTTCCTGCAGATGTTTCACAATAAAAGCCTTGGTGAGAAATAAAGGATTTTGTTTAACTGAAATGTTTTTACCAAACATCAGTCAGTATCAATCTGGGCATCCCCACTCCATACTCAAACTTTATTTATATAGCACTTTTCATGCAAATACAGTGCAACACAAAGTGCTTCACACAATAAAAACAATAAAACAATAATTTTAAGCGAAGTGCCACTGACCGAGCTGCTGTATTTGACAGTTGGGAATGAGAATGTGTTGCTATGATCACACGCTACCTCACAATGTCATCAAACTACATCTTTTGTTGTTGTGTTGATGTGACAGACCCCATAGTGGTAAAATTTACATACTGTGAATTTAAAAAAATCTATCTGGCTTTAATGATGTATGGTTTAAAGGTTTGTTTTTGCTGTAGAATCTACAGGAACTACTTTCTTCTCTACTATAAAGAAAGTAGTTGCTGCATGAAACTATTCATTGCAAGGATTTTCTTGAGGTTTCTTGATACAGAAATTTTTGGATGCTTTTGCTTTTAGTCCCATTGTACTGAGGAGAAGGCAGACATCTCTACAGCCTCACAAACAGCCCTCAAGCTCGAACCAAAAATATCTAGTTTTGACTTTGTGGTGAACCGTCCCTTTAAAAAATTCAGTGAAATTGAGTTCCGAAAAGAAGATCAAACAGACAAAGTACATACAATTTATTTTACTCATGATGTAACTACAGATCAGACATGATCAGGTACAGTCATACACGTGTATGCTACAATTCATTTACTGACTTCAATGTCTTTGGTTTAGCTCACAGTGTTTTGTAAATGCATTAAACTGATTTTAATCTGTTTTTGCTTTTTTACTATAGCTGTCTTTCTTTGTAAGATTAAAAATGAGTCATACATATCTTAAATTGACACAGATGGTAAAGTGAGAAGAGACTTTGACTGAACAGATCGTGATCCAGCTAACTTAACCGCCTCAAGCTGCTCGAAAAGTTGAAAATCCTACAGCAGCTTATCAACCTGACGGAGTGAGTCAGACTCAAAGAATGAGGCCAATGCAAAGAAAGAAGACTACTGCTTAAACTCTTCTAGAAATCTCAATTCAACCACATCAAATACTTTTGCTCATTCTTATAGAAAAATCAGCATACAATTGGAGCATCGCATGCTTGAGTGTGTTGAATATAGAAATATAGTGAATGTACAGTATGTGTTGTACATTGTGATGTGTGCATGCTGGTGCACAGGTCCATGCATGCTTGTATTGTCCTCTGTCAGTCACAGCCTTCTGCTGATGTGTCAGAATGTCGGTCGCCTCCTCCGTCGATATTATTTGCCGCTCCGCGTGCAGCCTGAGCGGGGCCGGCTGGGGGAGAGCAGAGAGCAATAACTGTGAATGAGGGAAGCAATAACTCTGTTGGCTCCCTCATCAAATCAGAGCCGACTGATGCGGAATAATCAGCAATTGAAATCAGAGGGAGGAAAAAAGCTGAACTGACAAAATGGGAAATGTCATCATGAGAAGAGCAATAATAAAGGAATCAATGAGGTGCAGTTGCCAGTGCACTTCTTCGAGGCAATAAGACAATCAGGGCTGAGCTCAGCCTGCTCACTGCTCCCACAGTCATGAAGACAGAAGACAGAGTGACAGGGTTAGAATATAGAAATGACTGTGCAGCTGCTGTCACATGAGTGGTCAGTATGAAACCATGAAGTTACACACAACTGTACTGAATGCTTCAATGCAAACTATTTTAATTATAATTTAACCTTATTTAAATCCAATTTATGCTATTGCTATTAAATCTACAGCCATTTTATGAAAACAGTTGCAGCTTTTAACATCACTTTCTCAAATTACTAAGTGG
The DNA here is from genome assembly GCF_056507025.1 of Lutjanus erythropterus. Lineage (NCBI taxonomy): Eukaryota > Metazoa > Chordata > Actinopteri > Lutjaniformes > Lutjanidae > Lutjanus > Lutjanus erythropterus. The sequence goes on from NC_139318.1 coordinate 2,274,574, forward strand.
AAGAATATTCTCTGTCACACATAAAGTGGTGTAGTTTCTGTTTATGGAAGCAGAAAAGGTCAGTATGTTAATATGCACAGCAGAATTTATTTTATTTATTGGTACTGGACCATGCCAGCCTGTTCTCAATCCCAATGCATCAAATACAGCAGCTTTGTCAGTGCCTCAATGCTTCAAACTATGATGCTGTAGTAGGTTCTCCAACAGCATCATGTTTGATGAGCTGTAGAGGTCAGATGATGTGGTATAAAGAGCGAGAGAGGCCGCGTATGGAGGAGGTGAGGTGGATGAATGTGTCAAGAGTCAAGATTGACTTCTTTTTAAGAAGTTGCGTAAGTAGCGTAACATTACATTAGATACTTACAAACCTTACACTGTGTGAACTTACATAAAGAACATACTTATTTCAAGTCAAAGATGGGTGTGGTCTGACCCATGCATACTCAGTCAGAATGTCTACAGTTTGATGTGTATAGCGGCTGAGTTCCTGTCATCACAAGATGGTCTCTAGTTATTACACTAATGTCAATCAATGAGAACAACATCTATTACTACTCATGACAGCTATAAGTGTTACCTCTCATCTTATCAGTCAGTCATTGTGCCAACTGTCTGCAGAAATCTGTGTTGTTTTGACAGTGGGTTTACTCAAACTGAGCTTTTACATTTGATGAGGGTGAAAAAATACAATATGGAAATTAAGTTATATATTTAAAGTATATGGGCTGCAAGAACAAAATATCCATTTTGTTTTCCAAAAATGCTCAGTATGTTATCCTAAACAGTGACCTTGCAAGTCCATTATGGCCATCCACCCTCACCACCTCCCTGTGACTTGTACTATACTGTACAGCCATAACTTCCAGGACACAGGGTTACCTGGCCATATGACACTGTAGTAAATTAACTACTGACACATGGAGAACCACAGTGGCACAAAAATCTCCCTTTAAAAAGCAAAACACAACCACCTGGCCACACACATTTTACTACTTTATTCAAACTCCAAAAACGACAATATTCCAATATTTCAGAAGTTGTGTATATTCTTTGACACCGACATGTGGAAGGAACAGCACATGCTCCACACAGCCAGGATACCTGTTACAAACTGAGATGGAGCAACATTTTACCAGCTGTCTAGCCCTGGTTTTTAGTTAGCCTGCCAACTGTAACCCACTAAAAGTCAGACTGTGAACATAGCCAAGGCTTCCAAATAGCCAACTAATTATAGCTGGGTTTACTGGGCAGTCTGTTGTTGTCTGTGTGTGTCCAATTCACTAAATGAAGATGGTGAGAGGAGGAGGAGGTTGAATCATTAATAAGTGGACCTTTAGAGTTTACATTGTCTTGACTGTGCTCTGATGAAGTGTTTGCACATATACAGTATATACAGCATATACAGTAAACATCCTGGCTGTAGGATGTTAGATAAGCTTGTTTCCTGGCTGTGAGAACCCTGCACACGAAGGAAGCAGGATACTGTGGCATGTAAACATGGGATCCAGGTTTCTGATCACTGACTGCCTGCACAGGAGTGTCTGCCAAACAATTCACACAATGTGAGTAGAAAAAGAGAACAAAGACATATATTTTGTTTTTTGTCCTTTGACCTTTCTAAAATCCTTTGAGGAAATATGAGATAATGAAGCAAGCATTGGTTGACATTTAGTGCCATAATTACCAGCCATGACAGTATGGTAGATATTGCTTTAACCTTGTGAGTCTGTGTGTGTCATCATGGCAAAATGTGGTGATGGAAAGAGCTGCTGTTGCAGGAACTACCACAGAAACAGTTTTGAGTACTGTGTCAGGTGTTAATATGTCTGTGGATAGATTTTGTCAAAGCGATAGTGTCACATTTGTGCAAGATGCAGTCACAAAATTTACAGGTCTACATTGAGATCAACATGGAGGACAAGCTCAAAGATGGGTGTGGTCTGACCAAGGACAATAGAGTGAGTAAGGTAGGAAGTAGGGAGGAGGCCATCGCTCCTCCCCACATTTTGTGGATCACTGTATCAACCACTTCCCACCCACTCTAAGACATGATGTAAAATTGCACCTAGTGAGTCTGTCTATGTGTGACATCATGGCAAAATGTGGTCCTGGAGATACCCACTGTATCAGGAACTACCACAGAGGCAGGTTTGAGTCCTTTTGATTGTTTATGTCTGTGGACAGACTTTGTCAAACTGATAAATGTAGTCAGAAAACTTACAGATCTGCAGTTGAGATCAGCATGAGGATCAAAGGTGGCTGTGAGCTGAGCAAGGGTGCCAGGAATAGTGGGGTAGGAAGTAGGGAAGTGGCCATTTCCCCTCCTCATGTTACGCCCCTGGCCCACATGTAGGTCGCAGATCACTGGATCCAGTTACAATCACTTCCCATCCACTCTAAGACATGAAATAAAAAGTCTGTATGTATGTGTGACATCATGGCAAAATGTGGTCCACGAGATACCTACTGTATCTGGAACTACCACAGAGGCAGTTCTGAGTCCTTTGCCAGGTTTTTATGTCTGTAGACAGATTTTGTAAACATGATAGTGTCACAACCATGCCTGATACAGTCACAAAACTTTACAAATATGTCATTGAGATCACAATGAAGGCTGAGTTCAAAGATGGGTGTGGTCTGTCCCAGGCATATTCATATATGTTGTGGCTGTGTTCCCATCATCACAAATGGTGTCTTGTTATTACACTAATGAGCACTGGTAGCAAGAAAGTAGTTGCGGTTGAGTCTAGAGTAGACGCAGTAGATTCTACTGCAGAAAGAAAGTAGTTCCTACATGAAACTGGCCAGGCATAAAATATATACTTTACTTTATACTCATTGATCCCTTTAAACTTATTATGAGCAAATGGTTTTAAAACTCCGATAATAGCAATCAAAATGGACTTTTTTGTGAGGATAGTGCTAGGTAAACAGTATTGACAATACCAATGACAGACATGCAGCTTCCAAAAATCCATAATTTAAACAGCTTTTACAGCTGCTGTGGACTCAAACAGAAGTCATTTTGTGTAGTAGACATCTTAAATATGTAATCAGCTCAAACTCATGTTCATAATCCACTCTTGTATAAAATAGTAAGGCATGTGATCTTCACATATTTGCTGAAGAGCACAAAGCACAATTCATCCAGTCTTGTTTGGTGGATGTAAAACACATTTTCAATGTAAAGTGTGGCTAAATATTTACACTACATACTGTGAAGTTGTTCACCTCTGTGCAGGTGGCGTGCAGCAGCTCTGCCCCCTGCAGTGAGTCATCATGATTCCACCTCTGTGCCGCTGTTTGTTTTTTATTGGTTGTTTTTTTCAGTCCATTTTTTTTCCAGTGGAGTTTGTTAAAAGCAAAGCCATGTATTTTCCTCAACTGTCACAGTCACATTCATTGTTTTCTTCTCTAAATTGTTATTGTTCCACCCATGACCCATTTTCTCTCAGCCAGCCACCCCCACACACACCTACACACATGTACACACACACACACACACACACACACACACACACACACAAAACAACAAATCTCTGAAATACACACATCACAGGGGATGGGAGCACATTCATTGTGAGACCAAAAAACCCGGAGCTGCAGTCATATGCTGGCACACCCACACGCACATGAGCAGGAATGTGTGACATACAAACACAGCAGGGGACACAAACATTGTCTTTTTTTAGACACTTTTATTGAAGTCTTTTGTACAATAAACAAGTGTCAAGTAGCAACAAAAATGCTCTTCTTTCATTTAAAGGAGGATGCAAAGAGAACCAGCAACAACTGAACAACAGTAAAATTAAGGAGGAGTCGTATCTGAAAGGAGCACAAAAGGTTGAAATTAAACAAGGAGTAAGAACATGATGCGGATAAATTAAATCACAATATGGGCAGCTTGTAAACAATTTTAATAATGATATAATCACATGAAGGCATGGGCATGTGGGTATTAATTCATATAGACAAAGGATGAGTGTTTAATCCTGCATACAACTGCCTTAAGCAGCTGATTACACGTCCTTCCCACTGCTCTTTAATACACGCTGAAAAAAGAAAAAGAAAAACAGAAGGGCCACAGAGAATAGAGAGATGGACCCCTCCTACCCTAAACATTACTGATATAAACAACTAGAAGACACTTTAAACACAGTCATGTTGGTGACAGTCTTTGGATTGATATATCTGTCAGTAAATTTGGGAGTTGTACTTCCAATCCTGTGCTTTGAATTTTGGATTGTGGGTCTACTCTTTTTTTTTTTTTTTTTCTTTTTACATTTGGCTACATGTCGTGCCTTTAGAAGAATGTTTACCAGAATAGTGATTCAAAACCTCTCCCCTGCAGTGAAAACAGCACATTCCTCCCTCAGTATCTACACTGGATGTGTTTGGTTGCAGTAATGTGCATAAAGCGCAACTGAAATGCAGCACATTACATGGCTGTTATGGTTTGTTAATGAAAATGTGTAAGACTGAAAAACATTTGGTTTAAACAGGGTGTTAAACTGCAATTGTCATTACAGCAATTGTGCTGTTTCCTGTTTTTGACTTTAAAACAAACTGAATTCAGGCTACAGTAAAACAACAAAAAGATAAATTAATTGGTAAGCCAAAATAATACAAATACTGACTCCAAAAAATCAGCACATCATAGGCCTAAAATCTTTTATTGAACAGATTATTATTTGATGTAGGATGTTTCCTGTCCATCCTCACCAAAAACAAAAAAGTGCAAACAGCCTTTTATGAGCCAGGTAGCTTGTAGCTGCAGTACTTATGACTGTATAAAGAGCAAGAATGTCTGCATATGTAAGAGATATGGTGGATAGATGGCTTAAACAAACAGATCTTTCACCCACGACACCAAGGAAACGAAAGACTTAGTTTGATGACATAGTGTGAAATAGTGTTGTGTAGTGTAAGGTTCACTGTTGTCATGTGACATATGGAACATAGTTATTTTAACTCAAATCAAAATCTTTTGCTAAACCTAACCAAACTGTGAGTGTTTTACAACGTGAACCGTGTGTGGTGGCCTGGTAGCTCAGTTGGCACTGAGGCTGTGGGTCCTCTGGACTCAACTCCAGCCTACAGTCTTTTGTTGCACATCATTTCCCTACTCTCTCTCCCTCTTTCCTGTTATATCTTCAGCTATCCTGTCAATAAAAACACCACATGTGTTATGTCACATCAACTTATTCTGGCGTTTAGTTATGAGGACATGTTGAACGTATGTCTAGTTTTTAGACATTTCAGTGCAGAAAGGATACATATCATACCTTTAAGTTTACTTGTAATCACATAACATGCATAAAATACTTATTGTAAGTCAAACCACAATCCTTCCAGGAACCTAAACAGTAGGCACTAGTTCTAAGTACTTTTGTGTAACCATACATTTAAGTCACATGACTTACAACATGTCCTTAAGACCTGGAACGCCTGTCCCTGACATATGAGTCATTTTTAGGATCACTGACCTGTTCTGATATCTATGTATGAGGACATGCTGCACATTTCACAGTGTTTTCCATCCTCTTGACTCTGCTTCATTTGTCTGCTCCATGGACCGGCTCTGCCCAGTGATTGTGTACTAGCTTCAGATTTGTTTTAATTTATGCTGGGCATGAAGTCAGGGGTGGTTTGAGGTTCACAAGATCCTAATGGTTTCAGTGCTCACCTGAGGATACAGTCTTCCAGTAGAGAGCAAAATGAGCGACCCTCGAGAAACAGATAGGAGTAAACCAGTTTGTGCACTAAAGGTGTTAATGTGTAAACGCTCAGAGGGGCTGTGCAAACACTATTTCAGAATTTGAGAGGGAGGTAAATGGTGTTTATGTGCGCCCTGAAGACAAGTTAGAGAAAAATGAAATTTAGATCGTGGCTGATATATAATATAATATTGATAACAGCATGAGGACATGATCATATGGAGCTTTGATACAATTAGACAGGGGGACAAGGGGAATCACAGCCCATAATGCCACATTATAATAGCCTCTGGCAGCCAAAATGTCCTCTCCACAATCATTTTATTAACAAACACAGCTCCATAAAGATCCTGCAACAAACAGAAGGAAACCTGTACCTTTGAGTCTTTTGGACCAAAACTCTCAATGCAGGGACACTTAAGGCATCCTGAGGCACACACACACACCACATACACAAACATAAACACACTCAGCATGCAGTGCACCTTTCCCCCAGCCTCATCTGCTCAGATATTTACTGCCAGCCTTCCAAAGACTCGCTGCTACTTCAAATGTGTCTGCAGAGAGTCAACTTCAGCTGCTTTAATAGGTCATAGTCTTCATGCTATTTGGGGATTTCAACAGGCTTACACAGCAATGTTGCAAATACACATCCTAATATGCCAAAATCTGCACTCCACTCGGTCGGGAGAGAATCATTCCACAAATAAGCTCTTGTACTTTTTTGTAGTGAAACATGAAAACTGACCTAAAAAAAAGGAAAAATCCTCCCAGATATTTTTTAATTCCTCTGGTCTCTTCATCCCCTCCCTGCTGCTCCCTCCTGTTATTACCCAATTTAAAAATAATTATGACATCCATTATGAGAGGGGACAAACATGACACGGAAATAATTAGCACTACCGCAGAGCATTGAAATGCTCTGCTGTGGTGACGGTGGCCATTTTGTTTTTCATGTTTCTCATCCATTTCCCTTACACCCGAGAGAGAGAGAGAGAGAGAGAAAGAGAGAGAGGCAGAGGAGGGGGGGAGGATGAGTGCTGTATTCGAGGCTAAGCTGTGTGTTGAGGTGCTCACAAAGTCATTATGTTGGTCCAGGTAATGGGAAGGCCTGGGGAAAGTGTGCAATAAGAGCGACTCGGCTTATCTCCCACCTAGACTGGCCTGAATACCATTAATTACCTGTTCCCTGTGCCTGCCTCAGCTTGCTCTGTGTCTCTCTGTAGAGGCCTCTCCTCCGCACTCTGAGTGGAAGTGAATTTTTCTTTCCCAGCCTCCCCCTCGCCAGCGCCACATCTGCCGCTATCGTGCCGTCCTTCCTCTACCTTACAGTTATCTCAGCTCATTTACTTCAATGAGGCTTTGGATTCTCGCTGATAATGTTCGACTCCGATAATCTGTTTGGATTTTTGAGGACCTGGGGTAGCGATGTTGGTCGATCGGTCAGTCGGTCAGATGATCAACAATGCCTAATTTACAAAGTGGGCTGACGTTAATGCAGTTCAAAATGGCCCATATGGCTGTCAGCTTTCTCTTATCTGCCACCCTCAAGCCTCTTCTCATCCCAGGTCGTCAAATATTGATGCCTCATACTGATGAAGTTCCCCTTTAGTGACTGTGAGAAACGCTGCCACAGAGCGTTTTCAATACATGGTTGATGTTGGGAAACAGTTGCAGTTTGGTTTACACACCAAAACTACTTGGTTAGGTTTAGGAAAAGACCATGGTTTGGTTTAAAATAAGTATGTTATGTTACATGTCACCCATTCTTGAAAAATGGGACAAAACTGTATTTTTTAAGTTTTGATTTTTATTCTTCAATCATGCTAGAAAATATATTTTTAAATATCAAACTCTTGGCTATTTTAAACCTTGTAAATGTTGACATGAACTCTTTTTTTTATTCCTCAAAGTGAGCAGCCATTTTATTTTTTAAATTTGCTCAGAGTTCTGTTAATGCTGATCAAAATCCACATTTTTAAACCATAATTCTTATTTAGGTGACATGTTATGGTTAAGATACACCTGATAGTAATATTATTGAATGAATTTGTCTAAAAATAGAAAGTTTACCAGTGCTTGAGCACCACCTTTTTTAAACCAGGAAGTGAGACGTGTCTGAGAACATTCAAGGTGAGAAATAGTCAATGCAGTAACAGAATATTGATTCATATTTGATCTATTCCGTCTAGTTTGACAGTTCAGTCAGTTTTGTGAGCCCTGTGTGTTGTCACACTCACAAGGTAGCCACAGCCTAGAACATATTCTGCTTTATCATCTATTTTACTCTAAACAGAACCATAATTTACTAGATGAACATCATGCTGTATAGAAAAGACTTAGTAATTGAGTAATTGAGACCATAAACTCATTAGGAAACTATTTACTGAGCTCAGAGATCCAGTGAGAAGTAGGCTCATTTTACCATCAAGAGTACACGCACAATCATACTTCTTTTTGCAGCCAGTGAAGTCGCTCCCTGTTGGCAGTTGTGGTTACAATACAGGTTTAAGTCACTTTGCATTCACTTAACGTTTCACACCTGGAAGCTCCGTTCACTATTTAATATACAGTCCTTGGGTTTCGAGACAACTTACCTCAGATTCAGGTCAGCATGATGTTTGACTCATATTTCTGGTAATGTGATGTGTTTGCAGATCCAATCTTCACCCACATGGCCATGATAATTTCAAACATGTTTGATATTTATGATTCAGAATCTGGATGATTTCATCGGCACAGAAATGACAGAGAGGTGTTGCCAAGCAACGGTAGCCCTTTTGGCTAACATTAGCTTGCATACTGTTGTTGACAGATATTCAAAGTACTAAAATCTCACCTCCAGTTCTCACTAAAGAATAGACAAGCTATGCTGACTGTGTCTCATTCTTGATATTCTTGGTAGTATCCTGTGGTGTGGTTATTTTCAAACTTTCAGGGTGTGGGTGTTTGAAATTAGAGAGAAGAGAATCTGTGAGGTTTCTCCTGATGCGTGTGGTGCAACCAGATTTTGAAATTTGTTAGGATTTTAAAATTCCTGGAGTGTGGGGCATCTTCATCTGACACAGTCACCATACTGAAAGCTAAAACCATTGTGTAGTCTGATGCTGTTTTGTTAGTGCTGTGGCAACATTTCACTACTTCCTCCTTGGCTTCCATTATTGACACAGCTATCAGAGGTCTCTTCTCAGGAAAACGCAAACTGTTTTTAAACATTGAACAAATGGCCAATGCTGTCAATTATCTGGTGAAGACCGTATCCAGATGGTCCTGGGCTTTAGTTTGGATCAAGATCTCATGACAACTAATGACTAGATCACCCTAACATTTGGTTTGGATGTTCATGATCCCCTGAGGATGAATATAACACCTTGACTTTTCCTCTAGTGCCAAAACCAGGTAAAAAAAAATATATATATATATATATATATATATATATATAACATAATTAACACGTTGCAATGAAATCTTCAACATGTTCATGAGGATGGACCCTTTCTATTTTGGATATTCCATGAACTTTTCTTTGCAGCTCTTTACAACTTTGCACACAAGATACTGTCTTTTATAATCTGCAAAAGATTTTGCAAATTCATGCAGTTTTCTGAGCACTTTTATTCTGGACTGCATGATTGGATGACCTTTTTACCTTTCCTTTAGTGCCAGCTAGGGGAAAAGATTTTAGGCTAAGGCTAAAAAAAACATAATGTTTCTCATTCTGTTCATGTAATGAACATTTTAGCCTCTATGGAACGTCAGCAGGACCTTACATTTTTAGTATCTATTATCCTACTGTCAATAGCTCACCTCTCTCTCTTCTTAAAGACTTGTTTTACACGGTAACCCTTGTCTCCCAGTCCTCCTAAATATTGTAGCTTGCGCTGGCCTCTGAATAATCACTGATGAGGAGAAAAAAAAGACGAGTTCATCTGAAGTCAGAGGAAGGCTTCCCCATCACCTGCATATTTCAGGACAGCAGAGAGCGAGTTATGGGCTGAGGGCTGCCTATCACAGAGTGCATGTTCTCCTCTCAGCAGGAGCTCTGATGCACCTCAGCCAACCTCTTCTGCTCCGGCTCTGTGCCCGTCAAAACCCATATGCTAACATTTACTTATGCCTCTAATAGAAAAAGGTCCCACTGTGGGTTAAACTTATGGTGCAGTTAGTGTATGTGGAGATCATTATTCTCCTGTTTTCTGCCATCCAGTAGATTTCTTGCCACTGGCGATGTAAAATATGAAACGCAGTGGTGAGGCCAGCAGGGCTGCCAATCATCCTGTTGCCATGTAGTATTATCTTCTAAAACACACCAGTCTTTGCAATTGTCTCTGTGAATTTGAGCTGAAACACAGTGATGAATGATGCAGCAGTTTTCAATGTACTTGTAATGTAACATTACTGATCCCAATATAAAACCTCCAGTGATAATGATCACAATTCCTTAGAAATGATTAAGACATTCTGTGTTCAAGCCTTTGAAGCAGATACAGAGATTACACATAAATACAGAAATTGAAGTGAATGGTAGTATCACCCTGTTAACATTCAATTTAATTCAATTCAATTCAGTTTCATTTGTATAGTGCAGGAGTCTGCAACCTTTATGATCAATAGAGCCATTTATGGAGCTACAACTATCAAATTCTTTAATTAAAGACCTTTTTAATTTACTCAAGTAGACAAGCCACCTTCAAAATTGAGAGGAAAAGTCACCGAGCCTCAGACATAGGCTATGACGCAGATTTTAACTAATGAAATATTTTTTTTTTTTTTAATAGGCTACATATTTTTACAGTTGACAAATGTAAGATTGACTTTATACTGCAAAAAATAGCTGAGTCAACTCAAAATTTCAAAGCAACACACTGCTATAGACCTTTAAGTTTTTGTGCCCTTATGTTTTGAGATAAACTTTGGTGTTGATTTTTTTTTTTTATTGAGGGTTTCTAAAACTCAAACATTTAAGTCTATCTGAAGAAGAAAAGTAAATTATCTCAACCAAACGTAGTTGGTGAAACTTTTGAGTTGGGCTCAGAACTCAAAAATCCACTGCGTATGTTGCCTTGTAAGTTTGAGCTGTTGCAACTTTTTCATAGACAACGCAATGATAAGTGAAAATTAAAATACTAAAAGTAATAACTGTTTTTCTTTCCCATATTTTTTTTTTTTTTTTTTTTTGCCAAAGTCACAGGGAGATCAAAAAGCTGTATGTGGCTCTGGAGCCGCAGGTTGCAGACCCCTGGTATAGCTCCAAAACAAGGTTATGAGCAGATCCATGCTCACAGTGATGTTTTTAACATTATTATGGATGTTAATACGCTAATGTTTAGCAGGTATAATTTTTACCATGGTTTGTGATTTCTAACATTTGCTGATTAGCTTTAAACACAAAGTGCAGCTGTAGGCTGATGGGGATGGATTTAGTTTAGCATAAACCAAAGCATGCAAATTGAACTGCTTGACACTTGACATCATATATATAATTCATCATAAGCCCAACCAACCACCACTTATAATACTTAATAAACCTTGTTACAAGTAGTCACATATGATTAAAAACATACATTGTGAGTTTTATAAAGCCTCATAAATGCATTATAATGTCTTATTTATAAATGCATTATAATGAAGTGCTTATAATGCATTATAGACACAGGATGGGGTTAGTTTAGCATAAAACAAACTGGTATGCTGACACTTTCTATGAAGATCATGTCTATAAATTGTTATAAGCCCCTTCATAAAACATTACAATGCATTTATAAGGCTTATAAAACTCATTGTTTATAATCATGCATGGCATGTATAACAAGGTTCATAAAGTGTTATAAGTAGTGTACTATATAGTAGTATATACAGTCAACATTTATGAAAATATATTTCAAGTTTTTGCAATGGACTAATGTCTTATAAACATCAATAATATTTTATAGCACACCTTCTAATACATTCACCACTTATAATACTTTATACATCTTGTCATAAGTTGTTGTAATTGACTGTATGTTCTTAGAAAAAAGTTCTTTAATAAAATAAAATATTGTCTGATTTGTGTTGTGCTTTATCAGTGATGTAAAAAAAATCATTTTTGAAGACAATGACCTGTCGAAACAGGCTGATAAATGTCTGCTTTGTGTTTGTATGATCACTTGATTTCAGTCATTGTTTCATTAGCAAACATATTTTTGTGGGTATGGATCAAAGTGGCAACACTTTCCCAACACGTCTCTGCGTTTTGCCCTTGCGACTTTTAAAACAAATCCATGTGTATTTCCTCTCAAATGATCATTTCCTTGACTGAAATGTGTGAATTCAGTAAGAAATCCAAGCTGCAGGTTTTTCTTTAATGAGTACAGACGCTCCTGTAACAAGTCACATTTGATCGGAAAAATGACACCATCTTTTTCCTGGATTCTGGTGGCCCGCCACCAAACTAATTGCTCGAACTCGCTTCAGTCTTTTGCCTATTTTAGCTTTGTGTTACGGCTCGTGTGCATTGAAGAATCATTTTCAGACACTTGGCTTTGAAATGAGCCGATCAATTCTCATGTCTGATATGTTGCTGCCAATTACCTGAAATTATAGTGCCAATCAATCTCTCCCTGTGCCCTCTGCTCTTTACATCAACAAACAGCAAACTCATTTGCCATTTTTAATTTATGTATGTTAAAGTGTTCATCCTCTAATTTGTTTCTCTCCTCTTTTCTCTTGCATGTGCTGCGATGCTGTTTCCACAACAGGTAAAGAACGCTTATTATATTTTGTGTATGACTGGATGTGAAATAGAGCTCCATTGTTATTGAAAATCTATTAAAAACACAGCAATTACCACAGACACACACTCGCATTCACACAGGCTAATTTATTTTGACTTAATCCCCCATACACCTGCTACTGCAGCACCACATGTGCACTCAACTGCTGCTGAAATTAGTTCCCAGCAATGCATTGTTTCCCTCTATTTGAATGACGTTTTCATAAACTACAACCTCCAGCTTTTTTAGGAAAGCATTTTTATTTTTAAGAAAGAATCATTGTTCATCTGTGAGACGTTCATAACCTCTGCTTTTTACCAGAGAAAAAAGAAATTAACTACTGACAAGAAGAAAAATATAAAAAAATGACATTTTAATTCTTTCACTGGGTCAAATGTTGACTGGCACGCTCTCTACAAAATGCTGGTGCTTTATGGGAATATTTGTGACAATACTGACTGAAGTTAAAAGTAGTCACTTTTGAGAGTTTTAGGTTTAAAAACTAGATCAGCAGTGAACATGTGGATGTGGAGGGTTGATGAGTATCACATTATTTCTCAACTACTGCATTAAACACAAACTTTACATGTAGAATATAGACATTAGGAAGTCTTTGAGGCTGACACCACTATCAAGAGAAATCTGATTATTTTGTTTGATATTTAAAATAAACATATAAGATAACCAACTGTAAAATTTATTATCAGGGATAGATGCTGGCCCTGACAGGCCACCAGGCCTCTAAATTTGGGTGCAAAAGTACATTTTTGGTGGCCCAAATTTAAACTGTGACATTTGTGTTGTCCATTTTCCCTATGACGCAGTGTTTCCTGAAGTCATTCTTTCCAATAACAAATGAGCTAGACTTCTTCTTCTGTTGTGTTTCTGGTTCTTCTGTAAGGCTTGTGTTCACAGTTTGAGTCGGCTTGTTAAACCCAGACTTCAGTAGCCCTGACATACTGATAACTAGCCAGTAACGAGTACTATACTGCTTTCATTTGTGGAACTAAAAGGCAAGAAGAAATCAGGATGCTTGTGGAAATGTTATATTGTGATGTAGAGGGCTCACAGATTGGAGATAAAACTTAGTGCCACTCACATGGAATATATAATATTTCTTTACTGCAATTTCATTCCTTGTTGTGTCATGTAAAATATTCATTGATGCTGATATATATATATATATATATATATATATTTGATTATCTGACAATTTCCAGTAATATCAGCCATGCAGATGTGTCAGTATGGCTCCATGTTAAGGGTACAGAGTTGGGCTGACGTACAATGAATCCTCTACTATTGTAACATCACACTTTAAAAACCCTCTGAATCTGAGGTGTGTTCTCTCAAAGTTGCCATAGATTTGTTGTTCTGTTTTTGACATGAGAAACAAAAGCTGTTGTTGCTGTTCATCCATGACGTATTTATTATTATCTGTTTCAACACAACAAAATTATAGACAGGTGGTGCCAAGTCAAAGACCCTTTTCAACTCAGCAGTGACATCATCGTCTATCACAATGTTTCACTGTGTACATTGTCGTATGCCAGTTCCATAGACATCCACCAAGATGAGGCATGTTTTACTGGGTTGCTCTAAACTCCACGATACTGCAGTCTGATGTCCAGTGCAGTCAGCCCTTGCAAAAAGGTTTACACCCACTCGCAGTTTCATTAAGTCTCATTAGTTTAAGAGACATTAGGCAAACTGATCACATTTGCATTGAGAGTACCAAGACAATGCATTTAAGTTTGACACCCTTAGGACATTTGGCCAAAAGTGGTAGCAATCATCTGTGGTGTTTATCGTTTTTATGCCTATTATATCTGTACTGTTTCATTAGGATAAGGCTGATTCTTTATCTACATTTACTTTACCACAGACTAATTCTGCTACAGACTTTCAATGTGGGAGCCTCTTTTGGTGTTTTGTGTGTGTCTCTTTTGTGTGTCTCATCCAGTGTTGGGCAAGTTATTTTCAAAACATAATATATTACATATTCATATTTACTTTAATCAGAAAGTCATGTTACTTTACAATACTAATGTGTGTGTACAGTTTCACCAAACTAACTGCTGAAGTGCAATTATGAAGTATACAATAGAAGAGGGTGATGTTGTATCATAGCTGTATCTCTGTGAATACCCTATATTACAAAAATGGCAAAAAAAAAGAAAAGTATTTGCAATGTGTCTGTTCAGTTGATCATTATCATTTTTGTAGTGTTTATAGGCCTAGTTTCACCTCTTATTAACTGCAGCTGTATTTTCTATATTTTCAGACATGTTTTAGCCCCACCACTTCTGAAATGACGCGGATATCCTTAATAATGTGTTACTTAAAACAGAAAATGTAATGATATTATTGAAAAACCTATTAGTATTGCATTATAGCATATTACTCTAAGATTTTACTTTTGTTACCCCCAACACTGGTCTCATCCATAAAACGGTCATCACAGTGGGTTAAACCGAGAAGAAATTAGTCTAAATAAAATGTTCCAAATTAAATATTTTGATTCAAGAGGTGTTTGTGTCACCCAGCATGATGAACAAGTGTCTGGCATCTGTTTAGCAGCAGTCTACTGTGATAAACACAGCCTCTCATTGGATCTTGTACAGTAGTTTGTCAAATAAAAGCCTGTCACAGACTCCGACGCCACCTCTGCTTAGTGTCGCTTGAAAGCAAATTGACGATGACAAGGCTGACAGAACTTGACGAGACTTTTAGCTCCTCTTTGAAAGGACCCCGACTGACGTAATAACTTTGACTTTTTTTCTCCCTCTCTTCGCTCTGCCAAGGTTAAATCTCTATTTGTACCTCGTTTGTCTTTCCAAAGTGTAGACGTGCACTGTTCCAAGGCAGGACTGATGTTCTACCCCACACAACTATATTTCAATGAAGCACTTGACTTTTTTCACACACACACACAGATACACACCAAGTTGCTGTCTGCTGGTTATTGTTTTTTTTTTCCAGTGTTTAATTAAAAAGAATATGTTTCTATTTCTGTGCCTCATTATCTTGACTCTCAGCCCTGGTTTGCCTCTCTGGACCTCACCGTTCCTCGACTTAAACATTCATAGCTACACGGCCAGAGCAGCCAATTAGCCTTTAATGTCAACTAAGAGCCTTTGTCAGTCTGACTGATATTTCACTTGGACTTTCACTGAATATAGCACAACCCCTCCATCTCCTTTCTCCATTATTTCTATAGTGCACTCTGCTGAACATACCCATATTATTACATATACGGCAAGGTGCAACCTTGATTCAGAGGTGGCAAAAGGCCATGGATGGCGGCTTTTCTTTCTTTTCTTTTCTTTTCATTTTTTACATGTTGATTCTGCCTTTCAGCTATTTGTGTGTCCTTTCAGTATGCTATAAAAAGCATCTTGTCTAGAGTTGAAACCTTGGACACATGCACAATTGTGAATAGCATTTCTTGTATGTTTTTGCATGGAGTTGTGTTGATAGTGAAAGTTCAGGGATCAGAAAATAACCGTATATTAGGACATTTATGATGATGCATATAGTCGTCTACTCTCCCAAAAAGTATTAAACTAGTTGTTAAGTCACGGGAGACATATATTTCACCCAATAATCATGGTCAGTACTCATCAAAACAGTCTCAAATACAACCAGTAAAAGATTAATGAGCATAGACGAGACTAACTAGGGAGTAGGTCCCTGATTGGTTCACTCCCATCAAGCTTGTTTGAACTAGAAATACTGTTTGACTGCAGTAACAACCTGACTGCTTTCTTGAAGCGATGGAGGGAGCCTTCTTTAAATGACTTATAAATTCTGTTCATTAACATGGCTGACCGCAGATGAACAATTCATCTACAATGATGCACAGTGTCGACTCGAGGTTTTTCCAGTCAACTAACCAACTATTCTGTGAAACCTCTGCTGTATATTAGGATGAACAACATGACAGCTACCCAAAAGTAAGGCCAAAAGGTCTGGATCGCCCCCTGGTGGCTGGCTGCATGAGCCATAGACCCCACCTCCTCCATGTCATGCCTAAAAGCTGAAGTATTTTCCCACCTTGAAATGTAAACTCAACCACAGTCCCCTAGATGCACATCATCAAAACTGAGCTATGTGGACACAACAAGAACTGTGATTGGTCATCTTGGGCTGCTTTGTATTTTCTCTTACATGTCTGCTGTTTATGTTTCTGGCAGCTTCTCTCATGTAAATTTGGAAAGTGCACAAGTGAATAATCTAAACCTTAAATATATAATATAGTGACGAATTTCAGAAAAACTAATCTCAGGTATGAACAATTGGTTTTATTTGACATAAATAACATAAATAACAGTGCACTGCAGTCATTACTAACACTACAAATCACAGAGGATAAAAACAGTGTAGACTGAATGCTTATTTCCATTATGTCTACACATTTTAAATGGAATTTCATGCAAAATACCTTTGTGCAAATTTAAAGCTTTATGATCTGTTGACAAATGACTCTTTTAATAGTTTCTGGTCTTTATTCATTCTATTTGTCACTTGATTGTTTATATGTGTGATTTCTTTGTATGCCGGTTGTTTGGTCATTTTTTCTCAGGTGTTTCTTGAAAAATAGATCTTAAACTCAATGAGACTAAGTGAATAAATAATGAAACACAGTTTTTCTGGTGAAGACAATGTTTGACAGCTAAAGCTAATATTTAAGACAATGCTGTTGTCAGTGCAAACCCCATCTTTGGCATGAGTAGTACTATCACTGTTTCAATAAGACAATGTGAAAAAAGCTGAAGGTTTTGTATAATAACATGTACCTGACCCATTTTTCACAACAAGTACTCAAAGTGAGACTCTGATAATAACAGGTGCATTGTGCTGTCATCTTTGTAACACAGTCATCTTCAAATGCTGCAGAACTCACAGTTAATGCAATGTAAAGGATAAGATGAAGAAAGCATTACCCATCCTATACAGCAGCTAACTACATGAACTACATGGAGAATACGTAAAACACAAGATTAATCTTCCAACCTGATACCTCATTCCCTTTGATATTGTCTGTCATGCTTGAGATGTTTTACTCAAGTCCCAGTAGGATTGAAGAGTAGATTCAGATGCATAAAATGCTCCTTCTCTTCCACTCCTTTCCACAGTCAAACTGGCACCTTTATAAATTTTGCAATGCTGGAGTGCTATTGGACCTGCATTATGGAGGCCAGCATAATGGGGTCAAAGTTCAAATGACTAAAACTATGATCACAAAACCTGGTGAAACATCAGGGCAGTATGTATATGAATACAACTCATACAGCTGCCATGTATATTAGTAATCTTTGTCTCTCTGTGTGCACTGTAGCGCTTGTGCAGGAGTGAAACCAGCACGATTCTGTACGACACATCATGCTAGTGTTGTGTAGGTGTTACACCACCACATTAAATCCTAGCAACTATAAATCAATCTCTCTCAGCAGGCAGCTCTGACATAGGCTTACCCAGACAACAACACTGACAGCAAGGCATGATTCCACCTTAAAGATGTGTCTTATGAACAAAGCCAGCAGAACAAAAACAACACTTACGGCCACGTTCAGACTACCAGTCCAAAACTGTCTGTGATTTTAGAACCACCCAAATTCATACATATGTTTTGGCAACGTCATCTGTTGAAAAAATTTTGGAATTCAGTTCATTCAGTCATGAAATCAGTCCTTAAAACAGAATTTAATTTAAATCTTTGTTTGTATTTATTAAATGATATGCCAGATCTCTAATTAGTTATTTATATCATTCCATAGGTTATGGATTATGAAGTTATTGTTACCATTAACTTTGTCACTGCTTTTGTCTACATTTGAAAACTGCTCACCATTTTACATTGTTTGGGAGATTCTGTACCACTTTTTTCCTGTGAAACTCCAGCAGTGTCTGCGGACTAACAAAATAAACCCGACCTTCAATCAGCATGAGAGTGGATAATGACTGAATTTTCAGTTTTGGGTGCACTATCCCTTTAAAGAATAAAATTTCACCAAAAACAGATTAGCTTTTTAGTAGTAATAATCTTTAGTTTTCTTTTTTTTTTGTCTGCGAGTATATTCAAGTATTAAGTCTGTAAAGTGCTAAAAGTATCTTGCCTGTCATCCTCATCTTATTAATTTTTTCACTGATGATGCAGGTGTTGGTTTTACACTGCAGACACTGGTTCTCTTGGATTGACACTGCTTCATTTAAAAACATAGAGGTTTGTCAGCACAGCATCATGCACAGACACACACTCAGACACACACCTCGGGAACTTTACATAATGTGTGAATGCACCTTTGCATATTACTTGGATGTGAAAGCTGTACCTCAGGCGTGACCAATTCTGCTCCAGCTCATGTTTTTTTTTTTTCAAAGCAGCAATTTGAGGAAGCCTTTCCTTCCAGTGTTTGTAACACTCGCTCCGTGCTTGTGCACGTGTGAATTCTCTCATTATTAGCATGTGCCAGGCAGTGTTAGCCAGTCCTGCTGGGAGGGCCACACTGGGAGTCTTGGCCTTCTTCGTGATCACTCTCTTGCTCACCTCATTAAGTTGCCACCTCCAACTCAATTATTCACACCATTTAGCACTTAGTCAGTCCTTCATTCTCCCTCTCTTTTTTTTACTCTGTTTCTTTCCTGTCTCTCGTTCTCACCTTTCCTTGCCTTGCTCTTTATTTTTACCTCACTTTTGTACTCATTTTCAGTCATTCTTTCAGTGGCACTGGAAGTTATTTTAAACCGTTATTTCACTCATTGCTGAAATGATATAAATCAGAAATCACAGAGAACATCTTGCTCTTGTTCTGATGTCATTAGCCCTCATGGGTATTTTCCAGTACTCTCTGCCCGTATCATCAGAAAGTGGCCTGCAGTGACCTTGCCATTCTTCTGCACCGTGTTTGTAACTTGTTTCTGCTTTACTGTAAATGCCCAAAGGATCTTTCACACCAACAACAACACTACAGCAAAATAACACAAGGTGCTATGTTGGTGCAGGCATGTTGCCGCAGGGTAGCCACAGGTAAGAAAAACAAAACAGCAAGTCCAGCTTTATGTCCTGACACTCATTTGAGGTGAACTCAGGTGACATTACAACTTTAGAAATGTGAGCACAGCATCACTTTTTCCTCCTTTTTTGATTCTGGTTATATAAATAGTAAATTAGCACAGTGCTACAGGCTAATATCTACTATATGTGTACAGTTAGCAATATTTTTTTCCAAAGATGGCTAAGGCCTGCCCTGCCTTATTTTGCCTCTGATTGGTTTACCCTGATATTCTTGCCGTAACGCTACCCGGTCACAGTCCTAATTGACTAAACCTGAGACATAACTTCACTGTCCTGGGGAAAAAAATGGGAGATGTGGTGTTGGACAAAATAAAGCCATTTTTGCCATAGCACTGTTGTCAGTCTTAAAATATGACATTAGTGAAGGCTGTTGGTGTAGTAAGTGTGTAAGCAGTGTTACACAGTGTTACACAGTATACACTAATCACAATACTTGCCCGCCACTGCCGCTGTCAAAGTCTGTTTGACTGTGCTACAACCACATCACAGAGCAGCACGAGATTTCAAACGTAACACTGTTGGCTAATCACAGGCTGACATGAGGCTGCTTGAAAAGTTACAAACTGAAATCCACCAGACAGTCCTGGGTTTGGGAAGACATCAGACTGAGTATTCCGATTTTCAGGACCGTACCCTGAAGGCATGAGCTGGTGACCATTTGTCTAAACTAAGGCTAATCTGGCCAAACTAAGCTAGCCTTGAGAAGGAGCTAATATTACAACCAGCCTGTACTTAACACTAGCATTACTTTACAGCTCATCTTTGGATGTCAGTTGTTGAGGTCAGTGTGGGGGATGTTTGATAGACATGGCAACTCTCAACTTAATAAATAATTAGAATTAATTATAGTAAGTGCTCTAACATTGCAGATATTGAGTGGAATATCTTCTCTTGTGAAATGTTTAGTGCAGTCAGTAACACTGGCATCACAGATTTATTAACAGAAAATTCCCTCACCACTGCATTCCTATCTACAACCCTTCTTATTACTGAAAACACATCTTGTCCTTGTCTCAGATCTGATTGCATTAAATTTAGAAAATAATAATACATATTTTTTGGCTTAATCTATGGTTTTTGTCCTTTTCTGTGCACATTTTCATAACTGTTTGTATGTATATTTCCTCATTCTATTTGTCAGTTTGAAATGCTGGCTGAACCACCTGTTAGGAGCTGGTGACATCAGAGGTTGAATAGTCAAAAAAAACACTTTTATGACAAGAAAACAGCCTTTGGTACATATAAATAACATTTCTTGATGATATATACATGCCTTTTGGATTTTTTAAATATCCCATTCAATTTCCACAACATCCATGAACATCCAGTTCAAATTTGATATAATCTTGATCAACCATCATATTAAACTTTGTTGTAACTCAGGCATATGTCTGTCTTGAGTTTTAGAGGCGTACACTCCTCCACTATTACCTGATTTACTGGGTTGTGGCAGTCATTAGGATATTTTTTTTATGTGTGAGGGACTTATCTTGTCTTTCACAAGTGTTCACACTGTATTCAGATGCATTTGAACTGCAGTTTGAAATGGATGTACCATTTCAGCAACTCTTTTAATTGCACCTCACATATTTTTGAAATAAAGTAATACAATAAATCAATTATACAGTGAGCTCTATTTGGGTGAAGTGAACCCATAAAAAATCAATACTAGTTTCTATAATGCCATTGTCATTTATGGAGTGTTACATGAGTGCAAATAGTCCTGGATTCTCCAAATTAATTGAGTCAATATGGGCCTCTTGTCACTGTTACCAAGTTTGTCTGGCCTTTCCAACCCAATCTGATCAATTTCAGAATACCCATCAGGTAGTGCATGACATCCAGGTTTTGTCCTCAGTGTGTCACGGGTCTTAATGAAGAGAAACCTGAGAACAGACCTCGCTCGCTTAATAGAGCACAACAGCTCAGATGTTTTTCTGTCCAATCACCATCAATGCTGGCCTGAGCCATCGTCAGAAGCCAGCCGATCAAGCATGGCGCACTGTGGCCACACCGACACAGATGTTGACCAAGCTCATTAAGTAAATGGGCCTATAATTGATTTCAGTCAATACCCTATCCTCAGCGAGGGTGTGCATCTACCGATCGGAAGCAGGCTCCAGGGGACCAGAGCTAACAGCTTGAATAAATGCAGTGTGTGGGGTTTCAGATAATGCCAGTCTTTGCAAATGCTTATGGGGATTAGTTTGACTTGAGTTTAGCTATTTAGGGAGCTAATGTTGATTCCCAGCAGAGGGTTACCTTCCAGATGAAAACCATCGATTAGATGTAAAAGACTGTAGCTGCTACAGCCTTTTACATCTACCAGGTTACTCTGTACTGTAGCCTGTGTCCCTCTATCTCTTTAGACATTTATTTTTCATTTTAATGACTCAAATATATAGGAAATATACAGTAGGTTGGTATTGTTAGTAAATAAATTTCCTCTGTCCTGCTCTGTTCCTTTTGCTCTCCAGAGCCCAGCAGATCTCCTTAGAGCACCGATGCATGCTTAATTAAGTCACATTATCAGCTGGCCTAATTGGCCATGATATTGTCAGGGCAGAGGCATACATCCTCTGGTAAAAATCCCTAGTTTGTACTTTTTCTCAGAGGAGCAAGCTAGCAAGTAGACACTCAGTGGTTACACAAGGTTTCAGTGGCCATCCAGATTTATTATTTTTTTTTACCCACTTGTGTACTGGCTGGAAAGTATCAATTTAATCCAGGTAGTCAGAAAGTGATCCACTCTCAGGAATTGCTAGGTGTGTGCTACCATTTTATAGCTACATTTGTGACAATGAGACATTGAAATTGTAACAAGTTGGGAGAAGGTTTAATTTAGTTCTCTCTGATTATATGGTCAAATGTTTAAATTACCACAGTGTAAATTAAGATTATAGGACGGAAGCTGTAATGCAAGCGAGGTTTATTGAAAATTGCCAAATTTAAAATGATAAAATATGTCTGTATTCAGCAAACACCATGGTATTACGGAACCTATACTGCACACTATGTTGTGAATGATGATGTAGTGTGTAGAGTTTAACTCTTCAATCTTGGTTCATGTTCAGTGAGACAGTTATTGAACATCTCTATTCTACAATATCTGTCCTTGACACTATGATATGTTGAGGTCAGGGAAAAGATCATGGTTGTCGTTAAACAAATCCAAGCTTGTTTTGTTAGATTCATTTGTTAGAAACACACTCTGGTCTCCTGTATGAAAGTTCTGAGCCACTTTGACAAGAGCCAGATTGTGATGGCTAAATGACTGTGTCAGAGCATCTTCAAAACAGCAGGTCTTGTTGGGTATTCCCAGTCTGCAGTGGTTAGAACCTACCAGAAGGAAGGACAGCTGGTGAACCAGCAACAGGGTCATGGGTGCCCAACACTCACTCACATTCATGGGGAGTGAAGGCTAGTCTGTCTGGTCTGATCTCCCAGAGGAGCGACTGTTGCACAAACTGCTAAAAAAGTTCATGCTGGCTCTGATAGAAAGGTCTCAGAGCACACAGTGCATCACAGCTTGCTGTGTATGAGGCTGTGTCACCACATACCAGTTAGAATGCCCAAGCTGACCTCCAGTGCAATCAGACACACAATAAGCATGTTAAGGTCAAAAGTGGAACATGGAGCAGTGGAAGATAGTGGCCTGGTGTTGACAAGGTGTTGACTTGGCCTTCAAATTCCTGAAGTCTCGAACTGATCAAACATTTGTGGGACTTGCTGGAACAAACCAGATCCATGGAGGCCCCACCCTGCAACTTACAGGACTTAAAGGATTTGCTGCTAAAGTCTTGGAGCCAGATATGAGGACACATTTAGAAGTTTTGCAGGCTGGTGCTAAAGGAAAAGCCAGGATCACCTAAATCTGATCTAACAGGGGTCCTACTCTGGGGACCATGAACATGCAGTGAGGATAACAAGAATGGGGCTATTAGTTTCTTTATTATATATAGAGACAGCTTAACATATGAGATGGCATGCACCAAAGGGCTGCAGTCTGGAATCGAACCAGGGCCATTGCAGAGGACCAATAGCCTCAGAACATGGGGCACATGCTTTTGTGTGCAAAACTGAAAATGTAAACTAATCATGACTCAAAAGCTGAGGTACTGACCAAGAAAGACAGAGATCCTCTGGGGAGCTGCAAAAACAACAGCGAATATCTCCACCTAATTTAGTGGATACCTTGTCATGGTCATGGTCATGATCAAGGTCCTGGACACATAGACAAACAGATCGACCAATAGTGTCATCATCAGATTTTGAAACTAGGAGAGCTAAAACACATCAGAGTCTATGTGTCGGGCCCTAGTCAACACCATCATATCACCACTATGAGTCCTTTTCCTTGTCTCCCCGTCCCTAACGCGAGGATGTCTGAACAGATCTTCAGAGAGTTGTACTGCACTTGTTCTGGGATGCACCTGACAGTTCTGTCTTCAGCCAATGTTTCCCCTTTGCGAGTTGAATCTGAAGTAGGAAACACTGTTACATTGTCAGATTCAAGCAGCTGTTATGGGTGGGCAGCATGTCACAATAAACAAACCCCTCCCTTCTCTATACATTACATGGTTCCTAGGGGACATTTGTGCAGGGCTCTGGCAGTAAACACGCTTCATTACAAGGTCTTTTATTTTCAGGCGGCAAAGACGCATTCAAATCAATTCCTGCTTGCCCTTTGATCTAGTGTGCCAAAGCTTGTATGCTGCACAAGCGCTGTACATTTTACAGAGGCGCTGGCGTAAGGCCCTTGAGAAATGAAGATGACTGTGTTACAGAGATGACAGCACAATACGCCTGTTATTATCAGTGGAGTCTCAGTTTGTGTTCTTGCAGGAACACAGAAATGCCCTTGCACTACTTTTTTGTGTAATCTCTCCTAAGAAGTCACAAGCAGTGTCTTTTACTTATTGAGGTAACCTTCCCAGAAAATTGAAGGGGAAAAAAGCAGAAGGATGAAAGACAAGGGGAAAAAAAGAAAGGAAATAGTAGAACTTCTAAAAATATTTTGGCTCTGTATCAGTTTGGAAACCTTACAGCCTTTACACAGTCTCTTGCTGCTTTTCTACAGCGGATTGTACCATATGAAAGACAGTTTCAGCTTTTCTTATGTCTTTTAAATGTAGTACTCATAGGAGATTCAAGACCACTAAAGTGGGTTACCTGCCAAAATCAGGTTAGGAGTCCCTGAAGTGAATGTACAGTAAGAGACAGAGAAGAGAAGAGAAAGGGAAAGGAGGGGAATCACAGAAAGAATTGGTAAAAAGAAAGTGTACTCTTAATGAAACTATGGCTGTAGTTGCACTTGCAGTGTAGAGGTGAACTTTTTTCTTTGAGAGGTCAATGGAATCAACCACACACCCTTTTTGTCTTTTGGCTGCTCCCATTAACACTAGGCCTTACCCAGCCTGGCATGGATCTGCATAAATTGGGTTTGTCCTCAGCTTTTTAAGCAGGATGTTTTCGCAGATGCAACCCTCTCTATTTATCCAGCCTTGGGACTGGCTTGTGCATCCTCAGCGAAGGAGCCAACTAGGGTTTACATCTTGCCCAAGCACACTTCAACATGTGGACAGGTCAAGGTGGGGTTCCAAGTGCTGAACCTGCGATCAGCAGGTGACCCACTCTGCCATCTGAGCTACAGCCGCCCTGTTAACAGTCACATTTTATTGTGAAGGTAAACACATTATCGATGTTTGAATGTACTTGCTGAAAATGTGAAAACACTGAGAACTATGCTGTGAGACCATTAAACTGTTATTCACAATTTCTGCATGTGGGATTTTTTGGGTGGACCGGAAACATGGCTCAGGGATGCACCAGAGCCATGGTCCCCCTATGATCAGTTACAAACATAACTTCAGTGACTCTCTCAGTCCAAATCAGCCCAGCAGTTCACTTCAACTCACTTCAGTTCCAACAACCCACACAGAAGAAAAAAAAAAACATACCACTCTATCATCGTCCTCTGGCTTTGGTGGCTCAAACATGCCTGGACATGCCCAATAAAGCTGCTAAACGGAGCATCCATGTTTCAGGTTGATTTTGGATCGAAGTAGTGTTTGACACTGAGATAGCCAAGCCGACACGCCCCCAGTATTTCAGAGCTGAGAAAACTGCTCATTTTTTCATGATTTTGAGACCTAATTTTATATATGTCTGTGGTGTGACAAACTCGGAACTCATATTTATTATTGCTTTACACAAACTTTAATAGCTTTCAAACAAACAAATCCAAAATAGTCAGACATGTTTGAAAACCCCTATCTACTTGGGGAGCCCTGAGAGAAATGTAGAATACAGACAAAGGGATAAGAAAGAATTGAGACGAAGGTTTTATTTTGAAATTCAAGTTGACTTTAAAGGTGGAAAAGAATCTCATCCACAAGCTTTTCCTGTCTTTGGTGATGTCACTCTCTGCAATCTCAGACCATCTGACAACGCTCAAGTGTCAGGCCAAACCATTCACCAGCCTCGGGATTGGATGAGCTGCCCGCCATCGGAGCAGAGAACCCAAATGCCACATCCATAATCTGCCTGCCAATTCTCATCAGACTCACCTCTGCTGCCACTGTAACTCCCTCCCCCTTTAATTTCCACATGACCAACACACACACACACACACACACACACACACACACACACACACACACACACACACACACACACATACACACACTCACAGGCTGACAGCTCTCTCACCCAGCATGACGTTGACGAGACGAGCTCAGACTGTGACCGTTCGTGGGAATTATAGAGCTCAAATGTTCTTGTCACTTCCTCTGCCTTCCCAGGTGAAGGCAGCAGGGATGGAGGTTAACTCTTCATTAGCCAGCTCACCTCTGTCCTCCATACTGTTGGATTATTAGGAATTTAGCTCTTTTGCACCACCTCTCCTGAGATGTAACTAAAAAGAGTATAAATAGAAGAAAACGCATGTCTAGAAGTCTCTTTTTTATGGTGAACATGGTTGCAGCTCTAAAATGCTAATGAGACAGTCACACAATGTGGAGTGTGAGCATACATTTATAGGGCACTGTGTGTGGCATCCTCATCTGAAAATTTAACACATTCATTTGCAACACTTTGTGATAGAATATATTCACAGAGCGTAAAGTGTGTGTAAAGTGGTGGAGACAGATGAAGGCTACAACCCTGAGTCCTGAAATTTAATTTCTCAAAAGCAACAGCATCATTCACTGTGGTGAGAATATTTTATGAGGTTTAAAACACAAATCTACGTCTTTTAGGAATGTCTTGAATCTAGTTTCATTTTCTGCATTCATGTGCAGGTTATCATCACTTACCCAGTCTCCCTAATCAGGATTATAGAAAACTAATTTAAGTTTGTTATGAAGAAAGACAATCTCTTAGCTGCAGAAGAGGATTTGGGCCACATATGAAAAATTTATTTGAATTCTGTGTTTCAAGTCTGAACTTTAAAGTCACAATTCTGAGATTAAAGTCAGAATTCTAAAGTCAGAATTCATTTGAGTTCTGAAATCAAAGTCTGAGAACAAAGTCAGTACTCAGAATTCCAACTTTATTCTGACTTTAAAGTCTGGCATCATGTCCTCACTGATGCATCTGACAGTCACACACTGGACGGTCTGTCCACACTGAATCTGTCATGTAATCAAACCATGTACCCATCAGCTCACGTAGGGGAGTACTTGCTATCATCCTTGCTATCTTATCTTTGTACATTTTAAAGAGAACACACATTTTATATTGTAATATTTAGATGTTTATGCTTTATTTATGTTTCTTTTTAAGAAATGATGTACAATACAGCTAAGAGCAAGTAGGTTGCTCCTTGCTGATCTCCCTGCAGCCAACTGGTACATTTTGTAGTTTTTTGTAGTTACATTTTCCTAATCACCTATTACCCACTACACGTGTGCTGGTGTCTGTATCTGCAGACCCTGCATCTCTATGCCTGTATTTCCTCATTTTTCTCATTGTTTTGCTGCTCAGGACAGTTCACTGACCCAAAACCTTGGTATTTGACATTCTGATGGCTTTATGAACAGCTCAGGCAAATCCTGACTCTACCTGAGGTGGTAACTGATTTTAACTTCATGAATCAACCATCTCGTAGTGTCCTCACAGCCAGTGAGGACCTTTCCATAGATAACAATGCAATCAACCTGATTTTGTCACTGCCGATGCTCATGTCCCATTTAGTTAGGAGATGAATCCCAACTTAAAGTCAGATTTTTTTCACGTGGCCCAAATCCTCCTCTGTACTTGGACATGTATACATGTAACCAGGTTTCTAACTACACCGCTGACCTCAGACAGCAACTGCCTTTTAAAGTTATGAGAAAATACTTTTATAAAATATGTTTTTGAGAAAGTGTAACTAGTACACTCACTGTTGAACCACTGGTTCCTGATTTGGGGTAGAGATCCCCACCTGAGCTATAAAATGAATCTGATGGGCTGCAATAAAATTAACGGGAAAGGAAAGCAGAAAAAGTTTGCTTTCACAAAGTTATGTTTACTTTATTGTTTTTCCAGTATCATCTTTATCTTCCACATCACTTCTCTGGCGTAATCACAGTGGCATTACATTTCTTTCAAAATGTATTTGACATGACCGATTAGTAGTAAATAAAGGTGACTTTCCAGAGACAGACAAGTATCACAAACTCTGATTCTGATTCTGATCAGTTCACATAGTGATGCATCCTTGTGTTCAAAATGGTCCAAAGATCCAAATAAAATTGAAACTGACCCAAAGTAGCATCTTAAGTCTTAATAAACTGGTTTTCACAGCTGAACACATTTCTTACAGTAACCTGGTTTCATGTTTGCGTGTAAACATATTTATATTCTTAATTTTAGCACAGTGATCTGTCTTCTGTTGTTGTCGTTGTTGTTGTTGTTGTTGTTGGTGTGTGTGTGTGTGTGTGTGTGTGCGTGTGTGTGTGTGTGTGCTGTGTATGCATGTATTTATGGTGTTTGGGATCACGTCATCACTGCTTGAGAAATACCAAGAATAAAATTAATTAAGGCAGGGCCACTGCCATGGGAAAACACTAAAGCTGCAATATATGAGCATGCTTGTTTTTCTGTGTGTGTGTGTGTGTGTGTGTGTGTGCGTGTGTGTGTGTGTGTGTGCGTGTGCGTGTGTGTGGCTGGCCGGCCGGCAGAGGCTGACCCCAGCCTGTGTGCTCCTGACAGCAGCATAATGAAGGTGTCTGCTGTTCAGTTAGCTGAGTCAGACTCTTTCTATGGGATCTCCAGGCGGGGTCGTGCGGACACAGCGAGCAGTCCATTTAACAGCGCTCTGACTCCAGCAGAGGGGGGTTATGGGCCACAGAGTTCTTCAGTCAGGGTCACAGGGCCATGTTAAAAGAACACTATAACATTTTGGGAAATAACTTGTTTTCTGTCTAACAGAGGAGAAGATCAATATCAGATTCTCCTTTGTGTGTCCTGTTTGAGTTTATGTTTAGTTTAGCCTAGCTTAGCATCAAGAGTGGATGCTGGGGGAAACTGCTAGCCTAGCTCCCTAAAAACAACAGCTCTAAAGCTTATTTATGTTACATTGTTTCTTGATCAACCAACCAATCCTCTTCACCCTCATCCTACCAATATGTCTAACATACAAGGACTACCAATTGTTACAAACAACCATCAAAGCACAATGTTAACTTATTTCTTTATTATAAAATAATTATTTATGCAATTAATGTCATCTGAAGAAAAGAACAATACATTTAGACTTTTCAATTTGAACATAATGTAAAATTTAATTGTGATTACATATGTTGTAGAACCACGATTTGGATCATGCTCTGCACAGGACATACTGACAGCTGACAGGAGGAGTGAGGAGAATGCACTTTCACTCTTAAATGTGTGTGATACTTTAAATTAGGACCCATGGCAAATATAAACTCAATCAATAGTTCCATCAGGTTGATGGGCAGAAAATTGTGGGTCCCCCAGGACTAGTTTTTCCAGATTGGTTTAATGTTTTCCAGTCCAATAATTGCTAAAAATCCATCCAAAATGATTAAAGCAAAAAAAAAAAACTTAAATATTATGTGTAATAAATAATAGCAACATTGTTGTACAATGCCCCTATTGTCTTAAAAATAAAGAAATAAACAACATAACAAAGATAATATGCTTTATCTAAATTGAGAATCATCTTCTTTCAGGAGATCGAATAAAATTGTTGCCATATTCAAGTTGTGCTGAGTGACTGGTTGTGTTTGCAAATTGCATATTTTTAATATAATGTATTTTTTAATGTATTTAAAAACCTGCTTAATTCATAGTAGAACCAGCACAGATTCTTTTTACCCCACTTAATGTAACCAAACACAGTGGAACAACAGGATCCCTGTACACTGGTATTTTTAAAATCAGGTTGTTGTCAGTCTTCTGCAGAGTCTTGATGACGAGCTGATCACTTGAATCACGTGTGCTGGAGCAGGGAAACATCTAAAACATGCAGGACAGTGGGCCCTAGGACCAGGGTTGGGGAACACTGCTTTATCTGACTGAGGTTGGTGATGGTTAAATCCATGGAGCTGTCCGTGGTGCTGAAGTAGCAGACACATCTGTAATTGCACCTTTTTTCCCTCAGTCCTGCTCTTCTGTCAGATCTATAATATTCTCTTAACTTCATAGCTACAGGAGGAAACCAAAAGAGTTGTCCACGACTCTAGTCGGGGTTGAACAAAACAACTTACCTATAGTTAAAGAACTGGTCTTCTCATCACTGGAGTGCTTCCATGAGGTCATTGCTCGTGTAAAAACTTAAAAAAATAACTTACTGGTCTTATCTGATGCTGAGTAATACTAATGCTACTACTACTGCTACAAGTACTACTACTACTAAGAAGAAGAAGAAGAAGAAGAAGAAGAAGAAGAAAATCGAAGAAGAATAGAAATGCAAAAGAAAAGAGAAATGCAACCCAAAGTGCTTTAAAACAAAGAAATGACATGCACCAAATGACAAAAAAATATATAGAATGAACATAAACAGAGGAATAAAATGCCATAAATAATGTAAAATAAGACAAATATAAAATCCACATGCAGAAACATGATCAAATGAGAATAGCATACATAGAATGCAGGGAGTGCGAAAAAAAAATTGTTATTCTGGAAGAGAATATGTAAAGAAACAAGTATGACAGGGCAACAAGTGACTCACACCCCACTTTTGTGCCCTGTAGGGAAAGAAAGGCTAGAGTGGAGTGGGTTGGAGACGACTCCTACAGTTCAGTTGTGGAATGCTCTTATATGATGTTGTCATTTTGAAGAAGCTGAGATATTGTATTGGCGGAAGAACTCATCTCTTCGTAAGAACATGGAAGAAATGGCTGAATATTGTAGGAATTAAGCGTGAAGATAATTTACTGAGATGAGGAACTGTTTCGTTCATGTACAGCTGTTTATTACTTCTGCATGGTGGGGACTAGATGAATGTTGAGTGTAATTTCCTGGACCTATTATGCAAATAATAATGGAAAACATACGATGCATCTTCACATGGATAAAAGTCACTGCTTTAATGCCAGTAAAACTAAGGTAAAAATAAGGACAATATAATACATAGAATGCACAACATTAGATGGAAAATAAAACCCACTGAGATGATAATAATAATAATAATAATAATAATAATAATAATAATAATAATAATAATAATAATAATAAAATTGAAGTTAAAAAATCAATATATATAAAGGCATAATATTGAGGAAAATACATTTAAAAAGAAATGCAACAGCACAACTACAAAACAACAAAAGAAAAACATGAAGCACTGAGATTATGCTTTCCTTCATCAAACAAAACTTTATAGAATGTTTCTTCAAAACATGAAGCCTTTTTCAATCAGATATTCTTTCAATATACCACCTCCACCCCCCCACTGGGCCAGAAAATAAATCGGAGCTGTTGCAATATGATTAATCAGAAAGAGACAGAAAAAAACAGATTTGGTCTTGACTGACAAATTGCATATTGCAATTGTCAGACCCAATATCATGCAGGCTTACACTATAAAACCTTCTGCTAAGCAATAAACTGTACTTTAAATAGTGAAAAGATCTGCAAAGTATCCGCAGACTGTAAACTTTGTGTTATTGCCTCTCAAAGCGCAGACATGTAAAGCATGTTGGAAAGATGACGGCTTGGAGGAGTGAAGGCTGGCAGATAAGCCTGAAGAACGGTCAAGGACAAGGATTTAAAGAATAATCCTCCGGCTCGGCTTTTTCACTTTGAGTCTATCCCCATCTTTGATGCCCACTGTTCATTTCTGTAGACTTCTAGCAGACGGTGCTCTTTTCTTTAGCTGTTAATGCTGCCCAAACAAACTGTCTGCAGACGTGAAATGATCACTTCTTTACTTCCAGACACTGTGATGGGGACAAATAAAGGAGGTTAAATGAATTTGTTGCATGCTATTAATATCAATACAGACCATATGAACAGAAACAAATGAAGTCATATACACGTCTGATTTAAAGGGACAGTTCATCCCCAAAATCAAATATACATATTTTCCCCCTGGCCTGCAGTGCTATTTAAGTGCCATTTATCCATTTTGATTTTTTTGGGTGAGAGTTGCAGAATTTTGGTGATGTTAGCTATAGAAATGTCTTGGGGGTGAACTGTCCCTTTAACAGTAGTAATGACGTCCTTGGCTGTTCCAGTCTTAAGACAGTTTGTGTGTGCAGTAATGCTGCACAGTGAGGATTTTCCTTTGTTTGTATTTATTTATTTATTTTTTTGCAGGACAACATACATGCTGTACAGCATGCTGTGTGTGTATACAGCAGGCATGTG
The DNA here is from genome assembly GCF_056507025.1 of Lutjanus erythropterus. Classification (NCBI taxonomy): domain Eukaryota; kingdom Metazoa; phylum Chordata; class Actinopteri; order Lutjaniformes; family Lutjanidae; genus Lutjanus; species Lutjanus erythropterus. The sequence goes on from NC_139318.1 coordinate 2,306,952, forward strand.
TGTTGTGCCTGGTTCAGGCGTGTGTGAGTATCTAGTGTGCATGTGTGAAGAAACAAAGTGACATTCACAAGACAGGACAAGACGTGCTAAAAGCCACAGCGTTCTCTGAAGGAGAGGATGTATGTATGACCAGTGGAAGTCCTGCTAGGGTGGATGCTAACGTTAGTGTCTCTCTGGATTCTTTCTGCTTCCTGTGTGAAATGTGATTTCAGAATGTGATTTTTTTTGTCTCAGCCTAATAGAAAAAGAGAGAAAAGACATGATAATTAGCATGAAGGACTATTTAACATGCAACACCACATATTGTATACATCCAGCAGGGACTCAGTGAATGTCACCCCCTGTCTTATGAACGTATAATCACTCTGAATCTTCATATATCCTCATTACAGCTAAACATTCAGCCCAGTGGGGCTGCAGAGGCTCGGGGTAGGTTGGTTTGTTAGGCAGAGTATCCAGGAGGAGCTGTTGGAACAGAGGGGGCAATACTATTGTTCCAATGTGTGTTTTCTTTAATGACAAATTAAGATGAAGTATCAGAGAATACCAGCTGTTGGAAATGTGTGTTGTGTTTGACCTTCTGCAGTTGTGTGCATGTTTTAGAATAGAACTGCTAATTATAAAGGACATGTCAGGGGCACTTACTTTCATTTCAAACCTATCCCACTGTGTCCTGATGGACCCTGGTCTCCTTATGTTAGATATGAACTTGGAGAGCCAGATATTATAACAGATAGGGCCAAGAAAATATCATACTATCATAATTCACATTTCTCATGTCACACTTATGTCAGAAAGAATAAAGTCCAGTATAAAGCTTTTTCATTATGTTAAAAAAAACTGTTTCACCTGTAATATGTCTGAAACATGGCCACATACAGCCTGATTTGTACAAAGAAGTAAAACAGTCAGAAAACAGGGTTCTCAGGGTTGAGGTTATGGTTTACAAAACAGATGATGAGCAGAATGAGACCTCTGTAGAAAAATAAGTGCAGTTTCAACAATATAAATCAGGACTAGCAGTGCTTTTTATTGGAAAACTGGAATCGACAGCTTTCACACTGCAAAGTCATCCAGTGAGCCGAATTGGATCTTTTAATGGACTGGTTGTAACCTGTGGGTCGTATATTTCACACCGCTGGTGTAGAGTAATGTTGTGCACTACTTTTGTGTAACTTTCACCAAACTAACTGCTGAAGTACGACTAGACATTATAAAATGAAAGAGAGTAAAGTTGTTTCATATTGGTATCCTCACAAATGCCCCGGTTTTGCAACACTTTTAGTAAAAAGATGTTTCAGTCATTCCCTGTCAGCCCTGCTGACTGCATTCAAGCTCATGTATCAGTGATTATTTGTGGTTCAAGTCTATTTTATTTCACCATACATGCATGAAGGTGAGGTTGATACCCAATAAAACGCCACTGAATAAATATATTTATCTACATTTTGCAGCAGAGTGTGCTACTCTCTGCTACAGTTTGCAATGTAGGTTAAACTATTGTAGCAAGAAGCGAGTGTCTACATTTCCCATTATGCCTATAGTGCTGAACTGAGTATTTTGCTTTTTTCTGTTCCAAATGCAAATGTTTTTTTTTGTTTGTTTGTTTTTGTTAGTGTTTGTTCAGAACATGGTGGTTTAATAGCTGTTTTTGACTACATCACACACACACTACTTCACATAGTAAATAATATTACCAAACTTATTAATTATATTACTTTGTTGCTGCTAAAAGTTAACATTACTGCAACACCTTACATTTGTTGCCCCCAACCCATACTGCATTTCATCTGACTGGTATGTTTTTAGATCTTGTTGCAGAAGTCTAGATGGATAAATAGCACTACAGGTAAGAGAAAAACAATATGTGTTTTTGATTTTGGGGTGAACTGTCTCTTTAATTAAAACTGGATAGCAGCCAGGTATGGTGTTGTGAATATTGATCTGGAAAGAACAACATGCAGCCTCATTAACTGAAGGGAGGCGGTGTGAAGAGACAGAGGCACTTTAATGCACCGCTGCAGCCAGATGAAAGAGGGGTGTATGAGTGGCGACACCCCTACTTAACCCCCCACTGAGCACTGGTACCCCCCGCTACTTCCAGCTTTACTAAATCACAGCGCTTTAAAGGCTTAACGTGAACTTGTGACCTGCTGGTTGTATTTAGATTTTTATTTTACTTTCATTTGACCTTTGCTTAAATGGCGCTGCGATGAAATTTTTTTTATTTTTTTTTCCAAGCCAGGACGGTGGCGTATGAAAGGTTACACATTAAACAGTAAAGAACAACACACACATTAATAATTTAAGATGATAAAAGCTGTACAAAATACATAAAGAAGCATAAGGGAGCCAGCGCTCTAACGAGCTGAGGCTATAAACATGGGGCACTCTGTGGCTAATAGCTCTGCAATCTGAGCTGTGAGGCGAGCCGCGGCCCCGTGTGCATCACTAAAACACAAGGACGCTTTACTGCCGCTTTACTGTGAGCATCCAATGCATACAGCAGGAAAATCATTCCCGAAATGTAAACACAGTGAATGATTACAAGATGTGTTCACATACATTTAGAACGCTCCAACGTCACACTCGTTCTCCAGTGGCTGTGAATCAGGGCAAAAAAAAAAATATAATAATAAAAAATGCATCCAACAAATACAATCATTTGTAAGAGGATGGTGTACAAACAGCAGCAGAATTCCAAAACACTGCTGCTGCTGAGGAGAGTGAGTGGGTGAATGAGATGAGAACAGATGAAACTATTAATCCTCATGGGGACATCAGATCATCACAGCTAGTGAAGGAAGAGACTGAGAAAACACAGAAATGGAATACATATATTAAACAGTAGAACAGGAAAAATATAAATGCTTTTAAGTAGAGTTGAAGGAATTATTGGTGATGTATGACTGTGATATATGTGCCTGTATGTGGCTTCAGAGGTTATAATTTGAATTTGAAATTTACAGCCTATATGATCAAAATCACACTCAGCCCTTGTTTGTACTTAGACCTTCACTGTGTGTCTTTGCTCATGCAGCATATATCTCAGTGTTATCATTTCACACTGTTCATACTGTATAACAGCATATGCCTTACATTCATATCTATTTTGATTTGATTTAATTTAGTTTACTTCGCACATTTCAATGTGCGTTCGTGAGAGGTAGTGCACTCAAACACCCAAGGCCTTATCTTACGCTGATCTAAAGTAAAGCACGAGGGCAATGGATTTCATTTATTCAACTCTACCTTTGCCGTCTTGCACCAGGGGCGCAGAGGCATCCTGTCCTGTTCCGCCCCTTGCACCTATCAGCTACGCCTAAGTGCCTTGATTAATTCATGGGTGAGTTTCAGGCCAAACATGCAATAAACTGATCAGAAAGTCAGCTCTCGTCACCTTTAAGAAGCAGGGACGCCAGGAGCGCAAGCATTGGCAGCATGACCAAGGAAACAAAGAGAAAAGATTTTCTCCTGGTGGTAATAACGGCACGGTGCCTCCAAAACAGCTTCATGTGTAGTTTATTTTACATCAACAATGTGATGCAGATACACAAATGGTTTTACATTGACAGACCTTGAAATTTTTATAATTTAAACATGGCATTTGCTATTTGACTTCGACCAGGTTTTATCCTGTCTAAAATGCAAGTGGTGTTGACTACAGTGCTCCATGCGTGATTCCAAACACACCAGACCACACCACACTTCATTTGATTTTCACTTTTAGACCTCTCACCCATGGCCACCCATAGACTTACTGCAAGTTCATTTACTATCTCACAGACATGGCAAAAATGACAACTGCACTGGTGTGAGATAGCAACACCACCCATGCCACCTGTGCCATCTGCTTTGCACAAAGTGTATGATAGGGCCCCTACATTCTTAAACTATGGTAGAAGGTCCACTGGTGATACTCAAGCTGCCACTAGTACCACAACAAGAATCTCCTGAAATAAAAAAAAAAATGAAATAATGAGTAAAATAATGTAATAAAATGAATTAATTTACAAGCATAATCAAAATACTGCAAAATTTCAAATGAAAATATTTGAACTATGAGACCACTAAAATGTCATTTAAAATAAGTTTTGTCTTTCCTGATATATATTTATGTCTATCAACATGCTACATAGTCACAGTTATGCACATATCATGAGCATATATCATCCATGATGAGTGACAAGCTAAACTTGTGGTGTGTGAGAGCTGTGTGGAAGTGCCAGTTTTATTGCTAACCCTTTGCACAGTGTGACTGTGGCTGACAACAATAAAAAATCGTCTTATGAGGATTAAACCTGCTTCCTGAGTGAACTGTCTGTCGCTGAATAGGCTAGATCTACACTACTGTATTTTAATGACAGTCATAACGGTTCCACTTTGAGTGCCCAATATTTTGTAAAAAGTTTGAGAGACACTGATCAACACAAAATACTTCTGCACATTCCATGACTGAAAAAGAAGCAGGAAGAAGAAATCTTTTATTTTAGCTCTGACCTTTCATAAAAATAACATAACATAAATAAGGATACCCTTTTTCCTTTTCACACATCACATAAAAATTCAACAATACTCAAATACAGTCACTTATAAAATCCAGTCATACTCAAAACACCATCAATTACAGTCATCTTAACATAAATATTACACATTGGTTGATATATGAATAATATGTGAGCAACATTTCAAGTCACTGTCTGGAGAATTCCACAGTTTCACTCCAAATACTGAAATACATATCTGTTTTACTGTTGTGCAGACATTCACCTTATTTACAAGTCTTTGCTCTTGTCTGTTTCACATACAAAGAATTAGTGTGGCTGTGTCTTTGTGGTGACAAAGACAGACTGGCTGGCAGATGTGCTCCAAAGTTGGGCAGTTAATTTTAAAAATCATCCCACATTTGTCTTTCACTTTCCCAAGGTGCTAAGCTGTTTACACTCAATTTTACAGTAAGTCCTTGTAAATAATGACATTCTCTTAAAATGCTGTAATCGTGTTATCTTTCTCCCAGATTGCATTGCACTTTATAGAATAAGTCTCTATGACATTCATACAGCAGAGTACTGTTCAGATTTCTCTGTAAATATACAACGATTTACAGTGCAGACATAATGGCTTTGTTTGAAATTTAAATGGCTCCCTGACATTTTTGCACATTCCATTCCATTTTATAGTTTAACAGTTTAATTATATAGCGTAATGAATTATTGTAAATTAAGTATTAACATTAGGACCTCCAGCATTCTTGTGCTCCCCTAAAGTGCCACGACGGTCATATGTAATTCGGTTGATTGTGCTCAGAAGCACACCAAGAAGGCAATTTTTTTATGAGCATACCAGAAATGACAATAAATAAACAAAATTTCACAGCATAGAGCAGGATCAGCAAACTGTTCAGTGTCTCCACAGCTCCCAATGAAGTGGACAATTTCTTAAAATGCACTCTACAATAATAAATAACGTATAACTTTTAGTCTAATATGTTGTTGGCTATATGTTTTTCCATAAAATATTGCAGAATACAAGAGATTAACACACTTTTATTGATGCTGCTGCTCCACTTCTCTCTGCAACATTTCACTGAGCAACACACACAGACACACACTTATACACACTTAGAGGCTTGTAGTTTGTTTTGGGGTTTTTTTTAGCGTTAATGCTTTCAGACTTCTGTATCTCAAAATTGGAGACAAACTTGGAAATAATTTATTTTAATTTTAATTTATCTATCCACCAGAATCAGTTAAAAAAAAAAAAAATGTTGGTCAAGTCAAGATCAGTTATGCTTTTTCATTCAGTGCAACTGTTGCCTGTGATTTTTCTGACATAAGCCTGGCAGGAGCTACTGCTCACAGTTCACTTATTGGTGTGTCGTGTACGTGTTGAGCTGAGTTGCTGTCGAATGGATTTTCTTCAGGCTGAAATCTCAAAAAACTGAGGGCAAACCCAGCCTGTCAGCTTTGAGCTGGCTCTGTGGGGTCATGAGGTAGACGGGGGTGAAGGCTGGCCTTGAAAGCGGCCGGCCGAATGTCGGCCTGCTTGTCTTGTAATAGATGTAGCGTCCGTGTTCTGCCTCATCCATCCCCAGCCGCCCTCTGCCGGCACCTCCTGCCCCCGGCCTGAAACCCTGTCAGACATGGCTGCTGCTCAAACACTCTTCACTCTTTCACTGGATCTTTATTTTTTCTCACTCTGTCAGTGCACCCTCCGCTCTTTCTTTTTCCTTCTAACTCTCTTTTCAGTCCATTTATCTCATTAAGGTCTGGCTATCTCCAGTGGCGTTGAAAATGAAGTGTTAATCTCTCTTCTCATCAATCTCTCCAGCCCAGAAGTGCCCGAGTCTCTCCCTGCATCGCAAAATGATGACTGGCACTTTTACTTGTTTGGAGAAATAAGTGTGGGGGCTAAATTGAATTTTAATGGATCGCGCATACCCCCAGTGAAAGGTGCAATCCATTACTGAATGATTGTAATGTTATTTGTTGCCAGTGTTGATTTATGGTACGTATAGTGCGGAGGGCCAAAGGTGGGCACGTTGGGGAAGGAAGCTGCGTGGAGTGTTGATGGGGTTTTAACTACGGCACAGTGGAGAGGAGAGAGGAGCTTCGCTCCATATTAGCTGTTTATTCACCTCCTTCTGAAGGCTTCAGGAGGCTGAAGGGTGCAGAGCTGGGTCACATGTACTTACTGTTTCTTATTACATCATCTGGAGCTTCCAGGAGGAGTGTGATTGGCTGTTCTCCTCACTGAATCTGGCAGGTCATCGTTTATGAGAGTGTAAATCACAACATGTTGCTGTTGAGGCTCTTGTGGTCTATTGGCCAATGAATGGACATGATGTCATTTTAGATGTTGGTGCTCCAATGCTGAGAAATGCACTGTTTTCTTTATGTTTTTTTCTTTATTTTATTTTATTCTATTTTGTTTTGTTATATTGTTTGCGTTTTGTTCCATTTTATTTTGTTTAGTTTAGTATAGTTTTGTTCAATTTAGTTGAGTTACATTGAGTTGAGTTTAGTTAGGTTAGTTAGGCTGCATTTTGTTTTGATTTCTTTGTTCTGGTTTGTTGTTTTTATTTTATTTCATTTTATTTACTTTAGTTTAATTTAGTTTGGTTTGGTTTGATTTTGTTTTGTTTCTTGTTTTGTTTTGCTAAGTTGAGCTGAGTTTAGTTTAATCTGGTTTAGTCTAGTTTTTTTTTTCATTTTGTTTTGTTTTCTAATGTTTTCTTTGTTTTGTTTAATTTTGCTGTATTTTATTTTGTTTTGATTTGTTGTCTTTGTTGCAAGCACATATTCCTGCTAGATTTCTTTGCTCTACTGTTTACCAATCAGACAGATGGAGAATAACATCAGGAGCTGTAAAATCATTTCTCATAATAAAAACTGTGTTTTGGCATCTGGTAAAGCTTCAAACTCATGAATTAATCACGCAGACTGGTCTTGCTGGATAGTTCCTCATCTCACCAGAACCTGAAACAACAGACCCACATCAGTACAGTGCTGTCTTTGGTCTGACCACCCAGTAAGACTTCAGATACGTCCCACAAATGCCACACTTCTGTCCCTCAAATGGACACAGTAAAGACACAAGCATCTTCTGTTTTCATTAGGTTTGAAAACTATAAAAACTGCCAACGTTACTTCAAAGTTGCAGTAGGTTTGGAACATTTCCTTCCTCCTCAAAGCTTTCTCCAGCAGTGCTCTGTGATGTTCATGGCTGACCTTACAGTTTCTCCTGGTGTAGCTCTGGGAGAGCAGCTAACCGTGTTATCCTGAGAGTCTTCCTCAGATGGAGGCTGACACTCAGTTTAGCTAATCTGGCACCAGCAGCTGGTGTGCCGGGGGAAAAACAAATCAATTAGAAATCTCTGCTAGCACACAAACTTTGTTACTGGAGTCTCTGGTGTGTTAACCAGCTGGTGGATCCTATTGTCTTTGCATCTTAACCCAGCTCAGGTTAGCCATCGTGTAAGTCATTTCCTCTCCGAGGATCCGCCATCTGCTGGTGATAAAACATTCAGTCTGCGGAGGCGAGGCGCTCTGGGAAGGAGTTAGCCAGATTGTCTAGACGGTAATATGTTCCATGCAGTCATTTTCATCACATATATGCAGACGCCCGTCCACAGAGATGCTGCCTGCTACTCAAGGAAGTTTAGTCTCTGAGGTACGAGCACTTCAACTATTTTTTTTTCTTTCAATTTCTGCTTTGTGATTGAATGCCAGCAGAACTCCCAAACTGAGTGAAATGCCTGAGGAGCTGAAGCTGTTAGTCAGTATCTTTAAATCACTCCTTAAAAGACATTTTTATGCACTTGCTGTTGCCTTTTCCCACTTTTAATTCTTTTTTCATTCCATCATTTTTATATTCCATATTTCTCCTCTCCTTTTTTTCCTTCCCACACAGTGCTAATCTCTGATTTCATTTGATTTCATTTTATCTTATATTTTAATGGAGTTTTAAGACCATTTAAAACCTTTGGCAGAAATGCCACAAATCTTCAGGAAAGAGAAACACTCATCTGCATAACAACTGAATAAGATTCCCTCATCCCATAACGAGCATCTTTTTTAAAGCATGAATGTCACAAGATACAAGGGCTTTGTCAGAAATCATTTATTCATTCACTCTCACTATACAAGGAAAAAGCAAACAAACAAACGAAAAAGATTAATTTTGTATATTCCATCCAATATATAGCTTTTTTTCCCTTATAGAAAATTGTATGAGACTTTGATGAAGGTAAACCATAATGTGTAGAAAAAAACAAAACACTTGGTTAAAGGGATAGTTTGGATTATGTGAAGTGTGGCTGTGTGAAGCACTTATAGTCAGTGTGATGCAGCAGGAGTACTGGTGTAGGAAGTTAAACGATGTCCTGCTGTGGACAGGGTCAGCAGGAAAATATTTTAGACGTCTAAAAAACAAAATCAGTGTACGCTATTACACTCACTGCTTATGTTACTGCCAGATGGCCTTTTCTGATGGGGAAGTTGTAAAATGCTAAATATCACTGTCTCTCACTCAACCAGGCTACACTCACAAGAACAGTAATTTTACCCTGCAGAACACAGAAGTTGCTGGTCCACCACTGCCTTGACTGGTTAGTTTGTGTTACTCTGTGACTTTAGTGAATAACTGAATAATTCTTGTGTTCTGTGAGATAAAATTGCTGATTTTGTTAATGGAGTCTGGTAGAATAGAATAGAAATAGGACATTTCAGAACTTGTTGATATTAAAATCAAAATAGATAAGAATTCTAAAAAAAAAAAAAAAAAACTGGACAGTAACCTGTGATGTTGGCAGGTGGTGTCATTAAAAGGAAGGCAGGAGTTTTGTACAGAGAATGAAGTGAATCACTTTCTTGCTGTCAAAATCCAGCTGAGATGCAACATCTGTTTCATTGTATACAGTGAATCCACACATTATATTCTGTGACACTGATCTATAGTCTTGATTATGCATGCTTATTTTTCTAAGTGTGACATTTATTTTTTGTTGGGTTAAAAGAATCTTCAACATTATTAGGACCTTTCAAGATACAAGAAGGCCCTGTGGGGGGTCCATCAATTCTTCTGTTGTACTTGGCATTTGGAACACAATAATAAAGTACAGTGTATGCACTGCAAAAACAGCCTTATTAGAAAGAAGCCACTAAATATGATTAAATTATCTTGTTTTAAGCAAAATAAATACATAATTGTATTAACCTATATTTACTTGTTTAAGAAATACTTAAAATCAGTGATATAATCTCTTCATTGAGCTGATTATAAGAGTATCTATCTTAGATTAAGATTTACAGTTAGCAAAAAAAGCTTATAGTAAGAAACATTTTCTTAAAACTGAATATTTTGGTTTCTTGATTGAGCTGATTTTAAGAATCTATACCTTAAACTGAGATTAATATGCAGCAAAAAAGAGCTTAGAATAAGACACAACTTTTTCAAAAAGCATGATGAAAACAAGTGACTTCATCTTCATCTTAAATTAAGGCACCAGAAGCATCTTATTTTTAGCATTTTTCATTAAAACAATGAGGAAAAAATTATCTCCTATGAAAAATACTGACAACATTGAGTCCATCATTCAGGGAGGGAGTGAATGTGTGAGCAGCAGAGAGAAATAAACTCTGACTCAAACTGAAACTTAGTCGCTGGTTATATAGTTTTCTGGAAGTAATAACAGTTTCATATTTTCATATCTGATAATGACGGTGCTGCAGGATGTGTCTGCATTACTGAACCAAATGTATCGCTGCTGTGTGACTCATTAGTTTGTATTTAGATCTGAAAATGTCCTCAGAAACAGCTATGAGTCCTGCTGTCTGTCAGGTATTCTTCAAATGGCTCAAATGATTAAATCATAACGTGTTAACAAGCTGCAGTTTGTCTTCGGCACGGCTGTTTGTGTTTTGCTGTATGTGTGTTGTGTAGACCAGACCACAGATGACACACAGTCTGATGCACTCACACTCATTGACATTAAAATTAAAAGATATTCAGTAGATTAAATCAAACTTTAATTGGTGTAATTTCATGGGATTTTTAAATTTAAGAGTGGTGGAAATGGTCTCACTCTTATGAGAAAAACATTGTTGTGTCTCTGCTGTGATATTATGCAGACCATTGTTGTAGCTTGTTATTGGTTAAATGTAGCTCAATATTAGCAGTAATATCTTATTAAGACAAAGTTAGATCTATTTTCTTAAAATGAGATTACTTTTCTAATTCAAAATGTGCTTGACAAGCAGAGGTGGCAAAAGTCCACACATTCTTTACTCAAGTAGAAGTACAGATGTGTGAAAAAAAAAAAGACTAGTAAAAGTAGAGGTAGTGATTCAACTTTTTTACTCAAGTAAAAGTGAAAAAGTTCAGGCTCTGTACTCAAAGTAAAAAAGTAAAAATCTTTCTGTCCGTCCTTTACATTGTTTTTCATCTTGTTTTGTCTTTTAGGTCTTTTTTCGTCCAAACCTGAAAACTACAGTAACAAAGTATTTGTACTTAGTTACTTCCCACCTCTGCTTAGACAAAAATAAGACTTATGTCCCAGAAACAAGGCTTTTTTCTTAACTTTCATGAAATTCCCTTTTTTTTTTTTTTTTTTTTTTTTTTTTTGCTGTGTGGTGAAAGGTGGCTATTTCTGAACACAGTCAAGGAGGTGACGTGACAGTGATGACACTCAGGATGGACTGACCATGTGACGGAACATATTTCTTTCGCTTCATAGAACCTTTCTCTGAGGCCCCCTAATTAATCTCGAGCAAACTTTACACACAGTTAGCTGTATTGGAACTTCCAGCAGAACTGTGCCACTTGTGAGCGTTTGGCTGTGACGGAGAGATGGCCATCTTTCCTGAGCTCCTCGCTGTCAGCCAATCCAAACCTCCCATGAACTGTTTGCAAGTGGCTCTGGAGTGCATCGCACCACAGTTGGACATGCAGAATAGCATCTCCATCTGGACAAATTGGCAATTTCCAAATGGAAATATGTCAGGCAGCATCTCAGCTGCTGGTGCAGGACTGTCACCAAAATCTACAACTTGTCCTTAACACGCACAAGAATATTCATAAATATTTCAACATTTTCGAAAACAGAAATGAGGATATTTTGTCTGAACAGCTGTATGCTTGGATAACCTTTATGGTACTTGATTTTTTATATTATTTATGACTTTTATGGCCGTGGATGTTATGCTGAATTTTTCTTATTCATAATATCAAGAACACTAAGGTATGAAATCTTTTCAGTCTTTTTCAGCACTTGAAGCTCAGGCAGAGCTTTTCTTCTCTCTAACCAGGGACTCTTTAAAGTGTTTTTGTTCCTGCACAAGAGGTTGACTGTTACATTACCAGCCAATATCAGTCAGCTCACACATGTAGCCCACTCTATGTGCAGTAGGGCGAGTGTGTTTTTGAGGGCGTGCGTTTTGGATGGAGGTACATCAGGCGCTGTAGGCGATGCTTGTGTTTTCCCCAGAGAGTGTTCGCGAGGAACCAAAAATCAATGCGGGCAGCTTACGGGCCATTTGAAGGGCCTGACTCCCTGCTCTCATTCATCACCTAACAATCTGCCACCTTACTCGAGAACAAATCCTCACAGGGACCTCTCACAACAGCTATGGTGTCCTGGGTCTCTCTCTCTCCGTGTGTGTGTGTGTGTGTGTGTTTGCTTGCGTGTGTGGTACTGTAGACGTGTGGGTTTTATTGGTCGATCTCACTGCTCCATAACTCCCAACTCCTTTTAGTGTGTCAGTGTGTGTGGGAAAGACAAATCAGTCATACAACAAGCTTTTCACACACACTCTTTACCACTCAGTATTAACCCTTAAATGGCCAAGCGCATATATATGTTTTTGGAAATTAATTAGTTGTTATTTTCTAATGTATCTGGGCTAAAATAACAAAAATCCATGTATTCTTTCTAAATTTAACTTTTAGTTTACAGTTTACACTCTACATCCTGACATACAGTACATCACCCATTTAAGGTATAAATTTAACATTTTCACCTTTTGCTGAATAGTCTAAAACATTTTATAAGCGATCAATTTGCAAATTTCTTCTATGTTGCATAAAAAGTTTTAAAAAGTGAAAAAAAGAACAACAATTATATAATATATTATATAACATATGTTAATAATATACATGTATGAATGCTTGAAACAAATCTGATCTTTAATTGAATAATGACATTAACATTTATTAACATCTTATTCTTGTTTTTATGTGACCATACAGAAACTGAGCAACAGGAAAAAGTTTCATTTTGACCAGAGACTGTGCAAAAACATGTGCTGCGTTAATCAATAATACACATTTAAGAATAAAATAAAGAGAAATCAACATTTCACACATGATTCCCACATGTCAGTGTGTGTGACTGACAAATCAGTCATATAACATACTTTTCTCACACACAGACACAAACTTATAATTAATACTTAATGGTATTAATGGTATTAATACTTAAATGGATCAACACATATAACATTTTGGAAAATTATTTTTTTGCTATTTTCTGCTGTATCTAGACTAAAATAACAGAATGATGTGTTTTTTTGAAAATGTGTCCTTTAGTTTCCAATTTAGACGTTGTATCTTCAGAGATTCACTGTGCATTTAGGGTATAAATTTAACATTTTCATGTTTGTTTGTTTTTTTTAAGTAATTCATGTGGCAACTTTTAAAACATTTTATAAACAGTTAATTAGCTGCTTTCTTTTATTTTTTGCATAAAACATTTTTAAAAAGTCTAAAAGTTTACAAGTTGACATTTATAAAAAAAATCTCTTATTCCTGTTTTTCCACAGTCATCTTCCCAGTGGTGCTCCTACAATATCCTGTAAGCAACAGAAACTGAACAAATTATAAAAAGTTCACCATTAATATTTTTACCATTAACCATGCAAAATGTATACACTACTACTGTGTACAATCATTCAGTAATAAAATATGAGTAAAATAAAGAGTATTCAATATTTCATACATTTATATTACTGATTATCAGGTTCAAAACACAAGTATATCAAGTATATCAGAATCAGAATCAGAAAGATATTTATTGTCATTATAGGCACAATGAAATTATGAATAACTTCTCTCTGTGCATCAGAAAAATAAAGGCATATAAAAATATAAAACATAAATAAAAGCAGACAAACAGCAGTAATAGCAGCTTTAAAATAACAAATAAAATCATCCTTAAAAAAATTCTGTCTCAAACAAAATCCCCCCAAAATATAACACACATGAGAAGGATACAGAAACCATTTAAAGGCTAAGTGTTAGCAGGTGAGTCACAGGACAACAGGTCATCTTGTTCATCACTGTCATATTATTTATGATACTTTTAGTACCTCAGGATATTCTTTTTTGGGTCTTTAAATTTTTAAGTAAAGTTACTTTGACTATGATTCCTTTTTTTTTTCTTTTACATAATCCTGTCAATATTTTTGAGTCAAACACCCCGATGGATTCTCTCTGAAGTAACAGAATAGTTTCTGTAGGCAGCCAGACTCTGTTTTTTCAGAGTGGTTATTGATAATGTTCAGCAGGATATTCCTGTACTGTCCATGTGTGGCAACTAAAATATAGTGAAAGCAAAACATCACACAAAAGCACTGACACCCTGTAGCTTTCAAAGATGGCTGATAAAAGCCAAGTTTATTCAGTAATAATGATGAGAGAAAACTTTCTTTGGAAACTTATATGTCATGCTGTGAACAAATATCAAATTTCAAACAAAAATGCATAGAGAGGTTGATCTGTGTTCCTTTATTACTGTAGTACTGTGAAACATCACACCTAACCAAACAGTTTGGTTGGCTAAATCAAAATGAAACTGAAGAAGTTCTCAGATTTATGACTCACAGGTCTGCATCTGATATTTTATTTCAGGTCAGAGCTCCAGGAAGACTTGCGATAACAAAATAACATTTAATCAACTCATGTATAACTTTTAAGCTACATGCATTCAAGTTCAAGACAGCCAAAATTCATCAACACCCAGTTGAAGAAAAGGTGATTTAGGAGCTCGACGGCAACAACACACAACATTGTCCAGCAGTTAAAGTCGCCATGACAATGAAATAAGCCACACTAAGACCACATCCATCTGTGGACAAAAACATTGTGAATGATCTCCAGTTACACTGTATATTCAACATCACTAACAAAGTCATTTTAAATAATAATAATAATAATAATAATAATAATAATAATAATAATAATAATAATAATAATAATACGGATTGTATTCCTAACACTAGATCTGGGCTGACTCTGAAATGACTTAGTGTTCAGTCTGCATCTGGACCCTGGACTGTAGTTTGACAAACTCCGCTCTCCAGACGTGCTTCAGTTTCAATTTTCACTTTTCAATTCAATGAGCTTTATTGGCATAAAAAAGACAGTGCTCATATTGCCAAAGCAAACAAATATTAGCAATAGTGATAGTAAATAAAGAATAAAACATTAGTTATAAATAACTGATGACAGCATAACAACAATAAATGTGTACCTATTTGTAAAACAAATTAAGCAAACAAATAAACAACAACAGTCTATTTAAGCACAATAATAAAAAAGAAATCTGTGTTTAATACTAGTGTTTGATTTGGTGGTGTTTCAGTGGATGTCCCTCAGGTTGAAGCCATATATTTAGCTGCAAGCTTTAGTAGATGTTTGAGTTCTGGTTGTGCTTCAAACTGTTAATATTTGTGTAAAGTTTTGGGAGAGTAAAAATTCTGATTTCTGTATATTTGTCACAGTGTATGTTCTGTGTGCATTGTGAATACATCCTGTCCTCCATGGGCAGACTGTGTCTGTCTGCTGTCCTTCTATATACCTTCACAAAGGGCAGGGGTGAAAAGGGCCAAATAGCCACTGTGTGACTATTCTCACCTGGGTGTAAAGAGACACTCTGCAATTTGAAATTCAATCAGTTGCAGTGAATGTTTTCAAAATGGGTTAAAATGATGAATGAAAACATCCATAAAAACATCTCCAGTCAGCACGATCCACACGTCTCTGCCAATGATCCATCCAGTCCATCCAGTATGATCAAAACAACCACAGATTAGCAGAATGGATAAAAAAGACAGTTTCTGTTTGCAGCCTGCACAATGAGCTGCTTCTGAAAAATGATAACTGTGTCATGAATATCATGCTAGTCCCTGCTGCTCCCACAATAACTCTAATAAATAAGTCTGCAGTACGGACTTGAATTTACAATAACTTGTGCAATAACTCACCATGCAATATATTCAAAACTGTTATTACGCTGTTTTAAATGATTACACCTTGATGCACATTTTTGTACATAATTCTTACATCCATTCTCATATTTCTATTCATCTTATATTTTCTACATATTGCAGTTTTATGTTTTATATAGCTGTTATATATTGTAGCTAAGGCACATGCACTTTAACACACTTTTTATTGTATAGATTTTGTTATTATTGTTATTTTTATATGATCCCTTTTTTATATTGTAGAGGATTGTATATATTTTTCATAGTACTTATTTTCTGTTCATATAATTCTCTCTATATTTTTTTATTTTTCCAGGTCTCATAATTTACCAAATAATATATTTGAAATTTCTTTACAATGATCCACAAATTACCTCCAAATTGCCCCCAAATTTGTGATAACTAGCAAGTACAGTTTTCATGCCTTGAGTAGTAATTACCAAGTAACATAGTTGGACTTACCCATAGATTACCTCCAGATTTCATGCTTTAGTATGTGATTATTTGCATGTACCATTTTCATGTAGCTGATCCTGGGGACCCATTTTTTTAAAATCACAAACCATTGTGACCCAAGTTCCTGCTTAAGTGAACATTGCTGACTGTTTTTCCGCATCACCCTATATTATCTTGACACTTTATGGTAAACATATACACATGTAGAAACTTTAGAAATGAGAAATAAACTAAAATAAATTAAGTTAACAGGATTAACAGGCCATCTCACTGTTTTTATTTCTACTTTTTAAGAAAACAACATAACACATTGTAGTCTGCTTCATAAATGCAACAACATAAGTGCATTTAAACAGAATTAACTTTTTACTCAGTAAAAAAAATAGACACATTTAAATGTTTATAAAAGATGTACTGCAGATAAATCTTAAATTTGCTAAATTTCCTTTGTAGTCTTTTATTTATTTGGGGACTAAAATAAAAATCCCCTGACCAGTGGCAGATGAAGGTGGTCATGGGCCCCCAGGTTACTCCTTGTGTTGGGTCCCTCCTTACTCATCATGTTTTACCAGAAAGACCCAGTCTCTGGGAATGACTGAAGCACAGTATCTGACACTGAAACTTTTTGAAGAAGGATGGGGAAAAATAGTTTATTAACAAAAAGGTTTATCTTCTCTGTCCATCATTATATAACCAGATTTTAGTTTCCAATTAATTTCTGAATATGAAAATGGCTTTAGTGTCATTTGTAATTCTAATTAATGATTGGACTTGTAGTTTCTCTTCCTTTAATGATGATAAACTCTTCTGCAACATGGACAGAGTTTAGCAGCCTGCGCTCTCATCACTTTTCAGCTGAGTTGAGTGACGAGGTAATCCTCCAAAAAACTCAGCGAGGTTGAAAACACAACAAGGGATGATGGTATTACTTTAGAAAAGTTGAAAACTTGTCACCGGGGATCCGCGGGCTGAGAATGGCGGCCGGGGGAGGAGGCACAGTGGTAATAGGCAGGAAGGCTTAAGGATCTCTTATCCTGGGCCTTAGCAGTCACACAGAGTACAAGCAGGGGGTCAACGGATCTACTTCAGCTGCTGATATGCTGCTGAGCTCAAGCTGGGATAGGCTGTGTGTGTGTGTGTATGTGTGTGTGTGTGTAACTGGTTGGGGAGTGAAGGCTTTGCATGCTTAGTTACTTCACAGTATAACAACTACAGTGATACAGATAAAATGGAGAACAGGGGGAATAAAGGGTTGGGTGATCATAGACTGGGGAGAGCCTATAAAGACTCCAACGCTGGTGCAGCGGTCCAAGGATACTGGTGTGTGTGTGTGTGTGTGTGTGTGTGTGTGTGTGTGTGTGTGTGTGTGTGTGTGTCTGCTTGTGTGTGTGTGCAAGGGGCGAGGAGGTGGGGGTTGGGTTTGTAGGAAGAGGGAGTGAAACGGAGCGGAAGATATATATCGACAGGAAGAGGAGGACGGCTGGAAACTAAACCAACTCTCTATTAAGATCACTTGCACAATCAATGGGACCACACACACACTAACACACATACAAACACACACACACCAGCATGGCTTGTGTAGGAGATGCCCACACCTGCTGTGGCTTCAGAAAAATATATGACAATAGCCGGCCCACACATTTTTTGCATGCTGTGAATATTGTTGCAAACACAAAACAAACACTGAACAATAAACATGATTGTGTCCAAGTAGACGCCCACATACAGGATTTGTTCACTCTTATTTCAGACCAGCAGCAGCCATGTTGAAAAAAGAAATGTTGGCCACTTTACAGTCTACAAACAGTTGATCGAATACAAGTTTATTGTAGCATAAGTCAGTGATCAATATCTGACTGATCTACAATAATTACAACAAGAGACGGGACTTTTTTCTTTTTTGAACCGTTTGATGGGTGTTTGTAAATGCACATTGTTTTCTTTTGCATGTAGCCCACTTTTATTTTTTTTTATTTACTTAAATAATAAATAAGGTCACATTTCAAATTCCAGGTCCCATAATTTACCAAGTGATATATTTGAAATTTCTTAGAAATGACCCAAATATTCCCTCCAAATTACCTCCAAATTTCTTCTTCTTACTGAAAATCTGTACTCAAGTACAAGTACTGTTACATTGCTAAAATAAGTTTAAAAAGTGAAGTAAGGGGTGCTCAGTAAACTATTTGGAGTGTTACTTTTAAGCATTGATGTGATTACTGCTGTGACAATTGATTAAATATCCATGAATACATTTGAAATTGGTTAAATTCTTAATGGTCATTAATCAATAATGTTTGTTATTAATTGTACTCAGTACTTAATTATGATTTTAAAAGTAGCTAAGTAGATTACATCTTGCAATGCATTTGTAAGTACAAGTAAGTACAGACTTGAAAATCTACTCTTGTAAGTACAAATACCCAAAAAACTATTTAATTACAGTAATATGAGTATTTGTAACTCACCGCTGTTACTTCCACCCCTGGCAATCGCCAGGTGGAAGGATCGCCATTGCTAAGAAATTCAGATACTTTACTTGGTAATTACTGCCTATTTACCATTAAATTATAAGACATGGAAATTGAAATGTTACCATAAATAATAAAGTAGTATAAAGTATTAAATAAAGTATTTTTTCATGATGGAGTGTGGAGGATGAATTTGACAGCCTGAGGATAGAGGTACAATATCTCTGTGAGGCCTTAAAGAACATTGTATGGAAGGTATATATTATATTTGTATGTAGCCACTCCGTTGTGTGTGATTGGTACTTTAGTAGGACTTAACCTTTTAAATTTAAAAAATAAACAACAGCTGTAAGATTCTGTAATGTTAACAATTAAAGTAGATATGAGAAATGGTACATTAAAGTGTGCATACCACCTCTGCATAAGTCAGTGCCCTGCACATAACTGAGTGGGCAAAAAATAGCATAATGAAAAATAAAACCCACCGAATGATAATAAAGTTAAAGACAGAGAACATAGAATGCATACAAATGTGCAGCAGTGCATAACAGAGGCTGATCAAGTATTTAGTGAGCCGGCTCCCATGATGTCTACAGGCAGTGTGTTCCAGTTTGCATGAACACAAATATTTCTTTTTCCTTATCTTCTCACTATACTAATTGTCCTTTAGTCGCAGTGGTAGCAGTCATGATGTGCATCTAACCTTCAACACTTCTGCGTTTACACATAGATTCCCATGAATGTATCTTTATCTGTCTCTCAGGCAGGTTTGGAGTCTGTAGTGAGTTCACACTGACAAAGTGTCAAAATTAAGTCTAGTCTATTTGGAGGAGGGCTAAATGGAGGATCGATGGAGTGATGAGACAGCTCTAGAAAGATTGAAAAATACATAATATCTTCTTTGTGTTTGTGAGGATAAATTGACAATGACAATCTAAAGTTGCAGTTTGATCATCATTTGTATTAGTCAAAAACTATCACCATGTTCAGTTCTTTTCTTTTCCTTCCTCTCTTAAAGTTTTATCATGCAGTTAATAGTTCAGTGAATTCATAAGCTGATAAACATACCCTCTAACTGCTCTGAAACATAAACTCAAGATGTGACAAATGCTGGACATTCTTCCTACAAGCAAACCAAACATTCTTAATCCACATCTCATAATTATGTTTTAGCATCTTGTAATTATGAGAAAATGAGATCTGCATCTCAGACTTATGAAAAACTATTTAGTAAATAAGAAACCGTTCTCTGATAACTCAGAGATATAATCTGTTGTAATTACAAGAAAAAAAGGAATATTTCAATTATCAATATTAAGAGATCAGTCCGCATTGTTTAGACTGTACTGTGTTGCTATGGAAACACCTGGGATCAAATTCGTTTGCACAACTGATGTTGACAACTATTCATAATGTTCACACTGTATGGGAGCCTGTGGACAGTCTGCTGTGTGTGATGGCTTATGACTGTTGTTATCATGTAGTGTGACAGTTTATAGCAAGTCCTATAAAACATTATGCATAATTTATTGTAAGTACTGTAAATATTGATAACACATTAATTATTATACTGCAGGTACAGGCTCACATTGTCTACATTCATAATATTGTGAAATCATTTTGTTGTTGTTGTGTGTGTGTGTGTGTGTGTGTGTGTGTGTGTGTGTGTGTGTGTGTGTCTGGTCACATTCTTGTCATTAGAATGCAAACAGTACACTGTACAACAGAAATGTTACATTACTCCACAGGTTCCAGATGATCTGATTAGATTAGATGCATCTTGCTGCATAAATTTTCATCGTGATGAGAAAAAGTAATTTTCTTCAAATTAATAAAAGTTCTTATTGCTTTTACAGAGCTGATAGGATGTTAAATATAGAGATTAGACTTCATGTCAAACATTGACTGCATATTGCTTTAAGACACAGACTGCATACACCATGTATAATATATATTAATTGATTCATCCAAATACCATAACTGATTATGGAAAAATAGAGGTGGTGTATTAATTAGAATTTTCTAGAACACACTAGAACATAATGGACATAAAAAAAACTGCTGTTAGTGCATCAGTTTCATGTCATTTATTCTTTACTCGTTTAGTGTTAGATATTAAGATCAGAGTATATTGAGTGATTGAAAAGGCAGATGCATAATGCTTACATTCTCACGGACTTACTTTACTTAACTTTACATTTACCTTTACATACACATACACTTTATTTGCCCTCTATGGTTCACATTATGATGCCAGTTGGTAAAAATATTTTTGTAATGTTTTTTTTTTTTTTTTTTGTCATAAACTAGACCAAGTAAACATAATAAAAAAAAGAGTTATTGCTTAAAAGGTATAGTAGTATAAATGTTAAATACACAATACTAAAAATGTCATGGTGGGAATCTAATCCATTACTTCAAGGCAACAATTACATTTTAACAGTTTTCCATTACTTAATTATAAAATAAAGCACATTAAACAATTAAAAATTAAACTTTACTCATCTATTAATGTGACTTCAATTTCTTTGATTATAAAATGACACAAAAGACTTTATACTGTGAGGAAGACCACAATCAAAGGATTCATCATGACCTCCAGAAAGTCATGTGACAAATGGTTTCCTGCCTTTCTTTTTAATGTATTGCACCGTCATTTAGGTGACTGTAAAGGGCTGAAAATGGGAATGTTACTGAGAGCAAATACTGTACCACTGAGTGTTAAAACCAAAAAATAAATTAATTAATATTAGCTCTGTTCCATAATTTAACCCCAGCAACAGAAATGGTTCTCCTTTGAATCCCCTTTTTTAAAGTTTTTTTGTGCTTAACTTTCAAACATCTCTCAAATCATTTACACACCAAATCATTGAGTTTCATAGCATTGACTTTTTTCAAACAGTTGATTAGTGTGATCATGTTAACCACACATAATATATATGGCTTGTTTCTGAAGACAAACTATTGAATGTTGTCGTTTTAAAGGTCGAGTGTTGGTGAGCAATGAATTATATGCAAGCCTGTATAATTTAATGTATTCCTAGATCTAAACACAATTGCTATTGACTTTGTTTGTTTGTTTGTTTGTTTGTGTTCTCTGCTAGGCTTAGATCAAGTAATTGCTTCCGTGAGTGTGTGCATGAGTGTGTGAGTGGGTGCATGATCACTAAGCTTGTCTGGAGCTAATTGCAAATACTGCTGAACCGATTAGCTTAATATTTTTGGGCACGTTCATGACTGTATACTGACAGACTTTTGTGATTCATAATTCTTTAAAATAATAATAATAATAATAATCATAATAATAATAACATTTTTATGATTTTTCTGCCTTTATGTTTTTAATGACTGGAGGCATTATGTTTTCATGTCATCCCTTTCAACATGATTTCTCAAGAACAGCTTGAGGAAATTTCTTCAAACTTGACACAAATGTTCATTTGTTTTCAAAGATGAACAGATTAGATTTTGCTGTTGAAGAGTCAAAGGTCAAGGTCACAGTGACCTCACTAAAAACATTTTTGGTTATAACTTAAGATTTAAAGTGCTAATTTTGATAAAAGGACACACAAATGTCTAATAGGCAGTTGTAGTGAGATTGCAGTAGGTGCTTCACCATCTGTTGCCTGGCAGGGATTGGGATACTCTACTGAGTAAACTGATCTGCACAGATATTTACATCTGGTTTTAAAAGTCTTAAAATTTTAAAAAATGTCACATCAACAGAACCTCTGTGAATTTGTTTTAATGGACCATTGACAGCGTTGTAAAGGAAGCTTCATGTTGTGGTTGGGTAACAAAAATCTGAAGTGATTTAATGAAACTGCTGCCAAAACTTTCTCGAGTCAGGGATTTTTAAAGACATGCCATAAACTGATATTTATGCTGTGTTTATATGTAGACAGATAGATTGGGCTGATGGTGAGATGTTTATGTGCTCAGTGAGGATTTACTGCACAGCTTTCTAAGCTTTCTTTTAATATGCAACGTTGATATAATGTCAGTAGTGACATACAGGAACTGATAGACAGAATACACTCCTCTGTGACATCTGTGCACACCTGGCTGCAGGGTTGATGTGTGGTTGATAATGTGTGTACATCTGGGATCATAATTATTATGCTCAAATGCACTCTTTCATTATTAATGCATTTGTTAGTTAAAAAGATGAGACACGATGGTTACTGCATTAGAAGGCACTTAAGTCCATGTATGCACATGAACTAAAAACATTCATGTCTGCTTTCCCAACAAACCCCCAGAGCTGTGAACATGAGGCAAATTAAGAGGAGGTGACAGTCACAGTGTGAAAAATCTGGAAGGCATTGCAGCGACTGTGGTCCGTCACAGTGTTTTTATCTGCTACACACTCCAAATGGAATGGTGTGAGCCTTGTTCTGGTAAACTTGACCATGTTTTTTTACTTGAGATCAGCCTCTAAAAATTCAGAATCTCCAGCTCTGAAGACAGTTTCTAGTCCGTGATTGAGTTGGTTTCTGCATCTGCATGCACACACTTGGACACCTGCTAGTTGTCAGTGTTTTAAAAATGTCTATTGTGATTAGCAATGGTCAGTAAAATGTCTTTAAAAAAATGAAATATTAAGTATTTGCAGTTGCAGGAAAAAAAAGGTATGGGAGTTGTAGTTTTAAAGGTCTTCAGTGAAGTGTACAGAGTTTATAGCTGCTGAAATCAGTTGAAGTGCTGAAGCATCTGAAACTTCTTTTTCTTGTTAAAGCCAAGCACCTCTTGAATCATCCGTTTATATGTAAACAGAGCTAAAATGTCTGAGCTATGAAAGCAATTGAAATGTCAGCTGCATTTAAGTGATGACAGCAGCTGGACTGTCATTTGAATGGAGAAATTAAAGTGGTCAAATCTCCTGTTTCAACAGATGTATCATGTAGTAGGCATGTCCTCTGTTGCTGTTGTGAGTCCACAGATAGACCATGTTGGGAAGTGCTGGAGACAGTAAAAGTGTGTGCTGATTGGGCTCTCAAGACAACCCTTTGAAGGTCTTGATCTCATCTGGGATTCGACTGTATTTTTACTCTGTATTGTCCCAGTCTCAGACAAAGGACTTGGGATATTCAGAAAATAAAAAAAATAAAAAACACACTGATTCATTCTCAGCCTTCAACTGAGCTTTTCATCGGAGGATTGTAGATTTGATTTCAATACCAGCCAAGACCACAGCTGAGGGGGTGTCACTAAACCGCCTGTGCATTGTCTGATTTATTTGTTAACATCATTACTCTGACTGGATGTAAAACTTCCTGCTTCACATGCAACCAATAACTACACTCATCTCTAATTTTGAATTTTTGTCACTGAGCTGTCACAGCTCCTCTTCCACTCCACTCCTCTTCCACTCCAGTGAATGCAGGAGACAGGAGATATTTTCAAGATAGATACAACATACAAGATACAGTACACATGTATCACAAAGTCTGCCACAATAGGATTTAGATTCAATTAAGTTCAGGGCTCTGTGATTGATATCAGACACCATCATGTGTCTCTCAACTCACAAAAAGCATCAAAATTATTTTAGGACTGAACTCTGTGATAACAGACATTCCATGGGAATTTCAAAATAAAAGAGGATCTTAAAGATGATGATATATATTGATATTTTCAGTTTGCATCAATAATATTGGATCAGTATATGGCTCCAGATTGATGTATTGTTACACGTCTAGTTGGCATGTCGGTAATGGCAACAGGTTAAACATCAGTTGAGGAGTAACAGATGGAAACATTTAACTTATCAGTTGAAGTGCTGGAGACAGCTGAGTGTGCCCACTGAGGAAATGGGGGAGTGAATAAACTAAGATGTAATACGCCAGAATTATCCATTAAATTCCGTGTTATTTCACCTTAAAGGGTTAAAATATCAGCAGCCTTTACAGTGAGAGAGATCCGCATGCTGAAATTAGCCTAGCAAGTCTATTTCCCTATATTGCCTGTGAAACCTAATAAAGGACATTCTGTGTAATTCTGGATTTCAGTCGGCGTGTCCTTATGAGCTGGATGATGAAATAATATTGAAATTCTATATGTGGAAGCTTTTCATTAGATTTGGCTTTTCACAAATTGACTAGATTGTTATGACCCATTTCCAAAACTTCTCCTTGCGCCTGCCTCCTTTCTGTCACCTCATGAAGAGCGCTCTCTGAAATTCACTGCCAGTGTCACTTCACTTTTCGAAAAACAATACGGTCTGATAATTGATTTTCATTCTGTTTATGGGACCATTAATTCTTCTCGATTTTTTTTTTTTTTTTTCTGGTCTGCAGCTCCACAGACTGTCTCTCTCTCTCTCTCTCTCTCTGACACACACACACACACACACACACACACACAGACACACACACACACACACACACACACACACACACACACACACACACACACACACACACACAGAAGTACACACAAAGTAAATCTCAGTTAAATCTCAGTTAGAATTAAATGCTCCCTCTTTTGCCCAGGGGACTTTCATTATCTTTTATTTATAAGCAGCAAAAGAAAAGGAAAGAACAACAACAATAATAATAATAGTGGAACAATCCAGGAACAGCACAGCCGAGGAGGATTTGAACAAAGCAAGGTCAAAGGGATTTAGGGCCATGAAAATGAAATGTTTTTATTTCCACAATCCGGATCAGTGCTGTTTGTCTCGGCGTGTAAAACCCCCCATCACACTGACATGCGCGCACACACACACACACACACACACACACACACACACACACACACACACACACACACACACACATACACACACACACACACACACGTGCATATATTCACCAACAGTCACTTGCGATGCATTGAAGCACACAATGGTAAAGCAGGGATAGCATACAGATCAGGGCTTTGTGGTGGACGGTGATGTTTTTGCAGTGAAGCTTTTGTACCAAATTTGAATATTAAAGACGTATGATTCAAGTACAGTATTTGACAGTCAGCATGCCAAAAAATGATTCATATGAAAGACATGTAAATCCACTAAAATGTGACGTTTATTTTATAAGTCACAGCACGCTAAAAATCTTTCACAAATTCTAGCATTAAAAACTCCACAGCTTCACAGCTACCCTCCTCAAATATTCTATCACTGTATTTGAAATCCAAAGTAAAAATGTAATATTCCTATAAGTTTTCTGTTCTCATAAGAAAAAGTAACATAATTTATTCCTTAACACAAACTATTTCCCTGATAAGTGACTGAGTACCTTACTTGTACTTTAGCAGGAAGTAGTACGGTGCTGTTAACGGGAGAATTTACCGCTTGTCATGAGGATGTCCAGGCAGTTTTGATGGTAAATGTGGTCAGTTGAAGCAAAAATACCTCAGTGATGCTAAATTGACCAAAGAGTTCTCCTGCTGTAAAAGTCCTCTAGCATCCAGTGATGTCAGAGTGATACAACTGGTTTATTTGAAGTATGGTCAATTTTATTCATATCTATATGTGTATTGATATCTCACTCATTCATCAGAATTGGGACAAAGGTGTTTGATTTTCCCTCTTAAATTACATTATAAATTATATTATTGAAGATCGAACTCTTGGCTAAAATCATGTAATGGGCCAGCCTCTTCATGATCACATTTTTTATTAAATTACGGATTTTCATTTCACAGCATAGCCATAGTAAGCAGCCATTTTATTTTTTAAAGTAGCCAAAATCTACTGCAGGAGGTCTAAAAAGTTCTAATGCATGATTGTACTTCCTTTTTAAAAGGTACGTTCATAGGTATAAAACTTGGGCAGCAATATGATGAGATTACCCCTGTCTTTTTAAAACCAGGAAGTGAGACAGGGATCCTTAGGGTAGAGCTAAATCTATTTATACCTGATTAAATCTTGTTTTTGTAGAAATCTGATGGAGTTAAAGGAAATCAGGGACACAACTTTAAAGAGACAACATTTTCATCAAACTGATTTAAAACAAAGATGATTATAATATCACATTTTTATATCAGTAGGTATTAAGATATGTTTTGATCAAAGTAGTAGCCATAGGGTGGGAATACACAAAAACATTGGTATAGCAATTCTGAGGAATTTATTGCTTCAGTTGACTACATTTACCATCTACACTGTCTTGATGTTCAACAAAATTGTGATTATTCGCTAAAGCACTCCAAGAGTTCTCTGTGAGTTCAGGGTGGATTGTTGGGTCAAATTTTGTCATATTTTAACCATGACAACCATCGTCTAATAACTCTAAGCAGTTTTGTGTTGAATCCTAATCTTACAGAGGGCACTTATAATATTATTATTATGCTTTGCCAATATGAGCAGGAGGACATCATTTTGGAGGCCAATATCATATTTAATCATGTTTAATTATCATGTTTACCTCAGTGGTTTTGTTTAGATTCCCAGGGAGGAGCAGTCAGTATAGCAGAGTAGGACTTTTCACTCTGCAACAGCAGCACCAGTGGAAATGAAACTTCCAACGCCTGGTTAAATTAATGGCTGCTTTGAGAAAATGTTTTCCAAAATGAATCTACACCAATAAAACTAAAGTGCATCCCACCGAGCCACCCGACAATGAAGTGGTTTCACCCAGCTGTCTGAAGGTGCTGTTGGTTGCTAATGCTTTAATGGCTTCCTGAGTTTTGTGCTGGAGCTGGCCACTGCTAATTAGGGTTGTCAACAATTTATAAGCAGGATGAGACTGTATGTAACCACAATCTTATTGATTTTCCAAAGGGTCAAAATATTTCGCATCAAATCAGGATCCGGCACTGTTTAAGGACAGGGATCCTGTGGGTCAAAGACATGGACGGAGATGTGACCTGCAGTGGAGCTTGTTAGCAGATGGTGAAGCCACCTGGCTGCAGAATTGACTGTACATAAAACACACACACAGCAGTCGAGCGTTTTTCTTTTCTGTCATCTGTTTGAAAAAGCAGTTTCATTGTCAGAGTTAAACACTACCTGCTTTCACATAACTTTGCCAAGGAGGAAAGTGTGTCTTTCTCAAATCATCCTGTTTTTACCGCCTCTGTCAGCAGTCAAATGACATCAATCGCCAGCTGACATCGCCTTCCTGAGGCGTCGCCACGAGCGGCTTAAATCAAAAGGAGAAAAGAGTAGAAAGTCAGTTTGAAATAGGAAACTGTCAGGAGCTGTTCAGTAATCGTTGACTCAGTGGTATTAATCAACCTCCCACAGACACACAGCAGATTAAGCTCCTGTCTTTCTATACAGTGAACCAAAGAGATCCAGTCATTCAGACCTGCTTTGCTCAAGGACACTGTGGCAGGATGTGTTGTTTTGAAATGTCCCACTGCCCTGTCCTGTAAAACCAACAGTTTTACAAAGGTTAGGTTAATTTTTTAAGGTCAGAGATGAAATGTTTTGTTAGTTGAGGTAAATGTGTGAACTCCATCCTGCAGCTGAAGTATAAAGGAGAGAAAATGAGCTGAATAAAATGGATCTGTGGAAAAGTCAGTACAGGCTGAGGTCACAGCAGTGCAAAGTGGTACTAAAAGCCTTTAATTTCTGCTATACGCAATCTGCTTTTCACTCTGTTTTTTCTTTCAACCTTATATCCACCACATCACTTATTTTAACTCAGACTATGACCTTTTCCTGAACCTGACAAGGTAGTTTTGGTGCTTAAACTTAAAGCGATGGTGTGATGTTGTGAACGTGCAAGTGAACGGCATTCGGTTGTTTTTTCCATTTGAAAACTGGTCACCATTCACTTCAGTTGTTTGGGAGATTCTGCAACACTGTTTTTCTGAAGAGTTTTATGGTCTGAAAAACTAAACCTGACCTTCAGTCAGCATGAGGGTGAGTAGATAATTTGGGGTGAACTATCCCTTTAAGGTTAGCCATTGTGTAATGAGATGTTGCATACATTTCATGATTTTACTATGGTGGAAAATGCATGTGTTGTAAACATTGAGGGGGATGTGTTACTTGCGCTTGTTTGTATGCACCTATTGTTCTATGTGTCAGCTCCTGCAGCTTAATTAAAAGTTCCACGCAAATTGTTAAGGTGAAACTTTGTGAACATTTTCCTAATTAATTTAGTTTTATACATACGCACAGACTCCTGCTGTTATTATTAGCTGATAGCATGAACCACAGTTGATGAAATATAGCAGGAACAAGAAGAAGGCATGTGTGTATAAAGTACTAGAGGCCACACATAAAACTAACACATATAAAAGTTGGTTTCTTGTTTGGCCGAGCGTCTCCTCTGCGTTCACATTTTTCAGCTGCTCATGTCAGGCCTGTGGCTCACAGGACTGCTGCTTTTTAAATCGGCTCTAATGGAATAAAACCCATGGAGGCCGGCAGGTGTCAAGGGTAAAATGTTTCATCATTCTCCAGCACAAATTAGCAGTTTGTACCTTCAGTGTAATCAATCCTGTGCACAAGCTACTTAATTCTTCCCTCAAATTAATAATTCACGACCCGGAATTACTAAATCATGGCCTGAAATTACTGAATTCATTTCCTCAAATGAATATCGTTATCACATTCATTTCATTCATTTAGATGCTTCACTGGTGCTCATTCAGCAGTCTTTGTATGTTGTTTACTGGCAAGTTTTGGTTGAATCTTATTTATTTTTTTCTCAGTATTCAGTCTATATTTACACACATTTTGGATGTTCACTACATGTCTTAATTTTGCATGTCGTACTGTGTTATTTTCAGAACAAGTTAAGCAACTTGGATAGTGTTCGTAATATAACTGACACTCAACACTTTACTCTATGATGAAGGGTAAATTGAAATTTTAAACACCAATTATTTTGTGTCATCAATGTGGAGTGGTGGATCTGCACAAAGTGTGGGCAATATGGCCCTAAAATATTTTTTGGATGACAATATTCTTGACCAAATGACAAAATTCCTATAAATAATTTTGTTTCAGAACCACTGTTGAGCAACTGAACAGCTTTTGAGCTCTCCTTGTGAGATTTTTGGCACTCCTAGTACTCAGTCAGGTGTTTCTGCCTCGGAGGGTTCACACCTGAAGATCAGGCTCCTGAACTGATATACTGATAGATTGTTTCAGTTTTCCAGCTGGTCTGGTTTGTGTTCACAAAGGCAAACCTCAAACCTAAACACCCAGAAATTGTAAGTAAGTAATTGTAACTTAAGTTGTGGTGGAAATTGGTCAGGCAGTCTGTGAGTAAAAAGACACCAAACCCCTAATTTCTGGATATTGTTCATCATGGAGCACTATCAGGTTCTGCTCATGCTGGTGTTGCTCTCCTTTTTATACATATTACCATGGTTTATTTTACATCTGATCCAGGCTAGGTTCTACAAGGGTGCAAAAGCATGCATTGCACTCTCAGTTGAATATTTTGCACCCTCAGTTGAAATATGAATAATAAATGCCAAGTGCAAAGTGGTAGGTCACACATCCACATCTGTTGTCCGTGTACGTCTCCATTTGGAGCATGTTCAAGGCACACAAACTGGGCATCTCCATGTGCAACTTATGTTTTGGCTCATGTATATGAAGCAGTGCAACGTGGGAGGAGGGCTGGACAAAGGTGAATATCAGTGGTTGCTGTGATTATTGAATTAATTAGTTTCTCAGTCACTAACATCACTGGTGTCGTAGTTCTGAAACAGCTGTGTGACTTAAACATATGTACAATTTCTCATCAGGTAGTTATAATAAAATGAGAAATAGAAATTGAAAATAAGAAATTAGTAATTAATGTTACCCAGCAGTTTTTGCAATGTTTTTTAGGATAAAACAAGTTACTTTTGCTAAAAGTGGTTGGAGAAGTGGTTATGATGACCCCAGTAAGACATCTTCAGAAGAAAAGCAATACGTAGTCTGATGTGTGTTGGGGTTCTGTACGGTTATACTGTATCAGCCCGGTGCTGTTTTCAGGTGATTTAATGAAGGTAAACAGTGAGCGGTCATGCATGTTGCCAGTGTGCATAGATACTAGTGCATCCCCACTAATTTTAAATGCAATCTCAGTCATTTTGTCCTGAACTGGGCCTGATCTGATCTTTTGTAACCACACCAAGTCATTCCCCTTTCTGGAACTAATTCCTCCACCATGGGGCCTGTAGCAATGTTTCGCTTTCAGCTCAGTTGTTACTGTGATCAATGGTATGGCGTCATTATTTCAGCATGTCAGAATATTGCCATTATTCACAATATGATTTTTTTTATCATAAAAAAAATATATGTAATGATTATTGTGAACAGCACAGTATGGCAGACCCCTAATCTGCACTGTAGAAAGTCATGTTAAATTATAGTAATCACTGTATGCACTGTATCCATGGACATACAGGCTGTGGATTACTGTATATGCTGAAGAAAATAGCTAACTCTATGAGTCTGTGTCATTATAAAGAGCAGATGAATGCCCTTTTGCATAATGTTTAAGGGCAATTATAAATGCTTATCCTTTGGTGGACTAGACTAAACTATTATTCTGAGAATTGTTTGGATTATATGGTTAAATATGTTGTGTTTTGTTTGACTACTATTAAAATCTACTTATGAAACATTTTCTATGATGTAATTATTCCATGGAAGGAATTAAATTAATGTTTGTTTTAAAACAGAAACCGAAAATGAAATCGAACTCCATCCAGATAAGCACTTTGGAACCATTTCAGAAATAATCTCCATCTGTACTAACACACCTGAAAACACATATCACATAACCATTCATAAACACTGAGCATGCGTGTGCTGGTGTAAACAGCAAGCAGTCACATTCCAGGATAACTGGATGATAATGATGAGGCAGGGAAACATGACTGGTCTTCACATACAATACAGATAATACTATTTTTTATTAAAACTCTGTCACAGATGTTTTTCTACGTAGTAATTGTATTTACAATATCCGTTTGAGTCTAAAGACAGTGGATGAACACAATAGCCAAAGCTGGCAGCTAACATCAGGCTAGCTAAAGGTAGTAGCTAACATAAAGTAGTAAACTTTCAAACATTAGTGCATCAAATTGAGTTCATTATTATGCAGATGCATTTAGGCTTTTCCCAAGTCTTCCCTCATCATTTGTTAGCTCTGTTGTGTCATGGTGTCCATACTGCAGATATCAGTGGCTCAAAATTGGCATGTTTGCCAATATTGTTTGTGAAAGTATTGGTTTCTGCCTGTCCAGACTAAATGCAACCCTGGAGTTTTAAAACTAGCACACGGCCAGCATCATTTCCAAAAGTCTGAGTTTTAGGTGTCTAAAATGACAGGGCAATTGTGGACATTATGTGGAAACGTTGCAAAACTTGTGTTTCTTAAAATGAAAATGTAGCCATGCGGATGTAGCCTGAATAGCAGCTTTGTGCTCTTCTCTATGTGGTCGTGATTTGAAGCAGAAGAGCAGAATATCAGCTGAAGCTGAGACTTAGTCTGAACTACATCACTTGACGAGCTCTGACACTGTGCTGCCTTTATCTCAAGTTAGTTTTTTCACCTTAAAGAGGAGCTGTGGACAAACAGTTTGGAGTGGAGAGCCTAGAGCCACAAACAGGCTGGCTTCTGTCAGTCAGAGCAACACATCTACTCCGAGGATGATTGTTCAACTTAAAGCGCCTCCAACTCTTCCCACGCAGCCGTTTATCACAAACTTTTCCAACAAAACTCATCCCACACTCATTTGCAGTGTGTTGTGTCGAGGTGAGAGGCAATGAGAGGGAAGCGTACGGCAGCGTGGGTGCAGCTCCTCAGCAGCTCCTCAGCAGCCATGAATTCATCTAGTGTGGAAAGCAGCGTGCGTTCATAATAGCCTGACTGCTGGGGATGGGAGATATCTCTGCTGCAGTTTGTCTTTTATTTACAGAGGCTTCACATTCAGCTGCAATATCACACAACCACTACTGTCTTTGTTTTTAAACTGTCAATTTTTTACAAATATCAGTCCCTCAGTACAGATTTGAATTCAGATTAGGGGAGAGAGGCATGAGATGAACCGCCCCCTGAATCTCAGTGATGATAAAAAAAACAAAACAAAACAAAAAAACAAAACAAAACAATGTTTGAGTAATCAGACAGTACAGAGTACAGAGATAGAGTCCAGAGCTCTCCTGCAGGCAACCAAGGGTTGAGTTTTAGGACATCATGGAAAACTGAACACTGAAAAATAGGTACAATAAGAGATTGTGAGTTAAAACATTTGGTCGACTCTGTTCGGCAACTTTATTCGTCAGGCTGGAGGCTGAGTTTGTACTGAACTGCTTTGTTGGGCGATGTGTAATTATTGTATGTGCATTTGATTTTACAGTTGGAGATGAGGTCAGATTACCAGGGACCAACAGTTCACTTAAGGGTAATTTTGGCATTTCTAACCTTGGGCCCATGGACCCGTAAATGATTAATTGCTGGTGCAAAAAGGAATTGGTCCAGTAGATAGCCTTAGCTGGACACCTGCAGCTGCGATCACACAAAAAAACAATCCCTCCTCCCTCTCCTGTGTCTCCTCTTCATTTGCTCAAAAGAGGCTGTGCTGAAAACAGCGACAGAAGTGACATTGTACTGTGTCACACCACTAAACTTTCATGATGTGCAAATGTAGAATAAGTTTTGGGTTTTATAAGAAAGATGAGAAGCCCTGCTGCAAATCATTAATGTAAAACATGTCTGACAACAGAGTACAGAGCCATGAGTCTGACCCACAGAGACGTCATGTCTCTGTGAGAGCAGGTAACACAGAGCATCACTGTTCCTCCACACTGATCCAAACCACAGCACTCTTTATATGAAGCAGAGCAACAGATCATCTTACTGCAGAAATACTGACATTTATTTATTTTAATAAACAGTTTTAAAGTTTGTTCACAAATTCTTATTTAGTCTACAGTATCTCATTTACACATGAGACTCATAATAAGATGTTAACATCACTGTAATGTCTCCTTCTCTCTGTCTCTACTGTTACTATATTTAGTAAAACTATGAGGATTTCTTTTTGCAACTAATAGCACTCTACAAATGTACCATTAATTGAATCAAAATGTAAAGATTCATTCATTTCATTGTGTTGTATTGCATCATCGTATCATGACAGAGCTGAATTGAATCAAACGGAAACGTTGGCTATTTAAAAAGATATATCATATGCTTGAACATGTATCGAGATATGTATGGAATCAGTCTCAGTCAGTGAGATACACTCCCCTAACTGATATGTATACAGATATATCTACTGATGATATATTTATTGGCCTAGATCATTAAACTGTTGTATTTACCACGCACTGTTAGTAAAATATAAATACACCTTATAACTAGTAACTAGCATGCACTGGGGGCCATTATGACTACCTTATGCCACTGACTAAAAGTGCTTGTTTTTGCCACTGACAGGTTCAAATTGTTGTGTCTGACAGCATCTGACAGCATTATGGAGAAGATCCCTACAGAGAGACCTTTTCAGACAGCTCTTTTTGAAACTGGTCTGTGACTGCCCTGAATGATTGACTGGACTAAGCCTGTAAAACACCAACGTCATACAGTAACACAGGTGGACAAAGAGGTCGAGGCAGCAATAGTCAAGCAACTTACATGTCCTGTGAGCTGGCTGAAATGCTCATATAGATATCCTTCAGTTATTACCCTGTGCTTTCCTTGTCCTGGATTTTGCCTGCAGTCTCATGTCTTAGGTTACTGGGACTGAACGCAACTTGTGTGCAGCCACACGGCTGTAAAAAGTCCTGAAACTCCTCTGCATTTTCAGGTTTAAAACATGTTTTATTTAGAGTAAATTCTCCTAAACGATGCTGGAACTGACCATCAGTCAAAGACAAAAAGACAGAGCTCTAATTAAATATAGCAAGAACATAGGTTCATTGTTTACACTGGATGGTATTTTTGAAGCTTTATGCAATTTGTGTTTTTTGTTTTTTTGGTATACTAACTTTATTATGGAAAGAATGATAATCAGTTTATCAGAATTTATTATTTGCTATTATTTATATGAATTAAGGAAATAACATTAATAATAATATCTGTAATAAAGAGTAAGAAAGATGTAAGAAAGTAAAATGCAGATTTTGTTTTAAATGCAGCAAACTTCAATGACAGAAGTCTCTTGTATTACTGTTGTATGACTTTTTTATGCCTTGTCATTTCCATGATTGTCCCTCACTAAAATGAAACCAGGTTAGACAAAAGTTATCAGACAAAGTGCATCTCTAAATGGACCTCTAAACTCTGTCTAAGATTTTCACCAGATGTTGAGAATCTATTCATGCAGGGTGGACAGGTTTATGCAGGCAGGAGATCCTCCAGTCTTACATTCCAAAAAGTGTGAATGGCCATTATAAAGTGCTGAAAATTACACAGTGATTAGATCAACAAAACATAATTACTGACACATTTATGGGATGGTAGCAGTTGTGCGAGTGAGTGAGCATCAGCACCAGGTGTACAGATGGGACAACACATCCAGAAACACGTCCAGATGTGCAGCTATGCAGTGTAAGCTATTCGTATGTCACATTTACAGATGGAGGCAACATATCGCTGCTGTCAGGAGAAAACCTTTCATCTCCAAAAAACGCCAGCTTTTCAGGAACTTTACTTATTATAGAATGACCACCATACATGTATGCAATTAACCATCAAACTATCAATGATAGAATTAGGTGAGTTGTGTGGCACTGTATGCTTGAAAGTTCAAATTATTCAGGTAAAAAATATGATCAAAAGTCTAAGGCTAGCCCAATAAGCTGCAAAGTTGAACAAACAATATTTAACAATTTGACTTCTTCTGCATCCAGGGAAGTCATTTTGTCTGTGTAAACTACCACACTGTGCAGTACAACCTTCACACTGCAACACATCACAGCAACTCGCACCACACGCTGGCATCTTCAACTCACAGAGGTCAATTCAGCAAAGCTTTAACCTCCACGCAGGATTTATTCTGGAATCGCCCGTTAAAGGTCCAGTGTGTCAGATTTAGGAGGATTTATTGGCAGAATATGTCTGAAATGGCATATGATATGTTGCACAGCAATGTTGCTGCAGTAGCCCAGAACAGACAAACTGGCTCTAAATACAGACTTTCACATTTTTCGTGAGCTTCAGAGCCACCGTAGTTTCTCCACATTTGGAAGGGGAGGACAACTACCCAGATCTTTTGATAATGTAAAGTAATAACCAAGTAATTTAAAAAGTATTAAAAATGCCATTATCCCTGATGTTAAGTGTGTTCCATTACAAGTGGTCAAAATGACAGAAATTAAAGAAGTATTATCATTCATTCAATTTCATTCAATGAATGAAAAGAAGTATTATCAGCTATGTCATTTAATGAATAAAAGTAAATGTAGTGTAATCAAATGGGCCCATGAGTGCCGATAAATTGGACAGTCACCACATGTGTAAAGGTTTTGTGCAAAATAGGCCTGTTTCCTGTCTGTAATAAGATAAGAGTCCTCCCTTATCTTATTTGGGCAGGAAACAGACAAAATGAGCAGCTGTGTGATGTACAATATGTGTTTTAGTCCAGATTTATAGTAGTCTGTAACCTCAAATGGCTGTTGCTATTGTGTACTCGTTCCTCTTCAGTGTCTGAATGTGCTTACAGACTTTCCATCACTTGAATCTATTGAAGATGAGGGCCACAAGTGAAAAATGTTTGAGCTCTGACTTTACACTCAGAATTTTGATTTTATTCTTAGTATTCTGACTTTAGTCTTACAATTATGACTTTAAACTCCAGATTCTGATTTTATTCTTACAATTCTTACAAGTCTGACAGTTCTGATGACTTTATACTTAGAATCCTGATTCTGTTCATACAACTCTGACTTTAAACTCAGCATTTTGACTTTAGAAGAAATAAGAGGAAGTAGGCATGGTTTATTAATCCCCGAGTGGAAATTACATTCTTTTCATCCTGTTGTAACTTTTGTACATACATACACAGTCCTGAAATACACAACCATACACAAACAGGAGTTTGGGACTTTGCTCAAGGGCACCTCAGCAGTGCCCAGGAGGTGAACTGGCACCTCTCCAGCTACCAGTCCACACTCCGTACTTTGGTACATGTGGGACTTGAACTGGTGCCCCTTCCGTTCCCAAGCCAAGCCTTACAGACTGAGCTACTGCCACCGCCACTGCTGACTTTATTCTTACAATTCTGACTTTATTCTTACAATTCTGACTTTATTCTTACAACTCTGACTTTATTCTTACAACTCTGACTTTAAACTCAGGATTCTGACTTTATTCTTAGAATTCTGACTTTAAACTCATAATTCTGACTAAATTCAGAACTCACACAAAAACTATATTTTTAAATGGAGCCAGAACCCTCTTCTGTACATCCTCTGGAGATCATTAATATTTCTTACAGAACTTATAGTATGTAATGTGGCTATTCGTCATCTTAAGTGAAGAATAAGTGAAAGTATTCAATAAAGTTTATTGAAGAAATCTAGTTCATTGATCACTCCAGCTCTTGAAGTCATATTGAACATCTTGTAGCCTTCAGACTCATGTTGGACTTTTCATTCAACAGCTGATTAACATGGAACTTTTATTACTCTGTCCTTTGCCTGATAGCAAACTGAACAACCTGCTTTTGGTTTTACCTTAAACTTAAGCCAAAGTTAAGGTGAAGAAAGGAGTTATTGTTATTCATGCTTGGATCAGTGTTTGTCCTCTCCGTCCTCCACCACACGGCATGTGGAGAGATGAGGTGGGAGGTGACGGCGATGTGGTGGAAATGACATTATCCGGGTTGATGTGTGAGTTTATTTCTTTACTAGTTTTTGCTTGTGTGTGTGTGATGGTAGGCGGGTGGTGCGGGCTGCTGTCATGTATGGAAGGAGCATTTTGTTTTTCAATCTCTTCACGCTCAGTTGGACAGTCAGATGGGATTAATGGCTGGCAGCATACAGAGTGATGGGGTCAGTGGGACACAGGATGAGGTGTGAAATCACTTCTCTGTGGCCCACTGACACAGAGCTGAGGAGACTGGCTCCTGCTAAACATGTCCCCGTAATCACAGTCATTAACGTTATTCATATTTTTTATTTCAAGGTTCCAGATAATTTAACTCTAAATTCAAGCAGTGAATCAAACAATCTGTAACACAGGGTTATACAACAAAATGCTGCTGTAGCCTTTTATCCTACACATCACATGAAAAACAAACAAATTTGATTTATGGTGGAGGATGAGATGGAGTTGAGGTGTCTCACAGCCTGACAGAAGAAGCAGCTCTTCAGCCTGGTGGACTGCAGATACTTCTGTATCTCTTTCCAGATGGCAGCAGGGTGAATGTGGCTGGGGTGGGTGTTGTCTTTTATGCCCTTTATAGATCACAAACAACACATCAACATCACAACGACAGCGTTCACGCCCCAGTGACGCATCTGAGCCGATTAAACTCATCTTAGTTTGGCAAAAGAGAGAAACTTGAATTCAGAAGATATATGATTGTATTTCTCTGTTTCAAAGGGAAAATGGGTGTGAGAATATTTCATTTGTTAATATTTTGCACGTATTGTTTATTGGATGTTGTGCACAAAGTATGTTATGTAGTAAATTTACGAATGCACACTTGTGCCAGCTGAGATGTGAGAGGATGGGAGGAGGAGATGAATATATTGCCAATCACCAGTTGATGGGCTGGCGATTGTTGGTTGTAGAATTTTAACATATCACCCAACCCTGATTCCATCACATTTCAAAGCATCTAGCAAATAAGCAGTGCAGTGCAGTTTTCCTTAAATAACTACTTCTTTTCTGTTTTTTCATCAACACGATGCAAAAGATTGTGGCATAAGCACTGCAGTGTGTGTGCAGTGAGTGTGGTTGAGCCAGTGGCTGTGCTCAGAGCAGACAGGTGTTGGTGATCAGAGGGATTAAAGAAGCAGTGAACTTGTCTAGTAGCAGAAAATGTACAGTTTGAACATGAATAAACACTGCAGATGAAGTTCTCTAAGTTCCAAGTCTTGCTTCCCAGCTACTGGGTAAAGAGAAGGGGTAACTGACAGGATTACAAACCATAGCAGAGTGAGCTGCTTAGAAGAACACTGTGCTCCGCCAGGGTTATAAGACTTAGATAACTATGTATTCAGTGTCTTTTTATTGCTCATCAACCTTGTGTTTCATCCTGTTCTGGCCCGTGTGCACATCCCATTTCAGTTTGTAATATTTTCAGTCAGGCTGCTACTTTTACACGTTGTAACAAAGCATTCAGTTTAATTTAAGGTACTTCAGAATTACTGATTGACATCTACTGTATAGTATAGTAATGCTGGATAAAAAATGCATTTATGTTTATAATTAAAAGAAAAGAGAAAATGAACTTACAATAAAAATAAGTGCTTCCACACTGAAATCGGTGCTCCATTAACTATTAAAAATTGATTACATAGAGCGTTTAGCTGCAATAATTGATTTTTTGCCAGACCTATAGACCTGGAAGATACAGCTGAAAAACCTATCATGATAGTTTCACGATATTGATAATTATTGATCATGTAGGTTGTGACTGACAACAGGTTGTGTACTCCAAAGAGTTGAAGTGGCTATAAAATAAGTTTCTTGTATATTGCAGGATGATATAGACAAAGTCAAATATCATAATATTCTTGACCAAACACCTGAATATTGATATGGCAACATCGCTGCAGGGAAGGCTATTGGTGCTTTTACAAACTATTAACACATTAATCATTTGTATTGTGGATATAATGACTGATCTGATCTGATAAGTTCAGAAAGTTCATGTTGCCTCTTTGTAGTCTGCACTGTATTGAGTCTATTTTCAGTTGATCAGGCACATGTTGATGTAATCTCAAAGCTGTGATGTGCACATGTTGTGCTCGACTGGGTGTGACATGCTTGAGATTCACTCACATTTTTTGCTTAGGTATGTTTAAAGGCATGTGTATAGCATCCATAGAGTGTGTGTGTATGGTGTGTGTGTGTGGGTGCGTGTGTGTGTGTGTGACATTGGACAGCTGTGAAATGGACTGTGACAGTGGCTTCAACCAGACTTACTGACTGCCCATGGCAAGCCAGCAGCCCCAGTGGCCTTCTGTCAACACACTCCCTCTTCCTCCCTATCTGTCTCTGTCATGTTGTCTCTCCGAATCCACACACACACACACACACACACACATTCAGAATTGTACTTTATCTAATTAAGGCTGAGTGCCATTTCAGCTTCTACAGAATGCATTTTTCCACCCACGTGCAGTGCGCTCGCTCCGGCCAGCTTCTTCCCGTCAGTCACAAAGAGGAATGGATGGCTCTTGTGTTCAAGGTGACAGGAGTCAGCACCCATGGGAGATTACTGTATACCCAGCACCCACATCCACAGGAGGCTATTTTTGCTCCTTGAAGCCAATAAATCATTCATTCTCTGTGATTTCTTGTTTTTCATATTCATAAATTTTCCCATGTAGCTTGATTTCATAACATTTTCACACCTGTTATTCATTTATTTCTGCCTCCTGGTTAGATGCATTACAGTTTCAGTTTTTAAATTTACTTTTATAATTTTGTACTTATTTATTTATTTATTTTCTTACTTTTTATTCTGATTTTTGTTGCTGTTATTCCTTGCTTTAACAACAATCCAGTGCCCCCCTGGGATAACAGAAAAAATTTAATCCCAGTAACAAGAAAAAAAAAAAAAAAAAGCCAATTAGGATTTCTACGCCATATGTTCGTCATTATATTTAACGAGGCTCTGGGTGTGGAAATAGTGATTGGTTCATGAGAAGTTCATGAATAATTTCTGATTACATGTGGAATGACTGATCCCTGAAGCCCTGTGATATATATGTATATATATATATATATATATTTTTTTTTTTGAGCCTTAGAGGGGGGGGCTCGTTGTTATTTTTCTGACACTCGTGTGCCACTGATCATGCCTTATTATGGCCAGCGGGCACATCTCGGCGGCTCCTCTCTCATGTGTTGATGATGGAGCGCAGTAATTGGCCACGCTGAGTGACAAGCGACATCTCGGAGGAGATAATGAGGCAGCCATTTTGAGAGAAATGCTGACAGACACTTTGAGCAGTTAACACAATTAACTGCTGCACCGGGCAGATCACGGGATAAATTTATTAGCAGACTGATTCCAGATTACACAGTCATGAATATTAATCACCGACTGATTACTGATTGAAAATTAAGAAGAACGTGGAATGAATTCAGCTAATTTGGGGTGTATTTACTAATGTAGGTTTTGTGGATTCGGTTGGTGTTGCAGAGCTGACCACTGAGGCATCAGAGAGATAAAAAGATATTGAAGAAAACAAACCCTTTTTTTGGGGTTTTGTTTTTTCAGTATCAGACTGGTCTGACGTGCGCTCATACGATGCTGGAGCTTAATGGATTCAGGAGCAAAGCATTCAGACATATGTCCTGTAATGATGTAAGGTAATGGGATGACTCTAGGTAACCTTGTTCAGAGAACTTAATGCACCTGCACATCCACACAGTACAGTACATCCTCTGCTATAACGCTCTGCGTTTGGCAGAGCTGTCTCTCCTCCTCCCCCCTCTGTTATTTCTATCCTCAGTCCTCAGAGGAACTGGAGGAGCTTTAATGGTGATTTTTCACTTAAAGATTTCAGGCTCGTGCAGATGCTGATTGGCGATTATCGCAGAGTGTCCATCCACCACCTCATGACAGCCCCAGTTAGTTACCAGACCAATCAGCTCCCACTGCTGTTGTCAAGTTTAAGCTCTGCCTGAATCAGCTGCATGTGATACAGAAAAAACAATCTCTGCTGTTGGGTGAAACATATTGAAAGTGTCTTATTTTGAAAGGCTAGCAGTTTGGCACGGTTTGTTAAAGGAGCAATATGCAATCATTCCACATGCTAAAATGAGTACAGCAGTCCAAATACCAAGTTAGAGCCCCAGACTGTATACGAAAAAGGTTATAATCATGTTTAAAATACGATCTATGGCCGCAGGAACACTGCAGGAATGCAGGTGTGCAGCCTTGTAAACTGACAGTGACAAGTGATGATGAGTCCTCCACTGTAAGTTGATCAGCTGATTATAACAACTCAGTTATCTGTCAGTGTGAGGTTAAGCCTGTTATCTTGAAGATAAAAGCCCACTGCTAACACACTCTGGCTGCATGTCTCACTGCCTGCCAAACTCCATTGATATTTTGCTTAATTTAACAGTTATACACATCCACTCCTTCTACAAGATTATAACGATTTCTCACAATTCATGAATAGACACTTACTCATTTACCAGAACTTCATCATTAGCACAGACATACAAAACTGTTCCAGCCCAGAATAGAAATTGCTGTAGCATTCATGTCAAGTGAAGTATTTATTTCAAATTAAAATGTTCCCTTGATTTCTGATGATGCATCATGGTCATTTCAGCAATTATATTACAGATTTGTCCTTTAAATATCCAGTGTGTAAGCTTTAGGGGGGCAGAAATGATATATGATATTCATTGATGTATAATCACCTGAAAATAAGGACTGTTGTGTTTCTGTTACCTCAGAATGAGCCCTTCATATTCACAGAGGCCATCCAAGA
Organism: Lutjanus erythropterus; assembly: GCF_056507025.1. Lineage (NCBI taxonomy): Eukaryota > Metazoa > Chordata > Actinopteri > Lutjaniformes > Lutjanidae > Lutjanus > Lutjanus erythropterus. The sequence continues at coordinate 2,349,188 of NC_139318.1, forward strand.
ACAGACAAACCAAACACTGGTTCTAGATATGATATTTCATGTTTCACAGCCATTGTAAGCTCTTCATATATTTGGAAGGAGAGGGTGAGACATGGTGTTTGCAGTCTACAGTAATCTGGAGATTCATGTACATGAAATTCTCAGTGTCAGTAAGACTTTCAAAGTAATAAGGATGAACACAGAGCTATCACACAGGAGACTAGGGTTTAGTTCCCATGTGAGAACAATAATCAGTTCATTGTTGTAAGGAAGTAGGAATTTTGACCCAAACCATGACCTTTTCTAAAATCCAACCAAGTAATTTTGGTGCCCAAACTTAATCAGGACCTTTATTTTGAAAGTGTAAATCTATGTTTTGCTAAATTGGCCTCAGAATAAGAATGATGATGGATAAAGTCCTTCTGAGTGATCAAAACGCGCAAGAATTCTGTTACCAATGAAAAATGAATGCTGAGACCAATGATGACTCATGAAAACAAGTGCCTGAAACAAAAACACAAAATTATTTGGGCGGGGCTAACTCACACCATTGAAATACTGTCTGCTGATTACAATGATGCCTCCCCTCTGAAAAATGATTCATTAGTTTGATCATATTACATGAATTAATTTAAAAGTTATGCACTTTTGCAGGCCACTCCCACTGCCACGCCCCCTTTTTGACAGTTGGCACAAACACTTAATCAGCTGTCTTTTGGCTCATGATCAACTTTTTACACTAAATCTTGTGTGAGTCTGTGAATTAATTTAAAAATTATACACCTTTATGTGATAGGCCACTCCCACTACCTCACCCCTTTTTAGCCAATTTGAACACAAACACACACCTTCATACACACACTTGAACTGTGTGCCCAAATTTCAGCCTCCAAGGGTGAAAACTGTGGCCGCCAGAGGCTGGGGAATTTTGGTAGACCAACCAATGAAACTGTGTTGAACCATGAGGAGCAAACTAACACACTGCATTAAAACCACATCTAATTATATCATATTCACATAGAAAAGTGATGCACATTCTCAAATCTAACACACAGACTGTCTTCTACTGTGGTGACCTGCCAGAGAGAATGCACAGACCCCCACCAGCAAGCATACTTCCATTATATAGATACACAATAGTGGTATAGTCCATTAAAAGTGTGGCTTCTCTCCACTGAGTCTGACAGAGGCTGTACTGTAAAGTCTGCCCTGTGCTGTGACATCTGCTCTCTGATCCACTTCTTCTTTTATTCTTTTTAGCACCAGACACAAATGTCAAACCCGCTTCTCCCAGTGTTTTTACAACCAACTGATAACAAGAGTTGAGAAAACTGGAAAAAAACTTTAATTGACCAGTTGAATCGCTTATATGAATATGAGTCAGTGACAGAGCAGTGAAATGAAAATTCAGCTTTTTAAAGCTCTAACAACTCTAACCAAATATGTGCTTCATCATGTCCCTTTGCATCTTGGAGGCGGTGTTGATTGGGACATAAAGCCTGCGGCACCCTGGGGTGACACATCAACATCCCTCCACTTCCTGACCCTGTAGGTCTCAGCGATCAATATCTGCCTTGTTTCACTTAAGGAAAGCGTCGGCTACACACAACACCTGATTTTCCACAACACTGTGGATCTGATGTGTGTGATACAGAAACACGGGTTTAGTAAAGGCTTATTTTGAGGTTGTTTTTTTGGCTGATTTATCTAGAACATGTCCAGACTGGAAGAGTTTAAACAGATATTGAGCTACATACAAACTGTTGCTGTGTTTCTTGTTGCCTTCATTGTAGTTTACAGGGAACATGCTTTTCTAAAAGAAATCTAAAATATAGCTAACAACCTATTGTGTTTTTTCAAATGGTAAATTTATGATGTAACTTTTACTGAGATGGTTGCATAACTTCTTTCTGTCTAATTGTGCCTATATTTTTATTTCTTAGATCTTTTTAAACAACAGTGAGGAGCTCTTTTTCTTTTGTAGCAACTTTCATTCATAATTGAACCAGCCATCTGGTATTCAGAGGATACAATAAACACCTCTCAAATCATCAGAAATGAAAAGACATAAAAACAACATATGAAAAATTTAACTTAAGCCAGAAATGTTTCTTTTGTGTTGACCTATTTAAAATTATTCTCATATTTGTAGGTTGAAGTATGACAAAGTTAAGTGGTGAGCTTGAGCAAAAGTTTTCCAGAAAAATTTCCTGTTTTTCTCTCTGTGAAATAAATCTCACTTTCTCACTATTTGTGAAAGCCCATGTTGTATTCCTACAAAAAGTTATAGTGCAGAGCACGAAATTTTGGCAAATGAATTGTGGCCAAACAGCCAGTGCTGAGGATTCCTTCAAGTGTGGCCCTTCGTGCCCCTTTGAAAATGATCTACCTACTGAGCCAGTTTGGCAAACACACTGTTTTCAGCTGGCCGTTGAACCCTGGAAAGAAAGTCGATTTCCTCATTTAAATCTAAATGCTACTTGTTTGTCATCAGATCCTCTTATTGGATACTAAAATGCAGGCATAAGATTTGGATATTACTTCAAATTGTGCTCAGCACTCAACTATGATTTTAAAAGTAACTAAGTAGATTACATCTTGTAATGCATAAGTATGAGTAAAAGTACAGACTTGAAAATCTACTCATAAAAGTACAAGTACCCAAAAAAATGACTTAATTACAGTAATGTGAGTATTTGTAATTAGTTAGTTATGTGTGTATCAAAGCTGTGGGACCTGTAACCTGCTGAAATAGTTGTCTGAGGAAGAAAATCAACCTATCATTACCATCCTACAGACTAGGACTTTATTCCAGGATAGTGAGCGCACACAGTTGTGATAGCAAGCTTTTGAATATGTCTAATATAAACCTCTGAAAAAGGGCCTCCACCACTGACCAATTGAAAATCGAGAGATGGCAGTCAGTCTGGATGATAAAGGAAGTGCTGCCACACAGAGGAAAGCTAACATTAGCCGAGATTAACTGTCCATTCAGGCAAACAGAGAGACAGAGGAGGGACGGGGAAGACATTGTCCTCTCATCAGAGGTTTCTGTTGCTTTTGTGTAACTTCCATTGCAGATTGTCAGCAACTCTCAGGAGGGAGAGCTTCATCTGCGTCAATTATTTACTTTGTAAATACACCTGGCTGCCGCTTCTGACCTTTCAGAGAGTTTGAGGCTTTTCAGTCAATTAAGAGCCATTTTTGAAGCAGATGCTGTGCCGGTGACCTCGCTCACTTCTCACTGAAAAGCCTGCCAAGATTCCAATTTGCAGCATAAACAAACCCAAGACTGTATGGAGAAAAGCCTCCTAAAGATCACAATTATGGGCTGTAAGCCTCTAAAGACAAAAGATTTTTTTTTTACACAAAAGCACAAACACCTTTGGGAGAAATCTGCTGTCAGAAGAAATCTGAAAAAAAATCAAGGTGTGCCTAATGAGACGAAGGACAGGAGGGAGGCAGGGGGGAAGAAAACAGAGCGATCTTTCATGCCGATTCCTGTTCCATCCAGGAAAATGAGACACGCTCTTGCCATATGTCCATCTCCTACAATTAACCGCTCACATCAGAAAAGGTCTTCTCAAGCGTGGAAATAATGAGAAAGAGAGCTGGAGAGCTCTGTGCTGTGTCTCTCTTCTCCATTTGGCAGGAAGCGTCCTCTCAGCAGGCACTAAGAGATCTTCTTTCCCTGCACTGATTCCATCAGGATTAGCGGGGAAACGGCAGAAATCAATGCAGAAATCAAAATGAGTTGGCCTGGATGTAGAGGATGGCTACATTCAGAGGGGGAGAACTCATCCAATGAGGTGTATTAATTATACTCTTGACCCTCCCCAACCCTTCTCTGCTCTCAAACCCTCACCCACAGTGAAAACAGTGTTGTCCACTAGCTGACAGACACATAAGAGCACAAGTTAATGTGGGGGAAAGTTATGATGTGTATTTGATGGAGACTTAATGCAAGTGATGAATTACCTGCACACCCAACCTGTTCTCATCCCAGGTCATAAAATACCAACATATTTGTTACAGTCCTCTGTGTCTACTGATGCGTGACGTAAGCGTCTGTATGAGATGTAGCCAGAGAGCCTTTGTAACACGTGGTTGTGAAATGGTTCCACTTTGGTTTAGGCACCAAAACCACTTGGTTAGGTTCAGGAAAATGTCATGACTTGGGTGATGTATATAAATAATAAAGATACTTTGTTGAAACATTTTTTACATTCCTGTTTGAAATATAAATCTCTGTTCAGTGAATTCCATTCCATTCATTCCTATGAAAACTTCTTGGTGCTGCATGACACTGACTTTGGGTATTAAATGACCCTGATCTTCCACATGTACTTTTGTTTTGTGCAGCCCACAGAGGAGGCTTCCACAGGCTAAGCTGGTTAACTTCTGGTTTAACCCTCAGCTAATTCTAAGTAATTTGTGAGGACTGTGACTTCCAAGTAAAATTTATTCACTCTTTGACAGATACTTCTTTCACATTATAATTCTCCCTGGGCCTTGTTGTTGCACGTTTTGGACACTATTTCAAATTTACTTTTAAGCCTGGCACACTTCCTGGGGGTGTTTATGCTCAATGTGCTAGCCAACGCAGTATTCTCCAAAACACAAGTGGGCATAAAAAAAAAAGAGACTGAAGAAGCAAAAATTGAATGGCATAAACTAGTAGTTCCCAAACTAGGAGGTGGGACCCCCTGGGGGGGTGCAGAGACATTGCAGCTGGGGGGTGGGACGTGGAAGACCAGGAGAGAAGTAAAGAGTGAAACAAAGTCATTGCTGTTTCTATCCTGCTGACCGTTATTTCACTAAAATTCAGTTTTTGAATTCTTTTTTATCAATTCCATCCCCGATTATAGTTGAAGATTTTGGGGTGGGAGGCTTGAACTTTCGTCTGCTTCCGAACAACCAACATGGTTTCACACTATAGTATACAGCTCCACAGTGCTGAGAAATTTATCTATACCAGTGTATGTATCTATCTCTATCTCTCTCTCTATCTATTTATGCACATACTATATCACTGTTATATGATTTAAGTCAGATACTTGGAACAACAAATGTATTCCAATGAAATATTAATATTGAATATTCTGCATTTGATTCTGCTGGAAAAATGTTAACCCAAATCTACAATGCACAAAGCACTGTTGGGTCTGGGTTTTATAAAAGTGGAAACAGGAGCTCATTGACTGTGTCACACAGGCCTCTCAATCATTTGATTCCAATAACAGACTCAGATGCTGTACCAAGTCATTGAGAAATGATTGAGCATTGTGTAACCAATACAAATTATATGGCACAAGCTCATTTGTATTGTACAGTCTCAACACACAGCTGGCACAGGGACATAATGGGAAGTTAAAGAAGGAAGTAGATTTCTAGGTTCAGTGCCCCTTTGTGAGTCCGCCTATTCAGCACACAGCTTCTTAGCCATTAGCCAGGTGTGTGATTGAGGTTAGCACTCCAGCAGTCTTGCCAGTCTCCTCTTTTTTTCCTCCTTTACCTTTGCACTGGCCCATACTGCTGCTTTCAGCAGAAATTAGCTGTATTAAGGCAGTGACTAATCGCTTCACGTTTTCCCTTCAGCTGCATTTGCGGGCCGGGCCGCGGCTGTCTGGATCCATAGGTAATGCTAGCCTTATACGAAAGCCAGACCATCTCAATCAATAGCCGCCCCCAGGCAAGGACGGACATAAAGGGGAGGGGAAGGAGAACAGGATGCCGCCTAATTCAATGAAATAGACATTACCCGGTGCTCGCAACGCGCCAGGGCATGAGTAATCATAGACAAATTCATTTTAGAGCCCAGGAGCCCAGTATTGCTTTCAATTAAGGGCAGAGTTTAGAGTGAGAGGGGTGCATATAGTGGGAGCATGTGTGAGTGGACAGGAGGAGGAGGAGGGAGACATTCAGACAGAGCTCGGATCAGGTTCTGTTGACATTGCCAATTTGTAGCTGAGGTCTTCTTCAGGCATTTAGAGCAGCTGCAGGAGTCGGCGTAATGCTCAACTAAACCAGTTCACTGTGAGACGCAGACAATGATCCATCTGCAAGAGGATGGTGTTGTTGTTTTCCTACTAATGGAAAATATAATACATTACAGGATGCTGCTGATGAAGTGGCTAAACAACAAATGAAATCAACATGAATCTTGTAACAAACTTGTAACAGTGCTGCTCAAAAGAGACAGAGAAAGAGGCAAAAGCTGCTTTTACACTGGACAAAAACACCCACCAACATCTGGCTTTTTTCTTCAGTGGGAAAGAGAATAATCAACATTCACTCCCGGGTCAAATGACTCTGCTGTAGTTACGTTTATCGGCTCCAGCTCTGATCAGCAGTGATGGTGACAGGAGGGTGGACACGCTAAATGCTAAAAGACTGAGGCTAAAGTTAGCTTACATCTCAGCAAACATTGGTCGGATGGTGAAATACAGCAGGTATATCTACATGACAGAAATTCACTCATTAACGTGGGAAAAGAAAGCACAGAGGCCTGATTAGTGCAGCAGACCTTGGGACGCATCACCCAGCCAGATAAGCTGGACCGCGATCACGGAAGACAGCCGGGATAAGAGCTAAGCTAACTCGGCTTAGACTTAAGACAGCGAGCCAGAGAGATGCATCGTCGTCGACCAACTTTGATTCTGCATCAGCCCACATCCTCCTCCTCAAACCCCCACAGAACAAATGCAGATGCAGTGCTATCTTGTTTGTCTGGAGGTAAAGTTACTGCAACTAGTAAACTAGCGTTAGTTCCATTCTCCACACGTGTGGATGTGTTTCACATTTTTGAGAGACTACAAAAAAAACGCCACCGTCCAGACTCTTCTCAGAGCCTCCTGCACACTTTCAACATTTAGAGACATGTGAAGCTTGACAGCCCTAAGCTTGTTAAGCTATGACTGGACAGTTGCTGTTTGGAGGTGGGGCTTAGAAAAGTGTCATTTGTGAAGACAAGAAGGAAGCATGAATTACAGCAATCTAAGCATCACTTCTTCTTACTGTTTCTAGTGAAAAATGGCTTGTTTTCCTGACGAAATGTATGAACTTGTTATCATGTGAACACCTAATTGGTGTTTGACCAACTGGTTATATGCTTGGTATTTTGAAAGGCAGTGTTTTGAAAGGACAAAGAAGTGACATGATATTAGATTTTTGTGTCCAATGTAGAGAAGTGTATTTAATGATTTGGAAAATACTGTGTGCTGTGTTTTGCAAAAGCATGAGGCTGAGAATGTGCTGATAGTTGTGCAGATATGGGCTGATGTTTTGCCTCTTGAGTGTCAGGTTTCACTAACTGTGTGTTATTTTTAACTTTAGTGTGAAAGCAGTTGTAACAAAAAATAACTGTAAAACTCAATGGGCAAAATAGTCCAATCATGTATCAGAGCATAAAGGAGGCCTCAGGTGACCTCTGCTGTGGTGGGGAAAAAATAGAGGCAACATAGAGAACAGAGAGGAAGAGGAGGAGAGAGCAAGAGGGGGGAAAAAGAGGAAGGCAAGTCATGTACTCAATCATATTTGTGCATTGACTTCATCATTATATCTCCATAAAGACGGCCTAAACATGCTCTTACTGTGGTGTTTTGAATTTCTTGAGCACAGCAGTGTTTAAGTGGTTCAAACAAAGTCAGATCACATGAAGCCTGTGTGTGCCGTATGGTGACAAAGTTGGGTTTTTACTAATTATTGTACCGTTTTGAATGAAGTGTTTCGTTTTGCAAAAGATCTGAGGTGCCCTGCTGCTTGTGTGTGTGGTCGGCTGAATTGTGTGTTGTGTCTTGACAACATTAGCCTTGTTTTCAAAATCATAAAAACTGTTGTGTGTCCTGCATGCACATGAGCTGAGCTACGGCTTTCCAGCACACATCAGAAATAAAAAAAAAACAAGATAAAAGATAAAACAGAGGCAAACTCATCTACCGGCAGTAGGAAAAGGGCAGTCACCTACTTTCAGTGCGTTTATCCACGTTTAAAAACCCTGCATATACATGCTAATGTTGGTCTAATGTCTTTTTAGACAAAGACTGGGAAACTCATGAGACATGACTGTAATCAAAATGACTCACCACTGCTATCATAGTCCTAAAGCCAAACTGATCTACTCCGCATCTACAGAGAATTGACTTCCCATAACACCTTGTATTTATCCAGAAATGTTGGCGTTTGTACTTCAGACAGGAGAAAAACACTTCCTGAACAGAATGTGTGTGATTGCTGAGAGCTGTAGAGCTGACTACAGCTTGACGTTTTTGTTTTTTTTTTCTGCATCTCTTTGAAATGAGTTTAACACTGAGAGTCAACAAAAATTCTAATGTATTTTCTAACTGAAAGGTTATGAAAGTACTTATTATGAGCTGAAGCGTGTTTGGAAGAAAAACTGAAAGGAGTCTTTGGTACACGCAAAGCTGTGTTACAGATGCATTGGCAGTGAATGGTTTTGCTGTGTTTTATACTCAATGCAGTATAAAAGTCAGTGTTCTGATCTGATGAATGCCTTTGCCTCGCCCTGTGTTTTCAAAAGAAACTGCAGAATAGATATAATATAAAGGATGTGTCACTAATGTGTTTCCAAAATCTATTTTGTCATCATGAGATCATTGTCAGTCAGTTTCTAAAGACCGTCAAATCTCAAATAAAAGACAAAACCCAAATTACATGTCAACCTTTATGATCAAATAATTGTGCTTTAATAGAAGAGGATTTGACATGCAACACCTTTGATCAACCAACACAATCTGATGGATTATTACAGATTAAACTACCCAACATAATATAAAGTAGTTAAAAGAACCTCCTTGATGAGAGAATTGTTAAAACACTAAACCCTGTTCCCTGAACCAAACACGCACAGCCCTAAACCCATTTATCAAATCATTTATTCTTTTAGCAAAACTCTAAAAATATTTTTACTTGCTAAGACACATTTTGCACTGTGATGCACTTCTGCTGCAAAATGTTGCAACACAACAATACAACTGTCATCATTTACACACAACAACGACGTTTCTAATGATGTGATTTTCACTTTTCAACAACTGTTTACATACTGAAATTGGAACTTTAAATGCAGTCACTGAAATCTGAAACTCATGCATCGAATCCATAAACCAAGCCTGCAACACTGCACCATAATTTCTGCCGAACACCCTGAACACAGTTTTCTACAAAGGCTCAACATTTGAAATTACAGTAAAATTTATCATGCTTCTTAGGAAAGCAATGATGCAGGGCTTTATTTACCAATATTCACCACCAGCGTTTCATGTAGTAAAGGCCTGCATGGTCTGTGGCTGAAACCTACATATCAGGAAACATTTCTACAGCTGACTTGACCTGCGAGTTATGTGCAGTGCATCATAGAAGCAGGTTGCTTTATGTCAGAGAGAGAGACTGAGAGAAAGAGGATGGAGTCAGGGGTTAGCTGTGTGGAGAAAAAATGTTTTGTTTATGTTTTTACACTGAAATTATTTGGGACCAATAGGTTTTGTGTGTTTCTTTATTAAAACTTGTAAAAAAAAAAAATAATCTGATGCCAGATTTTTTTTTCTTTATTATTGTTATTGTTATTCAAGTATTTATTTTTTTGTTCATGACAATTTCAATAAGCTTAGCCTTTGGCTTAGGTTGTACATATTTAGATATTGGATAAGTATATTACGATATTTTAGGGAATGACATAACAGCTATTGCAGAGTACAAAATACTGTAATACAGCTCTGGGAAAAATGAAGAGACCACTGCAAAATGATCATTTTCTCTGGTTTTACTATTTATAGGTATGTGTTTGAGTAAAATGAACATTTTTGTTTTATTCTGTAAACTGCAGACAGTTCTCTCAAATTTGAAATTAAAATATTGCCATTTAGTGCATTTATTGGCAGAAAACGACAACTGATCAAAATAACAAAAAAGATGCAGTGTTTTCAGACCTTGAATAATGCAAAGAAAACACATTCATATTCATTTTTAAACAACACAGCACTAATATTTTAATTTAGGAAGAGTTTAGAAACCAATATTGGTGGGGTCATCTCAATATTTAATCACAGCAGTGTTTTTTAGAATCTTCCTCATAAAATAAGATTTGGTTCGGGTGATCATCTAATCAGTGTTTCATTAAGTAGAATGAGGGGTCTTGTGTTGGAATCCAGCAAACTCTTCATTTTTTCCAAGTGAAACCAAAATAAAAATCAGGATTCTTGATAATTTTATGTCAGATACAAACTGTGTTTTCACTGTACTGTATCTAATGACAAACACAAACAAGAGCTTCTATTGGGGATGTTTTGACTGAATATTTTTATCACACATTTTCTTTATGGTCTGGTTGTGTTCATTTTGCTAAAAAAGTCATGTTTAATTCACAAATGATATGCATTTGAATGCACAAAAACTAAAACCTTCAATTGATGTGACATGTGAGTCTGCAGACAAACAATGTAATTATGGTTTGAATAAATGTATGTCATGCAGCTGTCAGCGTGGTGGTTACGGGGTAGTTTCAGTGCTTCAGGGTTAATCAGTTCTACCAAATATGCACATTTACATTCACCCACATATGTATGACACATATAGAAAAATGTTTTCTGTCACTGTTTCCATGGTGTTGACCTTAACCTTGCTTTTTTTTCCCCATCTCCCTGTACTGCAGATATCTATCTATTCATCTGTCCCACCTCTTATGTTCTTCCTGTTAATCATTTTCCTCTTTCGCTGTTAAATATTTGCTGATTTTCCATCGCTGTGTGTTTCATCGAACCACACAGTGTACATCCAACAAAGGGTTAAGGTTTCATAGAAGAGTGTGGGCATGCAACCATTAAGATCCCTGGCAATGTAGTCATCCAATTGTCGTCAGACATACATATTTATGGATATTGTGCACTTGGACTGATATTCATGATGTTTCAGTAGAATAAAAGTGAGTGGGATGTAAGAGATGGCATCCATGCAGGCATTTCTATAAAAATGCAATTTAAACAAGAGCACACTCCTCCAGGAACAAACCTCCACCAACACTGGACAAGTCTCCAGCAGCGCCTGTTTATCACTAAATAATACAGTTTTGGAGGCTGCATCTTTTCCAGTCCCTTTTGGATTTGATTTCACAACAAAATGGCATTAAGATTTCCTAACAAAATAGCAATTGACTGCATTTCTGCTCAACTGCCAATGTAGAAGTCTTGAATGCCAGACTCTCCCACCAGCTCTGGAACGCAGCTTTGGAGCCACTGTTGTGATTAAAAACATGTTGATGTATCTGCAGATCGCTGGAATCTAATCAACTGATCCGTTTATTCTTTAAAGATTTGTTTGTTTTTTTTATTTGAAAGGGACAGCAGAAGATATGACAGGAAAAGGGGAAGAGGGAGAGAGGATGACTCACAGCAAGGGCTGCAGGCGGGAGTCGAACTGGCGGCCGCCGCAGAAAACAGACCCCAACTGGTCCTTTTTAACCTCCTTTCATATTTTAACAAGGATTATGTCTTTCTAAGATTGAGAAATCCCAGAAATGTGTGTTGAAAGGATAGCTTGGATTTTTTTTGAAGTGTGGTTGTACGAAGTTCCTATCCATTGTCAGTGGATTAAATGACCACAATGTGTCATCAGAGATCAAGGAAACTTGACATGAACACTGCAACCGTGGTGTCTCCTTCTGAAATTTGATTATTGAAAAATCTTTTGTATGTCCATTTCACATTAATCAGAGTTCAAATTAATGCAGAAATTTGGCCAAATGAGTCAGTGGCTGTTTATGAGTTGCAGGAAATCATTAATAATCTTGTAGAAGGCGTAGATGATTATAACTGTTAAATTGAGAAAAATGTAAATAGAGTTTGGCAGGCAGTGAGACAAGCAGCTACTGAACTCATCATCCAGAGTGAGTTATTTCAGAGCAGTGGGCTTTTGTTTTCAGGATAACAGGCTGAACTTAACAGTTGATCAACTTACTTACCTCACTTGTTATTGTCAGTTTATGAGGTTGCATGCGTCCCGTGTTCCTGCAGAGCTCCTGCAGCCTGCCTGTCTCTGCTGTGTCTGGGGAAGAGGGGACGAGAAGACACAACTCACTTCAACCATAGATCATATATTACACAGCATATTTAATATACAGTTTATGGTTTAAACTCGATATTTGGATTGCAGTACCTATTAGACTAAGTTTTAGTCGTTTCTGCTTCCTCAGCCCACCTCAACCAAACTGACACCCAAATATGGTTATTTCTGGCCAGAATGTCTAGACATAAAAATATAAGCCCACGCTACTCAGAAATTTCCCTGTAGAAACCAGCATATGAGGTCTCAGATACTCTGTCTGTGTTTGAGAATATAGAAATATATTTTTGTTTAGAAAGAATATCCGGAAAACCCATGACTATACTTCTGTACTCTCAGTGTTAGTGAAAAATTGAGGGCTGACCCCTCCTTTATTCAAATTCATTGGCAGATTCAAAGGCTAATGGAGTGTAGCATCGGGGTTAGAACACTCACACTTGCATGACTGCTCTCTAAAATAGACTTGCTTCAAGTTATTTTAGTGACAATGTCACAGAACCAAGAAAAGACTCCACCACCTTCTCCTACTGCGCTTTCACGCTGCTTTTCAGACAGGGCTGGCCGCATTTATCGCATGTCATCAGGGTGTGATTCATGCTTCGTTGAAACGTCATCAGCTCCAAGCTTGTAGCGCAAGGTCCTTGTTTTAAACTTGAAGAGTGAGGGACAGTTCACCCCAAATATAAAATACATATTCTTCCTTTTACCTGTACTTCTCTTTATCCATCTAGATAGTTTTGGTGTGAGTTGCATAGTTTTTGAGATGTCGGCTATAAAGATGTCTGCCTGTTCTCCAGAATAGATGGCGCTTGGCTTGTGGTGATCATGTGTCTCTTTCCAGTGGTCATGATACAAAAATTCATGTAGGAACTACTTTCTTTCTGCAGTGGAATCTACCAGACCTACTTTACAATCTACGGTAACTACTTTCTTTCAACAAGATCTGTGAATTATCTCGACTAACCAGCTGATGATTTTTGGAAACACTGGTTTTAAATTTTTCTTTTTTTTCAGTTAGAAGGCAGACATCTCTACAGCTGATATCTCCAAAATTCTGCAACTCACACCCAAAGAATAGCTATAAATAGCACTACAGGCCTGGGGAAAAATATGTATTTTTTATTTTGGGGTGAACTGTCCCTTTAAACAAACCTGACGACCATCACAGTTGTAACAACAGTGTTAAACAACACAAGCAAGCACCAGATTTGGGCAGAAATTCAGTTTCTGCAGTTCACAGTAAGACAGAGTAAATATGCCGGTGACAGAGTAGTTATTTTCTCTCATTTCATTGGCCTTCACACAGTTCAAACACCGCTGCAGCAGTATTTGAGAGGGGCGATGACTGCTATTTTCAACAGCTGTATCAACACATCAACTTCAGCTATTTTTCTATGTATTCAGTAAATGCCAAAGCAATACACCTTGCCTGATTTTTAGCGACGTCTCAATGAAATCGTCTTTTAATGGCTCACATCTCATCCTCCTCATTGCAGAGATCAGCTAGTTCCCACTGACAGCAGAATTATAGGTCTGTGCCGCTCGCAACGCCGCCTGAATGGGAAATGGGACTGTGGCGAGGCAGCTCCGTGCCGAACACAAAGGAGAACATCTGAATGTAGGGCTGAATGTAGAGCAATTAATTAGGGTCATGTGGCCTATTATCTACATTTTCCATCCCATCATACATGTCAGAGGCAGGTATGAGTCTGCAGTCACATAAAGAACATAAATGTAGGGATAGCATACCATGCAGTTTGTAGTGAAACAGAATCAGATGAACAACTTCTTCAAAAAGTCTCATTAATTCAGAGAAAATATGCAAGTCTTTGGGTAGTTTTTGTTGTGAGGCCACATGCAGGGAGGTATGGCAATTAGACTGGTTTGTGTTATAAAGTGAGCTGAGCTCACTGTTGAGATAAGATGAAACTGGGTCAGAGCAGCAGTACAGGATCAGATGTAAAATGTAACAGACATTGATGAAAGATAATGCCTCAAACAGAACATATTTAAGATCAGTATTCTGTTTTTATAATGTTAATATTGTACTTCAGTAGCCTTGATAAGTGATCTCCTTTTGATATTTTCTTCTTTCAAAATCACATACTATCACAGTTGATGTGTGAAAACCTCAATGAGTGTTTTCTCTTCAGTTCAAAGAGCATCGGTGATGTTGGGTGTGGTCAGAAGTGAAAAAAGAGCAGTTGCCTGTGCAGCATATATCTTTGTATCTTTTATTTATATTTTTTCTATATTCTTGTATAGAGTAATATAATGCACTCCTTTTCTTTGACATACTGACTGTACAGAGTGATGCTTAGCTTGATGAGCTATCTATTCCCCTCATCATAATTCACATCAGTGGAAAAAAATCCATCAGACCACTTGTAAAGTTTTAACAGATTACTAAGACAAACACAAAAAGGTGGTACATACAAATTATCAAAAATGTCCAAAGTATCCATCAAGCATCCATCACATCATCACATCACAAGCAAAAATCAGCACTGAGAAGAAGAGAAGGAGAGGTCACAAAACTGTCTGGCTCTACTCTCCCTTTGCCTGACTGCCTGAGCTCAGGTTAACCTCTCACAGGAGCCTCAGTTAAACTAATTAAAGGTGTGCAGTAACTTGGAAACACCAAACTGTTACAATTTTGTACATATGAACTGGAAATACTTGTAAATATGCCTGTTAATTCCTTCTAAATTAATTACATTTATTAAATTAGATTATTTATTGCTTACTTTTTTAAACCAAAAGTCAATGAATTGCATTTAGGCTCCTACACATACTTACAATTTCTATTTCCATTCCTATATTTTCTATATGCTTACATATACATCTGCTCTTGAATGGCATTAACTGTACTGGAAACAATTTCCCCATTTCTGATTCTGATTCTGATGATTTAGCATGCTAATATTTGTGATAGAGATATGTGGACTTGAGCAAACTTTACAGCATTTTCACAGAGCCAAAGTCCTAATGCCACTTCCTGTCTAGCTACTTGTTCCATCATAATCTCTCATTAGTTCTTTCTTTCATTTGTTTTTGTGAAAGTACAATAGGTTCTTGGACTTTAATATCCTTATCCTAAAATAAATGAGAATAGAAATGGAATAGAATATTCTTAAGTATGTTTTTATTTGTGTATAATCAATTGAAAATTACAATTGTTGTGTTTTTAATAACTTAGAATGAGCCCTTTATATCTCCAGAGGGAGCGGTTCCTCCTCCATGCAGCTCGTGAACTTTTACTATGAGCTGAGAGAAGTAGAAAACAGGTTGGTTTTAGTTTTTCTTCCTTCATTACTTTAGGCTGTTTTTCAAAGTTCATTATTAGAAAGTAAGCCAGCTCACTTTATGTGAATTATTGACATTAAAATACCCTCTTGTCCAGGCCGTCTTTTGAGTGGGCAGAGTGTGCTAGTGTTTTATGCTAGGGCCATTTTTTTTTTTTTTTACAATAAAAACTCTTTTCTGATTCACTTCAATCTACAGGCACAATCTCACTATATATATAACTAACCTGTGATGAAGTATAATTATATTGACTGGCCCGACACTACAAGTGCTGGTTTTACCAGATGGAACTGATGTTTGCAGTTCATACCATTCAGCAGGACAGATTGGGGGGCATAATAAAACCTTCAAAAATGTCGTGCTTATGCATGAATTATTATAAAAGGTGAATGAAGTGCTTGCCATGGACGTACATATAATGACTGGCCCAGCACTATGTGCTGGTTTTTACCAGATGAAAATGGCTTATGGGGTTCATTCCACTCAGCAGTATAGATATGGGGTGGGGCATACCAAGAAAAACTTTTAAAAATGTTGCACTTCTGTACAAATTTTATCAAAAGTGGAAAAAGTGTTTGCTACAGGCATATATGTATTGACTGGCCCTGCACTACAGCACTGGTTTTTACCAGATGAAAAGGATGTATGCAGTTCATACCACTCAGCAGAAGAGATGGAAGGGACATAACAAAACCTTCAAAAAGTGTTGCGCTTATGCATTAATTATTTCAAAAGTGGATGAAATGTTTGCCACAGACATACTCATATTGACCGACCCAACACTACAGTGCTGGTTTTCACTAGATGAAAGTGACATATGTGGCTTTTACCACTCAGCATAATAGATAGGGGGAACATAAACAAAACCTTCAAAGAGTGCAGTGTGTATGTATGAATTATTTCGAAAGTGAACTCAGCCTCTATTAAATGTATATTTTCAATTAAATCTACTTGTAATTAATTTCAAAATAATCATTCAGGGGGACATACATCTATCCATTGACCATAAGGGTTACAGGAGACTGGAGCCTATCCCAGCTGACACTGAGCGAGAGGTGGGGTACACCCTGGACAAGTCACCAGTTCATCACAGGGCTGACATACAGACAACTATTCACATCCACAGCCAATTTTTCGAGTTACCAATTAATCTATAATGTTGCATGTCTTTGGACTGTGGGAGGAAGTCGAAGTACACGGAAAGAACCCATGTGGACATGAGGAGAACATGCAGACAACTTCATGTTTTTTAGGGGTGGATACATCCCCTCCATCTCATTTGACTTTTTAACTTAACTCTCTGCTGCCTAAAAACCCTGAAGCATGTATGAACAAGGCGCAGCAACAATATCACATATGTTTTTAAAATAATAACTTTCCCAGTCAGGTTTTTTTTTTTTTTTTTTGTTTGTTAAAAAACATAAAAATAAGTCATTTTAAATGAGATTTTCATACTTCTTCAACAGAATCCATAAGTTCCAGTTTCATTTTAACTTTCTGTAGCCACCAGGCAAAAACATACTTTATACACCACTGAGAAATACCATGAACATTCTTCTTTTTCTACTGCTCTCCTATTCCTGTGAGTGTCGACTTCATTATGTCCATAGGTGGGGTTGGGGGCAACATGGTGCCCCCGGTGTGGCCAGTAGCTCCAGCCCTGCTCTTTGAGTAAACAGTCAGGTGTTAAAGCAGGGACGGTGACATTTCAGTCCTGGATGGCTCTCTGACTATCTTTCTCTCGCAGCCTCTGCAAAAAGTGACTCCAGTGCTCCTCTGGCCTCGGGCTTTCACTCCGCGGACATTTACTGTCAAAGGATGCTTCTGCACACACACAAACTCACATGGAGCCACACATCGGCTTCTTCACCACTTGTCGAAGGTGTTTTAGGGTTCCCTGTCAGCTCAGTAACGCTGTGACTGACGCTGACTGCAGAGGTTGTCTGAGGGGGAGTTGAGAGGGAGGTCAGCAGTGCAAAACCAAATATAGAATCGATTTTATTTGTAAGAAGTGGCAAAAAGGCAGCAGGGGAGACATCATGGCCTCATAATGATGACATTTTGAAATTCTCTATTTACCACATGAATGGAAATGTTTAGCTTTTTCAGCAGCTGCCTCTGTTTGGGGCTCGTGATGTTTATTCTGTTTAATTGGAATTCAGACGACTTGGCAGCGCACACTGTCAGCTGTTTTCAGACGACATGAGATGCTTCTGAAATGTCACTTCTCTCTGATGTATCCTTCTGAAGCCTGCTCAGTTTCACATCAAACTGTATCCTTCCAGTGATGAGACCCTGTTGCTTTTCTCGTCCTCCTCAGGTATATACGGGCCAGACGAAGGCTGGGCCTCAGCCTACCCAGAATGCAGAGAGAGAAACCAGTCGCCGATCAACATTGTGGACCAGGATACCAAAGTATCCACAGAGTATCAGGAACTGACGCTGGAGGGCTTTGATACTGAATCCTCTAATAAGACGTCTATGAAGAACACCGGCAAAACAGGTAGAGTAAAAGCAACACAAGCTCCTGCTCTAGATTGGATTTCTGCTGCTTCATAACTCCTGGATATATGTGGGATAAACTTGTTTCTGCACTCATACTGACTGAAATGTTGCAAGCTCAATGTTGAAAATGAAAAACTAAGAATATGGACAATTTGGCTTAGGTGCTGATATGATTTGTTTAACACCTTCGAGGGCCCCAAATAGTTCTTGTGTTTCACATTTAGGGTGTTGTCACATCTCATCTGTTTGGTTCAGTCTGTCAACAAACAAGAACCTTGTGCAGGTTCGAAGTTTGTTCAACTCATGAACCATCTAAGAACCCACTTGCTGTCCCACCGGCTAGAGACCCTGCTCAATCCGTAACTGTACAACAAGGTTGTGCTGGAAATATTGAGGTCAACGTGAGCGACCACGATCTTTCACTGACCTTAACCAAAGTTTTTGTTGCATAAACTAACCACACTAACTAACCACCTACCAGTCATGAACTCTGGTCTCCATTATCACAGCCCTGTGCTTTGTGCATTAAACCATCCAAACCACTTACTGCAGTGTAACAACATAACACGTCCTGGGTTGTAGAAAATGTTTCCAGTGAACATCCATCCAGTATCCATGCAGTAATTTCATTTCCATCAAAACATATTTGTAAGAATTATTCAGTACTTTTTGGCACACAGAGTTGATGGTTGAGGTCATGGCAGCATTTCTAAAAAGAACTCCCTGTTCCCCATGTAATTGTGCTCTCACAGGTTTATCTGCTTTGAGGGATTGTGGCTAATATCAATGTGCTCAATTTCTCTTTGCCACCAAATAAAGTGTTTTAGATAATCTGGATAAATGGGCAGTTGGTTTACAATCTGTCTTATAATTGCACTCCCTGACTAACAATTGGCCTCATTCACCAAACATTCTTAAGAGGAAATTAATTCTTAAAACTCACTTACGCAGTTTTCACAAATTCTCTGCACATTCTGTTCTTACCTAAAGACAAATCCCACATAAAAAAACTTTGATGAATGCCAAACACTAAAGAGCACACTTACACATTTTTGTGTTGACATATTTGTGCAAAATAATTGGTTATTGTGTTTTCTTCAATTCTACAGTTGGATAATATAGGATTTAAATTACAATGTATATATGTATGGGTGGGACTCGATTAAAAAAAAATAATCAAATTAATTAGAGGCTTTGTGATAAATTAATCTCAATTAATCACATTTTAATGGCATAACAATATTTGCCACAAGAAGAAACATTTTTCAATTTAAATGGATTTTGGTATATGACTGAATCAAATGATAGACACATGCAAACATTTAAACAACAAAATATTGATTATTTTGCATCAGTCTGACAATGGCACAATAAATTATAATGGTGGCTATATTCAAGCTTTCATAGAACTTTAAAAATGATTTCATTTTAATTATTCAAAGCGCAGCGTTTTGTCCATCTGATTATGTTTACTTGCTCAGATTTTGTTGATTAAATCCTCTTTCCTTGCTCTTTGTGCTTCTACCATGGATATATACATATATATATATATATATATATATATATATATATATA
This sequence comes from Lutjanus erythropterus, assembly GCF_056507025.1. Taxonomy (NCBI): domain Eukaryota; kingdom Metazoa; phylum Chordata; class Actinopteri; order Lutjaniformes; family Lutjanidae; genus Lutjanus; species Lutjanus erythropterus. The sequence continues at coordinate 2,368,628 of NC_139318.1, forward strand.
TATATATATATATATATATATATATATATATTCAACATTTTCTAAATCATTCTGGCCATTTGAGCCCAACTCAAACTCTTAAGTTTTGACATAAACTAAATTTTGTCGACCAATAACCTTTACTTGTCTTCTTGAATCTTAAAATGGTATTTCTAAATTTGGTTACAATGAACTGTGAACCTGATTTGTTGTTATTTTGGTGCCTGAACATTAAATTGTTTTGATCGAAAATGTAAAAACTTTATGAATCACTCATGTTCATTTGAATGAATTTACTCTATAGTTATACAACTATTTTTTTTTAAATACAATTGTTTGGGTTTCTAAAACCCAAAGATTTAAGTTTATCTAATGAAGAAAAGTAAATTCAGTTCTCAAAAATCTATTGTGGTACGTTGCCTCGAAACTTTACTTTTAACAATGATAAATGAAAATGAAAATGTAAAACCATTGCTAAATTTCATACAATTTTTTTTTTTTTTTTTTTTTTTTTTTTTTTTTTTTTTTTTGCCAAAGTCACAGAGAGCCACTGGAGAGAGGCTAAAGAGCCACAGGTTGCAGATCCTCATCATAACGGATAGAAGTGATGGTCAAAAATCTGACAATAAGAACCATAGTGTAACAAACTTAAATTCCTTTTAGATCTTGTGTGTCATTGTTTTACTTGTCACTAAACATCATATTAATCAAAGTTAAGATCACAGTATGTAGTCACAAACCCCCGCATGTCAGTCACAGTCACGTTCTTCAAAGAACTGTAGCTGATGACACACTGTTTGTATCCATATAACGCTGTGACAGAGCACAGTGCACAGAGAATGAAAAGCTGAGGCGTGACACCTCTAATAATCCACCTCATATTGGCAGGTGTCTGCATGTCAAACATCTGTTGCATCACTTCCCTGCACATGATTATAAAACAAGACAGGTGCAATCTGCAGCGAGTCATTTATGATGAAGATTACACATCCCATTTCCATTCAGACATGCTGCATCCATATTAGTACAAGTGCCGTGGCAGGTGTCAGCGCCTGCAGGATTCAGCAGCACCGGGCCATCTGCATTTGGCTCTCTTGGCATGTCGAGGACCCTCGTTGTCAGCCACAGGTATTTTTCACAATTCCAGGTTGTCAGTAAGATGGATGATCCTTCCCCTCAGTGGAGAAATGGAGTTGAAAGGCTTTTGAGAGGCCGAGGCCACAGGTGGCTGGCACCGCCGCTGACAGCACGCTGAGAGCTGCCCAGAGCACAGCTGTGTGTTCAGCACAATGATGTTTTACATCCCATCATTTGCTCAATCAAGGATGTGTGTCATGTGTGATGACACATTTGGGTAAATTGTCAGTTTGTCTGTAGGTTTACTGTAGCTTCACTAAGCAGATTATGTTGTGTAAAAATAAAGCTCATCCTATTAGCCTTAATGAGGGAGAGACACTGCAGCACATTCAAGTGTCTGATCCTGTCAAAGACACCATATCTCAACAAATAAGATTTGATAGAGCAGAGCCAGGCTCACTGCTTCCTGTTTACAGTCTGTGTGCTAAGCTTGACTAACGGGATGTTGGACATAGTTTCATATTTAAGGTACAGACATGATGGTGGGGTCAATCTTCTCATCTTACTCTTGGCAAGAAAGCCAATAATAACTATAATATTTTCCAAAATGTCAAACTATTCATTAATTGAATAGGCACATTAATGCTCCCCAAAGAACCTTTTTGTTACATGACACTGTGTTTCTCGCTGTGCTCTCCTGTGTCCAGGTACTGTACCTCCTCTCCTTGCAGCTGCAGGCCATCGCAATCTTGTTTATTTCCTCTCATCAAGAAAACAAATCAACAAAAACTTACTTCAACAACTTTACTCAGTTTTTGAAAGAATTTTTTGGGGGGTTTCTTAAACTCAAAGTTTCAAGTTCATCTGAAAAAGAAAAGTTGAATTGGGCTCAAAACTCAAAAATCCATTGTTGCCTTGAAATATTGATTTTTTTCATTTTAGCCTCCTTCATAAATGAGACAAAATAAGTGTATTTAAGCAGAATTAACAGGCCATTGTTTTTTCCTCTCATCAGCAGAACGACAGACACATTTTAAATGCATTATAAAAAAATGTGCTTCAGATATAAATCTTAAATTCTGCAGAATTTCTTCCACAGTCTTTTACTTTTTTCCTGGGACCCGAATAAAAGCTCCTGTGACCCACCTGTGGGTAACGAGCCAGTGTTTGGCAATGACTGCTCTATAAGATCATCATATGTTTGTAGTGTGGCTGTTGCATGAGAACTAGACAGTCGTTTTAAAACAGCCTATTTTCAGCTTTGTGATGATGATGTTTTTACAGAGTTTATTTAACTTAAGAAGTATGAGAATGTTCTGAACCTCTAAAGGAACACTTCCTCCTTCAGTTTATCGCAAACATTTACAGTCAAAATCACAAAATGTGGAGATAGAGGTCTAAAAAATTGTAATCTGAAAAGTAACTCGTAACCAGGGGTGGAAATAATTAATTACAAATACTCAAATTATTATAATTAAGTCATTTTTTTTTTTGGTGCTTGTATTTTTATGAGTAGATATTCAAGTCTGTACTTTTACTTGCACTTAAGTATGAATTACAAGATATAATCTACTTAGTTACTTTATCAGTTAATTAATATGCAAATAATCTGCATTTTAGTAGCCAATAAGGTCATCCGATTCCAAAACCAGGACATATGGACAGAAAACAAAACAAAATGCTGCAGCAGTACACATTTGGAGAAAGGATGTTAATGATTAAGCAATAATTGATTAATTGCTGTTGACAATTTAACCAATTAAAAATGTATTCATGGATATTAAATCAATAGTCATGGCAGTAACTGCACCTCACTTGACATTGTTTAGAGCCATTTGTTGAATAAGAAAAATTTAACTTTGACTTAAAATGAGAAAAAAGACAAAAAATTAAAAATAAGGAAATGATATGTTTTGTATCAGATGAATTATTAATGATTAATTGATTGCATTTTCAACTACTGGTTCTGGAAAATGTACAAAATTCGCAACCCTAGTTTGGAGAGGTGATGGTTAAAAAGAAAATAATATTTTGAGTAGTTTTTGCAATGAATGCTTTGTACTTTTACTTAAGTATATTTCTAAAACTTGTAATTGATTAATATTTTAGCAACGTAACAGTACTTGTACTTGAGTACAGATTTTCAGTACTCAAGTACCACTGTTTGTAACTAATGTATATAGAGGAGTAAAAAGCACAATATTTGCCTCTGAGATGTGGTGGAGTAGAGGTATAAAGTTGCATAGAATGGACTGCACTGAACTTGAGTAAATGTACATTTGTTTGCAGTCTTTATTGAAGCAGCAATGCATATATAGCTGCAGGTAAAGAGAGCGCTGCAGTGCACTGGGACAATATAGCATGAGGTGCTTATAATAGCAGAATGGTAAACATGAAATGAGTAATGAGTGTAATATAAAATGTGAGAGTCTGCCCTGGAGCTAACACTGCATGAAATACAGATGATTGTGGAGGCATTATTATGAGCTGTGCAGGACAGTGGCTACAAATAAATAGGATGTTGTAATCTGTGACAGCGGCAGGATAAAAGTTAATGTGAGGGGAAGTCAGGTCCACGCTTCTCAACGTGGGACGGAGGTCAACTTATTTTCAAGGTATTGATTTTAACTTTGTGTGTGCCCGAGTTATTTCTTTTAGCACTGCTCCTGTGCCCTTTTAGCATCACCCTGACATTTCAACTTCCACACAAGATCCTGCATAATGGAACAGACATTTGCTGAGCACAGTTACTGGCAAGGCTCTGAATATACCAACATCTTAATTAGTTATTTGTTCTTTCCATCACTTTCCATTTAATATAAAAATATTGCAGTTTGTCAGAGAAAATACACTATAGAACAACTTGAAGTTACACCCTGTCCCCTTAATCCACTATTCATATTTCAGTAAAAGACTGTCTGACAACATCTATGCTTTTTTCCAGATTTTCTCCCTGCCGTTGAGCCGCTATTGTCTTTTGATGACTCGGACAGAAGGTTAAGTCTAATGCAAGATCAAAATTATATCAGTTTAGAGTTTCAGAAAGTCACTGAATAAAACCTGCTAACTTTATGTCAGGCTAACATTACAAATTGTATTCATTCAATATTCAACAAACCGAAATAACACACAAAGGTTACTATAAAAAAAAAAAACTTTACCTGAAGCCATACTATTAGGTTGTTATGGGGTGATGTAATGTTCTATGTTTTTGTCTAAAGCAAAGTTTAAGTTGACTTGCCTTAAATTTAGGTTGCATTATTGCAAAAATGTTGATTCGAAAACAATCAGATTATTAAAGGGATAGTCCGCCCAGAAATGAAAATTCAGTCATTATCTACTCACCCTCATGCTGATTGAAGATTGGGTTTATTTTGTTAGTCTGCAAAACACTGCTGGAGTTTCACAGGAAAACAGTGCTGCAGAATCGCCCAAACAGTTAAAGTGAATGTCACATGACACACATGCAGTTCAGACAGTGTGCACGTGAACATGGCACCAAGCTAAGGATCTAAGGTGAATATTCAGGCAAAAAACATGGTGTAAATTACATCTTTCAAGCCAACTTGGTACACTGGGGCTTTAGGAGACTTGGATTGCGCCAGATGAGCAGTATGGAGGAATTTTTTACTTTTATTCTGTTGTTTTTTATACATTTAAAAACTGGTCACCATTCACTTCCATTGTTTGGAAGATTCTACAACACTGTTTTCCTGTGAAACTCCAGCAGCTAGTGACTGAATATTCAATATAGTTGGTCCAACAGTTTTCTTTTTTCAGTGTAGTTCTGTCATATTTTGTGCACAGACTGTAAGTCTACATTGTGAGATGCTCATTCCTCCACAGTCACAGCAGACTAAGTCACGTGGCATTCAGTCAGATTGTTTTTGAGCGTGTCCTCTGTGTGTTTATTCCTAATCTTTGATAGTGACATTGCAGTTGGTCATAGTATTCTTTCATGTTATTGGATCAAACAGACGTTAATTTCGTGAAGAAAACGTGTTTGTCTTCAGCGGCGTAACGTGCAGGACAGACACAGTGTGACATCCTCTGATGAAATAAGCTGTCAGTCATCTCCACCTGCTGCTGAGCAGCGTTACAGCACATCCTGTAGCAGTCACACACGGAGCAGCTCCTCACTAACTGCTGTCATGGCCTCTCTTTCACTTTCTGTCTCAGTATCTCAGTGTCAGCGGAGCTCATCTGCTCTCATGACAGCACAGATACTTCCACTGCCACAACAATACAGTGATGAGGGCTGATGAAGAGTAGTATGTACTGATCAACAACATTTTGGAGAAAATATAGAATAAGAAATGTTAAAGTCTGTATCAAAAGTATCAAAAAATATGTCTGGTCAGATTCATAATATTTTTTTCTTGTCTACAATTTCAATACATGATTTGGCAATTTTACACAGTTGACAAACCAAAACCGATAACTTTAACAATAATTATAAATATATAGTTTTAAAAATTGGTCTAATTCAAGGGGATGGTGGTGTAACCTTGAGATCAAGCAAGTATCCATCTCACCAATCTCAGGCTTCAAGGTGTCCATTTGTGTCCGCACCAAAAGTGGTGCAGCCAATCAGTGTCCTAGGAGGGACTACTGGCAGCTGTGGTTGTGATTTTAGGTGTGATGATAGTGAGTAGGAGGGACAGTGCACAGCTACTTAGCTGCACCAGAGTTAGCTTTAAGCTTATTTTCATCAGTAGTCCCTGGGCAAGAAACAGAAACTAAAAAAACACTATTATATAAAAACACATTTACAAGACAGAAAAGCTTCAGCAATAACAATAACAAGACCACACAACAACACAATAATAACAACAACAGCAATAACAATACGATTTCACAGCATTAAGACACTACAGCAAAAAACAAACAAAAAAACTACATCATTAAGACCCCACAACAACAACAATAAAACCACAACATTAAGACACAACAACAATGAAGCTACAACACTAATATCCCACCAAAACAACAATAAAACTCCATCACTTAGACACCACCACAACAACAAAGAGACAACAAGATTTCATATTAGATCAAGTGCTTGAGTTTGTGTGTGATGGTACATGACTGGGTCGATTTAGTCATGACTTTATCTTGAATATAAAACCAGCGAAGCTGCTGCACTCTCTTATCTCATTTGCAATTATAGTCCTATGTAATATACTGTACCATTGCCATGCATCATTTCAGGGTATATGGGTTTTATAAAGATGTTTATTTATTCAGTTATTTATGTCTGTACAGGGTCATGTACAATATTAAACATAAATGTTACCATTTGATGCATTGTACCAGAGTTAGCCTGAGGCTGATTTTCATCTGTGGTCCCCTGCAACATCCACACAGTGACTGAACAGCACTAAACAAACAAGACAAAACACACAATACAAATTATACACAGTGACACATCACTAAAACACACAGCATGTCACTATCATGTGTATGACAGACATTAAAAGCAAAGAGGACCTTTATACAGAGCAAAATGAAATGTTATTTGATATGTCAGAATTTAATCAGCATCTAGATCAGACATGGGCAAAATACAGCCATGGGGCCAGATGGGGCCCACTGAAAGGTTTCATGAGGCCCTCAAGGTCATCTTGGAAATACCAAAAATAAAAAATCTAGTAAAGACCATCAATAGCATGTTGCTTACCATCAAACCGTTATCAGACCTTTGTTTTGAAAGGGGTCAGTGCTGTGTTCATTGGTAATGATAATGAACTGTATCTTTGTATTAAACTGTAACTTTATTCACGCAGTGCTACAATCCATGTTGTTTGTGTTCTTCTTCTTCTACTTTTGCTGCTACTATCTTTGCAACTGTGTGCAGGATGCATGGTACACTGTAAAACATCAAGTTTTGGACATTGGCAACAAAATATTGTACCACAGTTCATCACATGGTGATTCAGAAAGGGTGACCAACAGTAGAAGTGTCCTATACAGAACACTTCTGATCATTCCAGTATTAGAGAATTTGGCCATTATTAGGGCCTTATGTCAATTGTGTCTGGCCCACGGCTGCCTGATCGATTTCTCATGCGGCCCTTCATGAAAAATAATTGCCCACCTCTGATCTAGATCATCTCTCTGCTCAGACCTTCCAGCATCCATAGGGTTAATCTGCCTCACTGATGTTCACACCCTTCTTACACAGCTGTATCATGGTCATGGATGCTCATCCGATTAATATGGCAGCAGTTAAGCTGTACTTACTGCTCACAGTGAATTGTTATGGTGGGACATTCACTGTCACTCTGGATGTGTGGATTTCCCAGCAGTCAGGTTGGGCTGGAGCTATCTTGGGGGTCCTCTACCCCCACATCATATCACATACAGGCTATTTGAATATGCCAAATGTTCTGGTAAAACAGCCTACGAAGCATGCATATAACAGTGCCATTTGTTGTTCCAGCCGGAGAGTTAATTATACAGTTATCCACTCAGGCAAATGTCAACTCACTGTCAAAACAGCTACACAGAGGAGACGGCGGGGGAAATTAAAAGTATGGCTCCTGCAGCTGTTTATGAGTTCCTGGGGTTCAAGTCATGTGATGTCAGAGAGCTCATTTGCATTCAAGTTGAAAGTGAGGGCGAAAAGCAATGATTAAATACATCAGTGCTGGGAGTCAGTCAAAAATACATGTGTGCAACAGATGCTGCTGAAATATGGCCGTCAGTGCGCTGCCCCGACTCAACACAAGGTAACACAGAGTTCATGTGCTCACTTACTCCTCAGGAAACGCAGATTGTACTCAACATGGACACACTTATCCTATCACAACTGACCAAACACTGGCAACTTTTAATTAATGTTTTTTTTAAAGCTAGGTTTGACTGAGCAGATGTTTTAAAGTGGCCCCTAGAGGCTTCACAATTCATGGCATCCCATAATATGAAAGTGTTGGATGGTACAAGCAACATACTATAATTTTGCTATTGTTAGACTCTTAGCTATGCAGCCTGGTGGGGGTCCACACAAATGAGTTTTTTCTAATTTGTTAGCATTCGTCAGACTGCTCCTGACTAACTTCAGTTCCTGCTGTTCCAGTAATTTGACACTGAGTGTTGCAGGCTAGCAGCGGAACAAAGGGTGAATAATCAAATAGGAAAGAGCTTTTAATTTCTTTCCTTTTACCACCAACCATTTAATAAAAAAAGTTAAACTGAATATATTTAACTCTTTCTTAATTTAACACTTTTATTTTTAACTCCTTCACTCAGTCACTTCAGGCACTGTGCACCCACCTGCTGATGAGTGTTTTAGGTATTTTCCAGGTATTTTGATTTTACTGTAATGAAAATGAAAATCACATTAATTTTGTTTAAGTTTATTAAATGGTATGTTGATTTGACTAGTGCTGAAGTTCTTACAGATTTTCTTGGTGGCTTCGCTCCTGTTCTTGGGCATGTGGCCAAATCTTTGGATAGTACAACACCTGGCGTTACCTACTCTAATAACAATTTATGATCAAGTGGGCTTCATCATTCAGCTCAACTGAGGAAATGTAGGTTAAGAACATTTCGTGCATTTGGAGTTGACTTCTATTTTTTCTCTTAACAGTAAATTAAGAGAAAATATAAGGAAATATTGCTGTGTAAGGCCCACTGACTTGCAAATCCACTCTCATTCATGGGCTATTAATATTATTATTGTCCCACTTGGGATTGGCTCAGTCACTTGCAACACCTAGTGGTAAAATTTGCCATGGGCTGAAACTGTTTTGGCCCAAAAATGTGATCAGTTAGAGGAGATTTTACTCACCATGGCACATTTATTCCATCACATGACTGACCAAATACTGGCAACTTTTAATGAATGATTTTTTTAAAGCCAGGTTTCAGAGAAGGTCTAACATATCATATTATATTTCATTTATTTCATTGAATTTTTAGGCTATTCTCTTCTAATTATAATATCAGCCTAATTTTCCATCAACTTTGGTTTGATGGAAAGGGTTACTGTCCTGAAAACAGCAAAATAGAGTTATCCAATCAGATTTTTTATTGTTGTATCTAGACAGAGAAAGGTTAGAGCTGACTAGTTCCTCCACCACTGAATATGACACACCAGCAGTAAAATACACAGATCACTGTGGTTTGAAAGAGAGAGAGAAGGTGACCATTCTACAAGCCTTCCATCACTGAGAGACATCTTGTCTGGGGCAGGTGTTTCCAGCCTGCTCAGGGCCAGTCTGTCCTGCCCTTTTCTTCACCCTGTTGTTGTGATGCTTCTTCACAGGAAGTCACCTGACAGTACAAATCTGCTCAGCACTGCGGACAACATGCCGGAGCTCGTCCTTGTAGGAGTCTGAGGCCAAAAACCTGATGGCAGACAGCAAAGAAGCAGAGCAACACTTTTGCACCTGTTTTCTGTCTAACACGTATCAATTGAATGTCTGTGTCTGGCCTGGTGATACTTCCAGAATGTGTTTAGCCTAGAGCTGAACAAGACTGAAAGCAAGGGGAAACTGCTCGGCTCTGTCAGGAGTGAAAAAGTACAGCGTGGCACTACATAAAAAACAGGTCCTGTTTTCATAACGTAGTGAAAAGTAGGTATGCCCAGATCAATCAGGTGGCAATTATCTGCCAATATTCAGTTAAAACATGTGATCAGGAGATCAGGATTAATGCTTTCCAGCTGCCGATTGCGAAACCAATCAATGAGACAAAACTGAGCTGTGATGGTGTCATAGTCACATGCTGACTAACCTTTGTTTATTCCTCACATGTAGTCTGACTCAGCGGATACCATGTTGCTGATATAAATCCTGCCATTGGTCGCATGCTTTGAGCAGCATTGTGGCGTCCACTTTCTGCATTTGCAAAGTCCCTGAGAAACAAGAACAACCTCCTAGTTTCAACCCACATGTTGAAAACAGCAAATTAACACCTGGGACACTAATGACAAGAACATAAACAAAACTTCAAAAACTCTCCAGAACTCTGCAACTCGGAGAAAAATTTGTATTTTTGATTTAAGATGAACTGTCCCCTTAAAAAGCCCTCTAGCTTTTCAATGAACAAAATCCCATCATTTCTTAAATTTTGGGAGCACCTGAGTCCTCTGCGACACCTAGTGGTCATATTTGTTACTACTGGTCTGGTTTGGTGTCATATAAAACTGACCTGTAATTAGGGCTGGATTGGATTTTACTGATTGTGATTCTGATTCTGCTTACCAGTTTTGGTTCTTGACAGTTCCATGGATAAATGTTACAAGCAGAAATGCTGAGCTAAGCTAAAAGTAGCGAGATAACTGTACCACTTGTAGCCTCTTTACTGGTTGCTTGCATATTTGGGGATTTATTGAGGCTACTTTACTGTAATAATAGAAGGTATCCTTGTAAGACATTTTGTATCATTTCCTAAATTGAGGTGATTGTTACAAAACTCACAAGTTTTGCAATTCACCTGCTAGTCAATCAACCTAGCGATGGCTGAACAGGTTAACTGAGATAAATACTCAGGATTTGCATTTGGAGACAGTAAGACATGCATGCAGTCAAATCATGTCTATAGGACACAGAAAGTCAGGTCGATAGGTGTATATGATTTAAACTAGAAAAAGTGAAATTTGAGTAGAATACGATAAGATGGAATCTGAATTAAAACTTCTTAATGATAAGTTTGAATGGATTTATATTTGGGATATGTTCTCAATGCCCACCTCGCCTTTAATACTGCCGAACCAGTTGCTGTAACGAAACAAAAAACAATCCTACAGGTAGTGTATTGGTCGTTATGGCTCGTAGACAACAGACATCGGTATCTGTGGAAAAAACATGATCAGGGCATCCCTAGTGAAAAGGGACATATTTGAGTTCAATATCCTGAAGCCTTTCAAACATTTTGTGAAGTAACAATATGGCATATACGGCTCTAAATGTCTTTATGGCTGTCCTAGTAATAATCCTAATCACAGTGTGACCATTAAAGGACAGGAGAGCTGAAGAACAAAGTATCCCTCCGTGCTTCATATTCCCTCAGCAGCCTTGTTCCTGTACCCGTTTTTGTTCCCAGTTTTCAGTGAGTCATTAAGGTCACCCAGAGTGAGTAAATGTCCCGTCCACCTCGCAGTCACTGCATCATGATGTGAGACATCCCTTTGACTGAGTGCAGGTAGCTCAATCAGGCGAGGCGAGCGCAGCATGTGTTGTCATCCCCTGTGGGAGTGGACCAAGCAGCTGACCTTCAGGTAGAGGATCACCGGCGCTGACACCCGCCAGCACAAACAGCGAGATGAGAGTGAGACACGCAGACGGAGAAAGAGAAGACCTCATCATCACAGTCAAGAAGAAAAATTCCCCGACACGCTTAATGCAGAGAGTCCCCAGGCCTTTAGTGACTCAAACCACCTCCCCAAGGCCACCCGGGCTGCTCACAGAGAGAGAAAAGGATGGTGATGATGATGATGATGGCCACCTGCAAAGTAAAGACACAGCAGAGCGTCATTTAAATGGATTTGGGGTGCCGCAGCATGAAGAGAGCCATGTAAAAATGCTAACACAAACAACAGCTGCGAAACAAAATGGTGCACAGCTTCTGCTCTCCCCCCGCTACATAATGCATGGCTAACAAGACAAATGTCCCTGTGTCTTTGCCACAAATTATGCATGGATTCTGCAGTGTTTCGAAACGACAGATGAGCGTTTTATCTGTGGAGGGATCACCTGGTGGAGATGCTGCTGAACGCTGTGATGGAGCTGTGAAGGTGGGCAGGCGGGCAGGGAGGGGCTGATAAACCCCTCTGCTCCTGCACAACAAACTCTCTTCACACACAGCACTGTGTTTTCTTCACAGCTCCACTTTAACTTCTTGACCTTGAATGTGCAGTCGACAGCACGTTCATGCTATTTTTAAACTGTGTTCTTGTTAATTGCTGTGGAGCTCTAAGAAAAACTGCTATTAATTCATGTGGACTCTGTGATGTCTGCATATTGTTCACTGCAACAAGAATACTGTGAAATCAGTAACTTGCTGGCAGCAATTAGCCAGTAAGTTGCTGTAATCCATTTTACAGGACATTTACTGTACATTTAATCACAGTACTTATAAAATACTGGAATTTTATCATCACAGGAATAAGCAGCATTGTGCAAGTTTGCACTTAACTCTTTCCCCACCATAAACTGCTGTTTTCACTGCCAGGTGGTAGGGGAGGCTGTGATGCATCATCTGACAAAAACTTGTCACTGGAAGAAGAGATCTGCAGAAGAAGAAGATGATGTTATGTAGCATGAACACATCAGTGCTCAGCTGCAGATCCACGGGACATAGAGAACCATGACCCGAGCACAGAATGGTGCTGCTCACACTGCAGTCCCCTGACCTCCACAGCAGCCAGGACTCGCCTGCTCACACAGCCCCTGGAACTCAAGCTGCACCCGGGTCAGAGAGCGCTCTGTGTTAGCCACACTGGTGACAGTGATGTCAAACATGTTATGTTATATGAAGTGATAAAAAATAAAAAATAAAAACATGAAGTTGATATTCTGATTAAAAACGTCTCTTTCACAAAAATGATTCTGTTTTTTATCTGAAAACTTTTTTTTGATACGACCAACATTCAAGTGTTTATTTAAAAAAAGAATGAATGAAGCTAGAGCAAAATGCTTTAATGTGTCTGAGATGATCTGTTCTGTTTTTTCTTTTGATATATTCCATGTTAAGATATTCATAGAACTGAATATTTTGTGGGTGATGAAGAATTAGCGAATTTTGTCAAAAATGCTGGCCCTGACTGGCAGTTTGAAAAACAAAATCTAATCTAGAATTCTGAACAAAGTTCATAGTGCCAAGAATGAACTGTTTCACATTCATTTCTTCTGTTTTCTTTTGTTTTTAATTTATTTTAGATTATTAACAACAATTTGAGAATGTCTGACACTACAGCAGAGAGCAAACATGAACACCAACAGGCATCATTAATGCATGAGAGCTGAAGAGGGAGAGGAGACAGAGGAGACGAGCAAAGGTTATGTGGATCTATCTGTCCATTTCTCACTGCAATACAAACTCCAATCTACAGTGTAGTTCACACTCCATGATCAACCAAAGGCTTTATATGGGGATGTACGGATACCACTTTTTTCAGACAGAATACAAGTATTTAGGCTTGGGTACTTGCCAATACTGAGTACTGATACAAGTATTTAATAGTGCAGTTAACTTTAAAAACATGTTTTATTTCAATCAGATGTTGTTGCTGTTTTCTGCTGTGTAACCACAGTAACTGTACACATGACATTTTTGGTTTATTTGTAATAAGTTACTTTACTAATTTTGTGTTCCTTTTTGAGATGTACAGTTTACTGCATACATGATATATGACAAGTTTACTGTTACAAATGGTGTTACATATGATAATTATATAATCTGCAGCAGTTTAACTAATATTTTAATGACACATTTACATATGTAGTTATTGAAGTTTCTTCTTCATGTGCCTCTTGTCCAAGATTAGTTCCTACCTGTCTTTGTTTAAGGGGGGACAGGTATGAGTGTGGTACCATGTGTGCAGCAGTTTTGTTGACCCTGCTGTGAACCCTAAAGAGTGAAGTTGGGTGTGCTGAGCTGTCAGGCCGTTTTGGTGAAGATTAACAGGAGAATAAACATAAGAAAAGTTGTGGCAGCTTATTACCAAAAAAGATGGTTACAGACTGGTGACAGCGGTGTTTTTCCTTCGTCTTCGGATTAATTAGTCGAGACGTTTACCAGGACTTAATGGACGGCGGCTGGCTGTGGTCTACAGGTGCACTCTGGGAGGTTGTTTCAGTCTTACATGGACTTAGAAGGAATTTTATGGACAGTTTCTAAAGTCTGCGGTTTTTAGTGGATGATGTTGAAGACAGAGAGTCTTTCACTGATGATGATGAACTAAAAAGAAGGTAAGCATCAACAAGCTCCTTGAGCTCTGTGCAGTGTTGCTTCTTTAGATGTTTGCTTGTGTCAAGCGGCTACTTTTTGTGACGTGGTAACAGGTGTGGGGTTTCAGAGTAGGTACTGAAACCTGATGCTGGTATTGTTATCAATGCATCCCTACAGTATGAGTGTACTGTTTAAATACTTATTTGGACTAAATCGGCCCACTTTTAGTTTATGAACATAAACTTGAAGTATAAGAGTAGTAACCTTAAAGTACACAAATATTTTACATCTGTTTTATTTTGCTATACAAAACTATACTGTGAAGTATACTGCAAGTGAACTTAACAGCTATAGTGTTGTATACTAGTTATATGCTTATGACTCACTTTTTAGTTTATGAAATAATACGTTCAAGCAGGACACTACTACTTTAATAGTTTTTAATTTGTCAGCCGCCTGTAGAATTCTAACACAAAACATAATGTTGGTTGATAACAGCACAATAACATCTGATTTAATGTGATGAAGAGGAGAAATAATCATTTTGTATAGGAATATTTTAATTACCACAGCTATAAAGGGGTAGAGAAGCTTGAAAATGCACCTTGAAAATGCTTGGATTTTACTTTGGAAAAGGTGTGCGAACCCTGATATTGTGATTTTCATTCAAAAGTGAAAATCTGATTTTGAGGACCTCAGAGCAGAAAAAGTTTTGGGGACACACTGTGATTTCTGGCACCCCCTAAGGGGCACCTGTACCCCAGGTTAGGAAACAGTGTTGTATTGGATTCCATGGAAGAGACAATATAAGAGTATGATGATGACAACTCAAATCACAAAACAAATACATCAAACAGTATGAACACAGTCTTTGGGACAGTTTGATATTAGTACATATGTCATGTAAGAACCTCTAAAGTCCCTGGAACCAGCCCCCAGCTGCCCACAAACATCACATAGGATGTAAAACATATGCAGGAATACTAACTCAAAGAAGCCAATATGTCTATGTGTTTGTGTGTGCGTTTATTTAAAGAAGCTATAGTTTTTTTTTTTTTAATATATCTCAAACAAAACATTAAGTGCAAGTAGAGGCCAAATATACTGAAACTTTTTTGTGTACTTTTCAGTATAAGCCAAGTATACTTAAGTATAAGTGTGTACATAAAAAATGTACTAAAATAATAGTCTCTTATTTTTAGTTTAAAAGAAGTTTTCTAACAGCACACTCGAATAAACTTTTTTTTTCGTAGGGTAAGCAGGTAGAAGCTCAGTGTCTGACTTAAAGTTGCAGAAATAATTCAGAGACTGGCAGTTCATGGTCAGGGGGCGAGTAAACAGAACTATAGAATGCACTGGTTTTATATCAGTCTTGAAAATATGTTCTAGCTTTTGCAACCATGTTTAAAACGGTACTGTCTGAGAGGGAAGGAAGAAAAAGAAGAGTGACACACATGAGAAACTGCAGAAGCCAACAAAGACTATTTGCACCAAAAATTACATGTTTATGAAAGTGACAGTCATATCTGTAGAGTAGTGGCTTTTGGATGATGTTTTGTTCCCCAAATGAAGGAACTGACACTTGCAGGGATCCTTCACATACAGTATAATGCACTGAATGTTTTTGGGTTATCTCCTGTATGCATTTACAAAACAAAGTCATTCACAAAATGATTTCATTATACATATTTTAATTAAAAATAATAAAAACCAAAGAAAAAGATAAGATTACACAATTAAAATTCAGGGAAAAATAATATACTTTATTTTTTAGAATATTGATATTTTCCTGTTAAGCAGCATATTAGGTCCCATAATGTCATGATAAATTAGTCAGTAATATAGTTGAAATTTCTTTGAAATTACCCGCAAATAACCTCCACATTACCCCTAAATTTCATGGTTTATTATGTGATGTGTGTAGTTACAAAGCAACATGTTTGAATTCTTTCTGAAATTACCTGCAAACTATTCTCAACTAAGTATGTGATAATTAGCAAGTATAACTGAAATTTCTTAGAAATTATTCAAATTTGTTTATTTATTTATTTATTTACTACAACAGTATTTAATAATTATATTCCTCTATTTCTAAATAAGTAATGAATAGATAGATAAATAGATAGATAGATACCTTTATTATTCCCTAGAGGGAAATTAAATTGTCATGGCAGCAAAAGTACATGCAACAAATACAAAGACAAACTACACAGAATATCAACAACAAGTATACAGGATGCACAAGGTACGCCCAGTGGCAGTGTAAATAAATAAATAAATAAACCTTGGACACAGTCTGAAAGAATCTGATCTACAAGAGCAGAGTGATACTGACAACCATAATAATAATAATATAGTTTTATATTATAAAAAATAATGTAGCAATAGATAATATAAATATATAATAATAGCAGCAAAAGTAATTGCAATGGCAATAATATGATATTAATGGTCTGATATGATAGCATGGCATAATAAAATAAATAGCTAGTAATTTCTTATTTATGAAATTTGTGGGAAATTTGTGGATTATTTATAAGAAATTCCAAATATGTTATTTGGTAATTACCACCCACTACATGAAAATGGAGCTTGCTAATTATCAAAAAATTAACCATGAAATTTTGGGGTAATTTGTGAGTCATTTCATAGAAATTTCAAATATATAACTTCTTCATTACCACCTATTTACCATGGAATTATGGGACGTGGAAGTTGAAGTGTCACCCTGTTTACAAGTGTTTCTATAACACTGAATGCATCAGAATGTTTTTCTTATTAAGCCACGTGTTTTCTACTGTCTGAAGTTATAAAATTTCCTGAAAATAAAGGTTAATGTACATCAACCCTGTTAACACTGTCAATGACGTCCATGTCTATAATGCATTATAATGTGTTATAGACATACTTGTGTATTATAGTGTACTTTTATATATTTAGTATTATGATTATTGTGTGGCAATGTATGATTATAGTTGTAAGCACTAAAAAAATCTTAATGCTTTATAACAACAATCCTGACATGTTATGATGGCCATGTCTGTAGTGCCTTATAATGCATTGCTTATTACGGGTTATACTGTGGTTACAGAATGTGTATTTATAGTTATAAGAACTTATGGATATTCATAAATTTTATAACAATAACGATGAAACAATACAAAGTGTTTTTAATGATGAAGTGAAATATTATAAGTGTCATAGTTGTAATACTTTATAAGCAATAAAATTGCAGTCACTGTTATAATGCATTATACAATGAGTATAAGTTACTCTAAGTGGTCAATTGGTGCTTTAATGTCAGGAATGATAATGGTGAGTTACAGGCCAACATAATACATAACAATCTAAGTCACTATAAGTGGTCATTGTTTAAATGAAGGTAAATCTCATCTGACAGAGCTGTGCTGTCTGAGCTTTTAAACAGACTTCACTCACGATGAAAACTGTGATTTTGGTTGTCCGTGGCAACATTTAGAACAGTCCAGGGCTGCTTTTTGCACATTATGAATAACTCATTTTGTGGCTTTTGGGAGACAGCCGACACACAGACAGTGACTGTATGAGATGATGAGCTCCGGGCACAGAACACTGAACTGAGGAGACTTCCACAGAATCATTTTTACGACGCTAAACATGCCCTCACTGAGAGTGAACACAGCTCCTCCACTGCAATTTCACAAAGAAATAATATACAACTCTTTCTGAACAGCTGAATGAATAATAGAAACAAGCAGTACATTATGACAGTTTTTTTTCTATAGCTGCTGTCACACAGAAACTTGTGTCACAGGTGGATCAAATTAATTGTCATCAAATAAAAACTTCATATCAAACATTCTCACAAAACTGCATGTGGCAGCTATTAAAGGATCAGGTTATTGTACCTTTTTTCCCCCAGACTGACTTTTTTCACAGCAGTCATTTTGGTATGAAACAGTAAACAGTTAGCAGTGATACTTTCTTACGTTCCATTCCATTGTGCATGTTGGCTCTATTACACTAAAAGGAATGGGGCCTTAATTAGTATCCCTGGTAACACCTGAACTTACCATGCATTTACTTTTAACTCTTTCCCTACCAGCATTTTTTTTAATGTTGCTAGCCAGCAGCACCATTTTTGACATGTTTTTTCAGCACCTACTGAATATTCAGTTCTATGAATATATCAAAAGAAAGAACAGATCTTCTAACTTCTTCAAGCTAACTCTAGCTTCATTCATCCTTTTTTATAAGCACTTGAATGTTGGTTGGTTGCATCAAAAAATCCTGTCTGAGTGGCCCGGGGGCTGGAGCGCTCTCTGCCCCGGCTGCGGTGTGAGCAGCTGAGCAGCTGAGCAGCCTCGCTGTGCTCCGGCTGCTGTGGCCCGGTTGTGGTGCTCTCTGACCACGCCGATGTTTTCATGCTTTCAGAACATCATCTTCTTCTTCTGCTGTTCAGTTCTGGCATATTTATCTTCTTCTTCGAGTGACAGTTTTGTCAGATGATCCGTCACAGTGTCCCCTATCGCCTGGCTCTGAGAGTTGCTCACCTTGGATATAAGCCAAAAAGTTTTCTGGCTTTCAGGTTTCCTTCAGTAGTATAAAAGCCACTGAATATGCACAGTAGTGTTTCTCCTGCTGGCTACACCCATGACTTCCTTCTTAGCTCACAGACTTCACATTGTGATGACAGATTGTTATTAGTATCTGCACTGGTAACCTGGTCACTTAATAAGGTAGTATTTAGTATTTAATATTGCATTTTGTACTGTGCAATGTGTTCTTACAACTTTTATATATTATATTATACATGCTTACCCTGCTATTTCATATCAGTCTGGCTGTTGTGAAAAATATCTGTCAGTTCACTGTTCTTAGTACTGATAGAAACAATGAACAAAGCTGTGAGAGTAAGGCTGAAGATAATAAACTACACATTAAAGAGTTCTAGCCACCACAGAGGTAATATTTTACCTGTACATCTTCATGTTCTGTACTGGCAACATTTCATAAGCACAGAGTATGTAAAGTGGTCGTGTTGATGTGTTGTCAGGTGTGTGCGATGTGTGTGTGGCAGCTGCACTGGTTAATGTCATTTCAGCCTGATGTGATGGGATAAGAGAGGAGCCTGCAGGACAGTTTGTGCTGGCTGAAGAGAGCTGTCCTGCTCAGAAAATTAGCCCCTCATTGGAGGAGTTGCCTGAGAGGCTGATGGTAGTGACGGTCTTGCGTGAGCATGTCTTCCTCTGAGCACATAAACACATAGAATTCATCTTTTTGTCTGTGTCTCTCCAGTCTTTACACAGGTTTCACACTGAGGACAGTACGTGTTCTCACTCGTGCGGGTTTTTGAGCTTCACATCAACAACAGACACCAATTTTCTGTCATCTGCTTCCTCTCATTCTGAGAGGAATGATTTCTATGTATGTTGAAAAAGACGTTCAGTGATGTATGACCGCTCATTCTGTCTCTGTTTTTCTCTGCCTTTCCATCGTTCTTCCAGTGGCCATTATGTTGAAGGATGATTACTTTGTTCGGGGAGCAGGGCTACCAGGCAGGTTCAAGGCAGAAAAAGTGGAGTTCCACTGGGGTCCAAGCAACGGATCTGAAGGCTCTGAACACAGCATCAACGGCCGGCGTTACCCTGTGGAGGTAAGCAAAATCTACCCAGCCTCAACATACAAAGGACTGAGCCATATCTGAGAGTGGGAAGTGAGAAATCTATCATATGGGTGCAGATTTTGAGACCTCATCAGGCTTCTGAAGGAAGCGCTCATCTGGAGTTTAGATAGCCTGCCAGTTACTTGAACCAGAAAATTTAAATTTGTGCAAAGGAGAATGAGTTCAGGTTGACTGTGAAAGACTGAGACAAGGCAAATATACCCATTTTTAGAGTTCAATAAGCTCTTAGAGCACAATATCCTGCAAATGGTTAAGACAGCACAAACATTACAAGTTAAATTATTTGAGTCGGTGAGTTCTTGTGGAAAAAATATGATTTTATTTCAAGAAGGTGTGCATCATTTGGCTACATATACAGTAGCAGTGGCATAGCTATATAGCAGAAATATTGTGATGGGTGGGCTGTGCAAATAAAGCTGTCTGCAGATGATAAGAAATTTGTTCTTTGCTCACTACACTGCAGAGACTAGCAGAGGCAGAGCACAGTGTAGGTATATGTCCTGTCTACCTGGTATAGCTCATTTTAGCAATGGATTTAACTAAGTTTGTTGAGTTACAGAGTTTGGTGAATTCTGACACACTTTTCTTAAGATAAGAGATAATTGTTAGCAAAATGGAAAGAAGTGAAATAGGAGCAATATAGCCAAGAGGAAATATAAAAATAGAACAATATATGCAAGAAACAGACTCAACAGTAGAGTTTACACCATTGCACAAAGGAAATATTGATATTGTACTGCCAAAATGATAATATACCTGTGTGATGTATTGATATTGCACAGTCTGAGGTGAGAGATTCCAAGCTTCCATCACTCTCTACCTCTCCTCCTTGTATGTGCTGCTTCTGGCTATAGCTGTTATTTCACTGGTTTAGCTTCGAAAGGTCAACATCAACCAAGGTCAAATTTGAAATAATCTGAATGTGACAAGTGACCCTTCACTAAGTACCGTCCTCCTTAGTTACTGTTGCTACGCCTGCCAAACTTTCCATTCTTGCACTGCATTTATGAAGTGTACAGTGATAACAGAGGCAGATATAACATCGAAACACTGACAAGGTTTTTGATTCCTGAGACACATAAACAAAAGCAGCTTCTCATCTCTAGCTGACAATGGTGCATTTTGTCGGCTAAAATAATGACAAACAAGCAGATTTCATAAGTGTAGCTGGCTGATGTGAGCTAAAGCTAACTCAACTTGAGTCAGCTGAGAAGTCTCCAGCTGACATTTTAATGTTTCCATCTGACATGTTTTAAAACAAGAACCCTGTGAAAGTGTTTAGGTAAAGTTAGCTAACAGCTGCATACATGATATAACATTGATGCTAAAAGACTGAGGCTAAAGCTAGCTTACATCTCAGCAAACACTGGTCAGATGGTGAAGTACGGCAGGTTCTGTATATCTACATGATAGATGACAGAAATACACTCATTAACATGGGAAAAGGAAGCGCAGGGGCTGCTCACCCAGTCACACCAGCTGGAACATGAATGCAGAAGATAGCTGACATAAGAGCTAAGATAACCCAGTTTAGACCTGAGACAGCGAGCCAGAGAGAGATGCATCATCATTGGCCCACTTTGACTCTGCATCAGCCCACATCCACCTCCTCAAACCCCCACAGAACAAATACAGATTCAGTGGTATCTAACAAGTTTGTCTGGAGGTAAAGTTACTGCAGCTAGTAAGCTAGTGTTAGTTAGTCATACATGCTAATCTTTGCATCCTATGTTAGACTTTAATCTATTCACTACACATGTGCTCTTGTATTTCATGTGCTTGAGAGATGACAAAAAAGATGGCACTGTCCATGAAACACTGAGTGTCATTCTTCTCAGAGCCTCCTGCACACCTTCAACATGGAGAGAAATGCAAAACTTGCCAGCCCTAGTAATAGTTGCTAACTTATGATTGGACAATTGCTGTTTAGAGGCAGGGCTTAATGAAGGCTCAATTTTGAGCAGTGCGCCACGCCAACAGTAGTGATAATGGTAGTGCTTCCACCCAGTTTATACCACTGACCATGTGTGGAAACCTGAATAAGGATAACATAAGGCTGAAGTAAGCCTGCTTAGAGTCAAGTCTTTAGTTCTGTTGTATTAAATCATACAGGGCAGGTGTTATTATAGGTGAAGCAATAGACTTTATTGTGAGCAGTTTTATGTAGGGACTATTTTCTTTTTGCCAAACCACACCTGCCAGTTGGATCATCGTGTAGAAAGAAACATGCATCTACTACTAGACAAGAGGTCAGCCGAGGAGGACTCCATTGAGCCACTTCAGAGCCACTTGTTCATGAGTAGATACATGTTTCCTGCTGAGGGTGGATTATGTTGCATAAGTGGGTCATGATTTCTGGAAAGATACATTGCTGTGTAATGTTTTTTTTTTTTTTTGCACTTTGAGCACCACAAGCTGATTTAAGTTAGTGAAGCTCAGGATATTTTGATCCACTTCTTTGTGATAGTCCAGTAGTCTCAGTATTCACATAGACTAACCTATCTATAAATTCATTTACAATAAACATCTTATATACTAGTCTGAACACATACATTTTTTAAGAACATGTTGTGAAATGATTTCTTTATCTTTTTAGTATTTGTTGAAGGGTATTAAACAGAGTAATTATGTTGGTAGAGGACACTTAAGAGTATCAATGTTCAGTGAATACACTGTTCTGCTGAAGTTCTGCTGACTTAAAAAATCTTCAGTGGCGTTGATTTTGTGTGTGTGTGTGTGTGTGTGTGTGTGTGTGTGTGTTTGTGTGTGTGTGTGTGTGTGTGTGTGTGTGTGTGTGTGTGTGTGTTTAATAAACTCATAATTTTTGATAATTTCATGAGAAATAAGGTCCCTAAAACATTCCTGAAACACCACAAATATTTTAAGTTTTGAGGTAGATGATTTAGAGTTTAATTAACTAAATCAATGTTTTTTTTTTTCTTTCTGAGTTCATGGATTTGTAAAAGAAGACACAATTTAACTGTAATCAAAGAGTACATATAAAACAAACTCTGGATATTTAAGCTCATATAAACTCCACCTTTTCAGTTTATGAACTCAAGAAAATTTTGGCAACTGATTGCTTCAATATTTTTGAGTACTGCTAACAAATAAACATTTTACAGGTGGCACTGTCCACAGGCTACTGGATGATCTTGGCTGTAAAGACTAGGCCTCCTCTCTCAAACTTGATATTTGGCATTAAGACACACTCTTTCAGTATCCAGCTTCAACATTGTCCAACTCATTGCAACATGCCAAGTGTGTAAATACGAGTGTGTGTGGGTCTGTCTGACAGCGTGTGTGTGTTTGCGTGTTGTTTATGTGCAGCTGTCAGTCTCTTGAATGCTGAAATGTCAGCCATCTCTGTTTGGACTTCTCCTAGAGCGCTACCTCTTTGCAGCGGCCGGCCAAACAGATGAATATGTATTGTTTGACATTTGGAAGATCAGCACGCTGACAGTTCAGCTTGATATTGTAATCTTCTCCTTCCGCTCCAAACTCTTTTTTTCCCCCCGAACCTTTCCACAGAGTTGCAGAAAGGTGCCTTTGTGTCAGTGGGTGAGATAGCTGTGTATGTAAATGATGCATTTGTCCTCACTACTCAGTTTAGAAATATTGCTTACCTGTCTGCGGTAGAAGAATTCAAAGATTCTGCTGAAAACACAAAACCTCCCATATGAATGCATGACGAAGCTTTCTGCGGCTGCTGTTTTAAAATGGCTGGATTTATAATCTGCCGCCACTATTGATTCAACAATGAGACATCAGCAAGGAAAAGTTTCCATGTAGCTCTCGTATGAAGTTCCAGCGGAAATCAAGTCTGTTTTCTCATATTGACTGAGCCTTTCAGTCAGCTATACTATTTCCCCAGAGACACACACACACACACACACACACACACACACACACACACACACACACACACACATGTCTGCCTTGCGCCAGATTCAATATTGGCAGAATGATTCAGCTGATCAGTCCTTTAAGGCCACACTGATACTGATATTTCTGCAGTGAAGCTTCTGAAAGACAGGATTTTGTGCAGATTTTTGGCCAAATTAGATATATATTTTTTTAATAATAAACATGGTTATGTAATAAAGCCTGAGCAATGCAAACAGAAGAACTGCAGACTTTTATAGAGTTTAATTGTAATAGAGGAGGAGGTTCAAAAAGCTTTTTGAAATGAATTTATGATTTCTTTTAAGGTGGGATTAGGGTTAAATTAATTTTAAAATGCACTTGGCTTTGATGTAGCAGCTTCTCTCTGTCTGTGGGCATCAGACAAAGAGGTGAATATAATAATAAAAATAATAATAATAATATACATTATACCACTAATACTATTGTCTACTGTATTATTGTATACTATAATACACATAACAGATAATTATACACTATGCAGTATAATCATATTACAGTAGTCTTGCTCAATGGCCTGCCCACAACACTCTGTGGTTCATGAGTAATAGCTAATCAGCACTGAGGGTTGTGACACAGACAGGCAGACACAGAGCTGCTCTGGTGAGCTGAGCAGAGCTGTGTGTGGAAGTTAAAACAGCAGATGTAACAATAGACATCAGAATCTTATGGTCACCCTGCCCAGTTTCACAGTTACACTTGTGCAAATGCCTGAAATCATGGTTGAGATTTCACTCGATGGAGGTGGAAGTAATGACCTTTAAATCAGTTCTTTTCTTTCAGACTCTGCTGCCACACAGAGTGCATCAGAGTAAACACATCTGTCTCGTCTTCTTACTGCAGCTCAAGATTTAGGGAATTGTAACTTTAAAAGGTAACAGTGACAGTGTATTTCACACTGATGGGCAAATTAAGTCCATGGATCACATGCAGGCTGAACTGTGGGGGCTGATGTGTACTGACCACGGACCGGTGATGATCCTAGATGATCCTAGAGGCCACCATATCGAACCGCCATGTTTCTACTATAGGCCAGAATCAGCAAACAAAATACTGGCTTTAGATGCAGGCAGGGTGTGATTTGCTGGGGGGGGGCATCTCCCTGCCTCTGCTAAATTATTTTTCATCCCTGGTGGGGACAAAGTTTATTTCCACCTCTGTACTCTACAGTCTGCCACGACCCCTCTATTGTAGACCCTCAAAGAGACAATTTATGACCAAAAAAAGCAAACACATTCTGTCTGTCTATGGGTCTCCTCCACACCATTACAAGCACCTCCCAAGTAAGCCTTTGGTGTCAACCTGTGGGACACACAGGAATGATGTTGCGCCACTCTGTGAGGAAATACAGGTACTGTACAGCAGACAAAATGCATTCTTGTAAATTTTTAGGAATAATCAATGAAGCTAAAGCCCCGATCAGACACAGAGCAGCTTTTACAGTGCAGCATCTGTGAACACAGCAGACAGACAGTCAGAGGGAGCGCTCATGTGGACTGACAGCTGAGTAATATTCTCAGGTTCAACTTGATGAATCTCTTCATAAAGTCAGTCATCAGATAACATTACATTTTACACAAACTTAATTTAAAGGTTTTCATTGTGACAACAGAGGTACTGGATTCAATTAAATATGTACCACTCAGCTCCCTGATCCTGTTCTGGCAGGATCCAGCACAAAAAATAAGTTCTGCAAAAGGGGATTTAATTCTGGTTTGTTAGATTAGCAGTTAACCTTTAGTTCTGTTGTGTGTATTATCACATCACCTGTGTGTCTGCATCAGAAAAGTGAAAGGAATGAAAGTGAAAATATCACACTACTTCATTAACTCATTGTTTACACTACACTACAGTGTTTAAGTCATGATTCCTGAATTGTTTATTAGGACTTATTAAGGTTCCTAATTATCCTATAAATGTACATTCCTTGTAGATATTAATCTTTTTATCACAAATCTCACCTTGGATGTAGGCTGTGGTTGGAGGCTGGTGAGCGGTATCCAGTTTGTTGCTATCTACAACCTCACCACTAGATGCCACTAATTTCCACACACTCGTCACGTGGCATAAGTCATGTTAAAGTTAACCATCTGAAAGGGCAGCAGTTTGGTTAGGTTTAGGAAATGATTGTGTTTTGGATTAATATACGTAAGTTATATATGTGACACGATGGAAGTGGCAGAAGTCATGTACATAATGTAACACACTGTAACTTAAGTCAGCATGGATTTTGATTTCACATAAACCTCGTACTCCTGGTTAAAAGTCTAGATATTCTTGCTCTTTATACTACTGCACGTCACCTGACTTCCCTCTTTGTTTGTGTTAGAATTACTACAAATCATCACCCATCAGTGAACCTAAATATGGGTCATAATGAGTTACTTGGACAGATGACCTAAACATCCAATTTTATCATAAGGACCGGCTATATTCTTTAAAGCAGTGTTTCTCAATCCCTTTTCCTGGGGACCCACTTTTTAAAAATGACAAACCATTGTGACCCAAATCAAAATACGAACGTCCATGCGCTCCACCTGTTTTCACATGTTTGCACATATTTTTTCAACTATAATCTGGTGATCATTTTTCCACTAATTGATTAGTTGTTTGGCTCATAAAATGTCAGAAAATGTTGATCTGCAATGATATCCTGAAATATCTTGTTTTGTTCACAACTCAAAGATATTCAGTTTATTGTCAGAGGAGTAAAGAAACCACAAAATATTCTCATTTAAGAAGCTGATGTCAGATAATTTAACTTTATTTCTTTAAAATGTATTCAAACCAATTAATCGATTATCGGAATAGCTGGTGATTCATTTAATATTCAGCTAATAGTTGAATAATTGTTGCATCTCTAATGTTAACAGGTCATCTCACTGAGCTTTCTATGTATACCAGGGGTATTCAACTAAAATTCAAAGAGGTCCAGTTAGAGAAAATTTCCTAAAGCAAAGATCCAGAACATCATAATGTCTAACTTGTGTTATGAGAGTGATATATACTGAAGTAGTGTAGTAGTTGTATCAACGTCTACAGGGGTGTCAAACTCATTTTGGTTCAGGGGCCACATACAGCCCAATTTAGTATTCTGAATTTTTTTCTATTACATTTCTTTTGCTTTATTTAAGAACAATGGTAATATACAAAAGAGAAAATAAGACAGGTCTATTAAATGAACAACTATAAATTGCTAAAGTAAAAATACTCAGTAAAGTCACTTTACTGAGTATTTACTTTTACTGTATTTACTTTACTTTCTACTTTTTTTCCATGTACAAAGGTTAAAGTAAAGGTAGTAATGTCTGCAGAAACCACAAACAGAAGATGGAACTAACTCTTTGAACTGAAACAGTCACCAGAATGTTTTGTTAACATGTTAAAATCACAACATTTTTCTTCTGGAGCAGGACAGACGCTCCCAGACCCCCAGAGGACAGGGGACTGGTTTACCAACATGCCACCTTTTTCTCCTCTTATGAGTTTGCAGGTCTGTATTTAGTCATCAAAAAATAACAATAAGAATACCATTAAAGTACAACAACAGCAATAAAAATGTTGATTTTGAAACAATAATATACAAAATTTTTAAATTGTAATTAAGTAAAAACACTAATACCACAATGTAAGAATACCTAAGTAAAGAATGTGAGTATTTTTTCCATCACAGCAGGTCAGTGATCAGTGTTTCAGTGACTCTCTGTGGATCAGTGAATAGTTTTATTTATGGCGGCCCGCCACATTAAAAACATCGACACCGCGACATGATTTTCTATTTTTGGAGCTGCGCACCTTTTTCGCTCGTGTCTAGAAGTTAAACTCTTTATTTGCACAACTCTCGTGAGATTTGTGTTCGTTATTTCTACTAAAATAATAAAATCTTTTGCGGGTCTAGGGTTCCCTTCTAGACACGACCCTCTCTGTCAAACTACAGACAGCAGACTGTCTTTAAACAGCACGATGTTAAACTCTGCAGTGTTTCACACAAAGACTTTATTTGTGTGGACACCCAGGTTTGGTTTGTCACCAGTTTTGTCATTTTTATTTTTTAATCAGTCCAAGAGGACGATGGTATCAGTGATTGATTAGTGATCAGTCTGCCCTCCTCTCCTCCCTCACCTGTTCACTCTGCTGTGAGAAGATCTGAAAGTTTCTCACAGAGAAACACAGACTCTCCTGTTTTACGTACAGGCCTCCTTATACAGTTGTTTAATTTTATAAGTGCATCTGGTTGGTGTCGATGTCATTAACCATCACGTTAGTTTCTGTTGTAATAAACTCCGTCATTAACAACAGTCTCCTCCACACGCAGCTTCTCTGCAGTTGGTCTGTGTGTTTCCTGATCAGATAAACCAGCGCCGGAAAGACTAGAAAAGTTGAGCCAGTTAAAATAGAAGCGTCCCGTCAAAATTTAAAATCTCTTAATAATTTATTGGTTATAGGTCCGGGTCCGTATAGGACAGCGTGTGGGTCCGGACTCGGACCGTGGTCCGCCAGTTAGGGACCCCTGATGTATACAGTCTTGATATACGTGATGTCTGTTGAAGAAAGAAAGACATTTCCAACAGATTCAACTTGTGTTGTGTGTGTAAATCTATCTCAGTGAAGCCTCTAATGCTGCTTCATCCAGCCACAGTATCAGCAGTGAGATCGCAGTACACTTTGATTGCTGCTTCAACTTTATTGCCTACCTGCTACAGTGCACAATGTTATCTCTGCAGGGAGAGTATGGAAACTAATATATGGATACACATGCATCCACACACACTTATGGACACACTGTAGACAAAGTCAGCACACAGTTGCCAGGGGTGTCCATCTCATGATCACAGCAGAATATATTCTCCACCTACAGCTGCGGTGTTGACTAGATGTGCAGATAGTTTCAGATTTAGAAGAAGTTTTGAGACTTTCACAGCTGAGACTTTTGCTGTCACTTTTTATGTACAACTAAAATAGTTCCATTGTGGCTGTGTTTTTGTTGTTTTCTTTTTATGTCATTTTTAAATGCTTTGAGGAATATAACTGGAACTTTCCTTGACCTTTCCTTGATTAAATTTGGGTGGAAATCTCAGCAGCACATTTTTTAAAAAATATGCAAATAAAACCAACACTATCTGGATGGTAAGATGCTAGCAGCAGTATAGGTAGAAAAAACATTTTGATTTGGATCAAATCAAGAGTTTATAGTTAACATGTAAAAAATTAGTATTTATTGTTGATTCATTTACTAACTTTATTGATAATTATCATTATAGTTCATAAATTGTCAGAAATAATTATAAAAATGGCCTTTACAGGTAGTAGAAGTCAGGCAATAATTGTCATTTTCCCATCATTCTTTGAGCAGACACCTAACTGTGCCTGCTCTAGACTGTTCCATTACTCCCTGACAGATGACCACAATGAAGATGTTCTTGTTTTGTTGGTGCATTTTTGATGAACAAAAGCAGTAAGTGCCAAGCTGACTTCTTCAAAATAAAAGTCAACTTGTGTTTCACCAATAAAATGCTTTTAATGTGAAGCTGTGCAGCAGGAAGTTTGTGTAAGCAGTGACCTAATACTTGATGCATTTTTCCAGGAATGTCGTCAGAGACACCTAGTTCATAATAATGTCATCCTTTCATCAGCGGGGCCAGAGGCTCAATCACTGCTGTGTTACCTCATGTGGTGATAGTGTCTTAACAGACATTTAAATTAAAATGTTTGAGATTTCAACTTTAACCTTGTCTGCACAGAACCTGTAAATGGTTGTGCTTTTTTAGGACTGTGAATTAAAAATAAGGGGAGAAACATGTACCAAAATGTGTAATAAATTATTTCCCTAAGTTTATAAAGGCACAGGTTCTTATCTGCCCTGTCTTCATTCATGGGTCCTTGACGCTGCGGTTGACAATTTTGCAGAAAATGGTTCCAAACTTGAGCCCACTTGTTAAGTCAGTTGTGGCACGATGTCTCCCTCTCCCTTTTCAACTGACCTGAATTCAGTGCTGGTGTGACGTGTGATGTGCTTTTCCCAGCGGATTTGAACACAGAAGCTAAAACTCTTATTGCTAATGAACAGAGGCACAGACGTATATCCAGATATAACACACGGTTTACCTTCTTTACAATCAGTTCAGACTGAATATTTTTATTTCTCATTTCAAAGTTCACAGTTCCTGTGTAGGTGTGTTTCAGTTTAACTTTATTACTTTCTACGGTATTTGTAGACATTTTCCCACCACTCACCATACACCAGTCTGTATTCTTTTTGCATATGTGGGTAGACTGACTCTAGGGATGCTGGAGTCACTTAGTTTGTCCACTGCTCTGAAACAGACCAAAATATCATGACTATTGGATGGATGGGATGAAGGACCAAACGATTAAACATTGCTATCCTCACTAGTTGGCACCACAAATACCGGTCAATTAAAGAAATTATTCATATTTTATTAATGTACAATGTCCGTTAACTCTTCCTCTAAGATTCCACACAGCCACCTTCAACTTGATGAAACTAGTGAAAAGGATTGATAAATTGTGCTTAATTTTGACTGTTTTCTTGCTTTTAGTTGAATAGTATAAATTATTATTTTTTGTTTAATAATTAGTATAAATTTTCAATTGTCCCACAATTTTTCAAAATCTGCTTAATGGATTGACACCAGAATCATGATTCCCATGATTCTGGATTCCAGATGATGTAACTGAACTTGTGTCTTGACATTCATGGATCTGACTTGCTGAATAACGCTGACCCCTCAACTTTCAGCTAACCCTGCACAGCTAATGATGTTCCCATCAGCCTCAGCTGCACTTTTAGTTTTGCACTGGTTAAAGGATTGGTGTGGAGAATTTAGTGGTATCTAGCAGTGAGGATTTAGACTGTAACCAATGGAATACCACTCACTTCACCCTCCCCTTCCAAGCCTGTAGGAGAAAGCAATGACAAGTCGTATCTAGAGCTGATCTTACACACTTAATTTTACACACTGAACCTTTAACAATCCCTGTCAGCACTCCCCACAGACAGCAATGCTAGCTACAACCCATAATATGAAACTTCATCTTGTTGGGTGCAATTTTTCTAATATAATTTAACTGTTGTTTTACTTTCTGATGCAAAATGCACAGGGTTCAGCCTCTTGTTTTTATTTCTTAAATTTTCTATTTTGTCATATTCTTTTGACACAAGTTTCCTTACGGTTTATTACTATTCTTTTATTTTCCTTGTTTTCTTTCCCTTCCTTTTGCTTTTCCATTCCATTTCCGTTCCTTGTCCCCCTACCGTCCCTCACAGCAGCTCATAGTGTTGCAGTGGGCGGCGGTGGAGAGGAGTGTTCTTGTGCCTTCTGCGAGTGCTCCACATGAATGATGTATGATTTACAAGCCTTGCCATTTAGTAATTGTAGCCTAATAGGGCCCTTGAATAGCATGATGAAGTAGGGACCCAGTGCTCCCCTACCTGCTGTTTTAAACAGTAATGCTCTGGTTAATATGCCAAGCACAGCATTGCCAGGCAGCACAGCACACATCTTCAGCTAGAGTGTGTCACTCATCCTGTGTGTGTATGCACACCCCTGTGTCTTGTACATTCTCATTCCACTGTTGTGTGCTTTGCATTGAAAGTCAAACATGTATGAATCCGCCCACAGGTATTCTCAGGCAGCAGGCTGTGTGCTCCGCTCTGAATTGTCAAACCAAGCCCAAGGTCAACTGACACTTACACTCAGGACTGTCTTTGTTTGGAGGCAGCAGCAAATATATTGTAGACTTTGTTCAGTCTGTCTAAAGAGCAAATACCAATAATGTACAGGCTGTTTCCTAAGTACACACAAAATTACACAAGCATATACAGGGAATCACTTGAAGATGCTGTTTTCCGACAACAAAGGAGCAGATACTCACACCTGGAAAAAAGACAAAACACTAATGTAGTGTAACAGCACTGAAGCAAGGCTGCATGGGTAACGAACCAGACAACGAGGATGACTGCCCCAAGGCCAGTGGACTTCTGGGGACCCAGGGAGGTTAGCTTATTATGGGACCAGTTTGTACCAATGTACTTGAAAGTATGTTTGGAAATGTTTTTGCCTGATAATCAGACTGAACTGCCATCTTGTATCCAGTGTTCCTGTCTTGTCATCAAGCAGCAGAGACAGGAAGCAAGTTACTGCTCCTGACCAATAAATAGTCCACAAGATAATCACCTGTAAAACCACAAATTGTTGTTCCACTTTCAGTTTAACACCAGTTTTTTTATACAGCTTAAACAATGGAAAAGGACTAGGACATGTGGAAAATTAATTTTACTTCTGTTTAAAGTCAAACCTCTGACAACAAAGTTTAAGGTCAGTGTCTAAATGCGAAGTCAGAATTCTACTTTTAAAATCAGGATTTTCGGTTTAAAGTCAGAATTATGAGTTTAAAGTGAGAATTAAGGCAGAATTCTAAGCTAAAGGTCAGAATTGTTTTCAGGATCAGGATCCTGAAAATCAGGATTTTCAGTTTAAGGTAAGAATGCTGAGAATTAAGTCATAATTCTAAACTTAGGGTCAGATCAGATTTAATGTCAAAATTTATTTATCAAATTTACTTATTAAAATAAGTTTAAATTCAGATTTCAGATCAGAAGTTTAAGGTTAGATTTCTAAGTTTTAGGTCAGAAGTTTAAGTATAATGTCAGAATTCTAATTTGAAAATCAGGATTTTCAGTTTAAAGTCAGAAAAGGTCAAAAGTCTAAGCTTAAGGTCAGAAGTCTAAGTTTAAGGTTAGATTTCTAAGTTTAAGGTCACAGGTGTTGATAGGTTGATTTTGTTACACATAGTTAGGGCCAGGCTTGCTGTTTCCCCTTGTTTCCAGTCTCTGTACCATGCTAAGCTAACTGCTTACTGGTGGTTGCTTCATATTAAGAGTGGGCCCTACAGATGTGGGAGTGGTATCAGTCATCTCATGTAATTCTTGGCAAGTAAGCAAATAGGTGTATTAACTTCACACACAAATCTCAAAACAAAGTTCTCTTCATTTTGGAGGCTGCAGTCATGAGCAAGGGTTGTCAAAGCAATGTAGTAAAAATTCAAATCAAATCAAACAAATTACTCTTACTATTTTCAAGTATGGAATTGGCTGTAGTGTCTCAAAGTCACATGTTAACTGGTGCCTACCTTGAAAAATTATCTGTTAGCAAAAGACTTTAAAGTTAAGTGTTAGAAAGTGTTAACTTTTATTCTTTCTGTCTATATAATATAAATGCACTGACTGCCAAACACTAACTAAACTTATTTCAAATCTGTTTGAGTTTATCTGGTCAAAGGTTTTTTGGTATCCTACATAGTTAAAATCAGATTCTGACAGATAGAAAAGGAAAATGGACCAAAATGGAAATATCTGCTGAAACTTGACACATTATTTTCTGACTCCTCATTATTCCCCTGTTTTCTGTGCAAACTACATGAACTCCTCACACTCTTCATTTCCCGTTTTCAATTTTTGACAATTGGACTAAAATACCTCCTGATTGGTGTGGTTGCCCTGTAAAAGAAGTCCAGGAAACTCCAAATTAAACCCCACTGTACAATTTCAAAAACACATCTTATTTGGAAGTCAAGCTGTGAGGATTTTATCCAGCAGCTGCAATTTTACACCAAAACCTTGTGACATCTGGCAACAAAAACAACAACACTATGCTGATAATTCATGATTCCATTTTTGGCAGTTTCAATCCAAATGGCCAATAAAGTGTCTTCTTTGCTTCAGAGGTCAGTAATTGATTTAACCCGTGTGGTATGCAGATAGGTTTTGTACAGTTTTTCACTGCTTAACTGAAGAACTGGATCACAGCATGAACAGAGCATGAGCGTATTGATGGAAGGAATTCAGTGTTCACTTGAGATAATTTGTCTTAGATGAAAAGAAAGATAGTTTAGCATACTAAAGATAGTTTAGCATACTAAAATTCATGCATAAGTACTTTTGGTTGGATTCAACTTGATTTTAGCACTGAGGACCTCTCAAGTAGTGGCTGTAACAGAATATTTCACCTGCAAACATTTAACTTAAATTGACTCCAGCTATGCACATACACACTTCAATTTCAATGCACATCACAGCCTTATATTTAAATATTACTGATTTTTTTTTACAACACATCCTCATACCTAATCAACAGAATATGACAAATGCCAGTGACTTCCAAAAAGACATACAGTATATGACTATTAGCTGCATTAAAAAGCCACATCATTGTATAAAGGATACTACATGGGTTCAGGAACACTTTGGAAAACTGATGTCAATAAACACAATTTGTCTCTGCATCTACAAATACAAGTTAAGACTCTACCATGCAAAGAGAAAGACATATATCAACAACATCCAGAAACACTGCAGACTTCTCTGGACCAGAGCTCATCTGAGATGGACTGACGCAAAGTGGAAAAGTGTGCATGAGTCCACATTTCACAAATCATGGACGTCGTGTCCTCCAGGCTAAAGAGGAAAAGGACCATCCAGATTGATACCAGCTCTAACATCCCCATTAATGCTAAAAGGTACATACAGGTTTTGGAGCGACATATGATGCCACCCAGACAATGTCTTTTTCAGAGACGTCTCTGTTTATTTCAGAGAGACAATGCAAAGCCACAATGTGCTCGTGTCCCAACAGTCTTCATAGTAAAAGAGTTTAGGTACTAGACTAGACTGACCTGTCACCAATTGAAAATGTGTGGTGCGTTATGAAGCACAAACTACGACAACAGAGACTCTGGACTGTTGAGCACCTGAAGTCATATATCAGGCAAGAATGACCAGCTTTATTTACATGATGGCGTTAGCTAATATGGATCCTAATAAACTGAACTAATGAGCAAAAATTTCAGAACTTCAATAATTTGTGTCCTCAGTTCCAAAACTTGCTTCCGTTCCAACTTTTTTGGAACATGCTATGGGCATAAAAATCAAAAATATCAGTTTGAACATCTTGTCTTTGTACTGTATTCAATCAAATAGAGCTCGGGAAAACCATGCAAATCATTGCATTTGTTTTTTATTAATGTTTTACACAGCATAGCAACTTTTTTTCTTCATACTGTATGTAACATGTAATGATATGACACTTCAAACTCCTGGCTGAAGATGTGTGTTTGATCCATCCATCTGCCCCATCTTCTCCATATGCAGACTTTCTTGCTCTTGATACTATGTCAGCTGACAGAAGATCAGTATTTGACAGTCTGGGAATGACAACAGACTGGGGGATACCATGAAAATCCCACTTTAGAGTGGCGTTCACTTTAAGGATTTTGCAAAGACACCCTGAGTGATTATTCATGTATCCCAGCATCAATATGAAATCAATTGTTAAACCTGCATTATATCAGGGAGCCACCACGCTGATGTTTATTAAAGTGTCCACCCCAGTGTATCAGCAAACCAGTATATCTGTCGAAAGCTACCTCCCACTATGGCGCCTCCCGTGTCCACTCCCCCCACCCCTCCCACAGCAGGTGAGAGTACTATCAGGGCTAGCTGGCCGAGGTGCTAAGCTATCCATTCTGTCTGACTGCCTCTTGCCAAGGCTCGTTTTTATCTCCACCCCCTCCCAAGCCTCCCAGACGTGATAAACGAGGAGTGAAGGATGAAAAGATGGAGGGGGAAGGGATGAGTGTGTGTGTGGCTCCAGAACTTGCTCTGCCAGCTTTTACCCACCTGCCTAGATAAGAGAGGCACTGTAAATTAACACGCGATAGGGGGGCTGAGAGCACGGGCGCTCTGTATGTGTGTGTGTGTGTGTGTGTGTGTGTGTAGATTTGGGGGGTTTGTGCACTCATTCACACACACACACACATACACACACACACACACACACACACACACACACTTCCCCTCTTTGCTTTGCCGCAGGTATCACAGATAAAGATGTGTCATTGATGAATGGGATTTTATTTCCCATCAACCTTTGCTGCGTGGGAAATGGAAAGCTCATCCCGGCCCCTAAATCATCAGATGAATAATGATAACACTGGGTAGCAGTTTTCATTTCTTCGCACTATTTGTCTGCAAAGCGCCGTATGCAAACTGTTTGTTTCTATCAGCGCCTTCCTCTTTTTTCACATTGCAGCTGAAAACACATTAAACACTGAGCTTCCACAAACTGTGGTGCAGATGTTTAAACCCATGTTTGTACATTGTTTAATCACACTGGAGGGCAGCTAATTCACCCACCAACACCACTACAGAGGCTCGGTACAAGCAGGAGAAAATTCAGAGGCACATCCCCCTCTTTTACTCCCAATGTGGGAAGTACAAGACGTAATAATACAGCTCAATTCATCCTCTATTTCTGGTCCCACTTGTTCCCCTGATCGTTCCTGGCAGTCATTTCCTGACTGCGAGTTCCAAGATAAACAGCATTGGAATCAATGTGCTCAGCACGAACCCCATCATTCATCTGAACCACTAAAGTGACACCATAAACTTTTATTTGGCATATATTTGTTGAACAATCAAAAACACCTCAGTGAGCTGGCACCCTCCGAGGGTTTTTACAACCGCCGTGACGGTGCAACACATGGCCGTTCATTACACCAGCTCACATCATGTCAGCAGAGGCATGTAGAGTGATGCGGGGCTGTCCACGAGGACATAAATACAGGTCAACAGAAAGAGTTCAGAGGCTGGAGGGAAAATATCTATTAAACAGATATTACTTCCTTGTTGAATGGAAGTCCAAAAGTGGATGACATTTTGCCAGAGGTGAGAAGTAACAAAGTACAAGTACTTAACTCTGCTTAAGTATTTATTTTTCTGACAGCTTTTTACTTTTACTCCCTACATTTTAACACAAATATCTGTGGTTTTTACTCCTAACATTTTCAAAACAGGTTCATTACTTTAGTGTTAATGCATTTGAATTATTGATTATTTTATTTTGTGTCCTTGTGCATTTTCTTTCCAACATCAAAACTGATTTTAACCTAAAAACTAAGAAGATGTAACATGACAAAAAAGAACTGACAAGACAAAATAGACGTACCAAGACAAAAAAGATGTAACAACATGAGAAAAAGAAAAAGACATAATATGAACAACAACATAAAAGACATAACAAGACAAAAAAATAAGCATAAAAAAGCATAATACAAGACAAACAAGACTATAATGAAGTAACAAGATGAAAAAGACAGGACGAAAAACAACATAAAAGATGTAACAAGACGAAAAATACATAACAAGACTACAAAAGAAGAAAAATTACATAAAATACATAATAAGATGAAAAACATTGTAAAAGATATACGACAAAAAATACTTAAGACGAAAATGATAAAAAAGATGTTACAAGACATAACAAGACAAAACAGACAAGAAAGGGAGAATCAACCACAAAGAAAAGGTGAGGTTCAGTGAGTTTCTACAGAAATAGCCATTAGAAATGCTCTTCAGGGGACAACATTTTACTTTTAAACTTAAATTACATTTCAGAGCCTGTACTCTTATACTGGAGTAAAGAAGTTCAGTGTGTACTTTAACCAGTCTTTTTGTTTTACTCAAGTTATGTGAACTTCTACTTGAAGACAGAATGACTTCTTTTGCCACCTTTGCATTGTACTCATTGAAAGTTGCAATCTATGATCATTCCAAGATTAACTTGATAGGAAACAGAAGAAGCCTTCAGACCCTTTTGACCAGATATTGATATATTATTGATGTGATTGATTGTTGTGCTGTGTGTTGTGAACAATGTGTAGGATTCAGTGGCACACAGCGATGAGCAAGACTACAAAGAAGTGACTACCTCACTGTTTTCTTATAAGTGGGTCACTGAACATACATTGGCAGGGAAACTAGCAGTAACTGCTAATGGTCATATCTAGAGCCAGAGTTTGAATTGTCCATTCTGGGACCACATGGTGGTCACCACGGAAGAGGACCTGTGGCTCATTCTATGATACACAGTGATTCTTATTCTTAGGTGATTATATACTAATAAAAACATACTTATGAAAATTATGTTCCATTTCGGCCATATTCTGCCAATAAATCCACCTAAATTTTATGCACTGGACCTTAAAGGCCACTTCTGACCACAACACAACATTTCAAAAACATGTTTCTTAACAGAAAAAACCCTTCATACTTTTCCTCCTGGATAGAAATCTGAAGGTGGAAGTGTGTGAGGGGGCTGTTAATGCTGCCTCAACAAACTCAGAATGCTCTGAGACAGAACACGGCGGCCTGTGGTCTTCTCCTCCCCTGTTGACCGACAGCTCTAAAGCAATAAGCAAGGTTTTATGTGAAAGCAGACAGTGTAGGTCAAATTTGAACCTGTCTTTAAAGGGGAGTGTGTATCGACTGACTCATACAGATGGCAGCTGAAAACGATCATAGTTTACTCTTCCAGTTGGCATCCTTCTGTGGGTCAGTGGAATTGAGATTCACCTTGTGAAACAGATTAAAGTTCTGCTTCAATGACAGCAAAATGAATCATTTTGTAACGGCCGGATCAAGTCCTTCACTCTGAACAACACACAGCTTGTTTATCGGTACATTTCAAAACACAGACAAACGTCTAACCTTCACAAAAAATGATTTGAAGTGTTTCTGATCTGGCCCAAACTCAACTAAAACCATACCTGTGATTTGATAAAATAATCCCAAGTCAGTGTCCACTATTTGCTTTTTGCAACCTCTTCCCATCATTGTCTTCATCAACACAGTAGATGAGTTTGGTGAGGTGTGATGAAGATAGAGATGATGGAGTATATCAGTGGCTCCTCTGAGTGTTGTTTGTGTTGGTCTTCATGTTAAGCTCCCCGTCCATCTTTCTGGTTCTGGTAATAAAGAGCCTGGATTTGTTTGAGGCTTCTGCCTGTTTAAAGAAAGTTTTTCCTTGCCACAGTTGCCTCAGTGCTTGCTCTTGATGAGAACAATTGGTTTTATAAAGAGTACAGTCTAGACCTGCTCGTTTTGTGCCCTCAGATAAGTTTATGATTTGGCACAATACAAATAAAATTGAACTGAATTATACAAGCCAAATATCACTCTCTCCTTAGGTGTTTGAACAGGTTCAGATTCACTGAAGTCACGCAATAACACAACATGTCGTTCAAGGCAGTGGCAGACCAGCAACCCCTGTGTTCTGTTAGGTAAAATTACTGATTTTGCCAAAGGAGTCTGGTTGTTTAGTTTCCATGCTGGTACTTGGTAAAGGTAATATATTGACAAGACTGTCCTGCTTCTGTCTGCCCTACTGTGCTGTGATTGACAGTGAAAGTGTGTGTAGACTGGCTCTTGGGGGAAGTTTAGCAAGGCGATTGTGGTAGATGAATGGATCAAAAACAGGACTTTCACCCTGGAGACTTTGGTCTTTGTATTCCGTTTGAAGCTAAATGTCTCTCTTAACTGTTTTTTTGACTGGGAACGATATCTTGGGCTGACAGCTGAGCTCTACTGCCAGGTTTCTGGCCCACAGTTTTCTGAAGTCACTGGCGTTGTGTTTCATTTCATTGATCGTATTGTACAGATGTGGTCAATAGTTTACATACACTTGTAAAGAGCATGTGTATCACGACAGTCCTGAGCTTCTCATGATTCCTTTAACTCTTAATTTTCTCAGATGGAATGATTGAAACACATGTCTTTGTCATAAAAAACAATTGTGCCTTTTGTTTTTGTTTTTTTCATAAATTTATTAAAGGTGTTCTGAAAATATGACAAAATCTGCTGGGTCAAAAATATTCATACAGAGGTGCTAATATGTCTCTAGGACTTTTTGACCTCAGTTAGGTTCTTTTGATCGCCATCCACAAGCCTCAGTGTAGTTTAACTAAATTTGTTGCCTTTCTGACAAAGACTTATCTCGTCAGCACAGTCCACAGGTTCTTGGTGGAGTTTAAAGTCAGGAGTTTGGGAAGGCCAGTCTGAAACCTTAATTCTAGCTTGATTTCTTTACCACTTTTGATGTGTGTTTGTGTGGTCATTGTCTTGTTTGAACACCCAACTGTGTCCAAGACCCAACCTTCTGGCTGATGATTTTAGGTTTTCCTGAGGTATTTGGAGGTAATCCTGCTTCGGCATTATTCCATTTACTTCCCAAATAGCTCAATGTTTGTTTCATCCTACCCCAGAAGTTTCCTCCAGACAGCCTTTTCTTCATCCATGTGATCAGCAGAAAACTTCAGTCAAGCCTTAAGGTTCCACTTCTGTAGCAAAGACTTCCTTCTTGTTCAGACTGTGGACACTGACACCTGTGCTCCAGCAGCTTCTAATACATTGCAGACCTGCTTTTTGGTGATTCTGACAGTAACAGTAGGGTGGGCCTAGGCAGAATAATCTTGGGGAAAAAATTGCCAATGACTAAGAATAAGTACCTCATACAACCCTGCTTCAAATCACCTAAACTATCCATTTAATGAAAAAGAAAACAGATAATTACATTCTAGAGTGGATTTAACCACAGATTGAGTGTGAATTTGAGTGCATTTCTTAATTGTGTATATTTATCACTGGAGCGCCTGTAGGCATTAATAGGTGTGTGTGCAGAGTGTATTTGTATATGAGAGGAAAGGTGAGCAGTCAGCTGTCTGTAGTGATACAGCAGCGTGTCACTGACAGCACAGACGGGATATTGAATGGATGGCTGCAGAGGGACGGTGCTGTTACACTGACAGACACACACAGCTGATGAAAAACTGCATTTGTTCTCCTCTCCCGTAGCACAACACGAGTAAGTAAATCAGTGTAACTGGATGTTGCAGGCTAACACATG
Organism: Lutjanus erythropterus; assembly: GCF_056507025.1. NCBI lineage: Eukaryota > Metazoa > Chordata > Actinopteri > Lutjaniformes > Lutjanidae > Lutjanus > Lutjanus erythropterus. The sequence continues at coordinate 2,408,930 of NC_139318.1, forward strand.
GAGCCGCGCTGTACATAACCACATTATGGTGATGGGGGGTTGTTTTTCTGTGCTGTTGATCTTATTAGTAATGGTATCCGTGGAGTTTTTCTTGTCTTATTGTTATATCCAGCCTCTCTGCCTTTATGCTGTTTGTGCTCTCCTCATTTATTGCTTTTTCTTTCTTATTCTCCCTCTCTTTTTTGTTCTTTCTCCTCCTCTCTCTCAGCCAGCTACATTCCATTAAACCTTCAAAGATAACAGATGACTGCCAGGCTGCACTCCCTTGTTTTTTATATTTATTTCTCTTTTATTTATGATTGGCCTTCCCTCTGGATAGAGAACACATGCCATTCCTAACATAATGTTATATTTCCTGGTGCCTGTCCTCAATGACACCAAAAAAACACAGTCATTCTTTAAAAGCCCAATGCTACCTAGAGGGCAAATAGATGCTGTCCCAGTTGCTGAGCCTGTTCCATACCATTTTTAATAATCTGGCTTGCTGATAGGGGCAGCCCCCACCACCTTTTTTGTGCTTTTTTTTTTTCTTTTTTTGGGAAAAAGCAATATTTTGCCCGCCCCCTCCTCTCTTTGCTTTTATGAAAAAGTAACACTCATGAAATTGAAAAAGCCACAGCTGACTCTCAGGGCCATTTCTCACGTAATGCATTTCAATTGGGTTTTTAAGATAGATTGCACGAGGTCGAAGCATGCTCTAAACATATCTCATAACCCAGATTGTACAGGCCTGTCCCCGCATCTCCGATGTGTTTTGTAAAACTGCGGCGGTGAGGGAGATGAAAGGCGGTGTATGTGTTGCATCAGTGCCCGGTAACGCTCCATCGTATGACCTTCTTTGATGGACGCCCTTTCTCCAGCTGTGAGAAAGGGGGCCGAGGAATGTGAAACCCTGTAGCGTGGCTCAGATCGAGAGAGAGAGGCTGCATCAAACCTTCTTCTTGTTGTCCTCGCTCTCCCCGCTCAGCAAGGACGTGCGCTCCACGCAGCGCATTCTGTTGTCTGTTTTTACACAAAGCCTTGCTTATGTCGCTTCAGATCTGTCAGTCCCTCAGGGGGGATCACAGGCTGCAGCGCCCGGGCTCGCAGCACTCTCAGCAGGGTCGTGGCAGCATCGCCGGCCCCGGAGTAGCTCCTGCTTTACATTTCCATCCTGAGGCAACAGAGCTGTCCCAGGAGACACTTGAAGGTGGATGAAAAGAATGAAGGGAGCGCTCAGAGGTTTCTGTCAGGACACATGTTTTTGAATCATTGTCTTATGGTTCCAAACAGAGGAGAGACTTACATGACATTTCCTGTGGGCAGAGGTCTGCCTCACAAGTCTCTTTTTATGCTCCTGTGTTGTCTAAGACATATTTCATTAACACGCCCGCAGTAGTGCTGCAGCCTCACCAGGCTCTTCACTCCAGTTACTGACGCATGGATTCCATGCACATCCCCTGATCCAGGGGCAGGGCCACAGATGCATAAATAATTTTCCTGCCGTCAGATGGACCACACACCCTTTTGGGTGAAAACAAGTGCTGTAAATGTGCACCAAATTGAAAAAACTAGTGGCGACATGCATAAATGCTTCTGCAACACATTTTGCATGTCAAAAAATAAAACAAACAGTTTGCAATTTTCTTTATCTCTCCAAAGAGTGAAGGACAGTAGAAATAAAGTGAAAATGGTGAACTGTGGGACCCGGTCAGTCAGTACATGTAGATCTGCAGCAAACACTTCATTATAGGTTAGTTAATGATGTTACTAAGTAAATGATGCATGCTGATTGTAGATCATGAAGTGAATCAGAAAAGAGTCTTAGTAATGGTGGAACGAAAGTTTTAACTGTAAAAAAAAAATATATGTCTCTACCATAACACACCAGTTTTTTAGTATGTACTTTGGTTTGGTGCACTGTTTGCCTCATGTACTGAGGCTGTGAGGTCTTATGGGTTCAGCTCCAGCCTGTGGCCCTTTTGGTGCATATATGTAACTCCCCCACTTTGTCTTTCCCTGTCCTGTCATGTCCTCATCTGTCCAATGAATTAAACCAATCTCCATCCTTTATCTTTATTATTATTATCATTATTAAGTGTTTTGGAAGGCTTTTATGCCTTTAATAGGCTGTCCACTCAAAAAACCAGCAGGAGCAGAGGATATTTTAACATTAGTTATTCACATGAATTGAGCTGACCTAACATCTAACCTTGTAAACAGCAGACAGTCATAGTCAATTTTCTACCTTTCTCAGCTAGTGGTAAAAGGTTGAGTAATAAGCACAAACACCATTCAGAATAGAGACAGCAGTTCTACTTTGCCACAGCAAAGAAATTCATTTACAGTAACATCATTGGACAGACAACTGAAACAGCAAAATAAAGTGTCACTACATAATAAACACCATTACCTGGAGGTTCATGGTGGTTGTATCAGGTTCCTCAATTTTATAGGAGGCAAACTAAAAGGACATATAACTCCTATTTCTTTATTTTTTCTATATAATGACAATATAATAATATGCCTCATGCAAGAAACACTCATATGAACAGAGTTGTTTTTAAGTGTTCTGTACAAGTGATTTAAGACAACTTGTCACATTCACCAATGTTCTCATATTTTGAATTTTCTTTCAGATTCAAACACATGTCATGTGCAGCAGTGTTGTTTTCGGCAGCCATTTTTGAATTAGTTTTAGTCTTAGTCTTTTGGATGAAATGCTTATTAGTTTTAGTCACATTTTAGTCATTTCTATCCTTGATAGTTTTAGTTGACGAAAACTAAAAGGGTCTTAGTCCAGTTTTAGTCATTAATTTTAGTCAAAAAAAAAAAAAAAAAAAAGACTTTAAAACATTAAATTAGGCCAATACAGATATAGGAAATTGTAATTGAGGTTGACAGGTTGTGTTGCAATTCATAAAGCAACAGTTAACTCTCTTACACAGTTAACACTTTTGTATAATAACCAGATTTTTTACCAGTTTGATAGCGCTAGCCTAGACTTTCCCATCCGTTTTATTTTTGGCTGGATTATGTGTAAAGTATATCCATAAATCATCATGTCTTTTCTGCCCACCAAGCCCTTGTGCTGATGTTGCCGCCATGGTTCATGAACTGTGTGTGTGTGTGACTGGCCCGGTGTGCACTGTGCCCGGTGGTGGGTGTGAGCAAACAAGGACGGGATGCAGGTGCGTTGCTGATATCTTCAGCATTTGGCAGACAGATTGCACATACAGTTGGAGGAAATACCATGCATTTTGATAGTCCTAAAGCCAACCCACTGACATTTTCATCTCGTCTCCTCTCGTCAACGAAAACAACAGATACGTCTCGTCATATTTTCGTCATCAACGAGCTATGTTTAGCTCGTCACCGTCTCGTTTTAGTCATGAAAAAAAGGTGCGTTAACGAAATCATTTCGTCGTCGTCATCGTTAACGAAAACAACACTGATGTGCAGTCAGTCTGTTGGTATACAAACTGAAGTTTTTCCATGAATGGCTGTATATTTCATTAGACTGAAGACATTTTGAGTTTGAAAAATAAATTACACTTTATAATTATGTCATCATTATCCCGTTTGAGTACATTTCAAATTCTAATATAACTATACATTCACACATAAAGCCTCTCATCATTAATTTAATGATCTATTATTACCTGCTGTCAGGTGTATTGGCCGTATATCTTCACATGCAGGTTTATAAAGTCTCTGTCCAGGTGAACATCCTCACTTATTCTGTCCTCTGTCTCTGTGATGAAAACTTCACCTTTCCCTTCTCCTCCTGCTGCAGTCATCAATTGCCTCTTACTGTGGGGAGTCTTTTTTTTTTTTCTCTGAAGTCATTTGCTTTTCTGATTTCTTTGCTTTAGCAGGATTTTAAAATTTCTGGAAAATTTCCTTGATGGATCTCTTAAAACAGGATGTCAAACTATTTTCATCACTTCCTGACAAATTGGGCAGGAAGCACAGCCTCATGTGGTATTATTGGTGTGTTAATTATGCTGATTTACAAGTCTCATGCACTTGCACACAAATATGCACATTTGGAGCATTTACATGGTCACTTAAAGTTATGAATGTTTGTTGAATCTAAAAAAAGAGTGATTTAAGATAAGAATACGAAAATGTTCCTGCATGATCCTAATATCTACACAGTATTTTTATTTTATGCTATTAAATTGGAAAAAACCTCAGAATGTGTATTTACCAGTCAAATTAGAGCAGCTGCTTTCACCCATAAAGGGGCGGGACATGATACATGATACAGAGTGCCCAGATGTGCTGCTCTCATCTGTGGGCCCAAGCTTAATTCTGATTGGCCCCAGAAATGCCAGACAATTTCATTGCTTGAATTTTGAAAGATGCAAAAACATCATAGTTAGTTTGTTGATCAGATTTCTTCTTTTACTTATGAAGGTACCCACTATTCAGGCATCAGTCCAGCAGCTATGTTTTCAGTTGGGCTTCTAACAGTATCTTTACTTACAGTTTTCGGCTACTCTGCCCACTTAAAAATGCATTTCATTCTTGCATTATCATTCTTACCATGAACACTTATTTTACCAAAGCAAAAAAGAGAGGCTGTGTTTGCTGTCATTTATTATAATTCTTAATTTTAAGTCTTTCTATAATGTTGGTTAACTGGAACAGTGTTTGAATTGCCATCACACATTTTAGTCAGACAGTATATAAAGAATTTTTTTTAACATATGAAATCAAATGACATGTTACAGTTCAAAGTGCAGACAAATTCTCTTTCTTTTAAAGCTCCTGTGTGTTTTATACAGTTTTCGCATTAGTGTTTCAAAGTTAAAGTTCCTTTTACTCTTTGAGTGTGTTCCAGAGTGAGACGGTGCCTGGTCTTTCTCAAGCTTCTGTCCACTCAGTCTGTACATTGTTATTGATTTTCTATGTTTTCTGTCAGGATCTGAGTCTGTGTCTTTGTCTCTGTGTGGGGGTTACAGTCTCCTGCTCTGCCCACTGCTCTGTGTGTGCGGTTCACTGGCTTTTCACTCCAACACGTCAGGGTAAAAACTCTTCCTGTGGTGACTGTTGTGATGTTAGCTATTTGAATATCATATAAGTCATAAATCTCTGAGTCTTTTCTTATCACCCCCTCTACATATCACATTAAAACTGAATTTTCTAGAAGCTTCTCTCTTTATTTGTCTGATATTAAATTAGCTGAGAAATTGTAATAAAATATTCTTTATCTGCAGATTTTTCCATTACTTGATGAGAAAGAGGAAAAAATGCTGACTCCCTTTGGGTGGAAGTATTCCCTTTGCTTTGATAAGAAATGGAAGGAAAGTTATCTTTCCTTCGGAGGAAGCATACAGTCTGTTTTGGTGGGAAATTCAGCTTCTGTCCAGGTGGATGTACTCCCTCTGCTTCGATAAGAAAAAGTGGAAAAGTTGACTTTTAATGGTTGTTTAAAAAGTTGACATTTACTCAGTGGAGTTTTTAATACATTGTTTTTACAAAATAAAATGTACAGAAAGTGAATCATAATGTCTTATGAGCACTGTGACATCATAATGTTCGGCTCTCCATCAGTCCTCTGTAAATAGTGTCTCAGTGAAGACAGCATGTTTCTCACTGGGAATTAATCGCAGGAATCACACATGTCAATATACTGACAAAGTTTGGTCAGTATATTTTTTATATCTTAATACCCTGCTGACATTTCACTAGGCTATACAGTATATGACAGCATTTGTGTGGGAAAATGTATGGCATTGTCTAGCCCAGGGGTCTACAACCTTAATGATCAAAAGAGCCATTTTTGGCCAAAAAAGGAGGCAAAAAAACTGTCTGGAGCCACAGCTATTAAATGCTCTCTTTTACCTGAAGACTGTTTTTGGCAGCCATAGCTTATAGAGACTAAAGAAGACGAGCCACCATCACAATTTAGAGGACAAGACACCGAGCCATAGACACAGTCTTTGATGCATATTTTAGTTGATGAAATATTAACACTTTTTTGAAATTTGGTGTACAACATACTGCAAAAGAATTAAGTTTTGTGCCCAACTCAAACTTTTACAAACTTTCTGCTGACCTTTAGCTGAGATAATTTACTATTCTTCTTTAGAAAACAATATATAGTAAAAGTTAAAGTAAGAGAAACTCAAAAATACTGTTTTTCAAAATTTGGTCACAGTTAACTGTGAACCTGATTTGTTACTATTTTGTTGCCTTGAAATTAAAAGGTTTATGCTATAATTTTTTAAATACAACATTTTGAGGTTTGTAAAACTCAAAGTTTTAAGTTAATCTAAAGAAGAAAAGTAAATTATCTCAACAAAAATAGTAGTAGTTTGTAAAACTTTTTCAGAACTGAAGAATTAGACTTGGGCTCAAAGCTCAAAAATCTATTGCAGTATGTTGGCTTGATATTTTGAGCTGTCTCAACTTTTTCATAGACCTACAACAATGAAACATGAAAAATATTTTAAAAATATAATGTTAATCATTTCCATATCATTTTTTGCCACTGGAGTTGAGCTGAAGAGCTCTGGAGCCTCTGGTTGCTGACCCCTGGTCAGGTCTATAATGCTGTGTGTCTAAAATGCAGGTAACCTTCTTTCATAAGTCTTGCTTGGTTTAAATACTGGGCTCCTAGAATAAGGAGCAGATGGGATATAAACACACTTCTTCTTGATAAAGGTCTTGGTGAAACTTGCTGCTGTGGCAGATACTAAACATCATTGGTCTGAACAGAGATGATGTATGGGGGGTGACTGCAGACTGGTAGTTGAAATGCATTATTGTATGTATTTTGTTATATTATCTATTATTGCTATATCATCTGTGTATGTATGATAGTAGATTATGCATATTTTACATACCTATTTTATATGTTTCTATGATTGCTCTATTGGAAGCATCTGTAATTTTAACAATTTTCTTCTGGAGATCAAGAAAATATTTCAGATTCTGATTCTGAGAATCATACGGCTAATAAACTGCTTTTGTAGCTGGAAGAAGTCCTGTCTACATAAAGTTATAAGTGGCAATATTTTCATAATTCCATGTCCAGTTATATTTAATGAATTGGCTAGGAGACCACTTAAAAAGAAATGATGAGCCAATTATTTTTTTTCTACCTCCAAATAATTCTCCTCTTAGCTAAGTTCCCTTTTTTAATAAATTCATTTAACATTTTTATTTTCTCTTAATTAAAAAAACAGTTGCAATGTCTATGTTTTAGATAACTTTATTCTCAATGACAGTATTGAAAATTAAACCTTCTGGATTTCTAAATACCCTGTTTTACTGTAATACCTTGATACCACCCAAGCCTAATAGTGATAACTTCCATTTGTCTAAAAAAAATACACTCTATCATATCATCAGTAGTTGTGGTGGTTGCAGCTTGCTTGTCTGACCGTAGCTGCAAAAATGGCAATGAGCAGTGTATCCAAATCCAGGCTTCAATATGCCAACTCCTACAGTACCATGTTTGTTCACCACATGCATCTCTATGCACTTTTCCTTCACTCAGTTCACTGCTACACCTACTGTTTATATATGGGCCTTTTCAATTTCCTGGCCACAATCTGGGCCCAGACGGGCAGTTTGTAAAGACTGAAGGGTAAGGGCCACAGGGTGTACCTTAAGTGACTGATCTTCCTCATCATCTTCAGCCTGGCCATCTGTAACCTCAGGTGCTGCACTGCTGAAGCAAGGACTGGAGTTAGACAGCAGTGTGAAATGAAGTCGGGCCACTGTGCATCCATCCCTGTTCCTCCTCTCGTGATGGCACTCAATGTTTGAGCAATTTCTGCCTCGCAGGAATTCATTTATATGTAAAACACAACAGTCCAAACTACAGCACTGCCAAACACTATAAACAGCTTCCTCGGTCCCACAGCTTTTCTGCAATTGACCAGTGTATTGAAAACTTTGAACTTGGCAACATGAGAGACAGGCTGTGATGTGATCGGAGTTAACAAGGCAGCGCTGCGCTCCCCTCTGGGCTCGCCTGTCGTGCTAGCTTTATGATCCTCAAACCCAGACTTTTAGTGTGTGATTTTTATGATAAACTGTCCACAAAATGAGAGCCAGGACTTTGTTTTATTAAAAACAAATGTACCCCTCTGGCTGTCAAACTTTGTTTATTCAAAAATGAATAAATGGACTGAAAATGTCAGAACTTGACATATCTTTCAAGGATTAAACACAAAAATACAGGAGACAGAGACACCCTGGATGAAATCACAGACTTATCTGGATGTGGTAACTTTATCTTCAGAGCATTATGTCCATGTACAAATATCGAGTTAGCACACAAAAATGTTTTTGAGATGTTAACACATTCATATACACTGTATATAAAGAGATCCATCAGTGTACATTTTGTTTGCACTAAACAACAAAATATGTTTGTCGGTGGCTCCCAAAATTACCCTATTATTTCTCATCTGCATCTTTACTGGGCAACCAACTGTCAACAGACAAATAGCTCTATAGGTTGTCTGTGCAAGCAACGTATTATGACCTATACTTATCTTTATTGTTTGGCAGCGTCCTCTAGTGGTGATTATGAGGAAGCTGGTGAGGAAGGTGTCATATAGAGGAGGTGGACTGGATTGATGAATCAAACAAACACAGGACTTAGCACACAGTTCATGTCTGGTGTGAAACCAAAGTTCATGGTTCACTTATTTGAAGTTTTAAGTTACTTCACTTACATTATATAATGCAACACAACATAAAGTAGACTAACGCAGTGTACGTACTTATCTTAACCTAAAACATGATCTTTTCCTTAACCTAAGTAGTGTCTGTGCTTAAACCAAACCAGTCTCTGACAACAAATTACCACGTGTTTAACCTCACGTCACTTGCATAACACACTTTGGTCTGCTTGTTGCTGGTACTCTTCAATGGTCTTAAACTGTATGTCACCTTGGGAGTCACTGAACTATAGTCATTTTGGCATAAGAACATGTTGCTATCAGTAGGACAACAAACCTTGGAAGGCACTGAGGGACTCAAGACCCTAGCGACTCACATGATGGCAGGGTGAGTCAGTCGACCTCACTCACACCTTTACCTAGGTGACTCTAATGGTTCACTTGATGGGTGGGTGAGTTCATCATTCACATACCTCAAAAGGTGTTAATGACCCTATAGTGGTTGAACACCTGAATTCCCCACTAGTAAGTTAGACCTGAGGAAGCCTCTTGGATCAGAGGTGAAATGTCTTCAAGAACCTAAGCAGGTCCATGGTAACCCTTTTTCGAATACCATGACCTGGATGACTGAGAATCTTCACAGACATTAGGCACAAAATCTACTTTGTATAGCAGAGATGGTGGTTATCACAGTCAGAAGAGAACCGTGTTGACTCTCAGTAGGAATACAAACAGCATCCTGTATCCAAGTCACAAACTTTTTTGTGCCATCCATCAACCCCCTGAGTGGTAAGAGGTTTGTTGGCACTATTAATGTTAGGCTACTCCCACCTTAGTTCCTGGCAGACCAGAGTGATGAGTCATACACCAGCAAGAGATCAAGGTATACATAAGTTGTGTTTAGACAAATAAATGACAAATATTGTTGCTCTCATGAGCCCAGTTTCATTAAATGAGGCAATGTCAACTTGCAATGCTTCACTACAGATATACAGTATGTCTATAAGTTGTGACCATTTCTGTAGCTTTTTAGAGGTACGATAACATTGTTCAGTTAAAACATTTTACAAAAATCTGTGAGTCCTCAATTTTATCTTTTAATCTCCTTGGGCGGGTCTTGGCCTCCAGATGAGGAACTCATGTTCTAATGCAGGTCTGGGCAAAATATGTCTCACGCTGGATCCAGTCCTCTGGAAGATTGCAAGTGGCCATTTTTTCTATTAAAAGAATAATTAATTGAAAAATTGGTTGTAAAACTGAGGTGAGCAGAAATTTAACATTAACGTTCTTTAGTTAAAAATCAATGTTCTTAGGTGTGAGCAAGAAGCAAGAAGCGTCCATGGAAGCACTGATCGGATTGGTTGAAGTTAGCCTGTGTAAGACGTGACAGACATTTGGTTCATCCAGTCACCTTTTAAGTGTTTTTTGAAAGTACCTGCCCTTTTCCAAACAGTTTCGAAAGACTTCCCAGATGCTTTTGTGTAACATTTATTGTCAGAATATGCTACAAATTGAATATATATTCATCTGTTTGTTTTCATCAGTGTATAATCACCCAAAAATAATAATTGTTGTGTCTTTGTTACCTTAGAATGAGCCCTTTAAATCCATAGAGAGAGCAGGTCTTCTTCCACGGACACATGTTGCACCGCCATGTTTCTACTGTAGCCCAGAATGGACACGATATGGCCTCTCTTGTTTTTCACAAGTTCTGGGGACACTGTAGGTTCTCCTACACACTTGGAAGGGAAAGGCAAGCGGTAATTTGTTGGTTGCAATCTACAACCTCACTGCGAGATGCCACTAAACCCCACACCAAGGTACTCTGTGTTCTCCAGAGTATTTTGCAGTATTTTTGCTAGTGAATGTAACTCATATGATGGGGAATTGAAAGCATAACGTCTGATAAAAGGGTGTGTATTTGAAATTTCTGTCTACTTCCTAAAAAGACAAAAAAAAAAGCATATTTTAGTGTGTGTGTGTGTGTGTGTGTGTGTGTGTGTGTGTGTGTGTGTGTGTGTGTGTATTTGGCCAGTCTTCAAAGACATGACTGATGCTGGCTTTGTTCGTCGTGTTCCCGCTTGAGGAGAGTTTGTTCGCAGTGATAGATAATAGAATCTCGTAACATCGCAGAATGAATGCGTGTACATTTAGTTTTCAGGTGGGTTGTTAGCTTTAAATCAGCTCGTCCTCCCCTCCCTCAGAAACCACTTAGAACATCTATAATAATGATGCATTAAGGTGTCAACAGTGCAGGCTGCCTGATTCATCACTGCAGCCTGTTCATGGTGAGAGTCTGTCTCCTGTGCTTACCTTCCCACATATTAATGTTTCATTGAGTACATTACACTACATCACATCTGTGTTTGATGATCATCACACAGACACTCACATACACATACACACAAGACTTGGCAAATATTACTTGTTGAGGATGTTTATAACCCAAATGTGTACACTGTGCTTCAACACCACTTCGAATTTGTCAGGAACTTGTAATTATTCTGCATAAAATGGTCAAATTGAAGACTCCTGTCCACTTTCACCAATAACCTCTCCTCCATGCATATAGAGACGTTTGGTGTGCAGTGACCCATGTCAGAGCCACTACAAATCAACAGCTTGATGAATATGTTAATAGTAGCTGGCGACCTGGATGTAGAGCTGGTTATATCCTGCCTGTTTATCAGAATAAATTGGCATTTTGTGTCTGTTCATTCGCTCAACCTGGCATCACTTAGACTGCGAAACTGACATTTGATCTCAATTTTATCCATCAGACACTTTTGATTTCTTTACAGTAATGCTAAGGAAACCAGACATTCAGACGATTTCACAAGCCCAGTAGAAGATCTCCACAATCTTAGTCTTGTTTCCCCCAAATTCAGCTATTGAGAGCGCACTGTTTGCTGATGTGAAGCTCTAAAAATTACCACAAAATACCTCAAAATTACATTACTTAAGTTTATTCATACAGGGATATAATAATCACCATGAAAGAGGATTCTTCTTTCTGGTTTCCTGTACTTAGATATGCTCTGTGCTCAGCTCTATGCTAAAAATAAAACTACATTTCAATATGACTAAAAGATCTTGCCTGTAAAAGCGACATATGCTCACATCATAAGTTAGCTAATGGGAGCAAAATGCTAGGTATGCTCACAATTTATGTAAATTATCTAGTTATCTAGCATTTTACTTATAAAAGTTACCATGTAACTAGATACTTAACAACTGGTGTACATTATCTAGCTAATTAGGGCCCGAGCACCGAAGGCGGTGCGAGGCCCTATTGAAACTGAAGGAATTATTAGGGCCCGAGCACCCGCGGTGCGAGGCCCTATTGAAATTGCTCGGATTATTCTTATTATTATTAGGGCCCGAGCACCCGCGGTGCGAGGCCCTATTGAAATTGCTCGGATTATTCTTATTATTATTAGGGGGCCAAGCCCGCGGGGCCTGGGGACCGCGAATGCAAGCATACGCGGTTCCCAGGACCAGCGGTGCTGGGAACCCTATTGTTTTTGTTCTGATTTTTATTAGGGGGCCAAGCCCGCGGGGCCTGGGGACCGCGAATGCAAGGCATACGCGGTTCCCAGGACCAGCGGTGCTGGGAACCCTATTGTAATTGTTCTGATTTTTATTATTATTATTTTTATTCTTCTCCCGATAAAACTCATGCTGCAGGCTAAACCGTGCAAGGTAGGGCGGTGCAATTTGGAGGGCTGGCCCTCACCCCCGCCCGTACCTCAGACGCAAAAAACTGCACACGTCCGCCTGTAGGGGGCGCTATAAGCAAGGACAACGCGTTTTGGCCTATAACTCCCACACCGTATGTCGCACATTCAAAAACCTTACATCCCCATATTCCTTGAATGGAGCTGAGTCACTTTGTAATTGGCCACGCCCACTTCCGCCTAGATAATTTTTTCGCAAAATCGCGAAAACTGTCAAACCTGCTTTTTCGAACTCCTCCTAGGGATTTTGTTCGATCTGCACGAAAATTGGCACGGACACTCTTCTGGTCCTCATGAGCTAAGGTTATCAAAAGATTTTTTTTGGGTTGAAAATTCCGCGAATTATTAACGAACAAATTTCCGTAGCTAGCCTTAAAAATGGAAAATGTTGCATATCTCGGTCAAAGTAAATGCTATCGACACCAAATCACAGATCCTTGGTTGGCATGAGACTGGGAGACTATGAGCTGAATTTGGCGAATGTTGGCCCCTAGGGGGCGCTACAGATGTGGGAAGTTTATATCTCTAGAACGGCTGCACTGATTTCTACCAAATTTGGTCCGTACGATGTAGGGCCGGCCCTGAGGCCATATCTTCAAGGGGGTCATGACAGGTCAATGTGGGCGGGGCTTATTACAAGATAAACAAAAAAAATTAATTCCTGCCAAAGTATAATACTTAGGGCTTTGAAATTTTATAGGTACATGTAGAATAGGACTCAGATCCCGCCTACCGAAAATCGCGATTGTGCTCCACTAGGGGGCGCTATAACGCATTTTTGCCTATAACTTTCACATTTTAAATGACACGTTGAAAAATCTCATATTGCCTTGTTCCCTGAATAGCGCTGGATTTTCTGACGTAGGCCCCGCCCACTTTCGCCGAAAATTCCCGTCGCTAGGTCGCCGCGTGTCCGAAACCTACTTTTTGGAACTCCTCCTACAGTTTAAGCGCCATCTATGCCAAACTTTGCACATACGATGTCTAGACGTGTCTGACCTAAAGTTATCAAAAGAATTGTTGCACGACAAAAAATTCGCTAATTATAAACAAACGATTTCTCGGCTAGCTTAAAAAACACATGTTGTGTCATATTTCGGTCAAACTAAAGTCTTCCGACTTCAAACTTAACACGGTGGTTCCAGAGGTCATCCACACGCCCTGTGCCAAATTTGGTGCGGATCGGCCGATAGGGGGCGCTACAAACCCAAAAAAATCGAGTTTCCGAAAAGTTGCTCGGATTCCTACGAAATTCGCTGTGCATGATGTGGACTCCCTCCCGAGTCCAACCGCCAACTTACGTAATGATTGGTCAAAGTGGGCGGGATTTATTACAACTACCTGAAAATCACCACGCATTCTGCCTGTGGCACTAACAGTGCACACCCACTACAGTGAATACTGCAGCTCAGCGTCAGGCTGTGTCCTGACAATTGCCCTGAACTGGAAGGCCGCGGCTCGGACGACGGCGCGCGTCCCCGCGATCGCCCCGAGCCCCGCGTCCCTCGGGGCCCGCGGCGGCGGGTTCCGAGGGCCGCTGGGACCGGGTCGCGCGGGGAGGCTTGGCCCCCGTTCATAACTGCTTGCAGTTCTAGTTTTCCTTATTATTATTATTTTCTATTTTTATTCTTCCGCCAATAAAACTCATGCTGCAGGCTAAACCGTGCAAGGTAGGGCGGTGCAATTTGGAGGGCTGGCCCACACCCCCGCCCGTACCTCAGACACAAAAAACTGCACACGTCTGCCTGTAGGGGGCGCTATAAGCAAGGACAACGCGTTTTGGCCTATAACTCCCACACCGTATGTCGCACATTCAAAAACCTTATATCCCCATATTCCTTGAGTGGAGCTGAGTCACTTTGTAATTGGCCACGCCCACTTCCGCCTAAATAATTTTTTCGCAAAATCGCGAAAACTGGCAAACCACCTTTTTCGAACTCCTCCTACGGATTTTGTCCGATCTGCACGAAAATTGGCCCGGACACTCTTCTGCTCCTCTAGAGCTGAAGTTATCAAAAGATTATTTTTGGGTTGAAAATTCCGCGAATTATTAACGAACAAATTTTCGTAGCTAGCCCTAAAAATGGAAAATGTTGCATATCTCGGTCAAAGTAAATGCTATCGACACCAAATCAGAGATCCTTGGTTGGCATGAGACTGGGAGCCTATGAGCTGAATTTGGCGAATGTTGGCTCCTAGGGGGCGCTAGAGATATGGGAAGTTTATATCTCTAGAACGGCTGCACCGATTTCTACCAAATTTGGTCCGTACGATGTAGGGCCAGCCCTGAGGCCATACCTTCAAGGGGGTCATGACAGGTCAATGTGGGCGGGGCTTATTACAAGATAAACAAAAAATAATAATTTCTGCCAAAGTATAACACTTAGGGCTTTGAAATTTTATGGGTACATTTAGAATAGGACTCAGATCCCGCCTACCTAAAATCGCACGTGTGCTCCACTAGGGGGCGCTATAACGCATTTTTGCCTATAACTTCCAAATTTTAAATGACCCATTGAAAAATCTTATATTGCCGTATTCCCACAATGGCGCTGGATTTTCTGACGTAGGCCACGCCCACTTTCGCCGAAAATTCCCGTCGCTAAGTCGCCGCATGTCCGAAACCTACTTTTTCGAACTCCTCCTACAGTTTAAGCGCCATCTGCGCCAAACTTTGCACATACGATGTCTAGACGGGTCTGATCTAAAGTTATCAAAAGAATTGTTGCATGACAAAAAATGCGCTAATTATAACCGAACTATTTTTCGGCTAGCTTAAAAAACACATGTTGTGTCATATTTCGGTCAAACTAAAGTCTTTCGACTTCAAACTTAACACGGTGATTCCAGAGGTCATCCACACGCTCTGTGCCAAATTTGGTGCGGATCGGCCGATAGGGGGCGCTACAAACCCAAAAAATCGAGTTTCTGAAAAGTTGCTCGGATTCCGACGAAATTCACTGTGCATGATGTGGACTCCCTCCTGAGGCCAACCGCCAACTTACGTAATGATTGGTCAAAGTGGGCGGGATTTATTACAACAAATCAAAATCGCCACGCATTCTGCCTTTGGCACTAACAGTGCACACCCACTACAGGGAATACTGCAGCTCAGCATCACGCTGTGTCCTGACAATTGCCCTGAACTGGAAGGCCGCGGCTCGGACGACGGCGCGCGTCCCCGCGATTGCCCCGAGCCCCGCGTCCCTCGGGGCCCGCGGCGGCGGGTTCCGAGGGCCGCGGGGACCGGCTCGCGCGGGGAGGCTTGGCCCCCGTTCATAACTGCTTGCAGTTCTAGTTAGGGCCCGAGCACCGACCTCGGTGCGAGGACCTATTGAAATTGCTCGGATTATTCTTATTATTAGGGCCCGAGCACCGACCTCGGTGCGAGGACCTATTGAAATTGCTCGGATTATTCTTCTTCTTATTATTCTGGCAATAGTAAATCGCTTATTTGGGGGCCTTAACATATATGAAAACTCATGAAATTTGGCGGCCGCGTCAGTCCCGGCGAAAAATTACGTATTTTAAGGGTCTCGCGAATGGGCGGGGCGAAATGGCTCAGTAGCGCCATCTACAGACGAGCCCCGACGGCATGTTTCTCCGACGCGCACAAAACTTGGTACGCAGATAGAACACACCGGGACGCACAAAAAAGCCTCTTGGAGCAATGGCCTAAACCCTACAGGAAGTCGGCCATTTTGGATTTTGTGCCCGTTTTTGGCGTTTTCCACGTGTCGTATTTGAACGAACTTGTCCGACACGGTTCGTCATAATGACTTCAAAATCGCTGTGTACCATCTAGACAACTGTGTGATTAAAAGTTATTAAAAGATATACGGCATGTTAAAGTGCCTGGATGTTATGTGGCGGCGAATTTTGGCGTTTCGCCATAAAACAGGAAATGGCTATAATTTTGGGGTACATGGTCAGATCTGCACCAAACTTCATGTGTATGATCAGTGTATGGGCCTGAACGGAAATATATGAAAATATTCCATAATTGTCATAGCGCCCCCTGGTGGTGACAGAAAATGACTTTTTTTAGGTTGTGACGTGCTGCTCCAGGCGTGTTGATTATTTCTAGCTCAAATTTGGTGAAGATGACCTTAACAAGTGGGTGATGCTACATTTTGAACGGCGTGACGGTCCGGCGAAGGGTGTCGACGCGAGAGAGCGGCGAAGGACCGCGGCCCGAAAACATGACATATTTAACAATAACTTCTGTGTGCAAGTTTATATCGGCATGAAATTTCACATGTGTGTGACAGGTCCCGGCCTGAACATATGACATTAATTTCGTTGATGGGCGTGGCCAAACGGCTTGACCACGCCCTTTAAACTTCAGCCCCCCCGCCACGTTTCTTGGACATGAATGAAACTTGGTACACATGTGTATCACACCCAGACGCACAAAAAAGTCTCTTGGAGCTATAGGCCAAACTCAACAGGAAGTTGGCCATTTTGAATTTCCTGGTCATTTTTGGCGTTTCACTTGTCATGCATTTTAACGAACTCCTCCTAGAGGAAGAATCAGAATGGCTTCAAATTCCCTGCCTACCTTCTGGACTACACTCTCATCAAAAGTTATTAAAAGATTGTCCTCATGTTGAAGGGCGTGGCCATAGTGTGGCGGCGAATATTGATGTTTCGCCATGAAACAGGAAATGGCTATAACTTTAGTAAAAAGGGTCATATCTGCACCAACATTCACATGTCTGATAATACTCCGGCCCTGAACACACCTATATGAAAATATTCCATATTTCTCATAGCGCCCCCTGTTGGCGACAGGAAATGTCATGTTTTACAGTCTGACGTCCTGCTCCCACCACGTTGATTATATCAAACTCCAATTTGGTCTGAAAAGTCTTAAGACCTTGATGATGGTATATTATGAAGATCAGGACGTCTCGTCAAACGGCGTTGCCCTGGCGGCGTGGCGAAGGTCCATGTTTCGCCATAAAACAGGAAGTTGCTATAACTGGACTGTACATGGTCTGACCTGCCTGAAACGTGACATGCTTATTAAGAGTCCCGGTCTGAACATATGGTATGAGTTTCGTCCATGTCTGTGGCCAAATGGTTTGGCCACGCCCATTAACGCGTTTCGCCAAAACACAGGAAGTGGCTTTAACCTCCCTGTGCTTGGTCAAAACTGCCTGAAATTTTACATGTTCATTAACAGTCCCAGTCTGAACATGTGATATGAGTTTTGTTCATGGGCGTGGTCAAATGGCTCGACCACGCCCTTTGACGTGCGGCGCCGCAAATAGTGAGTTTCGCCGACGTGCACGAAAATTGGTACACATATGTACCACAGGGAGATGAACAAAAAAGTCTCTTGGACCCGTAGGCTAAAGTCAACAGGAAGTCGGCAATTTTGAATTTCGTGCTCAATTTTGGCGTTTTCCACATGACCTCTTTTAATTAATTCCTCCTACAAATATTTTTCAATTGACTTCAACACTGGTGTGGAGCATCTAGACAAGTGTGTGATTAAATCTTATTAAAAGATTTAGTCAGTGTTAAACGCTGTGGCTGTAGCGGGGTGGCGAATTTTGGCCTTTCGCCATGAAACAGGAAATTGCTATAACTTTAATGTAAATGAGCCAATCTGCATCAAACCTCACATGTGTGATAATAAGCATGCCCTATGTAATACTGGGGGCAGGAAATGACAGTAAATTCCTTTAAAAAGTAGTTCATTCAAAAATGAAATTGCACTAAATATCTACTCATTCCTGTGCTGATGTGAGGAGGGATGAAGATCTCCAGTTCACAAGACACTCCCATAGTTTAAGCAGAAAACAGAACTGTAGTCAAATCCAGTGCAACTGAAGTGAAGAGTGATCAGATTTAAAATGAAAAAAAAATAAACAGAAAAACAACAGAAAATGCCTCCATGCTGCACGAATGCTGTAATCCTGGAAAACACTCAGATAACAGACAGCATTCTTCTCAGAAATAGTGACTTGTTTGGCATACAGTTTAACAAACTTTCAACAGAGAAGAAAATATCTGAAGACTTTCACATAGAAGAGAAACATCATTTCTTTGCTGCAGCTGTATTACTTGGGCTACAGCATGTGTACCAGCTTCAGCTGTGTGCACGCACTTCCAGTCTCAGAGGCTACAGAATTGTCCAATCTGCATCAAACTTAACATGTGTGATAATAGGCATGCCCTGAACACAGATACGTAATACTGGGAGCAGGAAACAACACTGAATTCCTTTAAAAAATAGTTCACCTAAAAATGAAATTGCACTCAATATCTACTCATTCCTGTGCTGATGTGAGGAGGGATGAAGAGCTCCAGTTCACAAGACACTCCCATAGTTTAAGCAGAAAACAGAACTGTTGTCAAATCCAGTGCAATTGAAGTGAAGAGTGATCAGTTCTATAATGTAAAAATGAACACAAAAAGCTCACAAAATGTCTCCATGCTGCACGAATGATTTAATCCTGGAAACAACTCAGACAACAGACAGAGTTTTTCTCCGAAACAGTGACCTGTTATGCATAGAGTTTCCTTAGCAAACTTTCAACAAAGAAGAAAATGTCTGAGCACTTGGACATATAAGACAAACGCTGTTTTTTGGCTGCAGCTGTGCCGCTTGGGATAGAGTTTGTGTTCGTGCTTCAGCCGTGTGCATGCATTTCCAATCTCAGAGGCTACAGCTGACAATGAGGCTGAAAACACGGTGTAAATGGTGTCTTTTTGGGTTACATTTTACTGTCACCTCTTACAGACACTTAAATCACACCACAGGAGCGGTACAGAGACAGTTTGTGGGTTATTTGTGCGCACTTGAGGTCTTCACCCGTCCTCGCATCGGCACGGGGGAGAGTGGGTGTCGAATGCCGTTTGGTTTTCCGGGCTCACTGTGGCTTCGGGGCGACATCAGACGGCCGCAGCCACGCGTAGCCTCTCCGCTCCGGGGCAGGTCCGGCCATCGGGAGGCGGTGGCCGGCCCCCCGAGTGGCGCGGGGGTGCTCGGGCCCGTTCATCGCTGCTTGCAGCTTTAATTAGGGCCCGAGCACCTCGGTGCGAGGCCCTATTGAAACTGCTCGGATTATTCTTCTTCTTTTTTTTCTTCTTACAATAGTAAATCGCTTATTTGGGGGCCTTAACATATATGAAAACTCATGAAATTTGGCGGCGGCGTCAGTCCCGGCGAAAAATTACGTATTTTAAGGGTCTCGCGAATGGGCGCGGCGAAATGACTCAGTAGCGCCATCTACAGACGAGCCCCGACGGCATGTTTCTCCGACGCGCACAAAACTTGGTACGCAGATAGAACACACCGGGACGCACAAAAAAGCCTCTTGGAGCCATGGGCTAAACCCTACAGGAAGTCGGCCATTTTGGATTTTGTGCCCGTTTTTGGCGTTTTCCACGTGTCGTATTTGAACGAACTTGTCCGACACGGTTCGTCATAATGACTTCAAAATCGCTGTGTACCATCTAGACAACTGTGTGATTAAAAGTTATTAAAAGATATACGGCATGTTAAAGTGCCTGGATGTTATGTGGCGGCGAATTTTGGCGTTTCGCCATAAAACAGGAAATGGCTATAATTTTGGGGTACATGGTCAGATCTGCACCAAACTTCATGTGTATGATCAGTGTATGGGCCTGAACGGAAATATATGAAAATATTCCATAATTGTCATAGCGCCCCCTGGTGGTGACAGAAAATGACTTTTTTTAGGTTGTGACGTGCTGCTCCAGGCGTGTTGATTATTTCTAGCTCAAATTTGGTGAAGATGACCTTAACAAGTGGGTGATGCTACATTTTGAACGGCGTGACGGTCCGGCGAAGGGTGTCGACGCGAGAGAGCGGCGAAGGACCGCGGCCCGAAAACATGACATATTTAACAATAACTTCTGTGTGCAAGTTTATATCGGCATGAAATTTCACATGTGTGTGACAGGTCCCGGCCTGAACATATGACATTAATTTCGTTGATGGGCGTGGCCAAACGGCTTGACCACGCCCTTTAAACTTCAGCCCCCCCGCCACGTTTCTTGGACATGAATGAAACTTGGTACACATGTGTATCACACCCAGACGCACAAAAAAGTCTCTTGGAGCTATAGGCCAAACTCAACAGGAAGTTGGCCATTTTGAATTTCCTGGTCATTTTTGGCGTTTCACTTGTCATGCATTTTAACGAACTCCTCCTAGAGGAAGAATCAGAATGGCTTCAAATTCACTGCCTACCTTCTGGACTACACTCTCATCAAAAGTTATTAAAAGATTTTCCTCATGTTGAAGGGCGTGGCCATAGTGTGGCGGCGAATATTGATGTTTCGCCATGAAACAGGAAATGGCTATAACTTTAGTAAAAAAGGTCATATCTGCACCAACATTCACATGTCTGATAATAGTCCGGCCCTGAACACACCTATATGAAAATATTCCATAATTCTCATAGCGCCCCCTGGTGGTGACAGGAAATGTCATGTTTTACAGTCTGACGTCCTGCTCACACCACGTTGATTATATCAAACTCCAATTTGGTCTGAAAAGTCTTAAGACCTTGATGATGCTATATTATGAAGATCAGGACGTCTCGTCAAACGGTGTTGCCCTGGCGGCGTGGCGAAGGTCCATGTTTCGCCATAAAACAAGAAGTTGCTATAACTGGACTGTACATGGTCAGATCTGCCTGAAACTTCACATGTTTATTAACAGTCCTGTTCTGAACATATGGTATGAGTTTCGTCCATGTCCGTGGCCAAATGGTTTGGCCACGCCCATTAACGCGTTTCGCCAAAACACAGGAAGTGGCTTTAACCTCCCTGTGCTTGGTCAAAACTGGCTGAAATTTTACATGTTCATTAACAGTCCCAGTCTGAACATGTGATGTGAGTTTTGTCCATGGGCGTGGTAAAATGGCTTGACCACGCCCTTTGACGTGCGGCGCCGCAAATAGTGAGTTTTGGCCGACGTGCACAAAAATTGGTACACATATGTATCACAGGGAGATGAACAAAAAAGTCTCTTGGACCCATAGGCTAAAGTCAATAGGAAGTCGGCAGTTTTGAATTTTGTGCTCAATTTTGGTGTATTCCACAAGACCTATTTTAACTAATTCCTCCTACAAATATTTTTCAATTGACTTCAACACTGGCCTGGAGCATCTAGACAAGTGTGTGATTTAAACTTATTAAAAGATGTGGTCAGTGTTAAACACTGTGGCTGTAGTGGGGTGGCGAATTTTGGCGTTTTGCCATGAAACAGGAAATTGCTATAACTTTAATGTAAATGAGCCATTCTGCATCAAACTTCACATGTGTGATAATAAGCATGCCCTGAACACAGCTATGTAATACTGGGGGCATGAAATGACAGTGAATTCCTTTAAAAAGTAGTTCACCCAAAAATGAACTTGCACTCAATATCTACTCATTCCTGTGCTGATGTGAGGAGGGATGAAGATCTCCAGTTCACAAGACACTCCCATAGTTTAAGCAGAAAACAGAACTGTAGTCAAATCCAGCTAAATTGAAGTGAATAGTGATCAGTTTTATAATGTAAAAATGAACACAAAAAGCCCACAAAATGTCTCCATGCTGCACCAATGATTTAATCCTGGGAAACACTCAGACAACAGACAGAGTTTTCTCAGAAACAGTGACCTGTTATGCATAGAGTTTCCTTAGCAAACTTTCAAAAAAGAAGAAAATGTCTGAGCACTTGGACATAGAGGAGAAACAGTGTTTTTTGGCTGCAGCTGTGCCGCTTGGGATAGAGCTTGTGTACGTGCTTCAGCCGTGTGCATGCATTTCCAGTCTCAGAGGCTACAGTTGACAATGAGGCTGAAAACACGGTGTAAATGGTGTCTTTTTGGGTTACATTTTACTGTCACCTCTCACAGACACTTAAATCACACCGCAGGAGCGGTACGGAGACAGTTTGTGGGTTATTTGTGCGCACTTGAGGTTTTCACCCATCCTTGCATCAGCACGGCGGAGAGTGGGTGTCAAATGCCGTTTGGTTTTCCGGGCTCACTGTGGCTTCGGGGCAACGTCGGACGGTCGCGGCCACGCGTAGCCTCTCCGCTCCGGGGAGGGTCCGGCCATCGGGAGGCGGTGGCCGGCCCCCCGAGTGGCGCGGGGGTGCTCGGGCCCGTTCATCGCTGCTTGCAGCTTTAATTATTATTATTATTATTCTGGCAATAGTAAATCGCATATTTGGAGGCCTTAACATATCTGAAAACTCATGAAATTTGGCGGGCGCGTCAGTCCTGGCGAAAAATTACGTATTTTAAGGGTCTCGCAAATGGGCGGGGCGAAATGGCTCAGTAGCGCCATCTACAGACGAGCCCCGACGGCATGTTTCTCCGACGCGCACGAAACTTGGTACGCAGATAGAACACACCGGGACGCACAAAAAAGCCTCTTGGAGCCATGGGCTAAACCCTACAGGAAGTCGGCCATTTTGGATTTGGCGCCCGTTTTTGGCGTTTTCCACGTGTCGTATTTGAACTAACTCCTCCGACACGGTTAGTCATAATGGCTTCAAAATCGCTGTGTACCATCTAGACAACTGTGTGATTAAAAGTTGTTAAAAGTTTCACGGCATGTTAAAGTGCCTGGATGTTAGGTGGCGGCGAATTTTGGCGTTTCGCCATGAAACAGGAAATGGCCATACTTTTTGGGGTACATGGTCAGATCTGCACCAAACTTCATGTGTATGATCAGTGTATGGCCCTGAATGGAAATATATCAAAATATTCCATAATTCTCATAGCGCCCCCTGCTGGCGACAGGAAATGTCATGTTTTACAGTCTGAGGTCCTGCTCCCACCATGTTGATTATATCACTCTCCAATTTGGTCTGAAAAGCCTTAAGACATTGATGATGCTACATTATGAAGATCAGGACGTCTCATCAAACAGCGTTGCCATGGCAGCGCAACGAAGGTCCATGCTTCGCCACAACACAGGAAATGGCTATAACTTTAGTAAAAAAGGTCATATCTGCACCAAACTTGACATGTCTGATAATAGTCCGGCCCTGAACACACCTATATGAAAATATTCCATAATTGTCATAGCGCCCCCTGTTGGCGACAGGAAATGAAATTATTTACAGTCTGAGGTCCTGCTCCCACCACGTTGACCGTATCAAACTCCAATTTGGTCTGAAAAGTCTTGAGACATTGCTGATGCTATATCCTGAAGATCAGAACGTCTCGTTAAACGGCGTTGCCATGGCAGCGCGGCGAAGGTCCATGCTTCGCCATAAAACAGGAATTGCTATAGCTGGACTGTACATGGGCAGATCTGCCTGAAACTTGACATGTTTATTAAGAGTCTCGGTCTGAACATATGGTATGAGTTTCGTCCATGTCTGTGGCCAAATGGCGTGGCCACGCCCATTAACGCGTTTCGCCAAAACACAGGAAGTGGCTTTAACCTCCCTGTGCTTGGTCAAAACTGCCTGAAATTTTACATGTTCATTAACAGTCCCAGTCTGAACATGTGATATGAGTTTTGTCCATGGGCGGGGTCAAATGGCTCGACCACGCCCTTTGACGTGCGGTGCCGCAAATAGTGAGTTTTGGCCGACGTGCACGAAAATTGGTACACATATGTATCACAGGGAGATGAACAAAAAAGTCTCTTGGACCCATAGGCTAAAGTCAACAGGAAGTCGGCAATTTTGAATTTCGTGCTCAATTTTGGTGTATTCCACAAGACCTATTTTAACTAATTCCTCCTACATAAATTTTTCAATTGACTTCAACACTGGCCTGGAGCATCTACACAAGTGTGTGATTAAAACTTATTAAAAGATTTGGTCAGCGTTAAACGCTGTGGCTGTAGTGGGGGTGGCGAATTCTGGCATTTGCCATGAAACAGGAAATTGCTATAACTTTAATGTAAATGAGCCAATCTGCATCAAACCTCACATGTGTGATAATAGGCATGCCCTATGTAATACTGGGGGCAGGAAATGACAGTGAATTCCTTTAAAAAGTAGTTCACCCAAAAATGAAATTGCACTAAATAGCTACTCATTCCTGTGCTGATGTGAGGAGGGATGAAGATCTCCAGTACACAAAGTACTCCAAGAATTTCCACAGAAATTGACATCCAGTGCAATTGAAGTGAATAATGATCAGTTTTATAATGTACAAATGAACACAAAAAGCTCACAAAATGCCTCCATGCTGCACGAATGATATAATCCTGGAAACAACTCAGACAACAGACAGAGTTTTTCTCAGAAACAGTGACCTGTTATGCATAGAGTTTCCTTAGCAAACTTTCAAAAAAGAAGAACATGTCTGAGCACTTGGACATAGAGGAGACACGGTGTTTTTTGGCTGCAGCTGTGCCGCTTGGGATAGAGCTTGTGTACGTGCTTCAGCCGTGTGCATGCATTTCCAGTCTCAGAGGCTACAGTTGACAATGAGGCTGAAAACACGGGGTAAATGGTGTCTTTTTGGGTTACATTTTACTGTCACCTCTTACAGACACTTAAATCACACCACAGGAGCGGTACAGAGACAGTTTGTGGGTTATTTGTGCGCACTTGAGGCTTTCACCCATTCTTGCATCAGCACGGCGGAGAGTGGGTGTCGAATGCCGTTTGGTTTTCCGGGCTCACTGTGGCTTCGGGGCGACGTCAGACAGTCGCGGCCCCGCGTAGCCTCTCCGCTCCAGGGCGGGTCCGGCCATCGGGAGGCGGTGGCCGGCCCCCCGAGTGGCGCGGGGGTGCTCGGGCCCGTTCATCGCTGCTTGCAGCTTTAATTATTATTATTATTATTATTATTCTGGCAATAGTAAATCGCATATTTGGAGGCCTTAACATGTCCAAAAACTCATGAAATTTGGCGGCCGCGTCAGTCCCGGCGAAAAATTACGTAATTTAGGGGTCTCGCGAATGGGCGGGGCGAAATGGCTCAGTAGCGCCATCTACAGACGAGCCCCGACGGCATGTTTCTCCGACGCGCACGAAACTTGGTACGCAGATAGAACACACCAGGACGCACAAAAAAGCCTCTTGGAGCCATGGGCTAAACCCTACAGGAAGTCGGCCATTTTGGATTTGGCGCCCGTTTTTGGCGTTTTCCACGTGTCAGATTTGAACTAACTCCTCCGACACGGTTCGTCATAATGACTTCAAAATCGCTGTGTACCATCTAGACAACTGTGTGATTAAAAGTTGTTAAAAGTTTCACGGCATGTTAAAGTGCCTGGATGTTATGTGGCGGCGAATTGTGGCGTTTCGCCATGAAACAGGAAATGGGCATACTTTTTGGGGTACATGGTCAGATCTGCACCAAACTTCATGTGTATGATCAGTGTATGGCCCTGAATGGAAATATATGAAAATATTCCATAATTCTCATAGCGCCCCCTGCTGGCGACAGGAAATGACATGTTTTACAGTTTGAGGTCCTGATCCCAGCCCGTTGACCATATCACTCTGCAATCTGGTCTGAAAAGCCTTAAGACCTTGATGATGCAACATTATGAAGATCAGGACATTTCGTCAAACGGCGTTGCCCTGGCGGCGCGGCGAAGGTCCATGTTTCGCCATGAAACAGGAAATGGCTATAACTTTAGTAAAAAAGGTCAGATCTGCACCAAACTTGACGTGTCTGATAATAGGCCGGCCCTGAACACACCTATATGAAAATATTCCATAATTCTCATAGCGCCCCCTGTTGGTGACAGGAAATGAAATGATTTACAGTTTGAGGTCCTGCTCCCACCACGTTGACCGTAGCAAATTCCAATTTGGTCTGAAAAGCCTTAAGACCATGATGATGCTATATCCTGAAGATCAGGACGTCTCGTTAAACGGCGTTGCCCTGGCGGCGTGGCGAAGGTCCACGCTTCGCCATAAAACAGGAATTGCTATAACTGGACTGTACATGGTCAGATCTGCCTGAAACTTCACATGCTTATTAACAGTCCTGGTACGAACAAATGGTGTGAGTTTCGTCCATGTCTGTGGCCAAATGGCGTGGCCACGCCCATTAACGCGTTTCGCCAAAACACAGGAAGTGGCTTTAGCTTCCCTGTACTTGGTCAAAACTGCCTGAAACTTTACATGTTCATTAACAGTCTCCACCTGAACATGTGATATGAGTTTTGTCCATGGGGGTGGCCAAATGGCTTGACCACGCCCTTTGACGTGCGGCGCCGCAAATAGTGAGTTTTGGCCGACGTGCACGAAAATTGGTACACATATGTATCACAGGGAGATGAACAAAAAAGTCTCTTGGACCCATAGGCTAAAGTCAACAGGAAGTCGGCAATTTTGAATTTTGTGCTCAATTTTGGTGTATTCCACAAGACCTATTTTAACTAATTCCTCCTACAAAAATTCTTCAATTTACTTCAACACTGGTGTAGAGCATCTAGACAAGTGTGTGATTAAAACTTATTAAAAGATTTGGTCAGTGTTAAATGCTGTGGGTGTGGTGTGGCGCTGAATTTTGGTGTTTCGCCATGAAACAGGAAATTGATATAACTTTAATGTAAATGAGCCAATCTGCATCAGACTTCACATGTGTGATAATAAGCAAGCCCTGAACACATCTATGTAATACTGGAGGCATGGAATGACAGTAAATTCCTTTAAAAAATAATTCACCCAAAAATGAACTTGCACTCAGTATCTACTCATTCCTTTGCTGATGTGAGGAGGGATGAAGATCTCCAGTACACAAGACACTCCCTGAGTTTAAGCAGAAAACAGAACTGTAGTCAAATCCAGCTCAATTGAAGAGTGATCAGTTTTAAAATGAAAAAAAAAACAGAAAAACAAACAGAAAATGCCTCCATGCTGCACGAATGCTGTAATCCTGGAAGCCACTCAGATAACAGACAGCATTCTTCTCAGAAATAGCGTCTTGTTAGGCACACAGTTTAACTAACTTTCAACAGAGCAGAAAATGTCTGAAGACTTTCACATAGAAGAGAAACATCATTTCTTTGCTGCAGCTGTATTACTTGGGCTACAACATGTGTACCAGCTTCAGCTGTGTGCACGCACTTCCAGTGTCAGAGGCTACAGAGTTGTCCAATCTGCATAAAACTTAACATGTGTGATAATAGGCATGCCCTGAACACAGATACGTAATACTGAGAGCAGGAAAACACTGAATCCCTTTAAAAAGTAGTTCACCTAAAAATGAAATTGCACTCAATATCTACTCATTCCTGTGCTGATGTGAGGAGGGATGAAGATCTCCAGTACATAAAATACTCCAAGAATTTCCACAGAAAACATAACCATAGTGACATCCAGTGCAATTTAAGTGAAGAGTGATCAGTTTTATAATATAAAAATGAACACAAAAAGCTCACAAAATGTCTCCATGCTGCACAAATGATTTAATCCTGGAAAACACTCAGACAACGGACAGAGTTTTCTCAGAAACAGTGACCTGTTATGCATAGAGTTTCCTTAGCAAACTTTCAACAAACAAGAAAATGTCTGAGCACTTGGACATAGAGGAGAAACAGTGTTTTTTGGCTGCAGCTGTGCCGCTTGGGATAGAACTTGTGTACGTGCTTCAGCCGTGTGCATGCATTTCCAGTCTCAGAGGCTACAGTTGACAATGAGGCTGAAAACACGGTGTAAATGGTGTCTTTTTGGGTTACGTTTTACTGTCACCTCTTACAGACACTTAAATCACACCACAGGAGCGGTACAGAGACAGTTTGTGGGTTATTTGTGCGCACTTGGGGTTTTCACCCATCCTCGCATCAGCACGGGGGAGAGTGGGTGTCGAATGCCGTTTGGTTTTCCGGGCTCACTGTGGCTTCGGGGCGACGTCGGACGGTCGCGGCCACGCGTAGCCTCTCCGCTCCGGGGCGGGTCCGGCCATCGGGAGGCGGTGGCCGGCCCCCCGAGTGGCGCGGAGGTGCTCGGGCCCGTTCATCGCTGCTTGCAGCTTTAATTATTATTATTATTATTCTGGCAATAGTAAATCGCATATTTGGAGGCCTTAACATATCTGAAAACTCATGAAATTTGGCGGGCGCGTCAGTCCTGGCGAAAAATTACGTATTTTAAGGGTCTCCTAAATGGGCGGGGCGAAATGGCTCAGTAGCGCCATCTACAGACGAGCCCCGACGGCATGTTTCTCCGACACGCACGAAACTTGGTACGCAGATAGAACACACCGGGACGCACAAAAAAGCCTCTTGGAGCCATGGGCTAAACCCTACAGGAAGTCAGCCATTTTGGATTTGGCGCCCGTTTTTGGCGTTTTCCACGTGTCGTATTTGAACTAACTCCTCCGACACGGTTAGTCATAATGGCTTCAAAATCGCTGTGTACCATCTAGACAACTGTGTGATTAAAAGTTGTTAAAAGTTTCACGGCATGTTAAAGTGCCTGGATGTTAGGTGGCGGCGAATTTTGGCGTTTCGCCATGAAACAGGAAATGGCCATACTTTTTGGGGTACATGGTCAGATCTGCACCAAACTTCATGTGTATGATCAGTGTATGGCCCTGAATGGAAATATATGAAAATATTCCATAATTCTCATAGCGCCCCCTGCTGGCGGCAGGAAATGTCATGTTTTACAGTCTGAGGTCCTGCTCCCACCATGTTGATTATATCACTCTCCAATTTGGTCTGAAAAGCCTTAAGACATTGATGATGCTACATTATGAAGATCAGGACGTTTCGTCAAACGGCGTTGCCATGGCGGCACGGCGAAGGTCCATGCTTCGCCACAATACAGGAAATGGCTATAACTTTGGTAAAAAAGGTCATATCTGCACCAAACTTGACATGTCTGATAATAGTCCGGCCCTGAACACACCTATATGAAAATATTCGATAATTCTCATAGCGCCCCCTGGTGGTGACAGGAAATGAAATTATTTACAGTTTGAGGTCCTGCTCCCACCAAGTTGACCGTATCAAACTCCAATTTGGTCTGAAAAGTCTTGAGACATTGATGATGCTATATCCTGAAGATCAGGACGTCTCGTTAAACGGCGTTGCCCTGGCGGCGTGGCGAACGTCCATGCTTCGCCATAAAACAGGAATTGCTGTAACTGGACTGTACATGGTCAGATCTGCCTGCAACTTGACATGCTTATTAAGAGTCCTGGTCTGAACATATGGTATGAGTTTCGTCCATGTCTGTGGCCAAATGGCGTGGCCACGCCCATTAACGCGTTTCGCCAAAACACAGGAAGTGGCTTTAACCTCCCTGTGCTTGGTCAAAACTGCCTGAAATTTTACATGTTCATTAACAGTCCCAGTCTGAACATGTGATATGAGTTTTGTCCATGGGCGTGGTAAAATGGCTTGACCACGCCCTTTGACGTGCGGCGCCGCAAATAGTGAGTTTTGGCCGATGTGCACGACAATTGGTACACATATGTATCACAAGGAGATGAACAAAAAAGTCTCTTGGACCCATAGGCTAAAGTCAACAGGAAGTCGGCAATTTTGAATTTTGTGCTCAATTTTGGTGTATTCCACATGACCTATTTTAACTAATTCTTCCTACAAAGATTTTTTAATTGACTTCAACACTGGTGTGGAGCATCTAGACAAGTGTGTGATTAAAACTTATTAAAAGATTTGGTCAGCGTTAAACGCTGCGGCTGTAGCGGGGTGGCGAATTCTGGCGTTTCGCCATGAAACAGGAAATTGCTATAACTTTCATGTAAATGAGCCAATCTGCATCAAACTTCACATGTGTGATAATAAGCATGCCCTATGTAATACTGGGAGCATGAAATGACAGTGAATTCCTTTAAAAAGTAGTTCACCCTAAAATGAACTTGCACTCAATATCTACTCATTCCTGTGCTGATGTGAGGAGGGATGAAGATCTCCAGTACACAAGACACTCCCATAGTTTAAGCAGAAAACAGAACTGCAGTCAAATCCAGCTCAATTGAAGAGTGATCAGTTTTAAAATTAAAAAATAAACAGAAAAACAAACAGAAAATGCCTCCATGCTGCACGAATGCTGTAATCATGGAAGCCACTCAGATAACAGATAGCATTCTTCTCAGAAATAGTGAATTGTTAGGCACACAGTTTAACAAACTTTCAACAGAGCAGAAAATGTCTGAAGACTTTCACATAGAAGAGAAACATCATTTCTTTGCTGCAGCTGTATTACTTGGGCTACAGCATGTGTACCAGCTTCAGCTGTGTGCACGCACTTCCAGTCTCAGAGGCAACAGAATTGTCCAATCTGCATCAAACTTAACATGTGTGATAATAGGCATGCTCTGAACACATCTATGTAATACTTGGAGCAGGAAACAACACTGAATTCATTTCAAAAGTTGTGCCGCTTGGGATAGAGCTTCTGTAGAGGCTACAGTTGACAATGAGGCTGAAAACACGGTGTAAATGGTGTCTTTTTGGATTACGTTTTACTGCCACCTCTCACAGACACTTAAATCACACCACAGGAGCGGTACAGAGACAGTTTGTGGGTTATTTGTGCCACTTGAGGTCTTCACCCGTCCTTGCATCAGCACGGGGGTGAGTGGGTGTCGAATGCCATTTGGTTTTCCGGGCTCACTGTGGCTTCGGGACGACGTCGGACGGTCGCAGCCACGCGTGGCCTCTCCGCTCCCGGGGCGGGTCCGGCCATCGGGAGGCGGTGGCCGGCCCCCCGAGTGGCGCGGGGGTGCTCGGGCCCATTCATCGCTGCTTGCAGCTTTAATTAGGGCCCGAGCACCGACCTCGGTGCGAGGACCTATTGAAATTGCTCGGATTATTCTTCTTCTTATTATTCTGGCAATAGTAAATCGCTTATTTGGGGGCCTTAACATATATGAAAACTCATGAAATTTGGCGGCCGCGTCAGTCCCGGCGAAAAATTACGTATTTTAAGGGTCTCGCGAATGGGCGGGGCGAAATGGCTCAGTAGCGCCATCTACAGACGAGCCCCGACGGCATGTTTCTCTGAAATGCACGAAACTTGGTAAGCAGATAGAACACACCGGGACGCACAAGAAAGCCTCTTGGAGCCATGGCCTAAACCCTACAGGAAGTCGGCCATTTTGGATTTGGCGCCCGTTTTTGGCGTTTTCCACGTGTCGAATTTGAACGAACTCCTCCGACACGGTTCGTCATAATGACTTCAAAATCGCTGTGTACCATCTAGACAACTGTGTGATTAAAAGTTATTAAAAGTTTCACATCATGATAAAGTGCCTGGATGTTATGTGCCGGCGAATTTTGGCGTTTCGCCATAAAACAGGAAATGGCCATAATTTTGGGGTACATAGTCGCATCTGCACCAAACTTCATGTGTATGATCAGTGTATGGGCCTGAACACAAATATATGAAAATATTCCATAATTGTCATAGCGCCCCCTGGTGGTGACAGAAAATGACTTTTTTTAGGTTGTGACGTGCTGCTCCAAGCGTGTTGATTAATTCTAGCTCAAATTTTGTGAAGATGACCTTAACAAGTGGGTGATGCTACATTTTGACGGGCGTGACGGTCCGGCGAAGGGTGTCGACGCTAGAGAGCGGCGAAGGACCGCGGCCCGAAAAAATGACATATTTAGCAATAACTTTCGTGTACAAGTTCGCATCGGCATGACATTTCATGTGTGCATGACAGGTCCCGGCCTGAATGTATGATATTAATTTCGTCGATGGGCGTGGCCAAACGGCTTGACCACGCCCTTTAAACATCAGCCCCCCCGCCACGTTTGACCGACGTGCATGAAACTTGGTACACATGTGTATCACACCCAGGCGCACAAAAAAGTCTCTTGGACCCATAGGCCAAACCCAACAGGAAGTCGGCCATTTTTAATTTCCTGGTCATTTTTGGCGATTCACTTGTCTCGCATTTTAACGAACTCCTCCTAGAGGAAGAATCAGAATGGCTTCAAATTCACTGCCTACCTTCTGGACTACACTCTCATCAAAAGTTATTAAAAGATTTTCCTCATGTTGAAGGGCGTGGCCATAGTGTGGCGGCAAATATTGATGTTTCGCCATGAAACAGGAAATGGCTATAATTTTGGGGTACATGGTCAGATCTGCACCAAACTTCATGTGTATGATCAGTTTATGGGCCTGAATGGAAATATATGAAAATATTCCATAATTCTCATAGCGCCCCCTGGTGGTG
This sequence comes from Lutjanus erythropterus, assembly GCF_056507025.1. Lineage (NCBI taxonomy): Eukaryota > Metazoa > Chordata > Actinopteri > Lutjaniformes > Lutjanidae > Lutjanus > Lutjanus erythropterus. The sequence continues at coordinate 2,441,417 of NC_139318.1, forward strand.
ACAGGAAATGAAATGTTTTACAGTCTGAGGTCCTGCTCCCACAATGTTGATTATATCAAACTCCAATTTGGTCTGAAAAGCCTTAAGACCATGATGATGCTATATCCTGAATATAAGGACGTCTCGTCAAACGGCGTTGCCCTGGCGGCGTGGCGAAGGTCCATGTTTCGCCAACACACAGGAAGTTGCTATAACTGGACTGTACGTGCTCTGATCTGCCTGAAACTTCACATGTTTGTTAACAGTCTGGGTCTGAACATATGGTATGAGTTTCGTCCATGTCCGTGGCCAAATGGCGTGGCCACGCCCATTAACGCGTTTCGCCAAAACACAGGAAGTGGCTTTAGCCTCCCTGTACTTGGTCAAAAGTGGCTGAAATTTTACATGTTCATTAACAGTCTCGGTCTGAACATGTGATATGAGTTTTGTTCATGGGCGTGGTCAAATGGCTCGCCCACACCCTTTGACGTGCGGCGCCGCAAATAGTGAGTTTCGCCGACGTGCACGAAAATTGGTACACATATGTATCACAGGGAGATGAACAAAAAAGTCTCTTGGACCCATAGGCTAAAGTCAACAGGAAGTCGGCAATTTTGAATTTCGTGCTCAATTTTGGCGTTTTCCACATGACCTATTTTAATTAATTCCTCCTACAAAGATTTTTCAATTGACTTCAACACTGGTGTGGAGCATCTAGACAAGTGTGTGATTAGAACTTATTAAAAGATTTGGTCAGCGTTAAACGCTGTGGCTGTAGCGGGGTGGCGAATTTTGGCGTTTCGCCATGAAACAGGAAATTGCTATAACTTTAATGTAAATGAGCCAATCTGCATCAAACTTCACATGTGTGATAATAAGCATGCCCTGAACACATCTATGTAATACTGGGGGCAGGAAATGACAGTAAATTCCTTTAAAAAGTACTTCACCCTAAAATGAACTTGCACTCAATATCTACTTATTCCTGTGCTGATGTCAGGAGGGATGAAGATCTCCAGTTCACAAGACACTCCCTGAGTTTAAGCAGAAAACAGAACTGTAGTCAAACCCAGCTCAATTGAACAGTGATCAGTTTTAAAATGAAAAAAATACACAGAAAAACAAACAGAAAATGCCTCCATGCTGCACGAATGCTGTAATCCTGGAAGCCACTCAGATAACAGACAGCATTCTTCTCAGAAATAGTGACTTGTTAGGCACACAGTTTAACTAACTTTCAACAGAGAAGAAAATGTCTGAAGACTTTCACATAGAAGAACTGTAGCTGTATTACTTGGGCTACAGCATGTGTACCAGCTTCAGCTGTGTGCACGCACTTCCAGGCTCAGAGGCTACAGAATTGTCCAATCTGCATCAAACTTAACATGTTTGATAATAGGGATGCCCTGAACACAGCTACGTAATACTGGGAGCAGGAAACAACATGGAATTCCTTTCAAAAGTAGTTCATCTAAAAATGAAATTGCACTCAATATCTACTCATTCCTGTGCTGATGTGAGGAGGGATGAAGATCTCCAGTACATAAAATACTCCAAGAATTTCAACAGAAAACAAAACTATAGTGACATCCAGTGCAATTTAAGTGAAGAGTGATCAGTTTTATAATGTAAAAATGAACACAAAAAACTCACAAAATGTCTCCATGCTGCACAAATGACTTAATCCTGGAAAACACTCAGACAGCAGACAGCATTCTTCTCAGAAACAGTAACCTGTTATGCATAGAGTTTCCTGAGCAAACTTTCAACAAAGAAGAAAATGTCTGAGCACTTGGACATAGAGGAGAAACAGTGTTTTTTGGCTGCAGCTGTGCCGCTTGGGATAGAACTTGTGTACGTGCTTCAGCCGTGTGCATGCATTTCCAGTCTCAGAGGCTACAGTTGACAATGAGGCTGAAAACACGGTGTAAATGGTGTCTTTTCGGGTTACGTTTTGCTGTCACCTCTTACAGACACTTAAGTCACACCACAGGAGCGGTACGGAGACAGTTTGTGGGTTATTTGTGCGCACTTGAGGTCTTCACCCGTCCTAGCATCGGCACGGGGGCGAGTGGGTGTCGAGAGCAGTTTGGTTTTCGGGGCGGACCGTGGCTTTGGGGCGACGTCCGACGGTCGCGGCGACGCGTGGCCTCTCCGCTCCGGGGCGGGTCCGGCCGGCGGGCGGCGGTGGCCGGCCCCCCCGAGTGGCGCGGGGGTGCTCGGGCCCGTCCAACGCTGCTTGCAGCTTTAATTATTATTATTATTATTCTGGCAATAGTAAATCGCATATTTGGAGGCCTTAACATATCCGAAAACTCATGAAATTTGGCGGCCGCGTCAGTCCCGGCGAAAAATTACGTAATTTAAGGGTCTCGCGAATGGGCGGGGCGAAATGGCTCAGTAGCGCCATCTACAGACGAGCCCCGACGGCATGTTTCTCCGACGCGCACGAAACTTGGTACGCAGATAGAACACACCGGGACGCACAAAAAAGCCTCTTGGAGCCATGGGCTAAACCCTACAGGAAGTCGGCCATTTTGGATTTGGCGCCCGTTTTTGGCGTTTTACACGTGTCGTATTTGAACTAACTCCTCCGACACGGTTCGTCATAATGACTTCAAAATCGCTGTGTACCATCTAGACAACTGTGTGATTAAAAGTTGTTAAAAGTTTCACGGCATGTTAAAGTGCCTGGATGTTAGGTGGCGGCGAATTTTGGCGTTTCGCCATGAAACAGGAAATGGCCATAATTTTTGGGGTACATGGTCAGATCTGCACCAAACTTCATGTGTATGATCAGTGTATGGGCCTGAATGGAAATATATGAAAATATTCCATAATTATCATAGCGCCCCCTGCTGGCGACAGGAAATGTCATGTTTTACAGTCTGAGGTCCTGCTCCCACCATGTTGATTATATCAAACTCCAATTTGGTCAGAAAAGCCTTAAGACCTTGATGATGGTACATTATGAAGATCAGGACGTTTCGTCAAACGGCGTTGCCCTGGTGGCGCGGCGAAGGTCCATGTTTCGCCATGGAACAGGAAATGGCTATAACTTTAGTAAAAAAGGTCAGATCTGCACCAAACTTCACATGTCTGATAACAGTCCGGCCCTGAACACACCTATATGAAAATATTCCATAATTCTCATAGCGCCCCCTGTTGGTGACAGGAAATGAAATTATTTACAGTCTGAGGTCCTGCTCCCACCACGTTGACTGTATCAAATTCCAATTTGGTCTGAAAAGCCTTAAGACATTGCTGATGCTACATTATGAAGATCAGGATGTCTCGTCAAACGGTGTTGCCCTGGCGGCGTGGCGAAGGTCCATGCTTCGCCATAAAACAGGAATTGCTATAACTGGACTGTACATGATCATATCTGCCTGAAACTTGACATGCTTATTAAGAGTCCCGGTCTGAACATATGGTATGAGTTTCGTCCATGTCTGTGGCCAAATGGCGTGGCCACGCCCATTAACGCGTTTCGCCAAAACACAGGAAGTGGCCTTAACCTCCCTGTGCTTGGTCAAAACTGCCTGAAATTTTACATGTTCATTAACAGTCTCCACCTGAACATGTGATATGAGTTTTGTCCATGGGGGTGGCCAAATGGCTTGACCACGCCCTTTGACGTGCGGCGCTGCAAATAGTGAGTTTTGGCCGACATGCACCAAAATTGGTACACATATGTATCACAGGGAGATGAACAAAAAAGTCTCTTGGACCCATAGGCTAAAGTCAACAGGAAGTCGGCAATTTTGAATTTTGTGCTCAATTTTGGTGTATTCCACAAGACCTATTTTAACTAATTCCTCCTACAAAAATTCTTCAATTGACTTCAACACTGGCCTGGAGCATCTAGACAAGTGTGTGATTAAAACTTATTAAAAGATTTGGTCAGCGTTAAACGCTGTGGCTGTAGCGGGGTGGCGAAGTTTGGCGTTTTGCCATGAAACAGGAAATTGCTATAACTTTAATGTAAATGACACATGAAACATCAAACTTCACATGTGTGATAATAAGCATGCCCTGAACACATCTATGTAATACTGGGGGCAGGAAATGACAGTGAATTCCTTTAAAAAGTACTTCACCCAAAAATGAAATTGCACTCAATAGCTACTCATTCCTGTGCTGATGTGAGGAGGGATGAAGATCTCCAGTTCACAAGACACTCCCATAGTTTAAGCAGAAAACAGCACTGTAGTCAAATCCAGCTCAATTGCAGAGTGATCAGTTTTAAAATGAAAAAAATAAACAGAAAAACAAACAGAAAATGCCTCCATGCTGCACGAATGCCGTAATCCTGGAAGCCACTCAGATAACAGACAGCATTCTTCTCAGAAATAGTGACTTGTTAGGCACACAGTTTAACTAACAAACTTTCAACACAGAAGAAAATGTCTGAAGACTTTCACATAGCAGAGAAACATCATTTCTTTGCTGCAGCTGTATTACTTGGGCTACAGCATATGTACCCACTTCAGCTGTGTGCACGCACTTCCAGTCTCAGAGGCTACAGATTTGTCCAATCTGCATCACACTTAACATGTGTGATAATAGGCATGCCCTGAACACAGCTACGTAATACTGGGAGCAGGAAACAACACTGAATTCCTTTCAAAAGTAGTTCACCTAAAAATGAAATTGCACTCAATATATACTCATTCCTGTGCTGATGTGAGGATGGATGAAGATCTCCAGTACACAAAATACTCCAACAATTTCAACAGAAAACATGATCATAGTGACATCCAGTGCAATTTAAGTGAATAATGATCAGTTTTATAATGTAAAAATGAACACAAAAAGCTCACAAAATGCCTCCATGCTGCACGAATGATATAATCCTGGAAACAACTCAGACAACAGACAGAGTTTTTCTCAGAAACAGTGACCTGTTATGCATAGAGTTTCCTGAGCAAACTTTCAAAAAAAGAAGGAAAATGTCTGAGCACTTGGACATAGAAGAGAAACGGTGTTTTTTGGCTGCAGCTGTGCCGCTTGGGATAGAGCTTGTGTACGTGCTTCAGCCGTGTGCATGCATTTCCAGTCTCAGAGGCTACAGTTGACAATGAGGCTGAAAACACGGTGTAAATGGTGTCTTTTTGGGTTACATTTTACTGTCACCTCTTACAGACACTTAAATCACAGCACAGGAGCGGTACGGAGACAGTTTGTGGGTTATTTGTGCGCACTTGAGGTTTTGCCCCATCCTTGCATCAGCACGGCGGAGAGTGGGTGTCGAATGCCGTTTGGTTTTCCGGGCTCACTGTGGCTTCGGGGCGACGTCAGACGGTCGCGGCCACGCTTAGCCTCTCCGCTCCGGGGCGGGTCCGGCCATCGGGAGGCGGTGGCCGGCCCCCCGAGTGGCGCGGGGGTGCTCGGGCCCGTTCATCGCTGCTTGCAGCTTTAATTAGGGCCCGAGCACCGAACCGGTGCGAGGACCCTATTGAAACTGTAAAAATTATTCTTCTTATTATTTTTCCTTTTATCCTAAGGTCGCATTTTTGAGGGCCTAAACGTGCTCAAAAAGTCCCAGTTTTTTGCACACTCGTCAGGTCTTGTGAAAAATTCAATATTTTATGGTCGTTACAAAGGGGCGTGGCAAAATGGCTCAACGGCGCCCCCTAACACTTTTCAAAATCGAAGCCCCCAGCTTTAACTTTGCCCTAGGCGTACGAAATTTGGTACACCTATGTATCATGTCGGGACGGACAAAAAAGCCTCTTGGAGTGACCCCCTAAACCCAACAGGAAGTCGGCCATTTTGAATTGTATTTTCAAATTAAGGTCATTTTTGGCCATTTTCACACGTCGTACTTTAACGAACTCCTCCTACACGATTAATCAGAACAGCTTCAAAATCACTGTGTACCATCTAGACTACTTTATGATTAAAAGTTATTAAAAGATCGCGCTATCGTTAAAAGGTGTGGCCGTGAGGTGGCGGCGAAATTTGACTTCTCGCCATGAAAAACAAAATTGCTATAACTTCAGCATAAAAGGTCCAATCTGCACCAAACTTCACATGTTTGATAATAGTCCTGCCCTGAACAGATGTCTATGAAAATATTCCATAATTGTCACAGCGCCCCCTGGTGGCAACAGGAAATGTCATGTTTTACAGTTTGAGGTACTGTTCCCACCACATTCACCATATTTGACTCAAATTTGGTGAGTGAGGCCTTAACAAGTTGGTAATGCTATATTGTGAAGATTATGACGTATCGTCAAACGGCGTTGCGCCGAGAGCGCGGCGAAGTCGATGTTTCGCCAAAACGCAGAAAAGTGGCCTGAACTTCAGTGTCCTTGGTCATATCTGCCTGAAACTTCACATGTGTGTTAATGGTCCAGGTCTGAACATGTGATATGAGTTTTGTTGATGGGCGTGGCCAAATGGCTTGGCCACACCCCTTAAACATCAGCCCCTGTGGCACGTTTCACCGACATGCACGAAACTTGGTACAGATATGTATCACATGCAGACGCACAAAAAAGCCTCTTGGACCCATTGGCCAAACCCAACAGGAAGTCGGCCATTTTGAATTTTGCAGCCATTTTTGGCGTTTTCCACGCATTGGAATGTGAAGAACTCCTCCTACAGGATTGATCAGAACGGGTTCAAAATCACTGTGTACCATCTAGACAACATTGTGATCAAAAGGTATTAAAGATATACGCCCTCGTTGAAGGGTGTGGCCGTCAGGTGGTGGCGAAGTTTGATGTCTCGCCATGAAACACATATTGCTATAACTTGGGCATACATGGTCCGATCCCCACCAAACTTCACAAGTGTCATAGAAGTCCCGGTCTGAACACATCCACGTGACAAGCAGGAGACATACTCACAGCGCCACCTAGCGGCGACAGGAAGCGACGTCGAATTCCTTAAGGGGACGTCAAAAGGCCCTGACAATCACAGAGCCTCTTCGCCCGGGGCGAATCCTGCCACGAGGCCGCGGCCGCCGGCCCCCCGAGTGGCGCGGGTGTGCGAGGGCCCGTAAAACGCTGCTTGCAGCTTTAATTCTTCTTATTATTTTTCCTTTTATCCTAAGGTCGCATTTTTGAGGGCCTAAACGTGCTCAAAAAGTCCCAGTTTTTTGCACACTCGTCAGGTCTTGTGAAAAATTCAATATTTTATGGTCGTTACAAAGGGGCGTGGCAAAATGGCTCAACGGCGCCCCCTAACACTTTTCAAAATCGAAGCCCCCAGCTTTAACTTTGCCCTAGGCGTACGAAATTTGGTACACCTATGTATCATGTCGGGACGGACAAAAAAGCCTCTTGGAGTGACCCCCTAAACCCAACAGGAAGTCGGCCATTTTGAATTGTATTTTCAAATTAAGGTCATTTTTGGCCATTTTCACACGTCGTACTTTAACGAACTCCTCCTACACGATTAATCAGAACAGCTTCAAAATCACTGTGTACCATCTAGACTACTTTATGATTAAAAGTTATTAAAAGATCGCGCTATCGTTAAAAGGTGTGGCCGTGAGGTGGCGGCGAAATTTGACTTCTCGCCATGAAAAACAAAATTGCTATAACTTCAGCATAAAAGGTCCAATCTGCACCAAACTTCACATGTTTGATAATAGTCCTGCCTTGAACAGATGTCTATGAAAATATTCCATAATTGTCACAGCGCCCCCTGGTGGCAACAGGAAATGTCATGTTTTACAGTTTGAGGTACTGTTCCCACCACATTCACCATATCTGACTCAAATTTGGTGAGTGAGGCCTTAACAAGTTGGTAATGCTATATTGTGAAGATTATGACGTATCGTCAAACGGCGTTGCGCCGAGAGCGCGGCGAAGTCGATGTTTCGCCAAAACGCAGAAAAGTGGCCTGAACTTCACTGTCCTTGGTCATATCTGCCTGAAATTTCACATGTGTGTTAATGGTCCAGGTCTGAACATGTGATATGAGTTTCGTTGATGGGCGTGGCCAAATGGCTTGGCCACACCCCTTAAACATCAGCCCCTGTGGCACGTTTCACCGACATGCATGAAACTTGGTACAGATATGTATCACATCCAGACGCACAAAAAAGCCTCTTGGACCCATTGGCCAAACCCAACAGGAAGTCAGCCATTTTGAATTTTGCGTCCATTTTTGGCGTTTCTCACGTGTCGTATTTTAACGAACTCCTCCTACAGGATTGATCAGATCGGGTTCAAAATCACTGTGTACCATCTAGACAACATTGTGATCAAAAGGTATTAAAGATTTACGCCCTCATTGAAGGGTGTGGCCGTCAGGTGGCGGCGAAGTTTGATGTCTCGCCATGAAACACGAAATTGCCATAACTTGGGCGGACATGGTCCGATCCCCACCAAACTTCACAAGTGTCATACAAGTCCCGGTCTGAACACATCCACGTGACAAGCAGGAGACATACTCACAGCGCCACCTAGCGGCGCCAGGAAGCGACGTCGAATTCCTTAAGGGGACGTCAAAAGGCCGTGACAATCACAGAGCCTCTTCGCCCGGGGCGAATCCTGCCACGAGGCCGCGGCCGCCGGCCCCCCGAGTGGCGCGGGGGTGCGAGGGCCCGTAAAACGCTGCTTGCAGCTTTAATTCTTCTTCTTATTATTATTTATCTTTTTCCCCTAAGATCGCATTTTTGAGGGCCTAAACAGGCTCAAAAAGTCCCAGATTTTTGCACACTCATCAGGTCTTGCGAAAAATTCGATATTTTATGGTCGTTACAAAGGGGCGTGGCAAAATGGCTCAATGGCGCCCCCTAACAGTTTTCAAAATTGAAGCCCCCTGCTTTAACTTTGACCTAGGCGTACGAAATTTGGTACACATATGTATCATGCCGGGACAGACAAAAAAGCCTCTTGGAGCAACCCCCTAAACCCAACAGGAAGTCGGCCATTTTGAATTGTATTTTCAAAATAAGGTCATTTTTGGCCATTTTCACACGTCATACTTTAACGAACTCCTCCTACAGATTTCATCGAAATGACTTCAAAATCGGTTTGTGTGAGCTCCACAACTGTGTGATCAAAAGTTATTAAAAGATCTTCGTATCGTTGAAGGGCGCGGTCGCTGCGGAAGGGCGAATTTTGATATCTCGCAACACCCACATCAAAAACCACGAAATTGCTATAACTTTAGCATAAATGGTTCGATCTGCACCAAACTTGCTGTGATGGATAATAGTCCCGCCCTGAACACATCTATGTCACAATATTCTGTGATTGTCATAGCGCCCCCTGGTGGCGACAGGAAATGACATGTTTTACTCTTTGAGGTCCTGCTCCAAGCACGTTGACCATATCCAACTCAAATCTGGTCAAACCGTCTTTAACATGTTGATAATCGTGTATTATGAAAATCGTGCCATGATGTCACACTGTCTTTCCGTGACGGAGCGGCGAAGTTGATGTTTCGCCAAAAATGAAAAATTAGCATTAACTTCACTATACTTAGTCGAATCTGCCTGAAACTTGACATGTGCGTTAACGGTCCAGGCCTGAACATGTGATACGAGTTTCGTTAATGGGCGTGGCCAAATAGTTTGGCCACGCCCCTTAAACATCAGCCCCTGCGGCACGTTTCACCGACATGCACGAAACTTGGTACACATATGTATCACACCCAGACGCACAAAAAAGCCTCTTGGACCCATTGCCCAAACCCAACAGGAAGTCAGCCATTTTGAATTTTGCGTCCATTTTTGGCGTTTCTCACGTGTCGTATTTTAACGAACTCCTCCTACAGGATTGATCAGAACGGGTTCAAAATCACTGTGTACCATCTAGACAACATTGTGATCAAAAGGTATTAAAGATTTACGCCCTCATTGAAGGGTGTGGCCGTCAGGTGGCGGCGAAGTTTGATGTCTCGCCATGAAACACGAAATTGCCATAACTTGGGCGGACATGGTCCGATCCCCACCAAACTTCACAAGTGTCATAGAAGTCCTGGTCTGAACACATCCACGTGACAAGCAGGAGACATACTCACAGCGCCACCTAGCGGCGTCAGGAAGCGACGTCGAATTCCTTAAGGGGACGTCAAAAGGCCGTGACAATCACAGAGCCTCTTCGCCCGGGGCGAATCCTGCCACGAGGCCGCGGCCGCCGGCCCCCCCGAGTGGCGCGGGGGTGCGAGGGCCCGTAAAACGCTGCTTGCAGCTTTAATTTGCTGGTGTTTTGCTAACACTGGCTACCAGGTGTAACTAGTTATGATTGATGCAGATTAGCTATTTGCTTAACTAGTGCAAACTAAAAGAAAACAATGTTTTAAAGAAGACCAAAAGACCTTGCTGAAGGACCTGTAAAAGCATATACTTCCATCTTAAGTTAGCAAAATGCTGGGTATGCTAACAATTTATGTAAATTATTGAGCTAGTTATCTGGCATTTTGCTAATATAACTTACCATATAACTAGCTAACTAACAATTGGTGTACATTAGGTGTAACTCACTATGATTGAGCTTGATTAGCTAGCTAGTTAGCTGAAATATTTTCTGACATTAGCTATCAGGTGTAACTAGCTAACTAACAATTGTGTAGATTAGCTAGCAAGTAACTAGTGCTTTGCTTACATTATATTTATATATTTGTGTGTGTTTTACAGGTCCCACAGGGCTTGTTTTAACCATCTTCAAAATATGGTTTTCTTTGCAAAAGTCCAGCACATCACATAGCAGGAAGCAGGAAAGCGAGAAAGCTTACCAAAATTCTGTCAGATACCAAGCTCACTCAGCTGTTATTGGAGCACAGACTGACAAGGGTCAGTCTTATGAAGGGTCACACTTATGAAGGGTTAATTCTGAGTTTATTCTCATGATACTGACATATCTTCATATATATATCATATATATATGATTTCTGATTTCAAATAATTCTGATATTTCTGGGTTTAATAAAATTCTAATTTTAAGGCCAGAATTCTGAAAATTCTAAAATCAGATTACATTTAATCTCAGAATTCTGAGTTTAAACTCAAATGAGGGTTTCATGAGTGGCCCTAATCTTCTTCCATAAACCATTATTATTAAAAGAAGAAAACTATTATTGTAACATTGACACAAAAGGAGATTCCTGTGACACTTTCTTCCCACTGTTGTCCCAGATCTCTATACTCACTAGAATAGTGACAGGGGAAGGCTGTGATTGGCTCTAATGAGCTGGCTGGGTCACTTCAGTTTCTCCTTTGTTTCTTTCTTTTCTTCTTTGTGTGTTTGAACTGGGACATTTCACTGGAAATGACACCCGGAGTGTTCCTGTTCTCTGTGCACGGACAGAGCATAGCTGAGATATTTTTAACCAAGGCCTTGACCCGGGCCATCAGCCTTCTTCCAGCTCTGATTACAGGTTCAAGCTCAATGTACGGCGGGCCTCACACTGGCTGGAGGTCTTTTGGACTGATGTGAAGATGTAAAAGTAGGAAAGTGGACCCTGCCTGCCTTTGGAGCAACAGGGGGTTCCCCTCCACCCTACAAAGTGTTTTACTGAGCAGAAAATAAATATGTTGTTTGGTGTTGAGATGGCTTGCCTCCGGGCTCAACAGCGTGTCTACCTCCCACTCAGGCTTTTGAACTCCAGGAAGGGAGAGATGCTGTTACAGGCCCCCTAAGGCTGATCGCCGAGAGGGGGGCAGGCTTCCTCTTCCTCCTCTGCCTCCCTACTCCTCCCAGTGCACCATTTACCTCACTCTCCCTCCATCTCTTTGTCTCTCCTTCCCTTCACTCCATTGCTACAAATTACAGCTTTTCCTGCCTCCTGTTATTGATAAGAGTTTTTTTTCAATATCCTGGCAGATCATAGGAATCACAGATAGGTGAGAGCAGACAGACAGCACGCTCAAGCATTTGACAGACTTATTGTGGTGCCAATGGGGAATATTGATATGCAAGGTGACTCGGTTCAAAGACATTCTAAAGGCAAACATGAACACAAAGTCATGACTCCCACCATTATAACATGACAGAGCCCACTATGGAAGGAGTCAATTACAGACCTGAGCCACATAAATGTCTGCATGTGGCTGGATTAATGAGCAGCGCAGCAGAGTGATGGAAGACTGTTACATTTTTGATGACACATTTATCCAGAGCAACTTATGATACAAGTCCTTCCTCTTTAACTCCTGCTGTGGCTCTATATGTCATCAGCACCGTACAGGGCAGAGATATGAAGTTATTACAACAAGAAATTGATTTTTAAAAATGATCACTTTCAGTGCTATGAAGCTGTCACCTTTTAGGTCTTTGTCATGTTTGTAAGACACTAGTGTAGCGCACATTAAGAAGGTGTGCCAGTTGGAGAGGACCCCTGGAAGTGCTGCTTGCAGTGACATCGAGAACTGCATGGCTGTTTACATTGTTCTCAAGAACCACTCAACTGACTTCACACTCGACCCTGCACCACCTTGCATCTTCAGTAATACATCCGTGTGACGCTGACTGGGTAAACAGTTCTAGAGACAGGCCCATACAAAGGACAATCATACACATAGACTTACATACAGTTAGTTACAATTAGATGACACTGTACAGCGCTGCCTATTGGCTACATGGCACCAAATCAATTCTACATGTCCATGATATGACATTTTTGTCATATAAGCCCTGCCCACAGCATTTGAACAAACTTTTAGGGCCAGTTACAGCAAAACTGTGTGGAATAGTAACTTTATCTGGCTTTGTCCAGAGATGTTCTGTACCAAATTTTGTGAAAAAAATGATGCTCAAAATTTGAAAGAAAAAAAACAAAAAAAAAAAAAACAACACATTTTAAAATGGTATAAAATATATTTAGATGGAAATGGTCATGGCTTATATGGATAGATTTGTCTGGATCCACACAATCCAGGGGGAAAAAGAATTTTAGATGATGTACAATTCAACAATTACAGGTTAAGATGTAAAGTTTGTTGTTATAGTGTCACCATGTGGCCAATTCTCACCAAATTCAGTACATCCACCAAATGTGTAAAGTCAATCAGATGAAGAGTTCTCGAGACAGGCTAGTGCAAAGGATAGTCATACATATAGACAAACATACAGACAGAGATTCCTCCCTTTATAATTTCATGATGCTGATGCTTGTGATAATCACTCATATCTACATTTGTCCACCAAATGTAGTTGCAATAGCACAAAGCATTCACAAAGCAGTAGAGTAAACTTTGTGGGTCAACTGTAGCAAATCTGTGTGAAATATCAGAAATAAAAAAAAAAAGTTACTTTTTCTGTTTGCATCCAGAGATACTCTGTCCCAAATTTGGTGACAGTAACATATTTGGATGAATTTCAGAATGGTAGAAAATTGACCAAGGCAAAAATGGATGTGGCTTATATGGATAGATCTGGACCTACAGAATCCATGGAGAAAAAAAAGTATTTTATAGATGTGCAGTTCAAAAAGTACAAATCAAAATGTAAAATTATAGCATTGCCATCTGGTCTATTCTCATCAGTTTTGATTTTTCACTGTTTCGGGTTCTCAGCAATGCACCTGCCAGCTTCACAAGAGTGCAGTTGATCAGATGAACAGTTTTTGAGACATGTAAAGAACATACAGACAACAACTGTCTCCTTTTATAGTTAGATTTACAAAATGCTGGTAAGTGATGACACAAATTTTTGCTCAAATATGTTCAGAAAAAAATCTTTCATCAATCCATCTTATTTTTCACATCTCTGCTCACCATTGATAACATGAAAGGAATAGGTCCATTTACCTCACATCACCTGCAACAAACAGAATGCAAATTTTGGTTCTCAAGATTTAACAGACAATAATTTTAACCACATTTTCAGGTGACATCACAAAATGATCAGGCCTGTATGCTCTGCAGCACTTTGCCTGATAATTGCATGAGTGTCAGACACAACTATTATAGCAGAATGACCAGCAGTCTCCTAAATCTGCCACTGCTGGCTCTCAGCTGAAGGTGAAGTCAAACATTATGATAGTTCAGTCAATTGTAATTATGATTTGGGCCTCATGACTAATTGGACCAAGAGGGAGTTAGTTTGTTTCAGTCTGGGCCAGTCGTTGTTTCATGATGCTAATCAGGACCTTGGACATCAAATCACAGGAGAAAAGCAAGAGAAAAGGGTGAGAAATGGTAAAACGGTGGTGAGCCTGAAGTTACCTCAGCTCCAGCATATTGTTGGTCTGAGCTGTCTTTGTTTCTTCATCCTCATCTCATTTAAAAGCTGTTTTTTTAAATTAAACCTATGTAACACAGAAACAAAACATCAGTGAGCAGCCATATATGGGCCAAACTCCATCTTTACTGTATTTGACACACTGATAAAAGCTTACGTTAATCTGCTGCTATAACAGCATCACCACTTCTGGCTCTCCACCAGATTTTGGAACCTGGCTGAAGGGATTTGCTCTAATTCACAATAATTCCCAGCAGAGCATTACTGAGGTCCAACACAGATGTTGGGTGATTAGGCCTGGCTCACATCTGGCTTTCCAGTTCATCCCAGAGGTGTTGGATGGAGTTCAGGTCAGGCCAGGTCACTGGTTTTTCCGCACCAGACTGGGGAAAACCAGTTTTCCATGGAGCTGTGTGCTGTAACAGGTGTGATGTGTCCAATCTGTGCACAGGTGATACTGCAGGGTGGCTTTGTCCAGCAGCTATTGACCAATCGACAGCAGTGTGATGATGTATCTACTGGTGCTCTGAATCCTCTCCCTGTGCTGCTGGTCCTCAGGTCTTTGCAGATACTCAGGTGGTTGTGCTTGCAGGATCAAACTTTCCTCTCTTATAAATATGGAGAAAATGGAGGAGTGAACCAAATGCTAAATGTTCAGTGACCCACATACTGTAGGTTTGTGTTGAAAGGGTGAAGACTCAGGACAAGACACAGCCAAATAACTGCTTCACAAGTAATCAGAGGGGAGAAGTAATTAAGTAGAAATACTTCCTTACTGGGCTTAAACAGATTTTTCAGGTATCTGATCTTTACTTATTATTGATTTTTCGGACAATTCTTTCTTTTACTCCCTGTATTTTAATAAAAATGTCTGTACTCCTTACATTTTCAAAACATGTTTATTACTTTAGTTTTAAAGCAAATAAGGGGAATTATTGATTACTTTTATTTTGCATCATTGTGCAAGTGGATGGGACAATAGCACATAAAAGAAAAGATGATTTCTTGGTGTATCTTATCAGTACTGACCAAGCATGACAGATGTAATGAGACGAAAAAGGCATAGCAAGACAAAAACGGCGTAAAAGAAGTACCATCGAAACAGATGTAACAAGGCCAAAAAGATTTAACTAGGCAAAAAACAACAAAAGAAATTGATGTAACAAAATGAAAAACAACATAAGACAAAAAATACGAAACAAAGAAAAACAACATAACAAGAAGAAAAAGACATAAAAAGGCAAAAGAAGTAGCATAGAAAAAAGGTAAAAAAAAAAAAGACACAAGACCAAAAAGACATAATTAAACAAAAAATAGACATAAAAGAAATAACATCAAAAAGGATGTAACTAGACAAGAAATAAACATAAACACAAAAGACATTAGACAAAAAAAACACAAGATGAAAAATGACTTTTATACTTTCAGTACATTTCAGAACCTGTACTTTTTCACTTTTACTTGAGTAAAGAAGTTTTATTTGTACTCTTACTTTAGCAAAGTCTCTCTTTACACAAATATCTGTACTTCTACTTAAGTACAGAATGTGTGGACTTTTGCCACCTTTGCAAGTAATATCTGTAACACACAATCACAGTGCAAAGATCTCAGGAGGGTTGAAGCTTAATGTAGCAAGGAAACAAGAGTGAATTATGTCTCTGTTGTATTTACACAGTTAAGATGGTGTTTGTGTCTTTTTGCTGCCAACATTCAACATTACAGATTTTTTAAATAGATTTTACACAGAAAACACAGTAACATATGGACAAATCATGATTGTGCCATAGAATCTACAAATAATACTGATAAATAAACGTTATAAGCACAATAAAAAGCTCATATGCTATATACCAACAATGACAATAGTTAAAAAAAACTATGGAGCGTGTAGTGGTCAGATTGCAGAGGGAACAAACAATGTAGAACAGCAGTTAGTTTTACTGGCAAGTAAAAACACAACAATGGAATGATGGCAACAGAGAAAATTGACTTGCAAGAACATGTCCAGAAGAAGCCAAAATACTTTCTGCATTCTGGAGAATGTGTTGGTTGCAAAAAGAACTTAAATCTCTTTGTTTCACAGATTTTAACAATACTGCTCAGGCTGTTTGTGTGTGTGAGGCTGTGAAACCAGCACACACAAGAAAAACTCAGGAGACTGACTGACACTCCCAACATTCAAATCAAAGATCCCATGGTTTTTATGGCTGTGCCATTCTATCTGATTGAAGCGTTCTACTATATTTGCCTAGGGCATCATTTTCCACACACCTCCCGACCTGACATATTTGTTATCTTTGCACTAGAAAATCTAATTAAGTTCAGTGTTTGAGTCATCACGCAATATGAATTTGTGAAGATGCAACCATCAGTGGGTAGGACAGAGTTAAAGCGGTTGAAGAGGCATGGAA
The DNA here is from genome assembly GCF_056507025.1 of Lutjanus erythropterus. Taxonomy (NCBI): domain Eukaryota; kingdom Metazoa; phylum Chordata; class Actinopteri; order Lutjaniformes; family Lutjanidae; genus Lutjanus; species Lutjanus erythropterus. The sequence continues at coordinate 2,457,954 of NC_139318.1, forward strand.
AAAAGGATTTAACTTGAAAATGTTTCTATATGCAGGGCTGGACTGATGTGCTCGGGGGCTGTTTTTACAGCCTGCAACTTTACTGTTTTGGTTTACTCTCACAGCTCTCATCAACCCCATTTCCAGCAGTAACAGGCAGCTGTTTTTAGCAAAAAAGCTGAATAAACAGCTTTTTTTTCTCTACCCGCCCAGCACCAGCACACAGACAAAGACAGTGGGTAGCTGGTGAACACAGTGAAGCTTTCAAGAACTAGAGATATTTTTCTGGATGCTGTGAAAAACCAAAACAGAACAAAGAAGTCAAAAGAGTGAAAATTCGACTAACCTTTGTCAGGTGGAATGAAGATGAATTCTTATCTCTCTGTGTGTCTGTTGGATATGTAACTAGACACATGGAAATCACACTGATATGCCAACCACATTAGCACATTGTGTGAACATAATATGTTTGTCCAAGATGAGTGTGTTTTCTAGCTTGTATAGGAGTTCTGACCCCAAGATCGATGTTGATTTTAAATTCTAAATGGCCGCCCTTACAGAAAAAAACACATGAATTTCACATGTGCAAAATCACATGGCAACTGTGCGGTTTTGGAACATTTTCATGGTGCAATATCTATTCCCATGTGAAACACGTGCCACATGTGGTAACATGTTTCTTACTTGTGATCAAATGGGGTCATATGTGGAAAATATGGCAAATTCACGTTTTTTCTGTAAGTTCTATTTCGTGTCGGGTTTAGAGTAAGGCTCCAAGAGTCTTTTTTGTATGTCTGGACATGATACAGGTGCCTACCGATTTTCGAACATGTACATGAAACGTGCCGTGTGGGGGCTGATCCAATGAAATTTTATAGGGGCTGCTATTCAGCCATTTTTCCTCACTGACTGAATATTGGTCTCTAGATGTGTTCACGTTGGGACTCTTACAAAACAGATACGACCATGTAGCTTCATATGTTAATGCAAAACATGTGCCTTATGGCACAGAATAAATGCCTTAGAGTGGCTCTTTTTCCATAAAAATCTTGACCCTTGAAGATCTGGAGCATCAGGGCAGTTTACCCACTTTACCTAAATGATCATTCAACCTGGCACAATTTTATTCCAATCCAACGAAAATACCATTAAGGCAGGTTTTTGGCAAAAAAAAAGTTCAAATCTTAAGTGCCATCATGAACTTCATGGGGGAAGTGCTCCCAGTGAGTTAACTTCAGTTAACTTCAACAGACAGTCCAACTGAAATCATCCCAGTCAAAATTAAACATACAAAACAAGTCTTATGCTGTTCTCGGCTCTTTGTCCTGGAAACCCTCCACGGTAAACTGTCCCAGCTTAGCACTGAAACCCTCAGTCTGCTGCTGATCCTCCGCTTAATCAGAGATGGATGGAAATTTACATGGCTGTTAGTCGACGCCATGGCATCTCACAGTGCATATCCCAGTTGTCCAATGAAAATTTGTTCTTATTTCAACAACAATATCAGCACTACAGGAACGGACTAAAAAAGTCTTCATTTCTTAATTTCCATTATGTCTTTTTGAGGATCTGTCTTTGCAATTGTGTGAGGGTTGGGGTGTGTGAGTTTCTGCACTGATGGAGGTTGATATAGTCCAGTGTAAAGGTGGCTGTGGAGGTCAGGATTGTGGACTGCTAAATAGATGTTTGATTTCAACACTAGTCAGCATTCTCTTTTTTTCTGTGTAAGTTGTGATCATCAATAACACCATTGTTCTTTATCTGTAATATCAAGATTCTGTTGAGCATGGGGGGTTGATTTTGGAGTGTATATCAGGTTTTGATGAGTGCAGTAATATTTGGACATGGATGTGAACTACAAATTTTGATCTAATAGTGATTATGTTTTAGCCCCATTCACAATCAGGCACCAGAGTGTTCAAGTTTGCAGATGACATCAAGCTGTACACTGGATGTGACAGTAAAGTTCCATCTTCTCTCTTCAAATACAGTATTTTCTCAAGAACTTTCACTTCTTTTGATGCATATCTTGGTCAAGGTTTGGAGAAATAGTATTTTAAACATGGTCATATTTGAGGCAAATGGAAACATACATACAAAGATTCGTTTACTCTTCATTAGGAATACTGGAGACAGGTGTGTCTCCTGTGGCTCTGTCTGAGAAGATAACACTGTAGTTCAAATTGAGAGTGTAGAGATTGAGATTCTTGGGTATTTACCAGATGAGAAGGACATTACAAAAGACAATAGAAAAGTTGCTGTGGATCCAGTGTATTGGGCACTTGACCTATGGCAGGTATTAAAATTGTGGTTCTTATGATTCCCCCAACCTAATAGGAGTGTAATGATAAATGATGAAGCATCAACAGGCTCCATCCAGGAAATGTCCATTTTTATAAAACATAAAGAATAATGTTGAATATTTTTAACAAGACATTTTAAATGCATTAAAAAAATACAGTTCCCATAAGTTTTAAGTCGGCTGTAAAAATTATATTTATCTTAAAACAATCTGTTCCCATCCCAGGTCATCAAATACTGATGTCTTTGTCACATCGGGTGACACTGGGTCTCATAGTGAGGCACAAGGCATCTTTTAGTGTTCATGAGATGCTGTCAGAAAGCCTTTTTAACACATGAAATGGTTGCAGTTTGGTTAGACAACAAAACTACTTGATTAGGTTAAGGAAAATATCATGGTTTGGGTTAAGAGGTATGTTGTCTTGTGTTACATTGCATTAAGTTACGTTGCATTGTGTTACGTTATGTTACGTTACCTTAGTAAACCTTTTGTTACCTTAACTTACCTTACTATACCTTACCTTACCTTACCTTAAGTCACCCTACTATACCAGAAACAAAGGTGAATGAATATGATTTATGTAGGGCTAATAAAAAAAAAGTTTGCTGATTCTATCCTGCTATACTTTATTTCACTAAAGTTCAAACAGGTCTACCCCCAATTATTGTTAATGATTCATAAAAGTGTCTGGTTGTGGGGTGCAAACTTTTTACGGCGTCTAAAAGGGAGGCATGCCAAAAAAGTTTGGGAGCCTCTGGGTTAAGGTCAGCAGCCAGGGTGCAGGTTGTTAACTCAAAGGCTGTTGTTTCCCATAACAAATCAGGACTTTGAAAACATTAAAACAACCAGTTGTCATTCCAGGTCCTCAAATCCTGACACCTTTGTCATGGCCCTCTGGGTCTCACACTGAGGCTTTGACCTTTATGATACGCTGTCAGAAAGCCTTTTAAACAAGTGTTTAACATGAAATGGTCGCAGTTTGATTAGACAAGAAAACTGCTTGGCTAAATCTAGGAAGAGATAATGGTTTAGATTATGGTTTTACATTACGTTACGGTTTAGATTATGGTTTTACATTACGTTACATTACATTATGCTGTGTTACATGGCCTTACCTTAGATTTGCACAAAATGGCTGAATCCCTGCAAATAAAACCATAGTTTGTTTACACTCATACCATCAGTCACCAGGTCAGGGTTAGGGTAACTTGCCATTTTCCAAGCGCAGGTTGCTAGCTTAGAGGTTGTTGTTGTTTCCCATAGCAACAGAGACTTTGAAAACAGAAGCATGCAGATAGTGGAAGTGTATAGAGTGCTTTTACCCACAGTCTTTATCTGGTGAGTCAGACTAGTGTTTGTTTCATCCCATCCATCCATCCATCCATCCAACCCTCTCCATAAGCAGACTTTCTCAGTCTTTACACAAAGTCTCTTGACATGGATGGGTTTACTTTTAGTTTCCTGAGAGCCTGGTGCTTCTAATACAGAGACTAAAAGGTACCTTTGTGCATCTGTAAGAGACAGTAAGAGACTGTAAGAGTGTAGTGAGAGAACATGTTTTTTGATGATCTGGGAATGACATGGGGCTGGTTAAAATGATACATTTTACTCATTATTCCCACATGTAATTTCATGTTTTGTGTAACCCTATGTGGGATGGGGTATTTTGATTAAATCATTAGTAGCCAGTGTTGCTGATTTGACATTGTAATGAATTTCTACAGAACTGAATGACAGTGAAATAAAAGTATTTTTCATTCTGCTGAGGGACCCAACAGTCTGATTAAACAGTCAGTACGGCATTTTAAACTCCTGTGCTCCATGTCACTCAGCTCTAACTGCCACAGGCGGGCTCAATGTTGCAGTCATATCATCAGCGGAGCAAAATGTCTTTTGTCAACTTTATGTCTGTCCAATTTCACTTTGTGAGAAAGCACACATCACCATCATTAAGGCAAATCCAGCTGTGTTTAAACAGATTCTGACTGTTGAGCTGTTGTCTCACCGCTGCATTCACCAGCACAATCCCCCACAATGACTTTAATTAATACCCGTTTGGGAGAATATGCTGTTCCAGTTGAGCTATCTCTGCTATAAATTCACCAAACAGACTCTATATCAGGCTGCTTGACAACTGTTTACTTCGCAAGTAGATCAAAAAGCGATGTGCAGGGCTCTTTATGTGAGGATTAGCAAGCTGGAGAAAATGCTACACAAGTGATATTGGCAGTCTTGATCTTGGCAAGGAAAAAGCCCCCAGAATTGCTTTTGGCATGCACAAATGTGTTCCCCGACACTCCAAATTATGTAAACACATGTGCATATGAACACAGTTTCTATGTACATGCACGCAAACACCGGCAGAATAATGTGTTCCCGCTCCACACACACATTTGCTGTGTGTGCCTTAATGCGTCATGCCTCCACATCACCATGGCAACGAATAGCGCCTGACTGTTTGACCAGTTTTCTGTGTGTGAGTGTGTGTGTGTGTGTGTGTGTGTGTGTGTGTTTGTTCTCATTGGTTTTCACTGAGCAACAACACATCATCCAAGTCAATTTCACAGTATTATTGACTTCAGGCTGCAACCAGGTTATCTCTTCAACACAAATAGCAGACTCACAATGCACTTTTTGTTTATCACTTTTACTACACACATCTGCGTGTGTATATAAGGTCACTAAATATGGAAATAGTCTAATTAATTTGACCAGTTAATGGATTATGAGGGAATTAGGGTTAAAAATGAAAAAATCCATTCTGTTGTTGTTGTATTAAAATCACATCAGTGAGCCACATTGTCACACTGGCTGACATGGTCCTTCACTACCTTGAACACACACACAAACACTCACCACCAAATGTGGATTAATGCATGAGTGAAAGTAACAGACGTGGGACAAAGTCATTGTTTTGCAAATCTCATGTATTAGACATTGAAAGCATAATATGCAACACTTTTCTAAAAAATGATGTATAGACTCATATAAAAATGATAGTTTTCAGTTATTACTTCTGACCCACAATGTGTGGTGGTGGGTGTATCTGCAGAGACTCAACCCAAAATGTCAGTATCCTGGCATCTTTCTGATGCCTTTATGAAGAGTTAAGACAAATCCTACTGATTCTACCTTTCAGTCCTGAGTGATGTCAGACTAGTTCTAAACAAGTCTACATGGAACTCAACTTGTCTGCCAGTCATCCAAGTGACAGCTAGCTAACATCAGACATTGCAGAATGTTCATTTTAATTTGAAAAGAACACACTTAGGCCACCAAATCTGGGATGCAAAGGACACATTGATTTCTTGTTGCAAACTATTAATTCAGGTTTTCCAAAAGTGGTGTACATGTTCACCTCAGGATGCATCAGCTTCCCCAGGAGGTGCGCAAGGGTAAAGATGGGTAACGCTTTATATTACAGTGTTTGCAATAAGCGTTAAGATACTTATTGACATTACAAAGCATTAGTTGTAATAAGCATTAATCAGTAGTTAACAGTGGTGGACAGTAGTCAAGTACATTTACTTGAGTACTGTACTTAAGTACATTTTTTGAGTATCTGTACTTTACTTGATTATTTGTTTTTTTGGAAACTTCTGACTTTCACTCCACTACATTTCAAAGACAGATATTGTACTTTTGACTCCACTACATTTCTAGGAAGGTTGTTGTTACTTTTCGACTGAGCTTTGAAGTCAGCTGTTGGTGTTTTTTCTTTTCTAAATTGCACTTGGTCACATGCTGTGTTCCTCACAAAAGGAAACCAATCACAGTAGCTCCTCTCAAATGGGACTGATGTAAAAGTAGAAATACGTCCAGGCGCACTAACAAGCACAAGCAAGTTCTCCCTCTGTCATTCAAACAAAAAGTGTTAATGGTGACAGCAGGAAAAAGACAAAATTAAATCTCAAGATGTTATTATAATTATTAATTATTCCAGGTAGCTTTTAAAGTTGGATTGTTTTTATTGGGGTGAAAATACTACATAATTCATGTATATACTGCCTCTGAAGACAGAAAGAAATCTCAGTTATTTAACAGACTTGGAGAACTCATTACAGTTGGCTTCAAGCTAATTTTATGATGTGATTTTAATACAGTTACATCAGAAAATGACAACAGCTGTACTTTTTGTTTTTGATTGTATTTCTGTGCTAAATGTTTTATAGTTGTTTCTATAGGCTTTGTGTAGCAGAGTGGTTCTACAAGCATCCGCGCATCATTAGGTGGTTTCAGAGAGTTACAAGCTTCTGTAAATGCATCATGAAAACAATACAGCATGTATTGATATTAGAAAATGTACTTTGTAATTTGTACTTTTGAATACTTAAGTATTTTTAAAAACATTTACTTTTCAATACTTAAGTATTTTCAAAAGCAAGAACCCTAGTACTTTAACTCAAGTAAAATTTTGACTGAGCAACTTTCACTTGTAGTTGAGTAATATTTGACCAGGAGTATCTATACTTGGACTCAAGTACTGGGGTTGAGTACTTTGTCCACCATTGGTAGTTAATAAAGCCCAGCTGGTACAGTTGAGTGCATGCTTCATGTGTACTGTCCTGGGTTCAAAGGATGCCCAGGACAGCCCCTTGTACTCTCACCTGTTTCTTTGTCTCTGCAGCTGTCTCTGTCCAATACAGGCAAAAAACCCTCAAAATACTAATAATTAAAGAATGATCATGGTTAACTGAGTTAAACAAGTGCATAATAAAGGATTAATTAACCTTAATAAGCTCTGCTCATAATTTAGATCCACTACCCAAAAATGCAGAGTTAACTGTTACCAAGTGCATAGTTAACTGCTAATAAATGATTAGTAAGCATGTGGAAATTTTAATAAAGCAAAACAAAAGCTTAGTAAAGGTTTAACAATGACATAACAGGTGAGTTAGTTAAACTCAATAAATGTGTTTGTAATGCTGTCATAAACAATTATAAGAATCTCATACAGCTTTATTAAAATTCTTAAGCAGTCTATGAACTACTAAGAAGTTTCTTATGAGTGCTTAGAAATGTCTTATTTCACAATAAACATGTTTATTTTGCTACCATAAACACTTATCACTAAATCTTAATTCCTAAATCTTATTAACACATATTAATGTAATGCTTGAGGGTTCATGGGAGTTTGCCCAACCAGTCCACATGTGTTTTGTGGACTTGGAGAAGGCATTCGACCGTGTCCCTCGTGGCATTCTGTGGGAGGTGCTTCAGGAGTATGGAGTTCGGAGCCCTCTGCTAAGGGCCGTATGGTCTCTGTATGACCGGAGCAGGAGCTTGGTTCGCATTGCCGACAGTAAGTCAGACCTGTTCCCGGTGCATGTTGGACTCCAGCAGGGCTGCCCTTTGTCACCGGTTCTGTTCATTATTTTTATGGACAGAATTTCTAGGCGCAGCCAGGGGCCGGAGGGAGTCCTGTTCGGGGACCACAGGATTTCATCTCTGCTTTTTGCAGATGATGTTGTCCTGTTGGCTCCTTCGAACCAGGACCTTCAGCTTGTACTGGGATGGTTTGCAGCCGAGTGCGAAGCAGCTGGGATGAGAATCAGCACCTCCAAGTCCGAGGCCATGGTTCTCAACTGGAAAAAGGTGGCTTGTTCCCTCCGGGTCGGAGAAGAGTCCCTGCCTCAAGTGGAGGAGTTCAAGTATCTTGGGGTCTTGTTTACGAGTGAGGGGAGGATGGAACGTGAGATTGACAGGCGGATCGGTGCGGTGGCAGCAGTAATGCGGTCATTGCGCCGGTCTGTCGTGGGAAAGAAGGAGCTGAGCCGAAAGGCGAAGCTCTTGATTTTCTGGTCAATCTACGTTCCTACCCTCACCTATGGTCATAAATTTTGGATCATGACCGAAAGAACAAGATCTCAGATACAAGTGGCTGAAATTAGTTTCCTCCCCAGGGTGGCGGGGCGCTCCCTTAGAGATAGGGTGAGGAGCTCTGTCACCCGGGAGGAGCTCGGAGTAGAGCCGCTGCTCCTCCACGTCGAGAGGAGTCAGCTGAGGTGGCTTGGGCATCTATATCGGATGCCTCCTGGACGCCTCCCTGGGGAGGTGTTCTGGTCATGTCCCACTGGGAGGAGATGTAGAGGTAGCATGTCCAAAGAACTCTGGGAACCACTGCATTAGCTTATAACTAAGGTCATATCTGGCCCACTAACATTAATGTTAGCCTCAACTTGGCGTTGTTTGTGAAGGCTGAAATACTGAACAAAGTTCTCTGTCGCTGCATCTTGGAGGATGGTATTATTGGCTGTGTTGTGTTGTTTCGTTCTGTAGAAATCAGCCTCAATCATGATAGACATTGCCATCCCTAGATGCTAATTGTACAACATGTGCTACATAGTTTGGCATACAAGAAATCATTATTAATTTGTACATAATTAATAAACATAATAACGACAACTTGAAACAAATCAGTTATGTGTTAACAGGGAGGGAAAAGGGGAACATTTTCTCTCAGAATAAATAACTGATGTATTTTCATAGATTTTACAGTGGTATTGATGGAACATGGTGCTGACTGACTGCAGGTCATACTTCACCCATCTACTATTTACCACTGCTTCACCAGTTGAATAAATCATCACCTCAAGTTTCTTCATTCCTGCAATTACACAAACACTGAATAAGCAGTGGAGTGCATATTTTCAGCTGAGTCATTCTTGCAGTATATCAAGCCCTGAGCTGTTGATTCCAGATGTTTCCCAGCTTGTTTAGCTCAAATTACCTTGAGAAAATCTCATAGAGAATAAAATAAAACTGTAATGTGTTTTTTTTTTCCTTCTGTTGGGCATTTTCATCACTTTCAAATCTTCTTAAACGAGAGCAGTGTGAAGGTGCTGCTCCCAGCAGTGGAATATTTGAATTCAGTGTGTCTCTAGGCAGCGCTGTGGAAATCCAAACAGCAGAGAGAAAAGGTCACAGGTAATGTCTCAGTGACAAGTGAGAAGTATATGAAGAGATTCTAACTGGATGTAAAATTGGGTGGCAAGAATTATTGGGCCAGTTCACACTTCAGGCTATACACACAACTCTTCTCTTTATAACTTCTGTCTTTATTTTTCTTTTCTCTCTGTCTTTTTCTACTTGCAACTGCTTTTAGTTTTGCAGTCCACTAGAAAGGCACCCTAGAGGGCATTTTATCACATTTTGTCCACTAGAAGGGCACCCCAGGAGGCACTTTACTACATTTTCTTCACTAGAGGGGACCCTTGAGGGCACGTTACCACTTTTGTCCACTCTAAAGGCATTCTAAAAAACACTATATGACTTTTTTTTCCAATAGAGGGGCACTCTAGAGGACACTTTACCATGTTTTGTCCACTTCAGGGTATCCTAGAATGCACATTACCACATTTTGTCTACTAGAAGGACATCCTAGAAGGCGCTTTACTACATTTTGTCTATTAGAACAGAACAGTTTGTAGTTTCTAAATCCCCCTTTGAGTCCACCAGTGGTTACTTGTGAGGGAGATGTTAGTCAGCTCAGTCTGTTGTTTGAATTTGGTGTGAAGGTTTAATCTTCAACAGTATGTACCCCCCCCCCCCCCCCCCCCACAAACTAACTCAGTGTCTCTTTCTGTCACAGATGCAGATCTACATGTACAACTCAGACGACTTCGACAGCCTCAGCGCAGCTCTCAGGGAGAAGAGGATCATCGCAGCCATGGCTGTCTTTTTCCAGGTAAGAACCTTTTATTTTTTTACCCAGCCTGTTTGTGTTTGTTTGTGATGAGGAAGAGGACAGTTTTATTTAGCCTTTCCCTCTAGAATTTGGACTCTGATGTTTGAGAGTTCATCCCAAAATTAAACTTCTGTCATCATCTGTCCATCAATGTGTCAGAGTTTTTTCACACAACCAAAATGGATTGCAAAACAAAAGAGTGTTGAGTCAGACTTAAGATTAAGGTTAGTTCAGTTTGGGGTACAGTGAGGTTGAGATTTAAGGTCAGAGATCAGTATTTTGTAGTTGTATACTTTCCTCAGACTATGTGTGTTTCTCATCTCTCTTTAGTTTGCTTTTTGCTGCTGCTCTTAAAACCCCCGACAGTGTCGTGAGCGTTGTGAATGGGTGTGACTGTGAGCTGTAAAACCTGTAGATCAAGATCAGAGTTCAGCCACTAATAAAGTCGTCTCTGGCCCACTGAGTGCAGCTGTGGGTGGACGGGGGTCATCCTCAGCTCTATCACTCTCAATTGGCAGAAATAAAAAGTTCATTTGAGGCCATCGATTAGCTAAGTGGGCTTTTACTTGGACCATTAACTCCCAGTTAATATTTCCTCCTCTCACTTCGGTCCCTCTGGCTCTGTCTGTGTCTGTCGTCTCTGTCACTGCCTCACTCTCCAGCTCAGTGTACGTCTGATACATTTACATATACAAACACCTGCAGACATTTACATCAACTGAATCATGACGACACTCTGTTCCCCAATCTCTTCTGTTCTGTATCATTCTGCTGACATGCAGTTATCATAAAATTAATATAAGTACATCACTGATGAACTAGAATCACCTTTTTTGGCCAAATATGTGAACACATACAAGAACTTTGACTATATAACTTATTCTTGAGACCTGGGACATATCACATCCACCAAAAAGTGAAAAAAAAAACCTTAAAAAATGATTAATGCAACACTCTAATTCCAATTTTATGGTGAAAATTTATTATTTAAGGATTTGTATATATGAAATATATGTAACTTATGAAATGTTTTGATTTGCTTTAATTTTTAATATTTCTAAACTTGCCCTCATAAATCAAAGCTAAATGAGAATGTTGGTTTAAAAATGTGTATTTTGATTAATGTTAAGAGAACTGAGACACTTTAAAAATAAAATAGCTGCTCACCATGACTATGAAACGTTTTGTCAACTCTGTAAAACATCAACTTGAGGCTGGCCTGTCACAAGGTTTAATAGCCAAGAGTTTGATCTTGTAAAAAAAATACGGGTTTGAGCCAGTTCTCAAGAATGACAGATACATATATCTCTTATACAGACACATCTCTGTAACTGATTTTCTACTTTACTCTAAATATCCTTTTTTTTTTACCTGTTTTGTTTTACTTACACTCATCTCACCCCTGTTTTTCACACCATAGAAAGTTTATATTCCATACTTTTTTCCCATGCAATGAATTCATAGATCTGTGCTACAACAGTCATCATTGTCAATAACTGTAATTTGGTCTTGTATTGTAAGCGAAAATGTATTTTGACTTGCTGATGCAAAAAGCAGTGAAATTACAGTTTACCTTCAAATTGGACCCATGTGAAAACAAAACAAGATGTCGTTGTGTCGGGAACAAGACCAAATGTTCTGAGCACGATGCTGCAGTTTATTACAAACCACCATTTGAGGGTGTTCAGCAGAACATACACACAGACTGTGTGTACATCTAAAGTGAATGACAATGTTCAAACAGTGGATGGTGATTCTGGGGGTTTAAATACAGAATTTAAAGAGCATTGTCTTGAGGAAAGGTCATGGAATCCATCACAAAGCTCATGATTATCTGCCAGTTACATTATGAGATATTTAGTTTTTTGTACCATAGTAATTGGTATTCTTAAACCTATAAACATAGCACAAATCCTTTACTGAAACTCACATAATGTTATCCAGTCTGTATTCACCAGAAAAACTGGCAATTAAGGTTGTCTGTGGATTTGTAGCTTAGAAGGACTCATATCTGAATTTACTGTTAGGCTGCGACCTCTAGTGGTCGTAGTAATTATGGCAGGAGAAGTATGAAGAGTGACAAGGGCAGTGTATGGACAAGGTGTGGTGGGTGGAAGGGTACAACAAACACAGGACATTGACCCAGGAGACAGGGTTCATGTCCTGTGTGACACCAAAAGTCAATGTTGACCTTTTAAACGTTTTGTTACGCCCTTGATTTTAACCTAAACCACATTTTTTTCCAAAACTTATCCAAGTTAGTTGTGGTACCTGAACCTGACCGAACTGGTAACGTTTTACAATGTTAAGCATGTTTAACATGACTTTACTCATGTCACTCACTTCAGGTCCAGTACACACCTGTCACTGGTGCTGTTGGGCCTAACTGGCAATCCATCTATTCAGTGGTTTAGGTGTGTTTATCAGTGCCTAAAGTTTGGACTGATGGCAACCCAAAATCTAGAGACCTCTCTCTCTCCAAGACATGGTCATCTGAATATTCATGACTTCTAAGTCAAGAGTGACTGGACCTGCTTTAGACTCTTGAGGATGTTTTGAAGACAATTTGGCTTCATCTGGAAGATTATTTCAGTTCTGGAAGACTGAAGAAGTATTTATTTCTGGAAGACAGACTCTGGCATTCTTTAAAATATTCCTTCCCTTGTCTTTATTTCTTTAGTAAGGTTAATTAATAATATCAGACTGGTTTAATTTTTCTTCCTGTATTAAATAACATTGTGACATAACGGTAGGAGGAATTATTTTTATTCTGTTTTATTTTATAGAGTGGGATTTGATCAAATCATTCATTTGACTGGATCAAACAAAACTGATGTGATGTTTGCCAAGCCACACTAGCTGTGTTCATGAGCTCACATCACCAACACACACGACTGAAACTAAATACTGAGTAAAACAAAACAAACAAAACAAAAACTGATACATTACAAAACTTAATCTACGTTCTGAATAAATGTGATTTGATTGATTTACAAGATATATGTTGATATCAGTATGAAGATTATTTACACATTATTATGTAATAGTAGTATAATAGTATAATAATAGTATAATAGTATAGTATGTAATTATTTAAAGACTGCTAATATTTATGTTGTCCTTCGTAATTATGACCAGTAATGATGTTTACAAGGACAATACTTACAGACATATGTAAATGATGTAGAAATATAAATATAAACATATTACTTCAATTATTTCGTTACATTAAACATTACTGTATATTAGATATTTTATTAAACCAGATTTTAATTGCTTCAATTAATAATATAAAAAAACATATAAAATATACAAATACTTATTGTATATATAACTGACTGATGAGTAATCTTGCGCATCAACTTCCTGCAAAGTAAAGAACCATTTGTTCAGTTTTTCCCTGTACATTTCACAATTCAATTTGAACTGAGCATGTTTTGCTCCTCACTGTTTAAAATCTTACTTCACACACCCAGTGTCTGGAGAACCACAGAGATCTGGAGCTCCACACACACCTCCCTCCAATGCAGTGAGAAATGAATAAATTAGACCGGAACCAAAATGCTTTTTTAACACATTGTATTACAAGCATACTTTTTAAAAAATGTTTTAATGAAAGAAGATTCGGACATAGTGTGGAGGGTGGCATTGGAAGAAAGGTCAGTGGGTTAAAGGACTAATTCTCTGGAGGACAGCATGTCGCCAAAAAAAGGAGTAAGCAGCTGGCAGGAGTGGAGAGATTTGCAGTTATGGCAAAACAGAGGAGATGAGTAGGCAGATGGAGAAACTGCTTACCTCCAAGCAGCGGGATAAAATGGTGGAAAAAGCTTACTTTATTTTGAAAAGCTGCCAAAACTGCTACCTTTCCTGACAGGTAACTCCACTTGTCCTCCAGTCACGGAATCGTCTGTCTGTTCTTTTGGTTGGGAGTTATGATATGGCAGTACGCACACACACGCTTCCTCTGATGCGGCGCAGTTGCAGCTTCAACCTCAGGGATTGATTTGAACCCTTGCCCTCCATAACTTGGCTCTCACACACACACATACACACACACACATCTCGACATGTTGTGCTCGTGTATTGGTTCCTATGCAAAGAAGAGTGTGTGTGGGTGCCTGCCTCAAGAGTGTGTTTTTCTCAAGTCATCCAGGTGTCATTCTGCTGCCCCGCTCACATGCTGCAGTTTGACTCTGGTGACCTGAGAAGACACGCTCAAACTGTGTGTGTGGGTGTGTGTGTACAGGAGGCACATCCAGCTTTGTGCTTTGAAAGAAAAAATACATATTGTATTATGTAGTCCATGTGTGCCAGATTCAAACACACATCTCTGTATGTGTGTGCACTGTAAAAAAAAAAAAAAAAAAAAAAAAAAAGTTGAGACAACTCAAAATTTCAAGGCAACTTTTAAGTTTTGAGCCCAGCTCAAACCTTAAAAGCAACAGTTGACCCAAAAATCAAAAATACATATTTTTCCCCAGCCATGTAGTGCTATTTGTCTATCTAGAGTTTTTGGGTGTGAGTTGCAGAGTTGTGGAGATATCAGCTGTAGAGATGTCTGCCTTCTCTCCAGTATAATGGACCTAAATTACACTTGGCTTGTGGTGCTGAAAGCACCAAAAAACATTTGAAAAATTCATGTGGGAGTTAGTTACTTTTTTCTGCAGTAGAATCTACTGGAAATATTTTCTTTTCAACTAGAAGTGAAGTAGTTCCTACATGAAACTGCTCACAACAAGGTCTGTTAATTATTTTGAGTAACCAGTAACCAGACACTGGTATTGAATATTTCAAATGTTTTTTTTGTTTTTTTTATGGTGCTTTGAGCACCACAAGCCGAGTGCTATTTAGTCCCATTATACTGGAGAGAAGGCAAACATCTCTATGGCTGATATTTTCAAAAATCTGCAACCCACACCAAAATCAAAACCTAGATTGGATAAGTAGCAGTACAGGCCAGAGTAAATAACTAAAATAACTTTGAAAGATTAACTGGCTCTTTTCCTGGGCACTAAATGTGTATCTCCCTGCCACAGCCTGAGGGACTCAGTATGAGTTTAAACTTTAATATACTGCAATATATTGTATTGATATAAAACTCATATGCATGTTAATGACACCTATGTCATTTATTTGTATATATGTGTATATGTATGTAATATGGATGTTTGTTTGAACTGTTTTGACAACAACATATTTTTGTTCATGTCAATAAAGCTATTTGATTTGATTTGGAAAAAAATGATTCATGGGAGTGAGTCATGGGACAGTCGCTTTAAGTTTTGAAATAAATTACAAAACTAGTTTTTCTGACTGATAATCTTTGATTGAGATAAGTTATTTTTCTTCTTTAGATAAATTTGAATCTTTGAGTTTTAGAATTTAAAAATAATGTATTTCAAAAAAATTGGCCACAGTGAGTTATGAACCTGATTTGAATCTATATATTTAGGGCTATGTGGGTGCTTGAAAATGAAATAGTTTTAAATTAAAATATTAAACATTATTCACTTTCACATCAGCGAGTTTGCTCAATAACTTTTGAAATACCTTTTTGGGTTTCTAAAACTCAAAGATTCAAGTTTACCTAAAGAAGAAAAGTAAGTTGTAAGTAAGTTTAGTAGTTAGAAGACCGTTTTCAAAACTTCTATCACAGTAAGATGCATTGAAAGTTTGAGTTTTATCAACTTTTTCATTTTGCAGTGTGTGAGTCTAAAATGAGCGTTTGCACTGATGCACTTTTATCACTCCAATAGTTTTTGCTTTGTGAGTTAAAATGGAGATGTTGATGCTGTTTGCGAGTTTGTTGCTGTGTGCTGATAAAGTGTGTGCTTCTATGTCGCAGATTTATCACTCAAATAGTTTTGCCGTGTGAGTAAAAGAATCGACTTCAACATTGTGAGGCAGTATACTGAGTGTGTGTGCGTGTGTGTAGAGTTTTTCTGCTCTTGTTGACGCTGATGAGTCCTGTAGAGACAGCAGTTCTCCTCCTGGACTGATGAGTGTAAATGTGTCCTCTGCCAGGCTGTACTGTACTACAGCAGCCGCCCACACACACTCCACACAAACTGTAAAGACTTCAGTGTGTGCAAGTGAAGCAGTTTGAGCTTAACAGTTCATTTTTCCTCCATTTTCACCAATATGGCTGAATTCTAAAAAATATTTAACTAATTAGAATCAGAATAGAACTTTTTTTTCCTGTGTGATAACATGCTAGCTGTTTACAAAAAGTACAATGTGTGGAAAGATGAGCAAAATATGTGTGAGCAGCATAGTATCACAATATTTTGTGTGGCATTATTGTATATTGATACACAGATGCTAATATCAATCTTAAATTATATAAATGATTAATAATTGCAAATGCAAATGCAACTTTTTGGTAGCAGGAGAATAGAATCAACTGATTTTTCAGTCCACTACATGGTGCTGAGTTTTTGGTGTTCTGGTGAGGTCAGCAGAGGTCACAGTCAGCAGGACTGGTTGGTCAGTCTGTTCCCATCTTACTGAAATAAAAATCACTGAAGTGAGATGAACACATTGAACTGAACTGAACTTTATCATAGCTTCATCTAAAATGAAACTTTATTTCATTAGAACAAACAGATGCTGACAAAGTTTTGCTTTGGGACATGTTTTGCAGTTGAAAAAATGTAAGAAATTGCAATATGTCACAATTTATGTATCACAATACTCAAAATATTGCAAACATTTTAAAAAGCAATAATATCGTCTTGTGACTAGCGATGATAGCAATCAATGATCAGTCATTAAGCAGTTGATCAATCAAGAAAAGATTAATCAATCAATTATCAAATAGAGATCAGAAATAAAAGTTAATTTTTCAGTGTGCACCACATGTTATCACATATTCAAGTACATGTGTTTGATATGTAGGCCTTTACATCTTTATGTTTTTCATAGGCTTTATAACACTGTCAGAGAATATGCAACATGTTGCTGTGAAAATAAAGCTTTGACTGAGGAGGAAAAATCACATTAGGTATTGTTTGGTAGAAGCAAAATTTGTATGTTTTTAAAAACAATTAATTCATTAATTGACCTTTAATGTTACTAATGGTCGAAGTAAAGTGCTTACAATTTTAAGTATCATGATAATATCACATCATGAGGCCTCTGGTGATTCTTACCGCAAGCTTACATTGGGTGTGACTTCACCAGCTGAAGTGACCACCATGTTATGGAATAAAGCACTCTGAGGGTGGTGAACCATGCAGAGCCACTCATTCTCAGCACCATGACTGTAGTGCACCAGTGGATTGGCATCAAAGATAAGAAACCCACATAAGTGGAGGAAATAACCTCGGTGCACCACAGGAACATCCCCTCTGCTGCAACACTGAATTTCAGGATCTTACAGCCTGAAGTATTTTTTTGTCAGCTTTTTTATTTTTCTTCCTGAGATCAAAATTCCATGTTACTCGTAGTCCTATTTATTCAGCCTCATCCTTTTCATTTTTCATGTCTCACATTGGTTGCGCACCGACAGCCGCAGGGTGCAGTTTCCTCCAGGTTTCAGCACTGTTAGCACTGTTAGCACTGTTAGCGTTGCGCTGCTCATGTGTAAAACCACAGGGAAGATGATTCAGATGAGCAGGAGGAGAAATGTGCAACCATCCAATGACAAGAAAGAGGCTGTACATGATGGTTTGGAAAGTTTCATTTTAGTAGCTATTTTTTTAGTTCTTTGTATTTTTTTTTTAACAATATTGTATTCAAATGTAAGCTGCTTTTCCACTGCGTACTACAGCTCGACCAAACCTGCTATTGTTTGCTTTTCCATTGTGGATAGCAGCTGGTACTTTCCTCTTTGGTATCACCTTAGTCAAATGTCGAATCAAGCTGAAAGGAAAAGGTGAGAAGGTGTCAATCTCGCAGTAAATGTACAGTATAGGCACTGGTGGACTCAAGGGGGGGACAAAGGGGTGATCGCCGCCTGTGGTGCAGCCATGTTCCAGTTGCCCTCTTTGATGCTCCTATGGTAGATTAAATATGTAAAGTGCTTGGTAAAGTGCCCATCCCGTGGACAGTGTTCTTCTAGTGGGGAAAATACAATCCACTGCCAAATTATTTGGTCTTTAGGTGCCTTTAAATGGTTAAATAGATCCCTGTGTATTGCAGTAGTTGTTGCACAGTAAAATAATTTTAATCCAAGCCAGAAACTGAAACTATTTCACCTTAAATGCACAATTATTTTTACTGTGCTGATGCCCCACTGCATACAACTGGTGCCCCTTTTATTTCATTTTTGCCCTTGCCCCACAGACAGCTTGAGTCCACCACTGAGTGTAGGCTGGATGGTCAGTGAATAAAGGCTGCGGCTGCTCAAGACCAAAGTAAAGCTCCCGTGTGTTGTTTCCTAACTGCTGAAATAGCGTTGCTATGGCAATCATCTCATCTGGACAATCATCATTACCTACACATCTGAATATATGCCACATATTTAACTTTATATTGTCTTAAAAATCATGGATGAAGTGTCTGTATGTATTGAAAGTTACAGACCAACATTACATATATTACAATCTTCACTTGACTTTATCATGCTTGAAAGTTTTTACTGGTCTTTTTTCATGCTGATAAAAATACACTCACTGACCACTGAACCACTGTAAAATGTGATGCAAGTTAAAAACAATTTCTATTTAATCGCTGTTTGAACAATAAGCCATGAATTGTAGTCATTATTCATATCATTGATTTAATCTAATTGTCATTCCATCTCTTCTTCTGTGTTAAAAATGCTTTTATTTTCTGTGTGTTCTTCCTTCATCTGCAGTCTCTCCACGTCCGTCAGTGTTTCTGCAGTGACTACACTCTTGCTTCTGTGTCATCTATTAATTAAATTATCACACTCGTATTACAGGACAAATTGGCCCCATCAGCTCAACTGAGCTTGGGAATCACGCTTTTATGACCCAGCATTGCTATTGCAGCGCAGCCTCTGATTGGAATAGATGGCAGTTGTAAACAGCTATCATTGGCCTTTTATTTGCTTATTTACAGCGCTGCATGGCTCACTGTTTGCTTCACACTCAGCGAGACACAGAAACATGCAAAAACCGAGGCCCAGCTGGGATGCAAATCACATGGAACATCCACTCTGCTTTTTGTTCCTTAAGTTAACATAAGAATCCCACTGAGTCTCATCACACATGATTTTGGGGCATCTGTATCTCATTTGATATAGATGAGGAGAGTGAGGGGCAGAGCTAAGAAAAGTGAAAGCTGTCTTTGACTTTAACTCCACACTGTGAGTTTGACAAAAGAACATATTTAGACAAGAACAAGGAGCAGGAAGGAGGAAAGTAAATTGAAACACATTTTAAAACAGCCTTGATGATGATATTAATTGATGAAATGAAAAAGTTAATGATGCATGTTAAGTAATCACTTTGCAGGAGACATAGTTTTATAACGTAGGTGAGGCCGAAACTTGATGTCATAGAGGGGGAGACAAAAATGTTCATGATGGACTTGAAAAGACAATGAAAGATACAAATGAGGATAATTGTGCATATCTTATTATGTTATACTTGTACTTATGTTGTAGATACAAAAACTGACACAAGTAGTGGTGTGAAGACTGCAAAAAGAAAATAGAATTCTGGGATTAAAGTGTGGTTCTAAACTGTTCCACGTGTGGCTCTAACCTTAACAAAGTAGTTCTTATTTCTTTGTACTTAAAGAGATAGTTTAGCCCAAAATGAAAAATTTCATGTGTAGGTGAACTATCCCTTTAAATTTCTACCTTTTTAATTTAACTCCATCCATGACCTTTCCCTTAAACTAACCAAGTAGCTATTTTATTTATTTATTTATTTTTTATATATATTTATCCAGCTGGGAGGGGATCATATAATCGCTTCTCTGTGTGTGTGTGTGTGTGTGTGTGTGTGTGTGTGTGTGTGTGTGTGTGTGTGTGCGTGCGTGCGTGCGTGCGTGCGTGCGTGCGTGCGTGTGTGTGTGTGTCTGTGTGACTGAATGAGTGATGACTGGAGCTACAGCTTGTCCACAGCTAATCTCGAATACTACTGGACCGATCAGCCTTATGTTTTTTTGTGGAGCATGATGGTATGATTGCATGCTGAAGGACCTCTGTGATTTAAGTCTTTAAAAACCTTGATAAACATTTTTATGCCTTTATGTTTTTATGTTTTCAGGTCATCCCATTCTTGTGAATGTGAATGACACAAATGTTCACTTGGGCTCAAAGATGAACTGATTAAAGTTTGTGGTCAAAGATCAAGATAACTTCATTAAGCACATTTTTGTTCATAAAATGATTTCATGTGCTTATTATGGCAAAATTAGACAGAAATATCTAATAGGATAAAATGATGAGCTGATGACATTTTATATCCAAAAGGTCAAAGGTCAGCTTCACTGTGACATCATAATGTCCTACTCTCTGTGGTCGTCTGTCCTCCTCTGTAACAATAGTCTTTAAGTGAAGACAACATGTTTCTACCGGAAAATTATTCACTGGAATCACAAATGTATGGTGAGAAGTTCCATTTTACCAAAATATACACATTTTTTAAGTTCCTTCAGAGGTACAGGGCAGTATAGTGGTGACATTATATCAGTGTGGAGAAATATGGATGTAAACTGTAACTTGACTGGTTGTTGAGACAAACAACTGTGAGGCAGTGATTCTACTTTTTGACTGCACTGACAGCTGACTTCTCACTCTTCTTAACTGGTCACTAGGGGCTGCAAGTAAACAGCTGCTTCAGTTTGAAGTCTTGTTTCAGGTCGGGACAATGTATGTGGGGGTCATGTTCATGTTGAAATGATGAAACTTTGCAAATCTCCACTGGTTGGATCCAGCACATTGCAGTAGTTGCTTCACCATCTGTATACCATTTCTATGTTTCTATGTGGCAATAATTATTCATTTTGTTGGTTTATCAAATCTGTGAATCCTGCTTGCTTTAAATCAGTGGTTCCCAAACTTTTTTTGGCATGCCCCCCTTTCAGAAGCCATAAAATGTTCACACCCCCCACCCCACAATTTATATCAATCATTAACAATAATTGAGGGTCGTACTGCTGAAAGAGGATTTTAAAGTTGAATTTTAGTGAAATAAAGTTTAGCAGGATAGAATCAGCAAACTTGTGTTTATTCATTCCCCCTACATAGATCACATTCATTCAACTTTGTCTCACTCTTTATTTCTCCCCTGGTCTTCACTCCCACCCTGCAGTGGCTCTGCCTCTCCAGGGGGGGACGCCCCCCAGATTGGGACCCACTGCTTTAAATTAAACACACATGTCAGAGTTCTTTATGGTACCTTGCAAACACACTGTTATATGTTACTGTTTCATGCTTATAAAATAATAATGAAAGCAGAGGTTGTAAGCAGTGTTGCAATGTTGGTGAAAAGGCTTTTGTTTCAAATGAACTCATTTTCTGTAATTTACTGACCTGAAGGTTTGTTTTTTAGGTCAATATATAATCCAGTGAGACCTGACAGAAAAGGAGGCAGAGACTCTCACTTCCTAGACATCTGATTTGCTGCAATGATAAAGAAGTCAAGGCAAATAATAATAAAATTGCCAAAATTTACTAATATCACTAATGTAACCTGCTTTTTAAGTTACTGTGGAAACCAAGTGTCACTGCTTGACTTCAGCACTGATATAAAGTGCAACCATTTCCCTTTTATATATATGCTGGAAAAAGATTAATAGTAAGTTGAAGACATGCTCAGTAAGTTCAGTCCTGGATGTATTCGTTCCCAGACAACCTTGAGGTTCATCTGAATTGGTTCCATACTTGGGGGTCTGTTCTCCACATTAAAGGTAGCCATGTCAAAATGGAGATACTCAGCAGGAGTAAGAACGGCATGATGAAAGGTTTGGTTTGAAGACATAGGAGACCTCATACCACTTCATTCTGCTCTAAATCCAATACCCCCAATGACGGTAATTAGGCAGTATATGCCGACACTGCTAAACCACCACTGAGCTGCTTCCAATTCAGCACAGTGCACTCCACTTGAGCAGACATTAGCCTCAGCAGTTATGCAGCAAAACAGAATTCATTACATGTAATTTGCTGCCAGTCGGTTTTTTAGCAATTTGCCGGGAATTTCAGAAGATATCTCATTACTGTTGTTTAAATCGATTAAGTATTTGTTCTTCACTGTGATGGGGCGGTGAAAGGCAGTGTTCCCGTCTGCTTTGTCTTGGCTGTCCCTTCCCTACATGACTGCTGCCCTATTTATTACACACCATCGCTCAGACTGAAGAATCAACTGCCACCGTCATTGGTCTCCTCTCTCTCAACAAAACAAAAAGAGGATGCTTGTTTTTTTGTAGACAACAAGGGCACTGTAAGAGAATAATGTGTTTTTAATGTCTTGTGGTGACGTCCATCCTTACATACATGAAAATCAGGAAAACATAAACATAAAAAGACAAGCAAGCATGTTGAAAAGAAAAGAAAAGAAAAGAAAAGAAAAGAAAAGAAAAGAAAAGAAAAGAAAGGTGGATAAAACAATGATCAAGTGCACCAGAAAGTTGTAAAAAGACTCCTGCACACTTTAACTTGTAATATAACATATATTTGTAATGCTTCAGGATAAGACAAATAGTCTGTGTCAAGGAAAAGTCATCATACATAGAGCTGGTTGTTAGTTTTCAATTAATATCATTCCCCACATGAAAAAATTGGGACATTAGTACCAACAGCTATTAAACACTCTACAATATCCAAAACAGAATTAGAAAACTAAAACACTCAATTGGAAATATATCCAAAAATGCCTGCATTCCTAAATAGTGTAGGTTATAACTGTGAATTAGCCTATAAGGATACATTTAAAGTTAAAAACAGCATCAATGAATAAATGCAACCCCGCATAATACATACAAGGTAAACAATTCATCAGTGACTACATATGTTAAATAACAATAATCAAGTGTACCTATACCCCACTTAGACTGCACACATTAACTCAAGTAGGTCCCTACAAAATAAATCCTACAGGCACCAATAGATAATACAAACCGTTTGCCTGTTGAAGGTCTAGTGCAGAAATGTTGCAAATAAATGTTATATTGTGAGTTACAGAATGTCCAGGAGTCCTTTTGCAAGTGTGTTAAACCACACACACATCTTTTTTGTCCCTGTGCTGAGGTACTATCTGGTTTACAAGGACTCACAAGATAGAATGCTCCATGCTTCAAAAACAGGTTTTCTTTCTAAATGAATTAAAGAAAATGTTCTGAAAAGAAACATTCTACAGTGTTGTGAGTCCTTGTGAAACGGATGTTATTACCAACAAACCTACGTAGTGGAACAAGAAGAAGAAAAGCGTGTCTGTGGAAATATATGTGTATCTCTTGGGAGGTGGTTCAAACCCCTTATATCTCCAGGGTGCACATTACCAGAGTGAATGCACTGACAGAAACAGCCAAGTCTACTTTACATCCCATTCAGATTTAATGCTTCATGTTGCATTTGAAGCGAACCTGCTAATACTTTTCATCTTTAAAACCATCAAAAGCAGCAACTTTAAAAGCAGCAATTCTCTCAGAGACAGTGACTCATCAGCGACCTTATCAGAGTCACAGATTATCGATGCTCATGTGAACACATTCTGTTTAATGTGAGGAAAAATATGATTCATAGGGTGACACAGTGATGTTATACAAGATAATTCAACATGGTGTTAGTCTTAACTCTAATTCTGCCCAGGCCCCTTTAGTTTATATCGAAGAACATCCTTAGGCCTGACCTAATGTACTGTCAATCTACTCTAGGAATGGCTGGAATGCTAAATTTCCTTTAGTCTACATCCACTGAGTAGTCTAAATATACTGAGTGAATCATTAGAAGCCTTAATCCCTGGACATGTTCTGATTGACAAAAGTGTCTTGCCCCAGCAATAATCAGTTGGTCCAATTTCCACAAGTCTAGATCCAGGAATGACAAAAAGACCTAGTCTCCTGTTGCCTAGTTCTAAAGCCTGGATTATACTCCCGAACAGATGCATACAAGGACAGCTGTGGACACCATGGACACATAAAATTTCTGTTCATGCTACTTTATGACTTTTTTCAGAGTCTGCTTGAAGGACATGTTCCACAAATGCACAGTAGATTGGTTTAGTGGCCACATGGACAATTCTGGATGACACAAAAAATTTGGGGTAAGCCTATGCATATGACCCTAGTGAAACCCTTGCATACTCTCAGACATGCTGAGTATGAAAAAAAATATATATATACATATATATGTATGTATATATATGTATATATATATATATATATATTTTTTTTTTTTTTGTTTTTATGAAAAACTGAAAATTGGCGTGTGCATAGGTATTCACCCCCCTTGCTATGAAGCCCCTAAAAAGTTCTGGTGCAACCAATTACCTTCAGAAGTCACATAATTAGTGAAGTCCACCTGTGTGCAATCTAAGTGTCACATGATCTGTCAGTATATGTACAGAGTACAAAGGCCCCAGAGGCTACAACACCACTAAGCAAGAGGCACCAAATAAAAAAAAAAAAAAACACCATGAAGACAAAAGAGCTCTCCAAACAAGTCAGGGACAAAGTTGTTGAGAAGTACAAGTCAGGATGGGGTTATAAAAAAATATCAAAATCTGATGATCTCCAGAGCACCATAAAATTCATCATCATCAAACTGAAAGAACATGGTACCACAACAAACCTGCCAAGAGAGGGCTGGCCACCAAAACTCACGGACCAGGCAAGGAGGGCATTAGCCAGAGAGGCAACACAGAGACCAAAGGTAACCCTAAAAGAGCTGCAGAGTTCCACAGCAAAGACTTGAATATCTGTCCATAGGACCACAATAAGCCGTACACACCACAGAGCTGGGCTTTATGGAAGAATGGCCAGAAAACTTAAAGATAAAAATATGAAAGAATTTTTTGTTTTGAGTTTGCCAAAAGGCATGTGGGAGACTCCCCAAATGGTGCTCCCCAAAGGTGCTCTGGTCAGATCACACTAAAATTGAACTTTTTGGCCACCAAGGAAAACGCTATGTCTGGCGCAAACCCAACACATCTTATCATCCCAAGAACACCATCCCCACAGTGACACATGGTGGTGGCAGCATCATGCTGTGGGAATGTTTTTCAGCAGCAGGGACTGGGAGACTGGTCAGAATTGAGGGAAAGATGGATGGTGCTAAATACAGGGACATTCTTGAGCAAAACCATTTTCAGTCTGTCAGTGATTTGAGACAGGAACAGAGGTTCACCTTCCAGCAGGACAATGACCCTAAGCATGCCGCTAAAGCAACACTGAAGTGGTTTAAGGGGAAACATTTAAATGTGTTGGAATGGCCTAGTCAAAGCCCAGACCTTTATCCAATTGAGAATCTGTGGTCAGATTTGAAGATTGCTGTTCACCAGTGGAACCCATCCAGCTTAAAGGAGCTGGATCAGTTTTGTCTTGAAGAAAGGGCAAAAATCTGTGTTGCTAGATGTGGCAAGCTCATAGAGACTTCTCCAAAGTGATTTGCAGCTATAATTGCTGCAAAAGGTGGCTATACAAGGTCTTGACTTGAGGGGGCTGTGGATAGTTATGCACATTGAAGTTTTCCATCATTTTGTCCTATTTGTTGTTTGCTTCTCAATAAAAAAAAATCACATCTTCAAAGTTGTAGGCATGTTCTGTAAATGAAATGATGCAAACCCTCAAACAATCCATTTTAATTCCAGGTTGTGAGGCAACAAAACACGAAAAATGCCAAGGGGGAGTGAATACTTTTGCAAGGCACTGTAATACCAGTTTGAAAGTGGTAAGAAATACCAGTGCCATTTAGTTTAGATCTAAGAATATCCAGAAGGTCTAACCTCTTATTCTCTAATTTTGCTCTAGGAATGACGAGAATGCTCAGTTTTCTGTATTCTACATCCACTCTGTATTCTAAATCTACTGTATAAATGATTAGAAGCCCTGGGACTGAGCATCCACCATTACCTGATTGACAGAAGTGCGAATCTGAGCATTTAATGGACACAAGTTATATGACCAAATGTCCTGTCTCAAATGAGGCAGGTATGATTTACTTCTGGACACAGTAACTTCAGACAAGATGCTTCAACCTGGTGCTGAAGTCTAATTCTAAGAATAAGTTGATTGCTGTGTTTCCGTTAGCCTACCTCCCTTAATAATTGGTTGATCCAATCTCCTTAAGTCTGGATCCATGAATGAGTCATGGCTCAGTCTCTTATTGTCTAGGTCTAAAGCCTGAATTATTCTCCCAAACAGATGCATACATGGACAGCTGCAGATACCATGTATGCATAGCAGTTCTGATGATAGAGTCCCCTTGGAGGACGCATTCCTCACATGCGCAGTAGACTGGTGTAGTGGCCAAGTGGACAATTCTCCATGGACGCAACAAATTAGGGGTTAATTAATGTTTACTTTAGTGTATTATAGAAGGATGGCTCGATATTTAGACCATCTCACCATATAGCTGGCTGGCTTTTGACTAATACCACAATACCACAGGGCTATCAGCCCTGTCCCAGCTTCCCCTTGCTAGTTACCAGTTACTTTTAGAATTGATTTTAAGACTTTACTGGTGACTATTAAAACACTTCATTTTGTTGCTTTCTTGCCACCCCCCAAGGCTGAGACCCTCAGGCTCAGACCCTCAGGCAGGGCTCTGCTGTTCCTGAGTCCAAGCTCAAAATTAAAGGTGATCTGGCTATCGCAGTCAAAGCTCCTCAGTTATGAAATTCCCTGCCTGAGAATCTGAGGCTGCTGAATCAGTAACTTCTTTTAAGTCACTTCTCAAAACGTATCTTTTTTCAAAAAGCTCTTTCTTACAGTAGCACAGCATTTTTATTGCCAACATATTTGTTTATTGTTTGTTTTATTATTACTATCTGTCTCTTTTATTCTGATTTTATTCCATTTTTGTTTGCCTGATTTTATTTGTTCTACTATGGAAAGTTTTTTAATCGTGGGTCTACCATGTGAAACACCTTGTAACATTGCTTTGAAAAGTGCTGTATAAATAAACCTTATAATTAGGAAAGGTCCTATCTTCTTCAGTCTAAACCAGTGTTTCCCAAACTTTTTTTCCTGGGGGCCCAGTTTCTAAAAATGACAAACCATTGCAACCCAAATCACAATAAACCTGAATAATTTTTTGCTGCCATTTCTGCATCACCTTATATTATCTTGAAAAAAAAAAAAAAGACACATTTTAAATGCTTTCTAAAAGGTGTGGTGCAGATATAAATCTTAAATTTGCAGACTTTCTTCCATAATCTTTTATTTATTTGGGGAGCCAAATAAAATCTCCTGTGACCCACCTGTGGGTCCAGACCCAGTCTTTGGGAGTGACTGCTATAGACCCACTATAGAACACCCAGAACCTATTAGTCGAGCACTGATAATGACCGGAGTGCTTGATCTCCTTTGGTCCACATCCAAGAACGACTACAAGGCCCACAATTCTTTAGTCTATGTCTACATAAAAATGACCATGAGTTTGTTCTACTAAGTTTTGCTCAAACAAAGATCAGAAGCCCAGTTTTCTTTTGCCAAGATCGAAGGATTACATGAAGGCCAAGTCTGCTTTAGTTCTAAAACTAACAGCAAAATAATGCCAGAGTTTCTTGTCCGCCCTGTCTTCCACCGCCTACTGACGGATCGGTCACTGATATAATTAATAACTCTACACTCAAATGTGTCTTCTTTGAAAGAAGTCCAACCGTTACATCCATTACACCATTGATTCATCAGCAGTTACTGCTGCCAAAGGCGATGGGAGGAGAGGAGTCCCTGTAAGACACAGAAGGAGGTGAAGGAAGTCAAGAGAAAGAGGATACCTAGTGAGGGATGTTGGAAGGATGACAGTGGGAGGGACGCGGGATGAGAGAGAAAGAAAAGTGGTGGAGGAGAGAAATATGAGGACATGTCACATTGTACCACAGTTTCTTTTTTTCCTGATTTGTCACTGCAGTGGCCTGTCCCTGGAGAGAAAGAGGGAGATGGAGCTGTAGGGAGGAATGAAGTGAAAGAGCGAGAGACGCAGGATTTGAAGAGGGAGAAAGGGGGAGATAGAGAGAGTAGGACATTGTGATGTGAGGCCCGGTGGCTGAGGATCTCGGGGGACGAGCCTGTGGGCTTTCAGAGACAAACATTAATAATGAAACGCTAATTCCCTCTGTCCTCATTTCTTTCTCTCGTCCTCACTGTCTCTCTGTCTGTCATTTTCTCTCTCTGTCTCCCTGGCCGCCTGTATTTCTCTTAATCTCCTTTCCTTCACACACACTCTTTTTCTCACCCACTTTCTGCCTTGCCTCATGCTGAAAACAAGCTCTTTATTGCAGTTCCAGTTATGATCTACTTCGGCTATTTGAAATGATTACACAATGTGAGTGCGTGTTTTTGGGTGGGGGTAAGTGTGGGTAAGTGTGTCTTACATTGCCACAATTAAACTTTTTCCTCTTCCCTTAAGTTACTTTCTTGTTCAGGGCTTTTTCTTTCTTCATCATTTGTACAAAAAACATTGTGTTGTCCATAAGGAGTCTCTGGAGAGACTTCTTTTATAATGGAACATTTACCTGGCCTTGCACTCCTCATATGTCATTCAGTTTTTAACTGTGCATAAAAGTGAATTCTGGGGGCTGAAGGCAAAGATGTAATGGTATGTGCAGTATATTGACGTTAAAGGTGACACTGTGGCCTTGAGAAGTAACTGCACTTTGTGTATAAAGGACTACAGTGAAGTCTGGATCATTTTTTGATGTGGGTGTTTAACCAGCCTGTATTTTAAGTGCTTTCTGCAAGAGTATTAAAAGGATCCAAAATAACATCAATTCAAAAGTAAGATAAAATAACATTACTAGTGCAAGATGAAACCATATAATCTTAGGTAAAAACTATGTACACACACAAACCAGTATTTACAGCTAAATTATTTAATATTTTTCTATCATTCTATTATTCTTTCTCTCTCTGTCCTATGTTGCATTTCAGTAGGTCTGTATACAGTGACCCTCTGCTCAATTTACATAAAAACATGAAGTCTTAAGGAGACAGTGACAGTGATGTCAGTGAGCCCCACAACAACTGATAGGAGTCTGGGTCAGTAGTTTTCTGCTGTTGATACACAGGAACAAATTCTACAACTGCCAGATTTTAAATGTACAGAATATATTGGCTGTGTGACTAAACTGCCTAACCCAGGGGTCTGCAACCTTTATAATCAGAAGAGCCATTTTTGGCCAGAAAAGTGGAGAAAAAAACTGTCTGGAGCCGCAGCTATTAAATGCTGCCTTTTCCCTGAAGACTTTTTTGGCAGCTATAGCTTATGGAGACTCAAGGGGATGAGCCACCATCACAATTTAGAGGACAAGACACCGAGCCATAGACACAGTCTTGATATTTTAGTTGATGAAATATTAACACTTTTTTGAAATTTGGTGTACAACATACTGCAATAGATTTTTAAGTTTTGTGCCCAACTCAAACTTTTACAAACATTCTGCTATCATTTCAGTAAACTCTCCAAGGCCAGCTATGACATGCAGTCACTTTATCTTTGGCGGGAGCAGAACTAGCACTAGTTATGCAAAGCTTCTCCACTGGATAGGATTACTGATTGTCTAATGTTACAATAATTAAGGTGACTGAAAAGTAGCTTACAGATGCCGTTTTTTTGTTTTCCCTCACACGCTGTTGAGAGCATCCCGCATCAATTCCTTTGACCAGGGGTTAACAACATTAGGTGACAAATCTACCAGCTATGATGACTGAATTTGCATATTGTAGACAGATTTAAGATGATGAGACCCCTTGTGAGCACCAAGCGTTAATGCAAACACCTGCGATCGTATTATATTGAAGGTGAAGCTTTAGTGATAGTATACATTCAAGTGTATACAGCACCGTTTCATGCTGTGGTGATCTGCCATAACTATTGTTTGTTATTCTCTTCCCTTAATACATTCAATTCACACCCCAGTCACACCTCCTCTCTTCACCAATGAGATTCTGGCAACCAGTCCCAGGCGGCTGCCACACCCAGTCTGACACTTTCACAGCAACCGCCCCCCTCCCCCCAGCCTAGCATCAACAAAGCCTCCTCCAGCTTTCTGTTGGCGATGTAAGGGCTCCCACCCACCTTAATCGTGTCCCCATTATAAAGGTACAAATTCCAAATCTGTTCAACACCATCAGCAACAGCATCAGCCACCCTCAGGTTCCTCTATGTGAAACGATCCTATAGTGCATTTTATGTCACACATACAGCCAACAGCTTTCTCTTTCTCACCTGCCAGGCCTCAACCACATCAACTGTTTGTGACTCTGACCAGTGGTCTGGAGTGAGGGACAGGCAGGGTCAAGACAGGTTCATCAAACAACTTCTGAATGAAGAGTTGCTGTCGAGAAGGAAGATGCAGATACAGGAGGAAGATGGTCTTTGGAATGGCAGGAGATGGCACTAACTAACTAACTAACTAACAGGGCTACACATGCATCATACCTGTAGTGTAATTATTCAGTCTGGATTTCATGTGTGTCACAGACGTGCAGATGGATGTTGGAAATAACCAGCATTTTATAATGTCAACGTCAGTTTTATAATGTCAAATATTGTTTAGAGAAGGAAACAGACAATTTGGGTAACTGGGGATGGAAGAGACTTTGCTTCTTTTCTGCCATCGACCCCAGAAGATTGGTCAAGTCTACCCAGGCCAGCATGGAGGCAGAGTTCTTGCATAAAGCAATTGATGGAGCCCAGTGCAGTTTAAACTGTCAGCTTGTCAACTTGTTCTGAAACTCACCCATTTTGTATTCAGAGCCACCATGGAGGTATAAAGAGGGATAGAAGCCTGCTCTGCAAGGTGATGGCCCAAGTCATGACCACCATGATAACATCACTTTTGACAAATGCTGCTTTTTGCTGGTGCAGACGCATCAGTTGGTAAACTTGAAGGGCATTCGGAGAGCACAGACCTCTGCCAAGACCAACAGACCTATCTCACAGTGTTGACAGAAGTGACAAATAATATGTGGATCAAACAATATTTTATACCTCCACACACAAAGAAAAACTACCAACCAAAGACACAGCTAACATGTTCAACAACAGCCAGAACCGGGAAAAAAGAACAGGCAAGCCCCCACTCTATGTTACGCCCTGGTCTAGGGGTGTTAGGACGAGGCAGAGAGAGGAGGGATGAAAGCAAAAGCGAGCAATTTATTGCTACACACAAAAATATTTACATTGTTTAATGGTGGTTAGTATTTACACAAATGAAGCAAAAGACTCCAAAAATAACAAACAAAACACCCTGCTCATCCTTTTAAACTGCAACTAAATCCTCACCAAACAAAAGAACAAACAAAAGACATGTGCTGAACCTGACTCCCTAAACTGAACAAAAAACAGGGAAACATTTGATAAATACTGATATATAGAGTGGTTGTGACTATCCACAAGGCTTACATAATAGCAGATTAACACAAGCAACATCTGTCTAACCAGCAGGAACAGGGTAGTGTTCAGCAGCAAGGCCGAAGCTAATAAACTAGCACAAGAAGGATGGAATAATGTTAACAAGAGACCTATATCTAACAGTTAGATGCAAGCAACAGTTGTCTAGGCTAACACACAAAGATACTCGAAGATGGGGGGACAAGCAGGACTGCAGCACTGCTGTCAACCTGCAACCCTCAGTGCTGTAAACCCAGAAGCTAAATAAGGGCTGACCGCAGGAATCAGCCAGTCTGCAGCAGTACCATCACTGGAGGTCAGTCAGTCCGCGCTGACGATCTTTGTCATTTAACAGTCCCTGTTCTCCTAAGAGAAAGAGAGCTCTCACTCTCCATCAAAAATATTTGATGCAAAAACACAGAAATGTGCAATACTAACGTATTACACCGGAACAAGCCCTGTGATTCAGTCCACTCCGATATTTGATGGGTCCTTCCTTTAACCACGCCACACTCTTCCACCAAGGTTCATGAATATTAGACCAGTAGTTTTTCCGTAATCCTGTTGACAGACAGACAGAGAGACAAAAAACAGCATTGAAAACATAACCTGGATGGAACAAGGTAAAAAATGTGGTGTAGTAGCGAACAGTGTGTGGAAACAACTTTTTTGTAGTTTTGTTTGCAGGAAAATGCAGCTGGGAAGATAGTGGAACTAGCTGTACCTTTAAACTCAGCTACAACACTGATGGTGGTGCAGGTCTCACAACCTTCACCCTAGAGGAGACTGACGTCCTCATGCGAGAGCTGCAGAGTCACCATGAGTGAAAACGCACGTCTAAAAGCCACCATAGAGAGATTGTATTAAAGCTGCTCTGAAGGAGATAATACGTTTGGTTACATTTGGTTAACATGTGTTGCTTTTGTCCAAGAAGAACCGTTGTGGTGCAGTTCTCCTGGGCAAACAGCCAAACAGCAGTTGGTCAAGAGCAGCAGGGACAGTTTGGATTTGGGAGAGAGCCCCCTATTTATCTAGCAGCCAGTCCCTGACACCTGTAGAGGATGCAGCTGCCTCCATAATCAGCTTTTCATGCATCATGTCACTCGTGTGTGTGTCGCATGATCATTCAACGAGGCCATGTGAGTCAATACAATGAAAAATATATTTGTTTTTCACACCAATTAAGGGAATTCAACATATCATCCACAGAAATGCCTTGCACTGGAACAGGATTTGTTAATGTGCTTCATGAATGTGCAGAGACTGAACAGACTGTGTTTTGTTCTATGTGCTTTTGCTGTGGTCCAAGCAGGCAGGCAGTGTAAGCACAAATCCCAGTAATCCTTCACACCAAACTTGACAATTAAATCCATCTAGCCAACAAGTGTGTGTTTCAAAATCCAACTGGACACCATTTGCGTTTGTGTGTGTGTGTTTGTTAAACCCCTGAGGTCAACAAGTGTGTGTTGCCAGATCCAGGAGAGAAGAGGTTGTGAAGAGTGTAGGGAATGGAGGGAGCAGTCTTGGCAGTCTCTTAGCTGTTCAGGCAACATGTTGGATATGGATGCTGGAAATGGCTTTGTGGTAGTTTGCATTAGTTTGGACTATACACAACGAAGCTGTTTCTCACTGTCTAATACAACAACACACTACAGTACATGTGAAAGACTAAATACTCTGGAGGCATTCTTACCTCTTAGAAATGATGCAATTTGATAAATACTTACATATTTATCATTTGAAGTCGCTATAATAATGTTTTGTTATGACAAGGATGAGGATTATTACGGCTTATGTATGCTTAATGTTAGATATGCATGCCTTCTGTCCATGAGATACGACACCTATTACAACCTCACAGCTTCTTCTTCTTAGAGGAAACTTTTGACTCTGTGGAAGTACTGATTGACACCCATGCCATCGTAAAGGATCCATTCACCATATTCATAGTGTGGCCATTTTCCTCTGACATCACACTGAGGGTGGGAAGCTCAAATGTTGTACTGCTCTGCTCCAGGTTACAAGTTGTATTTAAACATAGAGAATCTGGAAGTGAAAAGACAATGGATAGATTAAATCTGGAGGGACATCACAGCATATTTCACACTACGATAAGATATTTGAAAACCCATTAACTACCAGATGATGACCTGATGTTAACATTCAACCACCTCCTAGCTAACATTACTGTTTAATAGTTTTGCATGATACAGTGTGAAA
This sequence comes from Lutjanus erythropterus, assembly GCF_056507025.1. NCBI lineage: Eukaryota > Metazoa > Chordata > Actinopteri > Lutjaniformes > Lutjanidae > Lutjanus > Lutjanus erythropterus. Next base: position 2,491,617 of record NC_139318.1, read on the forward strand.
GGTGTGTGAAATATGAATGCAAATCTTAAACACATTTCTTTAAGCAGCCTGGAATTCAAACACAGTGGATGTAATCAAGCTTGCAGTGTAGGCTAACGTTCATTTTCTTGCCGTCTGTTGACCCTACCTCAGAAATGTTCTCGTTCAGTCAGAAACGTTAGGCAACATTTTGTTCACTGGAACACATATTTATGTGTAATATTCATACAGGTTACATCCAACACAAAGTGTGTTCCAAGCAGTTTAGCAGTAAGTGTTAGTAAGGAGGTGGTTTGATGCTGTTGTATAATGGTATCTAATGGCTCAACAAATGTTATTTTAGCTTGAAATATGGCCCAATGTCCCTCCAGATTTTCACTATCCATTGTCTTTTCAGTTGCTGATCAATCAAGAAGTGATGAAATGATAATGATTTGTCAGATTCTCTATGTTTATATGACTTGCAAACAGGAACACAGTAACGACATTTGAGCTTCACACCCTCAGAGGAAAATGGTTGCTATGGTGAATGCAACATGTGGGCAGGGATGCTTACATTGTTTGAAACAGACGTATCTATTTTCATATGTAAAGTAGAGTTGGGCGATATGTTAAAATTTTCCAAACGTCTGTCGTCAAGCCATCAATCAGCAATTGACAATATCTTCATCCCTCTTCCCATCCTCTTGGGTCTCAGCCAGGAGATGTGCCCAAGTTGTGAATTCACTATGTTATGCATGCTGTGTATATTCACTGTCCAATAAACAAAATTAACTTACAAAGGGTCAAGAAATTAAATATTCTCACACAGATACAACTGTACACTTTCTAAATTCAAGTTTCTGTCTTACTGTACAAAGATGAGCTTAATTGTGAAATCCTCAGAAAATTCAGGTCATTCAAACTGGACAGAAAAACATGTAAAACTCACCAAAGCCATCTTTGTTAGTCTGTCCTCCTTTCCAACAACCACCAGCTCTGGTTTGGTTGAATTAAATCCTTAATTCGCTGCATGAATAGAGTGAAAAGAGTGTAATACTTCAGGCCGTTTCCCTCTCACTCCTCATCCAGCTCACCACAAGTGGGTGTGGTGTGGTCCTGGTTGAGAGTGTGGCGTGGAGCAGTAGCTGTCTCTCTGTAGACTTTTGCATTAGCAAAATAAACTGACAAAAATCGGCCCTAAAAAACAACCGGCTATGGACTATGGATAAACAATGTATTCATCGAATCACCCAATCCTAATGTAAAGGGAGCATAAATGATCCTTTCACAATAATTGTTGTTGTAACTGCATATAGCTACTACCAGTGATTGTTTGTAGCCATGGTGGAAGCAACTAGAACTTTAATCGGGCCTGAAAAGTTGAGCCTGAAAAGGCCTGAGCCCAACGAAATTCTGCCCCAAACCCGTCCCTCACTAACATATTTTAGCCCAAACTCGTTTAAGCCCATGACATATGTGAGAAATACAACCTGACCCGACCCAAACCTGTCAGGCCCTGTCAGGTTCTGGCACAGATCTCAAGCTCTAGGAGCAACACTGTAGTTGCAATTTTAGCATGTATAGGTATATGTATAACAAATAAATGTATGATAGAAGTAGTAGTGGCTGTTAGCAGTAGTTATTGCAGTTGCACGGTGATAGTATTAGCTGTAGCTAGTGGTAACTGTTCCGGGGAAATTTATCCCAGAGGAGATCATATGTACTTCACATAAAACATATATACACAAACTGTATACACATGAAAAACATACACATTTATAAACAAGTAACTAGAATAATCTGATGCAATTTGAATATATTAAGGGAAAATTACTCAAATGCACAGGAGAATGTGAAAGTTTTGTATCAGAGCACATCTAATACAATCTGGTAAGGTATTCCAGCAGCTGGGACAAAAAGCAAAAGCTGCTCCACCAATTTGATTTGATCCCTGGAACAACAAGCAGGCCTGCGCCAGTGGACGTGATAGGTTCACAATGAATAAGGTCAGAGAGGTCTTGTAGAGTGAGGCAGCTTAGGGCTTTATTGAGAGGGAGTTAAATCTTGAACCCAATTCTGAAACTAACCAGGAGCCAGGAGTGTGATCAAATTGTTTGCTTCTTGTTAGGATTCTGGAGGCGGCATTTTGGATCAGCTCTAGTCTGCCCACACCCTTTGTAGGTAAACCAGTCAGGAGGGCATTACATTAGTTCAAACAACAAGAAATAAATGCAGGGTTCTCTGCACCTGCTGGAAACAAGAAGGCTCTTACTTTTTTAAATGAGAAAAGGCAGTTTTTATGTTGTTGGGGAGATGGTTCTGGAATGCTAGATCCAAATCAGTGATGGCACCCAGATTTCTGACCTGTGTAGTACTTTTCACTGAGAATTAAGCTAAATGGGAGCATAATTCCTCATCATTGACAGTGATTTCTGTCTTCTCCGTGTTAAGCTACATTTTGAGTACTGTACTACATTTTACCAGTACTTTGACAGTATTGGAGTCTGCAGACAACAGGGACAGGTTTGTAATATGTAATATGTTATAACTGTGTGTCATCAGCATAATGATGGTAACACAACACCTTGTGTTGCCAGATTATGTGGCAAAGAAGTGGCATGTACGGACTGAAGAGCAGTGGCCCAAGTACTGATCCCTGAGGGACTCCACATACAATGACGACAAGGTCTTAAGATAGACAGAAAAATACATTGTCCAGTTACCCCTGTTCGATTCCCAGCCATATAGATGAATCCAGCAACCACTTTGTGTGTTCCACCATTTAGCGGCACTGCCATTTCCATGGTAGCAGGTTGTGTCCATCACTCTCGGTGTCTGCTGGTTGTGTCTAGGAAGGAAAGCAAAATTTGAGAGACTCACGCAAGATTTTTCATGGATTCTGTTAAAATGTTCACTCTCACAAGATCTCACAGGTCTGGGGTTACCTTATAGTTACTGTGTCACTACTAAGCACTACTGTTGCTTGCTGACAGTGACAACATGGATAATGGGATTGACGACGAGATATTAACATTGTTCAAATTTTACAAAATAGTTAGCCAGAAATGGATAATGGAGAAAAACGGACCACCAAGTACTGCATTCTGTTTTTTTTTTTTTTTTTTTTTTTTTTTTTTTTTTTTTTTTTTGGAACAGCCAAACTGCACTTTTTTTTCTTTACAGCTTCCTAGACATCTAAAATACATAAAAAATAAAGGTAAATGTAGAAAATTGTAAAAGTTTTATGACAGCTTGCAACCATTCATGTTCATACTGAAGGGAGACGCCACCACAGCAGTGGCAACTTCATTCTGGTTCCAGTTCTTCACCAGATTCGTCTATAGACAGCTTCAACTGATGGTTTGATTTGACCAGGTTTCAAGATATCTATTGCTGAGACTTCTGCTGCCACCCCAATATAATTTGTTTGTTTGTTTCAAAGCTAAAAGCAATAAAATCATTTTTTTAAGTAGTTCTCAATAAAAACCTGATGACAGTGAACAGTGACAGCTAATTACAAACTGCTGCACCTGTAGATACAGAATCATCTTCTAGGAAGCAGTGACATGGACTTTTCTGGGCTTGTCTTTTAACATGTAAAAAACAGGCTGACTACAATGCTGTGTCCCTCTGTCTCTGCTAACTGTCCATCATACTTGTCATCCTACAATGTGTTTAATGACAGTGATTTTCTGCCATTTTAGCAGGCTGTCATTCAAACATTTCCTGTCAAGCTGTCTTTCCAAAGGCTCTTCCAAGGAGATTTTTCTTACTTTCACTTGAATATAAAACAATTCTAATATAAAAATAGGCACATGTCCACCTTTTTGCAGCCTGACAGATTTCTTTCCACAGAACAAACACTGTCCTCATGCCTACGCAACAAAAATGGTAATTTTCCTGTGCATTTTAACAAACACAGAGGTGGCAGATCAGAACACACTCACATGAAACATTTTTTGAGTGTTGATGTGGTATTTTGGAAGGCACTCGTGCATTTTGCCATTTATGCTTTGCTTTTATTGATTTCCAGCCTCCATGACAACTAATTGAGGACAATGAAAACGCATGTGTTACAATGACGTCACGCGCTCTTTGAGTTCAGATGGAGAGGGCCTTTGAGAGCTTGTTGATTGCCGCTGTTTGTTCCTCCTAATTACACTGCACTTGTTTTCTCAGCATCTCGTCTGTGCTTTTCCCCTCCACCTCTGTCACTTTTCACTTTCGCCTTTTTTCTTTCTCCTGATTTAGCACTAATCTGTTTTTTGTTTTTTTTTTGGTTCTTTTTTTTAAATCTTAGATAGATTAAACACATTCTAGGATATCGGACTATTGTTACAGCCAAGCATAGGTTGGCAAACAAGCCTTTTTGACCACAAATTCTCATCATTATTCCAGTTAAACTGACACATTTGCAGACACTTGCACATAGATGTGTGCATTGCATAGACTTAAGATAAGTAGACACTTCACGCCTGCAGGGAATTGAGTCACTGCAGCAGCAGAGGATGCAATATGCAAAGAAACACAAAAATACTAAAATGAATAAATGTAAATTATATACTTTAGCATACCATGAATTTCTCCAATTGATATTTTGAGAGGAAAAGACACGATGTCAATATAATCTCCCAGCTGGGAGGACAGATAAGCAGTATTTGGGAACTGCTACTAGAAAACTACAATATAAAGGTGTCTATTTGATTACATGTTACAGCTCATATAAGCAGTGTGTGCACTTACACACACTAACACATTAGCATTAAATAAATACAAATGATTTTAATGATGTACCCCTAACATTTAAGATACATAGTGATGTTTTCTAGGGCTGCAACTGATGTTTATTTTCATGGTTGATTTGTCTGTTGATTATTTTCTTGATTAATTGATTAATATCTGTTTCATTTTAAATGTCAGAAAATGGGGAAAAATCTCAATCAGTGTTTTTCAAGGGTCTAAGATGGTGTCCTTAAATGTATTGTTTCCCTCACAACCCAAAGATAGTCAGATTGCTGTCATAGAGGAGTAAAAAAACAGAAAATGTCCACACTGGAGGAGCTGGAGTCAAAGAATTTAATCGCTTATCAAAATAAATGGCGATTAATTTAATAATAAATTAATCGTTGCAGTTCTAATCAGATGATCACTGTATCTTTTTGTCTTCCTTAGGTGGGAGGGAAGGACAATCCTGCTGTCGACCCCATAATCCATGGCCTGAAGGGTGTGGTCCATCATGGTGAGTGGCAGTCCCAGTGCCCAGTCTTATATGGAATGCAGGCTGTTCTCACTTCCAGTATGTCAAATAAAGCAGTTTGGTCAGTGCTACTGTGCTTCAGACTGTGATGCTGTAGTTTCTCCCTCTTTATATTTTATCACCTGACTTCCGCCCAACATCAAAACGTTGTGTTAGAGGGGTAAGTCTGGGTAAGGAGAAGGTGGTGTGGATAGAAGGGTCAAACAAACAGGACTTTAGGAGACTTGGGTTTGTGTTCCTCTGTGAAACTGTCAACACTGACTTCTTTATAACTTGCATAACACATATTAGTTACATTATGTAACCTATGTTCATTAACTTACAAAAGTTATGTTACTTATGTTAACTCACACATATAACATACTAATTTTCCTGAACCTAATTAAGTTAAGTTGGCATCACCAGACTAATTTGCATTCTCTCAGTTCATTTTCAAGGTGTTATCAAGAGGTACATGTTGCCAAAATGCCTCTGCGTGTTTGGTAGTTCTATTTCATTCTTCCTGGTCACCAGAGGCAGTGCTTGACAGTGACTGATCTCGTGCTCGTGCAGGTTGAGTATTTAATGTCAACAAAGTCTCATGTGACCTGGGCTTATGTAGCATATATAAGCCCACGTCATTGTGGAGAACATCCCTTTTATCTTCTCACAGGTGCTACACACATACAGGTTGGATGAAAGGAAAAGGTAGCCTGCTCACATTTTGCTTGGAGCTTTGCAACCAACAGGTTGGAGCCACGGTCCCATCCTCTAAGAGCTGGGAGTACTGGAGTATAGCTACTCTCTGGACTCTTACCTTGTCAAGTGTTTTCACTGTCCTGACTGACACAAGCAAGTCAGGTCAGTGCTTGGTCTGTTTTCAAGCAGGAAAAAATGGTGTCCTGATCACAAACTTTCGCGAATTAGAGCTAAACTGAGTGAACCAGTGTGTTTCTGAAAACATTTGAAGTGAGAAAGCAGCAAAGCAGTAACAGAATCTTCATTCATATTTGATCAGCACTGCCTAGTTTGACAGTTTGATCAGAGTTTTCTGAGGCTGGTGCCTTGGGCTTGAAACGTGTGCCTTTTCAAATCTGGACTGGTGAAACTTCTCTATCATCGTATCAAACCCATATTAACCCATATTAAATAAAAGGTTGTGACTGGCCTAACCAAGTACTTTTTTGCCTTTATTTGTACTAGTCAAACAGAACGTTGCATATTTATTATTGCCTGCTTGACTGTAGAGCTCTGCATGTGCAAAACTGACACCAGAGGGCCACCTACAATTTGAAGTGTCGACCTACTGAACAAGCTGCTGTATTTGATGAGTTACAAGTCAGAACATGTTGGGAAATGAAGGCTATTGACTCATAAGAGAGCAATTTGTCAAAACATATACAGGAAGTATGTGTTAGTAGCCATGCATTTAGCCTCTTTTAGCTACTTGCTTTGGTTTTCCAGCCCACACAGATACTGTATGACCCTTCCTGGTCCTTGGTCCCTGGTCCTGGTCCTACCATCATACTGGATTGGGATCTCCCTTCACTTTGACATTTAAGTAATAAAAAAGTTATTAAAAATTGTCACAGTAATAATACTGAAAATGCAAACTAATCGGATGGTAGGCAGCATTCTTGTCAATGTATAAGAATTGAAAACTGAACAGGTAGGTGTAAAGTAACAAAAGATGATGATATATCCACAGCATTAAAGGTACCTTCCATTAAAGGCAGTACCAGACCTGCCATTGTGTCCAGGAGATATATATACTGTGTTCAGTAATATTGCTGCACTACAGCTTCTGTCATCAGCATTTTGTGTTGAAATGTGGCCTCTTCATCAGTCCAAAATTCAATTGACTGTATTCTCCAGGACACACACAGTGATTTCGTCCAGTCAGGCCAGTTTGCAGCAGTTGAACTGGAAAGCCTCGACTCAGCAGGTTCACCTGCATCTGAGGAACTGCTGCTGTCGGCCAATCAGGTTGCAGTGCTGTGAGGGGCTTCAGCTTCATGCAGTTGAACTAATTCAGGTTAATTTACAGCCGTAAAATACTACAGCAGAACGATATTCCTGTTGTGAGCCGTGATATATGTGAAAACTGGACCAGATCAGCATTACACACTGATGGGCCACAGCATTTGAACTATAACTTTTCTCTGCTAATTTCCTCATTGTACGCAGAGGTCTGTGGAATTAGAGTGTTGAATTTGCACTACTAACTGAGGCCTTATTGCTCTGAGCTATGGAGGCATACAGTATATAGGGACCATGTTTGTGTTATTTTGCCACCTTAGTTACAATAAGTGTGGTATTTATTCAATTAAAAAAATCCCCTAATCTCTGGAAAGCATTACCGTTAGCTCAGGTTGGCTGTTGACTCAAAAGGGATTAGAAATCATCTTGGTCACTGGTCATTAGGGTCAGAGTACTTACTGGAGTAGTAAACTAGATTTCATTACATAGGAGTTCGACCAACGTGACTGATTGTTCTCCAGGTATTAATCCAGTGTTTTGGGAAACAGAGATAACACTGGCAAAGAGCTTTATTTTTATTGTCAAAGTGAATTTCCCCACAGTATGAAGACAGTTTTATTATGGCTTTATTATGCCTTTAATTATGTTGGGAACAAGGCACTTATCTAGCTTTTTAACAACTTTTTTTTTTATTGACCTGCATTCAGATATCTGTTTTTGAGATTATTCAGAATGATGTCTGTCAGAATTCTTGCATCTTAAATTGATAATCAGACTGTAGACAATGACTGGGAGGATGTCTTGGCCTGGATATGTATTATCAGGATATATACTGGAAGCCTTGAAACCCTCAGAGGCTGAATCATTATCAAATGATAGCCATACAGTTCTGAAATTGGCTGTTCAAAAAAAAAAAGAGAGAATAAATATGAGTGCCAACAGTGTGCAGGAAGTAATATTTATCAGTACAGTGTTATCTTAACTCTTAAAAATTATTGGAAATGACAAAAATTAGACCAAAGTTGTAAAATAAATGTGATGAACCTTTAAGGTAACTCTGTTCCAGTAACAGTGGAACTTTTAATGAGTTCCTCTGTTTTACAAAACTTTCTGCTTATCAGAAGCAACAAGAGACACAGATGTTATAACTTCTCGCTTCAAATCCAGCAAAACATGTAACAGACTCAACAGTCTTATGACAGTGTTGTTTTTTGCATGAAAATTCTCATTCTGTGGTCAAATTAGCAATAATACAGATGCAATGTGTTGTTAGCCTTTCAATTCATCCATCCATCCATCCATCCATCCATCCATCCATCCATCCATCCATCCATCCATCCATCCACCCCAGCCTCCTCCATACATGGACTTTGTCATTCTTTACACTACATTTTTTTCTCTCGTCTTTATTTCCCCTCATTGGTGCTAGACCTTCAAACACACATGTACTTTTCACACCTTAAGCCAAAACATGACACTGACACAGTATCCTTCAGTGGCACAGCGGGTCTATCACACGCTTTGGCATGAGACAAATCACAGCTGCCACGAATAATAGTTGATTCTTGAATTGATTTTCTATAAGTAGCACTTAATCTGTTGGCTCATTTCTAATTCCCACTGACACTACAATGGAAATTAGTATCACAGTTGTGTAATATTATCTTAACAAATGTGTAATGTAACGTAAAATTATGTGTGCTCAGACTCCGAGGCTTCAACACTGCACACTGACCAGCTACAGCAGCCTCAAAGGGTCAAAACTCAAATGTCACAGTTTCAAAAGTCAATTATATATATGAAAGATGTTAATTCAAACGGTTTTTGTGCTCTATTAATTGTCTGATTTCTTGTGGTACTGGCCTGTTGAGCAGGAACAGCTTAAGTTTCTTTCAAAAACTATTTAATTTAATACTTTTAAGGCAGAATCGCAATGATGCTACTGAAATCAAAAGGACTGACAGACATAATGTTCATTGTTTTTGGAAATATCAGTGATGATACAGTCTCTACCAGTGTATGATTAAACTTTTTCCCATGGTCTAGTGTTACAAAAGCAATTACAAATTGCAATAAATCTTAATTTGAATAGGAATGTTTAAGAAATGCAATACATATTGAGTCAGCACCCAAGTATCATTGTAGTATTAAATTAGGAGATAAGTGTATCGTCCCAGCTCCACTTTATTTATGAAATCAAGTCCCTCATCTGGACCATAGCTGCAGGAGGCTCAGTGAGGGTCCACATGCGTGTGCGTGAATGTGCACAGTATAGGATGTGCATGGAGATCAAAGTGACAGGTGTTATTTTTACTAGCTGGGACCATAACATGGATGTGACACTATACTCTGAATCATAGAGAGAAGATGCATCTGCATTATAGAGAGAAGATTCAAAGAAAACTGGAGTGCGAGTGGGATAAACATCTGACGTATAATATTGTATCAAGCTTTAACTGCAGGCTACTCTGGCTTTGATTGTACTCCTCATCAAAAAGTCTTAGCCTTTTGCATCATTTAGTGTCTCTCATACACTTTATTCACACAATAAATTAGGACTTGTGGGATTTTTTTCCTCACACAACAAATTAGAGGGTTTTACATTGTTTTGTGTTAGCACTGTATGCCCTCAGTCAGAAACAGTTGTCTCCTGCACACAGCCCCGAAGTGCATCCCTGTCATGATCAAAACATTTATCCTAAAGCAATGTTCTGTCTTGTCCCCCCCAAAGGGCTCCGCTCGCCTTGCAACAGCAGAACGGCTTCAGAGTGAATTCTGAGAGCTTCGCTGTACACAAATAAAACTTTGATAAAACCCCACCACATGATACTTGCACTTTATCTCCCGCTCAGCTGTCTTGGAAAAACTACTCTGCCTCCATAATTCATCTCACACAAAGACCACTCAAGTTCAATCAAGGCCATGCTCCCATCTTTCCCACTGGGAAGGTGGTTGGCTAATTTGCTCTGTCTCCACCAGTGCTCCTCTATGGAGCAGCGGGTGGTTAAATTTTTCACAGCACTCTCCTCTCTTGTTGCCGGGCTTGTCTGGCGGACACGCACCGCAGGTCTGACTCCTCTGCCTTTGTACCTCATGCCTTGTTGCATTTTACATGAAACCTCGCTGGAACAAATGCCCTCTGACTAGCTAGCCAGCGAGCGGCTCTGCGCCATCCCTGTGAAATCAGCCCGGTAAAAAGGCTGAGTCTGATTTACATAGCAGACTCATGAAAGGCTTCGGCGGCGAAGAGAGGAGCCCATTGTCTACACAGGGTTTGCAGGGGCTTTGGAGGCAGATGCAAAGACTGATAATGATGTGGTGGGATGGGAAAGATGAGAGGCGGTGGTGAGGAAGAGGAGGAGGAGCACGATGATGGTTCTCTCATGCTTACATGCTTTTCATTTTAATGTTGATTGTAGTGAATTCTCAATATTATCTGGAGACATCGTCATCACTATTGCATAGATTGTCATTACAGTGAAAAGTTCAGACACACACATCTGGAATCCTCACAGATGAAGAGCACATAAAAATCCACACATAGTGCAGTCAAGGTGTATTGATATTGAGGATATATTATATAGATGATATATTCTGTCAGTGTTATTGACCAGGAATTGCCTAAAGGCATAATGTCCCATGTTCTAGTGTCTCCAGACATGTTACTGATGAGTAATGCATCATAAATCCCAATTAAGCAGGCAGCTTTAGTGGTTTCATGGGATAAATTATGCATTGTAATGTGCACAAAAAACAATAACTTCCATAATGTATTAATCAATGTCAAATTTAAAGTCCGCCACCAGTCATCTTTTAAACGATAAAAAATGCTCTGCTGAAAATAGAAACAAAACCATCATGTACTAATCTACAAATTCATATAAAATAAATGATAGCCTCTCACAGAAAATGGCAGATACTGAAATAGTAGAGTGCAAAACATTACAATAAAGTAATTTAACATAACTTAGACACTTCTGCAGTCTGGAAAAGGCGTAGGCTGAAGCTACAGCTTATAACACCCACCCTTTTAACAGCACATCATATTTAGCAGTCAACAACAAAACAAACCAAAACAGTCAAACAAGGCAAAGACAAAATACAACACAAAAAAACAACTTACAAAAGGTAGCTTACAAACTTTAAGTTCCTATACCCTGTCCATCTGTCAGTATTACAATCTGACCATCCATTGTCATATTTGATCAGCACATTATTTTTTAAACTTTTCTTTAAACCTACTTAATGTTCTACATCTTTTCAGTTCATTACTACAACTGCTCCATAAACTCACTCCTTTAACTGACATATAATGTAGATTGGCACTGGTCCACAACAATGTTTTTTTTTAACATAAAAACACCCTTCAGAGCATGTTGACTTTAATTTGAGCTTTTTTAAAGTTGGTCTTCAAGTGATAAATTGTGTCAGTTGTAACTCACAGGGCCCTATCTTACTCTGAACTAAAGTACAAGTGGAGATCGCAGGGCGTAATGGATTTAATACATTCAAGAGGTACATTAAAAGCCACACAGATATGTAACTGGTCATGTCTGGTTATACTGAAACACCCTGAAAGTTTGTTTATAATTCAGTATTATCATCAACATTATTACACAGCTCTGCTAGTTGAAGCTCCTGAAGAAGGAGCCAGCGGGCAGGAGCAGAGGAGATGAGTGAGGAGCTGGAGAGAGGAGAGACTGACCACGAAGCTACACCTCAACCAGGGTGAACACCCACCTGAGCTGGATTGAGGTGCAGCTTCAACTTGTATGCAAAGTTACGCAAAAGTTATTCACTCAGCGTCAGGCTCTGACAAAGGTACACATACTGTTTTCTCCCTGGGTCAGACTGGTCTCGTGGTCAGATAGAACACAAACACTCCAGCTGCTCCAGATGTGACGCTGACTGACCTGTCAAAGACGATCTGACAGCTGTGATCCCGTCCTGTGCACATTTTGCAGGTCTGTTGAGATTTATTAGTTTTATAATTCTAATAAGAATTCCCGATTCCCTATTAGTGAGAATAATTTTACAAACACACACACACACACAGGATGTTTAACATAAACGAAAGGTGTTTTTTGATTGTGTAGATGTGTGTGTACGCCTCAGTCAAGTAAGATACACACACACCAGCACACTTTTAACTCAAATATTTACAATCTATGGCTGATAGAAAATATGTTCAAAAGGACACTTTACTAATCCACCCTCCTGTGTGGGGGAAAGGCTGAACATAAATGAAGGTGTTTTGTGATTGTAAAGGTGTGTGTGTGCTCTGGCCAAACGTGCCTAGTGCTATCTTGCACATTCAGAATTACTGCATCACAGACTTTGCGTATCGACCAGGCTTTAGCCGGTCTAAAACACAAGTGGATTTTACTCCAATGTGCCAAGTATAAGATAGCAAATGCGCCGGGCCACACCTTTGTTTTGCCTTTCTTTTTAGACCTCCCGCCCACTGCTGCACAGACCAGGCACAAGTGCATTTGCTATCTTGTAGACATGGCAAAAATGGCAACTGTGTTGGTGTAAGATATCAAATCCACCTGCGCCAGCACAGCAGCTTTGGGGCCACCAGACTACTTGCAATAAACGAGTCATCTTTTGATGTGAAAAACATGTATATGTGCACTAATTAATAAAACAATTTATGTTTTTCACCTGTAAGGACAAAAGTCATATTAAGACACTATGTCAAATAAAAGCACATCTCAAAGTAATCACATTTCTGTTGCTGTTTTTTTGTTTTGTTTAGTTGTATGTGGTTCAAATTCTTTTAGATGTCGGGCATCGTCTGCATCCAAAGCACAAGTCTGTCTCTATTTTTACAGAAGACCAAGCTACCATTCTAAAATTTTAATGATTTGAACTGAGTTAAGAGTAATTCTAGAACAAATATCACACACCATTTAAATTTCCAAAATGCAGAGGGCTCATCCTCTGATTAACATTAATGTCAGCAATAGTAGTAGTAGATATGGATAGAAAAATACACAGGGAAGATAAAGTTAATTTATCTAGTTTTTGAAGAAGAGAATGAGTGTGTTCTGAGTGAGGGCACATGAGATTCAGGAACACGGAGAGTTTTATCATCTCATCCAAAACACCAGGCCTCTCCTCACATTGCTGTAATGCACAGCACAGCTGGAGATGAGGCGTCTTTAAGATGCAGCGAAGTTCAGCAGAGAGCCTGAAGGAAAGGTGTGCGGACCAAACTAACAACCATAAATAAATGCTCTCCAAAACTGTAGAAAGCCTACCTCAGTGATGGTGTTATAAAATCTTGGCATAACTAACTACCATGATGCCAAAACTGCTCACATATTCACTGAAATCAAGATCGAGGCTGTGAATAAAATCCTCAAAAATACACCAAAAGAAAAAAAAAGGAGGACAGATAAATAGATGTGTCTGCCCCAAATTTCTGGAAATCCTATTGAAGAGGGGATGAAAAAGAAGCTTAACATGTGAACACTGTGCAGTGGAGCCACATCAGATCTGATGTGAAAGAGAGCGCTGTGGGATTAAACCCCCATCAGCAGAGGAGTGGTAGACATACTGGTACAGTAGCACAGACGCAGAGAGAGAAGGAGGGAAATCAACACACGATTTCTCTTCTTCGAGCTCCTATAGCAGCACCACGGGGCTGACAGGGAACCTCAAACCAGGGGAAACCACCGTGAGCCATGTACACCCTTTAAAAATTAATTGCCAATCAGGGTCGCGGAGTGCAGAGTCAGTGGAGACTCCGTGCGGTGAGTGAGATAGTGAATTAATGGACTTGTAATTTGCGCCGGCGAGGAAGAATGGCTTCATTTCAGCTCTGCGACATGAGAGCAGCGTGAGCACAGACGTCGGAGTAGATAAACAGAGGAAATGACACGGTGCTGACACACAGGCCTGTGTAAATATATACAGCTCCGTGCAGCACCTAAACAATGGCATCATACCAAACGCCTCGCTGTCTGCCCCTCTGTGCACCGCTCTGTACTGGACACACTCCAAACACACACTTCTTAGGCCATAATCCTCTAAAATCTGTCGACATGCGCTGTTGTACTTGGCGTGTTCGTGTCCCTCCTCTCCAGTTCAGTGGACTGGATGTCAGACACTTTAACAGAATCACAGACGTGCAGTTTCTTACTGGCTGATGAAATCTGCCGTGTCATTCACTTCCTGTCTCAGGTCAAAGACTGACAGATCAGACATTTTGTTTTACTTATATCAAAGATTCCTTGGTTTGATCTTTAGAAAAGAGAACACGGCAGCGGAGGCAAAAATCCACACAGTCCACACAAAGTACAGATATTGTGTTAAAAAAAAAGAGTAAAAGTAGAAGAACTGATTTACCGTCTTTACTGCAGGAAAAGTGAAAAAGTACAGGCTCTGAAATGTACTAAAAGTATAAAAGAAAAAAATTTGTCCTCTGAACAACATTTCTACTGGATGTTTCTGGATAAAGCTAACTGAATCTCACCTTTTTTCAGTGCTTGAATGTCCCTCTGTCTGTTTCGTCTTGTTATGTCTGTTGCATTGTTTTTGTCTTGTCACTTGTATATGCCATTTTTGTCTTATGTCCTGTTATGTCTTTTATCTTGTTTTCTCCATTGTGAGAACAATCAATACCAGCTCATGTCTGTGTGTTACATATGGAGCTTAAGCCTAAAGGTGATAAGCTTAGCTTAGTGTCAAGACTAGGGAGAAACTGCCTGCACCTCTAAAGCTTACTAAAGAAGTTATATGTCATTGATTGAAATTTTAAAATGACAATTTATGCTTTAAGAAGGAGGTACAGGCTGCAACTGTTGATAGGAAGGATTAGCGTACCATTAGTTTATGTTGCATCTCATACACACAGTGATAAAACTCAACGAAGTCCAGTGCGCATGGCCATTGGTCCCCAAGAAATAGTTCTTGTAGCGAACAACAGTATTTTCATTTGTCTTTGCATATAGATTAAACCAAAGGCCAAAAAATAAAACACAAAATCTTTCTGGAGCCAGAACTATTACATTTTCTGTTTTTCTTGGAGACTTTTCTCCTTTTGGATTTAACATCCATATCTAGACTGGGGACGCTCAAGACAAGCCACCAGCAAAATTCAGAGGAAAAAGTGCTGAGCCGTAGACCTAGACCAGGTGTCTGCAACTGTTCTCAAGAAGACCCATTTTTGTCCTAAGAAAGAAAAGAAATCTGTCTGGAGCTGCAACTATTAAATTCTCTTCTGTCCTCTGAAATTTTTCTTCTTTTTAATTTAGCATCCATAGCTAGCCTCAACACTAGCCACTGTCAAAATTTAGAAGAAAAGGTGCTGAGCTGTAGATATAGACTTTGAGACGCATTTTAGTTAATGTCATACTAAAACTTTTTTAAATTTGATGTAAGGGCTACACATTTTTAGATCTAGAGAATTTAAGAATCACTTTAGGCCTACTGCAGTGATAATTGAAAATCAAAATGTTACAACAACGGTTAGAAAAGTTAGGAATAAAATATTAAAATAATAATAATAAGGAGAATTATTAATTTTCATAATTTTTTGTCAAAGCCCCAGGGAGCCACTGGAGAGGAGCAAGAGAGCCACATGGCTCTGGAGGTGCAGGCTGCAGACGCCTGGATTAAATAATATGTGTTAATTAGAGAGCTTTACAAGTGCTGATAGGTGTGTTTTTGAACTTTGTGTTCTTGAACTGTTTCCCCTGGTTCCTGTTATATCATAAGTTTACCCCCCCCCCAGCTCCTCTTCCATATGTAACACACAAACCTGAAATTGTGTTTTATTATCTCTCTACAGAAGAGTAGCATAAGCATATTTCAAACTCCTTTAGATTACTCATAAAGCCCAGTAACACAGTACACAGTACATGTAGGTGGAACCTGGGCCAACCAACAAAATATAGACACACACCAAGCTACCACATATATAATCTGTACACTGTGTCACAATATACCGCCTTGCATTGTTCTTGGAATGTAATCTAATAATTCAGGCACACAAACACAAGAAAAGACATTTGAAATGCCTCAATATCTAGACTATCCCTTTCCACACATACTAAGATAACTAGTTTGCACATCAAAATGTTCTCATTTGTGTATTTTATTATGTAAGAAGAGGAAAATCCCATGAAAGAAAACAACTCATTCTGCAGAACTAATGCCACAGCTAATACGCTAACACTGAGAGACGTATCGTTCATGACCATAAAGCACTCAAATTAATTCAAACATTATTGGCTAAGGTTTTACAATAGGAACACACAATAAAAGAAACAATGAAAACACGACATAAAATCCTAATAAATCCACACAATAAATCCCAACATTTACCATCTGTTGATAAGGCTGGATAGGAAGTCACTAGCTCAGTGTTTTGCAGTAAAAATCCACTTATCACTGCAAAATACAAAGTTCTCATCCAGGCATAAAATGCCACCTCATTTCATGTGCAAATGAAGCAATCTAACTGCAGTGCAGATAAATGAGTCCCTGCTTCTTTTATTCTTTAAACTGCCCTCCAACACTCCGGGATTTAGAACTGAAATATCCGAGCTTTTTAAAAAACCTGCGTCACTGTCCCTGTGTGACTTCTCCGAGACCCACTTTCTCCACAAAGCAGTGCTGTTCAGGAGTTCAGGAATTAGGGATGAAAGTTCTGACTCTTCTGTATTTACGCTTTTTCATCATAGATGCTTAATGGTTGTGTGCTTGTGGTAACCTGGAGGCAAACAAACACCTAATTCAATCTGACACCAGAGCTTATTTTAGGCCGCTAACAGGCCTGTTTGATAAGGAATATTAATCATGTTCAGCCATGCATGAACGTGTGACGTCCTGCCAAATACAAAAAAACTGCATGTTTTTCTAATAATAATGTTCTCACTATTTTTATTTAGTAGGTGCTATGATCAGACTGTTATCAACAGATTGTGTTCTCAAAGGGTTTTCACTGTCTTGTATCTGTTGGAAATTAAATAAAACACAATATTTAGCTTATAAAGATGCAGCCTGTTTTACTGATCCCACATGTAGAATGTTAATTCTAATTATTGACTAATTACCTGCTCTAATTTTTGAGAAGGGCCCACAAAACCTTCTGCTCTTATGTTGATGGTCACCGACATTGTTATTCTGATCATTCTTTCACCATCATAAGTCAGTCAGTAGAAGCAGAAACGAGCAGTGAGGAGTTTTGATTCTTCCAGCACAGCAGTCTGTGCTCCCAGACGTACAGTACAAGAATGATTGTTTTTGTAGGATATATGATCAATAAGTCCAAAAAAGGCTGAATATTTAATAATTTAGCTATTTCAATGAACCTAATATGAGACCTTGTTGGTGATGTGAGAGCAGCCAATCTCATCAGCACCACACTGACCAAGCAGCAGGTAGAGCTGTGTTGCAGTGTGTCGATTTGGCGATTATGGTTCTGATGGGCAAGAATGAAACAGAACACACAGTTGCGGTGGTTCAGACAATGACGCGTCTGTGTAGTATGGTGCACATGGTGAAGTGCCATTTAATGTAGTATCCTGGCCTCTCCCCAGGTTGTTTCAGTGTATGAGGACGTTTTTGTTCAAATATGATCAAGTGGCAGTGTGATATTATTGTGTTTTCCATCTGGCAACACTGACAGGAATTCAACCAAAACATTTGGTTGAGGTTGGGGAAAGATTAAGGTCACAGATTTAAAAACAAGATTATAGTCTGCAGCCATGCAAGTGGGTCTGTGAGGCCTCGCTTATAGGACTCTTCTGCTGGCATTTTTTGCCACGGCAAGTCAAATTACGCCGATTTGCTGATTTTGTGTTTACACTTTTGTCACATGGAGCTGAGCTGAGCTGCACCTGAGATGGACCTACTCTCGAGCGGGGCCAAAGTCAGACCCACCTCCAAACGGGCTGCGGTGACGTCTCGCCGGCCACGGCCAACCCGTGGTGACCCTTCTTTCTCCTCCTCCAACAAATGAGTGTTGTGACACTCAGCTCTTTTGTGTGTAGGAGAGCAAAGAGGAAGATGTTTTTAAACGTCTCTTTATGTTCAGCTCTTAGTAATTTTGTAGCTTCTAACTGAATCTCTGTTACACATTCACTTTCAGCTGTATCAGTGGTCATGGTTAAGTTACTGCTGATGAAATCTCCAAATGGAAACACTTCCTGTTTGTGCCACTTCATAATAAAACCATTTCAATAACAAAACAACAGGGGACTTTTATCATTGTGAAGAAATTAAAGAAACAGCATGTTTATCCCAGAGACGTGTAGGAATGATTTATCCACAGGTTTACAGCTGCTCGACTTGAGCCTCCTCGAGTTTGTCTTCAGGTAAAAGACACACCTTCAAACGGGTAGCCTTGTTGTAATGGAAATGCAAACGGCTGTCATGCTGCGAAAGGAAATGGAAAGGAAATGGAAAAGGGCCATTAGGTACAGCAATGCTTTGAGCTAAATGCTAAGGTCAGCATGCCAACATCTTCACAGTGACATTACTAACATGCTCTGCAGTGTGGATAGTCGGTTTACTATATTTGCCATCTTAGTTTAGTGTGTTAATCTTATTTCTGGTTTTTTGGTCAGAAATCAAATTATTTGACAAATTCAAATTTTGATGATGGCGATCCATCATGATGCAAAAGAAGTTTAAGGCCTTATGTGAAAAAATGTATGTGAGTTCTGAGTTTATTCTCAGAGTTCTGACTTTAAACCCTTTCACTCACATTTCACTCAGTTCTACAAATGTCAATCTGATAGTGGTGAATAGTGAGTGTCTCTATCTGATGTATCACTTCATCAAGTAGTCTAGATCTTGACATATTTCACTGGTTAAGTACAAAACCTGACCTGCTGGTGCTGGATTAAATGTCAGGGGATTTCCGAAGTCAGTAGGATTCAATCTCTGATGGGAATCTTGAATGTCTGTATAAACGTCTGTGGCGATCTATCCGGTAGCTGTTGAGATATTTTAGTCTGGACCAAAGGGGTGGACAGACTGACTGGCTGTCAGACTGACACAGCCATCCAAAAGTGGACAGTAATTGTAGGTCTGTGACAATAAAACTCTCTTCCACATGAACACTGGACGCACTTTGATGAAGTGTTTGTGTGAAATGTCCTCAGATGAAGAAGGCTTTGGTCTAAACATTTTAGAGATGCTGAAAATTCAGAAATGTCTGGCTAACCCTGGTTAAGAGTTCTTCAGTCTGTCAGGACAGAGCTCCCGCCCTGCTGCTGACCTCAGTGGTTATTTTGCTTCATCTCAAGCTGTCAAAGCAGGCATGGGCACAAGATTTAAAAATGGATTCAATAAAACTGTGATAAAAAAAAAAAAGTTAGCAGACAAGTTAAATGACGTTCATTTTCTGCAGGAAAAGCAAACCCTCAGGTTGGCTTCTTACTGCCTGCATCTGTATTTGTCTTCAAAAACCAGCCTGCTCTTCTTCAGCTGTCTGCCAATTCAATTTCCTCCCTTATATTACAAGGGCTTTGAAAACACACTGTAATCTTTAAACTGCCATGTTCTTAAGCTTCTTAAGGAAGAGCACAAAGTTATCAACAACATATGCACATCATTTTCCCGTCCTGGCTATGAACTCACTTTGCTCAGATACACTAAACACACTGATGTGACTTCTGCACAGTCCAGTCTCCACCATGCCCGCTGTAATAGCTTTACCACATTATCAACTTGTTTCAGAATATATGCTTTTATCAGTTGCTCAAATACTTTCATCTGGTGGGAGGTGGATGCCACCAGCCTGAACTCATTTCCCTCCCTGGGGTTGCTCTCTGGGGCGAAGCAACAGTTTCCAGAGGCGAGGCAATTTCATGAACATGTAAAAGTAAAAAATAAAAATGCAAATGCAGCACTGGTCTTAAGTGTGGTGCCTTTCCATAGCCTGTATGTTGTGTTCTTATAGTACACATGGAAGTGTTTGCACTAGAGATGGAGAAACAGTTCAGTCAGTTGCCATGGACATAGTTCAGTTGTTTTTAGGTGATCTCTAAACACATACATGTTAGAAAAGTACTGAAAGTGTGAAAAGATTGAGAACTATGCAGTACTGA
Source organism: Lutjanus erythropterus (assembly GCF_056507025.1). Lineage (NCBI taxonomy): Eukaryota > Metazoa > Chordata > Actinopteri > Lutjaniformes > Lutjanidae > Lutjanus > Lutjanus erythropterus. The sequence goes on from NC_139318.1 coordinate 2,511,864, forward strand.
ATTGTGGAGTTCGACTGTTAAACTGTTGTTTCTGTGACTGATGTTTGCACTTATGGTGTCTAAACCTAACCGTTCAAAGCTGTATCATGTAGTGTGTGTCCTACAACACAGTTCATGGATGTTGTAAAGTCCCGCAGGAGTCAACAGTGCTCATGTTTATGCTCATTTGCAAACTGACTACAAAATTACAAAAAGAGACAAAAGGAGGTGGTTGCAAGATTTAGTAGTTGATACCAATACAAGTGAATTTCCACTATTTCCGTTTCCATTTCTCAATATACCCGATTTGATACCATTGTAACAAAACAAGAACAAAAGTAAAATTCAGCAATTGTTCCTTCTCTTGGCCACTTGAAATTCTCCTTTGAGCATCTAGGACAGAAGACTGAGGGAGATATTTACTGAGCCTGATGCAAATCACTGTCAGAGGAGCGTGTTGCTCATGTCAGGACAGGAATGACGTGTAAAAGTGATTTCTGCAGCTGAACTTTGAATATAAGTGAAACTCAGAGTGCAGCAGCAGTTTAAGAGACAGTTGTTGTGAGCAGTTTCATCTGAGAACTACTTTATTTCTATTAGAAAGGAAGTAGATCCAATATGAAACTGCTCACACCAAGGTCTGTGAATTATTTTGAGCAACCAGGTCGTGGTTTCTGGAAAGAGACATTGGTGTTGAGTTTTTCAAATTTATTTTTTTGGCTCTTTGAGCACCACAGGACTAGTGCCATATAGTTGCATTATATTGGAGAGAAGGCAGAGATCTCTACAGCCAGTATCTCCAAAATGTAACTCACACCAAAACAGCTGAGATGTATAAATAGCACTACAGACCAGAAGATATGTATTCATCCCTTTAAATTTACTGAGATGGTGACAGACCCTTAGTCCAGAATTATTTATTTAAAACGCTAATGTTATATTTTAATGACGTATGACACAGACTGAACGGTAAAGAGTCAGGGTGGTGGCTTACTACGTTAGCCTAAACATGATAGCATTTAGCCTTTAGCCATTAAACATGTCATGAAACATAGATGGTTACACAGCAGTGCCATCCGTCTCAAACAAAAATAATAACAAGTATCTCAGGATAAGGATAACAAGGAAAACTCTTTAGATACATAATTCATGTAACATGAATTGAAACTTGCTCTTAGTTGAAAGAGTTTCCTCCTTTCAGCTGAAAAGTTTGATGGCACCATTTGCAAACTGTTTTTTTTTTTTTGCAAATTTATTATTAATCCCTGATGATGCAAAGTATTTCCATACAAGTTATGCTTTTTTTATGAGTTGAGACAGAGCTGTTGCTGCAGGTCCACCTTCAGTTAATATTTGTTGCTCTTCTTCCGTGCTGGTAGGCGTTCTTCTTCTTTATTTGGCATGTAATGGAAAAATTCCACTCTTGCTATTTACGGTACTGTAGAAAAACAAGCACCACTTCACTTTTCACTTTTTCAGAATTTTGGCACTGATTTGGTACCAAAGTATTGGTTCTCATGACAGCTCTAGTCTCCAGTGTTGACAGTGTGAGCTTGAGTTAATCTTGTTGCATTTGTGATGGCAGTGAAAAAACAATGTTGTCATGCTGATAAGGGTGCTAGATTCGAAAAACTCTCATTAATAGCTGCTTTGTCATTTAGGTTGGAGGACTTGCTGCGCTGAAGTCAAACCAAAAGTGGCTTTGAATAACTAAAACCGAGAGGCTGTTACTGCACAAGCTGCCTCGCCACCCTGAATCGTCATCCTTCTCCATATCCGAGTGTGTCAGAGTGAGAAAGTTTAGACATTTCCTGAGTTGTGTGTTTGAAGCGAGACATGCCAAACTCTGTTTAGTTCTTGAGGGTACTAATTCAGATGCATAAATCTCAAACAAGGCCTGTCCTGTCATCCTCCGTTCCCACCCCACCTGCTCACGCCCCGACGCAATCGACACCCCTCCTCCTGTCTCCGACTCTTTCTCCTTCTCCGGCTTGCTCTGCGGCGCAGATTCGATGGAGCTGAAAATACATCTCTGACTCGGGGATGGCAAGGCAGCGGGAGACAAGTCTTGTCAGCAGGAGGTTGAAGAGGAAGGGGGGGAGGAGTTAGAGGAAGAGGTGGAGGTAGGGAAGGGGGAGGGGAACTGTGGGTCTCTCTGTCGTCAATAAAGACATGCATCTCGCCCTCCACCCGTTGCGAGCCCTGTCAAGTGACCCGCCCTGGTGCGCGCATCAAGCCTGCATCCCAGACACTCGTACACACTTCCTCACATTTTATTTCCACTCATGTTACCCTCCTTCCTTGAATGTTTTCATTGGAGCAGTGTCTTCTCCTTGTCCCTTTCCTCTCATCTCTTATCATAACTCGGTTTCAAATTTTTCTTCTCTCAATCCCGTCTTCCCCACCTTTCACCTTGCTTCATGACTGACTCCCTCTTCCTTCTGCTCTCCTCTAGTTACAACTCCTCCCTCCTTCTGTCACACTCTCTCCGTCCTCTTTCTCCTTTGCTTGTCTACAAAGCTTTTCTTTCATAATAATAATTTGACCGATAAAGCAAAAGAGCAGAATACCCAGGTGGCAAAATAACAACAGAAGGCCAACACAATAAGGCCACACTGGAGCAAGAAAGAATTAAGCTAAAACTAAAGAAAAACTAAGACTAGCAAAAGACAGTAAAACATAGTAAAATAAGACAAAACAGAAAAAGAGATAAGAACAGGAAAACAAGAAAAACAGACAGTAAGAATGAATGAAAATGGAGGGAGGAGATTACAGAGACATTACATGATGTATGTAGTCAATAGAAATAAATAAATGGATGGAAATAAGACAACATCATTCTGTTGCCTGATCTTCTTGGGCAGGTCGTTGCAAAGTAGAGGGGCCCTGATGGAGAAAGCACAGTCAACTTAAGTCTCAACTTTGGAAAAGCCAGGAGGGCCTCACCCGAGGATCTAAGGCTCATAAGAAGTCAACATTTCAACTATATAACTTGGGGCCAGACTCAGACAGGCTTTAAAAGTGATCAGTAAAATCTTCTCTAAAACACACAGGGAGCCGTTGGAGGGAAGCCAGGACTGCAGTGATGTGATGTGGTCTGTTAAAACCAGTAAGAAGCCTCGCTGCTGCGCTCTGAACCAGCTGGAGGTGGGAGACTGACTTTTGATTGAGGCCAGAGAGGACTGAATTACAATAGTCTTGTCTGGCGAATATGAATGTGCGGAGGACTGTTTCCAGGTCAGAGAGTGGGAGCAGTGGTTTGATTCCAGATATAGTATGCAGACTGACAAAACAGGACTGCGCAACTTTTTTGACGTGTGTTTGGAAGCTGAGATCTGAGTGGAATGTTAGTCTCAGATTTCTGGTGGACAAAGTGATATTTGATGTTTTGAGGAAGATGAATGGTCTTCGGTGGACAAAAACATTAATAAATGCAGATTTAAAGACGATGTCCCAGCACCAACAGACCAGATACGTAAATGTCTTTTGGGCAAACAGGTCTGAGACAAAGCGTAACACATTATACTTTGAAAACCACACCCACCAGAGCTGTCCAGAAACATAAGGTTTTAGCATGTTTAAGAATTATTATAGCATCTAAGCCAACCAGGGAAGAAAGGGCATATTAACAAACTCAGTATGGCCAGGAGTGAAATACTTTGATATTTGATCACATCAAGATCATCAATTAGCCTAAAAAAATTGCAATTGTAACAGCCACAATCAGCCAGGATCGCAGTTTTCCCATTCTCCTGCTGATGCCTGCGTCTGTATCCAGTTTTTTTTTTCTTTTCAAAGACTCAGTTTTTCAGTTCAGCAGTTAGTAAAAACTCCTGGGTTCTTCTGTTCTTCTTCCACGGGGACATTGAAAACTCAGATAATGGACGCCGTGATACCTCAGCCAACGGCAGGCCCCACAGTGTGCACAAGGTGAGTCAGACTCACTGCCTAGATGGTGACAGCCACAGCCACCACAATGGCCTTCAAAATGGCTCCTCAGAAACCCATGGGCGACGTCTCCAGTCAAACAGAACACTCACAGAGGCAGATGATTGGCACAGTCAGACAGAAAGAAAGAACTCTGATAATAAGTTACATTTATTAAACATCTCAGCCAACTGCTCACTCTGCTACCAATGTTGACTGCAGAGTTAGTTTTTTACATCCACTGCAGAACACATTAACATCTCCTCCCAGGTCAGTGGTAGCTGTAGGCCAGCCACTCAGAGAAAACAAATGGACAGTTTCGAGTTGTACTGTAAATGTGTTTGTCAGATTACTTTAATTACTTTTGTTTAAAATGCCTGTTTCTGGGGGATGTGGACTGCTCTCAGTGAAAGCATAATTTAAAAAGTAAACACACTATATTGCTTTTCATTTAGCTGCATTCCCATCTTCCCTACAGACCACACTGTGTTTCATATGATGATTTCTGTTTGGAGCGCACATTGTTAGTCAGTGAATAATTCCACTGTGTCAACAACTGGGCCTGGAGATGTGATGTTGTAGAGTTGATTGTATTGTATGCCACCCAACATCAAGAGGGGTATAATTATAGGTGTTTGGTGCAATTATGTCTGTCAATAGGGGGACATTGAACGAGGCAGGCACAATGCAAATGAAATCAATAGCATAAAGCTAAAGGCTGTGAAACAGTAGCGGGTTGGACGTGCTCCAGAGAGCCCGATCGCCACGGTTTGCAATGAAATAAGGAGTGTTGTGTAGATCATGTCGTATTGATTGGAACACTTTGTCCTGCCCTCTCTCATGTAGAAAAAGAGACTGTCCTGGAGCCTTTTGTGCTGAAGGACCTGCTGCCGTCCTCGCTGGGGAGTTACTATCGCTACACCGGCTCCCTGACAACTCCACCCTGCAGCAAGGTGGTGGAGTGGATCATCTTCAGCAGACCCATCTACGTCTCCTACAAACAGGTGAGAAAAACACATGCATCAGACAAACACAGGTGGAGAAGACTGCACTTGTTGTGTGTACTACATATTTGTATCATGCTGAAGGATGAGGTGTATATATTGTTTTGGTATACACTTTTTTTGGTCAAAACTTTATATACACTTGTAAAGAGCATGTATATCATTGCAGTCCTATCACTCTTAATTTTCTGTGATGGAATGATTGAAACAGTCATGCAGTTTGGTTCTTTCATAAAACTTCTGGATATATGACAGAATCTGCTGGGTCAAAAATATACACAGCAACACTAATATTTAGTTAAATGTCTTGGACTTTTTGATCTCAGTTTGGCTCTTTTGGTCGCCATCCACAAAGCCTAGTTGTATTTTTGACCACTCTTCTTGACAGAATTGGTGCAGTTCAACTAAATTTGTTGCCTTTCTGAGAGAAGACTTGTCTCATCAGCACAGTCCACAGGTTCTTGATGGGCTTTAAGTCAGGAGTGTCTGGTGGAAATTGCGTGTTCAGGTGCTGCTTCTGGAGCAAGAGCTTCCTGCCTCTGTGGAAACTGACAGTTGTGTTCCAACAGCCTCTAATTCATTGCAGACCTGCTTTTTGGTGATTCTTGTTTGACTCTTGACCATCCTGACCAACTGCCTCTCAGCAGCAGCTTGTGTTTTCTTCCTCATCATGGCAGCTGATCATCATGCTATGCCTATTTACCTGCAAACAATTGTTTGCACAGTTGATTTTGGGATCTGTAGCTGCTTTGAATTGGCCTCAGGTGATTTTCCTAACTTGTTCAAGTCAATGAGTCACTTTTTCAGATCTATGTTGAGCTCCTTGGACTTCCTCACTCTAGCATTTGTGGCTGAATCTAATGAGTGAGTCAAGTGGGTCCTGTTTACATCAGCTCAGAGAAATCATCATCAGTAGTTGATCGAAATTACTCACAAGAAGTCCACAGGCAATGACACTAAGGAAATTTGATTAACACAACTTTTTACATCACCAAAAATGATCATGTGTGTAGGTGCTGTATGTACAGTATAGATCAGTGTTTCCCAACCCTGGCCCTCAAGGCACGCTGCCCTGCATGTTTTAGATGTTTCCCTGTTCAAACGCACCTGATTCAAATGATCAGGGCCCCGTTTCCCAGAGCCTTCGTAGCGCTACGTGCATCGTAAGTTGTGTTTTAAGGTCTCCCTCGAGGTTATCCCAATTCTGGGAAACAGCCCGTAACCTTAAGGGAGACCTTAAAATGCAACTTACGACGCACGTAGCACTACGAAGGCTCTGAGAAACAGGGCCCAGGTTGTTATCAGGTTTCTGCAGAGGCTTGATGACGAGCTGATCACTTGAATCAGGTGTGTTGGAGCAGGGAAACATCTAAAATATGCAGGGCAGTGAGCCCTGAGGACCAGGGTTGGGAAACACTGGTATAGATCACATAATTTGGCTTCAGTGTTAGTGACCACAGTGTTGAACTATTCACTGCACCTAAATATAAATAAATACACTCCAAAAGTGACCATTTGTCATATTTTTTTTAGGTCATTATTTCCAGATCGTGATTAAATTATCTAACTATCATGAGGTAAATTGTGTTCTTGTTATGAAGACTTAATTATATAATCTTCTAGAGATGACTAATTATGTTTCTAGGACACAGAGGAATTTGCTGCACTGACAGTAGAGACTTCTCCTCGGCAATGAAATACAGAATGCAGACTGTTATCCTGAAAAAATAACACACTTAAACCCTGATCGCAAGATTACAAATAGATATTTAATGAGAATGGACTTAAATCTGAAGATAAAGGTGTTAGTACTTCAGGTAACAAGTTGATTACGTTGTGATCTTGAGATATCAGGCCTCAATACAGCTGCACTGCACTCATACAGATGTGGTCAAGAGTCCACTTGTAAAGAGTATGTATATCATGGCAGTTTTAAAGTTTCCAGTGATTCCTACAACTCTTCATTTTCTATGATGGAGTGATTGAAACACGTGTCTTTGTCTCAAAAAACAATCATACATCTTGGCTCTTTCATAAATTTATTAGAGGTCTTCTAGAAATATGACAAAATCTGCTGGGTCGAAAATACTGTAACTGTATAGGGCGCCCCTATAGCTCAGTTGGTAGAGCACGCGCCCCATGTACTGAGGCCATCAGTCCTCCGCAGGACCCCCTTTCCTGTCATATCTTCATCTGTCACTGTCACATGATTTATCCCTATTCTCAAGAACAGGTGAAATATGTAACAATTTGAAATGTACAGAGCTGAGCTGCACCTGCTGAGTCCTCTAGCTATTTAAATTCAACCAGTAATTCCATTATTTGATCATTTTCTATGACTTAAAAAAAATGTTCCTCCTGCAAAGATAAAACTTATCTTTTTTAATGTGAACCTAATTAATGAGCCCACTAGAGTCAGCCCTTCTTCTCAGTCTTTGCCTGACTAGATTCTTGTCTCCCATCCAAATAGAATTTTCATAGCTGTTGTTTTGTCAGTCTGCCTCAGTGACCACTCAGTGGTTACTACATGTACAGGATAAGAAACAATAATGAAAATGAATAGATTAGCATTAATTGGAATAGATTCCAGTTGATACCTGATGTTCAAAATGCTTTGGATTTTTCTACTCTGAATTCACTCAGGTGCTCAATAAATGTGTCCACGGAGAACTTTGGAAAGTTACGGGCAGATTTTTACCTTGGACTCTTGATACAAGACAATAATTTCAATGGAATTAGCATATTTGTTAATGCATTGTAGTTAACTCTCCGTATAGCTTAAAACAATTCTCTGTCCCTTACTCCAAATTACACATGAAGAGCTTCTTTTTGTTTGCCACTGTGTCAGAAAAATAATCAAAAAAGATAGGAATATTTTTTACGATATTATCTATCCTTAAGTTTACTCTTTTCTGTTTTTCGTCTTGAGAAGGTTGTCTTCAAGGAGAAATCTGTAATATATTTACTGTCGTAATCATAAAATGACCATGATGTGTCATCAGAGATCAAGGAAACTACTCACCACAGTGCCCCCTTTGAAATTTCCATTCCAGACTTTTGTTTGCCCATTTGAATTTGAATCCTAAGAAATCATTAATAGTCTTGTAGTAGGTGTAGATGTTAATAACTGTTAAACTGAACAAAATATTAATGGAGTTTGGCAGGCAGTGAGACAGCTTAACTTTACACTGACAGACAACTGACAGTTATAAACAGTTGATCACAGACAGTGGCTTGTTGTGGGTTGTTATTGTCAGTCTATGAGTTTGCTGCATTCCTGCAGAGCTCCTGCAGCCTGCCTGTTTCTGGAGGGGGCAGGTGGAAAAAACTTGTTTCAGCCATAGATTGTGTATTAGACAGGATTACAACATATTTAATATACAGTCTATGACTCCAACTCAGTATTTGGACTGCTGTACTCATTACTGCACACACAATGGCTCCATATTGCTCCTTTAATTATGCATCGCAAGGGCTTTATCTAATTATAATAAATGTTTTTTTTTTTTATAAAATGGCAGCATATCATTCAGAAATTCATATACGTAATGGACAAATGTAAACTCATTTCCATCAGCTCTGTTTGTTTCAGTCTTTCAGTTTATTGAAAGCAGGAGGTGTTCCTGTTTGTTTTTAATGTGATGACTTGGCTCCAGCGGCAGGATGACTTTCTGGATGCCTGCTGACTTCAAGCTTTTTTCCTCAGTAGGTTTAAATCACTGTTGACAAAGCTGTCCATCACTGCACCTCTTTAACGTCATGTTAAACTTCAACTGTTTCTGCTCTGTAAACAGCCTTAAAGTTTGTGCACAGTAATTAGTTCTGTTCACAGACTCAGCAGCAGCAGGCGGTCTCTTCTGGTAAGACTATGATATGTTCTAATGATGCGGTGGAAGGCAGCTGCCGGCCATTTGGGTGCCCATGCTCAGTTATTCCTTATAAGTTGTTGCAGCAGTATTTGGGTTGATTACACAGATTTGGAGCAAAACTGAACCATTCTTGACCACTTGAGATTGATTAAAAAAAATGGTCAAAAATCCCTCTAAATTACCATATTAAGACACCACATTCTTAAGAAGAAAAATTCATGCTATGATTTGGGATCAAAGACTTTTGATATTTGGAGATTTCTGCAAGAATTACATTTTCCAATAATTGGATGGTGAGTACTTCTGTTCTGGAAATTGCTCAGAAACCCCCTGACTATCAATATGAAATTCAGATACACTGGGTGAAAATAACACATTTATGCTGCATGCAAAAACCTGCATTGTTTTTGCCCGAAACTGCATGGGATTAGCAGAAGACTCTTTGGCAGAATCCATTTTCATTCAGATTTATTGAGGTGACATATCAAGAGACTTCTTTGAAAATGTCTGTGCCAGTATTAACTTCACCTCGTATGAGTCAGTCCCCATCAGTTTGATGGGATCCTGCCGATCTTCAAAAGATTAAGGACCAAACAAACTTCTGCAACCCTATCAACACCGAACACCATTTGACAGTACATCTCAAGTATAATGACATTTTTAATGTGTAATTTGCAGCCTAATATTACATTATATAAGCATTTAATGAGTTGTAAACCACAGTAGGTGAGATGAGTAGACCATCTTAATACTTTCCATAAATGTCATCAATTAGCTTACATCTAAGAGGTAGAAACCAGTCAGAAACCAATATTATAAGCAACATTATGTTGTAGGAAAATGTCTCCACATATTAATAATAATAACTAAACACTTACCACTGGTTCCGAAGATGAGTCTGACTGCATATGCATCTGCATTTTCTGACCCTCAGTCACAGTTATATTGGATGGATTTTGATTGGGTGTGTTTCTATTATTCATTAAGTACAACTTCTGTAAGTGATCCCAATGATATTGCTCACCACTATGGTTGTAGTTCTAGTTGTTGTGACTTTACCACCCTGCAAGTCCAAATCAGCCTGGCAGATCAGTTCAGCTCACTTCAGTTCCAACATCCCAACACAGAAGGAAAAAAATAAAAACATCCTGTCACCATCCTCTGGCTCTGGTGACTCAAACATGCCTGGACGTGTCCAGTAAAGCTGCAGATGGAGTGTCCATGTTTCAGGTTGTTTTAAGGTTGTGGTTGTGTTTGAAACTGAGACAGTGGAAAGGACGTGTCCTCAGTGTTTCAGAGCAGAGAAAAACTGCTCATTTTTTCATTATTTTGAAGCCTACTTTTATATACTTAGCATTTTTTTACTCATCCAAATGTGGCTGGGTGGTTAATAACATGTTTCTGTGGTGTGACAAACTCAGAAGACACATTTATTGTTGTATCTTGTCAGAGGCTAGGCTAGGACCAAATGCCTACAGTGACCAGACTGTCAGACGAGGTCACTGAATGGATTGCAGATGATGCATTTTGACTTACAGAAACAGAAACACTGAGCAGCCTCTTGGGACATATAAATAATGGTGGGTGGTGGGTTACACAACAGCCAACAAATCCCCCAGACTAAATGACAAAATCTGTTGTTTGGAATTGATTGCTCACTGAACCCTGCACTCCTTCATTACTGTTGCCTGAGGAGGTGTGGAACATGAAGAGGAAAGAAGAAAAAAAAACACAAGAGAAAAGATCTGCTGTATTGAACTTTTCTATCAAACATTTTGTTCACCACCTACACTGCTGCTGTAAACAAAACCCAGCTGTGCTCTGTTCTCGAATCACAGTATATCCACCATAAAGTCCAACATTTTTTTATTCTCCAGCCACGAGTTTGTTACTTCTAAAACAGTGAGTCCAAAACTTCCGTTGTCCTACACAAATCCTGTGGTGCCTGCTGGACTCTTGAATTAAATACAGAGGCTACAAGCATTAGTTGTAGGAACAGTAGTAGTAGTATTTAAAATAGAAAAGCAGCTTCAGTGTTTCCAGTGTTTGTGAATAAAAATCTGTGGAAAAAGTCTTTAGCTCTCATCTTCCTTCCAGTCTAAAGAGCACTTGACACACTCGTCCACTAATGAGACCAAATGAGTTTGCTTAAGAGCAGCAGTGGAGCAAGCCAAATGTGGACAGAGTATTGGCTTCTCTGCCTTGAAGTTAGAAGAGCAGGTCTGTGTAAAGCAGGAGACGTTAAAAAGACTGATGAGATGGAGGGAGAATGATGAAGAATGAAGCACAGACAGAGAGCCAGAAGAGCAAAGAGTAAGAGGATCCTCTTGAACCAAACTTCTTACAACTAACAAACATACTGAATGAAACCACAGCAAGAACTCCCACACAGAAATACACAAGTCAAAGTTATGGCTGCAACTAACAATTAGTTTAAGTATCAATTAATCTTTCAATTTTCAGTTTTTGTTTAAAGTGTCAAACAAAACCCCAAATGCCCACACATTTCCAGAGCCTGGATCAGTGTGAAAATGAGAGGTTGTAAATCATCCCATCAGAGAGGACAGCACCAGTTAATGGGCCTCATGCAAGAAACCATTTACAAATAAACTTTCTTTTATGTGTTTGTATCCATGATTTGTTCTTATGAGATACCCACCTCTTCTCATCATTCCCTCCAGAAGACCACATGCTTCTCGTCATGCTAAGCTGATATCTTGACATGGAGGAAAGAACTCCTCCTTCAATTCAGCCTCTCCAAGACTGAGCTCCTTGTCACCCCAGCCAGTCCTTCTATACAACAAGAAATTAGTATTGAGCTTGAATCCGCCCAGCTCACACCTACAAGGTCTCCTCGAAACTCGGGCATCATGATTGATAACAAACTAACCTTCAAGGTCCACATGGCCTCAATTGTTTGGTTGTGCCGTTTTTCCCTGTATGACATCAGGAAGATCAGTACCTACCTATCTGAGCATGCAACACAACTCCAGCTCAGGCTCTTGTAATATCACGCATTGATTACTGCAACTCCTAACTGGCAGGCCTCCCTGCATGCACATTCAAACCTCTACAGATGATCCAGAATGCGGCAGCACATCTGGTTTTCAGTCAGCCAAAAACAGCACGTCACCCCACTGTTCAGATGGTTCCACTGGCTCCAAGTTGCTGCCTGGATCGAATACAAGACCGTGGCACTCACAGCAACAAAAACTGCCCCCACCTACCTGAACTCTTTCATTCAGGTCTACACTCCATCCTGCTTACTATGCTCTGCCTAAGAAAGACGGCTGATTCAACCACCACAACAGGGCCCAAAGTCACTAGCTAGACTCTTCTAGTCTGTGGCTCCCCAAAGGTGGAACGAGCTACCAGACATGTTCAATCAACAGAGTCCCACTCATCTTTAAGACAAGACTGAAGACCCAGTTGTGTCATGAACACCTTTGCATTTGATTGACTGCACAAAATATACATATATATTACTTGATCTTTGCTTCATGGCACTTAGTCATGTTGTTCTTCCCTGACTAGATCCTTGCTGGTGTTGTATCAGCTCTCAGATGCACGTCACTTTGGATAAAAGCATCTGCTAAATGAAACCGTGAGACTGTAAGATTTTGTTGGTACTCACTGATGTCTGGGATTCACCAATATTTTTGTAGCATTTTAGAGCACTCTTACCTAGAAAAAAAATGCTTCCTACAGCTACTTCCTGCTTCACAAAATTGATTTTATCTATTTTATAACTAAGGGTTTTAGACCATTGATCAGACAAGACAATGCATTGTAAGATGTCTATGGAGCCCACAAATTGACAAAATCTAATAAAAAAGTGATCAGACAAGTCTAATATATAACCACAATTATAGTCAAGTGATATTTATCATTCAGCATACCTGAGTAAGAGCAAATTTGGTTGATTAGCAACTTTTGGTGCATCTGGAGATGACTTCTCTTATTTTTACTCTAAGCAGAAAACAGAGGAAATTTAAGAGACAATTTAAAAGAATGTTGGTTTGTGAGGCACAGTATTTTGTATTTTTACAATGATTAAGCAATCATACAAATTGCTCCATTTTCTGTCCTGATTTCGCACCACCAGACTAATTCTCTCAGCTCATTTCCAATTTCCAAGGAGCATTCGATTTGTGCAGCCAAAACGACTCTGGATGCAAGTGGATAGACCTTCAACCAATCAGAGCAACATAACATGTGCTGTAGTGTTGTTTTGTCCATTCACAAGCAGTGCACAAACTGGTTACCACCTGGTCGCAATCTTTCTTGTAGTACAGCTAAACGGTACACTAAAATACAATATGTTTCTGAATATGTTTCAGAATATTGATCCATATTTGATCAGCACTGCCTAGATTGGCAGTTTGATCTGAGTTTCAGGGAAATTAAAAACTTGGTAGATTCATTTGGTTCCCAGGCTAGGTGACACAACAACACTAAAAGATTAAATCAATAAATAGCAACTGCACATGGAGAAATGAGTGCAGCTGTCCAAATAGTGAATTGGAGCCATAGACACTATATTAAACAGGTTGAAATCCTATTTCTACACTTTCTACCAGATGATTAATGATTTCTTACAACTCATAAATAGACATTTACTAATTTGGTGAAGATTGGCCATCAATTTGATATTAAGATTAATATGTTTCCTTAATCTCTTATGGTCATTTTAAGATTTATTGCAGTAAATATTATCACAGATTTCTCATTTAAGACTTGTTATTTCTGTAATTAAATTTACAACAACCTGTACTTATATATTGATCTCTGCTTTTTAATGGATGTAACTACAGTATGTACCTAGCCTGAACCTGGTCTAATCACTGAACAAAATGAAAAGACATACAGGCAGTTATACAGAGTCTGGAACCAGCTCTATTCTCAATAATATGCAGCCCTTATTGTTCTCATCTCACACAGTAACTCACTTTCCCTTCTCTGTGCAAACAGCCTTGTACATTGGCTAGAAACTGTTTTTGATTGTCTGTTTCTGTTTTTGTATCTGTGTTTTTTGGAGGTTGTCTCCGGTGCAGCTCCTACCATTCTACCTGTCAGTCATTCAGTGTGTGCTCTTTTCTGGCTGCCAAGACTGAAAAAATCTGTGTATGTCAGTGGCAAGACTCGTTTTGTGTGGGGTGTCTAGACTTAGCAGACCTTAATATCTTAAGGTCTGCTCCCAGCTTAAAGTGTTCGAGGTTCAGCAACAATAACAGAGTGACACACATCAATACAGTTCCCACACAAGCTCCATTGACATCCACCCTCCGCTGCGCACTGGTGAACAAGCACAAGTTGTTTGCTCTCCCTCAAACCTTTCAGGAGAACATTTTCCGTTCCTCATTGCCAGATTTTAGTCAAGTACAAGATACATCTCAAGGATGATCAGACAGAAAGTGCAGCTAAATTTTGAAGCTTCATATCAAAAAGTCTGAATTCATATGTAAATGGAGCAGTTTGGATATGTGTTTTTGGCAACAAAGGAAGATGATAGGAAATAAGACCCTAATTTTGGAAAAACACTACCACACTAAACACCACTGACAATAACAGAGGGACAGGGGTCACCAGTACTTTCAGTCCTGCTTCTCTGAGTTTATCATAATCATAGCAGAAATAATTTAACTGTAACACATTTCAAACTTGCTACATGCCTGTAAAACACTGTAGTTATTCTTTTCTTTGACCAACAAAGCTTTTCATTTAGCTGTGAAACTATTATTTATTCTTTCTGAAGCTATGTTTTAATTTCTGTGAGTGAAGTTTTGGTCAGTTAGGTAAGAGAAATATAATTTATTTAAGAAGTTAGTTTTGCACCTTAACTGAAATTTCATTCACCTCCAAGAAGGAAAACCTACATACAAACAGGAGAGTTGGGGACACACTGCGGGACTGTGCAGTCTTTATTTTGCTGTTATGCCTTCCCTTGGCATAAATCAATTCAAAGATAACAAGGGTTATTTAAAAAATCCATCAAGAAAGGCTGAGGCCTTTTGTGCTCATTTGAAATCAAAAAACTTTGTCTCAATTGGATCAATTTTGTTATGCAAGAGTAGTGAAGGTCAAACCAGGTTTGTTAACAGACTTTAAAAAGCTCTTTATATCAAAAAAGTTAACACAAGGGCTCTTTCATTCCATAGATTCTGAGACATTTTGGCCAGTAACTTTAAAACTTTTTTGCCTTAAGGTGTGGCAACAACAAGAAGTGTCCATGGAAATGACTTGTCTGGAACAAACAATGGCGGCTCCTGAACAGGTTACCATAGATACTGTGATAGCATCAGTTATATCAGAACTGTAGAGTATTTCTTCATTGAAAGAAGAGCAAAGAACAACACTGAAAGCTTTTCCCCATGGAAAACATGTTTTCACACTTCCCCTTATGGACTTCTGCATGAGGTTGGTTGAAGTTAGCCTGTGATAGACATGATAGATAAATAGTTTACTTGCTCAAGTTGTTCTCTCCTGACTAGATCCTTGCTTGTGTTGTATCAGCTCTCAGATGTACATGGCTTTGGATAAAAAGTGTCTGCTAAATGAAATTGTATGATGTAGTAAGATGTGAGGTTTATCCAATCACATGCTAAGTGCTTTTTGAAAGTTCTCGCCCTTTTCCAAACACTTTCTAAGGACGACTTCCCAGATGGTTCTGTGATGAATTAAACAGAAAACAAAAAGACACAGATGAATTAAAATGTGCTTTAGTTTGTACCTGCTTGTACTTAAAGAACCAGTGTGCAGGATTTAATGGCATCTAGTGGTGAGCTTCCAGATTGCAAACACCAAATCTTACTCTCCCCTTTCAAGCGTGTAGGAGAACCTATGGTGGCCAAGAAACTTGCACAAAACACAACAGGCTTTGGTTTGTTCTTTCTGGCTTACAGAATAATGGCAGTGCAACATGGCGGCCTCCATAGAAGAGGAGGCCTCACTTTAAGCTAATGAAATGAATGAATGAATGAATGAATGAATGAAACCTTTATTGATCCCACAACGGGGAAATTCCATTCGGTTACAACCTGTCCCAGAGGACACAAAAAACACAGTAGTTCTTATTTTCATGTTATTATACGCTAATGAAAGCTATACTTACGAATATTATATTCCATTTCTGACATATTCTGCCAATAGATCCCCTTAAATCTTACACAATGGACCTTTAAGCAACCTTTACATTTACGGAAAGAACAACTTCAATAGATGTGTATCACTGAAAAGGACCTGATTATGTAGTTTTACATTAGCTTGCCTACTGTTGTCCGTACATCTTCAGGCCTTTGAACCTTGTTGGAAAAAACACAAGCAGCCCAAGACAGTCAATCACAGTTCAGTATCTGCATCATGCTGAATGTGTGCTTACATTTTAGGAGACATCCAGCTTCACAGAGCAGCAGACTTTTCAGACTGTTGTTGACTGAGTTAATCCTTCAAACGTTTCCTAAATTTAGGGTCACAACCCAAAATGGGTCACAGACGGGTTTTTTATTGGAGTAAAATGCATATTGTATTAACTCAAATGGTGTCAGTGGCATGTATTTACCTCAGCTGCAGAAGGAAACAGGCCTTTATTTGAAGTTTGTACTGGGGAGGGAGGCTTTACTTCTAATTCCCTCTGTTTGATAAGTATAATTGGTCATATTGTGGCAGGCAGCGTGAAATGAGAGACAAGAAGCAGCTCTTGGCGACATCAAACCTTTAATGACATTCAGCAAACAGGATGACAACTCTAAAACCGTTGGCTGGTGTCAAGAAATGTACCAGCCACCTCACTAATGGTCAAAACTATAAAGCAGTACAAAATGACAATTAGCAAAGCACCATGTTCTGAACAGATATATTAAAAAACACTAACGAAAAATAACATTTACATAGAAAACTTATACTTATGGTCAGACTTCACTTTGATGACCAAAAGAATAAACTTGAGGAGCTTCAGTTGTTATTACTTTAATACAGAAGTTTAATACAACAGACAGAGAAGATCTTGGTACAGCATGTACACATGGGCACAGTTCATTACAAAAGCTTAAGTTTTATACAGTAAGTCTCATATCATACAGAATCATCATGACGTTAACAGAAAATATTCTGATCTGAAGGGCACTGAGGCCTCTCAGCCATAGCAGCCAACACTCCCACTTTTCCTGGATTTCTCCCATATTGCATGGCCATCTCCCAGTGCCCTCCCATCTTGTTGTTTCTCCCAGGAAACCTCCTTAATTTGCATGATCTCCAAACATAATTATGAATAATCTTCATAACTGGATCTATAAGTCTTGTGTGTTTGTCTGAAACAGACCCAGTTCAGGGTGCAAAAGCATGCAACAGTTTAATATTTTGCAATATGTGCCAGTCACACTTAAACATGCTAACGTTTAAAGCCCAGCAAATGGAGAGATTTACTTCAGAAAATGTACAACATGTTTGGATGATTCAGAGCAACACGACATTGAACACACATCACCACAAATCTGCACCCAAACACAGACTGAGGATGATGTATGATCACATTGGACCAACAATATTTTAACAGTAATTCTAATGTGTATCACCTCATACATGTTCACATAATTTTAATAAGTCAGTGTTACACAGCAGCATTTGTACCATGATGTGTTTCAAGGATAACAAGAAACTGAGACCAAACAACCAAGAAATGAGCCCTGGCACTAAGACATCTCCTTCATAGAAGCAGAATAATCGACCAGTCTTGTGTATGTTGAGGTCTGTATTGTTATACTGTAGCAGCCTGGTGTCATTTTCAGGTGATTTAATGAAGCTATGGCCTGCAGATAATTCCACCCTACCCCAGGTGAAAAATACTCCTGTATTTTGAAACCTAAATGTTGGTAGGTATGCTTTCAGGTCATTATTAAAGCTATTAAAAGTTGTCTTTACTGATAAATCCTCTGACATAATCAGTCCAGCACCAGGCATGATGGGAAAAAGCAAAGGATAAATAGAATTCACAGTCAACACATGGGAGATGATGCAAAGGCCAATGGAATATGAAAAAGGGGAAATTAATCAGAAAGTCAATAAAGAAGCGAATGACGGGGGCATCGTTCATCCTTCCTGTTCTCTAGCTGTGGATTCCTGACCATTAGCCAGTCTTTCTCAACATGTTTAAAAGCCTCTTTTGAAGTCCTTTTGTTGAACTCTCCGGAGAAAACATCACGGCAAAAGATAAAAGGAGGAGGTTGGAAGGAGAATTAACACCAATGGTGACTCCAGTTATCGTCTCTGTCTGCCTTTTCGTGTTTTATTTCTCTCCGTCTCTCTGCTCGTCTTTTGTTTTGGATGATAGTTGAAGTAGGTCAGCAGGAGTGACAGCCGTTGCTTTGGGCCTGCTTTTAGAGTGGATCGATGCTCAGGCTCTTGCACAACAACTCACCTAAAATGCCTTCCTTTCAAACAGACATGTGGACTTGCCACACTTGAATTTGTGGGTCTGACGTGTGTGTGCGTGTGCGTGTGTGTGTGTGGGAGAGAGAGAATAAGATTCTGTCTCAGATGTTACCAACCTAAGATAGCTTATGCCATGCTGGTCTCACATCACATTCACCCTAAATATGAGCTGCTAACAGGGAAGTACTGTTGAGATCAGCCTCCTCGTAGCAATTCCAAGTGGGACATGTGGGAATTTTTTATAATTTCCCATCTGGCATTGTGTGCAAGTTTGCCAACATTTTCAGAAAGCAGATAAGATACAGCCATATGGGTTTCTTTTTCTCCTTGAGCTCTTTCAGAAGATTTAGCATTGTTAGATTGTAAAATACCTCAGTAAGCACTGATCTGGTGATTTACATGTTTCTATACATTTATACATCCAGAATAAATCTGGGGTTAAAGACATCTATAATACATTTTAACAAAACATCTTAATTATGAAATTATATTTCACTTGAAGTGGGTCCTAATTACACATTCATCTAGTCGTTGAAATTCTGTTGTAAGACTGGGTATCATTAACCCAACAGGAGTGCAGCTGTACACAGAATCCAGTGTTCATTATGTTCTCTGGTATCTTTTTGGTTCAGCAGGGAAAACAAGAAGAACATCCTGTACCAAATGGTTCTGGATGAATTCATACTGTTAGAGACAAGCATAAAGCTCTAACTTTAAACAAAATTTTACTTCAATTTTAGTCTGCTCTTCTTGTCAAAAAATTGTAGCAGACCAGCACATCCTCATGCCTAAACGAAAAATGAATAGGTCAATTAAAAAACAATGAGTCCCCAAACAACAAATATGTGACTGTTGAACAGTACCAGCAACAACATGTTAGGTAACACATGGTTAACACTGTGAAACAGTCACAATTTTGTTAGGCTTAGGCAACAAACTGCTTAGGTTTAGGAAAATATTGTCTTTAGTTAGAATAAGTGTGTTATATTATGTGACTTGCTATCATGCTAAGCCGCTTGACTTAATTTCACCTTCACTTTGTGTTTCTTAGACCCATCCATCTACCCCACCTCCGCCATCTTTATACTACCTTGTCATAATAACTATTAAGTTCAGCATGATGTTCTCTAGGAGGGATACCAAGGCAACTAGATTTTCTTGAGGTTCTTGATGATATTTCATCTCTCACCTGAAAGACCTTTTCAGTTCTTAACCAAATAATGGGGAGTTCCAGGCATTTAAACTCTTGTGGAGTCATTAACACCATGAGAGTTGTTGAATACCACGTCCTAAATGACTGAGAATCTTTGCAGACGTCCAGAACAATGGTAGAAATGTAACACCGTTCATCAACAGCTAGCACAGGTTTCAGAGAGTGGTCTGTGACTCCAGTAAAAATCATCTTTAGCACAATGCAGAGGTAACTCTTTGTGGAGAAAAACATGTCCCAGTTTCTCTGATAGTTAATAGCAACAAATTCAAGCTGCCTATAATCTGTCAGGGAAACTCACTCTGCTAATTTCTGCTGTGACCAAGACTTTATGCTCTATTGGTAAAGTGATTTCAGCTCAGATTAAAGGCTGATGTTGGAAGTTGGAGTTCTGGCCAGGTGTGAGGCTGCACTGGTTTTTATGCCAGTACTGTCTGCATTTGATCCAGCGGTGGAGGAAGGGCTGAAGGCTCTCAGCCTCATGCACTGCTGCAGTCCACTGTGTGAGCAGAAACAGATTGGAGGCAGGCCATAAATAGTAATCATTCACTCTCTCTCTCTCACACACGCACACACACACAAACACAATGTCTGCAGTGTAAGTCGACAAACACAGTTCAGTAGACACAGTAAAGCCATACAGTGGTGAGCATTCTCAGAAAATATGCTCTTAATCTCTCACACACACAGTTAGAGGCACTGATTACTTCACACTTTGAAGAGAACAGAGTTTGGTTTGGCAAACTTTATAGAAGATTGCACAAACGTTACTTATTACTTACAGTCATTACTTTAAATCTTTCTACAAATCTTTAAGTAACATAATAACAATGGATCAAACTATTATATTTAAGGTCAAAGGTGTCACTCATAGTCAGTGGTGGTGTCTGAGGGTCAGGGCCGAAAAAAATTAAAGGGCACCAGCACAGTCAAAGTCATGATGCATTTATGGTTGAACAGTTCCAATCCCTGATTCATTCATTCATTTTCTGTAACCGTCTATTCCGGAAGGGTCGCGGGCTGCTGGAGTCTATCCCAGCTGACATTGGGTGAGAGGCGGGGTTCACCCTGGACAAGTCGCCAGTTCATTGCAGGGCTGACACACATAGACAGATAACTACTCACACTCACACCTACGGGCAATTTAGAGTCACCAATTAACCTGGCATTCATGTCTTTGGACTGTGGGAGGAAGCCAGAGAACCCACGCGGACACGGGGAGAACACACAGAACTCCACACAGAAAGGCCCTCGTCTTGTGCTTGTGTAGGTTTGGGGTTTGATTCTACATCCCAGATGGATGCGTACATGGACAACCGTGGACACCATGGACGCCTGTTGGTTTTGTTTATACTTCGTGGCCTGGAGGTCAGTGTCACTGCAGGCTGCAGCTTCAGTCCGGAGAGGAAGGGGCAAGGGACACAACTCACTCAAATATTTTGAATTTGTACTGTAATACCCATTTTTTAACACTAGGGTGTTGCGTATTTCACCTTTAAAGTCCCAAATTACATACATCACATGAACTATATCACAGGACTTATGTAGCGTACTTATTTTACACCAAAGCATGATCTTTTCCTGAACCTAACCAAGAAGTTTTGGTGCCTACTGTTTTAGGAAGTCAAGACCTTTACCTCCGGTCTACAGGAAAAGCACTGGGCTGAAGGGGTTGTGTCTATATGGCAGCCCCAGACTCATGAAAGATCTCACAAGAGATTTTAACCCAAATTATGATCTTTCTCTAACCCTCACTTAGTGTTTTTGTCCCTAAACCTAAGCAGCTCTTAACCACAGTTTGTTGTACAATTGCACTCAGCGAAAAAACAATGTGTGCAAATCTCACAAGACTTTCAGAAATCTAGGGTTCTCATTTAGCTATGAGTGGTTGTAGGGAGTGTTGATATAGTGGTCACAGTGCAGATCATGTAATGCACATCTGTTGTGTCACTTCTGTCGCACGTGACCTCCATCACACGACATACATAATATAGTTACTCTAACCCAACCCAAACTAGATCTTTTCCTAACCCTAACCAAGCAGTTTTATTTGCTTAACCATAACCAAACTGCCACCATTTCATGATTTAAGTCACATGTGATGTCACTGCTGGTATTCTCTACCGGTAATATCTCATTCATTTCAGGAGTAACTGACAGTCAACCTATTCTGGCATTTAGGTATGAAGTTGTGTTGATCTATTTTCACACTATTCACTTCTCTTGACACATTATGGTTTTAGCTGCAGTGGAAGCACAGGAACTTAAGCCCAGGAATCAAACCTGAACATCAGTCAACTGACACCACCTTCAATTGAAAGCAACAACAAATCCCGAACCATTTCCAAAGCCCTGCAAAGGCATGATGGGAAATGTAACCTGCTACCTGAAGTAGAAGGAAAATAAATCAGCAGTTCACATAAAGCTACTGAGAAGACAAGTGAAAATCTAATACAAAGGAGTGAGCTAAAGAGCTGTGCACGGATCTGTGTTTGTTCTTTCATCGTGCAGTGTTACCTCCATCCTCAGTCTTTGTCCAGCCTAAACCCTGAGGGTTTACTATGGCTCGGTAAACAGTGGAGTCAGACTAGGGCTTTTTCTTATTAATCCTTTGCTTCAACGCTCAGATTTGACTTTCATCATCTCAGAAAGTCACCCCTAAAGCTGGTCACCAAAGCTGGCAGGCTGACGTTTTATGGCCGTTTTACATTTGTTTTGCAGCAGCTCAGGGGGTTTGGGATTTGGGTTTGCTGCAATCACATTCTGCTCATGAAAGAACACTGGCTGACTTCCTCATCTGCTATTGTTTTTCCCTCGCACAATATGGGGCCTGAGGAAGGGGATGATTCTGGCTTTATCCATGCATCACACTGAAAAAGATAACTCAACACCTACTGTCCACCTGCCATAGCATTTGGTGTGGATATTCATGGTCCCCAGATGATTCTAAATTTTGTTTGAATCAGAGCAAAAAGCTTCCACTACACTAGACCTCTGCAGCTGTTGAGGGAAGTGCTTAATGCTGTCTGTGGCCACCACCTGAAAAACATGCCATTATATATACAAATATAATTGAAATCAAATACACAGATTGCCAGGAAACGTTCTAAGTCAGTTTGAATACTTTAGTTTTCCTCTTGTGCCAACCTTAGATACTGAAGCTACAAACTCAAAATAGATTTTGGTTTTGCAAAATTTACCACCAGAGGGTTTGTGCAGCCCCTGTTTACCAACTGCTCAGATGCTGCCTTTTGCTAGGTAGCAATAAATGCACCAGCCATGTATGTAGAGTAAGTGAGCCACATGATTAGCATTTAATTTTTGCACAATTTGAAGTATTTTGCACTGTAAAGTATGTTTTCCCTTCTGTTCTGTGCCACCAAGAATTAATGTGCATGTGTTCAAATCCACTTACTATATCTTTCGATTAACGTTAGCAATCACCTAATTACCGTAAGACACAATAAGTCTGAAGGTATCTTTTGAATGGGTTGCATCGACAAAGATTACTTCAAACCAGAGTTTAATGAAATTAGATTTAAAATGGGTACTCCAACTTCAAAAATGTAAAAATGTAACATTGTTTGTTAGGTAGATAAAAAAAGTTAACAAAAGTTAAATTATTTGCTACCTAACTAAAAAAAATGACAAAACATTGCCTTGTTTGCTAGCTATCTAGAAAACTAACAAAACATTCTACTGTTAACTAGCTGACAAAAATGTCAACAAAATGTTAAATTATTCGCTAGCTAGCTAAAAAGTTAACACAACATAAGATTTTTTGCTAGCTAACTAAAAAGTTAACTAAACATTGCATTGTTTGCTGGCTTGCTAGCTAGCCTGGTTAACCAACTCGTGATAGCTTAGTAAAGAAACTCTCCTCCTTTGAGCAAAATGGCTCAATTAATAGAGCAGTATGGCCAAATAATAGATTTTAGATTTTAAAAGAACAAAAACAAAAAGCAGACAACAAAAAGCAACTGGCAGATTCTTTTAATGGATCAGCTTTGAGAAACTTAATTATTTTGTTCAATATTTTGCAAGTTAAAAGTTTTGATACAACAGAAATAAATCTAATCTAGGTTTAGAGTAAAAACTAAATGGAGGTTTACAGAGATGTTTAAATGTAATCTTTCTTCATTTTAAGCTAGTTTTAAAGTTTAGTGTGACATCATTAAAAATTAAGCCATGGTTTATTGAGGTATGAAAATGAATCCTTGTTGGTGTAAGCCAGCCTCAGGGTAGGCAATTCTTATCCACTACTTTTAGATTGTCAGGCTTAATGAGCGTTTTCTATAAAGGCAATTAGCAGTCTTTTTACTTTAATCAATGATCTTTGTTTGTTCACTCTCTCTGGTTTGGTCTGTGGTTCATTCTCTTTTGGGAGCTTGTTAACTGGTAGACGAGCTTTTTCTGCAAGAATGGTTACAGTAGGTTGGCAAAGAGGACACAGAGTCAATTCTTGAAACCACTTTACAAGAATAAGTCAAGGACAGTGTCTTCAAAACTTAAACTCTGGTTCCAGATCACTTTATTTTACTGAGGTTTAGTTGGTGTGTATTATTTCAGCATACCTGACTGTTATACTCCACAAAGAGAGTCACAACAAGAATTTGCTGTTCTCAGACTTCTACTCGCTGAGACATTTACCTTCATTAAACTAAATCTGCCTCTCAGTACCCCAACCCCCCCTCCTCCTTTTCAACACTCCCTTCCACACAAGCTGTTTGTCTGAGTGCGTTGCTTCCAAACACATTGTACAGGGTATCCATCTGCCAGCACAGACAGAAAGATGACACTTCAATCACACAGTGCAAATCCATGTCTGGTCGCACGTCTTGCCACCCAGCACGTGTTTGACAAATGGCAACGTGCAGGAAGAGGCCAACTTCAACATCAACCCGACAAAGTACAAAATGTTCACAGCTTGATAGCATGGCAGCTACACTGAGATTAAAATAACTTTCAGAACAGTACCTTAGTGTGTCAGATAGTGAGTTTTACCAATCACAGCAATATATGAATGTCTTCTTTCATGTCCTACTGTGCACAGGGTCAGCAAAACAAATGTATTACAGCCACTTTAAAAAAAAGATTCTATGTTAGTTCAAGTGTACGCTGTATTTAAAATGTTTTCACCACTTCAACCAGCCATCAGACAGCTTTTTCTGATGATAAACCAGTGTTATAACAGTTGTAAGACAAATATTGTTCTCAGCCAGGCTCCATTTGTGAAATCATTGATTTTACCTCACAGAAGGCAGAAGTTGCTGGTCTACTGCTGCCTCGATCTATTTGTTAGTTTGTGTTGTTGTGTGACGTCTGTGTTTTAAAAGGTTAGTTTGGATTCACCGAGGACACACAGTCCCGCAAACAAACTAAGGCAGTCAAGGCAGCAGTAGACCAGCAGTTCCAGGTAAAATTACTTATTTTGCCAAAGGTGTGTGGTTGAACAAGAGACACTGATATTTGGCTTATTTGGGCCATTCTACTGAATCACATTACAGATTTTTAATACACACATAAGAACTGATTTTTCCAGAAGAATGACCAAAAAGTTTCTTTAATTGCAGAAAATAGGTGTTCGGTAATGAGGTTCCTTCCTCTTGTGTTAGGGTCGGCACTGACCCGTTTTTGATTTTAAATGCATAAAAGTACTACATAAACTTTGTTTATTGCATCAAGACTTTTTGACTTTGTCAGGAACTTCTATTTAAACAAAATAAAATTTAAAAAAATAATTGTATTAAATTATAAAATGCTCTGGTGAAAATTATGACCTTTGTGTTGTTAGGGTCGGTTTCAACCCAGTTATAATATAAGATTATAAAACAATAAGTGCCAAAACTGAAATCATAAAGAAACTATCAGCCAACAGCCCACAGCCAGCTGTTCCTCCAACCACTTGAGCTTCAGTTAGGGGCTTCTCTCTTTGCCTGTTTGACCAAACAAAGACGGACATGTCGGATGTAAGGCCAATTCAGTTTAGGGTTGGTGACTTGCAGAGTACACATCTCCAGTTTACAGCATGCAACAATGAGAAGAAGAGTTACTGTAAGGACAGAAAGACAAACACATTGTGCTTCACCTGCAAAAAAATTCTCTGCAAAGAACACACTAAAAGTGTCACTTTTTGCCATACATGCATCTAAACACACACACATACACATGCATGTTATTACACAGAGAGACTTTTTATGGACCAAGTACAAATGAATTGTGCCTCTTCTGCAAAAAATAACTCTGCAAAGAACACACTAGTGTCACTTTTTGCCACACATGCAGCTAAAAATACACAAGTACACATGCATGTTCTTGCACATAGAGTTTTAATGGAACTAGTACTTGATTTCTGTTGGTTTGATTTGCTTGATTGGTTGTTGTTTTGCAAATCTACATTTTGTATTATTACTAGTTCTGCGGGGCAGCACAGTGGTGCAGTGGTTAGCACTGCCGCCTCACAGCAAGAAGGTCCTGAGTTTGAGTCCCCCAGCTGGCTGGGGCAGAGCCTTTCTGTGTGGAGTTTGCATGTTCTCCCCGTGTCTGCTTGGGTTCTCTCCAGGTTCCCCATCTTCCTCCCACAGTCCAAAGACACGCATGCTAGGTTAATTGGTGACTCTGAATTGCTTTCTCTATGTATCAGCCCTGTGATGAACTGATGATTTGTCCAGGGTGAACCCTGCCTCGCGTCCAATGTTAGCTGGGATAGACTCCAGCAGCCCGCGACCCTTCGGGAATAAGCGGTTACAGAAAATGAATGGATGGACACTAGTTCTGCTTTTCATTTTGTATTCGTATTAAGTTCTATTTTTGAAAAGAAAAATACTTTTTTTTTTTGCGTTTTTCTTGAAGTAAATATATATGGGTCAAAATTGACCCATAACACCATAGATGTTACTATAGTCAATAATATTAAAATTTAAAGAAAATTTTTTTTGAACATTTAAGAGATGTGTTCTAATACCCCTCAGTAACAGTCAGGTAACATAACAACCTTTTATTTATTTATATAATTCTCTTGAGGTTCATTTGACAGTTTTTTTATATTGAAATCGAGGGGTATGCTGTCAAAAGAAAGGCCCAGGGGCCACAACAAAAATATTAAAACCAAACTTTTCATGGATAGGGAAGCCTAACAAGGTAACCAAGAGATAAGAAACAAATTGGATGATAAATAATTGTTTTTAGGGTATTTTATGGCTGATTCAAGACACGGGTCAAAACCGACCCGTTAACATAAGAGATAGCAACAGAAAGCTAACACAAGAGGAAGGTTAAAGTTACACTCTGATTTTTGGACTTTCGATGCACATTTACCTTAAAATGATGGCACCTAAACTTCTTGATCAGAAGTGTAGGGGTGTGGCTAAAACCAGTCTCAGTCCATGGACTTGAACTTACACTGGTAGTGACATGAAAAAAGATTTTCTTTTCTTTTTTTTACCTAAATATTTATGATTTATAAAGACTCTTAACTTTCAAAACCATCAAAGAGATCAGTTAAAAACTGTGATTGATTGTGTAACAGTAGTTGTGGGACATTCAGTAGAGTGGCCCATATAACAGTGGTCTCCTGTCAGAAAAGACTGTATAACAGCAAGGTGAAAATTTTCAAAATATAGCGTACACTTAACCTGATACCATTGCTGTTGATCCTGTCCTCAGCAGGACATTGCTTCTTTCCAACCACCAAGCACCTCAAACAACCCTACTTCAACTAATCTGAACTATCCCTTTAAAATTGCCTCTGAGAGCCTTGTCCATCCTTCCAGAGGTATTTCCTAGTCTCCTAAACCCAATCAACACATCCAGCCAGGTGTGACTGAGTGCTCTTTCCCCAGAGGACCTAATGTGAGCCGGCTTTGGCCCTTACATTGGAGCCAGATCTGCCAGGTTTTAGGGCTGCAAAGTTGAGCCAGTTGTGTCTGAGAGGCAGCCCCTTGTAGCAGCACTTTAAGTAGCTTTGGGCCACAGTTGGCTCAAATAATCAGACCAGTATTGTTTGAATATTTCTGATCCATCGTTCATCATGTGCCTGGCAGGAGTCTGACAGCTAGATTGACGGGATGGAGACTGCTGGTGGGCCAATGCTTTTTTGGCCAACTTCACATGGGCTATTTCAGATGCAAATAATGTGACAACATTACTTGCAACTCATTGTTTCAATGTGTTCATCAAAACACTGACTTTCTCAAGGACTTGGCCAACTCCAGCACTACATTTGTAGTGCTGCTTGGAGTGTGTCTGTGGCTGCTTTCTGCCGGACACACAAAACAGCCTGAAAGACAGACGGGCAGGACATGAATATGCAATTAGAACTCCAAAACCACAATTATCCTCTGTGACAGCACTTCAGAGACGAAGGCCACGAGGACCCACACTCACTGAAAGTTCATGTCTTTGAAGTAATCCCCCTACAGGTCTGGGGCTGGGAGCTAGGTGGAGGGCTGGCGGCTGACAGACTCAAACATCTCTAGTGACTTTTTGGATCGAAACCCTCGGATTTGGATCAGGAAGTTGACTTTTCCACTGTCCTGTGATGTAACTGTCTGGTTTAAAGCCTGGATATGTGAGGTCTGCGAGGCTGATTATCAGAATTTTCTGAACAGGCAAAAATCCATCTGATTAAAATGATCAAATTATTCGCCTAAAGGTACAATCAGATTTGTCTGAGCTGTTCATCAATGCACCATAAACATACCATGACATCAGAAACAGACATATTGGGTTTGTGAAGTATCCTGAGCAGCAAAATAATGAGAAAAAATGAAATCCAGGAAGAAGGCTGCAGGCTAGAACAATATAGGGTTCTTTCTTTTGGCCCCAGAAGAGAACCCTTTTTTGCTTCAGAGTAGAATCTTTTATTCAGGTTCCATCTTAAACCCTTTTAGAGGGTTCTACAGAAAACCCCAACATAAAAGGTCACACCTAGAGCCTGTAAAGGTTACATCCAGAACCCCCTATGAGGCGTTCTACAGAGAACCTGTATGTGATGTAATCATTCCAACCAGGACCCTTTCTAAATCCAGAAACATTCCACCCAAGGGTTCCAACAGGAACAAGGTTCAAGAGCCCTTTTATATTTCTCGGGTTTCATCTTGAACCCACCCAGGAGGTTCTACCAACAACCCTTTTATATTCCAAGGGTTTCATTTAGAACCCCTCAGGGGCTTCTACTGACAACAGTTTATATTTCAAGGGTTTCATCTAGAACTTGTTCAGGTGGCTCCACAGAGAACTTGTTTATATTCCAAAGGCTTCATCTAGAACCCTCCCCAGGAGGTTTTACCAACAACCCTTTTACATATTCCAAGGGTTTCATACAGAACCCATGCAGGTGGTTCTACTGAAAACATTTTTATATTCCAAGGGTTTCAACTAGCAAGAACAATGTAATTCAAGGTTTCATGTAGAACCGAGTAGGGGGCTCTACCAAGAACTCTATTATATTCTTATGGTTAAAGCTAGAACCCACTAAGGGGTTCTATCCATGACCCTTTTTTCTTCCAAGGTTTCATCTAAATCCCACACAGGTGGTTCTAATGAGAACCTTTTTGTTTTCCAAGGGTTTCTTCAATAATCTCCTCATCCTCTGAGGGGTCTATGAAGGAACCATATTTTATTCTACATTAATCATTTGATTAATTTATGTTGCAGTTACCAAAGTTTAAATTGAGGAAACATTCAAATAATTTTATTGGATAAACCTTTATTTAAAAATCTTGGAACAATGATGCTTTTGTGGTTTCAATAATTCTTAAAGAACTCTGTCTTCTAAAAAGGTTTCTTCAAAAGCAAATGGTTCTGGGTAGAACCATACCACTCAGGAGGAAACCTTAGTGTGCAGTCAGTCATGAGAGATGATTGAAAGAGATAATGTTTAGAAATGAATTATTATTTTGTTTATTACTTGGAATCATTTTAATGCCGTCCTTATGATTTAAATAGTGTGTGAGTGATATTTTTCACTGTAATAGTGTCATATTTTTCACTGATGCATGGATACATGTCTATTGAGTGTGTTCACAATGTGTTGGGATTATTATTTATGTATTTCCAGTATGCTCTTTTGAGTTCTATGTTTTTATGTAAAGTTTTTGTTTTGCTGCAGCAGTGACCCACTTTCCTCATGGGGCTCATTAAAATTTCATCTTATCTCATTTTCTATTTCAATGAGATGTCTGCATCACATTCTCATGTTGTGTGTTTTTGGAGCGAGCTGAAGTGGCTCTCACTGCTTTCTGTATGATGGAGGCAGAAATCACCAGTTCAGACTCACCACAGGATGTGAGTTCATCCTGCCACTAACTCTTCCTGTCTGCTCTCCTCTCTCCTCTCTCGCGGACCAGTTGGAGGCTTTCTACTCCATCTTCACCACGGAGCAGCAGGACCATGTGAAGTCGGTGGAGTACCTGCGCAGCAACTTCAGGCCCATCCAGAGCTTGGACAATCGCCACGTCTTCAAGTCAGCGGTCAAAGATGCCTGGCTGCCCGACCTGACTGACAGCGGCAGCGGGCCGTACGGCACGGAGGCTTCTAAAGGTTAGAGTGCTGCTGAGACTCTCATTTTCAAATGTACACTTAGTTTGTTCTAAGTCAGGAGTCTGCAACCTTTACCATCCATTTTTAGCCAGACAAATGAGAAAAGAAAACTGTCTGGAGCTGCAACTATTAAATTCTCTCTATTCCTTGAAGACTTTTTTTATTATTTGACATCTATAACTAGCTTATGGAGACTCAAGATGATGAGCCACTGTCAAAATTTAGAGGAAAAGGCACTGAGCGAAAGATGTGGGCTATGATGCACATTTTAGTTGACAAAATATTAAAACATTTTTTAAGAAAATGGTGTATCGGCTAAATATTTTTACAGTTGGCAATGTTAGAATCACTTAACACTGAAGAAAATAGCCAAGACGACTCAAAATTTCAAGGCAACATACTGCAATAGATTTGAGTTTTGAGCACAAGTCAAACTATGGAATAAACTTTTAATACATTTTTTTGGGGGGGTTCTCTAACTCAAGTCAGTGATCTCAATAAAAGATCAGTAGTTTGCAAAACTTTTTCAGAATTCAAGAGTTTGAGTTGAGCTCAAAGTTCAAAAATCTATTGCTGTATGTTGCCTTGAAATTTTGACTTGTCTCAACTTTTTCATAGACCTGAAACAATGATAATTGAAAATTAAAATGTAAAAACAAATAACTAATGCAAAACTGTGAACCATTTGCTTCTGTAGAACCCTCTTTTGAAGTAGGGATTTGTTAAGGATTCTTTGTAGAGTTCCATTAAGAACCTTCTAGGATTAATGAAATCCTTGAAGTACCCTTTTGTCAAGGGTTTGCTAAGGGTTCTTTGTATAATAATATAAAACAGTTCTTGGTAGAACCCCCTGCGTGGGTTCTAGATAATACCCTTGAAATATAAAAGCACTCTCAGTAGAATTTCCAGTATGGGTTCTATATGAACCCCTTGAAATATAAAACGGTTCTCATTAGAAGTGTGTAACAGATGAAACCCTTGACATATGTAAGGGTTCTCAGTAAAAAAAAAAAAAAAAAACCCTGGATGTGTTCTACATAAAAACTTGAAAAATAAAAGGGTTCTCAGCAGATGAATATAAAAATGTTTCTGGGTCAAACCCCCTGGGTGGGTTCTTGTTTATATCCTTAGAAGGGGAAAAGGTTCTAGATATAGGGTTTAGAGAGGAGTCTGGGTGGAACTACACTACAGAAGGATTCTCTGTAGAGCCTCTCATCAGGGTTTCTGGGTGAAACCATTAACAGATGGCTGTGTAGGAAACCTTTCTAAAAGGTTGCACTAGGAACCACAAAGGGTTTTTCTGTTGGGACAAGCCAAAGAACCCTGACTGCAGTCTTGCATATTACATAAACTGCAATCTGTTCACTGTATTCCAGTTATAATTGAGGGTGAAAATGTGTTTAACTTCATCCAGTAAGACAATTTTTCAGTGCTCAGAGCCTTTTCTGATCCAAGCAGCATCATTAAAGTTCCCCTTTTCTCCCTAAACTGGTCCAGTATTCTCATATTATTCTTGGATGGTGACATTTCTTAATGTTAATAAATGAGGGATATTCAGTGTTGCTCAAAAGCCCATAGGAAATGACTGTCCTTTGTGTGTGTGTGTGTGTGTGTGTGTGTGTGTGTGTGTGTGTGTGTGTGTGTGTGTGTGTGTGTGTGTGTGTGTGGTCTGGACTAGCTCTCTGTCGTTTCACCAGCGAGCTGGGTAACTCCCCTAGCATAAGGCAGTGGGAGGCACACCAGCCGTCCTCCCACTCCTGCCTCATTACCACTCAAACAACGCAACACATTGTGCACGTGTGGGCGTGCATGCGTGCACGTGTGTGTGTGTACATGCATTCTTGTGGAGGGCGCGCGCATGTGCGTTTGTACGTGCTCGTGTGTAACCTAGCATCTGTGCTGTGTCAACTGTCCTAGCAGGATTCGTCCCCTCCCTTCCTTCATACACACTTCCATATGGTCGACTAGGAGAGAGGTGCATCACCTAGATGTACACACACATACACAGACACACACACTGTATATATGTGTGTGTGTGTTGTCCTGGCACAGTGTGCTGCATGCTCGTGCAGTATGTCCTTGAGCGCTGCAGTGGGACATGTTTGCTGTAAGCAGATCTATAAGGCTGGCAGAGGAAATGCAGAAGAGGAGGAGGAGGAGGGAAAGGACGGTTTAGAAAAAAAAGGCAAAGAGGATTAGAGAAAAAATACAACAGACATTCAGACAGACAGAGAGACATACAGACCACACGCCACCTACACACCCTCTGCAACATGCTACCATAGCTACAGCTGAGTGGGCTCAGGATGGTAATGTATTCACCTGGCCTATAACCCCTCCACTCCCTCACCTGACACCCTGCAAACACACACACACACACACACACACACACACACACACACACACACCACACAGGTGGTGTTGGAGAATGAGGAGCGTATACAGCAGCAGCTAAATTACATAAGTCATTTTCCTTCCAATCCCCCTCTGCCTGTGCTAATTTATTCCATCTGACTGTGGCTCAGCCTCAGCTCCCCTCCTGCTGCTGGTGATTGTTTCCCATCAGCCATGATGCTTCATTTACTTTTGGGTCTGTGAATGACTGCTCACATTTAGTGAGGCTGAATGACAGACTGATGCATGCTGGCCGACAGAGAACAAAGAGGAACACTTTTCGGATGCTGTTAAAGCTACATCCAGCAAATTATGAGATGACCAGTATCAGTTTCATTTCTGTGTGTCCAGTACAGAGAAAGGTCTGTTGTGGTTAACCTCCCTTAAAGTTGAGATGAAATGAGAAATGCCTTTTTAACCCTTTCAGATCACATGGCAGTCACATTATGCACCTATTTAATACTTAAAGCCCCAATAGAATCATCAAATGTTGCTACAGTTCACTGTAAATCCTCTTAAAAACAGAAAAAGATAAAGATAAAGAAAAGTATGTTTTGGAGGACCTTTGATTGACAATAGGCTGCTTGTTTTGTTCACTGGTTAGGTTACTTATAAAGATTTTTTTTCATGGATATGAATACAGCTGTGCTGTCAGATTTTTGCTTTTTGCTTGTCTGTTGTTGTGCCTTGGGCACAAACATTTTGAAAACCACTGTCCTAACCAACAAACTAGTAAGCTAACTGCTGTAGCTTTAATACAACATAGACTAAAGAGTGGCAAAGTCCTGACTTGCCTCCAGGCTAGCTGTCTTTCTTTCACCTTTTACTCATTTGGTCTGTGTTTGAATTGGAAACCTTCATGATTTAAGCAAGTGACACTCTTGTTTGTTATTATACAGCTCCCATGAATTAAGAGTTAATATCAACTTGTCAGTTTCCATCTTTAACTGTATATTTTGCTGTTTTAAAAATAACTAAAGCATCTGTAAGCCTCTTCCTGCTATTTCTGGATGAACTTTAAACCATTTGAATCCACCGAGGTCTGATGAATATTAGACAATCCTTATCTAGACATATAGTGTACAGACATATTACCGTTTGCACTACTAAATTTGATCATTTAATTTTGATCTCATATTCTAATTTTTGCAAAAAAAAAAAAAAGAACCCAGAAGTTCCAGTGTCACCTCAGCTCTGTTGGGCTATTGGCTTTCCCCCTTTCTGCTATTTGAGAGCCTGGACCTACTGTAGGTCTGTACTGGGCCGAGATTAAATTGATATCGATCTGACTCTGAGTCAGACAGCAAACAAACATGTTCCCAAACTTTTAGTCCTTTTCCTTTTCCTTTTAAAATAGATTATAGTAGTTCAGTCAAAGTCAAGGTTAAAATGTGAAAAGAGGAATGATCAGGTCCAGTTGTGCTCCAAAACAAGAAACAACTTTAATCCTAACAAAGCTAAACTAAAAAAGGAAGCAAATGCATTTTGTCCAAGATGTGAGACTTCTTGACTTTTGTTTGCAAAAAGTCTCAGAGTGTCTTGCTTCCTTTTTGAAAATATTGTCTAACTCTTGATTCTAAAAACGAAACCTTTTTGCAATGAAGAGACAAATAGCTTAAAAGCATAAGCAAAGATGAACTCTGGCCCCTCCTAAGTTCTTGAATTACTGACTGCCTGGCTGTATCAGAGCAGCTTTCCAGAACACGCCATGAGCAAAACATAAAATCTATTACCACATCTAATGCACTTAAAGGGCACTGTAAGAGTGCATCCTAACTTAGATACACAGCTGTATAATGATATGTCTGGAGGTTGTCTGATACGGACTCCTGTGAGATAAATCAACTTATATGCCTATTTGCATTTTACAACTATTTAAAGTGCTGATGTTGAAGTAACAAGTTACAAGTAAAGTCAGCTAAGTGAAATAAATAAATTATACATCGTAATAAATTATGTAAGTCATGTTGCACAACCTCTAATGGAGCCAAAAATAAGTAGAGAAGGACTTCTGTTTATTGATCAGAGACAACATGTCAAGTAAACACGACTAATAATGAAAGTTTAACTTCAGATTATGCTTGCACTTACATTTTATGGCACATTACATTTACACTGTTTATGAGTGATATAATGCATCAGTAGACATTACGTGTTCTTCCAGGCATGGAGGTCTGTGCCGCTAAACAATAATGTGTAATGTGAATGTGGTCATAGAAACTGATGGATCACTTTTTTCTCCCTCTGCCTCTTCTAAAAAGACTTCAGTCAACATGATTGTTTGGCCTGCGAGGTACAGACAGGTATCACCTCTGCTGCACTGTCTGATTCAATGTGGCTTACTTATTAAATTTCAACAAATAGGTCAATATTTTAGGAAATACACTGAGCTGAGCATGAAGACTGGAAATTGGGGAAGAGGTCACCACGCTCAGAAGTTTAAAACAATCAAATCAAATCAATCACCAAACAGCACCTTTAAAGGGATAGTTCACCCAAAAATGAAAATTCAGTCATTATCTACTCACCCTCATGCTGAATGTAGGTTGGGTTTATTTTGTTCCCCAGAAATTCCACCAGTCTGCGCCATGGTTCTGATCCATCCTCCGCACAGCTCTGCTGTTTTGCTTGCCTTATTATGTTAACTTTCTCAGATTTTGTTCATTAGGTCATCTTTTCTTGCTCTTAAATCTTCTACCACGGATAAGCAGCCTACGTAGTTATATAGTTTCTATTCTGTTCTGTCTGTCTTTATGATCATGAGTCTGCACAGGGTCTTATTTTGAAAATTAACCGGATTCTCCCTACGTTTTCTGTGTCTGACTTCCTGCCCATTCTATCTGCTCTGTGCTAATTGACGTGGCTTCCGTCAAAAATAGGATGCCGTGGGATGTGCAGTGACGCTTCTCGTGGAATCATGCGTTGTCTAGAATGGCCACAAATCGCTCCAGCTGCCATGGTGCGGCCATAATGCAGTGCAGCCGTTCCTGGTGGAAACTGTGATTTAGTCTGCAAAACACTGCTGGAGTTTCACAGGAAAACAGTGCTGCAGAATTTATCAGACAGTGGAAGTGAATGGTGACCAGTTTTCAGACGTCTAGCATAATCCAAGTCTCCTGACTTGCCATTTTCACACTGTCACACCACACACACCCAGTTCAGACAGTGTGCATGTGAACATGGCTCCAAGCTAATGATCTACAGTGAAGATTCAGACTAAAAACATGTTGGAAATAACATTTTTTTAGTCAGCTTGGCATGTTGGGGCTTTAGGAGACTTTTATTACACCAGACGAGCAGCATGGAGGGATCTTATGTTTTTATTCTGTTTTTTTTTCCCATTTGAAAACTGGTCACCATTCACTTCCATTGTTTGGGAGATTCTGCAACACTGTTTTCCTGTGAAACTCCAGCAGTGTTTTTGTGGATTAAAAACCTAAAGCATGAAGGTGATAATGACTGAATTTTTATTTTTGGGTGAACTATCCGTTTATTATACATTGAGCTAAACACTATAATAACATCTTAGTTGGTCTTTTAATATATTTTATTTGTGACCGAACATCCCAGGTTTCACTAGTGACTGTGTTATATTTCGGCTGGTATTTGTCCCATTACAGAACTTAAAATTACAAAGTGTTTCCTAAAATACTTCTAATTTGGATTACAGGGCTAAAAATGTGTTAATTTCCCCTCAAATAAAGGATTAAATGTTCCCTATTGTCACTTCTGAAATGGTCTTCTCACAACCAAAACATCACCATCATCATGTTTCGGTTAGATAATTTTGAGCCTCTTAAAGATGCTAGTCAGCACATGGTGTTTGTTCAGAACCACACCAACAGCCACCTTTTGAAGTTGAAAAAGAAAACATATCTGAATCTGTGCAGTGTAGATTTTCTGGACCACAGTCCGTTCTGACTAGACCAAACGAGGCCAAACCTCAAGTCTGTGTTCTGCTCTGGCTTTTATGTATTTTTATTTAAGAACATCTACACTGCACAGATTCAGATATGTATTCTTTTTCAACTCTTTTGCCAATTTCAGTGAAAAGTGGGTGAAATATTCATAATAGTAATTTAGGTTTCAAGTATTTGATCTAAGCCTATTTGCATAGGTTAAAATGGGCCTGTACTAAAACAAGAAGTGACACTAACTTGCAGTCTGAAAGTACTTATTGTTCACCTCTCTGCCCACTTTTTTCTGTCTATTTTGTTTGAGGTCAAGGTTAAGATGTCCAAGAGCTGAATGATGTCCCTGCATAATATCTAAAGGTCCACCAATAACAGTTTTACAAAAAGATACAAGTACTGTATCAAGTAGTTTGAGCAACACAAGTGGCAGTCTAAGTGCTACTCAATTTGCAGTCCTTCATGCCATCGAGTGGTTGCCTGTTATAAAACAATGACACAGTGTCGTAGAGGCACAGTGGTGCGCACACAAGCTGTACTTCACACACAGCAGCATTTCAATTTTTCACATCACAAGACATTTACCTGCAACAGAAAAATGACAGTTAGTGCACCCAAACTCGTGCTATTATCATGCATTTTCATGATGTTAGCACTCAGGAAAGTTGGCATGTCGACTAAATGTCATCAGTGAAGTCTTGGAAATGTCTTGTGAAATGTGTGCAGCAGTCGTTGCTGATGGTTTGCCTGGAATCATTTTTTTCTACAACCTGACTCTTAAACGCTTAAAAGGGAAAGATTAAATTAAATCCCCTCTTCAGTTTTTACTCTAATTTTTTCTTTTTTTATCATTCATTTTTTATTGCAACCTCCACAAATAGGCTAAGAGCCAATACAGCAAGTTGTTGTTTACATCAATAAACTGATTTACAAATCAGAGATCAGATTTTAATTGTGCAACAGAGATCTCAGTTTTTTAGTATGGACTTACCCATTTTAAACCTAATTTTGTTAAACTCTGATCTAGTCTTAAATGAAATGAGTCTTCATTGGATATAACCCAGTCTAAGTGTTGATACCTGAGGATGCACACACAGTTTGAAGCTATGTGGACTCTCTCTCCTTCCTTTAACAGTACAAAGGTAAAAAATATAAACAGCAGCAGAGGGTTTTGGCTGCTCATAAAATTTTAACTGTACACAACTAATTGTAACAGTGTAAAGCAGGGTTTGGCAGCAGTCCTTTCACTGTAGTTCCTACCCAATCTCCCCCTGTATGAAACCTTGCAGACCAACCCCAAATCAAGACCTGGTCATCGATCAACTATGGTCAGCACGCTGCAGGGCCGAAGATGTCCTTTCCTCCTGCAAATGGCTTTTTACAGACTTATGAGAGAGACAGAGAATCGTCCTCTGTGGGGTTTACCTGTGTCAAGCACCTCCCCTACCACGTCCTGTTCAGTGTGATCGGGCCCTACTCTCCATCACTCACTGCCATCCAGTGTGTGTGTGTGTGTGTGTGTGTGTGTGTGTGTGTGTGTGTGTGTGTGTGCGTGTGTGCGTGTGCGTGTGCTGGCGCACTTATCTTTGATGAAAGCCATAAGAGGGTCTCTTCATCACCCTGCCAGACACATGGGGCTACACAACCCTTTCAGTTACACACAGGGAACATAAGTTGTAACAGTTTAGCAGAAAAGGAGTGCATGCAGACACACACACACACACCCACACACACACACGCACCCACACACACACACACACACACACACACACACACACACACACACACACACACACACACACACTCATACACACACATACATAAAGGTGAAAAGACCACATGAGTGAAAACATCTTTATCCAAGGATTTATCCAGACTTAAGAAAATATCACAATTCTACCCAAACATTCACTGATGACACAAGAAATTCCTCTTAGATTAGTACAATAATGCTTCATAGCAGATTACTTTGTATCACGATCTTAAATGAATCCTCTAACATATCCTTATTTAATATCGCACCCTGATTAAGATGATCAGTTTAATCTCTGTGTATGGTTTGATATTCTTTGTTAGCCTGAGTCTGTAACATCTGTCCAGGGACTCCAGATGAAAAATATCCTTTTGGCTCATTCACCATTTACAGTGATGTTTATTAATGTGCACTGTCTCTGTTAAATAAACCAATAAATAATTGAACCCGCTAAAGAAAGGTCCAGGATGTTTAGCATGAAGCACAAAGCTCATTTAAAAGCGAAAAAAAATATTTAAATGTATCTCTTTTTTTAGATATATGTCACACATATGTTTTCAGTGAAATCTATTTGTTAGTTGTTGTTTTTTAAGTTACTTTTCATAAGGTGATGTTCTGACTTGTTTAGTGATGACAGATCTGAATATACACCATGCTGCAATCTGATACAGTGCATGAAATGGTGAGATTTATGTTTTAAACTGTACAGGGTCCCTTTTAAATGAAAACATATAGATAAGTAAAGAAATAAAAACATGACTAAATGAATAAATAGATAAATCCAGCAGGCCTGCAGTAATGCTGCACTCCATTTACCTGGAAGTTAGCGCTGCGAAAAACCCAGTTTCTTTATTTTACATTTTGTACACTAACTACTAATTAACTAATTATGTTTTTTAATGTGACAACACTGTGGTTAAGATGTTTAAGGACCAAAAACATCTGGTTATGGTTAGAGAAAGATCATGGTTTGGGTAAAAATGATCACTCTCATGAGATCCTTCATGGGTCTGGGTTCCTTTCTAGATGTAACCAACAACTGTGAAGTTTATACAGCCTCTTCCCAAGTTAACTCTTCCCCTGCCAGCAGCAGTATTTTTGACAAAATTCACTGATTTTGTAACACCCAGAATATTCAGCTCTGTGAATATGTTACATGGAATATATCAAAAGAAAGAACAGCGTTTCAGACACAAAAAAACATTTTGTTCTAGCTTCATTCATTCTTTTTTATAAGCACTTCAGTGTTGGTTGGTTACATCAAAAAATCCACTTTTCAGAAAACGAAAGAGAGATTTTTAAGCAGAATATCGACTTCACATTTTTTGTTTTGGGTTTTTTACTACATCATGTTACATTTGTGACATTACTGTCACCGGTGTGGCTAACGTTAGCTGTGTGGGCTCTCTGCCCCCGGCTGCAGCGTGAGCAGCCCCGCTCTGTGGCTGGGTCACAATGCTCTCTGCCCCTCAAATCTGCTGCTGCTGGACACTGATGATTCCATGCTAGATAACACTGTCTTCCTCTGCTGCTGCTCAGTTTCAGCGGTTATCTCAGTGGATATCTCATCACTGGCAGGTAAAGAGTTAATTAGAATGAATCTACCAAAGCTACTTTGCAATCTACTTTCATTCCACTAGGAAAAGTAGAACCACAAGGTCTGTGGATTCTCTTGAGTAACCAGGTCATGATTTCTGGAAAGAGACACTGGTTTTGAATTTTTCAAATGTATTTTTTGGTGCTTTGAGCACCACAACCTGAATGCAATATAGTCCCATTATATTGGAGAGAAGGCAGACATCTCTATGGTCAATACCTCTAAAATTCTGCAACTCACACCAAAAAAGTCTAGAAGGATAAACAGCGCTACAGGCCAGAGGAAAAATAAAAGATATATCTTGATTTTGGGGTGAGCTGTCCCTTTAACTGACTTTATGTATTTTACTTAAAACTTAAATTCACACTGTGAATGAATGGCAGTCTTCTAACCTGTGACACACATACACACACACACACACAGTGCATGGCTGACTGGGCCCAGGTTGATAAAATCTGTTAAATACGTTTTCCCTGCATAGAGGTCATCCACGGCTCGACTTCTCAATGATGTCTGTGTGTGCATGTGTGTGTTCTACTTTGCGAGCATGTGTGCTTTGTGTGCGTGTGACTAATGGCTTTAGTAATGCTAAGCCACATGGGGCGCGACTGCAGGTTATGAATAGAAAAACTCCACTGCAGCTCTTTATGAGCAAGCTAATCAATTTGGTTCCACCAGGCACGTGAAGTCTATTCTCAATCAAGCCATGTTCATCATCGAATTACCTTACACATTTGCATAATATGATACAGTGTGTGGAATAATCATTATGTGCATTGTTTGATGGTACTGCTTCTTTTACAGCAGTGAGTGGTGCAATGAATTGCTGTTTAACACTACAGATGCACTAACCAAAGTATGTGGACGCCTGGACATGATTGTTAAAAGTGTGTCTCCATCATTAATCTGCTGTTCCAGCAGCCTCCACTCTTGTTTGAAAGCTTTCCAGCAGGGGTTGAACCCGGCTGCAGGGATTTGCTCCCATTCAGCCACAAGAGCATTAGTGAGGTCAAGATGTTGGGTGATAAGGCCTGGCTCAGAGTCAGTGTTCCAATTCATCCCGAAGGTCTTGGACGGGGTTGAGGTCAGAGCTCAGTGAAGGCCGATCAAGTTCTTCCTCAGCGAACTGGGAGAGAAATTACTTTTTTTTATCTGACTTTGTACATGGGGATATTGTTATATTAAAACAGGAAAGAGTCACTGCAAAATTGGAAGAACACTGTTGTCTGAACTATCGTTATGCACTGATACACTAAGACTTCTCTTCAGTAGAGATATGGGGCCTAGCTCAAACCATGAAAAAGCAACCTCAGTCCAAAATTATACAAAAATACTGTAATAAATACAGCTCATACCCCAGGCATGGCTGCGTTGCAATACGACTGCGCCACATCAGCTAGAACTGACCGCTGCCACTTAACACAGAGCCTGTGATTCCACCAGCATTGCCTCAGCGCATCCCAGAAGTGGCACTTCATTTCAAATAGGCACCAAATCTTAATTTGATGGATGTTGCGTGAACCTGCACAGAGCAGATCAAGCAGGCAGGAAGTCAGAAACAGAAAAAGCAGAAAGTGATTCCGGTCAGTTTGCAAATTAAAGACCCTGTGCAGACTCATAAAGACAGACAGAAAAGAAACTATTTATCCGCGCAACCTTCTTATCCATGGTAGAAGCACAAAAAGCAGCAGCCTACAAAAGCAAGGAAAGAAGACCAAATCTGACTGAGTCACCATGATCAGGCACAAAAAAATGCTCCACAAACAGCAGGCAGCTCAGACAGCAGTTCAGACAAACACAAGACAATATTAACCTCTTTATAAGGTGTTGCACTGTAGTGATATGAGGGGGCTGAGGGCGGATGCCATCTCTCTTAAATTACCAAATTATCAAAATGCATCCCCCTGTTAACCTCCAATCTCCCTTTCATCTCCTGGCAAAAGAGGAGTCTAGTCCATCTAACTCACTGATGATCATTATCTGACAGAGATTTGTGACAGAATCTGACCATGGCTCTGAATCATCAGCAGTCTAACTGTGCTCTGTGTTGATAAATTCATGGAGCTGTCCATGGTGCTGAAGTAGCAGATAGATTTGCTACTTTTTCTCCATCCACCCATCCCAAATCAACTGCATGATACATACACAGCTTGATATTTTTTTTTTATAAATCTAACAAAGTAGTTTTGTGTTGTGAACCTACCCAAGTCATGTTGTGCCTTTATTTTGAAATTCTACCCAGACATTGCATAATTATTACTACTAACTTGACTGCTACCTCAGCATCATAGACTGAACCGTTGGGCCACTCACTGAGCTGCTGTATTTGAGGAGATGGGAGTGAAAAAATGTTGAATAAGATTCTGTTCTCATTAGGACTTTTCACACTGCATTTAGCCCCAGGTTAAGAGAGCAGTTAGCCCCGGGCTAAGGAAGCTGTTAGACTAGGGCTAAAAGAGCTTTCACACAGGCACAATCCAGGCACATTCCAAAGTGGGCTAACCCTGACTTTAGCCAAGGGCTAGCTGGCCCTGCTCTGGAGCAGGGTTAGCCCAGAGTTTGCAGGGTTATCCTCTGGAAATTGACTAAACCCAGTGTAAAACAGGGCTAAAAGATTAAAAGAAGAAGATAATCAGCCAGGATAACGCAAAACACCTGTGTGGGTGTACAGAGGCTTTAATCCAGAGCTAAAAGAAGGGCAGTGTGAGTCATATAGCCCTGGGCTAAGAATGTGCAATATGAAAAGCTCTAATGTTACCTTTCTAAATTTCTGCATATATGTCAAAGGGAAATCATAGTGAGTCTGCAACCCAAGCTTTCCTAAATATAAAACTGACTACTACTTCTATTTAGAATAAGAACAATACTGTAAAGGAAAAGCTAGTATTTAAAGAATGGCTTTTTTAAAGACTAAAATCATGCCAGGGTGTGACCAGCTTCACTAGAGGCTTACATGGTAACTTCAGTATATATAGTACATTTCCACCATACGAATTCCATCAGTACAACACATTAATGTCACAAAGTGCTCACCACTCTGCTGCTTTACGTCTCTTTTGCCTCTGTCACCTTTTTTGAGTCACCATCAGTGAAACTGAATACTTGCAGATGTTTCACATTAAAAGCCCACTGGAGTGGTGATAATGCCATTTAAGTTGGCTTTTAATGTGAAACATCCAAACAGAATGTACAGCATATTGGATGTACAGTATATTATACTGAATTTATCAAGACATCAGGTAAACATGGAGGAAGTTTGTACTGATTTTGTATGAACAACATCAACAACATATTAAAAGAGGTGTAGATCAGAAAATAAAGATGCATATACAATATAAAGGAGAAAGATGAGAAAAAGTCTGACCATCCGCCAGTATTTGAGAATTTACAGTAATAATGATCAAATATTCAATATCTGAAATCAAATATGTGGTGTGTCCCGGCTGAGCAGAGAACCTCACTGGTCAAACAG
Organism: Lutjanus erythropterus; assembly: GCF_056507025.1. NCBI lineage: Eukaryota > Metazoa > Chordata > Actinopteri > Lutjaniformes > Lutjanidae > Lutjanus > Lutjanus erythropterus. The sequence continues at coordinate 2,554,948 of NC_139318.1, forward strand.
AGACATCTAGTGGTCGGTGCAGTGCTGCTCTGATCAGAATGAATGCAAGAGTGTGTGTGTGTGTGTGTGTCAAATTCATAATAAAACATGCAATGTTTATGTGTTTGTCTTCATATTTCCCACTGCCAGATATGACTGCATTCTGCCTCAAGACCACTATATATGAACCTGTGTTATTGGACCCTTTAGACAAAACCTGTGTATGTGTGTGGTGTGTGTTTGTGCAGAGCTTTCATGCATGTGTGTCTCCGTTTCAGGCATTCTGTGTGTGGAGTCCAGCCATTCACTTGTGTGTACTGGATGGTGCTGTGGTGTGTGTGTGAGTCTGGACCACTCAGGGTGTGACAGCAATATTAATAACACATCATGAATACAGCTCACGCTCACATAACTCTGTCTCACACACCCTGTGTGTGTGTGTGTGTGTGTGTGTGTGTGTGTGTGTGTGTGTGTGTGTGTGTGTGTGTTTTCGTTTGTGTGTGTGTCTGAGTGTGTTCGAAAGATAAGCTGAGTCGATGTATTCTGTCATTAAATTATCTCCCTTTGTCTCTTTCTCCTTTTAAATCCCCTTGCTTCCTTCATTCTCCCTTCACATCCATCCTTTCTTTCCTTATCATCCTTTTTTGACTTCTTCTTTCACTTCTTTCTTTCATATCATTGTGTTTTTAATCCCTCCCTTCCATTATTTTCCTCCTCCACCCTTCCTTTCATTCCTTTTCAACTTCTCTCCCCCTCGTCTCCTTTCTCATCTTCTGCCTCCTCAATCCTCTGTTCTCATCCATCCTTTCCTTATTCCCTTCCTTATGTCTTCACCTGACTGTCCTTTCTTCTTTACTGCTTCCCTTTCTTTTTTCTACTCACTAACCTACCCTAATAATGTTTTCCTCCTTTCCTCTCCCTCCTCTTTTTTCTATCCATTTCCTTTATCTTCCCTTATTCCTTTTTCTCATCTCTTTCCCCCTCCATCCCTCCATTCTTTCTTTCCTTCCTGCCTCCTCCTGTCCTCCTCCCAGTGTGCAGCAGCGCTCCCATCAACATGAAGGTGCAGCATGTGAACAGCAGCGCTCTGGTGGTGCGCTGGGCTCGCCCGGAGGTCACCTACCACCCACCCATCCTCCACTTCCTGGTGTCCTACAGCTGGACGGCCCATGACGACAGCTATGAGGAGACACACCTCACTGATGCCAAACACAAACTGGTGAGACTGGGAGGGACTGGAACCTGTAGTGGGAGGGTTAGACTGATGATATTGAAGGTTCTGAATCAAACACGTGACATCGTATGTAGGAATTAGAACGGTTATACTATGGCTTTGAGGTCAGATAGCTGCTCACATTGTTTGACGGCAGTGAAAACACAGAAAATATGTGAGTGTAAACATTTCTGAATTGCTTTATTGTTGCATAGCAAAGCAGCTGATAAGTGCAGACTGGTTTGGAAAGGCCAGTGATGACTTGTGTTGCATTCATGTGCTGAGAGGCTCTGAAAAATGAGATATATCTGAGAGTTTGCTGCTGAACAGTGTTGTGTTGATGAGCTCCTCTGTGGGAAAATCAAACAATTAGCAAACATGAGCTCTATGCAAATGATACACACCTTAAAATTCTGCTGTTACTGTGATATTCTTCATTATTTTAACAGCCGACAATGAAGGTGTCTGTTATCCTGGAAAACATTCACTGACAACATATTTGACTAATTTTCCAACAATATTCCCTCCTGACACCTAAAGCTTAAAATGGTTATTTTTACTGTAAATATAAAAATATAATGATCAGTTGAAGTAGGAGACAGGATGTGTTGATTTTATCAATATGATCAAAAAGAACTATCTTTGCTTTTTCTTACATTTTTAACCAAGTACTTTAGTAGCCTGAACCAGATCAAGTGAGAGTTTTAATGCAAAGGATGGATGTGTCTGAAAGAGTTGAAAGAAAGAAAGATTTTTTTTTATGCATTGATGGGTTAAAAATTCAATATGTAAGAATTGGCTGCCAGTCAATGCCGGCTTCCCACTGGCATTGTGAAGAGATTTTGGTGAGTTTATTTTGTTTCTGTCCAGTTTGGATGAAGTGTTTTTTTTATCAACCAAGAGAAAAAAACTGAATTCAGATTGGTTGTATTTTTCTGTTTAATAAGGAAAATAGGTGAGAACATTCTTTTTTTTCTGTGAGTTTATTTTGTTTCTTTTTTTGATTAATAAAATTAAGAGAGCTTGTGAAAGATACATACATAACAGATCATCCCCTCTTGATGCACACAGTGGTATTACCAGATGGGACAGGCCAAAGCTAACTGGTTAGAATGCTAACTTGAGTAGCTATCTCTGCAGAACAATCCATAGACATCTTTGGGATAATGTCAAAACTCTTAATTCACCACATTATGTTGATAATTTAAATTAATTTTTGAGTGTTTTAAACTATATTTTCTTTTACATATTGTACCTTTTAAGTTAAAATCATTCCAAAAAGGCTGTAGTAATATCAGAGTTTTGTATCTGCAGTATGATTATTTATTTTTTTCTTGTTAGTTTCTGCAGTCAGTATGAGTAAATACTTTATATCATGTTTTCATCACTTTATACAAAATAGCTATAGTGATAAAGCAGTCACGTGAGTGATCGATGGCTGTATATAAGAGAAACCACAACAGAAACCTCCCTGATGAAGGCAATATAGCCACAAACATTTACTAAATTAATCTTGCTGTGGGCAGCATGGTGGTGCAGTGGTTAGCACTGCCACCTCACAGCAAGAAGGTCCTGAGTCCAAAGACATGCATGCCAGGTTGATTGGTGATTCTGCCCGTAGGTGTGAATGTGAGTGTGAGTGGTTGTCTGTCTATGTGTCAGCCCTGTGATGAACTGGCGACTTGTCCAGGGTGAACCCCGCCTCTCACCCAATGTCAGCTGGGATAGACTCCAGCTTCCCACGACCCTTTGGGAATAAGCAGTTACAGAAAATGAATGAATGAATAACCTTGCTATGCTGAACAAGAGTTGTGCGGCAGTTGTAGCTGGTTGTCTTAACATGACAACACACAGGATGGAGATTGTAAAATTTTGATCCGTCCTCCCCATAAGTAGCGTTTCAGAAATGTTTCAGAAGTGTCGCATTTTGCTCACCTCATTATGTTCAGGCTTTGTTGATCTGGTCCTCTGTTCCTTGCTTAAATAAATTCTTTTCTGTCTGTCTTTATGATTGTGAGTCTGCATGGGGTATTTTATTTTGAAAATTGACAGGAATCGCCTTTTCTGGGTCTGGCTTCCTGTCCGCTCAGCCTGCTCAGTACAGATTGATGCGACTTGCATTTGAAGTAGGTAGTCACTTCTCCAACGCGCCAAAGCACTGCTGGTGGCGTCCCAAATACTCACTCAATTTTCAGAGTAAAAGATTCTCAACATAATTGAACAAGCAAAATGCTCCACTGCTGAAAGAGGAAGCTGTGCGGAGGACAGATCAAAACTGTGGCGGAGATGCGCCGTTGCCGTTGGACTCGACATGCGAGAACATCACACATCCTTGATTGTTAAAAATCACTGCCAGTAATCAAATCCAGGTAGCAATGACATTTCCTCTAAATGATACTTAGGAAAGCAAATTAGTAGGATAAACACATATTTTGCAGGAGATGCGGTTTGCAATCATAATAAGACTGTTAGATACCAAAAAATCTGATTAAAATGAACATCAGTGAATAATCAGTGTGTTCACACAGAAAGAGCCTGAAGCCCCTTCAGCCAAGCGAAGATGCCAATAATCCACATTCCACAAACTGTGTCCCAAATATGTCTGCATCCACAACAATCTAATAACCCAGATTCATCCAAGTTTATCTGCGTTCATATTTGTAATATCAGTAGATATATATACAGCAAGACATTAACATGCACGTTGGCAGAAGGGCTTAAGTATGTTAAAAATAATCTGTGCATTTAAAGCACATGCCCACACCTGCCAGGATTCTATAGTGTAACATGTTAGGAAATCACCAGTATGGACAGGATTTGCTGAACATCAAATATGTGTGTATATATAATGAGCTCAGTCCTTTAAATCCTTCCTTGAATTAGCTTTTTACACACACTCATCTCTCCTCACACACACATTTGCAGTGTCTCTCTGATGTGCTTCCTTGGCCCGGTTTGTGTGTGTGGAGTAAAAAGAAAAAAGAAAAAAAAAGGAAAAGCATGTTCAGACTTTTCTGACTCTTAGCTGTCGATGCAGCCATGTTTGTGCCGCCGTGTATTCCACCGAGAGACACATGAACAATGAGTGCCTTCAGTTCTTCCTCAGATTTCATGTCCACAGCTCCGTGTGTCTCATCACGCAGCAGCGTTCCAGCCTCCGTCAGGAAGTCCACGTGTGAAGTTAGTTTCGGCTTCCATCCGTGTCAGTCTGTGGCCTCTCTCACACTGACATCAAGCAGCAGCCACCACGGCTCAGTAATGAATGAATTGTGAATAATATAAATATTGAAGCAGTGCTGGTAGGTTTTAAACTGACACCAGACACCAGCTTCTAGAAATGGAAGTCAGTTTAAAAACAAACAAACAGATTCTTCCTTGAAATCCATTGATTTTGTTAAAAAATAAAAGTTAGTATTCGTATAATGGCTGGTCTCAAATAAAGGCCAGTGGGAAAAAGAGGAATAACAAAAGGGCCTATTATCTGTACCACTTTCTTTTTCTAACAAAAATACTGTGCTCCCTGAGTGTTTTAATTATTAAAAGGATAGTTCAGGTTTTTGTACTTTGGCACAGTAGTGCTTTGAGATAAATGCCAACATCAGTATGCTAACAGTGACTTAAAGGGATAGTTCATATTATCTGAATTGGGGTCGTATGAGGTACTTACCCACAGTACATGGAGGTCAACATGCCCTCACTTTGCAGCAGCAGCAGGAGTACCGGTGTAGAAAGCTAAGCAATGTCCTGCTGTGGAAAGGGTCAGCAGCAAAATGTAGTTTAGACACCTAAAAAAATCAATAGTTTACATGTCTGCTATATTTAGAATATTTTCACTGGTTTACCTTTCTCTCAGACAGACTTTTCTGATGGGAAATAGTTATATATGCCAAAAACAGCTGAAAGCAGTAATTTTACCGCGCAGAACATAATCTGCTAATTAGTAGATCAGCAACTCCTTCTTTCTGCAAGGTAAAATTACTGATTTTGTAAAACCCTGACTATGAAGAAATACCTCATACATACCCACTTTCAAAAATGTGTTTCCATAACACAGCTCCAGTTATTGCTGCTGCATTAAAGGACAGGATTTTTTTTTTCAAGTCAGCCTTAATATGACACTCACATGTCATGTGTACATTGAACAAATTATTGATTTTTCTAAATATAAGTGTGTAATATGAATAAAATCCTCTATCACAGTACATGTATTTTTATACTGCTATACAATTTCCACATATATTATAATATATTTTATGTAAAATGAATTGGCAGTTGGTTTTTTTAGCTTTGAAAACTGGTCTCCATTTGTTTCCAGTGTTTGGGAGATTCTGCAACACTGTTTTCCAATAAACCTGACCTTTAATCAGCATGCGGGTCCCTTGAAGGAGCTATCTCTTTAAGCTGCAGTGCACTGAGCAGTGGTAACGTTGTTTATGAAAACTATAACTACTTTATTCCCCTGACGAAGATGAGACAGTGACCGGACGGCGCTGACCTCATTAACCACTAACCATGACTATATCAGCATGTGATATTGTTGCCCAAAAAAAAAAAAAAAAAAAAAAAGGGACTAAAATGTAGTGCAAAAAAATAGAAACTTTACTAAAATCTTGCTTTACTTTCATTGACCACTTCACTTTTCAGTGAAGTCCTTCTGTTTCCTGTCTGTGTGAGTGAATGCAACATATCAGGACTGATCAGGACCGAAAGCAAGTTACAGTAAATGACAACAACAAGGCTCTGGAGAGAGAAATTAGATTAATTTGGGTCTGTTATTGTTACAGTGAGCCTGAATAAAAAAAAACTCATTCATTGTTTTATCAGAAGGGAAACAATGTCACCATAAGATACTGAGGAGACACATTAAGATTAACCACAAAGTCACTGAGACAGGTTAATGAAACATTAGGCTGTTTTTTAAGCTATAGACAGCAGGTAACATGATGGTGTTACCAGGGGTGGAAGTAACTAATTATAAATACTCAAATTACTGTAATTAAGTCGTGGGGGGTTTGGGGTACTTGTACTTACTTTTATGAATAAATTTTCAAGTCTGTACTTTCACATGTATTTAAGTTTGCATTACACTATGTAATCTACTTTAAAATCAGAATCGAGTACTGAGTACAAGTTGAATTAATATCCAAACTTTTCATCTGCATTTTGGTAGCCAATCAGATGATCTGATTGCAGACAGGTCAATAAAAACCAGGAGAAACAGTGCAGCAGCACAGGTTTGGAGTTAGGATGTTAATGGTTGGTAAAATTTTCACTGGCAATTAATTAATTAATCGATTATTATTATATTTTGATCAATCAAAATTTGTGGATATTTAATCAGTAGTCTAAAAATGGCAGTAACTGCATTTTATCTGACGTTGTTTTGTCTGGTGGAGCCTTTTGCTGAACAGTGAAACTTAAAATGAGAAAAAAAAGACAAAACAAAACAGAAAACACTGAACATGACAAAATTTTTAAAAAGTGTTTTGTGTCTTATAAATGATTAATTATTAATCGAATGTTAGCATTTTCAGAAAAATGCACAGATTTTTCAACCCTAGCTTAGAGAGGTGACTGTGACCAATGAGCAGAACAGAGAGGATGCTGGGAGTAATTCAGACTGGAGATTTGGAGAAACAGAAACCTCTTTGATTGAATAGCTATTGATAATGTATAAAACATCAACAGTTAAAAAGTAACTAATACTCAACAAGTGCTTTGTTCTTTGGCCTGAGTATTTTTCTATCACCAGTACTTTTACTTGTAATTGAATAATATTTTAGTAATGCAGTACAGATTTTCAGTCCTCTTTCCACCTCTGGGTGTTACATCATGTCAGCTGTATTGTGGATCATTTAGTCAGTGTTTTTCATCAAATAATAAAAAATTATTGGTTTTGATTCGACTGGATTTACTGAAATGTTTAATATCCAATGACTAAAACATTTACAAAGATTTAGCAAAACTCAACTAAGAAAGTTTTGGTTTTCTTTAACGAAGATGAGACTAAAATGTCCAGACTGAAACATTTGACACTGGATTAAACTAAATAGAAAATAAAAGCTGACAAAATGAACACAGAGCGCTCTCACAATCACCGTGTTCGTCCCCTCTCTGCTGATACAGCGCGAGCTGAAAACACACCACCCACCAGCCCAGCCTGCAGCCATGTGTTATTTTGTTAACTTGATTACAGTTTTGTACCCATTGCTTGCACACTTGTTGCAGAATTTGGCTCATTGTGCCAAAACTCTACTCACACAAGCCAAATAAGACACAACACTTGGAGAAAAACATCTCACTTCTGTGTCAGAATGAAACTCCGCGATCAAAACCTGACAATCCTCTTTCAGAACAGCATTTCTGCAACAAAATGATTCACACACGCACCATTTGAAATTGAATTACTCTATCAAAGCAGCAACAACACACTTTATTTTGTGCTTTATACAAAACACTGCTGACTAGTTTGCATTTTTTTTTATTTTCTCAACTAAAAATTAAACTAAATCTAGTTTGATGAACACAAAAATATAAAGGCTTCAGAAAAATATATGCAACTTTTTTAGTTTTTACTGTACGACAACAAGAAATCCACAAAGAAAAGTAGACTTACAGTGTTGTAAACCAGCAGCTCCAGAACTTTTTCCCCCTCAGAAGAAGTTCATGCCCTCGTCCTGGTCCTTGTCTTCTTCAGTCACACCCTCCATTTGTTTTGAAGACAGGTAAACTCACCTGTTGCCATAGTTCTCATGTCTGATTGGTGAGTTTACAGTTAAGCAGCTGAGTGTTTGAACACCTGACAGCCGTGTTTGATCAGTTGTTTGAGTTGTGTTGTATGTTGAAAGGCAGAGATTTGAAAAGGCAAAGAAGTGACATCATGTTGGACTTCTGTGTCTGATGTAGAGAAGAGTGTTTAGTGATTTGGAAAACACTGTGTGAAGTATTTTGCAAAAAGTGTGAAGCTGAGAATGTGCTTATAGTCGTGCAGATCTGGGCTGAGGTTTGGCTCCTTGAGCGTCAGGTTTCACCAACTGTTATTTCTCATTTTAGTGTGCAAGCAATGGTAAAAAAAAAAAAAAAAAAAAAACTGTATGAATGCTGCTGTGCAGTGACTCAGGTTGTGCTGGACTGTCCAGCCTCCCTCAGTGTCTAATGATGTCAGAAATGTGTCTCCATCTATTACCTGGTCCTTCTGTTTGTTGTTGTCCTTATCCTCCTCTCAGTCTTCCTCTACTTCTCACTCTGACTTCTTCTGACTTCTCACAGACGAGGTGAGCTTACCTGAGGTCTGTTTGTCTATTTGTAAGACTCACACTGATTGGTGCATTAGTGTTTTCGTGTGTGTGTGTTTTGCATTTTAAACAGAAGTGTTTCTCCACTTATAGTGAGATGTTTCATTCTTGAACCAAGTGTCTCATGTAAGAAACAGTGTGTTGCAGGATTGCAAACAAAGTGCAAAGCAGAAAATGTGTTTGTACTTTAGGTGTCTTTGTTTAAAGAATGGTTAGAAAAGTTTAAAGGGATAGTTCACCCAGAAATGACAATTTAGTCACTATCATCCTCATGCTGTTTGGCTGAAGGTCAGGTTTAGTTTTTTAGTCCACAAAACACTGCTGGAGTTTCGCAGGAAACAGTTCTGCAGAATCTCCCAAACATGTAAAAAAAAAACAGCCACAAGAAAATAAAAAAAAAAAAAACCCTCCATACCGCACTGAATGTGGTGTAATCCAAGTCTCCTAAAGCCCCAACATGCTGTTCACTTGCTCACACACCGTCACACCACTCACACGCAGTTCAGACAGTGTGTGTGTGTGTGTGTGTGTGTGTGTGTGTGTGTGTGTGTGTGTGTGTGTGTGTGTGTGTGTGAACGTGGCTCCAAGCTAAGGGTCTACAGTGAAGATTCAGGCTAAAAAATGTCTGTCAAATCAACTTGGCATGTTGGAGCTTTAGGAGACTGGATTACATCAGTCGTGCAGTATGGAGGCATTTTATGTTTTTATCCTGTTGTTGGGTACGTATGAAAACTTCAGTTGTTTGTGAGATTCTGCAGCACTGTTTTCCTGTTTTCCACAACTCCAGCAGTGTTTTGTGGACTAAAAAACTAAACCTGACCTCCAGTCAACATGAGGGTGAGTATATATTGACAGAATTTTCATTTTTGGGTGAACTATCCCTTTAAGGGTTTGATGCTTTAGTCTTAACATTCACTTTAAGTGTGTAAGCACTGGGTAAAAACTGGAATGGACGGTTATTTCCCTGTACATGTGTGATCAGAGTGTGAAAAAGCTTTGAGCCAAACTCAACTTTATCAGCTGTAACTGTTAATGATGACAAGAATATTTGTGATATAACAGTCAAATACAGCTGCACTTGGAAATATGTATGTAGTGTGTAGTATCAGTGTGTGTGTGTGTGTGTTATTTCAGAAATACAGAGGAATTTACATCATCAAAAATGTGACTGCAAGGGCCTTGAAAAATCTAGTAAGTTGTTTTGGAACAAAACTGTTTTGACACATACAAAGTAAGCACTGATTGCATCATTAAAAATATGCGTTATTTTGTTGAACAAAGGCACACACATACGCAGCTTTGGCAAAATACAAGTTATTATGAGAAAATGGGTCAGCAGGGGTTTTAATAAAGTAGTTATTAATTTGTCTGGGGACAAAGGCTTTTGATCACAAACACACACATGCCAGCACACACGCACATAACACACAAACCGAGCAACATCCTCCATCAATTCCATTACAAATGGTCTCATCAGGAGCCAAAATGAGCTATGAGAGAAGGCTGTGGAGCAGACAGGAGCTTTCATTCCCTTACATTGTGGTCTGCAGCGTGGCTAGCAGAATACTAATGCTAAGCTGGAGGGGATGCAGGGCTGCCAGCCTGTGCAGAAAGCATGACCTTGGGCCAGTGGCTCTGTGGGAACACGGAGCGGCTGCAGGAGAGGGATCAGAGTGCCCCCTGGCTGTGGAAGCAGCAGCCTGCCGCGATGAGAGATGGAGGGAGAGAGAGGTGGGAAGTGTTTTATCCTCCCATCATTAACTCAAGAGACTATCCCTCCCTCTCAAATCTACTTCACCCTTCCTCCTCTTCCTCACGGGGTCTTCCCCTCCCCTTCCCACACACACATCTCTCCCTGCCTCTTTCTGTCAGCCCTTTGATTTTGCTCATATTCTTCATATCCTCCCCTGATGCCTCTATCTAGGTCACAACAGGGACTTACATGGCTCTGGGACCCCCCCCCCCCCGCCCAAATCCCACACAAGTCCCCCTTGTCACAATCAATGGAAAATCCCCATGTAATAAAACGCCTGGACCGGAATATTTTATGGCCCCTACCACTTGTGAAGAAGGGGGAGCAAATGAGGGAAACAGGTTCCTAACTGGATTCAACAGGGCAGAACTGGCAGGAGTCAGGGAGCGGGGGGTGGAGGTGGGGTTGGGGATAGACATGGAAATATGCAGTATACTCAGTTGCCAATTTATTAGGTACAGCCAGCTAAAACTAATGCAGTCTTCAGCCGTCCTGCAGTAAATCATCGCTTCAGGAAGGTTGTAATGTTACACTAGAGAAGCAAAAAAAATTAGAAACATGTCACAGTATAATACAACTCAACAGCCCCTCAAACTGCAGCCTCCAAAATAATCATAAAATTAAAATGTTTCTCTAAAAAATTTTTGAACAAAGGGAGCATTGAAACCTTCATGAAGGAAGTACTGATGTATCTAACTGTTGTATCAGACTGGGTTTAATTAGATGAACCTACTAAATTTGCAGCTGGGCGCAATTCTTTTTTATATTTAGCAACGGAATCTACAGTTATGTCATGTCCGTGGATGCACAAGTGTTCACTAGGACAGTCACACCCACAGACTGGGTTGTAACCCACAAGCTGAGTCACAGGACATTTTATTTGAGTAACCAAATAAATAAAAGACTATGGAAGAAATTCTGCAAGTTGAAGATTTGTACCTGCAGTATAGCTTTTATAAAGCATTTAAAATATGTATATTGTTTTACTGATGAGACAAAAAAAAAACAAGAATCTGTTAAACGCATTTTTTTTTTACCTCAGTTATGAAGGAGGCTAAAATGTCCTACACTGTAAAAACGAAGAAGTTCAGAACACTTCAAAGAATTTCAAGGCATCTTAGTTTGATAGATTTTTGTGAGTTTTGAGCTGTCTTGAAAAAGTCTTGTCAACTAATAAAGTTTTATTCTGAAATTTTACTTTTGTTCTTTGGATAAAATCTAAAACCATTTCATTTTCATTTTCACATTTGAAATGCATTTTTTTTTTTAGTTTCTAAACTTTGAAGAGTTAAGATTTATCTGAGGAAGAAAAGTAAATTATTTCAACTAAAGATTATTGCTCAGCAAAACTTTCTTAGTTTATTTCAGAATTTAAGTTTGAGTTTGATTAGAAACTCAAAAAATCTATCACAGTAAGTTGCCTTGAAATTACCTTGAACTTTTTTTAAGCTTTGTTTTCTTAATGAGAGGAATTAAAAACAATGACTTTGCCTGTTAACTCAGACTGAATCCATTTATTTCTCACCTGTATATGCAGATAATATAAGGTGCATAGATTTACACTTTCCAAGATTTATTAAGAAAAAAATATTAATAAGGCCTACTGTGAATTGAGTCACAATGGTTTGTCATTTTTAAGAAGTAGATACCCAGAAAAAAGTTTAGGAAACACTGCTCAAAGGTCCATGTGGCTTCAGAAGGTGTGTGCATGATCTCTGTGCAGATGTCTGTGTACATCAAATTTGTTGTGACTGTACAGATTTGTCCACACAGCCACCACACCCATCCTGTAGACACCAATCTGCTGCACATGTGTGGCACGCGTCCTCCAAATGAACTCCAGAGAGCAGAATAAACAGAACTACTACATGTCTGTGGTATCATTGTCTGTTTGGGAGCATATTCAGACCTTTAGGCACAGTGGTGCCTGGAGCTAAATGCTAACATCAGCATGCTAACAATGACAGCATGCTGATGTTTAGCAGGTAGAGTACATGTTCATCACTAGTGCATTACCAACCTTGAGGCTTCAGAAACAGGGAGGAATTCAAAACCTAAAAAGAGTTGAAGAGATTTTGTTTTCTGCATTTTGGTGACTTTTAAAGAATGAAAATGATAAACTAATTAGTACACTGCAACAGCATTTTAATGTTGAATTCTTTTCATTTTCCTCTTAATGCTCAGGAAAGAAAACAGAATGAACCACCCCTAAGGCAGCTTGCATAAATCTCTCAATTTAATTAATTTATTTTTTGCCCTGACCTAAAAGAAAATTGACACAGCTGATTTTACCAGCTGATTGCATCAAACTTTCCTTAAGAAATGGGAATTCTTCTTTCCATCAAGTCTGGTTTGGTGCAACTGCACTGTTGTTCTACAGTTCCAGAAACAGATTGTGATCATGAAAGGGAAAAATGTGTGAAAATCATGGGAAAGAATCAGGAATCAATGAAAAATGGGATTTTCTTCATTCCTCATTTTCTTTTTGTTTTTCCTCTTTTTTTTCTTATTTAAATTTCTTAGTTAACTTTTAATTATCAGTTAATACATGTTTAATCAGTTAAATTCTTATTTGGCAATGAATCAGTTAATGATTAATCATTAATTTGTATGTATACATATATGTGTGTGTGTGTTTGTGTGTGTGTGTGTGTGTGTGTGTGTGTGTGTGTGTGTGTGTGTGTGTGTGTGTGTGTGAGCATGTCTTTGGGTTGGGGAGCCCAAGGAAAAAAAGTTGAGAACCACTGCTCTATACGACTGTGTGTGTTGTTTTTGCAGCAGTAATAATGTGGTTGTGTACTGTATGTTTATTTATACATAAAAAACATGGTATTGTATGAGTGTATAAATAGAGATGGGTTCTATCATGGAGAAAGTGATGTGATTCAGATTCAGACACTCTGTTTATCAGCTGCTCTTGATGCCACTGTATGTCGGAGCCCTGAGATGTTTACATGAAACCTTTTGATTTGCTCAATCTTCACCGCCCATCTTTGTGAGCAGGAGTCAGCTGGAAGCGTGAATTCTCCACAGCGTTAGTGCGAACAGCAACACCCACATCTGACAGAGCTCTGCCTTCTCATGAAAGCTATCAGTAGCACGTCAGATTGTCTGCACAGATCCATGGTGCGTTTGCGGTGATGATATCTGGCTCCCTGAATACACGACGGAGATGAAAGGAGCGCTGTGGCAATTCACAGCCGAGATGTGAAAACTTCTAATTAACCCGGCTCAACTTTCAAAATGAAAAATGCGCCTGTTTTTATTGAAGGTGAGACATGTATCATTTTAATGTCACTGTGTCTTTACCACATCAGTGGGAGTTTAGTTTGAAAGAGGTACAGCCTGAGGTGGGACATGGCTACTGTGGTCCACCTTGTTGGATTTGGAGGGAAATTTATGGCTCATGGTATAAATAAGGGCAACCTGTTTAGGAAGAGCATCTCAGTATCTCCTATTGACGCATAAGGTACCCTTTAGCTATATGAGATGCCGCCAGAACAACTTTTTAACATGTGATTAATGCTGTGAAATGGTCACAGATTGGGTTGGTTAAGGCGACAAAAATACTTGGTTAACTTTGAGAGGAGGGAGGTAACTAAGTACAAATATTTTGGTGCTGTATTTAAGTACAGTATTACTTTCACTCCCTACATTTTCACACAATTATCTGTATTTTCTACTCTTTCCATTTCAAAAAAGTTTTTTCCTTTAGTTTTAATGTATTTGAGGATTTTACCTCATTGTGCACCACTTTCTCATCTCAAGACTAATTTCAACCTGAGTGGATGGAACAATAACCAAAAAACATAACAAGATTAAAAAAATAACACAACATGGCAAAAAAGATGCAAAAGACTTCAGACAATGAAAACAACATAAAAAGGCAAAAAAGCCAAAGGAAAACAAACATGACATAATAAGACAAAAACAATGTAAAAATGATGGAAATGACATAAGCCAAAAAAAAAGGACACAAGGCAAAAACAAGATGAAAACGACATAAACGATGTACCAAGAAAGACAAAAACAATGTTAAAGAGGTAACACAACTGAAATGACATAAGTTCTAAAGGACCCAGCAAGCCAAAAAAAAAACAAAAATAACATAAAAGACGAAACAGTCAGTCCCTCAGAGGACTACCTGTTTTCTTTTATACTTTGAGTACATTTCACTTGTTCTCTTTTACTTAAGTAAAGAAATTAAAGTACTTCTTCTTTTAGCAGAGTCTTTTATCTACACAAGTATCTGTACTTCCATTTGAGTAAACAATGAGTGGACTTTTGCCACCTCTGGTAGGTTTGGGATAAGACCATGTTTGGGCTTATGGTGCCTTTGCAACCTTGAAAAACATTTTGGATTTTAAATGAGACATGAACTCCAGGTCTCCTGGGTGAAAGTCCTGTGTTTGTTTGAGCCATCCATCCACCCCAAGTTCTCCACATGCAGATTGTCTCCTTCTTTATACGACGTCAAAAGCCTGGTGAATCTCAAGCAGCCGTGGATGAGTTAATAGTGAAGTCACCTGCGAGCCGGGTGCATCTTTTTCAGCTGTTTACATGTACCGTGTTCAACTATATGAGACAATGAATCACATAACAAAATGTCAGTACCTAGAAATTAGAGAAGGCTAACAGGATAGCTTAATACTGCAACGTGCAGTTGATATAATGTGAAGGTCTGCCTGTGTAAAGGGAAGTCACAGGATTTCTTCCAAACACATTATACATGTTAGAAAATAGTTGCTAAACATATGTGAAGAGGGATAGTTAGACTGTTGTTCAGGATTTTTGTGTTCAGGATTTTTTGGGGTGAATCAGAAACATGGCTCGAGACCATCCTGTCACCTTCCTCTGGCTGTGGTGGCTCAAACATGTCTGGACATGTCCAATAAAGCTGTTAGACAGAGCGTCCATGTTTCAGGTTGTTTACAGGTTATAGAGGTATTTGACATGTAAATTTTTTCATGATTTTGAGTTTTATTTTAATATATTTTTTAAATATAATTTATATGTATATGTATTTAATTTATCTGGGTGGTTAATAACATGTTCTGAGAACACTGCTTTCCACAGACTCCCCCTGAGTGACTGACTGACTGAACTGATTTAACCTCTTGAAACAGAGTCTGATATTTTCCAGTGGCCCACTGTATCTCTGCACAATGTACTCAGTGTGATTCTGATTATCTGCTGCGATAAAACAGCTTATGAAATCTCTGGCTGATAAATTTGTCAGACTTGATTAAAAAATGAGACTTTAGTAATGTAATGAAATTGTCAGAAGAGTGAATGAAGCAGCGGAGGAGAGTCTAATACACCATTAAAACAAGCTGTACTGGAATCGATCTCTTACTGGTCTTATATTTTCCCCAGATGAATATTTTTATATTCTGCTGAAGCAAAGCTTCACGACTTCTTTCTATTAACTGGTTTGGAAAGCTTGATAGTGTGGTTTTACACAATGAGAGCAAGGACACTTTGTAAGACTGAATAATGTGACAAATGTAGCTCAGTGCCAGCTCTGGTATTTTCAGTTTAACTGAGCGATGGTGAGTTTATGAATGTGGGCTGATGGGCTCAAGGAGGACAGGCTGAGAGATGACAGTGTGTGTGGGGATGAGATGGCCTTCCTGGCTGACCTTCATCGTAGCTTCATTAGGAGGATACTAGCCTAAACCAGCCACTCCAGTCCAGTCTCAAGTCTCTTGTTCTGCGTTCTTGGTGTTGATCTATCTCTTCCATTTCATTCACAGAAGTCGTGTTGTGCCTACATTTTGATTGACACCGATTTGAAGGACATTTAAAATTATATAGATAAATCTATCCTGAGCCATTTTTTCTCCCTCCTCTTGTTGTTCAGGTGACCAATTATTTTCCCCTCTGTCTCTGTCAAGTTTACAAGCCCCCAAGTGTTACAACTCCAAAGTTTGGGCTCGAGGATGAGGAGTTAAACAATAACTAAAAGTAACCAGGTAAAAGGAAGAAGGGAAAACTGAGATGAATACGTAAACAAGGGTATTTTTATTAATAAATGAAGTTCAAATTAAGCTCATTTCAAATAAAGTGGAGCAAACTTTTAACAGCAAGACAATGAGTGTCTTTGCTAACTGGGGAGGTTAGCAAAACACATGAGAGGCAACAAAGACAGATATTGTTTTTAAGGTTGCTAATTAGGAGATTTTTTCCCCCTAGACTAAAAAACATTATTTGAAAGCTTCTTGTCTTAGCCCAGTAGTTCTGGCATGCCCCCCTTTTTGAGCCCCCTGACCCCAAAATTTTTAATCACTCATTAACAATAATTGGGAGTGAAACTGATAAAAAAGAATTAAACATTATATTTTTGTGAAATAAAGGTCTGCAAGATAGAATCAGCAAACTCATTTCCCCTTCATCAATCATATTCATTCAAATTTGTTTCACTCTTTGTGTCGCCCCTGGTCTTCTGCACCCACCCAGTTTGGGAACTACAGTTTTAGTCTGTGCACCCCCTTGTAACATAATACTAAAGGTCACCTTTAATGTCACATCTCCAGACTCACTGACCTGTAGCTAAATCAGCATGACAAATGATACAAACCAAAAGGACCTGACTGACTGTGTTTGTGTGTTTGTTGTGTGTGTTTTGTTGTCCAGGAGGCCGTCATCTCTCCCGTCTCCCCTGATGTGCTCTACCTGTTTCGAGTCCAGGCCGTCTGCATGAATGACATGCGCAGTGACTTCAGCCAGAGCATGCTCTTCAGAGGTAACACACACACACACATACACACACACACACACTTAGAACTCAAGTGCTCATGAATTGCTGCCACATGATCACTCATGTCATCATAAATGTCAGAGTGAGCATCAGTACCCGTCTCCTTCATGTACACAGGCCTCCCTCAACATACAGAACATATTGTCTTACATTTGTACAAACAGTATCATCCAACGGTTTGGATTCCTTTGATCACAATATCAAATCTTTCATCTTCAGATTGTAAATGTGAGCTCATATCAACAGCTGCAGGAAAAAGCAAAAATAACTGAGGGAAGGGAAGAGAGAAACTAACAGCAAGGAGCTGAAATGCACTGAGATGCTTTCAGTTTATTGTCTGCCCCATTAAGTATTCAGCACGCTGCATATACACTCTGTCATGTTGTGCTTACAATACACTCATGGATGTCTTATAGGGACCCCTTCAAGTGAAGTGTTGCCTGGTTGTCTCCTCTGTGTTTAACTGTGGATTATCGCTTTTTTTTTTCTTTGCTGTGTTTCAGCAAACACCACCAGGATCTTTGAGGGGACGAGGATCGTGAAAACTGGAATGGTAAGAGAAGCAGAGGTGAATCACTTGTCCTTTCACTCTTTATCCAGCAGAGAGCAGTGTCTGTATCTGCATCAATCTTCCCTGCGTGGACAGGACTGTCTCAGAGGGAATAAAGACCAAGGTTAGAAAGTAGTAGTTCACATGTGACGGGATGACAGGATTTTAATTCTGAAATAAAAAAGAAACTGCGGTGTGTTTTAATGTAGAAATCCTTTTGTACTTTAATGACCCTATGGCACAAACATCAAATCATCAAATGTAACAACTTGTGGGAATCATAACTTAATCGAAATCTCAGCACGCACAACTTAAAATAAATTTTAGGTCTTTTATTTAGCTGAATTTTGAGTTCTAATCTTCCATTACTTTGGCAAAAGGCTACAAAAATAGACCTACAGTTATGTGATAATACTGCTGTACATAAACAATGAAGGTCAGCAGCACATAGAGCAACATGTTGGATTTCAGGTCAAAGTTGGTTATTTAATGTAAATCTAAAAAATTTTATTAAATGAATGAAAATTTTGTCATGACCTATGACACATTAAAGGGATAGCTCAACCACAATCAGAATCAGAATTCATCCTCATGCTAATTGAAGGTCAGCTTTTATTGTTTAGTCCACAAAACACTGCTGAACAATGTTGCAGAATCTCCCAAACAATGGAAGTGAACGGTCAGCAGTTTTCAAATGTAAAAAAAACAACGGAATAAAAATACTGGTTGCTGTAATCCAAGTCTCCTAAAGCCCCAAAATGCCAAGCTGACTAAAAAAAATGTTATTTTCACAATGTTTTTAGTCTGAATCTTCACTGTAGATCTTTAGCTTGGAGTCACATTCATGTACACATGCACACCGTCTGAACTGGGTGTGTGTGGTGTGTGGTGTGACGGTGTGCAAACAGCATGTCAGGACTTTAGGAGGAGGATTGCACTAGATGAGTAGTATGGAGACATTTTATGTTTTTTTTTTCCTGTTTTTTTTCTGTTTGAAAACTGGTCACCATTCACTTCCAATGAATGTGTACATAATGACCTAATTTTAGTTTTTAGGTGAACTATCCCTTTAAGGCTTCAGTTTGGTCCAAAGAAACACTTCATACAACTGTTCATAAGTCTTGGTCTGTCAGTAATCAAATTTGTTTTATCTCTTACTTCATGCACATTTCAAATTAATCTTTAAATTCTAAACTGGTTTGAAGGTTTGAAATTAAGGGATTATATTTGATCCTTTGAAGACTCATGATGCTTGAAAGGAACTAGTTTGTTTGACATGTTGTATGTCCACATCCAAAAGCAACAGTGCTTAATATAATTTCCACTCGAAAAACCTGTTGTCATAACGGTTCGGATACAGTAGGGATGCTGATGCACGTTTTCGGACAGTCTCTCCTCAAAGGCATTCATGGTGTCGCACTTGCACATACGAAACGTGATGGAAGTGTGAAGAATGAAAGAAGAGAACTCGGGAGAAATGTTCAAACCTGCCCATTTTCACATGAATTTCGAGCCGTTCCACCAGAATGAGTTTTCCTCCTCAGATAGTTTGTAGTTTTATAGGTCACTAAAAAGGTCAAACAGTCCAGTATTTCACAAGATGAACACAAAACTTTAAAAAAGTCAGAGAAAGTAAACAAAACTGTCTGTAACAAATATTTAATTTTCTTTCTTATACCTTTACTCATTTTGTGAACCCTTAGATTTATTTCTGGTCCATCTTGCAGGATCTTGACTCGTATGGTTTGCTCAGGACCTAAATCAAAGAGACCAATATTACAGATACTCATTTGCCGTAAAAATGAAAATCTAAAAAGTCAAAACTTTAAATGGTGGACTGTATCTACATACATTTACTCAAGTACTGTACTTGAGAAACTTTTACTTTAATACTACTTTATATTTTATACTCCACAACATTTTGGAGGCAAACTTAATACTTTTTACTCCTCCACAGTTACTTGATAACTTTAGTAAATATTTACTCTACTGTGTTAATATAAATCAACTAATAAATTAGAATGGGTTATTATAAATGTGAAAGTATCCCTCTTTATCTATTATTATTTAACTATGACTATTTTATATGAAATTGGAATTTAAAAATAATGATTTCAATAATTGTGAAATGCTGAATGCTGGAGCTAATAATGGCCCAGGCCAGTACTCAGTGGTCTCCCTGACCTCAATCCAGGGATGGATTTAGTCATTTAGGGGCCTCAAGCAAACATAGGCATAGGGCCCTCCATATCCTTTGCTCTCCTCCTTTTTCAGTCCTTGAATATATCAGAAAAATAAACATTTGTAAATAGTGGAGTGTGAATGGAGGTCTTTCACAGCCTGTAGTCTGGTGGTACAGTAGTGGATACTTCTGTATCTCCTGCCAGATACCAGCAGTGTCCTTCTGCTTGCTCATTTTTTTCAGCACAGGTAGCTTTGCTTCATTTGTTAACAGTTGTGCACCACGTTGAGGCAAGGCTACTATCTTCCTGAATCATGTTCGCAGATACACTATATGATCATGGATTAGTCAGTTAGTTGGTGTGGGGACTGAGACACTTAGGAGACAATTATTCATTCTGAGGCCATTTTAATGTTTGGACTTATGGAAAGAGGAGGAAAAATATAAAAATTTGGTGCCCTTGGTAGCTTGGGGCCTGGGGCAATTGCCAACCTTTGCCTATTGGTAAGTCCATCTGTCCCTGGATCCAAACTTAACCTTTAAAGGTAAATTTAAAATGTGCAAAAAATGACGTTTTGTTGAGATGTGGGCTTACATTATTTCAAATGTTTCTAACCATGTTCAAGCAATACCTTGTTCTGGCTGTAACTTTCATGGAAACACAGGATATGTCAGAGAGTCAGTGAGCGTGACTAAATGTTAAATTTTAAATTGACCTCATCCACGAACATGATTTTTCAGATAGATTTTTATCTGCTAAGGGGTTGTTTAACAATGAAGGCAACAACTTCCATAATCCCACACTACCTCAAGACATCAGCTACGCAATCTTTTGTTATAGTTTTGTAGAAATTACATGCAACTCAGGGGTCAATAATGTAAAAGTTAACTCAGTAGGATAAACAACAAATGATTTCAAGTTAACTCAATTTTATTTATGAGGAACCAAATCGTAACAGAAGTTATCTCAGGGCACTTTTCATATAGAGCAGATCTAGACTGTACTCTTATATATATAATATATAATATTATAATATTATTTACAGAGCAAAGCATTGTTATCATGAGCAAGCACTGAGGCAACAGAAGTGAGGAAAAACTTCCTTTTATTTCAAATTCTAATCAGTAAATTGTTTCTCTCTCAGCCGACAGTGTCTCCAGCCTCTTCAGCCGACATGGCACCCATCTCTTCTGGCTCATCTACTTGGACCTCCTCGGGCATCCCCTTCTCCTTTGTCTCCATGGCGACTGGCATTGGCCCGTCCTCCAGCGGTAGTCAAGCGACCGTGGCATCTGTGGTGACCAGCACTTTACTGGCTGGTCTGGGCTTCAGTGGCGGCGTCATCTCCTCCTTCCCCAGCTCTGTTTGGCCAAGCAGAGCACCAACCCACAATCCCACCTCCACACGGCAGACCACCGAACCCACCGAGCCCGCCAAAGACGCCACCACCTCTGCCTCTGCTGTCACGACAGCCACCGCCAAAGATAACAGCGAGGCTGGAGGTGAGGACAGAGAGAATGGCAAGGGTCAAGGAGAGGAAGGAGAGAGGGAAGGAGAGGAGAAAGAGGAAGAGGAGGAAGAAGAAGAGAAAGACGAGAAGAAAGGGAGGAAGAGGTCAGGAGGTGCTGGCGGGGCGAGGAGGAAGGACAATAGCACAGCGGTGAATGAGCCACCCAGTGAGACGCCAGACGCCACTGCGAAGGAGAAAAAACAGACTGAGCCAGATCCAATGAGTGCGCCGCCTGATGTAGAAGACCAACTGGAGTATACCAATAATCCACCTGCTACCACCACAGATGCAACCAATGACACAGCAGCATTTCCTGCCCCCAAGAGCCCAGCAGCAACACTCAGACCCAGAACAGGGGCGGACAAGAAACACTGGCCTTTCTCCATCCATACTGGTGAGTCAGCCAGTGTACTAAAGCCTCATGAAAAAAATCAATTTCAAACTTTGTAGAACAAGAGAGGTGGAGTGGAGTGAATTTTCAGAACAGAATCAACTGTCTCTCTCATGTTCTAAAGAAAAGTAGAAAAATGTACAAAAATGGTACAACACCTTTGGTGAAAGCTCCATCAGTCAAGTTTTCTTTTTTTCTCCAAATGTCCATGATCTGTGTAAGGAATCCGTGTATCCGTGTGAAATAGAAAAACAGGATAAAGTCCACTCTGACCACTTGGGAAATCTTTAGAAGTATGGCAAGCAGAGGCAGAAGGTACTTAAATACTCATATTTTGTTGCCCACCTGAAGTAGATTTTTCAGGTATCTGTATTTTACTTTCATATTTATTTTTCTGAGAACTTTTTACTTTCACTCCCCACATTTTAACACAAATATCTGTACTTTATACTCCTGACATTTTTAAAACAGGCAACAACGCAAAAAGATGTAACAAGGTGAAAACAACATAGCAGGACATAATGAGATGGAAATGATGTAAAAGACATAATTATGAAATGATGTAACACAGATAAATGACAAAATGATGTAAAAAGACATAACAATACAAAAACAAGATGCAACAAGACAAAAACTACATAAAAGACACAACAAGAGAAACAAGAAAAACCTTTGTAAAACATTAATATTCTGTGTAGTCTTGTCACAGGTAAGGCTAAATACTGTGGTCCCACTGAGTTTTCCAACTAATAAGTGTCAGTTAGAGGTCATCTGTAGGCATCAAAAAATACTTATTATTTTGTTATTTTCAATCTTTAAAAGTCAACCAGAAACCAAGACTCTGGTTTAGAAATCCTCCCTGTTTTTGAGATCCCTAAATATATACGCAGCATCCAAAATCACCTACTATACACTACATATCCAAAATGGGCACTATAGTTCGAAATAGACCTAGTTTTGTGTAAATTAACAGGAGTATCTCTCTGCTCAGCACCTATCACATCATGTAACAAGTGCAAAAGACATAACAAGAGAAAAACAAAATAAAAGATAAAAGACATAATGGACGCATCCAGGCAAAAGCAAGAAAAAAATGTTACAGGCATAACAAGACAAAAATGAATTGATGTAAATGAAATTATGTAAAAGACTAAACAAGACGAAGCAGACAGAGAGGGAGACTCAACCACAGAGACAAGGTGTTTGCACAGAAGCACTCAGTAGAAATGGCCTGTACTTTGACTGGAGTTAAACTGGTACTTATACTTTTACCAGTCTTTCTTTACACAAGTACCTGTTCTTCTTCTTCTTCTTCTTCTTCTTCTTCTTCTTCTTCTTCTTCTTCTTCTTCTTCTTCTTCTTCTTTCACAGAATGTGTGGACTTTTGCCACCACTTAACATTTAATCAGCGGGGCTAACTGGTAGTGATTTAGTTTTTGCTAGAGGAAATGACATTTCTACATGTCAAAAACACCTTTTATTTAATTATTGCATTTCCAATATGTCAATAAACCATTTCAGATATGTTGCCCTCATTACAGTAGAATTGGAAATTATTTCACTCTGAAAATAGAAATTAGATCATTATCCCTGTATCTCAGTATTAATAGCACTGACTCTCTCTAACTCTTTTTTTCATAATGTTCAAATTTCACTATTGCGGCCAACTTATTCCAGTGCAAAGTAACAGGAAGATGTAGAAGAATGGCTGCTTTAATCACAAGTTCATTCTCACATTCCCTTGAGGTGTGAGATCAATGCGTATGCTGTTTCTTTTTAGATTAAGATAAAGAGAGATGTGAAGAAAATCTAATCCATCAGCTGGTTCTGGCAATGTGTATGGCACATAGTAAATGATAGCCTCAGTGAGTCCAAATGTAATCTTCTACTCTCTTTCATTAAAGCCGCGAGAAAAGATTAAGTAAACACAGGGTATTAAAGCGATGCCCAAGCCAAAGGAACAACACTTTGATGACTTGATATGTTGTTCCTCCAGGTGTACTTTTCCAAAGAATTTAATGGGTTTGGAAATTTGTCCACAAAAAAAAAAAAAAAAGAAATAGGCAAACTCCAGCTGAGGAGGATATTTACATCCTGTGTTGTCACAAGAATGAGCCTCTTGTCCATGACTAGATGCACGCTTCCCTCTGTGGGGTGATATAGTAACTAGGTCATGATTTTTGGAACAAGACACTAGTTTTGAATCTGTCAAATGTATTTTTTGGTGCTTCGGGCACCAGAAGCTGAGTGCCGTCTAGTTCCATTATATTAGAGAGAGGGCAGACATCTCCAAAACTCTGCAACTCACACCAAAACTATCAAGATAGATAAACAGAGCTACAGGTTAGAGGAAATGTAAGACGAATATGATGTATTTTAGAGTTGAACTGTCCCTTTAGAGGTTGCTGAGTTGGATAGCAGAGGGCTGAGTGTGTAGTATGCAGGGTAAGAAGTGGAACTGGGCTCTTGCACAAAGGCCTATACATCTAAAGGTCTTAATGTAATAAGTGGTGATGAATTGCAGTGATTTAGAGTAGATGAATTGCAGTGATGTCGAGTAAAGTAAAGTGTTAACGGAGTTCCAGCAGGAGCTGAGAGACGACCTAATGCTTCCACCCCTCCTCCTCCTCCTCCCCCCCTCCAGCCAAGACTTTCAGCAGGGCACTGCATTAGCCAAGCTAACACCATGGGACATCAATTCAATTTCAAGTGCTTTGAAACAGTCTAAGCGCAAGACCAGACATTATTATGAACAAAAGCAATCTTCTGATATTCCCCGGAAATGGCTTTCTCAATCTCTTTGTCAAAGCACATTTGGCAAATTTTATTCTGTTTGAGTGTGAGGGACTCAAGGGCAAAAACCTAGAAGTTGTAGCACAACTTTGGGAAAGTGGTAACTGTATTCTGTTGTGGGAAGTGTTTTTTATGCTGAGTGCATGCTTTCAGTACTTTAGATAACATCAATCTTTAGCCTATAAGCTACAAGCAACTACAAATCCCAATTTTCAAGCCACAGACACTTTAGCTAATCCTAAATGTGTCTGGCTCCATTTTGTACATCAACTTTCTGGACGTTTATCTTGTGAGTGTGTGTAATAACTAAATACAACTCATAAAAAGAGTTTATTGAAATAATGTATTCAGGCCTGCTGTGTGAATCTTATTGTTTATAGGCCACATCATGTTGATCCAACACACTTTAACTTAATCAGTTATCTTTGCTCCAAAACAAGGAGCCGTAGGCTAAGAGGAGTCAGCTAATCTGTTAGCAAAGAGGCTAGCAGGTTAGCTTTGCATCAATGTCGTTTTGCAACATTTGCTTAATCCAGTTTTCCATAAAGGGATAGTTCACCTAAAATGAAAATTCAGTCATTATCTATTCATCCTTATGTCAATTGAAGGTCAGGTTTAGGTTTTTAGTCCAAAAACACTGCAGAGTTTCACAGGAAAACAGTGCTGCAGAATCTCCCAAATGATGGAAGTGAATGGTGACCAGTTTTCAAATGGAAATTCTACATTTCCTGGTCCCATAACTTCATGGTAAATAGGCAGTAATTACAAAATAATATATTTGAAATATTTCTGAATTTCCCCACAAATTATTTCCTGGTAAGAATGTGATAACTGAATATTTGAAATAACTGCATTACTGATTATAAAATTAATTTGGTTGTAATTTCTAAGATATTTCAAAGAATTACTTGATACTTATAGGCAGACTTGGGTGTAAAACATTTGTATGGCTGGTCAATTTTGCATTACTTTCCTGGAAATATATTTAAAGAAATTAAGAAATTACCAGAATATATTTATTATATAATGTCAGGGTAGTTTTCAATAAATTTGGTGATAATTTTGAAGAAATTTCAGTTCTGATATCTGCTAATTATCACATATTTACCATGAAGTTTTGGGTAAATTTGCACTTAATTTCAAAGAAATATGAAATGGTAATTACCACCTACATGCATGAAAACAACACTTGTGAATTGTCACATACTTACGATGAAATTTGGGGGTAATTTGCAGGTAAATTCAAAGAAATTTCAAATATGTTGCTTTGTAATTACCACCAACTACACAAAAAATGGACATGCTAATCATTACATAATTAACCATGTAATTTGTGGGTAATTTATGGGTAATTTCTAAGATGTTTCAGATATATTATTTGGTAACTGCCACTTGCTTACCATGAAATTATGGGATCTGAAAATTGAAGTGTTACCACATTTTTTATTATCATAGCTCATGAGACATGGTGAATCAGCTAGAGCCTGCTGTAACATACACCAGAGTGCAACAAGATTAGCAACATTAGCAGTCAGAATAGCAGACAGTTTAAACGGAGCCCCATTTTTAATGTAAATGATCTAAACCATGTGCACCTGTAACTTCTGTTTTACCACATGTACTGAAAACTATGCAGGCAAATAAAGCAGGAAGTAGCACAGGGCCTCATACAATTATAACAGATGGTTATATTTATGGTATAGTACTTAGGTCTTACTCTCTAGGTTTTACTTGTAACATGTAATTATAATCTTATAAAGTCAATGCTAGATCAAACTACATCTACAAACAACATTAAAATGCTGATGACATCAGTCCAACTGTAATAATATTTCAATAATATAATACAGAGTGGTGGAAGAAGTAGTAAATAGTAATACCACAGTTTAATCAGTAAAAGTTCTACATTCAAAATCTTACTTAAGTAAAAGTACAAAAGTATTAACATTTAATTATACTGAGCGTATACTAAATATAATATACTAAAGTACTCATAACAGCCCATTTTATAACCATATGTATTATATTACTTGCTTATAATTAGTGGTACATTAATGTGTTGATCCCTTTTATGTTGCAGCTGGTTTCCTATAATAATATATCATGTTTTATTGACTTACATTTTGATATAATTTATCAGACTCTGCAACATAACATGACACCACAAAGTATAATAGAATTACTCAAGTAAAACAGAAATACCTCAAAATTATATGTAATTAATCTACTTAGTTGCTTTTCAGCACTGATAATACACCATCTAAACAATACCAGTCTGAAACACCCAGTCTATACACTGTAAAAACTCACACAGGAATTTAGTAGAACCAACTAAATCAACTAACCTTTTCTCATTAACTTAAATTAAATATACAACTTTATTTATTCAAGTTAATTTAACATAAAATATAAGTATTTTGACTTGAAATGATGAGTTGAAGCAGAATTTAATAGTGACCTTCATCATGGTTCACTGTTTTCATTATAGTGAGAACAAGCTGTCATGACTTGTCTATTGTGTATTAGATACATGCAAGGAAAGAAGTAACTAAGTACAAATACTTTGTTAGTGTACTTAGGTAGATTTTACAGGTATTTATTTCTCTGACTATGTTTATTTACTCTTATTACTTTAGTTGTAATGCATTTGAGGAGAATTAGTAATTACTGATTTTTATTTTGTATCACTGCACATCACCTTCCCAGATGGACGGAGCAGTAACACGCAGAAAAGAAGATTCCTTAGTGTGTCCATCAATGCAGATCATACATGACAGATGTAACACAATGAAAACAACATAGACAAGACAAAAAAGATGAAAATGACATAAGAAGACAAACAAGACATAAAAAAACAAAAAAGACGCAATAAGACGTGCCAATATATTACAAGATGAAAAAGACATAAGAAGATAAAAAAAGAGATGTTAAAAGATGAAAACCATGTAACAAGATGAAAAAGACGGAACAGATAAAAATTACATGATAGGACAAAACTAGGGTAATAAGATGTAACAAGACAGAACAAGAAAAAAGATAGGAATGATGTGATATGAAAAAAGAGGTGAAAATTATGTGACGATGAAAATGACGTAACAAGACAAACAAAGATGTAACAATCGTAGCTGTGACTGTCAAACAATTTATGTTAGGAAGTCTGCTAATATGCTGATTGTGTTTCCTTAGATCTTTTTTAGTTGGTAGAACTTGATACAGTAAATTCATTCAACTCATCATTTCAAGTCAAAATACATCAGGTTATATTAATTCATGTTTCTAAGATCTGAAGTGTTCTGTAAATTCAGTTTCTGAGAGAATTTCTGATTTTACTAAATTGCAGTTTGATTTTTACAGTGTTTATATGGTTTTAGTAGTGTTGAAGCAGTGGTGTGGTATGTTGGTGGAAAGTCAAGGCAGAAGACGTGCAGTTTTATTGGGGCCACACAGTGGGGACCCTGATTGAGCCACCCGTGGAAGTGACTGACTGACTGACTGCCCCCTCCCTCACTGTCCCTCCTCCAGCAGCCCCCTCATCATCCTCCCTCTGCCCCCCCTCCTCTCCTCTCTCCCTCTCCCTCTCTTCTTGCTCTGATCTGAGTGCTGGCCTACTTTCAGACATGGTGAGAGGAGATGAGGCTCGCAGGCTAGACTCAGCTGCAGGGAAGGGAAAAAAAAGCCTCTGCTCCATTTATAGTTACATGTGTGTGTATGGTGTGTGTTCACTGTGTTAGTGCCTGTACTGTATGCATCTCACTACACATTACTGACCGGCCCTGGATGTTTGTGTGTGACTGTGTGTTGTGTTTGCGTGCTGCTGGCGAGGGTTTATTTATTTATTTATTTATTTATTTTGGGCAGACGGCCGTAGTCGTAAGAGAAAAGCAGAAGGAAAAGAGAAGGGGACAGAGGCGGGCAGCATCTCTGGCTCTCTCTGTTTATACTCCGACTCTCCGAGTGTGTGTGTGTTTGTGTGTGAGGATGTAAAGGAGAAGGAGATGCAGAGTTAGTGGTGATGCGAGCCAGCTGTGGTGCAGTGCAGGGGCCCAGCCTGATGTAGCATTCGGCTCCAGGCGAGGCTGCAGACTGAAGGCCATGGGGGCCGGCATCAGCTCCAGCAACGTCACGGCTGCAGCAGCTGAACTGGGTAGGTGGTGGTGGTGGTGTTGGTAGTGATTAAGGGAGAGAAAATCGAATTGGATTTAACAAATGGCTCAAATTATCCAGAGTTGTGTGTGTGTGTGTGTGTGTGTGTGTGTGTGTGTGTGTGTGTGTGTGTGTTTTGATACAGTTATCTGGCTGCTCTCGCTCAGTAAGTGTGCAGATGTCAGATCTCAGTGCAGGGACACAGTCAGCTGGGGACTGGCCAGTGCTGATCTGTATTCATTTTCATTTATTTAATGGTTTGTATTCTGCAGTGTTTCAGTCAGATGAAGTTAAAGGAACAAATTTGCTTGTTTGCTGTCTTACCCAGCAGGAGATATTGATGCGTTTTATCATCTCGCTCAGAGATACAGCAGGTCCGGGATGTGTTTGGCTGAGCTTAGAGAATAAGCTGTGTCCCAATTCCACACTCTATACAAACTCTAATACTGGACAGCAACATGAACATGAACAGGAAATGAATGAGACGTGTTCCAACAGATGTCAGTCAAACTGAGGAATGCTTCTGCTGATGTCAAAGTTATGTTTTTTACAAAATTTTCAGACTTTTCAGGACCTGTCTCAGCAACATCTACAATTTCTTTGATTTTTTTCCCAGCTGTTAGCTCCTCATTTCCTTTGTGAATTGTTTTGTTGAACAGTAATATACGTTGAAAAAAGAGAATTGTTGGATCAACTTTAAAAAATTACTGCAATTGGTAACAAAGGAATTACATTTTTCAAATCAAATGAACAAGTGACGTGAACATAATTGCTTTAAGTCAGATGCACATGCTTATAATTTGATTATCTGATCAAATCTACAGTTTGCATTAATGCAACTAAAATTTAAGGGAAGTCAACTTAAAAGTTTCCGGCTTTCAAGTTCAATTATTTGTTGCACCCAAAAGTAAAATACAGCTCTTTAACAACCTCATAGCATGTTTCTAGGAAGGTAAACTTAGTGTGTTATTAAAAATATAATTAATATAATTGTTAATGTTAGAATGACTTAACATGAGCCTGACTTAACATAATGCATTATTTGATCACAAAATATAATAATGAAATCTGGAAAAGATGTGGATGTTCAGGATGCGTTTAGCCTAGCTTAACCCACAAGCGGACAGAAACATGAACATGAACAGGAAATAAAATGAGACATGTTCCAACAGATGCCAAATTTTGGAACACTTCAGCTGAATTCTACCATGAAGGAAGCTCCTCATTTCCTTTGTGAATTGTATTTTTGAATGGTAGTATACACACTGTAAAAAGAAAATTGTTGAATCAACTTTAAAAAAAACTTCAATCGATATCAATCAAAAGAATTCTATTTTTTTAAGTGTAATGAAATCAGATGTATTTAATAATCTGATTGCTTTCAAATTTTTCTTTAACAACCCGATAGTGTGGTTTCAGGATTTTTTTTTTTGTAGTAACCTTAGTGTGTTATTTCAGATATAATTAATAGAATTGTTAATGTCATTCAGTAAGTTCACCGCAACTTAAAGAACACAATTTAATCAATTTCATTTTATATATAACAAAATACACCATTTTATCACAACATACAATTATGTCTTATATGAGACCTTTATGAGTAACAAAAAATAAATAAATAAATAATAGATGTGGACGTCAGGTGTACAGTACTCAGAAAAACCTAACTGACGTGTGTTTATTGGCATAAGAAGAGCAGCTTAAAGAAACAAAATGTAATTTCAAGTTGTTATAATCCACAAAAAAAGTATTGAAATACATTTTTTCCAGTGCAGCAGCGGGTGAAGTCAGTATATGTATGGACATTTTTTAGAAGATTTGATGTTGTCAGTTTTCCTGTGCTCACTGCTGTCTCTGCTGCTTTGAGGGACAATGGACCAATCACAGCCTTGTAGCTGTAGTTTGTGTTGGTGTTGTACTCAGCAGGCAATTTGTTCAGTTTTAACAGGGGGGATGGTCCTGGTTTGTTTCCTTCATCCACGACTAGCGAACTGACTCATGAACGAGTCCAAGCGACTATTACAGATCCAAGAGGAGACTAACAGGAGAGTACAGTTACAACTGTGTCTGCAGCTTCAGCACCACAGACGGCTTCATGGAGTCACCAACACACAGCACAGTTAGACTGTTTCAGAGCCGTGGTCAGGGCCACAAACCCCGGTCAGATAAAGGATCAATGAGTCTGGTAGACTAGACTAACATGAAGGGGATGGACATGAGGGTGGTAGGTTTGGTCAGTTTTTGGAAAAAAAGTTGCTAAAAAGACCTGCTACCCCGGGAAAAGCTACCGCAGAGTCCACCAAAGATAACACACTGATTGGTTAGGTCAAAACGAAACAAAAAATAGATACACACAGTCAGGCTGAATAAATGAAGAAAGAAAATGACAGTTCAGTTTCAATTTCAGTTCCTCCTGAGTTCCATTTACTTCCATTATATTGGAGAGAAGCCAGACATCTCTATAAATGACATCTCCAAAACTCTGCAACTCACAACAAAACAGTATAGATGGATAAATAACACTGGCCAGGTGGAAAATATGTAGTTTTGATTTTGTGGTGATCTGCATCTTTAAGTATGGAATTACAGACCTGCCTCCTAGAAATTAGGTTTGTACACAATTGCAACAGTAAACACAATTCAAGAGAAATGCCATGCAAACAGAATTACATTTTCTGATAGTATAATTAGCTCTACCAAAAGTGTGTTTATTGCCTAAACTAAGCCAAAAGCATGATATATCCTTACATTAACCAAAGCACTTCTGCACCACTCACCTCAACCACCTCCTGGTTTTATATAAATGTATTGTTTGAAAGAAATGTTGTCTGTGAACATAATCCAGACTGGAATTATGTAGTGACCACAACGTAATTATGAAAATAATTTAGTAATATACAATCATCATGTGTAGGAGACAGGGTTGGGAGTAGGGACTGGACACTGCCAGCCCAGCTCCGTCCTTCCAAAGCTGTCAAAAGACATTTACTAAAATGTCAGACTGTTTCTTTAAAGAGGAAGGGACATCATTTTCATTTTGTTATTATGGTGACATTTAGGTGTACCCTAAAAGCAATTTTCTATTTTGTAATGTGTACAGCTGCCCTTTGCAATTTCATATATTTTAAGGGCTGTCAGAAGTCTTGTCACGCTTGTGTCACTCTCCAGCTTGTGGCTTCACACACTGTGTGTGGCTGGTTCTCGGTTTGTGCTGAAATTCCAACTCCTTCAAAATAGCATTTAAGTTTAATGACTTTATAAGAGTTGTACCAAAGTTTTGTGATACATATATTGTCAAGTTTTTGCAGATGTTAAAGGTGTTTTATGGAAGCACATTTCTGCTAATGTGATGATTTTTTTTCCATCACATTGGCAGAAATGCTCTTCCACACTATGCTGCACTCAGAGGTCCTTTAATGTTGCTTCAGTTGATCCTAAGTCTTGATCAGTGATAAGAAGAAGGGATTATGTTAACCTTTCTGACTTAATGTAATTGGTTCTACGATGAGAGATAAGTGGTGGAGGCTGTCCTGTATTTTTCCTGTAATATGAAGGTAAATATAAAGACTAAACATTGATCATGTATAATCAAGGCTCCTATTAACACTAACCTGGTCATTCCGGCTCGCCTTCTTCTCTCTCTTCTTCTTTCTTGTTACTTCGTTATTACTTTCAGTCTAATCCAGTCCTGATTTTCTCAGCAAGAATCAGATTTTGCTGTCTTCTCCTCAGTCAGATCCTCAGTCTGTCTCCCTCCTGTGGTCTGTGGGCTTCATTTCTTTCCCTCGTTCATTTCTCCCTCTTTGTCTTCCAGACCGTCCCAGTGCTGTGACCAACCTGACCCACCAGGCCAGGCCCGGGGCGGGGACGGGGCTGGGACGTGTGGAGTGGCTGGTTCCTCTGGTGGTGGTCTCAGCCCTGACGTTCCTCTGCCTCGTGGTTCTGTTGGCTGTGCTCGTCTACTGGAGGTGAGTACAATAGTACCATCAACTTGCACTCTGAGGAATAAAGGTGCTGACTTTAACCGTAAAGGGTTCTCTATCTTGTCCCCATAGGAGAACCTTTTTTGGTTCTTGATAGAACCTTTTATAAAGGCTCAAGAGAGTTCTACTTAGAACCCAACATAAAGGGTTATGACTAGATCCAGTGGAGAAAGGTTTCTCCCAGAACTGCCTATGGGAGGTTCTACAGAGAACCATCAGATGGTGTAATGGTTCCACTCAGAACCTTTTCACTTTCTTGGTACTAACAGATTTCCT
Source organism: Lutjanus erythropterus (assembly GCF_056507025.1). Classification (NCBI taxonomy): domain Eukaryota; kingdom Metazoa; phylum Chordata; class Actinopteri; order Lutjaniformes; family Lutjanidae; genus Lutjanus; species Lutjanus erythropterus. Next base: position 2,587,777 of record NC_139318.1, read on the forward strand.
CAGGGGGTCTTACCAAGAACGCTTTGATATTCTAAGGGTTTATCTAGAACCCATCCAGGAGATTCTACCAAGAACCTTTTTATATTCCAAGGGTTTTATCAAGAAGTCACTCGCACTCTACTGAAGTTCTCTACTGAGAACCTTTTTATATTTTATGGGTTTTATCCAGAATCCAAGCAGGGGGTTCTATCAAGAACCTTTTTTATATATCAAGGGTTTTATCCAGAACCCACCCAGGGGCTCTACTGCGAGCCCTTTTATTTGACCCCTTTAATTTTCCTTAGGTTTTATCCACAACATGCCCAAGGTTTCTACTGAGAACCCTTTTATATTCCAAGGGTTTTATGTAGAAACCACTCAGAGGGTTCTACAGAGAATCTTTATTGTTGAGTTGGTGGTGACATGAGGGTGCAGGTGCTTATAAACTGAGGAACGTGTTCCTGTAACATTGTTCTCACCCAGTGACTGTAGGAGGTGGAAATGTGCACTAATGCTGAGTCAGTCCTGTTGTGTAGACGTCCTGCACGGTTTGGTGGCAGGGTGGGAATCCTGAGAGTCATTTAGTGTGAATCTGTCCTCTGAGTGCTGGTGTCGGAGGATGCCAAATCTTTTGTTGTGTTCAGCTTAATGAAATGATAAAAAATACAAAGTGTATTACCTGAAACCTCCAGGGGGTCTATTACAGAGAGAGAACTAGCTTTCCAGATAATATTTAGCTCAGTTAATAAGCTTTTTAGGTATTCAAATCGCAGCCAGGAATGAACTACATTTATCTTTTCAGAAATAATTTCCATTTAAGGCAGAGACAAAACCAAGTCCAGATATGATGTGAATGTCCTACAGAAGAGATTTCTATGAAATGAAAGTTATTAATTTAGCTTTTTGGGTTGGCAACAAAACCAGTGAGGAGTTATACTTTTCTTTTATACATTGTCTCAGAGGCCACAATTACCAAATCTAATGTTCATAAATAACCTAAATGTCACGACTGGAAGATCAGTTGATCACTGAGATAAATAAGGAAGGCCTCGTGTTCAGCAGCAGAGTGCAGTTTATTATACTGCAGCAGCACAGAATACAGTACAGGGGATTTCAGCACCAACACACTGTTTTACAGCTTGTTCACACAACACACTGGAGCAGCGCGTGGCGTTACCCGCTGGTTTTCATTTCTGTGCCCATATTAACCAGTTAGAGCGTCCACATCAGCTTGAGCAGCGTGACTCACATGTCAGGCACTGCTCTCACCATGCTTCATCTACAGATTCTGAGGCTCTCCTATTATTCCATGTGATGCATATGGTTCTCAGCAAAAAACACATTAAAATTATCTATTTCCAGTTATGTGGATATTATATCAGCAACAGGACTCCTCTCACTACAGTTGCATTGTCTACATCTATGCAGTATGTCACAGACAAAGATCAGGTGCAGGGCAGTGTTTTTTTCTTTTCTTTCTTTCTTTTCTCCTCTCCCTCTATCCATTCATCCCTCCCTCCCTCTCTGATCAAGGGGGAAATCACTGATTGCATTCAGAAAACAGGCAGTTTATTCTCTTCAAACTCTTCGGCAAACTCTATGTAGAAAAATAGAACTTTCAGCAGCTGCCTCACAGCAGAAACTCAGCCTGTGTGGACACCACAGGGTGTGTGAGCCGGCAACAGTGCCGTCACACACTGCTCCAGCGTGTTGGGTGAACCAGCCGTTATACGGTATATAGGCATCATACATGAAATATGTCAGAGAGGAGGAGACACTTAATCAGTAGGATTCACGTCACAAGGAGAATCTTTGCATTGGCTCAGGGTGCAGCAGCAGAACAACCACATATGCAGTTATTGCAGCTGCATTAGGACCCACGACCAATCAGGGCCCACATGCATCTCATCTTAAAAGAGCATGAACAAAGTAAATCACTCATATGTATTTGGCCTCCTGGTTGTTTTTTATAGTGTTCCATCAGTTAAGACACTTCATAGTGTCACAAAATGGGAAGTCACTCACCAAATAAATAACATTACAATAACACAAAATAAGTTTCACATATATAAGCATATAATCCTCTATGTCATGTTTTTAAATTCTGTTAAAATAAAGATTAACAGGCAATTTAATGTTCAAAAATGTATAAAGTGTACCCCTGCAGAATTCTGGCTTATTGCAATTATGGACGTGTCCAATACTACTGCAAGGGAAAATAAACACAATACTACTGCAAGGGAAAATAAACACAGAAAAGTTAGGGAGTGATGTCAAGACAGCAAGTGACTAAGAAATGAGCTATAGAGTACAAACACAAAAGCATATTTCAGAGGTGAAAATTGAAAGAGGCAGCCGAGAAAGAAAAAGCAAAGCTTCCACAAATAGTTTTCTTTCAGAAAGTTTCAGAAAGACACAATAGCAAGTACGAGTTGTTGCCATGGATGTATTAAGGAGAGTGCACATATGAATTAAGTAGAACTTATTTATTATTTATCTTACTAATAACCATCCTACACACTTGTGTTTTTTCTTCAGACTAATGGCTCAATGTAAAAGTGCACCGTCACAGATTATATTCTCATCTGTGTGCAGGTGCACCAGTACCTGTTACATATTTTCATCTGTCTTATGGTTTTTCTATGTGTGAAGGGGTGCTGTCACTGATTATGTTTTCATCTGTTATGGTGCTCCAACAGCAGATTTTGTAAAACAGGCAAGTCTGTCACTATCTTGGTCTGGCTGACTCCTCTTCTGTATCACAGCTGTCTGTTTTCCTTCATCTATGCAGTGTATTTCACTGTTTCTGGTTGTTTTAAAGCTGCATGCTTTCACTTCTCTCATCCATTACTGACATTGCTCTTATATAACGTCTGATTGTGGGGACCAGGGCCCGGGTTGATAATCTAACTCTTAATGCTGCTGGAAGAGTGTTAATGTTTGAGTGATGCACATGTGTTTTTCACCCTCTAAAAAGATTTAAATATACATAGAATATACATAAACATTTCCATAAAATTTTATAAAAATGCTACTCTGCACTTTTTAAACTGGAGTCCTGATTCATCTGCTGGAGTTTGTTCCATAATGTTGGAGCCAAAACAGTAAAAGCATCATCTCCTTTTGTTTTTAGCCTGGGCCGTGGCTCTTTTAACAAAATCTGTGTGTGACCTGAGAGGTCTTGGGGCAGCGTAAGGGGTTAACAGTTCTGAAATGTAAGGTGGAGCTGGACCATGAAGGGACTTGAAAGTAATCAGTGGGATCTTAAATTGAATTCTTTACTGGACAAGGAGCCAGTATAGTTCTGTGAGGCCTGGAGTGATGTGTTTGTGAAGAGTCTTGCTGCTGTGCTCTGAACCAACTGTAGACGAGCAACTGCTGCATCATTTAGGCGAGTGAATAGTGAGCACAAATTTAATTTTAGCAATATTTCTGATTTGTAAATAACAAGATTGGACAAGATTCTTAGTGTGCTGATTGAAGCTGAGGTATTGATCAAAAGCAACTCCCTGATTGTTTCAGAGTAGTTGCTGGTGGACCAAGGTACGGAGTGAGTGTTAGAGATATGATCTGGACCAATAACCAGGACTTCAGTCTCATCTGTGTTCAGTTGCAGAAAATTGGAGGCCCTCCAGTCCTTAATGGCAGCGAGGCAGCAGGGCAGAGATTCCAGGTTATTGTGATTTTCGGGGTTGAGTGAGACATACAATTGAGAATCATCTGTGTAGCAATGGTAGGACACAGGGGTGAAGTGTCGGATAACATGACCAAGAGGCAACAGATACAGACTAAACAGATAGTTTGACACAGGCTTTTTGGTTGGATGTACAAACTTGGCAGTCTAGTGTGCTTGCATATATCCCAGACTGAATAAAACAGTCTCTGTGACATCACCCATAGCTCTTGTAAAAAGCCTTTTTGAAGCTCACTGTGGTGCTTCTGGACAGTGCCTGACTCGGCTAACTCCTGGCTAATCCAAAAGTGGGCAAAGAGGTGAAACGTGGGTGGATCTGAGGCAGGCCAAATGATGTGGCCACCTAGTGGCCATCCATCTGTGACAGAATCCAACTATCAGTCAAAGCAGCCACACCCTTAATTATGCATAACTTTCAGCCTTAATATAATTTAAACAGGTGAGTTATATAGAAATTCAGCCCCTGTGCAGTCATGAATGAGAAATTAAGCTATAAAGACCAAAACTGTATTTTGTACCAGGCTATAAAAATGTTAATTCCTGCTGGAAAGTTGGACATTTTAATGTGGGGCTCTGTGGAGATTGACCCTTCACTAAGCACTGCCCTCCTTAGTTACTGTTGCTACGCCTGCCAAACTTTCCATTCTTACACTGTATTTATTCAGTTTACAGTGATAACAGAGGCAGATTAAACATCAAAATTGTTGAAACACGAGGTTTGTAATTCCTTAGAGAAGTTAAGCAAAAGCAGCTTCTTATTTCAAGCTGATGATGGGGGATTTTGCCAGCTAAAATAATGACAAACAAGCAGATTTCATAAGTGTAGCTGGCTGATGTGAGCTAAAGCTAACTCAATTTGAGTCAGCGGAGTCTCCAGCTGACATTTTAATGTTTCCATCTGACACGTTTTAAAACAAGAATCTTGTGGAAGTGTTTGTGTAAAATTATCTAACAGCTTCATACATGATATAACATTAATGCCAACAGACTGAGGCTAATGTTAGCTTACATCTCAGAAAACACTGGTCGGATGGTGAAGTATGGCAGGTACTGTATATCTACATGATAGATGACAGAAATACACTCATTAACATGGGAAAAGGAAGCACAGGGACTCGATTAATGCGGCGGACCTTAAGACGAGTAACCCAGCCAGACCTGCTGGACCGTCATTGAGGAAAACAGCTGGGATGAGAGCTAAGCTAGCCCATCTTAGACCTGAGACAGCAAGCCAGAGAGAGATGCATCATCATTGGCCCACTTTGATTCTGCATCAGCCCACATCCACCTCCTCAAACCCCCACAGAACAAATACAGATTCAGTGGTATCTAACAATTTTGTCTGGAGGTAAAGTTACTGCAGCTAGTAAGCTAGTGTTAGTTAACAGGTAAAGTTAACAGTTCACAGTTTATGTTAGGGCAGATGAAGACAGTTTAATCCATTCACCAGGTGTTTCACCTTTTTGAGAGACCAAAAAAATATGCCACTGTCCAGACTCATAAACACTGAGTATCATTCTTCTCAGTGTCCTGCATACCTTCAACATGGAGAGAAAGGCAAATCTTACCAGCCCTAGTTACAGTTGCTAACCTCTGATTGGACAGTCCCTGTTTGGAGGTGGGGTCAAGTGGCCATTCAAGGAACTGCAGTTTTTGTCACTGTCACATTGGCTTCATTTTTCTGCCCTGGAGGGTGATGTAGTATGTCTTACACTTACATTGGTAAATTATTTATCGGCAGAATATTACCTTGTATTTGTGTTCTAACAGTTCATACCAAAGTAAGAACCTATATTTCAGCAGTTTTCTGGTTTTATGATCAGTAGCTCAAAAGGTTTTCACTTTAGTCAGTTCTTGTTTGATTGACATTTTGTTTGATTGTTTTTAGTATCAAGTTGTGGAGAGGTCTGTCCTCACAATGAAGGAAGAATAAATCCAGCAGTGTAGTCCTTTATTAAAATCTGAAACACACAGAAAATCATTGTTGGCATGTGAACAAAGACAGAACATAATAGTATGGAATATTGACACAATAATCATATAGTATTAAACTTGGTGCCTGACTAATGTTTAACAGGATTATTATTTTATTTTTTCTTCATGAGTATTTTTCATTTTTTCATCTCCAGTGAGACTGACCAAATCCAGTTCTGCTTCCAGAGTTAATATTGAGAACGCTGGTATGTACTGTTGAGAAACTGTACATCTCTATCACACACACACACACACACACACACACACACACACACACACACACACACACACACATCCCATCAGCAGGTGCTCTGGGTGTGTTGGGGTATTTAATCCTATTGTAGAGCAAAGCTCAGGTCACAACCTCGTGTTCCACACAGACTCCACCCCCGCTGCGCTCTCATTGGTCCTCCAGCAGCAGTTGGTACCGCCCTCACTACCCAAACAGTTGCCCTGCTGCATTCAGGTCCTATGGGAAAGAGGAATATATAAGCTTCTTAACAAAACAAATAAATCTTTATTTCCCTGGAGCACATAAGAGAATGTTTATCCAAACTATAATATAGGATTCACTGTAAATGCTGTCGAAGTCATGTTGGATCTCACCTGATATTAGTACCTTACTCCTGTGATCCCTAGACTGCTGTGATGTCTTTATAACACAGCTGAAACGTTTTTATTCAGACAGGCTTCTTGTTAAGCTGTCTGAATAACAGTTCCATTTTATTTATTACTTTTTATTGGCTTTTTTCCTTGACTCTGTTTGGTATTTTCTATTTGGTTTTGTTTCTGTCCCCAATTATCTGTTTTTGCTGTGTATTCTAGCATTCACCCCTGTGCTGTTTTTGTCTTTGCTATTTTTAATACTGGTTTTTAATAGTCAGTCTACTATTCTATCAGTGTAAAGCACTACACAAGGAGCTACACAAAAAGTAAACTTTACTTACTTAATTACTTATGTTTGGGGACATTATGTGGTACTCAAGTCAAGTTTCAAGTCAAGCTGAAACACGCATCATCCGTGACAGAAATACACTCATAGGCATTGAAACATGAAGATGTGTGTATTAAATTAAAGAGCGGCAGAACCTCAGATGAACAGCAAATGCAGTCAGCATCTTTTAGCATGCAGTGGGATCAGCTGGATCCATGGGTGACTGCCCCAGGTGGAGAGGAGGTGAGCAGAAAAGAGCCTGCTACAGCTGGGATTTTTGTTGCTTTTTCTTTTTTTTTTTTTTGGCTTTTATGCTTTAATTCAGTAGAAGATATGACAGGAAAGGGGGAGAGAGAATGGAGGAATGACATACAGCAAAGGGCTGAAGGCAGGAGTCAAACCCCCGGCCACTGCAAAAGATTCACAGCCTCCGCACACAGGGGCAAATGCTCTACCAACCTGCAGCTGGGATGTAAGGCTGCTCCTGGATAATGTCCGGTTAGGAAAATGAAACACGCGAAATAGGACTGAGGCTGGACCTGCTCCACAACATCCTGGATCAAGCTGTTGCACCTGAGGAGCGGATCACACTCCAAGGTGACAAGATGCTACACACAAGACTCCAGCAGGGGGAGGACTCAGTGTTTTTACATTGATGATGCCTTGTGCTCAAACTCATTCACAGTCGATGGACAGTGTTTCTTAGATATGGAAACTTTTCACATGAAGATGTCGACCATATTATCATCACCACCTTGTTGCTGCTGTTTACATTCAACCAGATGCAAATTCAAAAACTGCACTACAGAATTATCTCCTGTATGTATACATGTATGTATATACTGTATGTATTCATTTTGTTTTATAATTTCACTTTATTCCATTCTGAACAGATTTTTGTGATTATTATTATGAAGGAACTGCAGCTCTCATTTCATAGTACAACCCTGTGTTGTATAATGATGATAAATGTCCTTGAATCCTTGAATCTCCAGATGATGGAGAGTGGGATGATATTTTGTTGCCGCAGTGTGATAGTATTCACATTTTTACAATGTTACAGTGCAAACAAGGTCATTTGTGAACTGAAATATAAACATTAAGCGAGAAGTATCCAATCCTTTTCTTAGCTGCAACCCAAACTCTCCTGAAGTCATGTCACATAAATATACTCAAGAAAGACTTTATACCCTCATGCATTTGTAAATACAAGGTAATTTACTGCTGCACAAACATCTTTAGCAATAAAGGTGAGTGTTCACAGATAAAACCCTGTAGGTACTGTTTCTCACTACATTAATTGTAACATTTTTCACAACGGACTTGGAGAAGGAACTTCTGTTCTTGTTGAGCACAGAGTGAGTTATGTGTTACGTAAATGTAGCAGCAAAAATACAGCCTTAATCTGTGAGTGACCTAATGTTCCAGCAGAGATCTTTTCAACACTTTTCAGGCCATGGACCCCTGAGCTGTTAGAGGGACCCGCTAACACATATACTGCATTGAATATTTTTGGTTCTTCTTTCATTTGTGGTCACATGTAGCTGCAGTCAGCAGCAGTTATAGCATTGCTAATGTTAGCGGCACTGTCTGTGCTTTCGCTGGTGGTTTGTGAGGTGGAGGGTCTGTCAGAGTTTCTTGCTTCTGGTGTTACAAAATAATTCATTGTGGCTCAAGAACTGTACTCTTGATATAATAATCCAGCTGAGTGGCCAATATATTTCAGTCAAATGTAGTTTAGTATTTCACCGTTATGGATCGGTGCCATACAGAGGTTTAGCAGGTTAGCTAACTCACATGATTGCACAAGGAGTCATGGGTGGTCTTTTTTCTTTTGTAATGAATAGGTTGATTTATCTTTGCTAATAATGTGTTGGATACATGTTAATGTGTATTTTTGTTTTCCTGTTTTTTTAATTGTCAAACAATAATTTGACAGCCTCCCTGCAGTAACTGGGAACCATCAAGGGATCATTTATGATCATAGTGTATTTATTAGACAGATTAGACAGCTATGTGAGGTTGTATTGAAGCATATCAGCAAGGAAAGAACTTTGTGTTTCAGCGTGCAGCTGATGAGGCATGATGAATTACAGTCGCTCACATGGGGGAGAGTGGATGCACAGTACATCTCAGAGCTCAGGGCACTCCCAGGCTGATACTTTGTTGGTGATTGTGATTGTCCACATGCAAGTGTAATAACAAAACTCGAAAAGACAGTCTCTGGTTTGGGAGCCTTTACCAGTAGAATTGGGACATGACATGCAATAATTGTCATCCAAAGATTTAAACACAAACACTGTCTGTCAGAGCCTAGTCAGTGTTAGTTAATGAGATATGGTTCTGACAAAGCACCCAGCTTTAGCAATGCAAAACAACGTGTGAAAGATCAGGTGCTCCTACTCATTATGCCTCACAGTGGTTTGGTCCACTTCCTACCTATAGCAACGAGTCTCTTTTTACCGCCAAGATAATTAATATCTGAATTAAGCGACTAGCGACAAATCTCTCAACTTATTCAGACCATCAAGTGGAACATGAAAAATATACACAAATTTATTAGTTTGTAATTTATTCCCATACATGTTGTAATTTTTGTCAGCATTCCTCTGATAGAAACACAGCGTCTCTCCCTCTCCCCTCACACTTCAGGCAGGAGACCAGTGTTAGTTCAGTATTACTGAAATTTAGTAATTCATTACAGTTACAATTTACTTCTCTCAAAATGAACAGAATTACTCTACCAATTACTGCATATAAAAGAAATTAGTTACAAGGAAAACTAACTTTTGCATTACTTACAATGTCTGCTTTAATTGTCTGACTAATGCACACATTGTCATGTTTTTTTAATTCAGCTCTTTTATTTTCTTTGATTGTAGCTATTAAATTATTTTAATGTAGCTCTATTATTTTAATTATTGTAGTTGTTGGTTCATTATAGCTATATTAGCTATATAGTTTTAGAGTGCCTATTTTATTTTATTTTATTTTAGCTATATTATCTATATTATTTTTATGCTGCTCTATTATTTTAGTTATATTATTTTAATGTAGCTATTTTGGTTCATTGTAGCTTTATTAGCTATATATTTTTTACAGCGCCTATATTATTTTATTTTATTTTAGCTTACAGACATTATTTTAGTGCAGCTATATTATTTTATTTTACTGTAGCTATATTAGTTCATTGAAGCTATACTAGCTCTATATTTTTAGTGCAGCTATATTATTTTATTGTTACATAAAATATCCATCCTTGGCCTTTATCACAGACATTTACAAAACAATAGAGAATTGGAATGCTTGGTCCAAAAGTGATTTTACTAATTCTTTGATAAGACATTTGTTTCCTACTGTATTTTTAGGTAAAAACTATCTTTTTTTTTTTTTTTAAGGATAACTTATTACTATTCTTCAGTGAAGAATGGTATCAAAAACAATAGTTGGTTTGTAGTTAGAACATGAAATATTTAGTTAAGTTCTGCAAGACTCGAGCAGTCGTACATGACCCAAAGGTCCCAAATCCCAAGTGTGAGAAAGACGATCAGAACTGTGACTTCCTCTCTGTTTGTAAATAATTTCTCTGAACCACAGCATGACTCTGTCAACTTTGTCCCACGTGACTTGAATGCATCACAACACCAGCTGTCTCGCACCAGGAAGTGGCTTGGGATTGACCTGTGGGTGTGTGTGTGTGTGTATGAGGGAACAACCCCCTTCATGCCTTGTTAGGAAAGCCGTCCTCCTCCCTCCCTCCCTCTGTCTTCCCTCCGTCTGTCTCTGCGTCTCTGCGTGTCTCTGTGTGTCTCTGTGCACAGTCTCTCAGTTCATGTGAGCAGCAGCAGCATGCGGCAGCCCGTCTGTTCTCTCTCCTCTGCATGTTCACCAGGATGAACGCTCTCTGCTCTCTGCTCTGTATCAAATACAGGTAGGGAGGGTCTGCACACACACACACACACACACACACACACACACACACACACACACACACACACACACAGAGTTCCAGTGGGTGTTGAGTAACTGTTGTCACTGGGAGTGGTAGATAAGGATAAGGATGTCCTTAACTACACTGTCAGTAAGTTTACTTTCATTTAGTTGTTGAATATCATGTCTGAATGGACTGTTCAAAGGTGTGTCTTTTTTTTTTAAATGCACTCATAGAAGTAAGGAGTGTTTGCTTCCATCAGCTGCTGTTTAATCAAAGTTCTCAAGAAGGCACAGGATGAGTGAACTAAGAGTTTCAGTAATGCCTCTGTAGAATTTATGTTACGGTCATGAAGGACCACACACTGATTTTTCCCTCAGCATCTCTTTTGATTCTGTATTTTGTGTTCTGTATCTTTCTGGTGGAATGGTAGAAATACAGTGCTCCTCTACAGCCATATTTATTTGAAAATCTGCTACAGGCTCACTAATACTTTTAAGCCCCTAGATTTGGTCCAAATACCTTACATAAAACTTATGTAAAACAATACAGAAAAGGCCATTTAACACAACTTGGTCAGAACTGTAATTGTGATACTAACTACATAACCTGTTATCTGTTTATTTGACTTCTTGACTTTTTTTGTGTTTTTGTTTTGTTCTGTTTGTATGCTGTTTTGTGTTATCATAGATAGTTATTCCTATTTCAAGTTACTATATGGCCTAATTTTAAGATTCTACACTGTAACCTGTAATTTTGACAGTTACTTGAACTATCAGTGCCCATCAAGGGACTGGTGTTGGAACTGTCAGTGTTTTCTGTAAACTAAAACCACAGCCTTCCTTAACTGTGACACTGTGTTGTCCACTTTTGCCATGGATTGTGATGTGGTGTTTTCCGATGCCAAACTAGCTAGACTTTTCAGCTGGTTGAAGAAATTGACAGCACATTTCAGAGGACATTACATCCTTTGATGGCCCATACTTCCATTTACTACTACATTTTCATTGCTTTTTCTAAATTATTTAGTTTTTGGTTCTTCTGTGTGGAGCACATTAGCAGTTTGAGTCGGCTTACTTAAACCCATACCTCAGTAGCTCCGACATATTTGTAGGTAGCTGATATGTTTTTGTGGAATGTTGAACTAAAGGGCACAAAGGAGTCTGGATATTTGTGGAACTGTAACATTGTGCTGCAGTATGGGAATAATCCTATATTCATGTGTCTGAACACCTGGAAAAAGAAAGTTAATGTGAACAGCACCTCAAGTCAGAGCAACAACTCCCAAGCAAAGTCAAAGAAAATTCAAGAGCTGCCAAGTTGTTGATTATCACCATCATCATATATACACAGGAACATGGGGGATGAAAATAACCGTTTGGTTGCTAACCTTTTATTAATTCACTTATTGCATATCAATTTTTTGTTCACATGTAGTTTGTAATAGTATTAGGTTGTAATCGTCAGCTGTTCACACCTGGACCTGGATTACTTAGAAAAGGTATTTACCCTGATAACAAATCAGGTACAAACAGATTCGGCACACACCCTACCTACCCTACCATAGTAACATCCTTGTTTTTTCCAAACTTAAGTGTTCATGAACACACTGAAGTCAGAATAACAAGTTCCTAACTCAGGAACTGGGCCCATCTGATGAGCACATGAACGCACTTTAAAACTTTGTGGCCACAGGAGGCCTCCTACGTGGCATATTTGGTGGCCACAGAGTAACTTTTTATAGGCCAGAGGCCATCAGGCCACGGTTAATGTGGAGCCATAGCTTGTCACACAGCAAGTCTTCATACTTAGATGACAAAACAATATGGAACATAGGATGGTTAAGATTAGACCACTAAATTACCTTGTTAAGATTGCTGGAAGTCTGTGGTGAAGAACAACTAACAGTGACAGAGAGACAGAATGGCAGCAACAGTCCCCTGTGTCTGTCAGACACTGTACATCTCACATCTTGACTGCAAGCAAGTCAGACGTGTTTTTCACTCACACTTCTCACATAACAAAAATGCTCCTATTTTTATCTATGCAGCTGAAAATATGTGTGTAAATGCAAGGTGATGCCCAATAAAAAAAAACAGTGAATAAATACACTTACATTTTGAAAACTAGGCAGAATGTGCTGCTGAGCCAGAAAGCATTTGTAATCCACAGACTCTCCCTTCTCTTTACCCAGCAGCTGGGAAGCAAGACACAGAACTTCTTGAACTTCTTCTGCACTATATATTCATGCAAACTGTACATTTATTGCCTCTAAACAACTTCACTGCTGAATCCCCCTGCTCTGATAGCCAACATCTATCTGCTCTGATCACAGCCACCATCACTCCCTTTCTTCCTCAAATGCGCACACTGCACACACACACACACACACTTCTGTGCTATAACACAGTCATATCCAATGTGTTGCTGGAAAAATAGCTCAGGAATATTCACACATATCAAAGGAAAGTTGTACACTGCACAGAAAGCTGCTCAGCTGCTGCTGATGCTTTGAAGTGCACAGACAAATGGAATCAGTGTAAACAGGCTTCAGTGTGGGGTGAACGCTGTCATCATGCGAGCATAACGGTGATGTGACGTTCACGGTGTAGACGCAGGCTGAACGTCGAGCAGACCTTCTCCTTAACAGGTCTTGCAGCACTATAATAACATCATGCTGCTTGTTACTGACAGACAATCACACAGTCATTATTCACACAAGCCAGAGGTTACATGTGAGGAAATTGAAACAAATGATTGACACACCTCATCTTTTTTTATCTTAAGCACCAAGAGGAAAGCATTTATTTCATGGATTTTTATTCAGGGTTTTATATGTACCAACTGATAATCATATATTCCCATTAATCATATTGATATTATGTTTAAAGAACATGCAAAAGCCATTGAGTGTAATCAGCTTACTGTTTGTTATTGCAGTGGATATGTCATGTTCAGTGTAGCATCTGGTCAGCTGATGAAGGCTGGAAGATTTTCAAAATAAAATCCTTCTCCTCCTGCAGTAAATTTCAGGAGAGATTCAGAAGACAGAAGTAATATTTCAAGATACATGCTAATTTTGTCCCCACTCTGCTTCTCAGTCTGGTTCAGTCTTCAGATAACTTGTTTAGTTTAGATTGCAACAAAAAGTTCTTGTCATTACGTGTACATGTAATGATACCCACAGACAGGCCGTTTATTTTGTTAATGGACACATACTTTATCTGCAGTGTCTGTGACCTTATAAAATCTTGACAGTTGGATGTTACCATTGCAATTGCAAGCTTCCTTTCATGCTCTCTGATACGCTGTTACTTTTTAAGAGTTTTTTTTAATAGAGAAGACATGTGACACCTCTTCTGCTGCTTTCTGCTGTATTTTAGCTCCAACTTGTCTCTAAAAGCCTGCTGCAGATTTCCATTTCAAAGCCGTCTGATGTAAAACATCACGTTTGTGAATTGTCACAGACTAAAAACACGACAGTGACACTGATGTGTCTCCTCCTGAAGGCTTCCCTCCACCACAGCTTCTACATATGTGACTTCAAACACACTTGGAGTGAGGCACTTTCTGTGTGTGTATGTGTGTCAGCTGCAGTGCATGTGATGCTTTGAAAACAGACAAGTCATTTTGCTGTAAATCCAGCAGGTAAATGTGACATTCTCCATGAGAAGTCTCTGCTCTGACAAGCTTAAAAGCCTGCAGTGTGTGTGTGTGTGTTTGTGTTGTATGCGTAATTGTGTGTGTGCGCCATGTGAGTGAAGTTCAAAGTCCATTTCTGCCATCTGTATGTACTTTGAGGAGAGGAGGACTATCAGCTGCTGACTGTCATGATGACAACTGTATTCTTCATGTCTCTGTGTTGACTTAGGTCACTTTTGGGGACATTACATAGACATACATTCATTTCCTGGAGGGTCAACTTAATCAGACCTTAACCACTATTTGCCTAACCCTAACCCTGACCTTCACCTAATCCTAACCACTGAAAAAATAGTCTTTTTCCTATTGGGCACATGGCTCCTGTCCCCAGTTGCACCAGCCATCCCCAGTTAGCTGGTCTTTTGTCTGAAATATGTAGGGCTGCAACTAATGACTGTTTTCATAGTCAATTGTTAATCAGTTGATTATTTCTTCAATTAATCGATTAGTTGTTTGGTCTATAAAATGTCAGAAACTAATGAAAAATTTGTTTTTCCTAATACCCAATGTAATTTCTTATTTTGTCCACAACTCAAAGACATTTGGTATACTGTCAGTGAGGAGTAAAGAAACCAGAAAAAAAATCATATTTAAGAAGCTGAAATCAGAGAATTTGACCTTTCTTTCTTAAACAGTTACTAAAAGCAATTAATTTAGTCATTGATTAATACTATCTTATTCAATTTATCATTGCAGCTTTAGGAATATGTCCCTGAAAGTAAACTAAATCAGACTAGACACACACAAGCACACATATGCTCACTATCTCAGTCTCTCTCTCAAAGATCAACAGCATACAGAGTGGATGAAAGTCTTTGTTCTGTCTGGTTCAGGAGTTCAAGAGTTGGAGAGATCAGGCCTCTGAAGGTGTGTCTCTCAGAGATCAGATATGATCCAAACGAATGCTTTGTTTCAATTCAAAGGTTTAAGTTTGTTTAAAAGGTTACATTTCCTGCAACAATACTTCCAGCTTGATCGTATATGTGACTGAACATGATCAGCCTTATGTGTGTGGGAGTCACTACAAGTTATGATTCTTACGGCCCTTTTCCTTACACATTAGCTGGCCAGGCTTGAATCAGTTTGACTCAGTCCATCAGCTGATGCATTTCCATTAAAACAGGGCTTGGAGGTGTGTCTTTTAAGTGAAGATGAGCTCAACAAAGCTCAAGTCAAGCGGCTGTAAAGCGATGGATAAACCGTTTATATATGTCTTGGGGATAAACATGCGGTTTCCTTAAATTCTTCGCAATAAAACAACACATGGCTTGTTCGAGGGGGAGAAAGGAGGCTCGTCACAGGTTGGCTACAGTCAGTGAGATGTCACTGCAGATAACTTGGAGGCGGGTCTGGCTTGCTTTGGCCCCACTCCAGAGTAGGTCCATCTCGGGCGGAGCTCAACACGATAAAAGTGGTAATGGAAATGCAAATCACTCCTCGTTGGGCAGGGTGCCTGCATGAGGGATGTGGAAGCTGGGGGATAGTGTGAACATCCAATCTAAACCTTCCCCAGAACAACAGTGGAGTTAGCATTAATGCATTTGGCAGAAAATGGAAAATAATATATATATAAAAAATGGGTAAATGATCCTTCCATTTGACATTTTTCCATTTGACAAGCAATCTCAGAACTCATCAGCTATTGTCTGAGGACAATTTAGCCTCTGGAGGCAACTGCCAGTGTTTCAAGGCTTCAGGTGTAGCCAGTAGCTATCCAGGATAATACATAACTGGGCCAAGACTTCCTCTTAGGTTAGCAACTTGACACACAGTGTTTCAGATCAGTTTTAAAGAAGATAAATCGTCATCCGACAATAGCTGATGGGTTCTAAGATTGCATTTGCTTGCAGTCAAAGCCCACTCAAACATAGATAGATCAATACTACTTGGACTACAAATGGAAACCAGAACACTTCTGATATCAAAGTCTCATCCCTTGCCTACAGATTGTGCATTCAGTTGCAGATATCCGTTGATAGAGATTATTAAACAAGTGATCAGCACACAATGGATTTAATGATACTGATGACCACCAAGGATACAACTTAGGTGAAAGAAGACTTCCTCTCTGTTTTTTGACCTCACATGAGATCTACAGCTGAGCCATAACATGAATTGGTCACAGGAGATTGTTGAAACATTGTTAAAATTTAATCTCTCTTTCTTTCTGTCAGGCGCTGCTTCCAGACAGCCCATTTCTATGTGGAAGACAGCAGTTCACCCAGAGTGGTAGCCAATGAGACCATCCCTGTCATCCCAATTCCAGGTAACAACCAACCACTACACTTCTCATGTGTATAATATCCATGCAACACCGCTGGCCTGATGTACTGCTGTACCTCACCAGACCAAGAGTGACAAATGACAGCAAGTGACACATCCCCCTTAACACCTGCTGTTGACAAGCTCTGAAGCAAGGCACTGAGCCCTCAGCTGCAGTGGTAGCATGAGTTCTCAGAGCCGTGCAACCTCAACCAACCATCTATCTTGGTGCAGTGTTTCTGCACAGTTCAAGTTAGGTGATCACCTCCTCGGTGGGGTCGTAGGTCAGGGCTATCTTTACATCAGAGGTCCAAGGTCAAAGGCCAGCATGAAGACCCTACTGGTCTCAACTTCCAGTGACCAAACATTCTGGAGAAACAGCAATAATCCAAACTGGAGCTGGACTGGAGTCAACAGAGCCACATGTTATAGAACAGTATGTGTTTTGGTCAATTCAGTGTTGTACACAGCTATGATATGGACACAACTCCTGTGTTTAAGTGAGCACTTCCTTGGAAAGGTTCTTGTGATTGGATTGATGTAAACCATTTAAAGATACAATCACAGGTACAACCAACAGCCCCAACAAACAAACAAGTACAAAACTCAGGCAACTTACCTATGAAATCATATCATATTACTTCACTATTGGCAAAGGTCCAATCAATCCAATCCAGTACATATTTAGTAAGCAGGTTTACATCAATAAATACATGTAAATTGATGTTGCATTATTTCAAATTAGCTGGCCGACACGTATTTCCATCATAACTTGGGTTACCATGTAGATATTAGGGAAATCATGGTATCAGAATGGTGGCTGCACTCTCACCTTTTGGACTGACACCTCATTTTACCAAACAGGAGCTTCCACATCCTGTCCACAATGTTGAAAGGAAGTGCCTGTCCCTAGAAAAACTCCAGAGATTTACTTTTCAAAAGAGACTGAAACCATACACTTTCTCCAAATGGTTCAACATTTGTTTTCAGTTTACTTTGGATATCCCTCCTACAGTTTTTAGGCTAATTTCACATGAATCTACAGGATATAAAATGGTTGTATGCAGCCCAGCTTAGACTTAATTTAATACAATAGGTTTGATACTATTTCCTTTTTTACATATAA
This sequence comes from Lutjanus erythropterus, assembly GCF_056507025.1. Classification (NCBI taxonomy): domain Eukaryota; kingdom Metazoa; phylum Chordata; class Actinopteri; order Lutjaniformes; family Lutjanidae; genus Lutjanus; species Lutjanus erythropterus. Next base: position 2,605,379 of record NC_139318.1, read on the forward strand.
TTTTCATATCAATATAGACATATAAAACAAACAAAAAGCACCACAACAAAAGGTATAAAACGATACAATGACACATTACACAACTACATATAACATAACATAAAAGGGGGTGTACATTTCTTTGCCTTATAATTCATTCATTCATTCATTCATTCATTCATTCATTCATTCATTTTCTGTAACCGCTTATTCTGTAAGGGTCGCGGGCTGCTGGAGTCTATCCCAGCTGACATTGGGTGAGAGGCGGGGTTCACCCTGGACAAGTCGCCAGTTCAACGCAGGGCTGACACACATAGACAGACAACCACTCACACTCACATTCACACCTACAGGCAATTTAGAGTCAATTAACCTAGCATGCATGTCTTTGGACTGTGGGAGGAAGCCGGAGAACCTGGAAAGAACCCATGCAGACACAGGGAGAACATGCAAACTCTGAAAAGGAGTGAAAAGAAAGGCCCTGCCCCAGCAAGCCAGGGGATCAAACTCAAGACCTTCTTGCTGTGAGGCAGCAGTGCTAACCACTGCACCACCATGCCACCCTTTGCTTTATAATTAATAAATGAATTCTTTATCTTAAGGAGTTAGGGTTGTCACGATACCAGAATTTCAGTAGTCGATACCAATACCTGTGAATTTTCATGATACTCGATACTAATTCAATACCACGATTAAAAAAAAAAAAAAAAAAAAAAAAAACACAAACGCAGAAACTCTGCTACTGCCCTATTCAGCTTTTTTGCCTCAGTTGAATTCGAGTCATATTTTCTGTGCCTTTCAAAAGCTTCAGTGATTTTTGGCTGTGTTAGTGTGCGACTTTCCTCCTGCTTCTCCTGGTCTGGCTCACACTGATACTGTAAAGGAAAAAAAAACTTTTAGTTTAAATAACATAAGAGACTGTCAGACAGTATCTCATCATGACACCTTACGTATAATGACGCAGACCGTATCGTTACATTACGTTAAACGTCATCTACACGAGGGAACGACTGAGTGAGAGAGTTGAATCCTGCACGGCTGCGCTTCAGCTGACTCTCATGCCAAAATGACGGAACGTAGCAGGCATATTCGGGTTAACGTATAACATGACAGTGACAACAGTGATAGTAAACGGAAACTCACTCACTCTGAATTCTCTAAACAAGTCGGGGTGCCTGTCTTTGAGGTGTTTGGCCAGGTTTGATGTGCTTCCTCCTTTCGTTTGAAAACTTCTGAGGCACTGCTCTGTATTCATCCGCCTCAAATGCAAAATATTTCCACACGCGACTCTTAGTACCTGTCTTGTCGACGAGCCGACGTGTTGTACCACTCTCACTTGCTGAAGCTATTTTTTTCTAAGACGGCAGGTTTTATTCTTCAGCGCCACTGACTGCTCTGTGCTGCTGAGACGCGTAAAATGCCCCCGTCGGTTCTGCCAACAATCGACACGGCTCGCCGAGGGAGAAGTAGTATATTATGAAACGCAGTTCCAAATTTGGTCCCAATTCAAAAAGTTGTGTTGCTGGTCATATCAGCTATTCCTTCCATCCCAAGAAGACTGGAGAACTCAATCAACCATGCTTCTATTGAGAAACATTCTGGCTTACAAATTTTCCAGTTTAATAAAATCATTGTTTTAGCAGCCAAGAAGGCTGGGCTGACTATCCTTCTGTCTTCTTTGGACTTTACCTGTGCAGCCTTACATCCCAACAAGCAAACCGGAGGACATGGGGAGAGATTTATATTCATTATTACAGAGATGGAATGAAACACTTCTACCCAAAAGGACTTGATCGCAGGAAAGTGCAAGAACATATGAATCAAAGTTCCCAGTTGTCTACAACCAGGCCAGCAGAGATCAGAAGAGCTTGGGTCTATTTTTTTTTTTTTTAATTCTGGAGGGTGTGATGTAAGCTCTATGGAGGATCATTAATTGTGTAACTCTTGCTCTAACAGATTTGGAAGTCACCACAGGGTCCCTCCATATTTTTCCCCATATTTTGACCCTAATTACTAAGTAATTAATAATAATAATTAATACAAAATTTAAAACAAAAATTGATTAAATTAATCTTCTGTTGCATGCAGAAGACAAGGCTTTTAAGCACAGTATGTTAAGGCATCTTGGAAAAACAAAGATTTAGCAGTGAGAGTTTTGGAATGTGCAGCTCAGACTTTACACTACTGGTACCTTGTCAGAAAATGTGATTGGTAGCCTCATCATAACCTGTGTTGGAGGGGGGTACACCGTTCACCGATTACAAAGAACACACACATATTTAAAACCACTGCAGGGCTTGTTAGCTGCTCTCTAGCTGCTCCAGCTCTGGTCCTGAGGTCCAGGATTTGGATCCAAACCCGTCAAATCAATTAAAAGCTTGTGGGGCCTCTTTACAATGGGTCTTGGCTGAGTCCAAAGGCCTCCATTCACACCAGGGCCAGTGTGGCCAGCATGGCAGAGCCCAGCACACACAAAGAGGGGGTCTGCCATTGAGCCTGTGTTCCACCCCCAGCAGGAACACTGGCTCTCTGAGCTGCTGGTCCGGATCCACCATCACTGTGCTATGATAGGTTTGTTGTCCAGTCAGGTAGCTTCACACACACACACACACTGCCGAGGCTAAACATCAGGGAATAAGCCAACAGCTCACATGTCAGCCACACTGTGTGGACATCAGAGACGGGGACGCGCTGTATGACCATGTGTTTGTTGTGTTAATTGTCACAATACGCTCAGACCTAGAGCCTCGCACATCCCATAATCCTCTTTAAGACCTTCTGCTGGTTTTAAAACCTGCGGCAGCAGCCACTTACTACACAACCTTCCACTTAACACACACACACACACACACACACACACACACACACACACACACACACAACCACACACATACATGTTTTACTTTACTGTTTACGTTTTTATGAGGATTTGAAGATGAATATCAGAGTTATCGATTCTGCATATCTGGCACTGACACCTGTGAAAAGTCACACCTGTTGTTTGGCACATTTAAGTTGGAAATCCTGTGATTTTACACCATCAAAATGTGTTTCCAGGTGTTGGGAGTACCAGCCTGGCATGGCCAAGTGTGGGATCTCTCAGTTCATTTTTAAAAGACGAGACGGATCGAGAGGCTCAGGAGGAAAATGTTTTTAAATCGGCCCATCTTCTGTTATCCAAGTTTGTTTTCACAGCAAACATCCATATTGTCAGTTAAAGCAACATCTGTGGTGAAAAAAAAGAAAAAAAAACACATTCCAGTTGTAAAAATGAGCCAGAATTTAATTCAGTCATGCACTGCTCAGACATCTTTTTGAGACACATATGACAGGATTTACTTAATATTACTGGCATTTACAGCTGAAATAGTATTGTATACACATGATATATATGAAAATGTTTAGGTTTGTTTTAATATTTCTAAACTTGTTCTGTGCTAGAAAACAGCCTTGTCCCAACTTCAAACAATTTAAAATGTGTTAAAATACCTTCATATAGCATAGGTGTAAAAATGTGCTATTATATTTTGGATTTTTGTTTTAAAGTGATTTTTTTCATGAAAAATGTTGGCCCTTTAAAGCTGTGTCCCAGATTCCTGTCTCTTTCAGAGACAGATTTTCAGATTTTTAGAAAAACATGATTTAATCAGGTGTAAAAGTGTTAGCTATACCCTCAGGACCCCTGTCTCACTTCCTGGTTTAAAAAAGGTAGGAATACTCATCAAGCACTGGTAAACTTTATATTTTTGACAAATTCATTCAATAATATTTCTATCAGATGTGTCTCAAACATAACATGTCAACTCTTTAGCCCTTCTAAATCAAAGATAAATAAGAAAGAAGAAAGAATGATTTAAAAATGTGTATTTTTTTAGCATTAAGAGAACTCTGAGACACTTTAAAAAATAAAATGGCTGCTCACTACAACTATGCTGTGAAATGAAAACATGGAACATTTTGTCAACGTCAGCTCTTTCAAATTTCCCATCAGATGGAGATGATGTCTGCATTTAATAAAAAATGTAATCGCTACACTGTTGGCCCGTTACAAGCTTTAATAACCAAGAGTTCAATCTTTTAAAATATATTTTCCAGCATAATTGTAAGAGTAAAAATCAAAACCCCCTCAAAGTATGGTTTTGTCTCAGTTGATCAAGAAGGAGTGATATACATTTTGTTGCATTTTAGTACTGTGAAACATTTTGTGATGTGATACATTAATTAGGGACGGGCATTTCAAACCAAAATGCTACTTGATATTCACTGGGCACTATTTGACACTCATTCAAAGATTGGACCACCCACCCACCCCCCTCGCCCAATATTGCACAATTAGTCCAACAGGCAAATAGCAATATTAGCAATTATAGTAGCCCTGAATTCAACAGGATAAGCTACATAAACACTAAAACGACACAAAACACTGCAACGCTTACAGCTTTCCGGTTTGACATTGGGTCACAGCAGCTGGATTTAACCATCACTGAGCTTGAACCAATCCTGGCAGGCGCTTATTAAAAAAAGCAGTCAGACGGAGTAACACACGTTGTCATCAAAAATAAACTTTGTGTCCACTCAACTCTTCTGTCCTCTGAGGCGGGGGGCAGATGCAACGATTTGTGCTGCTTGTCTGACATGGTGACAGTTAGTTTGGGGCCAGTGAATGTTCAATAAACAGCCTGTCACTCTTAAATAAAACATAAGGATCTGCAGATATTCTGTCAGAGATTCTACCTGGGCCTCTGGTAGCATCATATTATTTCCAGGTTCCGGTAAAACAAGGAACACAAACAAGGGAAAATAGATTTTAAAAGACAAAACAAAATTGAATGACTATTTGAATATTTGAAAATGACCATCATCTCTAATATTAATGCAGCCTTAACTGATAACAACAACAACAGCAATAATAATACTAATAATAATGATAATTTTTCATCGCATTAGTGACTTTTATATTTGAGGAAACCAGGTTTTCTGCTCTTTTTTTCAGTAAACTACTGTTTTACTGCAGTGTTCTGCGTGTACTGTGGGACAAAACAACAAATACATTAGACAGAGCACGTGCCGTGCTGTAAGTGATTGTGTACTGTCTGTGTAATATGTCAAAGCAATAAAAAGAGATTGCTCTGAGCGACGCTCTGCTTAACAGTCAGCAGCCTGCTGTGTTTACTGACACACAAATAATTCTGACATATTTGCATACCTAAATGAACGTCTAGCAAGACACAAAGTGAGAGCGAGCTGGTGTGTGCTCTTGTTAATATTTGATGAAGACTAAACTGTAGGGAGCTGCGAGAGAGTTTTAGCTGTTGTGTAATGTTTTAGCATCCTTTACAGTGAACGCGCCGCGATCATCTGGGTCGGGTTCAGCTCTTTATTCTGTCAGCGTCTGAAGAACGACTACCACTTTGCAGCTGTTTGTATACAAGCATTTGCCATCTGATGAAACATGCACTGCAGTCCTGCACCGTCCCGTTAAAAGCCCCCACAAGCTACAAAACATCACAACAACACAAAATCTGACTTATGCAAGCTTTCTGGCATGTTTTTAATTGCTTGCTTCTCCGTGGTAAAGCAGTGGAACTGAAACTTTACTGAGCTTGCATTATTCTTGGCAGAGACCTCTAGAGAATGGATTTATTCAAAACACCACTTAGAGTCATGAGTGCTGTTAGCAGCTGCCCCTAACCTCTAAATTCTGATTCATAGATATCTAACAATCTATTTCTGTAGAGTATCAAGGGGAATTAACAAAGAACACTCAATAAGAATTATTTTGCATGAACATTCAGAACATATCCACATCAGCATATTCGTGTCCAAACCGCCCAAAAACACGGAAATATCTGTCTGGAACTGAACCAGACACATCTATTATTTGAAAGCTAGGATCCAGATTCATGCAGAAGCATGAAATGTCAGACCCAAACCTGCCTCGGAGAATCTGACCCGATCTGCACCAGTGATGCATATAATCCATCCTCCTGTCAAGAACATTGGTGAAATACATCCAGGCTTTCTGTTATTCCATGGTATAGCATGGCTAATCCACTTGTTACTTCTACTTAAAAGTCCACTTGCTGTCATGGTGATGGATGACAAACGCGCCTCATTTAGAATTGGCTGTGCAGTTTCAGTGCATCCTTCATAATAAAGATAAATATGACTTTTTGTCCTTCTGAACTACAATAAGGATTGCGCGATCATTGTGTTCTCCAAGAAGAGTCTGACCTCTCTGATCCATCACCTCCTGAGCAGGAGTCAACACTTCCATCATGATCAGTGCTGTCTGATCACAGTTTAACAGTCCTGGGACCTGTGGTAGTAGAAAGGGACCCAACCTGGACCTGACTGACCATATAAAATGTGAATCTGAGGAGGGTCATGAAATAAATAAGAGACTAGATCTTATAAAGCATTTTAATATATGTTTTACTGATGAGAGGAAAAAAACAACAGCCAGTAATTTTACCAACTAGTAATGTTTTGTTGAGATAATTTACATTTCTTCTGTAGATAAACTTTAATCTTTGAGTTTTAGAAACCCCCAAAAATGTATTTCAAAAATTAAGTATTTATTTTTCATTTATAAAGTATTTAAAATGTGTATATGCATGCATTTACATAATATAAAGTGATGCAGAAATGGCAGTAAAAATTGTCAGGAATAAAACAGTTTTAATCTAAACTAGGAATTGGAACCGTTTCACTATTAAAGCAGTTTAACTTACTTTCACCTGGTGCTCTCTTCATGTCTTTTCACTCCTGTCCTTCAGACACCACTGGTAAAACACATAAATGACAATGAGACTGAACGTTGGTCTGGACCTTGGAATCAGCAGTGGACAAAACAATCTTAGGACAAGATCCAGTTGTTTTGAAGCTTTTCATTGTATCACATGGTCTTGGTAAGCAGATGGAATTGACCCAGCTGACGTGGAAATGTAGGTGTTCATATCACCATTTTAGCACTTTAAGAACTTCTTGCCTGCGTTGGATTAAAAAAAAACTTAACAAAAGGACTCAGGAACAGCCGCTACATGGGCTGTGTGGTGAGATTATTTCAGTTTCAAAGGTCAAACATTAACTTTCAGCTCAGAAAAAAAAGACATTTGAACATCTGCAGTATAATTTCATTGAAACTTGGGAGCATTTGCTGAGGAAGATTGTGTGATACATTTGAAATCAGTAAATGGATGATTGCTGGGCTGTCGCTGGTCTTTGCAAGACACTGTTCTGGAAATATCACATTCCTTCAAAACCATCCAAATCAGTCTCTCAATCAGAGGTGATCAGTAGGCCATGCAATTGCTGATATCTGCAACACTTAGTTTAAATATTTGCTCACAGGGTTTAGGGTGCTGAAGAGGTGAGTCATATCACTGTTGGTCTGCCATCAGTGATATGAACACTGAGCTGTGAGTGAGTTGTAGTCGTAGTAGTCCGGCTTGGCAAGGTTACATCTAATGCTCATATTGCAGTAACCCTAGACTGTTTCTGAAGGGATGAAGTGATTTGACGAAACAATGGCATTGGTCTGGAACAGTCTCGTCAAAGACAGATTGTTGTGTTTTTGTAATGACCTGGTAATGGCTGTGGGACAGGGGGCGTGCCATGCTCCGGGGCAAGTTGCTGTTCCTGTGAGGCTGGTTTAACCCTGGTCTTTTTGCCTCTTCTCTGCAGATGACATGGAAGCCATTCCAGTCAAGCAGTTCATCAAACACGTCTCTGAACTCTACTCAAACAACCAACATGGATTCTCGGAGGATTTTGAGGTAAGCAGTAAAGTCTTGTACGAGCAAACCAAACAGGAGCAAGTAACCTCGCTGAAACTCTAACCCTGATTTTTCTGACCACTAGAGGGCAACAGAAAAAAGTTGTGACTACAACACTGACATATCAGAAACTTAAGTTGATAGGGTGGACTTCTTAGCAAACCATTGGTTATTTACATACAGTGGTGTAAATTAGAGCATGAGATCTGTGCCCAAACCCGACAGGACCCGACGGGTTTGAGTTTGGTCAGGGCTTGAATCTTGTCAGGCTCAACTTTTCAGGCCCAATTAAAGTTCTAGTGTAAATGTATTTGCTTGCTTTCATTTAAATGAAGCTTGGTACACTGTGGACACTAATGAAAATTGTCTTCAACTCCAAATTTAAAGTTTTTCAATTTTGAGGGATCACTCACTGCACACCTTCTGCTGGAGTCGCAGCAGCCTCTGAATGCAAACAAAATGTAGAATCTGCCTCAGTTTAATATCATGGATATGAAAACACCAGATGACTTGATTTAAGAATTTTGCTTGTTTATAATATGAAGAATTACTTCCACGAGGCTGTTCAGTCAGACAGTGACAGATCACAGACAATAAACTTTTTATAAGCATTTCATTCTCACAGCTGTAGTGAAGTTCAAGCTGCATGTTGGATGGTCAGTTTGTATTGTGTTCATTATAATGTTCAACAATATTGGAATAGTTGTGGTGGTTTTGGATTTTGTTGGTTATTTCTTGTTTTATTTTGGTAGTTTCTGGTCCTCCCTCATGTGCTTTGGTTTTACTTCCTGTCTTTGTCTGTTTTCCCACCCTTTGTGATTGTCATGTCTTCCACCTGTGTCTTTTTAGTTTCCTCTATTTAGTCCCTCTGTGTCTCTATGTCTTTGTCAGTTCGTTTGTGTGTGTTTCCACATCAGCCAGTCCTTGTGTCTTCCCCCCGAGTTTTCTTCCATGTTTTTTTCTCCAGGACTGTTTTTTGAGTTTGCCTTTTTGTGGATTCCATTCTGTTTGGTCTTTGGATTTTACCTCCCTGAATCAGTGGAAGCCTTTGTTTCTTTGTTCAATTTCATTAAACCCTTTTGAGCTGGTTCCTGGTGTTGTCTGCATGTCCTCCACTTTGTTCAGTTGCAACAATAGTACTCTTCTGCCTCAGTTATTAATACCACTAGATAATACACTAAAGCCTGGGGCTGCACAGTTAATCACAATATTATTAAAATTACAATAGTGCAATATCCAAATTGCAGAACCAGAACCAAATCGCAATTTTTTGAAAAAGGAAAAATGTGTGAACGAACAGCTTTGACCAGTGTGTTTTAACGGTAGCTGCTGAGAGAGTGTGCTTCGGTTCCCAGAAAAAAATAAATGATTTTAAAATATCTAATTTTTGGTGAAAAAATCAGTGATGTAAGTCCCCTTTCATGCCATGGAAGATCTCTGTTTATCCCAAACATATTTTCTGTCATCATTAGTCTCAAGCCCCACTGTTAGCTCTGGTTTTGGTCTCCACCAGCTCCTGAGGGCAACTTCTGCCTCTTTAGCTGCTAAATGCTCCACTTGTTCCAAACTGTGTTTGTCTGCTGTCTGGTGTTTTTCAGCTTTTTTGCCGAAAACATCTTCCTCTCCTAGCCAATCACACGACATCACCTGGTACCACAGACCAGCTAGTAGCAGATAGACACCACTGTGTGCTGCCCAGTCTCTTCACTACCTGCCCCTTCTCGTTTCAGACTGCACCAGTCCTTCAGTACATATTAGAAACTGACTTGTTATCAGAGAGGGTAGGGCCAGGCTATGATAAACTAATAAAAGAATGTGCTTAACTAGCATATTGTTAATAGTGCGTCAGTATGTACTGAGAAAACTCAAATAGAACTGGTCACTTCAAAATATATTTTAGGGGAAGAAAATGTGGGTTCTCTGCTGTCTAAATACTCCCACAGCACACAGATATTGAAAGCAGACATAGTAAGAGATAATGAAGACAAAAAAGGCTGCATACTGAATGATTATGGTGATCACAGCTAAAACGAGAGGGATGTTTCAGCGATGGGCAATTGAGTTTAGTTATATCTCTTGCACGCTTCATCACACCGGCCTCTTGCTCCCTCTGCAATTGTGGTCTGAAAATATCTCGCTCTTTTCTTTTTTCTTTACTCCTTGCTTTGTTTTCTGCTTTTCCTCCAACCACTCTGCATTCCTGCTCCATGCTTTTCCTGGACAGAGAGAAGCGAGTGGACTGAGCTGGACCCCCCTGAATGAGTTACTTAATTGGGAACACAGAGCCCCTCACACACTGGCAGCACCTCCCCTCCCCTTCTCTCCCCTGTGCCCCCGCTTTAGGCTCGATGGACACTGCAAAGTGCTTTAGGAAGGGAGCCCCTTCTCAAATCAAATTATCTTCCTCCCACATCCTCGCCGTCCCCGCTGCCCCACTTTCTCCTCCTTTGACAGAGTGCATTCAGGGAGGCCGAGGCATCAATCATCACTATTTAGTCTCATCTACATTGTAATGGCACTGCTGTCACCCAGCCAAAGTAGCAGCAAATGCTCCAGAGATGGAAGGAAATACTTTAAACATGCTTGGAGTAAATGCACCCATTCTGTAGTTACCGTAGGTGAGGATGGGTGACAAATGAAATGAGAAACCGTGAGTGAAATACCAAACAGGCCCTCACAGGCAGAACATAGAGGTGCATGTTTTACATCCACATTCAGATTCATTTTGTTTTCAGAGAACTCAAATATTGAATTCTCTGAAAACAAAAGCTCTATTTCTGCCACTGAAAGAAAAAAAATCAATAAAAAAGTCAAAATTATGAGATTAAAAGAAGTCAGAATTATGAGAACAAAGTTGAAATTATGAGATATGAAGTCATAATTTCAACTTTTTATCTCATCATTATGATGTTTTCACCTCATTATTACGACTTACCATGTGGATATATTTTTTTTTTTTTTGTGACAGAAATGTGTTTCTATAGAAGTTCGTAAATGTGTAGTATGTGAGGACAGATGCAATGAGAAGATGCACACTGAGCTAGTAAAAAAAAAAAAAAAACTAAATCAGAAAGTGCTCATGGTGGAATGGGTGTGAAGTGGGTTGAATGAACAGTTTTTATCCCTCACTGCTCCAAAATGTCATTTATAAAACAGTCTGACCTTGTTTTGTAGTTGACTGCCTTGCAAACATGGCAAATAAAACATTTTCAGGGATGACATGGAAATATGGCTGCATTTTTTACTATTTGTTACTTGTGTTAAAATAGTCAAATGCCTCTTGAATTGTAAAAATAAAAAGAAGCTACATAAGTGCATGTCGAGCACAAGCCGTGTCTCCGTGGCTATGGATCTTATCATCTTATCTAACATGTTGATTCTGCCGGGCACAGCTGCATTGCATTCTCCCAGAGTTCATCTTGGCCATTTGCATACAAGAAGTTGGACACAGAAATGGCATGGAGCATCCAGTCATTTTTAAAAATGAAACAACCTGTGACATAGCCTGATTCCCCATGACACAAGAAGAAAAAATCAAGGAAAAAAGACCAAATCAAGAAAATCTGAGCAGGTCAACGAACACTAAGCTAGTGGGGCATGAAACTGTGGAGAACGGATCAAAACCGTGTCACAGATGCATCATCAGAGAGCCATGCCCCATGGAGCCAAGGTCTAAGAAACATAGCTGAAGAATCAGGACTCAAACAGAGGGTTAGGGCTGGATTATACCCCCAAACCTACACATAGAGCTGCGCACACCACAGATCCTATTACTTTTGTTTATAGTGTACCTTTCCACAAAAGGACTGCGCATGCGGATGGATGGGCACGAGTCATTGCCACATGGACAAGTCCACACACAAGTGTGCAGTTACAAAAAATTTGTCTGTACAGACCCTATACAGAGCAGCCTGACACACTGTCCTGCACCTGGTCCAGATGCACCCACAGAGCACACAGGTGACGGCTCAGGTTGTTATTCTTAGTGTGTTACAACATCATGGAAAGGATCGTGACAGTGAGAGACCTTATTTTAAAGAGTAAGACATGTTTTGTAGTACTAGAAATTTGATTGCTCTTGCCAAACTCACCAAAATCATTTTGCATCAACACCAGCTTCATTCAAACTCACCAAAAATGTCTTGGTTCCTCTTTCCACTGACCAAACAATAACCAACTCTGGTTTGGTGAAAATAAGTCCTTTATTCACAGCGTAAAGGAGCGCTCAGCACACAGCGCAGGTGATGGTGGACAGCAGCTGCAGCCTCTGGAGAGGAGCTCCACAGGTCCACTGATATAATAACTGAAACATAGGACAGTTATTACAGTTATAGGACAGAACATAGCACACTTTCAGTTTATTTGACTGTGTTTCTGAAATTATGAAGACAGGCATTATAACATGGGTTCATACAGGAATTTTGTGTGGTGCACTGCACTGTAAATAAAAAGATGAATCATCAAATATTCCTATAGGACGGCCAAATCTCTCTCCACCACCATCATCAAACCTCCAAATGAGGCTATACCCTTTGGGAGAATGCTGTTCATCCCTCCAGTAAAATTCCACTTACTAATTAAGACACTGTGTGTTGGGTTAATGTTGGGTTTACCTCTCAATTAGTCTGACTCCCTGGACGCACACTGCAGGTATAAGCCTGCCATTGGTTGCTTGGTTTTCGGTTGGCATCATGACATCCACTATCCACGTTTTCAAAGTCCTCAAGAGGCAACAACAACCTCCAAATTGCAACTATAGCTGCCAACTACCTGCTGATAATTAAATAAATCAGAGCCTGGGACGCAAACAGTATGATGTAAACAAGCTAGCAGCTGTTACCTTTTCTTTTGCAGTGATTTAGCCATTTTAATGCCAGAGCTCATCTCCGGACATGCAAGCGTTCCATCAAAACAAGCTCCACCTCTGCACTGTTTTGCAGCACCACCATCGCTGCATCCTGTACTTGGCTCTGCCCAAGACATTTGCAGTTAGTTTAAGGAAATCCAAACAAGGCAGGCTCTTTTATCTCCCCTAAAGTGAAATGTTCATGTGTGGAGCCAGACCTTTCTCCTGTGCTGACCACTCTGCACTGTAAAAACAAAAAAGCTGAGGAAAGGGCAGCGGACTGCAATAGATTTGTGAGTTTTGACCCCAACTCAAATTCTGCTGATGTTTTGTTGAGATAATTTACTTTTCTTCTTTACACAAACTTACAGCTTTCAATTTTAGAAACTCAAAACATTGTATTAAAGAAATATTGAGTAGATTCATTGAAGTGAAAGGAAGTGTTCAAATTTTAATATTTTCAATTAAAGCTATTAGGCACTAAAAGAAAGACAAATCTTTTTTTTTTTTTTTTTTTTGAGTTTCTAAAACTCAAAGATTCAAATTTATCTAAAGAAGAAAATTTAATTATCTCAACTAAAGATTATAGTTCAGCAAAACTTTTTAAAGTTTATTTCAAAACTTAAGAGTTTGATTTGGGCTCAAAACTCAAATATCTACTGCTGTTGAAATTTTAAGCTGTCTCAGAGAGAGGTCTGGCTGTGTGAGAGTACATTTCAGTCGTCTGTACACATGTTTGTTCATTCATGTCAAATTCATGCAATATCAAAGATGCATTCCAATCTGTTTGGAAGCAGGTTCATGAATCTGGAATCAGATAACATGTGACACACACCATCACATCACTGTGTCAGCCTGAGAGTACATGACACTCTGCATGTACCACACTGAACCATGTTACATAAATTCACTATCACATGATCCCTCATGTTCTAAGATAGCAACAGAAATGAGATGCGTTTATGTCTATGAATGCATGTGTGTGCGAACAGATATTAGTGTGTTTTGCATGTGCTTGTCTGCACATGTGTGTGTGTGTACGTACCATCTGCTGATCACATCACCTGTCAGATCCTGCCTCTTCCCATCATACCTGCAACCCGATCTGCTCACACATACTCACCATGAATCCCGCCATGCCCAAAATAACCCCCCCATCCCAATTAGTGTGATGAATCCATGTTTAATAGTGCTAAAACAAGGCAGTCGGCCTGTAAAGCTCCAGAGGAAATGAGACCAAGGGGTCAGAGCCAAATCCAGCGCCTGGCCTCCCTGCTGGCTGTGCTGAGCTAGCAGCCAACAGCTGTTTGCTTGGCAGGAACTCAACATTAAACACTGACATACACTCACAGGCTGCTAAGCCCAGAATTGCTCTCTGTCATTTTTAGGACTGTAAGCAGCAGCCACACGACAGTACTCACATACTGTAAGAGAATAATAATAAATATATAGGCCATTCTACAGAACTGGTTCAAGGTCAGAGTGGTACACATTTTTAAAAATAGAAGTGTCATTTTCAGTTTCAGTTTCAGAATATTTTTCTTCTCCCAAAATTTGTCACTACCAAAATAATAAATATCACGATAAGATTAATGAACAAGAATTACAACTTTAACAATTTTTTTCATTGTAATTTTCGAGATTTATTGCAGTTTTAATCATTTTTTCTTTGTGAAGGGCATAAAATTTATCATATTAATTTAAAAGTTAAGAATTCATCAGTTTTAATATACACATTGAATCAAACACTATAATTACATTGTAGTTAATGTATTTCATTTTTGACAAAGCATCCCAGGTTTCAGTGGTGACAGTTTTAGAAGTGATATATTTCAGCTGTTATTCAAACATTGTCATATTACAGAATTTTAAATGACATGGACTTTATATTCAGATACTTTTGATTGATAAAACTGGGCTAAAATTTAGTTTTTCTCTCAAATAAAGAGCTAAATTTTAATTTGTCAATACTGAAACAATGATGCCATAACCAAAACATCATTACATTTCAGACGTGACTTTTACAGTAGTGACAGTTTTAGATGTTTTATATTTAAGCTGGTGTTTGTCACATTGCTGAGTTGTAACAGACATGGAGTTTATACTAAATCACATAAATGAGCTAAAAACGTCTTTATGTCCCTCAGATTAAATATTCTTTTTTATCACAATCTAAACATCATCATCAAGTTTCATTTGTAACAATTTGAAATCATTCTGTGCTGATCTCAAAGATGCTCACCAGCACATGGTGAGCTCAACAATTCACTTTTACTTTTACTTAAAAACTATGGCATGTGTCTCATGATATCTCCTCATACAGCCATGAGACAGAGGGACACAGACAAACTTCCTCATCAGAAATGAGTGGGTGTGGCTAAAATCCGTCTCAGTCCATGGACTCAGACTTCGGCTGTTTTGGTAGTGACATTAAAATGTAGGACAGCATTTTTTACATAAAGATTGATGATTTACAAATAAAGTTTGAAAAGTTTGCAAAAATCATTTTAGTTTCATTTTCATGAGTTGAAATTTATGGGTTAGGGTTCAGGACAGACACCTCCCAATTCAAAGTACCCTACATATGATGATTTTATATACATATTAAAATTACTGCTATCTCAAATATTGTTTTGGATTTTAATAGGCAATCAGAGTATCATAGATTTGTGCACATAAATACTTTTAAAATTAGTTTTTTGGTTGTTGGACAACAGTTTGCACCGATTTGGTAGAATGGCTCACAGGAAGTAAACAAGAAAAGCTCTCCAGGGCGGTTTGGAGGAACAATATGTTGAAGCATGCCCTCAGGTGAAGAAAATAAATGATGATGCCAAGTAAGAGATGTAGCTTATGTAAGCACAGGCTCTGAAGAAAGGAACACATGCTATGGTCAAAGAGGAAGAATGAAAAAAGAGTGAGGGAGTTGGAATCAGGCCGAACTGGTTGAACTGGGACAGCAGCTTTTGTGCATGAGACCAAAAACTTATGACAGCCGTGCGTAAAAAGTTCACATCAACAGTAAAACACACAGTGTGGTGACATATGTGAAGTAAAATGAGGTTTTAAGCAGTCATTGTCATGATATCTTCCTGTACAGTGTGTGCAGACATGTCAGACTGACAGGGGTGTGTCTGTGTGTGTGTGTTTATCTTCCTCAGGAGGTTCAGCGGTGCACTGCTGATATGAAGATCACATCAGAGCACTCCAACCACCCTGACAACAAGCACAAGAACAGATACATCAACATAGTGGCCTGTGAGTACACCACACAGTGTATACCCTGCACTGTGATCTTTGTATAGGACACAATATGATGTGAACATCTGGCACTTCTGAACGTTAGACCACTGGGCATGTGAATGAAGACATGAAGAGACACAAGTTAGTTCATGAGTACAGAACAGGACTGGGGGAACGTGAAAAACTGATTAAAGATCTGTGCCTGGTTGCATAAACAACCTTAAGTTTCAAACTTGTTTGTCGTCGGAGCAAAATATTTCCCAAAGTGAAAGTGATGCATAAAGCATCTTGGGTTTCCCCCTTACATGAGTGTTTCAACTAAAAGGAAAGTTCACCCAAAAATGAAAACTCGGTCACTACTAATGGCTGAGTTTATTTTGGTAGTCTACAAAACACTGCTGGAGTGTTACAGAATCTCACAAACAATGGAAGTTAATGGTGACCAGTTTTCAAACATAAAGAACAACAGAATAAAAACATAAGATGCCTCCATACTGCTCATCTGGTGTAATCTAAGTCTTGTAAAGCCCCAACATGCCAAGTTGACTAAAAAATGTCATTTATACCATGTTTTTAGCCTGAATATTCACTGTAGATCTGAACTGTCTGAACTGTGTTTGGTGTGACAGTATGTAAATGGCATGTCAGGGCTTTAAGGGACTTGGATTATGACAGATGAGCAGTATAGATGCATTTTATTTGTTTTTTTCCCAGTTGATTTTTCCATTTGAAAACTGGTTACCATTCACTTCCATTGTTTGGGAGATTCTGCAACACTGTTTTTCTGTGAAACTCCAGCAGTGTTTTGTGGACTAAAAAACTAAACCCAACCTTAAGTCAGCATGAGGGTGAGTAGATAATGACTGAATTTTCATTTTTGGGTGAACTATCCCTTAAGGCTCCCACAGTACACAGTACGCAGTTACTGTCATACTGCAGCATGCGGACATTCCAGTTATACTTCACTCAGCATTGATTAATTAGCACCAGATAGCATTATTGTCAGTTGTTCAGTTCTTCAAAATGGACCACGAAGAGAAAACAAAATGAGAAAGAACGCCAAACTGGACAGATGATGAGAATGTTGTTCTCCTTGAAGAATATGGAAAGCAAAAGAACATAATCAGCCAGAACAAATACAAGCAGAAGATGTGGCAAGACGTAACTGACAAAAGAAAATGTGAGAAATCTGCTGTGAAAAAAAAACAGATAAAGTGATGCATAAATATGAAAATATTACTGTGATGACAAGAAAGGAGACAAACAACAAAAACTGGCAAGTTTCAAAAAAAGCTTGTGTTAATATATGAGACAGTTGTGTTAATGTTTGATGAGCTGGCTGTAAAGTTGCCAGTGCTAACGTCAAACAAGTTGCACATCTCTCATAGAGTCCAGTCAGTTTAAACTGTTCTGAAAAATGTGTCTTGGTGTCTCCTCCTTCTCTTTGGTCACCATAAATTCAACCAGAGTCTGATGTTCCACTAATTATTTCACTTTAAGGAACTGTTCTTGTAGAATTTTTAAGGATGATCACTAAGGACCTTCAGTCAACATATAAGTGAATACTGAAGTAGCTGTAGAGACTGCACTGCTAGTACTTACTAGTACTTATTTTCAGGTATAACGTTACATCATACTGTGCAATATTTCATGCAAGTGAACTTTTAATCTTTGATATTTCATTTTCAATGTGCAATATTCAGTACTTCAGTCAGGTGTATTATCATTCAGTGTACAATATCAACATTTCACTCAGGTGAATCTTTAATTCTAATGTGCAATAATCAGGTGTATTATCATCAGTCTGTCTCCTTATTATGTATATACTGTCCCTAGTTTTATATTCCCCCGTTTATATTGATCCTATTTTTTATATTTCCTTTGTTTAAATTGTTCATATTTTTTATATTTCCTCTTGCTATACTTTTTTTTAGTTTATTTTGTCATATTTATTGATGCGTCTTTATATTTTTGCTATCCACTGTGCTGCTGTAACACTATAAATGTCTCCATTGTAGGACTAATAAAGGAATAGCTTATCTTATCTCTTATCTGAGGGAAGATTAGTTTCACTTTAAACTACCTAAGGAAATCCTTAGGGTGATTTTATTCATCCCATTTTTTCCCAAAGCATCCTTAGACGACAATTTAAGGGAAAACTCAGCCTAAACACTTTGATTCAACCAGGCACTGAGTTTTAAAGTCAGACTTCTACAATTCAGAACTCACATGAAAAATGTGTTTGAGTTCTGACTTTAAACTCAGAATTCTGACTTTTGGTCAGTAATGAGAAAAGTTTTAACCAGCCTTGAGTTCAAACTCATAATTCAAAGTTTAAAGTTAGAATTTCAAGAATAAACTCAGAACTCAAAAATATTTTTCACATCTTCCACATTTTTTTTTAATTTTCTACAAGCACAAATTTTACTGGAAATTCCAGATGATTTGATACACACTGAGCATATTTATTGTTATTTTCAAATATATTGTTTAATATGTTATTGCATGTATCATAACCACTGCCATTTCTACATTGTATATTTTGTTTGTCAGTTTTTATTTAATGTCAGCAGAATTCAGCAGATTAGACAGATGTATGTTTCTGACCAATTTCTTCAAACTTAGTGAAAACTAATGTGGCTTTAGTTGAAAATCAATACTAATCAGATGTTTTCAACAGAAAAGTCATAATTGATGTCTCTCCTTTATTTATTTTCTTTTCCTTTTTTTGTATGTTTTGTTTTGTTTTACCAATTTTCACTGAAAATCCTCATGCCAGCTATCATGGAAAATTTGGCCAGAAGTTAGATAGACATTTCTCAGATAAAGTACTGTGAAAAACACACAGCTATCTTTCTTGTCCAGGTGTCAAGGAGTCCACAAATTTTGCAGTGATTTGTGCTACATTGTACTTTTTAAAATATAATGCAGGACAAATCAGAGATATTTGTCTGAAGTGAAGTGTTAATGGTTAAACAGACCTCCAGCTGAAAGCAGCATGCAGGCTCCAGCACCAGCAGAGCAAAGCTCACCCCAAACACCGCAGGAACACCTCACACAGGCTGCTGCTTGACTCCATCAATGTGAAATAAATATTTCACACATCTCATACAAGCCTTGGCTGCGTCTGAGAGCTGCTCAGTTTTGTGTGTATCCGAGTGAATGCTGGAAGCAGAGGGCAGGTGCCACGCTGCTGAGCTGTCTGTAAAAAAGCTCCACAGCCCAGTTTGACCATTGTTTCCAGGCTCAAAGGTTAATGTGCTTCCTGTTTGGGAGCAGGTGCCTTGGCAGGGCACCAAGACAACAACAATACATGGACAGCTCTGAGTCAGGGTTAGCATGGAGGTTAGCTCAAACACACTCACCATTTGACTGCTCTGTGCTTCCTCCTCAGACGACCACAGCAGGGTGAAGCTGAGGCCGCTGGCTGGGAAGGACTCCAAACACACCGACTACATCAACGCCAACTATGTGGATGTGAGTGCTTCCACTGAGACATCTCAGCACTCATCTCTGTCTCTGTTTGTATGATGAGGAGGATCATGCAAAACAAATACAAAACAATTAGGGTTGTTCTGATACCGATACCAGCATCAGAAACGCTTCTGATACAGCTTCAAATACTGGAACACCACACTATTTATTAGCCCCGAAACAGGACTCTGCTACTGGCCAGCTGTGTCCCATATGGCAATTTTATTTAAACCTGAGGCAGGCCATACAGCAATTATAGCAATCATATCACATCCATGCAGGGTTGGCTGCAGAGGTAGCAAAGGTCCACACATTCTGTTCTCAAGCAGAAGTACAGATACCTGTGCAAAAAAGACTCTGGTTAAAGTAGAAGTACTGATTCAATTTCTTCAGTAAAAGTGAATAAGTACAGGCTCTGAAATGTAAAAGAATGTTTCTACAACATTTCTGTGGTTGAGTCTCTCTCTCTTATTATGTCTTTTACACCGTTTTCATCTTAGGTTTTGTTATGTCATTTTTCTTTCTTGTCTTTTTTGTCTTGTTACATATTTTTCCTCTTATTACTTTTTTCATTTTGTTACATCTTGTTACGTCTTACATCTTTTTCGTCTTGTTATGTGTGTTTGTCTTGTTACGTCTTTTTTGTCTTGTTATATTTATTACATCTGTCTTTTTTGTTATATCTTGCTACATATTTTTCGTCTTGTTACGTCTTTTACATCTTCTTCATCTTGTTACATCAATAATGGCCATTTCGTCTTGTTACATGTTTTTTGCCTTGTTGTGTCATTTTAGTCCTGTTATGTCTGTTATGGTGTTTTTCATCTTGTTATGTAATTTTTTTTCTTTGTCATGTCTTTTACATCATGTTCGTCTCATTGCACCTGTCATGTGTGATTTGCACTGATGGACACACATGGAATCATCTTTTCTGTTCAGTGTTGATGTTGAAATGTTGCACATAATGATGCAAAATAAAAATAATCAATAATTCTCCTCAAAACTCAAAAGTAACGAGCCTCTTTTGGAAATGTAAGGAGTAGAATGTTTCTTTTTACAGACTGGTATTACCCAATACACAGATTTCAAGTATCAAAATCAATATTAGGAAGGAAAAAATGGTATCAGACCATCTCTAAAAACAGTAATGAATCTGGAGATATACTTTGAAGGTTAGGAAGAACTTTCATTGTAATAGTTTAGTCATATCATTTCTGTATGCCACATATTGCCAAACTAATAATAAGTCTCGGTGTCCATTCTTCAGGGTTACAATAAGCCTAAAGCCTACATCGCAGCCCAGGGACCTCTCAAGTCCACATTTGAGGACTTCTGGAGGATGGTGTGGGAGCAAAATACCGGCATCATCGTTATGATCACCAACTTAGTGGAGAAAGGCCGGGTATGTTCTTACACACACTCACACACACACACACACGGTGTAGATCTCTGGATGGTTATGACAGTGTTGTAAAATGTTTCACATTGTTAAATTCAAATACACAATGATATACACTCAGTGATCAGAACAATACTTCTTAGGATTAAATAGTTTGCACACTCAGATGTTTCATATTTATTACTGCGAACGTGACTGTAGAAACTAGAGGGGTACATATAGGGCAGAACTGGACAAAATGTGGACCAGATCCTGCCCGCTGAGAGGTTCCGTGTGGTCCACAAGTCCATCATGAGCACTTGGAAACATTGCAGTTAAAATCTAACAAAGACAGTCAGTATCATTTTGCTCACCATTAAACTGTTTTCAGGACTTTATTCTGAAAGGGTTCAGTGCTGTGTTCACTGGTAATGATAGTGAACTGAATTTTTTATATTAAATTGTTACTTTATTCACTCAATGCTGTACATCTGTGTTGTTCGTGGTTCTGCTTCTACTGTTGCTGTATCTGTTGTTACCTGTTCATTACATACTGCAAAACTTCAAGGTCTGAATGCTGCCAACAAAAAAAATTAGCCCACAATTCAGTCACACAGCAATTTAGACAGACTGACCAACAGTAGAAGTTCATTTGTGTGTTAGCCAGCTATTAGCTAATAGATGTGTGCCCAAGCTTCTGACTAGGGATGTTCCTGGTGACTAATTTTCCTGTCGACTAAATGGAAATTTTGACTATTCAACTAGTCTAACAGTAAGAAAGCACTCAGAAAGCAGTTCAAACTGAGCAAAATGTATTAATTGATCGTGTGAAACCTTGTCTGAAAAAATACTGCATGGATTAAGAGCCATTTGAAGTTACAGAGTCTGTCAAATCAGATTTTAAATGCTGGTGAAATGTGTGACACTGCATTGTTCACAGAACAACTCACTAAATGCTTCACTTTTTCAGACTGAAAAGGATCACAGTGTCTGCGGGTAAATGACACCATTTACCCACAGCTGACGTTAGCTGCTACACAGTGTGGCTAATGTTAGCAGTGCTAGCAGCAGCAACTGCTCTGCCCACAGGTTAATGTCTGTGTTGAATGTGGTCACATGTTGCTCCAGCTGAGTTTATATACCAGCCTACAGACAACCATATTTTATAAAAACTGCCAAACCGGTTTTAAGAGCTGTCATCTGTCTGCCTTCGCTGATAAAAAACGTGGGCTCGGGTGGGCCATCAGCACATTTGTGTTGGGCGAGAGGAGCTGCTGTCTGATGATGACACAAACCCCGACTAGTGGCAGGTGGCTGCATATCATTTTAGAGATTAACTGGCATTTTGCACAAATAAAATATTGATAAACAGTTAAGCTGTCTAGTATTTCCGCTGCTGACTAATGACGGTGGCAGCATTTAATCATATAGTCGACTAATCGTGTACATCCCTCCTTCTGATGGTACCATTATCAGAGATTTAGGCATTACTACAACCTTGTGTCACATTTGTGTCTGGCCCACAGCAGCCTGATCTCAATCCTCTATGTGGATGTTGCATTTGACTTTGTCCTCAGTGTCCACTGAACAATTATTAGATGATTCTTGTACTGTGACAGAGAGCACTGCATTATTGATAGTGCTCATCTGTCTCCTGGAGATATATAATGTGCTACATCACATCATGATCTTGTGTTACTCAAAGACTTTGAGCTCATTCTTGGAAAGCAGTTCTCTGTAAGTGTGGAACAGTTCCTGAAGCGTAAGGATTTACTTCATTTACTTAATCTCACTTTGGTATCCGTCTGACTGTGTTTAGCCCTGGAAAAACTACCTGCCAAGTTTTCTGGTTCAGCACATACTGCCTCACACCCTCCACGGTTTGTTGACAGTAATTTAACCTGATCTCTGTGTGTGTGTGTGTGTGTTTGTTCTACAGAGGAAATGTGACCAGTACTGGCCTACAGAGAACAGTGAAGAGTATGGCAACATGGTTGTCACGCTGAAAAGCACTAAAGTTCACGCCTGCTACACTGTGCGCCGCTTCACACTGCGAAACACAAAAGTCAAGAAGGTGACAATGAGAGGGGTTTATGTATGATTTTGCCAACTATTTTAAGTTGCTTGTTTCTGTCATACCTTGTTTTTATGTGTTCTTTGTCTGTTAACCTGATTGTTTTTCTTTTTTTGTTGGTTTTGTTCTTAAAAATATTAATATTTCTTTAATTTTGCATTTTGATAATAAAATCAAAATAGTATTTCAACCTTATTCTCAACATTACAAGTTTATTCTCAGAATTAGAAAAACTACATCTAAAAGTTTGTACCATTCCTCCCTGCAATGTTTAAAACTAATCCGCTGATTAAATAATACAGAATTCATCCATCAGGTCGGTTAGACCTTTGTATATATTGGAGTATAGCACCATTAATGCTGCTACGCTAACGTGGTGACAAACACATTACATTTCCTGCACCTTCTTCACAATCCAGTTCACCAGTGGAAGGCTTTTAATGTGAAGTAGCAGCAGGAAGTGTTTGGTTTACGTCAGCAGTAACACATCTTGAATATCACTGCTGTCAGGCACAAACCTCTCCTCTCCATATTTGACATTTTCATTTTTTCATTTTTTTTCAACGCTATTGCACACCCTTTATGTCTGTCTGTGGGTTTTACAAATATTTCACCACTGAAAAGAATTAAAAAGAGTTACTAACTTTGACTAAGCAGCAGTTTCCTAAACAGTCAAAGTTCTGAACACACAAAATCTTCTCTTCCATTCAGGGTGGGAAGGGGAACCCGAAGGCGCGGGCGCAGAGTGAACGGACGGTGCTCCAGTATCATTACACCCAGTGGCCAGACATGGGTGTCCCCGAGTACACCCTGCCCGTCCTCACCTTTGTCCGCAGGTCCTCAGCTGCCCAGACACCTGACATGGGCCCCATGCTTGTCCACTGCAGGTAATGTCTCTGCACTGTTCTTCATCATGTCTCTCATCTGTCTTTCACCATTTTACTGTCATTTACACTCTTAGAAAGAAGGGTTCCAAAAGGGTTCTTCCTGAAGGACTGATGTTCTACCCAGAATCATTTGCTTCTGAAGAGCCTTTTGTTTTTCTTTTTTTTCTTTTTTTTTTGAAGAAAGGGTTTGTCAGGCGTTCTTAGTAAGACTTCAGGTTCCATTAAGAACCTATTTCATCCAGAGAACTCTTTTTGGAAAATGTTTTCACAATTTAAACATTGGTCGGAGATTGTTCAAATGATGGATGATGATTTTTTTGCCTCATCTATAGAATACAATAGTTCTTACATAAAACCCTCGGAAGATGGTTATAGGTGAAACCCTTATAAAATGTAGTTTTAGATGAAACCCTCGGGATATAAAAGGGTTGTTGGTAGAACACCCTGAGTGGGTTACAGATCAGTTTGTTTCAATATAAAAAAAAGTTCTTCGTAGAAAACCCTGTGAGGGTTCCAGATGAAACTCTCGGAATATAAAAGGGTTCTTGTTAGAACATTCATGCTGGGTTGTAGATGAAAACCTTGGAATATAAATGGTTCTTGGCAGAGCACAGTGGGTTTTAGATGAAACCCTGAGGATGTATAAGGGTTCTTAATGGAACCCCCTGGGTGGGTTCTTGTTGGCATCCTTAGAAGGTGGAAAGGTTCTAAATAGAACTGACAGACAGGGTTCCAGGTGTAACCATTATGCCATAGAAGGGTTCTCTGTTGTACCTCTTATAGGAGGTTCTGGGTGGAACTTTTCACAGATGGTTCCAGTTATAACCCTTTATGATAGGTTCTAAGTAGAGCCCCCTGAAAGGGTTCCAGGTGCAACCTTAATAAAATGTTCTACCAGGAACCAAAAAGGGTTTTCGTATAGGAAGAAACCGAAGAACCTAATATACCTATATTTTATTATCAGAATTCTGACTTTAAACTCAAACCTCAAATTTTTCACGTGGTCCTAATTCTCCTCTGTATCCAAGTTGAAATAGCTCACTGTTCTTCCTTGAATACAGTGACATCACTGTGACATCACTCAGTCAGGAAGAACAGCAGATTTTGCAGCAGGAGAACTCAGGAGAGCGTTCTCCATCAATACAGCAACACCAAGGAATAAATTGCTTCAAATGACTTCACTTACCATTGACATCCACATGAAAAGTACATAATTTTACCTCTCATAGGAGGTTCTGGGTGGAACTTTTCACAGATGGTTCCAGTTATAACCCTTTATGATAGGTTCTAAGTAGAGCCCCCTGAAAGGGTTCCAGGTGCAACCTTAATAAAATGTTTCTAGTGATCACCTTTATTTGTAAGAGTGTACTTCTGATGGTGAATATGTGTCATCATTTCAAATCCCTGTTCACAGTGAGAGCAGAGCTCATCATTCTGTATCTTCATTTATGTAAAAGATCTGTTTGGGTTTGTGAAGTAAATACATCAATCTAATCAACAAATACAAGAATGTACAAAAACATGATTCAGTTCTTTGTATTTTAGGCTGATATATTACAAATCAATTTACAGCTATCAGCTTAACACCTTTGTGCTTTTCTACACTTCCAGCTGTTTTTAGCACAGCTGCATATGTAAGCAGCAGGAGTGAACCTGCAGTCACAGCTGTCAGCTTGTATTTAAGGACATTTTACAGTAAGGCAGGCAGGGAAATGACTCGTAATTGTGTGCTGACTGCAGCCCCTGGGGAGGGGGGGGGGGGGGGGGTTGAGTATGAAGCTCTCTGCTATCATCTGCACTGTGATGGTCGATAATAACTTGTCACACCACCTCGCCGCCACGGCTGCACACACACCACTCATTACTACCGGTTTGTGCTGGGACAGACACACAGACATCCTCCCACTCATTATGCAAGAAGCAGAGGAGACAGAGACACACTCACAGTCACCCTGCTGCCCCACTGCTTTAAAGCAACAGGAAAGTCCTCAACTGAGTACAGTTTTAGTATTTAATGACAACTTTCAGAAATGTAGAAACTGTTCAACAACACTTCTCATGCTCTTATTTTCATAGTTTGGATTTCTAGTTATTGTCAATGATTGAATTCTGAGTTTATTATCAGAATTCTGACTTTAAACCTCAAACCTCAAATTTTTCACGTGGTCCTAATTCTCCTCTGTATCCAAGTTGAAATAGCTCACTGTTCTTCCTTGAATACAGTAACATCACTGTGACATCACTCAGTCAGGAAGAACAGAAGATTTTGCAGCAGGAGAACTCAGGAGAGCGTTCTCCATCAATACAGCAACACCAAGGAATAAATTGCTTCAAATGACTTCACTTACCATTGACACTGACTGGACATCCACATGAAAAGTACATAATTTTCCCTTTAATTGCTCGGTTCTGTTCATCACTGATGAAGGTCACATTTAGTCACACGCTGACATGACAAGATAATTACATACACACAAGTGGTACAATCTGCCAAAATTGAGGCACACAACTTAAGAGAGAATGTCTGAAAAACAATTAGATCATTCTGTCCTGACCTGCCATCAGAAGTTGTGGGATTTAAATTCTGCTGCTGTGCACTCTGAAATCTGGACCAGCATGTTGATTAATTAGTGCTTTGTTCTCACTAATTAGTCGTTCTGATAATGAATTTGCACACAGTGAAAATGAAGGACACAGTAAATGAATTTATTTTTTCTCTTTGAATTTATTGTTTCATGACAGCTTTTCTAACACCAGAAAAGCAGGCATACAGGTCGTCTGTGCAAGCAGATGGCCAGAGTAATAGCAGGTAACATGAGCAGTAAAAAGAGGGAGAAAGTCAGCGTGTGGAGGAGCTGTGGTGTATGAACGGCTCAGGAGACTGGGGTTCATGTCCGATGTGAAGCCAATAGTCAGTCACTTTTAAGTTACATAATGTTACATACGTGACCTGCATCACGTGACTTATGGCTGTTTCACACTACACACACTCGCACATGCTGTGGTGTCACTGTGGTGTCCACACTGGCTATGTTTCTGCTGCGAGGCAGCTGCTCAAAGTTCTGTCTTTCAACATAGAGTTTGGACAAGGGTTTGAAGAGAGGAAAATAGCTGTTTTCTAAACGCGGTATGTCTGTAACAATGTAACATGCTTATTTTAACCAAGCTCCAGATTTTGGGGACGATTTGATATAGTGGCCAAACAGTGAAATAACAATGAGAAGACTTATATTGTGAAAGAAGCAGCTGTAAAACGATGGATAAACCGCTGCGAAATGACCAGAAGAGCCACACAATTATCATTTCATCCCCATTCATGTTAGTGGAGGACTACAACTGAAGTTAGCCGCTTGGACTGATGGAAGTCTACTGTGTTTGCTCTTTAGGTCACACAGTGTAAAAGTATACAGTATGTGGAAGATCATACATGGAAGCTGCCTTCGTGTGCTACTGAGCAGTTCTCATAGTATACAGAGGCCCAACTCCAGCGTATCCAGTTCTCCCGAATACATCCATGATTTTAACTCAAACCATGATGTCTTCCTGCATCTGACTGAGTAGTTTTGTTGCCTAAACCTAACCAAACTTAACCTCACATGGCTTAAGTAATGTAGTTAATAATGCTTTTAACAAGGCTGTGGTATCAAATGGGCATCTCCACCCACCCACCCAAAACAAAATAATTTAAAAAATTAAGGCATTTTGCTTTGAAACTCCGATCACACAGGGCAGAAGTCTACTCCTGTGAGTATGTTGTGGACAGCAATGAATTAAAAGCCTGTCATTAGAAAATGTATATAAGAAAGCTGATTTCCTACATATAAATCATGTGACATTTCTTTGTCTGTTTTCCTGTGTTGTGTTGCAGTGCTGGAGTCGGTCGGACGGGGACGTACATCGTCATAGACAGCATGCTGCAGCAGATCAAAGACAAGAGCACAGTTAATGTACTCGGCTTCCTCAAACACATACGCACCCAACGCAATTACCTAGTCCAGACTGAGGTGTGTATATCTGTGTGTGCGAAACAAATGTTTGCGGGGCTCTTATTGGGCAGAGAAGCTCTTAAAGGGTGCAAAAATACATATTTTCCCTCTAGCCTGAAGTGTTATTTATTCATTTATACGGTTTTGGTGTCAGTTGCAGAGTTTTGGAGGTATCAGCAGTAGAGATGTCTGCCTTCTCTCCTGTTTAATGGGACTACATTACACTCAGCTTGTGGTGCTCAAAGCACCAAAAAATACTTTTGAAAAATTCAAAACCAGTGTTTCTTTCCACAAATCATGACCCGGTTACTCAAGATAATCCACAGAGCTTGTTAGGAGAAACTACTTCCTGTCTGCAGGAGAATATACCAGAACTACTTTAGAATCTGACAGAAGTACTTTCTTTTCAACCAGAAAGAAAATAGTTACATTAAATGCTCCCAACAAGGTCTGTGGATTATCTTGACTAACTGAGTCATGACATTTGGAAAGAGACACTGGTGTTGGATTTTTCAGAAGTAATTTCTTGGCCATTTAGTCCCATTATATTGTTGAAAATGTTGGTTTAATGAGGAAATACCAAAGGATCGTGATTAGAATTCATTCTGTGTGGACCATGAATATACATAATGTACCAAATTCATGGCAACTGTACACCCTGCAAAAGGTATATTTGTTACAGAGTACATCATTCGGACTGAAGCACCAGAAGAAAGGTCATGTGAGGACCAAATTGGAAAAAGTCATCTGGGAAGCATGAAAGTGTTTTTTTTTTGTTACTGAGTGTTGATAAAAGGTAATTTAAGGTGGAGATTTTGTCTGACAATGACAATAGAGTTAAGGTCAGGGGGTCACAGAAAACATTAGAATTTATCCTCCAGGAACTATGAACATTTTGTATGAATATGTGAAAATGAAAATGTGGTCTCACATGAGCCATGAATATCCAGGAGTGTGTGTGTGTGTGTGTGTGTGTGTGTGTGTGTGTGTGTGTGTGTGTGTATGTGTGGTTATATCATTTTACTTCAGTTGGCCTTTTTTTAACCTTTTGCACAGGAAAGATAGTCAGTTTCACTATACTTAGCATCCTCAGAAAAACCTGAAATTTGTTATACCTGCTCCTTAATCTCATTGCAGAATTGCAGCTGCAGTGTAAATCTATGGTTTAGGTCTGCCAAATACAAAAATTCTACATTTGTGTGTGTATTTATGTAAGTTCACCTGTACCGATCTGCCATATTGCGTGCTAAATGTGTCTTTTGTCACCTTTTGGCTGATCCAGGAGCAGTATGTCTTCATCCACGATGCCTTGATGGAAGCCATTTTGGGGAAGGAGACGGAAGTGGCATCCAGCCAGCTTCACAGCTACTTCAACAGCATCACGACGCCGGGACACGGCAGCAGGACACATCTGGACAAACAGTTCAAGGTGAAGAGACCAAAGACATCTCTTATTCACTCCATATTTATCATACATTTATATCTGGTTGGATTAACTTGCTCATTATTAGCTGACAAGCTGTATTAGTGAAATTTTATTAGCTTTTGACTTTTAACATAATGTACTGACAGCCCATTATCACTCCCAACATGTGACGTTGGCTTGGCTTGGTCAGTGCCCCTATACTTCAAACTATGATAGTGTAAGTACCCCTGTAGCATCTCTTCTGGAGGTTCCCCTCTATTTTGACATACTGTTAAAGTCAGGTGACATATAAAGAGGGAGAAAGAAACCAAAAGTCAACAGTGATTTCTTGACGCTATGTAAGTTGAGTTGCTTTCCATACATGATCTTGTCCTAAGCCTATCCATGTAGTTTTTGAGCCTTTATTTTGAAAGTCTACATCAAAGTTGCACCGACTGGAGTTTCACCCACCTGGACTTCATGTCCTGTGTGAAGCCAAAAGTTAACACTGATTTCTTTTTAAGACACTGCATTCCATTACATTCTGTTATGTTATGTTTTGCTCCGTTCTGTTCCATTCTGTTACTTTACATCGTGTCAAATCACGTCATGTTACATTACGTTTCATCACGTCACATCACATCGCATCACATTACGTACATGTTTATTTTAATAGTGATTTCGTCCTAAACCTATCCAACTTTTTGTACCTTTATTTTGAAAGTTTACCTGGACCTTGCTTATTTATTTTTCCTAACTCGACTGTGGACCCCTGCACATGCAAAACCAATGCTAACAGGGTACCTATCATATTTTCTATTTCCATTTTTCCTACCTTTTCATTTTTCTTCAGTGTTTGCAGTGAACAGCATCTTGTAACTTTATAAATAAAATTAACTTTCGTACCTGCAGCGTCACAGTTTGAAGTGCAGGGCCACTGACCAAGCTGCCATGTTTGATGAGTTGGAAATGAGAACGTGTTGGCGTTGCCCCAGTGCAGTTTTTAATACATTAAAATAAATGATTGAAATACCTGATATCAATTTAAAAACAAATCTGATCAGAATTGGGATCAAAATAAGCTTAATATCAAAAGTCTCAGATTAAGGACATCTACCTTGATTGTGTAGAAAATTCCTTTAGCAAACACAAATCTGTAGGTTTCTCTCTCGTCTGTTCAGTTTATGCAGCTCTATATGCATTTAGTCATTGTTGGACTAAAGAGAATATTGTTTTTATGATTTCACCAAGACTAATGCTATGTTTCTTTTCTCTGGTACAAATGAAAATGAGGGTATCAATTACATGATGATAATAAAATGTTATGTGAATATTATTTATTGATAATTCAGCCCTGAAATGAATATTCTCCTGATCAGTTCCTTAGATTTTCTTTCTGGTTTGATGAGGGCTGGTTGGACGTCTTGACAACAGGAGGGTGAAACCTGTTATTTCGTCACAATATATTGCATTTGAGTCCAAGGTTCAGACTTGATGGAGTGTGTATGCAGAACAATAGCTTCCTTTGTCATGGTAATGCTTTTATGCCTTCATGACAGGATTAGAATTTAGTCATTGTTTGTAGCTCCTTTTGTTTTTCCCTCTTCTCTTTCCCAACTTCTTTGAGCCACTTTGGTGTTTTTCCGTTCTTAGCTGAGGATTTTCTATTGTGAGCTACTTTCTGTTGTG
Organism: Lutjanus erythropterus; assembly: GCF_056507025.1. Classification (NCBI taxonomy): domain Eukaryota; kingdom Metazoa; phylum Chordata; class Actinopteri; order Lutjaniformes; family Lutjanidae; genus Lutjanus; species Lutjanus erythropterus. The sequence continues at coordinate 2,636,118 of NC_139318.1, forward strand.
TTACAGAACTCCTCTGTTGTGGCCAAAGCATTTTGAAGAATCTGATACTGTTGAATTAAAGGGTCAGGGGCACACAAACACAGAGCACTTTATTCTCAAAAACAGCAGTATGGGACAAGTGCAGTTATGTAATTTTGTAGTACATTTCCACAAGTCCCATAATAAGCCCTCATGAAAAGGAGACATTCATTTTATCTAATGCAAAGTAGATTATTGTACTTTATAGCACAACTTTATCCTGAACTTAAGGTGCAGTTACTAAAGTCAACATTTTTAGGAAATACACTTGTTTGCTTACTGGGAGTTCACTGAGATAACAAAACTGACATCAGTTTCAGCTGTGTGTGGACAGTACAGAGGAAGCTCCAGACATGCTTTGGCTCTTTCTACTCCTTACATGCCTTGTTACTTTAGTTTTTATGTATTTGAGGGGAATTAGATTACATACTTTTTTATTTTGCATCATTGTGCACCGCCTTCCCAAGACTGATTTCAACATAAATGTATGGATGGATAATAACACATAGAAAAGACGATTTCTTGGTTTATCCGTCACTCCATATCATCATACATTTCAGGGCCTGGACTTTTTCACTCTTACTGCAGTAAAGAAGTTGAATCAGTTCTACTTTTTTTACACAAGTATCTGTACTTCTACTTGAGTACAGAATGTGAACCAAACAAATATGCAGAGCAAATTTTTCTGTACACTGATTGACAGAAACTTTGATCAAATGGTCAAACTAGGCAGTGCTGATCAAATATCAATATCAAGAATCTGTTCCTGTTTTGCCTGTTCCTCAACTTAAACATTTACAGATACATATTTTAGTGTACATATTTTAGCTGTAATACAAGAAGGACTGCGACAAGGTGGCTGCCACTTTGTGTCCTGCTGAAAACGTCCCAAGCACTGCTACGTCACATGTTCTGATGCTCTAATTGGTTGTAGGTCACATTTCTTTTCTCTGATTGGTTGTAGGTCTGTCCACTTCACTCAGAGGCGTTTTGGTTTGCTCATGTTGACACTGCTTACAAATCTAAACCAAGAGGTTCCAGACTAATTCACAGTTGCATTTTACAATTAGTCTGACCATGCCAGGCTGGTTAGCCATCATAGAGATGACTGCTGGGCTAAAGGGGCAGTTCACCCCAAAATCAAAACTACTTATTTTTCCCCTGGCCTATAGTGCTATTACCCATCTGGATAATTTTGGTGTGAGTTGCAGAGTTTTGGAGATATCAGTTGTGGTGCTCAAAGCTCCAAACACATTTGAAAACACATTTGAAACCTTGTTGTGAGCAGTTTCATGTAGTGTCTGTGGATTGTGTTGAGTAACTAAGTTGTGATTTTTGGAATTTGAATTTTTCAAATGTCATTTTTTGGTATTTTGAGCACCACAAGCCATGTGCCATTTAGTTGCATTATACTGGAGACAAAGCAGACCTCTCTACAGATGATATCTCCAAAACTCTGCAACTCACATAAAAAAATCTAGATAGATAAATAGCACCACAGGCCAAAGGACAAATGTGTATTTTTGATTTTGGGGCGAACTGTCCCTTTAAGGCAAGGGGAAACGAATGAATGGGGAAATACAATATTTTCACAACAATTGTGTTATTTTGTAAAATGAAACAACTGTGATGAGTTGGTCTGCCATGAGAATGTTTGACAAAGTGTAACACACATACACACACAGACACACACTGACCCTCTGTTTTCCCTCTGTGTTTCAGTTGGTAACACAGTGTAACGCCAGATTCATGGATTGCTTCAACGCTCAGAAGGAGTGCAACAAAGAGAAAAACCGAAATTCCTCTGTGGTGCCATGTAAGTGTTACATTCATGTAAAACATATTAGATTTGAAAAGACATGAAGAACCAAACTGCAGAAAATAAAAACAGCTGCAATTAGGAACCACTGACATAATTAAATGAACAGATCACCTGTGAGTTTACAGCGTTACAGAAAGATGATACACAGACAGTTTGGAGAATATTTCTGTTCTGTTCCACACTGACAGATGATTTTTTAACTCATTATTAAAAAGCTTGACGCAGAACATCTGATGGCTGACACCGCCATGGTCAAAGATCGTACCACAATCTGTATGTTCATATTTTTGGATGAAACACATGACTGCCATCAGCCAACCGCCAATTAATTCACTGTAATTCTTGTATGTTTGGCCAGCCCTTTGAACCAACTGAACTGAACCAGCATCAGCCTTCAAAACTCAATATGTTCTAGTCACAGTTCACTTCAACAAGTATGGGTTAAATAAAAAATCTTTTTCCAAAAATGTGTGCTCATACATGCCAAGCTCTGTGGAGAAAAAACTATGTTTACTGACCGTGACAGATCAGGTCAGCCCCAGATTTAACATACAGTACCTCATCCTTCACACAACCGTGACTAAAACTTTTTTAAAGAAAAAAAAAAGTTATGTCCTAATTAAATGACTATAGATTTGTATAATTTGCTGTCATGAGAAACTTACAAATTGTGACACTGGTACACAAAAATAAAACATTGTAGCTCTTTATATTAATGGCCTTGTCATAAATGTTAGTTAATAGATAATAAGGACTTTGTAAGGCCTATTAAGATGCGTATTGTCATTTAAAAAAAAAAAATAGAGAAATGTAAATAATAGGATCATAAACATGTTAATAGTTAATTAATATACCTTAAAATGTATATAGTATGTAATGTAGGATGTATTAATCTTAGTAAAGGAACAAAAAGCTCACTTAAGGTTTAGCAATGACATAATAGGCAAGTTATTTTGTGGTGCTATGTAAACATCATATAAGGAATAATTAGATGCTGAATGACATTTTTATGTGTTAAAAAAAGACTATATACATGTTAATAATCCTTTAATATGTAAATAGTTAATTATAAGACCTTTATAAGCACTTATAAGAAGTATATTGACTTTGTGAACAAGAAATGCATATTGTAAGTATCTATTAACATTAATAAAGCAACAAAAAAGCTTAGTAAAGGCAAGTCAGTTAAACTGAATAAATGTGTTTAAATCATAAGAAACCCTTAAGGCTTTTAGTAGTAAGTTATTAAGCAGTCTATAAACTGTTAATAAGTGTTGTATAAGTGCTTACAAATGTCTTATAATCAAACAGTAAACATGTTTATGATGCTATTATTAACACTTGAATAGTCTTATGAACACATGATAATGTTAACAAGCATCATCCCTTATTACCTATTAACTAATGCTTATTACAAGGATTTGAGCCTTCAAAAGGGCTCAGCAGTAAAGGTTGCTGCTTGCCCAGGGCAAGTAAAATTCCATGTCAGGCTACTGAATCTGGCAACTCACTTGCCCAATCATGCAAGTGATAAAAAGAATCTTCCAGCCTCTGTACTATGGAGATTCCACAGTTTTGTTTGTTTATAAACATATTAGACTGAATATTTTTCTCTTTTAGACAAAATAAAACATTTAAAAACATCACCTTGGACTTGGGTAAACAGGCATGGATGCTGCAGCCTTAGATTACCAAATTACCTTAGTCTTTGTTTGTTGATAACCTCTAAAAAATAAGAGAATTTGTACAGTGGCAAGTAAAAACTGACTTTGGGCAAGTATATTTCTGAGCAACTTGTTTGACAGGCAGTTGGAAAAAACATTAATGTTAAACCCTGCTGCAAAAACTCATTAGCCAAACATAAATGTGAACTACTCTACTGTTTACAGTCAGTCCCTCTGTGTGTTCTGCAGCTATTACACAATGTGTTGACAGTCACTGGTTGTTCCACGGTTCTCTGAATCAGCAGCCAGGAATTTCCAAGAACTGTCCACACTCGACCAATAACAGCAAAAAGCATGAATGAAAGCACACAGAGTGGCCTCTCACTGTTATCGGTCTGTTCTAATAAACTGCTAAATGGCTGTTTTTTCTGTCTATCCCCACACCACCCCCCTCCCACCCCGACCCCTCTCTTTCTCTCTCTCTCTCTCTCTCTCTCTCTCTCTCCCTCTCTCTCTCTCTCTCTGTCTGAGCAGCGGAGCGAGCAAGGGTGGGCCTGGCACCTCTGCCCGGCATCAAAGGCACCGACTACATTAACGCCTCTTACATCATGGTCAGCACCTCCACTTCATCTGTCAATTATTGATCTTTCCTCAGAGCAGGTTACAACTAGTCAACACACACTCAGTCACCATCACTGGCTGTGTGTTTTAATACATGTCCCCAAATGTCCTCAGGTTGATAGTTTGACAGCTGACTCAAACACAGCTCAGAGTTGTGTTCAAGAACATCATGCAGAATGGGATGGATTTGATTTTAGGACTGTACCTTTAACAATGTGCTCCAGCAATTTGCTGTTGCACTTCCATAAAGTTCCACATGGCAAAATTCACATTAAAAAAAAAGAAAGAAAGGACAAAATCTGGGCAGCAGCAGAGGGTGAGATATGATGACTCTTAATTGCTAGTACAGGTCAGTGTCTACCAAAAATGGATCAACTCACTTGTGTTTTTATTATTCCTGCAGATAATGATTACATCTTTCAAATTCCATGCTAGTTAAACTATAACTTTATTCACTCAGTGCTGTACATCCATGTTGTTTATGTTGTTCTACTTCTACTTTTGCTGCTACTGTCATTGCAACCTGTAAGCAGCATGTATGGTACACTGTAAAACATTTTTTCACAGTTTTGGACATTGCCAACAAAATATTAGCCCACATGGTAATTCAAAAGGGTGACCATTCCATTATTAGAGATTTGGCCATTATTAGGACCTTATATCATTTGTGTCTGGCCCACAGCAGCCTGATCAATTTCTCAGGTGCCGTTCCCCCCATGGAAAATAACTGCCCACCTCTGATCTAGTTTTGGTGTGAGTTGCAGAGTTTTGGCGATATGGGCTGCAGAGATGTCTGCCTTCTCTACAATGTGATAGAACTAAAAGGCACTCAGTGTGTGACGCTCAAAGCACCAAAAATGCATGTGAAAAATTCAATGGTAATGGCTCTTTCCAGAAATCATGACCCGGTTACTCGAAATAATCTACAGACCTTGTTGTGAGAATAGATAGATAATAATAAACTAGACAGCGAGTGCAAAGATGGCGCCCGTTCAACCAGTGTGAGTTGCTCACCTGGCACATCAGCCAAAAAAGTTTCCTAGCTTCTGGTTGTACTTCCTGGTTATATGGCTGACTGAATGCAACTTTACATTCTGATGACATTACAGATTTTAAATGTTTTATGTTTTTTGGCTGGTGGAAAGTTTTACAAATATGTAAAAACTCCATGGATCAAAAAATCATAATACAAAGAGTTATAACTGACAGCGTGACAGACATCTTTTTTGTAAGGGTGGACTTTGGCACTGGTGAGGAATTTTTCACTGCAATACCACTATTGTCCACTGAAAGCTGAGTGGCACCACCCTGTCTAGTTCCAGTATAAGTCTATGGTTGTGAGCAATGTATTTCATGTAGAAACTACTTTCTTTTTGCAGTAGAATCTGCTGGAACTACTTTTTTTTCTAATAAAACAGAAAATAGTTCCTACAAGAAACTGCTCACAGCAAGGTGTGTGGATTATCTTGAGTGACCAGGTCATGATTTTTGGAAAGAGACACTGGTTTTCTGCTTTAAGCATCACAAGCCGAGTGCCATTTAGCACCATTATACTGGAGAGACACCTCTACAGCAGGTATCTCCAAAACTCTGCAACTCACACAGAAAACTTCTCGATGGATAAATGGCACTAAAGATAGGGGGAAAATATGTGTTTTTGTATATTGGGGTGAAGTGTCCCTTTAAGAGGAACCCAAAAGCCTGTAAAAGGTGGGTAGCTGAGTTGCCATGTGCTGCTGGCTGGTGTGTGCAGTCAGGTGAGGTCACTGCCTTGTTGTTCTGTACAGTGTGAAATCAGCTCAGCTTACAGCAGTTCAGGATTTTCCTCTCAGCCACAGATGCAGCTTTCACACAGCTCAAAGCTGTTTACTGCTTTAAAATGAAACCAAACCAGACTGTTCAGATGACTCTCTGATGACGAGCTTTAGTCATTACTGTTTAAACTGCGTGTTTACACTGTTTTAAGTGCAACCTAAATCCACATGAATGTGGTGTAAACGGTTTGGAGTAAATCCACCAATGACCTGCTGTTTTTTTGTTAACTTTTCAGGGTTACTACCGGAGTAATGAGTTCATCATTACCCAGCATCCTCTGCCCCACACCACAAAAGACTTCTGGAGAATGATCTGGGACCACAATGCACAAATTATTGTTATGCTACCTGCCAACCACGGACTGGTAGGAAACACACACACAAACACATACACTGTATACTGTGGAGGGTGTTTGGTGCCATCTACCACTTTGACAATTATGTGCAATTTCTGCCTACTAAGCTTGTGTTTAAGGTGTTATGAATCACACACACACCCTCATGAGACACCTGAGAGTTTGTGTAATTTTGGTTGCCTCCCATAACTGCAACGGGACTGGGAGTGAAAATGGCATGATCAGCCCCAGACAAAACTGACAACCACAAAAGTGACAGGACCTGGACATACACATACAAACAGTTTAACCATGTAGAGAGGCAATAGAGTTGTTTTCAAAACTAGAATTAGGAAACTGCAGTAACAGGATGTGCACTTTTACAAGAAGCTTTCATTAGTTTTATACCAGCAGTACAGCCCGTGCAATGAGGCTTTGCAAATTGGCAGTTACATGGTAGGTCAATAGGTGCAGGTTAACTAACTGGAACAGTGCCTAATTGGGACTCCTTTAACAAGCCTGAAATTGAAAGCTTGGGTCACAGAAAAACTCAACATTTTCCACTGCATTCTGTTCATCTTGAAGAGGAGATAGCCTCGGTCTCAGCACACAGAACAGGAAAGAGATTCTGCAGAAATGATAGAAAATCCAACTGTGGCAGATTCAGAGACAAGTGTGAGGCAGCAAGAGGTCATTTCACAAAACAGTGACAGCAAAATGATCGAATAATGTTTAAAGGAGAAATCTGTAATATATTAATGAATCATAAAATGACCATGATAGGTCATCAGAGATCAAGGAAACACATTAAGCTGAAATACTTCACTGGACATGAACGGTACAGACGCAGTGTCCCCCTTTGAAATTTCCATTCAGGACTGGAATAACTGTTTTGATTGTACATTTCACATTAATCAGAGTTCAAATTAATGCAGAATTTTTGCCAAATGAGTCAGTGTCTGTTTATGAGTCATAACAAATCAATAATCTTGTAGAAGGAGTAGATGTTTAACTGAGCTAAACTAAGCAAAATGTTAATGGAGTTTGGTGTGTGAGAGAGGCGAGTGAGACAGGCAGCCACTTAACTCATCTTCCAGAGTGAGTTATTTCAGAGCAGTGGGCTTCTGTTTCCAGGATAACAGGCTGAACTTTACATTGACAGACAGCTGAGTTATGAACAGCTGATCAACTTACAGTTGCTTCGCTTGTCACAGTTTTTGCAGTTGCACCTACCCTGTGCTCCTGTGGAGCTCCTGCAGCCTGCATGTCTCTGCTGTGTCTGGAGAAAACAACTCGTTCCAACCATAGATCATATATTAAACAGGATTACAACCTATTCAATATAAAGTCTATGGCTGTAACACGCTATTTGGACTGCAGAACTCATTTTTGCATAAGCAATGACTACATATTGCTCATTCAAGTCTATTATTCTGCTATTATTCTTGCCACGACTTTAAGTGGAAATATCAGTCCAAATGCTGTGTTTAGAACATTTTCCCTCAGAGTATTTATTTATGATAACAGAGAATATGCTATACAAATCCTGTGATACGTGGCTAAATGAGGTGATTGAATAAACCCTTTACTGAAATGATGTTTGCGCTCCTCTGCAGGCGGAGGATGAGTTTGTGTACTGGCCCAGCCGGGAGGAGGCCATGAACTGCGAGGCGTTCACTGTCACCCTCATCAGTAAAGACCGACTCTGTCTGTCCAATGAGGAGCAGATCAGCATCCATGACTTCATCCTGGAAGCTACACAGGTTACTCAGTGTGTGTGTGTGTGTGTGTGTGTGTGTGTGTGTGTGTGTGTGTGTGTGTGTGTGTGTGTGTGTGTGTGTGTCAGAGAGAGACAGAGGGTAGTGGATTGGGAGCAAAGTCAATTTAAACAATAATCAGTCTGCAGTTGAAGTTTTGAGAGCGAGCATGTATAATTCAGGTTCATAACCGCAGTGAAAGTTTTTGAGAGTGTTTGAGGACAGAGAGCTGAGTGTGATCGATGTTTGGAGCCTCCAGAGGGGGCTGGAAACTGGGTCTGCAGAATCGAACAAGAAACACGGCTTTCCCTGCTCACTACCCTCAACACTCCTGCCTCTCAGGTTTTTCATCTCTGCTGTGTAAATTTCACTTGAGAGTAAAACAAACTTCTTCTGACCTGAATGTAACACCTTCTAAATAACATCAAACTGTTTCCAAGAGTTTTCCTTCAGACTTTGACTGTGAAACAGAAACAAGCTGAACAGACACATTGATACATGTCCTCTGTCAGTCCCAATGCTCAGTATCTGTGACTTTTCAAAAGATACACAAATTACAAGATATAAAAAAAACAATACTATAATTAAAGCTGCAAGCAGCGCTGCAGGGCTCTGGATTCAATTCAATATTGACCTTCAGGCTGGGACTCTCATCAAATATGTGAAATCTGGAGAAGATGTGACAATCTAGGGTTAAGATACAAAAACTTCATGTTTCATGGAAGCTCAACACCTCGTCACAGACACACCATTCAATTAAAAGTCATAAGCTTCACAATCATCAAGGTCTTAAGACTTCTCTGATCAGATTTGAGATTGATCTGGTCAACAAAAGAGGAGTGCATCAAAGGAGAGAATTCAGTTCAGAATCTTTCACTTACTGTTGCCAGTAGGTGGTGCTATGAATATGTTGAACACAATGTTCAACAAAACAAAGAAACTTTGCAACTTAACATCATAAAGGTCTTAGAATTAGACTGACCAAATTTGAAGTCGACCAGAAAAATTCTCTTGTGGGAGTTTGTTAAAGGTACACCATTTATAAATGGCCAAAAATGTCATTAAAATTGCACAGTTAATTCAAAATGGCCGACTTCCTGTTGGATGTAGAGTATGGGTCCAAGAGACTTTTTGTACATCTGGATATGATACATGTGTCTACTGTTTTTCATTCATCCTGGTGAAACACAATGCAAGGACTGCTGAGTTATAACGTCCTCCTGTTTCATGGCAAAACATGGAAATTCAACACCACGGACACGCCATCCACAAATACAACAAGCTTCGCAATTTAGCATCAGGAAGGTCTTGAGATTGCACTGACCAAATTTACGGTTGATTAGAGTAATTCTCTAGGAGGAGTTCATTCAAGTGTGACGTGTAAATGACAGAGAAAAAAAAATAAGTAAAGACTGTATTTTAAAATATGATTGTAACCTTCTTTTGTATATCTTGAAATTCTGGTCATTTATAATTATTTTGTAATATTTCATGACTGATTGATTAATGGGCTGTACTTGAACCAGCCTCAGATACTAGAAGTCTCAGACTGCTTCCTGCCAAGAAACAATAAACACATATTTTTTAGTATCAAATTGAAAATGTAAATGCTATTGGAAAAAAGCAATTTTTGAGTGAAACAGTACCACCAATAATTTTAACCTTGTCTCTCTTTCTCTCGCTGTCTCTCTGCCTGTCTGTCTCGCCTTCTGTCTGTCCACCAGGATGATTATGTATTAGAGGTTCGTCACTTTCAGTGCCCCAAGTGGCCGAACCCCGACGCTCCGCTCAGCAGCACCTTCGAGCTCATCAACGTCATTAAAGAGGAGGCGGCCTCCCGTGATGGACCAACCATCGTCCACGATGAGTCAGTCTGACATTTTATTTACTCTACTTATATTAGCTCACCTCCTCCCTGAATGGGTACTGTAAATCATGTGACATCAGAAAATCTCAGAGGAAATAGAATATTACAGTAGATAACATTGTACTTCACTGGGTCCAGCTGCATAGTTATAGTTGGAAATAATAGAATGAGAGGAACCGCAGCACCTGCTGTGGCTCTTTGATGCATCGTCGTGTCTTATGATGTATTGATAAGCCTTCAGCAGAGTCATGTAATAATATTTCAGATGAATTCTTGGACATACATCTTGTACAGTGAGATTTTAAAAAGAACTCACTGGCCTCAGACAGTCAAACTGTCACCACCATCTGAAATTAAATGTAGCTTTCAGTTCCAATTTACCTAGAAACCACTTCATGTAAATTCAGCCTTAAATGTAACATTTATGAGGATGAATTGTCAGAATATGTCAGGAGTGGAATATAGTATTCATAAGCAGAAGCATTTGTAAGTTTTGTATCTAAACAGAGGCCACCATGTAGCCCAGAATGAACAAACTAAACCAGCCCATCCTCACCCGAATATGTCGTCTACACAAGTAGCTTATTACGCCCCATATTTACATTTATTGATAGGTGGCGACATCTACTGGTCATAGTAATTATGACACTGTAGGGTGAGACAAGGGATATTCTACAGCCTCACTAATAGATGCCACTAAATTCTACACACTGGTCCTTTAAACTTCCAGACAGACAACTTAGCAGTCTGAGACATACAAAGAAAATGTCAAAAAAAAACAAAAAAAAAACAACAACATGTATTTGTAAAACATGAACTTAAATATCTGCCAGGTCCACATTTTTTCTGCAGAATTGTTGTTGCCAAGTCATGAATTATTTTGTCCGCCCGTTGGGTCAAACTATTTTGCATGCAAATTACATAAACAATATCTAGAAATACACATCCATATTTGAAATGAAATCATTTATTTTTACCCAAATCCTACCAAACTGACACCAGATCAGCATGTACACACGCACCTGGCACACATCACACTGGGGCTGAATGATTTAGAAGAAATATCTAATTGCAGTTATTTTGATTGGTATTGTAGTTGCGATATGATTTTTGATATTGAGGAAATTTTTCCATCATTATTCTCATTTTCATTGAAAAACAATTTTTTTTTTAGGGATCTGTACTAAACAAAGATGTTTTCTGAAGTCTAGAGAATGATGTGTTGGCCAGGACATCTCTGCAGCAGCAAAATATTTAATTTCAAATGGTATTTTGACACACATTTCACCTTTAACTAATATTGGGCATCCCATGATTTGAACATTTCAGTGGACCATATTGCGATTTTGATCAATTTTGATTAATTGTTCAGTCCACACAAACACACACAGCTATGATGTGCCGATACTCTCCACCTTCCAGCAGCAGTTTTATTGGAAAACACTGGACATGACACTTTGTCACAGTTGCCGTAGTTCCACTGACTGTGCTTTAATATAGATTTAAAATGTTGTCTTGCTATAGTTTTGAAACTTTCAAAATGGATAACCTCAATCTTAAAGAAGTAGAATTCAATCTCTGTAGCATTTAATTATCACAACCATATATATCTTTTTTGTAGATAATTCTATGGTTGTTATCCACAATATTGACTGGTTAAATCATGTCCACTCTCAGGTTTAAATATCTTTTTGTCTGTGAACACAGAATGATGTGAACAACAAACTGACTGGCCTCAACAGGCGTGCAGAGACACTGGCAGAATGACTCTCCTGCTGCAGGCATAGTGAGCAAAGACGCCCCAGCAAACTGCCCAATTAAACATAATGAAAGTGTCTTTAGTATTGACACACATTAGTGTTCGTGAATGACACTCTAATCCAGAAGCTCTGCTCATGTTTATTCATTAGAATAATGAAGATTGCTTGTCGCATCCTCGAGAAGAAAAGTGACTAATTGAGCACTTCATCTGGTTGCTATGGCGCAGCCGGCTCACAGCACCTAAGAGATTGTCAGTTTGAGGCTCGTCCTAATTGTCTGCGCGCTCATTATTCAGCCAGGCATGGGTTGTTAGCAGCGGTTTCTGCTGAGCTCCTGACAGGGCTGCTAATGGAAGAGGAGACCCTTTACATTGTGAAGGCGACCCGCCGTTCTCCAGGGAGCCTCACACCGGGCTGAGCTGTCGTCCTCAGGTGGATTCACTTGCTAATAAATCTTTAATCTCAGAGGTGACATACCTGATCTGTGACGGTCTGCACTCCCTAGCTGAGCTGCTGTCAAGGACATCTCAAAAGCCGAGTTGTAAAGGTCTGCACAGAATCCCAAATCAGGAATTTGAGAGATCAGAAGAGACAGAACAAGTGAAAGACCATTTCTCTGGTGAAAAAACATTTATAGGAAGAACAGTGCAACAAATGGCAGCTGTACCATCAATCTAACAAGCTGAGGAGTCATAAACAGTAGGGATGCCACAGTCGGGAACGTTACATAAACTCACAACAGCACCAGTGTTACTGATATATCAGACATTTTTCAAGAAAAGATGTGAGCGATGACGCTCAATATCTGTAATATTACTAGAGCGCTTTGATCTTTAACATTAGATCTTTAGAACTTCTCCTTACTTTGAACAAAATAAATACTGAGAGGACTGACTTATATTTCAGTTTGGAGTTGCAGGTCTATCAAACTTTCCCCACACCGACCCCAACAGCTGAAGCTCACGTCCACGGTGGAACTGGAAAGTAATGATAACATTAAGTAATGTTACACACCATAATGTTTGTTAAAGCTAGCTTGATTTAGCCAGGTTAGCCATAGTTTTGACAAATCAACAGCAGCTCATGCCTTCATGGACTGAACAACAGTTTTGCGATGCTGGGGCTTTGTATAATTGCCCCTCCAGCAGATTTCTGTACAGCCATATGCAGTTGTCACAAAAAATCAATAACTGATGATGATTTAAACCAAAAGATGTGAAAACACAGTAAGAAGACATGACACATGTTGCTACAGGGATGGATTTCTGTCAGACTACGATTTCTATCTACTGATGGGCCTAAAACATTTGAGATTTTCAAGACAAACAAAGTTTTAAGTAAAAAAACAGCTAAATCAACAATATGTTGATGAATCAGTGGATGAGACCATACTATAAGAGCTTTTGTGATAATATTGTGGAGGTACATGCTAAGCCCAGACTCTCTCTGTCTGTCTGTCTGTCTGCCTGTCTCTCAGGTTGGGAGCGGTGTCAGCCGGCATGTTGTGTGCACTCACTACACTGTCTCAGCAGCTGGAGAGCGAGGGCGCCGTCGATGTCTATCAAGTGGCCAAGATGATCAACCTCATGAGGCCAGGGGTCTTCACAGACATCGTGAGTCTGACAACTGCAAGTGAAATAATATCTAGAGGCATACACAGTGGTGGAATTTCACAAAGATAAGATACAATACAATATGATGTAACTTTATTCATCCCCTTTAGGGTAAAATCAGCATTGCTTGTGTTTTGTACTTTGATGTGCTTCACTTAAGTATTTCTATGTGATGTTACTATTTTGAAAAAAACAATGCATAGTGAAAAGATGATTGTGTGCTGTTTTTCATAACCTCAGGTCAGATTGCTTATACTGTACTGTCAAAGTGAGAGGAAGTTTACTGAGACAGAAATGTCACAATTTCTTGTCTCCAAGAAGTCCACATGCCATGTGCTGATAGTTGTAGAAGAAAACAATGTATACTCTGGATAAATCTATCTCACTGTGGTCAAGTCAAGCCAGTTTCATTTATACAGCACTAAATCATAACAGGAGTTATCTCAGAGCAGTTCATATAGAGCAGTACTCTTTATAAAATTATTTACAATTCCCACCAAGAGACAACACTGTGGCATCAGTGTCACGAAAGAACGTCATTTTAAGAGACAGAAACCTCAAGCAGAACCAGGCTCTAGGGTGGGTCTAGGGTCTGGTACAATAAGACAGTAATCTCAGAACTCAGCAGCTTTGTCTGATGACAATTTAACCTCTGGGGACGATGTCTAATGTCTCTGCGATCTTGGTTTAGTCAGAAGATATCCAGATGGTGATTATTTGGGCCACGACTTCCTCTTCCATGCACCAGTCAGTGTTTAAAGTCAATTTAGCAGCTTGAGATGCAATAATGGAGTTGGACACTAAAATCTCTGCAGATATCTGCATATGAATGCATATATTTTTTTTAAAAACATTAATACAAAGTTACATCTTCATCAGATAGTAGCTGATAGGTTCAGAGATTTCATTTCGGCTCACGCATTCTGCTTTTTTTGCTCTCCACACAGAGTTTACTAGCATGCAACCAAATCCAGATAAAACATGACTGAAGTACTGCTCATACATTAAACAGAAACTAGAAAACTTCCAATAGTGATGCATCTGGATTCACAAGATCAAAAGAGAATCCATCTTGCCAGGCTTCAGGTTATCCAATTTTTCTGACCCAAAAGCACAGTCAGTCAACATCCTAGGAGGGACTACTGGCAGCTACAGGCGTGGCGCCTCCTGAAGAGGTTAGCATAGATACTATGCATCAGTTATATCAGAACTGGAGAGTATTTCTTCACTGAAAAAAGAGCAAAGAACAACACTGAAGGCTTTTCTTCATAGAGAAGATGTTTTTACTCTTCTCCTAACCGGCTTCAGCAAAAGTTTGATCCGATTGGTTGAAGTTAGCATAGTGTTCGATGTAACAGACAGATGATTCATCCAATCACCTGCCAAGGTTTTTTTGAAAGTGCCTGCTCTTTTCCAAACACTTTCTAAGGAAGACTGGTTAGCACATGTCAGCTTTTCACCTACATTCATCAGCTATTAAACTACAGCAAAACTACAGGATATGGTTCGATGAGGAAAAAGTATGGTGGTCATCCAATATCTTACCTGTTCTTCTGTCTGTCTGTCTGTCTCTTCTCTGTCTGTCTGTTTTCTGTCTGTCTCTGATTGGTCCACAGGAGCAGTACCAGTACCTATACAAAGCTCTACTCAGCCTCGTCAGCACCAAGGAGAATGGCTCCGGTCTTCTGGCCAGGGACATTAACGGGACCATGGCGTCCATGTCCGACCAGTCCGACCAGGCAGAGAGCATGGAGTCGCTGGTCTGAGAGAGGCCCCTCAGGGGCCCGGAGCTGAGCTGAGGGTGTCCTATGGGTCCAAACACCCTGCGAGGCCCCTGAGCCCACAAAGGTGGCACTTAACTTTGTAAAACGTCAAGGAACTATTGTGGACAAGACTTTTTGAGGCCTTTTTTGCCAGACTCTTGGTTAAAATAAATAACCTGATTACTTTTTTACACTGATAAAAAGTTTTTGATATTTATTTTTTTCGCCATTTTATGTCTTAATGTTCTCCTACTGAAGGGTTTGCACCTGCGGTTTTAAGTTTCACGACGGCGTCGGTAGGCAACGAGAAACACTTTTCTGTCTTTTCTTGTTTGCACTATATAATGTCAGTGTTACTGCCTATACTAAAGCTGACACACTTGGCTTTTCTCCACTTGAGCTCTGATTTTTTTGACATTCCACGGCTTTGGCCCTTATTAAACCAACTGCTTCTGTGAAGGACATTGCTCTGCTTGCCACCTACCAGTTGATTTAAGACAGACACGGACGGAGGAAGGCACGGACTCAGTAACAAAAAGCTGGTCAGCGTGACCTCCTCCGCCATGCTCATCTATACTACTCATATTACCACTCATTTATCACACACAGACAAGTAGCGCTTGTTTTCTAAAATTTCCTCTTCACCTTTTTTTTCTTGCCTTGTTTTCTTGTCACTCTCCTTATTATTAGCGAGTCACACTCATGTTAGAATACCTAAGGTGGTGTAACAACTGCTACTGTGAAATTTTATTATTATTTCTTTGTATAATTCATATTATGCTTTTTAATATATGGAAATACTGTATGTATACATATATAAATATATCCTTATCATAATAACTTTGTGATTTTTGTACATGTCCTTTGTGGCCTCTCGCCTCAGGCCGGTTGATTTCCACCACGTCCACTCCAGTTCTCACAGCTGACCCCCAGCCATCTGGAAGCGGACTCCCTCAGTCCTCTACGTTCCTGTATGCTGCTACGTCATCTCAACTCACACACACACACACACACACACACACACACAAACAAACATACAGACACGACCAGAAGTGAGTGATTTTACATTTGCAATATTCACAGACACAACTACAGCAGGTGATGCAACAACATGACATCCCCCATCTTTCTGAGAATCATGTTAAAGAGGTTTTTTTTGGTCATGAATTCATTCTGGCAGACAAGCACGGATTAAGAACACAGAGGCCTGTGCTGTGTGTGGAGCCCTCACCTGTGCATCATTACAGGGTTAAATCAGTGTGATCTGCAGCAGACTCAAAAACAAGCTCTATGCAACACGTTGGTTAGGTTTTAGAAATCTGAAACAGGGTCTTTTGGTTATTTGTCTTTGGCAGATTTGCCTCATCTCAATTAGATTATTTAGACATTGTAGACCATTCATTTATTAATGCTTACGTTATCTTCAGTAAAAACTCCTAAATATCAAATTTTAGCAGTTTTTTAATATCAAATATATATCAATATATATCAATATATCAAATATTAAATTTCTGCTTTAGGCTACAACCACACTGTGTTTTCATTTTAAAATGGCATTTTAATGCAAACATGTCTCCGTTTATCTCCTTTTTAGCATTTTGGTACCTTTTCAGCCATCATTTTCAAAACATTTCTCTGTTGATGGATGCCCATCTGGGTACTTTGCTCTTGCATCATGCCCCACCCCTTTTTGGATGAAAACAAGCACTCAAATTTGACTTGCGGTAAATACAAATTATGAGGTCTTTGACAGGAAAATCACATAAAGTAAGAAAATTGTATCACTTTTTTGCTATTTGGAGCACACATCCTCTGGCCAGTCAGGTGAACAATTATGCTACATCTTAGCCAATCAACGATCAGCATCATTACATAGGACAAGTTATAGAAGTAGGGCACCTTTAAGCCAAACCTGACAACTAGGGCTGAAATTTTATCAAAAAGGTGAAATGTGTGTCAGAATATGATTTTAAATGAAATACTGTTATTAGCCAATGCATCATTCTCTAGATTTTAGAGAACATTTTTTATCCACTGACACATATACTGACTGGCTGCTGTTCCAGTGTTTGTTTTCACCCAAAAAGGGGGCGTGGTCATGGGATGTGACGTATGGCTGCTGTCATCCATATCGACATGCCTGAAAGCACACACTAGGCATGCGGGTCCCAGTGTAAACAGGACATCTACTTTGCGGTTAGTTGCTTACAGAAAATACTAGAACAGCAAAAAGTAAGGCCAGAGATGTCTTTGCTCAGACAGACAATGGGGTGGAATTGTTACTGAAAGTAACACAGAGACAACAGAGTCAGAAACACCCATGCTTCATTATCTATGTTATATTAACCGCTGGTTAAAGTTGATGGCATGCTGGCAAAGGATCATGGGTTAGAGGCATGACAAATCAGGGAAGGACACACTGTGACTGATAAGACTTGATCAGGAAGTGAACATGAGTGTCTGTGACTCTGTCTCCACCTGTCCAGACTCTGCAACCCTGGAGTTTTCAAACTAAGACGCTGTCAGCTGTGTTTCCAAGAGTCCCCATTTTAGGGGTTCAAAAACATTGGATAGAGTGAACACTAGGAATAAACGTAACGTAAGTTTTGGAACAAAAAATGTGTGAAAAAGGTGTGAATGTAGCCTTTAAATCTTTAGGTGCTCATCATGATAGATAGTTCATCTTTAATGACGTGATGTAAAAATGAAGAATCAGACTAGAATTATTTCCGTTTATGATATCCCTAATTTAGGACTTGAAAGTCTGATCTGTGTTTGTAGTTCTGATGAACTGCATTTCTTATCCATGAGTGATGTCTGTAAGATTAGGTTTGAAGAGCCAGGGTGTGGTAAAGAAACATGAAATGTCTCATCAGGGTTTAATATAATTTTTTTTTTTTACCACTTGCCTGATTGGGCAAGTGAGTTGCTAGATTTACTAGCCTGACATGGTATTTATTTGCCCCAGGCATTGGGACAATCCTTGCTGTTGAGCCCTGTATGTCATTGTTAGTGGTAGCTTACACGTGTCTTTACCTTCTGCATACTTAGTTTTCTTTTCTTACCCGAGTTATGACATAAATCTGATAAATGAATCTGTTAAGAAATGGAATTGATCAAACAGATCATTCATTTTAATTTCCAGCTGTACTCAACCCTACTCCTGTGTCAGCCTTGAAAGATATATCTAACCTTACTTCATATTTGTTTTATTGTCGACAAATTCTATGGAGAGCCCTGTTTTCCAGTACATACCGGTGAGGTCAGGTCAGTTTCAAGGTTACTGCAAAAGTCATTGTACTGTTACTACTATAGACAGTTAATTCTGTTATTAACATTTCATAGAGGCTAAATAACAGCAACACAAGGCAACTATGTCAAAATCAAATAATAAAAAGCAAAAAATTCTCTCCAGTGGCACACAACAAACAGAGCAAGCAGCATTGTGTTAATTAGTGAAGATAAATGTTTGGAAATTGTAATGTAAAGACTGAATAAATATACAACACTGGCTTATTGTTACTATTATTATTTATTTCAGGAACGTCATGTTTAAGAACTGCCCCTAAATTTCTCAAAGTAAGCTTTCAGGGGAGCTTGTGTCCTTTCTGAGCTGAGTTCCCATAATTCAAACTATGTGTATAGGCTTTGTGCACAAATCTGCATTCCTCCAACCCATTGTAACCACACAGATTTGATGGTGAGGCCGCTAACTACAACAGGCCACAGAACAGCTGTGGGACATGTCCTTCAAGCAGACGCCAGAAATTTGTACAAACAAAACTACTACTTCTCTAAAGACCTGACTTTCAGATTTGTGGCACTCAGTTCCTACTCAATGTTAACCTTTACAAAATACTTTTATTAACAAAACGCAAAATAAAAAAACTCTTTTCATTTCTTAAAATAGCTGGGCACTGTAGTTTTTAGCTAATGTTACTCAAACAGGAAGAAACAGTGCGTTTGTTGGTGACTACTTTCAGCCACAGATGAATATATACTGAGACCTGTCAGGGTTCGGCTACACAGACAATGTGTCATAGTGAATCTTTTCATAGTTGATTTTGGTCTTTTCATAAGATTTGTTGATAATAAAACATTAATTAAAACTAATTGGCAGCTGTTAGTAAATTCCAGCACACATCACTCATTGAGCACGTAGCCTGATAATCTGTTGCTCTTCTTATTAAAATAAGCATAAACACATAGAAACATGACTAAAGATGTCTTACCTTACACAAAACTAAAGCAAAAACTGCATTTGCAGAAAGCAGACCAGGTGGGGGGCCATTCGAGATCCGTGCTCGTTGACAGAGTTGTGATTACTTGCTCCGACCTCCCAAGGCCTTGTGTACATAGTTTCTGTTCCTCACTCCCTTTTCTCCAGAGATGTATTTTTCAGTGGTTTTGTGGCCTACAAGCAAAGAGCAGAGTCTGAAATGTTTCCTGCTTTAGCTGCAGTAACCCCTCACACACACACACACACACACACACACACACACACACACACACACACACACACACATACACACACATACACACATGTCCACACGTACACATTTCTTTGACATACGGATGTTCTAATTTAGCCACTGATTTTGATGATACTCTGTACCTCTGTGATCGATGGCGTGAAATGAACACTTGTAGTTTTACATTCTGAATGAAAATGTGAAAGTGTTTTTTTCACACAGCACAAAACAGATAACATGTCGAATGCGAGGGGGACAAATGTATTTTGATTTTTTAAAAACTTTTACCAAAGACTTGAATCCTTCCCGTGCAGAGAAAGATGGTGGGCGAGCTTTTCACTCCTGACTGGATGCCCCACCACCACCCCTCACTCTGTATCTGTATCTGTATCAGTGTCTTTACAAAGGTTTGCTTCAAAGTCTCACTTCAGTACCTGTTTGCTTTAACTTCAGCATCAAAGTCCTTACTTGCAGTCATTGTTAGACACCATTATTTGGGATAAAGAGATGCATCAAAAGATAAACTGAGCAGACAGGAGAGCATTAAAGATGCAACACATTTCTATTTCTGCTTCTCTTGCAGTGTTATCTGCATTTGAAATGGGGTCCATATAAGCTAAACTCTACAACTGCTAGAGAGACATCTTCAAAATGTTTTCTCTTTCTGGGGCATTTTTCTTTTTTTTTTTTTTTTTTTTTTTTTCTAATTTCCGGGTCACAACAGAGAGTCCTTGAAACAATTTGGGAGCTACTGTTGCCACTGAGCTACCTTTTAACATGCTGGCTAGTGGATAACATGCTAGTGCTAGTCAGTCAAAGTAGCTTGCATTACTGGTTTGCTTACTGCCAGTCACTAATACTGGGTGGCACCAACAAAGATTCATTTAAACTCAGATTAGTAAAATCAGAGTTTAACTGTAACTTCTGGCTGCTCTGAAGTGCTTAATAAAATGTCACAATGTTTGCTAGCTATCTAAAAAGTTAACAAAATGTAGCAAAATGTTACATTGCTTGCTAGTTATCCCAATTTTTTTTTTTTTTTAAAGTTACACAGTTCGCTAGCTAACTAAAATATGTCCAAAACATTACATTATTTGCTAGCTAATTAAAATATGTATAAAACATTACATTGTTTGCTAGCTATCTACAAGGTTAACAAAATGATGCATTGTTTTATAGCTACCTAAAAAGGTAGCAAATGGTACATTGCTTGCAAGCTACTGAAAAAAAAAAAAAAAAAGTTACATTGTTTACTAGCTACCTAAAAAGTTAACAAAAAATTATACTGTTTGCTAGCTAAGTAAAAGGTTAACAAAAGGATACATTGCTTAATAGCAAAAAAAAAAAGTTAATTATCATACTCACGATGGCTCGGCTCCTCCTTTGAGGAAAAACTCTTTGGCAGAACTAATGGTGCAATTTGGCCTAAAAATAGAAGATTTAAAAACAGCACAGTGAGGAAAAAGGGCTGCAACTGGCAGAATTATCATGAAATTCAATTGAAAATTCAATCCCCTCAAAATGGCAGCCATTTAAAAAGTTCACTCTTCTCACGTCTAAGTGTAAAGTTTACGGGATCACATTTTAAATTGTAGTTTGAAGTTCTGGTGCATCAGACATAAATGTAATGTTGGGTTTGAGTAAAAATCTTAACTGAGGTTTAAATCTAATCTTGATTTTATGTTAGTTTTAAAGTTTGGTGCATGATAATTTAAAGTTAAGCCATGATTTAATCTGGTTTATAAATCAGTCCTTGTTGGTGGTTCACAGACTATGATCTTGTATATCACATGCAGACCATGCTGCATGTCTTTTGTGGAACAATTTATTCTCCACAGAGCGGGGTAGTATCAAACAGCTCATTGTGACTGCTGCCAACGTTGGGAACTCTCTGGATCTCCAACCCCTCAAAGTTTAGCACTGTCCAGACAGGACGCAGTTGTTAACAGCCTGGATTCAAATGTCGAATGTACTGATAAGATGAAATGAACTGATTTGTGAAATGTTGCTGTAATAAACGCTGGTGTGACCGGGCCCTTAACGTGGTCACTCTGCCATTTTTCTTATCCCAGTTTTCAAGTGATCCTGATCGTTGTGATCATTCAGAATGAAAAGTGTTTGGTGTTGCCTTTGAAGCGCACACACAGCTGTACTGTCAATAAGAAATGTACATATATTTTGTTGCCTCTGTAACTCAGCCCTTCTCTGGAAACTGTGTATGTATTGACTGTGTCAGAGGAACTGTTTCATCAGATTTAATTCAAACTTAACTATTTCTCTTTTTGTCCTAAGATGTTTTTGTAAATCAAATTAATTTCTTTATATGTGCCACAAATCTCTCACAAGGTTTTCAATCTGACACACATTTCTGGTCTATAATCACAGATACTTTCATTTGAACTCACTCATGGCGTTGCTATTTGTGGTGGATCGTGTGGAAGCCAGGTGTCCGTGCGTCCGGCTTGTGGTCATCATCATATTCCAGTTTCCAGCTTCACGCCCTCCATTAACGTTCAGGCAGTGATTGTGATATTATGATGTTAATCCCCTCTTCTTTTGATTTCTTTTCTTGGCTTTTGGTATTCGTCCTCTGGAGGCTATGAATCTGTTGTCAGACGTGACCAATAGAATAGCCCTCTTGTGAGTCGCTAGATGATTTCCTCTTCATTGACCTGTTTTGGAAAGGTGGCTGTTCGTTCCTCTTTTGTAACACGAAATAAGACAAAAAGATGGATTTCTTTTTTTCTTTTTTGTTTCGTTGAAAGCTATATCAAAGCATTCTATTATAGTGTTATTTAATATGTAAATGGTATTGCTATACATAAAATAAAATATGGGTTTTGATGTAATTTTCTGAAATCATTTGTGTGATATTTTTTGTTCTTTTCTTTTCTTTTTTTTGTATTTCCTTTTTCTCTGCAGTATCCAGTAGTATCCAGTAAAATGTTTCCATTTTGTTCCCAGCTACATGTATCTAATTTAAAAAAAAAACTGATTTAGTCATAACATGGACATTATAAGACTTTAAGATATTTCCATATTGTGGATACCCCTCACCCATCTAACCCTCCTGATATCTCCTTAAAAAACACAAAAAGATCATTTATCAACATACATTAAGAAAATATAATAGGTTAAACGTAAATAAATAAATACATAAATAAACATAAAAAAAGAAAAGAAACAAGAAAACCAAATTAAAAAAAAAACAGAATAAAAGTTATGTACCTATACATATACTGACAGGCATTATATATTCATATATAAGAAATTCACATATTCATTTTACATGATGTGTGAGATCAGTTCTTGGGTGTTGTCCATTTTAATATAGTCCAAGAATGGGCTTCATGTTTTTTATGAACGGATCCTGGTGTCCTGAGAGTCTAGATATGGCTCATTCATAACTTGTTATGTTAGACATTAGTTTGATCCAGTGTTAAATTCTGCATCCTGTTAACACAGCCAGTCGCCACCATCATTTTTCCATCTTAAGTTTACTTGTGCTTGGCTTTTGGTCAGAGATTTGTTATACAGTTCATTTGTATGTGTTTCTAATTTACCTGAACGTGACATTATAGAATCCTTTTACAGTAAAACTTTATACAGTACACAAAAATGTGATGGGTACAAAGGAACAAGTCAGGAATGATCATTAATGAAACAATCAGTAATTTTCTCAGTAACTGTGATTTGTGGACTGTAGACCCATTTACAGCCAACGTCATCAAAAAGCTGCACACCATTTCAGTACATTTCAGTGGAAGTATTGGTCGCCCCCCAGTCATCCAGATGAGTTATCAAACTACAAACACTGAATTAGATGATTTACAAGCACCAAAACAATAAATAAAAAGTCTGGTTGTTGTATGTACAGTGTCCAGAATATAATATTCCACTGGTCGGCTTAAGTTGTTCTGAATTCCAACTGGATCACAACTGTTTCAGAACAATCGGCGATATCTATGGCTGCAAGCTATTAAATGTGTTCACTGAACTGAGGACGTGATCAAACCACCCGTGTTTGTAGGATCCACTGACAAGCTGTTCTGGTCCGTGAAGTTTGTGCTGCCAAAATGCCCTCACATCTTGCTCATTGTTTACTAACTGTAGAAGGGTCTATATGGTAATTATTGATTACTGATTGATACTAGAGAACAGACTGGGAGATACCATATTCATATACTCATATCAGGGTTGGTGGGAACAAAAAACATGGGGTAGGTTCATGACTCAGGTCATTAATGGTGATTGGATAAAATGAATCAGGTTACTGTCTGTCCTTCTGTTGCCTATTGCTGCAAAGGTTCAGAGCAGCTGAGACACAGAGTGTCCCCGTAAACATATTAAAGGCTGTCAGTCTCGTGTGAGGGAGACAGACAGAGACACTGGGTGCTGCTGCAAGAGGAGTGCCGACTAAGATTACAGCATGCATGGGTATAAGTTACAAAATAATTGATTAGTGTATATTTCTCACTTTTCCCTGATGATCTGAATACTTGATAGTCACTTAATTCATATATTAAATATTTTTAGACTTGCACCGATTTCAACTTTCTTAGCCGATTCCGATTTCCGATTATTGAGTGGTCTGACCTACCGATTCCGATTTTGGCCGGTTCTGATTTTCAGTCTTTCTAAGAACTGTAATTGACAGCATTCACAAACATTTTTGCAACTTTTCTTGTAAATATGTTCATAATAAGACACTGACTATTAAATATTCATTTGATACTTTCTCCAAAATCATCCAGATTACAACCAGGTTGTAGACTGTCTGTCTTCTCTTTATCTTGTTCTTGGAATCTGTCTCTGACACCATCTTCAAGCAGACGTGTGTCAGAGTGTGTAGCTGTTATCAGCGCTGTGTTGACGTCACGGTCAGTTTGTCTGCTGCGCGCATGACGTGACCATCGTGCAGAACATGTGTGTGACAATGACGGGCACAGAACCGGATTTGTGACGCTGACCGGCCGGTCACCGGTCAAGGCCAGTCACGTGAAAACCGGCCCGATTCCGAGCACTGCCGATTAATCGGTGCAAGTCTAAATATTTTGGTAGCAAAAAGAGACCCATGACTATAGATATTGGATCAAACCAATGCAAAGCATTTGAGGAGTGAAGCACGCAATCTTTCAGAAATTAAAAATGCATTGTTTTACATCTATAAGTAACACAGGAGCCTTGTCACAATACTAAATCCAGCTAACTAAAACACTGATGGTCAACAGTTATATTTTAATTATTTGACCAGAATTACTGATAGAGACAATTCAGTAGTCGTTGGTAGTAGTTAGTGTTCATTTCACCACTGGGGGAGCCAGAACAGAGAGGAGCCTTGACCAAGATGAGTGATGACAGGGTCCTCTGAGTGATTGGACTGCTAAACATCCAGAGGCAGTGGGATGGAGGGTTTGACCATGGCTTGGATGAAGGAATGAACAGTTCTGGTCACAGCCCAGTAGGCCAGCACCACAGTTTTGAATCAGATGTGAGCAACAACAGATCAGTGTGCAGAGAAGAGGAGTGGTGTGCCTGGATGAGCACCTGGGCCACCTCCCTGGTGAGGGAGGGATGAATCCTCCTGATGTTGTAAAGGAGGATTCAACAGGAGTGGGCTACTGCTGCAATGCTTTCCAAAAAAATGACAGTTCATGACCCAGAGGGGCTCCCACATTCCTTGCTGTACCACAGTGTTTTCAATGGTGACAAACAGGTCTTGGTGAGGGGACCCTTTCCCCTGGGGAAAGACGAGTCTTATTAAGAGTTAGGGTTAGCTTTAGGCTTTAGGTGCTTTGTAGCTTTAGGTGGTCCCTTGAAAAGGGTTGGGCCAATGGACAATGCCATCGTGCATCACAATGGATGATAGTCATCAACCATTCAGCCCTTTACCATTGTAACATTGCCTTGCCAAAAAGCCTTCTGTATTTTAGGAAGAGTGTCCTCTCAGAGTTGCAATAGAGTTGGTGTCCATTTTTGACATGAGTCCATGTCATGTATATTATTTTCTTGTAAACAAAGCAAAATTATGGACATGTGGTGCCGACCCTTTAGACCTATCAATAAGATCATCGTCCATTGTAATGTTTTATTGTGTTTTACTGACATCATCATAAGATAGTATGGTAGACATCATCTAACCCTAGCCTTGACATTCAGTCTGAGAGTTCAGCCAGTCAAGCAGCAATGTGTACCTCCACCTGAGTGTCAGATATGGGGAAGGACAAGAATAGCTGGGTGAATAACTGATTGGTAACTGTGGTCTTTCAGCAGACTGAAGATAGGCCCTCATCAGTCAGCTTGCTAAGGAAGTCTCCTCTTTTCTCTACAGAGTGGTACAACTCCATGCTCCTCACTCTGTCCCTAAGGATGACCTCAACCACCTAACGAGAAAAACTCTTTTCAGCCATTTATACCTGAAGTGAGGGCTGTGATGTAATTACCACAGGCTTGCCTTCATACTCAGTGCCCTCTTCACAATGATATACCACTGTATCACTGCCAATTTGCACACAGCTCATGGTTGATAGGGGCAAGCCATCAGCCAGAGTAACATGGCCTTAGACTTCAAGATTCTGATCCTGGTCCTTTCACACTCAACTACAAACTGGACCAGTATTTGTCTGAGGTTGTGGTCTGATAAAGCAAAGAGATCTACATGATCTATAAATGATTCCATGACCACTCCGGTGTCTTCGCAAGAACAGAGCCAGTCCACTGTTCAACAGTCAGGTTGGAATCTGTATTGCTCCCTCTGAATTAGAGGTACAGTTGGCCAGATCAATTATAGGTCAGCAATTTTCCTGACTCTACCTCCCATTCCTGAATCACTCTGAGGCCAAATCAAAAGATTCTTCTCCATTATAGCTCCAAACTTCTAAATCAAATGGAAATTAGTTTATTCATGCAAGCTGCCTGCCCCAAAACAACTATGCAATGAATAAACTTTGTTAGTGGAGTGATGTCCTATTCCTGATTTTTGAAGATTCAGCTCCTGTCTTTACATATTGGGGCTGAGTGCACTGATGCATTATGCACTTCTCCAAACCTTGCTTCTGTGACCACAGATGGAGTCAAGGAGGTGCTTTTTCTGTTTAAGGGGAGTTGATGTTTTCTCCATTGCTCCATGGTTATCAAATACATAAAGATAAAGGTCAACTTTGTTGTGATCATGCAATAATGCAGTGTCTGATTGTACAGTCAAATTCATTTTCTGCATTTAACCCAACCTAGTAGCACCCAAGGACCACCTGCAGTTCAAAAACAGCACCTTGGTCAATTTCAGCCTTGATAAGATGAAAAAGTGAGCTCACAGGCTCTTCGAAAACAAAAATTCTTAAAAGATGAAGGTTTTGATCCAAAATGTTGCCAAGGTTGGTGCTTGTGATGTGGGTTTAATGGTGAATTCTGCATCATCTACCTCTTGCCGTTCTCAGATTCTGTCTTTCCCTCATAAGTATAAGCATGAACTTTGATTTATCAGACTGTCTTGATCCCAGCAGGTGAATTTGTTTGTGCTTTCGAGTCTGTCATTGACAAGTTTTGTGCAGATCAAGCATGTGAAATATGAGCAGTCTGTAGGTCTCACAAAGTAGCGGCATATCATACTCAACAGCGGCGTTTGTCTGTAAGAATTGGTATACATCCAGTGAGAATTCCTGTATTTGGAACAACTGATGGCATTTCAAAAACCTGGTAAGAAGACAACATTAAAAATGTATACCATTTAGCTACAACAGAGACATACATACAGAAAAATCACGTACAGTAAGAGATCTCCATTTTACCTCTGAGCTGCTCTTGTCTGGCCGTCATTCTCTCCACACAGAGGACTTACAGACACAGAGATTCCCTCCATTCTTTCCTCATATTGATTTGTTAAGTGGATACCTTTATAAAACATATCAGACTCCTTTGTGAGTGGAATTTATCATAAATTCAGCCTTTTCAGCGATAAAAGAAAGGGTTCTTGAAACAAGGTAAATGTTCATCTTTACTATATTTCCTAGAAAATAACATATTATGGCAAAGGTAGTTATTATGTCTTCCATAATAATGGTTGTTTGAAATTGCTGCCTTATTACCTCACTAACCTGACATAAAATCTCATTTAGTTTAAAAGTAAAGTTCCACGAGTTCCCAAGAGCTAGAAGAGTTATGAAGTATACAACTTCAATTCCAAAAGAGCTGTGATACTGTGTAAAACATGAATAAAGACAGAATGCAGTAATTTGCAAATCTTTTTGACCATATTTAATTGAATACAGTACAAATACAAGACATTTAATGTTCACACTGATAAACTTCATTTTTTTTGTATATATTTACACATTCTGAATTTGATGCCAACAACACTTGTCAAACAGGTTGTGACAGGAGCATGTTTACCACTGTGATACAGCTTTTTCTTTTTTTTTCCACAACACTCAGTCAGTGCTTGTGAACTGAGAACACTAATTGTTGAAGTTCTGAAAGTGAAATTCTTTCTCATTCTTACTTGATATACGACTTCAGGTGTTCAACAGTCCGGGGTCTCTGTTGTTGTATTTTGTGCTTCATATGAACCACACATTTTCAATGGGAGACAGGTCTGGACTGCAGGCAGGTCAGTCTAGAACCTGAACTCTTTTACTACAAAGACACACTTTTCCACTTTGCGTCAGTTCATCTCAGATGAGCTCAGGTCCAGAGAAGTCTGCAGTGTTTCTGCATATATATATATATATATATATATATATATATATATATATATATATATATATATATATATGCCTTATATATATGCCTTTCCTTTTCATAATGGTTTAAACAGGCTGGTTAAATCATTTGACTGTTGCACAAATACTGAATACACTCAACATTATGCAGTGTATTAATAGACCTGTCTGACCATAATATGACACTGATACTGAAGAGAATTGAAGAACATACAACCTAATTACCAAAAGAGTTGGAACATTAGGTAAAACGTGAATATAAACAGAATGCAATGATTTGCAAATACTTTTTGACTTGTGTTCAGTTGTAAATACACAGTAATTTTGAATGTGATGCAACAAAAAAGTGGCTCAATAAACACCTGTTTGGAACATTCCACAGATAAACAGGTGAACTGGTAACAGGTGACAGCATCATGATTGGGTATTAAAGGGGCGTCCTTGAAAGGCTCAGTCATTCACAAGCATGAGGTGAGGTTCACAGAGTGTTGGAAAACAGTCCTGCAATGAATAATAGGAACAACATTTCTCAACAAAAAACTGCAGGGATTTAGAGGTTTTATCATTGATAATCCATAAAATATATATCCAATATTCAATATTCAATATCAGATTTTATAGAATCCAAAGAAATCTCTGCACATAAGGGTCAAGGCTGAAATCCAGCACTGAATGTCTGTGACCTTTGACCCCTCAGGCAGCACTGCATTAAAAACTGCATTAAAAAGTCACATATATGATATATAAAGATTACCTAAATATATTGTATAAAGGATACTACATAGGTTCAGGAACACTTTGGAAAACTGCATCTACAAATACAAGTTAAGACTCTACCATGCAAAGAGAAAGACATATATCAACAACATCCAGAAACACTGCAGACTTCTCTGGACCCGAGCTCATCTGAGATGAGAGAGAGAGAGAGAGAGAATTTTAAGAAAGATAGTCTATGTTGACTTCACTGTATAAAACAGACACAAAAGGCACATTAGAAAAACACAACAGAAACTTTATTTGCTTCAGAGTTGCTATCTGCAATAGAACCAACAGGGGGCAGCAGGCAGCTAAGCGTGTCTGAATTTCTATGGTAACTGAATGCCTCACAGAGAAAAACTGTGAAGTCTCCCATGGTAAACATTACAATTTCCGAATACAATTTCAAAATATTAAGACATTGTTTCTTCATATAATCACATCCGTTTTAATAAGTCATACTCTAATACATTATACATTAACATACTATCATACAAACAACATTTTTTCCGAGTGGAACACTCAGACGGTTTCAGCACAAACAAGCTGAAGTTATTTTTCTCCTGTAAACAAATCGCGCTTTTATTTTGAAGTACAAATCGCTTCGTTTCCGGTTAGGTACTCGTTCATTCCACAGGTCTGAAGCGTTTCTGCTGTCAGGCATGTCTGCTTCTCCACACGAAGAGACAGAGTTACTAGAGAAACACGAGGAGATGTGAGTGTATCCTCTTTCGTATGAACTATAGTTGGTCCGGTCTGATAGTTAATAAAGACAACGGCTGCTGTCGAACATGACTGTCTACACAGTTGGCTAGGTAGCTATGTTAGCTAGCAGACTAGCAGCAGTTGCCCCCCAATTAGACCAGAGTTTGTGCGAGTACTTTCTTATTCATTTTACTCGAAGCTGCACACTCAGTTAAAGCCATTGTTTCTTACACGTTAAATTGCTGCACTTTCCTCTTCTCTCCGCTACGTTCTCTTTGTGTACTTTTATAATTTAATTCATAACTTACCCTTTGTTTCCTCGTCTTAACACCATGTGTTTACTGTTTGACCTGAAAGAAACCTTAATTAGTATCATTGGTCACCTGTGTTGTGTAGGCAAGAATGTGGTGATACAATACAAATACACAATATAGGAGTTATGAGCCAATGTATTGCAATATTGTTAACTAGGAGATATAGCCATTTTTTTCCATCTAATTTTAGGAAAGCTGTCATATAAAACTACAACAATTAATCGGTAATCAATTATCATATTAATTGCCAGCTATTTTGATAGTTGATTAATCAGTGTGAATATTTTTTTAAGAAAAAAAGGACAAATTCTCTGATTCCTGCTTCTAAAATGTGAATGTTTTCTTTACTCCTTTATGACATTAAACTAAGTAGTTTTGGGTCATCAGCAAAACAAGACATTTTGAGGACGTCATCTTGGGTTTTGGGTAACACTGATCGACATTTTTCAACATTTTGTGACATTTTATAGACCAAACAACTAATCAATTATAGTGTTTCCCCTGTTCTGGTCCTCTGAGCCCACCGACCTGCATGTTTTAGATGTTTCCCTGCTCCAGCACACCTGATTCAAATGATCAGTTGTCATGAAGCCTCTGCCTGGCAGCCTGAAGCCTGATGACGAGCTGATCATTTGAATCTGGTGTATTTGAGCAGGGAAACATCTAAAATATGCAGGTCAGTGAGCTCTGAGGACCAGGATAGTGGAAACACTGAATTAATTGAGAAAGTAATGGACACAGTAGTTTGTAATGAAAATAATTGTTAATTGCAGCCTCTCTGTCATAATAAAGAACACCACCACATGCAACAAATCTGTGTTTAAAAAAAGTTAACTTTTCTATGCAATCAGAACAGTAAATAACAATAGTTCTATGTGTTGGGGGGGTGCTGGAGGAGGGAGACAAAGTGAGGACAGAAAATAGTTTAACAGTATGCAGTATGTTTAAGAAGCACCAGATTATTTACACAATATTATCTTATGTGTGTTATTAACATGATATCAGTTTTCTTTTTTTTAATGTTACGGTTAATGTTATCGTCAGAACTGGTAGAGTGACACACCTGGTTCAGAGGGACTGAAACGTTGGGGTGATCAATAATTTGAGATTCTAAATAAGAACAGTGTGCAGGATCTTCTTTTCTGTGTCTGTTTTATGACATAAATGTTGAATTCTTTGAAATATCAGTTGTTAATTTAAAAAATGACAGAAGAGCTTGTGTTCTAACAGCAACAGTTGGTGTGAACTGCACAGGTGTTCATATCAGGGTTATTACTGAAACATGAAGGTTAGCTGTGTCCGTTGTTTGTCTCTCCACTGTGTGTGACATCAGTTTAGGACAGAGAGCAGAGCTGCTGGAGGAGATGGAGAGTCGCAGAGAGCAGCTGAAGATCCAGAGGAGGCAGCAGGTGATGGAGTCTGAGGCTGCTCACCAAAGGAACACTGCACTGCTGCAGGTAGAAAATACAGATGCCTAAAGAGCCAGGATGGTACTGACTAAAGGCAATAGGGCTGCAACTCCTTGTTACCTTTAGTACAGCCTGACCAGTATATCAGTCAGTTGATTTTATAGGCCAATATTGGCCTATCACAGAAAAAGATGAAACTGTGGAATTTTTTTAAAGTCACCAAAATGATCAGTTATGAGTATTATCGTGATATTGTTAAAATGTACAAAAATGTTCAAAAAGTGCTAAATGCATACACTGAAATCAGTTTTATACTGAAAACCCCTCAGTGATTTAAAATGACATCATGTCCTTGTGATGTCAGTGTTTTCATTGACACAAAACAAACCTACGATGCTGTTAAGATCAAAGAGGTACACATCATGATTTTACACAATGTATTTTCAACAAATCGCAGAATAATCATGATGTCAACTCAGACTGCAGAAATATCATTACATATTTTGGACATGATGATAGAAGAGTTTAGTTTCTTCTAAATTTGTTCATCCTAAAAGGCAAATTGCACATACACACATGCAGAATGGGAAATAATAACCCCAACTTCACAAGATTCGTATTCAAATTTAAGAATTAAATTGGGACATAGAAGTCATCGATAAAGAAAAAGCACCAAAACAATCCAATTATACAACGATATTCTCAATGAAAATGACTGTACTTTCCCTGTGTTTCTCTTTCTGTCTTTTTTGTTTAATATGTATTTATTTAGATGCATATTTATTAATGTATGTATAGTTGATGCTGTATTTTGTTTAATGTTTTTCAGAAGAACATTAACAGAGCACATGTCTGACTTCTTTTTATGTATTAATATCTTATATAAAGTTTGGAGAAAAAACATGTTGCTGCTGCAGCTGCATCTGCTGCATTGCTGTTAACGGGGTTTTAATGATAACTAAAATTTGAAACTTTAGTACTTATTGTCAAGAATTTTATCATGTCTTATAATGGAACCAATAAATGTAGTTTTTTTTAACAGAACAAAATGAAGAAATGTGCTTGGGATATGGTACAAATGTTGTAATAGCATTTTCATCCAGCAGAGTGTGCTGTGACTCCATTGATTACAATCCTGTCAGCACTGTGTGCAGCACATGTAGCAGAGCACACTTCAGAGCTGTGCAGACGCTGGTGGAGACAAGCTGTGTCTATTGCATCTCCTACGATTTGAAAATTGCAGAATTTTGATAAAATTTAAATTAATTGTGCAGCCTAGCTGCAACCTCTCTGAAATGTCAGGAAACAGTGAAAAATGTCTATCCCAGTTTTTCAAGTCCAAGGTGATGTCTTCTAATGTTTTGTTAGTCCAAAAGAAAACACTTTCAGTATAATGTGATGAGAAGCAGAGAAAAGCAAGACATCTCTCTATATAACAGAGAATTAGTCAGCTAGTGCTGAAGTGATTTGTTAATTATTTATTTAATTGGTCAGACCGAAAATTAATCAATGACAATTTTGATAATCACTTGAGTGTTGAAATCATTCATCAAGTTCTGTGTCCAGGTTCAGAATATGAAATTTCATGTCTCTGATGTTTTAGTGACTAAACAGCTAATAAAAACATCATCAATGGGTTACCTTGAACTCAAATTGAACTGAAAATCGAATCATCATTTGTGGCAGCTGTTACACCTCTATCATTCTTGTTTTGGTGTTTCAGTGTGTTTCACATTTTCTGCCTTTGTGAATTGAATTTCCACTGAGTAAAAGAAGAGACATAGAGTGAAGGAGAGGAGGTTTGCAGGCCATTTGGGAGTGTTAAAATGAGTCCAGACTAGTTTTCAAAAAATATTTCCTTCAGTAGTAAACGGTGTAAAGCCATAAGGAGTAAATCTACTTTTCATAAGCTCTCCAAGTCAACTCTGTAAGACAATGAAGAGGTCATTTAAAGTGAAAGTTCAAACATTTAGATCAACATTGAGATTTATTGACTAAATTTTAAGATTGTGTGGATGACTGTGTTCACTCTCTGTTTCTGCAGAATTTACAGAAGATAGAGGATCGTCTCAGCGGAAGACAGCTGCCAAGTCCAGATCTGCTGGCTCTGGAGGTAACAAGCTGTTCATACAGGAGCTCATATTGTAGTACTGCCCTCTGAAATGCAATAAAGCTCTGTGTACAAAGATATTTGTAGAACTCCTTATAACAAATATGGTTACAGACAAGAACTGTGTTTTTAAAAGTGTAAATGTTACTGATAATGAATAATAATAATAAGTAGTGAGCATTCAGAGCTTCTACAACTTCAGAATAACTTCATTCCAGCTGATTAAAATACTTGCAATAATTTCATAATGCATTCAGATGTGGTGATTTAACAGTGAGGGTTACGCTGTTTGTCTTGGGTAGATGAGGTACTGGGCATCTGTGGAAGAGTCCATCCCAGCCTGGGAGCACTTCCTCCTGGGTAAAGGCCCACATCCTACTGATTGTCCAGGACACTCACTCAGGAGAGGCAAACAGAAACCCAGCACAGCTAAAGACCGGGGTCTGCCCCCTCGCCCCAAACCCAGGACTGCCCGATAGGTGAGTGATGGTTCCAGAAGGATCGCTTCAATGGTCACATGATGCAGGTGGTTCAGATCCCCTGCTGACCGCTCTCTGAACCAGAGCTAGATGCAGGTGCAGGGTTTTGGTAAACAGACATTTCTGTCAGGGATGGAAATTGATTCAGTGTATCAGGATACTGCTGCAGAGCATTAGCTAAATACAAACATACACTGTCACGGAGGAAGCACACAAAGCATGAAACGGAAAGGAAACAAGACAAAATTGCAAGTAAATATAAACTCAAAACCATTTTTACCTGGTAACTTGAGCCCACACAATCTTCAGTAATATTCTGTTTCATGTGTCCTGCATTAAAATCTGAAAATGGCACACTAAACTCTCTATTGATGTTTCCATTGGATGCAGCCTATTTTTTCCCTGCAACACTATATTGTGAAAAACAAGTTCATGTTGAAATCATAGAAATAAATAGAAGAAACCATACTGTGAAAAAAACTTCTTCTTACCTTATGTGTGCATATCTCTCTAGAGCCAAACAGGAAGCAGCAAAGTGGGTAGTTACTTTTGTAACAGCTGGAAAAAACTCCTCAAATGCACTCTCACACACACAATAGAGAGTTAACAGTGTTGCAAATCAGTGTTTAATTTTGGGTGTAACTGATTCACTTCAAATGCTAATAGTTGCATGGGTACTGAGACTTGTTCAGATTAATTTTGATAAATTTCTAGACTTTACTCTATCATTAAAATACAAAACTATTCATGTAATTATAATTATTCATGAGTTCACATTTTTAAAAAAATTATCAGCATTTTGCAGAAGAGTCAGACATTCAGTGTGCAGTTTTGGTAAATTCAGACTGATTCCCAAGTGTTGGTTGTACATATATCATGTTGTCTTCATGCAGTATCACTTACTGGTATTGCACCACTGATTCTGGTCATGGTTTCTCACATTTTAGCTGTGATGCCCCCAAAAATTTGTGTTTCTCAAAACTGAAAGTGGCCTAAAAATGTCTAAATTCCAGGCGTGATACTGAAAGAATCTTTGACTGACTTTGAGTAGATCATTTCAAATTAAGTGTCAGTATTTGCAGTGTTGGTTCATAACCACTAGAGGGAGCCAGCATCACAGATAATATTCTGTCTGCTGAGGACCTGAATGGATTTGGACTTTTTCTACAGCAGACTTTGTCCACAAACAACTCTGTCTGCTAACATTCTGTCCATCTTCTCAGGAATTCAGGCCTCAACTGTTGGCCTGACAATCAGAGTAAATTGCAGTTTTGTTGTCACTTGATTATTGATTGATTGTGTATTTGAACTGTGATGTGAACAGAGACTCAGAGGTCTGCAGGCAGGCTGCTCATACAGGACTGTGTATGGAACCTCATTACTTTATAATCATCCCCTGTAAGTTTCAAAACCTAAAGTGCTGTAAATGTGAATAAAGATATTTTCTGTTATTGGTCTATATCTATATGATATGGCAAAATATGTGCAGAATAACATACAAAAAAGACAGAGTGGTGTTTAAAGCAGTGTTTTTGATCAGAATTGTTTGATCACAATATGATTCCACTAACAGACTGTTTCAGTTGGACTTTGAGTCATTCTTACATTGGTTACAGAGCTGTTGTACTGTTGTTTGCGAGAAGACATGAAGCTTTGATGCTTCTAAGAAGTCCAAATATGAAGTGTATATATTTTAATTAGATTGATTATTAAAATAGTTGGCAGTTGAATTTGTTTTGATCGACTAATAGAATCTAATTTAGTTGTAGTGTTAGTACTTGAATAAAATAAGATCTTTAAATAAATATTAGTTTATCAAAGTCAGGTGCTGCAGTGGTAAATTCTTCAGGCCCTCGATCTGTATGAGCTGCACCCTGATGTGTTTTTGGAGGCCTTGGTTTTGTCAGCTGCTATTTGCAAAATGAGTATATGCAAGTGTGACTGCTTCCAGTCATGAGGTTACTGGGGTCACAACAACACACAGTCCACAGTTTATCTGGCTGATGGAGTCAAAGTTGTGTGTGGATGTATGGCTGCAGCCACAGAGGAGGAATGAGAGGAACATCCCAGTGATTTGTCACCAAATGCAAAATAAAACACAGCACCTGCTTCTCCAGTGCCAGGGTGGATGAAGACACCCCCCCTCCTCACTTCTACCTCGCAGAGCTGGCACTGCCTCCCTCTCTTTAACCTCTAATTGTGGGTGATCAGGCCTGCGCCTGGCTGACGCGGAGTGGCGGCTTGACAAACGCAATCATCCGGACAGCCGGGGTTGAAGTGGCCCGTGGTTGGCAGCTGCCCTGGCTCCTCAGCTGGGGCCCCAGCACTGTGGGCCCTCAGGGGTTAAAGTAGCCACCGGCCACCAGTGACTGGACCAGCCTGGACTGATAGGAGCTAGGTGGTGGGGCGCTGGTTTAGGATGGGGGGCAAGTGCTGTGAGGTCAAGGCCACGCTGGATTCAAGGAAAGCAGAGGGGTGGGGGAGGTATTGGGGCCGCATGTCCAATCATGTGTGACAGAATCGGTTGGAGAGGGGGGGATGATGAAAATGTGATGTAGCGAATTATCTAAAAGGGTTTTGAAGAGCACGATCTGGAGCCCTTCCAAATGACTAGCCCTGCATTATGTATTCTAATGGCCGGGGCCCCGGGGTGCTGGAGCCCAAGTCGCCGCAGTTGTCAGTGACCAGACCTCGTTCTCCCAACAACAATGACCCCAGCTCAGACAGCCGTCCGGCTCTCCTCCAGCCTTACTTCGTCTCTGGCGGCGCGGTAAGAATCTGGAGCCGCGTATGATTATGCAATGTGGTTCGGCTGTTGAGAGCCCACTGAGAGCCCTGACAGATAATTGGCCGAGCCCAAAGCCGCGCAAATGGTTAAGTGTCGACTCCAGTTGATTGGATAATGGGTAATTGCACGCTGCATTTCATTCAGTGATATGCTGTGGGTGTAGCGGGGGCAAGTGGAGGAGAGGGAAAGAATGGAGGAGGGAAAATATTTTGGCGTGCTGCGTTTCTGCAGCCTGTTATTTCACACGTCGGGTCTGTTGCATTTGTTTGGATCTCAAGCCCAGAGAGATCACAGATTTGTATCAACTGCTGATGCGATTTAAATTGCAAATGACATCATTTTATTGTTGAAGAGTTCCATTTTTTCCATGTTCTCTCTCAGTTTGCAAGTTCAGATTTCACAGATCAGGGCGGCTGCTGGGTGGCATGCCTGGTGGCGCTGTTTGAGGCTTCCCTCTGACCCTGCGCGAGCTCGTAACTCCAGAGTCTCTCCTTTGATCATGGCATGTCACCTCTACTTAAGAGCCCGGCCTGCCAGCTCTTTGTCTTTCCCTTCACAGAGGCCTTGACTGTTGTCATGTTGTCTCACATTAAATAGAAGGCTTCATGTTGTACACTAAGAGGAAGTAACACTGGCCTTAAGGTAGCCTGGCCCAGCTCCCCATCCACTGCTCAGGCACCAGTGTAACATTTCCTCTTTCACTGGAATCACAAACCTCTCGGCTCTCAGAGCTCCTTCCAGCAGAATCTTTTTCAAATTTTGTGCAGCTTTCTGGAGCTAATGTGAAAATTCTTCCCCGGCTGGACTTGAATATACTTGAGCTGCATTATTGCTCTTATAGAGAAGCCCGGCAGGGGGACTGCGCTCGCTGAATTCCACTTCAGTCACTGTATCGATTGTGCTTGCACAGATGTCTTTCTGCCGTCGCCTGATAGAGTCAGAATGTGCGGTGCTATTCATATCGACTGATGGATTAAGTGGGCAGCTGAAAGGACACGTATGAATTTTGTGTTTGTGTACTTGCGCCTTTTGTTGATATTGATTGTGCCTGGGCGTGGATCCACACATGGCACCAGCGTGTTGTGTTTGATTCTTAATGAAGTCCTTTATCACGCTCTAATCAGTTTACTATCACACACACCAGTCCAAGCAAACACTTAAATTGGTTTCAAACTTAGGAAAAAACACACAAATAATCACTCTGTCTGTTTTCTGCTTCAGTACACTGTAAAAACATCTTCAACTTTTAAGGCCGAGTGACATGTTCTCACACTTGTGCCTCGCTTCTTTCCCATGTTAAAGAGAAGAAGAAAGGGTTATGACACAAGCATATATTCAAAATTATGTTCCCATTCCAAATGGTTAAATAGAGGTATGTTTGTGTAACCAGGTGGCTCATCAGTTGTCACATTGTATTTTTGAAAACATGAACATGTAGAGGCTGTCCACACTCATTACTATTAAGAAATCTGATTTGTAAAGACACATTTTCAACAGTAACTGTGTAGAAGCATATTCAAAATGGATGTATTTTCAGTTAAATTAAAAATGTATTCTCTGTCTGAAAATAACACTCTGTAACATTAATGACTAGATTGTTGCATTAAGAATTACAGAAAAGGATTGGGGCTGTGTGAGTTTTTTGTTTTGAGTTTCGGGTCAGATTTATGACTTTATTCTTTATTATGATTTAATATCAGAATTCTGAGAATAAAGTCAGTTATGAGGATAAAGACAGAATTCTGAAGGTAAGGCCAAAATTCAGAGAATAAAGTCAGAATTGTGAAAGCAAAGTCAGAACAAAAGGATTAATTAGGAGAATAAAGTTTAAAGTCTGAATTAAAAGTCACAACTCCTATAGATTTTTCACATGTTGCCCTAATCCTCTTCTGTATCTTCTGTATCTAATACTTTGTTAAGAATTATATCAATATGAGTCCAGTATTCCTGGGAGTTCCCTGTTAGTCAAATAGATAATTCTGTTTATGTCCAGCACCAATGTTCAGGGACAATGCTGGAGTACTGAGTCTTCTTGGTATGATTACCTTTTTTTTCTCTCGTTTTTGAGCTTTCGTGTGTACACAAACCATTGTAAAAACAACCTCTTTCATGTTATTGTGAACTGGATGCCTATGGATACTGTACATCAAACAAAATAAAAAAAATCCCTGGGAATGTCATTCATTATTTCTTTTTTTATATATATATATTTAATGTTGAAAGTGATGAATCCAGCACACCTTGGTGTGATTAGACCTACAGCAGGCATTATACAGGTGTCCACAAAGTCTCTTGACAATTTAAAAAAATTATTACAAAAGCAATTGATAAGACATGTTAATCAGATTTGTTCTATGTAGTCAGTGCTTATCATATACATATATATATATAATATATTATATTATTATTAGTTAATCACATTGCATTTGTGTATTTCAGGTACCCTGTTGATGAAATAGGCTCTGTTAAAAATGGCTACTCCTCAAGAAAAGGCACAATGTGTATCGTGGTTTATTGAAACAAAATCGGATGCGCGGACTCAGCGAAACTACAGGATTAAGTATGGAAGACATCAACCGTCACGTGCGTCAATTCATGCATGGCACAAGACATTTATGGAGACAGGACAGTGTTGGATAAAGGGAGGAGTGCACGACCAAGAACATCTGAGGAAAATGTTGATCATGTAAGAGAAGCCTTTGATCGTTCTCCTACAATGTCCATCCGTGCTGCTGCCAGACAGTTGTCCATACTTAATCATGTAGTTTCGCTGTGCCTTTTCTTGAGGAGTAGCCATTTTTTAGGGGTTTATTTAACAGAACCTGTTTCATCAACAGGTTACCTGAAAATACACAAATGCAATGCGATTAAAAACTTTGATAACCACTGAGTACATAGAACAAATCTGATTAACATATCTCATCAATTGCTTTTGTAATACATTTTTTAAATTGTAAAGAGACTTTGTGGACACCCTGTATTTAAGTGAGTTCATCTCAGTCAGGCTCTTCTTTCAAAAAGATCATATCAAATCACATAAAAATGTTACTGATCCAGAATTTTGAGAATAAAATCAATTTCCAGAATGAAGTCAGAATTCTGAGTTTAATGTCAGAATTTGGAGAATGAACTCAAACTTCTAGGTTTAAAGTCCAAATCTGAGCTTGATGTCATAATAGTCTGATTATATATATAATAATTCTGAGAACAAAGTCAGAATCAATCCAGAAGTTTAACAAACGAGTTGTATGAGTCACTTTCCTCAGTCCTCCTTTAGAATTCAGCATTATTTAAGCATGCAGTTTCAAGGGAAAGCATGAAAACATGTTGTGTTGTTGTTGTTTTACAGTGAATGCTCATCCTGTTGTGGTCACAGCTTGTTGTGTAGCACCATGCAGAGTTGCATTAAATGTGAGGGGCCTTTTAATTGTGTGAACTAGCAGAGTGGTTCATCATTAAGACGGTGGCCTGAAGTGAAGGAGAAGAGGACATTTCCCAGCAGGGCCAGGTCAGGTCAAAGGGATTAGCCATAGCACCGGACATCCCCAAATCAACTGATCCTCCCTAACAATGACACACTGCTTTAATGCCACTAGAAAAGAGCTGAGTGCAGCCGGAGCGTGATGGAGAAAATGGCTCATTGGTTTGCAGCAACACAGGATCAAATTAATTTGCTTGTAATTAACTGAACAAAGAGATACATATTTGAATAGATTGTGTAATGTGTGTGTTGACTTGTGTGCGACTACGTGGCATCATTTTAGTTGTTTTTTTACGCAACTGTTTTTCCCTCGTGGTTCGTACAGGTGCTGGCAGTCCTGGAAAACACTCAAACTTCAATGTGAGTTTTCGAGGTTTGAAAAGTGCTTGGATTTTGGATAAAGTGCTTGACACTGCTTGAAATTGCGATTGCGTTCCTTTAAATAGTTGGCTTTTTCAATGAAATAAGTTGTATACTGACTCAGCCAGGCTGTATAGGATGCCCATAGGGCTGCAACTACATGCTTTCATTAGTGATTAATCTATTGATCATTTTCTAGATTAAGCATTTATTTGTTTGATCTATAAAATGTCAGAATAGTTGATTACTGCCAAGATGACGTCCTCAAATGTCTTGTTTTGTCCACAAACCAAAGATATTCAGTTTACTTTCATAGATGACAGAAGAAACCAGAAAATATTTACAATTGAGAAGCTGAAATCAGAGAATTTGATTTTTTTTCTTTAAAAAGTGACTCAACAAGGAACAATTAATCAGTAATTAAAATACCTGGCAATTAATATAGTTAAATTAATCAACTCAAAGTTGACTTACAGACAGGTGACACATTTTGAAGCAAGAAACTTTTCCTTTAACTTGTCATCCTTTTGTAGAATGCTGTCATGAAACAATTTTGGTTGTATATAGCTCAGTAACATTTTAACAGCTTTACAATCTACTACAAACTACTTTTTTGGTACAAGGGTTTCTTCATGAAATTGTTCACAAGGTCTGTGGAGTAACCGGGTCACACCGTCTGGAAAGATACTGGTTTTCGGTGCTTTGAGCACCACAGGCGGGAGTGCCATTTTGCCACATTATACTTGAGAGAAGTCAGACAGACATCTCTACAGCTGATATCTCCTAAACTCTGCAAAACTATCTAAATGGATAAACAGCAGTACACACCAGGGGGAAACGTAATTTTGATTTTGTCGCAAACTGTCCCTTTAAATGGCTAGAATCTGATACATCATGTTAGGGCCACAAAAAATCTGCTCAGGCCAACAAATGTAGGACTTGGTGGGGGCCAGTGCTTTATAATATTATCATCTATCCCTGCATATGTAATGTCGTGTTTAACCTGAAAACAAGAGTCCCTGATCACAAAGATGTGAAAAGTGATTCATCTGTCCAGTCTGATAAAGGTCACATTAGATTTCTTCAACATGAGGTGAAAATGATGAGTCACTTTGTTGATTTGAATTGGTTTGTTCAGTTTGAAGATTTGTGGTCACGACAGAAGTCTTCTTTTTACTAAAGTAAATGATCACATCACTGTTTAAGTGCACTTCACTGTGGTGCACAGATGTCAGGACATGTAAGTGAATGCACCATTGCTAATACACACATTCATTCCTGATTCTAACTGTCCTCAGTTCAGTGGTCAACTCAGTCCTAATATATCTAGTCTCAAGTCTCTCATCTCTTTGTATTTAAGTCTCAAATCAAGTTCCAAGTCCTAAACTCTGAGTTTTGAGTCCTACAAAAGTCATACTGCGTTCTTCACCAAATGTATTGCCATTACACCATGTAGTGTAATGGCAGTAGAACTACTTTATCTCTGCAGTAAAATCTACCTGAACTACTTTCTTTTCTACTAGAAAGAAAGTAGCTCCCACATGAAACTACTCACACGGTCTGTGGATTATCTTGAGTAACAAGGTCATGATTTTTGGAAGATCATGGAGAATAAAGTCAGAACTCAAAAAAACTTTTCATGTGGCCCTCATCCTCTTCTGTACTTACAAAATGTGTCTCACATGACTGGGATTTGAGTCAGACTCAAGTCACAAATTTGATGACTTTAGACTCAACTTGACAGTTCAGCCAAAACTGTTGGATTAATTATCATTAATTATCATTATTGTTTGATCTATCACTTATTTTTAGTAATTGATCAATTAATAGTTTTGTCTGTAAAATGTCAAAAAACACAAAAAAAAAACAAAGATATACAACAGAAGAGTAGTGAATGATTGGCATTTGAACTCAGTCAGTGAAAAAAACAATTGATTCTCAAAATTGTTGACAAATTATTTCACTTCAGTTTTGGTCACTTGCAGCATGCAGCGTAAAGCTTGTAGGCTTGGGCAGTATGCCACTATCCATTTTTTCATTTTGCCAAGGTATATGGTATTAGGTGGTCTTTGTGTTTAACTACACACGTCTCAACTACACTTTACTCCAGACAGTTGTGGTCAAAAGTTTACATATGCTTGTAGAGAACCAAATGCACGATTGTTTTCTGTGACATAGACACATATTTCAATCATTAGAAAATTCTTTCAAAATTTTATTACAGCTCCTCTGGAAATATTAACCTGTTTCAGGAGCAAGCAAGTTCCCAAAAGTTTCAAGTATTAACTGCTTTGTTCCCACCAGGGTGTTCTTGTTCATGCTTTGTAACACTTTACATTAAGGTGAAGCATTGGTTAATAGGTAATATGCCCCTCATAAGATGCTTTTTATCATTAATATGTGTTAAGAGTATATGAGTGTTAACAGTCACATAATAAACATGTTAATGTTGAGATTATAAGATATTTAAAAGCACTCAAAAACTTAACAGTTCATAGACTGCTTAAGGCTGATGAGATCTGGTACCCCTAAATGGTACAGCATACTATTAGTAAGTGCATAATATAAGGATGAATCAACTTTAGTAAGCATTGTTCACACTTAAGATCAGGTACCCCCAAAATGTGTAGTTCACTGTTAATAAGTACATAGTTAACAGCTAATAAATGTTTTATTAAGTATGGAAATTAATAAAGTAACAACAAAAGGTTATAGGTAGGTTAGTTGAGCTCAATAAATGCATTTGTAATGCTGTTATAAACAATTACAAGAAACTCATAAGGCTTTTACACTGTTAACAATACTTATCAGTGTCCATTATTGTCTATTAATAACACTTATATGATCTTATTAACATATATTAATGTCAATAAGCATCTTATAAGGACCTTATTACCTATTACCTAATACTAATTACAGTCACCTTAATACAAAGTGTTACCAGTCTAGTTAACACTGCATGGTAAAAGTCAAGACATGTGGAGGTACAGCAGTGAATACTTGCAAGTGTTGGCAAATAGTTTGCTTGTCAAGTGGGTAGTTCAAAAATAATGTTATGAGCCTTCATTGTCAGTCCTGTTGAGTTTGTGTAGAAACAGCTAAACCTGGTGAGGTCAGGCCTGCATCACCCTCCTCCTCCTCCTCCTCCACCTAACAGAGATGGACCCTGGAGCTACAGAGTGGATGAACGGATGGATGGGTGGGTGGATGGAGGTCAGAGAGTGGAATCTGACAACAGATCAGTGATGAGAGCTCCCTCGCTGCCCAGTTCCCAGCAGCCCACCACTTCCCCTCCCAGCC
Organism: Lutjanus erythropterus; assembly: GCF_056507025.1. NCBI lineage: Eukaryota > Metazoa > Chordata > Actinopteri > Lutjaniformes > Lutjanidae > Lutjanus > Lutjanus erythropterus. Next base: position 2,680,043 of record NC_139318.1, read on the forward strand.
ACAAAGCACCTTCGCCCGGCCTGCCGTGCCCTTGACATGCCAAGGCGGGCGGGCAGACACATCCCAGGGACAAGCTGCTCTCTGCTGTCTTTAAGACATTCTGATTAGGTTTTGGTGGAGAAAGGCTCGGGGTTGACTTTGTAAAAGAATCTAAATGAGGTGCAAGTGAATGCCGCGGCTGTTCCATTTTAATCTGTGTGTTCGGCTGCTCCTTGAGTGGCTCATTTCCATGCATTACACCCTGGATTCCTCAGTGCTGAGCCCTGACACATTCAGGGCTTTCTGCTCTTGTTTTGAAGCCAAATCAGGGTCAATGGCAGCATTTTCTTCAGTAAATATTATGTTCAGCTTGCTCTTTATGAGAAATGTAGCTTACATGTGTTTTTAAACATAACATCTCAGCATTTCTGGATTTAATTGTGGCCTGTTCCATCCTCCATCCTTTCAGCAGCTTCTCATTTAAAGCAGGAATAGAGCCAAAGAGTGACGAGAAGCCACTGCTCATTAACCCCTCAGTACTTTACAATGAATCCTGGAGGCTCATTGTGCCAAAGGGCCAGTGCTTCCCTAACGAGAGCCGAGTGGGGGGGTGAGGGGGCTTTTCTGACATCAGGGCCCGTCCAAGCCTTTTAGGTTCCTGAGCAGAGTTTGATCTCAGTGTTAAGTGTGCAGTCTGCTGCTTGGCAGAACAACAAGCAAATACAATGAAACTGCTGGAAAATAGAGTTCAACTAAATGTCTTCTTCCTTTTTATAAAAATGGGTGAAGACAATCATTGAACATTCTTGAGGCATGCACAAAATTCAAAAGCAATTAGACAAAATTCCAACACACCATTCAAGTTTTGCACAGAGATTCTGTCAGTCTGTGCCTTGGACGTGTCCTCAAAATGTTCCATTATGGGGGATGTTCTTTTTTTTTCTGATTTCTCTTGACATATTTTCAATCCGAATGTTCAGAAGTTATTTATATAACAGGTTGGCAGTTGATATAAGAATGTTCAGAGAAAATGTCCTCAAAACATTTATGAAATGTTAAAGGTAGATCATTACAGATCTGTAAAATGTACAAATACAAGAGTAATTATAAACAACAAAACTCAGACCTTTACCTTCTCACACTGTCACCAGTACCTAAACATTAATGGGGTGATAGTGGTGGTAATTACATTTTTAAGATTTTCTTGCATTACTTGCATGTCTGTTTTCAATAATTCTGAGAATAAAGTCATGATTCTGAGTTAAAAGTCAGAATTCAAAGAATAGGATTGGAATTAACAGAATGAAGTCAGAATTAAGAGAATCAAGTCAGAGTTCTGAGATTTAAGGCGGAATAAGAAAATAGTTAAAATTCTGAGATTAAAGTCAGTATTAAGGAAATAAAGTCTAACTCCAGTCAAAACCAGAATTCTGAAAATAAAGTTGGAATTCAGAGTTAGTTAGGAAGAATAGAAGAAAAGAATTGAGATTAAAGTCACATTTCTGAGAATGTAAGAATTTTAAGATTAAAGCTGAAATGAAATGCTGAGTTTAAAGTTTTAATTGACAGAATACAATCTGAATTCTGAGTTTAAAATCAGAAATATGAGCATAAAGTAGTGACATATTTCGCAGTATATATTTAATTTTGCATGTATTGTTTTGTGGAGCTGTAAGGTGCACAGACACCTTTTGTTTGCACTTCTGCAGCTTGATGTTTGTGTACTGACTCCAGATGCAGAAGCTGGATGGACACACTTCATCTCTCATTTTGTTGGTGTTTACATTTCATTTATTAGTTATGATGTTGATTGTTGCTTGTGCCATGCGATCTTGTTTGTTTGTTTGTTTGTTTGTTTTAGATTCAGGCTGATCTGGGATGTCAGTTCAATATTCTCACACTGTGTCATTATTATCTATAGTGTGTTGGTATTATTGTTCCGTTGCATCGCAGTTCAAATGGCTCATTGTGTCAGAGGCAGTAGGTAATGTTATCAGATGTTGTGGGAACGTGCTCTGCTGGCTGTAGAGACAGTCTGTCCCCCCTCCAGCCTCTTGTAGCGGGGACGCTTTAATTGGAATTTCATGTGGGCTAAACTGAGGGGAAACTGATGGAAGTTAACATTTGGTAGACTTAATTGGTCCCTTTCTCTCCCTCCTCCTCGATCGGCCACTTACGGGCCGCTGCTGAAGCTTCCCGCTAATCTCCCATTTACAATCAATTCAGGCCGCAGACAAAAAGTCCGCCTCTCCTTTTCTTCTCTTCCTGTCTCAAACGAGCTCCTTTGTGGCCCGTAAATTGCCTGAATCCCCGGTGATCCCCCCGGTGGCGGAGGGGAGCAGAGAGAAAGAAAGAAAGATGTCCTCATGTTGTTGACAGCCGATTAGTGCGCGCTCCCGACGCGCTCTTCTCTCGCGCTCCCTCTAATCTCCTCCGCCGTGCGCGCGCCTTAATTAAAGCTCGGCTTGTCCGTGTGTGTGTGTGTGCGTGTGTGTGTGTGTGTGTGTGTGTGTGATGTGCAGGCGGCTGCTCACATGTTGGAGAGGTGCAGAGAAAAGGCCAACCTGCCTGCCTCCAGGTTGTTTACTGCTCCCTCCGACATTGTTGTTCATGTCCCGCAGACACAAGACTCAAGACTCTCTCTCTCTCACACACACACACAGCAGCCGTGTGTGTGTGTGTGTGTTGTCTGTTTCTCACCACACACATTGCTTTGGATAGAAATGAACTGTTTACTGGCCTCATCATATCGCTCCTTCTCTAGAAATTCAAACATTTTTTCAACGGAAAATATGCACACAGGCATAAATCCAGACTGATATCAGTCAGTCTATACTGCTATCAGCATATATGTTGTCTGATAGCCTATTTATTTTTTACAGAGCATGACGCAAATAGTTTTTTTTAGGAAGAATTTAATGTATATTTTATAATTCTTCATAAATCAAGTAATTATATGTGTGTTTTTAATCTCTGGTTATTTAGGAGTATTTGTTTTTTAAAAAGTGTTTCTGTGTGCAACATCAATTTGAATTTATACTTACAAATATATGTATATGTATATATATTATCCTAATATAATATCTGAATAAATCTGGCTATGCAATGAAACAAATATATATAAATATAATAATAATATATATAAATATAATAATATCAATATCAGTATTAGCCCCAAAAGTCCAGTTCTGGTCTATATCTGTATCAGCGTATGTGTTGTCCAGTAGCTTTTCTTTTACAGAATAATAAAAATAATAATAATACAAATTTTGTTGTTGTTGTTTGTAGTTTGTTCTTACAGGAAGCATTTTACGTAGCTCTGTATTTGATCGGTTTTATTAATTCAAGTTATCATATTAGTGTTTTTTGTCTATACTTATTTAGGATTATTAAAATCTGTCTTACTGCTCTAATGTCTTTTTGGATTAATATATATGAATAAAGAATATTGGAAAATATGTCTATAGCAGAATTTTTCTATATCTAAATAAATATATCTAAATAATTAGAAAAATATTATCACCATCAGCCCAAAGTCCAGTGTCGGTCAGGCTCTCGTCCATATTAGTATAAAGTGTATACGTTGTCCAATATGCGCCAATATGAAAACTTTCTTTCTTTCTTTTTTTTTTTTTTTTTTTTTGAAAGGTTTTGAGTATCAGTGACCAGATGATTTTGGACACTAAAGTATATTTTTAAACTGTAAAGTATCCTCCCTCCATTACATAACTTTGTCACAAGTGTTTGCACATTTGAGGGATCTTTGAAATATTGACCGATGTATCAATATGAGAGGTTTTGTTCCTTAATAGCATAATCTGAACAAAAAGTCCAGTATCAGTCGCTACACAGACACAAAAATTCCAAAGTGATGTATTATCTGCTGCAGAGGAATGTGTGAGGATGAACTGGGTGTACATCAAGGTCATGTCTTTGGTAGCCTGTTGTTTCTGTGGATTTGGAGGTTTTATTAACCTGAGGGGGAGTGTAGGCCTACACTCTACACACTGAAAAATCACAGTCATTGAATCAACTCATTAATTTAACTTAAACATACAAGTTTTACATATTTAAGTTAATCCAACCTAAAATTTTTATCTATTTTCACATCTTTCAGAACATGAATTCTTCTAACTTGAAGTCTCTTGACTTGAAATGAGTTGAATGAATGTACTGTACAGAATTCAACTAATTCAGGAAATGAAGTTTATGAAAAAACTTTATCCATATATTCACAGGCTTCAGGGTTTTCTTAGCGTGAAATGAAAACCTGAACCTTCAAAATAAGAAAATATAAACGGAAATCAAATTTGTTTGTAATGTTTGGCAGTGTGACTGAAGAATTGTTGGTTCAACTTAATATCTTAAGCTCACTGAACATGTTTTATCAACTACAAGTTGAATTAGTATTCAGTTAATTTGACTAGAATTTTTATTTGAATTGAATCATTACAAATTTACTTCAACTTGTCTTTCCAGATTTAGTCAACTTAAAAATTTGAAGGCAGCTTGGACACAAACCTTTTTTTTTTTTTTTAAGTGAAAGGAATATTTTTTTTTTTTTTACAGTGCGTGTAGTTCAGTATTTTTAGGCTTCTCCATTTGCTTTAAAACAACAAACTAGTTTGTCAGGAGATGACAAATATATTCTTAAATTGTGTTCAGGGATTTTGTATGATAGCGGAGATGCAGACAGGACGCCTGAGGACAGAGACAGGGGTATGACATGCAACAAAGACCATCAGCTGAAATGGAACCGGGGATTACAACTCTTGACCCCAGTGTGTCTTAAATCCTGACTACGGCCAACAAAAGCATCTCATCTAATCATCCATTCAGATCTCTATAAGTGACAACCTTGTATCTCCAAACAGTTGAATTGAACAGCCTTGTTACAGCCTCATCTGTTCAGCCTAAAGGTTTTTATTAGACTACAGCTACAACCATTCATTGATTAGTTGTCAACTGCATGGAAGAAAAAGGAATATTGGACCAACCAAAAAAAAGAGAAACCTTCAATTAGTGACACACAAATGAATTAAGTCTTTCAGATCAAGTTAACACGTTAGATGAACACAACTGCTTTAAGTGAGATGTACGTAATAATCGAATTGCTCTCAAATAAAAAGTTTGCATTAGTGCAACTTAATGCAAGCCAAATTAAAAGTAAAAGTAAATTAAAACTCCTTACCAACCAAACAATGTGGTTTCAGGAAAAATATTTTTTATAGTAACGTTAGCATGTTACTTTAGTTTGTTAAATATAATAATTGCTAATGTGAATCGCTAACCTGACTTAATAATAGCTTGGTTCAGTAAGTTTACTTAAACAATACAATTTAAGCAATTCAGGTATCTCACATAATACATTATTTGATCACAAAATATAATTTTGTCTTGCATTTAGACTCTTTTCCACAAGAGTCCACAAGAGAAAATGGCGACTCAACTGCAGGAGGAAAAATCTGGAGAAGATGCACAGTATAAGAGAAACCTGACTGACACGATTTTACTGAAATAGAAATTGCAAGCTAAGGAATCCGGTTGTAATTTTAAGTTGATATAATCCACAAAAGTTGAAAAAGCAGAAAGCTGAAGAGACTCACTTCAGGTGCTAATGAAATACACTGTTTTTACAGTGTATTAAATTAATTGCCAGCTATATAAACGATTGATAGTTTTTAGTATTTTTTAAAGAAATGTCAGCTTCTCAAATGTGAATATTTTCTGGTTTCTTGATAGTAAACATCTCTGGACAAAACAAGGCAACAAGTCATCATTTTCTGACATTTTATGGACCAAAGAGCTACTTGATTAATCAAGAAAATGACTGACAGATTAATCAATAATGAAAATAATTGTTAGTTGCAGCCCCACATTGAACCAAGAGGCTTTAAGGTTTTGGTAACTCAGAAAATGTCATGTTAATGTGAATGTTATGTGCTGATGCCACCAGGAATGTGTGGTTTCCACCTGTATCCAACATATTTTCTGTATTTTAACCGACCGTCCACGAGCCTGTCAGTCCGTAGAATCAAAGTTAACAGTTTGGTGGATTTTCCTGCTTGTGTCTGTGTCTGTGTCTGTGGTGCAGGACTGATGAAATAGGTGAGCAGGGCATTCATCTGGCAATATTAGCTCTGCCAGGCTTCTGCAGGCCTGGCCGGCCCGGCTGAGCGCTAATTGGCTGTTAATAGAAAGAGCGCCATTTGGGAGCACGGATCTGCCTCTCGACAGAATGTGTGCAGGGATAATATTGTTCCAGGAGCCGTGAGGAGAATAACTTGTGGTCTATTAACGCGGAGGCCCAGATGAGGAGCTGCGGCCTGAGTGCTCCATTATCTCCTGTTCTGATGAGAGGCTCCGGATGCGACAGTACCCGCCTACCCCCCTCCTTTCCCCAATCAAGCCTCCCCAAGCCCGTTTAGCTGCTTAATGTAATTCGTTTTCAAGGGCCCATGTTATCTCCGATCATTTGCGCCATTACGCCGGAGTCAAGTGTAAATGCTGCATTATTAAGATCGTGTCTGTCAATAAATGGTGAAGCAAAGTGGCTGCAGAGCATACAGTAGAGCCAGGCTGAGTCTATATGTGGGTTTCTGACAGCACTTCAAAATAAAACACCTGCAAAGTTCAGCAGACACATGCCTCCACTGGAATATATGATGCTTTAATGTTGCCATGGGAGCGTGCTGAGAAAATTTAAAAAGGATCCTGTCACTGATACTGTAATTTTCCGAAAAAAAAAAAAAGATTTTAAAATACCTATGTTTTACAAAATTGTCCTCTTGAAGCTGCACACTCATCTTTCTGGTCCTGAGGCTCAAAAGAGTCCCTCACACTGTCTTCATCTCTTGTTATCACACACTGAATGACAGCGTTTCAGTACACAGACCTTAATCAGGTTATTTATTTATTTTCCAAAGAGATGTTATTAAACATCTCTGATGAGGGTCTGTGTGCTGTGAAGTTATTATTAAATATCTCTGAAAGTGAAAAAGACAAGTGCGCTGCAGTCTTTTGATCAGTATTACTGACATTTGATCTTCTCCTATGCACCTCTCCAGCTACAGGTGTGCAAATGTTTTCCTCTTAAAAACACAGCAACAACTCTAAAAAAAACAATAAAACTCAACATGTAAAATAAATCAAGGAAAAAGAAAACAAAATGACTTCAAAAGGATCAATAGAACAGATGAGAAAATAATTCACAAATCAGAACAGCTCATAAATGAAGACAGATTCACCACTGTTTGAAGCAAGTGTTTGTTTTTGAAATACTGTGGTTTTTGTTTTTGCTTTTTTGATCAGTTTTGAATGTATTTTTTATTTTATCCATTTCAGTTTGACATCTTTATGCTCTTACTTTTTTCTAAAATGTAGCAGCATATCTTGCACGTAAGTCAATACAACTGTCATGATATTGTTATTCTTCAGTTTTATTTTCAAATGCCTTCAAAAAAACAGAAACAACATGGCTCAAACATTCAATTTTCATTATAAGTTATAACTTATTTATTCACATTAACATTTTTTTCTGTCAAATACACAACATGGCAATGATTCACATTTTAAATAACATTCTTTATTTCCATAGCCTATTATTTACAGTTCCATCATGGAGACAGATGGTCTCTTCTCTGTTTGGTGCTTATAAATGGCAACACAGGAAGAAAAGAACCCCTACGATGTTCCTACATTGTGAAGTGTACGGTGTTCTGCTCTGTTCTGTGTTCCCTGCAGGATCCTCAACCATATAGGGTTATGAAAGTTCTTTTTTACGGGATCCTGTCCAGTTTTATTGGAGCACACCTTCTCAAAAGCTGTTCAAATGCAGGACATGATCCAGTCTCTGTGAGGCCTCAGGGTGCCTCAGCTCTGCAGCTCTCTGGAGGCCTCTGTGGCGGCCGAGGAGAAGCCGTTGTCGTGCAGCTTCCTGATGTGTTTCTTCAGGTCAAAGTTGCGGCAGAAGCCTTTGCCGCAGGTGGCGCAAGTGAAAGGCTTCTTGTCGTTGTGCGTGTGCATGTGAAAGGTCAGGTTGTAGATCTGATGGAAGGCCTTGTTGCAGATGGAGCACTTGTACTGCTTCTCTCCGCTGTGAGTCAGCTTGTGGTTCTTGTAGTTTCCTGCAAAGGAATCATGAACATGAGAGGAGAGGACAGTGAGGATTGGCTGATGTTGAAAAAACACCAAAGTCATGTCTTCGCATTAATTCTGAGCAGCAGTTCAATGCTCCAGTAGCAAATCCTCAGATTGAAGAAGTTAAGAACAAATCAAATAATAAAATAGTTGTCAATGATTAAATTAATTGGCAACTATTGTGATAATAAATTAATCGTGTTGAGTTTTTTTTTTTTTTTAACAACAAGTCAAAATTCTCTGATTCCAGCCTCTTAAAAGTGATTATTTTCTGATTTCTTTACTCCTCTCTGACAGTAAACTGATTATCTTTGAGTTGTGGACATTTGAGGAAGTCTTCTTGGGCTTTGGGAAATGGTGATTGACATTTTGCAGATCAAGAAAGTAATCGATTAAGAGAAACTACTCAACAGTTTAATCGACAAAATAGCCCTATTTGGAAGTATTTATCACAGCTATATTTGAGCACTAAATGTAACATGAACTGTCCTGAAAATGAGTGAGAATTACTTCACATCCAACCCACACAAGATCCTGTGAATTGTGAAGTGTGAATTGCATTTTATAACATACATTTTTTTCTGATTGAAAATTAAGAAAAACCTTAAATTTCTTGCATGGAATCAAAATTCTTTAATTCTTTCTTTAAAATGTCTATGTGTATTAATTTAAATAAATTAAAACAAGAACAACAGCATCAGTGCACATCATCTCTCAAATTTATTATCTGTAGAAATTAAGCTAAATAAGCATAATGAGAAGTTTATCTTTCTAAAGCATCTGTTTTAATCAGTTAATTCTGTCTAGTTGGTCACTTTGTCTAAAATCAAATTACATCAAAACAAAGTAAATAATTCTTCTTGATTCAAGAAAATCTTTTTCAAAAAGGCTGCACAAAATTTGAAAGCTCTCTACCTGTGGCAGCTTTTTCTACAAGAAAAGAGGGGTGACTTTTGCAGAGTGTAGTAGAAAAGCAGCAGTGTAGACTGATCCACTGTGCTGTTTACAGGGAGTCTCAGAGCAAAGTGAGGATGAAAGAGGCCTCTTTTTCTTCCCTGCCAAGGTCAGCGGTTCATTGTGAAGTTAGAGCCTCCTCGGTCCCTCCGCTCTACCCAGCCTTCATTAATCAGGGTTTTGTGTGTCGAAGTCAAGAAGTTGTCAAACTTTGTCAGAATCAAGCGCAAGCGACAACTCAACAAAAAAAAAGGCCCCGGTCCCTAACTTTGGCCGGGGTCTGCAGCAGCTGACCCAGAGCAAATGCTGCCGTCTTGAAGGGAGAATTAGTCTGTGTAAAGTGACATGTCCTATTTCCACTGATCGCTTCATGCTCATCGGTGGGCCTGCAATTATTTCCCCTTTCGTTAACGCGCACAGATAACTCAGAGCGGCAGCATATGGTGCCGCGTTTACTCCAGCTAATGTTTATATCAGCAGCCGACAAATCCTGAACTGAGGATTCCTTCACAGGGAGCAAACACTGAGAGTTCACTCCAAACACTGCATGGCTGCACACTCACAGGAATTATACTTCAGAACAATGTGACAAGGTTTTGTCTTAAATAATCCCGTCTGATTGTATTTTTTTTTTATGTTTGAAGATAATAAATCTTCATGATCAATCAAAGCCAGGAATACTCTAAATTTCAATCAATCAAAATGAGCGAAGCTATTTCTCCTAGAAAAAATGTGATGAAAGCTAAAGCATTCCTCCTTTTGCTGAGGACCCTCTACAACACACTCAAGAACCACTGTTGGTCCCCGGACCCCAGTTTGAACACCAGTGGTGTTTAGGGGGGGAAAAAAATCCTGTTTCCTCATGCCAAATTCTGAAATTACTGCACATTATACCCCATTTTCCCCTTTAAGTCTCAAGTGAAATTATGCAGGAAAACGAGACAGAAAAATAAAGACAGGCAGCAAAAACAAAATTTAAAAAAGCAACATTATGTGAATACATTAAATATAATAGACTCAATTAAAAATATGTAAATCAACCAGTGACAAAGTGCAGGAATTCTTAAACTTATTGGACCATTTTGATTTTCTGAGAAAATCTTATTTTATTAAACGAAGTTGAATTATTTCACCTGTTCAGGGTGCAGGAATTTGAAACTGTAGATATTTTAAAATGACCAAAAGATGTCGAGAAAATGACGTTAAACAAGTTCGTTAGGATTGGACACAGGGTGCAGAATTAACTATTTTTGTGTATTAATGAATGTTCAAATTTTCCAAGTCACTGGATAAATGACCATGTTTTTAAATACATATTTAACTGTATTTTTGGTGCTATTTTTGTGTCCTGATCGAAAATGAAGTCATCTCACCAAACGAGTTTTTTTGGTCATGTTTTAAAACATTTTAGCAACAACAAAACACAAACTAAGGATTGGATTCTTTGCTCTGCGTAAAAACTGTGGGGCTGACACTAATAATTTAGGAATATTCAAATCATTTTATTGCCAATAAGGTCAACAGTAGGAAAACCTGCGCAAAATGTTTGGAATAATAATGCTCTCTTTTTAATTGTAATTCGGTTCTTTTAAAGATGCCATGAAGGTGGTTTATTTACCTTTCTGGTGGAATCCCTTCCCGCAGAACTCGCAGACGAAAGGTTTGTACCCGGCGTGGATCCGTACGTGCGTGTTGAGCGTGGAGCTTCTGTTGAACGCTTTCCCGCACTGGTTACATTTATGAGGCTTTTCCTGGTGGAAAGAAAAACAAAGCGAAATGAATTCAGATGTCTACTTTTTTAAAAGTCAAACACTGATTGTGGAAAAACTGCTGTGCCGCCGCGGTGTCTCACCTGTGTGTGGATGATTTTGTGTCTGCACAGCGTGCTGGCCTGCCGGAACCCTTTCCCGCACACTTTACAGACGAAGGGCCGGGCCCCGGTGTGCACCGGCATGTGTCTGGTCAGATTGTAGTGCGCGTTAAAAACCTGCGGAGAGACACAAACACCAGGGAATTTATTAATAATATTTTTACAACAATAACAGCTGCGAACTCAGGGAGAGCTTCAGAAATACACCGCGTAAAATGATTGAATTTACATCCTCTGGAATTTCATCTGGCTGCTAACAAATAATTTATTTGTGCTGTTGTCATTTATTTTTTAGGATAAATTTTCGTTTTCATTGAACACATTGATTTATCCTTTGATTTTTCAAGCCACATTATTCACTTAAAAATCTTAAATCTGAATTTTTAAAAAGGTACATTTACGTAAAAAAAAATAAATCCAGTAGTTATGTACTAGCAGATTTTAGTAGTTGTTTTTTGTTTGTTTAGTTGTGTTTTACACACAATAATAAATACTGAAATAAATAAAACCAGCCGTACCTTTCCACACACTTCACACGTGAAGTTTTTGGGTTTTCCGTCCTGCGCGCTGCTGCCGCTGCCGCTCAGTTTGCTGTGCGTCTTGACGCCGCTCTTCTCGCTGCTCAGGCCGTGGTTCTCCTTCACTATCTGGTCCAGCTGCCCGGGCAGATGTTCCTTGTGCGGGTACTGCGGTGTGGGCAGCTTGTCGCCCCCCACGCCAGCAAGCTTGGCGTTCTCCAGCAGCAGCAGTCTGTGGTGCGCGGACAGGGAGGCCTGGGCCTGCGGACTGGAGAACCAGTGCCCGGCCAGCAGCTCGGACTGCTGGTACGCAGAGTCCAGGTAGTTGAGATAGTAGAGCGAGCCGCTGCCGGGCACGGCCACGGCCTGGTGGAGGACCTGCGGTTTCACCACCCTGCTCCCGGAGGTCAGCAGCGGCTGCTTCAAGCCGCCCGGTTCCGCTTTGCCGCACATGCCGCAGTTCCCTTTGCACGGAGCGGCCGCGGAACCGCAGAAAGTGCCCCTGAAACTGGCCCTCCACAGCTCCGAGTAGTTCATCAGAGCCTTGGCTTGCAGGTCGTAGCTGAAGGGCTGCAGCGGGATCATGCAGGGGATCGGGGAGCACAGTCCCAGCAGCTTCTTCCCCTCCGCCCGCTCCTCCGCGCTCCCTTTCGGCTCCGAGCTCTTGGACATGATCCGGTCTATGGAGAAGGCCAGGGTCTTGGGAGCCGCAGACGGTCCGGTCCTCCCGCACGACATCACGGTCTCCAGAGAGGCAGAACTTGCCATGTTGCTGTTGTTGCTGTAGTTGGTTTGTTTGCAGCAGAGCAGAAACTTGGTGTGAGCAACTCCCGTTAGTTAGTCCGAGCCGCTCCTCCTGCACAGCTGCCCCGCGTCCTCTCACTGTCCTGAGCTCCCAGCAGCGCAGACAGGAGGACACATCAGTTTAATAAGCACCTTGCTGTCACAGTGTCACACATTTGCATTCAAATGGCCATCCCCCCTGCAACAATAGCATCCAGGGGTGATGGATTAATGCTCATTAACTAGTGCACACAAAATTAACAGGACATTACAGAGCTCGTTAGAGACAAGAAGAAGAAGAGGAGGAGGAGGAGGAAGAAAAAAAAGACCAAAATGTTGTAGTCGGAGCTGGTGGAGGATGCGAGAGCAGAAAGTTGAGTCTGTGTTGGAGTTCACCTCCTGAATGGTCAGACGGGTGTGGGAGAAACCAGACGACTGCTCTGTGTCACATGTTGGCAGCGCCCGCCCCTCCTCAGCGCGGATCACTGTCTCCTGACATCAGCAGCCCGGGCACCCGAACTCTTCAGTGGGTGACAGGGAGACGCCCTCATCAACCTGCACGCCCTCACCAGAGACACAAGAGCAGGTTACACAGAGCAGTGCTCCTCAAACTTTAACACGCCAAGGAGCATTAAACTGACACAAATTAGGCCCCCAGTAACATTTTGTCTCAGAGTCCCCTCCGGTAAGATTTTTGATTTTAATACAGAAAGTGACACCCATCACCAAAACATCTGAAAGCCAACAAAGGCTATACCTCCACTTCTTTTTAAATTAATGGTTAATCCCCAATAGTAGGGAAACATGATTTAAAGGAAATAGCTATTTACAACAATTTGTGGTTTTAAAGATGTATTAAATCAAACTTGCTCCAAAAAGCTGTCAGTTAAAGAAGAGGCTGTACATTTTAAAATGAAAACAACTTGTATTAGTAGATTTCTTTCTGTTTTTTACATGGAGCTGTTTAGATTGAGCTCCTTTATGTGAAAATTCTCAGTGAAATGCAGAAACATTCTAGAATTGTGCAGGGGTCTGGAGCAGTCATTCCCAAAGACTGGGTTGGGGCCCACAGGTGGGTCACAGGAAACTTTATTTGGGTCCCCCAAATAAAAAGACTATCAGAAAAAATAATGCAAATTGAAGATTTCTTATCTGCAATAAACCTGTTATAAACCATCAAAAATGTGTATGTTAATGAGAGGAAAAAACAAAAGCCTGTTAATTCTGTCTAAATGTGCTTCTTTTCTCTCACTCTTCCCAGAAGTTATTGATAAGGCCTGTTATGAACTGGGCCCCGATGGTTTGTCATTTTTAAAAAGTGGGGCCCCAGAAAAAAAGTGTGGGAAACACTGGTCTAAAAGATCTGTGCCTATCTGGAGATCACAAGTTAATTATTTCATTATCTCGAGATAACAAAGCTCATTTTCTCATGAGGACTGAGTGAAATATTTCTTTATCTCAAGATAACAAACCTTGTTTTCTGGTGATAACACGTTAAGTGTTTTGTAACTTTTTTTTCATGATGACAGGAATATTTATTCATCGCAAGCTAACAAATATTGTTCTCTGAGATCACTTTAACTTTTTCATTATAACAAGATAACCAAGCTCTTTTTCTCATGATAACAGGTTAAAATAATTATCTTGAGATAACAAAGCTCATTTTCTCATAATAACAGGTTCATTATTACATTATTTCAAGATATCCAAAGCTCATTTTTTCATGATAACTGGTATAAATAGTTCTTTATCTCCAGGTGACAAAGCTCATTTTCTCTTTATAAGAGGTTAAGTAGTTTGTTATCTCTTTTTGTTTCTTTGTGATTACAGGTTGAAATAATTATCTCAAGATAATAAATCTCATTTTTCTGTGATAAAAGGTTAAGATATGCATCCCAATATAACAAATCTTGTTTTATCATGATAACGGGTTAATTATTTGATTATCATAAGATAACAAAGCTCATTTTCTCAAGATAACAGGTTGAAATATTTCTTTATCTTGAAAGAAGAAAGCTTGTTTTCTCACAACAATGGCTTAATTATTTCCTTATCTCAACATAACAAGATGAGATAAGATAAAATAAGATAAAATAGAACTTTATGAATCACTAAGGAAACTCTTGTGCTCCAAAATCATAGGGACATAATAATAACAACAGAGATTGAAATAAGTGAAATATAAACATAAAATATAATGTGCATAAGGAGGAAATGCAAAGAAAGAGTGCTTTATACAATGATAATATAAGTATATAAGTATAAAAGTAGCTAAGTAGAAAAAGTAGTATTGGCAGTCTCACTGAATGTAATATTGGCAGTTGTATCGAGAGGCAGTAAAAAATTCTATTGCACCAGATAATGAATGTAAGATAGCACATGATACTGAATCAACTGTACATGATAATAATGAAAGATATTGGTATTGAGAGTTATATTGGTGTATTAGAACAGATTTGTTTCTTGTGATAATGGGTTGATTTATTTCATTATCTTTAGAAAGCAAACTTCAATAACTAACTAACTTGTGATCTTGAGAATTGCCGTACCTATGGATGGAGTTACAGTGAAAGTAAATCATTCTTTTTTTTTGCTGGGGACCCCTTGGAGCCTCCATAAGGTTCCCACTTAGAGAACCACTGACACAGGCTACCATTTGCCATGTGTGACATAAATATGAAACCATTTCCTTCAGGAAAATGGGTGAACATATGATCATAATTGTGTTTTCATCATTAAACATGCATTGGGGGAGATGTGTAAGTCTCCTGCTTTCATTTGGTGAACAACACAATCATCTTTTTTCTTTTTTCAGTTTAAGATTTTTTTTTTCAGGAGAAAGCTGCTAATCCTCAGAGATGGGATCCCTCCTTTTCCACGCCGGCTTATATACTTACTTACTATTTGTATAAATTCGAGGACGTCCAATTTCCACCTGTTTAAGAGCAGGGACTCCCTTAGGATCCTATTAAACGTTGTTCCTCCTTCCTTCTATTCAAAAGAAGCAATTTTCCAGAGCGATTCAAGGCTCAACTCTGCGCAGGGAGGGGAAAAAAAGAAAGAAAAAACACAAGCTCTTTCACTTTTAGCCACTAAAGCACTGCGTGAACCTGGTTTTGTGTTTTTTTTCCCCCTGAAATAGAGGGACGGATTAAAGCGGGAGAGAGAGAGGAAAAAGAAAAGACTTAGCTTGGACAGAGGTATACAAGGACAAATGAAAAGAGCGGCTTTTTTTTCCTCTCTAAAGAGGCATACAAGAAGTTTGCTGGAATCCACAGTGTTGTGTGGGAGTTACAATGAGCAGCAGCCTCTCTTCTATTCGCTACAAGGGCCGTGTTGAATTCATGTGTTTGCAGGGCCATTTTACCTGAGGGACCCCAACAAGTTAGAGAGTTCATAGCTACAACACGTCCGCCAAGCACCAGGGAGGGCGGCAAATAAATGGTCAAATAAAATCTTATGAAGACTATCCTAGGATCACCTCTATTTAGATCTGTTATAATGTAACATATTTCATTTCACATGGTTGATTCTGAAAATATACACACTTTGGGATGAATGTGTTCACCAGTATTTCAGGCCATGACATCTCATGACATTTAGATCTAAGGTTTCTTTTAAACCATTTTCATATCACCAAACAATATTGAGATTTTGGATTAAAGTCAGAATTCCAAATTTTAATTCAGAATCCTGAGATTAGAGTCAGAACTTTGACTTTAAAAAGTTATTCTTTTTCCTTTTTTCTGAGTTCTGAATTCCATGTTTAAAGTCAGAATTCTGAGATTGAAGTTAGAATTTAACACTATATGTAAAACTGTCAGAACACTGTATAGTGTTAGGAAACCTTGATGGAACCTTCATCCTTGATATATACAGTATAAGCACACATACAGTATATGGGACGCTGTGATGTGATCTTTCTCACACAAAGGTACCCTCTTGCTTGTGCATCCACACACAGTCACTTTACATGAGGCATTAGGTGAGGATAATTCAATTATATTTATTCTTTGTTGGGTTTTATAATCTCTGAAACTCTCATTTTCCATCTAAACTGTCTCTTAAATGCTTCTTCCAAAACTTCATTTAAATCACGTCACACTTACGAGTGAATTATTCAAATGCGAGTCCTGATGTTTTTGTGACTGCACCATCCCATTCCAAATTCAAATCTTGTCCATCCTTTTATTGTATACACATTTACCCATAATTCAGTTTGTCACCACCAGAATTCAAAATGTTCTTAAACAGCACAAGGCGTGTGTCAACGTGCACACATTTGAAGTCAGTCTGTTGATTTAAATCAACTTTTATTTGTAGTAGTTCTCATACTACGGTTTGTTCTAAGGCTACTTAAATGCAGATGTATTGCTTAACTGTACTTGTAGGAGCTTTTTGTTTTATGGATTCTATAAAGAGAGATATAGAAACAAAAAAAATTCCTGCTGAAACTTTTTGTGCTGGTTGACTAAAACCACCCCATGTGTTGTTAATCACTGATGCTCCATGTTATACTGTAAGTGGAGGAAGGTGATGATTTACCTCAGGCTCTATAGACTTAGTGCCATACTTAGCCCAGCATGCTTCCGTCCTATAACACTAGTTTTCCTGTTAATAACCTTAAAAAACATCCCTAGTCTGCTTTGTTTCACACCTGCAGCTCAGCATGGAAGGATTAATGCCTGTTGTCTCGGTGCTACTCATATGTAAATAGGGCAAAAATACACTAATTTGAGTTTATTCAGGCACAATTGTCAGCTCATCCACACAATAAACATTGATCCTATTGCTGTAACCCAGACCCCTCTATTCAGCTCTAACAGCAATTAGCTCAAGCATTGATTTAAGGGACTCTTCCTTCTTGCCTGCAGGCATGCGAGGGTCACAAATACTGGCTGGATGTGGCAGAGCTTTCCCCCACGATTTTTTTTTCTCAGGCAGTGCTCCTTGTTATTTCAAATAATTCTGCAATGTCACTTCTACATGCCACAAATGGATACAGATGTTTATAAGATTATATGATTCAAGAGTCTTCTTGGATCCATCCACAACCTGTTAAAACTAATTATCCTTTTCAGAGTCACAGTAAAGTCCTGCCAGCATATGACAGGTAGACATATTTACATTTATGATTTTGACCAGCTTATAAAATACTGTGATCACCATTTTAGTGTATTTTAACCTTGGATGTAAACATGAGCCTCTGGGGGGTTCCATGAAAGAAAAGTTGAAAATCCTGACTTCAGTTAATTGGAAAACTGAACACCTCTTAATCCATTCCACAAACTTAATGTATGGTAAGCACTTCATAGTTCATACTTTCAGGACCACTCCCTCCTGAAGGTCATGAAGAAAAGTTACTTAACTAATGTAAATTCAAAATCTAAAGTCGAAATGTTGAGGATTGTTTCAAATGTCAAGAATAAAGTTGAAATGTCAAGAATAACATTGAAATTT
Source organism: Lutjanus erythropterus (assembly GCF_056507025.1). Lineage (NCBI taxonomy): Eukaryota > Metazoa > Chordata > Actinopteri > Lutjaniformes > Lutjanidae > Lutjanus > Lutjanus erythropterus. Next base: position 2,697,746 of record NC_139318.1, read on the forward strand.
TAAGAGTAATGTCAAAATCTTGAGAATTAAGTTGAACAATCACTTTTAGCACAAGGTGTAAGAAAAAGATTGAGATTTTGGGAATAAAGGCACAATGTAGAGAATAAAATTGAAATGTTGAGAATAATGTTGAAATATCCAGAATAAAGTCAAAATGTTGAGAATAACATTAAAATGTCAAACATGATGTCGAAATGTTGGAAATAAACTTCATCAATCACTATTACTGCAAAGCATAAGATTAAGACTTTGAGACTTAAGTTGTCATTTCAAAAATAAAGATGAAATGTCAAGAATAAAGTCAAAGTGTTAAATAATTTCAAGTCAAATTAAGTCAAAATGTTGAGAATAAAACTGAAGTGCTGAGAATGAAGTTGAAAAAGATTGAGATTTTGAGAATAAAGTCACAATATAGAGATTAATGTCAAAATGTTGAATGAAGTTGAAATGTTGAGAATAAAGTCACAATGTCCAAAACAAAGTCAAAACAGTCAGAATAACTTTAAATAATTTTAAAATACTATTTTGAAAATAAGGTTGAAATGGTATTTCAGTTTTGTTCTTGAAATATAAAATACATTTTCCCTCATGCCTGGTCCTAACAATCCTCTGTCCATTTTACTCTTGGGATGTAAAGGTATCAATAAAATGTCAGAAAGTGAAAACAGTGGACTGGATAGCAGATAGGGAATGATCTAAAACTCTACAGTGCACTATATGAACATCCAATCACTTCCTGCCAGTGCTAAATGCTGACTTCAGATCAGGCTGATTTGCGGTGGGTGGGATTTTTCGTCACTTTCAGCTTTTTCACCTCTGACTCTCTTTCCCACGGAAAATGAATGTTTGGAGAACCAGACTACTGTATTTAAGGTGTGATATGTGGGCATTCCACCCTCTGCTGAGGGACCACTCCATCACATCGGCATCGCTTTGTTGCATTTCCGTGGCTTTGTAGTTTAAGATTAGTTAGACATTGCACTTTTGAAACAAACTCACATCTCACCCGCTATGATCCAAGTGAGTTCATTTGAATGGACTGAATATTAAACTGAGATGTAGTTCTCATACAAGACATAGTGGTCCTGGAATCATCAGTGGTTAGGTTTGGTATCTTTTTGCTTTTTTTCAGAGGGTTTCGAGAGGGCTAATGTTTTAGCCATTTATCTGTGTTGCAGTAATTTGTTAGGATGTAGGTAGTTTTCTTTTGATTTGTTAGAGGTATGATGTAGCCTTGACTCGTGCAGCGTTGGCTGGGATTTAATGTCCATAACATCAACTAAACTAAAGTTAGCATACAGGTGGTTTTGAATTCTTTGCTCTCTTGCTCACGTTTTTTTTTTTTTTATCACAGCTACACCAAGATTTTGCTGAGATGCAGGGCTAACCTCTGTGAGAAGCTGAGTCATGCCGGCAGTAAAATGGTTGTTGTGACATTTGCTATTATTATATGAAAGATCAGACTCACACAGTTTGTAATCCTACTTATGTAGTAAAAAACATAAGGATCTACAGTAAAGATTCAGGTTAAAAACATGGTGTAAATGATGTCTTTCAAGTCAACTTTGCATGTCGGGGCTTTAAGAGACTTGGATTACTTGGATTTTGTGGACTAACAAAATAAACCTGACCTTCAATCAGTGTGAGAGTGAGTAGATAATTTAAACTTTAATAATTGAAATGCCAAGTGGATGAAAAGACATGCACATTGAGCAATTTGCATAGTTAGTATAATTGTCTCTTTATAAAGACAAAAATCAAAAATCCTCACAGACTCGCTGGAGTAAGTTTCTAAAATGAAATATATAAAATAAAAGAAAACATGTTTATTCCAATTGTCATGTCCTTATTAGCATATTATCATTACTAACACCACATTTAATGAAGAAAGATGGGGTGGCCTTATTTAGGATGATATTTAGTAGCATGTGTTACTATGTTACTGTGCTAATAGTAACATAAAAAATTAATAATAGCAAGAAACAAGCAAAAAACTATGCTTTGCATCAGTTTTACCTGAACTATTCATGTTGGCTAACAAACTACATGCAAATAGTTAGAAACACAAGCTTGTTCTAATGAAAAATGTATCAGGTAGCTAATGTTAGCTATAGCTGGCAATTGAGTCAACTAACATACAGTTTTATAACAGTTACTTTCCTTTATCTTACAGGGGTGGAGGAGCTCGGGGCTGCATATCATCCATCATAAAACATTTTTTACAGTATTTTATGGGACATTCAGTATTTGGGTTTTCTGAGCATCACATGACTTAGACTCTTAGATCACCTTTCTAAGTTAACTAAAACCAACATTGTAGCCATTTCCAGTTTTTGATAATTAATTGTGTCTCATCTGCTAAGCCTGTAGATGACATTTTAATCATAACAGTTCATAGGAAACAACATTGCCTGGTTTTGTATCAACCATACAGGTTTTTCCAGTTGACTAATATCACGTAGCAGAGTGTCATTTCCGTTAGGAGCTGTTGCAGTAGGACTTAGACCCCTGTCTCCGGTGTCAAACTCACCTCGAAACGTCAAATCTCTCTGTATATTCCCCAGTAAGTACAACAGGCTGCCATGTCAACCTACAGCTGATGAAATAACATGCTGATAATGTGCCCAACTGAAGCCTCACACATCTCAGTGGAGGAAATCACAGACAGTTGTCCTCACGCTTTCCACCCGTGGTGACAACTTTCACTGACGTTAAACCTGAGGAAATGAGACAGGAACGTGTGACTTGGGAGGGAGTTCTCCCACAGAAAGTGCTCATTTCATCTGCCTGTGTTACACAGGATTCATCTTAAACATTCAGGCACAGACTATCTATCAGGGAGACTATTAAAACAATTTGTGGGATTAGATGTTATATTGTATCTGATTTATACTCTAAAAAGCAATGTTACCATAAAATTTCCAAACAGCCTTCTCATGAAATTTGTCCTCAAAATCAAAAATACATATTATTTCCTTGGCCTCTGGTGTTATTTATCCATCTAGATAGTTTTGGTGTGAGTTTCAGAGTTTTGGAGATATCAGCAGTAGAGATATCTGCCTTCTCTCCAATATAATGGAGCTAAGTGGCACTCAGCTTTTGGTGCTCAAAATACCAAAGAAATTCATTTGAATAATTAAAAAACAGTGTCTCTTTCCAAAAATCATGGCCCATTTACTGAAGATCATCCACAGATGGGTGCACAATTTGAGTGCAAAGTAAGGTTCAAAGTGCAGAAGATGTATTTAGTCTCTTAGTTCATCATAGGTGTGTTTTGGGTGTAACATGAATGACACTAATCAGTGAGTCATCTGCCTTTCATGTTTATTTAAGCAGACAAACTAAAAATTGTAGTTATGAAGAGACAGGACAGAGGAACTCTCCTGAGGAAACAGAGGAATCTTTTTTTTAAGGATTTATCAGGAGGACGACTTCTTTACTACAAACGATTTCACTGTATGAACTGTGACTGACAAAGAGAGGTGAGAGAGAGAGACCTTTTGGATGTGTAGAAGAACAAAGGACATTAATATCACAGCGTTTCCCAATCATGGCCCACTGTCCTGCATGTTTTAGATGTTTCCCTGCTCCAACACACCTGATTCAAATGATCAGCTTGTCATCAAACCTCTGCAGAAGCCTGATAAAGACCTGTTCAATTGAATCAGGTGTGTTGGAGCAGAGAAACATCTAAAACATGCAGGGCAGAGGGTCCTGAGGACCAGGATTGGAAAAAGCTGAATTATCATATCCTGACGATCCTGTCAGATTTAAACAGTAAATGAAGTTACAGCTGCTGTGCGTAAATGACACAGTGTCTGTCTTATGCACACACAGCTTCATCCTGTTCTATCAATCAGTGTTAATTTTATATGACCTGTGGATTGAACACAGTGTCGTAGATATAGTAGCATGTTGTGAACCTGCCAGTGTGGGCACATCTTACTATCTTCTAAAATGCTGCAGCATTGACTTTAGACCAGGCTTTTGTTGGTCAAGTGTGCAGTCACTTTCTGCTGCCTCAAGATAGAAATGCACCAGCAATGCACCTGACCACACCTCACATCTTAAGACCAGCACACCAATAGGTGCACAGATGGGGACATATACATTTGCTTCCTGCACAACATGGGCATTGGACAAGAAAATGACAACAATAATAGCAATGACAACCATGCTGCACTGTGCACTGCTTCGCTGCAGGCTGTAGATAGAGCCTGTGTGTTTGACATGTATATTTGAGTGAGTTTAATATTTGCCTTGAGTAATTAAGCATGACTTGTGACATTTTACAGACAATCAATTCATTAATCTTACATCTTATTTAGCACTCTGGCATCAAACAGATTGTAAAATATTGGGCAGCCTTTGAAAAATCAAAACTGTGGTTTTATGTCCTCACAAACTGGAAGTGCTGACTTCGTGTTCGGCACTCAATGTCAGCTTCCTTCCTTCTTCTACTCTGAAAGAAGACGGAAAGTTTTTGGCGAGGGGTGCCGACAAAGAGGAAAACCTGGTGTGTCAAGGCGATGTGGCGTGTTTGTGTGGGGAACAGCAGAACTGACTGTTTGACTGGATTCCTGCGTGAGTCTTTTTGTCAGCCTGAGTTTTCGTCCTGAAGCGCTGTGGAGGTTTTTTTCAGCCTGTCATGTCTTCACCTGGCCTGCTGAACGCCACCTCGACTCCCCTCTGCCCCCCAGCTGCCATGTGGCCTGTCACACTGCCTCGCCTTTGCCACTACACACATACACATATTCCTTTTACTAGATTTGTAAGGAACTTTCACTGCCAGCTTGCATTTGTGATTTCCTCACTTTAATCACAATGGATCAATATGTAGCAATTGCGCCTGCAAAAATGAGTACAGCAGTCCAAATGCCGAGTTGGAGCCATAGAGTGTATATCAGATATGTTGAAATACAATTTAATATGCAATCTATGGTTGTAGCAAATTGTTTTCCCCTGCTCCTTCCTTCCCAGACTTGAGGAAGCTCAGGCAGATTGCAGGACTACTGCAGGAGTGCAAGACAAGTGCAACATCGTAAATTGATAGTAACAAGTGAGGATGAGTCCTCCACTGTAAGTTGATCTGCTTTCAATGTAAAGTTCACTGTGTTATCCTGAAAACAAAAGCCCACTGCTCTGAAAGAACACTCTGGATGATGAGTTAAGTGGCTGCCTGTCTCACTGCTGCCAAACTCCATTAACATTTTGCTGAATTTAACAGTTATAAACATCTAATCCTTCTACAAGATTATTAATGATTCTTACGACTCATAAACAGACACTTCCTCATTCAGCAAACATTCAGTAATAATTTCAACTCTAATTAACATGAGAGGGGCAAACAAAAATAGTTATTCCAGCCAGAATAGCGATCTCAAAAGCAGGCACTGCAGCAGGATTGTTGTTGCCGGAGACACAAGTATTCCACCTTAACATGTTTCCTTGATCTCTGATGACATATCGTGGTCATTTTTTTATTTATTTCAGTATATATATTACAGATTTCACAGTAAATTCATCAACATTTCTTCTTTTATAATTGTATTTTACAGCGGTTCCCTAAGTCCTTTAATACTGGGTACCTGTTGATTTCAGCCTTTGTGATTTCCTCCAAAAATGAGAATCTATTATACTGTCATAAAGTTGCCTGGTTGCTTCTGATGTTCTAAATCAATTTAACTTGGATTTATCATCCTGTTTATTGTTTCCTCATTAAGTTTATACAGTTGGATGAAGTCAGTATGCTTGATTACAATACCATTATCTTTTTCTTCTAAATACATTCTACATGTTAGAATATAGTTGCTAAAAAACAGGTGAAAACACTGAGAACTATGTAGTACTGAATTGTGGACTTAGACCATTAAACTGTTTTTCAGTTTCTGTGTTCATGTTTTTTTTTGGGTGGACCTGAAACATGACTCGGTGATGTGCTGGAGCCATGGTCCCCCAACACTATATAAGCCCCATGAACCGACACAGGAATAACACTTCCTCCCCCTCACCTCACCCTCCGTAATGGTCAGTTACAAATGAACCTTCAGCAACCCTCTCAGTCCAAATCAGCCCAGCAGATCAATTCAGCTCACTTCAGTTCCAACAACCTGACACAGAAGAAAAAAAATACCATCCTGTCACCATACTTTGGCTCTGGAGGCTCAAACATGTCTAGAGATGTCCGATAAAGCTGCTGGATGGAGCGTCATGTTTCAGGTGGCTTTCAGGTCATAATGGTGTTTGACACTGAGACAACAGAGCGCACACAACCCCAGTGTTTCAGAGCAGAAAAAAATGATAATTTTTTCATGATTTTGAGACTGAATTTTAGATACTGAATAATTTTTTAGCCATTCAGATTTGTCTGGGTGGTTGATAACATGTTTCCATGTGTGACAAACTCAGAACATGCATTTATTGTTGCTGTACACCACCTTTAAAGAAAACAGTGGCTATACTGTACAAAACTTTTTATGCATTAAGATAATACATTTTTCATTATACTACACTGTACAAAAAAAACCTTGATACAATACTTTGCAAATCTCTGCTTGATGCATCTTCACCATCTGTCACCTAGCAAAGATCTGCACTATACTGAGTGATTTCTACTAGTTCTTTGAGCGACCCTTTAGAAACTCACCATTAAGAACCATTAAAACCCCTTAATGGTGCTTGTGAACATATGGTACCTCATAAATATATGGTAACAAAAAATACTGATTGAACATTTAAACTTAATTTTAACTCTAGCTTTAATCAATGGCCTGAATATTGCTGGGCTATCCCCTTGTTGAAGAAAGCAGCAGCACAATGACCTCACTACACAAAAATGTCCTAAAACACACACACACAGAGACACACACACTGGTGACATACAGCGGGAGTGTATTTTGTGCAGAAACTCTTTCTTCTGCTCAGTGTGAGAGAGTGGAGATAACAGACGTTGGTTCAATAAAGCAACCACTTGAGCAACCTGCCCCTCAGTTCACTTCACTCTGCTATTTCCTCAGCAGATTGTCACCCCCGCCCCCCCCCCCCCCCTTTCCCTTCAACATTCACCCCCTGGCCACTTTTACACTCCGGCCCTCTTTTTATTCTTCCCAAACATCCCCGCTCACATCTATTTTTGTGACCCTCTCTCCTCCTCTGTGGAGTTAGGACTGGCCCATGGCTCAGTGAGGTGGGGGTGATGGGCGGGGGGGAGGGGGGGGAGGCCTGCTAATGTTGAGATGAATGCAGCCCAGAGACAAAGAACTGAACATCCAAACCTGCCCCGACAACTTTACAAGGTGGCGCACAGGACAAGATGTCAAACGTTATAAGATGAGTGTTTAGTTAGACTGCTCTCACTCTGAGGAGTTTGTTAGCATGGCACGTCACAGTGACACAATGTGCCCACGTTCAATTCAAGCAATTCAGACAAGCTTCGGCTTTTGAGTTTCTCAGTAAGGGCAGAGAGGATTGTTCTAGCACTAGGACCTCCATCAATGTTCCATGTCTGTCAAATAAGCCACATGTGAGCACTTTATTTAGATTTAGTTTATAGTGAGAATACTGATGTTAATTCTCGGAATTCCGACTTTTATCTTGGAAATTTTGACTTTATTCTTGCAATTTAGCCTTTCTGGTTTTATTCTGGGAATTCTGACTTCATTCTCTGAATTCTTACTTTAATCTCAGTTCAGTTATATTCAGTTTAATTCAATACAGTTAATTTAAATTCAGTTTTATTTACATAGCCCCAAATCATACCAGAATTTTTCTCAGGGTACTTTTCCCATAGATCAGGTCTGGTTTACACCACGAGCAAGCAGTAAGGAGACAGTGGTGAGGAAAAACTACCTTTTAAGAGGCAGAAACCCTAAGTGGATCCAGACTCTATGGTGGGATGTATGGAATTCACAATTATTTCCCTGTATTTCTTCTGATTGCTCAGAAGAAATAAAGGAGAAAGGAAATAAAACAAGCCTCTTGACATTAACATCAAACATAATGCTCTCTGATATTAAAAAAGGGGACTGTTGAAGCAGCTCTATGTGATTTCCTCTGCTATTTATGGTTCTAACAGATCAACACAGGTGTATGTGTGTATGTGCATGTGTGTAGCCTCTGGCTCTGTTGTGAGTCAGGTGAAGGAGGCAAACCTTACTCAGGAGTCTTTGGGCAGTCACAAAGGAATTGAGGAATTCCTCGGAGCATCAGTGATAAAAGATCCAGTCAGAACTTTTGAATTTACTAAAATGACTTCTGGAAGACTCGAGTCCAAAGACTCTGGCTGCAGACAGAGATCAGGGCCTTATTGTATTTGGCAGAGAATATGCAGATGATGCATGCTTGTCCGAGTTTATTTGAATCCTTCAGAATGTCATGGTCCAGTGACTCCATTAAGCCCTAAAGGTGGATTTATTCTCTGTAAAGGTACAGTCACTGGCTGTGTAGAGGGCTGTGCCATTCAATGCCATGAATTGTACAGAATAGTAAAATATATGATGCTGTCTTATTTTTCATGTGAGGTTGAAATCCAGCGTTAAAACTGACTGACAAGTTCAGGACAAAGAATAATGGAAACTTCTATTTTTTAACATTATTATTAATGAATGTTTTTGGTCACTTGTCTGAAACTAAACCCAGCTGAACATTTTTTTTAACCCAGCAGCTAAATGGTCTGTTGATTGTCAACTGGCAGACCTTTTTGTTTAAAAAACTGGCTGAAAAAAATGAGTCAATGCTGTCATTAAAAACATGGTCTATTGAAAAGTAACATGTAGGATTAAGCTAGATAATCAGTGTAATTATATTTTCCAACAGAACAACTGGTTCCAACAACCAACAACACACTTCACAATGTTAAAAAATGTAGAACAACAGTGTATTGTGATTGTGATGTATTGTTTCAGGTCCACCCAAAAAAATCCTGAACACAGAAACTGAAAAACAGTTTAATGGCCTAACTCCACAATTCAGTACTACATAGTTCTCAGTGTTTTCACATATTTTCAGCAAAAAATGTTCTGAAATGATTTATTTTATTTTTCAGTCTAATTTCTTGAAAATTATGCTTTCTCTCAACATTTAAAGTTAACATTAAAGCTGTGGAAAATATGTGGTAAAAAGAGAGAGGTGTGCACAATCAAATGTGGCTGCGGGGGGGAGGATTAACTCTGACATCCATCTAATAATAACAGTGGCCTCAGCAGCCCCACTTTAAGACTGTGATACTGTTGATCCCCATATGGGCTTTTACTGTATACGACCATGAAACAGGACAAACAGTCCTGTGATATTCATCCCTGAGCTATAAAACAATCTGCCCTCATGTCTTGCCTGAACATTGGGTGAGATTGCTTTAAACTGTAAGCTACTCTTTTCATGGAAAAGATCTAAAATTAATCAGCGGGCTTGTCGTCCCCTCTTAAGGCCACGATAAGAAGGTTTTGGTGCATGGGGAGGGAAACATAAGAGGCTTTGGGGGCCGCTTTTATTAAAAGGATCTGACATCTACCTGCCCTCTCAAATGGCAGGCAATTTTGACACTTCTGGCACGCAAAGCAGCCGTACGAAAATAACCATGTCTCCTAGGCCATGTTTGGACGCTGTTTACCTTAAAGGACACTGTGAGACGCATCGTAAATGAAATGCCTCTCCACAACAAATCACACACCAATTTATTTGGCAAGTTGAATGTCTACACATGGGCTGATTTCTCTCTTCATCTTTTCATTTTCCTGTTGTCATTATCCACACGTATCATGTCGGAGACGGCTTGATGGACTCAATGTGTCGGAACGGCTTGTTCTCACATCCGTATCACTGCAGGACTCCCCGCAGTACAGCAGCGGCCTGTCAGCGCTAAGACTCAGGGCCAGTTCTCACTGTGATGGTCAGTTGGAGATTCTTTTTATTTTGATACAGTTATCGTTTCCCATTTCCCCACTTGATTGGAGCTTAAAAGCCAAAGCAGCTCAGATCGTGCCGGCATAAATCTCCAGGCCCATTAATCCGTCCTGGTGTCGTGTCTCGCACAAAACTGCCCAATCGTGTCTGGATATTCATGGGGAAATTAAATGAATGATATTCTGAGGCGGCTCACTGATGCTGCAGATTGGATGTTAAAATAGGTGGGCTGCTTTGTGCGTTTGCTGTTGATTATTCTCATATGTATAGGATATGAAGGAATAACCTCTGTAGAGGCAGTTAAGAGCATGTTAGCTTTCTGATACATTAACTCAAACAGCTCTTTCTCCTTTTATTCTGCCTCTCATCCTCCAGTGATGTCGACAGAATTCATTTCTGGGGATGAATTCCGAGGAAACATCGACTGAATAATAACCACAGACGTGGAGGAGTTTAATTTGAAACAAACAAAATGATTAAAATGTCTCAAATATGAATGCACTCACTGTAATGATCAGTGTTTTTAATGTTTGAATGACTGTGTGTGAAAAGCCTGTCTCACATCAACATCATTTTAAACTATATTTTAAACAGTCAGTGAATTCATACTGACATGTTGTTACACTTTGCCTGTAAATCTCCAGTTTGTAATGTGATGAGGGCTGCACAGCTAATCGCAATATGGCCAATTGTAACTAATTACAGATACTCAGTTTAATTAAGTAGTTTTTTGGGTACTTATACTTAAATGAGTAGATTTTCAAGTCTGTACTCTTATACTCTGTACTCATACTTGAGTATTCATCACACTATGTAATCTATTTACTTACTTTTAAACCTTATTGAGTACTGAGTACAATTTGAATTAATATCCAAACATTTAATCTGTATTTTAGTAGCCAATCAGGTTCTCTGATCAAAAACGGGCCAATGAAAACAAAGACATACAACTGAAAAACAAAACAACATGCTGCAGCAGCACACATTTGGAGTAAGGGTGTGCTGTTAAGAATTTAACCATTTAAAATGTATTAATGCATATTTAGATTATATTTTGATTGTTTGGGAAAAAATGTGCTTTGTATCTTATAAATTATACTTTTCCACCACTGGCCAATTGCAATATCTGAATTGCAGTACTTTAGTTTTGCAAAGATCTTCCGGCATAAAAATCATCATGTTTTCCAGATGAAAGAAAACATGTTTGTTCGGTACAGATTCAACAAGTGTCACTTGATCACAATTTTTTTTCAGTAAAAATGAAAATTGCAATGCAAAACTGATCATTACCACTAATCATATTGCATAACACAATCTCATTTTCAGTCAAAAGGTGGTGTGTTACATTAAAATACCAGCAATATCATGAAGGGCACAGGCTTCTTTTCATCATAGGGGGCCACATATTAAGTGGAAAAGGAAATCCTAAGCATCAAACACTTCATTTCCTGCATTCAGTTCTTCAGTTTATAGTGGAAATGTCTTCATTTATGTAAAAGAAACAATAAATGGCAGAAACACAGTGGGTGACAAGTCATAGTGTAATGGGATAAAATGCAGTAAGGCTCAGACAAGTTTAAAAATAAAAGTCCAACTATCACTTTTCATATGTGTATACAATCCATTCATATCCATCTTATTCTCTATCATTTTTTATACTTGCATCACTTGTTCTTACATCTTCACTGTCTGTTTAAACTCATACCAATGACTGCTGACTGTAACTGCTGCACATTGTATATATCTCAGTTCATCAATATTACTCTGTTCATACTGTTAATAGATATCGTGCTATATTCATATATACCTGTCACTATTATTTATATCTCTCTATATACACTACTTTCAGAGAAAGTAGTTCTGATAGATTCTTAGGTTCTGGTAGATACATCTACTGCAGGGAGGAAGAAATTTCCACATGAAACTGCTCACAACAAGGTCTGTGGATTATCTTGAGTAATCAGGTCATGGTTTTTGAAAAGAGACACTGGTTTTGAATTTTTTTGAACATATTCTTTTTCGTGCTTTGAGCACCACAAGCTGAGTGCCTTCTCGTTCCATTATATTGGAGAGAAGGTAGACATCTCTACAGCTGATATCTCCAAAACTCTGCAACTCACACCAAAACTATCTAGATGGATAAACAGCACTACAGACCAGAGAAAAAGTGTGTATTTTTGATTTCTCTTAAACTGCTTTTCTCTGTTCTGGCCAGATGCTTTAACTGCATTCTGTTGTCTCAGTACTTTCTGCAGCAGGCGACTGGGCTCAGCCAAAGATGACAAGCTGCACTCTATTAGACCACTGCACAGTCAGAGTGGACTCAGTGTTCATGTACTGTGGCTCCAACAGTCCCAACAATATGTCTTATCTCTGGTGGATCATATTGCATTAGTTTTAAGAGTCACATTGTCACAATTAAATTCTGGGAAATCTAACATTCTGCTAAAAGTCCTAATCAACACTGTTTAACCTAGAAATGAATGAAATCACAGAGTAAAATGACAAACTCCACCATCATATGATCCCAAGTGTGAACCTGATTATCAAGCTAAATAATAGAATAGTGTTGATTCATCCACTGGTTGCAAAATTGTTAAAATATTTTAGGCACACAACTCCGTACTTCTGGATGATAATATGCATCCAGCATTGGTAGAAAATCAAATTTCACTTGTGGTTTGATTTACCTCATTTCCTCCAAAATCTTGTTTTTCTCTATTCTTCTAAGAAGGATTTGTTTCCCCCCTTGCCTCCTATAACATAATTAAAAGATCTCCTCTCTTATTTTAATTTGGGACTATATTATATCTAATCCTCTCGACTTCAGTCTTAGCTTTCCATCTTTGGCTCTGGATTTGATTTTGGTCATCACTGATTTGATCTCTGGCGATTCCTTTCAATCTCCTTCTCAGCTGTAATATCAACTCTCAAGATGACTGATGCTTTAATCCACAGCATTAATCTCTGACTCTGTTTCTTAAGAAAATGCTGCTGCTGTGGGGGAGGGAAGCAGGTCAGGCCCCAGATTAACAAATATGTATTTTTGCAGTCTGCTGACACAACATCCCTGTCCACTCTAAGTGGGTATCTCTTTGTTCATCATGTTACAAAGAACTGACCCATCCTAAAAACTACATGTATTACTTGTTAAGACCTTCAAGACTTGTTTTTGAACAATCACCACCCATGTGGATAAAAAAAAAAAACCTAAGAAGAAGAAAACCTAAGAATTTCCCAGCGCCTCCAATAGTAAATGTTTATATTTCAATAATGGTGTATGTCTTATGACACCACTTCCTAACTGAGACATCAGATTGTTTCAGTTTTTTGGTCCTAACCTGCTCCATGTGTCAGTGAACAGCAGAGCTTTAAATGGGCCTGAAAAGTTGAGCCTGACAAAACTCTGTCCAAAACCAACCTGAGCCCGATCTGCATTAGCATATCTCAACCCCAAACTGATTACAGACCAACATTTTTCTTAACAAGCTTCCCTTTGTGCACTGAACAGTAAGGGCTGGCAGTGACAGGGATGATTGGAACTAGCGGTGACTAATCTGGGTGATAAATGAGAGGAAATATTAAAAAAAATAATAATAATATTAATACAGTCCGAATACAACGTGAGCTGGAGAAATAATTCCTGGCCTGACTCTGACGGGTCTCGGCGCAGATCTAAAGCTCTAGTGAACAGGCCAAGTGTCTCTTGTCACGTCTCGTCAAAATTGACGCTGATGTCCTTGTTGTTTCTGTTCCCCCTGCAGTCAGCAGTCAACATGGAGGACAAGAGACAAATGTACGAGGTTGAGCGGCACATCATATATGATCCACAGCAGCCTTTTTATAAGGATATCCTTAAACAGGACAAGACTCGGAAGGAAAAAGGGAGTTGTTGGGAGTTACATGTAAGTAAACTGTCCTGAAACTAAATAGAAAACAAGGCTGACTGAAAATTATATTAGTCATAAATCCGTAAGTTGGTAACACTGGGTACATGATCTATCATGAAAAAGCCTGAATTAATTCATGTCATGCTTCATGAACTATCAGAAATGTACAAGGATTAACAGCAGCTAATGGGGGAGGGGGATCTTTACAGATCAGAATGAGGTACAAAAAGACAATACTGAATAGAATATTTTGTGTAGAATCTTAAGATAAATGAATATTAACATTACCAAGACATTTTAGAAGATATAAATAAAAAATATATAATATATAAATATTATATATATAAATATAGAAAATACTAAAAATATAAGACTACCTCTGCTGCCTGGTAGTCAGTTAATTGGTTTTAGCATTGGTTGGTTCAGCATTTGATCAATTAATCAACCATCAGTCAATTCCAATCCATTAATTTCCATCCTGCATTAGTTTAGAATTGTAATCAGTAGTAGACTGTAACTAAGTATTTCCATTTTATCCAACTTTATATTTCTACAAATACTGTACTTTATAAAGCTGAAAAAAGTTGTTTTCTGACATTTTGGATCATATGTATCATTGTTGTAGATTTAACTAGATAACAGTGGCCTACAGTAGTTAAAGTGAGCTCAACCTTAAACATCTCCAGCAGTAAACATTAATGCAGCAATATTATTGATCCAAGAACCTCAGACATTTTTACAGTGTTGTATTAGTACTTTTGCTTTATTAAAGGATCTGAATAGTGTTTACACTCTTGCAATCAAAGCTTTATTTAGAGACATACAATCATTGTTTTAAGATTATGTGCACCGGCAGGGGCGGGATCAGCAGTGCCACGCTCATCCACCACAAAGATCTCAGCCACAGTCAAAACACACCGGTCATATTTAGAGCAACACTAAATGCAACTAGGAGAAACATGGGCTCCCAGCCTGACCTTTAGTGTGTCATTTGGTGGTTTTAATAGTTGTTGAGGCAGAAGTGCAACATTAATGTTAAGCAATTTAGAATAAATATAACCCTCAGGAGCAGCTTCAACTTCGCTGCAACTGCCAGGATTATTGTCTGTGATCTGTTGCTGTCTGAGTGGAAAGCCTTGTGGAAGTGATATTTCATAATTCTTCACAAAATAAATTAAAGAGAGTTATTTGGTGTTTTCAAAGTCATTCTATTAATTACTTTGACTCCAACATAGTCATCTTGCGTTCAGAGCTGATTGCTGCATGAGTCCAGCAGCAGGCTGCACCGTGTGCCTCAGATATAGTCGGCCTAGTGATCACAGTTTAAAATCAAAGCAATGACAGAGTTCGCATTCACTTGATGTTAGTTTTCAGATGGATTCTTGGAGAGATTTTGACTGTCTTTCTTCACTGCTCTGAAAGAGGCTGTTGAAGGTAAATCTATCAGATGCAGTTACTTCTGCCAGTTGGCCGTTTAGCCCAAAAGTGTTTCTGAGAAAGTACAATGCCAGTGCTTCCAGTGCATGCTTTGGACTTTCACTGGGAATTTTATCTGAGATTTTAAATGTGGCAGCAAACAACTTGTTGAATTGCTCACGCACAGAGCACCGGGATGATATGGACATACAGTGTGTTGTTGTAATAGGCTGCTGAGGGACAGTCAAGAGAAATCGTGTGAACATTAAACTTAATCTGAGGCCTGATAAATAACGACAGTTGTAGGTTGATGTGGGACATCATGTTACTTTTTGTGTAACTTCATAGCACTGCATAGCTCAGCTGGTTTTGTTAATTAAAGGCCCTCATCTGTGCTGGTTCTGTCAGTTGCTGCTGTATGTAAACTTGCTGACAGACCTGCACTGTGCTACACTGACATTTGTAATTATTTCATCATATGAACTAATTAACCTTCATTATGGAGCAGACTTCTCCTCACAAAAGGACTATACCTCATTTTCATTACTGTTTGGAGCCAACACACACATTGTAGAATCATCTTTTGAGCATATATCCTTTTTATATTTGTAATATCATGATACAAATGTTAGGTCATATTGTGCATCTCTGAGGATTAACATCATGATGGACTGACTGGTCCACAGAGGTCCCTGCTGAAAGTGTCTCGAGTTGCATTTTGTGCATGTGCATATGAATTCATGTTCATGCACAATGTGGTTATCTTTTCCTACCTGCAGATTAGAAACATTAATTGGTGTTTATCAAACCTGATGAATGGTTGTATTTCACTCTCACTTTTGTCAGGCGCAAAGTCACAGAGCAGCCCTGGGAGTGACTGCAAAGCACGACACAAGCAGGCAGGCAGACAGACAGACAGACAGACAGACAGACAGCTTATTACAGACAGATTTACCTGATTACTACACTTACCACATTTACTCTGGTGATGTTATTTTCTCTTAAATTTTGCTTCATTCTCCCACCAAAGTTGTACACCACAACACTGACACCAACTGTTCATTCTGCATCCACTCAAGTTCTGTTCACATAGTATGATTTACTCATGACAGTGGCTATGTTTGCATTTTTCTCACACAAACACAATTATAAGATTTAAAGGGATAGTTCAACCAAAAATAAAAATTCAGTCATTATCTACTCACCATCATGCCGACTGAAGGTCGGGTTTATTTTGTTAGTCCACAAAACACTGCTGGAGTTTCATAGGAAAACGGTGTTACAGAATCTCCCAAACAATGAAAGTGAATGTTGACCAGTTTTCAAATGTAAAAAAAACCAACAACAAAAAATACCTCCATACTGCATACTACTTCTAAAGCCCCCGACGAGGGTGAGGGTAAGAAGATAATGACTGAATTTTCGTTTTTGGGTGAACTGTCCCTTTAAGTAAGAATTGAGTGTACAGCAAAGGACCCATGCAGGCTAAAACTGAACCCAGGCTGCTGCAGTGACTCAGCTTTGACATGTCTTACATGTAATGTGATGCTTTACAATGAGTGTCCTCCTCATAGAAGTTTGATATCACACATCTCTACTGAGGATACTGTATGTGGACTGACTGTCATATAGTGCTTTTTAGTTCACAAATTATTCAGAGGTGGGAGTAACTAAGTAGAAAATACTATGTTGTTGTACTGAAGTAGAGTTTCAGGTATCTGTACTTTATTTGAGTAGTTATTTATTTAGTTATTTATTTATTGATGAATTCAGATTCACTCAGTCATTTCAAAGCAACAACAAAAGAGGCGGTGAGTTGTTTCCACGTTTGCCATTCACCTTTATTTAAATGTTCTTGGCCTTGGTGGGTTCTTCTACAAGGCAGAAGCATGACGAACCCACCGGTAACTTCACACACGGAGCAAAAACACTTTGGGGAGTGAATACTGGGGACATGCAGTACTTGCACACAGGGCGACACACAGCTCTAGGAGTACAGTATAGAAAACAGCTGACAGAGGGAGAGTACAGGCAGACTTCACTTCCCATCATCCTTTATAAAAATGTGGATTTGCCCCATCATACATCCTGGAATGAAGTACAGGGCACATACAAGAACATATATCATAGATGGCAAATCAACTCTATTATATTATTGAAACGATATTGGATTAAAATAGAACTTTTGCTTTAACAGAGAAAAAAAACAGGTGTATGAGTGATAAAACCAAAGTATCAGTGTATTGCCTTGCTAAATCATCTATTAACCAAACTAAAGACAGGAACATGTCAGAGGTGTTGGATTGATGTGGAAATCAAATGTCTGAACAAGTGCGACCACAGGCAGGTGGTGTTTGTTTCAACAGCAACATACAGCTTGTGTTGTCACTGGTAGATTTATATGTAGGCAGCTTGACACAATTCTTACACTTGTACCACACTGTCACTCTCTTTGTAAAGGATAAATGCAGATGTCTCACTCAGAAGAAGTCAGTGCCAGGAGAGTAAAATGTTTCTCCACTTTGATTCAAAACCATTTTCATACATATTTGACCCTTTTTTTTCCTTTTTGATTCATTTGTGCCTCGATGTGCTCACAGATTATTACTAAAATGAGCCTGTGTCTCATTTAGCTCCTTGTTTAAATTTCAAACTTATTTAGGCTACATATGCAGATCCCTCTGATGTTATTGTAGTATTTAAGTTATTTGCGTTCATGTTTTGTTGAATAAATTAGGTTTTGTGCTGTTAAAGTCAGTCCTAAGGATGGCCATGTCAGCTGGTCAGTCGTCCATCCATCTGCACAACACTTTGGACCATAGCGAGATATTTTAACAACTATTTGCTGTGAACTTAACTGTGGGTATTCCTGTGTGCCTCTCCAGAGCATGATTTTTTTTTTTTTTATTTCCTTTCACTTTTTGATAAATTGTCATTATGTTGTTTGTTCTTTCCAACACTTTTGCAAGATGTAGTGAGCCTCTATGTCAGAACTTTGTTATTTAATTTGCTTTCACTCAGTCATCGGTTTATTAGGTACACCTAAATTAATATTAATGCAGTCTAGCTGTAAGCTAACTTTGGTACAATAAAATGGTCATTTTTAGGTTCAACATTGTCCACCCCTTTGCTACAGCGTATTGCTGCCATGCCACATATCACATTATAACTTGAAAAGTTTAGTGTTATAACAAGATGTTTTTCATGTTATTTCAACATAGAAACTTCATACATCACATTATAACATGAAACCTTTCTTATTATCACAATCTACCATTATGTGATAACTATTATTCTAATACACATTAAAAATATCACGTTTTCATGTTGTAACATGAAAGGTTTCTTGTTATAATGAGATAAGTTTGTATGTTCTAATAACTTGAAATATCTTGTTAGTCCAATAAACTTTTCATGTTATAACCTGATATGATCTTTTTTTTCTTTTTCTGGTGTGGCAGCAAAAACAAATTAAGGTTCTAATGTTTAGTTTTTGTCGAATCTGTTTTATGTGACAGTTCACCTCATTATCAAAAATACATATTTTCCTCTTATCTGTAATTATATTTATCCATCTAGAGTTTTGGAGATACCTGCTGTAGAGATGTCTGCCCTCTCCCCAGTATAATGGGACTAAATGTCACTCAGCTTGTGGTGCCAAAAGTACCAAAAACAAAACATCTGAATATCTCAACACCAGGGTCTCTTTCCAGAAATCATGACCTGGTTACTCAAGATAATCCACACACCTTGCTGTGAAAAGTTTCATGTAGGAACCACTTTCTTTCTAGTAAAAAGAAACTGGTTCCCGTAGATTCTACCGCAGAAAGACAATAGTTCCTACATGAAACTGCTCAAAACAAGGCTTTGACTAACCGGGTCATGATTTCTGAGAAGAGACACTGGTTTTGAATTTTTAGAACATATTTTCTGGCACCACAAGCTGTGCCACTTAGTCACAGTTTATTGGGGAGAAGGCAGACAACTCTACGGCCGATATCTGCAACTGCCAGCAAAAATATCTAAATGGATATATAGCACAACAGGTAAGAGAAAAAATGTGTTGTTTCCTCTAAAGAGGTCCCAGTTTAACCGCATGATCATTTTGGAGGATGTAGTTTCTGCTACCTGTGTTGCATTCTGCCGACAGACATTTTTATTTATTTCTATCAGTGAGGGTAGGCTTAATAACAGAAAGACCTCTCTGCATAATGTACAGCAGTTAAACAGCACCACAAACTACATCCTACGAAACAATCACACAGTTGAATTTGTGTGCTACACATGCTAACCTAGATATTTAGATTGTATCAGACTAAAGCCATGTCTGCTAAAGCCAGGCTGACTGTATGGTTCACAGGGAGCACCAAACCAAAGAGGTACCAAAGTGAAATGGTTCAAAGAGATGAAATTGATGCTAATTATCACCTTTTGTCACTATGCTGCTAAAATCACTCAATTTGCTGATGAAGTTTCATTTGCTGTGTGACAGTTGTTGCAACCGTCTGAGGCAGACAGAGACGAAAAAACGTTACTGTCACATCATATCACAGCACATCATTGTAGACGTTATGTTTAGATTTTACGGTCGAGACATGATGCAGATCCATCATTAAAAAAAGTAATACGAGACCATTTTCACACTAATGCATTCACCGCACATTTTAGCACAACACAAAGAATTTCATAGCTGTGTTCATAAACCTAGGAACAAGATGGTCATCCATATTGCTTGGGAACATTCAGGAGTCATTCTGGAAATATCTCTTGAATGGTTTATTTAGAACTCTGTTGTTTGGGACTGGACAGTCTGACCTTAAACCAAGAGGGAAGCATCACTTCTAGTGCCGTTTAGATCAATCACAACACGACTTTAACAGCAAAAGCTTGATCATACATTTGTTGGCAGGCTACAAAAAAAGCATCTGTATGAATTTTCACTGTTTCACTTGGAACCAAAAGTGTACTGGTTTGGATCACTTGAGTGTTTCAAAAGTTCTTTTCCAGTCGAACTGCGTTAAGTAAAGAGAGTGCTCAGTACGTTATATACTTTTCAACATGTGAAAGAGAAATCTTAGCGACAAGCAACAGGAAAACTCCCGTACAAAGACTGTAGACGTTTTGGTTTGCACAACATGAAGATACAACATAATATTTTTCATGCCTTTAAAAGATTTCTTCCCTTTCTTTATCATCTCATTCATACAGCGAGTGTTCATGGTCACATGGTGCTTGTCTCACACTTCTGTAACGGTTTGGCCTCTATTGGATATTCTGGACACATTTGCTCACATTTCAGGAGAAATCAGTGTTTGATTTAAGCTACTATCCTATAGTACTTGGCTATTGTGAATTTTAGTTTTGAGGAATTAAACGTTGATGAGCGTACATGGGGAGATTCAAAATCAAGAGCACTGATAGGACAGACCTGGGTCATCCAGGTGGGTATAGACAGAAAAACATTCTTCTTGTATTAATTCAGACAGGAACGTGGATCTAGTATAGGAATGAAAAACTGACAACGCAAATGATGGAGGGAACGAGTTGGATGATAGGCCAACCTGCTCTGACCTGACGGAAAGGCTGCATGGGTTCTCAGGCAGTACACCGCTCACCCTCTGAAAAGCTTCCACAATCTTGTAGTTTTCAGGCGCTTTGATCTAGTGATCGTCCTCTTCGTCGCTGTCCTTCATGGAAATGCCTTGCATCCCTCCTTCCCTCACTGAGGCGGTGGCCTCTTCCAAGGTCAGCCGGTTCCTCACGGTCTCATACATCTTACTGTTTAATGTTGAGTCCAGCACCCCTTGAAGGCGGAAGTCACGGTACTTTTTCTGTTACAAAAAAAAAAAAAAGAAATAGTTGGCAGAGGCATTCTAGAAACTACAAGGTCTGTGAGATAGAGGGTGTCTTTTTTTTGCCCCGATCACATTTTTTTTGCCACTGATACCGGCTGATTACCTATGAGCCATATCAGCCAATACATGATTGATACAGATTGTTTTTTTTTGTTTCGTTCCAGCAGCTGGTATAGCAGTTTTGTCTGTCAGTTTGATAATAAAGCAACCAGGACTGGTGATACCAAATTTTACAAGTCAGTGACTCAGACACACACGAGTGGAACACAATAAGAGCCCATGAATGAGAGTGGAGTGAGTGGAGTTGCAAGTCAAAATGTTTCACAATAAAAACCTTTTTTGTCCACTGAAATTAAACAGGGCTATTTGAAATTTGAAATGGAAGGATTGAGTTTGTGTTTGACTTGATTTGGAAAACACAGGGTTAATAATTTATGTACAAATCATGCTGGGGTTGGAGTATTCCTTTAAATTAATTAGCGTGACAATGACTGAGAATTGTCTTTTTACTGAATACTGGCTGATACTGATCGGCAGTCAGTCGATCTGAGCAGACTTAATATGCATGTTTGCCTGAAGTCAGATAGTTCCAGTCTTTGAACTACAGGCTGAAACATCCCAGACACATTTCTGCATCCTACACACAGATATGAACCCATGACAAGGATGTGTAACAGGTGAGAACCTGGAGGGTTGGCAATCTATTTCTGCTTTTTTCTACACAAACCCTGTGTTGAACAGGGGATTTTCCGTATTTTGATAGTGGCATTTTAAATTTATCACAGCAGCGTCTAAAGTGATGCTCTGTTCCAGATGTTCATATGACAGCTGTTTGTATCATTTTGGTGGAAAGAATCAGTTTTGAGAGGACAGAACTTGGTTTTGAGTGCAGTGTTTTGAGTTTTGACAACATGATTAATTCTTTTCAGTTTTGTGTGTGAGTTTTGAGAAGTTGAGCTTTAGTTTCTGGAAATGTGTTTAAGCTATTGAGAAAAACAGTAATAGGTGCTGGACTGAAATACATGTCAAGTCAGGAAAAATAGTCTTCAAACTAATGTTCCCATGAACATTTATTCCTGTAACCACCATGAGACACAGAAACATCATGTGGTTATATAGTTTCTTGAAAATGCAAAATGCATTTAATATAAAAATGTTTTTGTGTAGCTACATGGCCTGAACACTGTGAATTATATTTTCTGATGCACTGCTCAGTAGTGCTTCTATACTGACTGACTGAGCCGATTTGATTTTGAGCTCAGATGAAATGTGTGTGGAGGAACTGTTTGATTTTGCCAGAAGAGTCAGAGGTTTTGTGAATGTAGTTTGAACATTTGGTTTTGTGTTTAGAGTTTTGACAAAAGGGTGGAAGGTTTCAAGAAATGTGTCTTAGCAATTGTGAAAAACTGTAATAGAAAAGACAGCCGAAGCATGAACAAAACCAGTGCCAGAGGGACTGCAAAGCTGCCACTTTCAGCAGATTAATTTAAATAAAGTCTAGTAATATGCTGAAAAAACTCAATCCAGATAATGAACAAGGAGCTGTACAGTATAGCCTACACACATTTATTTATATCTAATTTAACTTGTGAGAGTAAAAACGGAAAACTTGGATTCCACAAGTTATGATAATATTATACTTCTGCCAGGGCAAGAAACATGAGTGGTCAGTTGATACGACAGGCTGTAAAAGTCCCAAGTCAAGTTGGTAAAGAAGTTAAAAGGGAATGGTAGAATTATTATCTGATCTGTCCATTTTAAACAAATCAAGTTATGTTATGGAAGTTACGTAACTTTGACTTGTGTAATATGTGCATATTTATTTCAAACCATGGTCTTCTTTCAAAGCTTGTCTGATGAAGGGCTGGGCCCCGACATGCCACACATGGTGAAACTATTAATAATGCTATAAGGAGCAGTTTCTGGTGTGTGAAATTATTTTTATACAATTTTATACTTTCTTTATCTGCTTTTTTTGTCCAGTACCCAGTACTCATCGCCTTTGGATGTGCGTGCTGTTTTTCTTCCCCCCAATCTTTACCAAGTAGTTTTTCTGCCTTAATTTTGAATTAGTTTTAAAGTCTACCTAGCTGTTGCCTTAAAGGAGTGTGGCTGTCAGCTTTCTGTCCGCATACTACACATACGGTTTATACTTGGCTGCAGTCTTTAGGAAGGGTATAAAAAGATGAATCAAGAAAAATGTGTGAGTGTGAATTGAGGTGACCTGACATGATTCCAACGGTGTCATCACCATACCATAATATTATCACCTCACTTTACATCACTAACTGTATCACATCCAGCTAAGAAAAAATAGGTCATGTCTGCTATTTCCTTTAGGTTTACAGCAGAATTGACACGAGTGAGGAAAAATTGTTACTTTTTATTCTACAGTTCAGCAATGAAACTCAATCACAGGTATGGCTCAGTGGTTTGCACTGTGGACCAGGTTTGAAAAATAAATGGCTGAATGATTGGAGACATGAATGTGGACAGAAATACCAGTTACCCCATATTTTAGGGTTGCAGCTGGTGTGGGGTTGTCTAAACTATAATAATCATCATATTTTATTGGATGATCTCATGTTTTACACCTAAAAGCTGTAAAGTAACAAGTAATTATAGCTGTAAAATGAATAGTAAATGCACAATGTTTCCAAAATGTAGTCGAATATAGTAGACTGTCAAGTAGATAAAAGCAGCAAAAACCAAAAAAGTATCCATCTGAAACAAGATGTATTGGTAAAAGGAAAATACTAAAGGCTGATTCAAAGAAGTGAATATATAATAATGACATTACTTACACCTCCTCTTAATTCCAGCATACAGTGTAGTGGGAGATAGGACATGAGTGGATTGCTGCCACTCACTGTTAAAAGCCTCCACTCTACCAGAAAGGCCAAATAAAAAAAAGTGTAAAAAGTGCAACTGACAAAAACACCACACTGTGTGTGAATAGAGGAGACAAATCCATTTTTAACAATAATAAATATCAACTCATGTGGGATGTAGTGTTGAAATGTTACAGCAGAGATTAAAGAGTCAACTTAATGTTTCAACTTTGACACTTCTTGAGAATATTCAAATATGTAAGTGAATTAGAGCCACATCTGAAAGATTTATTTCAATTGGGGACATGTGGAAATAAAGTCAGAATTCTAAAGAAGTCTGAATTTTGAGTTTAAAGTTTGAGCTTGAAGTTGGAATTCCAAGAATAAAGTCAAAATTTAAAAAACAGTCAGAATTCCCAGTTCAAAGTCAGAATTCTAAGAAAAAAGTCATATTTTGAAACTAAAATCAGAATTTTGAGTTTAAAGTCAGAAAGTCTTTAAAGTCAGAATAAAGAAAAAAAAATCACATAATTCTGAGTTTAAAGTTAGAATTCTGAGAACAAATTTAAAATGTCAAGTTTAGTTGCCATTCTGAAAATCAAGTCATAATTCTGAGATTAAAATCCAACTTTAATCTCAGAATTCTGACATTTTGAGAAAACAGTCAAAAGTCTGAGAATTAAGTTGAAACTCTGAGAATAAAGATCAAATTCTGAGAAGTTGCAATTCTAAGTTTAAAGTTGGAATAAGAATTAAGTTTCACATCAATTCTCAGCTCAATTCTGAGAATTAAGTCTGAATTCTGAGAATAAAGAAAGAACTCTACATTTTTCATGTGGGTCTTCTCAGAGTTCTGATTCTAATCTTAGAGTTTTAACTTTAATCTCAATAAATTTTTCACATGTGGCCCTAATTCTCCTCCATAATTCATATGACAGAAGTTGATGGAAACATCTTGCCTGCATTTAGATATTAGGTTCAGAAATGTAACAGAGAGCTGATCTCACCTTGACAATCCTGATGAGAATCTTCAGCTGATAAACGTGGAGCTGCAGGTCCATACGGTCGGTCAGCCATGTTCCTACAAGGTTCATAGTGCTGGTGTACCATTGCTGTAACACACACACACACACACACACACACACACACACACACACACACACACACACACACACATTTAGTACATGACATCATCTAGGACTGCATGAAATAAATGCAGTCTTGTTAACTTCAGGACAAACATTAGAGATCAACATTTTAATGCCCAAAACAATGACTCCACAGCCCTGGACATTAGTATCTGTAATCCATCTACTTTGCTCATGGTGTTTTTGGCAGAAAAAGCATGTGATGTCATCTTTGCAGTGTATCATCATGACAGAGTTTCCTTGTTGATGACTGAGAGAAAGGCCAGAGGGACGAAGCTGACACACAAACCCTCGGCAGAAAGACGGCTCTAATCTGAAGATGTTCATGTCATGTCGGTTGCACAGCCTCATCAAGCCATTAGAGAATGACACATACAGAGCAGGCGCTGCACTCTGCTGCAGTTCAGCCATGCCCACACAGTCCTCCCTGGGACCCAGGCTTAGGAGACAGTTTGTACTCTTGTCATGTGGGGCCCCCTCAGATAGTCCCATAGGCTCAGGATCTATTTAAGTCTGGAGTGTGGACCCCGGGAAGATCCAGCAGCCAATGAGGCGTCAGTTAATGGGGATCTTAATAAAGAAAACGGCGTATGATGCTCTTGGTGCACAGAGACATTTTCTTTGCCATGGGCACTTGTCAAAGTCCATGAAATGAATCTTTTAGGTGTCAGTTTAGCAAAATGTTCCAAGCTGTACTGCATCTGACTGTGACTGTCTCTCTCTCTCCTTGATGATGAACATGGATCTTCTGTTTTAATGAAAGAAAGGTAAGGGATTCTGGGAGAAGAGAGCTTCACTACAAAGTCAGGTTTTATTATTATTTGCAACATATTTGTATCATGTTGTAGCCGTCTTTTCTCAATTTTCCATTGAATTTTGTGGGACAGCACCCCTCTGGATTAAACTGTCAGTCAGTCTGGTTCAACCTGGTCTCACTCCCAACTCATCAGATACCAACAAAATGTCGCCACCCCTTGGCAACTCATACAGACATGAACAGTGTCCACTGGTGGCTAAAACAGGCACACTGGGCTTTTCAAGTGACTTCAGTGCAAACCCATCCACAGCGGCATTAACATGGCCTGGGTTGTTGATAAAGTATGAAGAGGGAGAAAGTCCACATACTGCAGAGCTGGGATGGATGAATGACTCAAACCAGCACAGGACTCTCCCCCAGGAGACCTGCAGTTCATATCCTGTGTGAAAAACTTGTAAGGAACATGACATTACGTGCATCCTGTGATGTACCTAACATAGCGTAGTTATGACAACCCCAAACATGGTCTTATCCTAAACCTAACCAAGTATTTTTTGTGCCTTAACAAAACTGCATCTCTTACACAGTGTTAGTCACATGTTAAAACATCTTTCTAACTACGTTGGGCGATGACAAATTGAGTTGGGATGACAATATATTGGCTGCTTGTAGTCAAGCCAGTGATTTAACCATGTGATTCATTAATGTTTGTAGTCCAGTAGTTTAATACTTGCTCTGTAGTAACTAATTACTTGCTGCTTGCGTCAGAATAATCAGAAAAATCTGATTCAGACTGAGAAAATTGACATGAATGACCCCTCAAGTCAGAACAACTTGGTACATGACTTGCCAAGTTGTTGACAACATTTACACACAAAGTTGCAAGTAAACTCCTGCACACACTTTAACTCTGTCACTATATATTTATTTGTGATGTTTTGGTACCAGACCTTTGATTGTTACTATACATTGTGTTTTTACACTTCTACCTCTGTTTAGGATATTGTAGTGTGTCAAATAGTTATTTGTTACTGATGTATGAAATATTATTGGTTGCAGACTACAGATTTGACCAGGAATTAATATCAGTTCTTCTTAGCTGATATATGTGTAGACATTGATTCTAGAGCAACATCAAGCTATAGTTAGCTAACATTAAACACTGCTTGTATCAGACCATGGAAGACTGGTGGATGAAGTTCATTGTCATTATTTCATTTCATTTCTAACCATCCATGAAGAAAAAGGAGAGTGCTGATTTTGGAATGAAAAAGTTACACGTTATATCAGCTAGTATATGATGAGAGAGTTGTTATCAACAAGACTAAGAATATGTCAAAGCATCCAGTGCTGAGTGTCAGAACTTGTCAGTTTTTGCTTGGACAATCAGTGGACACTATAAAGTACTGAGGTGTTGTAGCCCGTCATTTCCACAGGTGTTACAAGCTTCAACCTTGAAATTTGCCCACTGCTCTATTTAGACAAGCCTCCTGTAAACAGTGACCTCTGCGAGGCACAGTGAGCTCAGAGCACGGCAGCCATGCAGAAACAGAGCCGAAAGGCTGCAGATGTTTCTCTGTGGGCCCTGGCTGTTGCCAGTCTAATTGATGGATAATGATGAGTGCGGGCTGATACTAATAGAAGCCGACTGACTTTCAACAGTCAGGGTCACAGCGGAATGGATGGGGGGGTTGGGAGGGGGTCTGGAGAAGAATGGGAAGAGAAATGAAGAGGAAGGGGGTCGCAGTGTGTGTTTGTCTGTGTGTGTGTTTAGGAGAGATGAGATGCCAAGGGGTAATTTCCAAGTTACACCAGATTTTATCTTTGAATGTAAACTTAATGATCGAATATGAGCAGTTACTGTTACTGTAGATGTATAGAAATATTATGTTATCCATCCATTCATCCAACCAACCAACCAACACATTCTCAAACCCCAACTCATCAAATATGACAGCTTGGTCAGTGGTCCTACATCTGAAACTATGACACTGTAGGTACCCACTACTCTGTTTTGCACATGCATGGCTCCGTGGTCAAGTTAGCAATAACAAATATGCAATATCCCAGTGGACTTTCAGAATAAGGGCACAAAATCTGCATGGTTAGGTTTAGGAAAAGAGCATGGTTTGGGTTAAAATAAGTAACCAACCAACCAACCAACCAATCTTGTCAAATATGTCAGCTTGGCCAGTCACTGTAGGTACTGTATTGTAGTTTTGCATGTGCAGAGCTCTGTGGTCAAGCTGGCAATAATAAATATGCAATGTCCTGTAGACTAAAAGGCACAAAACTACTTGGTGATCAGTAACTCATGTTTTTTTTGTATATGAACCTTAAAATGAAGTCAACATTAACTATTGGTTTTACATGGGACACAAACCCTGCTCTCCTGGATGAAAGTCCTGTGTTTGTTTGACCCGTTCATCCACCCTATTCCCTGCATTTTTTGCTGACCCTACAGGGGCGCCTCAAGAAAGATCCAAGAGGGGTACCTACAGCATCATAGTTTGAAGCATAGAGGCACTGACCAAGCTGCTGTATTTGATGCTTTGTTAGTGAGAACGGGCTGATCCATCAGACCAAGTGACAGTGCACAACATGTGTGTGCAACTTGCACTACTCCTACCACTTTGTGTTCTATTTCATTTTCTTTTGGGATTCTTCATCAGTATCTCAAGCAATGATGTCATGCTTCTTACAGAAGATAGGATGGAACTGGCACTGGATCCATCTTTGTCTGTTGGCTTTGTTGCTATGGTGACCTCAATAACATGTGGTCTAGGTAAGTTTAGAAACGATGACAAATTTGTGCTGCAGCCTTGCACTTTATCACATAACATCATTAAAGAGATGGATGAATTTCATTGGTCAGACACTCAGTTTTGACCATGAAGTGTCAGAAAAAACGACACAACTCCAAATGTTTTTGGTGTGTAAGAGGCAAAAGGAACAAAGATCTAACTAAGCACTGGATTTTGTGCAAATATCTTGTCCAGACCTATAGTCACAAAACCTGAAAGTCAGAAATTGAGAGTTTTTGCAGTGCTGGAGATGAACTTGTGAAATAGAACTATGACGTCGTATTTAATCTGTCTGCACTGACAATAAATCATCATTGTGCAACAAAATGATTTGGAACTTTTGTCCAATATTTAATTGCCAAGACCAGTGGCTGCTCAGTGGGACACCATGATCACCGTTATCAGTCTGAAACCTGTTGAGGCCATAAGAAGAGGGAGAGGCCAGGTCTACATGTAGGTCAAACTCAGTCAGTGGAACATGGCTGAAAGAGAAGATGGCTGTGCCGAGGCAGTGCTGGGGTGAATCAGTGAGTCGACCTGGTGCCAGCAGCTTTCTATCTGTCGCTGTGTGCCTGTGAAGGCTTCGGCGTGGCAGCAGGCCTGTGATCTCGCCCCGAGCACAACCCCCTGCCGAGAGGCCAGGCCTGGAGTGACTGATCCACTGACTGGCTGCTCTCCCTCTTTCCATCATCCACTCCGCCTTCACTTCTCCTTTTTCTTTAGACTTTGCACCGTGCCACGCAGCTCCCATCTGCAGCCATTTTTTTGCAGCAGCCATTTTGTGTCCTGTTCTGCTTTACTCCTCTTCATTTTATATAAAAAAGCTTTGACAGTTATGTCACAAGTTTTCTTGCTGCCATGACTGGCATTTTGGAGGTCTGTCAGGGACATCTTGTGTACACATAATGCCTGTGATTTTCATCAACTTTAAGATATTTTCAATGCCAGTTTGAACGGAATACCACTTTCATCACTAAAAAAACTCAAAGTGACTGTTGATCCATCAAAAGATATCTGTGTGACTACTTTAAATTATCTTCAAGAGAACAAGACACAAAACTGCTTAAACTCATGAAGACAGAAAATGTGTTCAAGACAGTTTTCCTTATTCCAATCTAATGACAGAGGCTGTCTTATGCTGCGTAGATTGTAAAGACCTTTTACACAAGTTTGGGATAACTTGACTCGACTTTTTTTTAGCTTTTCCCATCCTTATCAAAGCATATGGAGTAAACCACATGACAAACTGCTTCAGTTCTGGATAATTCTAATGTGATTTTAATTTACATTTTCTTTCTCCTGGTGCAGAACCCACAAACTCCAGTTTCAGTTTGGTTCTCTGAGCCTGTTTACACCTGGTATGAACATGCAACTTGGGCTCTCCAAACACAGGTGGACAGCATTAAATACAAGTGTAAATGAACACCAGGATGCAATGTGATCTAATTATTCTAAACACTTGCGAAGGAGGTGTGAGACACATTTGACCACATATTTATTGTAGTGTTAATGTCGTTCATACTCATTTGTGCGCCAGTCGCATCATTTATCTATGTGCAATAGAAAAAAAGATGACGCCACAACAACAGGATAAACGGATCCTACTGGATGGAGTAAATGTAAAACATGCTGTATCCTCCAGTTTCTCTGCCTCAACTTTCTGTGATCTACAGAGCTGCCTGATGGACAGATAGGTTTACTTGTTGCCAAAGTAAATGCTGACTGTTGCAAATTGTAGATGACATTAGCTAGCTATCT
Source organism: Lutjanus erythropterus (assembly GCF_056507025.1). Lineage (NCBI taxonomy): Eukaryota > Metazoa > Chordata > Actinopteri > Lutjaniformes > Lutjanidae > Lutjanus > Lutjanus erythropterus. Next base: position 2,728,105 of record NC_139318.1, read on the forward strand.
TAGTTAGCTGTACAGTTCGTGACCTTATTAGTAGGTGACTCCATCAGGACTGGGAGCTCTTGGAGTATTGGGGTAATGTTGGTGTATACGCTGCTAGCACAGGAGCTTTAGACCGCCAAGAGGAAGAGGATAAATGAAGATAACAAAGCTGTATATAAGCTGTAAGATCACTAAATGAGCAAACTAGCTAACTGCAGCCACAGTTTGCTCTGCAGTTAGTGGTAACTTTAGCAACAAGTAAAGCCATCTGACCATCAGGAAATTATTTAAATCGCCTAGGGTTGAGGTGGAGCAGTCTAGTTTCACCAAAAATAGTGAATAAAGTTAAAAAGGTTTTTGTTTGTACGGGTTATAAATTTGCGTTTTTGTACATAAAGCCTAATCAGTGAGGCCTGTCTCATTTGTGGTCTGATAAACAGTAAATTCATCAAATTTATATGAGGTTTTAGATGCAATTGGTCTTTGTTTATGTGCATAAAGAGCAGGGAATGAGATCACAAGCGATAGATGCTCGAGATGCATCTGGAGACAAATTCTAATGTCAGGTGTGAACTGATGTATTCACGCTCTGAAAGAACTTGCCATGAAAAAGAGATGCATCAAAATTTCCACTAATTAACTTCACTAATGTAACTGAAAGTAGACAGTCTAGAATTTAGAATACCGTCACAACTAACCTGTCTACATCAAGTCTTCCAAACTAAACAAAACAGAAAGTTTTTTCCATAACAACTTATATGAGCATTTTTTTTTCATTTTATGCAAGCAGTTGCCAGGTTCAGTAGTGATCGTGTTATGTGAAGGTAAATGATGGTTAAACTATTGACTGAAACTATAGTTCACAGTTTAACACACCTGCCAGCCAATCAGAAAACAGACTCCATAGTACAACCTGTCTTTACTGTCTATAGACTTAGATCTATCAGAAATCCATGATAAAAAGCTTAGAAATCACATTAACTGAATTCTGTTTCCAGACCAGATGTAATCATGGCTGATAATCCAGCCCATGAATACAAGGCTAACACTTTCGTCCTTGCGGAGAGCATTATTTTCAAGTTGTCTTGGAGAGAGTCATCTTCTCACGAAAGTAATCACAGAGATGGTTCCATGCAGATGGGTTATGTGCTTGACATTGCATGTACAATCAGGTACACAGCTGTTCATTTTCCCAGCTCTTTCTGGTCTGGTGCTGCAGACTACAGCTTATGTGATGCATCAGGCCTGCTCTGAATCGTAAGGATTTCCTCAAGTCTCCCTACAGCTTCATTGTGTAATGGTCCTGAGTGGGAGGGGCCAGTGGCTTCAGCAGTGTTTTCCCTATTCTGTACCCTTTTTTCAATTTTTTATTTAATCTATACACTCAACATAGAAACACAGGACTCTCCTAGTTGATGTTAGGACCCTATACGTTTATGTTATTACCACAACTTAGTTTCTGAGAAATCATGTGTTATCCATCATTTTGCCATGGAGAATTGCTCAAAACACTACAATACCCCTGAGCCTTGGCTGCTGTTGTTGTGCAGAAAAAGCCTGATAGAGGCATTCATCAGAGTTTTTGTCCCGGTCTTGGGGTTTATCTGGTCATTTTCTGTTAATTTGTGGTCCTCGTCCTTCCTCATGTGTCATGATGTTACTTCCTACTGTCCTTTTAGATTACCATTTGTTTCACCTGTATCTGATCACTTCTTTGTCTATTTAGTCTTTGTGTTTCTCTGTCAGTTTGTTGTCGTCCTTTTGTGTCATCCCACATTTCAGACCTTTGTGGCATTTTGTTGGACTTTGGATTTGGATTTTTGGACTTCAGGTTTCTCATTTTCCCCTTGCTGGATTTGATTGCTTTGGATTTCACTTTCAATGAGTCTGCCTTGCAACAAAGCTTTTTGTATATTTGTACTGAGAACAAGATGAATCTGCCAGCTCATGTTTTCATCTGCTCTAGCAGATTTGTCTGCCTTCCATTCAGACAGAATTCCAGCAGCCTTGGTTCTGCCTGGGCCAATCCAAAGTGCTTATTCAGTATGGGGCAGCTTTTATCCAGTGATTGACAAAGGAGCACCACCAATCCAGATTTGAAGTTGTGTCACACATTAAACTGCTCTGGGCTGCGTTTCCCAGTTTTGATGTACCTTAGCATGCTACGAAGATTCATAAGATATACCTTAGCAAAGGAACTGCCGTAATCATTTTACCTCACTCTAATATTACAGCAAAGGAAGCTATGACTACTTAAGATCATCTGCTTAATCTATTTAAGAGTCTAGACGAAACGTTGTGATAGTATTTATAGAAAATATAAAACAGAGTATGCATTGGGACATATGACAGTGTGAGACTTCAGAAAGGTCAGGATAAATGACAGAGCTAAATGGGTGAATGATTTTGTTCTCATACAAACAAAATGTCTGATACAAATTTGTTGTCATCACACAATGAGTGCTGGTGGCAGCATATACATGTTTAATTGCTGTGTGTGTGTGTGTGTGTGTGTGTGTGTGTGTCTGTGTGCGTGTGTGGCAGTGTTCAGCTCTCAGGGTCAGCCTGGGGTTCAAGCTACAACAGCCTAACCAGACAGTCAGAAAAGCCAGATCCTCAGTTACCTCCATTACATAAAAAAAAAACAAAATAGGAAAAAAAACCCCACAATTTTTCCACAAATTGGATTAGTGTTATGGATAGGATCTATACAACAACGCCTCAGTCTCCTGAAACTCAGATCAAACGATCAAACTAGGCAGTGCTGATCACATACAGATCATGATTCTGTTACTACACTGCCTATTTCTCACCTTAAATTTTCCCAGAAACCTATTTTAGTGAAAATTTGTGATCCGGTGGCAGCCGTTTTGTGTCCTGCTTGAAAACAGACTGAACATAGCTACTTAACACGTTTTGTTGCTCTGATTGGTTGTAACTCTGTCCAACTGTGTCCAGAGCCTTGTGATGCCAAGCTACAGAAATATAACTGTACACAAGCTTGACCTTATCAAAGAACATATATGTTCTAATACTGTTGTTAATCTTTTGGACATAACATTATCCACAGGAAAATGAGTGTGACTTTCACTTCTGGAACCAGTCTGTCTGAAATAGCTCCTCCCACCTCCAACTCTACACAGTAAAGCCCAGGCTCTACAAAGATATCAGATACTTTGATATCATTTTATTTCTTATGAAGCCTTCTATAGCATTCTACAACAACACAAACAGAAACAAAGTTGACTTAGAGGGTTTGTCAACTAACTGATGATGTCTCTGATTTACTGCTAACTTACAGCTCACAGACTATGTTGATCTCTGCTGCTGAAAGATGCAGGAAAGCCAAACATCATGTTCTTGACATAACCCTAACCCTAGTTACTGTGACTACGGGGACATTTTTCACTTAAAGCTTCATCCTTCTCCTAACTTTAACCTTAACTTTGATTCTGATATCTTTCTTAGGAGTATATTATAATTACACACTGTCACTTGTAAGTTGAAGTATTGTCAGTTTTGGAAAGTTAAAGAAGACGCACAAGACGCAGCCCTGAGATTACACATTTCTTTCCACAACCTTTATCCGGAATTATCGTTTTCTGTTCTTAAACTTTTTCCAATGTATTTTTGTTTTCTTGTCTTTTAATCCTTTATGAAACAAATGTTTCACACAGCGTACTCCTGTCATCTTAACATCAATCTTTCACTAGGTTTCATTTTTTTAAACTCAATGTGAAATTTTACATTTTTTTTCCTTTGGTTTTTCTGCTCATTTTACCAACTTTCTCATCTTGATCCACTTTCAGTCCTATCCGGAACGTTGGTTATTTCTTTTTCCCTGACTTTACCCTTCTTTCCCTCCAAATGGTATTCTTTACACCATTTCTGGAACAATCTTTTCACTTTCTCTGACACATAACTATCTGAGCTCTACAAACCAACCCTTAAAGCCACAGTCTGATATCAAACTCCTGGACAAGGTGGCGATCCTTCGGGGCAGGATTAAGACGTTGTGTCCACATGTTGATAAAGTTGAAAGGCACTTTGACGCTTGTTGAGCTTGTCAAATGAACAGTGATGGCCCCTCTTGCTTTGTTCCTCTTGGCAGGAACTAACAAAAGAAAATCATCAGAACAGACAAATTCACCCGAGCTCTCTTTTTTAGGCTGCATGGGGATCAGCGGGGGGCTAGCACTTGCTGACAGCCAAAACAAGCGTAATGTGGCTCTGAATACATAATGCCATAACCCGACAGGGATCAAATCTGTGACATCTAACGAGTTCCATCTGAAGGAAGGGCTTCCATTCCTTCAACCGGGTTATCTGCGTGTGTGCACTTGTGTGTTTTGTCACCTCATGACATGCTGATGAACCCCTACCTATACACAGGCGACATGCACGCCCAGCACAACACAACACACACACACACACTCCCACATACACACTTATACATCTGCTGGTCCATCCCCCTTCGAGCGAGAGCTGGGAGACAGTACGACCTCCTGCCCCCATCTGACACCAACCCACCCATCCCACCGAAACCCCCCCACCCACCCACCACCACACACACATACACACAAACCTCGCCTTGGAACCAGCGTTCACACCCAAGTCTTCACATGGCGCTTGGCAGGGGGGGCCTGCCACCAGCAGGATCTGATGCAAAAAAATGGCACACCTCTCCCTCTCTCCCTCCCCATCCACCTACTCACCTCTTTCATGACCCTTCTGCATGTATTAGCTGCCTGGTGTCATGAGAGGGAACTGGCCCTTTTAGAATTAAAGGGAGAATTAAAGGGCAAACAACAGATAAAGCTGGTGGCTTCAAGTTTCAGCAGAGCTGCATTGTGCCCCAGACAACTTTTACTTCACTCTGAGCGCTGTGACTAGCAGAGACAAACAGAAGAAGAGATAAATATACTATTTTTTAAACTGGATGATGATGTGGCAAGATGTGGGGACAATAAAGCTGAGTTCTGCGTGCGTAGTATGTATTAATGCCCTTTTTGTCAGAATCAAATCAGGATCTTAAAGTCATTTAACAAAGTGCATCTAACAAACCATGACAGCACAATAGTTTTGTAATAGATTAAAAAATGCCAGCCATGCTTGATGTCCAGTTTGTGTTCCAGAAGGAAACAATAATACTGTTGTGTTGCTCACATGTTCTTTGTTTTCATTGTGGTGCAATACTATTGTGACACACTTACACCACGTTCCCTGAAGCAGTCCATTTCACTTTACTTCAGTTCGTTACACATTAGAACAGTTCTGCCCAACAAAGGAAAAAGGCAGGAACTTCAGTGCAGAACTGAGAAAAAGGACTTGGATATATGTCAGTTTTATATCTTTATATCAGGTTATTGTTTCTACATATTAATCCTGACCTCTGATTTGACCTTTGACCTTATTTGGAAGTTCCTGTATTCTGCTTTTGCAGACCATACAAAAAAATATCGGGTCCTACCAAAGCAAAAGGCAGAAGCTTTCATTCATGCTTTAAAAAGCAGAATAATGACAAATATGATCAAATCTTGGGTCTGTCAAATGAAATGACACTTTTTACTGTTATTCTTTACATTGCTGTTATTATCCTATTCATTTACAACATTTATTATTATATTATGGTACAATTTTGATGTTGCAAGAAACTTTTAAAATCAAATTATTTCAGTGGTTCTGAGATGTTTCTGAGCATTTGAAGGGACTAATATTTATATTCTAATAAAATAAAATTGTAATTTTAAATATAAAAGGCAATATGCTGCAATAGAAAAAAAAAATTAAATTCCATCAAAGCTTTTCTGTACTTCGATGAAAACAGATAAAAATGACAGTGCTCAGGCGACATTTTCATCAGGGGTATTAATGACCAATTCACAGTGAGAGAAGAATTGCCGAATTTGTGTCCAAAGCACAGCTAACCAATGAATGTAAAAATGTATAGAATCTGCTGTCAAAAATATGTTAGTAATGGAAACAAAAATGTGTGTTTTCAGAAATGTGGTCCTTTCTTGCAGTACCTGAACTGTGAAGTGGCCTCCCTGTAGGATAACAATACCATCAGTGACCCCAAGCCAATCTGAGTTTGAGACCCCTGGTTTATTGTGAGGTACTTAATAAATGCTGCAGCTTCTAAAGACCAAGAAAACTCTCCACTGTTGTCACCTAACTGCGGGAAAAGTGAAAAGGGTTACAAGGTCCTGGTAACAACCTGCCTACATTTAATAGTACTGTCAGAGGTGGAAACACAAAACAGGGCCAGGATTTATGGATATGTGCAACTAGGTACAGGTTAGCTACAGGTTTCAAGGTTTCAAGGGTACTGTACCAAAAGTGTTTGGTGAAAAAACAGCTACAGTGTTTGATGGATATTTGTTTCTTCTTTAGAAGATATGGAACTATTTCAAAATTTCTGTTGCTCACTCGCTTTGTTCCCTCATTGTTGCTTCCTATCTCTCACTAGCTGTCTTACCGAGTTTATTTTTGTTTTTTACTCTCTGCTGCTGAGTTTTTAAATATGAAATTGGTAGTAGTTGTCTAGGGCATTGGTTCCTAACCTGGGGCCCAGGTCCCCCTTAGGGGGGCACCAAAGATCACAGGGGGGTCACCATGGCTTTGTCTTTTCTGAGGTTGTCAAAATTAGATTTTAATTTAATCACAATTTATACAAATGTCCGTATACAAAACTATTCAAAAGATTTTTTTTGTCCTCAATAAAAAATAGTAGGTTATTTTTTGTTTACTACTCCTCTGCAAGTTCACTCTATTGGATTGTTAAATGAAACAAAATGTTAGAAAAGACACACTCTTCAATTTAATGCAACATGTGATTGGTCCACTGCTGCTACAGCTAGCAGCTACATACATGTGCAGTCTGTGGTGTGGTGAAGTCCAGTTGGCAGTTCAGCATGCTGAGATGCCACCATAATGTTCAAAACTTTGGAAGTTTAAAAAATACTGGTATCAGTATCACTTTAATGGTATAACTGGTATCATATTTTTTTTTAAATGATATCCAACCCTTGTAGCAGGTGGTAGTAGTAGTCTTACAATCCTGGTCATCTTGTATTTAAACTTTACACCAATTTCTTGTATACTTAGTAGCAACTTAGGGTGCAACATTATTATACAATGTATACTTTAAAAACAGGAAAGGATGTAATTTAGGTGGGCTGACATTTTCAGCTATCATGGAATTTTCACTTCCAAAGTTAATAAAACCACAATTGGTAAGCGTGCTAAATGTCACCTAACTACAGCTGGTGAAGTTGGTTCATTTTAGCATTACAAACCAAATTGTTCATGTTGGGTTAATGCTGCAAATATACAGAAAATTCATGCAGGAATCAAGGAATCCCTGGAGGGCCAGTGGATATACCCAATTAAAGGAAAGACAACCATCCATAAGGAGAGTGCTGAGGTCAAAACAAGTGCCTGTGCCAGTGCCTTACACAAAAATTCAAGAGAACAGAAGTTTAATGAGCTGCAGAATCAGGAGAAGAGGAAGAAGAAGCTGGAGTATATCTGAGCGCAAACAGAGTTTTGAGAAAGAGGAGACCAACTCTGAATGTGACCAGGGTATACTTGAGTATGAGAGCAGAGTTTTGAGGGGGAAGCCTTAAAATGTATAAATATTAATAAACTTGTAGGTACTTGTGCCTGCTCTAAAGTTAAAAGACCGTGCTCTTGATTGGTGGAAGGAGAAAGACACCATTAAAGTGCATGTGAGTGTAAGGCGCAGATAAGACAAGAATATTGCACACACACACACACACACACACACACACACACACACACACACACACACACACACACACACACAGACACACACACACAAAACCCCAAAAAAGCCAACTGATTTGTTAGGTCAGAGGCCCTCTTTTGTGGGGCCGCTCAGGAGCTTTTGTGCTGCTGAGAGGCAGGAATGTTGGAGCTGAGGAGGGGCCTCACCACAGGGGGTACACAGGGATTACAAGCAACCTGGGACTCTGCCTCTTTCTGCCTCGGCTGCTGCTCCTGTGTGTGTGTGTGCTTTCAAAGTTTAGGGCTGAGTAAGAACCATAGTACTTGTTAAGTACTGACTGGATTATGTCAGGAAAGAACTGAAAACTGTCATGGACTGAAAGCTGGCATTGAATGCTTGGTGTAGTTTTGTTTACATGTTGTTTATTCAAATCATTTAAATGACAACCTTGTTTATTTAGTGTATATTTTACATGTTTGTTGGTCACCTGTTTGTATTGAGACAACATTCATCACTTACAATTTTATCAGAGTATTTTTTAGCAAATGTGAGTTTTTATGAGTGTTTATACACTTGTAAAAACTATACACTGTAAAAAAAAAACTTGAGGTATCAAAACATTGCAAAGCAGTGGGCTGCAATAGATTTTTGAGTTTGAACCCAACTTCTGAGACTTAAAAATGTTTCACCATCCTATAATCTTAACTTGAGAAAATTTACTTTTCCTCTTAAGATAAAGTTGAATCTTTCAAAAATTGGGGGGGGGGGGGGGGGGGGGGGTTCAAAAATTGGTCACAATGAACTATGAACTTGATTTTTCATTATTTTGGTGTCTGAATATTAATTGGTTTTAACTGAAAATATTAAAATTTTACAACCTTTATTATTCACTTTCACTTCAATCTATTTACTCAGTAATGTTTTTGATTTTGGGGGGTTCTACAACTCAAATATTTACGTTTATCTGAAGAAGATTAAATTAGTAGTTGGTTAAACTTTTTCAAAACTTAAGAAATTGAGTTGGGCTCAAAACTCCAAAATAAAAAAAAGTAGAAGTGGGTACAGGCTGTTGATTCCCTGGTTGAGGCTCAGAAAGTAGCAGTGGCTAATGAACTATGCTATTAGTATGCTAATGACTGTGGATGTACAGCACTAATCCTTACTGTGAGTGGATAATGCAAACACCTGTTTATCTGTTTAGACCATCCTGTTTAGAAATCATAGAGAAAAGACACCTCAGAACTTGCCTGAGAATTATCAGCTTGTTTGTATTTTTCAGTATTAAAGTAATTCAGCAATATGCTTCTGTACACCCATATGTACACTGCAAACAGGAAGTGCTGATAGATAATTCTGTAGACTTTTAAAAGGTTCCAATCTTATAGGATGTAAATAAATAAATAAATAAATAAATAAAAAATCAATATGCCACATAGGAGATTAGCAGTTCAACAGTTCTGTGGTAAGAAGTGTGGATAGATGAGCAGTGTTTGGACTGATTTCTCTGATTGGCCTCATGAGGGTAAAGAGCTGTTCTGTTTCCTCTGACACCCTCTGTGACCACTTATTCAGTGTTTCAGTGAAACAGAGTAAAAACAGAGATTTGGCTGCAGCAAATGCTACCTGCTAACCAGGAGTGTGTAATGAGTCAAAGAGCATTTTTTTAAGAAGCAGGTACTTTTTGTCAAATGATACTTTCTCTCCTTACTTGAATATATTTTTCAGACAATAATCTACACTTTACTTTGCTATTTATGCCTTTGTTGCAACTAGTTGCAACTGTTGCAACAGTTCAGTTGTACTCTCACTGGAACAAACTGCCCTTTTTAATGAAATACACAAAAAATAAATACAATTTTAAAAAATCACAAATCATTGAAAAAAACACGAGGGACTGGATAGAGTGCTGCTGTTCCTCCCAAAACACTGAGATCTCCATGTTTAAAAACTTGAAGTAAACTGCACATATTGTAAATGAAAATAAAGTTAACTAGCTAACGTCATGTGTTGACATGAACTTATCACATAGCTTGTCGTCTGGACTTTTAAATTTTTGCTTTAGAAAGCATTAACCTAAAATAATACCAACATCATACTTAAACATTAAAATGACTTTCATGATTTCAGTACACCTTAAAAATATTTAAATAGTAACTTGTACTAGTATTTTGTACTTTTACTTAAGAAGTTTTCCCAAATGGTAATTTTCACTTTTACCTAAGGATACATTTTCAGTACTTTACCACCACTGTGTATGTGTGATTCCCCTGGCCTGCATGTTATTTACCCACCTAGATTTCTTTAGTGTGAATTGCAGAGTTTTGGACATATCAGCCTTAGAGATACCTGTCTTCTCTTTATATGATGGGACCTGGTTACTCAAGATAATCCACAGACCTTGTTGTGGGCAGTTTCATATAGGAACTACTTTTCTAGTAGAAGAGAAAGTAGTCTCGGTAGATTTTACTGCAGAAAGAAATTAGTCCCGACATGAAACTGCTCACGGCAAGATGTGTGTATCATCATGACTAACCAGGTCATGATTTTTGTAAAGAGGCGCTGTTTTTTAAATTTTTTTGGTGTTTTGAGCACCACAAGCTGAGTGCCAAGACTATCTGGATGGACAAACAGCACTAAAGGCCAGGAGAAGAAATGTTTGATGTGAACCGTCCATTTAAATGTAAGTAAATGTTCAAATGCAAACGCAAAAGGCATTAGTCTGTATTCTAAATAAATTCATTATCTCATTTATAATTCAATTCCTTGCAGACAACAATGATAAATATTGATTGATATCATCTTTTTCATGATCATGCAACCAGTTAGCTGACCACTCGGTGTAAATGTCTGAGCTTCTACTCTGCACAGAGCAGATTAAAAGTCTGTATTGTCATTGCTACACTGAGGCCATGTATGTAAGCTGTGTGTGTGTGTGTGTGTGAGTGTGAGAGAGAAAGAGAGAGAGAGCATGTCCTGCTGAGACCCAGCTGTGTCTGCAATTAGCAGGAGGCATGGAATGATGATTGCTGGTGCGGCAACACTAATGCCAAGTGACAGGCTTCCTTGTGAAGGAGAAGGAAGGCCGCTGAGTGCCATAAAGCAACACTACTTTTTCTTTCAAACACACATGCTTACACTGGTGCACACACAGCACACATATGAACACACACACACACCGACGAGGAAACAAGTAGGGATAAGGTTGGTGTGGGTGGGGGAGCTTTAAATCTGACTGCAAGACATTATGCACTTTGGACAAAGGGTCTGTCTAATCCTACCTGCTCTGCTTTTCAGAGCCCACCGCTGGCCTATTCTAGTCCTGCTCACCAGCTCAGCAGAGAGGGCCCATTGATGACGACACTCAATTACCATAGTAACTCACACAGTAGGTTGGGAGCCCCTCCCACAAGCCCAATCTCAGCACCAACGCCACCAGGCCCCCGAGCTCCATGCTCACCTTGTCACCCAACAGCAGGACTAAGCTTGACCCTCAGAGAACAAATAGAGCTTTTCACTGGAGGTTAATGGAGCTCAGCATCTCGCACTGGGTGACGTCATCCCTGAGGACATGTCTACACTATGTGGATAAATGCATCTTTCTCTCCTGACCTGGTATCCATACTATGATACCTTTCCAAAAACCAGAGCTTTTCACAAATATCATTTCATGATGGATATCAGTGATGGAAATGGCCCCAATACAGCCTAAAATGCTCGATTGGGTATCAGTGAAGATGCAAGTCACATAACTTATGAACTCTGCTACTTCCCAGCAGCACCCCATCTACCAAAGGTTTTAAATCTGAGCAAGACCATACAACAACTTACAACAAAAAATTTCTTTTTGTTCCACAATCCAGGATACACAAAAGGAAGCTGCTGTAACCCTCGCATGGTCCTTACATGTCACCAGGTTAACACAGCTCCAATCAGAAGATGAATCAAACTCTGCACTTCAGCTTTCCTGTCCTGTGATCCCTCAGGAACGTCAGTCCAGATAGTCTGGTACATCTCAGTGTGGTGCCTATCAATCAATCCTAGAATATTATTACACTCATTCTTGAGAACTGGAACAAGTCATGTCCTAAAAGAGAAAACCTTTCAAATTATTAATACCAACACTCTAATTCCATTTTCTGGTGATTTATTCTTTTTTATTTATTTAATTTATTCTTTAAGGATTTATATATGTGAAATATATGTAATTTATAAAATGTTTTGGTATGCTATTGATTTCTAAACTCGCTCTGTGACAGAAAACATTCTTGTCCCAGACAAGAATTCACAACTTCAAACAATTTAAAAATGTTTTAAAACCTTCAAAATCTAAAACTAACAATACTGATAACACAGGTGTAAAAGTGTGTATGTATTATAATCATCTGTTTGAACTGATGTTTGAAAATGTTGGCCTTTTAAAATTGTGTCCCACATTTCTGTCATCTCCATGAGACTTTTACAAAAACTTGATATATTCAGGCATAAAAAGTGTTAGCTATACCCTGAGGACCCCTGTCTCACTTCCTGGTTTTAAAAAAGGCAGGAATACTGCTCAAGCACTGGTAAACTTTCTATTTTTAGACAAATTCATTCAATAATATTTCTATCAGATGTATTTCAATCATAACATGTCAACTCTGTGGTCCTTCTAAATCAAAGCTAAATAAGAATTATGATTTAAAAATGTGTATTTTGATTAACATTAAGAGAACTCTGAGACACTTGAAAAAATAAATGTTTCATGAAAAGTTTCATCTCTAGGACATTGGCCAGTTACAAGGTTTAATAGTCAAGAGTTTGATTTTTAAAAATATATATTTTCCAGCATAATTAAAGAGTAAAAATCAAACCCCCCTCAAAATTTTGTCCCAGTTCTCCAGAATGAGTGATATTCTTTAACTAACACAACACATCCTCGCAAAGTAAATTCATTGGTTTGGACGCTGTGGTAAGATAAATAAGTATTTTCCAGTCCAGGCAGGGTTCTACTGACGATGTTTGTCAGTTTTACATTTCAGTGTTGGTAGAGACATACAGTGTCTTCTGCAGAGTGCTCGGTCTGTTGTGACTGTCAGTAGCTGCATTTCAAAAAGCTACAAGCATGGTCAGAAATCACATGTAGAAAGTGCAGATTTTTAAAAACTATGAGTGTCAGTGTTGTGCCACATCCATAATTATGCACATAACCCTAACCCTGTCATTATGAAGCAGAATGCACCAATGTTGGATTGTTCACCCACTAATAGGGAATGTGAGCTGGGTTTAGACCATCATGAGACATATTTTGTGAAATCATGAAATAAAGTGACTAAAGTGATTCATCAGATTGAGTAAGTTAGTCTTTTTTTTTTTTTTTTTTTTTTTTACCAAATCAGCTTTCTTGAATATAACTTGTCATTTTTGTCCTGTCAGTACAGTTGTATGATTCCCTTTTGTTATTTCACTGTGGTGAAAAATGTTACTTTTGAAAGGAAAAACACTAACAAATATGGACTGAAACAGAATATTTTGTTAGTTAAAAACATGTGAATTCTGGAAATGATTGCATCTAATTTTTTTTCAATAAAATCTGAGTTTTACACTTTGGACCACTCCGGATTTATTGGCAATGTTTGGATCATAGGAGTCGGAAACAATCCTACTCAACCAATCTACAAATAGTATAATACTAGTGCAGTGTTAGATACTGGGTTTGAACACACTGAACAAGCCTGGAAACTCCAAACTATTCTGTACAGCCTTAAAAGTATATCTAGTCATATTCCAAATGAGCATACCCAGAGACAGGTGAAAAGCTCGCTGTCACAGCCTGATCTGGGCTGCATTCCAATCCAACTTTCACACCTCCACACATCAGGCAAATCACTGTCAACAGTGGGATTGAGTGTCTAATTTGTCTAATTTAGAAAATAATATGAAAACACAAGTGTGAAGGGAACTCTGACACATAAAGATGTTTTTTTAAATGTATCTGTGGACAGACAAGAAAAAGAAAGAGGCTTTTCAGCCTCTCAGACTGGATATTGTCATCCTCTGACTCTCCCTCTCTCTGTCCCTCTCTTTTCACTCTGTTCGAGGGGGAGGAAGGAGCAGAGGGGCTCTGAAAGTAGGACTAAAGTAAAGTTTTGGGCTCAACGAGCTCACAGGTCTCAAACTGTTTTGATTGTGCTGGTGACACAAAAGGCGAACCGCGGCTGACCATTGACCACAGCCTGAGCACAGCTGGGCCGGCAACAAAACGGACCCAGTGGGCATTTGAGCCGGGCAGCTGGTTAAAAAGGAGCGCTGAGGGACAGGATGGCAGTGGACCACGGGCGTAGGATCACAGGAGAAAGGTAAATGTTTATCTCAGGTCTGGGTTTCTTTTCAGGCCGGCAATCTGGGTCTCTTACAAAACAGCCGTCTCCTTCTTCCTGCAAGTGTCAGTTCAGTGGACAAGAGAGACTAAATAAGGAGCAACTTTATAAAAACACGGTGGCGTGGAGAAGGGATGGGTGTATATTTGGGGCGGTGGGTGGAGGGGGTTGGGGGGCCATGTTGTGAGGAACTAAACAGTTGGAATTATGGTCAGCAACCAGTCATTGAGTAAACATACAATGAGCGACAGAAAAGCTCTGTGGTGGACAATAAAGAAAGAAAAAAAAGCCGCCAGCTTCAGGCCCTGAGAAAAGTGAGCCATTCTACTTACAAAGAGCCGCTTAGGGGTGGATTGAGGGAAGGAAAAAGAGGGCTAAAACACTTGTGGGCTCAGGGAACTCTATAGGGGGAGTGAAAATGGAATAAGCCAGCAAGCACTTGAGGGTCCCGCCGAGCACCTGAATGAGATAGAGGGGCGGAGCGCCAGAGGGGGGTCTGGGGAAGGTGAATGGCCTTCTTTTTGGGTCCAATTTGTCTCTTTTCACCCTGCTCGCCCTGCTCCGGCTCTGACAGATGTACAAAGAGGGAGCGGCGCTGGGCCACTCATCCACATACGCCCGTGAGCAGCTGTCACTTTTGTCAGACAAGTTAATCAAACAAATGCCACCGTACCTCCCTTTTTAATCAGGCGGAGGGAAAGAGGGACGAAAGGGGGCTGTAAAAAGGGTGATAGAGACCCGAGAGATGACATGTGTGTCCTCGATCAATTCACCCCGCCGGCCCTCATCAATAAACCAGCGGGGCCTGACAAAGGAGAAGTCTCCATTAAACTTGTATTTCCCACCTCTCAGGATGATCATGGCTTTAGTGTCCTTAGCTGTTTCCTCCTGGCAACACGGCGCGGGGAATGCTCACAGAGGATTTAGAGGCAAAGAAACGAAGCAGGGAAACAAAATGCTCTCCCTCAGTAATTATTAAAGACTCTAAGCTGCTTACAGACTTCATTAAACGGAAGTGAAACCTTTTCAGAGCATGTTTTGAACAGTCACACACAGTCAACTTACCCTATCCTGCTTGGCTGGCCTTTTTTTTTTTTTATTATTGTGACCTACAACTATAACCATTATTTCCCTCCCTATTGGTTGTGTAATCCCTTTACAGTTATTTTACTTCAACCTAAAAGAGATTACTGAAGGCATGAAAAACAACAAGAGGATATCAGGGCAGAACTGTTGTCATATTGTTGTGGATGAAGGCTAAAGGGCATCTGGTCCCTCAAAAACAGCAACTGAATTAAACAAGCCAATCCTACAGCAAAACACCGCAGAGATAAACTGCTGCTTGATGTTATTTGGTATCAGTAAGAAAAACAGTCAGGGAATGATCAGGTAACACTTTGCAGGGTAATATATCAATTTATCATTCATTGTAGTATCATGTTTAATGTCATTTTACCAAATTCTGTAGTCCAAATTCATTCAATGTGCTATTGTAAACAGCTTTATTTTAAAATATTTTAACATGATTTATTCAGGCATAAAAAGTGTTAGCTACACCCCAAAGACCCCCGTCTCACTTTCTGGTTTAAAAAAGGCAGGAATACTGCTTAAGCACTGGTTAAATTCATTATTATATCAGTTAACCAAATATAACCAAATATTAACCATAACAGATCAATTCTGTAGCCCTTCTAAATCAAAGCTAAATAAGAATTATGGTTTTAAAATGTATATTTTGATTAGAGAAGAGAATTCAACTTTAATATTGTCATATAGATTTCAAAAATATCACCCAGCACAAAACAGAATTCTATTTTTGGTTGTAAATCTCTATGATCAAAACATATAATTTCATCATAAAGACTAACTACGACAGGCGAGGGCCATTATAGGTTAAAAAAAAAAAAGAAAAGCAGAGAAACAAAGTCAAAATCTGATAAAGAAAATTCCCATGATTAAATTAAAAAATATACAAGAAAAAAACTCAGATATTCTGTGAGATCAAAATTTACAAGAGAAAACTCATAAATTTCTGAGTTCAAAGGTTTTTTTCCAAAGTGACATTTTTTTCTTTTAATTTGTAGTATTTTGTCTTTATACATTGAGAATGAAGGGAAACAAAGCAGTGAAATACAAGAATATTAGACAACAACCAAACAACAACAGAATCAACAACAAGAAAAAGTTAAACCTGACATACACATACCTATACACAAATACATAATTCCATGTTCTCAGTTATTTCTAATTTTTTAATTATAGCTTTCACTTCTTCCATGCTGGTAATTAAAAAAAACAACAACTTGTTCTCTTCACTCTGTCCTCACATAAAAGAGTCATCTGAGCAGAATAAGACATCTGTCGGGCTGAGGGAGTTAAGTTTGCGTGTTGCCTGAGCTCAGTGTTGATTAAATTGTTCACTTGGCGTGGCTGTGGTGCCGGCAGTTCATGACCGGAGCCGGCAAAGTGGTGAAGCATCCCTCGGACAGTCAAGTGGTATGACGGCAGCTCTATCAACCGCCTGTCTGCTGGCATTCTCTGTCAGGACGGCAACCTGCCCCCCCACATACACACACACCCACCCGTACACAAACCGACACACCCGCTGTGACCAGAGTACAACAGCGTGGACAACAATCTCAAACTCCTCAATCTGCAGCTCAATCTGACCCCTGCCCTCACTCTGCTCCGTCACAGCCGCCCAGCAGTTGGTGAACACAGCGAGATGGGAGGAGCAGCAGCGATTAAAAAGCGCTTTAACTTTCGTCACACAGAAGTGCAATTTCGCCACGCTTGAGAATCTGATAACTACCCAAGGTCAACGGAAATACTTCAAATCAATCAATGAGCCGCGCTCCTAATCCCCTCCGGGCGAAGGCAGATTAAGTGTATAATTGACCTGTGTAATCCCAGTATCTGCAACTGCAGCCCCAGGGAAAGGGGGAGGTGACTCCAAGACTCACTGGCTCTATACCACCATCCTGATCTTCCTCTTTCTTCCTGCTCTCTTTTCCCAGCTTCCTCAATCCGGCTGGCACGCTTGTTGCCTGGGCTGGGGGACAGGGGGAGTGTCATGGAGGAGCTGTGGCATATCAGTGCAGGGCTGGATTTGGCTCAGGCTAAAGACATGGCTTTTTTTAATCAATGATCCCCAGGCTGCGCCGCACTAAGTCCCCCCTTCAGTATCATTTAAGCACATCTGTCTTAATCCAGGCCTCTTCAGCCACTCTTTCAAGAACTAAACCGGGGGGGGGGAGGTTGGGGGGTTCAGAGGGATCAAATTAATTTCTGTCTATTTCCCTAACTCACAAACACACACATCTCACCATCCCTAAATGTCACACTTTTATGTAATTTTTAAGGCATTTGTTTGGTGGCTAAGAGATTGCAGTGCTCTGACACTAAATGAAAGACGTGCAAACAAACAAAGATATGAAGTAAAAGGCAAACTGGTCCCTAGTGGCAAGACTGATGATCCAACTGGTATTATCAAAAGACAGTCAATGCAAACACTGTTGGATCATTTTCCATCATTGATGAGTATTATATTTCATTATATTTTCTGTCTGAACTGATCAGTTCATATCAGACAGCAATCATCAGGTTAGAACCCATTTGCCCTATTTTGTTGTTATTTAGTATTTTTGTTCACTTCATAGGTATTGTCATTGACATGCATATCTGTTGTCAGCTGACTGCATCATAGAGTATAAATTGCGTATTTGACTTGAGTCAACTTAAATTCTGCCTGCTCACTAAGCCAACAGTAACTGCTGGACAGCTGCACTTCCATCCATCCATCCATTTTCCACTAATCATCAGGATCTGAGTGGTGGTGGCATCAGGCTAAAGGCGGTATTACACTTTCTGTGTCCGTCAAGGTCTGCTAGGGTCTGTGTGACATAAATTTTGTCATTTAAGGTGGGGGGGGCATGTAGGCTCTATGTGGACATCCATGTCCCAATTTATTGTGACCATATCAACAAAACTAATAAGGTGTCCATGGTGTCTGCAGCTGCCTCTACACACATCTGTTTGGGAGTATAATCCAGTCCTTAGTGTATAAGATATGTCCATCAGCTCTTCCTGGGGATCCCATGTGTTTCTATGTGTGATGGGGTATCCTGGTATTCCTAGATGTGACCAGGAAGCAGCCCTTAAAGATGCCTAAACCACCTCAATCCGTCTCTGTCACTCCTAAGGGTGATCCCAGACTCTCATCTTGGCCTCTTGTATACAGTAGACCAACCAATAAATTAAGAGCTTTGCCTCAGTCAAGGTTGCCTCTTCATGCCTCTTCACAACCATTTGGCAATTTTGTGCTTCATCTTAGCCTCAATCAAGAACAAAACCCCAAGACACTTGGACTTTATGGAGGATCTCATGGATTCCTTGTATGTGACCAGGATACCTCCAAAGGGACGCTTCTTGGAGGCAGCCTTATACAATGCCTGAACCATCTCAATCTAGCTCGTTTAAAAAGGGGAGGTTCACTCCAAGCTCTTGGTTGCCTCTTCACCACCATCTGGCGATCTTGTGTTCCACCTTATCTTCAATCAAGAACAAGTCCACAAGACACTTGAACTCCTTCCACTGTTTCCTGGTAAAGCATCTGATGAAGGCAACAAAACCATACCATCCACAAAATGCATATACAGACCAAAAGATATCATACTAGTCACTATACACTTTGGCTATGGCTCGAGATTGCATCCATGAAAATCGCAAACAGACCAATGCACAGCCCTGCATGGTAGAACCCAATGCCCACTGAGAACATGCTTTATTTCCTATCCGGAATGCAGATAATATAGATAGGGAAAGGAACAGGGATAGAACTGAATGACTTGTCACAGCTCTGGTTCCCCCTCCTCCTGCTGACTGGATAGTCAGACTTCCATGACCCGCTCCGGTGTCGTAGCAAGGATAAAAAGCTGGTTCACTGTTTCACAGCCTGAATGGATCCACCTTTCCCCTACTGAATTCAAGGTTTGACCACTGGTGTGTCCAGCACCTTGGCATAAGGTGTCACGCAGAAACTGAGCAGAATGACAATAAGCTAACACCCACTAACATCTGGCTTTTGTCTTCAGTGGGAAAAAGTTACAGTCAACATTCAAAGGGGTCAAATGACTGTGTAGTAGTCACCAGCATTTATCAGCTTCAGTTCTGCTCACCAGTAATGGAGACATGACACCTGGGTGAACACTGTAATTTCTGCCCCTTATCCAGCAGAGACAATGAAGACTTCTTGCCACCGACAGTAATTTCTAAGACTTCTCAGCGACAAATTCCATCTGTTGCCATTGAAGCAGCGCTCAAACATTAGTCCAAATAAGTCAGCAGCTTGAAAGAGAGACTGAAGTAAAAGAAGCAAAAAGTTATGCTGCTTTCTGATGTTTGTTAAACTTGTTTTCCACTGCGTTTGTGATGTTGAGCATGACACATAAGAAAAAGAACAGAAAAACTCAACTACTGACAGTGGAATTACCCAGGTTAAAAAACTTTGGCACAAAAACTGCGTAAGACTTCATGTTTGGGCCCCTTTAAAAAAGGAGGGATATGCAACTCTGATCTGCCAGTCCACAGGCACTGGCCCAGTAATACAATCTGACATGAGAAGAACATACAGTAAATTAATGGCAACACCTGTAATGTATTATCAGCTAATCAAGCTCAAAATTTTGAGCAGCTCAACTTTTCCTGTTCATGCTACAATGCAAAATCAGCCTTTTAAACCCACACTACCCACTCTGGAGAATGTTTCTGATGAAGCTGATGAAATTTTCATTGGGGAAGCAATCAGTCTTAGTGTGGATGCCAAATATATAAATATATATAAATAACAGCCACCTCTCTGCAGGGGATTTCCATGCCAGTTTAATCACTGATGCCGCAGACACCTGCCTTCAGAGCAATTTCCACAACAGCAGAAAATATAATATTAAAACAACTCCATGATTGGATTGCTGGTCAGGATTGTGGTTAGCAAAATAGCATAAAGTAAATCTGATTTAATGAAAATCTGATTTAAACACCAAAAAGGAACACATCCTATGCTTCAGAAGGAGCAAAAATAACAGTCGTAAAGGTTTCCCACCACCCTGCATGAATGGTCAGAGAAGTGGGTCAAATATCAATTAAAAATGTCTTGCTCCGACAAGCCCCCCTACCCGTGAATCTATGTCAGAACATGGGTATTAGCACTTTTAATATGTCTCAGATTATGATTCATGTCTTGAGACGCTGTTGTTTGTTTAACATTATCAGCATTAGAGCACATATGGGCCTGTCTGCTGTCACTCTAGACGTCAAATTGTGAGTGATGACACATATTTAGAAATTATGAGGCCAGGGTGAAATAATCTGCTTACTCTGGCTGATATTAGAAGGCATCTCGAGATAAATGCATGTCATAACCCCAATTAAAATGACATGTAACCTCAGGATTAATGTCTGTGGAAGAAATCCCAGCCAAACATGTTTAAGAAACCTAAATTACTTTGAGGCACACGTTAAGTATCTGTGTTCCATCTCGTGCCTGTAACCTTCAGTTTTATAAGGCCGGATCATGTTGTTCTGTTGTGTCCAGCTGGCTGTCACACTTTGCTGCTCTTCAGATTTGGCAGGGATGTGTGAAATGAAACATGCATAAAGGACTTGATGTGTTGATGTGATTTGAAATGTAATCTCTTTACAGTCAACTATTATTGTAGTGGGATACTTGATAAAGTTCTTTCATTCTACATTATGGCCCACTGGAAGATTTAAGGACTTTAATCTTGTCAACTGGCATAAAAAATGTGTCCTGACAGGTCAAAAAAACACCATAAAATGTCTTTCTGGTCTTGAAAAAGTAAATGGATTATATATAGATGGCTGAAAATTGTTTTCCAAGCACTTTGTTGCCTTTGCAGCTGTTTATTTTTGCTCTTCTTTCTTTCTTCTTTTTTCATTCTTCTTTTTGAGTTTTTCTTATAATTTTAAGAGAATTTTAGAACATTAATGAAACAAATTGTATCTTAAATTAAAAATAAAGTATGTTTCTGAGATAGAGACAGTATGAACTTAATTTCAAGATCACAACCTTTCCAAAAACAAAACCAATAAGTCAATAAGACACAATATCTACGTGACAAGCTGCCTTATTGTGAGCATGTATGGGACACGAGTTGTAATCCTCTCCAGGGGAAACGAACGGACAAAACAGATAAATAAGTGAAGTAAGCAGCCCACCGAGGGAGAGGAGGGGCCGCCTAACAAAGCAAAGATTAACGGGAGTCCATCCTGACCTTATTTTAAGAAGACGACACCCCCCAAAAACTCAACACACACACACACACACACACACACACACACACACACACACACACACACACGCACACACACACACACAGGGTATTTGCTCTGGTGGCCTGTAACACTCTAATTTCTGGACGTTGATGAACATTTGTGTTTAACTGCTCATTACTCTTACTCTGTTTACTTCAGTGTCTATTCTACAGAAACACAGTGAGTTGCTGGCTAAATAATATTATAAATTGTACTACCTGGGCCTGTTCTATGCGACAACTGCCTTGACATAACTTATGATTTGGTGCTATATAAATAAAATGGACTTGACTTTAAATGTTAACTTTTTCCATTTTCAACATCACCACAGTGTAAAACACTTGTATACATATACAGTCAGTTCAACGTTAATGTTTCTTTTTTTTACTTGCACGGTCAGGCAAGTGGGTCAGAAATCTACCTGTCCACAGTCAATTTTTACTTGTGACTGTGCAAACTGTTAGAATTATCAAAAGTAATCAAATAACAACAAAGACTAAAGTTAATTGTCATGTTTAATCTAGGGCTACAATGTCAGAAAGTAATGAAAAAATGTTCATGCTAGTTTTTCAAAGTCCAAGGTGCTGTCTTTAAATGTCTTGTTTTATCTGCCCAGAACCCCAAAGTATTTAGTTTAATATGATAATGAAGGCAGAAAAGCCTTAAATCTTCATATTTCAGAGGCTAAAAACAGCATTTTCTGCCATTTTGCATGAAAAATTACTTAAATAGTTTAATTCCTTTTTACCACTTGCCTGGATGGGGAAGTGAGTTGTGAGATGCACTTGCCCAAAATGTCACGCCTTATTATTGAATCCTCACAGTACAGATGTATATTAATAAGGGATACAGGATAAATATTGATAAATATCAGTAGCGGTATATCGGTAATATTGGTCTATCCAGCCATATTGGTCTATATATGTATTAGCGTATATTTGAAGAGTCAGAACTGTTTTTGTTTTTGTTGTCACAGTGATGTCAGTTAGACCTAGTCAGAGCTGTGGAATGTTAAATCATCATCTTTGCTCACTACACCTGAGCCTTTCTTACAATCAAGTGTGTATAAACACAGGTTATATGAAGTTCTTATACAAATCTCATCAATCATCAACAGCCATGACAAGCAGGTAGTTGTCGGTTATCCGTGTCAGTGGAAAAAATCCATAACATTAATATTAATATAAATCGTATGTAATGGATAATGTACAGTGAGCAGGTCATTATTGTAAAATAAACCCTTACAGGGTAATGCAGGACCCCAACATGAAGTGGAGGGGTTTTGATTTATCCTAATGAGGTTTATTTTTCAATAATGACCTGCCCACTGTACATTATCATGATTATTAAATGGCTACTTAAACTTAACTTAACTTACTTAAAATTGATTTAATTGATTTAATCAATTAATGATTTAATGGACAGACAGACACAAATGCAGACTGCATCATGTCTTTATTGCTCTTAAGCTGGATTTATTGATGCATAAAGTGCTGCTTTGATGCCCTTTTTGTTTGAACCCTTTTTCAGTTTTATACTTTTTTGCAGTTTCGCAACTTCTCCTCTCTCTTGAGTGGACTGTTCTCACTGGATCACCCAAACAAATTTTTATTTCCTGTGTAGTAGCTGTGTTCTTGTGGTTTCCACATGGTATCTCTGCACCTGCCATGGCTGCAAGGTGTAGCATTTCTGAGGAGGGCTAGGGCCAGCTAGATATATAGACTTTAAAGCTAAACCTTAACTCTGTCATCCATAATTAAGTACCCATTTAGAGAAAGACTGTGATATACTTTCCAGTATTTATGGTTATGTGTATATGACAGAAACTTTCTAATGATAAGATATAAGTTGTGGGCCTGGGGCCAGTATTTTGGAGTCCTTTACTTTGATTTTAAAGTCTTTTTTGTGCATACTTGCAAACCCTCCCAATTGTCCCTGGAGACTCACACATTTTTTTCCCCTTTCTTTCCTCCTGTGGTCACAATTCTTCCATATTTCCCCTTATGATTAGGGATGCACAGATCGACCAGCCAGAGACCGGAACCGGCTGGTTTTCTGCATGACCGGTGTCAGTGCCACATATCCGATTCTGTGCCTGTCATATTCGCACACGTGCTCTGCACGATGGTCATGTCATGCGTGCAGCACACACTGACTGTAATGTCACACCCACCACAGCGCTGATAACAGCTACACACACAGAGAGACACATGCTTGCATGAAGTCAGCGTTAGCAACAGACTCCAAGAACAGGATAAAGAGAAGACAGACAGTCTAGAATGAGACAGAACAGCTGACGTTGTTGCCAAACAGCTGTAAACTTTGTAGCTCTTCAGGCTAATATTAGCCAGCAGCAGACTGCTGTTCACAGACTAAATTAAAATCTCATCCTGTTCTGACTGAAGAATAAACAACCTTTGTTGATGTTTCTCTTCAAACATTTTCTCATTCAGACTCGTTTAACTTCTGGTTCTGTTTTTCTCACTGCAAAGTTTTACTACAGCAAAATGTTGCACTGTCTCCTGTTTGTTTACATCTGCTTCTATATGAGATCATGTGAAATCGTGTCTCACGAAATCTTGCGTGATCGCGTTCCCTCCAGTACATAATATTAATACAATCATATAATAAGGGCTGGCTGTAATCTGGACCACTTAAGAGAAAATAGATAAGTTATTTAATAGTCAGTGCTTTATGATGAACATCCACCCTCCAAATGTTTGTGAATGCTGTTAATTATATTTCTTAGAGAGACTGAAAATCACAATTGGCCAAAATCAGAATCGGCAGGTCAGACCCTTAAAAAAAAAATTGGAAATTGGAATTGGCCAAGAAAACTGGAATCCGTGCATCTCCTCTAAGGATAATTGTAAAATTATTTTTTTTTAAAGGAAAGAACCATATTTTTTCTAAGAGCAGCCAAAGTAATATACCCTTAGTCAGTGGTGATCTGTGACTATTCGAGCTGGGACTTCAGTTCAGCCAAAACTTAGCTAGAAACACCAAAACTGCAGCAAAATGTAAAAAGATTTTGCTGGAATAAGCAGCAGACAGCAGGTAGCTGTGACATGTTTGTAGCGTGTAGTTGCCACATACAAAAAAAACAGTAGAGGGCAACAAAACCCACACAGCAGAATAAGTCATGTTTTTTTCCCCACAGTTTTCTGCAATATAATTGCCATTTACACTGCTACTATTGTTTGGATAAGTTATAATTCAGTTTGTGTTTGATATTAAGAGCTGTGATAATCTATATGAATCTCTATATGATTCATTTCTTATTTCTCTGTTTCAGTCCCACACACACAGTTACAAGTAGCATATATCTCCATTTCTGTTATTTCTCTCTATCAACACAGCAGTAACCCTTTCATTGCTGATCAAAATGAGGTTTAAATTAGAACTAGAAGAGAACAGCCTAATAATTAAATGAAAGAAATCAAATATAATATATTTACATACAACATTTGAAAGACTGATATGTTAGACCTTCTCTGAAGGTCTAGAAGGCTCTCAGGATTTCTCTGCTTATAGTATAATCCATTGTCTCATAATATATACCATGTGTTTTCCAGACAATAATTTTTGTTTACAAGTAATTTACAAGTCATCTGCAGGCATCTCTTTGCAAAAAATCTGCATGTTATTGTATTTTCAGGGAAAAATGCAGATTAAACTTTGCTGGGTGAGGAGACCCAGAGGTCACAAGATTGGCAAGTATGCTTAAGTGTGAAATATTATATTTATTTCAATGGTGTTGAAAACATAGACACATCATGCATTCACTCTAGTTTGGTTTTATAGAATAAAAATCAGACACTAATGTTGCATTTGTGTCACCATCCTTAACCAGATTAAAAGACAAGCATGAGAGAGAAGTAGATAAAAAAAAAAAGGGTGAAGTGACAAGAAAAGCACAACAGAGCTGCAGAGAGCAGCCAGAGACACCTTCATCGGCCTTGGTGACGCCGCGGGGAGAACTGATACAGAATGACAACAAAGAGGAGCCGGGGTGAGACAAATCCCGGCAGAAATGCTCTTGTGGAGGAAAAGAGGATACATGGCAAAGCAACGGGTCAAGATGTAGCAAGAAACAGCAAACATCCAGCACTGGACACCTCTCTGTCACCCTCTGTCAGCACGAACAGAGAGGAAGACAACAGGAGACGGATTAGACCTCAAGGCCTCGATTCAACACAATGGCACGGACAGATAGATGCAACTGTATACATGCCTCCACTGTTCAGTCTGCAGAGAGTCAAGCATGAACACGCACACACAGTCAGGATGCAGAGGTGACAGGGATTACACAACCTGGATGATGTCCCTGTCTCTATCAGTGGTCTCCACTCTGTTTGACCAGATCTTTTTTTATTTGATCATGGTTAATTGCTGAGATGTGTGAACACAGTAACATCACTACAACAAAGTCTGTCAGTGCAATAATACAAGCTGTAAACAAGTAGTTTAAATGGGTTATCCAGATTATCTACACCACCTCATTTGGATATTTAGATTCCTTGACCTATCTGACTTATTTTCAGCAATGGCTCCAAGAATCGCCACCTTATTGTGGTGGGGAGGGCATTGCCGTGACTCTGAGAGCTGTGTTGTTGGGTGCAGCAGATCCATGACAATTTGGTCCCAAGTGAGGAGTCTTGACCCATGGGGCCTAGTCATGCACAGCCCAAAACAACTAAAGGTAAAGGTCAATTTTATTGCAACATATTCAGTCATATAAATTACAATGTACAGGGAGATGCAGTCTCTGTATGTAACCCATCATAATATTAGGAGCAGTGGGCTGCTGCTGTGCTGTGCCGGAGAACCAGCTCCAGATCTACGCTGGTGCCATGGTCAAAGGTACTGACAGAGGAGATGGTGAAATGTCACCTCTCTGGCAGGGGAGGAACCAGAGTTAAAGTAGTGGTGGTGCAATACCAACTAGATATAGTTGGGCTTACCTATATGCATGGAACTGGGTCTGAAACTAGACTCTTGGAGAGGGTCTGGACTCTCTCCTTTTCTGGAGTGGTACAGGGTGAAAAGTGTAGGACTGTGTGGGGATACTCGCAAACCCCAAGCTAAGGGCTGGGTTCTTGTTACACAACGAGCAGGGGGAAGGCTCTGAACTCAGAATTACAGTTTGGAGTGTCTGGCCTTGGTTTGGTTCTAGAAAGAGTACTGCCTTGGTAGTTCTGATGGGGGACTTCAACAATGATGTGGCGAAACCTGTTGTGATTGGGAGGAATGACCTGCTTAATCCGAGCCTGAATGGTGCTTTGTACTAGACTTCGTGGATTGGCCATAACAAACACCATATTCGAGCATGATTCATGTTTGATCATGAATCATGCTCGAATATGAGCTTACATGCCTCTACAGCATTGCACTGCACAGAGATGGGGTTGGTCATTCCAATTTTTGACTAAGATCCAGGAGGAGCAATGTGGATTCCATCCTGGTCGTGCAACAGTGGACCAGCTTTTTACTCAGTTTACATGTGTTTTGAGGACTTGAAGAAGGCTTACAGTCATGTCCCCCTGGGAGTCCTGTAGGGGCTACGCAGGATAATGGGGAACTGGAGCCATTGCTATGAGCCATCCGATCTTTATAACCAGAGTAAGACCTGTTGTCCATGTTCTCTGCACAAAGTCAAACATGTTTTCAGTGTTGTGATATACGAAAGAGCTGTAAAACACTGCTGGGCAGAGTTCAGGGGAGATGCCTGGACTACCATGCCTGGTTCCACTATGACCCGCCCCCAGAAAATCACTAGAAGATGGATGGATAGATGGATGTTGTGAACCCTGTTAAAGTATAAGCAATCAAGCAATTGAGAATGTTATGACAACAGACAAGACCAATGGCCAACCCTCAATATAAGACCCAAAAGGAATGTTCTTTTAATTCATGTTTGCAAGATAAAAACTAGTACATCAAGAAACAAATGAATGAAATCACAGCACTGCAATGGAGGAGTGTTTTGGATTAGCTGAAAGCAGACTGTCTGAGCTGAGCCCTGGATAAAGTAAATTCCAAAAGTCCAACAAGAAAAGATAACAGCAAGATCTGTCAAGTTTAGAAAAGACTAGACTTTGGATAAGATTCTTAGTTAAAGAAAACATGTTTGTGTGATCCTGTTCACTTCAGATTACCCTAAATAATCTTTGATTCCAGATTACTGTACAGACACTGTTCTTGCAGCATTGTGTGGTGTCCCACATGAAATTATTTAGCTCAGGGAGTTAGCCAGCTAGAGCCTGATATATGCCCTCTCCTGATCAATTTAAGCACTAGATGACGGCCAAAACACTGTAGGAAATCTGGGACACTATAAAGAACTTCTTATAATGATACGCCTGCAGTGAGCACTGTGTTGTAGATTGTTGCAAGATCTGACTGCATATTTAAAAGTTTAGGTTTTATGTTCTGTGGCTCAGTTTGGCCTGACCAGCTGCTGGCTGGCTGGAAACCTAAACACAGGCAAATCTCCAATATGTCAGTGAGAAGCTTTGCAGCAACACACACCTGTGGTCTATGACAAGCATGAAAGCACAGGCACCAGTGGCATCTTAGTGCGTGTCCTCTTTCACAGCGTCAGCTTGTACCAAGTCTCCAAAAAAAAACAAAAAAAAACTGTAATTTTATCACTTTTGCTCCCTGGATTGACACATTCTAGTAACTGTGCCTTGACTACTTCTCTCTGTACAATGTGCATATGGGTGTTGCACTTCTACTGCCAAACACAACCACTGAAAATGTACAGGACTGACACGGCTTTTGTGCTCAGTAAAAAATACTGTAGTGAACAGGTCACATTATTGCAAAATAAACCCCGACAGGGTCTTAAATCACCTTGACCTGCTCACTGTACATTATCCTGCTTATTTTCTAAAAAAATAGGCACAAAATAATTCATCACAAAATACTAATTTTAAAATTAGTTTATTGATTTGAAAAGATTTTATTGCTCCTCCAGAGTTTATGATCAGAACTGTGTCTATAGCAACGGTCTGTTATTTATTGAAATGGCCTGCTATATAGAAATACAAGACCTTAGAATGCCGTAACTGACCAATCAGAATCAGGGATTTAACAAAGCTGTGTAATAAAATATAATAACTTACAGTAACATAATTTCTTACTAATATTATGAAGATCGGTTACACCTTTTTTTGTGTTTCTTATGATGCTTCTGTTTTATGTTACATTATGTGCTGTCATGTATTACTGTTGGAGTCTTTTTATGCTCCTTGTACATAACTATTTCCCTTAGAAGCAACAAAGGTTTCATTCATTTATTCATTCATTGTGACAGAAAGATTGACCTATCCTTCAAATGCACCAGCTCAATCACCAGTCACTAACCTCTGAGATTTAATGCCTCTTTTAAAAGTAGCTGCTCCTATTTGTAAGTCGTGACAAAGAAAATGTGTAGAGAATGTGTGGTGGGTGGCTGCCTGTAAACATGGACCTAAGCCATCTTACAAAGTGATCTTTTGTGCCCTCTTTTCAATTGATTAACTGTTGTTTGCTGACTCAGAAAGAGAGAGAGAGCTCTGCTTAGGATAATCCCTCCTCAAGATCAGCACAAACCGCACTCAAACACCACGAAACAAACTGGTAAACTGTGAGGAGCTGAGAGGACGGCGGCACACAAAATACGCCTGCTGCGTGCTGTGGCCCAATATGCAGCTCGTCCCAGTGCAGGGACTGTTTGAGCACATTTTGGGGAGAAATCCTCCAGTTTGACCTAAGTGGAGGCTCAGCAGAGAGGCTTAGAGATTTACTGATTGTTTTGGTGTCACTTGACCTCATCTCATGTATTGGAGGCAAACAGTGTCATGGACTGTTTTGCAAGTTGATTACAGCTCGAGTTGATTACAGTTTGTCAGCTATGGAGAAGGACACTGATGCAACAGTACAGTCAGCTTCACAAAGTGACTCGCAAGGACCCAAAAAGACATGAATCTGCACTAGATGTTGGCAGAATGACAGACATGAAATATGGAAGTTATGTACTAATGATTGTAGTTAGAGCAGAATTAAATAAATCAGCATCAAAATCAGAACGCACATCTAAATCAAAGGTGCAAGCAGCAATAATCCAGCCCTTCCACAACGCATGTTGCGGCATGTTGTGGCCTCGGCCTCTTGGCCAGACACTAACAAGTCTGAAATTTTCACACGTTTTGGACACCACAGAAGGATCTCAGTGTTAATTCCCGTCTCCACTAGGTGGCACTATAGAGCACCCACTTACAAAATGTCATTGTCTTCACTTAAGGATTTTCAGACCGCATCTGAATTGGATCTGGTCAACTTGCTAGCAGAGCACTTTACTATATAAAAGATGTCATTTCCTGTTTCCAGTAGGTGGTGTTATGACTGTTACTGAGAACTAATTTCTTCAGGCCAGGACTTTTATCAAACGTCAAGTCTGGGGCAGATTTGACCATTTACACTAAAGTTCAAAGTGACGCCAAGGCCAATGAAAACAGAATCTTTCAATGACAGTCTCTTGATGGCACACGCCAATTTTGTGTATCTGATCACTTCTTTAGGAAGATTCCGTTCAAGTACAACACAAGGAAATCAACTTCCTGTTTGGTTTAGACTATGGCTCCAATATGCTTTTTTGTGCATCTGGGCATGATACATGTGCCTACTGATTTTCATGCACGTAGGGGGTCTGCTGTTTAAGGGGCGTGTTCAGGTCATTCAGCCACGCCCATCACCAAAACATGTACCACAACTGATGAGTGTGCTAAGTTTCATGCAGCTTCAAACATGTTTAGGCCTTCAAAAATGAGATTCATTTTGGAGAAATATAATAAGTCCTTCAGTTTCAATGGGGTCTTCATGCTGAGGTCAAAGCCATATTAGCAGAAAAAAAAATCCACTTCTAAAAGAAACATTTCATGTTTTTTTGTTAATGTGGAATAAATGTGCACAATTTTGTGAAATTTAAATCTTGAAAATCAGGATCAAAAAGCTGAACAACAACTTTTAGACTATTTTCCACTTTACATGAACCTGCAAGCGAAAAGAAACACCCTTTCATTTGTTTACTCGACCGTTTGAATGGATTTTTTCATTCAATTCAATATGCTTTACTGGCCTTAATGTTAATAATGTAAACAGTACTGTCAAAACGTTAATGACACAGTCAAAAAAGTGTAGTCAAATTAATGTAGTAGTACAAATAATTAATATAATATGATTTTTTGAGTAAAATAATATAAATAAATAACAAAAAAGCACAGGAAAATGGTTTTAAACTAGTAGTTGTGTGTGTGTGTGTGTATGTGTGTGTGTGTGTGTGTGTGTGTGTGTGTTGGGGGGTCCATACATATATATATAAGATAGATCAAGATATATTTGTCACATTCAGTGATGTTATTATTCATGTATCCCTCATTTTGTGACATGCAGTCACATATTGTGCAGCTCCATGTGCTGCATGTCCCTCTGCTAAAACCTTTAGCTTCTCAATTTCTGAAATTATGGATAATAAATCAAATTTCTCATAATACTCTGCTCTGATTTTATTGTATTTGTCACATTGTATATACTGTATTTGATTATTATGAAACAGTCATTGTAAAGCTGTCTGAAAATGACTCCATACAGATTAAAGCTCACATGTATGTTGGAAAGATCAGTTATCACATGACTTTAATCATTTGACTTTGGTTGACTCTGCTGATAGGAGTGAATTTTAATCTTCTCCTACAAGTGATCATAGGTGGAGTGAATGAAACCTTGTCGTTGCTAAGCCTCCCTTTGATACGAGGAGGAGGTGGTGCTGTGGCTTACTTACATCAAATAATCTCTCTATGTACACCTCCTCGTTGACCTTCTCCCGCAGCATGTCCTGGGAATGGCGGACGAACGTCACATAACCATCAGCAACGTCCATCCCCGGCTTCTGCAAGGGACAGGGAAAAGAGAAAGATGGAAGAAGAGAAAATGGCATTTACTCAGGCAGCCACTTAAGTGTACAAATATTATTTCATCCCATCCAACTGAAATTGTATTTGCTAGATACATACACAAAGATTGATATTCATTTTGAAGCTAATAACTACTAAAACTACGTAAATTATTTAAAACGGTGAGTAGTCTATATTGTTTTGTATTCAATAGTCATGTTGAGGATATTATATAATATTTCATATATTATATAATATTTTGATGTTATTAAGGAAACAGAAAGTAATATCCACAGCAGAAGCCCCATACATTGACCATTTTTCCCGGACGCTAAATCGTTAGGGTGCATTTGAGATCAGCAAGGCCTGCGCAGAATCTATTTGTGTCTGACTTGATCCTGACTTACTCTGACATCATGCACACGTCAGGCAACGATAACCTCATGAGTTCGAGGCTGCTGCAGTTTTCAGAGCCAGGCAGCGCAGGTGTTCGGCACCAGCTGCAAACTCCTGACTGTCACCTGATCGATGAGCTGACAGGCTCCAACTGGCTCTTGATTTTGAGAACAAACACCACGTGTTGTATAACATACTAATTTTCTGTGTACTTATAATATTGAATGCTAAATAGGTTAGTCTTATGTTGTGCAGAGAAATTTTAATTTGTTAACAAGCATATATTCTGTGGCTGATAATAATAACAAAGCTTATATATATGATTTATCAAACAAACAGTTACAAACTGCTTTACAAGCCAGATAAAAAAGCAGATGATCATGGGACAGAAGGGTGATCTCTTCTATTTCAACTTCAATTAGAGGTAAAGAACTCATTTTATTTCTTCAGTTATGAAAGTGATCTGCAGACTACAGGTAACCTACAGGTGATCTAACAGGATGTTAGTGTCTCTTCCTGTACATTCTCTGCTCGAAACTGTCCAACTTGACTGCAGCTTTTCGTCACCCCTCCTGCTGCAGCTGCCTGATCTCGTCTTCTGAGCCTAATGTCAGACAATAGCCAGTGCGTTCCCAGATTGCTAGTCTTACACAGCCAGGCGTCTCCCCACAGCACTCAGAGCTGGAGAAAGGTTTGGCTCCAAACATTTACATTTTGTTATAGGAAAAAAACACTGTCTTGTTTGCATTTCTTTAAATGTGGGTGGCGCTAAGCCCAGGATGCAGCAATGGTTCTGCTTCAAAATAGTGTTGAGGGGGAACTTATTTTGGTGGAACATTTGCACATTGGGAGGCGAGTCCTGGTGTTAAAATGACTATGTGACTGCAAAAGAAAAGATAATGGCTTTTAGTTTTATTACATTCATACCGTTAGCATCCCAGGCGCTAATTTAAGTTTTAAGTGTGCAGGTTACTCTGAGGATTTTTTTGTTGTTTCCCAAGGACTTTGAAAACATAGATGCAGATGCCGCGATACTGCTCGGAGCAAGCGACCAATGGCAGGACTTACACCTGCAGTGTGCATCTGGTCAGTCAGACTACAAGGTTGCAGACAACGTTAAAGATACTGAAGACTTAAGGTCTAAAGCTGTGCTAGTGGCCCCTAAAGGTTAAAATTGTCATTACACCCCATCAATACAAAGTGTTGGACAGAGTGAACAAAATGCTGCTAATTTTGTCCAAGTGTGAAGCTGGTCCTAAGGAAACATGCTCAGCAAATTTCATCTCAGTCTGACAGATATTGTTGGCTTGTAGCTGATGCCAGAGGAGCAGAAACAAATAAAATCAACAGTCAAAGAGAAAGTCTTCAGTTCTTATTTGGAGAAAAGTAACATTTGCCTCTCCATAGAAGTGTTTGATGTATAAGGATGCAGCCTCGGGACGACAGGGCAGTTCAGTCAGCTCTTGTTAGAGAGTTGAGCTTGGCGGGGAACCAGCCCTCACAGTCTGGGCATGTGCAAAGTGAACAGGGGCACTGGAGACACTCAGTTGGGTTTGATGGGGAGAGCAGATTGTTAGGAGGCCTGCCATTCTGACATCTAAAATATTCACTGAGGACAATGCGTTTGTAAACGGCACCTTCCCTCTCTTCTCTCTTACATCAACATATCCTTCCATTTTCAAGACGAGATCACACACTCTTTAAACCTTTTTGGTCTCAGTTTCTCTCTTTTCTCCAGCTCATACAGATTCTAAAAGTCACGCAAAGAGCTCGTTGTTAGCTGCTCCTAAACTTAGTTAACACATCCGCAGTGACCCTTGCAATGTGTAAATGAGTGTCTTTTTTACCAGTGAAACTCTAATTTTGTACATTAAGGACACAATTAGCATGCTGGGCTGGAAACGGCGACCCCTGCCAGCGTACACAGTGCCTCGTCACATTCACTGACAAGGCATTAATTTGAAATTTGGCGTGCTGCTACGGCCGAAGTGTTGGCAGCTAATACAGATCTGATGCACACATACACACACACACACACACACACACACACACACACACACCAGCACTGCCACTCTGACAGCAGAATGGGCATGTGTTGTACAACATGGACTCACAATGTGTACTGCACAGAGAGCGAGGCATGAGGCATGGCTGCGTGGCCGCATGCATATGAATGGACATTTGGGGGAGGAAACACGGGGAGGTTCGATGTGGAAATACGACGACTAATACCATCTGGATTATGATTGTACATGTGAAAGCATGGTCAAATATTTGTACATGCACAAGAAACACACACAAACACACAAAAAAATGGAAAACGGCTCCATTAGAATCCATGAAACCATCTTAAACTTTCATTTGTCAAATGTATATTTCAAAGATTAAAACTCCCACCAATATCTAATCCTGAATAGATCACTGTATGAATGTTGTTTATGGCTTTCAGTTTAGTTTCAATTTAATTTAATAATTAAGACATTTAACCACTGAGATCATTTATATTATATTTAGTTTGCACAATAAGACTAAATCGAACCATTAAATTAAACTATTTGCTTAAAATTAATGTAATAATAAATGTAAAAATAAATAATTTGCAAGAGGAAACACTTTTTGCATCTTGTATCTGTCTGTAACTCAAATGCCAATATTCAGCTGTTTTTTGTCAACATAACAAGGAAATATTTATATAGATGGACCAGTGATGTTACACCTGATATTTAAGGTATCATGAAAAAAAATCATATAAAAAATTGCTTTTGTGTTTAAATAATACACATTGTGTGTGTCTGTGAGGTTTAACAAACATGTCAATTACTTTCATTATAAAACATTCAAACCTATTTTTAATGAATACTACTACTTCTACTAATAATAATAATAATAATGATAATAATAATAACATTTTTTACATAGTTTAGCAGGCTTCTTTCCTGCTTTTATCTATATCTTTGTTCTAGTATCTACATGCTAGAGGCCAACTGACAAATCAGGGCTGACATATTTGCCAACATATTATCTCACACATATTGAGACTGCTGTCAGCTAATGAGTGAAGAAAATGTGCAGTATAGAAAGTAAAAGTAAAAAAACAAAGACATGTCTGAGGTCATTCAAATCAGTGAAGCAGTGGGAAGTCATTTTCAGGATTATATCTTGTATGTCCTTGTGCACATCCATGAGATTCTAACAAAAATGGAACCTTCTCTTAAAATATTGTGCATGAATATCTTATCTGGACATAATCATATAATCATAATATGATTACCAGCCTTCACATTTACACACAATGTTCTCAACTTAAAGAGACACCAAAAAATCACATTTTTCCTCTGTCCTGCAGTGCTATTATCGGGTGAGGCACAAGATCACGTGAGAATCCAGCTTGCCAGGCTTCAAGTTATCCATTTGTGTCCCCACCAAAAGTGGTGCAGCCAGTCAACATCCGAAGAAGGACTGCTGGCAGCTGTGGGTCTGGTTTTAGATGTGACAACAGAGAGAAGCATCCATGGAAGCAACTCATATCGAGTGGCGTCTCTTGAGGAGGTTAGCATAGATACTGTGATAGCATCAGTTATATCAGAACTGGAGAGAATTCCTTCATTGAAAGAAGAGCAAAGAACAGGACTGAAGGCTTTTCATGAAAAAGATGTTTTCGCTGTTCTCCCGACCGGCTTTGGCAAGAGTTTGATCTGATTGGTTGAAGTTAGCCCATGTTAGACATGATAGACTGACAATTCATACAATCACCTGCCAAGGGGTTTTTGAAAGTGCGTGCCCTTTTCCAAACACTTTCTAAGGACAACTTCCCAAATGGTTCTGTGTAACAAACCATCTAGCGTATCAGGTTAGCCATGCTACTTATCCATCTCAATTGTTTTGGTGTGAGTTGCTGAAATTTGGAGAACGTAGAGACATCAAAAAATACGTTTGAAAAACTCAACATCAGTGTCTCTCTCCAGAAGTCATGACCTGGTTACTCACAAGCCCTTGTTGTGAGCGGTTTCAGGTATGAACTACTTTCTTTCTAGTCGAAAGAAAAGATTTCCCATGCACTCCACCATGCAAAGAAAGTAGTCCCTACATGAAACTGCTCACAACAAGATCTGTGAATTATCTTGAGTAACAGGGTCATGATTTTTACTTACCAATTTTTATACCCACTGTATCAGTCAATGAGGGGAAACAAAGTGGGGTAAACTCTGGTTTATTAACCTCTGTATTTACCCCTTCACCCCTGCTACAGGCCAGAGGACAATGTGTGGTTTTGATTTTGGGGCAAACCGTCCCTTTAATAAAAAGAAAATGGGGCTTTTTTTTCAGGGTCTTATCCCAGTGTACTGTGTGCCAAACCATCTACTCGTGTTTCTGATTTACTTGGTTGATTTTATACGTTTTTAACACACAGTGAAGGTTTTATGGGTCTGTTTAAAGAATTAAACAACACAGAGACTTTTGTGAAATATTTTAACTAAAGCCACCACCTTTCTTGAACCTTTGCCAAGTTTTTTCATGAATTTTATACATTTCCACCAAAGTATGTCTAAAATTCCACCACCAAAATATAGAAAATAGCAAATTACTCATATCTGAATGTCTTTTATAGGAGACACAGTAGATTAATAAGATGATTAATGCATTTAAGCTTTAATACATACACACACAGAAAAATAAATAAGTCTCACTTACAGGTACGTCCACATACTTTGAGGCAGCTTTCACCTTGACACAAAAGAAAAAGAAGTGAGTGAGGAAACAGTGAGGACTCCAGCTGCGGCACCACTTTTCAGAACCCAGGCGGCCATGGTGAGACTGTATAGCCTGTAGATTACTGCTTAACTGGCGACATTGACTCATGTGGTGACTTCAGCTGCAAAAGTGCACTCACAAATTCAATAACCTGCCTTTTGTAATACTGTAGGAAACCAGCTGAGGTATTAAGAGATTTTGTGCACAGGAAGAAATCAAAAAAGGTCAAACTGTATGAAAATTAGCATGAAAGATCAGCGGGAAAAAGAAAGTAAAATACAGCATGATTGAGTCATCAAGAAGATGGCTATTCAACAAATAAGATCCAAGAAATGCCACTGAAAATTAAGTTTGTCATTACTGCATCAAACCCAGAAGTAAAAGGGAAAACTTTCAAAATGTCTATTATTAGGGATTATGTAAAAATATATCAAATATCGCAATAAAAAAGATGATGATAATGCACGCCATGATATTACATGGTACACTGACATTTTTTGCACGTTTAGGTCATGGCTGGCTTATTTCATTTTATTTTATTAAAGAAGGAAAACATTCTATATTATCGATTAATTAGCGATTAATACATTTTTAATTAGTTGAATTCCTACTGGCAATTAATCAATTAATGATGGACTTTTTGATAGAGGTATTATTGCACAATGAGTTTTTGGTATTGTTGCATTCCTATCTGTTATAATTGTTCACCACAATAAAACGTCATGTACATAATCACACAACTATTACAAAAATGGTAAGTCAAAGTTAAACTTGAAAACTCTGCTACATCTAAATGATTCGTTGTTTTCAGTCTGACCACTCATGGCAACGTGGTGCACTGAAAAGTTGTCAAGATTTCCAACAATGAAAAGGATGACAGTGTCAGAAGTGTCTCTGCGTGTTACTTACTGTGAAAGATAGGAAGGAAGAGAAGAGCGTTCCCTCATCATATCTGGAGAGTTTGGCTAACACGCTCTCTAAAATGACCACAAACTGAGGAAGAGGAAAAGAGAAAAAAAAAAGCAGATGTTGAATTAGTTTACTTATTAAATGCAGCAGTTCTACAAAGTACTGAGAGTCTATTACAGTCAGAAGTCTTGCAGTTTCTTTCAGTTGTAACCAGTCTAAAATTAGTGTGTTTGTTGTCATTTGGAGTCGTTTTGAGTCCCTCTGCAGTAATTTTCCTTACTGTCCAAAAGCAGCTATAGAGTGACGCCTCTTTTAAAGAAAC
This sequence comes from Lutjanus erythropterus, assembly GCF_056507025.1. Classification (NCBI taxonomy): domain Eukaryota; kingdom Metazoa; phylum Chordata; class Actinopteri; order Lutjaniformes; family Lutjanidae; genus Lutjanus; species Lutjanus erythropterus. Next base: position 2,765,839 of record NC_139318.1, read on the forward strand.
CCACTGGCCTTGTATTGTTAAGAATTACAGACCTATCCGCCTTTTTTTTAATATATATTTCTATAAACATTTGAGCATACTGTCTTTACTAAACTTTCTGCATATCTCCAGAATGACAACCTTCTTGACACCCACGACTGTGGTTTGCAGGCAGGTCACTAGACCAAGACCACCCCTGCCTGCTGTCACAAGGTAAACATGAAGGCTGCCTCTTTCACCTTCCTGCTGGTCCTTTCAGCAGTGTCTGACAAACCCTCCAAGAACTGTGACTCTCGGGCCTTGGACTCTTCCTGTTCACGTACTACCTCAAGGGCTGCACTTACAGTGTAACTGAACATTGTAGCCTCACTAATGGCGTCCCTCAGGGTTCTGTTCTGGATCCCCTCTTCTTTATTCCAGGTCACTTGACTCTGATATTCACTCACATATCTTTTCCTATCCAAAGCTATGCATATGACACTCAGCTAATTCTGTCTTTTCCCTGGTCTGAAACCTAGGTCACAGTATGAATCTCTACATGCTTGGCTGACCTCTCTCAGTGGATGTCTGCACACCGACCGAAGCTCAACTCCAACAGGACTGAGGTGCTATTCCCTGCAGGTAAGGCATCTCCTGTCCACGACTGTTTCATTACTTTTGAGAATTCTGTAGTGTCCTTGGCTGAGACTGCAAAGAACCTGGGCATAACACTGGATGTCCAACTGTCCCTCACCTAACATCACTGCAAAAAACCATTCCTGCCGTTACATCAACAGTAGGAATATATGTCTGTTCCTCACCTAGGAGGCGATGCTGCTTCTGGTCAAGGCACTTGTCATCTACTAAGCTACTGAAAGCTGCACCAGGCTGGTGTGTCTGCATGTGCCATCTGGCTTCTGCAGCTCATTAAGAATGCAGCAGCCCATCCTACAAAAGTTTTCCCACACTACACCAATCCTCTGCAACCTCAACTAGCTACCAGTGACTGCTCAGATCTAAATAAAGGCACTGCCTATCATGCTGCATAGCTCATATCCATCCTACATCCAGGATATGGTCAAACAATACATCCCAGCATGTCCTCTATGTTTTGCTACTACCAATCAGTTTGCTACTCCTTCACTACAAGAGGTGCCCGGCCACAACTCAGCAAAATTATGACCGTCTGCTATCCTGCCTCCCCACTGACATCTGGACAGCAGAAACTCTACACATCTTCCATCGCAAACTGAAAAGTCATCTCTTCAGACTGCACCTTAGCCCATGGAAAAAAAAACCTTCTCTTCCTATCTTATTATCTTACTGTTACTAAGTGAAGCACTTTGAAGCAGGTTAGCATATCTGATGAATGCACCTGCATGATTCTTGTAATCTTCCAGGCTGGTTGGAGAGTTATTTTTGATATGCTGGAGAACCAGCTTCTCAAAGTATTTCATCAGAATATGGGTGAGTGCCACTGCAGATGTTTTAGGTTCAGGGATGGACAGGGCCTGTGATGTTCTGGATCACCTGCCACATATCTTTGGGGTTTCTGGTGTTTAGGGCTCTCTCTCCAGTCTCTCCTGATGTCTCCTCTTTGCCTCCTTGACGCTTGCTTTAAGTGTCACTCTGGTAATATTGTATGTCACCTGACTGGAATGTAGCTTTTTGGGTCTTGATTGTTTGGTCATTTGGAGTTTGTTTGAAGTCATTTGGAGTCTCTTTGTATGGTCATCTTGCATCCCATCAAGTCATGTAATGTCTTTTACAGTCTCTGGATGGTTGTCTTGCGTCTCTGTTTTCATTTTGTGGTTGTTTTGAGAGTCTCTGTAGTTGTTTTATGTCTCTCTGTGGTCATTTGAATCCAACAGGAGATGTTAACAATTACTTCAAATGCAAATGTATTTAAATTTTTACTCTATATTGTACCTTGGCTACCAGCAGAGTTATCATCTCCTTCACCGTCTCTTCAATTAGATTGTCAATTTGGGAATGGTATTGTCTCTACAAAGGAAGAAAAAAAACATGTTATTCTTCTTATCCACACTCAGCAACTCCACCAAGAAGTAACTTTACAGAGAAACACTGGACATTTTGTTATTAACTGACATGATTTTTTATTTATAGCCTGTTAATTTGCATTGCCTTAATGTTTTGTCATAGGACAGTCACACACTATTTTCTGTTAGAGCACCAATATAGTACAAATTTGATTACCAACAGTATTTGACTTGAACACATTATTTATTTGTACCTGAAAGTCACAGATGAAGATTTGGAATATCAAGAGTTGAGGTTTGTGTCACTTGCCCTGATTGATGCTTTTCCCTGTGTTCGAAATCCTTCAGCTTAATGGACTGATGGTCCATGGAAGTTATTGCACAGGTGAAAATAGCTGAAAATGTCTCATCATGTCCCCTTAAAAGCAGCCATGTCCAATCCTGCTATTCCAAGGATGAATTTTGGGGTCAACTGGTCCATATTTTTATGGATCTGTATCAACTAAAATACTCCTGAACAAATGCTGATGCCTTTTTTAACCTAAATTTCAACTTGTCTGTTTGATAAATATTTTCTTGGAAAATGGTTAGCTGATCACATCACAACAGTTTCACACTCTGTTCATACTGTATTAATAATTTGTGCCAACCATCTTAAACGTTTTGAAGCAGGACCTTCAGTATATGGATGAAGTAGGCTGTGAAAAATACAATGTACCAATTTAAGTAGCATTCAAGAAGTAGTAGTGAACAGTCATGTAGTGTTCATTTTGATAAACATTATCTCTAACACCACCACAGTAATAAACAAATAAAAGCAAAAAACAGTTACTGTAAAGCCTGACTGTTTGATGTTTTAACATCTGACACAGTGAATTCAGGATTTATTTTGACCAAACCAGAGTTGATGATTGTTCAATCAGTGGAAAGACTTAATCAGACAATTCTGGTCAGTTCTGTTCTGATTTGTTTCTGTCTGTTGAGTTTAAATGAAGTGTGCTTTATGTTCACAAGGCAATTAAAGCTTGTTTTAGTTTGGCAAAAGAGAGAAAGTTGAATTCAGAAGGTGATTGGTTGTAGTTTTGTATGTTTGTTTAATAAGGAAAGTAGATGTGAGAATATATCCATTCTTGACATTTTGTGAGTTCATTTTGTACATTTTGTGAAGGCCTGGACACATCTCCCAGCTTCTTCTTTGTTTTTGTTGTTTGTTGTTGTTTTCTGATTTTTTTTTTTTTTTTTGACAGGCAGTGGCAGCTGGTATGAGATAAAACTTCAAGTTTAAGCCATTACTACTTCAGTTCTGACACCAACAATACAGCAAGATGACAATTTGTGGCGGTCTACCTTGTGTTTGGCTTCAGTTTTATCTTCGTTTTGCCTCCAGCTGACACCATGACATAGTTATGACATCTGGTCAAAAAGGATCTATAATGCTTTATGCCCACAAGACTTTGAAGAACAAAAGTTGTTGAAAAGCCACAGAATTCAGTAAAAATGTAAAATTAGAGTCAGATTAGAGCCATAGTAAACTTAATCTGTATACTTCATGAATCGAACTGTAGCACCGAATTTAGTCACTGGACCTCATTTGTAATAAAAAGTCATTAGTCAAACCTCTGAATTGAGTGTTAAAGGATTTCAGCAGTGTACTGTGGGGATGCGAGGATTAGAGAGTTGAGGACCGTCTGCAGTGAGAACGATAACTTTAACAATGACTCTAATGATGTGAGTATCGACACTGATGAATGGTAATGTTCTGTAAACAGTGGTACCATGCATGTGCAATCTGCTGGACTGACTGTCAGGATTGACTGTTTGCCACTTTCATTGTGTGGCCATCCACTTGAGTTAGAATGATTTTTAAAACATTATATTTATAGTTAGAGTTATCAGTCTCAGTGTGGACAGCCCTTTAAAGGAAGAGACTCTAAGGTCAACAAACACACATGTTAGCACAGCACTCACTACTATTACAATATAAAACTACAAATGCAATAGAGATGCATACTGAAGAACTGATACATCTTTCTTTTCATTTCATTTTTCACATGAAATAATCTATTAAGTGAGTTTTTATGTTTGTGTACTCTGGACATGCTCTGTTTTTAGTTGTTTGAAAAGCCTTTTTTAGTTTTGCTTGCTTGTTGATGAACTGCATTATTAATTTAATCACTCATTCTTGAGAACTGGGAGAAAAACGTATTCTGAGGTGTGCAGGTGCCAAGCTGCTACTCATCTCCAATTAAGCCAGCTACATATACTGAGCCTCAACTCCACCACACAGCCAGATCGTTGACTCAGCTTCGTCAGTTAGTCTCGCTTCAGCCTCTCTATTTTTCTTGTTTTGTGTTTAGCTGTTCTGCTAATTCCTGTTTCCTGCTTCCTTCTTGACCCAGACACCTGCCTCTGACCCACTCCTGTCCCTCCTGAAACTCTCCCTCCTAACTTTGGATCTACACTCTGGATTTTTGGAATCCCTCTGCCTGGTTTCCCCACTAATCCCCCTTATCTCGCTGTGCTCCGTACCCTGGCTCATAGCTCAGCCCCTGCTCTTCCCCCCAGCTAAAAGATTAATTCTTTCACTTAAAATTGTGTATAATATGAAATCTTGCATTTGGGTTCAAATTCAGTTGTTCAGTGTTACATTTTTATCCTTCAGTTATGTTGGACAAATTTTTTTTTTATAATCAAATTGTTGATTATTAAATCATGTAACAGGCCAGCCTCATACTGATTAAATGTAGATGTTAGCCCTATCAGATTTTCCGAGTTCATTTCTCAGTATAGCTGTAGTGAGCAGCCATTTTATTTTTTAAAGTGTCTCAGAGTTCTCTTAATGTTAATCAAAATACACATTTTAAACCATAATTCTTATTTAGCTTTGATTTAGAAGGACTACAGAGTTGACAAGTTATGGTTGAGTCACATCTGATAGAAATATTACTAATGAATTTGTCAAAAAATAGAAAGTTTACCAGTGCTTGAGCAGTATTCCTGCTTTTTTTTAAACCAGGAAGTGAGATACAGCTAACCCTTTTTATGCCTGATTAAATCATGTTGTTGAATTGACAGAAATCTGGGACACAACTTTAAAAGGTTAACATTTTCATAGAAAAAAAAATATTGTAAGACAAATATGATTATAATACATTTATACACCTATACTATCAGTAGGTATTGTTTTATTTAGATTTCAATGGTTTTTTTTTAACATATTTTTAAATTGTTTGAAGTTGTAAATTCTTGTCTGGGATGAGGCTGCTTTCTGTCACAGAAAATAAAGCAAACCAAAACATTATGTAAATTCTTAAAGTATAAATTTTCACCCCAAAAATCAACTAATTAGAGGGTGGCATGTTTTTTTCTGGAGGATTTTATTGGAGTGAGCAGTAACAATCCTGAACCTGGCCTGAAACTGAAAGCTCAGACTGATACATAACTGAGTGAGGTCCATTAGATTATTGGTTAAAGGGACAGTACCTGTAAAAGTGGTGCTGAAGTTTTGAAATAAAAAAAGCAAACCAAAACATTTCATAAATGACATCCTCTTTAAAGAAGAGAAATGTTTTTGGAAGGACATGATTTGTCCCAGTTCTCAGGAATGAGCGTTATAGATACTTTCCTGTGTTTGTTTTTAGTTGCAGTAAATGAATGGAGTACTTCATAACCATTTTTTAGGACCACTGAGCTTCTTCACTAAAGAAAGGCGAGCGCAGTGAAGGACTGGAGCGATCAGTCCTGCTTTGGAGCAGCTGTCATGGACACTCAGAGGCAGCGTTGCTGAGAGGAATCCTTTTGTTGTTTAGCCTCGTAGCACCAACAGAACAGCGAAGGACTTCGCAATAATTATTCATCGTCAGTAATTGGTATCACTCTCAAGATTCTGCGAAATACGAGATCTCTCACTTCTGCCCCATGTATATTCAATACTATCTACACATATGCTAATGAAATCCAAACAATTCAAGCGGAGGAAGACAGGCAGGGAAAACTGATGGCTAATTATACATTTAGGAATTGGAGGGTGAGATTTCAATTGAATTCATAGCCACACTTACCCAGTCTCTAACAAACTTTCACAAGACAGAGAGAAGGAAAAAAACAGCAGAAATGGAGAAAGACTGAGGTGACATGGCACATGTAAAATTATGTGAATATTTCAAAAGAAGCAAGTGGCAAAGAAAGAAAGAAAAGTTGCACTAACAAAGAAGAAAAAAAATAACTAAAATACAAACATTTGGCCTTTAAATTCTATGAGATTTAAACAGGGAACCTGTATGATGTCCACATGGAGTCAGTGGCAGGTTCAAACTTTAGGGAAGATTAAATGATTTGCTCTCAAACAGAGCTCCCACTCCTTTGAGAAAAATAAGTTCCCATCTTTAGTGTCTCCTACCTCCTGTCCCAGGTCCATGGCACACAGCTTTGCTGATTGGGCCTTTGCGTCCACCATGACGTTGAACATGGTGCAGATGGACTGCGGCACACGGAAGTCTGTGGCCCGGCTGCTCTTCTGAAGCTTGGCCTCGAACGCTGCCCGTGTTCTTCAGAGAAGGAGAGGAACGTACAGGGCTGAAGTCAGGATTTCAGAAATACTGAAGTCATGAGTCCCTCAATCCATCTACCAACCCCCCGAATAAATGCCAGGTTCATTTATACTTATACTTATTCTAATCTTCACACATGAAGCTCTGAATGCTATTTCAAAGCCTTTTAAACACTGACTAATTAGTCAATTTTATTTATATTTAGTCTATTAATTAGAATCTGCTGGAACGACTTTATTCTCTACTATAAATAAAGTAGTTCCTACATGAAACTGCTCACAACAAGGTGTGGGAAATATCTTGAGTAACCAGGTCATGATTTTTGGAAAGAGACACTGGTTTTGAAGTTTTTTAAATGCATTTTTTGGGTACCATTTAATCCTGTGATATTGGAGGCAGCCATCTCTACAGCTGATATCTCCAAAATCTCTGCCATTCAGCAAAATGATCTGATGGATAGATGGATAAATAGAACTACAGGACAGAGGAAAAATATGTTTTTTTGATTTTGGGGTGAACTGTCCCTTTAAGAAATATTTTGAGGGACCAGTACTACAGTGTTCTTATTTTATGGTCAACTTTACAACATTACAGAATTACAACTCTCTTACTTCCTTGTCATTACTTTTTTGTAAAGTAACATTTCAAGGGAAGATTTGACAACTCTGGTCACTTCTTATGACTTTTTTCAAATTTTGTATTTAAATAGAAGATCAAATCATAAATTACAATTAGCTAAAGACCTACTTCAACCCTGAATGAAAAAACACAATCCTGGTCTTTATCTGAACAAACAAACAAATAAACAACAAAAAAAAAAACAATCTGTAATGTAAGAGTCTAAATCCTATAGTTAAAACTCAGTCATGTCTTCCCTAAAATATCCCGTTTCAGATGTGGTGTGGTGTGGTGGTGTATTTTCAGCAGCACTGACACAAGTGAATGATGCTTGACTCTATGATCTTCTCAACTACACATCGCTGTTTGTCACTTCATACAGTTAACACTACTCCACAGAGTATATAGGCTACAATATCATGTAGATTAGAGTATTTATAGTACATGGTCTAGAGAATATTACAGATCTGAAGTGAAACAGACAGAGGGGCAGAACAAGGGCGGTGCATTCTGGTCATTTTGCTGACAAGGTGGATGGCATATCCCCTCATCCATCTTCAAATACTGGTCTGCTAGTTTCAGATAGTGGTAACCCCAACTGGTCTACCTCACATCCCATGTCAGAATATTATTAACTGCTGTGAAGTGTTGTGGCAGCTGATAAGCCTTCAAACCACAGGGGGTAGTAACTAATTACAAATACTCAAATTACTGTAATTAAGTAGTTTTGTTGGGGTACTTGTACTTTTAGGAGTAGATTTCCAGGTTTGTACTTTTACTCATACATAAGTATGCATTTTATTATGTAAGGCACCTGCACTGGTAACCTGGTCACTTTATAAGGTAGTTATTGTGTATTTCATATTGTATTTTCTAAAGTGCAGTGTGTTCTTGCTGCTTCTACTATGGTTGGCTCCTGGATTTACTGTAATATGTATTGTACCTTGAATTCTTATCTGCTGCATCTACTTGTTATGTGCAGGAATACACGTTGAAATTAGTGTCTCACTAAATCTGGTGGAATCATGTTTTGATTTCCTATAAATGATCAACTGTCCTTTTAGAAATCAAATAATCTAAACTAAACAAAATTACACAACATAATCTACTTTTTAAAATCATAACTGAGTACTGAGTACAATTTGAATTAATATCTAAACTTTTCATCAACGTTTTAGTAGCCAATAAGGTGATCTGATCACAAATGGGCCAGTGAAACCAGTGATATACAAAAAAATTAAATAAAACAAAACAAAACAAAATGCCATGGTAGCACACAGTTGGAGTAAGAATGTTAATGATTAATTGCTGTTAAGGATTTAGCTAATTAAAAATACATTCATGGATATTTATATAATCTTTTTACATTGTTTTGTCCAACAAAGCCATTTGTTTAATAAGGAAAATTAAACTTGGACTTAAAATGAAGTGAAAAACAAATGAAATGAAAAATGACAATAATACACAGAAAAATGAGGGCAAATTAATTAAAATATTAATGATTAATAGGTTGTTCATTTTCAAATTTTGGTTCAGGAAAATGCACAAAATTCGCAAATTTAGTTTAGAGAGGTGACATCAGTGGTTAAAAGTAATGACAGAAGGGCGGGACTGAGAGAAAAAGACATGATTACAAATATGTCTGCAGCTTCAGTTCCTTGGACAGCATCACGGATTTATCAACACACAGCACAGTTAGACTGATGATGTTTCAGGGTCATGGTCGAGGCCACAGATTCTAACTGCCACAAAACTCAGTCGGATAAAGGATCAGTGAGGAGGTTAAAAAGTCTGTTACTCAAACTGGACTTCCTGCACAGTGTTTCATGTCTCACAGGAACCTGTTGTAACACATGGTTCAAGATACACTCCACTAATTCTGCCCAGTATTTCTTCCTTGTTCACTGTTGATGTATCAAAACTCAGTTTACAGTATAATCATGTTAGTACTACAATATATTCTTATTTAATCTGTATTACCTTTTTATGCAGGACTCGATCATGTCGCTGGACATCAGCTTCAGTCGGGTCTCCAGGTGTTTGCCAAACTCCTCCTCTGGCCAGTGGAGATCTCTGATGAAGGTCTGCAGAGCGTCCAGCTTCCAGAAGAGATCCTCCGATGTCCCTGAGCCGTTACTGCAGGGCCACAGGTCAGAGTGTCGCATTTTAAAAAAACAAGACAACTATTATCATCACTGCAAATGAAAAGTTTACATGGCTACTTAGAATTCATGCTGAAATCTGAGATGATAGTTATCTAAGGAAGAGTTCTGACTTTATTCCCATAATTCTGACTCTATTCTAATAATTCTGATATTAAACTCAAAATTGTGACTTTATTGTCATAAGTCTGACTTCATTTTCAGAATTCTGGCTGTTTTGATAGTTGTCTAAGGAAGAGGATCGGGGCCACGTGAAGAATTTATTTGAGTTCTGACTTTATTCTCTGAATTCTGACTTTATTTTTATTTATTTATTTATTTTCTGCATTAAACCTCAGAATTTTGAAAATATGGTCTTTTCATACATGGCTCTAATCCTCCTCCTTATCTAACAATAAGGAATTACCAGTTGTAAAAGTTTTGTCAGTGGTATCGGTGGTAACATTGCTAACTTTCCACTATCTTCTAAACTTACCTCAATTAGAAAACATCAAACTGATTTTTCTCATACTCTTGTGTACAATGTTGAGTGAGTAAACTGTATTCACCTCAACACAGTCTATACTGAGCTCTGAGGGGAAGCAGGATCCATGCTAACACTGTTTTACACACTACACTGTGAGTATAGGTGAAAATGTATGCATGTTCCCTCCTGTCATTTACATACCGAGCAACATTAGTGGGTTAGACTGTGTGAATGTGTGGGTGCAGGAAATTCATCTTTGTACTGTACGTGTGATGGTTAGTCAGTTTTGCAAAGTGTATTTCATTTATAATAATAAGAACAGAAACAAGAGGGAAGGCAAACCATGAGCTGTAGTCTTTACTGGACAGATTCAGGGTTCCCACTCACTTGAAGAAATCCTCATTTTCAAATTCAAATGCGTGCTGGTCGCCAGTACTGTCATGCAATACCTTTTTATCTGCAGCACACTTTTTGTGCATTTCTGCTGAATTAAATCAACAGGTTTTCCAGAATGCGTGGGAACCCTTAGTCTGCTGATGAGAACTAGAAAAAGGGGTCACATGTGGAGGAATGTGAGGACCAGGATTAGCTGCTGACAACATTATTAGGATCGTTACTTCCTTTAACCCAGTCCCAGCAGACTGAAGCACAGTGCAGGGACAAAGTCAGACACAAGGGGCCCCTCCTAAACCATCTACTCCAAAGAAGTAGAGAGAAGTCAGGGCCAGGGTGCTGACCTACAGCGTCGGGTAAGTGAGGGAAAGGCTTTGGAATGGAATGATATGAAAAGACGCAAGTTCATAACCAGGACAGCAGCGATTGAGGTCATGTGTGTAAATTTTACTTTACCAGAAGTTTTAGTTCTGGTGGCTGTTGAAACATGCTGCCAAAGTAATTATAAGACAATAGACTATCTTTAATTGGTTTAGATCTTGAGATGATTTTTAAAAGGTCTTTGTGGTGACCCTGTGGTGTTTATGGACAGTTACAGTGTACAATGTCCACCACAGATTCTTGGTTTGCTGAACTAGTGAAACAAAGAAGAAAAAAGAAGTAGCAGAAAGAAGTAGGTGAAAGAAAAAAAGGACTTTGGATTTAGATTTGTTGAGATTAAGCTTGTGACCAAGCACAAGGAAACTAAAAAAGACAGAAGGGTCATCACTTCACTATAGAACTGCTTGGTGCTAGACTTTGGCTCCAGAATTTGGTGCCTTGGTTCTTGGTTCCAAAACCCAACATATCTATGTTGTATGATCTTTGATGAAGAAAGGTGAAGGCTTCCAAATAAAGACAAACAAAAATATGCACATGTTTTAAAATATGTTTCAATATACTGTTTTTGACCATTCCTTCTTTTTTAGTTTCCTTGGTTGAGAAGTGTACCCTGGTTTAAGGAACTGTCTGTAACAGTGCAAGAAATTACACTAAGTAGTACAGGCACCATATTCCATAACCGTTGAAGCAGAAAGCCAAGTGAAGTGGTTATAGCCTAATTTTTAAAGTAACAGTTCACCACAAAATCAAAAATACATATTTTTCACCTTCCCTGCAGTGCTATTTATCCTGGATTCTCTTCAGTATGGTGGAACTAAATGGCACTAAGCTTGTGGTGCTCAAAGAGGGGAAAAATACATTTGAAAAACTCAAGCACAATGTCATCACTTTAAAATGTGTCTACCTTCTAAACTAGTAACGTGCCCATTAGCTTCTGCTGTAGCCTTCTTTACTTTTAGCTATTCACAGTACAACTAGCATGGCTATAGACTGGTATTTAAATCTGTAAAAGATTGTTGTATACAGAATAAACAATGTATGTGGGGTATAAATAAAGTACACTAACAAACAGGGAATTGAATATATTTTAAATGAAGAGAAAATGACTAGAAAATCTGGAGATGATTTAATAGCCTGAAACTACATGCCTGCTAGTTGGTAATTTCTCTAAGGAACATTTCTTATTCACAAAAGCAGCATGCATAACATACTGCACATCCTCAGTGTTAATAACATGGATTTAATATTATTTGAATGAATTTTACTTGCTCTTTGGTTTGTGCTTTTTGTCTCCTTGTTATGATTTTGCATCTTTTCATTCCTTATAAAAATACATATGTGGGAGTGAAGATGTTTGCCTTCTCCATCCGTCCACACACACCATGCTGTGATGTTGGCATGAACGTGGCTTTGGGTCTGCATGAAACGCAACACGCCACCACAGCTTCATAAGAATTAATTTACACACTCCTGCACTAAACCTGCCTCCACCAGTCCTTCTGGATATTCAGTTTGGACTTTTGTGACAACTCTCCTGATTTTGGAGAGTGCAAATGAAACAAGTCTACCATCTCTGTCGGTATCTGCAAAGTGAATTAGTTACTAAATATAAAGTGAAGGTTGAAACGCAGCTCTCATCATTTTTACAATGAAAACTCAGGTGCTGGTATTTTTGAATGTGTATGCAGAAGGTTCCTGATGAGGGAATAGGGCTGGATGTGCTGCGGCGACAGCGTCACACTCAGCAGGAAGCTGCAGCGTACTGTATGAAGCAGCTTTTACACCTCTGATCCCTGTTGATGGTGCAGACAACGTTTCGCTTAAGTTTCCAAAGTGCTATACATGATGTGTCAAGTGTTTATTGAGATATTCAGAGTGCTTTTAATGATAACACTCACAAGATCACATACATATTAATAGAAACCCTCACTGATATCAGAGGCTTTTACACATTCTTCAAAAAAATTAATAATGTTAACTGATTATACCAGCAAACAAAAAAGGTGTATTTATTGATAAATGCTGTTAAAATGACTCTGGCTGCTGCAGCTACTCAAAACATTCCTCCTCAAATCTCAAAAAGGCTAAAGTAGTCATGAAAAGCATCCTAAATTAAAACTTTTATGGCATTTCTTGAAACAATAATAATTGTCTCTTGTTAATCAGCATTCTAGATGTTGTTTTGAAAAATGCTTTATTACTTGCAGTCTTAACATCAATCAGTTAAGGTTCCTGATATATGATTACAAAACCAACAAACTTTTCAATTTCAATTTAAAAAAAAAAACTTTCTCTCCCATTATCATTTCTATAGCAATGTTACTTTAACTATCATGCATTATTATGAAATATTCTGTTGCACATATTAAATTAATAATAATATATAAATATTATATTAATAATATTATTTATTAAATATCATGTGCAATAATAAGTAATATTACTTTTTAATTACATGTGTAATATCAATATCAATATCATGTGCAAGATGAAAATTTAAAAAATACATTGCTTATGATTTTTAAATGTTTTAAAAATATAATTCATTGTGATGCATTATATGATTTTTTATTATTCAGTATTATTATTCAGTGTCCAATGTCCAATGTCCAGTATTACTGTCAATATTAAGTGCAATATGAAAATTAATACTTCACATGAAAAAAGTTGAGTTAAAGTCATATTCAGGGTCTTGTGCAAAATTACTTTTAATATCATGTGCAGTATGAAAAGTTATATTCATTCATTTGCAATATGAATTTGTATTACATGTCAATATCACTGACAATATTACTGTCAATGATATTGTCTGTTATTTTCAAGATCAAATGTAGTATGAATATTAATAAGAAATATATACTATTGCACAATATTTAAAGTTATATTCAGCATCATGTGCAAGACTATCTTTAATATCATATGCATGTTGTATATATTAAAGCTATTCAATATCATGTGCAGTGCTAACTTGTATAACTTTTCAGTATCATCTTCAGTATTACTGTCAATATCATGTGCAATATGAAAATGAATACAAATCAATATTGCACATGATCATCATTTTCAGTGTCATGTGCAATATTACTGTTAATATGTGCAATATTAAAAGTAATAAAAATTCTTCTATTGTGTTCATTAGACTCTGTCTTTTGCATTTGATCCTGATACATTTTAAATGTATTACTTTATTTCTGATAGTGTAATTGAAGAAAGACGACAGTTTTGGATGTGCATCTAAATGTTGCAGCTAACCGTGCAGCGTCGAGGTCGTACTGTACGACTTAGATGCCACGTTCATGCCAAGCACATGTGTGTGTGTCTCAGGCTGTACAAGGCTGACAGTTACACACTCCGAGTCATAATTAGCTGACATCCAGTTGGGTGGAGAAAAGCTGGGCATTGGTGGGAGGTTAACACTTGGCTTGACTGTTAGATTTGGTACTTTAGGCATTTGGAGGTTAACATTGGGCAGAGTGCTTGTTATGCTCCTGTGGACAGAAACAGAATGACAGAGGACAGAAGACAGAGATTCTACGTCAAACCTGATGCAGACAATCGTAAAGAGCAACAAAGTGAAGAGAAGTTTAAGTCACGCTTTAGTTAAAGATACACTTTGAATTTGTTCACAGGAATAATACCAGCAGAAAATGTGAAATTAGACTTTTTAATACGGCATTGATGAACACAAGAAAACATGGTCTCAGTTTTGAAATGATACAGTCCTGGTCTTGTTATATTTCCTGTTGGAAATACATCTGGTTACACTTTATTTGAAGAGATGTGCATCAGACTGACATGACACTATCATAAGAATGACATGACACCTGTAATGTCTTAATGAATGTTGGGCCTCATTCACCAACTGTTCTTCTTAAACCCCACTTTCGCAGTTTTCTCAATTATTCTGTCATTCACCACTGTTTTCTTACGAGGGATCTGTTCTCAGGTAAGAACAGAATCTAAGAACACACACACATTTGAGTGCTGACATACTTGTGCAAAATATTTTATAATTGCATTTTCTTCAATTCCACACTTGTATAGTATTGTAGGGTTTAAATTACAATTTTTTTTTTTTTAGAATTTATATTATTTTAAATAATTATTTTCAAAATTTGACAAAACATCATGTTCTTTACAATAAATAATTTGACTTTATCGTGTGATCATTTAAATCTTACAGTTCAAACACATCATAAATCAAACAGATTTCAGTGCATATCTTTATTTTTAATATGTATTCATTTTTTAAGTGTCTCGGAGATCTTGGCCAGTGTTGAGATTGTCAGGTTGTCAGGACAGCATCTGAGATAAAGGGGCAGTTAAACAGGACCTGGAGGTAAATAAATGAAAGAATAGATCCATTGTAGTGACCCTTTTGGGGATCTAAATCATCAGGTCTTTCATGGTTTTACAGCTTTTAGATAAAAATGTACCATCAAATTATATTAATTCTGGAAAAAAGCAGCTTACTTTCTGATTCTGACATGGCCTAGGAGATAAAACCACTGACAGCACTCCACCATCTTCAGATTTTTGTTTGGGAATTCTGGAGTTCTCTCTCAACTTTCATGCCCTCATATGGGCATTGGTGAGGTGTTTCCTTATGCTAATTAAGAACATCTGGCACAGACTTCTCTTAGGACCTTTCTTAAGAATGAATTTTTAAAAAAAAATTACAAACACATTGGTGAATGAGGCCCATAGTTTGAGATGTCTTTTATACAACAATTTGACATTAACCAGGACAACATAACTTGTCGTTCTGTGTTTCATTAGTAGTTCAATTCACGCCCCCTCAGCCCTTGGTATAACATCACAGAAATGTCACACAGAGGCCACTTGGACTTGAACTATCACAGATGGAGCACCAGTAAGCACTTTACTTCTTTTCTTTTTTTTCTTTAGAAATAGCTGCAGACTCATTTCAATGAGGTGAAAGCATCCTCTTCATCAGAATTTCTGATTTAGAAATGTCTGTTTGTGATCTGTATCATGATTATTGCTGCAGGTTTGTGATATCTTGAAACCTTGATATACACCTCTGGAGTGACCATCGTTGTTGACTCGCTCCCTCAGCTCCCCGAGGGTCGATCCCACGGGATCTCAATAGAATAAGACTTATGATAACAGCAGGGATTCACCTGAGGGGAAGTGTGTCATGGTTTGGGTTTTTCTTTGTCACTTCCTGTTTTATTCTGGTGTGTCTTCCCTTGTGTGTCTTCTTTTGTGTGTTTTTACTTCCTGTCTTTGTCTGCTTTCCTGCTCTTTCTGATCACTGATTATTTTCACCTGTCCTTGACTCACCTGTGTCTTGTTATCCTCCCTCTCCCTAGTGTATTTAATCCTGTGTCTTTTTCTCCTTAGTTGCTGGTTCGTACTCATCGGTTTGGCTTTCCCTTAAACTGTGGTTATGTGGTTGGTTTTGAGTCTATCATGAGACTTTAAGTGTCATGAATATTTCCTCAATTAAAGCGGTATATCTTAAACAATGTCAAGTTTGGATTTAAAATGACATTGACCTCACTTCATGTCAGTCTTATGGACACCTGAGGGGTATTCCAGCAACGTGGATAAAGGAAAAGCCTGGCTTACTTTGATAAATCCCTGCTCAGTTACCATGGTAACTTACACCTCTGAACTAGCCTGCTCTGTGGCAGGTTAACTGTAGAGCTTCATTTGCCTGTGTGTTAAAGAGAGCTCCATCAAGTGTCTTTTGTGCTCATATCACTTGTCTGTGCAGAAACATAAGTTTAAATCTTTTTCTATGTGACCAAGCATGTGTTCACTTTAGTTTTAAAGAATATATTAATTAAAAAAAATTAACAAAATCACCTCTCACAAATTTTACTGTTTTGAAAAGCCAACAACAGCCCTTTATTTAAAAGCTTAACATTTATAGTCAAGGAAAAAAATTTGTGCCAAAGTTGGTTTGAAGTTATTTATTCATTCACTCAATTTGTTCAAGCTGTGAAGACAAAAAACATTAGGTAAGCTTGTATTCTTCTTTAAAATTAATTTAATGGCTCTTTGCCTTTTTGCTACATAGTACAGCTGAAGATAAACAAGAAAATAAGGACTGAAAGAAGGAGGGTAACATGTAGATCAGTCTCGGGTTGAAATCGAACCTGTTACAGCTGAGGTGTCAGTATGTAGGATGGACACTCTACCATGTGATTTATTGGAACAGGGCAACACTTACTGGGATCATGTTATCTTGGCACTAACTTCGTCTGCAGGTTTTATTTTTGCTAGTCATCTTCTTTGTTTTGTTAAATGCAGTATTAGCTTTTTCTTCATGATTACGCCTTTATATTCTTCACATAGTTTAATCTGCAAGTTTTGTTTCACTGCTAAGAAGAAAATCACTCCCATTTTCTCTTCTTTTTGTGACATCTTATCCTCTTTTCAGCAATTAGCTGTTCTGGGCTGCTTCTGTTCTCGGTGCACACTCACAGCGCAGCTTCTTTTAGTCTGTCTTGAGTTAGCTTTGACCACAGCAGGATAAGTTGTCTTAGTGGAACGGCTTAAGTCTTGAGTGGAAGCTGAAGTTTATTCAGGTCAGGCTTTTTCCCTCAAGTGCAGACTTATTTATCAGCCTTGATGGAACATCCCCCTCTTCATATAAAGTGTTGCTGTTTTTCCTACTGCCAAAATATCCTCTGTCAATACTAGCAGACTGCACACACAGTATGTCATAGAGCAGTGTCAGTGTCTATTACGGAGCTGGAACGACAGTACAAAAGTGGAACAGCACTGTTGAAATCAGCATATTGACTCTGGGGACCTGAACATATGGCAAATGATATGTTAGTGTTTTTAGCTGAGGCAAAAATGAATAAAAATACATAACAACAACAAGACTGAGAAACGACATGATCACTGCATCTGTTCTGCTCAAAGAACTGCTCTTTCAAAGCCAGCAAGAAAAATGTCACGTCATTATGTACATGAGATACATTGCCATTTTCGCTGGTATGTTTATTTATATAATATTTCAGAGACAATTCTCAGTCTTTTGTATTGAAAATAAGAATTGAATGAAGGGTCATACCCAGTTTAGTGCAGCTGTACTTAATAAAGATGCCAAATCTGTGCAGAGATCTGCTAAAGTGGCTTAAACCTAAAAAAAACACAACTGTAATGCATGTGAAGAACATGTGTAAAGTAAAATAAATGAAGGAGTCCTTACTTGACAGGTTCCCAGGATTCCCTTTCAAAGCCTCTGTGGATGGACTGAGCGATGGAGGACTCCATCAGGTCCACGTATCGCACCACCAGGGGGGCGTACAGGTCCTGCAGGTGTTTGTGGAACTTGCCATTGCACAGGTTATCTGAGAGAGGAGGAGGAGGACAGACGTGAGACATTGAAGTGACACCTGAGCACATAGCAGGTAGTGTTAAGTTAGTGTGCTGTCATGACTAATGTATGAGTCCTGTCTGTTAACATGTACAGTACATAACATTGAAGGTCTTCTGTGAGCAAGTCTCAGGTTTAAACTTCAGGTCTCAAGCAACTCCCAAGTTACTGTGGTGAGAGTCAAGCAAGTTAAGTCGAGGTGCTACTGTAAGACAAGTCAAGTCGAGTCCATGCTGTAAGTCAAGACAAGTTGAGTATGTGCTATAATTCAAGACAGGTCGAGTCTCTACTATAAGACAAGTCAAGTCCCTGCTATAACTCAATACAAGTTGAGTCCCTGCTATAAGTCAAGACCAGCTGAATGTGTGACAGGTTCTGAGTATACTGACAGGTTCTCAGGATTCCCTTTCAAAGCCTCTGTGGATGGACTGAGTGATGGAGGACTCCATCAGTTTTTCTCAAGTTAAGCTTTATAGATCTGCAAGAGGTCTAAAAAAGTTTCTTCTGGTGCAGCAGTATGGGCACATGTTGATGTCAACAAAAACATAGAGGGGAAAGGTCAGTCTACACAGCATACACAGTGTTACAGCTCACTGATCACTCATGCTTTACATGTGTAACTGTGACCCGATGGGCCTTTTTACGCTCTTATGTGTTCATGTGCACGCTGGGCTGTAAAATAAACCTGATGGGTAGTGAGACAGATAATAGAAAAGGCCTGTCCTGGATGGTGATAATGAACAATGACAGGGGAGGTGTGTGTGTGTGTGTGTGTGTGTGTGTGTGTGTGTGTCTAACTCTGGCTCTTCATTAGCAGGTATGACATAGCACATCCACTTTTCAATCTTTCGAAACAAAAGGTCGAGTCTCGGGGTATATCTAAATCCAAGCCGTCAAACACATTTCCTCCAGTCTCCCCCAGTCTCCCCCCAGTCTCCCCCGGCTCCCAACTGGTAAAAAGGCAACACTGACAAAGACCACAGGAGATAAAATGGAGGCCAGTGTGTGCTAATGTGATGCCTCACGGCTCCATGCAGTGTGTCTGCTTTTCCTCTCTTTGTTTTTCTCTCCCCCTCTGAGCATGTGTGTGTTTGTGTTTGTGTGTGTTGGCATTGGAGTCAAGGTCGATGATACACAGTAGGTGCAATGTTTGTTGTGTTCCCTGATTGCCACTCTCCCAATTAGCCACTTGAGCGGCTGCTGTCCACTTGGATGTGTTGTGTCCAGGAGTGTGTTCGCAGGGCTCGCCGCGGCCCAGCTACCACTGCTTTAGACCTCATTAACTCCTCGAATGGCAGCCCAACTTTGGCGCCTGTCTGGTGCTAAGGCTATTTACTGCTCCATAAGTGCACCGCTGTGGGGCAACAGAGCAGATGACCTTCTGTGGAAAAGATGTCCCCATGATGATGGGCTGCACTGAAGTGCTGCTGCCTGTTACTCTGTGTGAGCACAGGGGGCTCTGCTGGCTCCTACAGTGTGCTGCTACTGAAGATGCTTTGTTACGTGTGATGTGCTCTGATGTTACTGTGATACATAATAACATCGTGGGCCGAGACTTTCTGTCAGGATAGTCATATGTTTGTATAAGTGCATTGCATTTATTGCACATTAAAAGAGCACTTCACTGATCTAATGCATGAGGTTAGTTTACTAATCATGAGTATAACTCATGCAATGCTATTTGTAAGTCTTAATTCTGTCAACAAAAATTTGTTGATAAGTATTAGAATTTTGATTAGGCCTTAGAAGATGAGCCCAACACGGCCCAAGCCTGAAAAAATTATGTCCGAACCCGACCCAAACCTGTCCCTCATTAGCATATTTCAGGCTGAACCTGATTACAGCCAAACAGCAGGAGTTGGCAGTGACAGGGACAATACATGGGGGGTAGGATTTGAATTGGCAATGACAAAACTACTACAACTAGTAATAATAATAATAATAATAATAATAATAATAATAATAATAGAGCCCAAACCCAACATAGGCCCATGAAATACATGAGATAATAATGTGAGGAATACGGCCCAACAAAAACCTGTTAAGTCTCATTGGGTCACGTTGGGTTCAGGCACAGATCTCAAGCTCTAAGTATTACTTAACATCCTGGCTAAATTGTGACGATAACATAAATCAGAAAAATATTGACATTGATATTTTGATCTTACAAGTAAAGATGTGACAAAATAGTTTTCTGTTTGGGTGGACAACCTAATTAGATCACAGTAATGAGCCTTCTCTAAGTTTTAATAAATCCATAGAATAAAGGTGTGAGGAAAGAAAGTAGTTCCTCCATGAAACTGCTCACAACAAAGTCTGTGGATTATCTTGAGGTACCAGATCATGGTAACCAGGAAGACACTTTGCTGTTGAGTTTTTCAAATGTATATTTTTTGGTACTTTGATCATCAAAAGCAGAATACCATTTAGTGCCTTTATATTGGAGAGAAGGCAGACGTCTCTACAGCTGATATCTCTAAAACTCTGCAACACACACCAAAACTATGTGGATGGATAAAGAGCACCACACATAAGAGGGAAAATGTATACTTTCAAACCCACGCAAATGGTCCTGCCACCCTAAATACTACCTAGAGCACCAAATGTGGATTAATCTACTGTGAAAATAGTCCACAACAAATATTTACACTATTTCTACCATTTTGAATAAGGTTTGCTAAAAAGCTGTTTCAAGAACTGAGCACCACAGACAGCAGGTGGCAGAGAAGTCAGAAAGTACTGAGAGACACATCGTTGTTTTTTTGCATTTTTTATGGGAAAATACAGAGAGAGACAATAACACCAGCCTCATCTCTTAAAAGTTATAGAAGGTGATGGAAGAAGACTGGTTTGTGAGAAAGATCAAATTGATGCCGGCAAAGAAAATTATGTTACGCGATCTACTAGGGCTGCAACAAATTTTTTTCATTGTTGATTAATTGGTCCTTTATTTTCTCGATTAATGTATTAGTAGTTGTTTATCAGAAAATGGTGAAAAATGTCAATCAGTGTTTCCCAAAACATAAGATGATGTTATTGAATGTCTTGTTTTACTCACAACCCAAAGATATTCAGTTTACTGTCAGAGAGAAGTAAAGAAACCAGAAAATATTCACATTTAAGAAGCTGAAGTCAGAGAATTTAGACCTTTTTTCTGGAGAAAATTACTCAAACGGAATAATCGATTATTAAACTAGTTGGCGATTAATTTCAGAATCGATTAATTGTTGCAGCTCTACAATCTACAATGAGATATGAGTTACATATGTTGATGTTCTGAAGTGTTTTTCAGTGAAAGAATAGAATAAAAATAGCAAATACTGCAGAGATTGTTTTTATTTCTTTTAGTTTTAATATTTTGCTCTGATATGAAAGACTTCTTTGTCCAGATCTTGCCTGAGATATTCCAGCTGAATGGATAAACTCAATTTGTAGTGCAAAAGGAAATGCAGACAGACATTAGGGGTGTCTGTGTTTATAGTCACTGTATTACTGCCACAACTATACAATTTCCTTCCCTGTGTTAACCGCTGGCTGTTCCACTGGTATGCACTTCAATTGCTACTTTCACACAATTGACAATATGTAGCAAATGAGAAGGTGGCCAATTTGATGACACTAACAAGTGAGCATAACGAGCTATTTGCAGTTATCTCCGCTGAGCTGGATGAGTGGACGGCGCTCTGCCTTCTCCTTGACTCCCGCCCGACTAACTGAAAGGGGGAAGCATTCCCCAGGGACAATTAGCGCCCAGCAGACCGAGGCTGCATTGTGAACAGTGAAGTGTCTCCTTTACAGGACCGTGGACAGCTCCACAGAGCTCCTGCAGGCGGTGCATGCAGTTCATTAGAGAGATGACTGGCCTGCAGCAACCAGCAGCAACTATTATCTTCACTCACACATTCTCTGTTCACACACACACACACACACACACACACACACACACACACACACACACACACACGCACACAGTTCAGTATGTAAACCGCTCCGGGCTGGAAGGAGACATCTCACACTGACAGGAATGATTTCAGAGACATTTGAGAGATGTTTCAGGGAGACTGGAGTGCTCAGGCAGCAGCAGCTGTAAACCTTCATTATTACCATCAAATGCTTCTCATTCATGTGGTCAATTATGAAAAATAGAGTTTGGCAATAGAAAGATTTCCTTGATAATAAAATGAAAAACAAAGAGTTTGTAACCTTTCAACAGGTCATGAGTTGAGATTCAATAATTCAACTGTTTTGTAAGCAGTTAAACAACAATCCATAAATACTAGCAAACTCAAAAACAAGGCTGTGTGTGAAGTCTACCTGCATGTAGTTAAATTTGTGTACATGTAGACTCTACATGTAGTTCTCTCTTTACTTGGACAATCCAAATGAATCTCCAGATTCTGACTGATTATGCATAATAACCATGCATAATGATAATCAACTTTCTGTTTACATACACGTGGTTGAAATTCTCAGGTAAAATCTGAGGTGTATGACAAGGCATGGTATTGATTTAGACGCAATAAAAGGTTTGAGAGTAGGCAGCTGAATATTATCACATATATTTTTGAACATTTGTTAAATGATAAAATTAATTTGTAACTCCATTGTTATAACTTGTGAGAATATTTAACAAAAATGAAAGAGCAAAAATGTTTAGTAAACCAGTGTAGGAAGATGCAAGTGAAAGCTGGACAATGTTTAATAGCCCAAGTTTAATTACATGTTTCTCCCCAACACTGCTAATAGGTAAACCTTGTTTTACCATGGCAGCTGTTGCTTGCAGCCCCCAGCTGCCAATTAAGCAGTCCATATTGGCTATATGTTGGTTTTACGTAGGTTTTTCAAAGATTGTGAATCACTGCAACCACAAGAGGACCTTGAGATTCACAGCCATAAATGTGTGCAAAAAACTGTAGGCTGACTGAATGCAGAACAGCTGCAAGACCCATCGCATGCTGACTCACACCTGGAGGAGATCATTAGGGTGTTTGTGGTAAATAAACACAGACTTTCAAGAAAACAAAATGAGTGTGTCCTGTCAGTACCCCTGATCAAGGTGCTGACTTTACAACTGGAGCTGGACCGCAGGTGCTGTACAGCAACTGCCCACTGCCCCTAATACTTGGATGACTGTGTTATTATATGATCACAATAAAGTTGGTTAGATTATGTTGTAATTTATGCTAACCTAGGCAAGTGGCTATTGGATGAGAGCAGCCATATATGACTTCTCTTGACCATGCCCCCTTTTAGATGAAAACAAGTGTTGTTAAAGTGCTGGCACCAAATTAGATGACCGTGGCAATGCTGATCACCCAAAAAGTGTGGCATGACACAGGAGGAAAGTGCTCGGATGGGCTGCTGTCATCCATTGAACATTTCATTTGACCCTTCATCAGGCCTTTCTCCCTGGTGTCTGATCATTTCTTCACCGATCAGCCCTCTACAGGCACGTTCAGCTCCTTCGTTCCCCATCCTAACTGTTGAATATGTTTTGTTTTTAGTGTCTCTTCACTCACAGTCCATTCTCAGGAAGTCGTTGAGCAGCTGGAAGAGGGGGAAGCTGTCCCAGCTGTCGGGCGGCTGAACTTCAAGAGCTGCATCCATGTCGGCCGAGTAGAGACACAGGAAGGTCTCGGCATGCTCCACCATCAGGTCCGACCACCACGCGAAGGCCTTCAGATGGAGAAGAGGAGAGACAGCCAGGAAGACAGAGTACAGGGAGTGGAACAAATCAAGAGGATGAGAGTGAAAGAAGAGAGACAAATTAGACAAAAAGAGAGTACTCATGAGTGCTCCCCAGTGGGCATGTCTTTACAGTTAACAGTCTGAATCTCATTTACCATGAAGGCTAAATATGTGATGAAACTCCACTGATCTACTGCAAAGGCTCTTGACTATCTCTCTTACTCTTCACCAAATGAAATCAAGTTGTTGCCTCAACGACTTCCCTGTGTGATCTCTGGGGAAGGATTCTTCACAACTCGGAGCAGAGAAACCAGCGCTTGGACACGGAAAATCACACGCTTTTCTTTTGGCCCGCACAGGGAACAGCAGCAGCTCCTTGACAGGCATGGCAGGGAACTACTTAAACACTCACCCACAGCTCCTTCAGCCAGTCAATCAGAAGAAAGGAGCCAGCGAGCTGCACCGCGCTCGTATCTCCCCATAAAACAGACGCAGTGGAGTGACTGTTAGGGACCAGGCTACTCTCATGCACATCGAAAACACTCGCTTTCCTCCATGCACCCCCACTCTTGCGGGGGCCTCTTAAGAGGGACCCCTGAGGATCCATGGTGTTTGCTCATTCACATCAAGCTGTCAACACTGTAATGTGAATGTACCCATGGGCTTACGTGGTGGTGGTGGGAGGGAGGGGATGGGGAGGGGCATGCACTTGCCACGGGAGCTCTTAGCATTGAATAGTTGGTGTGGGATAGTTGGCAAGAAGGTACATCCAGTCAGTGCCACTCATGTAATCGTCATTTTTACATTTTAGACTTTTGTGTTTATATTAAAGTCACAGAATTAAGACAAAGATCAGTAAAAGATAAGCTTTTTTAAAATGTATCAGTAGTAAGTATTTTATATACATGTCTGGAAAGAACTCTTCTTCCTATGGAAAAGTATTAGGGCCAAGCATAAGAAAAAATTAGGGAAAAAATGATTTTCTTTTCATTGTGCATTTTGAGAATTAAGTTGAAATGTTGAGAATAAAGTCTAACTAAATAAGAGATTTTTTTTGTTTTCAATATTGCATTTTGAGAATTAAAGGCAAAATGTCCAGAACAAACTTAAAAATTTCAAGATTAAGGTCAAACTTTGAGAATATATCAAACTAATACATCCTTTGGCTTCAGTTTATCGCACAAATCCATATGCCTTGCCATATGAGTTGGGATCTTTGATACAGTAATGCCGGTGTCTCACATGCTGCCAGCCTGAGCTCCACCCCTTCAGGAGCAAACAAGTGCTGTGTCTTGTGATAGTCTTGTGTACTCTCTGAAATGCACACAGGTGTAACCATCAATATCTATGCATTTGTCTTCTTACTGAAACAGATTCTGAAGTACAATTTCACCGATTTATCTACACAAAGCACTTTGTAGAGGCAGTCATACGCACTAACGTTAGTAGCAAAAGTTTGACTATTTCTTGAAATTTCAAATTTATTCTCCACATTTTGACTTTATTCTAGAAATGCAAAATTAAAACAAAAAGATTCATTTGACTTTAATTTCAACCATTTTTCTCGACATCTGGATTTGATTCTTTAAATGCAAAAAAAAAAAAAAAATTATAATAATAATCTAAAATAATTCTCATTTCTTATGTCTGGCCCTAATACATGCTCATATCTTCTAGCATCCTTCTGTCTGTACAAATGAGTTCCCAAAGATTTAGAATTTTATAAAACAAACAAAGATGGCAACCAGAAAGTATAGCTGCTTATAACACCCCATGAACCTTGTGGACTGTGTAGTTGTTAAATTGTTAGGAAAATAACATACAAAACACCTGCAAAACTAAGGCCATGGACATCAGGTATGTAGCAGCATGCATGTGGATACTGCTTGAGCTATGATAATGATATGCTGCTTCTTAACAAAAGGTGGGGTGGTGGTGGTGTGTGTGTGTGTGTGAGGGGGTGTTGGGTTCACTTAATTGAGTGTGTTGAGAAACAATGACAAACTCATGCTGCTGCTCTTACAGTCATTAAACAGACACAGATTGTTTGGATACTTGACTTTTTAACTCATAAGGCCACAGTCTGTGAGAGTCCAACCTCCCCCCTTCTTTACATCATGTACACTAATGGGTGTCAAAACAGCTATAAGAACAGACACATCACAGCTGGCTGATGATTCTGTTACTGTTAGCCTTTTTGAAGGGGAGGAACAGGATCGTGGGCAGGTGGTGGATGATTTTTTTGGCTTGGTGTGATGAGTCTTTCCTACATCTGAATGTGTCTAAAACAAAAAACACGATCATTGATTTTAGGAAGTTACCGTCAAGCCCTCTGCCAACTGTTGTAAAAGGTGTTGACACTGACCTAGTTGGGGCCTACAAAGATCTGGGTGTTGTTCCGATAATAAATTGACTTATGAATCCCCTGCTGATGCTACTTTGAAAAAAGCTCCAACAAAGGCATCATGTCTTGTGAAAAATGCAGTCCTCTTATATATTTCATATTTATTGTTGTTTTGGTGCTGCTGCTGTTGTTGACTGCTGTTGTTCCATGTAACTATCATGCAAATTTGGACTGTTGTGTGAAGATACATGTGTTCTTTGAATTATGATAATTTGAGCCATCAGGTCCTACATGTATTACAAGTTTCCTGAAAAGCCAAACTGTTATTATCATGTAATTTATGTATCTGGTTCAGGCTGCTTAGCCAGAAAGAGTCAAATGCTCTAATGTCAAGACTACAGAAATTTAACCTTTTTGTCATTTGCTTTAGTTGAGAAACTTTTATTTGCATGAATGAGGCAGCTATCACTTTCCTGTTGCCATTGTTCTTGGGGATGCTCCACATGAAATTTGACTAAATTTGTACAGCAGGAGGAATATTTGCATAGCGGTGGGACAGAAGAGTCTGAGGCCCTGTTTACACCTGGTATTAACATGTGTCCTGGGTGATCTGATCACATGTGGACAGGTGTGAATGCACCCAAGACATAGTGAGGATGCACTGAGATCTGATCGCTTATTCCACGTTCAGAGGTGGTCTCTCTGACCTGCTGAGATAAGCAGCAGATGTCTGTGAACACACCGTCTTTTTCAACCATTGGCATAAATAAAAGTTCTGTAAAAACTGAAGCCAAAATACCCTAGATACAAGTGCTGCCATCTTGCACTACTGATGCCATGTGGAGTCTGCACAGCAGTGTTAATGATTTATTCTAATGTATTTCTAAGTTCTTGTAAAGCACCTTGCCTTGTGTCTGAATGGCGCTGTTTAAATAAATTTCCTTTGCCTTCCCTAGTGACCAGGCTTGTGTATGAAACCCTACATTTATATGATCAAATAACTAATTAAAATCAAACTGATCAGAAAATGTAACATTTGAACAAACCTCAGCATGATAAGAACAGCATAAAACTACAGAAACCATTTTTGGCAGCCACCAGGGGAAGATAGAGATGCTTTGGCTTCACTTGTTTTTCTATATACAATGTCTGTGTTTCAACTAATTTCAGCTAATTTCAACATCCCCAGACTCCTTTACAAAAATCACACAATTTTGAGAGTTGTTGAGTGAAGAGGAACTAAATAAACTTTGGAAAACCACTATGGCAAATTATTAATTATCTGTGTAAATTCTGCATTAAATGCAGTGAAGTCGTTCTTTACTCAAAAAACAAATATCTGTTTGTAGTGGCATCACTGTACCAGTGGCTACTTTGGGTTTGAAGTGTGTCCATCTGCCTACATTTGGCAATTGTTTGAACAAACAGCTTCAACTAATTTCACCATTTACACTAAATTTGTGAAGGAAGACAATATTCCTAGATGGTGAACATGTCAAATTTTACATATCCAGTAAAAAGTAACCAATATAGGCAACTTCCTTGTGGCTCGACGCGACACGTTTGTGGAGATGCATGTCCATTTCTGATTGGATCATCCAGGACGCATGTTAATGTCAGGTGTAACCAGAGGATTATGTCCTTAAAAGTGCTAAACTTCCTTCAATTTTACTCCTCATTTTTGACAAAACTGTGGGTCATTTCTCTAAGTTGGATGCAGTAAACAGTGTGAAAGTCTTTAAGTTAAAATTGGTGACTACATGAGAGTCACAAAATGGGGCCTGTATAAAAGATGAGCTATAACCAGCATTAGAGCCACACAAGTGAAAAGTCAAATGCATTCAATTACAGTAACTTTGACTCCTGATTGTGTTTTTGTGAGCTGACCAAAAGAAAAATGGAACTGAAACCATTTGTCATGGTTGGATTCTAACGCTGGTTAGGCTGCTTCACCAGTGCGCTCACATCATTTGAGCAGCAGTGTCAATGCATTTCGTTGAAATGCAAGGGGAGTGATGTTTTCTACTATCACACAAAGCATGCCTCGCATTTTCTCCATTGTGTGTGTTGAAGGATCCAATGGAGAGGAATGGGGTCCTTTAGGGGAAGGAAGGTTGACACAACATCTTCCCCAAGCTTACCTACTGGACTTGGTAGAATAAATGACACATGGCTAAACACAGGAGACAGGTTAGCATTTTCAGGGATGATTTGGGGCAGACTCCAAGAAAACAATGTACAGAGTTGTGTTCTTTGAGATGAAAACTTACACATTCAGCATTAAAGGGCCAGTGTGTAAGATTTAGGGGTATTCATTGGCAGAATATGGAATGGAATATTCATATATATGTTTATATTAGTGTATAATACAACCAGAGCCGGCCCTACCCAATGTGGCACCCTAGGCAAGATTTTATATGGCACCCCCCTCCATCAGCAATTTACATACGCTTACAGAAGAAATCGAATAGCATTGTTTTTACCATTGTCTTAAAGACCCCTCCATGCCGCCCAGCTACAGAAATATAAAACTGGTTATTTACTGATTAGCATACCATGTTGAGGCTAATCAGTCAGAATCAAGTTATCAACTTAACAGTACACTGTGCTAAATAACTGACGCAGTACAAATGATGCTTCATTTCATTACTGTATCTTTACTTTACCTCTTTCTTAATCCCATTTTTCCTCCTCTCTTTTTCTTTTTTTTCTTCCCTGTGCTCCGGACAGTTTAGATCATTTTGACATGTTTATAAAGTTCTCTGGGGTCACGTCAATAAATTCGCCCCTCCCCCCACAGAGAGCGAGCAGGTACCAATCAGCCGGATATAATCATTTGTAGTAATATTAATTGGGCATTGCTTTACATTTGAATCTATGTTAGCTTTTACATTTTAAGAGTTAATAGTAATAACTAGTTTTAGTCAACTAGTGCATCTTTGGGGTACTGGATCTAAAGTGTGAACAATGTTTATTAAGGTTAATTAATACTTTATTATGCACTTGTTAACAGTTACCCATGTTTCTTTTCAATTATTACTATTTCAGGCCTTTTTCTCTATTAAGAACTGCTAATAAATGCATAATAAAGTGTGTAAAAATCTCAATACTGCAACAACAAAATCTTTGTAAAGGTAATGACACAGTAGGTATCTTTGTTAAAATCAATAAGTGTGCTTGTAATGCTATTATAAATAATTGTAAGAAACCCATAAGGCTGATACATTCTTAAGCAGTCTATAAACTGTGAGTTTCACTTTAAGCATGCAGTTGTACTTACATGGTCTTATTTACACATTAATGTTAATAAGCATCTTATAAGGACCTTATTATCTATTAACTAATGCTTATTACAAACATCTTAATATAAAGTGTATCTATATGCATGTGTGTATATCTGTATGTGTATTTCAGATATGTACTGTTTTGTATTACATAGTTTCCCGTTATTTTTCCCTTTATATCTACAGAGGGTCTTCTTCCACAGAGTCCGCCATGTTTCTACTGCACCCCAGAATGGACCAACCAAACACTATCAAAGGCTCAAGTCCTTGCACCAAAGTCAATTCCAAAGTCAAGACAGGCAAGTCCTGATCCAAATCCAAAGTCCTAAGCTTGGAATTTTGAGTCATAAATCAATCATAATGCATCTCCACCAAATGTAATGCCATTTGAGCAACAGAGCCAAAACTTATTGTTCTTTGTGCAACTTTGAATGTTGAATGACGTTGGTAGTTGTTGTGTCTGCTGGTAATTTTCAACTTGCACTTTTTTATACTGCAATTCAATTTTCGTTGAGCACCTTGTAGTTTTTGTACACCAATGAAATATCTGTTTTTATAATTCTTTCCAACTGCAGCCCATAGTTCTTCATGGTTCCCTCCTGCAACTCGATTGGATGCTGTCAGATCAGTTTAAACAAACTGTATCAACTTAAGTACTGACTTGCACTTTTTAAATAACACTGTGCGTGTTTAATCTTTGGACTTTGGGGAGGATATCAAGAAATTTAAGTCAAAAGGCTCAAGCTCAAGCAAAGTCATGAGTGATTGGTTTTTTAGTCCAATTCATGTTACAAGTCCTTTTCAATTTTGTCAAGTTAAGTCTTAAGTTATCAAATCTGTGACTCAAATTTCATTCAAATCCAAGTCATGTGACTTGTGTCCACACCTCTGCGGGCTCTAAAGAGGGTCCTCTGTGTTATTCACAATTTTTTCCGCACTTGGAAGGGGAGGGTGAGGCAGGAGGTATTCAGTTAGCTGCCACTAAATCCTACACACTGGTCCCTTGAAACTCACAACTCTGCTCTTTGTTTCCTCAGAGCGTAAGGTAGGATAATGACTTAAACAAGTAAAACACATCGCCTAAGTGCTTGTCTCTTCTCATCATCATCAAAGGCAAAACTGTTGCTAGCTGTGAAGCTAACAAGCACTGCCACAAGCACTTGATTAGCAGTGACCACAAGCTGAAAGGGGTTCTGGGTCATTGTTGAGCAGGGAAACATTAATGATCCTCTACAACAATAGCTGTATCATTAAGTGCATGCACGGGACTTAGAGTAAGGGTGGGGTAGGAGACGGGGCATATGGCACTAAGACAATCACATACCTCTTTTCCCTGTTCAAACATTTCCCCGCAAAACAAATGAATCATTGAAATAAAAAGCAGAGAGGGAATAAGTCAATTTTGTTTTGGTTAAATAACAAAAATAATGTGATTTATTATAAATAGCACAGCATTCACAGTGAAAAGGCAGAAAAGTTGGATAGGTTACAGAATATTTACATCAAAACTTCATGTTTTCTTCATCAGTGCATCACTTTTCTCTTTGCCTTCATGATGTTTGTTCTTATTGTTCAATATCTTTTCAGCACAGTGTTTGCCAAAGACACAGAGGAGCTCCTCTGCTGTGACATAAGAATAGACCTGATTGATAAGTCTCCACTGCTACACTTTAGAGTGTGTACTTTGTGTCAGGTAAGGCCCACTGTGCAGGTAAGACACAATATGATGATTCAAAGTAACATGCGGTTACTGGTGAGGGACTTTGTATTTACCATTTGGAATCTGAATGAATAAGAAACTTTGAGACTCCCAGACAGGAGAAATATAAAATAACTTGCTCAATTTATCTTCTGAAACCAATCTTGAGATCCCCTGTGGGTGCTGTGTTGCTTTTAAAAACTGTACTAGAGACAACAAGGTAAACATATTCAATGGAAAGTGTATGAATGGGATTTCTGAAGTCAATCAATATCCCAAACATAAACCAATCTCTGTGGCTGATAAATCTGATTTAACAAATTGGGAAACAACGTGTGAAAACACTCCCTATGGCTCACACAATACTTCACACTAAATGGAATTTGGCACCGGCTTCCAACCAAATCAAAATGTAGCAAAAGTGCAGTATGCTGCTCTCATTACAGTGCACAGGTGACGAGGAAAACTTATTTAAGACTTTTCACTGCACCTCCTACATCACCTCCAACTGGTAAGCAATTTCTCAAGATAGGCTGTGGCCCACATTTATTCTGTTACATCAGTGGAACTGAACGTTCATATCGCTTGGGTAATATTAAACAAAATATACTGCCAGCCAAGTCCCATAGAGGGTTTGCAGGCAATCTGATGCAACCTGTGGCAATAGTGGAGGATTAGCTCTTGTTAAAGGTTGACTGTATTTCTGTATGATCATTTCCAGTGGTTTAAAATTTACACAGTCAATTTCTATGTTCTTACTGAAATCAGCAATGATACTTTATGCTAGCTAGTGAGCCATCCTTTCAGCTAAACATCAATATGTTGCTGTTACCATCTGATTAGTGCAATAGTCAACATATCTTGAGCAAGCCATTACTAGCAGTATTTTCATTATGTAAGCAATTTACAGAATGCGCTCTCTATTTTCACAGCGGTAAACTGGTGCCAATGGCCGAAAACACAAAGCAACATGTTCTCACTCCCAGGTTGTAAAATATGGCAACTTGGTTAGTGTCCCTAAGCATTCAAACTATGATGCTGTAGGTATCCCTCTAACATCAGTTTTGCATGCGCAGGGCTCCGCAGTCAAGAAAGCAATAATAAATATGCAGCATCTGTGTCAACGTTCAAAATGAAGGTACAAAAACCACTTGGTAAGTTTTAGGCAACAAAAGTGCTTGGTTAGGTTTAGACACCACTAGTTGGTTTAGGACCTAAAACTACTTTGTTAGGTTTAGGCACAAAACCTACAAAACTACTTAGTTAGATATAAGCACACTTAGGCAATAAAACTACTTGGTAATATTTGGGCAACAAAATTTATTTAGTTTAGGCAACAAAAGCACTCGATTGAGGTTAGGAAACAAAACTACTTAGTTGGCTATAGGCACAAAAACTCCTTTGTTAGGTCTAGGCAACAAAAGTACTAGGGTTAGGCAACAAAACTACTTGGTTTGAGCAACTAAACTACATGGTTGATGTTTAGGCAGCAAAACTAGTCACTTAGGTTTAGACAACAAAGGGTTAGGCAACAAAACTATTTGGTTTAGACACAACAACTACTCAGTTTGGTTTAGGTAATAAAACTATTTGGTTAGGTTTAGGCAACAGAGTTACTTGGTTTAGACACAAAAAGTACTTGGGTAGGGTAAGGCAACAAGCAACTTTGTTAACTAAGTTCATGTATGTAATCTATATATGTTACCTAAGTTTTGTAACTTGTGTGATTTTACATTAAAAGGAGTTAACATTGACTCTTGGTTTTACACGGGACACAAACTAAGGTCTCATGGGTAAAAGCCCTGTGTTTGTTTGATGTCTCCATCCACCCCACCTCCTCTATATGTAGACTTTCTCAATCTTTATAAAATGTCACCTGACATCAAAACATAACACTAGAAGGGTGCCTTCAGAAATCATGCTACCTACATCGTACCTACTGCTACGTAAAGCTGCTGTATTTGAAGAGTTGGGAGTGGGAACAGGCTGCACTGGATGGACTGGCTGTTTTTGTCACTTAGGGAACTGAACACTAACTTGACTGAGCTGATGGATATCAGTAAAGTTCTGTTGGACAATAATGAGGTTCATGATATCAGTAGCTGAATTGGCCATTAGAGGCATAATCAACGCTGCTCATTAGTTTTAATTAGGCCCATCTTTTCTGTCTCGTTACTGCTGGCTTTGCACAGTCAGCCACCAGCCCATGCTGCTGTTAAACTACAGGCCTGAGAGTGGATGTGTGTGTGTGTGGATGTGTATGTGTGTGTGAGCACAGATGCATGTATATCAGCACACTGACCTCAGCATGGTGTTCCTCATTCTGCTGAAGCACCTCGATCACCAGTTCGGCCAGGCGGATGGTGTCCTCCAGTTTTTTGGCAGGGGTGACTAACCGCCCTACATTCTCTGGAGCACAAAGGTCAAGGGTCAGTGCAGGCAGCCTCATCACTATCTACTCTAAACAAAGGCTCTTGTTGCTATTGTATTCATGCAACCATAAGTGTATAAGAATAGCCCTAGTCTGACATATACATGTGTCTCTTCTTTTATACAGTATTTAGATTTTACATAAAAAAGTAAACAACATGCATGTTATCCTGCCTACACCCAAACACTGGAGCTAAAGGGTTAAATCACTCACAAAGTCTGGATATGGCTGTTGCCTCAAAAGTGATCCTTAGTCCAGTCTATAGCCTCAGCCTAAACCACTGGAACAATCTCATGGTCATATTAAAAATACAAGCATGAAATATCAGATGGTATAATTAGGGCTGGGTAACAGACCTAAATACTTTCAGACAAACGCTTTGGTTATGCCAATTAAGGTCAGATTTAGACTAATTTAAATCACAATTGTGTTAACTGTATACTATATTTTCCTGAGACAAAGTTCAATATTAACCACTCAGCCCTAGTTACACTGTCATTCCAGGACTGCTACATTTTGTTGAAGCATTTTTGATGTCACTGTTGGGTGGCTGCAGTAGTGATGGCCTGTGGTATGTATGTAGTGAATGATTCACATGTCTGTCCCTGTGACAGAACAGTTATCTGGAGGAAACATGGACGTGATGAGTTGATGTAGACAGCATGTACACTGAACACTCATCATGCAGTAATGTGATAGTTATGTTGTGTTGTGTTTATGTCCACAGTATCTGACTTAGTTTACAGTTTGATTGTTTTGGATGGTGAAGCTGCTTCTCACTCTACTTGTGTTAACAGTTAATATAGACTGTATATGATGCAATCCATATTATGTCCTTTAGCATGTTCAGTGAAAGGACTGAAGTTATACCACAGCCAGATAATGTGCTTGTTTCTGATTAACTGACAGAAGCCTGGTGGCATTAAATGAAGAGGGGTTCAATTTATTATTATTATTATTATTATGTTTTTCCTTTGCTAAGAGGTCAATGTATGAGAATGACTCCAAAGTTCTCTAACAGAGAATATGATGAATTCTGAGGTGGAAACACCATGACATACAACAGAGTGCCTCCACTTCATCCATTATTCAACTTGCTGTGTTTTATTTACATTGCACAAGACTAGTGAAGTTGGCAGAGTTGAAGGGCCACGGCCCATTGCTGGAGAATCGATGGTCTATAGCATAAATCAATAACGCTTCATATCAAGGTCCACCTAATAAGCCTAATAGGAAATAAGACCCTTATAAGTCTGATTAAGATTTTAATATTATGTGTTAATAAAAGCATCATAAGCATGTTTTTGTGAAGACATTTATAAGTACTTATTAGAAACGTAACAGTTTATAAAGGTTTATAAAGGCATTACAGACACATTTATTGAGTTTAGCTAACTTGTCTATCATACCATTGCTAAAACTTTACTAAGTTTTTGTTGTTGTTGTTGCTTTATAAAGATTAATATATACAGTGTTATGTATTTATGAGCAGTTACTATATATAAAGCAAAACACTGTCTTGTTCAGGATAATAACTCCTTTATTATGCACTTATTAACAGTTAACTATGCCTTTGGCAGTAGCTCAGTCTGTAAGCACGTGGCTTGGGAACTGCAGGGTCACCAGTTCAAGTCCAGCATGGACCAGTCAGTACTGATCAGAGACAGGTAGCTGGAGAGGTGTCAGTTCACTCCCTGGGCACTGCTGAGGTACCTTTGAGCAAAGCAATGAACACCTGCTGCAATGAACTGCTCGGGGCACCCAACTGTATGTATTTTGGCCTTTGATTGTAAATAACAACAGAGCAAAAACATGTAATTTCCCCCAGAGATAAAAAAAAAAAAAAAAGTCTTCCTCTTTTTTATCCAAAGAGGGAGCTGTCTTGTTAGCATTAATAAATCCTTTATTATGCACTTATTAACAATTAACTGTGCTTTTTGCAGCTACTAGATCCAAAGTGAGAAGACTGTCTTGTTAGCATTAGCAATAAATCCTTTATTTAACACCTTTAACAGCTACTTATGAACTTATAAAGGCCTTATACCTTTAGTTTATAATGTCTTACAGTCTAAAAATGAACATGTATATGATATTATTAACACTTAATGGACTTATTAACACATAACATTAATTAGCATCTTATAAGGACTTATAAGGGTATCATTGCCTATTAACTAACACCATTACAAGGACCTTAATAATCAAGTGTTACCATTGGAATAAAGCAACAGTGGTTATGGTTGCTGTCAGTACCATGATCCTGCTGGATAAGAACACACACACACAGTGCTTTATATGGGTTGAACTGGCCATGTCAGAGTCGTGACTGTGCTCAGTCCATCTACTGGCAGAGCTCTCGTGGCTCAGTGATGTTGTGGACAACACAGCAGGAGCTTCAGTTATTCTAACATGGCTGAGGGCTTCCACAGAATGGGACCTCTGTACTGGTTTAAAGGGGGAATTGTTGGGATCTAGTAATGTCTGTCAAGTCACAGCAATTCTGTTAGAATTTGGAAGTGCAGTTTTGGAAACAATAGAATCATTTTCTATTAAAGTATTTATTTTCTATAACCTTTTAATTCTGATAATGGACTGCAGCTTTATCAGATCTAATCAGGACAGAGAGTTGAAAATTAAGTGAAGTTTAAAAGTAGCACTTTTTGTAGTTTACATGTGGATGTCCAGTAAATGTTGATGGTAAATATAGTCAACTGAAGCAATAGATCTCTCAATGTGGCTATACTGACCAAGAAGAATTAGTTCACCTGCACAGAGCTATGCAGGCATCTAACTCCTTCACCCATGGTGCCATGTATCACCACATACCATACATATAACTTTCTACCTATTGGTAACATAGTGTTAGGTGACAAAAATACTTATCTAGCATGCCTCTGTCTGTTGCCAGTTTGTCTCAGTTGTTTTTGAGTGTGTTCCAGCCATATTCCTAGTGATCTCCTAGTTTTTTGACCTGTTCTTGCATTTTGGACCCTGTTTTTGCCTGCCGCCTTTGGATACCTCTGCTTGTGTTTTGGACTGATCTAACTGTGTACTGACCACTTTTTCCATTAAAGACCTCGTGTTTTTGAGTCCTGC
The DNA here is from genome assembly GCF_056507025.1 of Lutjanus erythropterus. NCBI lineage: Eukaryota > Metazoa > Chordata > Actinopteri > Lutjaniformes > Lutjanidae > Lutjanus > Lutjanus erythropterus. Next base: position 2,802,269 of record NC_139318.1, read on the forward strand.
ATCTGAGTCCTTCTTTGTTGGCCCAAGTTTAATAGATCATCAACACTGACTGGAAATCCACATGAAAAGTGCTGAATTTTCCCTTTAACGGGCAAGGCTTCAATTGTTATCACTAATATTTCACCAGGATAATTGACAAGTTATGAACAGATATTTCTGACTTCTATTGGGAGTCTGAAGTACAGCTCTATGTAGGACTGTTGTCTTGACCGCTCCCCCGATTTCCGACCACTACCGCCCTCTCCTGCAAAGAATGTGTTCCAGATCACGTTCCCACCTGCAGCAAAGTTTAAGTGGCCTCACTCTGGCGAGATCTGCATTTCCAATCCCAATGTAGCTTTAAGGTCTTCTTTAACCAGACGCTAAAAAGACTTGTTGAGACTTGAGATGAAATGCATTTCTTAAAGCTACACTGTGACGGACTAAATAAAGGAAAGGATTGAAAAAGAAACCATGGCAGCCACATCCAGCCTGCGGACACTGAGATGAACAGGCACTGAGATTGTTTCATTTTTCTACAAACAAAAACATTTGCCATCAGGAATGATATTCTGTAATAACAAACATTTTATGCATGGTCTTTTTATGCTGTTCTTAAAGAGAAAGCAATTTCTTGGATTGAAATACTTTAAATGCCACCTGCATGCAAACAGGTTTTAGTCCATGCTTGGATGCTTGCACTCAGAAGAAGTGATTTTCACTGGCAATGTGTGCTGTGTCATCAACTCAGTCCTGCTCTGCTGCCGTGTTTGGTCATCAGTTCCTTGTTTTTAAAGGGTATCATTTAGGGAAGACCCAATTTGATGCTGTATTTTACATTATTGTGAGACTGCAGTTCAATCAAATCATTGCAAATCTCAATTCTTTCTCACGTTCACCAGGAACTGATCGATCGTATGTCTCATGTTCAATCTCCATTCTGAGAATTCAAAGCAGTGAAAAACACCACAGGAGGGGGACAGGGTCACTTAACTCCATCAAAACATTCCTGAAACATGTTCTGTGAAGGTTCTGTGCCTTTGCTGAGCAATGAACAGGTATCAGGAAGGTTGTGACAGGGTCCATGGTGGTATGGTTTAAAGTAGACTGAGTGTTTTCTGGTCAGGAATGAGCTAACAGCAGAGATTAGACATACAGTACAACGTCACCTGGATCCTTCAGTTTTTTCTGAGATTTCTCCTCTAAGTAAGAGTTACATTTTTTTTGAGAGAAAAAAGAACAGGTTGCAAGGATGGAGAGAAGGTGGACAGAGGTGTGAAAATTTCAGGTAGAGGGTGAGAGAGAAGAGATCATTCAATACAGGTAGAATAAGCAGAGGTAAAGGAAGACAGGAATCAGAAATAAAGTGAAAGGTTAGATTGAATATTCAAAAGCAATGCACTAGACAGTTCTATGAAGCCTCTGAGACAAAGCTTGGCTCTAAGTGCATTCTGTGTTACACAAAACTTAAGAAGTACAAAAACAGGACAATTCGCAAGCCTTTTCAACATTTAATCAGCAGGGTTGACTAGCAGTGATAGTACTGGGTTTCAATAGCAGCATGGACTTTGATAATATGTTGAAATGTTAATTTAAGATCTATAAGATAATTTTGACAAATACACACTGATCAGCCACACTATAAATACCACTGGCAGGTAAAGTGAATAACATTGATCATGTTGTTACAATGGCACCTGTCAAGAGCTGGGACATATTAGGCAGCAAGTGGTCTACAAGTTGATGTAGGAAAAATAGTCACATTGAGGATCTTAGCAACTTTGACAAGATCCAGACGGTGATGACTAGATGACTGGGTCAGACCATCTGTGAAACTGATTGGTATGACAGGTCTTGTGGGGTGTTCCAGGTATGGATGGTTGGTACCTACCTTAGGGTGGCAGTACTTCCATAAGGATATGGCTTGAGGACCAGAGGGTGGCCACTTGGCTCAAAAGATTTTGTTGCTAGCAGAGCATTTAAGAGGGACGTAAAGGTCAGCGTCATTTTGCATGTTTACAGGTTGCATAGCCGGTCGCCTACAAATCATATACTACTAATCGCCCATAGTAAAGTATGGAGAGTAAAGAGTGTGGACTGGTAGCACAAGAAGGTGCCAGTTCACCTCCTGAGCACTGCCAAAGGAAGGCCCTAGAGGAAGGCACAAAACCTCTAAGTGTTCGGGGCAAAAGTGGTCCAAGGAAGAGCAACTGGTAAACCAGTGAGTCATGGGCGCCCAAAGGTTATCCCATCTACTGTGCTGCTTTCCAGTAGAAAGGTGTCCCAGCTTGCTGTAGATGAGGCCACAGACCAGCCAGAGTACAATGTACAATGGATATTTAAGGTTCAGAACTGGACCATGGAGCAAAGGATGTTGACCGCTCTGTGGAGTCCATGATTCAGTGGGTCAGAACTGTTTTAGCGATTTTCAATTCCACATCATCATATCACTAATTTAATTTTGATTAGTCAGAAGTGAAGATAGATATCTAGAATGTAAGAACAATTGAGGAGATCTACAATGCTCATGGCCACAAGTAAGGCATTTTTACTGGTGTGGAGTGTAGAGTTGTTGATCATTAATTATTGCAACTAGTCCAAATTACACAATGAACATGCTAACTTGGAATTATAACATGTCAGATTTGACTAGTTGAAATAAAGTTCCAGATGTTTGCAATGAACTAGCGATAAATGAATTGCAGATACCTTTATTTAGAACTGCTACTGGTTAAATAAATATGATGGTTTGGAATTCAACTTATCAAAAAGCAACTGTTGATATTTACAATTGGTATTATCACTACTGATTAAATGTTAAAAGGGCTTGCCATGAAAATACCCAAAACACAAAGCTTCTTCACTTTGACCTAAAACCTAGTATGGGACAGTTGAAAAAGCATTAAAACCTGTTAAAATGGTTATAATATATGCCAGAAGTATCAGCATTTGATGGTGGTTTCATTCATAGACAGAGGAATGTTCACAATAGGAATGTGTGACCTTTCCTTTGACAGCTCATCTAATGTGGGTCCAAAGATGTTTCACTCAGATGATTGAGAACTGAATAAGATGACCTCTTAACTGCAGGATGTGGGTGTCCTGTTTGGATGTACCATGATTTTAAACACTTACGAGGATTTACACACAAGCAAAGTAAAAATGCATTCAAGTCGCAGACAGACGAAGAACGGGTGGTTTGGGCACGACTAAAAACAAGCTCACGGAAAGATTAGAATGTTCTGAGTAGCTCTGAGACAAACTGAGCTCAAACCACAATCAAGAAAGTGCAACAAGAAGACTTTAGGGACGAAAACAACAGATACAAACAGACCAAAGGACATCAGGGATGACAGAGATGTGATGTCACTTGTCGTGGTTAGCGTGCATATCGGTGCAGAGGTGGGGGGGGATGCTGGGGAATGAGGAAGGTACTCACGAATGGTTAAATCCATCACTTGAGACGCCAAGCAGAAGACAGGATGCTCATACATCTCTCTCTTTTTCCCTACAGAGAAAGAGGGAGGATACCGAGGCATGCGAGAAGCCAGGGTCAGAGAGGACGAGCACAGAGATCACTAGGGTTCGACCAGTAGGAAGTGTTTCAGGCCCATACTTGTTGCTATTTAATATCTGACTATTTTATGCTATAATAGCATTTAGTTTATTAAATATTCAATGAATTCAAGTCTAAAATGTTGTATCAAAGGTGCAATATGTATCATTTTGAACATATTCATTGCAGATTAATCAGTTATGTGGTATGATCACAAAATAATTGGACAGTAGGCGCTTTGTTTCTTTAGTTTTACTGAAAAGGATAAGCATAGTGGCTACATGCCTGAAAACTATGATGCTGTAAGTCAGCAAAATTATGTAGTGTCTGGGATGAAAAGATCATGGTCTGGTTTTGATTAAGTGTTAGTTTTGCAAATTAACATACATTACAAAAGTTATTGTATGCAAACATGCATAACTTACAGGGTTGCCAGGTCTGTGTGGCAAAAACAGCCCAGTGTCCAATAAAAGTGGCACTGGTCAGCAGAGAGTGTAGGCTGTGTGTGTTTATGTAGGCGTGCATGTGTTGTGTGCCAGATCCATGTGTGTATGTGTTTGTCTGGAGTCAGTTTAGTAGGATTTTGGAATAAATAAATTATTTCGTTTAAAATACAGATGTGTATTTATAGATATTACGAATGTAATTTGACCAAAATAGGTTCACCGAACCAGCGGACAAAAACAAATCATCCCATGGCAACATTTCAAAAGTAGCCCAATTCCACAGGAAAAACATGGACCTGGCAGCCTTGATAACTTACGTTATATGACTTAAAAAATGTAACTTACATACATACATAACATAACTTATGTTACGATAAGTTAAAAAGAAGTCAACAATGACTTTTGGTTTCAGATAGGACACAAACTCCAGTCTCCTGGATGAAAGTCTTGTGTTTGTTTGTTTGGACCATATATTCTTATTACGAAAAACTTTTCTCATTATACCGATATACTATTATGTTACATTACATATCATTATTTCATGTAATAACATGATAAATTATTGGTGGAACGTGAAATGTTTCATGTTATAATGTGACAACCTATATTGTTATAGCATAGTTATAAGGTTACAACATGAAACATTTCAAGTTTTAAAAAGATAAAAAATATATTATTAGCAATGTGGCAATACTTTACTTAACCATCTATTTTTTCGTTTGCATTTAATATAGCTCATTTTAAATATATCAAAAGGATTAATACATCAAAATAAAACAAAAGCTACATTGTATTTTGATTAAATGTATGCTATGGTTGTTATTCTATATAGCTGTATAGTGAAGCAATTTTCCAGCATTACAGCATATTGACTAAACTAATAAAATAAATTATTAAAAGTTAATAGATAATCTTCTTTGTTTACTACAATAAAACGGATGTACCAAAATGAAAAACCAAAAAGTTTTATAGTAATTAATTAATCAATCACAATGCTACACAATGCACCTTTGAGAACCTTCCTTACAAATATGTCCCCATACTGCAGGCGTGTCCAAACTATTCCACAGAGGGCTGAGTGGCTGCAAGTTTTCGCTCCAACCAACCAACAGCACACCTGACTCGAAAAATCAACTGTCTGAAAACTGACATTGTTGATTAAATAAGTTGAGCCTGGTGTGCTCTGAAAACCTACATCAATTCCTCATATCTCTTATCTAAGCTGGATGATGCTGAATGTCTGTGATTTCCATTGATATGTCACAGTCAGCCCAACAATGTATCATTCTAACCTCAGAGTTGTCAGTGTCCAGTGTCCTGTTTTTAGCTGAGAAAGGTACCAGAGTATAAGATGACTATATCAGTGTGTGTGTGTGTGTGTGTGTGTGTGTGTGTGTGTGTGTGTGTGTGTGTGTGTGTGTGTGTGTGTGTGTGTGTGTCTGTGGGTGATATTATGGGCTGTCTACTTTGGATTAACCATTCGTTCCGCCAGGCAGAAGTAAAATGTGAAAATATGAGTTTTTTCCTGTCGGTTAGGAAGCACACCAGTATGAAGGAGGGGGGTTTTAGGGATAATCAACAATCACAACTGAGATACTAAGGTTGATGTTCCTTAGTGTCTTCAGAGAGGTGATGGTTTCTTTACAGACATCGTCGTAAATTGAACATTTAAAGTAGTTGAGCATTAACTGAACCAAAACATATTAAAAAATGTGCTTGTTTGCTGTTTGGTGCGTCATTCTGATCCAGCTATAGATAAGCCTCCTTTGTGAAAACCGCTTGCCTAGCTCTGGCAACTGACGTGATGTGACGTGTTTGTTTCATGTTTGCATTCATGTATGCAGCGCTAATTTCAGAGGATGCACACAACCATTGCTCCAAATGGACACAAGGCAGCCATGATGCATATGGATGCAAAGGGATGCATATGCAAATTCAAAGTTAAAAGCATATATATCTATTCCAAGATGTAATCAGATTCCAGTTACATTTGGTAAAAATGGGGACTATTTAGTGAGATTACAATTTTATAATACTTCTTAAAATAAAGACCGATATACTACCATGTGCTCTTCACAAGTCTCAAAACACCACCACCACCACTATGACTTGGTTTTACTACAGTTTACTATAAGCTTGAGTATGAAGTGTGAAAGCTACACTCAACAAAGTATATTTTGAAGTGTGTAATAACTTTTTTTAATCTAAACATGGATTTGCACTCAGCAAAGGAAAGAAGACCTGGACAAACAATTAATAAACCTACAACGAACACTAAACATTATATTATTATATTATAAACTATTTCATCATATTTAGTATCGAGGTAATCCAGAAGTAACAGAAAATAATTAAATAACATTACTTTAATATGGTGATACTTGGATTAGGTTACTGACTACATTTTTGAACAGGTAATCAGTAATTGTATCAGAATACATTTTTAAAGTAACCCCCCAGCCCTGTATAACATAACGTAACACAACGCAACATAACTTAACAGAATGTAACAGTCTGTGAACTCACGAAAGTAACGTACTTCTTTTAACCCAAACAGTGATCTTTCTTCTAAACCTACCCAAGTGCTTTTAATTCACTTATTTTGATTGCTAACTTAACTTAAACTGACAGCAGAGGTGCACATACAGCGTCACTGTTTGAAGCGTAGGGCCACTGTAGAAATAGGTGTATTTAGGTTTTGGAAACAGTTAGCCTTCAGGCTAGTTTCACATAGCCAGGCCTACTTATCTTCACAGTGCCTCAAATGGCAAAAGGAGAGGTAATAGCTGCTAGCTTGTTTATTTCAAGTGACCATGCGCTAACTTGCCATTTCTAGCTGGTAGCTCGGAGCTTGTCATTGTTTCCTGTTGAGACAGGGACTTTGCAAACACAAATAGCAGATAGCAGATAGCCTGCTATTGGCTGCCTGAAACAGGTAGCCAATAGCAGGCTTGTACTGACAGCCTACAGTACATCTGGTGAGTCAGACTGCCTTCAAGTTTTTAACAAATAACCAATAAGTTAAGTGACCATAAACAGCATCTCAAAAGGCCAGTCCTGATGAGTTTCCCAGGTTTGAGATCACAAACCAGAGCCAGATGACTTTGTGCTAAGCTAAGCTAATCACATTCAGGATGGATCTGTACTGGACACACTGATTTCAATCTTTTTTTCTTTTCTCTTTCTTTTGTTTTTACTTATTCTAGTTACAACAGCAAATAAGCATATTTCCCAAATGTCAGTGTTCATCTAAAGGTTTAGAGTCACAGATACAGAAGTGAAAATGAAATTTGAAGAATTATCACATAAACCAAAGACAATAACAAAAAGAAAATCTGCTCTAAAGTTGGCACCAGTTAAGAGTTCTGACTCCATTTTTTCTTTGGTTTCAGAGGTCTGCAGAACATCTATGATGCCTACTAAAGAAAACCTGGACCATGCAACAGGAAAAACACTGAACTGCCACAAGGGGCAGTCCCACCATGTCTTGTTTATTGGCCTTCCTGTTTTCAACCAGCAGCTAATGAGAAGCAGCAAAAGCCAATAGACAAGAGGAGAAGAGGAGTGAGCATGGCAACCATCAGAGAGCGAGGAAGAGGAAGGCAGAAAAAGGGGAAAAGAAGGAGCATCACTTCAGCTACCAGGCAGGCCAAAGTGGGGTACAGAGGCAGTAGGACTCGGCTGAAAAAGAAGCTGAGGCATGGTGGACAAAGTCAGCATAAACACTGAATTGAATGCATTTTTACTTACTGTACATTTGCTACTAAAATAGATAGAAGATAAGGCAAAATAAACTCCTGTCACTTAAAACATCTGTCATGCCATGACGTACATTATGAAAGAAGATTAGAGAGGCTTTTACTGCAGCTGTGAAGGAAAGTTTAGAAGTTAGACTTTGTTTTTAAATTCACAATTGAACTTCATGAATAGTAAGTGCAATAAAATATACTCTATTACTGTATAGCTGCGTCATTTTAAAGATCCCCACTGAAGATGATGAGGGCCACATGTGAAAAATGTATTCAATTCACTTTATTTGTATGAAATCTGAGTTCAAAGTCAGAAATGTGAGAATAAATATCACAAACTGACATAATAGGATGTGCACGGCCCAGATCAGGAAAACTCTACAGTGGGTTATTAAACCTGTCCAGAACATCATTAGTACCCTTCTACTGAGTGTCAGTGATATCGGGGAGGCGAGGTGCCTGCAGAGCCAAGAGGACACTGAAAGACAAGAGACTCCGCCACCCCAGCCACAGCCTGTTCACCCTGCTGCCACCAGTATCTGCTGCTATACCACCAACTCTGTCAGACAGAAAATCTGACAGAGCTGATGTCTGACAGAGTTGTCAAAATGTTACATTTCTTCGTTTCACAACATGTGGTAGTGAGCAGCCATTTTATGTTTTAAAGTGTCTCAGAGTTCTCCTAATGTTAATCAAAATACACATTTTCAAACCATAAATCTTATTTAGCTTTGATTTAGAAGGACTACAGAGCCAACATGTTATGGGTGAGACACATCTGATGTATCTGATTAAAATATGTTTTTGTAAAAATGGCGTGGAGGGAAATCAATTTTAAGATAAAGATGATACTAAAGGCCAAAACGCACTGCAGGTTTCAGGCGTCTATTGATAAAGCTTCTATAGCACACTGCAGGCTTCAGAATAATGCAGCAAAGTGACAAACGTTTCATGGAGGAGACAAGATATTTTAGTCAGGTAACTGTTCAGTAACATCAGGATTTATCATCAAAAAAGTTTTATATCAGTCTGCATTTCACACACGCTCCCTCTCCCTCTCTCCTCTCTGCTGTCCCTCTCTAGATCTTCATAGTTATGATTAATCAACGGGGAGTAATTAAGTATTTAAAAGTACACAAATGGGACTTGAAGCAACAACAAAAAAACACACCACCAAAGTGTACAGTAATATTATGTTTAATGATCATAAAAAGTTTTTATATCAAGTCGGCGCATCTGTCCATATTCACACACTCTCTCCCTCCCTCACTCTCTGCTGCAGGTAGTTTTTTTTTTTTTTTAATCTGCTTTCAGGTGGAGCTAAAGCTCGATCAGCACTCGCTCCTCACGTCCGTGCCTTTTTCATTCTATTTAACTCCCCAAACACGAACTGCAGCTGCAGATAAAAAAGCCCTGGTCCTCATGTGACGCTCCAAAATCAAAACAAGTTCGGAGTGAGAGTGTCAAGTCAGTTTGACGCACGTCAAGATGCTTTCAGTGTGTGTTCTGCCATTTAGTACAATTGGTGCATTTCAAAACGCGAACATCAGATGCCTTCATGTGCTGTTTTTTGGTAGGACATGATTTGTCCCAAGCAATCAAGAGGTAACTGCACTGAAATCCCAATATACAACCTGTTGTGAATGATAAATAAAATCACCTTGTATTCTTGGTAAAGTTTAATCTCAGAATTCTAAGAATAAAGTTTATACTTTACACTCAGAATTTTGCCTTTATTCTCAGAATTTTGAGAATAAATAAGTATTCTTAGTTTCATCTCAGAATTCTGACTCTAATTCTGATTTTTACTCAGAATTAAAATAAATGTTTCACATGTGGCCCCATGTGGCAACTAGTTTTATGTACACTAATTTTAATTTACAGAGGTCAGTCCCAAAGCAGATAATCAGAGACCATGGTAAATAGCTTAGTTCATTTTTTCTAAAATATCATACACAATAATGCTGTAAACATCATAATCTGATTGCATGTGTGTAACATTAAAGTTCCACCTGAACACGACTCATTTCAACTGTTCATTCAACTGTTGGAAGACAAGGATGTCTACACAGTTTGCTTAAAAAATGACTTTCCTAAATTCATCAGTGTCATTTAATAATATCCTTGCTTGTTGTTAAGTTTGGAGAACATGTTTACTACTTTTGACTGACTACCCCACAACGTTCTACGAGCGTTCCAGTAACAACCGCATATTAGAACCACATTGTGCAAGCTGTGCCCTGCTGAGTTCAGAAATCCACTCACCACTGCATTTAGAAACATCTGAATGCTTGTGTGACAGGAAACTCTCACAGTCTCTCTAACTGACTCAGCAGGTTCAGAGTTGTTACATTAACAGCTGTATCAAGACACAAGACTCACGCTGTGTTCTCACTGCACAAGTACTAACACAAAGGAGTAGTGCTGAAGCAGTGACTTACCTTCCAGTTTGGCGTACTCTGACAGGCGCTGGTAGTTGACCAGAGCCGCCTGCTCCAGACACTTACGGATCACAGTCTTCACTTCCTCTTGTGGAACTGGAGTTACAATATCCTTCATCAGAACCTAAAGAGGAAAGATGGCAACAGTGTTTTACCTTATCATCAAGACAAATGATGAGGAATGTGAAAGACAGTTGGCAAAAGGTGACAGAAAACTGGCTTTTTCACACAACAACATACATGTGTCCAGCAGTAATGACTTACCCTTTCAAGCAAGGACAGAGTTGCTTTCAGTGCTCCCTCTGGTCGTCCAAATGGAAAGCAGTACCTGCAGCAACAGACTGAATTTTCATTTGGACCCTTGGCAGTGAGTTCAGCTCAGGAACTTTCCCATTTCTTCTGGGATTCTACTGTATTTGACCCTTCTCTCCCTATGACCATCCATTTACATATTTTGCTGTAAATCTACCATATTTTTAACCTTCCTAGAAAAAAATAGGAAGCATTGCCTGCTGGGCCTGCTGATGTGTTCATTCTGCTGTGGTGAGACAGGTGGCAGTATGGAGAACATTAGTTGTAACATCTAGTGATAAGAAGTCATTCAATCAGAATCTGCCTTTTCAAGTAGAGGAAGTAGAAGAATAAGCAAAAGATGAACAAGATAAAGAACACCAAGAATGAGAAGAAAAGGAGAAAAAGAAAATGCAGAAGACCAAGAGGAAAAAAATGAACAGGCAGAATCACAAGAAGAAGAAGAAGAAGAAGAAGAAGAAGAAGAAGAAGAAGAAGAAGAAGCAGACCCAGAGAGAGACCCAAGAAGATTTAGAGGAGAAAGAAAAAGAAGATTTAGAAGAAGAAAACAAAGAATACACAGGACCAGAAAAACAAGTAAAAGAAGAAACAGAAGAATAAGAACAAGAACAGAATGAAAAACAAGAACAAAAACAAGAAAAGACCAAGAAGACCAAGAGGACCAAGAAAAAGAGCAGTCAGAATCAGAAGAACACAGAGAAAGACAAGAACAAGTAAAGAAGCATGAGGATGCAAGAATGGAGGAATGTGAGAGAGATGGAGTACCTGCCAAAACTAAAAGCTAAAAGTTCCTACAAGTATCTCACACAGTGGGAAGAGGTTTACCTGTTCTTACTGAAGAGCAACATCAGTCATCATGTTTTTTGTACAACAGATTTTAGTGTATCACATGTGAGCCAACATGACAAATTGGCCAAACATAAGTTTCCCCAAGTCCCTTACTGTACGCAGGAACTAGTTGACCTAATTCATGTTTAACTGATATTTTAAAGCAAGTGTCTGCCGAGTGCTGATGTTAGGATTCATCATTTGTATCCTTGTCTGTAAGGGTGCAAATGTGTGAGGGGTATGTGGACAGTGAAAGTGGGGTGGTGGGACAGGCTGGGGTGGGGTGCTGAATCCTAGTGCTGACAGGTATGATTCATGGTTCCTACCTGAAGTGTGTAATCTGGTTTTCCAGAAGCACCCGTAGCCTCTCCTTGATCTCCTCAAAGCGCTCCTTCTCTTCCACAGTCACTGTGCCAATACCATCAGGCCTGAAAGACACCAGCATGGACAAGTAAGTTTATTCTCTATATTACCCTCTTAAGAGGCTGCAACTAACCCCCTCTAAAATGACCTCAAGGAGGAACTTGTTGCCTCTGCATTTTCTGCTTGCATCTAACCTAAACTTAACCAAACCCTAACCCTTACCAGACCCTCCAGGAAGCTGTGATGTTGCAATCGCAACCAACCAATCCCCATGAATTCTGCATGACCTTGTGATTTTGTCGAATCACTAAAACATTTCAGCAAATTTGATTAATCCCCACACATCCCCCAGGTGTGCTTCATTTACAAATAAAGCTTTTTTTTTTTTTTTTGTTTGTAATCCTGAGCCTTTTTTGGTGAGGTTTACTGAGAACACTTACAATAAAGAATAGTTTTATTCTCACAGGAACATGATATGTTTGATATTTAATGAAATATACCAAATAAATAAATAAATCAGAACTCATTTTTGCAATTTTCACTTGCTTCGACAGTTTCATTGCAAAAAAAACTCAGAAATCAGACATTTTCGGCCGCAACAATCCTGACCATAAAACCATTGGCTTATGTCCCCAGTGAACTGGTCTTTAGTCTGACATGTGACCCCGGATGTAGAAGTCAGAAACACACAAACACACACACACTGTTTATTCTCTGTCAGAGATATCATTAGTACTTTGAAACTAATTTGTTTAAATGACAAGCTATAGTTATAGTTAACATTACACTGAAACGTGCAATTCTAACATCCTAAACCACGAATTCTGAGGTTCTTGTATCATGTTCTTCTTATCATTTCAACACACACAGAGCAATTACAGCTTTACAAGCAGGTGTGTGTGTATGTGTGTGTGTATGTGTGTGTGTATATATGTGATGTGTTTATCGTTTGTGACATGCTTGGGTCTGGGTGGAGTGTGAGCAGAGTGCATGTGACAGAAGAGGCGCTGGACTGGTGGCCATGACAGCATGATGAGAAGCAGGAGACATGACACTCTCTCTCTCACTCTCTCTTTCTACTCCCCCCCCCCAACTTGACATGTCATTTCAGCAGACAGTAAGAAACTGTCTGTGTGTGTGTGTGTGTGTGTGTGTGTGGTTGGGGGGTTACTGCTCGGTGAGTGCTGTGTTTGTTACATGTTTGAGTGGTACTGATTTGCTTAGCCTGAGCGATCACCTCACACAGACTGCACTCGGTCTTCATGGACAGTTGAACAGAGGCTCAGAGTATCACAGACACCTGTAGACCTGCTGCTGACAATCATGAGTCATCAGGCGAGGGTTACTGATTGTCATATTTTTTCTAAAGAAGATACAGTGCTAACAGGATGGTACTAATGTTACAACCGGAGTTAACAAAAGAGTGACAAGAGGTGCCAGTTAAAAATTTTGTATATTAAGTAACTCTTTCTCTGGTGCCTTAATGCTTTATAATTTGCATGTAGCACTGTATAATCATAGTTATAAGCACTCATTGATATTCATTATGCTTTATAACAAGTGTCAGCAACCTTTATTATCAAAAGAGTCATATTTGGCAGAAAAGGAAAAGAAATTACTGGAGCTGCAAATATTGAATTCTTTATTTTCCTTTGTTTGAATTTGGCATCCATAGTTAGTCTAGAAAGACTCAAGACCAGCAACTGGCAGAATTTAGAGGAAAAGGCACTGAGGCGTAGGTATAAGTTATGACACATATTTTAGTTGACATAATATTAAAAGTAATGTTTTTATTCAGTGTACAGGTGACTAATTTTTAAATTATTTTTACATTTTTTACATTTAATTGGAATATTCCCTTTGGAAAATGACTTTAGGCCTACCACAATGATAAATGAAATGATAAAAACAAGTTCATTTTCATTAAATGTTTGGTTAAAGCTGCAGGGAGCTGCTGTAGCCACAGGCTGCAGACCCCTGCTTTATAACAATAATCACAAGATATATATTTTTTAGTTTGTGATGCACTGGATACACACTCAGAAACTTTTCTGTCACTTTGAATTGGTCTTTGATATCTCTGATGAAGATGGTGAGTTGAGCATTGTTGGTTTTGTCTGTGCTTTCATCAAGTGCAGAATATATTTATTTTTTCATTTCAAATGGGTATGAAGGGTCGCTTTAAATTGGTATGAAACAACTATAAAAATAATTAAATAAAACAGAATCATTTTGCAGGCCAAATTTTATTATATTTTGGACATCTTGATGCTGGCAGAGGGAGTAGGGGCCGTAAATGGGCGCCAGTTTGAGACTCCTGCTCTAAGTGGTCATTGGGAGTAAAGTAAAGTAATGAAATTCCCAATGAAGTAATGTTACTTTCATTAATGCACCCCTGCTATTAAGATAAGATGAGATGAGACAGAACTTTATTAATCCTAGGGAAAAAAGGAAATTCTTGTGCTGGAATGCTCCAAATTCATCATATATAAGCAAAATAGAATATATATATAATACATACATACATACATACATACATACATACATAAGTGTATAGGAGTTAATGCAAAGGAATCGTATTATAGAATAATAGCAGTATAATTTAAGTAAGATAGAAGTACAAAGCAGAAGTACAAAAGTAAGGAAAAACAGAGAAAGCAGTATTGGCAAGTACATTGAAAAGTAATATTGGCAGTGACATTGAGAGGTAATAATAAGTTATAATAAGTTATAGTGCACCAGCTAATGAATGGAAAAATATTATGAAATTAAACATAATTATGCATGATAATAATGAAAAGTAATATTGCACATAGTATTTTAAAAAATCTATAAATGTAGTAGAAAAATAATATTGCACATGACAATGAACATAATACAGCCCGTTATGTTGAAATGTAGTATTGCACAATATTAAAAAACTATATTAAATGTAAGATTACATATATTATTATATATTCATCTTTTTGTTTCACATAAACATTCTTTAAGCAGTAGACCTTGTGAGTCATTATAAATGCTTCAAAATATGTTCTAATTATTGTTATAAATCATTATGAAAATTTAGGGATTCTTTAAACTAATTGTACAGTGATTACAGATTATAACCCATGTTTATAATGCATTATAGACATATTTGGGCATCATAGAAAATGTTAATAAAAACAGCCTGAAGCCTCGTCTTTTCTGTTTTGTTTTGTGGCTGGTGATCATGTGCATTAGGAACACAGATTAAAAACCTGACAGAAACACTGGAGAGGACTTGTCATAAGAAACATTCACAGTAAAAAGCCGTCTCACCTTTCAACATTGTGACAGAAAATGAAAGAGGAAAATTTCACACTAATTAAGTCCTGCAGGGCTCTCTCTTTTTTTTTTCCTTCCAGCCGCGCGTTGTTTCTTGGCAGCTTCCTCATGTTTGCTTGACCTCATGACCTCACAGCTCCGATGACGACAACAAGCAAATGAGCCATCAGTGACAGACAGACGGCGAGCCAGCAACACTTTCACATCTTTCACATGCAGCCTCGGACAACCTCATCAAGTCCTTGAGGTAAATTACCACGTGACGTGTTGGCTGTAGAAATCTCCTGCAATTTTTATTTCACTAAATCCACAAATGCAGCTTTAAGTGGATCGTGTGTAACAAACTGCTGCCATTAATGAGAGTGTAGTCTTTATTTGTACACTTTCATTACCAGAGTCAGTCTGAAGCTGAAATGATTAAATGATTAATCAATTATTTCACTCACAGAAAAATAGTAAACTATTTTGATTACTGATTGATCATTTAATTGATTAATCATTTCAGTCTTTAGCCATTTTTCTAAGCAAGAGTGCCAATAATTATCTGGTTCCAGTGTGAATATTTGTTGCCTGTCTTAATTTCCTGTGACATGAAACTTTTTGGAGTTTGAAAATCAAGACAAATGAATTTAAGTTGGAATCTGGGCAGAACATTTTTTACTACAGGTTTTCTGTTCGGTCTGACAAAAGGATCAAGAAAATATTTATGAGATCAATTGAGAAATTATAGAATAATTAATCAATAAATAAATAATAACAGTTTGTTGCTTACATAAATCATTCAAAGAACATTTGAGCTTAAATATATTCATTTATTTTCCAAAAATAAAACTTTTAAATTGGGCTATAATTTAAAAGTTTGTATCGGGGAGGATTAGGGCCACGTGTGAAAAATGTGTTTAAATTCTTAGATTTAAGTCAAATTTTTCAAGTCAAAAGTCTGTCTCATAATTCTGAGATTTAAATCAAAATCATGAGAATAAAGTACAAATTCTGACTTCAATCTCAGATTAAACACATTATTCTTGTAATTTTGACTTTATTCTCAGAATTCTAAGATGAAAGTATGCCTTTAAAGTGTTTTGGCCTTAAGATTTTTGACTTCATTATTACAATTCTGACTTTTATTTCATAATTCTGACTTTATTCTCACAATCCTGAGGTTAAAGTCAGACTTTTGACCTTTTTATTAGAATACTGACTTTAATCTGAGGATTCTGAATTCTGAAAAAAGAATTATGAGAATGGCTGTGGATTTGCAACACACACTTAATATCAAAATCTGTCTTGAAATATAAATTTCATAACTGCTGCAACATGTTTGCACCGCCCTGCATGTGTGTATGGGTAATATATTGTGTAGAAAATGCAAGTCATTTATCAAATATAACATGAGTCCATCCTTGGACTTTAACTCTTTCACTTCAGAAACAACTTCTATATTCAATATTTTGCTCTTTAGATTCATATATATTTAAATCTGTAGCTATACACAATGCAATATTCTTCAGTTTAAATTTAAATTTAAATAAATTTTTATTCATCATCAGTGTCATTTAATTAGGTTTTATTTTATTTTATACCTAATAAAGAGCAGCTGATATATTATTGGTTTATTTCAGGGCCATTTCCTACCAAAGAGTCTGTCTAAATGGAGTGGACATTTAGCTGGACAGAAGTCAAATCCTGACACTTTAGCAGGCGACCGGGCAACCGAGTCCAACTTGGTGCACCAACACCTCCAGGCCAGCAGGCTATTAGGAGGCAGGGGTGGGGGTGGGGTGTTTGCATGTGCATGTGTGTGTGTTTGTTTGAGAAGGGGTGGGGGTGGAGGGGAGGGGGCGGTGGTGGTCTGGATGAGGTGTGTGCACTGGGGCACACGCAGCAGCGTTGGCAGCGGAGACATTCGGCCGTCACACATGACAACCTGTCAACCTGTCATGCCTCGACCTCCAGGCACGATGGCTGGCCTGGCAGAGCAGGTCTTTGTTTGATGTGTGTGGACGTGGATGTGGAGATCATTATTTTAGGATTTTAAGAAAATAAAAATCGATTTTTAGAACTAAATTTACATGAACATATATTAATTTCAACTATTATTAATAAACTGATCTGAGCTCTGTCCTCTGGCAGCAGGAGACAACTATTTGATGCCTGTGTTTGAACCAAACTCCTTTGTGCATATGCCCATTTTTTAGTAAGAAAAAAACCTCCATGTTTCTCCTTTTCCTGTCATACTTGCCGTCTATAGTATTTTTCTCTCTCTTTCTCTTTTTTTCTCTGTTTCTCTTGGAGCGAGTGTTGTCCATCTGACCATGCTGATCAGAAAAGGCCTCAGTCCTCAGTCACTGTTTGTCAGCAGGACGGGAGGGAAGGAGGGAAGGAGGGAAGGATGGATGGATGGATGGATGGATGTAAAGAGGAAGGGGTAAGTTGGAGGGATGGAGGGAGGAGGAGGAGGAGGAGGTGCAGGGGAGGGGGGCACTGACAGACAGCCCTCCCCGACCTTTGCCCTCAGCGCCGGAGTGGCCCTCGTCGATCTTTGTTAGGCTTCATGTGCAGACGGCTGACTGTGATGTTGACAGATTTGATGTCCTCAGACATCACAGCAGATTAGACAAGAGGTAAATACTGCAACTTAGATAACAGAGTACATACTGGAAGAAAGCCACATCACTCCTGTGTCACATCAGGAATCACATCATCTGATGTCTGACTGAAAACTGCCCCTCTAAACCAAGTTTAACGACATGCCTCTGTACCTTCTTTAGTTTAAAGTCAGAGCTACAGAAAACACTTGGCTGTTGTGTTCTTGTTCAGTGCAGTGACCAACTGCAGGCTACAAACATAAACTTACTGCACAAACTACAGATTGGTAGTGTTCTTCTCACTTGTTTCTTATTGCAGCTCCACTACAGCTGGTTCACACGATATGTTGGAGCAGTGCGTCACCGAACCGCTGTGGTGTCCCCACAGGCTGCGTTTTTGCTGCGAGGCAGCTGCTCAGAGTTCTATCTTTCTACAAAGAGTTTGCAGAAGAGTTCAAGGAGAAGACAAGAGCTGTTTTGTGAATGCAATCAGTGATTGTCACACTTGTTCAGAGAGGGAGAGATGGATAGAGGGAGAAGAGAAAAGAGAGAAAGAAAAAAAAACACTGCCCTGCACTTTTTCATGTCTGTGACATACTGCACAGATGTGGACAAAGAAACTGTAGTGAGAGGTGTTCTGTTTCTAATATAATGTCCATATGTCAACAGATCATTTTTAATGTGTATTTTTTGCCAAGAACTGTGCGCATCACACGGAAAAAATAGGCGAGCCTCAGATTCTCGAGATGACGAGTGGCAGGAGCAGCGAGTGACACATGCATGAGTCGCACTGCTCAAGTGGGCTTTGTGGACGCTCTAACTGGTTAATATGGGTGCCAAAATGAAAACCAGCAGGTCACACCATGTACAAGCACTGCTCCAGTGTGTAGTCTGAACAAGCTGTAAGTTCTGGGCCTGAAAGTCACTTAAATCAGCTAAACTACGAAACTACTAGACACTAGTAACACAACCTGTCCTGGCTTGTGTCCAGTCAATTCAGCTGACAGGACTGTTGCAAGTCACTCAAGAGAGGTCCATGTGCTTCATAGTTTTTATTCTCTCTGATCAGGACACACACTTTTTCTTGAACTGTATGAATTTCAGATGATTTCATATGATAGAGGAAGAATCCATCTATCCATCCATCCATCCATGGTAGTTCTCTCGATCATCATCTTTCTGTCTATGAGAAAAGAGCAGTTCAAACCGCTCAAAAAGGTCTGTGGATTATTTCGAGTGATGATTTCTGGATTTGAGCTTTGAATTGTTCATTTTTTTAAGGTGCTTTGAACACCACAAGTGTGCCATTTGGTTCAATTTTACTGAAGAGAAGGCAGACATCTCAACAGCTGATATCTCCAGAGCTCTGCACCTCACACCAAAACTATCTAGATGGATAAACACTACAGGCCAGAGGAAAATATGTCTTTTTGATTTTGGGATGAATGGTCCCTTTATATTACATTAAGTGGTGTTGATAATTGGATTAAACTTGATTTGTTTCAGATCTTTTCTGTTTGATGACGATGATGATTTTAGTGAGTTAACAATAGAACTGATGGCTAAAACCTTTTAAAGAAAATGTTTCCCCTTTGTATGACTGTACAACACAGGGTATGAGATGACTTACCTTCTGGCTCCTGTGAAAATTGGGGATCTGGGGTCCATTTTCCTCATGAACTCAATGATTTTGAGTTCTCTCTTAGCAGTTTGGGCAGGGAGGTCAGGGGCAGAGGGGAACAGGGCTCGCTCGAGTTCGGCCTCAGATACCGGCCAGTTTAACAACTCAGACACGCGCTGACTAGGTGTGGGTGTGTAGAGTTGCAGGGGTGTGGGAACAGTGGAGGATGGTCATTTTGTGAAAGTAAACAAGGTAAGGATGTTATAAAGGAGCAAAAAGACAAAAGAAAGAGGAAACGTGAGCATGCAGTGAAAACCAACAGACATGCAAGATTCATAAAACTCAAAAACATAAAAAACAAAGGGGGGAGGGGGTCATATTTACATCATGTATGTATGGACTGACTTGTTTGTCATTAGTTTGTTATTTCCCTGCTCCAACTCCAGTTTTTACAATTATAACATGACATTGTGTGTTTTAATCACTTCAGCATCCGAGGCTAGTTTGTACCTGTGAGGAAAGTAAAGAAGGAGGACGGGCCAGAGGTCTGATTCCTACCTGTTTCCGTGGACATGGGAGGCACAGAAGGCGAAGCTGTAGTGCAGCAAGGTAGGGTCGATCATGGCGCCGTTCTCCGCCCTCTCCAGCAGGTCGCTCAGGTAACATAAATGTCGATGGCAGCCTCGAACACCGTAGCGAGCACAGTACTCGTCCAAGACGAACACTTGACCAGGACTGAACCAGCCCTGTGGGTTACACACACAAACACTGCTGTGGCACTCCTCTGGTCAGGTAAACACACTAATACACACATACAAATACCACACAAGACTGCAAGCTAATGCTGATATCTTTACCCAAAGATAAAAACATAGATCTGTGTCTTTGACACCTTTGACTGTGACCTGAGAGACTGTGTCTTAGGATCTGTTGAGAGATGGCAAGACATCAGATAGACATCTAAATTCATCCATTGCACAAAACAGTTTAGTTCTTGACTATCTTAAGTGGGACTATGGCACAATGAATTCTGGGTAAATTAAGACCTTTTTCAAAATTAAAAAAATGGCCAACTGAGTGACCGCATCCAACCACTCAGCTCAGTTTACACCAGCAGAAAGTGTGTGTCTTTTGGAGAGATTCAACAATTAAAAGGACATTTTACTTACACTATTACTTGTTAAGTTTAGCCAAGAGTATAACAATACAAAAAAAATGGAAAACAACTGCAGTCAAACAGTGTTAATCCCACCACTGAGAGGAGCATCAAAGATGCTCAAAAAATATACAAAAATATGGTGCAAGATGCACAGAAATCATTGTTTGCTCCATTACAATGTTTCCTTTTTCTGGTTGTTGGGTGTTGCTGATCAGTTGGTGGCACTAAGGCATGGTAACAAAGCAGTCTTTATTTTTATGAAATGGTCTAATTTGCAGTAGACTAATCTATTAGTAAAATTTAGTCTAGTCTGAAATATCTTTGGGAAACTGGCCCCCAATTACAAGTGGACAGCTCTAAGGACAGTTCTGAATGCATTCTGGACACATTTGAGGTCTTATCAGTAAGACCACATTCAGAGGGAGTGTTGTGCACTAATTTAATGTCTTTCTTTGTGCAAAAAACATTCTGTCCATTTGTTCCAGCTAGCCATTTGTTAAAAACAACAGTGCATTTTGCAACAAAAATTCAACATGAAATACAATACATTAAGGTGTTTCTCTCCTTATAAAAAGACATGATGTTGCTGAGAAGAGCAGACAGAAGAGATGCTCTACAGTGTGCTGGGATACACACTTTTACTGTCTGAATCTGTCATTAATGCCTATACCTTTGTCATCTATGATGTAAATACATGAGATTTCCACACAATCAGGAAGAGTAAAAGTGTGCATAATCGTGATCATAGTTCATTTATAAAATGCCTGCAGACCACAGAGCTTCTCTCCTGTCAGGCTGGGCTGATAGAGGAATTCAGCATGGCCCGATGGACAGTGATGGACCTTGAACTTAAAAGTGTTTATTTGCATATAGAGCAAGGGAGTGAGATCTGATCACAGGCGGTCACTCAGGATGCATCTGAAGACAAATTGTAATAGCACATGAACGCACATATTTAGAGCTGAGCACTAGTGATCAGATCATGGAGGACACATGTTAATACCAGGTCTGAACAGGGCCCTAGTGTCTCAAAGGGTATCTTAGATATTTTTTAATCTGGACCAAATTTGCTCAAGTTTTTTTATCTAATGACTTGAATACATGAGGCAACAATCTGAGCCTGCCTCTGGCAAAAACAAAGACTTTTAGTGGACATGGTGCACAGTTTCCTGTAAGGATTGCACTGCACATGTTTTTCAGCTCCTTCAATACTGGACCAATTTCAAAACCTCCCATCCATTACTCATTTACACACAATGTGAAGTGAATCTATGTCAGATTATCCAAAATGACAACCCTACAATTATGCAGTAATTCTTCAGGTGTGTGGTGGTGACAGATTTTTTTTTTCTCAAGCACCTTTTTTTCATTCTTCACTCCTCTAGTTCTACACAGTCTCACACAGTGATAGTCATGTTGTTATCAAGGCTTTCCTTACCAGGCAGGAATAGGAGTCGTTGAGTCTGTGGTCCAGGGTGAGGCGCTGTACCAGCTCAAACAGCGAGCCGTGGTCAAAGTTACAGGGGTTGGCTGAAATAAACTCGTCCATGCCATGCTTCTGGGCTCGATCAGCATCTGTACACAACCATTTACCCATCCAATAAGGAGACAGAGAGAGAGAGACAGAAAGAAACAGAAGGCAAATGTCATACAGTAGTAGAAAAACAAAAATAAATTTTGCCATTGCACTCACAAAATATCATATAACAAATAATTTTATGAAGTGCCAACAATAGAGCAATGCTGTACACACTTTTATGACAAGAGTCCAAGTTAACTGCAAGTTTAAGTTAAAAATGGAAAATATCAGTTTTGATGCAACAGCACTAACAAGTGATCCAATTTTGAAAAATGTGCCAATCAGTTACTACGTCATGTGTCCAGCATTGACTCCATTATGGCTCCTTCCTGAGGGTTGCCAGTTTTGGGTAAAGTTAAGGTGGACAGGAGAGTTTTCCAGGCAGGTTTTCAGGAAGTGACTGCTGATCCAGAGGTTGAAGGTCAGTTCTGAGGTCTGGGGGTCATGATGTGTTCATGCATATTCATTCATTCAAGTCTATACACGTCAATATGAATCTATGCAAAAGCATTGGAATATCTTATTAGGTTTAAGTCAGAGTTTTTTCCAAGTACCTGGATGATGACAAACACTGGCAGCATTCTACTGCTGCGACCTGCATAGTTGCACTCATAAACACAAGAGTTAATGGCCTTGCTTCAGGATACGTCATCAATAATCTGTGAAGGACAGTGCCTTCGTGGCTTCACCTGTTTTGACTGAACCAAGCTTAATTCTTTCACTTTCACAACAGTCAGTCAAAATGCTGCTCTAAAATCATGTAACTTTTAGTTGAGTGATAGAAATCAGCTGGCAGCATAAACAATGACAAAGCATGACAGAAAGAAAGAAAGCCATCACCATCACTTTGTTTGAGTGTCTCAAGATTTGTGAATTAATATTGAACAAATCTTGCCTTATCTTGCATTGCCTTCATGGTTTCTCACAGTAGTGACAACTTGAAAAAAGAAAAGATGAACAAACAGCAGCATCAAAACTTGTCACAAGATGTCTGTTCACTTTGTAGTGTGACGCAGAATGTCTAGAAGGGAACCCCCAACTCAAACCATGATCTTGCTGGAGCCCCAACCAACTGTTTTGTCCCTGATACTAAGTAGACCTTAAACACAGCATTGTCAAATTATAAAAAGCTATTTGTTTGTACAACGTGCACAATAAAGAAACAGCATATACAAATCTCACAAGAGTTTCACAGATCTAGGATTCCCTTCTAGACACAGCCTAATTAAATTGCACCAGGATACGACCATGTTTGCGATAACCTTGATTAGGAAAGTCTGACAAAAGTAATGTGCCACTTAAGAGACTCACAACGTGAAAGTCATGTGAAGTGCACAAGTCACTCCGGCATCTTAAACAGCCGCGGATGGGTTTATATTGACACGTCTTTGGACAAGAACACACAGAACACAGAATACTGCACTGATGATTATTTATGTATTTGTTTTCTATATTTTATGCCTTTATAGGATGGCTGAAGATGGGACAGGAAAGAGGGAGATAGAGTGAGTGAATGACATGCGGCAAATGACTATAAGCAGGAGTCAAACCCACGGCCACTGCAGAGGACTCACAGCTTCGGTACATGTGGCAAATGCTCTACCAACTATAACTGGCCATCAATAAGCCAGTTATATATTAAGCCACACACGTTAACCCTGCAACTCAAGTGTAACCAAGATGCAGAGCTGCATTGCCCATAATACCATCCCACAGTCGCCCCACTGCATTCATGAACCCTCCCCATTTCTAATGCCACTTCATTGCAGCGTCGGTGGCCCCAGCCCCATGACCTCTAATTAATCGCTGTCCTGAACATCTCACAATGAGCCCAACATGTGGTAACCCCACACTAATCTTCATTATCTACAAAACAGACGGCTTAGATAAAACTTGCTTTCCTGGTGGTGTTTTATACTTCCATCAGGGTGTTTAGAAGTGAATGCGCAATGACTGTCTATTTTTTCATTTTGCAATGTTGACGGGGATTGTAATTTCACATAAACCTTCAGGCTGCCTCCTCCAGGCTTTGCTGGGGTACAAAGGGGGTGGGGGGACCTGCTCTGTCCACTTTCTATGATTTTGGATTTACATGTCAATACGTTAAGAAGTCCAGTGTTAACAAGCTGGGCAATGTTGTGCCAACTCAAACAGCATGAAGTAGATACTAACTAAAGTCAATGTGTTTGATTTGTCATAGCAAAGGAAACCTTATAACCCCCACTATTCTGCCTGCTCATCACTAGTATTATATCAGCTTTCCCTGGACTACTAGCACAGAGATGGCTTTCACCAACATGTTACAGTTCCACAAACATCCCGATTCCTTCACGTCATTTACAGAACAGCTCATCACTGGCTAGCTACTGATATGTCAGGGCTACTAAAGTCTGGGTTTACTAAATCTACTCAAACTGCAAACACGATCTGTACAGAAGAATCAGAAATATATATAAAAAAAAACATCAACAAAACTTTAGTAGTGAATGTCTGAGTTTAGAATCTGACACATCTAAAGATGTAATGTATGGCAGTGTGTGCTGCCAGTTTCTGACTTAGTGGCCTGCATGGCATGTGTTTAAAAGTATTGGTATCTATCCCTTGTATGGTAGTAAAATGGCAACAAAATCCTAGTTGAACATTTACAACACATGAACATGAATTGAACTTTCCTATTTCAAAGACCAAAAATATGAATTTAATGCACAATTAAAGCACTGATTTGTTTTTGAGCCCCCATTGTGTACACAGCACAGTAAAGATATTTTGACATCCAGACAACTATCTGACACAAGCACAGCTTTTTAGTATGACAGTTGGTTAATTTGATTAAAAACTCACTTTAATTTCTGATTATATACAGTGTAAGCCTGATCTAAATGACAAATAATCAACCACAAGTAATCACTTTACTAAAAACAGTTCCAAAGGTAAGCCCAGGACATTCAGGGCTCCTTGAGCTCTGGGGCCATTGGGCATTTCCATGCTTTGCCCAGTTGGTAAACCAGCTCCCTAACTATTGAATCCAATCACAGAGAATATTTCATCATTATTTTCAGATAACTTTACAGATCACAAAATCACTCCCTATTTACTACAGAGTGCTCTATTCTTATAGTCAGCCATTTTATTTGAGTGTCTTTGATGAACTCTGTTCATCAGTCAGGACAAACCTGGGACAGATGTGAATGAAGGTTATACTGAGCTACACAGCAATCAAGAGATTTGTCAGCCAACGTCCTCTTCACTGCCCAACGAAGGCACCCCAGCTGTCAATCAACAAACAAAACAAAGAGTGGGATGCTGGGAGCTGATTGTGTCCCCTCAACAAGTCACCCTCCCACCA
Organism: Lutjanus erythropterus; assembly: GCF_056507025.1. Taxonomy (NCBI): domain Eukaryota; kingdom Metazoa; phylum Chordata; class Actinopteri; order Lutjaniformes; family Lutjanidae; genus Lutjanus; species Lutjanus erythropterus. The sequence continues at coordinate 2,827,542 of NC_139318.1, forward strand.
ACCCTCCCCCCAAAAATCTAAAAAGGTGACATTGTGGTGCCCCTTTGGTCTGTAGCTGGTGGCCTGTCAGGTCTGTTTGATGTGAGTGAGCGGGAGTGGAGGCGGGAGGGCTGGACAGTAACATGCAGTGACATTAGTCACCCCCGTCCGTCTGGGCTGGGGAAGGACGGCCCTGACAATGATTGATGGCTGCTATTCATTTATAGATCCAGAAGAGAGGAACCGGGAGGCAGCGGACGGACACACTGCTGGTCCTGGGTTTGATGGCCAAAAGCACGCGGGGCTATTTAGCACGTGGCTTTTTTGTGGACTGACCATGAAACATATCTACATCTTTCTGTCAGTACACTCGTGAAGATCCTCAGTGATGCCCACACAACTGACCTCTCTAACCAATCCACTACAGACCTAATCATGAAAATACTTCTTCTAATTCTGTCACAGCTTCCAACAACTGATTTATTTTGAAACTCAACACATCTGTAGATGGAGATATGAGTTCTCCTAGTTCAATTTGTTTCTAGAAGGGAACCCTTGATTTTCAAAACTCAACAGATTTCTAACAGTTGTTTCTGTTAAAATAATTACACTTGCACAATATTTCGTGGGTCTGGGTTTCCCGTCTAGAGATAACCCTCTCTCCCTGTCGCTCAAACTCCAGACAGCAGACCTGTCTGTGATCAGTGTGATGTTACAATCTGCAGCATTTCCTGCATTATTTGGATGGATACCCAAGTGTAGTTTGTGACCAATTTTGTCATTTCTATTGTTTGTAATCAGTCCAAGAGGACAACGGCATACGCAGCTGATTAGTTAATAATCTGCTTTCTTACGCCTCCATCACCAGTTCACTCTGCTATGAGAAGGTCTGACAGTTTCTGACAGAGAAACACAGACAATGAATCGTGGGTGAATACATCTATGGAAAAAAAACAAATTGTGAGTTGTGTTTGTAAGAGTGTGAGGAGAAGAGAAATGAGGAGAAAAGCAGGTGAGCAGATTTAAGTAGTTTGTGACTACACAGAGAAAAATTAAAGTGGTGAAATGCTCAGATCTACACGATTCATGTGAATGTTTAAAACGTGAAATTTCACCTAAAAGAAACTCTCCGCTGCCTGCACCCCAGCTCCTCTTGCAGCTCTTTGCTTGCAGGCAGCTCAACTTCCTCTCCTTGCCCATACACATGTGCCATTTGGCTTGACTCGGTTTGACTCAACACATCAACCCTCTCAGCAGTGCTGCATTTATATCTTTAAATTTTTGTGCTCTTGTCTTTAGCTGATGCTGGATGTTTTGTCTCTTACAAATTCTTCACAGTAAAAGTACCACTTTTGTTGCTATATGAAAGCTTTAATTATGAAGCAGCAAAAAAGTAAATGTTGGGTTTTCATTAGCAGTAACTTACTCCTATCCAGCTGCAAGTCAACATAAAATAGTTAAATAAAGAAGATATCTTAAAGTACAAACAGCAAAACAGAAGAGAAACTGAACTTCAAACCACAGAGATTCAGTTGGAAGCTACAGAAGTACTGAGAGCTGAACACACTTCTGAAAACTACTTTCTTGCTGTTCTCCAACACAGGCTGAAATTCAGTCTCACAATACACACTTGTTTGAGGGGAGAGAAGGAGGGTCAGAGGTGCTGAGGTCGAGAAATATCCCAAGTCCACTATGCTGTGTGTGGTCGATGCACTGCAGTGCAGTGCTTCCACTGTGTATTATGGGTGACGCATGTCACATGATGTACTGGGAGGCTGCAGTGGCAGTATATTTTAGACTTTAAACACTAATTGTGATAGAAATGTGCTTTTAGTTTGAAAATTTGACCGTTAAGACCTTGTTATCGCTGCAAAGTTTTATTTTGAAAATCTGTGTCTGTGTGCTTGTATGTGTGTGTGTGTGTGTGTGTGTGTGTGTGTGTGTGTGTGTGTGTGTGTGTGTATCTGTTCGGGGTTTTTATTTTGGAAATCCTGCATATTCCAGAGCTCCCCGCTGAGCATGTTATAATATGGATGCTTTTATTTTGAAAAACTAGCTTCAATTTTTCAAGTGTTGCTTTTAACGTTAACTGAGCACTTTGAGTTGTCTAAACAGAACCATAAAAACCTAAAGTCCTTCAGAATCATTGTCTAGCCTATAAAACCTTGTTACCATACAAATTAACTGTATATTAATGTAATTCATAAAATTTAGTTTAAGTTTTTAGGACTACAAAATTTCACAGAGTTCATATAAATTATAGGAAAAGCAGGAGATCCTTCTCTCATTAGAATTAGAACTCACATCAGTCCATGTACACTTTCTCCAATAAAGAAAATAGAGGCAGAAAGGTGAAAACATTTGAAAACTATATTTGACAGAACACAAAGCCTCTCAAACTTTATTATGAAATCATAATCTTGTTTTATGGTACTAACATATGTCAAAACAAATTAAACTGTCAGTCATCATAACAAGAAAAGAGTAAACTGTGAAGATCACTTTCACCTCTCAGCAGCTGAAAGCAAATCTCTGCACTGTCTTTATTGTTACAGTGTTTTAATGTAGTCTATTTTGCTTTGGGTTGGGGGGTGAGTAAAGCGAGGGGGGGTGGGAGTGTGTGGGTGACATGATGTTATATTATTCATTGCGCCGATCCAGGTGTGAACTGACAAGTAGTTATTTGGTAACATTGACTGATTGCTGCCTGATTTAATTGTGCAGCAACCTCACTGTATTATTCATAGCCTGGCACTTTTAACTTGGTAATTACCAGCTGCTGGGACTCAGTGGGACTCCAGTGGTTGTGTCAAAAACAGCTCTCTCAATAAATTCACTTACACAAACGTACGCAGGAAGCACTTTTTCATTTATTGGGTTTGCTGGTCTGCACCCATTGCTCTTTGAGTCATTGTGATATACAGACACAGTTGGTTGGAATTTTCTTTCTGTTTGGGTTCAAGTTAAACTTTTGCCTTCCAGCACAGAGTTTTTACAGCGCTGACTAAAGGAAGCAATTTGGAAGCAAACATGGATTCACACATACAAAATGTTATTGTTATCTAAATGTTCTACTATGCTCTCATAGACATTTTTGTCAAGTATTTTTGGAAATGCAGGCAGGATAGAAATTGGTCTATAATTAATAAAACACTACTATCACCTGATTTAAAGAGGGGAATTACTTTAGCTATTTTTAAGTCATTTGTGACAATACTTCAGCTAAGGAAGTTTTAAAAATATGAGTTATTGGGTCTATGATAGTTGGGATAACCTGTTTTAATATGAGTGGGCTAATTTCATCATAGACACAATCAATAAGACTTGATTGTGTCAACACACAGATCACCTGGAAAAAAGTTGTCCTAATAGTTAATTATTGTTCTTTCTTCATTATAGTATCAGAAAAGTGAGAGTACTTGCTTCCAAGCAGAATTCACAGGCAATCACTATTGAAGGAATAATGTGTGGAAGTATTTTAGATTATTCAATCTAAAATACTTCCACACATTATTCACCATAGATAGAAAATTGTGGATAAAGGTAGAGATGCTAATAAATAACATGATACCAATATCTGCTCCAGCATTTTGAGCTGTATCTGAAGCATGTCCAACACTGGAATCAGTATTGGAAGAGCAGTATATAGGTAAATCTGCCTTACCATGGTACAACTTCCTAATGTTGATATTCATATTAAAGGTAAATGTTCTGGAGTGACTGTGGATCAATTTGAACTTTAGGAAGCATATAAAGAAAATGATGAAAACCATAAAGTACAGCTTGGTAAACTTCAGACATATTATAAACTGTCTCTCTGTGGATGCAGCCAAGATATTTCTGCCTGCTATGATCCTTTCACATAAGCAGGCTGGTGAAACAGCCATGAGACCAAACAAATGTGGAAACTTTGGATGAAAAGTGCATTTTTTACTAGAGAAATACTCTTTACTGAGCTTTGAGAATTTTAGATTATTTTCTAATTTATTCCTGGTTTATAACATTTTAAATGGTTTGGCCCCTCCTCCACTATGTGACTTTGTGTATACTCACTCAGTATATACTCTGTACGAGACTGCAACATACCTTTATGCTGCACTGCATTTGGGCAATCAGCTTTTTCAGTAAAAGCCACAAACCAGTGGACGCCCTGCCTGAAGATGTGAGGAGCTGCAGCTCTGTTAATACTGTCAAAACCAACTTTAAAACTCTGTTAAAAAGCTCAGCTCTGTACTCACTGACCCTGAACTCTGGACTAATTTCACAAGAATATACTTGTGTTGTGCTTTTGCATGCAAGTAGTATTGTGTGTCTTGTGTGTTCTTTGTAAAACTTTTTATTGTGCAGTTCTGTACTGTATTGTGTGTCTTTGTATCATTTTATATTATGTGCTTTTCTTTGTAGCTTTGAATTGTCTTGCATGCCTTGTGTGTTACTGTGCTGACCTGCCAAGGGACTACAGATATGAATTAGCTTTAAGCTATAACATGACCCCTTTAAATAGATAAATAATACATTTGTGAGGCAGAGGACCTTTATTAGATGACATGGTAACTTCCTTCTGTGTATGCTGAACATTTCAATTCTCCTCAGTTTACAACATACATGAAAAGAAAAATATTACAAACATTCTCTAAGAGGTCTAAGTGCAAAAGGCTCAATCATCAGATCTTCTACATCAACTTTTGTTTGATCTTGTATATAATCAAACAAAAATATCCCCTAACCCTAACCTTCCTGAGAATAAAACTTCACCACATTTGCGAAATAGTAGTGTCAGCATCATGTTAAAAAGTAGACATGCTGTAGCATTGCAGGAATCACAAACATGAAGTCCTTGTGAAAAAAAGCAACAGCTATGAAACTAAACTCTGACCTATGATGCAGTAGTTCTGTCAGCTGATCCATGACACATGAAACTAGTCAGTCCCTGTTGTTACAGATGATAAATATGCAGACAGAAGCACAGCCAAAGCTAATCCCTTCTGCATGCATGTTAACTTACAAACAAGTTAGTGTGACTTTTATTATAACAAACATAAAGTTGTTAAAAGAGGAAGAGCTATGGACAACAAAAGGAGGAAAGAGAAAGAAAGGGGAGGAAAGCACTTACCCTTCAATCCAGCTACAAGATAGCAGGGTCAGGGTTTAGAAGAAGACAGAAGAAAGAGGAGAAGAAAAGAAGGAAGGAACAAACAGAGAAACATAAAGACACACAGCAAAGCCACCGACACTTTAACACTACAGCAGTTCTACAACAGAGAGCCAAGCAGCACACAGAGAAAGACTAACACTAACAGTTGAAAACATGAACAGGAATAGGACAGTGTAAGGACATCATTGGCTGATATGTCAAAAAATGTTGTGAGGACGACTGTACAGTAAGAGACAGAGTGAGACATTGAGCACAGGAAGCTGTGAGTGAGAAGACGCTGCTTTTTATTCGCTGATGTAAAAATAAGAATGATCTTCATCTAAAAACCCTAAAGCTGCAGAGGACCAAAACTGCTATATAATTAAAAAGAGAAATACATTAATCAATACTCCATTAAATATACCAAAAATATTAAAAATAAATGCCAGCATTAATTAATTTATAAAATGTGTGTACATAATTTGATATTTCTGTTTTAATTTGTTCTGTATTTATTTACTTTTGTATTAATTTCACTATTAAGTACCTTCACCATGTAATTTCCATTTCATTTCTAAATTTATTCATTTTTAAATTGTTTATTTAATAATTATAATAATTATTTTCCCTCTCTGATATCAATCAATCAATGAGCAAAAGGTTGACCCCATAACACACTTTGACAGCTGCCTGCACAATGAAGCAGAAATGCAGCAAATATATATATATATATATATATATATATATATATATATATATATATATATATACATAAAAAAGAAAAAATACAGAAATAAATAGGTTTGTGGAAATAAATAGGGGCAAAAATGCAAAGCCAAATTATAGAAAAATAAACAAATGAATATATATTTAGATATATAAATAAATAAATGGATGTTAAAAAGTAAAGACCAAAGAGAAAATAAAAATAATTTAAAAAAATTAAGGTAAACATAACTGGGAAAGTAAATAAATAGGGTATTAATATAAAGGTAAACATAGAAAGAAATTAAAACAGAAATATCAATTTAACTAACATTTTATAAATTAATCACTTAATTTTATTTTGGTTCATGTAATTTTAGTTTTGTCAGATTTGTTTCTCCATATAAGTGAGGCTCCAGTAGTAAAAACTCTAATCCCTCACTGTCACTCTGAGGTGCTTTGGGTTGTTCATTTCTGGCTTGATATGAAAATATAACAATTTCATAAATTCAGGCTCAAATATTTTTCCAAAAAATGCAACTTGACCAGCTAAAATGTACTTACAGAACTGAGATATGGGTGCGTCGAGCTGTGGCGCCGTGCCCCCCCTCGAGTTGAGTTTCTGGACCTGGGTGGGAGGGACCGGTTTGTGTGACTGGCCTGTAGCTCGGTACATGGCCTGCACCCACAGGATCCGGTCCTGCTCGTCATCACTGGCAAAGATCACAGTGTCGCCCTCTTTCACAGCATTGAAGAACGTCCGACCCCCGTCCAGACCTGAGGGATGTTCAAGATTTATGTGTAAACAGTAGAACAGCCAAGGTGGTCATTTTGACTGTTTAATTTTTAAAATATAAAATGGTGCGGGTACCTGCTGTTGTATTTTTATTGGCTATGCATCTTAGTTGCTTAGCAACTATCATTGTCTCTGTCAATAAAAATTCACACGTGGTCTCAAGTTCCAATTTTCTAACATTAAAATATACATAATTAACTCATTAGACTAGACTAGATCAGATAGATAAAAAATAAAGTAGGGGAGACCAGGGACAGTTGTAACACTTTTTGTCTCAGCACCTATAACTCAGCGAAGTTTTGTGTTTAAGCTCTCAAATTTTGAGACAAAGTACCCTTACTTATTTCACAAAGCAATGTCTTCAACTTTTTTTGGTTTTATTTCTGTACTTATTTCCAGCCTTTTCCCATAGGCTATGATTATTTTTTGTGATGGTTCCAGGTGGAAATTTATTCTAATTTATGTTAAAATAACATGTTTAACATGTTTAGAATCTTAGAAAATACAGTGTGTTTCTCAAGTCTCTGAGTAATTCTAGATTAATCTAAATTTTGAATCAGATCACTGATGGTTTCTGCTGTGAATATCTGCAATCATTACGGTTTACTACACATGATGGCTGCAAATATATCTTACAAAATTTACATTTCTGTGTTATTTCATTTATTAAAAAAAATGAATGAACAGAATAGATGCATTAATCTCTTAGTCTGGTATTTATAATAGAATTTGGAAGTCAAAGGTTAAAATGACCACTAACCACACATCAATGAAAACACCTGTTCGTGTGTGTGTGTGTGTGTGTGTGTGTGTGTGTGTGTGTGTGTGTGTGTGTGTGTGTGTGTGTGTGTGTGTGTGTGTGTGTGTATACAGTGGACTATGGCTGTGCAGGGATACAACTTTTTCACAGTAGACATTAGGCATGAAATAGTAGCATAAACACAGGTGTTATCAATGACTAAATTAATTAGTTCTGTTCCATTCAGTTTAAACGGAGTCAGGGTGCTGCGACTGTACATGTTAGCTCAGTGGAAAGACTCTGCTACACTGAATGGAACAGGACTTTAATTAGTATCATTGGTAATACCTGTGTCTATGTGAAAATAGTGTGTTACTTGCTGTCATGTCCTGCACAGCTGTGTGATGTGTGTGCAGTCACCTGGCTGGGGGTCAGTGTAGTCCACAGTGTAGCCATCCAGCTGGAGGAGCTCCACAGGCTCCGCCTTCTTCTCTCTGTAGCTGCACATGGCAAAGGTGTACTGACTCACCTGCACCAATCACAGAGAGAGAAATGTTTAAGTTGCTTCCATCTGGCCGATACATCGTACAAAAATGGAGAACAAAAAGTCTTAAAAACTCATTTGTCCCTGCTGCCACTGGCCTTTTAAACACCACATTGTGATTGTCTGTTGTATTTATTGTTTTTATTGCATTTATTGTCTATTGTTTGCATTGTGGTTGGTCTTGCTGTTGTCCTCTCAGGGATAATAAACATAACCTTAAACACACAAACACAAGATGCAAACTTCAGTGTGCCTTTCAAGGGAAACTTCTTCTCAACAGTTCAAAAACAATGGACTGGTTGCACAGCAGATGTTTTGACATGTCGTACCAGAAAACTCACACGTGTATTAATGACTGCTGCATCCCACTTAGAGAAGGTCTCTTTTATTTATTTATCTTTTATTGTGGATGCTGGATCACTGTCACTGTTACTGGGACACTTAATAGAACTGACCTGTAATTACTGTTTTGAGTCCACATGTGTTTTTCCTGCTGTGACAAAAAAAAGTCAAAATGTCCACTGTGCAACCAGGCTATGAATACAATACACCTCATTAATTCTCAGATAAAATTCATTTGAATCTATAATGTAAACATTTTGTCACTGCAACACTGAAACTGCAATATCTCCCTCCAAAATGAACTAATATTAACACTTACTACAACTCTCACATCTGTAATGAATTATAGACATATACTGTGCCTATAGCAATGTATCGTTATAAACATACTTACACAGTGTGAATAGCAATGTAAAACTATAGTTACACGCAATTCTAAATACATTCAGAATGTTTTATAACAATATATGAAGGTATTATGTGACTAAGAGTTGTTCACCACTGGTACTTCACCATATAAGTCATTACAGAATGTTTTATAATTATCTATGAATGTTGTTATAAAGCATGATAAATATTTATGAATGCATATAACTGTACTTATAAATTGTTATGAGCACAGTATAATGCTTGTTCCCTGAAAATAGTAGATGAATAATATAAGTCTGTTTTCTTGTATTAATTTGCAGTTTACTGTAGAGAAAGACAAATTCATGTCACAGGTCCATGTCAGGACACATCTTTTCAACCTCCATCCAGGACACAGACACAACATGACAAGCACCGAAAAGATGAAGCATCGACTCAGATTACAAAACAACAGATAAACAACAACACTACATATGTACTGTATCCAGGTAGCTTCATTTGTTTCATATCTGTTTATTAAAGACTGAAATGTACCTGTGAGAAATCTGAAAATATGTGTGTGTGCCTGGAGTGTGAGGAATATTCATTATGTGCAGGTGTTTGTAGTAACTGTTGGGGGTGTGGTTGCTGCATGGTGGTGGAGGGCTGAAGTCAAGTCATTGTCAGACATGTATAGATGTTATTACTGAATTTTCAAGGAATCGACTTAAACATGAAGTGAAATTCATAGGGTTGTAAAACCATTAGAGTTTTTCTTTTGTTTTACATTGCATCAGTCAACACTTTAGAACTACATTTAGAAACAATAAGAGAGAGAAAGAGTTTTCAGTCTACAAAGTCAATCAGCAGCAGTTAGTACTAAAGTCATTTTTTTTAACTCATGTAGCAGTGTTAATAAAAGCTTATTATCTTCACCATAATGAAGCTGCCATGAATTTCAACATTTGATAATCAACATTAAATACAAAGTATTACTGAGGCTGATGGGAATGTCTATAGTTCTACAGGTCATAACCCAAAATACTGGACGAACGTAATCATTGACCCGATGATGGCGCTAGACAAGATCACAGAAGCTATTTATCCATTCATGAGAATTGGGACAAATCATGTACTACCAAAAAAACTTTTAAAAGTGATTAATACTAACACTCTGATTCCAATTTGTTGATGAAATTATATTCTTTACGGATTTATAAATATGAAATATACATAATTTATGAAATGTTTTGGTTTGCTTTAATTTTTTTAATTTCTAAACTTGCTATGTGCCAGAAAACTGTGTTGTCCCAGACAAGACTTCACAACTTCAAACAGTATAAACGTGTTAAAAGCTTCAAAATCTAAAACTAACAACATCTACTGATAACAATAGGTAGAAAAATATGCTATTTTATTAATCTTTGTTTTGATATTAATTTTCCAAATTAAAATGTTGGCCCATTAAAGTTGTGTCACAGATTTCCATTAACTCTCTCAGATTTTCACAAAAACATGATTTAATCAGGCATAAACAGGGTTAGCTATACCCCAAGGAGCCCTGTCTCACTTCCTAGTTTAAAAAACACTGGTAAACTTTCTATTTTTAGACAAATCCATTCAATAATATTTCTATCAGATGTGTCTCAACCATAACATGTCAACTCTGTAGTCCTTCTAAATAAAAGCTAAATAATTATGGTTTAAAAATGTCTATTTTGATTAACATCAAGAGAACTCTGAGACATTTGAAAAAATAAAATGGCTGCTCACTACAACTATGCTGCATTGTTACATTTAATAAAAAAAATGTCATCACCAGGAGGTTGGCTCATTACAATGTTTTCATAGCCAAGAGTTTGATCTTTTAAAATATATTTTCCAGAACCCCCTAAAAGTACAGTTTTTTTTTTCCAGTTCTCAAGAATGAAAACAGATGCATTAATGATGACAGTTTTTAGGGGGGATTTAAGAGAGAGACCAGAGAGAGAGGAGGGGTGTGTGAGTGTAACAGCTGGTATACTTCAGTGGACGTCTCATTGTGAGTGATTGTGTGTTCTGATAATCACATTATAATAAAGTGAAGTGGCTGAATTATAAGGTTAACTTGAAGAGGTGTTACTCAATATACTGATAATGGAAGTAAAGATGTGTGTTCATGACCAGCAATAATGAGGAGAGCGGCTTTGTGTGTGTGTGTGTGTGTGTGTGTGTGTGTGTGTGTGTGTGTGTTTCTGTGTGTGCAATCTTTTTTTTTATTTTTTATACAAATGCAAATGTGTATATAATCGAAATTAAAGCAGCACTTGATAAAGAGTGACTGTCCTGTGACACCCTGCTGTGAATGACCAACACAGGCTTATCCCACTGCATGTTATATGGAATAGATGGAGACAATGAGAGATTCCATTTTCTGTTTCATCAGAGACAAGTCAAAACTGAGTTCAGTTACCTTGACTAACACTGAGCTGACATAAGGTGTCCCTGTTTGTTTGTTTTTCAGGCCATGAGAAAATCATGAATAAAGTAGATAAATAAAAATATGTGTATGCTGCCTCTCCTGGCATGGAATGTCTCCACCTTGTATTTAAAGCCAGTTTTGACCCTTTGAGGTTACTGTAGCTGATCAGTGTGGAGTGTTGAAGCCACAGTAACAGGTTGAGTTTAAATCAGCAACAGTTTCCACAGAGGAAGTATATAGCTTAAAGTATGAGCACACATTTAGGATGTAATAAAATAGATCTGTTTGTTAAGAAAATATTCATCATGTTAATGGTAATTCTCATTATGTGTTAGCATCAAGCAGTAATACACACTGAAAACACAAGGTGGTACCAGTGTAAGGTAAAAGCATAAAATTGCACTCTTCTTATATGATGCACATTCTGTAGAGAGGCTTGTTTACTTGCAGTACTTCACTGGATTTATCTATATCACAGCCTTTTGAATAAAATGAGTTCTCTTGTCATAATTACAACTTGGCTATTGACTTGAACTCTAATTAAAGACCAGTAAAACTGTAATTACAGCAACTCATGAATGAATGACATGAATGTAGCATTAAACACCTTGACTCTGCAACATGGTGCAGTTTAATGTGACCCAAGACGACTGAAATCAAGATACACCAGCAGATGACAAAAGACATCCATGTAAATCAACTCCAGGGTTTCTGAATCTTCATCAGATCCAGGTCTAACAATAAATGAAAGATAAAGTACATTGCTTAGCTTCTTACACCGGTACCCCTACTGCCTCTCCAAACTGGGGGCGTGTCGACTGACATCCACTGTAGGTAATACGCTCTCCTTTGGTGCCACCCTCAGGATGAGCACAATGAGCTGCCTGTTCCACGTGCTCACCACAAAATCAAATAACACATATATCTTTCCTGGCCTGTAGTTTTGTTGTGAGTTACCTTGATGAAAAAATAGTACTACAGGTAAGAGGAAAAATATGTCTTTTTGATTTTGGAGGTGACCTGTCCCTTAAACGCTTTCCCATCATTGACAAGATATTCCGTCATTTAAGACAAAACAGTTCTCCACCAATGATGAGATTTTCCATCAACTGCTATTTTCACAGCCAGGCAGGAAAAGACGCTGAGTTTGTCACTTGAAGAAGATGAGAACTGCTAGTGTTCGGCAACACAAAGATGTATCGTGCGACACATAATGATTATTTTTTAAACGATTAATATATCAGTTATTTTTTTAAATGATTAACCTAATGATTTTTTTAATTATTCAATTATATAATAAAAATTTAGCTAAAATACATATCAAGCCGGGGCAGAGAGCACTCCAGCCCGGGCCTCCTGAACAGTGTTTTGACCAGAGGGCGGGGGACACGCTAACACTCGCCACACTAGTGACAGTGATGTCACACACGTAATATGAAGTGATAAGAAAAAAAACAAAAAAAAAATGAAGAGTCAGCCAACCAACATTCAAGTGCATATAAAAAAAGAATGAATGAAGCTAAAACAAAATAGTTTTTGTGTCTGATACTATCAGATCTGTTCTTTCCATTGATATATTCCATGTTAACATATTCATAGAACTGAATATTCTGTAAGAGTTGAAAAATCTGTGAGTTTTGTCAAAAATGCTGGAGCTGGCTAGCAACTTAAAAACGCTGGCGGGGAAAGAGTTAAAAGCCAGTACTGACCCATATATCAGAGTAACCCTGGTTTAGGTGAGTGGCTGTGGTCCTGTCACTGCTCCCTGTGTTGCTAACAGGAGGTGTAGTGACACTCTTGCTAGCTGTAGCTGGCCTGCTGCTACTGTAGCTGCCAGTCATACCAGCCTGTCGTCACAAATCACCGGGCCTGGCCAATCCACCGCTGTTGCCACCTCCGCTGCTGCAAGTGGCAGCTCTCACTCCACTGCAGCTGCATTCTATGTGTGTGTGTGTGTGTGTGTGTGACAAATGAGATTCCCCACGACAACACTGATGAGACCTGAGGCCAAGGGAAGGATGGAGGGAACCGGACCAACTCTCCAGCAGCTCCCTGGCCTCCAGGACACCACAATGGCAAATCTAAACTACTGACCCCCCCCCTTCCACCCACACCCCAAAACACCAGCTTCCTCTCCCTCTCTGTGTCTCTGAGCTGTCAGTCAGCAGAGGAGGGAGACAGTGATGAAGAATGAGATTGGACGACAGAGTGAAGGATGCTACAGTCGTTTATATTCACATCATTACAGCAAACACATGGACGTGAGGACTGGACGTGATTTGCTGGATGTGGCGTTTGCGTTCACAAACAAACTTCAGGAGCCAAAAGCAAAAAATTCTATTTAAACCCAGAGGCCTCATATATGAAACAGAGTCGGGATAAATTTTTATGTCTTAAAAAGAAAACCACATACATGTAAGTAGTTATTTATAAAACCTTACTTAGACGTGGAAAGCACAGTCTAGATGGGAAATAACTAATTTATTGACAGAATTTATAGTCCACCTCAGTGGAAATTTGTGATTTTCCTGTTGGTTATGTTGGTTTATTGCAGCTTGGGACACATATGTGCCCAAGTCTGTGGTGAACTTTAGATTAACTTTTATGAGCAATGTGACAGGAATGAGAAATTAAAGGTGCATAACCCACTTTTTAGTCCATTGTCTGGCATCTTCTATCATCACTGTGATCTCGCCTCTGAAAAAGTTTACAAATGATCTTTTTAGAGCCTGCAATGACAAGCTTTGTGTAGTAATCATTTACTAATGGTGTTAATGTTAACTATAATATTAATTCATGAATTATTTGAAAGTTTATAAATATGGTATTAACATTAGTTAATACTGTAATAAGCATTAACTAAAAGGTAATTAACATGCTAACTAACATTAATATATGGTTTATAAAAATGTCAATTAACATGAAGTTGTTTTTAAAAATGTTAATTTAAGGGTAATAATTGTCCACTTACTTGTCCATCCTCCAACTTAGTACTTATTTTTGTTTAAGGGTGAGATCAGTGAACACAATTTACGGTCTAGTGTACAAGTTTGCATGTCCTTTATATACATGTAAATGTTCATTAACCTATAATTTATTGTCCATGTAATATAAGTTTTACTTAACCATTATTAACCATGTATTAATGCTCTTTGTTGCTCTTACTGTAAAGATGAAAATGTATCCTTTATAATTAATCATGTATTACTGCTGAATAAGTATAACTTAACCCTGCTTACTGCATTACCAATGGTAAATAAAGGCACTTTATCGTAATTTCATATCCAAGGTCTTTTTTATCCTGTGTTGTAAATCAAACTTATCTCAAAGGTCCAGTGTGTAAGATTTCTGTTAGACATCGTGGCAGAATATGGCAAAAATGAAATATCATATTCATCAATATGTTTTTACCTGAAAATAAGGATTGTTGTGTTTTCATCAGCTTAGAATGAGTTTGATCTATCTGGAGGCTGCCATGTTGAACTACAATGCTGTAGCCTTGAACAGAAGGTTCTCCTACACACTTGGAAGAGGAGAGTGAATAATGTTTGCAATATGCAAGCTCACCACTAGATGCCACTAAATCCTACACACTGGTCTGATTGCTAAGACTGAGATCAAGTGTAAATCCATCTCTATGAATGAGGCCTCTGATATTGGCTCAGAATAGAGTTTTTATTAAGAACCAACGATATAAAAACATGTAGGGTTGCTGCTCACAATCATTGTTTTGAATATTGGGTAATATTATTTTTAGGGATGTAACAATGCCAGACACTCAAGCTATGATAATAGCAATACAATAAAAAGTATTTGATACCAAGAAAGAAAAATTACCCCTTTAAAAAATGTCTTTAAAAATAAATCTGCATTACAGCATTTTTTGTTTTTATAAAAAAGTTATTTTTTCCTTTTAAATTGAGGTGCCTCTGTTTTTTTCTTTAATAAAATAAGATAAAATAGGAGCCATGACAAAAAAAATTGGCATGAATTGCTGTTTGAATTATGTATGTTCAAAAATAAAACAAAACAAAATCAATGCAGCAGTAAGTAGCAGTGATATTAAAAAAAAATAAAAAATAAAATAAAGTAAAATAAAATAACCATGTAATATCATGGTAGATACTGTCACAGCCCAGTTGGTATTGACACATTTTTTTTTATCAGGATATATTCCATATATTGTTACATCCCTTATTATTTCTGAAATAAAATAATGACATGAATAGAACTGTATTAAAATCATTTCAACCGAATTCAACTGATATTAATTGAAACTAATCAAACTGAATGTAACTGAACTGAAGTGAACTCATTTGAGTTAAAGTTAAGTGAACTAAATTAAAACAGCGTGAATTAAACTGAACTGAACTGACAGAAACTGAACTAAGCTGAGTTGAGGTAAGTGAATTCAAATTAGGTGACCTGAACTAATATGAAAATGAGTGAAACACATTCAGTCTAACGTAACTTACACACAGTGAACTGGACTGAGTTTAAGAAAATTCAAATAAAGTAAATTTCACTGATCTGAATGGAAATAAATTCAACTGTGAAGTGAAGTGAAGTGAAGTGAAGTGAAGTGAAGTGAAGTGAAGTGAAGGAAACTGAGCTGAAGTTAAGTAAAGTAAAATCCACTGACATGAAGTGAACTGAACTAAAGTGAACAAACAGATGTGGACATAAAGCAGCCTATGAACACGCAATGCTGATCTGTAATCTGCCTTGGATTCTGTGAGGAGGGGCGACTCAGGCCACGACCACTAAACTGATTCTGAACTGATGAAGGAGGGAGGACGAGGAGGTGATTTAAGGACAGAGAGGAAGCGCTGAGGATGAGGAAGGAAGAGATGACGGGCAAGTGAAGGGAGAAAGAGACAGAGGGCGGAATGAGAAGAGACGCAGGGAGCGGATGAACAGTGGGAAGACGAAGTGTAGCTGAGATGAAGACAGTGTCACGTACTCAGATCAGATTCAGTCCAAACCGTGTTGGTCGTGCTCACAAGGGTTCATTTAGACTCGTGTGTATACATGTTTGCATAAAACCCAACAAGTGACAACTTGCCCCAGCAGGATAAGTCTGATCCTCACCCAGGAGGTGGAGTTGTGGTCTGTTTGTTGATGCCTGGGCTACTGCAACTCTCGACTCATGACTCAAGTCTGTGTGTGTGTCCTGTATGTGCCATCCAATCCCTGCAGCACATAGAATAATGTACAATGGCCAAGTTCTCCCATGCTGCACCACTCCTCCACATCCTCCACTGACTACCTGTGGCTGCTCAAATCTGATCACTACAGCCAAATGGCTTGTTACTCCCCAGCACCCCTGATAGGTACATGTACATCAGCAAAACAGCCTGTAACAGCTCTAAATACTGCATTAGCCTAGCATTAGCCTCAGCCGTCAGTGCTATAGTTCAGGCACTGTAGCAGGCTCAGTTTTAGTGCTAGATCCACTGGTACCATGGCATGGCTATTTTCAAAGGGGTCCCTTGACCTTTCACCTCCAGATGTCCAAATGAAAATGTGTTCTATCAGTACCTAAGAGAAAAGAGTCATTCTGGCCAAAAAAAATAAAAGTCTTTTGGCTACAAGTATTAAATCCTCAGAGACTTTTCGTTTGTTTTTGTTTGTTTTTTTTGGAGTGGCATCCATAGACTTATAGGCAAAATTTTGAGCAAATAGCTGAGCAATAGGCACAGACTATGATGCACAAAATATTAAAACTGTTTTTTATGATTGGAGAATGTCACTGGAAATTGGCAAAAAAAGCTACATGTGGCTCTGGAGCTGCAGATTGCTGACCCCTGTGATAAGCCCATGCAGACTGTAGCAAAAACCATGCAGTATTTGCATGCAGTATTAATGTATTATTTTCACTAATGTTTCCTGCAACATAAATTAGATCTGGCTGGAAAGCTGAGACTCTTGTGAAGTCAGTGAGCCCTGTTGTATTCATGTGTGATGATGTTAGTCCCCATAGTAACCATTTCTTTTTTTTTTTATTAACTTGACCTCTCTGTATAAAATGACCTATAGTGACCTCTATGATAATCACAGCCTCATGAAAGTTCACAACCACAAACTAAATATCTGAAGTCTTCAGAGGACAGATGCCTATCCCAGTTATACTGACAAAAAGGGGGATTCTGGGCAATTTCCAGAACAGAAATGCTAGCCATCCAGTCACCAGGGCACCGCTGTCATGGTTTTGTTTTTGTTGGTCATTTCCTGTTTTATTTTGGTAGTCCTGGTTATCCCTCAAGTATCTTGTCTTTACTTCCCATCTTTGTTCTTTTCCAACTCTTTTTGATTGTCATTGGTTTCACCTGTCTGTCCACCTCTGTCTAACTTGGTTCTGTATATTTAGTCCCTGTGTTGTCTCTGTTTCTTTGTCAGTTCATTTGTCACCCATGAGTCATCCTGCGTCTCCTTTGTTGCCCTAATGTGTTACCCTGTTGTCTGTTGGACCTGTTCTCATTTCTTGGAGTTTTGCTTTTTGTGTTTGCCTTTTTTTGTGGATTCTTTTGTATCTTTGGACCTTGGATTTTTACCCCCCTGTTTTCATAAGCCTACGTTTCATTTGTTCTTTTTACTAAACTTTTTTTGAACTGGTTCCTCCCGAGAAGTCTGCATTTTGGGTCCTAAACAACCAACCTTAACAACCACGAAGCAATTACACTTAACACACCCAAATGTCCAGCAGCAGACCTGTTACTCCTGCACTATGAGGGTGGCGGTCAACAAAATTATGACTGATTGCTGTCCTGCTATGCTGGAATGAGCCACTCATCCACATCATGTCAGCAGACACTGTATACAGCTCCTACCACAGACTGAAAACTAATCTGATCAGACTGCACTTTGACCTCTTTCTCCATGGCTTACTCTTATTCCTTTGAAAAAGGGTTTGAGGAACTATTCACATCAACCTTGAATAGAATTTGTTAACAAATGGAACAGCTTGAGTAAAAATGATCTTCCACAACAGCATATAGTTCCAGAGTAGGGGAGTCAAACTTCCCATCCTGGGCCACATCAACCCTCCAAGGGCCACTTGTAAATTTAAGACTCAAATGCATCTTCTTGTTATCATGTTACATAATTACCTCTGCATTCCATAATTATTGGTTATAGCAATAATTAAATAATCATAGTAGCTCTGAAAGTAGATCTCTAGGGAAAAATATGGTCAGGACACACTTGTTCAAAGACCATCAACATATACTGCTTCAAAATTACACCCTCTAAAACAGTAGGACTGTATTGCAAACATACATAACATACATAAAATGCAGTGCTGGGCCAAATTCGGCCCGCAAGCCTTGAGTTTGACACATATGCTAAGTTATTAAGTTAAAGTACAAAGTATTCCTCTCAAAACTACTCAGAGTATTAGTTACTTTTTAACCCCTGAAATGTAATCAGTTCCTCCAGGTGATGTTGATGATTCATGCAAATTCAACCAATCTCCATAAATTCTGCATGACTTTAGAATTTTTATCCAATCATTGCAACTTTCCTTGATCAATCATTGTAGCTTCCCATGAATTCAACCAACCATAAAAGCTCCCCATGAAAATGTCATACATGTTGGTCTCAATGAACTGACCCAATGTTTCATTATTAATAATTTTTTGAATTTTTATTTTTCTTATTTTGTCACAGGTACTTAAAAGAATACATGGTTTGTCACTGTTATTAACACTCAGAACAGAGTGATTTTATTCTCCCTAAGAAAAGTGATCTTTGAAACTATTCTTTACATCTCTAATATACACAAACCGTCTTCGTGATAACTGCCAAACATTTTGAGACAAAACTTTTTCAAACAGGCATCAAATTTACAAGCGAGGGTGCAAATACATTCACTCCTCATGGCAATTCTTTTAAATTGTCATCTCAAACATCAAATAACCATGGAGGAGTATAATCTCAGCAAAAGCTGTGATACTTGAATTTAAAGGTGTTTCATTTTCACATTTAAACATGAAATACATTATCCTGTAGTTTCAATGCCCCCTTCCTGTGGTATGGATGTAAGGTTCGTAGGATCACTGAATAGTCTAATAAAATGTGGAACCTGAAAGTTGTCTTTTACATTCAGTTTAATTTAATTTAACACAATGACTCATGTATTAGAATGTTTAAATACTGTTGTTTTGTTATTCTGTTCTGAACCCTAAAATATGTTTTTTTGCAAATATTGTTTTGTCCCTTACATTCCAGTTTAAATGATCACTTCAGGGCTTCATTAATGTGGAATTCTTTTAAAAGACGGGTACATCGGTTGGCCAATGTTATTATCCGATATTGGCCCTTACAGCGATGTCGGTATCAGCATATATGTTTTCTGATATGCATTAATAATCTTTTTAGTTTTATATGCACTTTATGTGTATTTTATAATTTCTTGATTGAAGTTTAAGTTTAAGTTTGAAGTGTATATTTTTTATTTGTGGATTTACTTATCATTCACAATGATTATATTTACTTATTCTTTTATAATGATTAAAAATATCAGCATCTATATCAGCCCCAAAAGTCAAGCATTGGTTGGATTCTGCTTACTCAAAATATCATTTACAAACTGGCATATTCAAAATTTGTAATGTTTAAACAAACCTAAACTCTAATGAAGTCATTCCCAAATACTGGGTTGGGACCCACATGCGGGTCACAAAAGATTTCATTTATACACTTTTTAAAGCATTAAAAATGTGTGTATTGTTTTATTGATGAGAGGAAACAACAAGACTCTGTTAATTCCATCTAAATGAACATATTTTGTCTCATTTATGAAGTAGGCTAAAATGTCCTGTGTTGTTTTTCTAATAAGAAGAAATAAAAACAATGAGAAAGCCTGTTTACTCAGCCTAAATGAATTCATTTCTAATTTATGTGTATATGTGTTCAATAAAGTGTCAGGATAGTATAAGGTGATACAAAAATGGCCCCAAACATTCATTTATGCACAAATGTATTGAAAAGGCCTATTGAGTTGCTCTGATCTGGCATTTAAAAAAATTGGGTCTCCAGGTAAAACAAGAACTGTGGAAACACTACTCTAATGTATTTATGTATGGTGAATTTCTAGGTACCTACAGAAAGTTGCAGAAAGTTTTTGTTTATCGGAAAATAATATGCACTGTTGTAACAAACATATGGAAGACAAGGTGTCCAGTGGTCCTTCACCTGTCACTATTTCAAGTGATGTAGTCTTCAAACAAACTGTAACTGAACTGACCCTTCAGACAAAAGAGATCAATCTCAGCACTTGTTAGTATTGAAATTTCGCTGAGCTGTATTTGCTTAATGGAATATGTTCCATTTACTCTTTTTGTAATGTGTGTAATTCCTCCTTATGAATAAATGTAATAGTTAACAGTATTATAAAAAGACAAAGACAGACGTGTGTAACAAAATGCCAACAGACAGTCAGTATCTACTTACTTTGCATGAGCAGAACAGACAGACAGTGAGCAAGGGAAGAAAAAAACAGCAACAAAAAGTATGTGTGCTCAAACACACACAACAGCAAAAACCACATAGTGTCTGTGCTCCTCAAGACAAACATCCATGCACATCCATCCACAGACAGACAGAAAAACAAACACACACACACACACACACACACACACACACACACACACACACACACAGGAGTGCGCAGTCTATTGACCAGTATTTGTCACTTGCTATATATTTAGCTGGGAGCCAGTGAGAGGCTTCAAGTTGGCGGCGCTCAGGCTTTTCTAGCTGCAAGTGTTAGGCCAGCTAGTGTTCACTCCACTTTGTCAATCCCCTGTCAACTTGTAGCTCTGAGACATATCCTCTGCAATGCACAAGAGACAAGCTGCCCCCCACCCCTTCTCCTCCTCCCCTGCCCTCCTGATGCCCACCTCCCAATGCAGAGCCACCAGGAAATGGCCGCTACTGCCACCACCCCCCCACATACACACACACCCACCACCCACCACCCACCACCCCATCTCCTGACAAAAGCCTGCTTGGCCTCTCCATCATTCCTGTGACAGCCGAGGGAAGACAGCTTGGCTGCATCTCTCTTTCTGGCTGCACACACAACAAACACGTGGCCACGGAAAATATTATAACCATGAAGCAGAGCTGATGTTCAACATTTCTCTGAGTGTGATCAGATTCTGCAGCTCACTCTTCATCCTCTACAGTCTAAGTTTGATCTTATGATTTCGAAAGTATGATAGAGAGCAAAGTACGGTTGTCAAAAGTATTAACACGTCAATGCTTTCTCTGCATCATGCATAAAATGATAGAATATCCATTAATTATAATATCAGAAAAACTGAATATATAAATAAGAATAATATAAAGTTCTGATTCAAGACCTCAGTCCAGTTCAGTCTTTATTGTCCTGCTTGAAATTTGGCTTGCTGCAAAACCAGGCAGTGTTCAGTGACTTTTCCTGTACCAGCACTGTATGCAGGTTGTTCATTTAAAAAAGAAAAAAAGTTGTATGTGCCTATTTTTTCTTTGTGCCTTGGTATATATAGAAGTATCACATATTGAATTAGTATTGTATTGTACAAAACTCAGGATATAGTGACAACTGTAGAGCAAAGATCCAGAACATCGTCTATTTCAAAAGCCAATCTGATAATTAATGGTGAATACAAATCAAATAAATATAAATCACCTTAACCAGTCCATCACTGATGGATTTAAGTCTAGGGCTGAATGATGTGCAAATATATGTATATATATATATACTGTGATTATTTTGGATTATTTTGACAGATATTGTCATGACAATATGAGGTATGATTTTAATTGGTATGTTCTGAATTTTCACTGAAATAAAAATTAAAATGTGATTCTTGCTGACATGACAAGCATGTTCTCTTACTTGTGGAGAATATGATTGGTAGGCCAGGGCATCTCTGTAACACCACAATGTTTCATTTATTCTTTCATTTTTCATTCATGGTATGTTGTGACAAATTTTACCCAGATTACTTCAGTGCAATGATTACAAGTTCATCATTCCAGACAGCTGTTGCTACAGCTGTTGCTGTAGATTACCCCCCTGTTGTTATTAACTGCTCAGCCCAGCAACTAACATATACTTCACTGATCAGTTTGACTGATCTACTGAATATGTTCTTGTGTTTAAAAAATCATCTTTGGATTAATAAAGTGATGAAAATTGCCATGACAATTTCCTAGAGTGCTATGCATTGTATTCATATATACTACTGCAACAGTCCAAAACCAAAAAAAACAATTTAATATCACAGAAATACAAGAAAAGCAGCCAGTCTTCACATTTTGGGAGCTGGAACCAGAGAGTGTTTGGCATTTTTTGCTTGAATCACTCAAATAATTAACTGATTATCTGAATAGCTGCATATTAATTGCTCTCATTTGACTAATTGATAATTATATCTGAAAAATGTGGATCTGAACAAAATATAAATCTGAGCTGACAAAGGCAGAGGATGAGTGTGATGGCAGGTTGTATTTAGCTCATGCTAGTGTATTATGTCATGTTAAATATGCTCCAGATGGGTTACATAGAAACAATGCAACATTTCAATGTATTTTATTTATCTTTATACAAAATTTTGTCAGAGAAATGTCAAAATATCTGTCTCCATCTGCAGAGAAGATGAGACCACATGGGATCCAGAGCCTCAGGTTGAGACCCTCAGAGTGCACAAAGCTTGCAGCTAACACAGCTGCATTGAGTTCAGTAGAAATACATTTCCCTTCATGACTTGCAAAGTGGCAGCATAAAGACTTCAGTGAGTGTGTGTGGTACCTTGCATTGTGGTTGTGTTTTATAGTAAAATGTTTGACTTTTATTTTGTAGGAACCAAAAATAAAATGCAATCCAGTCTGGAGTATCTGTGCTTACCTGAACCAACACAAAGAATCTCTTCTTCCATCTTTTCCACACATTTTTGCCGATGGCCCAAAGGTAGCTGTGGGATAAAAATAAAAACACTGACTTAGACAAAAGACACTTCAGAGGTTTCTCAGTGTGGGCTTTATGCAGCTGAATGAAATATTTCTGCTTCTTTCTGCAGTGCCATGACTGATCAGACAGCAGTCTGATGCACCAGGCTGCATCCACAGAGAGGACACACAGAGTGCTTCTGTAGTGCATCTACTAACCTCTTCTGGTAAAACACCATTACTGCAAGCAGACATGACACATGATAAAAACTCCTTAGCATCAAATCTGAGGGGCAGATATCTGTGGCTTGACACTTTCCATGCCATTCCATTTAAGTGAGATCTAATTCTGAAAAATGTCTATCAGGCTACATGAACAGTAGAGCCCAGAACTGGGATAACTATATTTATTTATATATTTTTTAAAACTTTATGTAGAATCAGCATATCATTTTGTTGTTTTGTTGTATTGGAGTAGTATTGGCAATGGAAAAGATTTAAAAGTCAGGTGTTCTTCAAGGACGGCACCAAAAATTTGATGAAAATAAAACAGACTTACTATCCAACTTTGATGATAAATTAAAAATCCTTTATTAAATCATGGATACACCAGCACATTTCAACTCAACTGAGTCTCCATCGGGACATAAACTTTACAATTACATTGTTGGAAGGTTCTTAAGCTTCAGTGGAACGTGATATGTCAAAAAGAACCAGGTTGAAAACCTCCTGATCTAGACCATATAGAGAGCACATCATTTTGTACCACAGAGGCTGAAATGAACACAAATGATCTGCTCATGAACCCATGTCCTGTGTGGTGAAACAGTTGTTTTTGTTGTCACTGCATCGGCTGTGGTCGTGCTAAGGCAGTGTATCGTTAGGGTCAAGTTGTCGGTCATTTTGCTGAAGACTCCTTGCCTGAAACCCCTCAACTCAAATCACTTTGCTGTTGACATTGAAATGTCTCACTGCTCACTTAAAAGTCCCCCTCCACTCAGAAATATGTTTTTCTTCTTGCTCCTACAGTCGGATGTGACACTAGAAGGCTGTTTTCACATCATCTGCTGAAAGTGAAAATTTTCTTTCGGCTCACTGAAATTTTGATTTTAAGAGGTGGGCCTACGAGCAAAATTTGCGACATCACAAATCATCTGGAAGTCAATCCTGGTCCGATCTGCAACATATACACGTGTAGTGTAGAAACTTGAAGCAGCCAGTGCACAAACACTGAGGATGGACCTCTATTCTTTTTGTTGAACAGACATCAGAAACACATTGTTGAAAGCAGACCATTTGTATATATGTCTTTATATATGTCTCCAGGGAGTATTTTCACTCACCAGCACTGTACATCTGTCCCATAGAGCAGATTTCTACTTATGAGTTATTCTTATCCAAAACACAGTGCCTATTATGCATTGCATCACTGTGCATCAGATGGAAAATACATATTTTACTGCATTTTTTAAAAATAAAATTCATCACATTATATTTGACGTAACCAAAATGGTGTATGTAGTGATATCATGCCACCTACAGAGATCTAAATCTTTCATTTGTTTTCCAAAATGTGATATTGTGAGCTCAGAGTCTGTCATTAATAGAAAATCACCCTGATGATGATTTCATTCAGAACTACAGCACAGTGCTTGAATGAGGATCTTATATTTACTCTTTTCTTCTTCTTATAAATGTGAGTGTGTGTTGTGTCAGTACTGAGGCGTGCTGTGGTGAGGTTTTTTTTTTTTACATTTGACTTGTAAACATGCTGCAGAGGGAGAAGGACGGGAAAAGGGCTTTTGTAGTAAAAGAACATCTGAGGGTGAGGACCCCAGTTTGATTTGTCTCTGCTGCTCCCAGGCTGACTCTAGGTCTGCCTGGTTCGCCCACCTCAGCTCGCCTCAGCGTGCCTTTCCCCCCGGTCACTCCCAGAGCTTCTTCAGCCTGTCGTCCTAAATAAGCCGGCGTCATGAGGGACACATGAGGGCCCTGCCTCCGCCTCTGCCACTGCACAGAGCGGAACCGCTAACATGGTGCAGGGAGGAAGGGTGGGCATCTTACAGGGCAGCCCAGCAGCCTCCTCCAAGGCCCCCAAAAGAAAGCATATGGAGGGGAAGGAAGGGGGGGCAGACAGGCAGCTCCTCACAGCTACACACAGAAGAGCTGTGCTCTGAAACAGGAAGTGTGTGTATAAAACACTGTCACACAACTCAGGCTGCCATGTCAGGCTGCTGTCCAATCACAAGCTTCAATGTACATTATAATTGCTGTAACTCTGCATCTCAGGTCAGACTCCCTAAGACTTTGTTCCACCAAAGAACTCCTCATTAAACCAACCATCATCTCTCTTCACACTACAAGAATGCAAAAAGAATTGCATTTTTTGAAAAGATTGGTGTTTATGAACTCCGTTTAGGACTTGTCTTAAAGATTCAAAGGTATTTATTATAGATCTATATTTTGTGAGAACATGGGTGTATGAGCAACATGAATTCTCTGGATTATATTTAATATAGATCCATACATATTTTTTAATATTCTTAGATAATATATTCTTTCAAAATGATTTCCATATTTTTCTTTAAAACGTTTGGTACTTTTCTGACTGGTGTAGACATGTATAGTGAAATTTGTAAAGGTTTATTACACTTGTCATGTGTGTCAATGTGGTGGATGTAGGATGAATTATGGGTATTTCAGATGGTAATTCTCTATACATATGAGAAGCAATCTGAAGAAGAGCCTGGATCTCAAAACATTCTTTAAACAGGAGTTTTTTGGTGTGCAGACATCTCCCTCTCTGTTCTGGTATTTTTATGATCCAGCAACCATCCCACTGGATTTAAGGATGTGCGTTTCTTATCCGTTTTTTCTAATGTGAGGAGGCACTTCAAGTCAAATCATGGTTAGTTTTCTGCCAGTTTTCCTCAGGGCTCAGTGGAATATATTTATTAACATTATATTGTAAGTTATTTGTAGCCATTCATTTGCAAAGTATTCTGTGTGGCCCTTTAACCCCCAGTGATTTTCCTGTTTGACCCACTTTCTATTGAAGTTAAACAGCCCTGCACACAGACCTCACTTGTCTACTACCTGGTTGCACATGACATGCACCTACAGTGTGTGTCCAATGTCTGAAAAATGGCGACAGTCAGTACAGTTGCACTTGATATTGCACGCTCTGTTTTCTTTAGAGTGGGATTTATATATTAGCAAATAAAGCAAAGCAAAACATCTTGAGGTGATGCATCCACCCACAGATTTTATTTATATTTTAATTAGCAATTTTTTAAAAAATGACTCAGTACCAAATGAGTAGCTTTGATCCCACAGAACTGATCCACACATCCCTCCTACACAGTCCTGAGAGGAGGTGTAAACAGGTAAACTCAGTGAAAACTCTGGTGTGTAAATGATACTGATAATTTAATTTATTTTCATATGCACTATGGATTACTGGTTTATGAAGTGGATTAATACACAGTGTTTTGAGTTTATGGGGCTGTGCTTGGATGTTTGTATTGTGGGATATCTCCTGAAGTGATAACTGAGATAATTTATGTTTGAATGATGTACTGTTCTGTTTGATGATGAAGGGGTAACATGTCAAAATGTTTTCTTTGTAGTTAGTGTGTCTGAATAATCCTATGATGGATGGCTCATTAAAGTGACCACACTTATAGAATTTATAATCCTTTCAAAAGAAGTGCTCCATCCCCAAAAAAGTGAACATCTCATCTGCTGCTGCAGTGCAAAATGAAGTCTATGTAATGACAACTGATCACCACAAGAGGGAAGCAGAACATTATGGTTTGGGCAGAGCACCTCCAGTAAAACACCTACTATAGTTCACACTGGAGATGTGCAACACACAGTAAATAAGAAGCTTTCACATCTACCTCAGGCCTGAATCTGACAGACATCAACACATGAATGCTCCAAAGAACAGGGACTTCCCCTCCGTCTGGTGAGCTCCTGACACCAAACAACATAAAACTATTTTAAGTGACATATAGATGGATTGTGGACCAGAAAGACTGAACTCCCTCTTTGGCTGATAATGAAGAGGTTTTGTTTGTATTGTTCGAGGACTGTCCTTCTTCCCTGGAAGACATAACTTTGGTTGGAAACCCCCAGCTGATAATATCTTTTTGGTACTTACTGTACCCACACAGACACACAGGTCATGAACTAAGAAAAAAAGAAAGTGATTCAAGTCTAATCAACACTCAATACTGGAGTCATGTCCTGAAGGTGGACATTAGCCTGAGACTTTATCCAGCCCTGTGACTTGCCAAGCTAATGAACTGATCAGAAGAGACTGAGAGAGAGAAGAATATGAGGGCGTTAGTTCTCAATACCTTTAAGGCATCGATTGAAATAACCCAGTACCAGTTAAGTTGTAGCAAAACTTCTCCAGTCGAACGATGCCTGCATTTAAACCTTTTGGTCCCAAGATCACTGTTTATATGGTTTTGCTTGCATCTAATCACCACAAGTGCTCTGCGTAAAGAACCTTTAAGAAAAGGTATGGAATGAAATACTCCACTGGTAGCAGTACTTTAAGGGTACTGTTATTGCTGTGGGTATTGTTTAAACAAGAGCAATATTACATTTTAATGTTATGATGTCTTTATCTAGTTTCAAATCCCTGAATGTTGTACTGTCACTAAACAATGAGTGCTCTTTGGGTGTTTTCTGGTTAGGGAAGTGAACAGAACCATGATGATACAAACAACTGTATGATGTCGTTAACTTAAATTCTGATAAATCAGAATAAGAAGAATGTCATTTTAGAATCACTGGGGCCACCAGCATGCAGAGTCTCACTGTCACTTACCCACAATGCTTCATGTTCTGTGGTTTGTCCATGCGGATGGCCAGTTTGATCTTGAGGTCGTTGTCTGGACAGCCTTTAGACACCGTCATCTTGTGCAGCTCAGACTGTTTGGGACTGTTGGGAGTCGGATGGAGCACAACCTGCAGCAGTCACATAATAATATGTATGTGAGCTTTATAATACACTGTATAAAGGTTTCTCGAAGTCAAATGACCAAAATGTAAGACATCTGTCATTTTTTACCTTCCCCAGCTCCTTGTCTTCCAGAGCCAACACTCCTGTGCTCTCAGTAAACAGCTTCACCTTCACAGCAGGTAATGGCTGGGTGGTGGTGAAGTCACCCTGGGTACCCCAACTACACACACGCATACATTCACCACACACACACAGTTACAACAAGAAAGAAAGCACTTTGTCAGACAAGATGATGTCTCTGAGGTTGTTGCTTTTCATTGAACCTGAGGGGACATTTGTCTCGAGCACACAGGCCCTTATTAACACAGAAACATCACAAAGACATGAGACTCAGTGATACAGTTATATCACATGAAAAGACGTGAAAACAGACAGAATAGGTTTGAGTCAGAATTTTAAGAAAAAAGTAAGAATTCTAAGTTTAAAGTCAGACTTCTGAGTTTAAAGTCATAATCCTGAGAATAAAGGCAGAATATTGACAAAGTCAGAATTTTGTGAATGATGTCAGAATTTAGAGTTTAAAGTCAGACTTGTAAGGATAAAATCAGACTTCTGAGAATAAAGTCGGAATACTTACAATAAAGTCATAATTTTGAAAATAAAGTCAGAATTTAAAGTTGGCATCCTGAGTGAGGATTTTGAGAATAAAGTCAGAATTCTAAGTCAGACTTCTGAGAATAAAGGCAGAATTTAAAGAATAAAATCACCATTTTGGTCAGTGTTATGAGAACAAAGTCATAAGTTTTAAGTCAGACTTCTAAGAATAAAGCCAGAATTTTGGGAATTAAGTCAGAATTCAGAGTTTATGTCGGATTTCTCAGAATAAAGTCAGCATTTTCTGACTTCAAGCTCAGAACTCTGACTTTATCCTCAAAATTCAGAAAATTTTATTTTCAGTGGTATCAGACACATTTAATCAAAATATTTCATGTCATCATGTTCCGATGTGTTCAAAGATGCTGAAATGGAGCATTTCATGTTGGCTTACAAACTGCTGCCACTGCATGCGTGCAACAGTGAGGCAGATTCCACAAGGTTCAGTCTGGTTTTGATCCAGCAGCAGAAAACAGATCTCTTGCAGTGTTTCAGCTGGAGGAGTCAGCTGAGGGTTAATCATGCAGCCCTCAGGAGAGGAGCTCTGGGGAAATCACAGCACACTTTACTGTTACTGATTGGTTGTTGGCTCAAACACAATTAAACCGGTTCTTTTCATTTCTTATTCATCACAATTTGTTTGATCATGTTAAAATGTGAATAATTCCCACGTTTCTATACTGCCAGTGGAGAGATGAGGATGTGTCTTTGCAAGTACAGACACAGCTGTATCTCAGGTGATACTATCTTAACTATATTCAGCTAAGTTTTGTTCCAATCCTTAAAACTGCTCCAACATTTTTATATTAACAAGGGGCCTGTTGATTATGTGTGACACAATAGGTGTCACTCATAGTACCAAACACACACAGAATTTTCACCTGACTCCGTTTGGTTCACAATCATCACCTTCATCAACCTCGTCTCCAGCAGCAGGCTGTTCTAAACAAAACTGTAATACTGCACACTTCCTGTCAGCACCAAACAGCAGGCAATGTTAGAGACTAGCTGGTGAGCATAGTGGAGCATTAGGCTGCTAAAGAGACAAAACACTGAAAGGAGAATCAATCTACAGAATACAGAAATACAATGCCAAATAATGCCAAAGTTGTCTGTGTCTGCTGGACGTGTAGATAAAACACTGTTTGCTAAGACATCCCATCAAACATCTGTTGGACAGTGACATCATCTAACCCTAACCCTGGCCAAAAATGGTCCCTGTTGAATGCAAAAAACTGCAACATGGTTATTAAGCAGACAGCCAGATGGTGACATTGTTTCTACAGCCAATAACAATCCAACCAGACCCTCTCTGACAACCCAGGAAATATTGATCAGTGCATGTCCTTGTTTTGTTTTTTTATACAGTTTCATTTGGTTGTGATCAGCCACATGATGTCCATTCGATGTGAAAAAACTGGACACCCATTTTTCAAAATAAAGAACCACTTTATGCCATTTATGTATTTCAGTCGGACATCTCATGTTTTAGAAAGTTTATTGATGCAGCATAACATAGAGTTTGCCGTCTAGGCTCCGACCTCATCACTCCCCACAGATTATATTTACAAAGAGATACTGATGAGTGATGAGCAAATATCTTAAACCCCTTGTTAGAGCCTGCAGGTGGATCCTGGGGTGGTGATGGGGCTGAGAGAACAGGCAGCGACACTGATGCAGGGCAGCACTGGCAATGACAGGCAGAGGGAGAGATGGGAGGCTGTAGCAGTTTAAACAGACCACCAGATTGGAAGGGTGCATTCGGTATGTACTGAGGAGTGTCTGAACTAGCTCGCAGGCATCGCTACATGTGATATCCACATGAAAATGATATTCCTGTCTCATCATTTTATGCCTGTGCTGTTTGTAAGAGCCAAAGCTGCTTTTGATCGCACATGGGAGAAGTCTGCCTCCAGGGCGTCTGCCAGAACGTCATGTAGTATGACCATGCACACGCAATTTGGCATTCTTTATCTGGTACCTGTAAATATGGACTATGGTGGCTAAAAGTTAGTCAGTACATTGATGACTCTATGCAGAGACATCGACTACATTAGAAATACAGCCACTGGGGCTTTTCATGTATAGCACTGACACATGTTTCCTTGTTATTTGTGTGGATGTTGATATGAGGCCTGTGGCTGTGCAGAGTAATGATGTTTCCCCGCTGGAGAAATCCATTTCACATCCCACCCACACCTCGGACCTTATTCACATCCTCTACTGAGCAGAGGACACAGGAACTCCAGAAAAATGGACGACCACCAGACAGAGAGCCAGATAAATATTGTAGATCGAAGATGCAGTGAAGGGAAGGTTAGAGGAGAGAACTGCAGAAGCTTTGTGTGTGTATTTCATCTATTAATGCAGCCTGGCATCTCTGAGCTCCATTGAGGAAAAGTGTGCACAAATGTCTGAATCATCAACTGTAGAAACATCTGACAGCTGAGCCTGTGACATCACCCACAGGTTCATCTCCTGGTTTCACAAATGAATCTCTTGTGAAATGCAGTCTGGTCTGTCATCTGAACATTATCAGCCTTTGTTTCCTCATTATGTGATCATGAGATAATTCCCAAATGATCCAAACATAACAAGCTTTGTAATCTCATCACTGACATAACCCAAACTGTGCTCTGCTGAATGAGATCAAATCACACACTGTCTTTTCCTCATCAGCACACACTCTAATGTGGTACATTAGCAGACATAAGGCAGTCCCTGATAATTATGTTGCCACTCACATTCGACATGAGCAGATAACAGTTATTATAGGTCTGTAGCTTCCAAACTGTGTTACTGTCACTGAACACAATGTCCTGTAATGTCCCTACAGGGACAGAGGAGAACTGATTCACACGTTACAGTAGACACCAGACAGTTAGACAAAATCACAGCAATATTATTTTAATATTCATACAGGGATTAATAACATGACTCTGGTGGTCAATAGCTCACATAATATGGACACTTTAGATTAGACAAACAGTACAGGGGTGTATAATGATCTGAGTTCTTGTTGGTCTTTTCCTGTTTTAGTTTTGAGTTCTTTCCTGCTGCAATCCTTCTTTTTGTCCCTGTCACATAAACTAATAAACAAATAACAAATAAAATCTAATGACTCATCCTTCTTCTTTCTTTTCTAATGCATATTCTATTCAGAATTCAGTGCCAGTTCTATTGAAGCTTACTGGAGCTGCATGAAAAAGCACACTAAAACTCAACATATTCATGACGTATGAGCTTTGATGAGGAAACACCTCTAAAAAACTGAAAAATAAGTGACAGGAAACACTTCCAAGAATAGCATACTAAGTGATTTTTCCAAATGTGCACATTTGTTGGGTTGGGGTGTGCATTTCACTGACTGAGACGATTTGTCTCCGTACATGTTTGTCGCTACAAGAAATGGAAATTGGAAATTTTTCAACAGCCAATGATTTGGTACGATACTGTCAAGTCACAGTACAATATGATACAGTATAAGGCATTGCAATATGTGAATCTTTATATTTTGCTCCATTGTTCCATTGAAGGAAAAAGCAATCCAGATCATGATGGAGCCTCCTCCACTGTACCACGCAGAAAACATCTCCAGTGGGATCTTCTTGTCATGCCAGTAACGTTAGACCATCCAGGTTAAATTTTGGTGGTTAAATTTCAAAACTTTCTTCCACCCTTCAATGTTCCATGTTTGGTGCTCCCTTGCAAATGGGCATGTTTGTGGCGTGGGAGGAGACGTGGCCTTTGAAGATGTTTTTTGTTCTTTAAGCCCATCTCTCGCAGATGCCATCTTCTGCTTATTGGGCTGCAGTCAGCATCAGTAAGAGCAGGATCGAGGATCGGCCCGTGTCTTCACAGACAGCCCGTCAGATCCTCCGGCTCAGCACAGGTGAAATTTTTTTGGGTCTACCACTTGACCTTTTTGTCCCATAACCCTCAGGATCTTTTAAGAAATTTAAAATGACTGTCTAACTGTGTCCAACCTTGGCAGCGATGGCGCGTTGTGAGAGGCCTTGCTTGTGCAGCTCAACAATCCTGCCACAGTTTTTGCCAGACAAAAATTATCCATTTGCTTTGAATTTTTTGCTCAGGAGGTCATGGCAGTGTAAATGTTGAAAGAAAGTTTTTGCACAGATTTTGACCTTTTAGGGCCATGGTATTAAACTTTTGATCAGCTGATGAACAGCCTGTTTGAGTTTAAATGCAGTTTTCACTAAATTGCCTCCTCTATTTTTTTGTTTCTTGCTCCTGTTTCTTCTTTTGCATTTTGAAGTTCTACTTACAACCTGGTTACGATCCACCAGTGCGAATACTTGTAATTTTTCTCCTGGTCTTAAGATTTTGTTCAGGAGTATACTGTCCCTTCCCTCTTTTTTACCAGCCTTGCTGAGATGAAAGTCAGAATTCTGAGTTTAAACTCAGCTCAAATATAGATTTCATATGTAGCCCTCCCTCATCCTCTTCTGTACACAACTGATAGTGTTTATCCTACACTGAAAAATGAAATACATTTAAAAATACAGATACATAAAGCAGATTATCATGAGGTAAAGTTGTTACAGCTGCCATTTTATTTCCACAATCAGAGACCAGTTCTTTGTGTACAGTAGCACTGACAGTGGACCCTCTTGTTTTTGCACAAATTCTGCACCCAAATTATATTTCAGTTATTATGTAAATATTTCACTCAACAGTGCTACTCTAATCTTCTTAATTGCAGATCAGGTTGTGTGAAACTGCATCTTTGCCCTTTGCAAAATATTTAGTTGAATTTCACCACATTTCAGTGTCTCTAATGAGACATTTCTCCAAATTACTGCAAAGATACCCAATTCCCACAGAGCTGCAGTGGGTTTTAGGACTGTCCATTTGTGTTACAATTACCCAGCCCTCATATCAGCCAGAACACAAAGCCAGGCTGATTTTTGTTCAGCGTCTGCAGAATTAAAACAGGCCATTTGACAGAGATAAGCAGTGTTTCCAGCCAGGATCTGCTCCCCTGTGTCGCCATTCTCCCATCACTTACTCCTACTGTACTCATACAACAGCTTGAACTATCAAACAGTAACAAACAAGACCCACGCCAGATGAACAGGAAGTGAAAGTGATGAGACAATGAATGTGTGGTTACTATGGAGACAAGATATGACCTGAGATATCACATATGACAATGAAGCATTGTTACTTTTTGGTTCTTAATAATACAAATAATGATGTAAATGATGAAAAGATAAACTGCTTTGTTACCTCAGTCAAAATCATGAAATTAAACGTTCATCCCAGAGTTTAAACACTGTGCAAATTTACTTTCTGAGTAACAATGTTTTTGATATTTTCATCCATATACCTACACAACCTTTCTGTTGTGCCAAAATCAGACTTTCTCCTGATTTCAGCTCATTCCATTTAACAGCCACCCTGCTCACATGATGCTCTGGAACAAATCTGAGAAACTGCAATACAGTCTGAGCTCAAAACCCTGATATATACAACACTTGATTTAACATGAAATAGCTTGAAACAGACCCTGAATACTAATACTGGGGGAGGATGTGGCAAGTAGTACAGGAGTGTGGAGGAGTGCAGACTGAACACCAGGCTGATTATATGGTCTGACAAATTGAATCAGAGATATGGACATATGTGATTGGACAGAATACGGAACATGTGCCAAAAAGTGCTTTCGCATCTTCCTGAGCATTTTACTACATTACCATATGTGATTCCATATGTGAATCAGTTTGTGGATGATATAGAATGGAGGAGGAAGGCCTGGCTTTTACCTAATTCTCTTACCTAAAAAGAGACCCATATTTACATGCACACTAGTTTTCTCTACTCAAATACAAGCACTGTCACATTATGAAAATATTACTCAACTACAAGTAAAAGTACTTGTGTTAGAAAAATACTTCAGTCTAAATGACTCCCTCAACTAGGGCTGTAGATCTTTTGCATTTTCCTTAACCAGTAGCTAAAAAGGCTGACAACTGATTAATCAATTCATCATTATAATTTGTAAGATAGAAAACATTTTTTTTTTTGAGTGTTACTAATGTCAGATGAAGTCCAATTGCTGCCATGTCTGAACTATTAAATATAATATACATTAAATTGGTGAAATTCTTAACAACTATTAATCTATTAGTGATTAATCATCAACACTCCAAACTTTTGCCTGATGAGTGTTTTGATTTACTTACTGTTTGGTGATTTTGCTTTGATAGTAATATTAATTAATATTCTGAATATGGTAATCATACAGGTCATATAAACATTCCTATTGGATATTCTGAATTAGGCCTTGTGGGATATTCTGCTATTAATCTGGTTTTAAGAGTATTCTTGGGACATATAAACAGCAAATTCACAATATGCATCTCATTTGGGATCTTTTCAGCAGTTTGTGACACACGACCTCCTGTGCACCTCCTCTACACTGTACACAAACCAAACAGCCAAAGGTTTGCAGGACTGGGGTAGAGATGCATGCACAAAAGAAAATCTCAAATTTGCTGTCGGAGGCAGAAACATGCCTACTTTTAAACATTATTTTGGGATATCAGCAAATATTGCAATGCTTTTATCCAATGCTATTTATCCATTTTGTGCAGCTCAGTTTTTTGTTATAAGAAATAAAGGGTGAAAACATCTCAGAGGGAAACAATCACACTAAACACAAGCTCAACAGGTATAGCACACACAGAGCATTCATATTTCATGATGTGCACAGAGGGCAGTCTTCAGGTTTGATGCAGTTATCTGACCAGCAGATGGTAGTGTGTGATATTATTGAAGCTCCATTTGCTAAATCCATTGACAACACAGTATGTTCTATTTTTATTTCACTACATGTGGGGTGAAACAACACTACAGATAAGCAGATTTCATTAAGTTTCTTTGTGTGTGTGTGTGTGTGTGTGTGTGTGTGTGTGTGTGTGTGTGTGTGTGTGTGTGCGTGCGCGTGCATGTGTGTGTGTGTGTGTGTGTGTGTGTGTGTGTGTGTGTGTGTGTGTGTGTGCTGTACATACGTGGGTTTGGAGGCCTCGGCCTGGTCTGTCTGCAGTTTATGCCCTCCCTCCACCTCCATGGTGCAGTAAACAATCCTGTTTGGAGCCAAAGACTTCAGACCCTGGACCTCCATGATCACCACCTGCAACACACACACACACACACACACACACACACACACACACACACACACACAAAAAAAAGAGGTAATTTTAGATAGAAAAAAGAGAGGGAGGATAAAGGGAAGTATTTAACATATCTCAAAATTGCAAGTTTGAACAGCAACTTATAAAAATACGAAGATAAAGCTGACATCAGGTGCCTGAGTGTGTGTTGGTTTCAGTTGAGGTTTCACTTGAGGGTCAGTGAAAAAAACTGTTCACTGTAATCACATCATTATTTTACACATGCAGTTGTCTAACTGTAGGAACATCATAAGACATGTCAATAGCATTTGTAAATTTACCCTTCTGAGATCAGAGTATATACAAGATCAACCAACCTATTTACCAGATGGGGGCAGTGTCGCACAATTCTGTTGTTCTCCAACTGAAACATGATTAACAGGATGAAGAAGAGATTTAAGCATACCTCTCTTCTCTGTTTTTCTTTTGTAATATCAATGTGGACAACATGCTTTTTTAAATGAAAACACCAGAGTAGAAAACCCACACTAAAAAACTTCACTCTTCTTCTATACTCTTTTTATGCACAATTACAGTGATTAAATCATACGCTTATAATTTTTTTGAACCTGTATGTATAAGTAAATTTCACACCTGACAGGAACACATCTGACCAATCAAAATGCTGTTTGAGACCCGTTTCAATTAATGTCAAGCTGTCATAATGACACATGATGACAACTGTCATAAACACTCTTAGAAATTGTATGTTCATGACAAGTGTCATGTTATAGTTAGAACAGTGTCATATCAGTTTCGCGTACACCCCTTCAAACACAGTGTTACTGAGTTTTGGTTGTTTACATGCGTCATGAGCAAGAAACTGAGGTCAAAACTTGTTCAACTTTCAAATCCCATTCATACTAATTAGACAGTTTCCCACTTTCCCAACTCTTCATACCACTTCAACTGCTTGTACATGAAATTAAAGTCAGCAATTCAGTTTGGTGCCAACTTGAACAAACCTTATTATTCAACTTTTAAAACCAGCCACTGAGTTTCTTTTCAACATCCAGCATTCACACCATAATTCATACAATCTTTGTACTACTCAACTTTTTAAGTTAAGCATTAGTTTTTCAACATCCAGCATTGAAACCCACTACTTCTTCAGAAATTGCCTTCTCTAGTTACATTTGTGAATCTCACTGTGCTCACTTTCAAAAGTTGAACGCTTGAATTTGTTTTCTGCTCATTCAATAGTTTTGTCACTATAATCCTCTATATTTGTGCAGTGGGGTGTAGGATGTTCATACCTGAATGAAGCAGAGAATTGTCTAGGCCTACGGAAACTGAAGCCCCTCTTGAGTAAATGTCTACTGAGCCTTGCCAGACCCTCTTGAGAGCAGCACAAACTGTGGGCAGGTGCTGCCAGGCTAATGAAAACATTCATTGTACAAAAGATAGAATTTCTCCCACCTCTCCCACATTGTATTTTTATACTCTAGAAGAGATGAAAAAGTGCCTCTTTTATCTGAGAAAGAATCAACAGGGAGGCAGTGAAATAATCATGGAGCTGCTGGACTGTTCTGCTTCATGGATCCCTGTGGACGATAAACCCAACAGAGAAGCTGGACATAGGTGTTGGACAGGTAATTTATTGCGTGAATAGTAAGGAGACAGGAGGTATCCGTCTCCTTCTCACAGAAATGGACCAGCCTGTCAACCAATTAAGGGGAGGTTCAAAAAGTCTGTCAGTCAGTAGAAATCCTGGGAGACATTTCGTCTCATTAGCAGGTCCAGACACTAATCCTCACGGTTCACTGTAAGGTGGATTCATATGACAGCAGCTGGGCTGATTTAAAAAAAAATAGCATTAAAAATAGCATTATTTGCAGTTGACTCCAGGCAACAGAAACATGACTCTTAATGTCTAAACCTTTCAGCTTCCCTGCACCAACCTGACAGTCAGCGGATGCTTCAGGGCCTTTGTGTTACCTAATTATGTGCAGAATTGTTTGTATGTGTACTACAAACTACCAACGTAAGAATAGCAGAAACATACGCCTGCACAGCCTCGTGATCCCCACGAGGCTGTGCAGGCGTATGTTTCTGCTATAGGTAAAAAAAAATAAAAGCTCATTTTATACCTGACACTAAAGCTTCCCAGTGTCCACTTACCACTAATAGCAGTGGGCCTCATGCAAGAGCCACTCATATGAACAGATTTGTTCTTAAGTGGTGTGTGCAAGCGATTTAAGACAACTTGTCACATTCAATGATGTTCTCATCTTTTGGATTTTCTTTCAGATACAAACACAATTTATAAGCCGTCCAGACCTGTCGTAGAGTCATGTGCAGTCTGTCTGCTGTTATACAAACCAAAGTTTTTCACTAATGGCTGTATGTTTCATTAGTTTGAAGACATTCTGAGTTTGAAAAATACATGACACTTCATAATTATGTCATCATTATCCTGTTTGACTGCATTTCAAATTACAATATAATTATAAATTTACACATAAATCCTCTCATCATTAATTTAATGATCTATTATTACCTGCTGTCACGTGTTTTGATCGTATATGTTCACATGCAGGTTTATGAAGTCTCTGTCCAAGTAAACATCCTCACCTCTGTCCTCTGTCTCTGTGATGTTGACTTCCCCTTGACCCCCTCCTCCTGCTGCAGTCATCAACCACTCTTTTTTCTCACATTTGCACTTGTGTTTCAGCAGGTCTTTTAATTCCACTGCTGATGCTGTTCAAATAACAGAGCACAAAAGTGGTCTTGCATGACATCCAGTGTTTTTTATGTGTTGTTTTGTTTGTTTGTATCTTTCCCAGTTTGTGAAATAGTCATAGATTGTAATCTATAGATTTGTGTGTCACCTTTTATTTTCAAAGTGTAATCAGATGTTGCATATTTATCACTGCAAAACTGACAATGAGAGCAAGAACAAAGGTGGACAATACATTAGTTTGAAAGTCATGCAGAGTGTTGCAAAAAAATGGAAAATTTGTGAATGTGCACTAATCTAATATTTGAAATTTCATGACAATTTCACAAACTGCCATGAGACTGCTGACACTTTCATGCTGATGGTTTGATGCTGCTCCATTGATTGTATGTGGCAGTAAAGACAATAAAACTGCTAGCTCACAAACATGATATAAACAATGTAGATTTTAAAATACTAAAAAAATATGACTTTTCAAGTGTCTGAGGACGGAAAACACATTCAACAAATTTGTTAGACTTCAAGGATACACACAATGGCCCTCAGGCAAGAACATTTTCAATGATGATCCATCTGTTTGTATTTGAGTACACATACATGAGACTAGTAAATTAACACAATTAAAGTTCCAGTAATTTCATATGCATCCTGCTCCATATGTCAGGTGTTCATGTCAAGTGTTCATTCATGAAAATGGCATCAAAGTGCAAAAAAACAAGACTTTACGAGTTTTGAGATTGAAGTCTCATAAAGGGAAATTTGTCATTTTATCAGTATCAGCAGTGGATTTAGAGGACTTGCTAAAGAAAAGAAACAGGAATACCATCAGTGCCTTGTTACCTGAGGGTCAGGCTGTCATTGAAATAAAGAAGAAATGGCTCAATATGAAAATGACTTCAAAGAAATAAAAAACCACAGCGAGCCAAAAGATGACTGCAGTGAGAGGAGGAGATCAAGGCGAAGTCTCATTCAGAGAGATGGATGAAAATACTTGTTATAAAAGTTATAGTTGTTGTTGAAAAGCAGAATGTTCCCCTGGACAAAGACTTGCATAAACCTACGTGAAGATATGGCCTGACATCAGGTTATTGTCAAATTAAATTATTAGTTATAATTATAGTTAGGTTACACAAATAAATTCTGAATTATAATTCAAACAGAATAATGTCGACATAAAGTGTAATTAGGAATTTTCAAACTGACAGTTGATTCAAAGTGATGCAATATAAAGTCATTAACAGACTAACTGCACATGACTCCTACAACAGGTCTGGGCCTCATAAAATGTGTTCATGCCTGAAAGAAAATTCAAAATACAAAAAAAAATGGATGAATGAAGCAAGTTCTCCTAAATCAGTCGTACACACCACTTTAAAGTGAATGGTTCTTACATGAGGATCGATGTCTTAAGCTGAATGTGATGCGATGTGAGTCCAAGGAATAAAGTCTGTGCTGCATATCTGTCATTGCAAAGTGCTCCGACTTCCTTTTAAAGTTATTATATTTATCATGTTGTCTGGTGCATTTAAAGAAATATTCAAAAACATTTTATTTTTTCCAAAGAATGAGCCTTTCCAGCCTGGACATTGCCAGCCCACATTCAAGTTGTCACTAAATCTAAAAGGGAGTACCTTCTTCTAACCAGGAAGAGAATGATCATTGTTAATGCCAACTATCTTTCGAACATATATCCTCTGTCCTTACACTGTTAAATGTATTCAATTAAAAAAGTAAACCAACATCATTAAGTCCACCAACCTCCAGGGTGAAGGACAGCACCACGTCAGATTTGGACAGTGTGTTCTCGTCCTCCTGGCCCATGTCCATGATGGAGGTGTTGTGGCCTCGTTTCAGCTTCTGCAGCTTGAACTCTCCTCCCTTGGACACGGGCATGCTCTCCAGGTTGGCCATCAGCAGGTTGACGGAGGACCGCAGCTCCTCGATGTACATGGCCTCCATCTCTCTAGACGCAAACCTGGGAAACCTCCCACCGTGCTGAGCAACACAGACAGGCAACCAGTTCATTAATCAGCGTCAGTGTCAAAAAATAACCTTTTCCTCAACCTCCATCCATCCATCCATGCATCCATCCATCCATCAATCTTACCCGAGCAATCTGGTCTGCCATCTGCAGTCGTCCGTCCAGCTCTCTTCTGATCTGGGCTGCCTGTTCATCAGGGTTGTCCAGCTGGGGAAACACAGATATACACATGGAGAACATCACAAACAGATCCACAATGTATGTTCCTAAATAATGATAGTAATTTTAAAAATGGAGAAACTCTGAACTTAATAATCATGCTAGTAACCCTTCAATTTCCATGTCCCATAAATTCATGGTAAATAGGTGGTAATTATCAAGTAGTATATTTAAAATTTCTTTGAAATTACCCCCAGATGTCATGGATAAACATGTGATAATTAGCAAGTATCAGTTTCATGTAGTGGGTGGTGAACGTCTCCAACATTGGCCAGACTCTGACTGACAACAGTGGTTATAGTTTAGGGACAAATCAGTAGTCCCTTTATATTGGAAAGAACAGGTTTCTACTGTGCTCTACCTAATTCTACGCCTTTGCCTCAAGGTGTTCTTAGGATAGTGCATTCACAATAATGGGACAGACAGACAGATGGATGGACGCCCAACTCCAAAACATAATGTCTCTGGTCACAGCTGTCGACAGCACAGAGGCATAAAAAGTGTCCTTGTTGAAAATGATTCAGAATGAAGAAAAAAACAGAACAAAACAAAACAACAAGAAAACTCAGACTGAGAGTCAAGTGCATCATCATCATCCATCATTCAGCTGCTGCAGAAAAAAAAACCCTTCACATGAAAATTATAGTCACTGCATGAGAAAATTTTAAGTTAGATAAAACCCTCATGCTGTGCAGCTGCTGGAGCTCTGTCTTTACATATATATATTTTGTATTAGCTAAGTATTTTTTGGCACAAATGTGTCAGTGTACTGTATATAGCACTTAATGGGTTAGGATTAAGGGGTAGTATAGAACATAGGATGCACATGCATGTGTGCAAGCAGGCAGGAGGCAAACTTATATGCTAGTCAAAAAGAAAAAAAAGAGTACACAACGGCAAAAAAACATTTGATTTAAGACTTCTGAATTACTGCTGACCACTGTTGCCCCCGTGTTCAAAAAAATGCTGCAGAAGTGCCCTCATGGATGCCCTTATGTAGTTAAAACATGAATCCCGTAGAGTGTCCTGCCAGTGGAGAAAACAAAGTACCCTATGGGGTGCCCCTCCAATGGATAAAATGTAAAAGCACCCTCTAGATCAGACCTGGGCAAAATGCAGCCCAGGGGTTGGATGCACCCCACTGAAAGGTTTCGTGTGGCCCTGCGAGGTCATCATGGTAATACCAAAAATAAAAAATCTAGCAAAGACAGTCAATAGCATGTTGCTAACCTTTATTTTGAAAGGGTTTACTGCTGTGTTCATTGGTAATGATAATGATCTGTATCTTTTACATTCAGCTGTAACTTTATTCACTCATTGCTGTACATCCATGTTGTTTATGTTCTTCTTCTTCTACTTTTGCTGCTGCTATATAATTATGACCAGCATGCAACATCATGCTGCACTGTAAAACATCATGTTTTGGACATTACCAACAAAACATTAGACCACAGTTCAACATGACAATTCAGAGAGGGTGACTAACAGTAGTCTGAAGTAGTACCCTATATACAACACTTTTTACCATTCCATTATAAGAGATTTGTCCATTATTAGGACCTTATATCTTTTTTTGGCCCACAGCTGCCTGATCAGTTTATCATGTTGCCCCCAGGAATTGGAAATTTTTCACCATAAATGCATTTCAACTTTTGGCACACTGTTGCCCCTAATTTCTAAGAGTCTGCCCCTGCTGCTCACTGCTGATGAGCACACCAATGAGTGCCCAAATGTTATCAGAGTATCACTTACTGCAGAACACTTTAACCCTTCCTGCAATGACAATGCCCTCTCACTTATCACTGACAAAGGAAGCCAACATACCCTGGACTCTTTTCAATTTTAAGTCTCCATTTGTCCACACTGAACCAGTCCAATATCATTAGTAAAGGCAAGTCAGATTTAATGTTCAGCAGCTCAGTGACCATGTAATGATTTCAAATTATTTTATGTTTATTAGACAGGCTTGTTAAAAGGCTTGTGTAGCACAGTATTAATTTATGATTTTTCCTTTCAAAAGGCTGTGTCCTGTGAGCCCTCTTGTAGCCATAATCACAGTGAAGAATGCCCTCTGGGGGATGTTATTGCTACCATCTGTCAATACCTTCCCTTTCCAGTTGGCCAAGCCTTGCTGCGTACAGAGGCCAGTGATACAGAGAGCACAAATCAATGTGATAGCCATGTGGAATTCATCAGCCACTCTCCCCCCACTCCCGGCCTGCAGGGCTTCTCTGCCGTCTGCAGACTGGCACAAAGGTGTGTGTGTTTCTTCCCTCACACACAAACTAATGTGTGCTCAGTGCACACAAGAGGGAAGATTCCTGTGGAGTAGATCAGTGGTTCTAATTAAGTGTTTTAAGCTCTCTTTAAAAAATGCGACCATTCACTGGTTGCAGCTTCTTAAATGTCACTTTCGTTTGTCATATTTGCAGGGCTGGGTATCGGTATTCAATACCTTCAAGGTATAATAGGCGACTGAATCTTTTCCCCTTGATAGTCAATGAGTTTGCCTTTCTATTTTAATTTTAATGATGTGTCACATTCATCGGAAAGACCCAATTCATGTCTGTGCATAAGAGCAGAGTTTTAAAAGTGTCTGCGTGTTCAGCTTTCAGTACTTTTAAAGTTTCTAACTGAGTCTCTGTGGTTTGATGTTTAAGAACTACTTAAAATCATTTGGGGAAAAATGAATTTGACATGTACTTTGATTGTTTTTTTTTTTTTTTGTTGTTGTGTTTTAGCTTAGTTCAGCTAACATGGAGAGGGTGGGGTTTATCACCTATGATGTTCTGGCTTTACTTATGGGAAGCTGTCATGTTGTCCATCTTTATATATGTGAATGCAGTTATCTTGACTACATTATACTATCCAAAAAAAACAACCAGTACCAAGTATCAAAACCTGATCAGTTTTGCACTCAGAGACCTCAAAAATCTCTATAGAGAATTCACAGTATATTATATATAAACATTATATAATTATAAACTTGTGCATGTCAGTGTGCAGTTTCCTTCTAGAAATCCCAACTTGGAATTGTCCTCATATGCACAAGCCCAACTCACCACCTACTTCACTCCCACAAATATCCACAAATGGAATGCTCTTAGTTAATATTGATACCTCCTATCCCGTCTCTACACACCTACATTCAAAACCCTAAATGGTCAATGAAAAGTACCTCATGAATGTTGATGCATAAATAAACCCAATCAATTACTGTTTATGGTGAATCATGACAACAGCCGAGAGGAAGAGCATTTCCCACAGGAGTAATGACTGCATCACCCAGCACCCTGGGATATCATTTGAAGATGGAAGTTTGATACCTTTTTTTATTTTATTTTTTATGTTGTTCTGGTGAACAGCATTAGTGGAAGGCATATTTTTTTTAATTAACCTGAGGGGAAATTTCATTTTTCACTCTGTTGTAATTTTTGT
Organism: Lutjanus erythropterus; assembly: GCF_056507025.1. Classification (NCBI taxonomy): domain Eukaryota; kingdom Metazoa; phylum Chordata; class Actinopteri; order Lutjaniformes; family Lutjanidae; genus Lutjanus; species Lutjanus erythropterus. The sequence continues at coordinate 2,871,676 of NC_139318.1, forward strand.
TACGCAGACAGGCCTGAAATACACAAACGCACAAACAGAACCTATAGACATGCATTGAAGAGATGTCAGAGTGAGGGGGCTGCACACATAATATACATACATATTGGCAGTGCCGAGGAAGTGAACTGGCAGCTCTCCAGCTACCAGTACTTTTGTCAGTGCTGGACTTGAACTGGCAACCCTCCAGTTCCCGATCCAAGTCCTTATGGACTGAGCTACTGCCGCCCCATGATGATGATTATGATTAGGACTGATAACAAGGAAATGGGATGTAATGATAGTGTGAGTGCTGCCATTGGCTTTATTTTCCAGTGTTGCCAACTTGGCAACTTTGTCTCTAGATTTAGTGGCTTTTCAAACCATCTTAGCAACTTTATTTCTACATAGGGACCAACAACAAATTTAGCAACTTACTCATTAATGGAAGAAAAAGTTAGCTGCAGCCCTGGTCAAAAAAAAAAAAGAGAGACTACAACGCTTCATGAAGCTGAAGGGAACTAAAGAGTTAAATGATAATTCTGTGTGGATTTGGCACCATGAATGACCCTGTTAACAGTAACTAGATCCATTATTAATACAAAATATTACTTTGCAGTTTTAAAGTGACAGTTAAAAACACAGTTTTTCCTATGGCTTGTAGTACTATTTATCCATCTTGGTGTGAGTTGCAGAGTTTGAGGTATCAGCTGCAGAGAGAATAAAATGGAGCTATATGGCACTAGTCCTGTGGTGCTCAAAGCACCAAAAAATACATTTGAACAACCCAACAGCAAAGTCTCTTTCCAGGAAATCATGACCCAGTTAGTCAAGATAATTCATACACCTTATTATGAGCAGTTTCATGTGGGAACTACTACAGTAAAATCTACCAGAATTACTTTAGAATCTACTGGAACTACCGTATTTTCCGGACTATAAGTCGCACTTTTTTCATAGTTTGGCTGGTCCTGCGAATTATACTCGACTTGTATAAATTAAAATATATAATTTCACATGTTCTTAAATGTTATTTCACACTGACCGACATGACCCAGGAGTAAACATTACCTACAACAGCGAGAGGGCACTCTAGGCTTGTGACAACTACCGGTATCTGCTACTCCTGTACCACTGAAAATTAATTTAAACATTAACTTAAAGACAACTGAGAAAGACTGAACACAAATGCCCCTCAAAAGAAAATCATATTCTGCAGATTACAAGCTACAAGTAGTGAATGAGTAATCGAGCAGCAGAAAGAAAGTTTGGACTGAGTGAGAAACTTGTGAGGGACTGGCGAAAAGCGGAGGTTACTCTTACTGCAATGAAGAAAACAAAGAAAGCTAATCGCGGGCTAAAAGCAAGATGGCCACAGCTGGAGGAACAAGTTCACAGATGGGTGCTTGAACAACGTGCTGCCGGGAGAGGCTTGTCAACGGTGCAGGTACGTCTCCACGCCCTGGTAGTTGCCAAGGCAACGAATATGAATGACTCTGCGGGAGGACCTTCTTGGTGTTACCGCTTCATGCAACGCAACCGCTTCTCTATCAGAGCCGGACAACTGTTAAAATACATTTCCCAAGAAAATGCAACTTATAGTCCAGTGCGACTTATATATGTGTTTTTTCTTCTTCATGATGCATTTTTTGACTGGTGCGACTTATACTCCGGAGCGACTTATAGTCCGAAAAATACGGTACTTTCTTTCTACTCCAGGGAAAATAGTTCCTGCATGAAACTGTTCACAACAAGATCTGTGGATTATCATGAATAACTACGTCACGATTTTAGGAAAGAGACACTGCTTTTGAATTTTTTTCAGATATGGTTTTTTTTTTGGAGAGCATCTCAAGCCGAGTGCCATTTAATCCCATTATACTGGAGAAAAGGCAGATATCTCTACAGCTGATATCTCCAAAACTCTGCAACTTACATCCCAAATACATGGATAGCTACATAGCACTGGAAGCCAGGGGGGAAACATGTATTTTTGAATTCATAAAACCAGTATTTCAGTTGCACATCACTGCCGCTGCAGCTCTTGGAACGTAGCCAGTCATAGTAAAAACTAAAATACTCTCAGTTAGAGTGGAATTGAGTTCCCTCTGACCACTGTCAGTGTTCTCGGCTGCTGCCTTCCTCTGCTTCTGTGAGCTGTTGTTCTGAGGAAAGCCTCATGTCTTCACAGGGGGGCAGATGGTGGAGGAAGCGTGGGCAGGCAGGGCCGTTTGGAGCAGTGAGATGAAACAGGCTGCTGCAGGGAGAAGCCAGCAACTGTTTTAACTGACTGACGACCCTCCATGAACAATATGTCAAAAGAGACTAACTGTCATTACCTCATTTAACCTGGCCAAAAATATTCATATTTATATACATATAAATATACTCATAGATCACTGTAGCACATTTCTCCTGCACAGTTCAGAGAACAGACTTTGTGTGGAGCAAAACAGAAACATTAAAATTGGTTCAAAATGTGCAGCAGCAGTTGTAGAAGATAAACTGGGAAGAACATTTAAAGAACATCGGATCTCAGCTCAGTTCTAGTAGAGATCTTTAGAAGACATAAAAGCAACACACAGCACTACTATAATTACTGATATGATTATTATATTATGATCAGCGCTACAAATTAAATTTTTTTTATCTCAACGAAGGGTAAAATAACATGTTTAGTGTGTCACTTATAGTGATGAACTCGCTGAGAGTCATCACCAACTCTACAGTTTCTCTTAGCCCTGTAGAGCTTTTTAATATCGTTCAGCTCATTTTCTGGATTTCATGGCCCTCAGCTATGCTGTTAGGTTCAGTCTCACTGCTCTCAACCTCATTTCCAGCAGCAGCAGGCAGCTGTTCTCAGAAAAAACCCGCGAAACCCACTGATGAAGCCACTGTACAGACAACCTGCAGTAGACAGACACAGTTAGACCATATAGGCAATTGAATTTCTCCCATCACATTGGATACGTCTGCATTTCTGTTCAAAAAAAAAATTGAAAGCCAGATTTGTCAGTTCAGAGAAAGAGTTAGCTTTAGCAGTGTCAGTGGGATACAAGCTGACAAGCTAACAAACAACATAAACAAATAAAAGGTCCTAACTACACTTACAATTCTGATATGTTTTGAGTATTTCTCTGATTTTGGTGCACAAGAGACTCCTCATCTGAGTCTGGCTGAAGCATAGAAACTGGAACTTGTCTGGTTAGTGGATCATACTACCACATATCTAGTTTTATTACAAGGACTATCAGAGTAAACCACTTCTTCTACATACTGTGAATCGTCATGCTGTCCTATGGAAAACCATTTACACTGAGTCAGCCTGGCTTGAGTGGTCACAGTTGTTCCACTCAGTGCAAGCATCCAGACCTCTATTGAAAAATGGTATCAGCGACCACCCAAGCTAGTGATCATCTCAGACAACTGGCTCTTGTCAGATTATTATGTTTATTTATTTATTTATTTTATGACTGACCATAGGCTCTTCTGTTGCCTTGGAAAGTGTCCTGTATTCTTTCCCTGACTGGTAATCTACTTTTTCAGCTGTCATCTAGTGACAGACAGGTAAGTAGAAAGGAGAACAGGCTGATGGGATTGTTCTCTTACTCTTTCTCTCTCTCTTTCTCTAATCCTCTGTCTCTTTCTCACCCTCTCACCCATCTGTCCTTGCCATTGATTTTCTCCCACTGTCTGCATTAACGTCTTGCCAGAACACCCACCCCTGCTGTTCCCACTGACTGAGGAGCATGTTTGAATTACTGCTGTCTCCCAGGGACACACGGCACACACACACACTCACACACAAACATATATTTTTATATAATATAAAACAAATATACATGATATGCAGCTTAGAGTATACACATCAAGAAGTGTGCAGAGAAACACTGTGTATGTGCTTTCATGCTGTCTCTCTTCCTCTGAGAGACAGCAGCTCACACACAGAAGACTGTTGTCACATTGAAGACATGCAAGGTTTTCTTTGTCCTTTTACATTCTCACCTTAAAGTTAAACAATTACCACCTCATGCTTGTGTGCCTCTTTCAGGTAGTTCACAGTGAATAATTTCCAGTGAGAAACTTTGCTTATGAAGCACGACAGAAGACTGATGAAGAGCTGAACATTATGACTTTGACCTTTTGGTTACAAAACGATCATTTCACTTCATCATTTCATTGAAATCTTGTCATAATTAACAAATGTGTTATGGGCAAAACATGTTTTGTGAGGTCAACATCAGAGAGTTACTGTGCATAAGTAGATTTTTCAGGTATCTGTACTTTACTTGAGTATTTCTTCTCACAGCTTTTTACAGATATGTACTTATTATTAAGTACATATCTGTACTTTCTACTCCTTACATTTTCAAAACAGGCTTGCTAATTTTTAGTACAGAACAACATAAAAAGACATAACAAGACAAAATGACATCAGATGAAAATGACTAAAAGACATAAGACAAAAATGATGTGCAAGGTGTAACTAATATGACAATGACATAAAAGACACAACAAGATGAAAATGACGTAAAAAGATGAAAACAACAAAATGTAAAAGGACGAAAATTACATAAAAGACATTAAGACCAATATGATGTAACAAGAAGAAAACAATGTGAAAGACATAACAAGAAGAAAATCACGAAACAAGACAGAAACAATATAACAATACAGAAAAAGATGCAAAATGGTGTAAAAGATGTAACAAGACAAAAATTATGTAACAAGATGAAACAGACTGAGAGGGAGACTCGTCTGTGGAGAAACTGTGTCAGTTAGCTTTGCACAAATGTCCTTTAGAGGACGACTTTTTACTTCAAAGCCTGTACTTTTTACTTTTACACAAATAGAAGAAGTAGAATCAGTACTTCTACAGTGCAGAATGTGTGTACTTTTTCCACCTCTGGTCACTGTGACCTTTGACCACCAAAATGTAATAATTTCATCCTTGAGTCCACGTGGTCATTTGTGCCATGTTTAAAGAAATTCCCTCAAGGCTTTCTCAAGATATCACATTCACAAGAAGAGGATGGACAGAAATCAGAAAAAAAAAAAGAACACCTCTGGTCATAGCTATCACCGACACAGAGGCAGAAAAATACTGGAATGCACTGCCAGTCTCAGCCTTCATTGAACAATATGAGCCTGGAGTTCACTCTCTGAGAAGCTACAGCTTTTTTTTTTTAATCTAAAATAAGGAATAATGAAACACAGACGTGGGGGGTAGTTTCCCCTGGTAACACTAGTGCCATGCAAATAGAGTTAAATACTGTGATTTAGGCAGCAAAAAGCACTATCCATGTTGAGACAGTCATTTGGATTCAGTCAGTTGTGTTGAGTTTACAGTTGAATTTCAGAAACTTTTCCTCAAAAGAAATTTAAACTCAAGTAATCTCTTTTATTTTATCTTATCTTTATCTCTCTATTATCTCTCTCTTTATCTTATCTTACTTTATTGGGCTTGTAAAATAAAATGCAACCAAAGTTGGTCAAATTATGTCTGATGGCATAAATGGCTGTACCCTTTAGACTGTGGTTCCTGCTGATGGTGGTCCCACACGAGGTGCACTACCTCCTCCACAGAATATTAAGCTCCCTGTTGATTGTTGATCAGCAGGGAAGAAAAAGGGAGTGCACTGAAAAAACTCCAAAACAGCAGAGGCAGTTATTCTACTGCCCCTTGTGAACCTTTAAATATGTTCCCTGAATTCTAGCAGTCCTTTTTTCTGCAAACTGAGCTCAGCTCCTCCGCTTCTCTTACACACCGCAGAGCTTTTTCAAAGAGAGGACCTTGACTTTATTTTTGTCAAAATAAAGAAGTTGATGTTTTCGTTAGAAGCACTGACGTCTAGATGTGTCATTGAGGGATACTCTGAAAGGATGGACGGCTGCTAACAGCAGTTTACTCCTCGGTGAGTTTAATGTGACCTAAGATGTCAGCAGACAGAAAATGCGTTGGAAATGGAAGCCATTCATTGAACGGTATGGGGCGAAGGTGAGCTTGTTTTTCTTCACAGTGCACCCTTTACAAACAGGAGCAATGTGGAGACGGTCCGCTCAAAAAAACACCAGCATCAGTCGATTCAGTAAATATGTTCAAGTGTCAAAGCCTTCCAGCAGACATTAGATTATGAGTCCAGTCCATCGTCACCATGTGTTTAGTACTGTAACCACAGACCTGATGAAAATCTGCATTTAAAGAGAATTCAAATATTTTTGGAGCAGCATACAGACATTCCTCTCCGTTGTACCCTCTAGTGATACTGTAACCATGACAACAAAGGTCCCCTGACCTTACAAGCCCTAAACGAAGCAGTCATTTTAACCCAAACTATGATCTTTCCTTAAATAAATGTTGTGTTTGTGTTAAAACCTAACCAAATTTTACTGACAGCATTATCATATGATAACATTTTGTAGGCTCAGACAGATGGTGTTGTCCTGTCAAGTCAAACACACACACTGCATATTTTACTTTTACATCAGAGAACTTGTCGGTTCTGTTTAAAATATAAAGGAACATTTTCTGCAACCACTCGTGTCTCTTGAAAAATCATCAGTCAAGGAGACCCTAACTAGACTCGCTTTTTGTCATCCAAATCTGTCACAACACCAAAATGTTGATTTTGATACCAATACCCAGTTTAGTATCATGATACTCGACACCAAAACAACACTTGGGACTGAAAAGATACTTCATAACTCGATACCCCAAAAAACAGAACATGGAGTGAACAAAACACATTTACAATGAAATCATTCATTCATTCATTTTAATTTCATACAGATGAGGGCAAAATTGCTAATCAATGGTTAAATTTATCAGGTCAAATGTTAATATAATATGTATTGTAGAGCTGCCCTGCACAATACCTATATATTATTCTGTGAATAGTTCCAGAACTACAAACCATTATTTTACCAACAGGACATTTACTTGGTGTAAACATTACTCTTACAACTTTTTTATGTCACTATGGACACTAATATGTTATTTAAATTTAAAATTGGAGTCACTGTGCCTTTTTTTACTGGTCATTCTGTCTAAAAAGCACCAAAACAAAACCCCCAAATATCTCATGCATAACACAGTGAGACAGGCAACAGTGAGTTAAGGCAGTAGAAAACACAAGTTTAAAATGTTCAAGTGAAGTAAAAAGTTTCCATGTATCACTTTGCAGAGTGTAGAGTGAGGGGACAGAGCCGCCACTCACCTATAGCTGCTGAGCCCCGGGGAGCTTGGTCAAAGGCTGAACTTTGAAAAACTCTAATACCAGACCATTTTTAGTAAAAAGATATTGGAAAAATACCAAAATTTCATTATACCGTGCAACACTACTGCACCTGTCTTTGCACAGAGCAATGCAGGAACAACAGCATGGCAGGCTGTAAACTTTACAAAGTCTCAAACCACAAAAGTAACTGTGATGGAAGCAGAGAAGGTTGATAGAAACTGAGGACAGCATGAGGCAGGGCAGCATGACTCCAGTCTGCTGGCTGCTCTGACACTCTCTGGTCTGATGATGACTGTCAGTGAAGTCGTCTAAACAACTTCTGAACCTCCTCCACTGCCGATCACTGTGGGGGACTGTTCGGCTGACAGCGCTGTCAGAATCTCAGCAGGAGTGATGCTCTGTGGTGCTCTGGGATTTTATACTATAAACCTTTACTTCCCTGACAGCGTGGGAATCCAATATCTTCACATCGTAAATGAAGAAAGGTATTGAAACATGAGATTAATACAGTGGGCTTCCCAACAGTGTCAAAGTGTGACAACATTACATTATTAATGCATTTTACAATTTAAAAAAAGCCATGACTTAATTTTCTAATTTACTATATCAGTATACACTGATTTCCCAAGACAGAGGCAAATTCTATCCCCCCCAAAAAATTCCTTTAAAAACCATCAAAATCATCTCTTACTTTTCCCAAACTCCCCTCAGGAACTCGATTAGTGAGTACTCATTACCTACATAGGCTAGTTTGCTATGAATTAGAGGTGCAACAATGATTATTGTGATTCGAACAAAAATTAGTTACAACTATTCTGATTATCAATTAACCGATTTGTCATTTTTCAAGCAAAAATGTCAAACATTTGCTTGTCCCAGCTTCTTGGGGTGGCAGTAGCTCAGTCCATAAGGACTTGGCTTGGGAACCGGAGAGTTGCCAGCTCAGCCCAAAGTGCAGAGCATGGACTGGTAGCTGGAGAGGTGCCAGTTCACCTTCTGGGGACTGTCGAGGTGCCCTTGAACAAGGCACCTAACTGCTCGGAGCACCTGACTATATGTATGTATATGCAGTATATGTGTGCAGACCCCTCCCTCTGACATCTCTCCAATGCATGTCTATAGGTCCTGTTTGCACATGTGTGTGTATTTCAGGCCTATGTGTGTATCAAAAATTACAGTGGAAAATTAATTAATTATGTCTTCTCCCTTCTTCTTCTTATATGAGATGATTTGCTGCTTTTCTTTGCCATTTATGAAAGTAAATGAAGAGTCTTTGGGTTTTGGACTGTTGGACAGACAAAAGAAGCAATCTGAAGATGTCAACTTGGGTGCTGGGAAGTTGTAAATAATAAAATGAGTGGAAGATTAATGAAAATAATCATTTGGTTTGCCATTTGGTGTGGTTTGGGCACAGACTCATGTAGCCTAAAGGAGTTTAGTGTGGCAGTGAAATGAGACAGGAACAAATCATCAAATCTGAGTGAAGTACAGCTCTACAAATGAGTGCACCTCCTCAGGCTCAGTATGTTTCAAGTATTGTTTGCTGGGCCTGCCTCTGACCTCTATTTTAATTTGCTGAAAGAGAAAATCTGACAGTCAGGCTGATTTTACACAGTGACTGGACAGGTGGGCGTGTGAAAGGCAGAGTACCAACTCCTCTCCCACTATTGTTTCATTCTTCACTCAACCACTTCTGTCACTTTTTATGTGAACAACTAAGTGAAGTGATAACAATATATATTTAGAAATCTCTCAAAACATCCACAATAATAACATGGAATTATCCCTTTAATCAGAGCTGCTGCTGCTGTCTGTCGTGTTTGACAGACATGTGAGGACAGTGCTCCTGGAGGTGATGATGGGGGGCAGGTGGAGTGTTTGGGTCACTGAGCTGAGCAAGTCCTCCACTGAGGAACTCTGCTTCACAGAGTTTCTGCTTCAATAAACAACACAGAGCCAAAACCTGTTGTCATGACTACTGGTCCCTGTTGGTTTGTGAACGGTCATTTCTAATGCACACATGCACTCATACGTTCCTATATTACCAACAGTGGACTATCATGCTACACAAACCAAGTGTGGACATATGGTTCTACATGTTTTAAAAATATAGAAATAGAATAGAACAATTACATTTGAGGTCTTTTCCCATAAAACCCAAGTACACAGCGAGAGAGAGAGAGAGAGAGAGAGAGAGAGAGAGAGTATTAAGGATACATTTTTTATGATAATTACCACACAATAATTAATTATACAGTCCATTCTCCCTGTCTAGTAATTTATATCCTTAAATTATTTACATTGTGTTTTTTAATGATTTATTTCATAGCATAAATTAACATAACTGAAATAATCTGTTATCCTGTAAAGGGATGTCAAAAACAACAAATTATTTAACAGCCAAAACTCCAATTAGACACACATATCTCAGTCCAATAACAAAAAAAACAACAACAAAAAAAAAAAAACAGAATTAAAGCCTTCTCTTCACAATGTTCATGACCTGGCAACCCACACTGATTGTTTGGCCAGCCTGTCCTCACTCCCAGTGCTTCAAACTCTACACCCCTCTGCTGTCATTTCTGGAGGCGCCCTCTGGCATTATGTTTTGATGTATCATTGATGTCACATGGAGGAGATGGGGTGGATGGAGTCAAGTGAACACACCCAGGACACCGGGGCTTATGTCCCATGTATAATCAAAAGTACTATTACGTACCTAATGTTTCGTATGGAAACTTACATATAACACACTTATGATCTTTTCTTAAACCTTTGTGCCTTTATTTTGAGAGTCTACCCAGCTCTTGTATATTTCTAATTGCACATGCAAAACTGTACCTACAACATCATAGTTTTAAATGTAGGGCCACTGCTCAAGCTGCCTTGGGAGTGGCAGAATGTGTTAGTTTTACACAACATCCCATGCCTCCATGTGTGCACCCTGCAGCCAAAGCTGGCTAGCAGAAAGTAATCAAGAAGCACTAAAACAATAGTCTTCTAAAAAGAGAAAATCATACTTCCACTGACTGACACTGTCATCAATTTGTCACACTGCTGTTGCATTCACAGCTATAAAGTAAACTGTGGGACAATAGAGTTCATTAACACTTAACTGAAAATACCAGTGATCATGCTGGCAGTCACGGGGGAAGTCTACTTCATTATGTCTCTTTTTCAGTGAAACTTTATCACACAATCAAAACAAAGACTGAATTCCAAGTGTGCACATTCCCTCAGAGCATAAATGATACTAAAGATGAGCAGTAATCACCTGTTTTAAGTACCCTAAGGTGCCGCCTATGTGCTGGATTTCTCCTTAACAGTGGTTAGCTAACAGCTGCAACAACTTTTATGTGAATTAATCTAGTTATATTTTCTTTTAAATACAGTGAGATAAACAGTTTAGGCCAAAAAAGCAAAGGCTGAGTTCTTACTTAGCTTGATGTTACTAGCTTGTTATGTTTGCCTGAAGACTGAGTTTCAACAGTCTTCTTTGGATGAAAAGGTTCTTAATGGAAGTAAACCTCAACCCTTGAGGAAGAACCTTTTTGCAGCCCTTATTTCTAAGAATGTTTACAACTTTTCCAAGCTATGTTCCTGTATAATCTGTCCATCAGGGACCACGCTCAGGAACTGCAACACCTACACTATTATTCAATATTGTTGCCAGCCCACACTGTTCTACTGTAGCCCTACTAATTTCAGAAGCCACCCCAAGTCATTTGTTCTGGATCCAGGCCTGAAAGTCTGTAACTTTGACACATCCACACTTTCAAGCCTGTGCCGCATTTTGGAAAATAAAATATTACAGCTCTTCATTTCTTAAGTCAAATAAGACCCTCCACACATTAGTCAGGGTTGTCAAGGTCGGGTAAACTGTCTTCTTTACTTCTGGTCGGGCTGGCTGATGTTTGTTTGATACCTTTTGTGACTGAAACTTTTTCCAATCGCAGTTGTTTTTTTTAAGAAGCGGAGGTGTAATCTTGTCTTCTGTTAAATGCATGATGTTCTCTCTTTGGCATCATTAAGTCAGCATCTGGTTCCTGTGTCCTCACCTCACCCCACAGTCCTGTAGTCCAGGCCAGTGCTACCGTCTTCTCTCCTCCAGTCCCTCAGCAGAGCCCTCACACCTGGCCTCTTCACCCAGTGAATAACAAACCCTCCAAGCTGCTCCCGCATCCTCTCTCTGTTCTGCTCTCTGTCTACCCTGCTACCTTCATCTCTTTCCTTTTGTTCCATAACTCATTCGTCCCCATCGGCCTCTACACTCACTGCTCGACAGACTGCTGGGAGTCTAATGACTGTTTTCTGGTATCCTGGGCTGTTGAGAGATTTCACCGTAAATGGAAAAGGACAGATACAACACAATGTAGCGATCTGAAAAGCAACTAGTGATACCTCATGTCTCCTGAAGCTGTAGTAAGCGTCCTGTATGAGCTGTTCTCCACCGCTGCTTTATCGCTTTGTTTACTGAAATGCTTTAACTGCCCCTGTCTCTACAGGCTGTAACATTCAGCAGGCAGCACGTTCTGCAGAGTGCTCACAGTGGGAACTTTCCTCTGTGACAAAAACTGTGCACATTATACTGCGTGTCATTACTGCCTACAATACTGACCACCTCACTGACATGTGAGCTTTCAGCTCTCTATTTCAGTCTGCAATAACTGATTTTTGAGGCTGCTTGTGGAACAAGCTGTGAACACAACACTGATATATTATCACTTTACACAGGGTGTGTGAGAAAATGCTGCTACACTTGATTATCACAATATTATTTTCTGTGATACTGTATTGATTCTCAAAAAACTACTGTGATATTGTGATAGTGGTACATTTTGTGCTGTGTTTAAAATAATAACTAAATAAAAATAGACACCACATCTCCACTTCCTCCGACTGTAAAAATCAAGCCAAAATATCCTGGATATGAGTGCTGCCATCTTGCACTGGTGATGTAATTTGGAGTTCCCACCCACAGAGCCAGCTGACTCAATTGCAAGCAGACCTCAGCTGTCAATCATAATATAAGATAAACAACCCTGTTTTTATATCATCAAATAAATAATTAAAACCACTGCTCCAAAAATATGAACACTTGGACAAACAGCGTGATAAGATTTACCTAAAACAGCAGAAAACATGTGTTAGTTTAGCACATGTGCTATCAATGAACATTGGATGAACATTGGGAGGCAGGATTTATGATCTGTTCTGCAGCCTGGGGGCAACTGAGATGCTTTGGCGTCATTTTTGGGGAGCTGTGATCCTGTCCACTTCTAATATATAGCATGTCTTTGGTTCAAACCACCAAACATTAGGTAACACTGTTATCTATCCTCACTGTTCTCACAGAAAGTAAACCTTTTTCAACTCAGATTTTATGCATATGGTGGTGTGTTCTTTATATTATGACAGTTTTCCTAAAATTAGATTTTAAAAAAAGTGCAATATATCATCTTGGTTATGGTAATGCAATATCACGATGAATGGTAACCCCTGTATTGTGATACATATCATGCTACAAGTTTCCTGCCAATGCAGAGCCCTATGATCCAGCAATGTCTTGTTTAGATCTGAATTGATCTCCAGCAAATCTTGCATCCAGCTCTTTCACTTCTTAAAGCTTCGCCAGTTTATTTCTAATTGTGTTTGACCTGAAAGATGCTGAAAAGTTCTGTAGTGCTGAGGGGAAAAGCAAAGTCAGGTGATAATTTTCTGAGGGTTTATCACTTCATGTGACACCTTCTTTACTGACATTTTGTCATAATTTTGTCTCATAGAGATGCACAAGGCACCCTTTAGTGGCTGTATGAGATGCTGCCAAAAAGCTGCTTAAGATGTGGTTAACGCTGTGAAATGGTTGCAGCTTGGGTACATTTACGCAACAAAATGACTTAGTTAAGTTTGGGTTAAGACTGTGTTTGGTATTACAATATGTATGTGACTTTACATATACATAAGACCAAAGTCACCTTATGTACCTTAAAACTTTCACTAACTGGCTTTCACACAAGAAATGAACTCCCGGTCTCCTGGGTGAAAGTCTTGTGTTTGTCTGAGCTGTCCATCAACCCAACCTCCTCCATATGAGATTTCCCCCACTTTATACTGTGTCGAGAGCCAGGATCAAGGTTGTCTCATATAGCCACAGACAGGTTAACATTGAAGTCACTTGAAAAGCCTGACGCATCTTTCATCTGCTAACAGGTAGCTCTCACATCTGTAATTGGCGAGTCAGGAGTGAGAACTGGATGATTTATTCAATCCATTGTTAATAGATAAAAGAGCACAGCAAATACTGACTTGCAGCCAGTGTAGGCATTTTTGAACAGGTGTAATGTGGTCGTATTTCCTTGTTTTCATCAGGACCTTGGCTGCAGCATTCTGAATAAGTTATAAGAATAGTTGCCAAAGAGCTTTTTTCATGAATAGACCACTGCAGTGAAATAATCCTGGAAATAAAGGCATTGGTAAGCTTTTCTAGGTCTCGCAGGAGATGAAGTGACCAATTTCATTTGACCATTGAAATTCAAATCTCAGTGAAAAGTAATATCAAGATTACTGGCTTGACTCTTAGTTATGAGAAGCATGAGCAGCTTGGATAAAGTCTTTTGTGACATTTACATTGTTTCTTATATAATGCAGCATCCTCCTGTCTGGTGTCCTGATGATACATGATTCTGTATGACACAGTGTATGTAGAAAGTAGAAATAGAATTTCTATTGTATCTTTAAGCTTAACTGTACCAATGTGTACACTAGAGTTTATTTTTGTGTTCATCAAAGCGAAGTCCAGAAGTACAAGTTTTCTTCATCAATTTGGTGCTGTTGACAGGATTCTAACAAAGGACTTCACTTACCCAAAGACTGGGCAAGTAAAGAGAATTATTTTCATTCATTCTATCTGACTCTGTGTGCCTCTTAACAGATTCAGAACAGCAGGACAGTCTCACTAAGGACAGCTGCTCTAAATAGATAAGGATTTGTTCTAAAATTGAACAGAGAATGTGAATTACTTGACTGTTTGGCAGATGGTTTAGGACACCAATTTATTTACTACCTTTATCTTCAATTTGTATCAGTATTTTATGTAGTAAACAATATGTTTTGTTGTTTGGTGTGTTGATGCTTTAGCATACATAACAGACTAACTAATCAATATTATGTCTATCGCACTGCTCTGTGTGATAGACATTTCTCTTGGCTTTAATTTTTCAGGTAAAGCACAAGTGAAATAACTGACATTAATGATGGTTCCTTTCCTTTTCAATGCCCCGATAAATCATACCAATGAGTCAACATGCTCAATACTAAGGCCCTGGAGATGTTAAGCCAATATGGAATGCAGCCATCCTTAATATTATTTGTTATTTGTTACCTGTGCTTTCTCAGCAGTCTGCAGTTTTGACATGTCAAACTGTATACTTTATGATTCACCATGTTTAGCCAACATGTTTACTATTCCTATACCTTTATTTAAATAGAAGGAGAACACTGCTTCATTAGTGGCAGCAGATGCTAACAGGTTATATTATTGTACAGCCACTGCTTGTTACTGTTGTCCAACTGTGTTAAGAAGTTGAACTTCAACACCTGATGACTTGTTACAGCAGGAAAAGCACAGGTGTAACTAATGATATTAGATATAGGCTGCCAGGAAGCTGTGCCACTGAGACAGCATGAGCAATACCAGAACCCTGAGACTGCAACACATAAATGTAATGCAAACATAATTACTTCTCTGCTTGACAACTCCATCTCTGCTGAGAGATACAGTCAGTCTGTTAGAGATAAGAATAATGAATTGTGGCTTGTTTGTTTTTCTGAGTTGTCAATTGACAAGAATCTCAGTTTCAGCAGCAAAAATCTCCCTGAAATCAGTTCTGTTGAAATGGCATTTGGAAAAGGCCAACCAGCAGTTTGTAATCATCAGGAAACTGGCAAAGAAGGAGAAATGTGCACTTCTAATTTAAAATGTAAATGCTGTATATGATTACATCAGTTCAAAACCACAGTTCTGGACCAATTCATAAAATATCAGTATAACTGCAAGAAGATTAAATCAATTTGCCTAAATCAATCCAGTGACTTCTGCTCCAGTCACATACACACTTATAGCAAACTACGTTCTGAAAAAAGCTTCATATGGAAGAAAAGCACTACCTTAAAATAAAAACACATGGACACAGCATGCATGTTACAAGTTATTTTTAAAGGGATACAACAGAGACTTAGTGGTGCTGTCATGGTTTGAATTTTCTTGCTTATTTCCTGTTTTATTTTGTAGTTCTGGTCTTCCCTCATGTATTTTGTTTTTACTTCCTGTCTTTGTCCTTTTCCTGCTTTTTTTGATTGCCATTTGTTTCACCTGTCCTGTCCACCTGTGTCTTATTAGTTCTTTGTGTATACCCTGTGTTTCTCTGTTTCTTTGTCAGTTTGTTGTTGCCCATGCGTGTCATCCTGCTGTCTCCTCTTTTGCCCTCCTGTGTTTGGACCTTGTACCTCTTTTCCTGGACTGTTATTGTGTTTTGCCCTCATATGGATTCTTTTGTTTCTTTGGACCCTGGATTTTACCCTCCTGTGTTTTTGAAAGCTTTTGTTCCTCTGTTCACTTTATTAAATACTTTTGAACTGGTCCTCCCTTGTGGTCTGCATTTTGGATCCAAAACAACTGTCCAGGTGCACTTCCATAAAAATGAGACAGATTGAAAAAAGAATGATCCCTTTATAATGTGATCGCATTAATGTCACCTGCAGCATCAGTTAACATCAGGCAAGCAGCTAACAACAACTTCAGCTTCAGTGATTAACACTATATCCAAGAAACACTGGGCCCTAACTCCATATGGTTAAAAAAGTTAATAAGGGTCCATTTATTAACATTAGTTAATGCTTAAAAAAAACATTAACTCACAGTTAATACTTAACTAATGCGTCTAGTAATCATTTACTAAAGGTGTTCATGTTAACTATGACATTAATTCATACATTAGTTAATAGCTCATAAAGATTCTATTAATATTAGTTGCAACAGTAATAAGCATCAACTAATAGTTAATTAATGCTATAATAAGCATTATATAACTGTTAGGAAATGTCTTGTTAAAATTAAAGATTTACATGTTAATTAGGGTAGTAACTAATGTCAGTATATGATTGATTAGCATGTACAGTATATTATGAAATTCACAGCTAAGCCATTTCTATCAGACAAATTAGGAAAAATTAATTCTGCGTGAATGAAGTGTTAGTTATAGGATACGTGTTTTCAACTTTACAATAAGAGTCACAAAGGGCATCAACGTATTGTTAATTATGGTTAACTTGTGCTCCGTCGGCATCGATACATGGTTATTTTGACATGTCAAAACTGCAGACTGCTGAGAAAGCACAGGTATAACAGATAATATTAACAATGGCTGCACTCCATATTGGCTTAACATTTCCAGTGCCTCAGTATTACAGTTATGGTTATGGTTATGGATGCTTATATGATATGCACAAAAACTATAGGTGAGGTTATAAGTAAATAAACATCTATATGAAGATAAAAGAACAAGTACACTCTGACATGTAGACCAGAGGTTGTGTCCACTCATGTTAACCCTTAACAAAAATAAGTTGGGGGAAGGACAAGTAAGTGGACAATTATTACCCTTAAATAAACATTTATTAAAAAAAAAAAAAATGGCTTATGACTATGGACTCCATACATGCTTATTAACATTATTATCAACCACATACTAATACCTTAATTTACATGCAAAACTGTAATGAATTTTAACAACATATTTGTTATCATTACATAATGCTTATTATAGCATCATTAACTATTACTTAATGCTCATTACAGATTAACTAATGTTGATAGCATGTTTATAAAATCATTTATAATACATGTTGTTTTTTCTGGTATTAACAACACCATTAGTGAATGATTACTAGACACATTAGTTAACTATTAATGAACCATGAGTTAATGCTTATTAAGTATTAACTAATGTATGGATTAATACCATAGTTGACATGAACACCATTAGTACATGATTACTAGACACATTAGTCTATTAAGCCTATTAATGAACTGTGAGTTAATGCTTATTGATCATAACTAATGTTAATACATGGAGCCTTATTGTGAAGTGTTACCATGGGTAACACATGGGTTCAGATTTGATATATGCATCTCAACCCAATCCAGATTGAATCAGAGGTGTCTCAGACTGTATCCAATCAGCCAAGAAGTACTATGTGTGCAGTTGTTACAAATTGATCTGATCGTGCACCATGTCTCTGTCTCTGTATTCTATCAAATGTAGGGAACAAAAATGGTGAGAGTTGGTGTCTCTGAAGAATTAGAGTCTGTGTGATGAATCAAAGCTCTGTACTTCATGCAGCATGGGGAGAAGACTGGTGTTCTCTGGAGGAGCTATCAGAGAATGTTACCTTATATACCCTCAACTAAACAAGACAACAGTTGCTGACCTCATGACAAGGCTGATTCAATCATTCCTCCATGTGTTATCATGTACAGTACAATGGTCCCTCAGTTTACTGTCAGCTGGATCTCATCCGACCAACAACAACTTAAAGGTGGAGTCATAGGATTTGTCGAGCTGTTCGTAAATGCTTCACAATGTCAGATATCAACATTTAGGGTGAAAAAACTTCAGGCTCTCTGCAGATACAGAAACCACCGCACACCTCTAGTGGGTCATAAGATGAGGTGATGTCATAAGAGTCTATATATCGTTTTCTTCAAGAAATGGTGTAGATTATACCTTTAAACAAAGAGACATCCTAAAAAAAATACATTATTTATTTATACATTATTACTGATCTGAAATGTTCAACTCCTTCATGAGCACATTATATTGTGAATTTCATAAACTATATCAGCACTGGCAGAGTAAAATACGCACCATATTTCCTCAAATAGCGACCAGGGCCCTTTACTTATCTAACTGCAGAAGGTGACAGGCCTTTAAGAGAAGCAGGCTTGTATTAGCCACGGGCATTTATTTCCATTTTCAAATGTCTCTGTTTGATGAGTGTAATTATTCAAGTTGTGACAGAGTGCACAAAATAGGGACAGGAATCAGCTCTTAGCCACAGGAAGCACCCCTTACTTCTTAGTTCCACTGTTCCACAGCATGTCTACAGGTTTTGATCCGTCCTCCACAGGGCTTCATGCATCACAAGCAGTGCCTCAGAAGCAAATCTGTTTGCCCACCTGATTATGTTGACTTGCTCAGCTTTTGTTGATTTGGTCATTTTGTTGGTTTGTCTGCTTCTGCTATAGGTAAATTAGTTGGACTGTGTAGCCAATGTTAGCATTTGGTCTGTGTAGCTAATGTCAGTGGTTGGCTTGTGTAGCTTACGTTAGCAGTAGGTCAGTGTAGCTATCATTAGTGATTGTTGTGTGTAGCTAATGTTAGTGGTTGGTCTGGTTGTTAACATTAGCAATTGTTCTGTGTAGCTAGCATCAGTGGCTGGTCTGTGTGGCTAATGTTAGTGGTTGGTCTGACCTGTAAATGTTTATTTAAATTAGAGGTTGAGTTCTTTATTTTAAAATATATTATAAAATTGTAATCCTGCTAATAATCCCCATTTTTACACCCCTGTAGCTCAGTTTGTAGAGTGTGCTCCCCATGTACTGAGGCTGTCAGTCCTCTGCGGTGGCTGCTGGTTTGAGTTCCGTTCGCTGCCCTTTGCTGCATGTAATCTCTTCCCTCTCAACCCCCTTTCCTGTCTGCACTTCAGCTGTCCTGTCCAATAAAGGCAAAAAAAAGCTCATAAAAATAACTTTTAAAAACTGATGGAATACAGTTACTTTTTTGTATCCTAATTATGTGATCCCATTACATGTAATCCATTACTCTCCAACCCTGCAAATTTCCAATTCTAAAAAAAAATGAATAATGTCACTGCTTCCTCATCTTTCCTTCCACAGCCCTCCCTCCCCCTCCTCCCTCATCCGCCCCTCTCCCCCATTGATTTAAACGAGCTGCTACCTCCTCTGGATGGATTAACAGGCCCAAACCCTGATAGTGATTAAAAGAAAAGCAATCACTCGCCCTTAATTCAGATAAGCGGACAAGAGTTGGCACGGCAAGGGAAGGGGGGATGAGCGGTAGCCTCTGTGTACAGTTGCCATGGCAACCACATACAAGAGGATAAAGGGCACTGGGGAGTGTTTGCGCCTGTTCGTGTGTGTCTGTTCGAAGCTCACGTACATACAAGCATTTAAATGTTTCAGGAATGAGTCTGGCGTAGCATCAGTACATATTTTATATCTCTCTCTCTCTCACACATACACACACACACACACACACACAGAGTGCTGAGGCCAAACACTCAGCTTAACCATGGAGACATACTTCAAAGTGTTCACGCTCTGTGTTTGAGCAGGACAGCACCAGGTCTTTGATGGAGCACAGTTGCAGGTTATTTGGTCTCTCTGCCGTCATTTGTGTTATGAGAGCAAATATGCACAGAGAAAACAAGGGTTTCACATCAATACTGTGTGCTCGTACTGGATTATCAGCCACAGCACATGTCCCACCCTGTCTTGTTTACCTTTCATGAACAGAACAGCAGGCTGGGTTGGGGGGGGGGGGGGGGGGGGGTGGTTACACAGACAGATGCAGAAGGAAAGAAAAACTTGAGCTTGCAAAGTGGAGAATGCTGTGGAAAATCGCAGGTAATGGCAGGCTCACATTTGCAATTGCATCTTCTGTCAGTCAGATAAATGGGAAATGCAGTTGGAGAACTGTAGACAAAAGGGCAAAGCCTCTGCGACTGCATCTAGACTCTAAATTTAATTTAGTAAAAGTTCACAGAGACCTGTCCCCTGCTCAGAACTGCTGCACAGAGTGTGTGAATGTGTGGCTGCACAGAAGCACCATCAGGGCTCTCACAATGCTATTTTGTGTTATGAGATTTTAAAAAACAATTACTTGTGTCTAAAATAGAAATGTCACTTGAGGTAAACATCAACCTTCATCATAATTAGCACAGTTGATCCTGTCAGACTTCTTTGGAGGACAGTCAAGTCAATCCAATTATTCGTTTTTTTAACCCTTTAGACCCCAATGTTTTGTTTTATTATTCACAAATGTTTTGCATTTATAATTTTTTTTAGTTTGTCACAGGTAGTAAAAAGAACAAAAAGGTTTGTCATTGTTATTGACATTTATCAACGCTCTGTGCACTTCTTCATCTACAAATAAAGCAGATTTTGTTAGAGTTTTTGTACTTGTGAGCCTGTTTGGTGAGGTTGCTTACAATCTTCCTTCTCCCTGGAACAAGTAGCTTTTGACTGTAATGAATGATTTTATATAAAATCACAACTTTCTTTTGCAATTTTCACTTGCTCCCGCAATTTCACTGCAAAAAAGCCTAAAGATATCGCAACATGCATCACAATTTTTTTTTTAGAAAAGCTGTCGTAAAGTCAGGTATTTTAGGCCGCAACAATCCCAAACACAGCCCACAAAATCCTGGAGGAACTGAAGAAATGGAATTGGATATATACATCATAATGTTGAGATCTGTAACTTTTTTCCACTGTTAAACAGCGGAACCTCCCTGTTTCTCACTGCTGGAGACAGACACTGTTGTCGGGATGGAAGCACGAAGTGCAGTCTGTAGAGACAAGCTGCCAAAAACACAACTTATAACACAGCTGTGGAAAATGACAAAGATCATGATAAGATCATCATAAAATCACCATCAGTAAAGAGCAGGACTGACTTGGCTCCCTCTGCCCAGGATGGATACTGTTTTCCAGGATGAAGAATGGTATGAAGGACTGACCAGGTCGCAACTTTTCCAAATGTAAATTAAGCGATTTTTCTTATATAAGCTGCTTTTTCTTATGAAACAACTATGTGGAGGTAAGTGTGGAAAATTTCTCTTTTATTTTGAAAGCCCAGCCTTATCCAGTGATGATCTGTTGCTGTCAGACTCTGAATGTGGACTCAGGAAGCAAACAAAGATAAACGTTGTGGATCATAATTGTTATTAAAACTGACTTTAAGGTACTTTCTCTTCTTTCAGGTTGACTCATTCTCAAAGAGATTCATTCCATCACAGCAATTTACAGCAGTTTTAACTCTACTTGTTGTTTTGTCTGGTGTTTTTCGAAATATGTTGAATCAAATTTGGTCTAAAAATCTACAAATACCACAAATTTGGCATCAAATTTAAGAGGAAATTGCATTTTTTCAAGTGAAAACAACTTGTGATTGACAGTTTTTTTCTGTTTTTAGAAAGGGATGTTTGTTTGGATTGAGGAAGTTCATACATATGGAAGTGCTTACTGGAGTCCACAGTCCATCCAAATATATTACATTTACTGTGTATGATATAAAAGATGAAAAAAGCTGCAAATCCTCACATTTGTTAAGCTGGAACCAATCAATTTTGGTATTCTTGTTTGGAGAATGACTTCCACAATTCATCGATTATTATACTATAAATTGAGAAGCACAGCGGTGCAGTGGTTTGCACTGCTGCCTCACAGCAAGTGCCAGAGCCTTTCTGTGTGGAGTTTGCATGTTCCCCCTGTGGCTGTGTGGCTGAATGGTTGTCTAGGACTTGCTCAGACTGCCAGCCCACATCCACTTTTTGGCACATCCAGATTGAATCCAAATGGATTTTAGAAAGTGTGGACAGCCAAAAAAAAAGACACACGGAATGTGATTTTTGTAATTCAGATCTAATACAACTCATGCAGATAGGCTGCTCATGTCTGTACACATAAATCTGTGTCTTAAAAATCTGATTTGAAAAACAAATCTGAAATCTTTGCCTGCGGTCTGAACAAAACTTGAGATGCACTGTGAGATGGTGCTGTGGGGTACATGTTCATTAAGCTGGTATGATCAATATGTTGTCCACCAGTGGTTCATCTACACATCCATTAGCATTAACATTAGCATTTATTTGGGGCTGTGTTTCTGGACCACCTGATGAATACAATACCAATATTGACTCCATCAACTCTTGAGGGAAATCGTTGTGGTGCCTCAGCTGACCAACAGCCCCCTCCCTAGAGCCATGATGCTAAGCTAGCATGGTTAAAAACCCCAAGTTTACAATCACACGAAACAGGTAAGACCAGTCACTCTTTGCACTGGAGGAGGCTGGAACTGGGTTAGCTCTGGTACTTTGTCTTGACTTGATTTATTTGTCTGTTTGGAGATATCTGTCTCTGAGATTTTTGATTAATTATTCGTGGTGCTCACAGAATTGAAAGATTGCATTAATAAAATTCATCAGCAATGTGTCCTTCACTGTCCCTGTTCCTGACAGGGTTTTTACAGAGACTACCGTGGATCAGCAGAGTAACAGAGAGACTATCTCTGAAAATGGATGTTGCTGTTGATTTGTAATTTGCATGTACAGATACTTTAATTGATTATGGAAATCAACATTGATTATTCTTCCATCGATTCATGGACAGACTGGTTGAGCACTCACCAAGCTTTCCAATGTGTTGTCTCGAGTCCACTGTGACCAGTTAGAGGCTTTCAGTGGCAGCTGACTCCACCACAGCCCTAATGGCTCAAACCCATCTGATAAAAAGGAAAGAACACCCACTCTCTTCTTCCCTCACTACATATCCGCTGCGATGGCCTGCAATTCAATTTGTCTCCCGGCTCCAGCCATCATTACTGCCAAAGGCACATTCATCAAAAGAGATGGGCCTCGCTTTTTGACCCCGCTGCTCTTTATATGATGTGTGCAGTTTGTTAGAGAACAATCATCTCATTTGCTGCTGTGGGGCGTTCACTGGCCTGTTTGAACTAATGCTACAGCCACAGCTGCAACATGCATATAGGGTGCTAACACACGAACACTTCACAAACACACATTTGTATATTATGTACAAACAGAATACTTTTTATCTTAATTTGACTTTTGATCTGTTATAGCTACTGTTAATCAACATTAATTTATTATCTAAACTTAATGAAACAAGTTTTCTAGGGATTTACCGATCAACCGGCCACAGAATGGAACCAGACGGTTTTCTGCATGACCAGCCCTGACCGGTGACCAGCTGGTCAGTGCCACATATCCAATTCTGTGCCCATCATATTCGCTCTGCACAATGGTCATGTCATGCATGCAGCACACACTTGTAATGTCACACCCACCACAGCACTCATCACAGTTACACACACTCAGACACATGCTTGCATGAAGTCAGCGTTAGCAACAGACTCCAAGAACAGGATAAAGAGAAGACAAGACAGTCTAGAAGGAGACAGAACAGCTGACGGTGTCACCAAACAGCTGTAGACTTTCTAGCTCTTCAGGCTAATGTCAGCTAGCAAAGTTGGCCAAAGTTTTACTGCAGCAAACTGTAGCACCATGTCAGTCTCCGGTTTGTTTACATCTGCTTCTATATGAGATAACATCATCCCGTGAGATCGTATTCCCTCCAGTACATAATATTAATATGACCATGTAATAAGGCCTAGCTGTAATCTGGACCACTTTAGAGAAAGAACAAAACTTTGGATTCATGGTTAATGGCTGATTGGTCTCCAGTAAAGAAGAGGAGAGGAAAACAGTGCAGAGAAAGAAAAGACACAAGGAGCTGGATGACAAGAAAACTGACAAAACTGAATAAGACAGACATGAAGTAACACTAAACGGAACATGGTATGGGCCATGACTGCGAAATGTTCAGTTTAATGTGAATTATAATGCTAAGTGGGCTATGGACGCAGTTCTGACTGTAGAAATTAACTGACTACTTTTTCAAATGGAAGCAATGAAATCTTTTCTAAATCAATACAATCATATTTAAATCAACATTTTATGTCAACCTCTTGATTTCTTCAATACGCAGCCATGTAATAAGGATAATGTAGAGCGAGCAGGTCACTATAGAGAAATAAACCTTACGTAATTACCACCTATTTACTAAGAAATTATGTCAATGAAAGTGTCTCAGAGTTCACTTAATGCTAATCGAAATACACATTTTTAAACCATAATTCTTATTTAGCTTTGATTTAGAAGAGCCACAGAGTCGACATGTTATGGTTGAGACACATGATAGAAATATTATTTAATGAATTTGTCAAAAACTATAAAGTTTACCAGTGCAGTATTTCCATTAATTATAATAGCACATTTTTACACCTACCCTACCAGTAGGTATTATTAGTTTTATATTTTTTGCTTTGTCCCAGTTCTGAAGAATGGTTAATTTCTATGACAGATGAAGTCTGGCTGCAGTACAGCTCTGCTCATAAACCTCCTGAGCTCTCAGTGACCACCAAACCACAGAGAGAAAACAACAGAACTGACAGCAGGATGATTTGCTGTCAGTCCCCAGAATAAAGCTGCTGTCAGGATTCAGAAAAACCAACAAAAGGCCAATGAATGAGCTCCTGGCCCTCCTTGTGACTTAATGGATACAAATGTCAGTCTGATGATAAAAACATCATGTTTCCATTCACTCATTTTTATGCACATTTTTAATTTCACCTGGCTGAAGTTGGCATATCACATATCATCAAACTCAGCATCACATAGAGACTGCACACACTGTGCTTGTTTTTCATCAGACAACATGTTTGTATTTTAGGTTTGTACCAGACAACAACAGCTTTTTTCTTAGGTGCCAAATGCTGCACTACGTTCAGTTATTTTCATTACAAACAGCTGTCCACAGCAGCTGGAAATGAGGTTAATGAGAGTGCTAACCCAGGAAGTAAAACACATTGTAAAACAATGAGCTGAAAGAAGCTAAATAGCTCCACAGAGCTGAGAAGAACTGTGAGTCACTGATAATGTTGGAGGTAACGCGAGTACTCTGATTACTTGTTGCAACGCAGATTTAAACAAACTAGTAGGAAATAAATCTTTTCTTCCTTTGGTTGGAACACAGCTTAAATCATTTAGTACTCAATAGCTGGCAAAAGGGCTTAATCATACAAAAATCAACTTGTTAAAATTGCACCTTCTGCCTGTAGGACAGTAAACCTGCACTATGATCGGCCTATCATTTGCATGTCTCTTGGGTTGAGCTACGGAGACGTTCAGCATCTGGCTCATTGTGCGTGGGCCAGACAGCAGTCACTTCGCTAATGAGGGCAGCAACATGTTGCTTTGAAACGCGTTGCGATGGGGGGGCGGGCTGAACGCTCCGTCTGGTTCTTCAAAAGCATCTGACCTGAGCCACGGGCAGCGAGGGATGACAGCAGGAGGGGGGTACAAATCCCAGTCCAGCTGCCACAACCTGCATCTGTGCTTAACTGGGTCCGGCCAGGGTTATCTCCAGGTTACATACATGCTGCATTAGCCTGCTGCGTAGCTCCAAAGTCAAGACATAAGCTTGTGTGGCAAAGGATGTTTCAACATCTTGTTAAGTGGAGGGATTCCCGAGCTCACAATGTGGATTAAGGGATTACCTCATACACGATGCTGTGGGTTTGGATTTAGAGCCTGCTCAAATGATGTGCATGTGTTAGACGCACATAAAAAAAATATTTACTCAGCATCATATCATCTTTTAACTCAGAAAGCCATCTGTCAGGACTTTGAGAAGGCTTTTCATATTGTGGGAGTGAGGAACAGCAGCTCCTGTTGAACTGAAGCCTCAAAAATCTCCATGCCATCTAGCAATGAATGCTCTGTTGCCTTGAGTATTGTTGCCTCGTGTAAGAATAGTTTTTTAGCCGTTGCTTGGTACTGTTGGATTTTAATTGGCAGTTATTAGCCGCCGAGTGCAGCTCCCGCACCAAGGAGCCAATATTTACTCTCAGCACTGATAACTGGAAAACAAACGGCTCATTTAGTGGAAATGTCTTTGTTTCTTCTAATGCCCAGGCCTCCCTCCTGACCGCCTCCTCCAATAATCACCATGCCTGTTTAAACACTTCAACTCTCTCATCCTCTTTTATTTTCCATTTTACTCCCCCTTCCACACCCAAATCCTGTCTCTTTTCTATCCTCTCTTCCTCTCATTACTTCTTTTTGCAGGGGGACTTGATGAGCCTACTAGCACACTGAAAATACAGTCACTGCACCCTTCATTTCACCTCCATATATTAGGGTAGAGACACTTTTTACATTTAATGATTTACTACAAAATAAAAGTGTATTTATTTCAAATAATTACATAGTTACCGTATGTACCTCAGGTTATTGTGCACCCATGGAAATTAAAATAAAGAATGCCATCCTTCCACGCCATCCTTCAAAACTCAAATGCATGTTCTCTGCATTTTAAGGGAGTTGGTCAATGAAACTAGTCTGCATATTTCTGTACTTCTAAACTCCATATATTCATCAAAAATTTGATGAGCTTTTCCTGGTCTGGCATATCCTATTCTGGGAACTTCTTCTTTCGCTGTTTAGTTGATACACCTCTTCACTGTCACTCTGTCTATCTTGTCGTCCTTTTCCACAGACTGAATGGACGTCCCCTCTGACACCTGTCTTGCTGTTCTCTTTAAAAGCCTCTGTTTGTCTTTCTTTCGTACTGCCCGACATTTTTATTTTATCTGCAGAATATCAGGAAGTATCACTTAAACTCAGAGCTTACTCTGAATTAGGGCAGAATGATATGGTAAAAAAAAGGCATATTGCAATTATTTTGACTACAACTGCAATATGTGATATGATTAGTGGCAATGATCATTTTTGCATTACAATTGTCACTTTTATTGAAAAAAATAAAATAAAATCATGATGACATCATATTTGTTGAGGTCTGTACCAAACAAACATGTTTTCTTTCACATAGAGAAAAATATTTTTAGGTCAGGTCATCTGCATCATCATGCAATTTGGTTCTGATTCTACGATATTCTGGATATTGCACTTTAGCCACTGAGTAAACTTGCACCACCATTGCTGACTGTTTTACACAGTGGCTCAGATTCACAATTATAACAATTTGCACTCTCTTCACACAGTGAATTAAGGATTTAATTGACCAAACCAGAGCTGGTGATTGTTGGAAGAGTGGACAGACTAACAAAGACGGTTTTGGTGAGTTTTACATGTTTTTCTGTCAAGTTTGAATGAAGTGTGTTTTCCAAGGAGTTAATGAGGCAAGTAAGCTCATCTTAGTTGGTAAAAGAGAGAAACTTGAATTCAGAAGGTGAACAGTTGTATGTCTCACTTTGTGAGTTTATTGTGTTGGATGTTGGACGTTGTGAACATGCGCAGTGACACAGTGAATCTCCCAACTGAGACTTGAGAGGACGGGAGAAGGGGGGAAGGGGGACAAAGATATTGTCATATCGGCAAATGATGGGCTGACAATGGTCATTTGGAAAATTTTCACCTATTGCCCAACCCTATCTCACCATCTGTATTACTGGTGGGTGTTGTCTGGTCTTCAGCCTCAGGGGGCAGTGATGAGCCTGTTACAGCTTGGTGCACCAGAATGAGTCAAAAAGAAAAGAAAAACATGCTGCACTTAAAAGCTTCGTTGACAAGTTGCACAAAGCTGAGATCTACCAGAAGTGTTTTCCAACAGTTTACTAAACTAAATGAACAGTGGAATACAAACATAATGAACTGATGGGTCCATCTAAATGCTGAATATTGTGAAGGGACAGTTTAAGTCTAAAGCTATCCGGACTAGCTGATGTCCCTGTAGTGTTGTGTGACAGGAGAAAATGCTTTTTTTTCCTATTTTTCTCAACATATTGCCTGTGACTTTGAATTTTTGACTTTCATCATTACTGACCCACCATGGTGCCTCTGTAGCCCACTCAGTGGTTCGACTGAGCAGGTTTCAACTGTTATTTGTCAGTCCACAGTATGTTCAGCTGATATGTGGTGTTCCAGCTCCTTCCAAAACCCTCTATTCTTCTTCAAAATAATTTTTGAAGATTGAAGAATAGCTTTGCCAAAGAAACACGCCAGTGAATTCAAACTTGTTAGAGACATTACTGCGCACTTGACACTGAAACAGGAACCTGATCCTGTGTAAATCTCCTCAGATTTTGATGCTAAGCCTTTAATTTCTTTTAACATTGACTGCTGATTTCTTATTTTCTTATCTAACTGTTGCTCAGAGGGATCTTTGTCTCTTTCTGCTTTTTCACTTGTCAATCTGGTTGGACCATTATGCAGCATTCTGTTCTCCATGTACAAAACATCACTTTTTGTAAACCCATCTCACAAAATAATATCTATTTGCAATGAGGATTTTCTACAGAATCAGGCGTCTGTCCCTGGCGATTCCAGGCTTTTAAACAGTAGTATATTGTCACTCCTACCATGGGAGAGGCTTTCACAAATATGTCTAAAAAGAATTTAATCCTCTTGGAAGAATGTGCACAATGGATTGTATCATTATAATTTGTATTTTCAAACACTTCTGAGAATTCCAATGTTAGTTCAGCTTCAAAAGACACTGGAAATGAACTTTCTGCAGACTTAACCTTGATTGATTTCATGTTTTATGAACATTGGTTCAGTTTTATATATTCTTTTTAGATTATTAGTCATTCTGAAAGCCATTCTGTTATTTTTTTTCCACGATTTGTTGATATATCTATATATCATCAGCACTGGGTCAGGTAGCTACAGGACCAAGAAATCCAGAGCCAGAAAAACAGCTAAATGAAGGTGACACATAGGTCATAAATAACTGCTTTTAAAGGTCCAGTATGTAAAATTTACTGAAATTTTAGTAGCAGACTATGGAAGGACTGTAATATAATATTCATGTCACCTGAAAATAAGAGCTGCTGTTAATGAGCCCTTTATATCTACAGAGGACATGCTTCATCTTCCATGGAGGCCACCATGTTGCACCACCATGTTTCTACCATAGCCAAGCACAGACAAACTGGATCTAGATATGGTCTATTGTGTTTTGCACAAATTTCAAAGGCACTGCAGAGTCTCGACATTTGGAAGGGGAGAGGGAGGCAAAGTGTTTGTAATCTGCAAGCTCGCCGCTAGATCCCACCTCTAAATCCTAGATACTGGTCCTTTAAAGGTAGGATTTGTTCCAGCTGTTTGTAAATGCAACAGAAATACTGTCAAGTCTCAACAATTGGGATGGTAAAAACATCCCAAGCATCAAAATTATGAGAAACATTTTAAAAAATACAAGCAGAGGGCTGCTGGGTCTCTGCAGATACAGACACCACCACACACCTCTAGTGGATCATAAGAGATAACTGAACAGGATTATGTCTTCATGAGTATATACACCATGTGTTATTTGTTTTTGTTTTTTTGAGGAAAATTATACATATTATGCCTTAAACGTGGGAGTCTGAGCCGCACGCAGCTCCTTTGCTCTTTTCCAGTAGTTCCCTGTGAGGCTTTGACAAAAAGTTATATGGAAACAACCAACAACTTACTGATGACAGATGATTAATTAGTTGTGTAACAGTGATTCTTGCATTCTCCAAATGTTA
Source organism: Lutjanus erythropterus (assembly GCF_056507025.1). NCBI lineage: Eukaryota > Metazoa > Chordata > Actinopteri > Lutjaniformes > Lutjanidae > Lutjanus > Lutjanus erythropterus. Next base: position 2,901,311 of record NC_139318.1, read on the forward strand.
AAATGTGTGGATTAGTGAATAAAAAGTTTTATGACTTGTCTTCACCCCCCCTGTCTAGGGTATGCGGTTACAGACAATGGATGGATGGATGGAAGTTTTAATATTTCATTACCTAAAATGTGCAACATAGCCTACATATATGACTTAGCTCCATTTTCCTCAAAATGTTGCCAGTAGCTAGTCTTGAGTCTCCCTAAGCTTGCTATGGATGCCAAATCAAAAAAACAAAAGCCTCAGAGGAAAAAAGACAGAAAACTGTCTCTTTTGATATAAAAGATTGCTGACCCCTGCTTTAACTGTTGCATTAGGGTGGATTTTCTTTCAAAGCTTTTCCACAGTTCATATGAGCAACACATCCTCACAGCCATATCTCCTCCTCATACATATTCCAAAACCTGAAAAACAGTACTATCAGTCTGTACTTTGCTTTTCCTTATGCTGTATCAAGTTAATTTTTAGCTCTTGGGACGGTTTGAGCTGACTCATTTCTGTTAAGGATATGTGTTTGCACTTGCAAAACTGAGTACAGCACTCCAAACAGCAAGTTGGAGCCATAGGCTGTATATTAATCACAATCCTGTTTAATATACAAACTATGGTTGAGGTGAGTTGCCCCGCCCCCTCCTCCCCAGACACGGCAGAGACAGGCAGGTTTCAGGAACAGCAGCAGGTCAGCAGAAGCTCTACAGGAGTGCGCACAACATTGCAAGTTGACGATAACAAGCAACCAAAAGTCCTCCATTATAAGTTGATCAGCTGTTTATAACTGTCATTTGCCTGTCAGTGTAAAGTTAGGTTAAGCAAAGTTAACCTGAAAACAAAAGCCCACTGCTCTGAACAATAAGTTCAGTCTCTGCCTGTCTCACTGCCTGCCAAACTCCATTTACATTTTGCTCAATTTAACAGTTATAATCGTCTACACCTTCTACAAGATTATTAATGATTTCCTGCAACTCATAAACAGACACTTACTCATTTAGTAATTATTCAGTAATAATCTGAACTCCGATTAATGTGAAACAGACATACAAAACAGTTATTCCAGTCTGGAATGGAAATTTCAAATCATTCTTGTCGAGAGAAGCGAGTATTTCAACTTAACATGTTTCCTTGATCTCTGATGACACATTTGTTATTTGTTCATTTTATGCTTTATAACAGTAAATATATTACATATTTCTGCTTAAATTTGATTGATTGTATTTGTAACCACTCATGCTGAGTCCAAATGGCCAAACTTGGATTCTGTTAATAAAGGTCCATCCTGCAGGGAGTAAACTGCAAAGTAAAATGAAATGACTGGTACCTGTGTGGTTCACATGGTAAATTAGATCTATACATTTCTACTACACTAATCCCATCAGAGAGTCACAGAGTCACCACCACCACACTGATTCAGAATAATGTTTCACAATAAAAGTCTTTCAGGGAGGGTTCCAACTGCAGACAAAGTTCTATGTTCTCAGGCAACATATTGTGTGTTTATGCTGGAAAAGTGAAACTCTAAGTATATTCAAAGATGTCAATATGCTTGATTAAGTATATTAAAAACAAATAGTGGCAACAACAATGACGAAGAGGAAAAGATCAGGATGCTTCTTTCCTAAAATATGATCAAGAGGGGAAATTAGAGTGTCTCTAATAATAGCCTGTCTCCTCTCATTCCAGGTAAAAAAAAGTGCTTCACACATTATCTTACAATTGATGGCAGATAAGTACAAATTTCCCCTAAGATCAGGCTCATGAAGCCAATAAGAATGCACTGCATCCAGAGAGCATACAGACCTTTTACACAGCCATATGTATCAGGACTTATAAATGAAAACAGCATCCATTCAAATGATAACTCATTCAGGATTGCAAAGCAGCATCACAAATGCATGGTAACAGCCTCGGCATCACCACCAAGACCTTCTATTATCCCTTCCCCCATGTCTCCTTTCAGAGCTGGATTGCAACAGACAGCTGCAGATTTCTCAGCTTACAGCTCATTAATTCAGAGTGGTTACTCCAGAAATGGCAATTGTCCATGACAAGAGGAGAAAAGGAAAAAAAAAATATTCCATTTTATTCCTCAGTCTGACACTGAAAGAGCTTTTTAGGATATATGAGGATACAAACTGAGTGACCAGAAAATAACAACAGCTACAAGATTCCAGCAAACATGCTACTGTAAAAACATTTAAGCTTTACAGAGTGGTTTGTTTTTTGTGTTTGACTGCATTCAATTTTAAGTTCTAATATTTTGACCACCTCATTTACATCTATGTAGAGAAACAACTTTTCATATAACAAAATTCCTTACATCTCCATAAAGTACAATTTCAAAAACTATCTGTAGAGTTAAATCAACGCTAAAATAGTATAAATTATAATATTATAAATGCACAATTTAATGGTTTACACTGTTTCTGTAATCGATTAGTTGTTTGGTCCATATAATGTGAGTAAATGGCAAAAAATGTTGCTCAGTGTTTCCCAAAGCCCAAGGTGATGTCCTCAAATGTCTTGTTTTGTCCACAACAACCCAAGGATATTCAGTATACAGACACGACTGAGTAAAGAAACCAGAAAATATTCACTTTTAAGAAGCTAGAATCAGAGAATTTTGACATTTTTTCTGAAAAAAATTCTCAACCCAATTCACCAATTCTCAATATAGTTGCCAATTAATTAAATACATATCACAGATAGTCAGCAGTTGTACTTTTCTGAGAATTTTGAAGTATCTACATTAGAGGAGCTTGATGGACATGGCAAAAATCAAGAAAATTTGGGAAAAATACATTTTTGCATTTGCTTTTCCAAACAAAAGTTAATGCTCTTAATGAGAGCCAGGAACAACTTTACAACTTGACAAACTGACAAAAAATCCTGAAGATTTCTCTCCATTTTTCTCTTGTAGATGGTCAAGACGACTTCTACGTTCTTCTTCTTCTGCTCTGTTTATTAAGGCTGCCTATACTGCTAACTTCTGATGAAACAACGCTTTGCATGGCCTATCTCCAAACCAGCTGTTAAAAACAAATATAATTTGCATTTGCTTGTTTTGTTTTTTTCTTGCTACTTAAAAGTTTGCTTAAAATTGGCCTGACAATTATATAGAGTCATGGCCACTGACAAAACAAATCCTGCAACCCGAACTGCAGTCAATCCAAAACAATATATGTGAGTAAGTCTGTCTGATCAGCCACCTCTGAAGTTTTAATTAAGTTTAGACAAATAAAACTACTTGCTTGAACAAAACAATCTCAACTGATTGTATTAAACTTTTCTAGAGATCTCTGCTATATCACACGGTCTTGGCACTGGCAGTGTTGGGTCAGTTGGCATTGAAATGAACGCAACATCAGTATGATTTCATCCATAGCACATTTAGGGCATCTCTCCTCTGATAGGATCAACATTCTTGTTCTTGTTCTTGGAAATAGTTCAGCAAAACAAACCTCAAGGTTGGTATGAGACAGAATAACAAGGTCAGACACTTGATGCCCCCAAACCACTCATCAATCAAAACCTCCTCTCAACAGGTTGCCTGTGAGAAAAGGGCAAATGTGGCTTGATTTAAGTCTTTCTCTGGTGAGAGTCTCTACTGACATTTCAACTGCTTTTCAGCTTAACAATTTCAGTGTATGTACATTTACATTACATTTCAGTTAGAAGCTTTTTCTTCCTAATTTCTTGCTGATCATAAGTGTAAAATAATGCACTCCAATACAGCACAACCATAAACTCCTTTAAATACCATAAATACCTTCATTATTGACACAGTAGTTTGTACTGGTGTTGAGGTGTTTGTCCACTCTATTCACAAACATGGAGGGGCTCAAAATATTTGATACAAATTTCCATTATTATGCAGTCCAGTGCAACATCAGCACTGACTACGACCTAGGAACTGATATCTTTTTAAACAAAACTGGGTGCTATGTTTCATGAAGGTACAGTACAAAATGCAGCAACAATGCTGTACTAGATTGTGTTAAATTGTATAGGTGTAACTAATAAAGTGGCCAGGGACTGTAAATTTTGAATAACTTTCCACTGACTCATCACTGCTATTATATTTTAATTAGTGGATTTCTAATTCAAAAGGCAAACTGAATTTTTTTAAATTTTAATCTGAAGAAATGTGATAAAGCTGGTCAGTGTTTGTATCATTAGTCATATTATTATAAATCCAAGCTACTTCAGAGACACAATTGGTTAATTTTATAACATTCCCTTGGCTAGCAATGCAGAACACTGTATCTCAATTTTAGAAATTCTAAATGCCTTGCGACTGCATCCAAATGAAGCGTAGAGATAGGAACAGCAAATGCTAAAAGAAAATCTGGCATTCTGTAATTTAGAGTACAACAGTTTGTAGTATTAGAAGGAAGGCATATATTTAAACCTTGGATTCTTTTGCCAGATTTCTAGTGTTTTTTCCTCCCACAAGCTTTTCAGCTTATGCCTACTAACATTTCACAGTTCGTTATGTCACATTAATTAGACAACAAGCTTGAGTGTTGAAGCTGTTTAATAGTAGTTTTCTGTATTTATTGCTTACATGAAGTAGATCTGCTGCCCTGTTAGCCCACCACCCGCAGGCATTCAGGTTGGGGGCAATGCCAACCTTCTGAAGGCTCGATTACTCTCTCAGCAGAGTGTGCACGGACAGCTGTGGACACTGTGGATGCCCATTAGTTCTGGTTGTACTACTTTCTGGAGTCTGCTTGATTACCAGTCGATCTACAGTACGTTCTAGTGCTCACCTGTGGTCATAAGCTTTGGCTAGTTGGGTCATAATGCGCTTGAACAACGCAAAAATGGCTGAATTTCTTTGTCTTTCTGTGGTCTGTGGGGTTTTCAAATGTATCAGCTCTTCATCAAGTTTTCACAAAGCTGTTTTTCGGTATGAAAACACTGGTTTAGTGCAGGCACAGGGTGGAACACGAAATAGTCAGAGACGTATTTTCACATTCAGCTGGCGTTAAGTGGACGTACTGTACTAGAAGACCACCTCCCTCAGCCAGTGTCGGAATGAAACAGTAAGAGATAAAAGGATAAAGGAGCCCTGACAGTGAGCAGGATTCACCCCCCACAGTGTCTCCAGACATAGATTGAGCTGTGACAAAAGGCTGGCTGAGTACCTGAAGGCCAGCCACCAGCTGCCAACGACTGGACATGTTATTACCACATCAATCTGCTCGTACAGCCCAGCTCTCTGCCCTGTTATCATCATTACAATCTGCATATATTAATAACTCATTTTCCATCCAGCAGCACATTTTCCGTTGATGCAATACCTGGCACTTAAATAGTGGATCATCTATGCATACCAGCCTGTCTTATTGTTCCTCCTCCATGCTCAGACTGCTTCTTTCAGTTTGCCACAAAACCTGAGAAAGCCTCCACACACATCTGATTGGATTTTATTCTGCGCATGAAGGAACTGGACATGTTGTTCCGTTTATGGTTTATATCCCTTGCTGGAAGCTTCAAGGAGCTGATCACCACAAAGGTCACATGCAGAGACGGTGAGAATAAACACCATCCTTCCTAAAAAGTGACATGATGCAACACATCTTGATGAAGATGTCTGGGTAAAAGGTTTTGTGTACCAAGTCGAAGACTGCATCCTAACACTCAATGACTTAAGCCATAATGTCAGAGATGGGAAGTAACTTAGTACAAATACTTAGTTACTGTACTTGAATAGATTGTTCAGGTGTCTTGAGTATTTATTTTTCAGAAAATCTTTAACTTTTACTCCTCATATTTTAATACAAATGTCTGTACTTCCTACTCCTTACATTTTCAAAACAGGCTTGTTACTTTAGTTTTAAAGCATTTGATGGGGATTCATGATTATTTTTATTCTGCTTCCCCAACATCAAGACTGATTTCAGCCTAAATAGATGATGTAAAGACATAATAAGGTGGAAACAAAGTAAAAGACAAATGAAAATGACGTAAAAGATGCAACAAGACAAAAATTAAGTAACAAAACAAAAACAACATAAAAGATGTAACAAGATGAAAACTATGTAAAAGATGTCACAAGACATAACAAGACAAAAACGATGCAACAAGACAAAACTACGCAAGAGATGAAACAAGGCAAAACAGACGTAAAAGACAATAAGGGATTGGGAAAAGGGATGCCGTCAGGCTGAAGAAGGAGTCTTATCGAGCTTGGTTGGCTCGTGGGACTCCTGAGGCAGCCAACGGGTACCAGTAGGCCAAGCGTGCTGCAGCCCGGGCGGTTGTGGAAGCAAAAACCCGGGTATGGGAAAAGTTCAGGGAGGCCATGGAGGAGGAGGAAGAGATTCTGGCAAACTGTCTGGCGCCTCAGAAGGGGGAAGCAGTACCCTGCAAACACTGTTTACAGTGGTGGTGGGGAGCTGTTGACTTCGACTGGGGATATTGTCGGACGGTGGAAGGAATACTTCGAGGATCTCCTCAATCCCACTGACACACCTTCCATAGAGGAAGCAGAGGCTGGGGACCCAGAGGTTGACTCATTGGGGACAGTGCTTCTGGACTGGCAGACCTGGGTGGTGGTCCCCCTATTTAAGAAGGGGGACTAGAGGGTCTGCTCCAACTATAGGGGGATCACACTCCTCAGCCTCCCTGGTAAAATCTATTCCAGGGTACTGGAGAGGAGAATTTGGCCGATAGTTGAACCTCAGATCCAGGAGGAACAATGCGGTTTTCGTCCTGGTCATGGAACACTGGACCAGCTCTATACCCTCCACAGGGTGCTTGAGGGTTCATGGGAGTTTGCCCAACCAGTCCACATGTGTTTTGTTAACTTGGAGAAGGCATTCGACCGTGTCCCTCGTGGCATTCTGTGGGAGGTGCTTTGGGAGTATGGAGTTCGGGGCCCTCTGCTAAGGGCCATACGGTCTTTGTATGACCGGAGCAGGTCCTTGGTTCACATTGCCGGCAGTAAGTCAGACCTGTTCCCGGTGCATGTTGGACTCCAGCAGGGCTGCCCTTTGTCACCGGTTCTGTTCATTACTTTTATGGACAGAATTTCTAGGCGCAGCCAGGGGCCGGAGGGAGTCTGGTTCGGGGACCACAGGATCTCATCTCAGCTTTTTATGGATGATGTTGTCCCGCTGGCTCCTTTGAACCAGGACCTTCAGCATGTACTGTGGTGGTTTTCAGCCAAGTGCGAAGCAGCTGGGATGAGAATCAGCAACTCCAAGTCCGAGGCCATGGTTCTCGACCGGAAAAAGGTGGCTTGTTCCCTCCAGATCGGAGGAGAGTTCCTGCCTCAAGTGGAGGAGTTCAAGTATCTTGAGGTCTTCTTTACGAGTGAGGGGAGGATGGAGTGCGAGATTGACAGGCGGATCGGTGCGGTGGCAGCAGTAATGTTGTCATTGCACCGGTCTGTCGTGGGAAAGAAGGAGCTGAGCCTAAAGGCAAATCTCTCAATTTTCCAGTCAATCTATGGTCCTGTCCTCAACTATGGTCATGAACTTTGGGTCATGACCGAAAGAACAAGATCTCGGATACAAGTGGCTAAATGAGTTTCCTCCACAAGGTGGCGGGGTGTTCCCTTAGAGATAGGGTGAGGAGCTCTGTCACCCAGGAGGAGCTCGGAATAGAGCCGCTGCTCCTCCATGTCGAGAGGAGCCAGCTGAGGTGGCTCGGGCATCTATACCGGATGCCTCCTGGGTGCCTCCCTGGGGAGGTGTTCTGGGCATGTCCCATTGGGAGGAGGCCCCGGGGAAGACCCACTGGACACAGGACACACTGGAGTGACTATGTCACTCAGCTGGCCTGGGAACGCCTTGGGATCTTCCCGGAAGACCTGAAGGAAGTGTCCAGGGAGAGGGAAGTCTGGGCATCCCTGCTTAGACTGCTGCCCCCATGACCCAGCCCCGGATGAGCAGAAGAAAATGGATGGATGGAGGGATGGTATTTTTTACACAAGTATCTGTACGTCTACTTGAGTAAAGAACATGTGTGTCATCTCTGCCTAACCTTAACCAAGTAGTTCTTGTGAAATAACAGCTCTATGAGTTGCTTTTGTAATGTTATATTGGACTTCAATAGTGGCAGTCATGGTTAAACTCCAATATTTCATATTAATTTAACAGTTTGTTATAGAATTACAACTGCAGCATACAAATAACACTATGCCATGTACAGTTGGTACATTGTAAGTATACAGCTCACACTGTAAGCTACACTGTAGATGATAAGAGTAAAAAGCTTTATGGCTTTGCAACACCACACTGTTCCACTCCAAGTCTGTTGATTTTTTCCTGGTGTGCTCAGTGAAGCATAATCTCCACAGACAGATGTTTAAATCACACAAATCTCCTGTTTATATCTTGTCAAATAAACAGTATCTCTAATGATTAATCACGGCCCCCAGTGATGCTGTCAGTTTTCCGGTTGAACTGTAGACAGTTTCTCCCCGTCCGCTATGGAGGATGAGGTCATGAAACAAACTTTAAAAAAAAATGCCTATCAGTGAGTATGATGAAGACAATTTGGCTGGCCGCTGTCCTTTCAGATCCTCAAGACCTGCTGCTAACAGACAGCTGCCTTCAAGGACAGCAGATTTGGACTCAGTGCAGATTGTATGGACACAGCACTCCAGTAGCCAATACTTATCTCACTTTTTATGTGGATTCCAAGTAAGGCTCAGTATTAAAGTTGTTTACAGTGAAGGACAGAGTGGCCCAACCCTGGTCCTCAGGGACCCCTGTCCTGCATGTTTTAGATGTTTCTCTGCTCCAACACACCTGATTCAAATGATCAGGCTGTTGTCAGGCTTCTGCAGAGGCTTGATGATGAGCTGATCATTTCAATCAGGTGTGTTGGAGCAGGGAAACATCTAAAACATGCAGGACAGGGGTCCCTAAGGACCAGGGTTGGGCACCACTGGTGTAGAGTCATTTGCTTAAAGTTATTACAAGTAGAGGTTTGGATTGATTACCCTGAATAAAAACTAACAAGTTCTAAGGCAGTGTTTTAGCAACAAACTAAAAGCCTTTTAGAATGAACCAAATACAAGTCCAGCACATTTAGCTAATCTGATTGTTTGCCTCAATCAAAATTTACATCTAATTCTAAATTCTCATTCATTCTAACAACTAAATTTCACCAGGCATCTGCATCACATTATGGCTGCACCGTGGCAGCCGGAGCTGATCACGACCATTCTATACAATGTTTGCAATTCTACCAGCTGCAATTCAGCGCGTCCCAGAAGTGGCTCTCCACTCCACTTCAAATACATGACATCTATTTTTGACGGATGCCTCATCAATGAGCACAGAATAGATTGAGCGGGCAGGAGTTTTTTTTTTTGTTTTAGCTCAAGTTTCAAAATAAAATTCCCTGTGCAGCCTCGCGATCATAAAGAAAGAAACTATTTAACTACGTAGTGTACTTATGCCTAGTGGAATCAACCAGTTGTTCCTCTCTAAAATATATGGCAGTCCAGTGCTAGGTGTCCAGATTATGGATAATAGGAACCATTTTCTTGCTACCTTTTGGGTTTTGTAGCAATGTTTTTTCTTGTAACTGTAAGGTTGATTTGATATTAGTCATTTTTTATTGTAACTAAGGAAAACCTGAAAATACCGGAGAAAAATCTATGGTGAAAATGTAATGACCAGTAGGGGAAGCTATTATTGAAACCCCATAGGCCACAGTGTATTAGGCCACAGAAATAATGGTAAAATAATATCCATCCAAACTGTACATTTACTGCCACTAGACAATTTCACTACTAAACTTTAATCCCTCTGATCGCCAGCACCTGTCTGCTGAGTGTAGCCACCATCACTCCCTTTCAACCACAGTCACTACACACACACACACACTGCTGTTCTAATGCCACAATCATATGCATTGCATTAACGGAAAGATGGAAGATCAGGAATATTCACAGATATCAAACTATACAGGAAGTTTGGCTGCTGATGCTTAGAAATGCATGGACAAGATAGAGCTAGTACAGACGCAAGACTTCAGCATGGCGTGAACACTGTCGTCACACAAGCTAACGCTAATATGATGTCTGCAGTATGGACACATGGTTACAGTAATGTGCTGTCCACAACTCCAGTTTTTTAAGGGATACCAATAGGCCTGATGGTGTTTAAACTGGACATTATTTCTTTGACTGGAAAGACAACTAAAGATGCATCATGCACATCACTTACTTGGCCTCATTCGTGGTGCAGGGAATCAAACCCTCCAAAATCAATTTTATAGAAAAAAAATTAATTAACACACTTATCACCTCTGCATTGATTTACTGATTTTTTAATTTAATAAATCAATGCAGGGGTGATAAGTGTGTGCAGGTGGTGGCTTTTGTCTTTAAATTAGAATGAGAACTGAACCACTCAGAGCTTTGTAGGTGGGATTAGGTAAGCTTCAGCCTCTCTCTCAATTTACAGACATACCTCTTAAATCAAAAATGTTAAATGCTCCCACCACCCACTGCCACAGCTTCTACATCAACTGAAAGGACAAATTAGCCACTATTGATTGCCAAACGAACAACCACTCCCACTACAAAATCAGTTACTATGAAAATGGTGTCTGAATTATGAAATTAAATGACAATTCAAATTGACTATTAAGCTAATTTTGAGTTTGTAAATGAAAAAATATGAATGGTAAACAGCTCTGTTATTGTGCTCTTCAGCACTGAGATTTGAGTCAATGGACACAAGTTCTGGAGGAGATATTAGGCCAGAGATCGGCCATAATGTCTAAGAAATAAACAACTGAGAGGGAACATATGCATATTCCAAAACGCAAAGTGGCATATGACATATAAAACACCCTGCTCTATAGCTGAGGACTGACCTGGCAGGCGTTATAGAGGAGCTGGTGCTCAAACTTCTTGATGCCCAGGATCTGCTGGAACATCTCGTACAACTGGTCCTTGCTGAGGATGAGCTCAGAGGCGGCACTGGCCGTCATTCTCTGCTGGTGCTTCCTGGGGTCCTCTTCGCCTCGGTAGATGGTGTCGAACTTGGCCATCCAGGAGCTCAGCACCGTCTCTTTGCTCAGGCCATCAATCTCGGGCAGGCTGCGCACTCGCTTCTCTATGTGCTTCTTAAAAACTTCGCGGGAGTCACTGGCCGAGCAGCCGCCGCTCTGCACCATCCGGGACACACGGTCACTTTTCAGGAAGACCTGCAAACAGTTTGAGAATTGAAATATTTAGTTATGTTTTCTGGTTTGTTAATGAATTATCAAATGTATTGGCAGTTAATTTTAATTTCAGTTGTCAGTCATCTAATTGATTACTCAACTAATCTTTTCAGCTTCAGAGCACTGCTTGGTGTCTGGGTGTCTGGAGAAATAATGAACTTGCCATGTATCTTAGGGGTCCCTGGGGTCCAAGAGCAACTTTTTGCCCCAGGGCTCTCTAGAAGGTCAATCCAGCCATGCTGACAGGCATGACAATGTCTTAATTTCTCCCAACATGTTTAGAAACTCATCATTTTGATATGTGTGTGATATGTTTTGTGTATTATCTGTCTTTTTTTCCATAGGGAAATAGCTGTGGAGCAACACATTGAGCACTGATTAACAAAGGGTCCAGAGATAATCATCAACTTACCCAAACACAGTCACGTTTTACTGCCCATACAAGCTCAAGCCCTTCACAGCTCAGAGTTCAAAAACGGCTGAGTTGCAAGTCCTTTGTGAGGAAGCTTTGGTTCCATAGAGATACTGTGTCCCGAGAACACATAATCGTGACTGCTCTCACGTGAAACCTCTACATGAGGTAAGGATAAACACTTTCTGTTGCAGAATTAAGTGACTCTTAAATGTAACATGTAGAATTTGAACATGTCTGGAATCTGATTAAGAGATTTTTTACAGATTGAAAACAAGCATAAAATTGTACTTGATTGCACTTGATTGAAATGCACTGAGAGCATAGAAGCACCAGCTTCATCCATGTCAGACTTGATCAAGAGAAATGAACCTTGACTCATTAATAAATTCCCCTCAGTAATGAAGGATGTGAAGACTTTTGAAGGGTAACATCAGTGCTTTTCAACCTGGACCCTATTTTCCCATGTTTTCTGGGACAACATTAACCTTTGTGTTAAATAGTAAGATCCTTTTGTTTAATCAAAAACAGTTGTTTTATTGCCAAACTAACCAAACTCGCTTACAGAACTGTGATTTTTAACATTCAACATTAAACTCAGAAACAAACTCACCAAAACTGTCCTGGGTCATCTTTGCACTATTACAACAATCATCAACTCCGGTTTAGCTGAAATAAACTCTTTATTCACTGAGTTAGATTTCAAACATTTGGAGAGAGGAGCAAGAGCGAGGTTGAAAACCAGAGAAGTAGCAGAAAGAAACAGCATGTACAGCCAGAATACTTACATCTAACTCAGTGGATTGAAGGTTAACTTTGAACACACCAGAGTTGTTGATTCTTGGAATAGTCAAAACACAATCCAAGACACCTAAATGAAGATGATGATAATGATATTCAAATGACAGTTTTGCAAAGGGAATCTGGTTAGTTCGGCAAGAGCAAAAAAACACAGCTGGTTGTGGTTAAACAAAAAAGATCTATACTTAAAAAAGGTCCTTCCCAGTAGGGATCCTTTCCATAATGTAGTTAGAAACTTCTGAGAAGCAATCTGAGCCTGTCAGTGGCGTAATCCTGGAGGGATTAATTGGTAGCTGAGTTTTGCTTCTGGCTCTGCATCAATTTCAAAAACTCAGAACAAAATTCGGGTTCTAGGCTAAAAAACAACTAATTTACCCTTTAACTTTTGAGACAATCAAGATAACTTTGCAAAGTGCACCTCTATAACAACTAGATTTAAAATCCATGTAATGTCCTTTATTACAGCTGAGATGAATTTGAAGGAGTACTTCAAAAAGATTGGTTTCCATGGCTCTTTTGATAAACTGGATCTTGCAACGCTGACATTGATCCACAAACTGCATGTCATGACAGTTCCATTTGAAAACCTCAGCATTCACTGTGGTGAGAGGATCACCATGGACCTGGAGGTTATTTTCAATAAGATAGTGAGGAGCAGCCGCGGGGGCTGGTGCCTTGAGAACAACTTCCTGTTTGGCTGGGTGCTGAGAGAAATGGGCTACGTCACCACGACCCTGGGCTGCCGTGTTTTCTACAGTGCCCTAAATGACTTTGGCCCCCTGGAATCCCACCTCATCAACAAGGTGGTCATTGATGGAAAAGCTTATTTAGCAGATGTGAGCTTTGGGGTGTCTTCACAAGTATGGGAGCCTCTGGAGCTCATCTCTGGAAAGGACCAACCTCAGGCAGCGGGTGTCTTTCGCCTCATAGACAAAGGGGACTTCTGGGTGCTGGAGAAAACCAGCAGAAAGCCAGTGGTTCTCAATCCAGACTTCACCAAATCAAGCCTGGTGAACAGGCAGGAAAAGAAGCTGATCCACCGCTTCACCTTGGTGCCTCGAGGGGTCGATCATTTCCTCGAGACAAACCACACACTGCAAACAGATCCTACTCTGCTGTTCATCAATAAGTCCATCTGCTCTCTGCAAACACCGACAGGGTTCAGAGCTCTGATTGGCTGGACCTACAGTGAGGTCACCTACAAAACTGAGGAAGGAGTTGATGTCATAGACATGAGGGACATAGCAGAGGATGAGATAGAGCAAATTCTGAGGGAAAAGTTCAATATAAAGCTGCAGAACAAACTAAAGCCTGCGAGCAACAAACCACTGTACACACTCTGAAATCCACACATTCTGTTGTGTGTCTCATTCTTGAGAACTAGGACAAAACCATATTTCCGGGGGTTTGATTTTTAATCTTGAATTATGCTGGGAAAATATTTTTTGAACAGATCAAACTCTCAGCTATTAATACTTGGGCCAACCTCTCAGTGATTTAAGTTTTTGTTAAATGTAGATGTGGCGTTAACAAAATGTTACATTACATACATATAATGTTACATATTTTTTAAAGTTGCACAGTGTTCTCTTAATCAAAATCTGTCATGGACACATCTGATAGCAATATTATTTCATGAATATGTGGGGAAAAAAAGTTGCTTGAGCAGTATTCCTACATTTTTTAAACCAGGAAGTGAGACAGGGGTCCTTAGGGAATAGCTAACCCTTTTTATGCCTGATTAAATCATATTTTTGTGAAAGTCTAAAGCACAAATGAAATCCCATTCACCTCCATTCTATTCAATTAAGAGAAACAAAGGAGAATTTCAATCAAAGGAAACATTTGTGCGTTAAGTGAAAGCTGACTCACATTTGAAAGACTGAACACAAGCTTGTGATTGATGGGTGGTAAATTCCTGTCACCTGCTCTCAACACTGCCACCCTCTCTGTAACCCTTTGTCTCTGTTTTCCTCTGTCCTTCTATTTCTGTCTGTCTGCCTCTGTCAGTGTTACCCTGGAGCTAAAGCCGAGCTGAGAGCTTTGGGTTTTAATTGAATTGGATAACCTGTGCCACCAGCTTCATCTGTTAAATATCACACTGCTCTCATTTGGCTGGTTTGTGCTGCCACATTAACTGATAAGGAAGTGCCAGTCAATGTGTCAGCACCAGCAACACAACACACACGCACTCCCAACACCACCCGCAGACCTACAAGTGTAACATTTGTTCCTCAGTCAGCTTTTACAAAACACAGAAATGATACAGTCCTGTAATAATGACTGATTATTGAACTGTGTTGACCTTTAAAACAACATGGAACTTGGAGGAAATCTGAAGTCTCAAACTATTTGGATACAGGTCATCTAGCTGAAGCTTGCAGCCTGGTCCCTGGTCAGTGATCAGAATTAAATTAAAACCAGTTCAAAGCTCTGTGTAGTAGCCTCAAGTTCACCATGTTCTAATATGTGAGAGCAATGAGAATGTTCTCATTCAGAATGGATTATTCAAATCTAAACTGACTACTGTTTTCTCATAGATTCCAAAGTGGAACATTCTAGAAATGGACTATTATTATTTAGAATGGAATGTTCTAATATATAGTAGGACTAACAGAGGATTCAATTCTGAAACATAGAAACTGAATACAATATCTGGTTCCTATTCCAAAATAGGAAATTCTAGACTGGAACGTTCTAATCTACAATGACTATTATTTTTTTTATAATAGATTTGAAAATGGGACATTCTAGAATAGAATGTTCTGAATGAACATTCTATTCATAGAATGTGATGTTCTCTTTCAGAATGGAATATTCTAATTTTCCAATTCAATTCAAAATAGAACATTCTAGAACTAAATGTCTGTTAATAGAATGGTCTAATTCAGAATGAAATGCTCTGATCTAGAAGGACCATCATTTTCTCATAGATGATTTGATTTGAAAATGCTGAAACACAGTGCAACATCTGGTTTCTATTCCAAATTAGAACACTGTAGAATGGAATGTTCTAATCTAGAATAACTACTATTTCCTGATACATTCCAAAATAGAACATTCTAGACTAGAACATTCTAGACTAGCACTTCACACACGATCCCTCTCCCTCCTCTCTGCTGTCTCTGTAGTTCTTCGTAGTTATGATTAATCGACAGGGAGTGATTAAATATTTAAAAGTACACAAATGGGAAAATCACCCACCACTGAAGTGTACGAGACAAGAATGTTCTGCAATGGAATGCTCTAATTCAGAACGGAATGTTCTTATCTAGTAGGAGTATTATTTTCTCAAAGAAGATTTATATTTGGTTCCTATTCCAAAATAAAACATTCTAGAATGGAATGTTCTAATCTAGAATGACCAATCAAGAATACAATGTTCTACAATGAAATGTTGTAATTCAGAATGGAAAATCCTAATCTAGTAGAAGTATTATTGTCTAATAGAGTATTTGAGTCCAGAACGTAAAAATGGAATAAATAAAAATGGTTCCTATTCCAAATAGAAAATTCTAGAATGGATTGATATTATTGTCTAGTAGATTCCAAAATAGAATGTTATACTGCAATGGGATGTTCTATTTCAGAAAGGACTGTTCTATTTTTCTAATAGATTCCAAAATATTCTATTCTAGAATGTTCTGCAATGGAATGTTCTAATCTAAAATGACTATTATATTCTAACAGATTCTAAAATAGATCATTTTAAAATAGATCTATTCTAAAATAGATCACTTTAGAATAGAATGATCTGCATGGATGTTCTAATTCAGAATGGAATCTAATCTAAGAAGACTATTATTTTCTAATAAATGATTTGATTCTAGAACATAGAAATGCAATACAATATCCTGTTCCTATTCCAAAAAAGAACATTCTAGAATGGAACGTTCTAATGTATAATGACTATTATTTTTTAATAGATTGCAAAAAACCTGAATATCTTTTAGATGTGGACAACACAAGATATCTGAGGACATCAGCTTGGGCTTTGAGAAGCACTGATCAACATTTTTCACTGTTTTCTGATATGTTCTGAAACAATCAATGAATTAATCGAGAAAATAATCAGAAAGATTAATCGATAATAAAAAAAATAATTGTTAGGTGTAGCCCTAGTACATTTTAATTCATCTTTTTAAAGAACTTACCACTATTTAGTGAATGTCATTTGCATGCTGTAGGTGTCACTACAGGTATCTAATCTTAACTTCACTGTGTTCTAAAAGGTGATGGTAATGAGAATGTTCTGATTCAGACTGGATTGTTCTATTCTCTGTTCTTAGGCTGATATAGGAAGAAGATAGAACAGAATCAGGATGAAGATAACAGGACAGTTTATTAGGCACACCTTGCTGCAACAGCCAACAGGTTAAATTTGATTCTGGTTTCTACTGATTCATGTAATTTTGTTTCAATAAAATATTTAAATGTGTTAAATATGTGTTATGTTGCTAGATTGAGACAAATTTTAAAAAATAGCCATTTATATCTATATGAGCCATTCTGTAAAATTTACCCCTTTAGAGAATGCAGTCATTTTCACATTATTAATTTAAACTTTTAGGTAAACATTATATGTTGCCATTGGCAACATCTTTTGTTGTATAGTGTGTGAAAGAATTGCATCATAAGTTAGCCTTCAATATGGATAAGAGAGAGAGTTATGACTGCAAATCAGAGTGAAGGAGAGTCTGATGGTCACTTTCATCTCAGATCTATATTTTCTGAACTATATACTATAAACACTCAATTCTATATGATATTATAGTGTATATACTCTATAGAGCAGTGTCACCTGCATGAGCTAAATGACAAGTAGCAACGCATAGTCACAGACAAGAGGATCATGAAGACACGCTGCTGCCAGTAGTTTTACTAGAATATTCATATAATATTTCTGTGATCATTCAAGCATCTGTGCTGTTGAAAATAGAGCCTCAGACCAGTGCAGCAGGTCATGTGACTGAGGACATTAACCTGCACTGACCACACCGTGCTCAGCTGCTACAGTTACATGATTCCAGGTAAAGTTTTTACACTGTCAAAACTGTGGTGTGTTCTTCAAAATGAGCATAATTATGATGCTGGTGGTGTTGATACAGGGCATGCTCCCATTGGGCCGTTCCCCATCTTAAACATTAGCAAATTACTGTCTGCTTTTAACTTGAAAATCACATTCTACCCATTTATTCTATTTCGTTATCTGTTGCTAATGCAGTGTAATTGAACAGTCATGCAACTAATCCTCCCCTCATGAAGGTTCTAATGTTCAGCTTTTGTTAAAACTGTTGTAGAGAGATGTTCATTTAACTGTGTGGTCATTTTGGTGGATGCAGTTTGTGCTGCTGTTGAACTGTATTTCATTATAGAGGCAGGTGTTTTTATTATTTTCTCTGCCCTTTCAAATCAATGAGGGAAGGCTTAATAACATAAACACCTGTCTGTGTTTCTTATTTATACCAGACAAAATGTTAGAAAGAACTCAAAGTACTGAACAACATACACAATTCAACAACATCGCAAACAATGGAATTAAAAATGACCATAAATTTGTCTCTCTTAACAAGCCTCTCTCCCAGAAATCACATTAGTACTAAATGTTTTTTGCTTCTGGTAATGTCTGCATGCATTATGTTCCTGAGCAACTTTTTTACATTCCATTAAGTGCTGCGTTCTTCTCCTGGATAAATCTCATAAGGAGGTGGTCAGGTGAGCATGCCAGACTTTGGCACCAGACACCACGTTGGCATCATATGGAGATGTGAAATGGGCAAAATTACAAATAAATTACTAAATAAATAAACTGATATGCTATCATATGTACTAAAATAATATTAAAAATAAATGTAGGCAAAATGGCACACCAAAAAAATACATTTGAAAAATTCAAAACCAGTGTCTCTTCCCAAGAATCATGACCCAGTTACTCAAGATAATCCACAGACCTTGTTGTGAGCAGTTTCATGTAGGAACTTCTTTGTTTCTACAATAGAATTTGTTGGACCTTCATTAGAATCTATTTTCTTTTCTACTAGAAAGAAAATAGTTCTCACATGAAACTCCTTCTGCATTTTGAGTGACATGTCATGATTTTAGGAAAGAGAAACTGGTTTTGAATTTTTCTAATGTATTTTTGATGCTTTGAGCACAACAAGCTAAGCGCCATTTAGTCCCATCATACTGGAGAGAAGGCAGACGTCTCTACGTCTGATATCTCCAAAACTCTGCAGCTCACCAAATCTAGATCAGTCATTCCCACACACTGGGTCGGGATCCACAGGTGGGTCACAGGACATTTTTTTACTATATGGTTTTCCTGATGAGAGGAAATAACATTTACAATAACATTATATAATATTTAACATTTCACATTGAAGAAGCTGAAATCAGAGAAAAAAACTGACTTTTTTTCTTTAAAACTGACTCAAACTGATTAATTGATTATGAAAATAGTTGGCATTTAATTTAATCGATTAATCGTTGCAGCTTTAGTCAAGATAATATAGGTGATGTGGGAGTGCAGATAAAATGGTGAGGAACATTTATTTATGCACAAATGAAGTCTTACCAAGATTTATTAGTAAGGTGTGCTGTGGACTGAGTCATGATGGCGTGTTATTCCCCAAGAAGAAAGTCTGGGAAACATTGATCGAGATGGATAAACAGCACTACCAGGGATGAACCATCCCTTTAATTTGCTTCTTTAATTACTTACTTTGTGCAAATTCCACTATCTCTCACTTTCCCATCTAATTTTTCATTTCATTTATTATTCAGTTTTCAATTTATTTATTTGTTTGTTTCTGTATTTTCCTTTTACATTTTTATATTATTTGTTCCCCAAGCTTATTTATTTCTGTTTTTCTTTAAGCATTATGCTTCATTTTGCAAATGAGGGGGCATTTATTCAGAGTGTGTCAATGGGATCAGCTTTTTGCCTACTGGCTGACTGACATAAGAGTTCATAGAGTGATTATATATGCCTCGCAGTTTGGATTAATGTACAAAATACAATTATTCTGTGTTCACAGTAATAAAACAGCATGGAGGACTTGATCTTTGACTTGTTATTAGCTTCTTGTAATGTGGAAAAACCAAAGAAGTGAATCTCATTCAGCTGGCTGTGACTCACTGCAGACACTTTGTGTTAAATGTCGAGTTGTAAATGAACACTGCAGTCCAACTTGTTTATAAGTGTGAGATGCAGAGAAGAACTGTGGCTCTTCTTTCATCACATTTTATTTCCCTCTCCTCCTCTGGCTGGATCAGGCCCACTGAATCCTGGCCGTCTGGGAGCACATTATTAAGACCACCCTGAGGAGCTCGGTGCGCTCTCTGCATCATTTATCACAGCCAAGACAAGTTATCTCCGCTGAGGTTTGGATACTTTCACCCCATTATTAGTTTTCTTGCTTGGACGGATTCATTTTAAACAAGAGGAGGCTCACCAGGGGAGCTTAACATCCCAAAAAAAAGGTTTCAGACATCTGAAAGGACATTAAGGTTGCAGACATTTGCTTTTTATGAATAGTCATATGGAATTAACATATATCTTATGAATTCCACAGAGAAACTGATTTTTTTTTCATCAATAGGAAGGTCAGAAGCCAGGTCAAAGCTATGAAACACAGGGCTAGTAACTTAATACACAGCAGTAAATAATACATATACATACATATATATATCACCCATTTTTTCACTTTATGAAAAGTTTATATTTGCCTCCATTTTTAAAACTTTTAAACTTGCTGTGTCCCAGAAAGCTAAAAAAAAAAAAAAAAAAAAAAAACTTGTGTCCCAGAATCTCAACTCTCAGACTTTTACAAAAACAGGCATAATCAGGCATAAAAAGGGTCAGCTATACCCTAAGGACCCCTGTCTCACTTCCTGGTTTAAAAAAGGCAGGAATACTGCTCAAACACTGGTAAACTTTATATTTTTAGACAAATTCATGAAATAAAATTGCTATCAGATGGGTGTCATGTCAACGCTGTAGCCCTTCTAAATCAAAGCTAGATAAGAATTACGATTTAAAAATGTGTATTTTGATTAACATTACCAGAACTCTGAGACAATTGAAATAATAAAAGGACTGCTCACTATGACTATGCTGTGAAATGAGAAAAATGGAACAACAAGAGTTTAATCTTTTAAAATATATTTTCCCAGCAAAAGAACCCCTTCAAAACACAGTTTTGTCCCATTTATCAAGAATGAGTGATATAATTTGGTGATCTGGGTGAAATATGCATGAAAGGGACAATAGAGACTCACGTCATAGTAGCTCTGGACGGCGTTGATGAAAGCCTCATCAGCCACAATCTGAGTGTCTCCGCTGAGGAACGCCTGGAACCGTTCTTTGACTGTCTGCAGCTGCTGCTTACTGATCTGAAGGAGACATGACCAAACAGGAGACACACAGGTTATTTCAGTTTATGACAGTGGTGGACACAGGACTGAAAATCTGTACTCAAGTACAAGTGTTGTTACATGACTAAAATATTACTCAATTACAAATAAAAGTACTGGTGTTAGAAAAATACAAAGTACAAAGTGCTCATCTCAAAAACTACCCAGAATATTAGTTACTTTTAACCACAGATGTTTAATTCATTATCAATAGCAGACATTCAATCAAAAAGGTTTCTGTCTCTCCAAATCTTCAGTCTAAATTACTCCCATCTTCACAAATGATTCATAATTAATAATTTATAAAAGACAAAACATTTTTTTCTCATTTTCTTTTTTTTTTTTTTTTGGCAGGGGTTTGTTTTGTCATCTTTTTCTCATTCTAAGTTTTAGTTTCGTAATTCAACAAACAGCTCTGCCTAATGAAACTGTGGAATGAGGTGCAGTTACTGCCATGTCTAGACTACTGATTAAATATTCATGGTGGATACAGTTTTAATTGGTTAAATCCTGATGCCGATTAATCGATTAATGATTAATCATTAACATCCTTACTGCAGACCTGTTCTGCTGAAGTGTTTGGTTTTTCATGTGATGTCTTGAGAGGTCGGGAGCTTTTCTCTTGGACAGCCAGGCTTTGCTTTCCAACTTCAGTTCAGTGTACTGAGTCTTTTCATAACAGGACAACTTATTCTCAGAAGATAAACAAAACCAAAACAAAATTAAATTAAAATCAAAACTGAACTTAAGTGTCTTCTTTCTAACAACACCAGAGGACTGTTCCTCTCTGCTTGCCTCAGAGCTGTCACTGCTCACTGCTGTCTCTGCACCCTCACTGGGGGTCTAATCAGCTCATCTGGTTGGGCTGGGCAGCAACCCTTGTCATGACCGCCCTCCTGACTGTGGGTTTTGTAGTCTTTTAATGGATGCCATGAGGCCATGGGTTGTCCTCGCTGCAGCCACGACGCGTCACCCCTCTATGACACAACCTCTTCTGACATCACAGTTTTCATCAGACCACCTTACTGGCTACAAAAATGCACATGAAAGATTTGGATATTAATTCAACTTGTACTCAGTACTCAATAATGATTTTGAAAGTAACTAAGTAGATTATATGGTATAACGAATACTTAATTCCAAGTAAAAGTACAGACTTGAAAATCTTTTCAGAAGTACAGGTACCTAAAAGAACTACTTAATTACAGTAATTTAAGTAATTAGTTACTTCTACCCCGGTTTATGAAAACCACTACTAAAACTTGAAATTTCCAACCTAATAGTTAAAATAAAAACAAAACTAGAGCTTTTTTTTCCAACAATATGTAAAAATTATAATATATGTTATAATTTTAGAGACCTTATTGTAAAACTAATACATTTTGTGCTGTGGATCAATGTAGCTATGACACATCTTGGTTGTCTTCAGACTTTTTCATTTATCCATGCACCCTGGACACACTTGAAATTGTGCCAAAAATCCTTCTCTGCTTCTAGAAACCTCAAGGCAAGGCAAGTTTACAGGAGTAAAGAAATACATTAAAATAAAATGTTAAAGGAACATTGCATTGGAAAGGGCATTAAAATTGCATTCATGAGACCATAAACAATAGGCAAAAGCACATTTAGGCTGAAATAAAATAATAAAACAAATACACATTTTAAATGCCTTATTAAAGCTGTGCTGCAAATATAAATCTCAAATTTTGCAGAATTTCCTCCACAGTCTTTTGTTTATTTTGTGACCCAAATAAAATCTCATGTGACCCACCAGAGGGTCACAACCCAGTGTTTGGGGATGGCTGGTCTGCACAGTGAATCATTGAAAGGTGTTGGTTACAGAGATGTAAAAGATAACCAGAGCGAGCATGAACAGACTGTAGTGTCATGCTTCAATAATGCTCCTGTGTGAGAGCAGTCAGCAGAGAGGCAGCACTGCTGACTGCATCTGCTCAGTGACGATCCCTACAGGAGGAAAGAGAGCTGTAACAGTTCAGAGATGCACTCACTGATACCAGTTCAGAGATACACTCACTGATACCAGTTCAGAGATGCACTCACTGATGCCTAATAGCACCTGAAATCCCCAAATTACCTCCTAACACACTGCTGGTGTTTGACAATTCAGCTCAGCTCAAAATCCAGTTTGAAAACAATCACAGAGAGCTGGGAGGAGACGCTGGGTTATAAAGTGTTGCTGTGAAGCAAAACAAATAGGAGGATTTTCAAATGAACATCATCTAGAGTTAAAGAATACGTGATAAAAAATCATTTTTGTCACGTAGGAGATGGCAGCATCAGTATATGCTGTAGGTCTGTAGAGAATCTCACAATGATATGTTGTTCTGACAGCAGGAGTATTGTGCTATATATAATAATAACAATAACTTTATTTATACAGCACCTTTAAAGTTCACAACATGCTTTGACAGACAGGGAAAAAGAGCAGGATACCCAATAGTCTTGGGTAACATCCGTTTTTTCCATATCTTCACACCCTGCTGACATTTTACCAGGGTGTACTGTGGCGGCACACCGTACTCCACTGTGACTGATACTCAGCAGAGCTGATCATCATAATGGTTATTCCCACATGCAGGAGCTCCACTTCAGTCTCGAGAAGCTGCTGCCTTTATTCACTGACAAACTCAAACCGAAATTGTAAATTTACAGCATGGTCTCTGCGCATATTATGACAGAACGAGAACTTCCCCGTTCACTTTTCCCTCCACTCAGCACGCATTCACCATAACTCTGTCACCAGTAATTAGTCTGCCCCCCTCCCTCTGTGATGCTCGATAAAGTTACACACTCACAGTGAAACAAATCCAACATAAAACAGGGGCAGAGACATTTTTCATCTTTTTAATTAGTTAGTCCTGTAACTTTATTCCCGAAACGTTAAGTTCTTCTAATGAAAGTATGTTTGTCTGCTAAGCTGTGCTGCCATGCAGACACTGACCCCTGGTGGTGAAACCACTGCACACTACAATACAGCATCTCAGTACCAGTTAATTCGAGAGTGGAGTGTCTGTATTTACTGTATAATGGTATTACTATATTATATATTACTATTACTATCAGGATGTCTTAATACCCTGGTATACCATAATAACTTTATACCAACCGAGCCTAATAACCAGGCAAAATAACCACAGAAGGCAAAACGGAAGCAAGAAAGAAAACTAAGCTAAAATTTTAGTAAAACAAACACACAAGCAAAAGACACTGAAACTTAGTTAAGATAAGACAAAACAGAAAAAGAGATAAGAACGGGAAAAGAAAAAACATGGCAATAAAAATAAAATAAAAAACGAAAAGGCTCCCGCACACTGTCTCACTTTCTGTTAATTTATTATTTATTATTTTAACAGAAAGCGAGACAGTGTGCGGGAGCCTTTTCTGTTTTTCTTCAAGCTGAATCTTCCTCCTACACACCTGTCATACTTTCAGGTGTGCAGAGACCTTTTTTAACAATAAGAATAAATTAATAATGATAAATAAATAAATAGAGGGAGAAGAATGCAAAATATTACATGATGTTGTCTAGTCAATATATATAAATAATATTTATATATTAAAGAATATTATTCTGATGAAGTACAGATCATTCTAGACTGTGTTAATAATAAAACTAAAGGGCTTTTTACACTGCCTATTCTTAGCCCAGGGCTAAGAGTTAACCCTGGGCTAATGTAGTCCCTTTTCTCACACACATTATTAATCCATTATTAACCCAGGACTTAGCTAAGGTCAGGGCCACTCTGTTAGACTAGCTGTTGTAGTCTAGAATGACTGTTATTTTCTGATAGATTCTAAAATGAAACATTCTAGAATAGAATGTTCTAATTCAGAATGTAATGCTGTACTGTGGAATGAAATAGCATAGCATATTTAAATTCTATCCTAAAATACAATGCTCTAAAAAAAAAAAAAAAAGAATGATCTCTTCTGTCGTGGCATTTTTTTATTCTGATCAAGAACAGATCATTCCACACTGTGTCAGAATAAAACAAATGGAAGTCATTTGCATGTTGTCAGCTAATGAATATAGAACAATCTGAAATGGGATGCCCTAATTCAGAATTGAATGTTCTGTGATAGAATGACTATTATTTTCTAATAAATTCCAAAACTGAACAGTCAGAATGTTCATACTATCATATCTGTGCATAATAGAATTGCACAACATAATGCTGCTACTCTCTTTTTCTAGACACCGTTGAGGACACAGTTGCCTTGTTTGAATAAACTCAGTTGGAAAGCACACAGTGTCTGCAGAGCTGGACTAAGTTCAGTCTGTTGAGTCAGCAGTATGGCCAGGGTTGCCAGGTCCAGGTTTTTCCTGTGGAAATTGGCCTACTTTTGTTTTGTACCACATGTTGAATAGGTTGCTGCTGGTTGGATAGACCTCTTTTGAACACCAATTATGAACATCCACATACATAAGCACACACACAGTGTGCCTAATGATCTTTGCCCGCAAGCACTTGTTTTATTAGCAGCTGGGGTGGGTTTGATCTGCCATTTGGCTTTGGCTTTGTCTCACAGACCTGGCAACCCTAAGCATGGCTAATGTAGCCTCACCCTCTGCACGTTCGCCAGTGGTTTCTGAGGTGGAGGGGGACCCAGAGTCTCTTGCTTGTTACAAAATGATCACAAGAGAGTCTGTACACACACAAAAATAATACAACTAATTAGCCAGTATGTTCATCATATGAAGCCAGTTGTCTGTTATGGACAGGCACTGCTCAGTGATTTCTTGGGTTATCTAGCTCACATGATTTCACAAGGATTTATGTTTAGTATTGTGTTAATTAAATGTTGTTGTTGTTTTTTCACGAATAGACAGATTTATCTTTGCTAATAATATGTTGAATTCAAGTCAAATGAGCAATATGTAGTCACTGTCTCACTGTCCAAATAGTGAGTTGAAGCCATAGATTATACATAAAATATACTATAATCCTGTTAAATACCCAATCTTTGGATGAAGCGAGTTGTTTCTCCTACCCACTCCTCCCTCAGAAGTGGCAGAGACATGGCAACCTCATACACTGACAATAACAAGCAAGGATGAGTCCTCCACTGTAACTTCATCGGCTGTTTATAACTGTCAGTTGTATGTAAAGTTAAGCCCTGAAAAAAAAGCCCACTGCTCTGAAAAAACACTCTGGACAATGAGTTGTGCTGCCTGCCAAACTCCATTAACATTTTGCTCAATTTAACAATTATTAACATCTACACCTTCTACAAAATAATTAATGATTTCTTACAACTCATAAACACACACTTACTCATTCAGTGAAAGTTCTGCATTAATTTGAACTCTGATTAATGTGACACGGACACACAACACAGTTATTCAGGTTAAGAATGGAAATTTAAAGGGGGGCACATGACTGCAGTGTTCACATCGACAGAAGTATTTCAACTTAATGTGTTTTCTTGTTCTCTGATGACACATCACAGTTGTTTTATGATTTATTACAGTAAATATATTACAGACTTCTCCTTTAATCTGTGTTTTCAGAGATATTTTTGATTTTTGTGGGGAAAAAAGTTAAACTCTTAAAAACTTTCTAAACATTATCAAATAATAATTCGGTGGCACCCTGACAGTAACTTTCAGACCCCATGTTTAACACCCAGGAGTTAAAGGATTAAAGTCAGTTTTTAAAAGAAAAAAAAACGCTTAACCTGATAACAAACTTTATTAAGCTGAGAGTAAACTTTTAGGAGGTAAACATCCTGCTGGAGACACTACTTTTAATAAATATGACAAGATTTTAAAAATAATGCTGGTTTTATACTATGGATGATAGCCTGGATCACACTGTGTGGTGGTCCCTTGTTACAACTTATACACAAACACCACACACACACACACACACACACACACACACACACACACACACAAATGTGATGTTTACTAATAATACGTTATTACATGTAATACTGAATCATCCGTCAAAGAAGACAACAGCACTAAACTGAAATGGCCAATAAGAGCCTTCCTCCCTGCTAGATGACTCCACACCCATTGGTCAGTTCCCGTCCATAGCCCCTGGTAACCGTTGCCATGGCTACTGCAGCAGAGGAAGCGGTATGAGATTACAGCTTCCTTAATGGGGGTCAAAGTTGAGATGAACTACAGCAGAGCCAGCTGTGTGCTACTGTTTATCCATAAATATTGTTAAAGAGCAGGTCAGAAGGAAATCTGTGCAGCTGGTGAGGAGACAGCAGGTCAATGTGTGTCTCACAGATGTGTCTTTAACTAACTTTAAAATAACACATCCTAAAACCTCTGGCAGCTTAATACAGATGCAGACATTCTGTGGCATCACTTTATTTGGTATAGAAAGTCCAACATACTGTAGCACCAAATGTTCACTTTTAAACCTGAACAGGGAAGCAGCCTATTAGCATAGCTGCTGGTGCATGTAAGCCTGCAGCGTGTACTTTATTGTACACACTTTCTTGCACTAGTTTAGTGTAATTTACTTGGAATTCTTTAAAATTTTTAACAGCAATGGTACTACCTGACTTGTGACAGAGAACTCAGTTTCCAGTGTCCATATGATGACTCATGTTTAAGATCACTGAGTCATTTCTGCACCTCTATGGTTACATCTGAAAGATCAGGGTAAAAGAAATGATGGCTGACTGCTTGTCAAAGACAGAATGCCAAATCCAGCCTCTGGAGTTACAGTCAACCAGTTTATTATGTTCAAATATGTGATAATGATGAGAAAGTTCCAATTCAGACTGTTCACTATATTCTCTAAATTTCCGGTGGGAGTCAGTGTGCCTTTTTTTTGACCCGTCAGTCTGACACTACAGAGCCACCATAGTTTAGAAGTGACCTGTCACTGGTGCCAGTGGTCCCCTGCTATTAAGCTATAAAATGTTTAAAAAGCTCCAAAACAAGACTAAGTGTAGCTTAATATAATGTTGCTGGGGATACTGTCTTCAGCACCAGTTGAACGGAGGGTGGTAGAAAATACACAGTGAAAAAGTTGTGTTTATCGTGCTGCTTTGCAGAGTGTGTGAGGAGTGGACAGAGGGAACATACAGACATACAGAGAGGAGAGGAAGAAGAAGAGGAGAAAGAGACAGGAGGGAAAGAACAGAAAGGAGCGGTGTCTCAGTCAGAGACTGAACACACACACACAGACAAACACCCTCAGTGCCGCACTGGAGATCTAATCTCTTGTCTACATGTCCTTCCCTAACATTTAAGTCTTGCTTTTATTTGTTGATAAATAGTAAATTTCATCATAGTTTTTGCCATCATAAATTACTTTTTATTTTGTCATCATCTTGTCTTCATCAGTGAAAAAATATCATTGACGAAGACATTGATGAAAATTGTTTGGCAACAAAATTAAAACTGATGGTCTAGAATAGAATGTTGTCTAAAAGAGGATTCTATTCTTGAATATAGAAATAGAATATATACATTCTGTTCCAAAATGGAATCTAACAGAATGTTCTAAGCTGTAATGGCAGTTATTTTCTAATAGAGGATTCAATTGAAGGTCTTTGCACACTCCACCATCCATCCTGTGTGTGTAAGTATCCAACTCAAATCCATCCAACTCACACCAACAAAGTCGACCCAAATTTTAGGCATCATGATCGATGTCCAACTAACCTTCAAGGTCCACATGGCTTTAATTGCTCAGTCATGTCAATTTTCACCATACAACATCAGGACGATCAGACCCTACCTATTGTGACCTATGTAACCTACTTCTGTAGCTTCTAACTGAATCTCTGTGGTTTGAAGTTCAGTTTCTCTCCAGCGTCGCTGTTTGTGCTGCCTTATTGTACTGTGTGATGTTTACTTTGAGCTATATCGAAGTTCTGTTATTACTAAATTTGCTGTTTCATGTTAAAGGCTTTTAAATTACAAAATAAAGGGGGATTTTATCTACTGTTTTACAGACACTTAACTCCAGATAAGCACATCATCAGTTTAAGATATTGGTTCCCAACCTGGGGTCACAGGTTGTCATCATAAAGAAGAAAATGTGATTAATTCTCAACTTGTCTCAAATCACACAATTGACCCAATCTATCATCCTCCCAGTTTTTAAGTCTGCCAACTTCAAGGTTCAGAGGAAGGATTCCTGTTCTCAGCTGTGCAACTGAACACCTTTGATTTCTTGTTAATTTGCTGTAACATAAGATTCAGGACCATAATTGCACAGCTACTAGCTACTCTGCTGAGTTATTAAATGGGAAAATATTAAGCTTATACTAGAAAAGAGATATTTTCCAAAGGTAAAGTTTCCAAGACTGGAAATATTATCATTTCTGTCAATAAATCTTTGAAATTAATTTATTCTTTTAGTGTGTGTGTGTGTGTGTGTGTGTGTGTGTGTGTGTGTGTGTGTGTGTGTGTGTGTGTGTGTGGGCTCCAGGGACTCAGCTGTTTGTGGATGCAAGTAGGGGGCACTATGAGGAAAAAAGGTTGGGAACCACTGGTTTAAGACACATCTACAAGCAGGTAGCCCTGTTTTATTGGAGATGTAAATCCCTGCTGTGCTGAGCTGATGCGCCCCGTCAAACTCAGTCAAGCCGTGCCAGCACATGTGTATGGAAAAGGGGCTTGTGTGTGTGAGTGTGTGTAAAACAGATTATTTCCATTAACATGAACTGCTTATTCATCCCACTGGTTCTCACACTGAGGTTCAGGCTCTCAGCCAGGTCTTCAGAATCCAAAGGTCCCGATCATAATGCAGAATAACAAGCATTATCTCATTTTACTTCGCTTAGATTCTAAAAAAAAGTCATGAAGATACATAACTGTGTAATCTTGAATCATACTGTAGTATCATGATACGTGAAAATATATGTGGTGATTTCTATAATCTACTCTGAGCTCTCTACATGCTTTTAAAAGTACAGTAAATAACTAATTTATGCAGTGCTCACAAACCTAAATGCCCACAAACTGTCATGACTATATCTGAACCAAGTGTACAGGGATAGAGGATGTCTGCTGCTATCCATAAATGTAAATTCACATGAGAGAAGTGAATATGTCTGCCTGGTTTTATAAACCACCTTAATTTTCAAACTTAAGTTTGCCACCTAAGAAAAATGTATTCCTAAGCTGATTCATTCACTTGGGAATGTTGCATCAAGCCTCCTCAACTGTGTCCTTACCTAAGTGAGAGCACAAAGACTAGGCTATCACAGCAGTCATAATACAGCACATGGACAGTTCAGTTACCATGGTTACAGTTGACTCAGCATTCTTTAATTTTACTAGATCGCATTATTCAGTTGTTAGCCTGTGTTCGCTAGCTTCTCCAAAGTGGAAAACAAAGAGAAACAAAAAGAAAAAGATGAGAATGTTCAGCCATGTTCCACAAAATATTTCACTTAAAGGAACTGTTTAAAGTGTTCTCTAATTACCTTTTAGCTACACATAAGGAAATATTTTAATAGCTAAGGGAAAATACTTAAAGACTGAAGTGCTTTCCTTTAAATTTCTTTAAAATTCTTAGGGGGATTTTATGCACCTCCTTTTTTCCTAAGGCATCCTTAGATTAAATTTTGAGGGAAACCTTAAGTTTAAGGTTTAATTGAATTGGGTAAAAAAAAGAATACATTCATGAGGCTACAAGGTTTTCTTGAGAAATTAACTGGAAACTGTGCACATGCTCGGCTCACAGGCATTTTTCACACTCATGCTGTGGTTAACATTCTACTATCTACATCTAATCACATATGGTTCATGAGAAAATGTCTATGAAGTGCTTTCACAGGATGCCAAGTGATGTAAACAATGATGTAACAGTATACAATATACATGTTATGTGTTGTTATATGTTTCACTGGACTGCAGATAAAAATGGAAAAATGGAAAAATGTTGGAAGCCAATTTCAAACACATTATGGGTTCTAAACGTGTGACAAACATAATGACTAAGCTATCATTCACTTCCTATACAGCTGAGTGATCAGGAAAAACAGCACAAGTGGAGTCAACAAGCTTGTTGGCTTCAAACAAGCTCTTTTCCCTGCAGATGTGAGTTTAGTTCAAACACTTGTTCTGCCTAGCAAGTACAAGAGAAGCTGCTCACATCATCTCAGCTGCATTTCCGGATTTTTTAATTGGGGTGGACCAAGTGGGGCACTGACTTATGTAGGGGTGAAGTATTTGCATGTGTGCATGTGCGTGTACGGATATGTGCATGTTTATATGCACACACATACAGAAATGGACAAAGCCTTCTGTCAGCACTCTACATTCATTTTATCCGTACATCTGCACATTTTCTGAAAGCTTATGGATACAGACCAAACACAGCAGTACCACCAGTAACTGTGGGGGCAGTGTAGCAGTGTAGCCAGTAGTTGAAGTGAGACATGACTACAGGACACAATGGAGAAGTTTTAAATATCCAGTAGTAAAAGCACTGTAAATGATGTTTGTTGTCAAACAGGCAGTGAAAAAAATCTCCAGCCACCTCCGTCTTTTGCCTCTCTCTCTCTCTCAAGACGTACATTATTACGACCTCCTCCAGTGTCGCCATGCTTGCTGTTGACAGAAACTTTCCAGAAACTTTTTTTTTGACTCTTCTTCTTCAGGGTTGACTCTGAGAAGTGCTCTCTAGTGGATGTACTGCTTAATATCCATGTCATGTAAAGGACACAGGGAAGTATGTGGGCAGTTATATCATTAAAAACATACATTTCTATTTTCATACGTAAAGGGAGCATGAGTGAACCTTAATACAAACTTGTCTTCTGGCAGTAGGGGAGCTCAGAGTTAAATTTTCAAACTTTTGGGATTAATAAGTGGATTTATATTCACTGTTGCTTCTCAGTCTGTCTGCAGCAGTGACCCACGGAGGAACTGACCTCACTCGACTGTTTCCTGTTTGTTAATTAGTCTGTCTGTCTATGCTGACTACTGGTTGGGGGAGAAATGTACTTTCACGTTACTTCACATGAACATAGAGAGGAGGAGGAAAACAAAGAAGGGACAGAACAGAAAGACCCTACTTCTCTGGTTGGTGCTGTCAGAGGCTGAGACACACACACACACAGACACACATGCAGCCGGTGCTCACTGGTTGCTAGTTGCTCATTAGCTCTTGGCTGTTTGCTGAATAAATACACTTTCAGGAACAACACAAATAACTATAAATATTCCCAAGATGATCCTTTTGAAGATGCAGTAAGTTTCTGGAGAAAGATGGGTGAATTTTTCAGTCTCATTCCCAAGTCAAGACATAATTGTTTTGGGATGCTACATACTATATAGATATACTATATATATATATATATATATATATATATATGTATATATATATATATATATATATATATATATATATATATATATATATATATATATATAACTATGCTCCTTGCAAGGTTTATTTTGTCTCCAGTAGAAGGCAACCAAAAAAGAGCGGGTCTGTCTGTCCAGAGCAGGTGTTTTTAAAGTGCTTCAGCAGGGGAGATGTGGTGGACGTGAAGTGGGGGTGCACCAGAACAGACCTGAGGCAAACATACTGCGTGAGGTGAAAAAGACTGGAGCAAAATGTTGTTCTGAAAACAGCTGGAAGTCAGTTATTTGAGTTTGACCTGCTGATTTGGTCAGTTACAGGTAGCACCAGTGGCTGTGACACACAGCTCAGTGAGGACATTAAGGTACTTTAAAATCATTGGCACCCAAGTGTCACACAAAAGAATACATGAAACACATATTTTTACATTTATTGTGACTGACACTTTTTAGGGATGTGGTTCCAAATTTTAGACTATGATTACACGCCAAATAGAAGTAAGTGAAAGAATAATATGAGTGAAAAAATCCACCCAAGTTTTTTCATATTGACACAATTAAGATTCAGAATGTCTGTACATGTACAGATATTTGTGTTGCAAACATGTGGACATAAGACGAAAAACTCAAACAATTTTAAGCTGTATTCAAGTGCCTGAAACAAACTGGTAATAAGTGATGGAGGGGGTGTGGCTAAAGTATCTGGGTTCAGGGCTAACTTGCATGTTTGAAACACTCTGCTGAGACCAATGATACCGCCCACAAGAGTCTACAGCAAGCAGTTAATGAGTTATGAAAGTGGGTGTGGCTAAATGAAGGGGGGGGGGTCTTAAGTCACTAATGACAAAAAAAACTGCTGAGTTCAATAATGCTTTCCACAAGAGTCTATGACAAACAGGTCATTAGTTTGGTCGTGTTACGTGAAGCCATTTAACAGTTGTGCCCATTTTTTAAAGGTCACTCCCCCTGCCATGCCCCCTGTTTTGCAATTTGGCATGAAGAGTTAATCAGCTGTCCTTTGGCTCATGGCCAGCTTTTCCGATCAATCTTGTGTGAGTCTGCGAATCCATTTAAAAGTTATGCACCTTTTTGTGATAGGCCACGACCCCATTAACACAGTTGCAGTTTGCAAGGTCAGTTTAATCCCCGCCTCCCACAAGCCATATGCCAAAGCATCCTTGCGCAAGACACTGTACCCTGGTTTGTTCCCCGGGTACTGTGTATGTACAAGCTAGTGCAATTCCAAATTTCTGATCCCAAGCCCAGATAAAAAGGGGTTGCATCTGTAGGGGCATCTGGTGTAAAAAGCCTACGCCAAATCAAATATGCTGATCCAAACTGAGTTAAGTGAGCAGCAGCAAGCAGACAATTCACTCATGGGAGCAGCCGTAAGTTGTAGATGCAAAAAAAGAATATAAATTCACATGATCACACCCTCAAGTCCAAACAACAACTCAGAAAGAGAGAATTTTGTTACATGAGTTGCAGAGTTGTTGTCTGCTGACCATAAGTTGTAACCGTTGCTGTCCACTGAATGACCTAAATAAATTAGAAATGTTATTCATGAGCACTAACCAGTATGTCAGATATCCTACAAACAGATTCAGCATACAACATACCCTGCTCTACCTGAACTTTTCCTTGTTTCTCCATCACCTGCCCAACTACACACCTCCTCTCACTTCCCTCATCTGCTCTGCAGTTTCCTGACCGACTCCGCCCACTATCTCAACTGTTTCCTCTTACTCTTATCACCCCTGCAGATATTTAGCTGAACCCCACCCCCACTCACTCCCTGCCAGATTGTTCATGTGTTGTTAATCATGTTGTGTTGTGTTACATGTCTTGCTCTCTAGCCTTAGTTTCCAGTTCATCTGCTTTTCCTGAGAACTGTTCCCTGCCTGTTCTTTGTCAGGGTTTTTGGTCTGTTTGGACTCCCTTCTCTGGTCCTGACTGTCACCTGCCTCTCCATCCTGCAAACCTTTGTACATCCTTGTGTTAAAAAACAAAACTTCTCTTAGCTTGTATCAGCTCTGCCTCAGGCGTCTGTGTTTGGGTCCTATCCCCTGTGTCCTGCTAGCACCAGCCATGACAGAGAATATCAGACTTACATTTCCTGGCTCTCCAAAAACACACTTTCAAATGAGCGCTGATGTTCGCTAACAACTGTTAGTGAACATGTCCATTATAGGGTGATAATGTTTCAGTGTTATGTTAACAAGTAGCAAAAAAAAGTCTTTTAATGCTGCTTTAATGCTGCTTAGTTAGCATTTTCTGGTGCATAGACCTTGTTGATGGGATTAAAGTCTGCATTTGTAATGTTGTAACAGCTGTTACACTGTTTAATATTTCAACAAAATAGGAATTTTGGTATTTTTGCAACATCTGTTTAACATCCTCTGCATTATGTTCCCTGTACCTTACATAATGACATTGCTGCAACATTGTTAAAACATCACAACAGCTCCAAAAAGTGGTGGACATGCTGGAACAATATACCAGTGAATCTGAAAATAACACGCTGGTGACAAGATGCTTGAATTTCACTTGGTAGGTTGCTACATCATGTCTCAAAAGTTACATTGCAGCCACATTCCTGCAACCACTTTGTGTTAGTATGGATGATATTTTGTTATGTTATGTTTTGTTGAAGCCATTACCAGCAGACAGCCCTGTGATACATCGTATTATTGAATTCATAATTCATTAATCTTATAAGAGCTAATGGATTTTCTCATCAAACATGCAGACTGATGGGATGCTATACTGTATGTTTTATATAGGGTTTGTATTCTCAACATAAAGGCTACAGGATCCTGAGTGCATCTTTACCAGTTTAATGGCAAACACACACACACACACACACACATGCAGACACACACACACACACACAAACACACTCAGCAGCAGCAGCCTGTAGTGCACTTTTTTTTGTTTCACCAGAACCAGTTTCCCCTCAGGGCTACCACTCTCGGGCCCTATACTCTTTTTCCAGAAAATAGTGTTCCACTCCAGTTGTGCATGTTAAGAGGCATCTGTTATAATGTAATGCTCTGTTACCACTGTCACTCCAGGGAGGACATGACAGACAGAGAACAAGAGGGGAGAGAAAAAAGAAAAGAGGAAGGACAGGAGCTTCCCCTGGATAAGAGAAGGGGGGGAGGGGCACCAAAAGGAAAGAAAGTATATATGTAGGGAGATAGTTGAAGGTAGAAGACAGAAATATAGATAAAGCAGAAGAAAACTAGAAGATAAAGCAGGAATGATGTACGGTATAGACAAAGGCCTGATCCACCCTATTCTGCCTTTGCTTGGCTGGTATAAGTATTCTATTCATATAGCACCTGTACAACAACATTACAAAGTGCTGCACAGTATATACATGCAGAAAAGAGTAGCAGTATTATGTAACGAGATATCATAAATATGTATATATATGCACATAAACATAAATGATCATATATGTTGTGACTGAAAACATGTTGTGTACTTCAAAGGGTGGAAGAGGCTGCGGTGATAAAATAAGTTTGTTGTATTATTGCTGGATGATACAGACAAAATCACATATCATGATATGTTGAAACATGATGATACACAATACCTACAATATTGTAGGTAGGATTATTGGTGCTTTCACAAAATATTAACGCTAGGGTTGCAAGGTTTGTACATTTTTACCTACATAACATAAAATATGTAGCTTATGTACAGGTACTTACATTACGTAGGTAAGTTACATGCGCAAGGTATCTACTAATACACATACAGTTTCTTGCTCTTTCTACTACATCACCTTACTTTGCACGTTAAAATTTAACATTTAAGAGGCGCGTACAGAAAACATGCTGCAGGGGTATGTACAGTGTGGTAGTTTGAAGCATAACCAAGCCGCTGGCTGCTCTTTCATACCATCATGCATTCAGGAAATGTTTCAAGATCTAAGACTTCAATTTGCTACACAGACAGACAGACAGACAGACAGACAGAGGCAGACAGCAGAGTGTCTGGTGTGAGTGGAGGACGATCAGTCGCTACGGCTACCATCTGAGAGCTAGAAAACTGAGATAACACTGCTGTGTGTGTGTGTGTGTGTGTGTGTGTGTGTGTGTGTGTGTGTGTATGTGGGTGTGTCTGCGTGGATGCATGTGCGTCAGTGTGTGAGCAGATGCTTGCCTCAATGCATATGCATGTGTGTGTGTATGTGTGAGAGGGTGACATGCCTCTCTCAGTGGGTTCTATCTACCTGTCAGTAATTGCTCCAGCCAGTGGACGTGGATCAGGCTGAGCTGACAGCTGAGATCACAGTGTGAGAACAGAGTGGTATTTTAGGAGCTTTGTCAGATAACGTTGCCAATAACGCCGTCTGCTAGTTGTGTGTGGTTTAAAATCAGGGCCACATTTCCCCCGCTGCATCTCAGGACTGTGCTGATTGTTTCTGAAAGGCATCTTTACTGAAGACGCTCTCAGAAATGATTGTAAATTAAAGCACAGCCTGAGCCACCACTCACACATCTGAGTCAAGTGCCTCTTTTACAGTAACTCTTCAAATGCTTGTTGATGACTTCTTGATGCTTGAAAATGACCTCGTCTGCATCCGCTGGCTAATCAGTCACTGTCTGAGACCTGTTTTCCCATGAGACACAGCTCCTTTTAAAGACTAGCTTTGCTATTTTTCAACCAGGGGCCTCATTACAGAAACTTCCTGAGTCTGAAATCCTTGTCTCAGTTTAGGATGACATCGGATTTTTGGCATTATAGAAACAAGTTTCGTATTTGCTTTTAGGAAAAAAAAACCATCCTGTCCTAACTGAACAAACTTTGGAATCCTAAGTTAGGATGGCACAGACTTATGACTGAAAGGCTACTCAAACCCTAGGATGGACCATGTACCACATATAAGCTTAAAAGACTACCTCCTCCTACTGTTGTTATTTAACATGTTATCTGTTACTAACTGGATTCAACTCACATGCATAACCAAAACCACTGCTAATAGGTCTCCCCACACCCAACATCAGCAATATCAGCAAAGTCGGTCGGACGACAGCTCATAAAACCAGTGTGGTTTGGCAGTGTTTTGACGTAGAAAATGAAAATAAGATTGTAGGAATGTAGACTGTGACAAAAGAAACTTGTATAACCACTCGACTGGAGCAACATGTGACCACATTCAGCACAGACACGGACGTTAACCTACAAGCAGAGCAGTTGCTGCTGTTAGCACTGCTAACGTTAACCACACTGTGTAGCAGGCTGGCAGCTGACATCAGCTCCAGGTAAATAATGTTGTTCATCTGCAGACACTGTGATCATATTCAGTCTGAAAAGGTGAAGCATTTAGTGAGTTGTTATCATGTTCTGTAGGTTAATGTGCAATGTTCATATTGAATGACACAAAGTGTCACAAATTCCACCAGCATTTGAAGTGTGATTTGGCTGTTGTAAACTGTGATTAACTGCTCTTAACACAGTATTTTTTTCAGTCAGTGTTTAACATGATCAATTAATAAAATGTACTCAAATGTGAATTCTTTGAGTGTGAATCTAAATCAAAATTTGTGTTTAATTGAAAGGGAAATTATTCGCAAGGAACATCCCTAATATCAACGACCAAGATGATTCATTTTGAATTTGATCGACCTGCTCTGTCCGTTCAAATCCTTATCACTGGTCAATAACTGTTTAGAAAACTTCCCAAAACTTCAACAAAAGAGGGTGCTTCCTCTCCTCTAAGACACAGCTAATTCCTCTGACTCATCAAAGCTAAAATTGAACGCCTGTCTTTTCTGTCCATTCACAAGATAGCCAATGACAAGTGAAGTAAGACATCTGTTGTCATGGATACAGGCAGTCTTGTGTACATTATAAACACAGACAGGCCTGACAG
Organism: Lutjanus erythropterus; assembly: GCF_056507025.1. NCBI lineage: Eukaryota > Metazoa > Chordata > Actinopteri > Lutjaniformes > Lutjanidae > Lutjanus > Lutjanus erythropterus. Next base: position 2,939,324 of record NC_139318.1, read on the forward strand.
GACGAGTGCTGATTGAAGAATCTAGTTAAGATAAAATATGAGTTCAGGACAGGACACAGCAATGAGTTTAGAAATCACTTTTGTAATAGTTAAGAGAGAATTTTTTTCTTTGTTGGAAACTTAAGATAGGACAAGAACTTGGGACATTTTTCTTTAACAAGGCCCTTGGACCCTATTTTCCCATGTTTTGTGTCTGAGTAACAAATGAAGACAACAATTTTTCAAAGTGTTGAGGGAGAACACTGCAGCTGGAAGAAGTGAAACTGAGCACCAACTGATCCCTGTGAACCTTCAGTGTGTTCACTTAATGCTTGGGGACAGGGACAAGCCCGGACTCAGGGCGAGGTGAGAAATGCCTGCATTATTAAATTAATCACTGTCTTATGAGACGTTCATATGCTCAGTGCTCACAGGTCTGCTGATATGATCCAGACCAACATCAGCTTGAAGAGAACCTGATGGTGCTCCATGATGAACGATACCCTGGTAGACATTAAGGCTTTGTTGTCTCTTTACCTGCCGACTTCTTGACCAGTAATCAAACAACATTTCCGCCACATGATTTGCTTTACAATGTCTGGACTGTTTGATCAGCTGGGAAATTGAAACATTGTATCATCCTCATATTGGTTAGATTCAGTCATTGGACCTGTAGGTGTGAACCTGCCCTAAAATGATTTTTGTTTGACATATAGACCTCTTTTACAGTTTACAACAGCTTGTCAGTGTGCGCAGTTTTGATCACGGCCTCAGTCCATTCAACACATTTAATTGTTTGCAGTCATAGATGTCACTGATTGTTCCTATTTGAAGACTGAACAGCTTAAAGGGATAGTTAATCCAAAAATAGATATTGAGTTATGATCTACTCGCCCTCATGCCAACTGAGGGTTGGATTTATTTTGTTAGTCCACAAAACACTGCTGGAGTTTCACAGGAAAACAGCAGAATCTCTCAAACAGTGGAAATGAATGGTGACCAGTTGACAAGTGTAAAAAAAAGCATGCCAAAACATGTTTCTGAATAAACAAAAATAAATCCCGCTGTCACGTTTCATTTCTCTTCTGATCACTTAGACACAAAAATATGGAAAAGTATGGTCCAGGTCACTTATCCTTCTAGATGACTTTGGTGTGAGTCACATGGCGCTAAAAGCTGCAAAAAATACATCTGACAAACTCAATAGGAATGTCTCTCTCCAGAAATCATGACCTAATTACTCAAGATAATCCACAGACCTTGTTGTGAGCAGTTCCATGTAGGAACTACTTTCTTTCTACAGTAGAATCTACTAGAACAACACAACAACAAGTTGTGTAAATTATCTCAAGTAATCATGTCATGATTTTTGGAAAGAGACACTGATGTTGAGTTTTTCAAAAGTATTTTTTGGTGCTTTGAACACCACAAGCCAGATGCCAGAGAAGGCAGACATCTCTGTGGCTGATATTGCCAAAATTCTGCAACTCACACCAAAACTGTCTGGATGGATAAACAGCACTAAAGGCCAGGGGAAAAATATAGACTTTTCATTTGGGGTGAACCGTCCATTTAAGTCTATATTATAAAACCATACTGTCATGAGTGCATCACAAAAAGACTATGGAACAATGTCTGAGTCCTTATTCCTCCTCTGAGCTTATTCCAGCTTGTTTTGTTGGTGAATATTACAGGAAGGAGGGGGACAGAGTAAGAATTAAAGTATATATAATAATTCACTTCCTTTGAGGCAATATTAAAATAAGTCCTCGGGTATAAGTTTTTAGCGTGTACAATAAGAGTCTCTGGAAGGCAAAATATTAATACAGGCAAATGATGAGAAACTGAGAGGTTGTGCTAATTGTTTGTACAGCGTATAAAGGCAGAGAACATTTCCATCTGTGATCACTGACAGAAAAGACCAACGGTGAGCTGCTCAGCTGGCAGTGAACGGAGGGTGTGTGGATTAATTAAAAGACGTATGAGCTTTGATTTAGTGAAGTGTTGAAGCAAAGGTGCACATGTCTCTGTTTCACTCGGCCTCTCACAGTCTCCACTGATTTTCTCTCCTGTGCTGCTCTGTCCTTAAAGTCCTGGCGCTCTTATTTTGGCTGCAAAAGAAAGTAGAAATGTTACTAATAGCTGCCACAGAATCTGCTAGGGAATGTTTTTCTCTTATATTACATTTTCATTGTTTATCATGTACTCCTGCCCAGATTTAAAGAAACTGTACAAAATAACCTAAAACTGATGAAGGTGGCACATGTGTACAGTGTATATACACTACACTAACAGGTCCAGAATAGATTATTCATGACCATTCATTCATTTCAACTGTAAATTGTGGCAACTGTATTAATCCTCATAAAAGAAAAGGTGAATGAAGTCTGGTTTCTTCAGAAGATGATTAAAGCCACATGGGAAAAATGAATTTAGGTTCTGACTTAAAACTCAGAATTCTGACTTAATTCTAAGAATTCTGACTTTATTCTCAGGATTCTGCCTTTAATCACAAAATTCTGACTTTAATCTCAAAATCCTGAGAATAAAGTCAGAATTATTAGGGTTAGGACCACTCGTAAAAAAAAATATTTTAAGTCAGACCTAAAAGAAATTCTAAAGTCAGAATTGCTGACTTTATTCTCAGAATTCTGATTTAAGAGGGTTAGGGCCTCATGTAATAACTTTATTTTAATTTTGAGGTTAAAGTCAGAATTCAGAGATCAAAGTCAACCATAACAGATATGCAACAGAACTGATAGTGACTTTTCTAAACAAACTTAAGATTTCTCTGAAAGTCCATCAACTCTGGGTTTATTTCTTATAATCCACAATCTACGCTGACATAGTGTGAGAGTGAACAGGAAATGTACAATGTTCCTTCAGTTTTAAACTCTAATCTTTGGTCACACTGTGTCCTTCCAAGTAAACACAACATGATCAAAGTAGGAATATGTAACTAAATACAGTTGGTAACATTCACATTAATGTTCTTTACAACATCATTTAGACATGTTAGAGTGTTTTCACTTTCATCATTTAACATTCATGTCATTCTCTTTGAGCATAAGACATAATAGTTTATACATGAGAAATGTATGATCTCAGTTAGATGAACATGATGTGCTGCTGTGGTCTGACAGCATTCAGTGAACACTTATTATTTGTTCAAAGTCTTCCAGAAATGTTACTAAGTCTGACAACTTTTACAAAAAAATGACTCAGGTGCTCCAACCTCCACAAGGCAAAACTGAACTAATCAATATTTGATGCAACATTTATAGTAGGGATGTGTGCGATTAGTTGACTACACGACTAAACATCAGCATCCTTGCTCGTTGACACCAGAAATACCAGTTGGTTAAACTATTTAGCAGTATTTTATTCATGTACAGTCTGGTTAACTGTTGCCTGTAAGATGTTATGCAGCCGCCCACCACTAGTCAGGGCTGTGACCCCATCAGACGGCAGCCAAGACAAATGCCCCGATGGCCCAACACAACCCCAGATGTTATCAGAAAAGTTAGTCAGATGACAGCTCATAGAACCAGTGCAGTTTGGCAGTGTTTTTATATAGCATATTTATATAGTATATAACCACTCAACTGGAGCAACACGTGACCACATTCAGCACAGACACAGACATTAACCTGCAGGGAGAGCAGCTGCTGCTGCTGCTTGTTAGCCACTCTGTGTAACAGGCTGCAGCTAACGTCAGCTCCAGGTAAATGATGTTGTTTATCTGCAAACACTGTGATCCTTTTCAATCTGAAAAAGGTGAAGCATTTATTGAGTTGTTGTTTTGTAGGTTAATGTGCAATGTTCATATTACACAGCACAAAGTGACACACATTTCAGCAGCATTTAGAATATGATTTGGTGATTGTAGACTGATTAATAGCCTAATGTGGCTCTGAATACACAGTATTTTTTGGACCGTTTTTAACATTATCATTTCATAAATTGTGCTCAATTTGAACTGCTTTCTGAGTGTTTTCTTAGGGTCCCAACACATGAGCGACAGTGCTGGCTGTCCCATTGTTTTCCTATGGAGAGAGCGGTGGCGCCCGACCAAGCTGAACCACTACCCTCGGTGTGGTGCACCGCTGCCACTGATCAATTCAAATTCAAATTATTTGAACTTTGACCCCGTTTGCTGCTGACCTTTCAAAGCGCAACCAATGAGACAAGGTAGGGAGAAGAGACCACAGATGTGTGGAAGTGACACAAGCAGAGGTGACTGATGGTCAAGTCTTGAAGGGAACCCCAGACCCGCAGAAGATCTTGCAAGAGTGATGATTTTAACATCACAATGAAGGAACAACATGTAAAAATCTCACAAGAGTTTCGTAAATCAGGGTTTCGGTTCCAGACGTGACCGAAGAAAAGTGTTTCAGGGTTCTCCAGACTAACACAACATTAAAAACAAACTCTGATCTTGTCAGTAAACATAATGCAAGATCTGAGAATGATGTAGTTTATGAACTACTTCCAGAGCAAGGTAGCTCAGCCGTTTGCATACCAGGTGGACAAGATGTAGTGGTTGTAGCGCTGTGCTTTGCCTCTGTGCACCCTACCTCGCAGTAAGTCTGGAACAAATTTCTTATCATGTGAAGGCCCCTTTACTGTTAGACTATTCAACTAGTCTAAATTAAGATTTGTGTTTAATCGACAGGGAAAAAAGTTGCCAGGAATATCACTAATTCATAGCATTTGCATTGATATATGTTTATTTTAATGGTTATTATTATGTATGAAAGCACAGTTTACAAGGTGAAACATCCTTCAGGTTCCTGCTCACAGAACACCAGACAACATCTGGATCAAAGAAAACCAAACTTTTCAGTTTTAGAATAGGTTGCCAAGATAAATGTCCACTACATGAGTATATACAGTAGCTCACACATACACAGCGGAATCCAATGAAGCATGACACACACACAGTCACTTGCTCTAATATTGACATTAACCCGTTCTCTGACCTGCAGCAGGAAGGGAACATGCTCAAACTGCCTGCTGATGACATAACATCAAATGGATGCGTAATCCCAGATTACACACTGCACAGCAGACCAACAAAGGATTGAGAAAGTGCTCATCAGGGCAAGAGCTGCTATTCACACACTCACACACAAGGCTTTCACATGAAGACAGGGCAGGAGAAAATGCTTACAACACACACACACACACACACACACACACACACACACACGCACTCACTTGGTCTCCATGTTGTGCCCTGAACGCTCCTGATGGAAATTCAAAATAGGGAAAAAGTGTAAAACCTCCAGTAAGCTTTAAATCTTTCAAGTGAAACTAAACATTAACACTTGTCCGGAGCCTGGTCTCAGAGCACTGACAGTGTGATTGAGAGTGTATGGACGGACGCTGAATTCAGACAGCTTCTAAACACACCACCCACTCATTACTGGCACGCGATCGGCTGCTGGTAAGTCATTCTGTCAAAAGTTGAAGTGCGGCCAACCTCTCCTCACTGGCCAACAGGCATTTAATGCCAAAGATTCTGGACTTCTCCCATTCAGTGGCATTAAGTTAACCTTTTGTGCTCAGCTTCTCGAGCTGTTAATGTCAAAGACAAAGTGTGGAGCTTTAGATAAATTTCACTAATCTAGCTGTGGCAGATCAGGGATTACTCCAAGGAGTCATCAGTAAACAGACTCACAGCCTGGAAATCAGCCTCTGTGTCCATCAGTCTTCAGCTCTCTGTCCTCCTGAGCACCCTGCTCCATGTGTCATGCTCTCTGGTCTCTGGTTCAGTTCATCCAAAGCAGTTTTAGAGAGTCTGATCAGTGCACAGTGGAGTCTGGTTGTCTATTATATGACTTGAAAGTGTAGCATGTGATTGAAGATCAAGTCTCAGTGACGTGGACATGATGCAAAGTGATGTCAGTGAAACCCCTCACCCATAGGAACACATGACAACCTCCTAAAGAAGGGCACTTATTTAACCCTTAAATGAATAAGCCCATATAAATGTTTTAGAATACAAATTAATTGCTATTTTCTAATGCATCTAGGCTAAAATAACAAAATGCCTTTTCAAAATGTGACGTTTAATTTCCAATTTAGACTCTGTATCTCCAGAAATACATCATCTACGCTATCTACACTGTCTGTTTTGGGTATGAATAAAACATTTTCCCAATGTTTTTAAAAGTTCATGTGTCAACTTTTAAAACATTTTATGAGCTATAATTGGCTATTTTCTTTTGTTTTGCATAAAAAGTTTAAGAAGTGAAAAAGAACATTCACGTGTGTTTCAAAAACTGGAAACAAATATAATTTTTGAGTAAACAAGTTATAAACATTTCTAAGCTTAACACACACACACACACACATAGCCTGTCAAATGACTGTATACTGGTTAAGTCAGTGCGCTGGTCACAGGGTGTACACACACACACACACACACACACACATACAGCTGTGTGATGTCTAATGGAACTTTGTCAAATCTGAGAAAATGCATTTTTAACAGAAAGGAAAACTGGGGGCAATGAAACACTGAGCATGGAGGGTCAAACAAAAGATGCTACACTACATTGTAGTATTTTTGGTACTTGAGCTACATTACTGTAAGGTACTGAAAGTCAGGATATCTCTTAAATTCCACTTGTTTTATGGAAGCTCAGTACTAAATTGTTGGAAATGTAGAACATGTAACTATGACATTTCACAAATAGACAAAAGTCTGACTAAAGTGCAACACGGTTGCAGTTGGATGTAATATGGCACGTAGGAAGAGACAGCATGATATATGAGTAGGTACTCACTTAAAGGACCACTATGTAGGATTTAGATGCATCTAGCAGTGAGTTTACAGATTACATAGATTGCAACCAACTGAAAACCCCTCTCCTCACACTCCCCTTCCAAGCATGTAGGAGAACTTAAGGTGGCACTCACTCCTCGATCTTTGCTTGAACAAGAAGTTCTTCTGGTCTATCATCTTGCAGGCCGTCTCTTATTGGAGGATCAAGAAGCGAGGATACACAAGAGCAGCCTTAATGGAAGTCTCATTGGATATCATTTACTGACTGGATACTGCAGCTGGTCAGACCGATCTAATATATCACAGCATGACTGGAGTTTACCAGAGTGAAGACAAATAACAGATTAAATATCACGCCAACACATATTTTATGCATTTCCTGATACAAAAATCTAAAAATCTGTGTTACAATTAATCTGTGGATCTAGCAGGCTGCTTCATAAAAACTGCAGGTGGAAATGTCTCTCCCTCAAGTCAGAAGCTGTTTACACCACACTTGCCAACCTTCACAATCTTCCAGGGAGACTCCATTTTTTTTATTTCCCTCTGCCAGTTTCCTCTCCAGGTCACAGCACTTTTCTCCTGATTCATGGCAATTTTTCTACATAAAGTTTTAAAGGAAAGGTGCATAATTTTTCTAAGAGCAGCCTAATTAATATACCCTTAGAAAATTATTTGTAAAACGTTCATTTTCTATTTATTATCAAATTCAAAATAAGACTACTGGGTAAGGTAAAATGCTGTGCTCTTTTTCTGTTTTGTAGCCAATAATTGTCAGTTATAAGTCATCTGCAGGAATGTTTTGCCAAGGTTGTAGTTTCTTTAAAACTCACCAAAATGCAAGAAACAAGGTTTGAGTTCTCAAGGTTGGCAAATATGATTTACACGCCTGCCACAGGAACTGCAGTGCTGCACATTTGGAAACGTGTGTAACAGCCACTCTAATCATTAAAACGCTCAGACATCAATACAACACATGATAAAGAAATCACCTGCAGGCTCTGGCCTGAAATCTGAGAAAATAATGGGTTTGGGTGGTGGCAGGTGGATAAAAGATCTGAAATCAGATCCAGTCGTCACTAAAAATCATCAGAAACAATCTTCTTCATTTAATAGAAATACTTTTCTTCTCATGACCTGTTATTTCCCCCATCATTTTTATTGTGAGTATAATTCAAGTTAGAGAGAGGAGGGGAGTCTGTCTGAGTGAGAAACACTTTTCACATCATTTATTGTCACTTCATTCAGTCACCAGCGAGGCTGATCATTCCTGAGTGTCGGGTTTGATACGAGTTACATCATTTCAACTTTCCCTGAAACACTTAGCTTAATAAATCATTTCTAATGTTCAAAAGGAACTGTGATCATATTCTGGATTATTCAATAATGAATGAATGATCAGAATAACAATAAATATAGATGGAAATCATGCAATAACATGCAGGTGTTTGTTAAACAGATAACTGCAGAGAGAAAACACTGATTACTGTGTGTCTTTATTAACAGGCCTATTAACACAGCACACGTGTGCAGACACAAACTCCATCAGAAGTCTCTACAGCTGTTTGAGCTGACTGACAGCTGATCTATTATATCCTGTATTTTTGCAAGAGGAATCTTTGTTTTCACACTTAATACTTCACCTACTCTTCACCTGCTGTCTATCTGTTTTTTTGTTTTTTTTTTTCAGAATAATGCAGTGATTAACACTTCATGCAGCGATGTTTCACACAGCTCAAAAGGCATAATGTCTCCCATCCTGGGGGGGCTTTTAATGTGCAACATCTGGACAAAGTGCCAAGTTTCATTTCTATTTTTCCCCTGGCCTGTATCGCTGTTTATCCATCTGGATTTTTTTTTTTTGGTGTGAGCAACAGAGGTTTGGAGACATCAGCCACAGAGATGTCTGCCTTCTCTCCAATATAATGAAACTAAATAGCACTCAGCTTGTGGTGCTCAAAGCACCAAAAAGTACATTTGAAAAACTCAACATCAGTGTCTCCTCCTAAAAATCATGACCTGGTTACTCAGGATAATCCACAGACCTTGGAACTACTTTCTTTCTTCTCTTCTTCTTCTTTCGATTCTAAAGTAGTTCCAGAAGATTCTACAGCAGAGAGAAAGTAGTTCCTACAAGAAACTGCTCACAACAAGGACTGTGGATTATCTTGAGTAACCAGGACATGATTTTTGGAAAGAGAGACTGGTTTTGATTTTTGAAATTGGATTTTGTAGGTGCTTTGAACACCACAAGCTGAGTGCCATCTACTCCCATTTTGGGGTGAATTGTGCCTTTAAAAGCAATCGAAAAACAACTAATGGGAAGTACCTGTGACTGGGAACAGTGTCTGTGTTAATGAAAAACTTTGCAGCAGTGGAGTGGTGAGTATGTCACGAGTATGAGCTGTTCTTTGAGGATTTACAACACACACACAGCAGCACATCACTTTATGTATTAACATAAATTGTATGTTAGGAAAATTAAAAACAGGACTGTGTGTACTGAAAGCTTTCAGACTCTTTTGTACTTGGCTTTAAAGCGACTGAGAGAACTGCTCCTCCTTATGTGAGCTGGTGGAGAGAGAGTTCCTCTGAGTTGTGGCTACATCAGCCGTGCCAGCTTTGTTTTCTATTTTTGTCATATCCAAGCAGAGCTCCTTTTATTGTGTTTCATATGAATGTATGGATTGGATGGATTTCAGAAGCTCCTCTGTAAATGACTGCTGTGCCAAGTGGAACAAAGAGCTATGTTGTGATATTGATAAAAACACACAATGTGAATGCTAGTTAGGTTTTGTTCTCAAAATTTAGTACAATTTCTTTATTGTTTGTTTGGTGTTTGTTTGTTTGAGTACAGCTGCTGATTGCAATGACATATTGCATGCCTATGAATTACATACATGTTGCCTGTTCTCACTCCCAACATGTCAAATTTAGCAGCTTGGTCAGTGCCTCTAATCTCCACACTATGACGCTGTAGGTACCCGTCTAGCATCATATCTGGAGGGGTCCCTGATGTGATGTTTTAATGGGTCAAACAAACACCCAGGAGGCCCGGGGTTTGTCTCCCATGTGAAATAAATAGTCAACGATGACTAACAGCCTTTAAGGGACAGTTCAGCCCCTTGCATAGTTTTTGTGCCTTTCTTTCTGGTAGAAAGAAAACAGTTCTATCAGACTGGAGCCAACAAAGAAAAACTCTGCTGGACTCAAAAAAAACACAAGGTCTTTACTAAAAAAAAGGATCAGTACACAGAAATATCTGTCCACAATCACAAACACAGGTATCCAAAGGCAGTACACTAGGAAGAACAGCTAGAAAACACACTCAAACAACTGACAACCAACTGGCAACAGACAAAGGGCAGCACAAGGACTAAATACACAAGAGAGGGAGGGTAATGAGGGACAAGGGAAACCAATCAGGGCAGGGTGGGGCAGGTAATCACACAGGAGGGAAACACACAGGGGCAGGAAGTAAAGCACCTGAAACAAGAACCAAGGGTGAGTACCAAAATAAAACAGGAAACACTGACAAGAATTAAAGACAAGGAAAACATGACCTTAATGGGAACCTCAGGGTGTAACAAGTTCCAGTAGATTTTAAAGTTGTTCTGGTAGATTCTACTGAAAAAAATAAGTTCCTACACGAAACTGCTTTGTCTGTGAATTATTTTTGATAATCTTTCCACATTTATTGTTGCTGACTGACCTAGTTTTTGTACCTTTATTTTGAAAGTCTATCTGACCATTGTATATTTCTTATTGCTAACATTCACTGTTTTTGTGCCTTTGTTTTTAAAGTCCACCTGAATGTTTCTTATTGATCACGACAAACTTGCATAGTTTTTGTGGCTTTATTTTGAAAGTCTACCTGAACATTGCAAATTTATTTTTGCTAACTTTCACTGTTTTTGTGCCTTTATTTTAAAATCCTACCCAGACGTTGCATATTTATTATTGCAAACTTGGGGAGTTTTTATGCCTTTATTTTCAAAGTCTACCTGGGAGTTGCTTATTTATATTTCTAACTTTCATGAGAGATGAGATGATCTTATTGCTAACATTCACTGTTTTGTCTTGATCACGACAAACTTGCATAGTTTTTGTGTTTTTTTTGTTTTTTTTGAAAGTCTACCCAGTTGCTGCTGATTTATTATCGCTAACTTGTGTAACTTTTGTGCATTTATTTTGAAAGTCTACCTGGACGTTGCTTATTCATCACTGCTCACTTTCAGCATTTTTGTGCCTTTACTTTGAAAGTCCACCCAAATGGTGATATTGATTATCAAAAACTTACATCGTTTTTGTGTCTGTATTTTGAAAGTCTACCTGGATGTTGCATATTATTGCTAACATGCCCACAGACCCTGCACATGCAAAACTGACAGTAGAGGTGTACCTACAGGGTCACAGTTTGAAGTGTCTGAAGTGAGAAGTGATGGTTACAGAATATGCACAGAAGTGATGTATGTATGCTGGTCGTAATGTAATGTGGTATGTTCCTGATATGACATCAGTGGTGATGGAGAGCGTGAGGAGTAAATTGTGGTTGGCCATCTACAAAGCGATGGACTCATCATGCTAATTGCCCTGTGGCCCTGCAGACGGTGATGATGAGTATCATATTAGAGACTCAATAGATTAGATTGGTATGATGACTCACCCCAGCCTAATTACACCACACTCATTGCTTTCTATAAGTGGATGTGTCAAAGGACCTCTGTACACTGAAGCATGTGAGGTACATTCATGTGTGTGTGTCTGTGTGGGTGTGTGTTTGAACATGAACACAACAGGCCAACTGACGAGGCTTTCATCATCATTAGCAGCCTACATGCTGTCCTCATGAATTATGCAGACCCTATTGATCTGTTTCTACAACACACACACACACACACACACAGACACACGACTGTGCTGTGAGCCTTTGATGACGAAATTCACAAAGGTTTTCCTCTTTAACTGCCTGGTTTTGTGTTTCCAGGCACACTGATGCTGACAGCGGTGAGAACTAGTTAGTGCTGATTCCCAGCTTAAGCTCAGGGGTGATTTCTTCATTGTTTAAGATGTGCTTTTATAGCATGTCCTTTTCTATGTGAATGGAGGCGTGAACCATGTTCTCTAATAATAATGTGGAAAAACTCTGAATTCAGAGCCAAAATCAGTTTGTAGATTTTATATACTGCAGTTCTTCCTTCGTCTATTCGGTTATACAAAATTATTTGAAGGGATTTTGAAATACACTCTCTTGTGCTGTCTTCGCCAGAGTCCAACATGGAGATTAATATAATTTCCCTCTCTGTGTCCAGTGCAGAGACAGATATTGATCCAACACATCCTAATACCTAAACGACATCTCTACAGCCAATATCTCAGAAAAGTCTTGCTAGATAAACAGCTCTACAGGCCCCAGGGAAAATATGCATTTTTGGGGGTGAACTGTCCCTTTAAGTAAATTAACTTAGGCATGTAAGTTAAAATAAATCAATGCTGACTTTAGGTTTCACACAGAACGCAAACACCAGTGTCCTGTTAGTCTGATCCATCCATCTAACCCTATGTGGACTTTGTTGCTCTTAATGGTATGTCACCTGACTTAAACCAATCACAGACCGGGCGTTCCTATTGGCTGTTCTACATGTGCAGCTACATGTGCACATTCCTTCAGTGAGACCCTGAATGAAAGTCATGAACTTGTGCAGAACAAATCACTTTAAAACTGAATTATCCGAAAGAGAATATTAAAAAGAGTCCAGCTAATGAGCAACATGCTCAGTCCAGGAGTTCATCAGCTCACTGGGTTATTTTTCATTTTATCTTCAGTTGTGTTCATTCATGTCTATCGCAGGGTTTTTGCAGAGACGACCTGAGACACAGAGCAGACTGGAGCTTCTGCTTCAAACATGACAAACCACGGCGACCCACTTCACAACAGGCCTTGTCAATAAATCTAATTTGTACATAAATGAACATTCCTGACCATTTCCACATCACCTTAAATTTGTATTTCAAAAATTGTTCACAGTCAGCTGTGAACCTGATCCGTCAATATTTGGGTGCTTCAAAATGAAATGGATTTAATTAAAATTATTAAAATATTAACCATATTCACTTTCATTTTGAGTTTAATCTAATTTTTTGAAATACAGTTTTTGGGGTTTTTTCTAAAACTCAAAGATTCAAGTTTATCTAAAGAGGAAATGTCAATCACCTTGAAATTTTAAGTTTTCTCAACTTTTCTCATTTTCCAACATGGTGCATTTTATCCTGCTCATAAATGAGACAAAATATGTGCATTTAGGTGGAATCAACAGATTCTTGTTTTTTCCTCTCATTGGTAAAACAATAAACATATTTTAAATGCTTTATAAAAGCTGCTCTGCAGATAGAAATCTTAAATTTGTAGAATTTCTTCCAATTCAATTTATCAGCTTTATTGGCATGACTTCATGAAATACAATGTTGCCAAAGCATACCAATATGAACATGCACACAGTAATCAAAATAAATAATAACAACATAAAAGGTAAAAAGACATGGAGAACATGAGGGGCTATGGAGTAATAAAATCTGTTATTCTTTAATAAGCAACATTAATCACTGCTCTTGTGGGACAGGGGGTTCACAGAGTTGTGGAGCTCATGGCAGGCTGCAACAGATTTTGCTGCCAGTCTACAGCAGTCTTCCCTCTCTCCCCGGACGTCTTTCAGAGTCACTAAGTTGGAGGACATCAGGGAATATTTGTATTATTTTTGTAAAATATTGCTCTCTAATATCTCTGCATTGTTTACACTGAGCCGGGAAGTGCAGCTCTGTCTCTGTTGCACCCTGGTCACAGTAGGAACACCACCTCTCCTCTGTGGGCAGCCAGGTGTGTCTGTGTCAGCCTGCCTCCACTTCCTCTTCCTCTTCCATAGTCTTTTATTGATTTGGTGACCCAAATACAATCTTTTGTGACCCACCTGTGCGTCACAACCCAGAATCTGGGAATGACTGTCCTAGACTTTTCACACTTCTAGTCCTCAGACCCAACTCACGCTGACATCACTTGAGGAAACTAATCAGACTTCACTCAACTCCCTCTGGAGACACTAAAGGCTTAAAAAAAAAAAAAAACACCTGTAGACAGACTTTGCTGCGCAAAATCAGTGAGGTGCCCCTTTAACGCTGTGCCGATTTGGAAAAAAATGACATAAACAGAAGTGCGAGAAGAAGAGGTGTTTCGCAGCAGAGCAGGGGAGGAAAGAGGAGTGGATTCATCAGAGCCCCTATTGTGGTGCAGAAAACAAGCAGCCAGATGGCCTGATTGTGTTGGTGCGCTGAGTGTCTCACCTGGGCATACTAATCCCCCCCGGCCTGATTAGAAGAGAAAAGCAACGTAAATACAAAACAAAAGAGAACAAATAGCAGCGCAACTCCTCTGATGACTGAGACAGAACATAGATAGTGTCATATGTGTGATTGTGTGAATATTGTGTACCGCTAATGAAACCCTACAGTATTGTGGAAGTTACCTATACACTCCTAAAAATCAATTGTTATTTGGATCTTTTGTTTATTTTTGGTTTGTCTATGTATGCACGTCATGTTAGTTATACAGTTTATCTACAGTATCATCATCATGTTCTCAGCTCTTACATAATTGCTATGGTAAATACAATCAGCAGTGCTGGAGGTACTTTATTATACAGCGAAGGCGAGACCTCATGGGGGCCGTGTTTAATTAAAGGAGATGTTTTCATCAGACAGAATGTCAAGTAGGAGTATCAACACAGCCTCACTGGAGCTCCAAAAGGAACTCCTCCAAAACCACTACCATTGCTTTTTGATGTGACACTTGAAGAGCTTTGATCCTTTATCAGGATATGAAACAGCTCATAGAGCCTATAGTAAGTCCTGACATCACCCCGGGGCCACGCTCTACCACCGGCTTCTGTGACTCAGTCAAACTGCTCTTTCTGAAACAGTGGAACATGATCCATGGGTTTATTTTCTACTTATCCATCACTTATTCTTGAGAATTGAGACAAGACTGTATTTTGAGGGGGTTTTGATTTTTACTCTTCAATCATGCTGCAAAATATATTTTAAAAGATCAAACTCTGGGCTATTAGACCTTGTAACAGGCCAACCGCTTAGTGATTACATTTTTTATTAAAAGTAGAGTTGATGTCTTACAGAGTTGATGACATGGTGAGCAGCCATTTTATGTTTTAAAATGTCTCAGAGTTCTCTTAATGTTAATCAAAATACACATTTTTAAATCATAATTCTTTTTTAACTTTGATTTAGAAGGGCTACAGAGTTGACATGTTATGGTTGAGACATCTGATAGAAATATTATTTAAAGAATTTGCCACAAAACAAAGTTTACCAGTGTTTGAGCAGTATTCCTGCCGTTTTTAAACCAGGAAGTGAGACAGGGGTCCTAAGGTTATAGCTAAGCCTTTTTATGCCTGATTAAATTACATTTTTGTAAAAATCTGACAGAGTTGACAGAAATTTGCAACACAACTTTGAGGGGCCAACATATTCGTAAAAAATCAAATCAAACAAAAACTTTTCTATACCTATGTCATCAGTAGGTGTTGTTAGTTTTAGATTTTGAAGTTTTTAACACAGTTTTAAATTAAACATTTTTTGTTTGAAGTTGTGAATTCTTGTCTGGGACAAGAATGTTCTCTGGCATAGAGCAAGTTTAGAAATTAAACAAATTAAAGCATACCAAAACATTTCATAAATTACATAAATTTCATAAATTATATACATACATACATATATATATATATATATATATATATATATATATATATATATATATATATATATATATATATATATATATATATATATATATATTTATTTATTTATTATTATTATTTATTTATTTTTAAGTGTTTTTTGTTTGTTTGTTGTTGTTTTTTGTTGTAATACATGATTTTTTCTGATTCTCAAGAATGGGTGCTGTCTGAGATGAAGCACTTGCTATTTGAATTTTAACCTTTCATTATTTTTTACAAATTGAACTGTGCATACATTATTATTTCTTTTGCCACTTGGAGACAGCACAATAAGTTCTAAACTGAACATGGACATATTACCACCTTAAAGTGGACATGGCAAACAACCAGCAGATACAGAACAATGTTAGCATCCATTTAAAGTTGTATTTCTAGACACCTAATTAAAATAAGTCCAATATTTACTCTCCTTATAGCTCTGGTTTGGTCTCCACCACCTCCTGAGAAAAATCTGTCTCTCTTACTGATAAATGGTCCACCAGCTGTGTGCTGGTCTCAGATTACAGCTTGTTACATATGAATATTTTTTGGTTTCTTTACTCCTCTTCAACAGTTAACTGAATATCTTTGGGTTGGGAGTAAAACAAGACATTTGAGGACGTAATTTTAAGATTTGTGAGACACTGATTGACACTTTACCATGTTCTGCCATTTTAAAACAAATAACTATTTATCAATCAACTCTGAAAATAACTGACGGGTTAATGAAATGACTGACCAACCAGCTATGAAAATAATCGGTAGTTGCAGCCCTATTCAATATTCTGAGTGTAGTCAGAATTCTGAGATTAAAATCAGAATTCTGACGATGAAGATGTATGACATAAACTGCATAACATGATCAAGGTTATTTTCTGTATTACTGAAAAATTGAAATAAATGTCAAAGTGAATTTGAGTGGACATTCTATAACAGAACCTGGAAGTTCTGTGTTTGGTAAAAGCAGGGATTTTGTGCAGAATCCTGAGTGATGAGTAGTTTTCAAAGAGCTGGTTGTTGAAGAACGTTCAGTCATATCATTTATAAAACAGTAGTTTGACCTGCAAATCAGCACCACTGATCAATTGCAAATCTTTTTGAAAGCTGACCTCTAAGGGTACAGAGAGTTTCCAAAAATGGAAGAAGCTGTAATATTAGCTACCAGACTTTAAACTGCTCCACAAATGAGTTTCAGGATGGAAACTAAGGCAACTAATGGCAACTAAGAGCACAATTAGTCACTATGTTTAGTTGTTTTTTTCCCTAACATTGTTCTGCTAGGCCTGCAATAATGTGCTGTGCCGTCCTTGTGATTGGCACAAAGCCTTTGTGTTTAAGATTGTCTATTTGAACCCAAACCCTGATCTTTTCCTCAACCTAACCAAGTGCTTTTGTTTCCTAAATTGAACTGCCAGCATCTACGCTCACACTCACAGCACCGTCAGGTGGAGCTTGCACTCAGCCTGCATCAGACAACAAGCACTATCCAATCACAGCACAGTACTACTGACCAATTAAAGCACAGAGGGGCAAGACTAGACTATATTAGACTATGTTTGTGTCCAAGGTTTGCTCAAACTCATTCCCTAATTGCAGTGAATATCATCTGATCATTTGATTTACTCTCACATTTGACTTAACACTGCAGGACAAACAAAGTCAGGGCTTCACTCAAATCTCAAATCCACCGACCAAATCCAGAGGATTATTTCTGGGTGTGACTGAAAAATTACATAACTTTGGCTCGTAGCAGAAAGCAGAAAGTTTCTACTGAACCTGTTCAAAGACAAAAGATAGTGTTTGATGTGGCTCTCCATGCCGAACAGCCACACAGTCCTCCAAACTCTGCATGCAAAAATGATATCAAAGCTCTCTCTTAACTTCCAATGCAGCCGAGTCATAATTCTTTATTGAGAATAGGAACAAAAAGGTGAGGAAAAAAAACTATTGCCTTGAAAATTCACGCAGAAACAATGAGAAGACCTCTGTGTTTGATAAAAAGTGCTGCATATTTCTTAGTGGGATTTTTTACTTTTTAAAACATGCCAGAGGAGATCAAGAACGCATACAACCTTATAATTATGATAAATCACACGAGGACCCTGGGTAATACTGTACAAACAGAGCTTTAGCAGGCTAACCCACTAATCTCATTTCTGTTTCTGCTTCTTGCCATGCACAATATGACCTAAAATGGTATCATTTTCATTCTCCTATGTGTAATTATTGGAGCTGGGTATCATTTAGATAATTATGATATCAATACCCTTAAAGTGATACTGACACCAATAGAGTATGTGTTCCAGTTCATTCGATATCCATTATGTGAAGGGAAGCATTCTTGAAATTATCCCTCTACAAGCTTCTTTTATGCATTTATTTTATCAGACACTGCAGGCATGTAGTATCACCATATCTTACAACGTTTTTGTGGCATCTCAACACACAGAACTGCCAACTCCATCAAATAAATCACACTCAAATTCACCTCACTACACATGTGATGGGTTGTAGTTGCTGCAGTGGTGGGCCAATCAGACTTTGCATTAAATCACTTGCGGTGATCGGCTGCAAGCAAAACCATACAAATAAGGAAGTGACTGCAGGTATCTTTTAACTGGAGAAGTTTTGATACTACTTAGTGCTGGGCTATTTAAGGGTATCATGTACCAATACAAGTACCATAGTAAAGACTAGATTTAGATTTAGATTTAGTGCAGCAATATGTAGCCACTGCATCTGCAAACATGAGCACTGCCGTCCAAATAGCAAGTTGGAGGCATAAACTGTATATTAAATAGGTTGTAATGCTGTTCAATTTACAATCTATGCTTGAAGCAAGTTTTTTTTTATTATTATTATTGCCCCCCTCCTTTCTAGACACAGCAGAGACAGACAGGCTGCAAGAGCTCTGCATGAGTGCAGGATGTGTGCAGTATCATAAATACAACAAGCAACAACAAGTCGTCCACTGCAAGTTGATCATCTGTAGATAACTGTCAGATTTCTTACAGCTCTTAAACAGACGTGTACTCATTCACCAAAAAAGTCAGCATTAATTTGAACACTGATTAATGTGAAACTGACATTAAAAAAATGGTTATTCTGGTCTGAAATAGAAATTTCAAAGGAGGACCCTGTGGCTGTAGCACTCATTCATGTCAAGTGAAGTGAGTATTTCAACTTAGCATGTTTCCTTGATCTATGATGACACATCACAGACATTTTATGATTTATTACAGCAAAAATATTACAGATTTCTTCTTTAAACCTGTCAAACAGCAAATTATTTTTCTGTGATTTCTGAGTGGATTTTTTAAGATGTTTTTTCTCAATGGACATCAGAAATATGGCTCAACATTCACTTTGTCAGTCCAATCTGTGCACTTTTGTTTTTCAGCTGTGCACAGAGCAATGCAGGAGTGACATAGGAGGATATAAACTTTCCAAAGCATGTTCTCAAACCACAAAACTAACTGTGATGGAAGCAAAGGAGGGTGACAGAAACGGAGAGCAGCGTGAAGCCAGACAGCGTGAGGCATGGCGGCATGACTCCAGTCTGCTGGCTGCTCTGACGCTCTCTGCTCCGATGATGACTATCAATGAAATCTGCTAAATGTAGTCTACAAGGAGCTGACTTGTCATTAAGTCTTTCTTTCTTCCATAGGAACCACAGGGGATGATGCACCGAGGCTCGCCGAGACATCTCCCCCACCCTGAATGTCGACCCTCAGGGTTCCCAGCTGCTCAGCTCAACAATCGACCTCCCTTCCCCCTCGACCCCTATCATCCCATCCTTCCTGATTCCCATTGCCGTTGAAAATAAAATACTTTCATGCCAAACTTATGATGTGGTTTTGTTAGTGAAACCACCTTTGATCCAGATGTTGTGACTGACTATTGGACTGACAGTGCCATGAGCAGCCCGGAGGGAGAGAGGTGCTCTGGGATTTTACACCTGAACTACCAGCAGGACAAACACCTTGACTTTACTGTGTGGAAATCTTATGTTTTCATCAGGGATAATGATATCCTTTTGAAGTGTAAGCTAAACTGAATGATATAATTATGTATTTGATGTCTGTAAGGAGTGCGATTTTAGACTCATATTCACCTCACACAGCGTCTTTGCCTCACCTTCAACTCTCATGTTCCTCCCTTTGGTGGCTTTCTCTGCTGACTTTGTCTTGCTGAAAGTCTATTACAGACTTTATCCTGTTATTTCAGCATGGTTAAACTGTCTTTAGGAGTGATACGTTAAATTACCAAGAAGCACAGTGAACATTTCATTCCCCACCTCCCCTTGAAATGTTAGTCCTGTCCGCATAGGGCTTAAAACAACATAGTAAAGATCATCAAGTGTGAATTTCATGAAAATTAGCTTTCATTTCTAGAATCCAGCTGAAACACAGTGAATGTTTTGAACAGAAGAACCTACACACTGTAAATCTGTGCTGTAGATATTATGATTTGGTTCTGGATGTACGGATCTAGGCTCTGTGATCAATTCCAATCAGCTCAGTGAGCAGAGGAATGAATGCTGAATGCAAGTATTGACTGTTTCACGGAATGTGTCATATTTCAGCGAGATTATCAAACCTCTATAGCAGTTAAAAGTTATTTATCTCTCAGCAGATACAGGTATAGATGTAGTGATTTGGGGCAAAGCTCTCACAGTGGGTGAAAATAGATCTTGATAAGAAACAGGATTAGAAATGATCGATCGGTAGCACCAGACGTGATTGACAGGGACAATATGTCTCCATGTCAGAACTGCTGCAGACACAAATAAGGTCCCCATTTGGAAGTTCAGATCAATGAGACCAAATGGACATATGATATACTGCATATTTAACAACTCAACAACTGTTGAGTCTCTTTTAATTAACTGATCAGACTTTGTTTGAAGTTGTGGATAATGTATCAGTGGATGCTCTGTTGCTTGTATAAACAATTTTTAATTTTTCATGTGAACCATGAACATGTGCAGGCTGCAGGAGCATTTTCCTCCTGGGTATCTGTCTGTCTATCAGTGTGTCTGTCAAACTGATGAAGCAGCTAATCAGAGCACAAAATATTGCTGGTTCATATTTGTTGGTTTGTTTCAGAGTGTGGTGCTATCAGTTATGATGAAAGCATAAAAGATGACAGCATTAGCCTATCTAACTATTTTGTGTGTTTGTATGTTTAAACGACTGTGCAACTCACTGAAAGAGTCGTGCAGCAGGTCCTCAACCAAGCCCTGGCTATTACAAGGATTTTCACCACAGGCAACCTAACCTGGCAACATGTCTGTGTCTTTGAGGCGGTGAATGTGGGTTCAAGGCCAGTCACAAATTTTACATTTTGCCAGTGAAAAATGACATGAATGTAACCACTCTTACTGTGATGTTCCATCATCCGAGAGACACTGTTCTTAAAGTGGAAAAAGATGATGCCAACATGACAGCAGTCATCAAAGTTCAGTTCAGTTTCACAGTTAGGGAGCATGAAGCCTCCAATTAGCCGTACCCCGGAGCAGAGGGAGATGGACAGTTATCTCAGTGAAGAGGTTATTAATGGCGATGAAGACCCCACTGACTTGGTGGAAACTGCACAAACAAGACTTTCCTCTAAGGTCGAACATGTCAAGGAAGTATCTGTGCATGCCAGCCAGGAGCACACCGTCAGAAAGAGTGTGTAGTACAGCTGATGTTATTGTTACCCACCTGCGCATTTTGCTCAGGCTAGATGAAGTAAACATGCATTGAAACTTTTCCATGCTTTGCTTTTGAGGAATCTGTAGGAATTCCTTTCAATTTACTAGTCAATCCATGTTCCAATCCTCACCTGAAGTCATGACCTTTGGGTAGTCAAAAAATAATACAGGTACAAGCAGCTGAAATGAGTTTCCTTCATAGGGTGTGTGAGCTCGGCCTTAGAGATAGGAAGAGGAGCTTGGATGTCCAGGGGCAGCTCAGAGTAGAACAACTGTTCCTTAGCATCTGATTAGAATGCCTCCTGGATTATATATCTCGTCTGGTCTGGGAACGCATTGGGATCCCCCAGAAGGAGCTGGAATGTGTTGTGGAGAAAGGGATGTCTGGACTGCTCTGTTTAGCCTGCTGCCAGATAAGCGGAAGAAAATGGTTGGATGGAATCAGTAGGCCTAATGACCAATAAAATAAAACCCTTAAGGACACAACTACAGATGAACAATGTTTATGTCTCGGCAGTGATGTTTCTTAGGGCGGGCCACCTTTGGACCAGTGGGATCCAGAAAAATATGTCAAGAAATGGGTGCTAACTGATCACAAAATCCTCTGGATCTGGGTGTACAAATGTATTTGGGAGTTATTTCGAAGTGAGTGAAACGTTTATCACTGTCATTTTTCACCCAGCCATCCAATCACAGCAGAGGAGGGGTAGGACAAATATACAAACTGTCCTGTGGCGTTGGGCAGATGCACAATGGCATCGTCCATCACCGATAGCTAATGGTCATCAACCAACGAGCCCTCTACTGTTGTAACATTGTGATTTAACAGGCTTCTGTATTTGAAGTAGTTTCTCCCCTAAAGGCTGCTGTAAAACAGGAGGTGTTGGCTCATTTTTGAGATGATTAAAAGAAGCTGTTGCTGCTGGTTATTGCACCAACGTTACGTTAAACCTGCCCAGTTAGGCAAACCCATGACACTGGCAGCAGTATTTCTTTCCTGCAAGCCGCTGTTAGTGTGTTGCTTTCTCCCATGCAGTTGGTATTTCTGTTTGTATTTCAAGCTTGAGAGGCTGAACACAACTAAGTTCCAGATATGTGGTGCAGAGACACAGGGATGCACATTGTGCGCTCACCTGGCAGAGATGTGAGACCAAAAATAAACCAAAAATATCATTGTCCATCACAACGTTCACTGTGAACACCATCCTATGCCAATTCAGCAGACACTGCCCCACCCTACTGTCCTGCTCATATGCTCATATGGGGCGGCAGGGGCGGCTCAGTCTGTAAGAACTTGGCTTGGGAACTAAAGGTTTGCCAGTTCAAGTCCCACATGAACCAAAGTACAGAGTGTGGACTGGTGGCTGGAGAGGCGCCAGTTCAACTCCAGGACACTGCCGAGGTGCCCTTGAACAAGGCACTGAGTCACTAACTGCTCAGATTGCCTGACAATATGTATATGTGCAGCCCCCTCACTCTGACACCTCACTCAGTGGCATGTCTATTGGTCCTGTTTGTGCATGTGTGTGTATTTTGAGCCTGTGTATGCATGTTCAAAATTTACAACAAAGTGAAAAGAAAGTAATTTTTCCCTCGGGGATAATTAAGTATGCTTTCTTCTTCTTAAAATAGCTACTCCTTGAACAGGGTCCACCCTCTAGCTTCAGCCTACCCTTCATCCAAAGCGAGGACCAGAGCAGGTACACTACCTCGTGCTGACATTTTTACATTTTGTATTTATTGATAACACAAACTATCTGTAAAATTCCAATAAGTATTGCTACAAATTAATTATCTGTTAGTTCCATGGATATTCTGTCATAGCAACAAAAGCTTCCTAGCTGAAAGAACGCTGCATCTCAAGGAATCCCAGCTGGGTGTTTTCAGAGGAGCACCTGGCTTTTTCAGCTGGGGAAAAAACACACTTTGGTGAACACAACCCTTTACGGTTCCACCTACAGCTAAAACCCACTTTAAGCCCTAGTAAACTGGAAATAGTTTTTTAAAGTTTTTCTTGTAACAACTTTATTTGGTGCCAGTATGTCAGTGTTGTGTTTATCATTATCTGGTTAAGTCTGACTGAACTCTGAGATTATGTCTGCCTTCAGAACAGCTCTTCTAAAACAGCAAGTCTCAAGGACAGGTCTAAACATTGAAGAAACCTTTCAAATAAGGAACAGCTATGGCTTTCTCTTTTCTCAGCCCACAGCATCTCAAGCCCAGCGCAGTACCACCCACTTCCCAGCTGACTGGCAAATGTGTTTGAGAAGGCGTATGAGCACCAGAGTGTGATCTAAACACAGAATGTCAAATTAGACTTTCATTCTCTGTCTACCTCGACATATCCTCTCGTAACCCACAGACTGGTCATGACATTGTGTCTGAACCGTGATGCTGACGTGGTTTTGAATGGCTCACATTCAAGAGTCTTTTAAAGATTGTGTGAAGCAGTAATAAATGGGTGTTTGTCATATCACAAAAACATGTTATTAACCACCCAGCCAAATTTAAATGCTTAAAAAAATGCTAAAATTAGGTCTCAAAATCATGAAAAAATGTGCAGTTTTCTCTGCTCTGAAATGCTAAGGCCATGTCCACTCCACTGAAACATGGGCGCATGTTTCAGCCACCAAACCCAGAGGATGGTGACAGGATGATTTTTTTTTTCTTCTGAATCAGGTTGTTGGAACTGAAGTGAGGTGAAGTGAACTGCTGGGCTGATTTGGACTGATGGTTTGTTCACACTATATGCTTGAGCAGCATGTGTGCATGGCTTTACCTGCTGGTTTTCATTCCGGCACCCATATTAACAGGTTAGAGCATCCACACAGCCCACGTGTGCAGCGCTGCTTGTGCACGTATCAGGCGCTGCTCTCACCATGTTTCAACTAGAGATTTGGAGGCTCACCTATTTTTTTCTGTCTGATGCATGCGGTCCAGTCATATGGACATTACATCAACAACAGGACACCTCTCACTACAGAGTCATTGTCTACAACTTTTTTTCTTCTCTTCAAACCCTTCTGTGGTCACACACTGTTCAAGTGTGTAATGTGAACAAGCCATGAGAGTCGCTGAAGGTGCATTTGTAACTGACCGTTAGGGAGGGGAAGTTGATGTCGTTCATGTGTTGGTTTGTGGGGCTAATATAGTTTTGGGGGACCATGGCTCCGGCACGTCACCGAGCCATGTTTCAGGTCCACCCAAAAAATCCTGAACACAGAAATTAGTTTAACAGTCAAACTCACGATGCAACACTAAATAGTTCTCAGTGTTTTCACATGTGTTCAGCATCTATTTTCTAACATGTATAACGTGTTTGGAAGGAAAACTCCCTTGCACTGCACTTGTAACAGTTGTTTGACCTGATGGCAAAAATGCTTTGGTCCTTTTATCCCCTCCTCCTTTCTAAAATCAGCATGGGTTGTTTTCCTCTGTTGTTAGTGATGAACAAACAGAACTACTGATGTGCGATGCTGGTATAATCATTTCCTACATGAACTCATGAAGGTATTTGCACCTACGAGCCAGTTCTTCTAACGTTTCTCATCTGAGCGAGTTCAGTGAGGGAGAAAAATTATTAATTATGATGAAAACAAATCACAGTGGAATGGGACATTGTGTTTAGATCACACAGTGGAGGGGTGGGATAATGATAATAACCAACCAGACAGCTTCTATTATTGGGAACTCAAACATCATTACTGATATTGAAATAGTAATTTACTGATGTAACATGAGCAGCGGTGTGGAGGCTACAGCTCTGAATGTCTTCCATCTGCTTTAATGAGTGTGGACTATAAGGGCATGTACATGTATGTGGACACACACACATCATTACCTTGTTGACTTTTAAACTTATATTGCTAGTGATACGTGTGTTGTTTTTCATCTTTGCTGTGGTTGGTTTTTTAATGAATAGAAGATGAAAAAACATTTATGAATAAATATTACAAGCTTTCGTGTGTTCTCGTTTTATTTCCATCAGTTTGGATGCAGCAGCCTTATTTCAAGAAATCTAGCAAATAAATTGTGTGAAATGTGGTTGGTAGGAATAGAACATGACAGACAGAGGAGACAAATTTGTGAAGATGTGTCATATTAGTTGTGAAGAAGCAATATATGCCATGATGTTCCAGATTTAAGCCTACAGTAGAGTTAGAACATGCTTTATAGAACCAGTCGAAGTGGGGTTTTTAAATAACCTCTGGGCAGAAAACACTTGCATCATATTTTTACAATTTAATGGCAGAAAAATGTTTCCTTTTACATGTCATTCATTTAAAATGTACATGACTGTTGTTAGTGGAACATCATGGTGACGTGTGGCTGAGGAATAGGGGACCAGACTAGGCCTGGCTGATAAACCTATCCCGATAGTGAAGGTTCTTATCAGTCAATATTGATAATTATTGATCATGTAGGATGTGACTGACTACATGTTGTGTACTCTGAGGGGTGGAAGTGAGTAAAGTGTTAAAATAAAAAAAATAAAAAAACACAATATTTTTGACCAAATACCAAATATTGTTCAGAACATTGTAGGGATGACTGTTCACAAAATATTAACCTAATGAGATTTTTTGATAATTACAATCTGGTAAATTCAGAAAATTACATTACTTCATTGTAATGCAGCCTGAAGAACTAGGACAACACTTATGTCATATCTCGATATAATGATATCCAAAATATATCACAAAATCTAGTCTCATATCATGCTACAATATAATATTGATATATTGCCCGGCCCTAGGTGAGACAGACCATCACTGATGAAAAATGAACTCAGTCCAATCCAATAATGACCCCAAGAAGTGCCTGTAACAAACAGGCAACAAAGAATGGAGGGGGGCGTGGCTAAATGTAGGAGGCGGATCATAAGGAACTCTGCTGAGTGCAATAATGACTCCCACAAGAGTCAGCAAACGGTTCATTAGATTGGTCATGTTATGTGAATCCATTTAAAAATGATGCACCTTTCTGCTACAGGCCACTCCCACTGCCACGCCCCCTTTTGCCAGTTGGTATGAACAGTTAATCACCCGTCCTTTGACTCAACCTGACAACTAAATCTTGTGTGAGTGTGGATTAATTTTTAAAAGTTAGATACTCTCTTGTGACAGGCCACTCCCATTGTCAAGCGTTGTTTTAGCCAATTGGCATGAACAAACACACACACACACACTTGACCTCCATGCCAAACTTCAGTCTCTTAGGGTGAAAACCGTGGCAATCAGAGGCTGGGAAATTTTGGTGGACTGGCAGAGTGAATTATAGAGCTGCTGGTCGCAGTTAAAAAGTAAGCAGCCATACTGAAATTGTGTTATGAGCTGGGAAAGTCAAGAAACAAGGACAATGTGGTCTGTTTGCTGATTTCAGACCTGTTGTGCTGAGAAAGGTCAGGCTGATAGTTTCTGATCGATTTTCATTTTTAAAATATGATTTTTGGGGGGGTTCTAAAACTGAAGGATCCAATTTTATCTAAATAAAAAAGGGAAATTACCAACAACAGATTATAAGATTACATTTTAGATAACTTTAGTTCCAAACTTTGAGTTTCAAGAGTTTGAGTTTGGTTCAGAGCTCCGAAATCTAGTAATGGCAAGTTAAAGTAAAGTTTAGGTTTTAGGTTTTCATTGCTTATTACAATGAATTAATGTAAACATTTGGTTGTACAGTGCAGAGAGCTTTTTTCATCACTGAAAGAACAAAGAATGGCACTGAAGGTTATTCTCCATGGAAAAGATGTTTTCACTCCTCTCTCAACCGGCTTCAGCAAGAGTTTGATCTGATTGGTTGAAGTTAGCCTGTGCTAGATGTGATAGACAGATGGTTCATCCAATGACCTGCCTTCTGTATAACAAACCATCTGGTGTGTTAGGTTACAGGTAACTAGAAATAAATCTAGTGCAGTAAAAAGTACAATATCTCTCCCTGAAATGTAGTATGAAGTACAAGAAGCTCAAAAGAGTATTTAAGTGCAGTACTGGAGTAAATATTATTCTGCTATTGCTCTTTTTCAGAGATTGTAAGAGGGTTATTTATGTCAAGTGTGCTGGTAAGTGCAGTCACTTCATGCTTCGTTCCACCTTTCATACATGAAGACAGTGAAGAGAAAGCCCCTCAGTGCACATGAAACCAAAGTGTCTTTCATCATGTGCTCCCCAGAGCGCAGCAGAATCTCATGGGGACAATGAAGCACATACAGATGACACCAAAATAACATGTTGACACTGACAGAAAATAACAAGACCTTTAGTGAGCACTGTAGGGGTGGTGTGCTCTCACCGGTGCCCTTTGTGTGAAATCTGGAGTCAACAGGAGGAGGATCTTTACCTGACAACACACACTGTACAGCTGGAACAGGGCTCGGCTGTCTCAGTCGGATGCCTACATTTCTTATGTTTGTTCAGAAATGCATTACCACCAATATATATTTAAAACACAGTATTAAAGAGAAAAAACATGTTTGAGTACAAAGGGCCATCTTACCACTGAGTTTAAAGGCTGACTTTACAATAATAATCTGTCAAATTAGTTCTCAGCAGAGGCTGGACTGATTTCAACATAAATGCATGGGACAATAACACATAGGGAAGATGATCCCTTGGTGTATCCATCAGTGCATATCACACATGACAAACGTTATAAGACGAACATGATGTAAAAGACATAAAAAGGCATAAAAGATTGTTGTAGCAAGACATAAAAAAAACTAACAAGATGCGAAATATGTAACAAAAAAAACATGAAAAACAAAAGACAAAAAATTATGTATGCAATGCAACAGGATGAAAAACAACATGAGAGACATGTCAAGACAAAAAAACGTAACAAGACGCAACAAGATGATAACAACGTAACAAGATGAAAACAATGTATCAAGACTAAAACGCATGAGACAAAAAAGATGTAACAAAACAAAAATGAAGCTCAGCGTAAGTTCAATCAGGAAGACCTTCTATTACACTGCCTTCATTCACAACTTTCCTTTACTCCGTCTCTCTCCTCCTATTCCCTCTAATCAGCTGTTTGCGGGTGTTCACCTTCGTCTTTACTATCCAATCAGATTTTGCCACAGTCGCGATAGCCAGTCAATTTGCTGCGTCTGTCTTTGCTCCATCAGTTGTCATTCAGTCAGTCACACAACCCTCCTCCACCCCTCTCTCCTCCAGTCATTGGACCCAGGTAGCCAGAATTATGTTCACCTCGATCCTTCCCGACACCCTCTCTCCTCCAGTCTTCAGGTCCAGGCAGCAGGAGTCTGGACTCACAAGATGTTCACCTCGATCCTCCTCCTCCCCTCTCTCCTCCAGTCTTCAGGTCCAGGCAGCAGGAGTCCGGAGCCACTTCACCTCATCAGTCTCTGCTTTGCACCTCTTCACCACCACCACCAGTGTCAAGACCCCGGGGGGTTCTCTTCATTACAGCTTCATCACCCCCATTTATATATGTGCTTATTGTTTCACCTCAATGACGTCTAACCACCAAAGACTTTACATTTCATATCTCATGCACGTGTCAATAAACCATTTTCTTTTACTCTTAGTCTCTCCTGATTGAAATTATGTTAAAGACGAAAAAGATGTAACAAGACGTGACAAGACTAAAACAACATCACAAGACAAAAAGAAGTAACATGTCGAAACAGAGAGAGAGAGAGAGACTCGACTGTGGAGAAAAGCTGAGGTTCAGTCTGCTTTACACAGAAACAGTCAGCTACTACTTGAGTAAGCAATGTTTGCACTTTAGCCAGCTCTGGTTCTCCACTTGGAAAATTAATGTAAAAACTTAATGTAAAAA
This sequence comes from Lutjanus erythropterus, assembly GCF_056507025.1. Classification (NCBI taxonomy): domain Eukaryota; kingdom Metazoa; phylum Chordata; class Actinopteri; order Lutjaniformes; family Lutjanidae; genus Lutjanus; species Lutjanus erythropterus. The sequence continues at coordinate 2,968,383 of NC_139318.1, forward strand.
ATTAATGTAAAAAATGACCCCTCAAGTCGAGCCAACAACTCAGAAATTGGGCCAAAATTTTGGTTCTTGACTTGCCAAGTTGTTTACATCACAAAAACATGGTGGACAAAAGCACCTAGTTGATGGTAAGAAGCGTTTTATTAATCCACCTGGTACATATCAGCTTTTTGCTTTAACATAATATACTGTAGGTCATAACTTGTAGTTGCTGTCCATGTAGAGTGACCCAGATTAGTTAGAACAGTTATTTATTAGCATTAACCCTGATAATAGGTCAGTTAAAACAATATTCTTGTGGTTTTGATGAATTCAATTAAATTCTATACAGCCTTATTAATGCCACCAGGGGAAATTTGTTGGAATATAAACAAGCAAGCTGCTCCCAACTCGCACAGGTATCTTCATACTGTGTCAGCAGACTTGGATAGCAGCATTGGAGACCCATCTTTGCCACCCATCACCCAGACACTACAACAACTCTTCCTTGCTCTACCTTTTGTAGCGTCCATGTTGTTTCCACATTACAACTTAAAAACAGAAAGCCCTAATGCCTTGATTCCACCAGGCACGGCTGCGTTGCATTACAGCTGTGTCGCGTTATAGATGCCCTGGAGAGGTAGTACAATGCTTGCGATTCCACATGGCGTGCTGCAGTGCATCCCAGGAGCGGCTCTCCGCTCTGCTCTGCTTGAAATACGCACTGAGTCTGTTTTTGATGGATGCCGCGTCAAATTGCACAGAGCAGATCGAGTGTGCAGGAAGTCAGACACAGAAACAACATTAGGAATCTGGTCAGTTTTCAAAATAAAAGACCCCGTGCAGACTCATTGTCATAATAAACTGAAAATAAATAAATAAACTGTGAAAGGGATGAAAACTGTGGCACACTTCACTGGAATCAAGGAGTTAAACTGGATACTTGGTGCATGAGATGAACAGCAGTCCCACTGTAGATAACTATGATATAGTTTTTTATTTAAAGTTAAGTGTAAGATTTTATCCATTGATAGAACTGCTGCAATACTAGATGTCTGTCTGTATTGTGCATATTGTGCTTTTATTATATTCCCTAGAGCAATAATTACACACCATAATTATGTTCTTTCATTGACTGTGACAGAGAACAGTAATTACGGTGAGCAGAAGGTTTGCAATGGAAATGGCTTTGTTAGATGAGTTTTAGTGAAATGGGGCAAATTACTTTCTTCAACTTGCTACTGTTGTCCTCACTCTCTTGCCAACCCTCACAATTTTCCCAGGAGGCTCCTTTTTCGCCCCCTCCCTATTTCCTCCCGTGATCACAATTCTCCTGCGTTCCTCTCGATTTCTGACAAATTTTCACTTTTTTCCTTTTCATTATCGCAACCTGTTGCTGACAGTGTTTCACAGCGACATCAAGCCAGACTACCTGAGAGGAATTCCCTTTTCTTGAGGAAGGCTTTAAAGGCAAGGGGCATGCATTTTGTAAAATCTGTTGCCTCAGTTTGTACTGATGTTTTCATGCTACATAACATCATATTCTTCTACTGCTGTTCAATTGTGGCTGCTCTTTTCTTCTTCAAATGACAAATTTTTGTCAGATGATCCATCACAGTGTGCCCTACTGCCTGGCAGTGAAAACTGCAGTTGATGGAATATCTCTTCAATGGCAGGGAAAGAGTTAAGAATGGCAATACACATTGAATCAGCACCCAAGTGCTATGATAGTATCGAGTCGTCATCCTAGCCCTTGCGGTCATATCGCATTTTGGGAATCATTGGCATCGATGTGTTGAGGTATGAGGACATGTTGCCCTTCCAGTAATAATATTTTTGAATGAAGTACTCCACAGTTCCACACAACTCTAAACTAAAACACATCACAGTTTTACTGTTTTATTATATCAAATAATTTAAATACTTTTTTGTGTTTTATTCTCAGTATTCTGCACATTCCTGAAGCCAGGTGATGATCATGATCATGATAATCAGTTTAGCTCTGTTGTTATTCTCATACAACAGTGATACAGCATCAGATGTCTTTCAGTATAACACACTGTTCCCTTCATTGCTCCAGATGTGTCAGTTTCGAGGATGTGAAGAATTCTTTTTACCGAAGAGAGGGAACATCATAACTGAGCAGAGCTGTGTGCTGAGCTGACCTCTGACAGACACACAGCATTGTGTGTTCACGGTCAGTCACAGATACACTGCTATCTGTCTTAATGGCTGCTGCCTGTTCTCTGCGTCAGTCAGGGTGACATCTCAGTTTGTGTGATTTACACCAGCAGCTCCATCACTGAGCTCTCTGTGCCGGGCTGCAGATGCAGGAAGAATATTCCATTAAATTTCTGATGTATCATGTCACACTTTAGAAAGCACAAGTTCATCACACGCTGAGAGAAATTATGGATCATTATGCAAACAAGTGCTCTTGTCAAGATGATATTTATAGAACGAACCAATCAGTGAATACAACCAGAGATACACTGGTGATCAAACAGCTGACTGACCGTCATTAACACCATCAAGCTGCACTGCTAACAACACAAACAGGTAACTAACACCAGGCACGTAGCTATAATGATACACTTTTTTTTCCTGATAATGAAATAGACATTTTGGAAAATATGTTTATTTACTTATTTTCCAACCACTTACTAACCTTAAGTGAGGTGTTTGTTTTTTTTAAGTTAAATGCAATTTTGTTTTTATTTAAAAAACAAAAAGGTTCCATCTGCAAAGTCAAACTCCAGCTTTGTTCTATAAGGTTCTAACCGCGAGAACCAATCAGCACATGAGGACCAACCAGGTTCTGCTGAGAAAATTAAGCACACCACAATGTTTGTAAGAAACCTGAAGATCAAGGATTCTGTTGATGATCTGGTGAAGGAGAGTGTTATTGATGACAGACACGTTCAGCCTTTTTTAATCGTTTTAGATCTTAGTTTATTTTGATTGTTAGCTACCAACCATGTCAGCCATTTTACTTCCTAATGTTAGTCCACAGTGAGACATTAAGAGGCAGGCACTAAATTAAAGGGTATATTCACAGGTTTTTGTCTGCGACTGGAATAAAGGTTATGGATTTCAATAATAACCTTGAACCAATCTTTTAGTGCTTTCCTATTCATGTTACATTACATGCTTCAAAATATAAAGGTAGCTGACACAAAATAATTAAATTTTTATAAATTTTAAATTTATAATTATTTACGGTTGAGTAGCTGGTGAATTTATTTTTATTACCTTTTACTATTACTTTTATTTGTCAGTGGCTGGTAGAATTTCACATCTATTAAGTTAATTTTCCACCCTGGCTGTCAGACTAACATAGGTGGTAGCTAACAATAAAAAACTGTCCATCACAAGACGTGCTGTCTTGCAGTTTTTTGAAAAGTCTTACAGTGTCTGAGATTTTAGAAATTTTAAGCCTTTAAGTTCATGATTTGATGGGGTCTTAATTACAATATAAATTCATTCCTCTGCCATTTTTTTTGCTTTTATTTCCCCCTGAAAATAAGACAAGTATCAACATTTCTGATATAAAACAAAACCTTATAAAAAATGTCAGAGAAAGCATTCTTTCTCATACATGCAGACTATCTGTTACAACACTAAATTGATAGTTTAAAACAAATTAAATCAACTTAAATCATTGCTTCTTTTCATGTTTGGGAGATAGAATCTCCAAACAGACAGTGACTTCATAGGATTAGAATGTTCTATCTGCATTTGACCTGTTCCAAAAAGAACATTTACAGTAGATTGATATGATTTTGATATACATTTAGTTTACATTTAGGTTATCTGTCATTTTTCATGTATGACAGACAGAGACCACATCATGTTTGCTATTTGGAATGAAAAAATGTTGAAGCTCAATATCTCAAAACCACTAAGAACACTGATAGAACCTCATAATTCCAAGGGAACGATTTGCCAAGAGTTTAGATCGATACCACTCTCTGTTTGTGGGAGTTGGAGCCAGAAAACAGTTAGCTTAGCTTAGCACAAAGCCTGGCAGGGGAAAACAGCTAACCTGGCTTGTGTTCAAACATCAAAAATATGTTGTCCAACAGCTCTAAAACTCACCAGCTAAGGCACTGTATCTCATTTATTTGATTCAAATTGACAAGTGGTGGATTTACAGAGAGCTATGTGCTAGAAGTATTTCTTGGCAAACAGCGGCCCGGCATTGTGACTTCCTGGAGTCTAAGCAGGTTGCCTGGCAACCTCACAGTAATGTCAACATTCCAGGCAGTCACCAGATAAAGCGTGGTGAGTCAGCCTTGCTGCCAGTTTGTTCCAGTAGCCAACTGCGCTACTGCCCGAAAAACACTCTGCCCATAGAGCACCATTCTAAAACAGATGTCTGTGAAACTGTTAAAGGGACGTCTCCAACTGTCAAACAAACAAACACAGTCTATTATTACCCTCTTTCTCCATTAATTTCACGTTTTTGCTATTAATTGTTAGCAGACAGTAAAGAGGAAGACAGGAAACAAAGAGGTAGATGGGGTGGAACAAAGGTGCCCAGCTGGAATTCAACCAAGAATGTAACAGTTGTGTGGTCTGTAACCATGCTGCAGACAGAACGCCACAATTATAATTCTTTATATTATGACCATATACAGTATATCATGGTCACTGCACATGAGCAGTCGCCTCACAGTAGTTGATACCAGTGTTGTACAGTGTTCAGAGACAGACTGAATGCCAAACTGTAGCACCACAAAGAAGTAAGCGTGTATTTACTCATGGATGGCAGTTTACAGCCCGGCCAAGGAGAACACTATTATTGTTTACATCCCACACTGTCACAAGAACGAGCCTCTCGTCCATGAGAAGCTGCATGTTTCCTGCTGTGCAGTGAGAAAATAGTTCCTACATGAAGCTGCTCACAGCAAGGTCTGTGGATTATCTTGAGTAACTGGCTCATGATTTCTGGAAAGTATTGCTGTTGACTTTTCCAAATGTAATTTTTGCCACTTTGAGCACCACTAGCTGAGTGCCATTTAGTTCCATTATATTGGAGAGAAGGCAGACATCTCTACAGCCAATGTCTTCAAAACTCTGCAGCTCACACCAAAACTATCTAGATGAATAAATAGGATAGGCATTTCTGATTTGGGGCTGAACTGTGCCTTTAAATGCTTCCAGTGTGCGTTGGTACTATGGTGGAGATGTGACATTTGCCACATTGCATTCAGAGCTGTATCCACTGGACATGTTTCAGTCCTCATGCACATCTGGCCAAACAGCTCCAGCTGTTCCACACCAGCCTTGTAATGGATCACATTCTGCACCTACAGCTGTCTTTTCTGACAACTTGCTGGGACTGTATTTACTCGGCTGCGTGCTGTCAAAACTTGTCTGAACACTGCATAGCAATACTGCGACTGAAGGGTGTAGACATGGATGGAGGACTACTGCTGCAGCTGCTCACATGCTGCCTTCACTACGCAACCAGTGTAGACAGGGTGTAGATGGGGTGTAGATGAGGTGTAGACAGGGTGTTGACAGGGTGTAAGCTCAGTGCTGTACTGTGTTTGAGTGCCTGTAATTCCAGTACAGGTAAAGCAGGTCTTTCAGCTCAGCCATTATGTGAAAATATCTCAAGCTGTCAAACACAATTTTTTCTCCCCTGATACCTGAACTTTGGCCAGCAGACAGGCAAGTGGGTCAGAAATCTACTTACCCAAAGTCAAGTTTAATTTGCTCCTGTACAAATTGTTTTATGTATTAGTGGTTATCAAATAACAACAAAGACTAAATTTATCTGTCATGTTTAATATAGGGCTGCAACCAAAATATTGAAAAATGTCTTGCCCACTTTTTCTAAGTAGAAGGTGATATCAGTCAGTCTAAAACCCAAAGATATTCAGTTTAATTCGACAATAAACAGAGAAAAGAGAGAAATCTACTTATCATAATATCAAAATATCAAAATATTTTAAAGTTTAATTCTTTTTTACAACTTTCCCTGTCAGGCAAGTGAGTTGCCAGATTTCCTTGGCCAACACAGCATTTAATTCAAACAGTTGCCAAACAGCTGATATGGAGCGCAGTAGAGGCAGGCGCTCCTGAGTGTGGGGATGTATGAAAGGGCTGTGGTTGAGAAAATGTAGTGCCATAATAAAAGGCTGTCTAGTGACAAAGTAAAGCAGGGGAAAAAAATCTAAATTACACTTGAATGGATATTGATTTTTAGGTAGGCCTTTATTTATGTGGCTAAAAGCCGTATTTCTGCTGACCCTGTCTGAAGCAGTACAATGCTGAGCTCCAGTGCCAGGACCTCTCTGCACTTCTACTAAACTATCCCTTTAACTCATCATCCAGAGAGTGTTATTTCAGAGAAGTGGGCTTTTGTTTTTGGGATAACAGGCTGAACTTTACATTGACAGACAACTGACAGTTATAAACAGCTGACTGACTTAACAGTTGAGGGCTCGTCCTCGCTTGTTATTGTCAGTTTAGACTGCTGCATGCGTCTTGTGCTCCTGCAGTGTTCCTGCAGCCTGCCTGAGCTTCACTGATTCTGGAGAGGAGGGGCCGGGGGGAAACAACTCACTTCAGTCATATATTTAACAGGATTTCAACCTATTTAATATACAGTCTGTGGCTCCAACTCACTGTTTGAACTAATTTAAATGTGCATAATTGCTGCTAATTATCTAAATGGGTATTTGCACATAATAAGGAAGGAATCAGAGCTAATTAATAAACCTTAGAATGAACAGAAAACATCATATTAGTCTAAACAATTTAATTTACTATGAGTTCTGCTGTCAGGGCTCTCTCAAATTAAATTAATAACAAAAGGCATAGTTTGATGATGTGAGCTTTGGATCATGGTAGTTATTGTCTTTAGTTGTGTTTAGTCATGTTGGCTGACTTCCTTCCTCTCTGTCTGACGTATGTGACATACACCGTATTCTCCTGTAAGCAGGGGCGCTGCCAGAAATCTTGGGCCCCCTGAAAGATTAGATAGATAATACTATTAAAATAATATTGATAGCCCTCAAAGGGCCCCCTGTCAGGCCCGGGCCCTTAGAATCGTCCTAACCCCCCCCCGGCGGCGCCCCTGTCTGTAAGATACAGCAACTAACAACTAGCTAGCAACGGCTAACAAGGAATGCATCATTACCTGAACAAATCATGGATTTCACTCAGTTTGAACAGTGCTGGAAACATTTAGGATAAAGTAAGTACGCATTAAAACAAAAGTAGTATTTTTAGACAGGGGCGTGTCCAGATTATTTTTTTTGACTGGGGGGCACTGACTTATGCACGGGTGGCATCATACATATATCATAACGCGCATTAATTTACCATTTTACTTTGAAAATGAAACATGAAAAATTGTTTTATTTTTATGATTTACCCATTTGCTGTATAAAGTTTTTTGTTTATGGTTTTTGTATTTATGAGTAGCATGATAACAGTAATAGGTAATAGTGATCATAATAATAATAATGGTGATGATGATATGGAACTACAACTAATATCTCGTTATTAAATGATCCATGATGTAAATTAACCATGTTAACAAAATTAAAATAAGCGAAAAAAAAACAACATGGACTCTCAATGAACAGATAGACAGTAATATTTGAACCCTCCCCAAAACATTCCTGTTTTTATACATTTTAATGCTGAAACATTACAAACAGTATTATAGCTTTAAGGTAATCCAGAAATGACAGAAAGTAATTTAGTAACATTATTTTAATATTGTGATACTTGGATTAGGTTACTGATCACATTTTTTTAATTAGTAATTGTATCGAAATACATTTTTAAAGTAACCTTCCCAATGCTGTGTCTGATTCACTGCATTCAGAACAGTGATATTTCCCTCATCAAAGCTGATAAGAAGACACAGACAGGATGTCTTTCAGTGTCTCTGATGCGTGGTGGAGGAGCTGTTCCTCCTGTGCAATAGATGTTCTAATAAGAGCTCGGCTGAGACGAGCAGAAGGAGGGGACTGATGCTTCTGTGCCCAGAGGCCATTCACATATGCAAGAGCTACTACAATGGGTGGGAACAACATGATGCTCTCTCTCTCTCTCTCATCCCTCAGCCTCTCCTCATGCTGCCAACCCTGTCAGTCTTCAGTTTGGATTTAACCCTTTCTGGCACAGTTTAGCTTTGTCATCATGCCAGGATGTTTGTGGAGGGAGAAAATAAAATCAAATGGACATCAAGTGGACATTTGTTCTCGTGGAGTTAGAGCCATGCCTCTGCTAGATGTTGTATGTGCAGTGAGGTAGTGTCAGCAGGCTTGGGGAGTAACAGATTACATATAACAGTATTATGTGATCTGGAAACAAAAAAATGGAAACTATTGCTTTACAAGTATAGATAACAAAGATGTAAACTGACTACAGATACATTTAGTAAAAATGGGGATTATTAGTAGGATTATAATTTCAAATAAAGAACGATATCCTACCATGCACAGTGCACACACACAGCTCCCAATTCATTATCATGGGTTCTAGTGAAAAAATGTTTCACTGGGTGGAAATCTCACCATGTTTTGTCTTTAAATCAATAAATCAATCAATAACTTACGCACAACAAAGGAAGGAACAGCTGGACAAACTAATAAACCTAACAACCAACATAAACACTAAAGACTGCAATGATTAATCTGTTATTGATAGACTATTACATTAATCTGCATCTATTCTTATAATTGATTAATCATTTTGAGACTTTTAATTTAAAAAAGTAAAAATTCTTAGCTTCTTTCTGGTTTCTTTACTCCCCTCTGACAGTAGACTGAATGTTATTGAGTTGTGGACTTTGGGAAACACTGATCAACATTTATCACCATTTCCTGGCATTTTATTGACCAAATAATTGATTGAGAAATGGAGAAATGATCGAAAGATTAATCAGCAATTAAAATAATCATTACAAGACAAGACTGTGACAGAACTGACTAATCGATTCATCGTTTTGAGCCATTTTTTAATAAAAAAAAAAAAGTCCAAATTCTCTGATTTCAGCTTCTTAAATGTGAATATTTCCTGGTTTCTTTACACCTCTCTGACATTAAACTGAATATCTTTGAGTTATGGACAAAACAAGACATTTGAGGATGTCAGATTGGGTTGTGATCAACATTTTTCACCATTTTCTGACAACAAGTAATCGATTAATAGAGGAAAAAATCAGCCGATTACTTGTGTTGAAAATAATCGTTAGTTCATTAGTTGTGACCCTAAAAACACTATATTAGGCTAAACAAATTCAACACATTTTATATCAAGGTAATCCAAAAGTAATGGAAAATAGTTACATTACTTTAATAGTGTGATACTTGGATTATGTTACTGACTGTAGGTAATTAGTAACTGTTTGAGAGCCCTGAGTGTCAGGCTGCACGTCATCCATCACATTCGATCAGCTACATTTTCTCCTAAAAGTATTGAGATCTGGATCCTGGTGTTTGTGCAGTAGTGAAGCAGACTGGTATCAGACTGTAAGAATGAGTGAACTCAGTTATTTTACTGCTCTTGCGTCATGGTGCGACTGTGGAAGCAACAGTTGGTGCCATGAATCTCATGAATCTTCTAGAAGTGACAGATGTGTGTAAAGCACAGCTCTGGAGTTGCTTTTCTCTGCTCTTACCTTCTGCTGCCTCCTGGCCATGTCAGTCGGCTGCTTGGCGTTGAACGGATAGGCGATGCAGCGCATCACAAACACATACAGCTGGAGTCTCTTCTTCTTCTCCTCTTCCTCTCTTTGCATCTTCTCCAGGTCCTCTTTCTCCTTGTCGCTGCCCACCGAGGGGCTGGGGCTGCAGGGTCGGCCGCCGCCGCCGCCGCCGCCACCGCCGCCGTGGCCGCGGCCCCGGGGCTGGAGCCCCGCGCCGCCTCCGCCGCCGTGGCCGTCGGCGGCTCGGCCCGGGGACAGCCGTGCTCCTCCGACGCTCTTCGGGGCCGCCACCTCTTTGTGCTCCACCTCCAGGATCTCGTCCCCTTCCTCCTCGCTGGAAGACGGGTCCAACATGTTGCCGAGGCTGCAGAGGGACAACTGTAGAGAAGAAGTGGAGAAAGAAAAGAGCCTCAGAGGAGGAGATGAGGAGCAGCAGCTGTGGAGACTTCCAGCTGACTGACTGAGGAGGAGGAGGAGGAGGAGCGCCTCACACTGTTGCTTTCCAAGAAAAAAAAAAAGAACAAACTGCCGCCAGACGAGTCAGTGTGAGCAGGAAAAGCAAAGTGATGAAGAGTCGAGTTGGTTGTGTGATTTGCAGGCGGTCACAGTGTGCCAGTCAGCGGCACACAGGAGGGATTTGTGATGGAGCAGATCTAAAGGGGGAGGGGTCGCTGATGTGTTGATGCTCTGCTCCTCTGCTGGAGGAGGAGGAGGAGGAGGTGGAGGAAGAGGAGGAGGCTGAGCTCGGCTCGGAGCTGACCGCGGTGCTGAAACCTGATCCCCCGGCTGCTCTGGGATCAGTTTTGATCAGGCTGGGAGCACAATAGATGAGCGGCCACCTGATGATCCAGCTGAGTCAAAAGAAGACAGGATCAGACAGCACCACACCGGAATCAAAGCGCTCCGGCTTTCACAATAAAAGCGTCGCGACTGGTTCAAAATGAATAAATAATCAACTCAATCACAGTCAGCTTTATTTACAGGAACGGTTATACATATGAGGAATTTGCCTGGGTGCATAACAATAAACAGAAAGTAGAAAAAATATAACAAAAGATAAAGAGGAAGTACTGCAAATCAAGAAGTTTAAATAGAACATTGACAATATAAGAGATAGAAATGTGATTTATAAATATACATAAATATGTTGTTTACATGAAAGTGCTCTATAGTGAACAAACTACTAATTTAACGCTGTAATATGAAATATTTCCACATTAAAATGTCTAAAACCAGTACACCTACGTTATATCCTATATTTTGCTGAATTTATTATCCTAATCCCTCTGTTTCCAATGTTCAAACGCTGAGAAAGCCATAATTTGTTCAAGGTAACAGTGCTAGCACTTGCTAGCTGCTTTAAAGGTACAGTTCACCGCAGAATGCAGAATCTCCCAAACAGTGGAAGTGAATGGTGACCAGTTTTCAAATGTTAAAAACAACTGAAAAGAATGCCTCCATATTTCTCATCTGGTGTAATCCAAGTCTCCTAAAGCTCCAACATTCAAAGACATCATTTACCCCATGTTTTTAGCCTTAATCTTCACTGTAGATCCTTAGCTTGGAGGGTTTTTTTTAATTTGAAAACTACTCGCCATTCACTTCCATTGTTTAGATTCTGCAGCTCTGGTTTCCTGTGAAACTCCAGCAGTGTTTTGTAGAGTAAATAACTAACGCTCATGAGGATGAGAAGATAATGACTGAATTTTACATTTTTGGATAAACTTCAAAGTTTGTGTAAAACAACAATATCATGGCTCCAGCATGTCACTGAGCCACATTTCAAGTCCACCAAAAAGTCCTGAACACAGAAAAACTCAACAGCTGTTTAACAGTCTAACTCCACAATTTAGTATTTTTCTATTATGTTTAATGTACAATTTTTAATATCATGTACAATGTTACGTTTCAACATCATGGGCTATATTATGTTCATTATCATGTGTAATATTATTTTCACTATAATGCGATGTTACTTTTTACACATTTACAATTACATGTAATATTATGTGCTATTTTAACATTTATTATCTGGTGCAATATATTTTTTATTACATCACAATACAACTGCCAGTATTTCTTTCAATGTAACTGCCAATACTACTTTCTATTTAGCTTATTTATGTACTTAACTTATTTTAATTCTATTGTTATTATATTAGGCACTGGCTATTTTCATTTAGTCATTTATTTTGATATTGCTGTTTTGGAGCAATCTGGTACAAGAACTTTGTTCAGAATGAATAAAGTTCTATCTTATCTTATCTCATCTGATCTTATATTATCTTACATAGTTCTTAGATGACATTTCTCATGTAGCCCTCACTAAAAGAAGTTGCACAGGATCAGGAAAAACATTAATACAGCCACTTTGTTGGATGAAAGACATGTGAAGGCAGTGAGCAACACAATCACAGTGAACACTGAACAACAATGAGTGCTGTTTGAAAAATGTCATTACATGTTTGTGTTGTTGTTAGACACTGTCAGCCAGGGGAGATGATAGAGGAAGAAGAACTCTTGGTTCATGTGACTGAACATTGATGAATCAATGACAGTCTACCCATTGATCCATGAAAGAGGAGTTCTGCTGTTATTGTTATGTTGAGTCATGGCTTATTACTATTTACATTTTCGATAACTGTGTTTATTCTATTCAAGACAGAACATTAAATGACAGCAAGTGTTACTCTGGTGAAAGAGATGGGACGGCAGCTAGCAATCAAAGCACAAAGTGTCTGGCACATCCATGGCCAACACCTTCACTGGATCTTGTTACAGTTAATAATGTAGATCTACTAAAATACTTAAAGGGACAGTTTACATATTACACATTACATATTTTTTGCAGACTTTTGGAGATATCAGCTGTAGATGTCTGCCTTCTCTAGTGGGAATAAATAGCACAATAGCACTCAGCTTGTGGTGCTCAAAGCACAAAAAACAGAAAAAAGAAATTCAAAACTAGCGTCTCTTTCCAAAAATCATGACCTGATTACTCAGGATGATCCTCACACCTTGTTGTGAGCAGTTTCATGTAGGAAGTACTTCCTTTCTGTTAGAAATTAGTTCCAGTAGATTTCACTGCAGAAAGAAAGTCTACATAAAATTGCTCACAACAAGGTCTGTGGATTACTTTTAGCAACCGGGACAGGATTTCTGGAAACAGATATTGCTGTTGGCATCTTGAGCACCACAGGACTAGTGTCATCTAGTCTCATCATACTGAAGAGAAAGAAGACATCTCTATGGCTGATATCTCCAAAACTTTGCAACTCACATAAAAAATTCTAAATGGATAAATAACACTACAACTAAGAGTAAATATATTTTGTTTTGATTTTGAGAGTGAATTGTCCCTTTAATGTAGAGCAACCCTTGCAGTTCATGGCCTTATTTATGCCTTTTTATAGGAACTTATCAGTGTTTTGTGTGTTACTCTGCCTGAGCTAACCAGTTTCTTTGCAGAGAAAATATTTTTTTAGTTAAAGGGGAAATTCACCATTTTTCATGTGGATGTCCAGTTAGTGGAGATGGTAGATGTAATGAATTGAAGCAATAAATTCCTCAGTGCTTCTATAATGACAGAGAACGTTCTCCTGCTCACAGAGCTGTGCTGGCAGTGCCTACATATACCAGAATGCACTGTACCTGAGTTTCTGACACCCATGTTGTCATGTACTCTTCTACTCCTGCTTCAATTGGTTAAGTCGAGGGATGATGAAGATTGATTTATGATTGATGATCTCAGATTGAATCAATGTCAGTCAAATAAAGATCTGAAGTGCTCCACAAGTTATCTGATATTCAGATATATGTAATTAATATCTAGATCTCTACATCTTATATGTTTCATAGGCTAGGTCAGTGGTTCCCAAACTTTTTCTGGTGTGCCCCTCTTTCACAAGATGAAAAAAGTTCACAACCTCCTACCCCAGAATTTTTATCAATCAATAACAATAACTGGAGATGGAACTGACCAAAAAGGTGAAATAAAAGTTAGCAGAATAGAATCAGCAAACTCTTGATCATTTATTTCCACTACATAGATCATATTCATTCAGCTTTGTTTCACTCTTTATTTGTCTCCTGGTCTTCCGCACCCCTGCTGCAGTGGCTCTGCACCCCCCAAGGGGGGTCTGCCCCAGTTTGGGAATCACCAGGCTACGTGATGCTGTCAGAGAATATACGATATGTTGCTATGGAAATACAGCTTTGATTTAGGAAAAAATATATTTAGTATTGTTTAGTATAAGCAAAATGTTTTAATAACGATTATTGATTGATTGTTAATATTACCAATGACTAATTAAGGTAAGTGCTTACAATTGTCAGCCCTAGTTTAGTCACACCAACAAAACTGATGGAGGCAGAAACAGAACAGAGAGGGAAAATGAGTGTTTCTGTAACTAGAGTCTGGTTCCTTCAAGCTGAGCGATACAGCTGCTGTTTCAGGTTTTACAAAAATGGTCTCACTCTTTTAACAATCCTTTAACGATCCTTTCCATAATGTTGCCAGACACACAACTATAAGCATGTTTAGTGAATGGACTTTGACGCACATAGTTACCCAGTGGGATTATGTTGTGGCTCAGTTTTGCTTTTGCATGGCTGCAATGCTCTCCCTCAGAGCTGGACCAATTTAAATAAACTGTTGTCTCCATTAGTCTCTTAGACACAGAAAAACACCAAAGTTAGTCTTTGTTTAGTCTTTGTTTAGTGACCGACCCTACAGGTGGATGCTCAGGTGGTAGAGGGAGGTCTCAATGAAGAGAAGCAGCAGCATCAACTTGAAGAGCAATGATACAGCAGGAGCAGCAGCAGAGCAGAGAAAGAGCCGGGTGTTTATATGTGAGCGCAGAGAGGTGACTGCCTGTCTTTGCTTCATTATAGAGATGCGAAGAATCTGATACATCCTGTGAAAAGAATACCTGCTAGGACAAAAATAACATTCACTCTACAGGAGAGAGAAAATATATTAGACAACAATCCACTCACTGCATGAAAAAAGATTAATCTTCTCCTAATCTGCTCTTCATAATCTGTTTTCTTCTTCAGTTGTCATCACGTTGCTATAATGAATCTATTAATCTTTTTTATTGCTCTCCTCCTCTGTTGACACACTGTACACACACTGATTGAATGACTCGCCATTATCTTAACTATATGTCACTCGTACATAATTGCTTTGGCAGTTGTTTCAGAAGTTTGGTGCCAGGAAAACTAATTTACTGTAATGAAAAAGTTGATTGAATTTAGAGAAACAGATAGAGAGGAAAATAAGGCAGGTGGACACACAATACACAATCTAATATGTAAACACATCAGTACTGGGCAGCATTAATCAAAATGTTATTACATCATATCATAAGAGATTGAACCCAAGTTCTAAAAGGTACAACAGTCTCCAGTGAAGTCTACACTAGAATCATCAGTATCCCACTGGTGCTGCCTAAATGTGACAAGACAATAGGACATGGGTGAGATGTAATGGTGATGAGACATCAACACAGATGTCTCATTAAAGGGATACTTCAGATTATTTATTCAGAGAAGCAGCAGGAGTACCGGTGTGGGAAGCTAAACAATGGAAAAGGTATTTTAGAAGACAGACTTCCTCTACAGACTGAATCAGAGGTTTTACCTTGCAGAATACAAGAGCTGCTGGTCTACTGCTGCCTCAGTTAGTTTGTGTTATGGTGTGACTGGGATGTTTTAAAAGGTTTATTCAGATCCACTGAAGTCACACAACACTAAAAATTTGAAGGGCAAGTGGGAGCTGAAGAATGGACCTGGGGACCACAAGGGTAGATAGGGGCAGAGCTGGAGAATTCAGGTGGATGGTGTGGTAGAGCACCTCTGGAGGCAACAAAGGCGGCAACGGCGAAGACCAACCTGGGGTCCCTCAGGAGGCCAGTGGCAAAGACCAAGGCAGGCTAGATAGCTAAGAGCTGACACACAAGATGCTAGCTGGCTGAGTGCTAAGAGAGGGGAGAGTAGCTGGCTGGGGGCTAACAGGCTTGGGAAGCTTGGGACCAGAGGAGGCTGGAGTTACAGGCTCTGAAAAAAACAGGACATGAAGCAAAGCTAACATGGTGGTAAATTCAGGATCCTGCTTCCAGAAGACAGCCAGAGACTCTAGGAAGCCTGGGTCTCTCAAAAAAAAAGTGATATTGTGAACTGATATTGTGAACTGACCAAGTATGGGCTCAGCAGTTTCAAAATCAAAGTTGTAAAATGTAGGTTTGGACTCAAACGCCTACAACCACGGCTTACCAGTGGATTCACTGATTTAATGATTGAAATCAGTCTTACAATGAAATGAAGCAGGCAGGCACAGCTAGCAAGAGTCCAGGAAACAAAAGAGGCTTGATCCACAGAGAAACATAGATGAACTGACAAGAAACAAAGGATGCAGTCTGGCAAATGGAGTGGATGGCCAGCAAGGAAATGAAGTGAAGGTGGGAGGATGGAGGGAAAACTCAGGTAAGGTGACCTGGGAGTGATTGCAAGGCATGTGGGAGAGGTATGGTCAGGACAAAAGTCTGAGGACATCTGGTGCAATGTGGGGCAATGGGAGTGATCCAAGGGGCAGATTGTGACAAGAGTTATATGTAGCTTATGCAACTTCTCTTCAGTGAAAATATTCTAAACATAGTGTAGACTCAAAATTAGTGGCTTAAATATAACCCCAGTTCCAAAAAAGTTGGGACCCTATGTAAAACACAGATAGAAATGGAATGATTTGCAAATCCTTTTTGACCTCTGTTCAATTGAAAACAGTACAGCAACAGCAAGATAGTTAATGTTCAAAGTGATTAACGTATTTGTTAATAAACACTCATTCTGTATTTGATGCCTGCAACATGTTCCAAAAAAGTTGGGATAGAAAATAGGAAAATGCTGGGGAAGCTGTGGAATGTTTGAAAATCATTCCACGGGTGTTAAAGTGGCATCCTTGAAATGCTCAGTCATTCACAAGCATGGATGGGATGATGGTCAACATTTTGGGAAAAACTGTGGGCAAGTAGTCCACCAATTTTAGAATGTTTCTCACCAAAAAAAAAAATCACCATCTACAATCCATAATATCATTCAAAGATTCAGAGAATCCAGAGAAATCTCTGCAAGTAAGGAGTGAGACTGAAAACCAGCACTGAATGTCTGTGACCTTTGACCCCTCAGGCAGCACTGCATTAAAAACTGCATTAAAAAGTCACATATATGATATATAAAGATTACCTAAATATATTGTATAAAGGATACTACATGGGTTCAGGAACACTTTGGAAAACTGATGTCAATAAACACAATTTGTCTCTGCATCTACAAATACAAGTTAGGACTCTACCATGCAAAGAGAAAGACATATATCAACAACATCCAGAAACACTGCAGACTTCTCTGGACCCGAGCTCATCTGGGATGGACTGACGCAAAGTGGAAAAGTGTGCATGAGTCCACATTTCACAAATCATGGACGTCGTGTCCTCCAGGCTAAAGAGGAAAAGGACCATCCAGATTGTTACCAGCTCTAACTTCAAAAGACAGCAGCTGTGATGGTATGGGGGTGTGTTAGTGCCCATGGCATCATGGGTAACTGTCACATCTGTGAAGGCCCCATTAATGCTGAAAGGTACCTACAGGTTGTGGAG
This sequence comes from Lutjanus erythropterus, assembly GCF_056507025.1. Taxonomy (NCBI): domain Eukaryota; kingdom Metazoa; phylum Chordata; class Actinopteri; order Lutjaniformes; family Lutjanidae; genus Lutjanus; species Lutjanus erythropterus. The sequence goes on from NC_139318.1 coordinate 2,985,690, forward strand.
CATCATATGCTGCCATCCAGACGACGTCTTTTATCAGAGACGTCCTTGCTTATTTCAGTGAGACAACACAAAGACACATTGTGCTTGTGTTCCTACAGCGTGTCTTCGTAGTAAAAGAGTTCAGGTTCTAGACTGACCTTCCTGCAGTCCAGACCTGTCTCCCACTGAAAATGTGTGCTGCATTATGAAGCACAAAATACAACAACGGACACCCTGGACTGTTGAACACCTGAAGTCATATATCAAGTAAGAATGAGAAAGAATTTCACTTTCAGTTAGTGTCCTCAGTTCACAAATACTTATTGTGTGTTAAAAGAATCTATCACAGTAGTAAACATGCTCCTGTCACAACTTTTTTAGAACATGTTGCAAGCATCAAATTCAGAATGAGTGTATATTTGTAAAAACAGTTTATCGGGTGGAATATTAAATTTCTTGTTTTTGTATTGAATATGGGTCAAAAATTATTTTCAAATGTTAATTAGAGAAGACATCAAGCACATTCAAGTCCCTCAAAGCACTGGTAAAACCAGAACCAAAACCTGCTCTGTGCCCTGAATGGAATGAGGGCAGACTACACTTCCACACAAGAGAGACCAAATTTCCAAATACCATTTAGAGGGACAAGCAACATTACGTGTGAACATGAAGTAAATAATTGCCGACAGAACATGATGTAAGAACAGTTAAGAACAGTACCAGAATGGGTTTGGCTTGTGAAAACAGAACCGTAGGTGTAAAACATCCAAAGCACTGGTTGTGTTTTTTGGGTGACTAAAACATCCTGCTGATGAAGAAAGTCAACAGATCAGACAAAAACAGTACCCAGAGATTAGAGGAACAGAGAGAGGAGTGTGTGCAGTAATTAGACCAGAAGTGTGTGTGGGGGGGGGGCAAGATGGGCAGAGTTAAGAGAGTTTATCCAAAAGTTAAAAATCTACTCACCCTCATGCTGATTGAAGATCAGGTTCAGTTTTTTAGTCCACAAAACACTGTTGGAGTTTCACAGGAAAACAGTGTTGCAGAATCTCACAAACAATGGAAGTGAAGGGTGACCAGTTTTAAAATGGAAAAAAAAAACAGAATAAAAACATGAAATGCTTCCATATTGCTCATCCGGTGTAATCTAAGTCTCCTAAAGCCCCAACATGCCAAGTTGACTAAAAAGACATCATTTACACCATGTTTTAGCCTAAATCTTCACTGTAGATCCTTAGCTTGGAGCCACGTTCACATGCACACTGTCTGAACTGGGTGTGTGTGGTGTGATGGTGTGCAAACATCATGTTGGGACTTTTTCATTTGATTTTTACATTTGAAAACTGGTCACCATTCACCTCCACTGTTTGTGAGATTCTGCAACACAGTTTTCCTGTGAAGCAGTGTTTTGTAGATAACATTAATGCTAAATCAGCAAGACGGTGAGATAACTATCCCTTTAAAATAGTTTGTGACTAAAATGAAAATAAGGTGAAGAATTAAATACAATTAAAATGGTGAAATAGGAAATAACCTGGGGTACTAGAACTAGCCAGTGCAGCGCTGAGCGTATCTCCTATCCCCATCACCCCCACTCACAGACCAGACCAGCTGGATCGACAGTGATGTGACCATCCCAGAATGACAGGAAGAAAGCTGGAAGAAGAGGCACACTAACTCAGGGTCTCAGGTTGACCAAGAACTTGTAAGATGTGCACACACCTTCCAGATGTATTGTTGATTAATTTTTGCATTTTTTTATGTTAACATATCCATGTGTACATTGGAAGAGTTCTTGGTTGATGTAATTGTTCTCCCTCTCCATATCCTACTGAGACTGGACTAGGCTCACTGACGCCCTCTTCAGGAAGAGACAGAGCAGACTGCTCCTTCTATAGGGAGACTCAGATCCTTCAGTGTGTGTGACAGGCTCCAGCAGATCCTCTACCAATCTGAAGCGGTCCGTGCTGTGTTCTTTGCTGTTGTGTGCATGCTGGGCTGTTGCCATCAGGGCTAGGAAACTCAACAAGCTCATAAAGAAGGCTACCTCCATCATCAGGCTGGAACTGAGGAGTGTAAAGGCAGTGGTGGAGAGGAGGAGGAGGTGCTATCAGACTGTACAACAGCAGTGGAGACCACAGACTTTACTAATCACTCTGACCTCCCTCCTAAAACACCCCCCTACACAACACACACACCTGTCTCCCACTGGTACACTTCAGACACTCACTCACAACACTCTCCCCTGTGACTGCCTCTGTTGGACTGATTTATATAATTTGTTTAATATGATACCAGAGGTTCCAAACCTTTTCCTTACAGAAGCCCTTTTCTATCAATGAGTAAACTGACAGCCCCTTGCTAAGTGACTTATTTTATGGTTATTTCATATTATATTCAGGTTTAGGCAGCAACAGATTTCATACAAAGGGATAAAGGTCCATGATGATTTGAGGAACATCTTGATTTAAATGGAAGTAAAAATTATAAGTCTTCAGCTATATGCTCATTTATGCAGAAGTTGCTTTTAAGGCGAGCATGTACAATTCACATTCTTGCTTCTCTGACATATTTGATAAATGGTATCACTTCATTTTAGGCTGATGGTCAGTTTAATTAATACAAAACATAATATACAGAGTATAGAATACATAGATCCCTCAAAAGTGGTTCACACTTGTGACAAAGATATGTAATGGAAGCAGGATATTTCATGCTTTAATAATAAACTTTATTGTCCAAAATGATATCAGGGCACTCAGTAAACAGTCACTGTAATTTCTGAATATAAATAATAATTTTAATTAATATAAATAAATATTAATTAAAAAAAACACAAATAGAAAAAATACATATATGTTCATTAAATCTGAATGACTATTTATTACCTGCTTACTAGGAAATAGCACAATATCATGATATCCAGGACCTGTAAAATGAAGTGTTACTGTAGTAAGAAATCTGAAGTTAACATGAGATGCAGGATGAGCTGAAAGATAAAAAGGAGACAGATGTGATATCTACATCAAACATACTGTTCTAAATATATTAATATTTTGTTTTATTTGAACATTTTGTCATTTACTTTACAATATGACACCCTAAAATGACTTATAAACATTAGACATCATAGTAATTATCATCAAACGCCTGCTATCTTCTCCGGTATGATATCATACAATTAACATGACATTGGTACAAATAAAAAGTAGAAACCTAAGGATAAAGAGAAAAAACATAACTGGGCAATGAAACTTACTGTATCATATTTACTATATGAGTTGTTGTTTATGAGTGCATCTTAAAATCCATCCTGAATGATTCAAATGATGGGTGAGACCTTTAGAACCTGTGCTTTATGGATGTGAAACTTCCCTTATTAAGATTAATGGGTTGACATTCTGCTGATTTTTGTTTTTATTATATGGTATCACACCCTTGTCTTCCAGCTTAAAGGGATAGTTCACTCAAAAATCAAAATTTAGTTGTTGTACAGTTACGTTAACAGCAGACAGCTAACCCCTGACAGTATTTTTGTGATTTTGGGTTGCTCTATCTTTTGTGTCACTCTCCCTTCTGCATTACAACAAGCCCTCATGTTTGGTGTGGTCATAGCAAAAAGGGTTATACTGAGAGAGTGGAAATCTGTTTCTCCTCCATCCTTTAAGAAAATGGCTAAATAACATGGTTTCTTGTTTATATCTTGAGGAAATTCAGTATACTTTGTCAAATAATCACCCCAAGTTTCTTAAGATCTGGGGACCTTTTATTGATTCCATTAGGAGGGAGAGGTGTCATACTCCTAAAGCTCCAACATGACAAGCTGACTTGAAAAACATCATTTACACCATGTTTTTAACCTGAATCTTCACTGTAGGTCATTAGCTTGGAGCCACCTTCATGTGCACACTGTCTGAACCAGGAGTGTGTGTGTTGTGACGGTGTGCAAACGGCACGTTGGAGCTTTACGAGGCTTGAATTACGCCGGAAGAGCAACATGTAGGCATTTTATGGCATTTATTTTATTTGGGTTTTTTATTTATTTATTTATTTTGGTTTGGTCACCATTCACTTTCATTGTCTAGAAGATTCTGTTTTCCTGTGAAACTCAAGCAGTGTTTTGTGAACTAACAAAATCAACCAGAGTGCGAATCGACATGAGGGTAAGTAGATGATGACTGAAATGTCATTTGGAGTGATTTATCCCTTAAATCGAGTGATTGGTTTGTGTACCAAAATATGCAGGGTGTCAAACTCAGTTTCATCCTGGGTCACATCAGCATTATGGCTGCCATCAAAGGACCAGTTGACAATATAAGACAATATAACCATATCTACTTGTTATCATATTACATATCTGAATTTGATGATTGGTTTTAGTAATAACTTAATATTTACTTCCCAGCTCTGAAAGCAGAAGACTAGGAAAAGTAATGCAGAAATTCAAGTGTGAAACTATTATAAGATTTATTTTTAAAAAAATTAAACATACATAGTAATAAAGACAAATTAACGATAAGCATTATTTCAGTTTGGATAGCTGATTTGAAATCCAAAATTTATATTGTCTTCAAAATGAAATGACAGCATTTTTGCTGCTGCTATAAACATTATTAACTACAACCACCGTCTACACTGTAACAAACTTCAGTATAGTACAGTAAAATACTGGCAGGTATTCTACAGTTTATCTACTGTAATCTACAACAACAGTTTATTACTGTAAAAAATATTACAGTACTGTGCTGTATAGAATGTAGGTTTTACAGTAAAATACTGGCAACTACAGTTGCCAGCAGGAAACTGTTATTTTAGTGTTCCTACTGTAACCTAATTAAACAATTCATTACTGTCAAACTTATTTAAGTACTGTATAGTGTGATCTTTACAGTATAACACTGCTAAAAGTTAATGATTTTAACATTCAAAACTACAATTTAAAATAAAAGACACTGAAAATTGCTAGAAATGGCTCAAAGAAGAGATTACTTTACAACACTGAGCTTTTATTAAATTCTGTGCAGCATCAAACACATTCTGTCACTGACGTACTTGAACTAAATAAATTTGTTATTGTAAAATCCAATCCATAAAAACAAAATGCCTTGCACAGAACATTTTCTCAACTGCATGGTCTAGTCCATGTACCCTGAATTCAGTTTCCTTTTTTCTTCAACTTTGATAAGAGAAGAGAGTGAGTGACAAAACACACCTGGAGCTGCACAATGGAGACATCTGGAACAAACTATACTGAACATAACACAGTGCTGAGGTTTGTTACCTTAAAATGTCAGCATGAACACCTGGTTAGAGTGTGGACTACCTATCTATGAAAGTCCTCTGTGGAGATGTTTTTTTGGGCTACATAAAGCACCACTCCAAGTCCACTGGGTTTCTTATAAGGGTGGCCACATGGGGATTCACAGTTGCTGCATTTTTCTGGACCAGCTTCCCAGTCTTCTTGGACACCACCTTCCCCTGGCTGGTCTTTGTTCCCCTCTCAAGATTAATTCCAATGAAGCACCTAACAGTGTAATAACAGAGAAAGCATGTATGATATTAGGTGCTGTAAGTAAAGATTTTTGTATTTAATACTGAAACCCATTGCATGCAAAATTCTAGGATTTTTTTCTCATGCATATGACCATTATATATGACACAGCTATAATTTAAGTGCACATTTCAATCAATTTGTTGACACCAACTTGCATAAACAAGCGTTTCCCCTCCCTAGGTGTGGAGAAAACCAACATAAAACATCCTACAAAGAGTTTTGATTGAAATAGCCCAACAGCAAAGGGTAAAAATGAGCCTCAATCAGTGGTTAATTACATCAGTTAACTGTGAATCCCCAAGCTAGCAAACTCTACTTTACTGATTTGAATGCTTAGAGATGCAAATCTTCAGTTTCTTCTCTTATTATTATTATTATTATTATTATTATTATTATTATTATTATTATTCCTTCTATTTCAAATAATCACTTATTTTCAATATTTTAAGTCTATGTTTTAACTTCTTTGTGTTGAATTTGAGCTAAATGAGATGTTGGGACTTGATGCCACATGATTTTGCTCAAATGAGTTAAAGGGGGACTCAAGCAACAGAGTAACGGAAAAAGAAAAAAATACTGTATAATAATGTAAATTCTTACAGTAGCTAGTTGTTAATACTTTGCTCCTTAAAGACATCAACATTTACAGTATTACACTGTATTCACAAAGAATGACACAATACTGTACAAAATGTCCTGTTTTTTTTACAGCAATTTGTTACAGTGTAGAGTGACACTGTAGGAAATGGTTATATGACATCTAGCACAAATCTACCACCTAGACATCATCAATCTGCGAATAATGAAATGTGGATGCATTTTGGAACATGTAGTTTATGGACATCATACTTCTGTGTTGCAGCACAGAATTGCAGTGTGTAAATTATATTCTTTGAAAGCTCTTGCAGGCCACATAAAATGACATACTGGGCCAGATTTGGCCCATGGGGCTCGATTTTGACACATGTGAAATAGATGCTTAGTCATTAGTCATTTCTTCTTCACTCTTACAGAGTTCATATTTGTTATCAATTATTATTATAGATGAGATAGATATTATACATAATTATTGATATTTTTGTGACTTTTAAAGGGACAGTTCACCCCAAAATCTTTTTTTTCCCCACATGCCGTGTAGATTTTTTTAGGAACTATTTTCTTTCATGTAGGAAAGGGAGTACTTCCGGTAGATTCTTGATTAGTTTTGGTAGATTCACATCAGGGTCCTGTATCACCCTGTTGGGATTTATTTCATAATAATGACCTGCTTACTGTACATTATTCTGCTTGTTACATGGTTACGTACCAAAAAAAACAACAACAACAAAAAAAAAACACCATTTGTTTGACACAATGAATTCAGTGATTTAACAATGATTTTATTGTTCCTCCAGAGTCAAGTACTGTGTCCATAGCTGGTCTGCTCTTCATAACAATGGTCTGTTGGACAGAAATAACAGACCTAATACAGAGACAAAGTAGTTCCTTCATGAAACTGCTCACAACAAAGTCTCTGGGACATTGGTTTTGAATTTTTCAAATGTATTTTTGGATATTTTGAGCATCACAATTTGAGTGCCATTTAGTCCCATATTTATCTTTAATTATATGAAAATATATGCATATATTCATATTATCATTAATATCTAATTATAATAATTATATTATGATATTATATTTAAATTATTATATGTAATTTTTATATTTACTGGGGAGAAGGCAGACATCTCTTTGGCTCATATCTCTAAGACTCTGCAATTCACACCAACTATCAAGATGGATAAATAGCACTACAGGCCAGAGGAAAAATATGTATTTTTGATTTTTTTAAATGTCTCTTTAATACTAATTTTGTTAACAAGGAACATATTTTTAATACTTTATTTATAGAAAAAAACATTTACAACAATGAAGCATAGTAATTAGATTATAGAGGAATACAAGACACAGTTCATAGAAAAATAACTTAAATTATATATTATAATGTAGAGTAATACATAATGAAACATTAAGCTAGAAAAAACAAAATTGTGAAAGGAAAATAAATTAAATTAAGAGAGAAGAAAAATGCACAAAAAAAGCACAATCAGTACTCATAAGTTCTGAGGAGAGACTCGGCGTGTTTCCTTTTAATTGATTTTAAGGCACTGAGACGATTGGCTTTAAGGTCCCTGATAAAAAATAAGGAGACAGGTTTCATTTTCCTCGAAAGGTAGGTACCAATTCCTGTAACTCGTGCTTCTCAGAATGGTATTTCATCGACTGAATAATTTATTTCCGAAAACTCCTATATGCACCTGAATGCATCATACGTCAGAGAGGCGGTGAGAGGACGACGTGCGGCCGGCCATGCGCCCTGGATCCCGCCCCTTTACAACAACCCCCCACCTATAAAGTGTCTGCTGCTGTGCTTCTTTCACCAGAGAAGCTCAATCGTGTGAATTACAGCTCGCCGGAAAAATACAGAGCTGAAAATCAGCAGAACTCGACGGTCAGGGCCTCTGTCCTCTGCCGCCTTCACTGGCTCTGTACCCGGGTCGCTCTGTGCTTTAGTCTAGTTGCTAAAAGAGGACACGGACGCTGAAGAGACGTTTACGTCCATTCATTCATCCGCGGCGACAATGGCAGCACAGGATTTTAATTTTTTGTTAGCAACGGATTCTTACAAGGTGAGTGGACCCATTCTTCTTGTTTCTGTTTCCATTCTGCTTCGGTCTGTTCTGTTTTCTTTTCAGCACGTTCAGTTTGACTAACCGAAGTCATACATACCGAAGTCTACACATCACGGATAACGTTAGCCGGTTCAGTATGGGTCAGTTGGATGTTTTGACTGCGTTACAACGTTGAAATAGATGAATGTTTCAAAACTGAAAGTAACACACCGCCAGTAGTTACGTAGCCGCCCTGCGTGGTCAGCACAGTGTTGTTATCAGTCATGGACTTTGTAAGTGTTTTAAAGGAACACTTTCTCAAAATAATGAGTTAGCATCTCAAAGTAATGATAAACATTCCCAAAAAATAGTTAGCATTTCAAATTTATGACTTAACATCTCAAAATAATGATACACTTTCTGAAAAACAAAATAGTATTTCAAAATAATGCGAAACTTTCTCAGAATAACAATTTAGTTACAAAAAACTCAAAATAATTTAGTTTCTCATAGGCATGATAACAATTAAGAATTTGATTGATCAGTAATGTTTAATCACTCTATTGTTATTAAATGAAGATATGATATGTAACAGATTATTTTAATGAGTGTGCTTCGCATATTATGATAAGTTTAATATGTAGGCCTTTATGTCTTTATATGTGTCAGAATATGCAATATGTTGCTATGGAAACAATGCTTTGATTTAGGAGGAAATCCATTTGGCATTGTTTGTTATGAGTGGCATTTTTATGTCTTTTATTAACGATTAATCAATTAATTGATTGTTAATATTACCAATGATTGATTAAGGAAAGTGCATACAATTCCTAGTATCTAAAAATAATGAGAAACGTGATTCAAATGATGTAAAATTTTCTGAAAATAAGTAGTTACTAGCTCAAAATATCGACTCAGGCTGTGTCTGAAATTCCACACCAATGTTCTCTTTAGTACGCTTAAACAGTATGATTTTTTTTCAGTATGTTAGGCTATTTCCAGGACAATGCTACAGTTTGCGAGGACTGCGCAGTACACCAGAATAAATATAACACAATGCAATGCAGAAGTAATGACAACGACACAACATAGGCAGCTCTGGTGTAATGTCAGTCACGCTTCAGTTTAAATGTCAGTAAGGTTTCACTTTGGTAGACAGAATATATTTTTTAAAATTTGTTCATTGTTGGCACGGGTTACCACATGAGCTGTAAGAAAGTATCGACACACTCGAGTATCTTAATATTATATTTCGTGACACTATCAATTCTCACAACACTGTGGCGATATTGTGATAAATGAAAAGGTGGGTGGCAGTGGTTCATTTTGTGTTGTGTTTTATCTCCAACTGCTAGATAACAGTGTTACATATCTTTACTGTTCTGATTGCATGAAAAAGTAACTTTATACTGTGACAGTTTTCCTTAAATTAGATTTTAAAGTACCAATATATCAACTTGCTTAAATGAGAAGTGTGTGATTTCCAGTGGCATCTAGCGTTCAAACCTTAGATTGCAACTAAGAGGATTTACCCCGACACCGCCCCCTCTCTACGGTGGCCGTCAGCGGACTCACAACAAACCACAGTTATGTGTGTAGGATGAATTACCTGTCCAGCAGAAAACAGGCAACCTCGGCGTCACTGTGAAAACGTTTGTTCAGCGATTTCCATCGTGTAAACGCTATGCCGATGTTGATTCGTGTTTTTGCCCTTTCCTGTCATGCTTGCGTTTACTTTCTTTGCGTCTCCGCTTCTTGGATGACGGGGATTCACTGTCCGCTGCTTTTTGTTCTGGTACAGTGTATGTATGATCCTCCATTTGTCAAAACTGTGCCAGTCAAGGTTCACAACGCTAAATGGTCTGCCAGCAATCCTCCCCGTCTACTTCTGTGTTTACGATGCGCCGTCTACGTAGGTCGCCATGGGCTTCCCAAGACTCACTGTTAGTGCAGTTTGTCCGCTCTGCGCTGCCGTAGACGGCGCAGGATGATGATCTCTGTAAGGCGACCCGACAGTATGTAACTATAAATGGCTATTTCTAAAGTAACGGGAACATATAGATTATGAGTTTACGTTGATTGATAAGAATAAATAACATACTTATATATAATATATCTCATTTATGTACATAAATTCCTGTAATTATTACACACTGGTCCTTTAAAGTATGGCAATATATTGAGTCGTAACCCTTGTATCATTTTTTTTTTTTGTATCATATTGCCAGATTCTTGCTAATACTCAGCTGAAGTTACCACAGTTACATGTCTCCAGTTACATATTTTGGTTGTGTAGTTCTCAAAATATCGACTCAGTATGCAATGTATATATCTTCTTCTTCTTTTCATCACATTGGTGGAAATGAGCTTCTATGGTTATTGCATCGTACACATTGTTAAAATAAGGAGCACATGTTACAGGGGTTAGAGTTCATTTAATCCATTAAACCTTATCTGAGAGGATATGACTTGGCAAGGAGGGATATCTGTAGACATTTATACTGACGCCCATGTCATGTCTGACTGAGTTTTATTATTACCATAAGAACACCGTCCTCCCCATCTTACTTTATTGAGTTTAAAGGCATTTTCATATACATTTTGTTTTATTTAACTAAGTTTCCCCAAACTTTTCTTAGTGTTAAATTAAAAACCAGACTTAGTTTATATAAAGTTATATCTGCTCAGAGAATTAGCTTAATAAACAAGACTAAGAATTTGACCAAGGCCTTTGGTGGCAACTTTCAGGACAGTAACTTTACAGCGTGATGCTCCAGATGCACAGTGTGCATGTTCTGGGGCTTGGACTAGCTGTGTTGTGGCAATGTGTTGTGGCAAAATGGCGTCTGTGCACTCTCAAATGATGGCCCTGCTGTCCGAGTACAGCCAATAAGGGCCTTCACACTTCAGAGCTATTTCACAGTGACCTAGTCTGACTCACCGGATGCACATTGCGGGTATAAGTCCTGCCATTGGCTGTGGTATCGTGACGTCTGGTATCTGCATTTTCAAAGTCCCTGGGAAACAAAAACCACCTCTGAGCTGAAACCTGCATGCTGAAAACGGCAAATTAGTGCCTGGGATGCTAACGGTATGAACATACACAGGCTAACAGCTATTACCAGTGATGTAGTAATTTTACAAATGTTCCATCGAAACAAGTTCCCCCTCAACATGATTTTGCCGCAGCACCATCGCTGCATTGTGGGCTTAGCGCTGCCAAGACGTTTGTGATTGGTTAAAACGAAAAAAGCAAACAAGGCAAGGGGTTCTTTCTCCTATAGTAGAATGTGTGTATGTGGAGAGAGGTCTGGCTGTGTGAGAGTATGATTGACCACGCAGGGGCTTATCAGAGTCTTGATTCAGGTGTGGCTATTTTGCATCAAAATGATCAAAAAAAGACAGACAGACAAGAAGCCCTCTCCTGTCTTTACTTGCTCAGCTTCGCTCAATTCTTGGATGTCTATGGGATGATGGTTAAGTTATTTGATCCTGTAGACACTAAATAATGAACCAAGATAGCCTAATATTGCTGTTTGAGTATTTGATATAATATTTGATATAATTTCAGACTACATTAAGTACATAAAAAAGAGGTATTTATTAGTTTCTGACTGGTAAAATCGATAAAATCCCTCTGAATTATCTCTTTTACCAAATGTCACACATTTTAGCTTTTTTATGTGATCTGCTGTTGATAACTAATATAATAACTAATGTGATATTTTTTCACTTCCACTTACTGAATATCCCTTGAAACTGTTTGGAGATCCCCTGGGGAGGCCCACCTCCCCCTCTGAAAACGTCTGGTTCAGACTGTGCACTGAATTACAGTTCATCTTTTGTGCGTGAACAGGCATCAGAAGTCATCGGGGAAAAAAGAAAAAGCATGAACACTGGTTGCTTGCTTGCTATCCCCTGCAGTTGCCTTGTCAATAGTGCGGTTTTACAAAGTTGTTACTGTGACAACCATTCAGTGGACCAATCATAAGCCAGACCGAGACATGAATGAGCTGTCAATGTGCATATTTAATGATCAATCACTGATCCAGAAAATGTCATATCACGATTATATTGACCAAAATGATCACAGTTATCAGTATTATTATTAAAAGTACTAAGACACGCTGAAATCATTTCACCAAGTTTTACATGAAAACCTCTCACTGATTTGAAATGTCCTTTGCGATGTGATTTTTTTTCACTGACACAAAACAAATCCAAGTTTCTGCACCTACATCGGGGAGACTGTTAACTTTACCTGACACAAGTTGAGTATTCAGTTAAAAACAGCTTTAATGGTAATTAGAATTTAAACAGTTGGGAATTTAACCATGGTTTATTGTGAGTAAACGGTACCAGTAATCACTTCATCCCTAATTTAGATGCATACTTGAGGAGCTGCTTGGAAAAAATGGCTAATGATATGTACAGTTTGTTTAGATTTTTTAAAATCTTGTGTGTATGTGTATGTAATGAAGTCATGACAGCATAAATTTTCAAATTAGTATAAAGACAGTCATCATCCAGTGACTTTTCCTGCAGGCTTGAGCTATTTCTCACTTAAAATAGCTGGAAACACTGGATTGCCACATAGATAAACTGATGGATTGATAGTTTGATAGATAAACATCCTGCCCATGTGATGCTTTTAATAAACACAAGAACACAGTGTTAAAAGTTGCTTTTAGTTTGTCTGATCTGAAGAGATGAACATGGCAGAAAGAATCTACTTTTTCTTTGTTGAGATGTAAGCCCAGGACAGTTGAGGGAGTGCCTGGACTCCACTTGGATGTATCAAGACAAGTTCTGAAGTGCTAGTCATGGTGATTCATTCAGCCAGCAATGCATAGTTTCTTTTTCCCCAATGCAGTGCAGTTGTGAGTATCACAGAGCCCAACCTTTCACTGACTGTTTAGCTTTCAGTTTCATTTCAGTCAACTCGTAACCTAAACCCAGCTGTGAGTCTGCCCGCTGCCTGGCAGGCTGGGCTGGTATATACAGCAGCATATGCTCAGCTCAGTAGAATTAAATGTCAGATGTCACTGTTAGATGTCATTCAGAGGTCTGCACTGCAGGCAAATGGCAAAGGTCTGCATGATGACCGAGCAGCCTTTTTATGAGCTCCAACGAGCCCTGAAAACAGGTCCAAAGCAGCAGAACAGCCAAGAGGATTCCTAATGCGTCTGTCATCAGAATCACATAATAGAAACTGATTTGGTACATAGTGATGAGCTCATCTGAAACTCCACTGGGGTTACTGGGTTTACAGTGCAGCACTGTACATGATATTTAAAAAAGTTTTTACTCACCATCTTAACATAACATACCCCCTAACTTTTTTTTACTTCACTTTTACTAAGTTCTGCATAGATGATTACATTTTAATCACAGAAATGAGACACTGTCAATCCTAGAGCCTGACTGATATATCACTCCGCTCATATTATTAGATCAATATTAGTCTATCACAGCAATATCGTTGTCCAATATGCACCTTATATATGTATATAAACCTTTTTCTACAGAACATAATGCAGATCTTCTTTATTTGTTAGCTTCATATGCAGCATTTTACATATATATTTGATCTGTTTTCTTCATTTAGTTTTTGAGAAATCAAGACCAGTTATTATCATTATACAGGGCTTTTTTATTTACTTAAAAATGTATTTTAAAATTTTAATTGGTTGTAATTAATTTTAATGTATTATATATAAAGAAGATTTGAATATGTTTTTCTGTATTTTTGTCTTATAGCTACTTATAATAATTAAAAATACGGGTGAAAGTTTACTATTTCATTGTCCTGATATTATTTTGGACAATACAGTTTATTGTTAAATTGGAAAAATACACAGTGCCTCCATTACATTACAAGAGGGCTGACCAATTAGTTGAAATTTTATGAAAATCACAGTAAATTTTCAAATTGCAGGAGATGCAATATGTTTTGAATGCAAAATGTGTGTCGAAATACAATTTTAAGTTAAATATCGTTGTGTTGCAGTCATTTCCTGGCCTACACATACTTGTTTGTTTGACTTGTTTGGTGCAGATCCTTGCAAAAATCACACCATAATGATATGTTTTAAATGAAAATGAGAATAATGGTGTAAAAATTAGCATTACTTCCAATATCGCAAATCATGTTGGAATTGCAAAATCAGTCAAAATAATCACAATTTGATATTTTTTCCAAATTGTTCAGCTCTACATTACAGTGTCTTCATGTAAATATTAATATTCTATATCAAAAATGTTGGCCAATATATTAATATCAGAATTTTTTTACTCCCCAATGTTGGTGTTGACCCCAAAAATCCAGGTTCATTTTCAAGGTTTTCCAGCTGTGGGAAATGTAATATTCATAAACGTATATATACTCAAAATAATTATTTCACTTCTTTATCACACTAAATCAGCTATTATTGTGTTAGAAATTATGAAAATTATGTTTCATGAAAAAAAGAAATATAAAATTATTATTAGACAAGTTTACTGTAGGGCTGCACTATTTGGTAAAGAAGTCACGTTGCAATGAAATTGCAATATGTGATACGATTAGTGGGAATGGTCAGTTTTGCATTACACTTTTCATGTTCACTGAGAAAAAAAAAACTATTAAAATCGTGATCATGTGACATTTGTTGGGATCTGAACCAAACATGTTTTCTTTTTAGGCCAGGTCATCTCTGCAGTATTTCATGATAATGCTGTTTTTTCACACATTTTTCCTTTGTCAAAAAATTGCAATTTGGATATTGCACTTGGTCATATTGCGATTAATTGTGCAGTCCTAATTTACTGCTTTACTATGACCTAACAATGACGTACACCAAAAGGTGAGTAGTAGACTAACCTTAAACACTGAAGTAATCTAGTAGGCTACACCTAAAAATCTCACACATTCTGCACAGAGGTGAAACCAAATACTCACAGCTCCTGAAAATCAACTGTTATTTAGCCTGTGAATTCACCAGCTTAATAAACTCATAGCCAGCTTTAATGTAACATCACCCTATTTGAAAATACCCTATTACTGCTTACCCTTTATGTGGTTTTATTATGACAGTAATGTAATTACAATTTCAAGCCGTTTCAAGCACTTTATCCAAAAACACCACCTTAACAAGTATTTTCAAGGATTTCCCACACTTGGGGAACCCTGAGATGCAGTACTAGTACCTCAACAAAATATTGAACGGATGATCCCATGAAATTTGGTACAAGTCCATCCCAATAACTTTGGTGATCCCCCTACTTTCCTCTTGTGGCTAATTCAGAATTTAATTTTGTCCTGTACTTTTACTCACCTTTTACCACATACCTGGCAGATGCTTTACCTTCTCTGTCCTCCTTACATACAGTATATGTCTGTCTTATGTTTGGTGTGTATACATTCGACCACCTCCAGGCCCATATTTCATCACCTCCTCTTGTATAATTGGATTCTCTTGAGCAGCGAGGACGCTGATTACGGCGTAGCCTAAATGACTACATGCTTTCTCACTCTGGCACCAGCCACAAGTCTGCATGTGACTTGACTGTGTGTTTTGTTTTCAGCTGAAATTCTATGTTATATAACTTGAGTAATAATTAACCACTGCCCAGTATGCAGCCACAGCACAGTGTGAGCGTGCTGGGAGCTTTAGCTCTCCATACTTAAGTTTCTGAGGAATTTACTCAGTCTGATATGTCCTCGTGCCTCGCTGCTTGCAGCTCTTAATACTTCACTATACCCTGGATTTGGTTTGTTAACCGCATGCTAATACCATAATCATGCTGGTCTGTGCAGCACATGGGAGAAGTTAGTCTTTGGGGTTTCCTGCCAGAAAGCCCTTTCTGGCAGATATTCAAGATTTAACATTAACTTAATTGCCCCATACAGTGGGAATTTAGTGTTGGGCTTTTCACCCATGCTGCAGCCATAAAAGACAACATTTTATACAAAAATATACATACAAAAAGTTGTAAAAACACCTAGTAGGCTCAACAATAAGGCTTGACTGCTTGCCAAGGGTAAATAAAATGTCTTGTCAGGCAAGTAAATCTGCCAACTCACTTGCCCAAACAGGCAAGTGGTACATACAGTGGTACATGGTTCCATGCAAAATGGCAGAAAATGCTGTTTTAGCCTCTCAAATAAGGATATTGCCTGTTTTTTTTTGGTTTTTGTCATATCAAACTGAATATCTTTGGACTTTAGTCTGACTAACAGACATTTAAACACATCAAGTTGGACTGGGATGGGCATTTGTCTGATATTTTCTAGATGTTGCAGGCCTAGATTAAACCTGACACTTAACTTAAGCCTCTGGTGTTATTTAATTACCACTAACAAAACAAGTTATACATGGGCAAATAAAAATTGACTTTGTCAAGTAGATTTCTGACCCAAACTGCCCAACCAGGCAAGTGACAAAAAAGCACCACCATTGAACACTGCCTTGGTAGACAGAAAAAAACAAACACATCAACAATAGCAATAGGCAGCTGCATGAGCATCTATTGCTAATTTAACCCAAACCATGATGTTTTCTTTCCCTTAACCCTAAGGCTTTCTGACGATGCTTTCTGGCAGAGAGCCTTGAAGGTTAACTTCTCCTGACAGCCTGCGTGCACATACCTTCTTTTTGCTACTCTTTCATTCTTCAGCGCTGTTTTGTCTCTGTCAGGGTCCTTCCCAAGCCCCCAGGAAGAGCTCCAGGCCTTGAAGCAAATTTTACATAGTGGCCAGTGTAATGATGATGTTACATGATGCACAGCAGCCCAAAAAGACTTTTTCCCATTAGCTTGCAATGTGAAGAAGGATCTGTAAGAACAGTTAAACAGTCACAACCCCTGCAAAATGACCAGGATGTGATCTATTTCAAAAATGTGGAAAGTCTAGAAGAGCCAATAAAATCATTTTATTCCCATTCAAGTTAGCGGAGGGCTAAACTGGAAGTGCCTCATGGACCATGGAGCAACTTTTGTCATTGAACAGAGGCCTGCCTCCAGTGCTGTATCCAGCTCTCCTGCAACCATGGTCTGACCCCACCAGCCCTCATCAAGTTTTGGGATGTGCTTTTTAGGATACTGAAAGAACTGGAGCCAGGAAATAAAATTCCAAGTTGTAGTTCAACCCAACAATGGGAGACACTCAGTGTTTTTTGAGACACTCTGTAAAGTGCATTGTTTTAGAAGCTGGCCGTCAATAAATGCATCTTTATTTTGCCCCCTTTATTTATAAGAATTTGTACACAGGGGTCACAAGAAAGAACATAAAAAGAGAAAAAACTATTTTTTTTTATACTGATTTAATGTATTACTTGAATTCCTGACTGAATACAACAAAATCATGGCTTCCTACCTGCAAACATATATTTATAAATATGAAATGTCCCCATTATTATAATAATAATAACATTAATCATGTCTGTATTAGTGTATATTGTGTATTAATCAGGATGCCAATGCCATGTCAAGTAATTTTAAGCTCCATACTGGATTTTTATATCCGAATCATTCATGTTTTGAGTGTGAATGTACTATTTACATTAAATGGTATGACAGCTGGGCAAATTCTGGCTTGTTATAAAGAATTACGGCGACCGTGCTGGTAGAGGACAGAGAGGAAATATATATGTGTTAGTACCACACCTCTTTTAAGGTGTAGTGAATTTCCATGGAGCTCTCACTACGATTGTAATTGTTTGGGCACAGCTGTGTACAAGTCCCCTGAAGCCCTGAAAGTTGAGCAATGTTCACATGCACATTGTCTGAACTGTGTGGGTGGGTTGTGATGGTGTGCAAATGGCATGCTGGGACTTAAGGAGACTTGGATGACACCAGACAAGCAGCATAGAGGCTTTTTACTTCTTCTTTTTTTTTTTTTTCTCAGTTGCGTTTTACATTTGAAAACTGGTCACCATTCACTTCCATTGTTTGGGAGATTCCAAAACCTGACCCTCAACTGCCATGAGGCTGAGCAGATGATGACTGATTTTTCATGTTTGGGTGAACTATCCCTATTAACAGCAGTTTAAGGGATAAAACTACCCTTTTTACCTTCACCTTTACAAATTACTTTCTGAGGGTGACATCAGAAAATTTTTAAGTTTTTGGACACAGCACCCCATTTCCACTGACAGATAAGTGTGGGGTCCAAATACTTTTTCCACCAGGATCAAACTGAGTATATACAACATTAATAAACAAGATCAATAGAAATAAACTATACACGATCAGTACGGTGTCCCAGCACCATGTTTCTTACATCCCTGGCAACATGTATATTTGTCATGTCACTGGGCGGGTCTAAGTAACCTAATATATTCCAAGTCTAATGATATGTAACATATCTAGATAAGACATGGAGTGACTATGAACCTGTAAATCACTTTTACTAATCCCGTCTTGATGTCAGAGATGGGTGAAGGAGAGAGGAGGCAGGATGAAGCAAAAGAATCTTGAAGCTGTTTGTCCAGTGACTGACTGACTGCTGCTGTTTTTTTATTGAATTAGTGCTGCAGGAGCACAAAGAGAGACTTGTGCTTTAAGCTGTCATCATTCCTCCCCACATGGCTCCAGTGAACATGTTTACTGTACACGCAAGTGTCACGTTGAGCAGACAATCCTCCGGGTTCCAGCTTGTCATTAGTGTGCTGACTGTGATTTGATTTCATGCTGTTTGACAGCATACAGGGTTCTTATTGACACTGAAAATCCTTGAACATTTGAATTTTAATGTTTTCAAGGTTTGAACAGTGTTTGGATTTAGGATAAAGTGCTGTAAACAGCTTGAAATTGTAATGGCATTATTTTCATAATAAATCGCTCTGAGTGAATAGTCTTTTAAAATAAAGGAATAAAATAAGTCGGCACAAAGCATAATTGCTTTTACCTTTTGTACAAAATGAAGTTGAGTCTGCTTAAGCCCTGCTTGACACCAGCATGCTGGGAGGTTGCTGTTTCAATGAGTGTTGGCTTGAAAACAGAAAATCTAGGGGAAAAAAATACAAGTTATTTGTCTATTAATTGTTTGAGTGATCATTGTATATTGGCCATGTTATAAAGGACTGTTATTCATTCATTCAACCTTTATTTTAACTCAGAGTACATTGAGGTAGAGACCTCAATGTAGCTGAATGTAGCTGGCTACAGAAAGGTGAAACATGAATCTTTGCTGTGTTTTCATTTAATTTGTCACTCTTCTGTAGAATTCTTTCACAAAATAATTTTGTTTGTTTATAGGACAAGAACATCTGATTTAATGTTGTTCAGAAATGAAATAGAGCCTAATTATTTTGAGCTATATGTGAAGTGTATTTAGATTTGTCTTTAGTCACAGCTGTGAGGTGCCGCAAAAGCTTGAAAATGCGCGAAAAGTGCTTGAATTTGATTTTGGAAAAGGTGTAAGAGATAAATCTGTCTGGTGTGAGAAGACTGGAAGTTGACAAATGAACATCACACATACGAAGTGTGATTATTAGAATGACATTGTAACATATTTAAATTAGATTCAGTTAATCAGTTGAACTTTGTGGGTTGTGTTTGACTTTGTCTGTTTCTTGTCTTTCAGATCACACACTACAAACAGTACCCTCCAAATGTCAGCAAAATCTACTCCTACTTTGAATGTCGACGCAAGAAAGGCTCCCAATTCAATGAAGTGGTGTTCTTTGGTCTACAGTATCTGCTGAAGAAGTACCTCACAGGTACGTTCATATCCTCTCCTTGTCTGATCTGAGAAATGAACTGACAGAAACACTCAGGGAAGACGAAAAGACTGTGTGAACACTTATTGCTGGGGTTGTGTAGGTTGGTTCAACAGTTCAGTATGCAGTATTAGCTCCATTCTGTTGTTTGTTTTTGCAAATTACTTCATTTATGACAAATTAAGTAATTTAGCAGGGTTCAATGATAATGTGTTTTTCCACTTGCCTGGTCAGGCAAGTGGGTCAAAAATGTGCCTGCCTGGACTCACTTCTTACTCGCCCCTGTACAAGTTATTACAGTTTTTAGAGATAATCAAATAACAACAAAGACTAAAGTTAATTGTCGTGTTTAATCTAGAGCTGCAACATCTATAAATTGTCATAAAATAGTGAAAGACGTCCATCTCCATATATGAGAGTTCAAAAAATAGAATTTTCTGCCACTTTCCATGAAAAAATACTTTTAATCAAATAGTTTAATAGTTAAATTCTTTTTTAGTGAGTTGCTAGATTTATTTGCCTGTCATGGCAGTTTAATTGCCCTGAGCAAGTCTTATTGCACATTGATTTCTGCAGTTTGCCTTTTTTAATTTACATGTAGCTATAACTTTATCTTCAGGGCATGTCTATCAAGGAAAATTACAATCATTAGCAGTGCACACATACAGAACTGTCTGGCTTCCGTCTAACAACAAAGCTAACTCAGCTAGCGCTGCAGTATGACTTTTCAGTAAAACCATCATGGAAAAAAAAATAGAATTCAAACTACTACTTTCATTAATTGGTTGGCTTCAAATAAGGCTTAAATGTTGACCCAGTTTCTCTTGAATGCCCCTAAACACAACATTAGACCAACATCGCCCCAGCCTGTGGTAGCAGGACATTAGCAAGTTAACCTACGAAATAAACAATAAAACATAAAACATGCCAAAACTTACAGCTTTCAAGTTTTAAGTCTGGTCACAAACCGCTGCATAGATCTATCAGTGATCATGAGTTGTTACTAGCCCTCATATTGTTTATTGAATTTTTTTGAAGTGATTATTTCATTTAATGTGCACTGAAGGATAAACAAGAAGATCCTAGTCTTATGAAAAAAGAAATTACATGAACAAAGCAGTTGTTTCAGTTGCTTGTCATTCTGCAGTTTGCTTTTCAATAGAACATTAAAGATAGTATTAGTGAGAGGACCTTGTAATAATACTGCTACACTGTGTGCACTAAAGAGAAAAATTACATTAATCACACAATTCACTGTGATTAATCACTTTTTTTGCTTAAGACTGAAGATTGCAATAATGGATATTTTAAATGTGAAACTAGGGGTGTGTATCTCACTGACTGAGATGATTCGATACGTATCTTGATATATATTCAACGATACAATATATTTTATAAATCTTTAAGTGGCCAACGATTCGGTTCGATACAATTCAGCTCTGACACAATACGATATGATGCAATACAAGACAATGCAATGTGTCAGTCTTTACAAATTCAGCATTAGTTGAATTAAAATGTAGAGTGCTGTTAGTTGGCAAAAAATCCTGATAGTTTTACTAAATATAGCAACAGTAGAGACAGAGAGAAGGAGACATTACAGTGGTGTTAACATCTTATTATGAGTCTCATGTGAAAATGAGATGAGATAAATGAGAAAATTTAAAACATTTAAAATATTAGTATTTCTGCAGTAAGATGATCTGTTGCTCTGTTTCATATGAAGAGTGCTGTGGTTTGGATCAGTGTGGAGGAACAGTGATGCTCTGTGTTACCTGTTCTCACAGAGACATGACGTCTCTGTGGGTCAGACTCATGGCTCTGTACTCAACACGTTTTGCATAAGTGATCTGCTGCAGCGTTTCTCATCTTTCTTATAAAACCCAAACTTATTCTCCACTTGCACGTTATGAAAGTTTGGTGGTGAGATGTGGTACAATGTCACTTCTGTCGCTGTTTTCAGTGCCGTCTGTTTAAAGTAAATGAAGAGGAGAGGAGGAGAGGAGGAGAGGGAGGAGGGAGCGCTTGTTTTGTGAGCGCGGCAGCAGGTGTCCAAGCAACTTCTCGGTAATTAGGGGTGCAACGGATCAAAAAACTCACGGTTCAGATCGTATCACAGTTTTGAGTCACGGATCGGATCATTTTTCGGATCAGCAAAAAAGAAAAAAAGTGGTGGGATTAGGGTTACATTATTTTAAAAATGCACTTGTCTTTGATCTTTGTCTGTCTGTAATTATCACCATAGTTATGTAACGTAATAATAATGATAATAGTAATGATAATGGTAATAATATTAAAAACGTCAAACTTATACAGTGCTGTACTATGTATATACTATACATATATTAGATCATTATACACTGTACAGTATAATACACGACTACGTTCTGTAGTCTGGTTCAATGTCCCGCCTACAGCAGCACATCTGATTGGTTAGAAGTCATGATCAATCAATCATCACCAGTGAGTAGAGAGGAGCTGTGTAGAAGTTAAGACAGCTGATATCACCAAAGTTTCAATGAACATCACAGTTTTATGATCTGTTTCTTTGGTGATAGCAGAGTTACATCAGTGGAAAAAGTTATGGTCTGGATTTCACTCAAGACAATGTGACGGCATTTAAATCAGAGATGCGCTGCACACAGCAGCATCTGTCCACTCTGCATTGGTATTATAACTTATACAAAAGTAACAGTGACAGTAAAACTATGATGCTCACATGTGGTCTGTGGATCAAAAGCGTGCTGAACCGTAGAGGATCAACTGCGATCCGTTGCAGCCCTATCAGTAATCCTTTTAGTTTTCACATTGTCTGGTGTAAGTTTACTTTGTTTTTGGAATGACTCCAGAAGTGATTCCTGACGTCTCCTTTCGTCTTTCTGTCTCCTGGCTAAAAAATCCTCGAGCTCTTTTATGTGGTGCTTTTTCAAATGTTTGATGAAGTTCGTTGTATTGTAGGTCGCGACAGAGCTTCCGCCTCTCGGTACAATGGCTTTGCAAACGTTGCACGTTGCTGTCTTGCTTTGCGGTGTTTCTAGTGTAAAATAATTCCATACAGCGGACATGTTGAGATGAAAAGTTGGCTAGCCTCAGTGCTGCTCAATGCTCGCCTGCTAGCTGGCTGCAAACTGTGGAATGGATTTCCTGAACAGAGGCGTGTCTCATTATTCCGTGTCTCATTGAGACACGCCTCCATTCAGGTAATTCATTCCACAGTTTGCAGCCAGCTAGGAGAGCAGCCGGCAGGGAATCACTTGTGGAGTCATTTCAGCAGACAACATTAAAGCACAGACATGGTTCGTGGATTGGAAATCTCCGCAGGTTGGATCGGAAATTTCTGATCCGTGAATTACATTGGTATCGGAACCCAATACTGATACTGGATCGGATCGGCCCCATCCCTAATCGATACACTAGTGCTGCATCGATTTGTTTCCGATTCATGTTCAGCTTTCTACCGATGCAGGGACGTCCAAACCGACGCACTCGTATCTTACACATTAAAGTCCGATACATCGGGCACATGAGTGAATTGTTACACCCCTATGTGAAACCCCTGAATTAATGTATATATTGTACATACATGTACATGTTGTAAACTTTGAACATAGTCTGTCCTGTGAACTACAGATTTACAATAAAAACATGACAATCATATTTCTGTATGCATTCAGAAATAATGACAAAACCCAGGCTTATATGTTAAAGTGCCAGTTGAATTTTAGTCCACTAGTCCCCTGTGAGAGTGACATCCTTTGCTTGCTCAACTATATCCACCCTCCAAAGTGTTTATTCTTATTAAAACTGCATCAGGAGACACAATTTGAATGATTTCTCTCAGTCTGTTGTCTTCTACTATGGCTAGAGAGCAGTTTTTAGCCCTCTGATCAGCCAAAGCTTTAGTCACCTTCTTCAGGCATGTGTGCCGCACACCTGTAATGTAGATTTGTGAGGCCATGTACAGATTGTTTCAGTAGGGTGTTTTGCTTTGAGCTGATATGTCAAAGACAAATGACTCTGTGGTAATTAAATTCGGCTTTGAGAATTGTGCAGATTACACGTTGTCACACATCAGGCAACGCTTGAAATTAAAGGTGTCCTGTTGTCTCAGGGACAATCAAAATCATATACACACATACTGTGAGTGAGTGTGTGTATATAAATTTCCATCCCTGTATACCAATCAGACACAAGCTTGTGTTTACACTGGAGTTTTCTGTGATGCAGTTATTGATAAAACAGGTAGAAATAAACAAGAAACAGTAACTGAATCACTGACTAAAAGAATAATGAAAGCTGAATGGGGGCTCGTCCGGGATCCTAATTTAAATTAAACTCTGGATTAAAATTGTTTATTGGTACTGTGTGTAGTTAAATTGACCTGTGTGGGAAAAAAAAAAAACAGGTGAGTTGATTGTGATTGAATTGAATCAATTATGTTTGACCTAAATTCGTTTTTGGCCTCACCGTCTTTGGAACAAATTGACAGCTGTCGAAAGGATGATTTGGCTAAAATAGCAATCCACTTTGGCATCATGTATTCTAAACAGTTGTTAAAAAGGGAACTTAAAGCCCTGATTGTTAGTAGGCTGGTGGAAAAGGTCATTGTGGCGCCGGTGCCCGAGTTGGCTCTGGTAGAGGAAGGCATCCTGGGTGAAGGCCAGGATGACCAAAAGCAAGGTAGTGTGCTGACGCAGCGCATGCAGCTGCGGGAGATGGAGGAGAGGCAGACAGGCGACCGAGAACTCCTGTTACCTTCCCTCGCTTTGAACCTCTCTCCCCTACTGGTTCAGATTCTAGAGATGAAGCCAGGCTTAAAGTGCGCCTTGCTTGTCTCCAGATGCAATCTGAGGGGAAAAAAAACACTAACCACACAACAACAACTTTCCCCAGATCCTGCCTAACGAAAACTACCTACTCATCTTCTGCAACCTGCTGGGCTCGAGGCGACTTATAGGCTTAACTTCAGTGGTCGAAACCCCGAATAGCCTGCCCCCATCTGAGAAATTCATCCCCACCCAGGATTAGCTCTGAAAATAAAAAAGGCAAAATAACAAAAGAGTGCCCCATGGAAAAGCTAACGGGCAGCTTAGCTGGACACTCACCTGACTATCTGGGGAAGTTTTACACCACAAATACACAAAGGCTAGACAATGTTTGACATCAAAGCACCAACACTTACCATGACAGTAAACAGACAGCATTAACACAAAGAAAACTTGCCTACACAGTGTAACAGTTTCCTGTTCCTTTTTCAGTATCCCGGACGACCCCCAAAATGTAATGACCCCAAGTTGGGCTAGGGGATGAGGAGTGCAACATTAAATAAATTTACCCGGGAGAAAAAGGAAGGAAGGACAACTGAGACAAAGATGTAAACAAAAGTTCTTTTATTAATAAAGTGTGTCAAAACACAAAGACAAGTGACTTCACTAGCTGAGAGCTCTAGCAAAGCACTTACCGGCCGCCACAAGTCTGCTGCAGGATTAGACTACAGACTAGCAGACTTTAGTCTGCCGAATGGCCCACTGGCCCTGACTGGCTGCACTCTCCAGGGTTTTAAGCACCAGGTCCTGATTGCAGAGCAGCTGCACCTGATGCCAATCACTGCAATCTGCAAGACGAGAGGGGCAGAACCTGGGCACAGGAGATCACAGCACTACAGACACTGTGGCACTTAACATGGCCAAACTTTAAATTTTTGATTTCAATTTTTCATTCATATATAAATGCAGGGAACAACTAGCACAACTTTGATGGTGAACCAGAGTGAAGTTCTTAAACTATTTTTATTATATTGCATAGCAAAAAACCTTCAATTTGAGACAATGGATGTTAAGTCTGAGACAACTAAAAGTAGAATCCAGAACAGCTGTGAGACACTGGGGGGAAAAAGATCATTTTGAGTCCTGATCATAGGTAGCCGGGCACAAAACACATTTAATTGTGTTTTTTTAAGCATTAAATATTTCAATTTAATCCTAAAATGAAAGTTAGTTTTGACAGCACTAGAATTAATAAAAACATACACTTTGATTACATATAAATAAAACTTTTGAAAGGCAACAGGCAGCAAACTTCTCATAATTTGCTACAAGGCAAACAGCAAATGCTTCCTTATTCAGTGGTAGCCAGTAGGACACTCTTGCTCTTGAGAGTTCACACCTCTAAAGCATGAGCTAAAATATCAAGTAAATCTAAGATGTGGAAACAAAACAGAAAAGTAACTTGTACACTTTAATACAAGGTGACTATAATGATGGTCATTTGATGGTAGCACAGGCTAGGAATGTATCTGTCTGATTCTCTGCATGTGACTGAGGTTATAGTAATTGAGTGTGTTGTTAAAGGCCCAGTGATCACAGAGGAGAAGATTCAAGAGGCCAAGCTCTTCTACCAGATGCACTTCAAACAGGCCGTGTTCGATGAAGAGGGTTGGAGGAAAGTCCTCGAGGTACACAAAGACATTTTCAGCTGTCAGTCTGTATAGAGAGAGGTGTTCATCATCATATATCTAACCTAAAGTAAATGTGTTTGTTACTGTGTCAGAAACATGATGGCCGTCTTCCTATCCGGATCAAAGCTGTCCCTGAGGGCAAGATCATACCAAGAGGCAACGTCCTCTTCACTGTGGAAAACACAGATCCTAACTTCTACTGGATCACCAACTATATTGAGGTAAACCCAGAAATAATTCATCCTTACTATGGGGCTCCAACAAAATATACCATGGGACCAATCCTGCTAAAAGTCGCACGTTGTTAATGTCATCATCATTAATTGGCACAGGATACAGAGATTTTAAGCTACTTTTTAGTTCCCAATTTAGTTTCTGTGATTCCGAAGTTCCTGGAACTGGTCACAAAGTGCTATACAGTTCTGTGAATTTTGGGTTACCAGATTGGAGGGAACATAATGCTGCCTTGTACTTAAGGAGGTGTGACTTCCCAGGCAATGTCACAGGCTAAGAATACTCAAGAGTGGGACCAAAAGTACTTGACAGAATATGGAAGAGGATTAGGGCCATGGAAAAAAAAGTCTTTTAATTCTTAGTTTAAAGTCAGAATTCTTAGAATAAAGTCAGAATTGAGTTTAACTTTTGACTTGAATTTTGACTTAATTATCAAACTTCTGACTTTAATTTCAGAGTTTTGACCTTAATCTCAGATTTTTGATTTGAATTCAGACTTTAAACTCAGAATTAAGACTCTTTCCCCAAACTTTCAGACGTCTAACGTTAATCTCAGATTTTTTTTTACTTAAATCTCAGAATTTTGACTTTTTTCCCTCTCAGAATTATGACTTTTTAGATTCCTGACCTTAATCTCAGATTTCTTACGTCAGTCTTAAAATTATCTTATCTTTCAGAATTCTGACTTTAAAATTACAATTCTGGCTTTAATTTCAGACTTCTCACCTTAATGTCAGGTTTTCTTACTTGGATCTCTGAATTCTGACTTTAATCTCAGACTTCTGACTTTTTTTTCTCTCAATTCTGACTTTAGTCTCAAAACTGAAATTAACTTTGCATGTGGCTCTAATCCTCATCCATAGCAGCATAATAAATTGACTTTCTGATGTTCTCATGCATCCATTTAAAGCCAGACAGGTCAGTATTCATCGGACTGGGGTTGAAGAGATCCGAAACATATTCCTCTTTTTACTGGGAATATTTACCAAGGACATCAGCTTTAAGATGCAGTAATCTTTACATTTTAACATTTGTCTGTAGCAGTCTATCCCTGCAACTTCCCATCCCTACATCATGTAAAATGTCTCCATACAGGGATTTAGTCAGTCACTCTCTCAGGTTAGAGGCGTTTTGACCTGACACAAGGCAAGGCAATATCAACATTTCAGCACTGTCATTTAATCTTCACTGTGTTTCTCTTCTACAACTGGCCTCTCCTTCCCCGTCTGCCTCTTTGCTTTTTCTCACCTGATTACTCACTATCTGTTCTTTTCTCCCTACACCCACCCACCCCTTCTTCAACCACCACCTCCTGCTGGCTGCAGACCATGCTGGTCCAGATGTGGTATCCCATCACAGTGGCCACCATATCCAGGGAGTTTAAGAAGATCCTGGCCAAGCACCTGAAGGCCACGTCAGGGAGCCTGGAGGGTCTGGATCTGAAACTGCACGACTTTGGCTACAGAGGAGTCTCCTCACAGGAGGTCAGGAAGACTTTGTCTTTACTTTAGTGTAAAACCAGTATTGATGTTGAGAAAATCTTTGCAAGCAAAGCTAGTGGAGTTTTTTGTAGTATTTGCACTATAACCAGGGCTGTCACGGTGGCAGAATTTTCTCTGCAGTTATTTAGATTGGCTCATAAGCACAGTATACAGTATTATGTTTTTACTTCATTTATTATAAAGTAGAATTATATTATAGATAACAGTAAGTTGATACAGTATTTCTACCTGTAACGTTGTCTGTGGATCTCACCTCACTGCCCTGTTAACAACTTTCTGGTCTGAGCGAGCTGCTGGCTGCTTGTCATTACACAGTTAAATATGCCCTGAAAATAACAATAGAGCTACATGTGAAAAAGCAATGATCAATCAAGGAAATTTACACACAGCAGCTACACAAACACATGCACAGATACACACATACTGGCAACACTGATCACAGAGCAGAACCAGCTGGCTTCTGTAGAACAAAACTAACACAGTTCATGTATTATAAACTTTCACAAAGTCAGCATTAAAAAAACACAGTTACCAGCATCCAACCTGCTATTAAAACAGTTTCCACTGACTGTCTCTCAATATTACAACTTTAGACCAACATCAGCCAAGCCTGTACTGGTGGACACATTATCAGGTTAACCTACAGAGTAGAACATAAAACCACATAAAACA
Organism: Lutjanus erythropterus; assembly: GCF_056507025.1. Lineage (NCBI taxonomy): Eukaryota > Metazoa > Chordata > Actinopteri > Lutjaniformes > Lutjanidae > Lutjanus > Lutjanus erythropterus. Next base: position 3,014,441 of record NC_139318.1, read on the forward strand.
TGGTAAAACTTACAGCTTCCATGTTTGAAGACAGGCCACAGACAGCTGGTATTAATCCAACCTTGAGTCTGAACTGATACTGGCCCTCTTATTGTTTATTGAATATTTTGAAGCATTGATTCATTCCTTTAACACACTTTGAAGTGCTAAACAAAATGAAAAAACATCAGCACAGTGATTCTTGTGGTTTTGGTCGTCCTGCAGCTGGCCTGTCAATAGTAAAAATTGTGATTGTGATTATTACCACACCCCTGACTGTGATATAGGAATTCAATTCAACATTATTGTCATTAACACAGATTCACTAAGGCAGTGCAGAGGGGTACATGAAGAACTTACATGCAAATAAATAAAATACAGAATAAATAAAATATAGATAAAAGACAAGAATCGCACATATGTACAAAGAGTCAATATGTACTATGTGTATGTAGTTGTTTTGAATAAGGTAGTATATGTCTGAATCGTGTATTATATTTGTGTAAAAGGCACCGTAAACATGGCAGTGTGAGAGAGGGAGCTATGTGAAGTAACATGTGGCATAAAAATATAACAGTAATAGTAGTAGAGACCTGATTGAACTGTGCAAAAGGCATGAATAGTGCAAAAATAGTCTTTTATGAAGTTCAAGTGGAATGGATATGGCAGTAATGCAAAAGTTCAAGTGGGGTGAATATAGCAGTGCAAAAATAGAGTCATTGATGAGTTTAGATGGGAAGAGCTCGAGGGAAGAATACTGCTAGTGCAGCTCTGAGGTTCCTGTGATGCTTTCCAGACAGCAGTGGGGAGAGCAGGGGGTGACGGGAGTGAGAGGGATCTCTTCTGATGCTGAGACCTTTCCGTAGGCAGTGTTTATGATAAATGTCTTTCATGGCGTGGAGCTGGTTACCAGTGGTTTGCTGGGCTGCCAGACCAGAAATCCCTGCAGCGGGATGTCAAGACAGCCCAGCGTATCACTGGTACAAAGCTCCATGCCATGAGAAACATTTATTTCTGCATAATCAGTGTGACTGTGGCAGAGGATCAGAGAACTGGCAAAATTCATTAAACGTCTGTCATGTAGCTGGTTTGTATTTTCCCAGAAAATCCAAATGTAGCATAGCTTCTGCTGCAAATGATCATCTTGTGATATCTGCTCTGTGCATATGGCTGTGTCATGCTGATCTTATCACATTATTGTATGATATTGTACTGGTCACATCATGATTACAGACACAAAGGTTAGATTAAAATAACTCAGAGGGAAAGTCTTACATAATAAGCATGAAGCTGGAATGTAAATTCACTTATCAATCCCTTGTCCAACTGAACTGAAAGTGTTCCATTGTGACAGGATTCTGAAATAATATCCTCAGGTTTCACTGTCGATTCAAAGTGTGTCCTTGATAACAGACTGGTGTCAATGCTATGCTGACCTAATGTTCTTTATAGTGAAGCTGTTCACTGCAGAGAGGAACAAATCTTTCTCACTCAAGCTGAAGTGAATGTACTGAATCATCACTGTCACTGACACAATCAGTACCATTTTGCATTAGAGCTTGTCTCACTGGAAAGAAGTGCTGGGCAGTAACACATTGGGCGATATGTTCAAATTTTCAAACAGGACATTGTCAGCCCATCAACCAGAGATTGGCGAAATATTCATCCCCTCTCCCGCCTCCTCCCATCCTCAGCTGGGAGATGTGCAAACAACAAATTCACTACGTTACGTAAGCTGCGTATGTTCACTGCGTCCAATAAACAAAATATACTTATGTATTTTCAAGAAATTAAAAATCCTCACACCTATTTTCCTTTTTAAAGAGAAATACAACCGTACACCTTCTGAATTCAAGTTTCTCTCTTTTACCAAACTAAGACGAGCTTCATTAATTCCTTGTTAAGCACACTTTATTCAAACTCGACACAAAAACATGTCAAAGTCACCAGTAGTGTCTTTGTTAGTCTGTCCACTCTCCCAACAATCACCAACTCTGGTTTGGTCGAATTAATCCCTAATTCACACACACAAAAAAAGACAGTAGTTTCAGCCCAGCGTCAATAGGCATTACATTCCTCCAATCATCCAACCCCAATGCATTACCCAGTATTTTTTTTTTTACTGTAGTATACTTTACACAGTAACAAGTAGTGGAGGGGTCACAGTTTTCAAAACAGTAATTATATTACAGTTACTAATCCATTACTTTATTACACGATTTGTTTCTTGTCCACATCTGAATGTGCATGTCTGCATAAATCATCCACCTGCCACCAACCCAAACATTATTTTCTCCAATGTAGAGACCCAAACCTGCACCTCTACCTATCTCTGTACGCTCTGTTACCTTGTAAATTATGTCGAGCAGCGCAAGCTTTGCAAGTGATTTCTTTATTGTGCGTTGTGATGATATTAGTGGGTTTTACTTTCATGATTAGAGAAGCAACTCAGTTTCGTTTCCATGTGTGCAGTATGTCACTGCAGAAAATACTGATGCAGTTGAAGCAGCTGTAGTTATACAGAGGAAACTCTCCAGAGCAAACAGAACGAAATCATCAATGAAGTTGTGCTACACAGCAGGCACACACACACACACACACACACACACACACACACACACACACACACACACACACACACACACACAAACACAAACACACAGCCTCTCTCACTGGGGAGACTCTGCCCCCCATGACCCATCAACTGTTGACTGCCAACATCTGCGCAGCTATAACAAACCAGTTCACTGGATCACTTTGGAGCACAACAAGGCCGCCAACAAAGTAATATAGTAATTTAACAAGTAACATAAGTAATTACTTTTGATACAAAGTAAAAAAAAATAAAATAAAGTAATATTATTACTTTTAAAGGAGTAATAAGCAAAAAGTAACTATTACCCTTTCTTAACTAAGTAACTTGCCCAACACTGCTGGTAAGTGAAAGCACCGTTCTCAGGTCAGCTCTGCCCTGGTGACTATCAAAGACCCCATTTACACCTGGAATTAAAACAGTCTATATCTGACACGTTATCTAGATCAGGAAAACCAAAAGTATAAATGTGTCGTGATCAGAATGTGATCAGATCTGTCTGACCACATCTGGTAGTCTGGCTCACAGTTTGTTCAGATCTGAGGCCGGTGTAAACACAATCAGTACAAACATCAATACAGATGTTTGTTTTAGTTTACATAAAATATTTTAGGTATTTCATACAATTGTTGTTCAAATTTAGAGAGTGAGCAAGAAAGAAGGCAGAATTAGAAATGCCTCTAATTACATGAAAGCACCAGAAGATGTGTTCAGCAGAACTGTGTGAAAGCGATTCCTGGGAAATGAATACACTTTAGACTAGTGTTGTCAAAAATATCAATATATCAAAACTGAATATTTGAAATGCTTTTGATATAGTATTGATACTCTGGTACCAGCTGCACTTTGTCGCTGTCTCTTCTCTTCAGCAGTGCCCACATAGTCTCGCCTCCTCACTGACTCACAGTGTTGTCTTCTTCTCATCACTTGTCACATTTGCTCTATCCATTGTCACATTATAGCCTTGTCATGGTTATCTCAGAATTAAAATCTAAAATGTTATGCTCTAAGTTTTTCCATGTGGTATTGAAAATGATATATAATACTAATATTTTAAGTATTGTATCAAAATGATAAATTGGAGAATTGTGACAACACTAGTTTAGACATGTTTTCTGAAAGCTTACACATGTAGGTGAACAGAGCAGTACCACCGCAAGTTGTGTAGCAGTATCGCTAATATTTGAAGTGAGACACGACCCCAGGACACAACAAAGTTGTTTAAAAGTTTTAAAAATTGACATTTATGACATTGACATTTGTCATCAATTACTTAATGAAAATAATTCTCCATCCACATGTTGTGATGTAGATCATGTTGTTACATCCTCCTCCAGCATCGCCATGTTTGCTGTTGTCACAAACTCTTCTTCTTTGTGGTCCATGCCAACATAAAGAACCCATGAACATGTGTGGACAGTGACATTTATATCATTTGAAATGGGCAAATCTATTTACACACTTAAAAGGAGCAGAAATTACTTAATCTATAACTTGATGGACAGATAATTAAGAAAATATTGCAGACAGCATTTCACAAAGTTTATAAAGTTTCCCCCAACTCAATAACTCACAGAACTCTGTGACTGAGGGAGTCGCCTCAAATTACTCACACACAGGAGTTGCTCGCGGGACAGGAGCCAATTTGGATAATGAGAAAACATTAGAACTCCCAGGTGGTAAGGAGGTAAACACAAAGGCAAGATTGCATGAAGATTTCTTTACTGGATAGAAGACAATCTTCTTAGTCACTTATGAGGTGTAAAAAGTCATGTCATGTGGATGTAAAGTTACGAAAAACATTTTTCTCTGACATAGCGGGCAGAACTCCAAGGAGGATATCCTCTAAACCCTTTTACCCTCTCACTGTCAGAGTAAATCACATTTTCTGTACACCAACCTTTTTCCACCTTACAGGACACTCTGACACGTGATATGATGTTCACTTATCAAATGCAGCATGTTAATAGCTGCTTATAAGCTCACTGAAATCCACAGAAACAGTCAAGATGTAATTGATGTGTTTAAAACAGCAAAGTGTTTGATAATTTGCACCTCTGCTCTCCAGTCTGCAGCATTAGGTGGAGCAGCTAACCTGGTTAATTTCTGCAGTACAGACACAGTAGCTGGGCTGCTGCTGGCTCAGAGATACTATGGCTGCCCCATGGCTGGCTTCTCCATACCGGCAGCAGAGCACAGGTAGAACACACACACACACACACACACACACAGAGATGTACAGTAAATCATGATCAATTAGGAAAAGATCCTGCTTGCAACTTTTGAATTGATTTAGTCTTTTAATGTAGAATAAATGTCACTAGTCTGCACAGCTGAGTTACTTGTGAAGTGAAGAAACCATTAGGAGTTATATCATCAAATATTAGAAGTACTATTAATATCTCTTTAGCACCACAATACAGATTTCATTCCTCCCTTCCTGTCCTCCAGCACCATCATCTCGTGGGGGAGGAGCAGGGAGAAGGAGGCATTTGAGCAGATCTTGGACCAGTTCTCCTCGGGGCCGGTGTCAGTGGTCAGTGACAGTTACGACATCTTTAACGCCTGTAAACACATCTGGGGAGACAAGCTGAAGGAGCGAGTCATGGAGCGCAGCCAGGACACCTGTTTGGTCATCCGGCCGGACTCCGGAGACCCTGCAGAGACGCTCATCGAGGTAAATAACAGGGCCAGATTTAGCTGTACCAGACAGCAAAAAAATAAATATCCAAACTAATTGTAAATGTACACATATTAGAGGGATTTCTGCCTTGAATTCTTACATTAACATTATAATTCATAATCATAATTCATACATTGTTCAGCACCGTAATAACGTAATAAGTCAATCCAACTAACTGTCTCATAACCAGTAAAAAACTCCTTGTGGTAGCTTTAACTACTTTAACTACTTCCTTATGTTATCTTCCAGAGAGAAGTCTTCAAATCAAATACTCAAGTCTTTTTTGCTATTTTTTTTATTTTTTTTATTTTTAAATTTCAGACTTTTCCACACTTGCATTGCACCTGCAAAGCAGTAACCCTGTGACCCAGTGGTTCAGGATGATTTCAAACAGTAGGTGGTGTGAGGTGACTGCAAACCAGGTGCTCAAAGACTTTAATTGTAACAGATTTGCAAAACATGTTAGAAATACTGGTGCAAGAACAATACTTTCCACACTTACTTTAAGATGTTTGATTTGAAACATTGACTTGAGAATTTATTTGAATTCTAAGTCTTCTAATTATTTATTAACCACCTGGCTCTTTGATCTGTGTCTACCTGCAGGATGTCTTTTTTTAAGATTTAGTCTGTATTAAGTGTCAGACTGCCACTCTACTTAGAGGGCTTTGCCTATACTAAATCCTTATGTATCCTTATGCTAACCCAGTTTTCACATGGTGTTGACAAATGACACACAAACAGCAGAAGATAGTCTAATCTAGACAATATGAGATAGTTTTGTTTTGCTATTTTGTTATGAGTACTTGTTAAAAGTGATAAAAGAAGGGCAAGAATGATGATGAGGATATGATGATATTGTGATAACATATTGCAAAATATTGTGATTTATTACAATTTTTCAACAGCAAATTATGTCCCCAAAAGAAAACTTTGTCAAAATGTTTTATCTTCTAAGATAGAGTTTTCAGTCTGTTCATGTCACTACAATCATTTTTTTATTGCAGCAAAATGGAATTGCAAGCAGACGAAGTGACCAACTTCCTATTTTCTGCTCCTAGGGTGAAACCACCTTTTTACAATAAGAACCAACTGAAACTGCTGTTTTGCTGCTGATAAAATCAAAGAGTAAAATGTGACACTCAGGAAACACCCACTTTTCTTTTGTTTCTCGGCAAAGAAGTGCTCATCCTTTCATCAAGAGAGAGCCAATACTTTTACTTCAACGCCTTTTCACATCTAAATGAAGTGCAGCCATCAGGAAGTGGTGAATTCAGATGGAAGGTTGTTCTTTAATTAAGAGTGTCTCTTATTCAGAGGACCTGAAAGAGTTCTTTGAACTCAGTGGTTGCAATTATTGTACTGTTAGTCCTGGAAATTCCTCTAGTATGAAGATGTTATTAAAAAAGTGTCTTTTTTTTACTATTAAATGATTCAGTGTAGATTAAGTGAGGTTGTAAGATGGTCAGACTGCTCTAACTTAATATGGCTGATATAGAAACACCAATTCCAAAAAAGTTGGGACGTTGTGTAAAACAACTAGAAACAGAACACACTGATTTGCAAAAACTTTTCAAACTGTATTCAATTGAATATAGCAAAAAGATAATGTTCAAACTGATCAATTTTGTTTTTTTTGTAAATAATTACTCATTCTGAATTTGATGCATGTCCCAAAAAGGTTGTTTACCACTGTGATACATCAGCTTTTCTTTTAACACTCAGTCAGCATTGATGAACTGAGGACACTAATTATTGAAGTTTTGAAAGTGAAATTCTTTTTGATTCTTGCTTGATATTGACTTCATGTGCTCAACAGTCCTGGGTCTCTGTGCTTCATAATGTACCACACATTTTCAATGGGAGACAGGTCTGGACCGCAGGCAGGTCAGTCGAGTACCTGAACTCTTTTACTACAAAGACATGCTGTTGGAACACAAGCACAATGTGTCTTTGTGTTGTCTCGCTGAAATGAGCAGGGACGTCTCTGATTGTAGATGGTGAATTTTTTCAACTCCTGCAGTTTTGTGTTGAAACACATTGCTCTTAAACTGTTGGACTATTTTCAGTTTTTCACAAAGTGAGAACCTCACCCCATCCAGGCTTCGAGGACGCCTCTTTCATACTGAATCATGATACTGTCACCTGTTTACCTGTGGAATGTTTTATTTCCATTTTTCACAGTGTCACAACTTTTTTGGAATTAGGGTTGTACACGTAGGAATCAAACTCCAAAATAACATCTTTTAAATTCGCAGGTGATCAAGATTTTGGAGGAGTGTTTTGGCTCTTCTCTGAACTCTGTGGGATACAAGGTGCTGCCTTCTTACCTGCGAATCATTCAAGGAGACGGCATCGACCTCAACTCTGTGGAAGAGGTGAGAAGAAGTTTGGTTGTCGCACTCGTCATTGTTGCTTTTCTTTACACATCTTATTCACTACATCACATTTTTGTTTTCCTTCCTGCTGCAGATTCAGTTTTCCTTTTGTGATCATTAGATACACCTTCTCTCTGTCTTTCTATCACTACACAGCAGCTCCATTCTACAGTCTCACCCAAGTGAAAAGTGATTGCCATCAGAAAACTTACAGAACTTACAGAAACCTGGGACCTGTTTTTGTAGTTTTGGCTATCATTCCTGTTGGTTATGGTGACATTCCACTCACATGCTTCACTGCTGAGATTTGGCAGTGCTACACATCTTTACAGTCCAGAAGAGCCAGTTTGCTTTCATTTCCAAGTAAATGGCACTAAGAACTTATTTGAATTGTGGACTTGTTAAAACCTGTCAGGTCTCTTACAGTGAAACTGTAACTGACACAGTTACTGTATCCCCACATCTCAGCACAGAATGTAATGAGCTAAATAATCTTCAGGAATAAAAGTAGGAGCCAGGTAGTATTTACCTTTTAATCCATTATTTCATATATTATCTATAACTGCGTATCATTTGAAGCTGTGTTTCCCAAACATAGGGTTATTGACTCCTTTTTATGGGTTGCCGGTTGGCAGAGTAAAATGCATCTTATTTTATCTTTTATTCATTTGGCGACCCAAATAAAGTTTTCTGTGACCAACCTGTGGGTCGCAAAACCAGTTTCTGGGAGTGACTGGCCTATTGTATACATGTACGTGTCCCACATTACCATCTGACCAATGTGAGGCTTCAGCCTCAGTATGTTGGAATTTAACATTATATCATGTTCACAGCTGTTAAATAACTTTACATATTTCAGAGCCTTTTACGGGCTTTCCTTTTTAAAATATGTCAGATGGACCTATTTGAAAGTCAGCTGGACACAGACTTCTCATCGCACTCAGCAAGTTAAAGCATGAGGATTAACTTACAATACCTAACTACACTTACAAAATATGCTGGTGACAATCATCACTTTAGCCGACAAACTATGTTCGTCAGTTACAAATTAGATGCTGTTTCAGTTTCCTTCTCTGTGGAATCAAAGATGTTGTGTTTCAACAATTACTCCCAGTGTCAATGTTAAATATCCTGCTATTATCACCATGAACTGCAAATGTACAGTGCATAGCAACAGTAACCAAGGAGGGCGGAGCTTCACAAAGCAGCAAACTTAACTAGAGCTGCAACAATTAATTGAATCATCAGTTATTAAATTAATTGGCACCTATTTTGATAATCGAATCCTGGATCTCAACCACAGCTAAAAATCACAATACAAGTAACTTTTACATTTTATCTTAGCAAATTTTCAGTTCTCCTTAACCGATGGTTGAAAATACTAAAAACTGATTAATCATTCATAATGTATAAGATACAAAACATGCCTTTTTCTGTTTTGTTTTGTTTTTTTGTTTTGCTTTGTCATTACTTTTGTTCATTTGAACTTTCCTGATTCAACAAACACTACTACTATTTATTAAATATTCATGATACAGTTTTAATTAGTTAAAGTCTCATTGTTAATTTATGATTAACATCTTGACTCCAGACCTGTGCTGCTGCAGTGTTGTTTTTAATCCATATGTACTAGTTTTCATTGGCCTGTTTGTGATCAGATCACCTGATTGGCTACTAAAATGCAGATGAAAGTTTTGGATATTAATTCATACCCAGTATTCAACTATGATTTTGAAAGTAACTAAGTAGATTACATGGTGTAACAAATACTTGAGTACAAGTTAAAGTACCGACTTAAAAATGTACTCAAAAGTTCAAGTACCCCAAAAAACTACTTAATTACAGTAACTTCAGAATTTGTAATTTGTTACTTCCACTCCTGTTAATAACCTTCACAAACATTTCAAGAGATAAATAAATCAGCCACATGGGTACTAAAGAATTAATCAACAAGTCACGTGTTGCTGGGCAACGAACCCCATGGCTAAGCTAGCATTAGCACAAACAGTGATACCCTGCAGCAAACAGTCTGTACCGTTTCAAAGTTTGGCATCTTAATGGCTGTATCTCTGGCTTTTGCTCTGCACCAACCCACTGCGGGTCACAAACTGGTGAGCACACAGCCTCCCTTTCTGGTGGCATCGTTTTCACTGCTGGTTGTTTTCTGCTCCAAGTCTGTGTGCTGTTTTTTAGCACATGGGGCAGTCGCAGATTCATTCCTTCTGGCCTGCTCTCTGTAGTCTGTGTGGAAGCAGATTCTTATTGTTCATTTATTTATCCTCCTTTATTCATACAGTACATTTTTCTCTTAGTTGATGTTTTCATTTTCCTCTTCCTTTAGGTCCCCTGATTATTAAGGGCTTAGGAGTTTGACATGACAATGTCATTTATTACTGTCACAGAAAGTAGATCATGCAAACTCCACATTAAAAGGCATATTTGAAGCCAGAGCCTTTTACTGTAAGGCAATAGAACTGCCCACTGCACCACCATGCCGCTCTGTATTTCCCTGGAAAGATGGATTAATTTCTTCATTGAAAGAGCACTGAAAATCTGTAGTCAAGTAGAAGTATTGTTACATTACTGTAATAATACTCAACTACAGGGAAAACCACTGATGTTAAAAATATGAGTATCCTTCTCAAAAAACTACTTTTGTTTAGTTTTAGTTACTTTTTAACTGCATTATCAATTGCAGCATTTAATAGACGGGGGTTTGTGTAGTGTTGTGTTGTGTAACCAAGTAGATTTCACAATGCTGAAGTGCAAGTAAAATTGCAGACTTGGAAAAAAAAACAATCAAAACAAAATGACACAGTTCCAGTAATTTTAGTTACTTCCACCCCTGACCAGGGTTGTCATGGTCAAAACAGTCATTGTTTCTTTTTAAAATCAAATTTCCACTCAAAAGATTAAGAAATATTCAGTTTGGTTTCCTGAAAAATACTTTCTTTTGCAGTGCCAGCACTAGGTATACACATGATGAACTAAAGCTGTTACACTTGAGCTGACGGGAAGCCGAGGCTTATTACCCTGCTTCAACATGAAATATAAATCATGGTGAAGTCTGATGTATTGTGTTTGAAGCCTCTCTTTCTTTGCTCTCCACAGATTCTTAAAAAGCTGAGTGATGAAGGCTGGAGTGCTGAGAACATCTTCTTTGGTTGTGGTGGCGCTTTGCTGCAGAAACTCAACAGAGACACACTCAGCTGTGCCTTCAAGTGCAGCTATGTGGAGACTAACGGCAAGGGGGTGAGTGGAAGGCTTCTGGATTTCACATTTCATCACTGACCTTACTGATTATCAGCAGATGATTGTTTTGGATGTTGGATGTAGTTGTGTTGAATAGGAGTGATCGTCACCCAGATAAAGGTGCACTTTAACACAGACTTGTAGATTTGAAATTTGGTTTTGGGTAGACTTAAGGAAGTGGACTTGTAGAGTTTAATTTTGACCTTTTGCTTGTATGTGTTCTCCCAGATGGACGTGTACAAGCAGCCAGTGACTGACCCATCCAAGGGGTCAAAGAGGGGTCGATTATCACTGAGGAGAAACTCTGATGGCTTCTTAGAGACAATAGAGAGAGGAGCAGGGAAGCCTGAGGAGGTCAGTCCCAGCACTTCATTTGGCCCCTTACACATACACTCATACACAGATCTGATCTGGCCTGGCTTGACTCTGTTTGACTCGGCACATTGGTCCAGCAGGGCAGGGATCTGCATTTCCATTAGAACAGGGCTACCCACATGAAGGTGTGTCGGCTTAAGACGAGCTTGAGGAGGCTTAAGTTCAGTGGCTAAACCATTTATAAATGTCTCTGGGATAAACACAGTTTCCTTAAATTCTTCACAATAAAAGTCCTATGTTGTTTCATTATTTAAAAGCTTCTATTATGAAGCAGCACAAATAGGAAATGTTTTCATTCAGGGGTTCATCAGCAGTAAGTTAACACAACTCCTACACAGCTGAAAACAAATATGAAACAGTAAAATAATGCAAATACCTGGAAGAACAAACTGCATGAGAGGAGAGAGACTACATTTAAAAACATAAAGATTCAGTTTGAGGCTACAGAAGTGCTGACAGCTGAACATAAAGAGTCTTTAAGAAACTTCTGTCTCACTGCTCTCCTGCACACACGAGCTCAGCATCAGAACACTCACTTGTTTGAGGCAAAAGGCATGTCGTCACGGGTTGGCTACATCTGTCCAGACATCACCGCAGCCCATTTGGAGGTGCATCGCGCTCGCTTTGGTCCCACTCCAGAGCAGGTCCATCTTGGGCGTGGGTCAGAACGGCTGGGCATGCTGAGAATTATAATGGAAATAAGATTCAGTGCTGCACTGTTTGGCTTAGCGCAGCCAAAAGCCCTCACTGATAGTTTTATAACATGTACATATATATATATATATATATATATATATATATATATATATATATAGATATATAGATATATAGATATATATAGATATATAGATATATACATATATATATATATATATATATATATATATATATATATATATATATATATATATATATATACATATTCATAGTATTTCAAAGGCAGTATGTCAGAAATACCAGGATGTCCTACTGCTTCCAGTCACGTTTTGCAGTATGCAAGCCAGCATGCTTTTCTGGCTGTTTTGACCCACAATCCTTTGTGGCAGGTGTCTGAGCATGTGGGTCAAAGTTTAAGGCTCAATGTTATGAGAAAGTAGTATGTCACAATTGTATACATACTGCATGCAACAGTACAGACTTTGTAAGTAAGTAAGTTGAAAAAAAGTATGCGATCTGGAATGCAGTGTAACAGTGCTGAGTGTTACATTTCCCATAATGCATCCAGATGGGACCTTGCATAAGACCTTCCATGACTGTTAAAGGCCCATGCCACCATTTGTAATGAAAGCTTTCTATTAAAAATGTGGTCTCAAGCCAAGATATTCAAATGATTCCACTTGAGGTACATTTTAAACTCGGTGCAAAATCAGGATTTGTTTCTGTCTCTGCACTGTCAAATCTTACCTCTTTAAATTGTCTACAGCCTGAATGCAGTTAATAATTTTGTCATTAAACATCCTCCTCCTGTGTGTTCTGCTGTGTTCAGGACCTGCTGGTGACTGTTTTCGAGAACGGCAGCCTGGTGAAGGACTACTCCCTGGAGGAGATCAGGAAGAACGCTCGGCTGAGGGACGAGGAGGTGAACCCCACCCTGCACAACCACGATCAGGAGCTGCTGCACAATAACATCATCAACGGGATTCATTAGAGCAAAAACACACACTCTCACAATGCATATGATACTTCAGTGTTATACAGGTGCACTGGGATGAAGACTGCAGTGTGTTCCTTTAAAACACCATCTAAGTATAAACTGCACATGTTGAATGAAGAGTGACGAGCTGTTTGTCTCAGCAGCAGCACTCACACTTCATCCTGAGGAGGACAGTGAGAGCAGTGTTTTCAGGTAGATCAGCTTCTTTCACTTTCTCTTCTGGTCCAGCACTCAGCCAGCATGCAGCACACTGTGCGAGCAGACAGTTACACTGCCCCCTCATGGCCACGACCAGAACTGACACTCAGGGTCAAATATTATGAGCATAGTCAACTCAGAAATGACAGGAATAATCATTTAAAGATACACCTCCTGAGTTTGGGGTTGAATGTTTAAACAAAATCAGGGTTTAAATCTTTAAACATTTTCCATGCAGTAGTTGAGCATTTTCAGGCCAAACATGACCTAAACTTCCAAATATTCCGAGCTTCCATTAGATTTCTTTTTCTTAGTGTTCTTATCAGAGGAGAAAAGCCTTTAAAGCAGCATTTGGACCACAATACACTAACATATACCACAACAAAATATGAATAGTAACAGTATTATTGATTATAGTAATAATAGTTTTACAATATCTGAAATGTACTCAAGATTATAAGGGCCAGGCATAAAGAGAGGAAGATGAGAGAAGGATGTTTTTTGTGTGTGTGTTAGTAGTGTTAATAGTGTTAATAAAGTCAAACTGTCAGTATTGGTTCCAGAGATTAAAAAAAAAAACATCAGAGGAGGAAGGGGTTTTTTGCATTTTGAGAAAATGTTTCAACCATTATCGAAATGGTATTTCAGCTTTACTCTCAACATTTGGACTTAATTCTAAAAATTCTAAATCTTCCTTCTCTCATATTTTTTCCTTATGCCTGGCCATAATATTCTTCTGTAGATGTAGATAACACTGGTTGCACACCATGAAACATTTAATTTAGCCTCTGCCCTTTGGTTTGTTTTTTATGAAATACAAACCAGTATAAATGAAAACATTACAACAGTAAGCAGTAGTGCAAAATAAATGACATACACTGTGCTGACTGACACAATGTGGATAAAGAAAAGTCATTCAATCCAAATTCATACCTGCTGTTTGTGTTTCATGATGCTACTGGCCCACAGAGCACACGCTGGAACCCCACTGTTCAGTATTAGATACATTAAAAAGACAATATGAAACATCTCATCAGATGAACAAACTGAAATATATAAAGGAACCGACAATTTGTGAAACTGAAGAAATTACTGAAAGTCACCTCATTATTATCAATGTTATATCATGATTCATTTTCATGATATTCACTGGATATTATTTAGCTTCCTTGCAGAGACCCGTGTTTCAAGAGGCAACATTTATTTCATTCATTTATGTCATTTTCCATGACAGCGGTGTTGTTAATAGTCCCTTACCTTTACGCTAATCAGAATTCTGATATTAAACTCAGAATGAGTCGGAATTCTGAGTTTAATGTCAAAATTCTGACAATCAAGTCAGAATTATGAGATTTAAGTCAGACTCCTTATGTACTGACTTATTTATTTAATTTTGAACACTGTGGAACTTTGGTCACTCCTTTTTCTCTTCAGGTCTGTTGGTCAGTTCTGCCAGTTTCTAAACTGTTTGTCTAATTTACTTGTTCACAAGTATTTTGGCTTGTGACCCTCTAAAGTGCAGCAGTATCTGTCTGTGAGCCCTCATCACAGGTTCTGTGAGTATCAGTTGTGAGCAGTTCACCCTATTTTTCTCTTTCGAGGCCTGAGGAGGTATTTGTCCTAATTAAATCTCCATGAACATAAACAAATAAGAGACTTTGTCAGCATTTTTCTCTGTCTAAAGAATACTGCAAAGACACATTTAAACTGCCAGATCTGTTTTTGTGTTCCATTTTCAAAAGTATTGTGAATGACACTCTGAAGGATTCTCTGCTGGTATCCTGAAGTGCTGAAAGCTGCAGTGAACAGTGTTCAGTGTGTTGTAGGTGCTGGTTTGTTTTTCTCACCTTTTGAATTGATTTCCATTGAAACAGTGGAGCTGCTATAAAAGTCATACATTAAAGACACATTGCACTACTCGACATCTGCTCGCACTGATGTGACGTATTCTCTGTCACTCTGTCACATTTCATTGTGTGTTATTTGAATTCTTTTGATTGAGTTTTGATTGTTGAGTCATGTTTGTGCAGATAAACCCGAGAACAGGCTGCACATGAAACTGCCTTTACTTCTTTTAATGTTGGCCTGTTATATTGTTCACTGTTAAAATGACTGCATTCTCTAGTAAAGTATACTTGATGTCGGACTGGGGGGAAACACCAGTGTGGGACGCCCCTGGACAGTATAATAATAAGTCGATCTTGGTTTTGAAAGTCAGGTTTGATTGTCAGATGAATGGAGATGTGGATTGATTCATGGACATGAAGGAAAAAATTCACTCTGATATTTGCAGTAGATGCAGTCTGTCTCTTGCATCCCACTAGTTATGTTATAAAGTTTATCATTTATGCAACAATGTTCCATCAACCTGCCTTGCCTACTTTAAATTAGAAGGGTTTTATTTCCCAGAATGCCATTCAAGAACTTGTGCACCAGGGGGTGTTGTTACTTCAAATCAAAGGTACAGATACTTTGGCAGACCTCTGGTGTATCCACATGTAAACTGTGTTTTAGAGTACGGAGGCTGATGTAGCGATGTGGAATGTCAAATATACTCACATTTTAAACGGCGCCTTCCTCTTGTTTTTGAGCAGGCAGACAGGACACGGCAGTTCTGTCAGTCACAACGGATGCAACTTCCACACAATCGTTAATCTGTTGACACATGAAAACACCAGCAAGTCATCTTTGAGGCATTAAAATAACCTGCAGGCCTTATAGTGACATCACACAAATATAGTCAATTTTGACTTCATTCTGTAATAACACCCACATTTTGTAATAAGCAGCCTGAACACAATATGCAATAGATTTCCACATAAAATATTGCATAATGTGGCGGTTATCATTATTATCTATACCAGTGTTTCCCAGACTTTTTTCTGGAGACCCGCTTTTTAAAAATGACGGCCCATCGTGACCCAACAGGCTTTATTAATAAATCTTGGGAAAATTAATTTGGGCATTAAAGAATGTTACTGCCAACTCAGCATCACCATATATTATCTTGACACATGCATAAACACATTAAATTCTTTATAAATAAAAAATAATGCATTCAGGCCGTCCCAATATTTTTATTTCCTCTGATCAAGAAAAGAAACTTTAAAAAAAAGTTCAGATAACTCAATTTCAAGGAAACTTACTTCAAAGACTTTACTCAGTTTTTGAAATTCACTTTTTGGGGCTTTCTAAAACTCAATTTAAGTTAATCTAAAGAAGAAAAGTTAATTATCTCAACAAAACATTATTAGCTGGTAACAGTTCTTTAGAACTTATGAGTTTGAGTCAGGCTCAAAACTCAAAAATGTATTGAAGTAAATTGCCCTGAATTTTTTTGTTTTTACAGTGTAGAACATTTTAGCCTACTTCATAACTCATTTAGATGGAATTCTTTTTCCCTCTCATTAGTAAAACAGTCAACACATTTTAAATGCTTTATAAAAGATGTACTGCAGATATAAATCTTAAATTTTGCAGAATTTCTTCCACAGTATTTTATTTTGTAGGGGACCCAAATAAAATCTCCTGTGACCCATCTGTGGGTCCTGACCCAGTGTTTGGGAATGACTGATCTATTCTATTACAAAATGTGGGCGTTATACAGTGCATTATGTCAAAACTGACCACAATGGATATCTTCATCTCTACACATATTGTTAACAGAGATGCATGTTATTGGGTTTTTGCAGATATCTGATCTTCCAACTCAGTTTAACCAGTTGCAGACAATATATATGCACGTCTTTATCCACCTAATTTCAGAGAACATCAGGCCTCTTCTGTAATGGAATTAACACATAAGAAAAGTATCGCTGACAGATTTTTACGTTGTTCTTTACTCATCTTAATGATCAGGATGACAGCTCTTAAAGTTACATTTGTAGTGTTGAAGGAGTGTGATTCAGCTCCTCTTTGCATCACTAACACTGACCAATCACTGCAAACAACAACTTCACACTCCACACTGCAGACCTACTCACATTGTGAGCCGATCTGATATTTCAGTTTAAAGCCTTTATCAGCTGTTACTGATGAACTGATATTATTATGCATGGCTAATTGTTAAAATTGAAGCCAAATGACACTTCTCAAATAGATCAATATTAAATTAGACCCTGTGCGCTGTGGTGCCACTCTGGATGTTATTGTTAACTCTAATCTTAGTCTAAATATCCACATAGAAGCAGTAACAAGATCAGCTTTATTTCATCTCACATATACATATAAACTCAGGGACTGTTAAAACTCATCCACTCAGAGTTTTTCAGAAAAAACATCGCAAAGCTTCAGCTTATTCAAAATGCAGTGACCAAGATCAGACCACATCACTGGGATTCTTAGGCCACTTCACTGGTTTCCTGTTCGCCACAGGGTGGAATATATGGCCATGCCGATTGATTATGAATCAATACACAGTAAAACCAAAGTAGCAAAACTTAAACTTTTAGGTTTAACCTTAAACGAACATCATATAATAGTTTTTAATTCTTAAAATTAATGAGTTCTGTCCTGGAAAAAAAACACAATTGAGAAAACTCATAATTTTAAGGCAGTTGCCTTCACTAGATTTAAGAGTTTTACATCAAACTGTCATAACTTTGACAAAGTTTTCAAACTCTGAAATAAACTTTTGCAGATCTGTAATCTTTTGAGATAATTTACTTTCATCTTGTGAGTTTTAGAAACCGCCCAAAAAAATCATATTTTAAAAATTGTTGAACTGTCAACCTGATTTGTCTTTACATGGATGCTTGAAAATTATATGAAGAATTATCTCAAGATTATTAGTTGGTAAAACTTTCAAAACTTGAGTTGGGCAAATTTATTAAATTAAATTGCCTTGGAATTTTAAGTTTTCTTAACTTTTTCATTTTTACAGTGTTGCAATGGGTGGCGTAAATAAAAATTCTTGTTGCATTTTACTGAAAATATTTGAGTTGGCTTGATCAAATATTTTAATTTAACTAATCAAAGAGTACATGTAACACTAACTATATTTAAGCTCTGATAACCTCCAACGTTTAAGTTAAAAAAAACTAAAAAAACTTATGGCAACTGATTGCCTCAATTTTTTGCTGAGTTATTTGGGTTTACAGTGTGGAGTGGGACCAAAATACATTACAGATGTGTGTGAGGAGTTCTCTCCTGCCTGGTCAGATGGGACTGGGCTGCTCAGGACTAAACCTGGTGAAGCAACCTTCAGTCACTGTGCCACACTGCTCTGGAACAGACACCCTGTCAAAATAAAAGTAGCCTCACCCTTTAAACTTTTGAACCAGGACCCCAAACCACTCTGTTCATGGACACTTTAGTTCAGTTATTTTAGTTCTTTAAAACTTTTTTTCTTTTAAATCTTGATTTTATTTACTTTGCTATCTATTTATTCATTGTTCTTATAAATCAATTGTTTTTTTCTTAGAAATGATCTTTTCATGTACCAACTGCCTTTCTTTCATAAACTGTCTTTTAACCTTTGTTGAGTACCTTGAATTGCAACTGTAGATGAAATTGGTAAAAGTTGCATTGCCTTGGGAGAGGAAGAGGGAGAATGGGTTGTAGTGTCCATCTCTGGCCACTAATAAGTAACATGTTGAAAATGTATGATACTGAGTGTGAATAAAATGTTATTTCTCTGAAAACTGTTGGAGTTTCTCTCATTTATATATTTTTTTTGTTGAGTGGCTTCTCAACTAAAATACAAATGTTACAACATAAATGTCAAACCTTTATGTTCCATTATGGTAAAAATGTCCGAATGATACCAAAAGATCAGGTGAAGGAAGCTGAATAAGTGACTAAATTATTAGAATTATATACATATAATTATTAGAAGAATAAAGTTCTTGATGCAAATCGTCTCATTTTCAAGGGGATTTCCTGGACACAAATATACTGAAAATACAGTACATGAAGCAAAACACAGATGCACTAACACATACACAAACCCAGACAGCCACTCACACCGATGGCCCTAAATATACCAAAACACATACAGAAACTGTGCACATATTCATAAAGAGCTATATACATTAATTTACATGCAGTCTCTACATAATAGGGATCAGTTATGTTGATAACTTCAGTATAATTAGAAGCAAAAGCAGGCTGAAGATAAGAAATGCTTTAAAAAATGAAAGGAGGTAAAAGATCTCAGTGACCTGGCCAGGTTGGTCCAATCAGATGGAGCTTTAACTTTAATGGCACGTTGCCCTGTTTCTTTGGAAATAGTGTTGTTGACCACTGCAGTGTGGTACATGTTCTTAGCCTAAATATAGCTGACTGTAAGTGGGCACTGAGAGAATAAAAACATGATAGAATACTCCTCCATACTGGTCATGTTATCTTTAGCCAGTTCAATGGAAAGAGTGAAAAGCTCTAAGCAACAGAGATCAACTGCCTGTTCAGAATCACAGTGGACTGTCTTAGGTCTCATTCTTATGAGGCTCAGTGAATTCTGAAGTCCAGCACCCAAAGTGAAGACATAAAAGCATTCAGACAGGACATCTTAGTGCAAAGTGGACTTGTTGACATGCTGGGTTGATTCATGACAAACCAAAGTGGTTAGCTCACTCAATTATGTATTGGATGCAGGATGTCAAGGTTCTGGGTTCAATCCTGACAGAAAGTTTTGAAACCAGAACTTTCTTCTCCCAAACAAGCTGAACTTGCTGCACAGAGATCAGCTCAGGAGGTTAAGAGGCTAAGACTGAGGTCGTCTGATCAGTGTTGGTTTGAATCCTGCTTGAGGACGTGTGTTATTGTCTTCAAAGACACCAGCACAGCAGCACCCCCTACAGGCTGCTCCGATTCACAGTGTATGTGGAGATGATTGTTCTTAAACCAAGAAGATTAACGTTCATCTGCAACCACTTACCTGAATGATGATCAACCAGTTAACAACAGGATTGTTTCACACTACATGTTTAAACCAACGTTCTTTTAGTTGTTTATAAACTGGTGTTCAGCCTGTCAGTGAATCAGATTCATATCTCAAAAATATACTATGCCTACACTCTTAATGGCATGTTTATAGAGCATATGTGGGAATAGTTCTAATATATTAGGACTATAGAACTATGGGTCAGAATGAGGTAACTGAACCATCAACCTTGGGACACCAAAACCCTGGAGACTAGCCTCCAAGCTAATACAACCACTCCACCCACCTCCTTCAGACAGAATTGACTTAACTGTGGCAGACTTGGTGCTACTGGTGGAGACTCTGCAGACTTCTGCTGACATGGAATTGACATGACTGTGGTAGTCATGCTTTAACTTTAAATTCTGGCCATATTTTACAGATTGCTCCTTTAACAAAGAGGCGACTCAATTGAAAACATTTTGTCCGCAGCAGTTGGTCATACTGAGAATAAATATCTCACCACAGTGAAGATGTTCTCTCACTTGATCGTCTTCCAAGATGTCCTCCATTGAGGCTGCATATCTACAAGTGTAAGAGGAATAAAAGTCAGGTTATTTGAAGTGTGGTTGTCTGAGCGACTGATCCACAGTCAGTGTGTTTCCTACAGTAGATGGTGTTCAGTACAACACACTTCCTAGAAGTAGTGAGGGACACCAGCACAGAGACTAAACAGAGTCCTGTTGTGGACAGAGTCAGCAATAAAACAGATTTTAGCCACCTGAAAAAATTGTTATTTATTATTATTATATAATATTTTCGGCACTTTACCTCGCTGTGAGGCAGCCTGTTCTTTTAGGAAACCACCGTTACAGAAGTCAAATATCTGTCCAAGTCCCACAGTCAACTGTCAGAAACATCATTTTAGCTCACAGAACAGAGGAGTTTCTGCTCTACTGCTGCCTCCATCACTTATTTCAATTATACAGAGGTGGAGAGAGTACTGACAGTCTGTACTCAAGTACAAGTACTGTTACACTGCTAAAATATCACTCAATTACAAGTAAAAGTACTGGTGTTACATATATATATTTAAGTACAGTAAAAGTACAAAGTATTTGTCAGAAAAACGACTCAGAGTGTTAGTTATTTCTAAACGTTGATGTCAGTCACCTCTAGAAAGGGTTACAAATTTTGTGCATTTTCCTTAAATCATAGTTGAAATGATTATTAATCATTAATAATTGATATGATACAAAGCACATTTTTCCTTTCTGTTTTTGTGTCATTTCTTTTCTCATTTTAAGTCTTAGTTTAATTTTCCAAATTTGAGTATTTGTAATTAGTTACTTCCACCCCTGCATTTATATTAGGGTCAGTGACACAGCAGACAGACTTTTGTGTCCAATAACTAAATTTCCTTTTAAAATAATTGAATCAATTCATGACAGATATCACTGTATACTGTGGAGGCTGTTTAGTTTGAAAAAAAATCTGAACATTCAAATAATATATTTTATGTTTTAACATCTCAAACCCCCCAAAATGTCAGGTGGTGCAACGAGAGAGAGAAAACTATTAAAAATTCTATTTTAATTAGGGCTGGGTGGTATGACAAAATTTTCACATCACATTTAAAAAAAAAAAATCATATCAGTTTGACAGAATTTGACGGGATTTTTTTTTTTTCATGCAACAGTGTTCTTACCTACATTTTCCTCTAATGAGAAAAGAATTACTGCAGTTGATTGTCTTTAAACAGCCCATTTTACTGTCATAAGGACTGTATCATGTTTTTTTTCATGTCCAGACAGGTAAAAGCATGACCCCTTCAAAGTATGGTTACCATCACATGGCGGGGACGACTATACGATTAAACGTCCCCACCCATGCTAGTCGGCACCAGAAATACTAGTAGTTTAAAATATTTAAAAATAAAATATTTATCAATATTTCATTCATGCATGATGACAGTTATCTGTTGCCTCTAAGATTTGATGCAGCTGAACGCCACTAGTCTGTGCTGCAGCACTGTCAGACGGAAGCTCCTCTCACCCAGCACATATGAACCGATCACCATGGCAACACCGGATGTTTACATCAGCAAAGTCGGACAGATGAATGTAGACTGTGACAGAATAAGCTGATATATATTCACTCGACTAGAGAAACATGACCACATTAAGCACAGACATGGACATAAACCTGCAAGCGGAGCTGCTGCTGCTGCTGCTGCTGCTAGCACTGCTAACGTTAGCCACACTGTGTGTCGGGCTGGCAGCTAACGTTAGCCACACTATGTGTCAGTCTAGCACTGCTAACGTTAGCCACACTGTGTGTCAGTCTGGCAGCTAACGTTAGCCACACTGTGTGTCGGGCTGACAGCTAACGTTAGCCACACTGTGTGTCGGGCTGGCAGCTAACGTTAGCCACACTGTGTGTCAGTCTAGCACTGCTAACATTAGCCACACTGTGTGTCAGTCTGGCAGCTAACGTTAGCCACACTGTGTGTCGGGCTGGCAGCTAACATTAGCTCTGGTTCCTTTACCTGCAGACACTGTGACCCTCTTCAGTCTTAAAAGGTGAAGCGTTTATTGAGTTGTTGTCATATTTTGTACATTAATGTGTAACGTTTATATTGCACAACACAAAGTAGTGCACATTTCAGTGACATTTAAAGTGTGATGTGGTGATTGTAGACTGTGATTAACATCTTCAAATGGCTCTTAATACACACAGTATTTTTTTCAGACAGTTTAACATTATAAATGAATAAACTCTGCTAAATTTTAACTGCTTTCTGAGTGTTTTTCTTAGTGTTAGACTAGTTGTCTAGTCTAAATTAAATTTTGCGTTTAATCAACAGGGAAATCAGTTGCCAGGAACAACCCTCGTGCACACACTCAAGCAAGCGCGCCTGTGGTGTTGGTGTGCAGCAGTGAAATGGGTCCCTGCTGAAACATTTTCCCGCTGCGCACGTTCCGGATATTGTTTGGGCTATTCACCAGTATGGTGAAAAATATGAAAAATTCATATCATAATGAAAATAAAGACCAGTTTTCGGTACAAACCGGTATACCACACAGGCCTAATTTTAATGATAGTTAAAATAAAAGACTGTGACATGATTTTATGTTTGAAACCTTTCAAAAAAAAAAAATTAAAAGACCCATAGTGGTAAAGCTGTAATAGTCGTACTTTAATAGTGAGGAAAAGAGGTTAAAGTTAAGGTTTCAGACCCAGAACCAAATCACAATTTTTTGAAAAAGGAAAAATGTATGAGAAAACAGTATTATAATGAGGTAGTGTAGAGCTGCAGAGATGATCTGACCTAAAAACCTGACCTTTTTTTTTTCAGTGAACATGAAAATGGTGATGCATTTCCACTAATCATATCACATATTGCAAATTCAGTCAAAATAATTGTATTTGGACTTTTTTGCCACATCATGCAGCTCTTGTAGGTGACTGAAACACTTCTAATGTCAGGTGGTACAGCTGATGTAAAAACAAATGTTATTTTATCATAAATGCATGAACTTCCTAGAAAAGTTACTTCATTAGAGATTCTTGACAAAAAAACAAACAAACACTTGTTTGTGTTTGAAATAAAAATGCAATAATTCATCATATTTCCTGTCATTACTGTCAGGTGGTACAACTGATCACAGTCAGGTTGTGAGACCAGGTCAAATATTTCATATAGAACTTAAACCAATACATAAAAGGTTGAAGTGAACAAATTATTGATAACTATGATTTTAATAGCTATTGTACTGACACATTCATTGACATGTTTGCATAATTATTTGAGATATTTAAATGTAAAATTGGATGCTAGAAATTCTAAATACCTGGCAAATAGAATAGACAAATACTTGATGCCTGCAATATATTTTAAAACAGGACAGGAAGTTAGAGATCTCACCATGTAAAATCTATAATATCATTAACAGATTTAGAGAATTCAGAGGAATCGTTGCATGTAAGAGGTGACATTCAGTATCTGTGACCTTTGACCCCTCAGTCAGCACTGCTTTAAAATCTGCATTTGACTAAAAAAAAAGAAAAAAACAACTATTGCAATATACATACAGCAGATTTAAACATGACGCTGTCAGTCTGACACTATCTCCTATGACAGAGACGTACGTTTTTTGCCAAACCAACATAAATTGAGTGTAACTGATTGAAGATTTTCTGTGATAAATGATGATGAATTTTCTAATCAGTGTTCTGACTTGTAGTTGCTTCATCTTTATTTTAGTGAGTGGATTATATACCATGTAAATTTAAAGTGGACCTGCAGCAAACGGGAAAAATGAATCTGCTTCCCCAAATAGCAGTTAACATGACAGTGTGACGCACAGTCTGTGCTGCTGTGACACTATGTTAGATTTATGTATTATACAGATTCATCTGGAGATTTTAAGAACATACAGCTCAGTTACTTTTCATTTTTAACATCTTCCCTCAGTTTATAAGCTATATTGCTCATAAACAACCTTGCCAGGGCAATAATTAGCTTAAGAGCAGTGTTGCTAACTCCTCAGTAAGGAAAGTAGCCATTAGATGTCCTAAAAGTCCTAAAAGTTGCTAAATGATGTCATGGCCTAATTTGCTATAATAGACAATTTGCATGTAATTGTAATGGACGCTGTAGGAGAAGGAATAATGTCGTGGGAGAGACAAAAAGTGAGTAAAAACACCTTATATATGTTTAGAACTACAAATGAACTTTCTTCTGTTGATTCTTGGTTTGTTTTTTTTATTTTGCTATTGAAATAGGCCATCACTCCTCAAAATAACAGAAATAAATAACTAATAAATGACTTAAATGCTTTGTCTAGACCTACATTACATAAATCAAAGATTATTTTTTGTCTTTATTGTGATAGGACAGCTGAAGATATGACAGGAAAGGGATTAGAGAGAGGATGACACACAGCCAATGAGCTGCAGGCAGGAGTTGAACCAGCAGCCGCTGCAGAGGACTGACAGCCTCAGTAGTGCACACGCTCTACCAACTGAGCTACAGGGAGACCCATCTAAGTCCCTTTTGTCCTGTATTGTTAAATATTAGAATATCAAGTTTAATAAAAAAGACTGTTATGTGGGGTGGAATTGCTAGCTCTAACCAGCCCTCCTCCTTTATCCGGGCTTGGGACCGGCAAAGTGACCCAAAAGAGACACTTTGGCAGAGTTACTTGGTTTTTTTTATTTTATTTATTTTTTCAACAAGACAAAAGAAAAAAAACTGTCAATGAAAAGAAGGAAAAAACTGTCAAGGGCAATATGAGAAAATGATGGTGATGGACTGTGGGAGGAAGCCGGAGCACCCGGAGAGAACCCACACAGACACGAGGAGAACATGCAAACCCCAAGCCTTCTACAGCCAATCAGAATGGAATTGTGAAACTGCAGAGGGCTGGTGGTCTGCAAACTGTCCTACCTGGTGTCCGCCTACCTTTTTCATTAAATTAAATGTGTTGTTGGGGGGGGGGGGGGGGGGTCACATTATAGTGATGTTTATTTGGGACATAAACACCTTTTATTTAATTGTGTTGTGGGGGGGCGGGGGGGGTCTTTCTCAAGTTTCTGATTTTTCTTGCTCTCTCTCTCCAGGTTGGTGGAGAGCTCAGCATTCCTCTCCTCTGCTTTTTGGAGCTGAGCGTTCATCTCTTCCAGTTTTTTAACAAGGGCCCCATTGGCAAAATAGACATTCTCAAGCTCTGTCTGATTTTCCTGGTCCTTACACACCAAATACTCCTCCCTGCGCTGCTGTTCAGACAACTTTATCTGCAGTTCTTCCAGTTGTTGTTGAAGATGAACCTTTTCACCATACAGCTCTTGACTTTTGTCTAATTCTTTCTGCAACCGAGCTTTATGCTTCTGTCTACATTTCTTTTCAACATCGAGCTGTCCAATCAGATAGTCAGTCTGGTCACACTGGTCTTTATAATTATCCTCTGCTTTTTGGAGTTGAGCGTTCATCTCGTCCAGATTTTCTTGGTACTTAATCACCAAATACTCCTCCCTGCGCTCCTGTTCTTCCAGTTGTTGTTGAAGATGGACCTTTTGAGCGTACAGCTCTCGTCTTTTGGCCAATTCTTTCTGCAGCTGAGATTTCTGCTTCTCTCTCCATCTCCTTTCTTTTTCGAGCTCTCCAGTCAGATACTCAATCTGGTCCCACAGTTGTTCATAATCATTCTCTTCTGCTTTGAGCTGAGCTTGCAGCTGGTTCACCTGTTTGATAAGGGAACTCATATTTAACCTTAGTTTCAAAGACTTAGTGAATTGTAGTCTGAAGTTGTTGTTTATCTCACAGTGATATATGTCCTGTTCAAAGGTATCTCCTGTTGATTCAAATGTACACTACAGAATGGATCTGGCTGTGTTTACTCTTGTAATGATGTCACTATGACATCACAGAATGGAATTCCTTTGATGATGCTTTTTTTTAAATTCTTTTGATGATAAACTTTATTTAAAATTCCATTGATGACACTTTTTTAAAAAATTCTATTCAATTCAAAAAAACTTTATTGGCATAAATGCACAAAACATTATTGTCAAAGTATTTGTAATGATTACAAACAAAAACAAAAAGGTACACTTCATAAAATAAATAGCAGAAAAAAGTGAACATTACACTTTTGTGTGTTGAAGTATGTGTGTGTGTGTGTGTGTGTGTGTGTGTGTGTGTGTGTGTGTGTGTGTGTGTGTGTGTGTGTGTGTTAATGAATTTTTATTATTGTGTCATGCACCAAGTGCCCAGCCCAAACAGGCTTACAAGACACAACTATTTAGATAAACAGACCAGAAACCAGAAAAAACAAACAAAAACAAAACAAAACAAAAACACAACATAGCTCACAATTAATGTTAATTAAATAACCTTTCCTGATGCCTTTCCCAAGCTTTAGAAACAAAATTGACCAACTTATAAACATTAAAATTAAACAGCCATTCCATTCTGTCATCATCAGAGCACCAGAACATTTCTGGATTTTGAAGACATTTCATGGAATAAAGGTTTTCTTAACTCGTCATAAAAAGGACAATACAAAAGAAAATGTAATTTGTTCTCAGCTTCTCCTAAATCACACATCTCACATAACCCGTCATCCTCCTGGATGTTTTTAAATCCACCAACTTCAAGGTTCAGAGGAAGGATTCCTCTTCTCAACTGTGCAACTAAACACCTCTGACTCCTTGTAAGATTTGCTGTAACATAAAATTCAGGACCATAATTGTGCTCGATTTGAATATATGTTCGTAATTTGAGTTTTAACAAAGTATCATTTAACTCAAATCTAAGCCTAAAATTTAGCAAGTAACTTTCCTCTAATTATGTTTATGCTACATGTTAAATTATTACTAAACATATATTGTAACTCAGCTTCCTCAAAGATATCATTAATCTCTTTAACCCAAGGAGAGTTGTGCAATTTACTCCAGAGAAAAACCTTCTTATTGATGCTGTTTTCTGACATATTAAGCAGGTGATTCCACAGTCTAATCATCTCACATTTCTGCCTCATTGAACCAGGAATGCCACAAGGAATATGAGAGAGAGAGAGAGAGAGAGAGTGAGAGAGAGAGAGAGAGAGAGAGAGAGACAGAGAGAGAGAGAGAGAGTGTATTTAGCTCCAACATTAGACCCTTCGTCACACAGTGAGTATCAGTTTCAGTCGTTTTAAGAGCAAGAAAACAGCGTCTTGCACAAAGCGAGGATTTGTGTATTGACGTAAAGATAGAGTCCCATTGGTCTGCTGATAGTGTACGTCCTAAATCATGTTCTCCAGCTATTTTAATCCTGTCCAAGGGGGGACATGTTAGCATAGAAATTTTCCTGTAAAGTGTTGACATGGCACCCTGAGATAGTGGATCAAACGACAGGATTGTGTCTGCAAGATTGGAGTCAGGTTCTTTAGGAAAGTATGGGAGGATAGAGGATACGTAGTGTCTGACCTGCAAGTATCGGAAAAAATGTGTTTTAGGTAATCTGTATTTCTCTGATAGTTGGCTGAAAGACATGAAACATTTATTTTCAAACATGTCTTTGAATCATCTGATGCCCTTCTTATGCCAGTCCTGAAAAGTTGTATCATGTAGGGATGGAAGAAAAAGATGATGAAGCAATAGGACTCAAGAGAGACAAGTCGCTGTAACCAGAGGTCCTCCTGAACTGGGCCCACACTCTTAGGGTACGGCACACAACCAGATTATCTAGTGATTTAGTCATGGAGTAACTGAGAGGAGAGCCAAAGAGGCCTGGGAGCGAGATATCCTGGCATGAGTTTAGCTCTACGATTGTCCATTCTGGACAGTTGGGCTGATGATAGAAGCAGATCCAGAAGGCAATACAACAAATGTTCGTTGCCCAATAACAATGACGGAAATCAGAGAGTCCCATGCCCCCGTCTCGTTTGAGTCTCCAAAGTAGGGATTTATTAGTGCAACCCCTTTTTGTCATATGTCAAATATATGAGGAGATGTTTGAGTCTAACAAAACACAGAATGATTTTGGAATAAATATTGGTATACACTGGAACAAGTATGTAAATTTTGGGAGTATGTTCATTTTTATAGAATTTATTCGACCAGCAAGGGATAGTGTACGAGAGGACCACTGCAGTAACGATGTTTTAACCCGATTTAATAGAGTTATGTAATTTTCTTGGAATAGATTTTTGTGTGACTGCTACTCCTAAATAAGTAAACCGTTTCTCTTTGATTTGAAATGGTGTATCATTGTAATCCAAGTCGAGCGCTCCATCATTAATTGGAAACAGGGTTAACTTTGAACTTGAACTTGAACTTTTGTGCATGTTTACCTTGTATCCCGATAGTGATCCAAACTGGCTAAGTAAAGACAGTGCTGCTGGTAAAAAGGTTGTTGGGTCTGTAAATGTAGATGTACTGTATGTATTTGTTGTCACTTTGTGAGTTTATTTTGTTTATTGGGCATAGTGAACGTACGTAGCGTATATAATATGGTGAATTTGTCACTTGTGCATATCTCCCAGCTGAGACTGGAGAGGACGGGAGGTGATACTGTATGTTGCTGCTCTAGAAAAAATATTTAGTTAGAAATCAATTCTAAATTCTGCTCTGAATTGATTATTTTTAAAATTATACTACTACTACTACTACTACTACTACTACTACTGATAATAATAATAATAATAATAATAATATTAATAACATAATTATAGTTATAATATAGTTATAATGAAAACAATTCTAAAAAAGAAGCTGTAGTACTGATAAAGAACCAGGCTGATAATATATAGATAAAATCCTAATAATACCCACCCAGCTGGTGGTTTCACTCTGATTATGAGCAAATCACAGTTCAAATCCCCTCACTGTAAGCCTTATTTAACTATTGTTATTTTGTGATTATTATTTTTGTGGCACACACTACAATCACTCACAAAAATGTTAAGGATTGTTTGAGGTGACATTCAATATCTATGACCTTTGACCCCTCAGTCAGCACTGCTTTAAAACCTGCATTTGACTGAAAAAAATAAAACAACTATTACAATCATGATGATGTGGTATTTGTTGGGGTCTGTACCAAACAAACAAGATTTGAAAATACATTTCATTGCTGACTCTGTTCACAGCAGTACATTGCTGAGCTTTCAGGCTGGTGACCAACTCTTCTTCTCAGAACTGGGGGCCGTTGTACCGCTGTATTTACACTTATATGTATAATCAGAATGAACAGTAGAAAGTGGACTAACCTGAAGACTCCTCCATAGTTTCCCACAGACAGTGTGAAGACCAGAGCAGTCCACCTGGAACCATCTACAATCAAACACAAAATAAATTCAGAGTTGTACACATTCAAACCAACCTCAGTATATACGATAAAAACTGGATATCTGTACTCATCAATTATCTTTCATTCCAATGCGTTCCATTTTTTTTTAAAATCTTTCAGAAGAGACCTCCTTAGCCACGTCTGTTTTTAAAATATTTTTGCATATATTTTTTCATAGGAAAAACATAAAACTAATATTTTTAATCTGAAGTAATCTAAGTATCTGAAAAATCTGCTTAAAAAATTAGAAGAAAAGTAAAAAAATACAAAATAGATATATTTACATACTATACAGTCACATGTGAGACTATAAAAAAATATACTACTACTACTACTACTAAGAATAATAATAATAATAATAATAATAATAATAATAATAATAATAATTATAAAATGATAAGAGGAAGATGAAGAAGGATAACAATTTTCTGATGGATTATGAAATGCCAGAATTCACTAAGTTTTTAAGATTTCCTTTTTTAAATTATTTGTATCTAGGGAAACGTGATAAATTTTGCAGCCCATGATGGGAAATTTCTAATATTGTTCATTATTCTGACACTGAAATTACAGCTGATAAACAGATAAAGCAATGCTGAATTGACTGATTGTGTTAGGGCATATGAACTCTTCAATAAAAGCCAAAATGTTTGTGAAGTTTTTTGATAAACTTCACATGACAAAATATAAATAAATCTGAATTGCTCTTTGTTTTGTTAGATTTGGGTTGGAATATTAAATCATCCATCATTACCCTCAGGTATACAGTATATAAACTACAGTTTATAGGAACGTCATCATCTATACACACACACACACACACACACATATAGATGTATAGCCATAGATAGATAAAAAAAAAAAAAAATAACATTATTAGTTACAAAGCCAATTTCTGAGATAAAGGCCCAAATAATCAGAAAATGTCATAACCAGCGATACAACGTTATTATGATTTAAACTCATAATTTTGATTTTACTAAAGGGGTATTGTTTTTACTGCTGTTTATCATCCGCCTATATAGGAAAGCCTTCATTTGCGTAATTCTCGCGAGATTTGCATATGTTGTTTCTTTATTGAGCATGTTGTATAAATGAATTATGTTTCATACTGTAGTTTTACAAGGCAACAACGCTGTGGTTAAAAAAAAGAAAAAAAAACGTCTGGGTCTATGGTTTAATATACTTAGCGTTAGTGTTAGGCAAATTTATGGTTTGTCTCAAAATGATCACTCTCGCGAGATCTGTCGCGAGTCTAGGATTCCTTCTAGACGCGATCGTTCGATATTCACTTTGGCTCAGTACTCATGCACAGGTGGCGTTGATTTACTCTGACAATAACACAAGGAAAGCTTGACAAAAGCGATGTAAAACGACATGTGACGTCCCACAATAATCTCACAATTTTCCCTTCATTTTAAATTTTAACTTTCCTTCATTTATTCGGGTTGAATGGCCGCTGTGCGGGTTGTTTATCCGCCTCAAACTTAATGTACCCACAGGTGTTGTTAGCTTAGCTGTTAGCCACCTAGCAACGGACGCAGCGACACAGTTTGTGTTTGTGTGTCCATTCAGCCTCCGACTTACCTCAAAACTTCAGTTTTTGTTGTTGTTTCCGTCCATTTGGTCTCATTTTCCCTCGCGTACTCCACATGTCGTCATTAAACAGGTATTATCCGCTCAATTTGCAACATTTCCGGATGTGTCCTCTGATCACTTGAACACCATGTGAAGTTGAGCCCTGGGCAACACGACCCCCCCGAGGAGGGAGGGGGTGTCTGGGTGCCAGGGAACTTTTTCACCGTTTTATTTTTTGACTGAACTCCAGAGTGACAGAATTGAGGAAATATTTGGTTTTTGCTGCAGAATCAATATACAACTTCATAAAAATAGTTTTCACTGTGCCGCCTTCAAAATAAGAGTCCCCAATATCCATCTCTGCCAACAGGTTGACATTCACATCAAAATATGAAAAGTTTATTGATCTTCAAAGGAACTGGAGAAAACTGTATGATCTTCGAGAATCGTTTCATCATGCATATTTTTATTTATTTATTTATTATTTTAAAAATATAAATATAGTAATTAGGGCTTTCAAGTTTTTCAAGCAAAATCATCAAATCAAATTCAACAAATCAATTAATTGATCTAAACCTAAAATTGATAAACCTAAAAACCATCATTAAACATAGTCATCAAATCTGAAAAATTTGTAAATAGTTAACTCTAAACTTCAGAGTCTTGGATCATGTATAATTAAATTGAGGGGAAGTAAAAAAATCTAAAGCCTTCTCATAACAATTGGAATATAAATGTAATCAAAATTATTTGTATCAGTACCTCTCAGCCTGGCCACCAAATTGGAAGTAGCCAGTCAAGGAGCCAAACAAGTAGCTTGAGGGCACCTCCTCAGGCAGCTGCCAGGGACAGATACCCCCCTCACTGCAGGTTTCTTAATTTATCTTTATCCCAAAGGTCAACTTCAGGGTGACATAATGTTCAGCTCTCTATCAGTCACTGTACTCTTCTGTTAAAAGTCATTAAAAGATTTAGCTATCATTGAAGGACATCACTGTGGCGTGGGGTTAAGTTTTTGTAACTTTGTTGTAACTTTGTTGTAACTTTGCGCTTCATGGTCGAATCCACCCCAAACGTAATATGTTTGATAAGATAACTGGCCTACAGGATAATATTTAGTCAGTGTTGCAAAATGGCTCCATTGGGCCCCCTACAATATTTCAATGAAGCAGCCCCTGCAGCGTGTTTCATCAACATGTAAAAAAAAATCAGTAGGCATATGTTTCATGTCCAGGTGTACATTAAAGCCTCTTGGAGCCAGTCTAAACCCAACAGGAAGGCATTTTTGAATTTTGTGGTCAATTTTGCTGCTTTCCACATGTTGTGTTTTAGTAAACCCCTCCTAGAGAACTGATCAGATTGACTTCAAAATGGGTGTGTGCCATCCAGACTAGTTTATGATCAAAAGTTCTTAAAAGATTTAGCTATAATTGAAGGGTATGGGGTGGTGTTGAGTTTTGAAGTCTTGCCATGAAACAGGAAGTTACTGTAACTTATAAGTGACCAAGTCACCCCCTTCACATGTCTGATAAGAGTCCCTTCATGATCACATTTACATCCCAATCAGGAGTTATACTCATTGCGGCAATTACTGGCGTTAGGAAGCAAGCCTCGTGTGACAGTCATCTGATTAACATGAAATTTTCAGTGTTGTCTACACTTAATATACTGGAACATATCATTAATGGGTGCGCTGTAGTGCCACCTACTGGAAACAGGAAGTGGCATCAAATTTTTTTCTACACCAGTAGAATCATTTGCAAGCTGCTGTACAAATTCTACACACAGTGTATTCCTTATTCCTGTTCATTGATAGATGAGGAATTCTGCTCATTTAAGGTTGCAGCTCTGAAATCAAAAAAAAAAATCAATTAAAGGTTCTCAGGCCTGTATGACAACATGAGATAACCTGTCTTCATGTCTCCATCTGTCCAGCACAGAAGGGAAGCAAATATGATCAGGAATTTTATGGATTTAGCTTTACTTCTGCTGAAATAGAAATCTAAGCTACACCATTAAAAATAAAGTACAACTGTACTCATTTATTTTATTGGTGTACACAATTTTACTGTAAATATTGACCCTGTTTATACTTTTAATGGGTCAGTAGGCTTTTGTTGTTAGTTGGTTTTGTTTGCAATTCTTAAGGTTACTTTTGAATAAAATTTGTATTGCATATACTAAGTGAACTGACATGTATAAAGTGAGAAGCAGGGTACTGAGACCCAGGGCAACAGTAAATGGCTGTTGTACTTTTCTTTTGAACCACAAGGGGGAAGCAGCAAACAAAAGTTAGATTTATGTACAGAGATGAGAGTAATACAAAACATTTTGAAGCAGTGATACGGGAACAGCTGAGTGAGTCATGCTGTTTGTCTTCAGCTGACCTGATGCACCTGACCTGTTGAGCTACATTCAACCCATGACATGCTGATTTTTTTTATGTCTATATAAACAACATGCAATATCATTTAGTTTACACTTCAAAAACATGGTCAAGTCTTCAGAAACTTTTTAACATTTTCAGATCAGCTAGATCATATTCTCACCTGTTTTTAAAGGTTTTTTAATTTTCAGTGGATCCAAGTCTAAAAATGCACATTGGTCACTGCATTAATCATCTTTATGTATCTCTCACAGTTCAGCTTTAAGCCATTTAATTCATAATTTTCTTTTTTCCTCTAGAGTGCAAAGAGTGAACAGTGGCATGAAGCTATAATGGAAATCTCATGAGCAACTATCTGATGAACACATCTTCCCTTAATACATTCAACTTCTCGAGTTTAGGGCATCCATTAACTGCTTTCAGCCTGACTGCACACTTTTCTATTATTCAGTTATTCTGCACCTCTGCCATTATTATCTCTGACCTTTAGGGAGCAGACACACTCATGCATTCTCTCCAGGACACTGACTCTTCTTGAGTTTGTTAATAAGAATGAGGCTCTAACCCCCACGTTGGAGGGTGTCTTTGTGTGTGGTGCATCTTTTTTCTAAAGACCAGAGGAAGACAGATGGTCAGATGTGATCTGTTGCTCCCAGTCTCAACTCAAACTCAATGTTGCAACTCAAATTTAACACTGAAGTTTAAAATTTCAACTACATTTTATGTCAGTTCTGTTGCTTCTTTTCCATGATCTTGCATTTTTTTGAAAATCATATTCTATATTTCCATCAGTGTTTTGGACCATAAACTTTAGCTGTTTCTTTCCAAGTCGGATCGTAGAAGCCGACTGACACAAAGCCAGCTTAGATCTCACAAGTGCAGAGATTTTAGTCCTGAAAAAACACATCAGACCAAAACAAGGGATGTTAAACTGGAAGCTAACTATATGATGTGTATGAAATATGTTGTTCTTGCTGTACATTATATTGCTGTATTTGGACAAACAGTTACATGGCCATGCAGGAATAATGTATGTATGTGTAATATGTAAAAATAGTCAATGAAGTAATTATCAGATAGATTTCTAGATTATTAAATAACTGATAGATGTATATATATTATCACAATAGACTCGTGACCACAATAATGACCTCATGAGCAGGTCATTTTTGTGAAATAAACCATGACAGGGTGATGCAGGACCCTGATAAGAGGTGGAGGGGTCTTGAATCATCCTGAAGGTTTTTATTTCACAATAATGTCCTGCTAACTGTTTATTATTCTGCTTATACATAGCTTAATATAAAAAATCAACAATTTGACACAAAATATTGGTTTAAAAATGTTTTTATTGCTCCATCAGAGCCCATGATCAGAACTGCATCCATAGTAAACTTCATAGCAACATAACAACGGTCTGCTATAAAGAAATAACAGACCTTAGAATGCTGTCATTCCCCAATCAGAATTGAGTGTTTAACAAAGGTGCATGTGTGTGTGTGTGTGTGTGTGTGTGTGTGTGTGTGTGTGTGTGTGTGTGTGTGTGTGTTTCAATGTATATTGTAAATATATATAATATATAGAGATAAAATGTTGGCTCCATAAAGGTGCAAGAAAAAAAAAAAAGAAAGAAAAATTCATTCATTTTCATTCATTTTCTGTAACCGGGAGGCTGGAGTCTATCCCAGCTGACATTGGGCGAGATGCAGGGTTCACCCTGGACAAGTCACCAGTTCTTCATAGGGCTGACACATGGAGACAGACAACCACTCACAGAAAGAAAAATAATCTTTTCAATAAATGTTAATATATTGTTCATTCAGTATATTGTCATTCACATGTTTATTAATATTAAAACATGTTTTTTTTAAGTCAGGACAAAATATGGTCATATTTAATTTTGTCTCAAGTGTCACTGATGCCCCTCAAGTCTGTGATGTGTCATAACTAGGGGTAGAGCTCAGTTGAAGACACAGTTTAGCCCAAAATCAAAAAGACACATTTTCCCCCCTGCCCTGTAGTGTGTTTAAACATCCAGATAGTTTTGGTGTGAGTTGCAGAGTTTTGGAGATATCAGCTGTAGAGATGTCTACCTTCTCTCCAGTATAATGGGACTAAATAGCATTCAGCTCGTGGTGCTCAAAGCACCAAAAAACATACATTGATTTTGCAGTGAAATGTCCCTTTAAAGAAAGAGTCCAACTAAGTAAACCAAGAGATCACCCTATTGCCTAGAATTTAGGAGACTGGATTGCAGCCTGTTATTCATCTGAGTTGTTTGTGATGCTGGTAAAGATCTATCAAAGGTTTTTAAGCAGCTGAATAAAGTAGGCAGATACTTTAAATGATCATCAGCTGAGAGGAATTCAAAATCCTGAGTTTTGGCTAAACTTTCACTGCTTTGATCATGTTAACCTGAGACCGACTGACTCTCAGCTGGAAAAGAACCAGCAGGTGAAAGCTGTCCTGAAGTAGAAAAGTTGTAGAAGTTTACATCAGGTGGGGAAGCTTTAGTTTCAAGCAGCTTTTTCCGTCGCTTGGCTTGACAGCTGATTGGTTGGGCGTCGTCATGGAGATGACAGGACACGTGAACGGACGGGCCCCGAGAGGACGTTCAAGTGGAATAAAAGGCAGAGAGAGAGTTGATGATGGAGAGTAGAGGCGCTGTCCTGAGCTCTCACTGTCTGAGCTGATGTGAGGAGTTGATGGACGTTAGAATGACTCTGATGTCTCCTCTGTGAGCTGACTCCTCTCTGCGCGCTCCTCTCTCAGCCTGGATGATGGAGGTGGAGGTGGAGAGCTGCTGGCAGCGGCTGCTCCTCCTGCTCCTCTGCTGCGTGACTCCCCTCTGCTCCGCCATCGAGACGGGTAAGACTGAACACTGGAGCACCTCTCACTCACTGACTGACTGAGGTTTGGATCGGGTTCAAAGTAAAGTTCTCTCAGTGTTTCTGATGTGAGCGGCACAGTAGGGGAGACTGGGGACGGTTGCAAAACTTCTGCTGAAAGACCAACCAAATCTTTTTGGACTAAACTTGCATCTATCTGTTAATTATACAGTGTAGAGATGCTTACACATAGCATAATATTCGTAACATTTCTTTCTTTTTTATTTAATGGAAAAAGTCAGATTTTGCAGCTGACCACAGCTCTGGGAACCTTTGTACCATGTTAAAAATACATTAAATTTGTTTTACAATAATATTATATTCATTTAGGCCCATACAGTAATATTATAGTATAATTTATTCATTAAGTATAATTTATCAAAAACAACTATTGGGTTACTGTTTTGTGTGTTTATGCATAGAACATAGGTCTCTTTGATTTCCTTGTTACATCACAGAGCAGTAGGGGAGACTGTGGACAGTGGCAACACTTCTGCACAATATTTGGACTAGATTAACCATACATATTTATCTTGCATCTGCCTGATAATGGTACCATGTAAAGATGATTGCATGTAGAATATCATATTATTTTTTTATTAAGTAATATTTATCAAGAATGTGGTGGAACACAGGCCTATCTTGATTTCCTTGTTTCACATGTAAGCATCACTGACATAGGGGAGACTGGGGACAGTTGCAACACTTGCATTTTCTCAGTTAGTCAGAGACTATTTGAACCAGACTAGTCAAATCTTTATATATTAATCTTACATCCCTCTGCTAATTATACAATCTTAAATTGTTTACTTATGACATATTGTTCAAGAAGTCAGGTGTTGCAAGTGAGCCAATTCTGAGAACAGTTACAGCACGATTAGAGATGGTTCCAAATAGAAACTTTTTAGAAATTAAACTTTTCACTAATTAACTTTTGCTTTTTGTCTCAATAAGCATAGTGTTCTGAGAATATGCAGTTTTACAGTAGTATTATAGTATTATTTATTTAATGGCATGTAATGCTGACATGGTGTTGCTTGTTATACTTCATATATACTTTGCTTGTTAAACTTTATTTATTGTGTTGTGCTCTATAAGAGATTGGTTTTACTGTGGTCATCTTTTTTTGTACTTCAGCTCAACAGTGTAAATTCCAATTAGCCATTTTAATATGGTAATGAATCTTATACATTAATATTATAGAATTATTTATTTAGTAATATTTGTCAAATAAAATTTATTAAGTTTTATTTATTTATGTGTAGAACATAAGCCTGCCTTGATTTTCTTGTTTGAGATGTGAGCAGCACAGTAGTGGTCCTATAATAACAGTAACAGTAGTAATCATAATGAAAGTTGCCTGCTGTAGTATAGTAGTAGTATAGTATAAGCATGTTAGGGCAGCAACTAGTGATTATTTTCATTGCCAACTGCCATTGCAAATATATTATATAGATTACTCAGATTGATTATTAAAATAGTTGGCAATTCATTCATTCATACATTTTTGCAACTCTAAATCATGTATTATTTGAAAAAATAATTCACACTCTGACGTCTTCCACCAGAGAGACAATGGTTTCATAAAACATCATTTTAAACAAAATGTATTTTATACAGTGGGCTATGAGTTGAACTTTTTGCCATTTTTCTCTGAATACTAAATGAATATGGAAACATTCATTCATTTTCTGTAACCGCTTATTCCGTAAGGGTCTATCCCAGCTAACATTGGGCGAGAGGCGGGGGTGCTAACCACTGCACCACCGTGCCGCCCCATATGGAAACAATGAGGCAATATATGAGAATCACTGCAATATTATATCACCCACTCTAAAATCAGAAGTAAATGTAGTACTAAGATCTTTTACTTTAAAAGTAGTAATCCCATGATGTAAAATACTCAAAATTATACATAAAGTACATCTACATAAAATAATCATTATTGATTTGTGTGTAAGCATCACTAATGTTGAAGCTAGTAAATGTGCAGCTAATTACTTTGCTTGTATATGTACTGCAGATAAGTTTAATAATGCATTGTAATTTATTAGTTGATTTGTATTCTGTATGAATTATCTGAATCTGCAAAGTAACTAATTTTATCAAGTAAATGTGGAGTGGAGTAAAAAGTACAATATTGGCTTCCAAAATACAGTATAGTAGAAGTATGTAGTAGAATAAAATGAAAAGTACAGGTACCTTAAAATTGTACTGAGTACAGTACTTGAGTAAATATACTTACATTACATTTCGCAACACTTAAAACACTTAAAACAAAAAAGCAGAAGTTGTGGCTAAAGTATTGTATAGCTATGTGATGTAAAATCACTTCAAAAGGCATTTTAACAGTTTTATTCTTCACATTATTCTGAAACTATGCACCACTCTGAGATGGAGCTTCTGCTTTCTTTTGTTTAAAAGACTATACCAGTGTTTTCACCAGTATCATCATGTATGCTCCATATATTACTTAGTAGTTTGAAAGTACTTTTGCAAGTTCTTTGGTGAATTTTCTGTAGTTGTATATGCAGCCACAGGTTTCCAGTCTTTTGTGTATGGTATGAAAATCAATTAGCTGACTTAAACCTGTTAGCTGTGTGATCCATCATATTGAACACCAAGTCTGTGTTAATGTTTGTCAAAGTTACACTATTGTTTTGTCACAATATAGTTTAAATATAGACTGAAAAGTCTTCAAACGATGATCAGAGTGTAGATAAACCATTCAGGGGAGAACCAGTTGAGAGCAAAGGTCTCATTTATACATGGTGCCCCGCAAAAACAAGTTATACAATAAAAAGTATAAAAATCAGTACAAAGTAAAACAAGCACAGGCACAAAGTAGACAAATTAAGAAAAGCGTGAATCTTATTCCACCTAACAGATGAATGCAAGATGCATTCTTGTGAGAAAGCACAGTCTCCCATATTTCAAAGCATTGACTGACTTCTTAAGGAAGCTTTGTTAATTAAGTGTTGTTCCCTTTGAGTGGTAAGTGACGGCCATCCTTCCTCCTCATAAAGGACACTGATGGCTTCTAAAACTGTCACCTACAAGGTGACACACAGCATCAAGGTGCTTCAGGGTAGACAGAAGAGCAAATACATCAAAATTTACACACACAAAAAAAAAAAATGAATCTGTTAAACACAGGAGCATGGTTTTCTGTAGTAAAATATGCAAAACCATGTTATAGTCCTCTAAACTGTTCCTAAAATTAACTATATATTTGTTTATTTATTTATCATTATTATTATTTTATTTACATGCCACAGTGGATGGCCATCCACCCTAGAGCCTGGTTCTG
Organism: Lutjanus erythropterus; assembly: GCF_056507025.1. NCBI lineage: Eukaryota > Metazoa > Chordata > Actinopteri > Lutjaniformes > Lutjanidae > Lutjanus > Lutjanus erythropterus. The sequence continues at coordinate 3,054,415 of NC_139318.1, forward strand.
CTTGAGGTTTCTGCCTCTTAAAAGGGAGTTTTTCCTCGTCGATGTTGCCAAGTGCTTGCTTATGGTGGGAACTGTGGGATCTCTGTAAATAATGTTAATAGTTTTATATAGTACTGTTGTGACCTGCTCTGTATATAAGTGTACTAAGTGCTCTGAGATAATTTCTGTCTGGCACTAAATAAATTAAACTGACTTATCATGTACTTTTTATTTACATATAAACTTAGCCATATTATATTCCTATGGTTATTTTATCAGATTATGCTGAATAATCGAGAGATTTGATTAATGAGTACGGAAGTCAAATTGAAATGTATACAATATAATTAAATTAGGTAATTTGACAAAGTATACAGGAAAGATTTTGTCAGCCATCAGAGTCTCTGTAATATTACAGTGACTGTAATATTGAGCTCTCACTTTAATGAGACCATGTTAAAAATCAATCAGCGCTACTGTTTTATATTAGAACTGGATTTTCAAAAATGTTGCAAACCTGTCATAACATTGCTCAGTTGTATAGGTATTTAAGTTTTCATTTTCTTTTTGTCTGAGAGGGTTTTTTACAATATCAGAATTTCACTAAACAATTATCGTGGCCAAAAAAATCACAATAAGGATATTATGACAGTATCTATAGAATTATAAAATGGAAGTGTAAGGAGGTGGGAAGATTTTTACATATTATCACGTGTATCATTAACATGGTTTCATTTTTTGAATATCACAGTTATCATCAATATCAGTATATTGCAACACCCCTATTGCACAATTTCTAATATTTTCAGACAATATGTATATCACATTGATATAGTGAAACTGCACAGCAGATTTTTCTTTCTTTTAGCCTCACTAGAGCAGTTTGTTCATGTTTATTTACTGTACTCTTTATACACTCTGTTTGGCATACAGGAGGACTGAATCAGTTTGAGTGTGAAGTGATCTAATGGAGGTGTGTGTTGAGTCACCAGTGTTAGGACAACACATGCATGGACAGGGAGGCTGCTGCCCTTTTCCACACAATGCTGTCTCAGAGACATTTCTCACTACAGTGTGTCACCCAGGACCTTGGGCCTCTCCTGCCCTCTGAAACAGACTCCGTTTACAATGATAGTGTTTAAAATTTTCCTCCCGCAAAACTCTTTACTGGGCACTGAGTGTCCTCTGGTCACCTATGTTTTGGACAGTGTCCCCTCAGGCTTTGTATTTACTAATGCGGTGCAGAGGGGATGAGCTGTTTCCCACCAACAGGGGCTCCCGGGCTTCGGGACATTCCTGGAGGTCAGTGCAGGAGGATCTAGTTGTCTCCCAGGGAAACAGAGCTAATAAACTCCAGGGGTGGTCGTAAATTTTCTCATTATTTGGCCTGCGGCCCAGAGGCAGGGGGTGCTGGGTGGCTGGGTGGGGGCTGCCGGAGCCGGATCTGCCCACCCATCTGTCCCGGTCCTGCCTGGAGATGAGCAGTGAGCTGCAGCTCAAACCATCAACACGCTGATCACATGACTGGTATTATGAGAGCAGGTTTACCAGGTCTGATGTGTATCAGTTTGTACATCTCTCAGTGAGTCTGGATGACAACATGATATCTGCTCTCTGTAAGCACAGATGTCAATCATGTTACATCTACAAGTGGCAAGTCAAGGGCAACTGAACTAGCTTTCAATTCTTCATTCTCACTTGTTGTTAGGCTTTTAAAGAGACAGTTCATCCCAAAATAAAAAAATACAAATTCTTCCCTGGCCTGTAGTGACATTTATCTATCTAGATTTTTTTGGCATGAAGATGTCTGCCTTCTCTCCATTGTAATGTCACTAAATGGCACTTATTTTATGGTGCTCAAGCACCAAAAACATACATTTGTAAAATTCAAAACCAACCTCTCTTTTCAAAAGTCATGACCCAGCTACTGAAGATAATTCACAGACCTTGTTGAGAGCAGTTTCGTGTAGGAACTACTTTTTGTCTAGTAGGGAAAAAAAAGTTGTTCTGTAGGTTCCATCCAGGGTTTGAATTACACAGTGGCTTTCGGGGGAGCCCTATCTTCCAACACACACTGTTACAAAACATCTCACACGCATGCACATGTATGAAAGTGCACGGCGGGTCAGTTTTAGGGTGACTGCAAAAATCATTCTACTTTTAATATTATAGACAGTTAAAACTGTTACTATATTTTATTATTATTATTATTATTATTATTATTATTATTATTATTATTATTATTATTATTATGATTATGTATTTGAGGAACATCAAGTTTAAGAGCTTCCCCTAAATTTCTAAAAGTAGACTTGTGTCCTTTTTGCTGAGCTCCCCTTAGCTCCACCACAATTCCCCCCTTAAACTATGATTCTACTGTGGAGAAAAGTAGTTCCTACATGAAAGTGTGTGTAAATCCTGCATTACACAGGGTGTTGTGTGCCTGATGTGGATTCTTGTTGGCTCCCATCAGGTCGTCTCATCGCTTTTTGTATCAGCTAACAAAAGCTGATCACCTAACTGTACTTCAAACTGCAGTTCTTTTTTATGATCATCAATTTACATAGATACACATTAAGCCTGTGCAGTATACTGGTTCATACCAAAAACCGGTCTTTATTTTCGTTATGATATTAATTTTTTATATACCGCCATACTGGTGAATAGCCCAAACAATGTCCGAAACGTGCGCGGCGGGAAAGTGTTTCAGCGGGGACCCATTTCACTGCTGTACACCAACACCACAGGCGTGCTTGCTTGAGCATGTGCTCAAGCATATATGAGCATGCATGTATGAAAATGTTTTCATACCACCCAGCCCTAATACACATAGATTTTTACTTTTTGCGCTGCTGGTATGACTGTTCAGTTACTAGACATCCTTGCAGACTTTGAAATGACTTCTACCTGACTTTTGGTCAATTCTGAAATTGACTGTCATATTTTTTTTCTGGGCTTTACCATAGGACCTGACAGGGGACAGAGGACTCTTTAACTCTTCCATCATTCATTCAAACAGCTCTTTTGATGGGCATGGTGCAAGGCAAAAAACTTACACTGAAAGACTGAAGACATCAACTGCACCATGCCTCAGAGTCTGGCTGTATGAACTTACTTTCGTTATTCAGATGGAAAAATTGACATCTAATCATCAGTCAGCTAAAGCACCCTGAGGAAAATGTCTTTTTAATTTTGGGCTTATGTTAATATAAATAAAAATTGTCTTGCTTGAGTGTGCTCCATGCTTTGGTGATAAAGCATTGCAGTGCATCCCCATCAGAAAGACTTTTCTGACAGAACTCTAGATGGGACAGAAACAGCTTATTAGCTGAGGGACATGTGGAGGAGGGTGAGAAGGCTGGGGAATAGTGGACACCAGCTGCCACCTTCCCCCTTATTCACCTTATCTGTGTGGGGGAGAGACAGCCACCCCTCCAGGTGTGGTGCCTCTCTCCAGCAGCAGACCCCTGTCTTGTTGAGGTCCTCATTGGACATGAAGAAAAGTCCTCCACCTCATAACTTATGTTAGAGTGACCACTGTCACTACCCATGCTAATATCCAAGCTATCACTCTGCATGCTAATGATGTTGACCAATCTGGTTGCCATGACAACAGATTACGTCTGACTATTAACCACTCAACCATTCTCTGTTTGAGAAAGAACATGAACCTAAAAACATCAGTTAACTCTGGCTTGTGAGAGGCTTTAATGGCCAGTATAAACAAGAAGAATGATTACAGGCACCTCACCATCATTTAAAGGGACAGTTCACCCCAAAAATACATAACTTTCCTCTGGTGTGTGGTGCTGTTTATCTGTCTATCCTGTTTTAGTGTGAGTTGCAGAGTATTGGAGATATCAGCTGTAGAGATGTCTGCCTTCTCTTCAATATAGTAGAATCTACCAGAACTACCTTCTGTCAAGTTTGGGGTTTTTCATAGTCACTTCCTATTTTATTTTGTTATGTCTTCCCTTGAGTGTTCTTGTTCATTTTATTTCCTGTCTCTGTCTGTTTTCCCACTCTTCACCTGTTCGTCTGTTCTTGATTGCCCTCACCTGTGTCTTGCGATGCTGCCTATGCTGAGTGTATTTAATCCTTTGTCTTTCCCTCCTTGGTTGCCAGTTTGTCTGTTTTTCGGTCCTCCTTGTGTTTTCTTGTTAATTGTAGCTTTGTGTTTGAACTGTGGATTCTGTATTCTCTGGTTCTTCTGAGATGTTCAAGTAACACTCAAGAAGGAATGGCAGATCAAACATTATTCAGACTTATTGTCACACTTTCCAGATTTACTTAGCCCAGTCATTTTTGTAACCAAAGTAATTGTACTCGAGAGTAATCCAGGAGACATATGAAGAAACCTTGTTTTAGAGTTAAAATTCCATAGATGACATGTAGATGGTTGGTAGTGTCCAACAAGTTCTCATCCCAAGTCGTCAAATACCAGCATCTTTGTCACCGCCGCTCCGAGTCTCATACTAATGCACAAGGTAGTCATTAAAAGCTGTATGAGACACTGACAGATAGCCAGTTAACACTGTGAAACAGTTGGTTAGTCAACAAAACTAATTGATTAGTTCTAGGCTAGGGTTGGGAGATGTCTACCAAATTGGCAAGACAGTGTCCACAGTGGACAAGCAAATTGTTGTTTTTTTAGGGGGAATGGTGGGAGGTTAGCTGTCCTATAATAGAAAAGCCACTGAAAACTGAAAAACTCTAAAATATAGAGGGCTTTTAAATCGCAATGTTAAAATGGTAGAGGGCTCATTTGGTGATGGACTATGGCATCAACCATCAGCCCAATTGGGATTAGGGTAACCTTAACTCTTTAGGGGACAAAACTGACCCAGAATAAACCCTAACCCTGGGGGGCCACAAACCCCAGCCTCCAGGGTGAACGTTCTGTGTTTGTCTGACCCATCCACCCCACCTGTCTTACTCTTGATGCTGCTCCAGTCATAATTAGGTCCAGGTCATCCCTGCAGCACTACAGGACCTCATTACAATGCTGTTTTCTCAAACATTTTTCCTTTTTTAAAAAAATTGCGATTTCGTTCTGGTTCTACAATTTGAATATTATATCTCGGCCATACTGTGATCTTATTGTGACTGTGATTAATTGTGCAGCCCTACCTTGTGCATCTGTATGAGGACATGACAACAAAATTTGGCAATTTGGGAAGAAGATCGGGCTGTAGGTTTCATATGGAATGTTCTGTAGATGGTGATCTGAATAACTTTACAATTCATGAGTGGGGTCTGTAGGTTTGTAAATCTTGTATTATGTTCAGCCACATCCCATCAGATTCTTGACTGTAATCCTGTGATTATCCTGTTCTATAATGATGTAAGGGGAGGATAGTTTTCAGGATGTTCAGTAAGTGCATTGTAAACCACAGAACATAGGAAGATGGATGCGAGCATCATTTGCTGCTGAGATACCCTTGAGCAAGACTTCAGCCCATACATGTACAACAAGTGTTCAATGTTGAAGAATGTTTCCTTTAACTGTAACTTGTTAGATTACTGCCATTAAAATGTAACTTGTTACATTGCCATGTTTCTTACTGATTAAAGTAACTTGTTAGTACTGTGGCGTTATCAAAACTGAAAAACACTGTGAGAGCTTCAACATACATGTTTATTGGTTTGCAGTTTGGACACCATGTGCCAGTTTGTCTCTGAGGATTCTGTCTCGGGTGTCTTTCCCTTGTCAGTGAATGTGGTGGATTTCTGTGGCCAGACAATCCGGGGTGACGGCATGATTGTCAACTCACACCAGGAATCCAAGAAGTACTACTTTGTGACCATGGCGACCGACTGCCACCTCACCATGCAGGCCAGCTCCCCTAAAGACAAGGTCCAGTTCCACTTCCGCTTCTTCCTGGTCTACAGTTTGCTACGAGTGGCCCCTCTGAGCCCGGCGCCCGTCTTCCCAGAGTCCCCTCGTGGCTCCGCCCCTCTCAACCCCAGACTAGAGCCGACCTCTGGCGAAAGCTCAGGGGACCCGTGTCACGCTGGCTCTTATGTTCAGTTCTATGATGGGCGGGACAGGAGCTCACCTCCCCTCGGGCCTCCTCTCTGTGGGAAGAGCCCGCCCCGGCCAGTGCTGTCCACAGGGAACTATCTGACCCTGAGGCTGGTGACCCGGGGGACTCAGCCAAGAGTCGACTTTGTGGGTGACTTCACCTCCTTCAGACTGGGTAAGAAAGACACAGATGTCCGGATGTCCATCCATTCCACAGATGCTTCATGTCTTACTGGACCCTAATATGCATATATTAACAAATGTATGACGATGTTAGTGAAGCAGTGAAGTTTAGTTGACAGTCATTATTCAGACTCCCTCATTTAACCAGCTGTGCATATTAACTCTCCAGCTTACACTGTATTTTGCATCACTTCATCTCTTTCCCACTTTTCCAACTATTCATAAACTTTTATCTGCTCATTCATACAGAATCTCCATTCAAACCTATAATTTTCCATATCTTTCATACATTATGAGTTTTATTCAAACTTAAATCCCATTCATACTAATTAGATCCTTTCCCACTTATCATACTCCTTTAGCTGCTTCTCCATACCAATTACAGCAGCAATTCAGTTAAGCATCACTTTTCAACAAACCTTAAAATGTTCCACGTCTTTCATACATTATTATTCAACTTTTAAAGTAGGTAATGCAGTTTAGTGTCAGCTTTTCAACACCCTGCATTCACATGGCAATTTCTCGTAGCCAGTTTAACACATGGGTAAGTCAATTTTACTAGTGAGGGTTAACTGGAAACATAGCATAAACATCAGTAGCACTAAGATTACCTGCATGCTGATTGAGATTTATTGTTGTTCCCAGCCATTACTGAAGCAATGCAGTGTAGCTTGCAGTAATTATTCATACTCCATCAGCTGCCTCTTCATCCAAATTGAAGTCTGCATTTCAGTGTAGCATCAAATTTTCAACAAACCTTAAAATGTTCCACATTTTCATACATTAATATCCAACTTTTAAAGGTCAGGTCAGTTTAGCGTCAGCTTTTCAACAAACAGAATTTACAATGCAATTTCTTCAGAAATCACCTTCTCTAGTTATCGCTGTAATACTAAAAAAATTGAACTCCCATCTATTTAAGTCAAACTAAGTTTTGCATTAACACATTCTTTAAGCCAAGACATGTACAATGATTTAGCTTTGGCAGTAATTAGCACAAATATTCTTCATAAATCATTCATTAGACTAAAGGATCAGCAGGACTACAGATATAATCTCACTCATAAAACTATGCAAAGTCTGGGCAGTCCAGTAGGAAAACATTCAAGTAGCTATAATTCACTGAAAATATTTTTTGTTAGTGCTTCTGATGTTTGATCCCCATAAATTAATAGTCTACATTACTGTCCATATACTGATAATACTGTTTAATTGTTATTTATTTTAGTTCAAAATGTAGTACAAAATATACTTGCAGGTATTTGAAACTTACTTTGGCTTAGTAATCTATCATGCACACACAGTGTTACATTATAGTTGCATGTAAATGCAGCTGAAAGTTCACAGTAGCATATAGTACACAAAACAAATATCATGTACATCTCTGGACTGGATTAGTGATACAAATGAAAAGGCTGATTCATTGTTTGGGCATGTACTGCATGTACTCTGGCTTCATGCAAATATGAAATTGCTCACTTTAATTGAATGTGGGCAGATGTCTAAGTATCAAACTAATACAACATCCATTAGTTTGGAGCAGCCGTTTTGTTTTCTCATTGGGTTTGAAAATACAAATTGGTACACTAGTAACTATTAATTAGACAAACAATAGACAGCTCTGTTAATCATATCATAATTATGATCATAATTTAGTTTTATATCTCCATCAAAGAGACTCTTAGAGTTCATTACCACTGTCAAGTTTTCATGGCTGACTCATTTCCTTCCTGTCGTACCACAAATCCCTCAATTGTTATCTTCCTCTTCAGGTTTTAACCAGTCAGAGTGCAGCAGTGAGCCTTACTTCACCTGCAGGAATGGGAAGTGTATCCCCTTGGGTCTGGTTTGTGATGATAAAGGCATTGACAACTGTGGAGACGGAAGTGACCTGGAGGAAAACCTGACCACAGGGTGTAAAGGTCAGTTAAGTGATAGGTTGACACTTGATGCTGATATCTAAAGAAAGACTCTGTGATTTTATCACAGTTTGTTCAAGATCTCACAGTTAATGTTTCAGAACTAACACTGCATTTCCACTCAAAGTACCAAGAACTTTTAGTCCCAGGTACTACTCTCCTCAGAATTAACAGGTTCTCTCAGCCCATAGTTAGTCCGCTGATATATGAAAAATTCACAGCTGTTTTTCTACATCATTTTCATACGTGACTATAAAACAACAAAAGCTTGGACATCGATCCACCTGTCATACACTTTCTTCTGTAACTCCCTGTTGACTGATTTTAGCATTTTCTCATCTGACGGTAAATCCATTTCCGCCTTCAAACAAGTACTTGGGTATATGGATAGATGACACACTTTCATTTAATGTACATATTACTAATCTAGTTAGGGAGCTCAACGTGAAGATTGTTTTGTATTTTAGAAATAAATTTTGTTTTACTTAAAGGTAAAATAAAAAATTAAAATGAAGAATGATGAACAAACTGGTTTGTAGCAGCAGAGTTTAAAAAATGGTGGCTAAAAAAATGCTGTGAGAACCTGACTAATCAGATATGTTCACCGCTGCAAGCCCCACCCTTAAAGTTCCTTTGCTTTTGGAAATTAACCCTGAGCAGGGACTTTTTTGGGGGGTACAATAATGTCCCCAAAACTTAATTCAGACCATGGTCCCTGCGGTGGAAACGCACTGAACTCTCCCAAAGGTTCCCAGTTCCTGAAGAAACTTGCTGCTGTGGAAACATGACTTAAATGTTAAATCTCAACAGTGTTTGATAGAAACATTTTTGGATTTTGGATTTTTGGATTTGGATGTTCAAGCGGAATAAGTTTAAAGGGATGTTACAGTACAATGAAATAGCATCTACTAGTATTGACTCAAATTTTTCCTTCATCAGCAGGTCAGCTTTTACCCCCTGAACCTCCACCGGCAATAGCAACCCCACCACCACCTTTTGTGAATCCACCCACAGTGCCAGTTCCTTCTCATATGAACTGTGGCATGCCAGACAGCGCTCCCAGTCATGAGTCAGTGACAGGTGAGTAATCATTGTGAAATCATGAATATTTATTCATTCAACTGGTAGAAACAGCAGGAATCCATCAATGTGTAATACACTATGCTTACATCCTGCAGTCGGTTGGTTGGTACACAAATTAACTAAGTGCCCATTTGGATGCAAAGTGTCCTGATGACTGGGCATAAAACTAATGGAGGTGACCATTGAGTTGTTAATTTCAGCTAAAGACTCGTAAACCAATAAATGGTGATGGATTCTCACGGCAGAGAGCAGCCTTTTGAGTGATCCGTCTCTATTCCAGCGTCAGAGGCGCAAACAGAGACTGTCTGGGCCAGCCTGTCAGCTTCTGATTGCTTTTAAGAGCCAGCCAAGTCTGGACTAAGAAAGCAGCTATTCTTCTGTTCTGACTGTTCAACTGAGAGAGGGAGAAGGGGATTCACATTCAGCCGCTGTGCAAATTGCCAGCTGTTTATTAGCTGAGATCCATTTGAATGCAGCCTGGTCTGACCACAGGGAGAGACCACAGGCTGGATGGACAGACGGGCTGATTCATTTCAGAGAGTGTAAATACTGGAAATCTAAACAGTCACTGGCTCCAGGCATATCAACATGTACGCTTAATTTACTGCACAGTAAGTAGCTTAAATGACTGTTAGAGCCAAATTCTACACAGCATGTAACATATGTGTATGCTAGAAGGCTTTGTTAACTTTCAACTTTGGAACTGGACCTGTATCTCTGTACTGGACACAAAGATTAAATTGATATTTATGTATTTTCTGATTGTGGGGAAGAGTCCATAGTTACAGCAAGTTAAATGCTGGATTGTTGTTGTTTAGAGACTCTCAGTCGTAGAGGATTACTCAATCCCCAGAATGACTTTACAGTCCAAATTCTGACAATCAAGTCAGAACTCTGAGTTTGAAGTGAGAATTCTAACTCATGTCTAAATCTTATTCCTAATCCATTAATGTGGAATTGTATAATTTTTATAATTTATAAAACACTTAAAGTACTATATGAGCTACACAAAATCCATTGAAATTTTTCAAATTGGTCAAAGTATGAGGCTACAACACCAGTTTTTCGTTACAGACTATTTTTAGTTGCAAGTCACAGGGGGTTTCTGTTTTATTGATTTTCCTTTAAAAAGAAAGTGTAATTTGATCAAATGAGTAAAAATATGTGACTAAACAACTAAAAAAATAGTATGTTACAGTACTCAAAAACTACAAAATGGTACATCATTGGGTTCAAAACATGGTAAATTTCAAAGATATATGCTTCTGCCCCATGTAAATCATTGTATTGCAAATTAATGTTAAACTTTTTTTTATTTGATTAAGGCATGACAAACATGTTAAATCAAAATTTTTAGATTTTGTGATGTATAGCCACATGTCTTTCCCAGCAAATTTTGTGTTTCCACCAACAGAAAAAATCTGTGGAGCTTTTCCTTAACATGCTAAATTTACTCATTAATCATTAATGGGTTAATCACAGAATTCTGATTTCTGAGATTATTTCAGAATTATGACTTAGATTAATAGCTTCAATAAATTCTTCACATGTGGCCCTAATTGTTTCCTGCAGTGTGTCCATAGTCGCTGTAGTTGTGGAATAAGTTCCCAATTTTAATTATCTAGACATGTCCTTCTGATTGGTGATGGTGACCACCAGTGGACAGGTTAAGGTCACACCAGTTTTTGTAACAACACCATTTCAGAACAAAATGTCGTCATAGTCATTGAATTTCCTCAGAACTAAAATTAGTGATGCTATGTGTTGAATTAAAGTTTTGCAATTAACCCTGTTGCCCAATTGCAAACTGTTTGACAGTGCTGACCTTTGAGGGGAGAGCCAGAGAGAAACAAAGATTCCAAAATGATTGCTATCTAGGGATGTGCATGTCCAAACAATTAAACAACAAATATTACGGTTGAAGTCTCATTTATGCCTTCTTTACATGCATAAATAGAGATGTCAGTTTCAAACAATGTAACCAACACTGCCCACATTCTTCCATGCCTCCTTTACATTGGATGTTAAGCAATACATTCACTAGAGGGCGCTGCTCAGAGTCCAAAGTTACTCGGAAAAAGAAGAGTCAAAAGTATCTGACAACAATAAACATAGCACGGCTGCAAGAGATTGTAATAACAAATCTCTTGATCACTGCATCACCAACTTCCAGCACCATTTTGGATGTGAGACGACATTTCTCTGCCCCACCTTCCTGTGTGACAGGACATAGGCTTAGGGCAGTGGTCGGGATAATATCTGGAGGTCGTCTGATGGTTGTGGAGAATAAAATAAAATAACATATTATGGCAAAATGTACAGAATGAGAGCCAGGAAGGAGCTGCAACGTCATTACCTTGCGAGGCAGCTGGTAATGACCAAACATGGTGCAGCTAATCAGCATCCTATTACTGGCAGCTAAGGCCGTGGTTTTAGGTGTGACAACAGTGAGAAGCGTCCATGGAAGCGACTCATCTGGAATAAACAATGGCAGCTCCTGAGTTAGCATAGGTTATTGTAGATCCCGTGATAGCATCAGTTACATCAGAACTGGAGAATATTTCTTCATTGAAAGAAGAAGAAAGAACGACACTGAAGGCTTTTGAAAAAGGCGTTTTTGCTCTTCTTCTCCCGACCAGCTTTGGCAAGAGTTTGATTTGATTGATTGAAGTTAGCCATGAACCGTGATGGTTCATCCAATCACCTGCCAAGTGTTTTTGAAAGTGCTTGCCCTTTTCCAAACAGTTTCTAAGGATGACTTCCCAGATGGTTCTGTGTAACAAACCATCTGGTGTGTCAGGTTAGCAACATCAAAAGATCAGGGACGAACACTCAAAAATATGAGTTTGATAGCTCTCATGTGTTACAGTATTCCCTGAAAAAATGGGTGTGGGGGGTCACAAACACCTACCTGATTATTTTGAGAGGGTCACAGCATGAAAAGGATGAGAACCACTGGCTTTAGGATGAAACTGGTGATACCCCACATGTTTGTTACTGTCAGCAAATCTCATGAAAACCAAAACCAACAATGTGTTAATCCATCTCTGAATATGTCCTGACTCCCCTACCCTCTGTGGCTCTCAGCCCCAAACCCACTGGTTCCTATGTAAAAAAAAAAAGTAGTTCTTGTAAATCTAAATGTAATTTTAGAAAATGTCACCAAAGGATGAGTAAATTTGCATTTCTGGGGAACTATTTACAGTAGGAGATGCAAGTTTCCACAGTTGGTGCTCTAAGTAAGTGTGTGGAAGGTTCAGATTTCGATCATCAGGACCTCCTCTTAAGTTGGACAGAACCCCTTTAGCACCAGGGTTCCCAGATTTTTTAGTGTACAACCCAAAAGAGAAATAGTCTCCCTGGGAACCAAACTTACAAAAATGCATTATGAAATACCATGTATGTTTAGACTGAAAAAGAACACAACAAACCATGAAGCAAGTTTCTCAGCACCTCATTATGATTGTGACCGGTTCACTAGAGGGCTTTTAATTTGAAAGCGACACATGAAGCACTAAGTTTGTATTAACAGTGCAGTGCAGTAACTTTAACAGGGAAAATGGGAGCGGATCAAAATGAGGCTTCATACTGAAATATCAGAGTGACAGCCCATATTTCCCATCATGCCTGGACTGAGTAAACTTTAAGTTTGCTGTTTTATTTTCTAAAATGTAAATGTAACGTTTGTAATGTGTCTCTTCAAAACATGGTGGTTTATGTTGGTTGCCTCATTGCCATTTTAGTGCTGAATGATAATTCTAGTGTTTTTCACCTGTATTGTAACTATAATCAATATGAATAAAGAGAATTGTATTTTGTCCCTCTAATGCCCAGACTCGCCAGTCTCCCTGTCCCTGTTGATCCTCTATATCCTCCTGGGTGTGGTGGCGGGCAGCGTGGTGCTCTGCTGGTGCTGCTGGTCACCTGGCTGGTTCCTGTGGCGCGTCAGCATCTGTCGCTTCTTACCCTGCTGCAACTCAGCCTGCGCCTCCTGCCAGGTCTGCGCTCGCAGCTGCACCCACAGCAAGGAGCACCGACTGGCGAAAGTCACCCCGCACACACCCGTCAACGGGAGCTCGACGGGTACGGCTGCTGTCACCAACAGTGCTGATGAAAATGTTACTGTGGCGGCTGTTTAGAGCTGAAGGTCTGTTCAGGTGATCGGAGATGTGGGGGCAGCATGTTCACACTGAGCTGTCATCAGTAATGAATATGAACAGTTTCTGCATTAGGCAGAGCAACAGGACCAGGAATCTTTGTAGTGCAGGTTGGACTGATGGGGTCCAGTGTGCGAGGCCGTCTGGGTTAAACTGTGGTTTGTGTGCTTTAACTGTGAGGATGCAGGTGATGAGACTGCTGCATTCATGTCACTGTAAGAAGGTGAAGCAGGGTACAGTATTATTATGGATTGTATTAAACGTATGAATGTATATGAAAGGGTAGGATTAAAGAGACAGTTCACCCCAAAATCAACAATATATGTTTTTCCTCTGGCCTGTAGTGATGTTTATCCATCCATCGCTTTGGTGTGAGATGCAGAGTTTTGGGGGATATCTGCCTTAGAGATGTCTGTCTACTATCCATTATGATGGAACTAGATAGCCCTGGTCCTGTGATGTTTAAAGCACCAAAAAACACATCAACAGCAATATCTACTTCTTTCTTTCTATTAGAGAGAAATAGTTGTAGTAGTTTCCACTGCAGAAAGAAAGTAGTTCCTGCATGAAACTGCTCAAAAGTCTGTGGATTATCTTGAGCAAACAGGTCATGATTTCTGAAGAGACACTAGTTTTAAATTTCTCCAAAAAAAAATAAATAAATTTGCTGCTTTAAGCACCACAAGCAAGCCAAGTGCTATCTAGTCCCATCATATTGGAGATAAGGCAGATATCTCTAGATGGATAAACCAGTCCTTCCAGGATTTTGGAATGTATATTGCAATGTTTTTAGGTGTCTTAACAATGAAATTGTGGGAACAAGTGAAAATTGCAACAGAATTGCACTTGAGGGGGTGTACACAAAGAGGTAAAATCTTTTTGGACCTCAAACTTAGACGAATTGACATAAAATGATGAAATAAAGGGGCACAGACCGTTGATAACAATAACAAACTTGTGTTCTTTTCAGAACCCATGACAATATATAAATACAAAAAATATAAAACATTGAGTCACTTCATTGAGATATACATGTATGACATTTGCACGGGGTCTGCTATGATTGGTGGACCTCGGGCAGCTACAGTGACTTGAAAAGTTGCAGTGATTGCACACATTGCAGTGATTGCAAGGTCATGCAGAATTCACAGGGATTGGTTGCATTTGCATTAGATGTTGCAATTGCAACATCACAACTTCCTGGAGGGGCTGATAAACAGCACTACAGGCCAGGGGGAAAACATGTTGGGCGAACTGTCCCTTTAAGAGTTCTTAGAATCATTTAAGAAACATTTTTGTTGTTACCTTACTTATTCAGATGGCAGCACATTCTGTTTAAGAGAATGCTCATGATGTACAGCTTTGAATGCTGGGACAGTGTTCAGAGGAGACAATAAAGAGTGTTCAATTGTTAGTGTGAAAAGTTTTTAGGGTTTTTTTATATTTGTTACTTTCTATAAACATGCTTTTTGTAGAAGTAACAGTTTAGTGAAAAATTAAGTGAAACTCCTCTCCCAGTCCACAGCCTTGACCAAATGTTCTCCACGGACACACGCTGAGGAAACAACCCCAGAACTACAAAGTCACCCACCTGGGGACAACAGCTGTTCTCCCTTGGAGAAATTCCTTCAAACTTTCCACTCTGCTCCCAGCAGTCCACTGTTGTTCCATGTAGAAGCCAATGTGAAGTTTGGACAATGGAGCACAAAGTCCTTCAGTGCCTAGTCAACAGACTTTGTGGTGTGGATGTCTAAACCACTGTTGTGTGTACAAAATAAACATATGACAAATTGCAACAGAAATTCCTGCAACTTAACCAACTTAAATAAATCATGTTTTGTCAAGTTAGTAGCTGTGGTGGGCACATTTCTGAGGAGTGAAACTGAAAACTTAAACAAAAAAGAAAAGGCCAATGAAGTTACATTTTAACTTGAAATGATAAAGATGTTAATATTTAAAGGGACAGTTCACCCATAATTACCAATACAGGCAACACTTTAAGGACATTTAGGTGCTTGTAATAAGCATTAGTTAATATGTAATGAGGCCCTTATGAGATGCTTATTTGATTATTATGCTATTATTAACACTTATAACACTTGTATAGTCTTATTAACATATAATAAACATGTTCATTGTGAGATTTAAAGACATTTATGAGCAACTACAAGAAAGTTAACAGTTAAAGAGTTAAAAGCAAAAAGTTTCAAAATACCTTTAAGTCATGCTTAACTGTTCAGATGTGCGTAATAAAGGATTAGTCAACCTCAATGAGCATTGTTCACACTTCAGAGGTATATCCAAAATGCATAAGAAGAAAAGAAGTCTTTATAAAGCGACAACAAAAGCTCAGCAAACAGTTTAACCACGACATAATAGGTAAGTCTGTTAAACTCAATAATTGTGTTTGTAATGCTCATATGCTCATCATAAACAATTATAAGAATCTCATAAGGCTTTTATTAGCATCTTAAGCAGTCTATGAATTGTTAACAAGTTTCTTATTAGTGCTTGTAAATGTCTTATAAGCTCACGATAAGCATGGTTTTTATGCTGCTATTAACACATTTATGTTAATAAGCATCTTATAAGGGGCGTGTTATTATTAACTAATGCTCATTATATTAACCTTAATAGAAAGTGTTAACAAAATGCATTTTTTTCCTCTTACTTGTAGTGCTGTTTATCCATCTGAATAGTTTTGATGTGAGTTGCAGAGTTTTGGAGATATCGCCCATAGAGATGTCTGCCTTCTCTCCTATATGGAACTATATGGCACTCAGCTTGCGGTGCTCAAAGCACCAAAATATAAACTACATTTTAAAGACTCAACATCAATGTCTCTTTCCAAAAATCAGGACCGGATTACCTTTGATAATCCACAGACCATGTTGTGAGCAATTTCATGTAGGAACGTTATTCTTTATCCTGAACACCAACCATATCACCATGCAGAGCGAAACGTGCATCTACTCATGGGTGAGAGGCTCATGCTCATTACAGGATGTTAACATTAATAGTGTCCTTCTCGGCTGAGCTATAATGTTAACGCCACTGAGCTAGCTAGCATAATGATAGAGTTCGTGGGTGCAGTTCGGTAGAAAGAAAATAGTTCCTACATGAAACTGTTCATAACAAGGTCTGTGGATTATCCTGAGTAAAGAGATCATTTCTGGACAGAGACATTGCTCTTCAGTTTTCGAGCTGTTTTGTTTGCTTTTTGTTTGTTTGTGGTGTCATCTAGTTCCATTATATTGGAGAGAAAGACATCAGACATCTCTATGGCCAGTATCTCTGCAACTCACACCAAAACTATCTAGATGAATAAATAGCAATACAGGCCACAGAAAAACACATACTTTTAATTTTGGGTCGAACTGTCCCTTTAATGGATTTCTGGCTCTGTTCCCTCCCAGGCTTCATATACAGTGAAGACTGTACTCTACAGTAGACTCACCCTGCTGTCTTCTCCTTTTACCCAGATTGATGCTCCATGTGAGGGGCAACTTGTTTCATGTGTCCACCAGGCAAACTTTCTTTGTGGCGTCCTCTAGATGGAGTAGCTCCATAACCTTTCGTCCCTCTGCCACACTGTGTATTGTGTAAGTACTTTCTTTTTAGGGATTTTGACTTGTGTCCTCGGTAAGGCATAAGGCCTTATGCTTAAACAAACAATGCGTCTCTGACCTCCAGGTTGCCAGGCTGCAGCACACTGAAGCATGCAGACTTCTTTATCTGTCTCGCTTTCTGCTGAGACTGTACGGGGATACATGTGCATCTGTACACCCTTCACACAACACATACAGACACATCAAGTACAGTAGCCTATAGATCCACTTAAGTCGTGCTTACTTAGACATGAATGCGCGTCACACTTTGGAGAAGGTCAGCACTCCAGCTGGATGTTCTCACTATCAAGACTTTTCTCACATTTTACTGTAAGTGTGCATTTTGTTTGGCATTGAACTACTTCCTTCATTTCATTAAATGAATCCTGGTGTTGAGTTATTTTTTAGGACCTGGATTTAATAATCGCTGTGAGAATCTCTGGAAGTCAAACATGATTTAAATTCAGATTGTCAAAGAGATGTCCCAAAGGTGTAATGTGTAAGCTACGGCCAGGATTTTAGTTTAAAACAAACTAACATCATCAACAGAATGTGAAGTAGTACCAGATATTATGTCAAAGATGTCTATGTATTGTGTGCAGAGATATCTGCTGAAATTAGCATGCTAACCAGCTAGCCCGTCATGTCTTTGTACCTTAAGAGGCGACAGTCTCTTTTCCTACATTTCACAAGCGCTTAGATTTTTTTATTCTAATAAACAAAATAAACTCACAGAATGTCAAGAAAGGAAATATTCCTATATCTATTTTCCTCATTAAACCATACTGTACACCATCTGAGCTTGTTTCTCTCTTCATCAAACTAAAACTAGCTTAACTGCCTTGTTCTGTTGCCTACAGTATAAACACAACAGTCCCAGGTCTGGGCACACTCGAGTCAGCTAATACTGTCACTAGCTACATGGCTAACTTAGCTAACTAGCTAATGGCAGCTATTAGCTACAGCCATAGCTACAGCAAAGAGTATAGTGAGGAGATGTTAGCATTAGTTTCAGCTGAGAGATGTTTACCCAGATAGATGCTCCTTTTTTCATTTCACAAGGTCTTAGAAGTTTTACGCTAATAAATAAACAAAATAAACTTAGAAAATAAAGTAAATATTCTTGCACCCATTTTACTCATTAAGCCAAAACCAAAAACCTTCTGCATTCAGACTTCTCTCTGTATCTCTGTACCAATCTAAGACTAACTTATTAGCCAACACAAGTCAGCTATTGACTAAAGCCATAAATAACTACAGCAAAGACTACAGTGAGAAGAGGTTATTGATTACCCTGGTGACTGGCTGCCCCTCTTTCTTTACCTTCAACAGTGGCCATATCTTAAATATTGCTCCTTTAAAGCTGCACTAAATCAGTATTTTTGACCACTAGATCAAATGTGTACAGTGAAAGAGGTTATGTATAGTGATCACAATAAAGCCTGTCAACCATCCTTGCAGTTGCTTTACACAGTTTTGAGCTTGCTTTAGTGCACTGTTTTGCTTTTCTTGCTCTCAGCAACCTCAGTTCCAGCAGCAGCAGGCAGCTAGAAGAAACTTCTAAAACCTGCTCAGCAACAAATGGCAGAAAGACACATTAGAGACGAGCTACTGGACATAGTGGAGCATTTAGCAGCTAAAGAGTCAGATATTTCTTTCAGGAGATGATGGAGACCAAACCAGAGCTAAAATGATAGTGAATATTGTACCTAGATTCATCAGGTTGCTATGCATCTGCTGGAAATTTAAATTTGCAGAGAAGTGCGCCATAATAACTTTGTATGGTGATAATGGATCAGTCTGGTGTTTGTAGTATTTCCACTAGCCCCAAATGGCCAAAAAATCAAGTAATACAGCTTTAATAGGGCTTCGTTTTACTTTTAAATGAACGTAAACGTGAAAGGAATATAGTGTCAATACATTCATAACATTTATTATGTTTGATCTGATTTTCATGAAATCATGCATACAAGCAGAAAAGAAACATGACGTGTTTTCACCAAACTGCAGCATCATGTAAATAATTAAAATTTGCTTGAATTATTATAGAAATAAGAACTTTTCTAGCCTACTCTGTTTTCAATGTTTTGGACTACGCAGCACTTATAGATTGATTAACAGTGCAGTTGTCTCAGTGTCTTTTGTTGTTGTTATGTACATACTGTAATGTTTGATTAAATGCTGCAAAACAGAAATGTATTGCTGTTTTTTCATACCTAAATTTTCCCCATAAATATTCTACAGCCGCTCAAAGTTATGGGAGTAAAATAAACTTTATTAAACTTTAATATTTTGTCATGTCAATGAAGCTAAACACTGCTTACACTAAGCGACATATTGAAATCCAAGATGCCATGGCTGTAGTGCTGCAAATATCAAATATTTTCTTTGTTGATTCATCTGTCGATTATTTTCTCAATCAATCAATTCATAAATCATGTTACAATCTTGTCACTTGAAAAATAGGTCCAGACTCGAATGTCTTGTTTTATCTTCAACCCAAAGATATTCAGTTTACTCTCAGAGAGGAATAATGAAACCAGAAAATATTCACATTTAAGAAGTAGAAATCAGAGAAGACGTTTTTTTATTAAAAGATGACTCACACTGATTAATAAATTATCACAATAGTTGGCGATTAATTTAATAATTGATCAATCATTACAGCTCTACTTGGCTGCAACATCAAATGGGATCTTACGTAGATTTTACTGTTGAATTATGTGAGATGGAGTCAAAAATCACATCTAAATTGTAGGCAAAGCGCTTTACATCACAGGAAACATTCCCACAATTCTTTTTCAAGTCAAAGGTCAGGTTTGGGGGACCAAATAAATTTGGGCTCATTGAGCCAGACAACATTTTCTTACCAACAGCTTTTTATATCAGAGATACAAGATGATAAAACATGATACAGTTTGTAAAAATAAATGTGTGTATCATCTGCATAACAGTGGAAAGTAACATTATACCTGCAGATTATTTGACCCAAAGAAAGCATAGTGATTGAAAATAATACAGGATTAAGACCTGACCCCTGTGGAACACCACAACCGAAACCAGGCAACAGAATTTTCAAGGCTGTCGGTGCCACATATGGTGGTTTTAAAGCTGAGCTCACAATTCAAAGCAGGATGTAATCACATCCTTGTCTGCAGCACCGGGCAGCCCGTTGTTCTTTATCTGACTCAGAGTCTGCTCGGTTGACACTGGGGAGGGTTTGGCAAAGAGTCAGCAGCTTCACACTGTGTGTGTTGCCTCTGGTATCCACTGGCAACCTTTCAAGTCAAATCCCTGTTTCTATGAAAGACAGAAAGAAATCTTCCCCACACCCCTTTGTCACTTTGATTTGACTTTCTGAAATTGACCTTTTGACCTCTTGTTAAATTGGTGAGTTGTGCAGGTGGAGGGTTCATAATTTTGTCAAACATGTTGGCACCAGGTACCCTTCCTGCAGAGGCAATAATGTCAGAAAATAATTTTTAGACCTTTTTCAGTAGACACCAAAAGCACTTTAACTCCTAACTGCTTGCCCAGCTTTTCATTTGCTAGACTTCAACAGACTTTAGCCAGAGTTTATCCCCCTGTCTCATTAATCTTTGTGACAAACATATACAGCTATAGAGCAGTAAAGACAAGCCTTGTATTAGTTCCCCCTTAAACTGCCTGTGCTACCTATGGAGAGATTATGAGACAACGGGCCCCTGGGTACAGCTATGTGATTGATTTCCTCTTTTACAGTCATTTTACATCTCTTTGTAGTTGTTTTGTGCCTTTTTGTGGTCATTTGTGCCATTTGTGATTTTTTGGGTCAGCCATTTTTTCTGTTTGTTGTTTTGTTTGTTTTTTGCAATTTTGTGACAATTTTTTGCATTTTGTGGTCATTTTGTTTGCGTGGTTTTGCTTCTCTTTGGAGCTGTTTTGTTTCTCTTTGTAGTTGTTTTGGTCTCCATGCGGTTGCTTTGCACCTTCTAGAAGTTGTTTTGTGTCACTTTTGGTGATTTTGCATGTCTTTGTCACCATTTTATGTCATTTTGTGTCTCCTCTTGTTTTGTGTCTCTGTGTGGTCATTTTGAGTTTCTTTGTGGTCACCTTGGATCTCCTCATGGTCATCACATGTCTCTTTATAATTATTTTGTGTCTCTTTGTAGTTGTTTTGGTCTCCGTGTGAGGATTTTGTGTCTCTTACGATACGATACGATATGATACGATACGATACGATACAATACAATATACTTCATTGTCCCCATAGGGAAATTTGTTTTGGACTCGAATGCTGCACACAACATGCCTCCACAGTGTGATAAAACAAACAACATACTTCTACTCATACTGTGTTTGTTGTTGTTTTGTCTCTGTAGTTGTCCAGTTTCTCTTTGTAGTTGTTTTGGTCTCTGTGTGGGGATTTTGTGCTTCTTTGTGGTTATTTTGTTTCTCTTTGTGGTTGTTTTGGTCTCTGTGTGGTTGTTTCACACCTTTTTGTAGTGAATTTGTGTCTCATTATGGTCATTTTAGGTCTTTTTTTTGGCCATTTTCTATCTATTTGTGGCAATATTCCTCCCTCTCTTGGCCATTCCACATCTCATTGTGGCTGATTTGTGACTGAGTGACATTTTGCAGGTGAAGCTCAGGTGAGGGGGCTAACTCTTTGGGCCCCTCTGCTCAGAAATTCATCCATGGTTCCACTGAGCCTGTCTTTGCCTGAATGATTAATTTAAAATAATATTCTCTCAGCCAATCCCCTGAATTTGTAGAGAAAATACTAAAGTGATTAGGACTTTGAGTCCATATTAAATTGTGTGTGCAGGAGCACCAGTCTGTAAATGTCATCATCTTTTCTGTTTTCATATTGACCAGCTAGAGGTCACAGTTAAAATTATTCAACATTTACATGACATGACTGCTGACTCACACAGAGTCACACAGTTTACCTGTTTATGGGGGCTCACAGGTCAACTGTGCTCAGAGATTTAAGGGTCATCCATTTGAGCCCCACGCAGGCCATCACTCAAACTATTCTTAGAGCAGAGTATCATGTTGACTCAGGATTATATTGGCCTCCCACTCATGTGTGTTCACATGTCTGGCAGCATTGTCCCATTGTTGCTGTGCTATCTCAGAGAGCCACGCTGCTGGAACTGTGAGTGACTCAGTGACCCTATAAAAGCTGCAGTGAGCCATCAAAACACCAGGGGGGAGTTCAGGGCAGAGAGTCGACACCGGAGTGCAGTAACACACTGTGTGGGAGCAGTTAACTGTACTTACAGTAACCGTACAGGCTAAACTCGGTTCTTGACTTGGGTTCACTGATGATGGATTTATTGACTGTGAGGATAACCTGAGTTGAAGTGAAAAGCTTAAGGGTGCTGGTTTTTCTTGTGGTGTACATACTGTGTGTAGTATTATGTAACTCTTTAATGATTAAAGCACCATCAAACACTTGTGAATATTAATGCAGTTAGTGCAGTAACTTTTGGCTCTACTGTCTAAATTAGACTAACACAACACAATGTCTGTCATCAGCTTTGTGTGGAAATCCTTCAAAATATCAAATGATGAAGAGTGTGCGCTGGGCTCTAAGGCTGGACTGAGGTCTAACAAGCAGTTTGCTGCCACATTTGGAATCTCACACAAAGCTCTGAATGCAAGAACACTGGATTCATACTTTATCCAGGGTGAAATGCTGGCAGAAATGGCAGCATATGATGGTTCATCTCACTGAAAAGACAGCTAAAATCTCCTGAAGATCCATCTGAAATGACACACCAAGTGAATGAGAACTTTGCTTTTTAACTTTGAGTAATTATTGACTCTATTAGATCGACTATATCCAACACTGTGGTGTGCAGGGTGCCAGCCTTCTGCTAGAGGGGAACCTGCAGCCTCTCAACGCAAAGAGAATAAATCTGTCTCAGCTCAATACAATGAGTTTGAAATCACCAAATGACTAGTTTTTGCAAATTTCTGTAGTTTATAATATTAAAAATTGTAAAATATCACTTTTACGAGGGTTTCATTTTATACTAGTGTGGCTGCTGCAAAAAAGTTCTACTTAAGATTAATAGAATAAATGTATTAGTAATATTAGTAGCTACACCTGTGCTACTGGACAAAATGTTTGCTGTGAGGAAAAGGTACATCGGGATGCATGAGTGAGCCCAAAGGAACAGTATATAAATGTTGGTTTAACTGTAACACAAATATTGCATAAAACCACACATGTGCACATACATCATGTATAGGCTGTTATAACAAGCAAACAGATGGACTATGTCAGGCCAGTGTAGCTGTCTGATAACACTGTCTGTCTCTCAGAGACCTGCAGGATGTGTTTGTTCTTTACCTTAGACCAAACACACTGAGAGTTGTAGAAAGACATGCAAACATGACGTAAGTCAACTCAGGAAAAGCGTGGTGTACAATACTGAGATTCAGGAATCATCGACAGGAGCGCATCTTCAGACCTGGCAGTTGCACAGTGATTCACTTTGTGTTGCTCCAGGTGTTACACACATTGGCGTTACCAGTGATACTAAATAAAGTTCTGTTCCATTCAGGTCAAACAGAGTCGGGGTGCTGCTATTGTGCATGTTGGCTCACTGGCAAGATTCTACTACACTAAATGGAACAGGACCTTTATTAGGATCATTGGCAACACGTGTGTTTACACTACTATATCATATCACACCATTAACAAGTAAGCTAACCATCCAGTCAAGTTCTACATGATGTAACCGCTGGTATGAAATGTAAGGTTATGATTGTCAATGAAGCTGCAGTGCAAAACTACTCTGTCTTAACAGCTATTTTTGTCAGTAGTGTAAAAAAAAAACATATTCTGGTTGTCCTGGCAGCTCACTCCTCATGTACAGAAGCTAAAAGTCAGCAGTGACTGTGGGTTTTCTTTCCAGCCTGTTGCCCTTTACTTTATGTTTTCTGCTTCTCCCCCTTTTCCTGTCCATCTAAAACTCTCCTATCAAAATCAAAAGGCTATAAAAAATGCCAAAATCATAACTGTTATTTTCTTAAAACCAAAATTTGCCTAAATCTTGACCTTTCAAAACATCTTAAAAGAACTTTCCAGATATGTATTGTATGTCAGTAACATACAACAACACACAATGAGAACACAATTAGTAACACCTTACAATGTGGGCACAAAAATAATATGCATGACTACTGAATTAATGCAGAATGTACAGTATCATGAATTCTTGTTGGTCACTATGAACAAATGATCAAGTTATGTGATTAGTTCTATTTTAATCATTAGTTAAAAAATGGTAATTCACAGTTGATATGCTTCCAAGTTAGCTGGATTTCAATAACAAAGAAAATATTTATGTAAATGTATTTATGTTTATGATGTAAATGTTTGCATCTGACAGCATTTGCATCTGATTTTTAAAAAATAGCTTCATATTTCTATGAGAACAGGTGCTGCTTTGCTCTCAGAGAGTCTGAGCAAATACATGGGTCTGAAATAAAGTTTTATGTAACTGAAATCATTATCAGTTCATGTATGAAGTAACTGTGAATTAAACTTGCTTAACACATGATCTATTAAGTGTGAGTTTAAGTGTGATCTCATAAAGGCTTGAACATTTGTTAGTGGTGAGCAACAGGAATTCATGATACATCCTGCATTAATTCAAGTTTGAAATTAGCATTAGTTAAGCATTACTTAAAGGTATAATCTGCAACATTTTCCCTAAAAAAAATTATGTTGCTGTGACCCTGTTTTTCTTATCTGTTTTTTCTTTCCTCCTTTTTCCTCAATGTTTTGCTGCTGCATGGGACATTTCACCAACCCAGAATGTTGGTATTTGAAGTCCTGATGTGTTCACGAACAGGTCAGACAAATTCCACTGACTTTAGCTTTAAATATATGATTTGCAGCCTTATTTAAAGTGTTACCAAAACCTCTATCTTAAGAGCAATTTCTGTCTAGAATTTTCAGGACTTGATAATCAAACACACAGCAAATATTAGAAGGCTGAAACCAGAGAGAAACCAGACTTAATAAATAAAATGAACTTTATTGGTATGAAAAAAGATTGTATATTTACAGTATTTACACAGAGCATCAACAAATATTCCTCTCATTGAACACAGTATGTGGGTGGAGTGGCTGAACAGTTACACCCACCAGACAACAGGCAGCGCTACACAGCAGCTTACTGCAGCCAGGCAGACTTTCAACACCATGCTGCCTTCAGGTACTCCTCATAAATTCCTAAAGTTCTGAAGTCTTAATCAGAAAATATGAAAAAAAAAAAAAAAAAAAAAAAGGTCCTGTAAAAAGTTGTTTTTTCTGTCTTCTGTTTTCCAAACTTTGTGTTCAAGCAGCAGAGTGACAAAAATGTTTTATAGAGCATACATCATTTATTTACTGCAGGGTTTTCATGTCTTGTTGCCCTGGCTAGATTCATATGAACCTATAGACCACTGCTTGGCAAAGAAAGATGTCTTCAGAAGGAATATGGGAGACATTTTGTAGTATTTCAACTACATTATTGTGACATTTAACAATCCCAACATTTTCTGGGACCCAAAGAAACCACTTGAAGGATCCCTGTGGAACCATAAAAACAGTGTTCAGACTTAGTTCATGTACACTTCACTGATAGGCCATGTGCAGACTTCTATGCTCTCATGACAGTGGGCAGACCTGTCAAACAGTCTCATTTCCTCCGTGCTGGCTGTCACTGGGCCCTTTGGGAGTCTGTCATGTGTGCACAATATATAAGGCATACGAAGAAACATTTCTGACAGCACTTGAAGGCATCATCAATAAGCAGTGCAGAATGGCAGGCAGCTCAGCCACTTCTCATTTGGCCGTGAATAAAGCTTCACACTGCAGCAGCAGCAGTTCCCTATAATGAATATCTCAAGTCACTTGTTGCTGACCCCTTTATGAAGCATGCAGCCGATTGGCTGAGCTCCTCTGACTCAGTCTGTGGCTCTTGGAGAGGGTCATGGTCTGGGTCACAGCCCCATTTTTATGAGCCAGCTCTTCCTCCTCCCCCTCCTCCTCCTCCTCCTCCTGGCCCCCCACACTGTGCTTTGTCTCAGCCTCAACTGTCCTCTGCTCCCGGGCCAACATAAGGACCATCTCTGCATCCAACGGCTCACCAGAGGAGAAGGGGTGGCACACGGTCTCCACCAGGCCGATGACTGTCCCCAGCACCGCGAACACCGAGCCCACCAGGTAGACCTTCAGCAGACCCCGGCTGGGCTTCTGACTCAGCATCTCTTTGGCGAAGGGGATCAACTCCTGCATGGTTTCCATCTTCACTGCAGCTGAGACAATGCTGGGCTGAGGAGTCTGTATCAGATTTGTACAAATGAACAAAAATGTATCACAAAATAAGTTATAATCAAGAAAAACTAGGAAACATCAGGTGGTTCCAGCTGTTTTCAGATGTGCAGATGTTTGTCTGTTTAATATACTTGGAATGCAATATATTTGGCCATTTAAATAAGTCAGACTTGGGGTCTGTGAACTTGCAGTCATTAGACCAAGTCACACATCAACTCTGAGATATGCAAAAACAATGGAGCAGCATCTTAAACTGACCACTTTCCTAAATTTACATGTTATGAAATATATTTGAAACAGAATATATTAGAATTAAATGCAAAAACAAACTCATCTCAAACCACCTTGACATACATGTTGTAAGCCATATCCAACTTCTGGCCATTTGAAAATGCACTCATGTAACAGCAGTCTAATATGTTGAACACACAGCATATACACACTGAAAAATAATAACTTACCGTGATGCAGTTGTTGTTTGTTCTAGTCACAAGTTCACTCTACTCTTGAGTTCCAGTTTGTGGCAAGAACAGACGTTTACTGGACACGGTGGTCATTTATAGCCCCCTGTCTCCTCCCACAGCAGCTGAATATTCATGCAGAACGGAGGCCAGGCTCTGGACACTGAAAAAAAATCAGGCTTTGAGCCAGTAACTTTGACCCAGTTGTGTACAGGCTTGTCACAGTCAACAATCTCTAAAGTTCTTACTAATACTGCGTTAGGGCAGTGTTAACTAGTGAGGTCATATCAGTGCCACACCAAATGTACAGTACTCTGCCAAATCATGTACTAGGGTTGGGTATCATGCAAAAAATTACATGTACCAATGTACCAACCAGTACCAATTTTATTTCATTTTTCATTTTACCTTTATTTAACCAAGAAGTCCCACTGAGATTACCAGAGAGACCTGGGCATGGTAGCAGCCAACCACAACATATTAAATGCAACAAATACAATATATTATACCACACAAAAAACAACATCAGTAATTATCAATAACTGACACCCTGTCCTACCACATACAGTATTACAAAAAAAAAAATTGGAATTCTTCACAAAACACAAGCAAATTGATGAAAATTCCAGCCACTTGGACAGCATATATGTTGCATTGAAAGGCTGCAAAACAGGACACAAAAAAATGATAAGATACTGGTAGCTGTATAGCCAATATCTCCAATAATATTACTATCCCACAATCAGGATGTAGTACGCAATATTAGCTCATTTTCAACCTTTTCTAACAAGTGGTTGATGTGTTAATTTCTTAATGTGTTGTTTAAGTGCTGAAGATATTGTCTTCATTGTTCATTACCTATTGGTCTTTCTGTGTGTGTATTTACACATGTAAAAGTTGCAGTGCATTGAACTAAACTCTGTAATTAACACATTTAATCCACAGTGTTTCTTATTCAATAAAATGAGCCAAGCCTTTCAAATTTTTGCCTGCATGAATATAGTCCAGATTTTTTTAAGTGTGGTTGTGTGAGGTATTTATCTAATTGTCAGTGTATTACACACAGTAGATGGAGGTTGGCAACATCTGTGTCATGGCTCACTGTCTCCCTATTGGCTGTACTGCAGGGCTGTCAGGCTAGGGGGTGGGCTTGCCTAGTCTCACAGCGGATGTTAATTCAAAAGGGGCGTGCCAAACATCCTTGGACAAAAACCACTGCCACTATCTATTAGTTTGTTTGTGTCACTGTGTGATTTTGGTGTTTTAAAGGGTTAGTTCTGATTTGCTTGAGGGGTAAGTTTGCTGTTTTTGCCAACGGAGTCTGGTGGCTTTAAAGAGGGTGACATTTGGATATTTCCTGTTGTAAAAGGCTGTCTAACAGCAAGGTAGAAAATACCATAAATATAGCACACACTTGAATTGATGTTAATTTTTTTTTCTGGGTCTAAAATCAGTTTTGCTGCTGACCCTGTTCACAACAGTATGTTGCTGAGCTTCCTACACTGGTACTCCTGCTGCTTCTCCAAACCATCTACTGTAGGTAATACACATCATCAAAACTACAAGTTTAACACAGCTGCTTAGCTTTAGCTAAATGAAAGTGTGAGAAATAAACATTTAAAATTTCATCAGAAATTTTCAGAAAACAAGACAAGCATACTGGTCACCAGGTGTGGAACTAATTAGAAATACTCAAGTTATTGTAAATCAGTAGGTTTTGTTGTGGGGTACTTGTGCTTTTAGGAGTAGATTTTGAAGTTTGCACTTTTACTTATACATCACACTATGCAATCTAATTAGTTAATTTCAAAATCATAATTAAGTAGTGAGTACAAGTTGAATTAATCTCTAAACCTTTCATCTGCATTTTTGTAGCCAATCAGGTGATCTGATCACAAACAGACCAATGAAAATCAGGACATATGGATGAAAAACTAAACAGTGCAGCAGCACAGGCAGTATGGATGTGAATGATTAATAATTAATTGATTAATCAACATTGAGAATTTAAGCAATAGAAATTATAATAACTGTTCTGTCTGACAGAGCCTTTTGTTGAATAAGAAAACTTAAACTTAAAAATGAGGGCAAAAAGACAAAATATCCCAGAAATAAATTGAAAATGAGAAAAAATGCACATAAATTGTAGAGCAGAACAGAGACAGAGGTGGGAGTTATTCAAACTCAAGATTCAAAGAGAAGAAAAACAACTTTGATCAACATCAACTGTTAAAAAGTAACTAATACTCAGAGTAGTCAAGTAGTTTTTTAGATGAATAGTTTATACTTTTACTTAAGTATATTTCTAATATCAGTACTTTTACTTGTAATGGAGTAATATTTTGTAATGTGACAGTACTTGCACTTGAGCACAGATTTTCAATACTCTTTCCACCACTGCTGGTCAATACTCAGACAGAATTAAGGTTCTTAGATCCATTATATTATCCATAGTATTCAAGTCTCTCAACTAATGACATTACATGTGCCTCAGAGAAGTGGTCTAAAATAGCCAAAAATATAACATCTACTCATCCTTTAATGAAAATGATAGAGGAAGGAAAATTACTAAATAATTTAAAATATTTATGGTGTTATTGAGCCAAAGGTCAAAATGATATCAAAGACTAAAAAAAGAAACAAGACTTGAACATGTGATGTGATGTTTCTCAGAATTGTCCTGTTATCAGGTTGGTGCAGAGCAGCTGTAGGTTGGACAGAAGCCATACAGGTGACCACAAGGTTCCCACTGCTCATGGAGTCCATGTGTATCCTCAACAGCAACAGTCACCAAATCAGGGGAAAGGTTGTGTCAACCCCGTTACCCTGCAGCATGTCTGCTGCTGCAGCACACACACTGTGACCTGTGATCAGAGTGGATGGTACAGTATGTGGAGTGGCCCACACGTACCGCACACACTCATGATGGTGACTGATGAGCAGCACAGGAAGTGCATGGATGTTTGCTCTGAATCATCTGCTGACATCAGAGAAATACATAACTGTGTGTATGCCAGCAATTACAGCACGTAGAGGAGCAGACACTACATTATTACAGAAACTGTTCTGTCTTAAAGGGAATATTTTACTCCAAAATCAAAAATACATATTTTTCCCCTGGCCTGTAATGCTATTTATCCATCCTGATAGTGTTGGTCTGAGTTGCAGAGTTTTGAAGACATCATCTGCCTTCTGTCCAGTATAATGAGACTAAATGGCACTTGGATTGCAGTACTCAAAGCACCAAAAAATACTCTAATTCTCTTTCCAGAAATCATGAGGTGGTTACTCATGATAATCCACAGACCTTCTTGTGAACAGTTTGTTGTAGGAACTACTTTCTTTCTCATAGAAAACAAAGCAGTTCCAGTAGATTCTACTGCAGAGAGAAATTAGTTCTTACTTGAAACTGTGGTGCTTATATCATCTAGTTCCATTATATTAGACAGAAGGCAGACATAAAGCCTGCAAGTAACACACACAAAAAATCTAGATAAATAAACAGCATTACAGACCAGGGAGAAAATATGTATTTTTGATTTTGAGGTGAACTGTTCTCCTAAAAAACTAACAAGAAAGTGTTATTTAATTGTTACTAAAATTATAAAAAAATAAGCCAAACCATGGTTCATGGTCCAAAATAAATGAAAACTGACTTGCCTTTCTAAACAGTTTTTAAACTTAGTCATCTCCTTGTTTTTGTCTTAGTGGGCCAATTAAACTGCCACTATTTATAACACTGCTGGGATCTGTGACATTTTTTTCAGATTGACACAGGTGTAGCTAATTAGGTCAATAAATGGCTGCATGGATTTCAGAGCGCTGCCTCTGTACATGTGTGCTCACTGGGAGGGTTTAATAGCACACCTACATGAAATAGCACCATCATTATAGTCATCATTTGTCACACCTGTGCTGTTCCTGCTATCACAAATCAAACTGTCTAGGTTACTTCCCTAACCTTGGTTCTCTGAGTAGCAAGAGTGAGGTGTCTCACTATAACCCCCTTTTACGCCAAATTAGCTCCAGTTTTTGAACCATTTGTGTTAAAGATTCTTGGAACTTTGGTGGTATTTAGCAAAACAGCCCCACCAGTTTGGAGCATAACTATAGTCTAGGGGTTCCCACTGCTCATGGAGTCCATGTGTATCCTCCACATCAGCAGTCACCAAATCAGGGGAAAGGTTGTGTCAACCCAGTTACCCTGCAGCATGTCTGCTGCTGCAGCACACATACTGTGACCTGTGGTCAGAGTGGATGGTACAGTACACGGAGTGGCCCACACGTACCGCACACACTCATGATGGTGACTGATGAGGAGCAGCACAGGAAGTGCATGGATGTTTGTTCTGAATAATCTGCTGACATCAGATAAATACCGTCCATAACTGTGTGTCTGCCAGCAATTTCAGCACGTAGAGGAGCAGACACTACATTATTACGGCAACCGTTCTGTTGTCAGCTGTTCTTCTTCAGTTTTGACAATCCCAGTTTGGTTCACACTCAACCAGTTTTCCATGTTCTGAGCTAATTTATTTGTGGTCAGAATGCTCCAAACAGCTCAAAAATAGGTGCGAACAGAACCCATGTTGGTGGAAAAGGGATACCTGAGAATTGCCCCCTTCCTTCTGTGAATACAGAGGCACTTATACCACTGCACCAACAGTGAGTGGCTTGGAGTCATGATATCCGCATCAACCATCAACCCTGGTTAGGTAATGGAAGTTCTAGTATTTGTTTCAGTGTCTCACTATGGAATATGTAGAATCCTATTTTGTGGACAAGCATATATAGAAGTGTACGTTAAAATTTTGAGGTGTCAGCAAGCAGCAGCATAGATAACCTGAAAGATACCCCTTGTAACAGAGTCCAAGAAGTTCCAAGACCTGAAAGCCTGAACTGGTGTAGGTTTACCCAAGACACAAACAACTGATCCCCTGTACTGAGGACCCTTGTTCTCTCCACGTAAGTATGCAAAGCAAACAGGGCTCAACATATGTAATCACTGCTGTTCCACAGAGTTGTCAGGTCCACTGGTGAGCATGGATTGACCACCTTAGAGAAGAAAGCAGGATTAGGCTTCAAGGTCACCCTAAGGTCTCCACAGTGAACCATACGCAAAGTCAATCCTGATGGAAGAAATCACAGACAACCACAGAGGAGGTGCTTCACCTACGCCAGTCACAGTGTACAGCCAGTTTTTCTCAGTCGCTTTGGTACATTTCCCGAATCATCCTTGACATTTGCAAAACAGTAAGTGCATTTCTCAAAACAATTCTACAAATAGCAAAACACCATGGATTACCTGCAAAAGCCAGTCTAATCCTTAGTTCATTTCTCAAAAGTAAATATCTGTGTTAATGAACATGTCAGTGCATCACAATGACAAGTCCTTGTGTCACTGTGTACGGATAAGACAGTCAAATTGCTTAGTCATGTTGTCAATATAACAGTGTACTCTGGAGGGATGTTCTGATGTAAACTATGGCTAAAGTTTTGATGACAATTATTGTAAATTGTAAGTTAAACCTTAGTGTATGTGAGAGATTGATTACAAGAGACTGGACAAGATTCACATTTACGCTTTTACTGTTTGTACTGTAATTTGTTGACAGACCATGTCATTGTGATACAGAATGGAAAAGACAGAACTCCATAGTACAAAGAAAAAAACAAAAAAACAACAGTAGAAATGTGAACATGGACAATCTCCTTAGGGACAACTGTACATGCAATGCTGTAGGAATTACAGTGCAGTCTTCCTACACCTCCTGACGTTCCTGTCTGTTGGGCCACAAATTCTCATCCACTCCTTCCATTGTCAGATATCGTAACATTGTGTTGTGCTCCGGCTACTTGCCAATTGATGGTTCATGAGATGCACCTTTGAGCTATTTCAGAAAACTGGTTGATCATTGGTTGATCTAATGCTTCACACGTTTCGCTTTGTTAGAGAAAGTCAAGATTCATCTGGGAGCAATTTACCAATTCAGGACAGATTTAGAAAAAAAAAGTCTAATGGAAATGTATAGAAATATGCTTGACATATTATGACAACTTGTTCAACCATTTTGCATGTAAAGACTTATGCAATGAACTAATGCCTAAATGTTGTGGGGGGTGAGACTATTCAATAGAGACCCATTATAATACATTTTGATCAACATGACATAAGCAATTGATAATGTAGGAAACAGCAGAGAATTGTACATAATCATTTGCATGGATGTACCAAAGCATTTGCAACTTGTTCAAAAAAATGAGAAACAGCTTTTTTGATGTGCACAAGTGACACAATGATATGGAGATTGAACAAGTAGTTTTAAGAATTTCAATTCTGATCTGAGAAATGTACCAAAGCGACTGAGAAAAACTTTAAGTTTAAAATCAGTCAAATAGGGGCTTCAGATTTTTAGTGGGGTTTTTAGCTGTTTTTATCAACGTACCCACTAGCTACATTCACTCATCTGTGACTCTGCATCAGCCACCACGAATATTGTGACTTCATTCAAAAGTAATGTGTGTTTTTTCTTTCAAATCAGAATGGCAGTACAATTAGGTCAAGAAGTGCTGGGAAAGTATTTTAAAATTAATCTTTTGAAAGGAGCTTTAGAGGGAGAAAGTCTTTGGCTGATATTTAGCACGTGAGTTTGAGGTAAAAGTGGTGAGTTTGTACACAATAAGTCTTTGTTAGGGTCTTCACTAAGTGTTAATTGAATCAGAATCAGACAGGGTTTTATTGCCAAGTAGGTGTTCACTTGTTAATGCATCATATATTGGAAATTTTACAAGTTGTGGGTCATGGTCTGGAATGCACAGACTTGCACATACAGAAAAATGGATAGAAGAAATGAATGACTGCATGCTGCTGGTAAGTTCAATTCAGACTGTAATTTTTGAAGACACTGTAGTTTGCACCTAGCTGTATGCAGCTGTTTAAACAAACTGCAGCAGCCTCAAAAAATGTGACAGCACACGCAGATGTTGCCTGTGCACCTCTACTTGAAAATAAAAAATATCAAATTAATTTCAGGGTGAATATACATCACAGAATTTATTTGCTGTTTGTGGTCACCAGCAGCAAAACTCAACCTTGCCAGTTGGAACCAGTACCCAGTTGCGTAAACCACCTTAAATTTAAAAGTTAAGTTTGTCATGTAAGTGAAATATTTCCCTGAGCTAAGAGGTTCGCTTAGGAGCGTTGCATGAAGCCTCTTAGGCCTCTGTAACTGACAAAATGTGAGAATTCTGCTGTAAAACAAACTGTAAGTTAAGTTGCAAAATATTACTGTGACAGCAACAAAGGAGATCAAACACCAACAAAAAACTGCTGACTTTCAATAAGTTAGTTATGTTAATATTTGGCTAGCAAGCTACAAAGTTGCTAGTGCTAACATCAAATCTGTACTCTCTAACAAAGTGCTAGGATCGCTCATAGTGTCCAGTGGGTTTTCTCTACAAAAAATGTGTCTTAGTATGTCTTCCTCATCGTCAATCAAAATTAATTCAGCTGTTGTCTAATGTTTCACAAATTATTTCACTTTTAATGGACTGTTGTGGGAGGAAAATGGTCACATATGGGTAGAGATGCAATGCTTTTCCCTTACAGTATCTATAGGAAATCCTTTTTTTGTTTGTTTGTTTTTTTGCTAAGGCACCCTTAAATTAAGATTTAAAGAAACCTTTAGCCTAAGTAGTTTTATGTAACCAGGCACAATCCCTGGAGAAGATCTTTGCTTTACATTGCACAGGTGTACCTGTCTTTGTGTGTGTGTGTGTGTGTGTGTGTGTGTGTGTGCGCGCGCGCACGTGTGTGCGTGTGTGTGTGGATATATTCAAGGTCATATTGTTTTTCATTCATATCTCATAACTACATTAACACCCTTCAGTAGAAAGCAGAAACATGTTCAAGCCCACACAAGTTTACTTAAGGTGAAATGTGATTGTAATTGTGTTTAGACCTCAGATTCCTTTCCCTACAGTCTTGTGTGTTTGTTTCTTATCTGCTCCTCTGTGATGTTTACCACCTTATGATATCAATAACTCTGATAAAGCAGGCTTGGCTCCATCTGACTGTAACCAGGGGCCTGAGCTGAGAGACAGAGGAAACAGCAGACTGTTACTAAGAAAGGAATCACAGCTACAGTTATTCTCCAGACTGATTGAAGGCGTGATGGTGCTTGTCTGAAGTTGTATGTGCACAGGTTGAGTCACAGGACACACCCTGTACTTGGACTTAGTCAGTGTGTCTGCGGAGAATGGAGGAAAACATTAGGTGTGTACCCAGCTGGCCCTCAGGCTACCGTTCCTCTCCACAGGAGATGATCAGCAGGAGTCTAACACACAGCCAGGCAGAGCTCAAACTCTGCCTACAGGGCACAGATTGTGTCTGGGCTGGGCTCAACTGTGTACTTTTCTCAATGGAAAACACCACAAAACAATATCTCTACAGACTTACGTCATACTTTTTTATGATTAAATCATTACAGATTAATATTCCTGTGTTATGTCTCAGGACATACATGCATAATATGATGTGGTTGGACTTTGTTGAGACATGCCTGTGTAAAATTTTGGCATTTAAGGAATTTGAGTGTTTCACTCTTCCAGTCTCAGTGACCCACTGTTGAACAGAATCTCAGCCAAACAAACACTGCATCCATTTAAGAGTCTTTAACTGATACACTGTGCACGCACACGTTGGCAGTTTTGGCAGTTAGTACACATTAAAATGAACATACTTGTTGCTATTCTGTTTCTGTATGAATGACACATGATGTTTAATGTCACATTTTTTCAGCCCTTGCCCACATTTCCACTGTGCATTGCATTGCTGAACAACAGTCTCTACCATCCCCACTGTCTTAAACTGAGACACTTTGGTTTCTGATATCTGAGGACGTCATTTTGCCATTTTACTGCACAACACTCAAAACATGGTATTAAACTAGTATTATTCAACTGGAATACAAAAGTCCGTTAGTACTTTCTTATTTATTACATTAAATAAGCACAGCTAAAGAGATAGCTCACCCAAAAATGAAAATCACACATGAAAACTCAGTCATTATCTACTTACCTTCACGGTGATTGAAGGTCAGCTTTAGTTCTTTAGTCCACAAAACTCTGCTGGAGTTTCACAGGAAAACAGTGTTGCAGAATCTCGCAAAAAATGGAAGTGAATGGTTTTCAAAAAAAAAAAAAAAACATAAAATGCCTCCATACTGCTCATCCGAGTATCCTAAAACTCCAGCATGCCAAGTTGACATAAGCATTAGCCTCAACTTACCATTGTTCGTACAACTTGAATTGTGGAACAAAATTGGAAATTGTTGCGTCTCTGTCTGTAATTTTCAACAAGCACATTTTACATTCTGCAATTCATTTTTCACTGACCACCAGATAGTTTTTGTAAATGTTTTTCCAACTGCAGCTCAGTAATGTAACATTAGTTCTTCATTGGTCTCTCCTGCAACCTGATTGGATGGTGTCCAGATGGTTCAAATAAACTGGATCTGGGGAATGAAGTGCTGACTTGAGAATGAATAGTGTTTGTGATTCAGGAAAATGAAGGAAATTAATTTAGCTTGCATGTAGCATTTCATCTCGGAAAAAGACTAAAGAAATGTATCAAATCCATATTACATACAAATTCAGCTAAAAGTGAAACAGTACAGGCTGTGAAATGTACTCAAAGTATAAAAGTATAAAAGTAAAAAGTGGCGTCAGACGGACATTTCTACTGACTGTCTATACGAGAAGCTAAATGAGTCTTGCCTTTTCTGCTGTCGAGCCTCCTTCTCTGTTTTTTCATCTTGTTACATAGTTTCTGTCTTGTTACATCTTCTGTGTAGTTTTTGTCTTGTTGTGGTCTTGTAACCGTAACAAGACAAAAAATTAACAAGACGCAAAAGACACAAAAAACACTAAAAACTTTGCAAAACTCATTGCCATAACAAGATGAAAAACTAACAAAACGAAAAAAGATGTTACAACAAAAGACATCTTTTATGTAGTTTTGGTCATGTTACGGTTATGTCTTAGTTTTTAGTGTTGTAACATCTTTTTTCATCTTGTTAGTTTTCCGTCTTGTTAAGGTAACATCTTTGCAAAGTTTTTAGTGTTGTAAAGTCTTTTGTCTTGTTAGTTTTCATCTTGTTGTAGTTACATCTTTTATGTAGCTTTTGTCTTGTCACAGTCACGTCTTTCACATAGCTTTTATAGTTGAATGTCTTCTTTTGTCCTGTTACTTTTTTGTCTTGTTACAGTCACATCTTTTACAGTTTTTAGTATTGTAATGTATTTTTTGTCTTGTTAGTTTTTTGATGTTACAGTTACTTTTTTACGTTATTTTTTGTCTTGTTACGTCTTTCACATACTTCTTCATCTCGTTACATTTTTTACATTTTACGTTTTTTTTCTTGTTACACCCTGTGCATTGTTTTCCATTTTGTTACATTTTTTTTCCTCTTATGTCTTTTACATTGTTTTTTATACTTGTTACATGTTTTATGTAGTTTTTCACTTTGTTACATTATTTATGTTGTTTTTTATCTTGTCATGTTAGTATGAGTGTTTTCCGTCATGTTACATGTGTTTCGTCTCGTTACATCCATTACACAGTTTAGTTTATTTTGGTCTTGTTACATCTTTTTCATCTTGTTACATCTGTCATGTGTGATATGGACTGATGGACACACCAAGAAATCCTTTTTTTCTATGTTTTATTGTTCCATTCATTTATGTTGAAATCAGTCTTGATGTTGGACGGTGGTGCACAGTGATGCAAGATATAAATAATCAATAATTCCTCTTAAATCAAAACTAAAGTAACAAGCCTGTTTTGTACTTTTTGTACTTAGTTATTTCCCACCTCTGATATTGAATGTAGATGCAACATTTTGTACAGACGTTCTCTTTAAGGCCACACATTAAATCTAAACAAATCTACAAAGATTTGATGATTTTTAATTTTTAGTTTGATTTTTGAAGTCTCAGTAGTGTTTATTACACCTTGTGTGAGTTTAGTCTCCTTGGTGTGTTTGTGTTGGTGTCTCCATCAGCCTTGCGTGTCTGTACAGTACCCTCTGTGTGTGTGTATGTGTGTGTGTTGATTCATGGCGAGCAGGGAGTGGCAGCGCAGGGTGTGACTCTGACACACACTGTATCATACCGTCCAGGTGAGATGTGGTTTATAAAGCAGCAGCCTGGCAGCAACACACACACTTACATAGAAAGATAACAGAGGTGATAGAGTACCGACTGCCAGGTGAGTCTCACCTCAGGAAGACAACTGTCTCTGACTGGATCTGATTATTTCTGCTTGCTGATATTCTTTTGTTTTCTCATCTGTTCCAGACTTTTACATACGAGGAACAAACACAACATGAGAATACTTTTACTTTTAGCAGGTAAGTCTCTTTTTTTCTATTATTTTGCTTTAATATTTCAGTTTTTCTCTTCTTTCAGTGTGCTCTTTTTGTTTCACAAAGTTTGTCCTGGAACTTTCACCTTATACTTTTCACACCAGATGTTTACTTCCCTAAATCACTGAGAGCTGACAGTACGCAGGTTTTACAGCAGCTGATTATCTCTCCATTTTCTAGCAGAGAGGAGAAACTAAGCTGAACAGAGTGATCGGTTGGAATGAAAACCTGCATACTCTGTCTCTGGTCATGACGGCACATGTTTAAACAGTTTTTAAGCCTGATTTCATCAGTGTGGATCTGCTTCACTTGAGGGAAAATACTGGATATTTGGATTTTATTCACATTTGAAGAAGCAAACTGAAGGATTAATTTGCAAAAGCAGACACTGAATTATTTTCCTAAATCAGTTTTTTGTGCATTCCAGTGAATATCAATCCAGTGTTTTGATGAGATTTTTTTTTCCCTAAATCAATAGAATGTGGATCAAACTGCTTTTTTTTTTTTATCAGTTTTAGCAAATTAACTCCTCAAATCTTGTTAACAACTTGTTAGAATCAGCGGTCATATCACATATAACCTGTAGAAACTAATAATTTCAGACACTTTGGCTAAACTACAATAAAGCTTCTTTTCTGAGTGTCCTGCGGCTCCTTTTGGGATGCTTTCTTTTTTCTTCTTTTGTAGTTTGTCTGAAAAGTGCGAATTGAAAAATCAGCAAATCTTTAGTATCATAAAGGATAGACCAGGGGTCTCCAACCAGAGTCTCATGCAGCTGTTTTGTTTGTGGTTATTTGTTTTTTACATTTTGATTGTCATCTATCATTATTGTACAATATCCAACTGTAAAAATGTGTAGTCTATACTATACATTAATATTTGAACTGGCCTATGTCTACGGCTCAGTGCCTTTTCCCCTAAATTTTGCCAGTGGCTTGTATTGAGTTTGAGAAAAAAAAAAGAAGAAAACTGAATAGAATTTATGAGTTGCAGCTCCAGACACAAATGGCTCTTTTGAGAGTAAAGCTTTTTGAGCCCTGGGATAGACAGAGAGCAAAACTCTTTGACATGGGGTAAATTAATACCTGAGAGAAGTTCAGTAAAATTATGGATCAAACCACAGCGATCGACAGACGCTCTGTCATTGGTCCGTCAGTTTAGGCTGGGGTTTGGCAAAAGATTAAAACTGTGATGTAGGTGATTATGTTAAGTTTAGAGATGGTTTAGTTAAAGTTCCATGTGGTTGAGCTGAGCATATAAATCAGATTTAATCCAGATTAAACTGAACTTCAAATATATTTTTTGTTTGTTTTAGGTTTACATGAACAATCATTACAAAAAAGAAAATAATATGTATGTATGCCACAGTACATATAGCATGTTATTGGCATAAATAGTCATCTTTTGTTAATCTTACATCAGAAAAAAAAATGTTTGTCATTCAAGCACTCTGTACTGGAAAAATTAGAGTTGAGTTTCTCTTTCTCTGACCATCATTATAGACTGTTCCTTCTTTCATGATGTTCTGGACTATGCTTGTATGTCACCATAAATGTTAGTATTGTTTGTCAAATTAGGGTATTGATGTGATGTAAAAGGATATCGATGTTTTTGATGACTGGTCATGTGTGTGAAAGAATTTTCCTCCTTTAGGTTGAAGATAATATGACCAAGTCAAGTTAGGGGTTAGCTACAAGTCCTCCATGTGCAGCTGTTATGAAGACATTGTCCATGAGACAGAGAGGAGGCAGAGACAGTTGAGATGTACTTTAAGGATTTGCAAGCAACCCTAAACATGACCTGGTCATATTGTCTTTAGCCTAATAGAGGAAAATGTCTTCACAATATCCTGTAGTTATAATGCATTGTAACATTTACTTCCTTCCTCCTGGCAGCCGTAGCTGCAGTGTCACAGGCCCAGACCGACTGCTCTCGAGGGGCTTGTTACCCACCCAGCAATGACCTGCTCCTGGGCAGGGCCGACAAACTCCGCGCCTCCTCCACCTGCGGCCTCACGGGCTCCGAGGTCTACTGCACGCCGTACCAACAGGTAGGACAACAGACATTTCATCTCATTTCATCATCAAACACAAGTTGGTGTCACACTTTTGCACTATCAGCTTGCTAAATCATCTTGATTAATGGAGATATCTCTGCAGATGACAACTGGTTAGAAGAGATTTTCAGATAAAAATGCTGAAAAAGACAAACACGAATTCAAGGTACAGTTTGTGAGGTAGATAAAGAGAAAAAAGCACAAGCACAAACAGCAGCTTCAGTTCTAAAATATTGATATTGGCTTCATAAAAACCAATATCAGTCACAGTGTGAGCCAACAGTGTTCACCCGGGCCACGCATGGCTCTCTACGTGAGGCGAGTGCTTCAGGGGTCAGGGTGTTACAGACCGACGTGCAGGATGGAGGCTCGAGGCTGTGATGGTTTTGGCCGTGACTGCCTGCTGTCCATTTGTGAAACAGTCTGATTTCAGTGCCAGATCATCATGTTGCAACTGTACTCTTTGACCAATGTCTGAAAAACCCGTGAGCTGCCCGTCTGCTGGCTCAGCACAAACCACCCCATTACTGGATTTACAGGCTGATTTTGAAACAAGACCTTAACTGTCCAGAGCAGAGGACAAGCTCGGACAAAGACTTGAGCCTGAACTGTTGCAATTTTTGTTTTTTCTCAAAAACAGGGAGGAAAGATAAAATCCTCGGAGCGCAATACAGATCAGATTTTTCTTTTATCAGGTATCATATGAAATGTTGAATAGTCACTAGATTGGGACTAACTAACAAGATAAGATAAGATAAAACTTTATTACTCCATATTTTATTAACAGTTTGTGAGCCAGATTGGTCCAAAAATGACACTATCATAAGAATATCAATGCTAGAGTATGAAATATGAGTGAAATATCAAAAATAACATGTATAAAGAGTGCATGCAAAGAAACAGTATTGAATAGAATAACATAAGTAAGCTAAAATTAAAAAAGTAACATTGGCATTTTCATTGGAAAGTAATAATGGCAGTAATATTCAGAAGTAATAAATTAATTTAAATTATAATAATAATAAAAGTAATATTCAGATGAAAGTGAAAAGTAACAGTATACATTATATTAAGACATCACATTAGTAATACTGACAGTGATATTGAGAAGTAATAAAAGTAATATTGCACCAGATAATGAAGAAATAGCATAATATTAAACATAATATTGTACATGATAATAATAATAAAAGTAATACTGCACACAATAGTGAATATTGATATTGCACATGATATTAAAAGATGATCTTAAACATAATAGAAAAGTAATAGTGCACATGTTAGTAGTGTTGTTATTGTTGTTCTCAGTCAGATTGTAGTTTATAGATAAGATTTAGTATTGCATGTCTGCTGTGCTGAGTTTTTAAAAGAGATTGAGAGAAGGGGGTTGCGCTTCAACAATGGGATTCTCAGTGGAGTGCTAAACCCAAAATCCAATAAACAATCCAAAAAATCAAAAAAGGTAGCACATCTCAAGTCTGGAAGGACAAAATACTCACATTTGAGTTTTTTATTTGGCTCACATCACAAACAAACGCTCGCGCATTTCGGCACAAAGCCTTCATCAGAGCATTTGCAATTATCAGCAGGTTCAACTTGATGATATACACAAGGTCAGAGAGAAAAAACACACAGCTGGGGGATGAACCCAATTATTCAAGAACCAATCACTTTTCTTTGTCTGTGCCTCAGATAGCTCTCTTCAATATAACATTACATGTCACAGAACATTATTATTGTCATCTTGAAACTGTGCGTTACATGTGTAAAAAAAAAAAAAAAAAAAAAAGATAAGTAAATAAATAATTAAATTAAATAAATAAAGTAGTACTAAAAAAAAACAGGGGAAAAAACAAAACAAAATAAACAGAATAATAATAATAATAGTAATGTTAATGATAATAATAGAAAATAATAATAAAATAATATATACATATATATATATATATATATATATATATATATATATATATATATATATATATACACACATATACATATTCTAACCCAGAAAACATTTCAAACTGAAGTCATCATTAAGTCCATTTGGTGCCATAGTGTTGAGTGTATATATCCAGAACATTTCTCTTTGGGACAGTTTCTTTAAAATGTTTCCTCCACGAGTGGGTATAGTGACTTTCTCGATCCCACAGAACCTCACTGAAGAGGGAGAACCATGGTTGGCTTCTGCATAATGTTTGGCAATTGCATAATCCATATTGCTTGTGCGGATTGCAGTTTTGTGCTCAGATATACGCTGTTTCAAAGGTCGTTTGGTCTGTCCCACATATGCTAGTCCACAGGGGCATGATAACATGTAAACCACATGAGTCGACTTACAGTTTATAAATTCCCGAATAGGAATTTTCCTCCCTGTGTGGGGATGATTAATTGACTTTGTATTTGTTGTATTATTGCAACAGGCACAATTGCCACATCTATACATACCAGTTGTTGTCAGCCATGTGGTTTTGTTTGGTGTCATGTTTTTGTACATGATGGTATTTTTGATAGTAGGTGCTCTCCTAAATGAGAAAAGCGGTGAAGACATGCAGACGTCCTTCAAAGATGGTTCGTCACAGATCAAACAAATCATTATAAGACACTGGCATGTACTTCAAGCAGAACCATCTTTGAAGGACGTCTGCATGTCTTCACCGCTTTTCTCATTTAGGAGAGCACCTACTATCAAAAATACCATCATGTACAAAAACATGACACCAAACAAAACCACATGGCTGACAACAACTGGTATGTATAGATGTGGCAATTGTGCCTGTTGCAATAATACAACAAATACAAAGTCAATTAATCATCCCCACACAGGGAGGAAAATTCCTATTCGGGAATTTATAAACTGTAAGTCGACTCATGTGGTTTACATGTTATCATGCCCCTGTGGACTAGCATATGTGGGACAGACCAAACGACCTTTGAAACAGCGTATATCTGAGCACAA
Source organism: Lutjanus erythropterus (assembly GCF_056507025.1). Classification (NCBI taxonomy): domain Eukaryota; kingdom Metazoa; phylum Chordata; class Actinopteri; order Lutjaniformes; family Lutjanidae; genus Lutjanus; species Lutjanus erythropterus. The sequence continues at coordinate 3,097,593 of NC_139318.1, forward strand.
AACTGCAATCCGCACAAGCAATATGGATTATGCAATTGCCAAACATTATGCAGAAGCCAACCATGGTTCTCCCTCTTCAGTGAGGTTCTGTGGGATCGAGAAAGTCACTATACCCACTCGTGGAGGAGACATTTTAAAGAAACTGTCCCAAAGAGAAATGTTCTGGATATATACACTCAACACTATGGCACCAAATGGACTTAATGATGACTTCAGTTTGAAATGTTTTCTGGGTTAGAATATGTATATGTGTATATATATGTATATATATATATATATATATATATATATATATTCATTCATTCATTTTCTGTAACCGCTTAGTCCGTAAGGGTCGCGGGGCTGCTGGAGCCTATCCCAGCTGACATTGGGCGAGAGGCAGGGTACACCCTGGACAAGTCGCCAGTTCATCGCAGGGCTGACACATAGACAGACAACAACTCACACTCACATTCATACCGACGGGCAATTTAGAGTCACCAATTAACCTAACATGCATGTCTTTGGACTGTGGGAGGAAGCCGGAGAACCCGGAGAGAACCCACGCAGACACGGGGAGAACATGCAAACTCCACACAGAAAGGCCCTGCTCCAGCCGGGGAGCTGGGGGATCGAACTCAGGACCTTCTTGCTGTGAGGCGGCAGTGCTAACCACTGCACCACCGTGCCGCCCATATATATATATATATATATATATATATATATATATATATATATATATATATATATATATATATATATATATATATATATATATATATATATATATATATATATATATTATTTTATTATTATTTTCTATTATTATCATTAACATTACTATTATTATTATTATTCTGTTTATTTTGTTTTGTTTTTTCCCCTGTTTTTTTTTAGTACTACTTTATTTATTTAATTTAATTATTTATTTACTTATCTTTTTTTTTTTTTTTTTTTACACATGTAACGCACAGTTTCAAGATGACAATAATAATGTTCTGTGACATGTAATGTTATATTGAAGAGAGCTATCTGAGGCACAGACAAAGAAAAGTGATTGGTTCTTGAATAATTGGGTTCATCCCCCAGCTGTGTGTTTTTTCTCTCTGACCTTGTGTATATCATCAAGTTGAACCTGCTGATAATTGCAAACGCTCTGATGAAGGCTTTGTGCCGAAAGGCGTAAGCGTTTGTTTGTGATGTGAGCCAAATAAAAAACTCAAATGTGAGTATTTTGTCCTTCCAGACTTGAGATGTGCTACCTTTTTGGATTTTTTGGATTTTTTAAAAGAGATGTTCTAAAAGATATTAAATATTTAAGCTGTGTAATAGTGCAATGATAAAAGAGATGGTGCAACACAGAGCAGAGAGCGGCGCTGGTCAGGAGCTGGACTGTTGCCCAGCAGTTCCAGTCCAAGGTACCACAGGTAGTCCTTGATGCTGAATGTAACATCTTCATCTGCAAAGTAAGCAGAAACTCCTGCCTTCAGGTAAATGTAGTGGAGGACAAATGAAGTCTCCCAACATGGAAATAAGTAGGTAGGTCAGTAAATTAGTTCCAGTTAGTTCCACTTCCTCAAAATAATGACTTAGTGCAGTACGCTGCTGTAGCGTGGACATTAACATCTTAAATTTAAAAATATAAATCAGAAAAAAAAGCCAAATCTATACTGTAAAAAAGTAGTTAAGACAACTCAGGCAATGTACTGCATTTTTCAGCGCTGAGCCCAACACAAACACTTAAGTTGAAATAAACTTATAAAAAATCTTGCAAATCCATAATCTTCAGTTGAGATGATTGACTTTTCTTCTGTAGATAAACTTGAATCTTTGAGGTTTAGAATCTCAGTGAGCTGTGAACCTCACTATTTTGGTACTTACAAATTAAATGGTTTTAATAGAGAATATTAAAATATTAACTGATGCAACTGAAAGAACTGAAAAGTAAATTATCTCAACAACAGATTAGTAATTGTTAAAACTTTTTCAAAACTTAAGAGTGAGTTGGGCTCAAAACTCAAAAAGTTTTCTTAACTTTTTCTTTTTAAAGTGTAACCTAAAAGACAGAGAAATAGTGAGAGACAGGCAGTATTATAATATTAATGTTGATGTTACATAACCATCATGCCTCAGACTGTTACAGAGTGTGTGTGCTGTGTCCTCAGGATATGGATACCTGTGTTAGGCGTGGGCTCAATCAACACTTTCCCTTTTTCTTTTTTTCTTTTTCTTACCTGAGCCGCACCCCATCCAGACAGGGAGGGGCCGGAACACTCAGCTGTAACTCAGAGCTGACACACACATGACTACCAATAAACTCCAACAGTGATAAAGATGAAAGTCATCAGAGCAATCTATGAAACTAGTCAGCTCTTGTTGAGGATGCTTCATCACACTGCTGCAAGTCAATCATTAAGTGTATAAATCAGTCAAACGATTGTGAACTTGTACCTGGAACAGAATAACTCGACCTCGACTGACTCATTTGCTCTCACATTTATGTTGGCTACTTTTAAAGCCCTCATGATTTTAGTTATCAATGTGTTTTTTGGTTTTATATGAGGAGAGGAGGATTAGAGTTCTGATTTTGTTCTGACTTAATTCTTAATTATGACTTTAATTCTGACTTTACTCTGAATTCTGACTTTGAGCTCCGAAATCTGACTTTAATCCCAGAATTCAAACCCAGAAATTTAAACCCAGAAATCTGTCTCTATTCTTTAACAGTTTCTTAAATAGTTTGATAGGTCCTAAAAGGTATACATTTCAGATTTCATCATAGGAACAAATCATTTTGGAACACTGTCAGATTTGCTACACTTGTAATTTATAGAAAGTATAAAAGGGGACACTGGAGAGTCATCTTACTGTCTTTTGCACACTAGTTAACAGAAAGTGGTAAACCTGAGCCTGCTTGGTGACAACAAAGACAGAGATTGATTTGAGCTGATTCATTTATTATAATGCCCACTGTAAACTTTATACCCAATCTTCAAATCAAATACATGTTCAGTTTGTACAACAGTCAGCTGGCAGCAACTAAATGCAAACAGTGGGTGTTTGCCTGCGTGTTGGAGGTGACACACTGTAGTGCCAAAGGACAGAAACCTTGGGGGGAAAAAACCACATCATTGCATCACATTTTACCCACATATAAAAAGTGAAAAAAAAGTCTGCCTTTCATGCTTTACTGCACTAATTGAGATTAAGTAAAACTGACATGGGAACAATCGGGCTCACCTGAGGGTTAAATCTTTATCATCTGAGATTAGATAAATGTCTCTGTTTTGCAATAAGAGGGAAAATCACTCATAATTGAATGCACTGAAGTTGAAGTGAGGTAACACAAGTAAGTTATATAGCTGGGATCAGTTCAGGACTCAATGAGGCTGGTTCAGGGTCCTGGTGGACTGAATGTCTTTTTATCTGACTGACACGTCTGTGACCCTCACTGTGAAGAGATTAAGTGATGATCATTCACAGATAAAGTTTATTTAACCATGTCATTAGGTGTTCAAGTTTTACCTGCAGCCTCCCACTTCACATCCATGCAATTCAAACAAAGCAAATGTCATTGTTTCCTTCACACACACATACAAATAATCAATATGATAATTATGCATTCAGTTATTTTAGCCTTGCTTAGCATAAATACTTATAGTAAAGCAGTTCTGCTAAGCTCAGTTTTATCCAAAACAGTGGCAAAACTGCTGCATTGCTGGCAGACGTTGAGTCATCTGCCTGCTGTCAGTCTTTCCAGATTTTGCACCTAAACTAGCTACCATACTGTTTTATCACATGATCAAATAGAGACCTGACATTAGACACCATCAGCATATATTATCCAGCAATCATCAATGCATCGAAAATAAGAATTCCTTCCTTGAATAGATTTTTCTTTCTCGTGTGTTTTTTATAGTTTTTGTTGCATATAGTTTTCTTACAGATTGCTACTGACTATTTTACAAAAAAGGAAATAAGAAAGAAAGAAAGACAGACACAAAATCATGATGTTTGTGAAGATTCTCATCCAGGTCATAGCAGTCGTAGCAAGGGTTGTCATAGGCAACTGGACTTGATAGAATTCTTGAAGATGTTTTGCCTCTCATCCAAGAAGCTTCTTCAGTTCTGACTAACTGGTTGGGAGTTCAGGTATTAAACCTATGTGGGGTCGTCGACACCCTGAGTTAACACCTCCAGTTGCCTATGACAACCCTTGCTACTAATAAAATCATGGGAGATGAGTTTCCCCTTTTGAGGGAATATATAGCAAATAACAATTTTTAATTTATTGTAATGTCTTCTTTGAACAGGGTCAATTTTGAAGTCGAAATCTTGATCACTTGCAAAGGTCTGTTCTCCTCCAATCACATTGGGCCCCCTCACAACCCCAGGGTCCCAGTGCCCGGCCTTGCAGTTGCACTGGGGCCCTGGTTTCTGTTTTCATGCCCCTGATCCAAAGTAGGAAAAAAAATGTTATTCATTCATTCTTTCACATTTTACATGTATGTGCCATAAATAATACACAATACAAAGGTTCACTGATGAATGCATTATTTTTTATAAGTCTATTAATATAAAGTTATGTAAACACTAATTGTAAAATGAAATAAATATTTAAGAAGAATCTTTAAATTAGTGTCAGCTGGAATCTGAAACCTTCAGGCTGTCAGAATCCCATCATTATGGTTTAATATCATCTTTTTCACATCATGTGCAGAGAAATATAGCAAAACTTTCATTTATTTGAAAGCATTTTGTATGTTATTACTTTACAGCCTTCAAAAGAACCATAGAATTCATCAGCACTGTGTGTAATGCACTTAGCATTAAATCATATCTCTGTGATCAGGTTTAATACAGCATCAGATGTGAGGGAGCTGTGGGAACACTGAGGTGAGATGTGTGAAATGTGGACAACAGGTGGATGAAGGACTTTTGACTTATTTATAGAAGCTGGCACAGAGAGAGACAAGGTCAAGATCCAAAGTTGGCAGTGTACTGACTTTCTGTCAGAAAGGCATATTGATGCATCCACAGATTGGTTAATGTTTACACAGAGCCAGCCTCCCTCCTGGGGAGGGATCTGGTTGGTGCATGTTTAAAAACACCTGCAGAAATCCAACAATAACAAGTGATAATGTTGAGACATGGGGAGCCAGCTGGAAATAATGTCCTTTTTGCAACAGTATTGAATACAACTGATAGATAGATAGATAGATAGATAGATAGATAGATAGATAGATAGATAGATAGATAGATAGATAGATAGATAGATAGATAGATAATACACTACACCAAATATAAAATACTAGTAGTATATCATAAGACTTTACTTTAACAATCCCAATATTAGTTGTGCATACAGTTTTTTTTTTTTTGCTTTTTTTTGCCTTTGAAAGTGTTTGTCAAGTCTGAGAAAATATCCCTGATGATGGTTATCTCAGCATGGAGTTTGACAGCAGCTGAATTACAGAAATTATAGAACACAGCAGTTTTCACTCAAAAACAAATCCAAATTTGCGTCCTAATGTGGGTGAGTGAGTTGAGACACGTCGCTAGAGGGCAAAACATTATCAATGTCTTCATGCAATCCGGAGGGAACTTTTACCTACAGGGCCAGCAGCCATGAGCTGTGTGCCAGAGTGGCAGCTATGTCCAGAGTACCAGCAGAGGGGTGGGGGTTGGATTTCAGCCAGAAAAGGAAACCTGTGCAGTGCCTGCTCACTTTTTTTTTATTCAATACATTGATACATTTTGTATTTGTATTTCACAGTTAATTTGTTATAACCAAGTCACGTTCCACTCATGTCACAATATTCAGTACATGCAATACATGATCAGATTTAAAGGTGCAGTGTGTGAGATTTAGGGAGATTTTTTTTTTTTTTGGCAGAAATGGAATACAGTATTCTCAAGTATGTTTTCAGTATTGTATAATCAAAAAATAAGAATCATTTAGGTAGCCAGTCCTCTTCCACGGAGGTTGCCACGTTTGTACCACCATGTTTCTACAGTAGCCCAGAACAGACAAACCACACACTGGCTCTTTTGCATTTTGTACAAGTTTTGAAGCAACAGTTCCTTTAAACCAGGGCATCACATTGTCCCTTCCTTGTCTGTTACTGGAGCAAAGTTTACCCCCTGAGTTGCTGACCACTCTGTCAAAGAACTGTTCAATTAGTCATCAAACTTCCCATCTGAGGCAGATTGATTTTCTGACTGACTGACACAGCTTAGCTAGCTGCAGCAGAGACCCTTTTGGAGGCTGGTTTGGGTCCATGGATCAGCCAGCAGTAAAGGGCTGCAGATTGGAATCAAACAAGGGACACTCTCATGATAATCTCTAGATACTCACCCTGATACAATTCTATTCATATATACACCAAATATACTGTAAAGAAGTACAATGTTACTGATTTGTTTGTGTTTTTGTATTTTTTAGAGGAGGATGAAATGCTGTCCATGTGACTCCAGAAACCCAAATGGTCCACTGGCCCACACTGTCAAAGAAGTTCTGTCCACATCTGGACCAGACAGATGGTGGCAGTCCAAGAAAGGTGAGCAAAGAAAGAAAAAAAGAAAGAAAGGTGCTAAACAATGCCATCTGGCTACAGGACACAAAACAACCTAAAATTTGTCTGATAATTAATTTTAAACCTAGTCTTAAAAAGTTAAAAACAGTGAGTCTCAGTCATATATAGTCTGATGCTGTTCAGTCTAATGTTAATGTTCGGCATGTTTGTCCTGCAGAGGTGAGTCCAGTCACTCTGGAGTTTGACTTCGACGACCTGTTCCAGCTCGACAATCTGGTGCTCAGCTTCAAGGTACAAAACAGTCTGCAACCACATCACTGTGTTCATGAACTGATCTGATCTTCTCTGTTTAAACTTTAATGAATGCATGAATGGATTACTGCAACTGGGCACATGCAGGTCCGGGGGGTCAGAGGGTTATTCACATGCAAAATGCCACCAATTGACAACAAACACACAAAATGACCACAAAGAGACACCAGTGACTACAAAGAGACATAAATGACCACCAAGACATACAAAATTACCACAAACACAAAATGACATACAAAAAGATGCAAAATTTCAGAGAGACACAAAATGACAGTTTGTCTGTGTGTGTGTGTGTGTGTGTGTGTGTGTGTGTGTGTGTGTGTGTGTGTGTGTGTGTGTGTGTGTGTCTGTGCTCTGGGGCCTTTTGTCTCACAATCCATCCATGAATTAATGTATTTACTTTTGAAAAATGAGTGTATCTGTATTTTTATAATGAGCATGAAACCTGAGATCTTTTCTTTTCTCATTTTTTTCTCCTTGTTTTTCCAGGGTCCTCGTCCCAGTGCATTTATCATCGAGAGGACACAGGACAACGGCAGGACGTGGGAGCCTGCTCTCTACTTGGCCACAGACTGTCCGAGAACTTTCCCTGACATCCCCACAGCAACACCTCTCCGCCTGGACGACACATACTGCTACACACTGCCCCCTACTGGAAATAACCCATACCAAGACCACACGGTCAGGACAAACTCTGTTAGATTAGAAAATACTAATTGCAGGACAAACATTTGTACATTTAAATACAATTAAGTTTTTATTATTCCAATTTTGAAGGACTCAATCAGTGGATTATTTGCATGTTTCTCTTGTATTACTAAAGCATATTCTGAGATGTCTTCAACACAAGAAAACCACATTTAAGTGTCTTTTTGATTCTTCTTGCTGTTTGTGGTCATAAAATCTGAGCCTTATTTTTATTATATATTTATTCCTCCTCTCCAGATCCAGTTCAGTCCTTTGCGTCAGTATGCTTATGTCCCTGGTCCCAACAGCCAAAAGATTGAAGGTAAGTCCCTGTCTGTCTCAAATTACTTCCTGAATCATGACTGGTACAGTACAGAGCCAGTTGATTGACAGACGTCTCCTCCACAGATGTGTCTGGGATGACAGGCCTGAGGCTGAGGATGATGGAGCTCGGCGATGTCCCACGTCTACCTGGCAGAGCTCTCAGTAAATTTTTTGCCCTGAAGGAGATGAGGGTGATGGGCAGCTGTATGTGCCATGGACACGCCAACCGATGCCTGCCAGAGACCTACAACAACCCACTGACCAACACCATCCAGGTACACAGCTGGTTTTATTGTTGCATGCTATAATTGAAATATACTATTTCACTTGAAAATGCATGCTGGGATGATTTTGTGATGTGATGCACATGTCTGTAGCCAGTCTTGTGTTGATTAAACATCTCTTCATTATTCTCATTCCTGTCTCTGCAGGTGAACCCTCAGTGTGACTGCCAGCATAACACAGCAGGTGTGAACTGTGAGCGCTGTGCTGATCTCTACAATGATCTGCCCTGGAGACCTGCAGAGGAGGGAAACACTCACACCTGCCAACGTAAGACAGAAAAACATCTGTAATGTTACCCAGATATAATATATTCTAGAAAATGCTTCTCTGTTAGCCAAAATATCTAATCAGAGCAAGAATTACTCTCAAATTTGCCAACAACTCCTATGTTGCAAGAAGTGGTAGTAAATGCTTACACCATTATAGGTGGACAATAGTGAGGGCCAAAACTGACCCATAATGTTTGCATTTTGATATATTAGTCACATTTTTAAAAATAGTTTTAGTAGTAGTAGTAGTAGTAGTATATAATATAATATATAATATATATTATTATATATTATCATATAATATATTAACCTATATTATATGAATTAACATTATCAGCAGAATGGAAAGATGAAGCAATTCATGAGTTATGTCCTTGAAGTACTGTATTGCAAGGATAGCTACTGAAGTTGTCATGACCAATGAAGCATGCTAAGCAGCTAGCTACAGCACATAGTTTCAGCTGGGGGATCTAGTTGTGAGTTTGCTACATTTTTACAAGCTCTCTTAGTTTTTTTGGTCAAGAAAGGAAATATTCTTACACCTATTTTACTTATTAAACAGAAAATGCAAACAACATTTTTTACCGAACTACAACTAGCTTAATTGCCTTGTTAGTGCATCAGAAGACACACTCAAATTAAGCTTGACAGAAACACAATAAAACTCGCCAAAACCATTTTTGTTCATCTTTCCACTGTTCCAACAACCACTAGTTCTGGTTTAGTCAAAACATATTCTTAATTCACTGAGTTAGATATGAAAATATTCTGGCTCTACACACTGCAGATGCCTAGCCTCCCTCTCATTGCTCTCTTGCTCTCTCTCTCTCTGGTTGAGAGCCACCTCAGTACTGTAAAACCATCAAATTGGCTAACAGCAGATAGTAGCTATGGCCATAGAAACCTACAGTACAGAGGCAGCCATATCTTACACAGTGCACCTCTAACCCATATCCTATACTGTATATTAACCTCTTTGTCCTCTCCTCAGGCTGTGAATGTAACAACCACGCCCAGCGCTGTCGTTTCGACCAGGCCGTGTATGAGGCCAGTGGGCGAAGGAGTGGAGGTGTGTGTGAGGGTTGTATGCACCACACCACAGGGCCAAAGTGTGACCAGTGCGCCCCGGGCTACCAGCCTAACCCCCGCAGCAGCATGGACCGTCCTGACGCCTGCATACGTAAGTGCTTCAGACTTTAACTTCAGATATGTACAAAATGTTTTTACGAGGATACAATCTTTGCTGAGTGGCTCATGTGTGTGTTGTTGTGTTACTGCCAGGCTGTATCTGCAGTGCTGAGGGGACAGTGAATGGGGGCCGGTGTGACGACAGCACAGGATCCTGTCAGTGTAAAGTGAATGTTGACAGTCCCCGCTGTGACCGCTGTAAGAGAGGATACTATGGCCTGAGTGCCTCCAACCCTCTAGGCTGCACCAGTGAGTAATAACAGCCCTTTATAACACCATAATCTGCTTTCTAAAAGCTATTACATGGAACTTTAATGTTTTGTTGCTTGTGGAGGCCCCTGTGGACAGAAGTGGTATATTTCCAAAGTATAACATCAGAAATAAAAATTATGAAAATAAAAATATCTTGCTGCTTCTTTTTTACTGGCTAATGTGTGACTCACTGTGGAAGCCAATTTATGCCAGTGAAAGAAAAAATATATCCCCATCATATGTCTTGCTCATAAGAAATAAAACTCAAAATTGTGAGATAAAAAGTCAAAATTATGACATTAAAAGTCAGAATTATGAAATAAAAAGTCAGAATTGTCAGATAAAAGTAATCATTTTTATCTCAAGAATAAATATATAGAAATAGTAAATAGATCTTTACCGAGGTATCAATCAAGGTATTAACAGTTGAAAGTCTTTGACTGTGGCCTCATATTGAAACCCTCCTTATACCACTGTCATGCGTACATGTGTGGATCAAAGTGTCCAGTCGTCCTCCCTAACTCTGATGTTCTCCCTGCTGTCCAGAATGTTCCTGTTCTTCAGAGGGCTCACTGTCAGACGTTTGTGACCTGGTGACCGGTCAGTGTCCCTGTCGTTCCAAATTCCATGGCCTGAAATGTGACGTGTGTGCCAAAGGCTACTGGAAATCACCCCTGTCAGGACGCTGTGAGCCCTGCAACTGTGACCCCACCAAGTCCTACAGTGATGCTTGCGACCAGGTATGACCACCTCCCCACACCTCTACAGCCCAGACTGAGGTGACATCTTCACACTGCTCACTTGCGTTTTCTTCCTTCCAGGACACAGCTCAGTGTGAGTGCAGACCAGGTTTTGGAGGCCAAACATGTAACGAGTGTCCAGACAACACATATGGAGACCCTCTGTCAGGCTGCAGACGTGAGTCACAACTCTTTGATTGTAATACCATTGATTGTTGAGAAAACATGTTGGATTCATAGGATGTAGTCAGAACTCCAGCAGGGGTTATAGTTTAGTTTGCTGCCTGATATTTTTGTATTTGGTTCAACTAGGAATCACATTTTGGTAAAGTGATTTAAAGTGAACCCGACTTGTTCACACACAAAGCCCATGTTTAAGGGCTATTTCCTGGCTGACGGTTTGAGTTTGTATCTCTTGTCTTCTGATCTTCTCGACTCTTTGTCCACAGTGTGCCGATGTGATCCTGATGGAACCCTTCCAGGAGGCTGTGACAAGCAGACAGGAGCCTGTCTGTGTCGGCCAGGCGTCACCGGGTCCCGCTGCGACTCTTGCAGTCCTGGACACTGTGACTCCTTCCCTGCCTGCGAGATGTGTCCCTCCTGCTACTTCACCCTGGACGCCCAGAGACAAAACATCAGCCGTTCTCTGGAGAGACTCTCCCCCAGCTTCCCTATTCGTCCTGGAGGTGCTGGTGAACCTGGAAACTTTGGGCCTCGCATCCGCGCCCTGGAGGCCATCCTGAACCAGATCCGTGACTCCATATCCTTTCCACTTGGTACAGTCGGACCCGTCGATGACGCTCTGTCCCAGCTGGAAAAGCTCAGGTGAGGGACCACTGAGATCTGTGGATATGGCATTGTTAAATGTAATTTCTTGGATGGAAACTCACTTTAATAACTCTTGTTTCTGTCTCACAGGGACCAGGTGAACAAGGTTAGCAACAAACTTTCACCCCTGGAGAGAACTCCCGGCCTGGACTCTGAGCTTGACAAACTACGGGACCTGCTGGACCGTCTCACTGTGGAGTACAAAGCCAAGAAAGATGCAACTGACAACTCTGTCAGTCCCAACAATGCAGGTGATGCAGAAACAAAGACACAATAATCACTGCTGCACTGAGTTTTAGTGATGGACCATTGATTGCAGGTCTTAGTTTGTTGCATAAATTAAGTAACAGGACTCTCAAATGGCTCTAATCAAAATTCAAACTTCTAATAAAACTGGAAAAATGCATAAACATATCAACTGTCTGCGCAGAATGTCTGACTGAACCTGAGTTTTTCTGCCCTATTCAGGAGCATTTACTGCCATCAAGAACGCCTATGATGAGTCTACAGATGCAAAAAAGAAAGTGGACGACAGTGAGAATACAGTGAAGGAGTCGGCTGATGTCAGAAGAGAGGCCAAGGACCTTCAAAACAAAGTACAACCAGGCAACACTAGAGATCTGGACAAAATGAACCAGAACATGGCCTCCCGACCTGACCTCACTCCTGCTGCCAAACAGGTAACTACCATGGAATCATGGGATTATTCAGTGCACACTCTGGGGATATTGATGAGATATTGTTATACTGAGATACTATTGGTACTGAAAGAAGCAAGCCTCCAGAGCTTACTGACAGAGAGGCTTTAAGAAGTCAGGAAATTTATTATAAAGAATGACAAAGTCCATGTGAGGAGTAGGTTGCAGTGGATGAAGTGGTCAGCCAGTCACAGTTTGGTTAAGTAACAAAACTACCTGGTTAGGCCGAGTTACCAAAACTATCTGGTTACGTTTAAGTACCAAAACTACTGGGTTAGGTCTATAAACCAAAACTACCTGGCTAGATATAAGTACCAAAACTACTTGGTTAGGTTTTGAAAAAGATTATGTTCTGGGTTAAAGTAGAACCTTTCACAGCATTACCCTGTTAGCCCTTCTGGTAGAAAGTCCTGAAGGCTAACTTACTCCATGTGCGATACTATTGCAGTCAATTGAGAATCGCATCAACCATTAATATCTAATGGTAATTTTGTTAAATGAGACCACTGCTCCTGTACTTTCCTTTTAAATCATGACTGTGACTTTTCAGGTGTGTGGCAGTGTTCGCACAGAGCCCTGCACCCCCCTCCAGTGTGAGGGTGGAGACCTGTGTCCACCAGAGGGAACCCCGCCCTGTAAAAAGGGGGAGAAGTGCGTGGGTGCGCTGCCTCTGAGCAAGAGGGCTGACGCTGACGCCAAGGATGTGAAGGACCGACTGGACGAACTCACCAGGAAGATCACCGAGGCTGCTGAGAAGGTGTGCACACACACTTCTGTTATCACTACAAGCACAACACTGGAACTCTGTTACAAAAGCAGAAATTTAAGATTTTTAAAGAATATTATAGATCATTCTCTGATTCAAACTGTGTGTGGGTCAAATTCCAAAGCATTATTGAAGTTTATTTTAATTCCTTACAGCTCCAGGAAACACAGGAGAAAACCAACCAGGTGAGACAGACTGCAGGAAAGCTGTCCGATAAAATGAAGACGGCCAGAGATGAGCTAGAAGATGACTTAAAGGAGGCACGTGACGTTGTGAAAGAGCTCAAAGATTTCCTGTCAGGTAAGTATTGTTTTAGTGCAGTGAGTGCAATGCATGGTTCACGTGGTTTCATCAGAAGACCAGTCAAGTCTTCACCATTTTGCCTCTAACTTGTCCTGTTTTTGTCCTCACAGACCCGCCTTCCAACCTGACCCTAACCCATATCCAGGAGGTGAGCGACTGGATCCTGAATGCCAAGCTGCCTCTCAGCCTGGCTGGTCTGAAGAGGAAGCTGGAGGAGCTGAAGGATCTGGCGGCCAATCTGCCAGACAGCACGGCTGTGCTGAAGGAGGCCGAGCCACAGCTGGATGCTGCCAAGAAACTGCTGGAGGAGGCCAAGGAAGCCAGGTGGGCCTTCACACTCCAGGACCAGACTCCTGTTACTGATAGGCCATGTTGTTTCCTGAACAAACGATCAGCTTTGTACAGTCACAACATTTAAAAAGGCCTGGTGAAAACTGTGTTTTTATTACTTCCAGGATAGATATTAACAGTTCACAAGAGCATGATCTATCCACAGTACAAGATTTTTGGTAACACTTTATTTGAAGGGTTGTGCATAAGATTAACATGGTTTTATAAATCGATCAGTTCTAAAGTTGACATTGTTTGAGATGTCTTTGTTATGACAACTTGACATTAAAGTTTATAATATTTAACAACAGCTTTCTGACAAGTCTAAAATACACCACTTTAGTTGAGGTCAGACACTATTATTAAAGTATTTGATAGTGTAATTATATTTTTATGATATGAAGTCCAAATTGTACCACTGTGTTGAGATCAAGGAACATATTCATGACACAGTCATAATTGTCTAATGACAGCCAATTTTCAAAACTAACCACATATGACAGTTTAATGTTATGTTAACACATAAAGCTAAATAGTTTCTTTAAGTTTGCTAATTTGGCTTGTTATAGCATGTTTATGACAAGTTACGCTGTCTTGTTTAAAGTCTAGTTGTCATAACAAAGACATTGGTGGCTTCATTAATGTTAAGTTGCCATAGCAAAGACATTGTTGGCTTGGTGAAAGTCAAGTTGTCAAACAAAGACATTGTCAACTTGGTTAATGTCAAGTTGCCGTATTGTAGGATGGGAAATATCAAGTTGCCCTAACAAAAACATTGTTGACTTGGTTAATGTCAAGCTGTCATGACAAAGATGTTGTTGGTCTGGTCAATGTCAAGTTGGTAAAACAAAGACATGACAAATAATGTCAATTTGATAAATATCACACTGATGAATTCTACTCTGCTTGCACGTTCACAGGGACACGGCAGTGGGAGTGAAGGCTGACGTGGATGGGTTGCTGGAAGGCTTCAGCTTGGTGGAGAACTCTCTCTCTGACATAGACGACAAAGTGGAGAACACCTTGAATCTCATAGACAAAGTGAACAAAACCCTGACTAAGGTAGGAACAAAGATGGATAACATCAGCTACTGACTGACTGCAGTGAAAGCTGATTGCCAAGCATTACTGACTTTCAGAGCGGGTTTCTTCTTCCTACAGGCTGAAGACCAGCTGAGCCCAGCAGAAAAGGCTCTGGATGAGGTATCAGATCTCATAAAGCCAATGAAACCTCAACTGGACGACCTCAAAGACCTGCTGCAGAAAGGAGACCAGCAGGCCCAGGATGCACAGGACAACGCAGGCAAAGCTGAGGATGAAGCAACTTCTGCAAATGAGGTTAGAGACCCGTTGGAGCTATTCTAGTTTGAAATATAAAGATTTCCTTTTACAAGGGGCTAGTTAAGAATCAGGACTAAGAGTACAGCTACTGGTAGTCTTCAGTGTCTTAAACTGTAATGTCACGTTTTTGCTGCCACAAGAACCTTTTGCAGCTCATTTCAGTTGCAAATGTCTGCATTTAGAGAAAGAACATAAAAATGTCCGGAAAATGATTGGTTGAAACAGCTACTAAAGTTGCTTGTTTAAGGCTTAGAATTAAAATTAGAATGAATGAAGTCTTCATAAATGTACTATGTGTGTTTATAGGATCTGTCAGAACTGGAGAAGCAGCTGGAACGTCTCAAAGACCAGGTTCCACCCGGTGGGACAGGTGGAAACCTGGGGCCGGTAGGGGATCGACTGGCGAAGCTGCAGCAGGATGCTGGAATTCTGGCCAATACCACAGATGACATGCTGAAGGCTCTGGAAGGTAACACAGAAAAACCACACCAACAAAAGTTTGTGCTTATATAGCTATATATACATATATATATATTTATTATTTTACTTTATTTTATTTTTTTTGAGGGATGTCATTCACTTTCATATGAGAGAGCTTGAAAAATAAGTCCTCAAATCCTTTTAGTCCTTTTTGTTGTCTTAAGGGACCATATTACAGAAACTTCCTACATTAAGTCTTTAGTTAAGATAGGAAGAGTCTAAGATTTTTCCCAGTTTGATATTACAGAAGTAAACCAACTTTAGAAATCTTAGCTTATCTTCCTTCATCCCATTTTATCTCAGGTTAGGAAATCCTAAACACTCAATCCAAGATTGCCTACCAACTTTTTTGTCTTTTATCTACCTAGCAACCTTAAACAATTAACAAACATTGTTTGTTTGTTTTTTTACAACAATGCTAACTTGGGAAATAAAAGTAGAGTTAGTTAGTACCAGAGATAGTATCTATCTGGCATCCATCATATAAAGGGAATAAAAGTGATAGCCGTGAGGATTAAAGCCATAGGTATTAAACAGTTTAGCTAACACTACCATTAGCTACTGTTTGCAAACACTACCGTTAGATACGATTAACTAACACTACTGTTTACTACTGTAAGCAAATATGACTGTTAGCTACTGTTAGCAAACACTTATGTTATTAAGTCAATAAGTTAGCTAACACTACTGTCAGTTACTGTTAAGTAACACCGTTGTTAGGTACTGTTATCTATCACTGCCGTTAGCTACTGTTAGCAAACACTATCAATTAGCTAGTTAGTAAATTACGCTACACTAAGTTAGCTATACTACTACTACTATTTCATAAATATATTTAAAGGTCACCAGATTATTTCGATTTCATACTACATTTCATACTAAATAAATCTACAAGTTTCTTCAAATTGACGTCACTTATATAGATATATATGTGTATAGATGGATAGATAGATAGATAGATAGATAGATAGATAGATAGATAGATAGATAGATAGATAGATAGATAGATATGTACAGAAAAAAAAAACATAGGAATTGACCTTTGTATCTTCACTTAGAGGCCTGGCCTTTGCAGTTTTTTTATTTGATGGACTCACTCCCTATACTCTTATCTTTTCCCAGGTAAAGGAGAGTCCCTCAAGCAGCTGCAGGATGAAATTCTTGAGAAGTCAACAAAGCTTGAGGGTCTTGACGAGAAGCTTAAAGACCTGTTGGCACAACTGCGAAAGAAAGCCCACGACCTGAGCACCTGCCAGGGCTGAGAGTCCTCACGCTGCCCTAAGCTGACCCGCAACATACCACACCATCCCTGCACTCAGAACAAGTCTTCACTTCACTCCCTAACTCTTGAATACTGCTATAACTCTTCTATACAACATTGCACTTCTGGCAGTTGTCAAATAATTGTGGGAGAAGCAGGAAATCATTATCTAGGGTTGAGATAGACTACTTCTGATAAATTAATTCCTTGAATATATTGAACATTAAAGATAGTCATAAGTAACCTTTAATCTTTAATAATGGTTCTGTAGGTTCTATTTACTGATCAGAACACAACAATGTGTGTAAATATCTCAAAAGCATCATTACACATTATATGGGTAGATTTCAATATTTGGTCAGAAAAAAATGTGATGTTGTGAGTTTGTCAATATCATCATTTTTCACATTTAAAATTTTGTCTAGAAAACGAACTGCACAGAGCAATACAAACTGGACTGAAGAACTGGAGAGAGGATGAATGTTACATTATTTATTTTTTTCTGTTTTGCATCTGTTGTTTGTGCAGAATCCACAGTATTTAAATAAAAGCTTTTTAATACTTTGATTTCTGTCTTCAGCTGTTCATTCAACACAAAGAAGCAAGACAACTAGTTACTACATGTTTATTGAGAAAATAATAGAAAAAAAAAATGTGTGTCACTACATGTGTGAATTCAGAATCATCCATGACATCAGTGTAGTGTTGAGAGCATCTTTACATCAGCATGTGGCACTTAATGAGTTCAGTTGTTTAACAAGACAGCAGCTTATGTACAGGTGGCAGAAAACACAGCAAACACCAGGCTGCTGTATGTCCGTGACTCTTCCTCAAAATAAAAGTTTAATCTCATAAATACAAAGATTTTCCATCCATCATCTTTGTGTATGATCCATAATTAATGGAAACATAATGATAAACATCCAAAAATCTGCCTGCATGGTTCACAACAGTCCAAAAACATATAAACATCCAAACAGATAAATGCCCACATTTTGTCCAACAGTGAATATGTATGCACAGCGTTGAAATGACATGGCTCTGAGGTTTCAGAAAACTTATAAGCCATTAGAATTTAAAGTTACAGCCATGTCAGTCTCAAAGTCTCAAAAAACCAATTAGCTTTCAGATTGTATATGTCAGCTAAATCTATTCAAAATAAACACTTTTAAATGGATGGTATTTAATAACATTTTGACAGTAATATACAATAGATAATAGTTTTGAGAAAATAAATGTCATCAGCGTAAAATTTTGCATGAATTCTAAATCATGAATTCTTGCTTGTGTCTGTTTTCATGTAGTGTTCACTGCTTACAGATAGTCACTCCATGTGAGAGTGGTTTTTTTACAGTGTAGTTACTGTTTGTGTCTGTCGATGGAACATGCTTTCTGGAGCAGAGAACCAGAACAGACATGAAAAAGTTCAGCAGATGTATCAACACCTTCATACCAAGGTGGATGCCGCTGAGTGTTGTTAGCCAACCAATCACATGACAGAACACACCCCCGACTGAAGCTGCTGGTCCTTCCTCTGAGCAACACCGTCCATACTGCAACACATCACACAAGCAGGATTCATTAATAACACAGCGATGACAAAAGATACTTTTATCAGTTTTTCTGATTGGAAATATTTCTAATTCTTGTATCAAAAAGAACAGGGGATGCATCTGACAGTTTTGGGATCATAGCAGAAAAACGTTCACAGTCAAGTAAATCAGTAACACTTTCTAAGATGGTTATGCATATAATGCATTATAAACATACTTACAATGCATATAATCTGCTTATAGGACTATAATTATAATTAAGAACTCATAAATATCCATCATGCTTTATAACAATAATCATAACAAAGTAAAGTATTTTATTACTACTTTATTACTACTTATAAGGTCCAGTATCATAAGACTTCATAATTGGTTAATCAGTGACACTTTTATTTTGGATAAGCAGAACCAAATTTTCTGAGTAAACAGTAATATAACGCATTATAAAATAATTTTTAACTATTTTTTATAATACATTATGATTCCTTATAAAAAATATTGCTGTGATTTGGTTGTAGGTCAAACTGCTGTGACTGTATGCAACTCCTTGTACTTTGTCAGATTAAAGTGTGTGACAGCAATCCCACAGTAATAAACCCTGAATCATATTCAAGATGCCTCCTGTCGCCTCCTGTCTCTATGGTTTCTATCTGTTAGTCACTGTAACATTAATGGAAGATAAAGGTAATAACAACACTGTAAAATGAAGTAATACATTTAATTAAAAGTCCCAGTGATGTTGTACTCTCAATCAGCAATGTCTCTCATTCAATCAGATTACTTCACTGTTGTAATTGACCTTATAAGTCACCATAAAATATTTCAGAATGTGTTGATTATTGTTATAATAGTGAATATTTACGAGAGATTATGGCTATAATTATACAAAGCTATATGTATATTTCAAATGCATTACAGACATCAGCATCACAGAAAGTGTTATCAGGAAATCTTTAGCGCGTCATTAATAAATAATGCACAGTTTTTTCAGTAGTTTTACTTTCAACTTTATCTCTTACTCAATGCTGTTCTCATCCTTGGATGATATTAACTCTTCAAGAAAAGATTAACCCAGACAAATGTCCAAAAACAGCAAGCTTCAATATAAATGGACTTTTGAAGCATCTGAACAATGATATTTGTCATTACAGTTATAAAAATGATCAAGCTCTATGAAAATATTACAAATCACTGGAGGTTGATTATCCACTGCACTTCATTAAAAAATATTCTTTCGAATATTTCTTGAAAAGCTTCCAGTACCAACTGACAGTAAGTCTTGCTTGATGAAATTCCCATGTTACCAAGAGGTAATGTGGAATTTGTTATTTATAATGCAGTGTAATCACTTCTGGGTTACCTCAAGGCTCCATTCTTGGACCATTGATCTTTCTAATTAATATACATGATAGAAGCTGTGTTTCCACTGGAGGAACTTTTCCCCAGGGATCAGGAACCTTTGGAGGAACTCAGTGTGTTTCCACTGCTGAGAATAGTATCTAAAACTAATTCAAATCCTCTATATGAACTACACTATATGTACAATTAGGTAACATTCCGGGGGAGGGTTGAGGGCTTAAGGGGTTTTTTTTTTCCTGTGTATGTTCTGTGATTATTTTAGGATGTGAGGACTATTTCTTTTCTTTTTTCCTTAACAAATGATGAGTAGTCCACCTCACTGTTGTTCACATTGTTTGTGACAAAAAAGGGAGAGTAAATATGTTTCTCTGGTTATTATGTATGATAATGCAACTCTTCTCAATAAAAATATTTGAAACAAAAAAAGAATAGTATCTAAATTAAGTTCTGGGGCATTATTTTACCCAGCAAAAACTTCCTGGTGATGGGGCAGAACTTTATAAAAGTGCAGGAACCCAAGGAGTCCAATTTAACCCAATATGATAATTAATTCTGAGTTAGAGGTGCCATTCTTCAGTCAAGTCAAACTGACTTTTCTTATTAAAGTAGCACAGAGATCTCTTGGGCATAATTTGAAAACACCTTCTCTTCTGCCATTTACAACTTATCCATATATAAATTACTGGAATATTGTTTTTACTTTTTTCTTATTTTTCTAGTAAATCAGACCTGTCAGGTTTTCTAGAAGCTGGAACAGGGCAGAAGCTCTCACCTTTTGGATGGCCTGAAAGGAGCATCAATGTCTGAATGGAAGTTATTGACCTCATTGCCAGGCTCGCTGTGACTGGCTCTCAGCGGTGGAAAGGCGGCTCGGGCCGACTCAGGATTACTGCAGGACAGGTGATTGGTGGCATGGACGGGATTCCCGTTTGGATCGAGGGTGTCGTCCTCATTGTGACAGAGTCCCAGCGCCTCAGGGTCGTCCTGGGAGGAGGAATGTATCAAGATGTGGGGCGTGGAGAGGGGCATGGGGGAGGGCTCGCTCTGGGACAACTGCAACTTCTTCATGTGGTGGACGACTGAGGCTGCATTGAAGGCTTGCTGTTAGAAATGAACACACAAAGAAAGAGGGTTATATTGGTGCTGTCTACATATGACATGAAATATCTGTCTGGAGTTAGGAAGGGGTAAGGTTGCAAATTCCTATAAAGCATACAGTATAAAGAAGTAAAGGCCCATATATACTTAAATATCAGATAACATGTGGAGTGTGCTAATGAAAATAATCTGTTAGAATTAAGATCTTTATTTGATAACAGATCACTTAAATCTTACTTGATCAACCAAATTCTTCACAACTGATAAATCGATCATTGATTCATCATTATCATCCCTAGTAAGAAAAATGCTGGTAATGATGGTGACAAGTTGTCATAGTGTTAAAGATATTAAAAAAAGTCCATCAGATCTATTTCAATGACTTCTGCAGCAATTCATTTTATTATTTAATATATTCCAAATGTTCATAATTTGCTAAAATATGGTTACATGTACAGTTTTTGTTTGCAATTGCTTGGTTAATGTTGGTTGGCTATAACTAACAAATGTAGTTGCTTTATAAAGTGGTCCATAAGGCAACAGTTTCACCCACCTTCCACTTAGATTTGGCAAAGTTTCTCTCCATCTGTTCACACACAGACTGATAAAGGTCGATGTCTTTAGCCGTGTTTCCAGCAATCCTGCAGTCAAGTCAATCACATGAGTTAATTTGGAAAAATAAAACAAAAAATATTGTATGTATGTGTGTGCAGGTATATGTGTGTGATATAGATAAAAGACTAACCAGGGATGCCTGAGGGCCTGTTCAGTATTGAAGCGTTTCATGGGGCTTTTCTCCATCATGTTTCTGATGAAGTCTTTGGCTGGTGAGACACAGAGTGTGGACAGCTGTTAGTTTTTCACTACAATTCAGTACTCTGACCTGCTGCATCCAGTAATACACATTTATCACCTACATTGACATGCATGTTTCCATTACACACATGTTATAGCCTGGCACATTTGTCAATTAAATGTGAATCAGTCTGGAACTAGTCTGGGATCTCTCAGTTCATTTTTTATCTCAAGGGGGGTTAACAGGCAAAATGGACGCAATTAGACAGACCAATCAGTGTCAATACGACCAATCAAAGCAATGAAACGTGTGGTGGAGTGTAGCTGCTAAATTACACTTTTGCAAAATCTTTTCAGGAGTACAGCAAATACATCTTTCTTATCAACAAAAGCTTTAAGTGCAGCTGTTTGTTCTTCCTTAAAAATATACCATCCAGTTTAATTCAACAGAAACAGTTGCACATCAGAAGAAGCCATCTTGGTTATTTATGAAAATGCCTCAATAGCCAATAAGGTCACGCTCTTCTATAGTCATTTTATTAAACCTGTTTCATATTAGACAAATGGTTGTGATTGGCCTGACAAGATCCAGAACAGGTGGAAATTTGTCTTTACAAGAGAGGTACCTGCTAGAACAAATAAAGCATGAGCTCACATTTTTGTCTGGTTCGCAGGCAACTAATTTTATGCTTTAACCACTGTTACCTGATTCAAATTTTCAGACTGCAACAAGACTATTAAATAAAAGAGCGTCTGTGACTCTTCCATAACTTTTAACTTAAAACTTAATCCTGATAGCCGCCAGGTTAACAATACAAAACACAAATAATTCCCATAAAACATTAAGAAAAATATCAATTTAAACATTTATAAATTGAGCTTAAAAAGCTCAAATGAGAGAAAAAGACAGACACTGTTATAAACTGAACTAAGAACACAAAAACAGGTCAAAGACATGATGTAAAGTGCAAAGTAATGTCCAGTGCATAATATAACCAGGGTTCAGCAACGTGCAGTTCCAGAGCTGCATGCAGTACTTTTGCCCCTCTCTTGTGGCTCCCTGTGGCTTTGGCAAAAAAAATAAAATAAAAAAAACTATGGAAATGAGTAGTGTTTTGCTTAACATTCTATTTTTTATTAATGATTGTTGTAGGTCTAAAGGGATTCTTACATTTTCCATTTGTAAAAATGTGCCGCATACACATCAAATTAAAAAAAAAGTTTTAAATTTTGTCAACTAAAGTGTGGGTCTTAGCCTTTCTTCTTTGTCCCAGCACTGTTGTGTCTAAATTTTAGTCTGATCCCTGCCATTAACAGAAAAGCTCATGCTTGTGTGTTGGATAACAGGTGGGAAAAAGGGGACTTGCGTAATGTTAGTGTCTTATCCTTGACCCTTAAGTGAATGACATGATCTTGTCAGTGATAATTTTTTCTTCAGTTTTAAGTTCTTTGTAACAATACAATGCTCACATGGATCGTCACATGCAAAACCTGTCACTTGTCCTCTCTTTGATTTTTCATAGCTAATATGGTATTCATTTTTACTTTTTTTTAAATATCCCAGGTTCTCAGCACTGTTCTAGTGTGTCTGGCTGTGGCCTTTTTTCTGTTTTGGTCTTTCTGCCGGGATGAAAGTACAGCATGTAACTGGGTGGCATTACACAAAAAGTGAAATGAAAGTAGATGAAAGTAGAATCACAGTAGATCCTGAAACATTGTGTTTTGCTTTTTTTAAAACATGTTTTTGCATCAGGCTTTTAACATTTTCATCAGTATGTTCACAAGTTTTTTTAATATATAAGCATCTAGTTTCCTTTTTTACATTACATTCAGAGTTTTCCTACTCATTTGATTAGTTCTGATTGTCAGAACTAAAAAAAACAGAAAAAATAAATCTTACATTTTTTAGGTCAGGAGAATGTTTGGCATGTCTCTTAATGAGAGCTAATTTAATCCCTCAGGCAGGAAAGAACACCCCTTTCCCATTTAGTATCTGTGGTAATCATATGTGACCTAATCCAAACAGGTCAAACCATAGCTGTCCTCAGGAGGTGATGTCAGTAGGTATAGCGGTCTATATTAGGTTAAGCTCTAAGGATATAGAAACAAATCCTGATCTATACTTAGCTACCACTGAGGTTAACTATAGTAATGCCACTATTTAAATGACACTATTTCAGTAACATTTCATGAAACAACCAATGCTAGACTTTTGAGGCAAGTCACAAACCAAGTCTTTAGACCTTGTAATAATATTACAAGTCCTGATACATGTTGACTTTATCCTGTATGGTAACATGACACTTACTGCTTTCAAAAGTGCAACAGGGCAATGTACACATTTTTTTCACATTTTTGGTTTATAAAAATGGCTAAAAAGTAACAGAACAAGCAGAAAACTAGTTGTTCAAACATTAACTCCGTGTCAAAGCTCATGCCTGTATGTAATACACTGAATATGGACAAGTACCTCATAAAACCCTACTTCAAAATATCCAAACTATTTCTTTAAGACAATCAAGTATTGAGTAAGTCAAGTGTCTTGGCAGTCTAAGTCCAAGTTTTAAAACAAAGCCAAAGCAAAGGATTTGATTTTATTAAGTTGTGTTATAAAAATAGCTATTATAGTCATTTTAGCTGTAAGACTAAGTCACAGTTGTTTGGATTAGAATTTTTGAACACTGAGATATCAAATATTTTCTGTTGTTTTCATACCTGACTCAGAGACGTCATCCCAGAAAGGTGAATGAAAGGCATACTCAGCTCTCATGATCTTTGAAAACAGACGAGTCTCGTTCTCTTCAAAGAACGGAGGGTAGCCACAGAGCCTGAAACACAGATACAACAATCTAACTCGGCTGATACCCTCTGCAAATCCCTTATATCTACATATTGGATGACTTCAGCAGCTATGTAGTGTTTTGTTCCTGATTACAGCACCTCCAATGGTGAACGTTCCTCCACAAACAGTCACTGAAGCTAAGCTAACGGAAAAATTTGGATTTCTCAAAAAATATATATATATATATACTATTTACACCTCTGGCCATAATCCACAAATGATCCAGGAGACATATGCTAACATTAGTATTAAAACTGAAAGTAAACTTTCAAACATAAGCTAATTATGGGGAAAGTATCTCCAGGACTAATAGATCCTCTGAACAGTCATATAATGTGCTGTGTTACTCACAGGATGTAAGTGATAACTCCAATCGACCAGCAGTCCACTGCTTTGCTATAGGGTTTCTGGGCCAACACCTCAGGGGCTGTAGAATGACAGACAGCAGTATGGGTATGATGCAGGTTGAAATGGATCACATTTTCCATGGTGGGATTTAAAATGTCATGGCTGCTCATGTCTGCCAGCTGCAAAGCGGCTGTAATCCCATAAAGTTTTAAGTTTTCTGTAAACCACAAGATGAATTAGTCTTAAATATATCACAAATGATATTATGAATCATTTCATCTGCAACCAAAAATCCCTCCATGTGTCAATGACAATGAGGCTGTTTACGCCTGGTATTAACATGTGGCCTGAGTGAGCCAATCAAAAATGCACAGCACTAAGTATGTCAGTTCACACCTGACATTAGACAGCATTTCCACATGTGATTCAAGAGACCACTTGTGACCAGATCTCACTTCCTGCTCTATATGCCAATTTTTTGATTTTTTAAGGCAGTCTGGGGATTTTCTCTATCAGCAAGACAGTAGCAGACTGTATTGGTTACTGTTTTCTGCATTTGTGAAATCTAACATGTTTAATAAAATGTCCTTTAGAAACAGTGTGTTCAAACAGCAGTGTGTAAACAGCCTCAATGTGTGTACTCTGTATAATGTAACATAAATGATTTCTATCAACTTTTAACATCCATGTTCTTTGTGTTATCACCAAAGATGCACAATTAAAACAACGGTGGATTGTTTTGGATTTTTTTCTTGAATTATACTGAGAGACATCTTTTTAGGTATCTAAAGGGATAGTTCACCCAAAAAAATGAAAATTCAGTCATTGTCTACCCACCATCATGCTGATTGAAGGTCGGGTTCAATTTCTTAGTCCACTTGCGAGCACACAATGTTACACCACACACATCCAGTTCAGACAGTGTGCACACACATGTGAATGTGGCTCCAAGCTAATGATCTACAGTGATCTACATGGTGTAAATGATGTCTTTCATGTCAGTTTGGCATGTCGAGACTTAGATTACACAAAACCAGCAGTATGGAGGCATTTTATGGGGTTTTTGGTTGTTTTTTAATGTTTGAAAACTGCTCACTATTCATTTACACTGTTTGGGAGATTCTGCAACACTGTTTTCCTGTGAAACTCCAGAAGTGTTTTGTGGACTAAAAAACTAAACCTGACCTTCTGAGGAGGCAATGACTGAATTTTTATGTTTGGGTAAACAATCCCTTTAAACATACAATTTTGTGTCAGGTGTAGATGGCAGTGGAACATTGCAAAAAAGTGTATGATCCTCCCCAATAACTCACCAACATATCCTGGTGTACCACAGGCTGTGGACATCACACCATGCTCCAATGTCTTAGACAGGCCGAAGTCACTGACCATGATCTTAGAATTCTCATCTGTGTTGTAGTACAGCAGGTTCTCAGGCTGCTCACAGACACAGAGGAAGAGAAAGGTAGAAAACAAAAAATCAGTAAAGAATCATCTTATATGTCATTCTAACAACTATTCCTATCACACCTTATGAGTGTGTGTGTGTGTGTGTGTGTGTGTGTGTGTGTGTGTGTGTGTGTGTGTGTGTGTGTGTGTGTGTGTGTGTGTGTTACCTTCAAGTCTCTGTGTACAATGCTGTTTTCATGCAGGTAGCTGACAGCCTGCAGCACCTGTTGGATCACCATGCTGGCGTCCCTCTCGGTATACACCCCCTTGTCCAAAATGCGGTCAAACAGCTCCCCACCTGACACACTGCACACACACACACATACACAGACACACACAGATGAATACACACAGGAAATCATCAGTGTTTCTATCTCTCTATGACATCTTGTTGCCGTCTTCGACTTGTATACAGCCATAAAAAACATGGAACTTTGAGTATGTATATTCTCAGTGCAAACATCATATAGCTTCAATGAAAATCTGGAACAATCTGATACAGAATATTTATTACACTGTCAGACAGTGTGGGATAACATATGAGACCCATGATCAATATTACTGATTGTCATTATTGTTCTACATGAAAAATGAGTCCACTTACAGTTGCATAACCAAATAATAGTGAGTTCGACTCTCATAGAAATCCTCCAGTCCCACCACGTTCTCATGCTTGATCCTGAAATAGAAAGAAAGAAGTTGAGGTATCACTGCTGTCTTGGTGAATGTTACATGTTTACAGTGTTAGTTCGACTGTTATCAGGCTAAATCCAACTCATTTGATTCTTTGAATGCAGTTTGAGGGTTCATCTGTGAATCCTGAGTGAAGTTATCTTGACTAACAGTGGGCTCTTATTTTGACATAAAGGCAAAATGAATGCTGACCAGGTGATTGCAGTTACATGAAATAACAATTTTAGTAACCCTTCCAGCATGCACTGGGAATAATTGTTACAGGTGTCATTTGTTCTATATTGTGCTCCACAATGTTTCCACACTTCCATCACTGTGAAACAGTTTGATATAAAACCAGTGAATATGTCAGGCTGTAAGTGATGTTGGTGCATGATTGGTGGGGAGCGACATGCAGAGAAAATCAAGTGATAATCATTAACCTGCCATGAAAATGAAACATTACTAAAATCCCTTAAATATGAACCATTTCCAAAAAAGTGAGGTCTGCAGTTAATTGTAAGTTTTAGTTTTAAATGACAAATATCAATGTTAATATCAAATTAAATTTCATATGTCCTGAATTATTTATGTCTTTGTCATGTTTATCTCTTCTTTCACATATTTTCCCAAACTACATTTGGCTTGGTCCTTTTTAAAGCTGCATTTCACAACAAGAACTTTCCACAGGGACTAGAAACATTTGGAAAAGCTCAGCCACAGGGACCAGGGTCTAAATTAAGTTGAAGGGACATTATTTTACCCTCCAAACAATTTCCTACTCAGGGGGTAGTACTTTCCAAAAGTAATGTAACTTTGGGGGTGGGACTTGTAGCATTGAACATTTCTGATCGTTTGAGTACTCGCTGCATTGGATTTCAGACACCTATCTTTTTTTTTTCTTTTTTTTTTTTTTTGCTCATTTTGCTTTGGCACATACAACACATGGACCTATGATTGCTGTATAGTTCCGCACAAAAATAATGTGTAAAAACAGCCATCACCTTTTCATACATCAGCAGACTAATTAGCCTAATTATCTTCACAAGTCTTTAAAACACGGTGGACATGCAGAAAACCACTGGCCCACAGAATCCATGAAGAGTACTTCCTGGGACTAAAAGTTCCAGGTAAACACAACCTTAGTATACAAACTTTTATTTTGTTGTGTAATTTATCATGCATGGGTAACTCTTCCTTATGATACCTAAATTGTGGTAATTACACCAACAGATCATAATGACTTTTAATAACCTCAATTTTCTCATCTAAAATCCTAATCTTGTCAACAGTATTTGATTAACTTTTACTTTTGTAGGTTTGGGTTTGAGGACAAATGAATGAATTTTAAACCAGCTTTCAAGAACCAAAAGATCCAGGCTGATCTTACTCAGAGTATGTTTTCTATTGGCAAAAGTAAGGATTGAAAAAGTCACTCTGTGTGTGTGTGTGTGTGTGTGTGTGTGTGTGTGTGTGTGTGTGTGTGTGTGTGTGTGTGTGTGTGTGTTTTACCTTCTCAGTACATTGATTTCATTTTCCAGGTTGCTATGAACAAGGTGTTTTTTCTTCAGACATTTCAGGGCGTACAGCTTTCCTGTGTTCTTCTCTCTCACCATGTAAACCTCTGAGAAAGACCCCCTGCACAGACACAGGAAAGACAGAGAAACATGCATTGAAGTGGAGGTTAATGGAGAAAAATCAGTTTAAGAAACTGCTCAAACATGTCAGAGAATTGGAACTAACCCTCTAAAACAATGAAGTGAAACTGTAAATTTCATATTTGTATATTATTTAATGTTATACTTGAACATTTCACTCTTTTTTCATCACAGCTGAACTGTGAACAGAGCTTGTATGCTGACAGCACCTCTTTTTATATTTAGCCTCCTCCCTTAGCACTGATTGCTGTGCTGTTTTTGCTTTAGTTAATTTGTCTCCATATGTGGTGCAAAGCACTAATTATTCTGTGTTTGATTTTAATTTGATCTCAGTATTTAGTGCTGCTAAACATTCATTACTGAGCTGTTTGTTCCTTTTACGCATCCATATGTGGCACTTACAGTAATTGCTCATTGCTGTGGTGTTTTTGCACTGCTCTGCTCTGCCATTAGATTTGCCTGCTGATGATGCAGCCTGCGGGCCATGCATACAGGGTGAAAGATGCTTACTGAGTCAGCTATAGCATTTTTCTTGCTTACTTTTTTTGTGCAAGTATATGGTGTCAACATGTGCCCCTTATACTTTTATCACTGTGAAATAACTGCATGATTATTACATGTTCTGACAGCATTATTTCCTTCCTGATACCAATACCTGAACTTTGGTTGTCGGCTGATACTGAGGAAACCTGGGCAATATAAAGATATAATACTGATATCGTGATATGAGACAAAAAATCATCTAAGATTTTTGATATCATTGTATCATGATATGTTATAAGTGTTGTCTTCTCTGTTTTAAAGGCTGCTTCACAGTAAAGAGATTTTCTGAAAAAAAGACTAGACCAGACGTGACTAGCAGTTCTATTGTTTTGCCTTTACCCACTCAGTCATTATATCCACATTACTAATGATTTGTTAATTTTTATCCAAAATATAACTGAGTTAATATTTAATGAAAGCCTTAATAGTAACACATATGTATTTTGTTGAATAGCCTAAAAATATCAAGATATTAACTTTGAGCTATATCAACCAGCCCTAATACCAAGTACTTGATTTCAGTGTGTTAAAAAAAATATGAGTATATATATTATATTTTAACAGCTGTAGGGCTGTGTATTGGCATAATCTGGTGTTATGATACATATCTCTATTCAGGATTTATAACACAATATACAATATAATTTTGATACTGTAAGCAAGGTGATATAGTTATTTTTTTAAGTCAAATTTTAAAATCTGAGTTAAAAGTTGACTTTTTTCTACAATAAGAACAGTGAAGATAACACTGATATCTAGCAGTTTGGGGTTTGAACACAACATAAAATGAACCAATAACACTGTTTTGCATGAATCATGACATCATATTTTTAAGAATCTGTACAGTGTCACAAAGTATAATAGAGCAATACTCAAGTGTACTGATATTTTCTTATGGATATGATTGCTATAATTGTTGTATGGCCTGGCTGAGGTTAAAAAAATATAAATATCGGAGTACAATAGGAAACAGAACTACCTTTGCACAGCTAGTATAAGGGATCATAATTTAATGAATTCAGCTATTCTACTGCTTTCATCAAGTACTTTGTCTTTTAGCGTCAAGTTATCCTGAGCTGCATGGTGTCAATGTGAGAGGTATTTGGTAAATTATTTAAGAAATAGTTGTTATCAGTTACTTTGAGATTTTAAAAATGGAACATCAGATTCATTAAATACTACTGTCCATGTCTATTGAAGAAGACTTTTGAAATATTAATTTAAGACATTTTAATACTAACTAAGGCCTTGTTTTATCATATAATGTTTGTGTAAATGTACTCGATTGACCATACTGTGTGAGCGTGTTTAGTGAGTATGCTTTGAGTGTGTTGTCAATCAGTACCTATAATCCTTTGATTAAAAACACCAGATCTCTGATCAAAACTGCAGTTAAAAATCAGAGCTCAGCTGGTCAGTCAGTCTGAAGCAGGCTGCCATGACGCCCTGTAACCCAGACAGGCTGAGACAGTCTTAGCTGGGCATCAGCATGGCACCTTTTTTCTTTCGGCTCATAGTCAAACGGCAGCCAGGTGCCAGGAGCCTAATCCTACATTTTGGCCACTGAATCAAGCATCTGTACTGGTGATCCTGCAGCTTTGACCTCTAACACAGCTCACAGTCCACCTGCAGTTTGTGTGTTGTTCTAGCATAGATTTATTTTTTTCACTTTACTTAAAGCAGGGGTCAGCAACCTTTCCTCTCAAAAGAGATGTTTTTGGCCAAACAAAGGGGGAAAAATCAGCCTGGAGCCACAACCATTAAATTCTCAGTTCTGAAAGGTCTGAAACTTTTCTGTTTTTGAACTTGGCATCCATAGTTATCTTAGGGAGAATCAAGACGAGCCACTGACAAAATTTTGAGATAAAGGTGTCAAGCTGTAAATGTAGGCTTTTAGTTGACAAAATATTTAAAAAAAAAAATTTAATTTGGTGTATAGAGTGCACATCTTTACAACTGGAGAATGTAAGAATCACTTTTGGTCTAAAACATTAATAAATGAAAATGAAAATCATTCATTTCCATATAATTTTTTGTCAAAGCCAAAGGGAGCCACAGAAGAGGGGATATAGAACCACATGCAGGTCTGGAGCTGCAGGTTGCAGACCCCTGACTTAAAGTAAACAAGGATCACTTAAAGTGATTTATAATCCTATTATACCATTGATTATAATACATTATAAAATGGATATGATGTATTACAACTATAAGAATTATAAAACACTATGATCCTTACCAAAGTAATGCCAATGAATGACCAGTAATTGAAGTATTATGATACTATATTTATATATTATAAAATCCTTTATGATGTGTTATTGTTATTGTCACAAAGTTTTTTGAATAATGTAAACGTGCTGATGTTGCTATAAGTTTATAAATCATTCTAATGGATTACAGACATGGACATGATAGAAAGTGTTACCAAAGGTCCATCTGAGCCTGTATTTCTCAGATTTTAAAAGCAGAAAATTCTGATCCTTCTGATCCAAAATTCTCATAATGAAGCTTATCTGATCCTAAATAATTTTATCCTAACCTAGGTACATCATTGCAGCTCATCATATAATGTAACTTTTAATAAGCCTTTAACATGTCCTAAGTGGAGACTTTGACTGTCCAGGGAATATGCTGATTCACAGGTGTTTTCTAACTTGAAACATGGATATGTTTTTGATTTCTTTAAAAAAAAACTGACTATCAATCCCCTGACATGAAAACAATGCAAATTTTGCAATTTGCAAAGAAACAGATGTGTTGACTGAGACATTTTTCTGTCTTATGTTTGCACAAATGCAGACCTGCACCTGCTTATACAACCCCTCCATCCAGTCCACTCACACACCAATATAGTCAGTGAGACTCTTAATCCTATAATGAAGTGGTGCTAGGATGTTCCAGCGCTGCTGTTCTGACGTCAGTGCTCAGGAACCTCAGATACACACACACACAGCAGACTCATTCGCAGCCAGTCGAGGACGGAGCGTTTTAAGCAGCTTTGAGACAACAGGACAGCAACACCTATACTTAACTTAACAAGCACTTGTAACAGGTCATTGTACTGACCAGTGACATGGAGCCAACCTGTCATATCCCTGCATATCTGGAAATCATGCAGATAGAGCAAATAACTATTTCTGTGCAGGACAGCAGGGAAAAACAACAGACCTTTTTCACAGCAGCCATTTTGACATGTAATAGTCTAGTAAACATGTTTTACCACTTAAGGTTCTCTTCCATTCAGGTCAGTCAGAGTCAGGGTGCTGCTATTATGCATGTTGGCTCACCAGATACCTTAACTAATATCACTGGTAACACCTGTGTTTACTCTATTATTTCACATCAATATAACTGCTGTAAAAAAGGTCTGTTACTGATCAAATTTATTTCAAGGAGCACACCAGGGCTTTTAAAATCACAAATAAGCCTGAGTGTGAAACCCCTATATTAGTTTGCACTAAATGTTTGTTGAGTCTTGTTTACTTATTCATATTCTTTTTCTTTAGTTATTTATTTTATGATTTGGATTATAATTTTGTTCATTATATTCTGTATTTAATGTATGTAAAGGTGTTGCGGAACTGCTTGTTTTACTGTCATCAATGAATTTGTGAAGTTTGGCTTATTTAGTGAGCTTTTGTTAGACTCCTCTTGTCCATATCAGAAGCCAAAGACTGCAACTAGTGGTTAATTTTAGGGTCCATTAATTGATCTGTTATTTTCTTCATTAATCGGTTAAGAAAATGGTGAAAAATACTGATCAGTGTTTCCCAATGTGCACAATGACATCCTCATATTTTGTTCATAAAGAAACCAGAAAATATTCACATTTAAGAAGTTGGACACAGAGAATTTTTTACTTTTTCTAAAAGACAAACTTACTAAAGCCAATTAATTGATTATCAAAATAATTGGCACTTTAGTAATCGATTAATTGTTTAATTGCAGCAGTTTTACAGAAGACATACAACTATTTTCACTGGCTAAGAGATGTTTCTCATGACTGGACATGTTAAACTGATGGAGCGCCCCTTTAAATAGAAAAATAAAAGCTTTCTGTACAAACAGGTTTATACTGTAATAATAATTTGGTATTAGTACTGAAATTCAGGTATCACACTGGCAGGGGTATCAAAACAGCTGTAGAAAAATCAGGTAGTGTATCTTTAAATAGATATTCTGGCTTGCATTTCTATTCTAGCTCCTTACTGGCAAGATGCCATCTTCTTCACTGGAAGTCTACTAAAGCTCCTTCCAGTACCCAGTGGCTCAGTGGTATCATGTCCTTTCTCAAGCCAGAGAAGATTAATTAATTCAGTGAGAACTAATTCTGATACATTCTATAAGTGGCAATCTTTTTTTGCAGCATTCCTCGACTCTCTTCAGTCTCTGTACCCTGACTGACATGATGTTTCTGTGTTTTAACAGTGACTCTCATTGTTACACTTAAATTGTCTTTTGTATTTTCTCTTAAAAAATATGAGGGGTCATCTGGCCAATTGTTTGTTTTGCTGTGTGCAAACATTCTTGACACACGACCAAGAATAAAAGCAGTAACTCAAAACCACATATTGAGATGCTGTAAATGCTGTGTCAGCAAAGAGATGCAAAGTAACTGCAAATTTAGTTTTTAGTTTTGTTTTGTTTTTTTTAATCAAATGGTTGGTGGTTAAGAAAAAGAAATTAAAAGTGTTTTGTTACTGTATACCAACTGATTTGAGCTTAAAGATAAAGCTTTATGTTTCTTTTTGCACTTTTATTTAATCTATTTTATAAAAAGTAGTAGTTATTAAATTATAAATTTAGCTATATTTTTTATTGTCTGCTAACTTTTTGTTACGTTATGTCAGCTAATGAGCTGAGAAATGAATTGTTTTGTCTGACCAACAGTCTTAAACCCCTAAACTATTCAACATAAGATGATTTAAAATAGATAACTGCAGCAAATTTGTGAAGCAGGAAGTAGATGTCAGAAAACCTGTAAAACTGTGAACAGCTAAAGGTGTCATTATATTGTGAAACACTGATTTTTGTTGTTATTATTATGTAACTATTGATATTTTAATTAGAATTAGTACAAACAATATTAACAAATAATCTTTTTTTTTTTTAACTTGTGTTTCTTTGCATTGGACAAGCAATTAGTAGACTGTGAAAACAAGATGTTTTTCTCTTATCTTGGTACGAATGTTCTAGACCTCGTAAAATTTTCTGTTACCTGAGAGAAAAGCAAAAATAAGAAAACACAGGTGAATCTAGGAAATCAATTGGTACTAACAAATAAGGACAAATCATGGATATAAACAAAAGTAAAGAAATTTGTTAATAAATTGTTTCTTGCATCAGGTCCACTTTTTTGTTTCCATTTGCCATATTTCTTAATTAAAAAAAAAAAAGCTTATGTTAGTTGTTGTTGTGATGATGATTAACTGGGTGGCCCTGCTGTCTTCCAACAGGTTAACAATGTAAAGTCCTCCACTAGCAGGCTGACCTGTGAGCAGATTACCCAGTGTGAGAGGCTCCATTGATAAAACAAGGTCTCAGGGAGGTGATGAAAGGGATTATCCTAAACCTGTAGGCCAGCCGGAGCCTACAGGTCACTACCCGAGAGACAGACAGTAGTACTCCACTCCATTCACTTAATCCAGTGACTGAAAACCCTCTGAACCTGGGCAAAATAATTTACAGCTACTGTAAAATGTTATCTGAATCAGTGGTTGCAACAAAGACATGCATCCCATCCTCGATGATGGTCTAGAGTATTAACTTATTATAAAAATCTGGAGACAAGAATGTTCTCCAGGAACCTTCAAGAAGAGCTGAGTCAAAAGTTAAAGCTGCACAAAACACAAAGGATGCTTTTGTGAACTCTACTGCACCTCCTTTTCTCAGTTCTGTCCACGTAGTCGTTTTAAATTTTTTTAATAATTAATTATTACTCTATTAATCACCAGATTAAAACCTTTAACTATTAACCAACAATGTACATTTTTGAGCCATTTGTTGAATAAAGACAGGCAGAAAAGATGTTTGTGTTTTATGAATTAATGTTTCACACAACTACTGTGCTGATACAATTGTTTGCATTTTGATTATTAGTAAAAAAAAAAAAAACTGATTAATTGATTGTTTACCTGTTGAACTATTGGTAAAGAAAAATGAACAAAATTTGCAATCATAGACCACAGCCACCATATCTGCTGATTGTTGTACTCCATCAGACTGTCCATTAGCTGTATGAAGTCTGTGCATGTTACTATCACTGATTGGTATTTCCTGATTTCAATAAGATGCAATTAAATATCTTCTAAGCGTGACAAAGAAATCAGCCATGATTTTCAAACTCCAGTTTGCTGTAGCATGGTGCAACATATAGACTGATGACTATCCAACCCACACCATGACATGACAGGCAACACATACACCCATGCCCATCACTGGCTTGGAAAAAAAATCTGCTGTTGTCTCACTGGCCCCACCTTCATGCTTGTAAACGTCACAGTCACATTTACAGAGTGGAAAGCAACACACAGGCAAGCAGAGAAGAGTATGAAGCAGCTGCACACTGTGCAAAGTCAGTAAGCTCACACACTCGCTATGAACTCTCTCCAGCAATGACCTGCTCTACTCACACATGGACTCACACAAACTATGGACAAGGGAGTTGGTGGGGTTAAGTCCAGGACAAATTATGTGGACATTTGCATTCAGACATACAAACAGCTCCTCCAGGTAATGTGCAGATTTGCAGTGCATGTATGAAGGATTACGATAATATCTCTGTACTTTTAGGCTATGCCGCCGTACACGATATATAGTTCAATATACACCTTTTCCGTAAAATAACACACTGTAAATTCTTTAATAGTGATAATCTCATATAAAATAATGTATTTCTGTAGACTGAACTAACCAACAGAAAATGAAATAGTGCTTGGCAATTAGTGGTGTAAATTAGTTTCATCATGAAACAATATTATTGATTCTTTGGACAAGGATATGATATTTGCTGAGTGTACAAAGTCTGCCATGATACGATTCAATTTGAATCAGGGGCCTCAATCAATATCGGACCACATGTCATATCAGATCATATGTGCATTTAACAAATTTAGTTCACAAAAAGCAACTAAATTATGATTCAACAATTTTATGACTGAACTCTTCCAGACCATAGTGTCACTGACATGCCATGGGAATTTTAGAATAAAGGTGTATCTTAAATATGATGATATGGATCGATATTTTCACTTTGCATCTATCTTATTGGATTGTTAAACAATGAATCAATATATCCAGATTGATGTATCGTGATGTATCCCCTATTGGTGATATGGATAAAATCAATTCTTACAATATTTTCAACCAAATACCTCAGTCAATATTGTGACAATATTGAAGGGAAGACAACTGATGCTTTCACAAAAACAAAATATCACACAGGATACAGGGGCTCCACTTGGGCCTGAGAGAGTGGCAAGTTTATGTCCAGTATGAAACATGGACTGGTAGCTGGAGAGGTGCCAGTTCACCTGAACTGAACCCCTAACTCCTCAGGCCATCTGACTATGTGGATGCACCCTCACATCTCTCCAAATATAAATGCATGTCCTGTTTGTGCGTATGTGTGTTTTAGGCCTGTGTTCAAAAAAATTCCCCTCAAGGGACTAAAGCATGCCTTCTTCTTCTTCAAATTGTCTGTCTCCGTTATCACCAGCAGTACTTACGATCCCATTTTGCCCTTGAAGTCAAATACATCCTTGATGTTACTGATGCTTTTCTTCCAGCTGCAGATGATCTCTTTCCGCCCCATCTTGGCTCTGACGTTGCCGTAGACTCCTGAAGCACACACAACATCAATTATTTGCATTTCTTACAGGTTAAACACACTGAGAATTCAGATCCAATTCAGTCAGTCCAATATGATGAATCATTTGCAGAATTGATAACCTCAGTTTGCATCTTCATGTGTAACATCTTTTGCTTCTTTTGTTTAAATCCTATTCTGCAAAGCTCCCAACCTCTGAATCACAGCTGGGTCTTTGAAGAAAATGTTTAGTATGGAAAACATATCAGTGTTTTGCAATTGCAATACTGCCTCCAGGGTGCGTTCTATCCATAGTGGAGGAAAATAAGAAAACACTCACATGAGGGTTTTTGGGTTTTTTGGAAGTCATGTGGATTGTTTTGGAAGACACTGACAAATAACATTATTTATAATTTAGGAATGATGACTGGTTAGTAATTTGTAATGAAACAATTAACTAGGTGGCAAAAGTATACACATTCTCTTCTCAAGTAGAAGTACAGATACTTGCGTAAAAAAGGCTTGTAAAAAGTGAAAAACTACACATTCTCAAATGTAATCAAAGGATAAAAGTAAAAGACGCCCTCTAATGGACATTTCTATCAGCTGTTTCTATACTAAGCTAACTGAACTTTATCTTTTCTCCAGTCCAGCCTCCTCCACTTTGTCTTCACCACGTTATGTAATTTTCATTGTAATACATAATTTCTGTCCTGTTCAAATGTCGGGAGTAAAAGTAACGAGTTGTCAGAAAAATAAATATTCAAATAAAGTACAGATACTTGAAAAATCTTCTTAAGGACAATAATAAAGTATTTGTACTTAGTTACTCCTCACTTCTGGTAGATGAAGAGCAAATTTATCTGTTTAATAATATATCATTATTATTATTATTAATATATATAACATAATATTATTCATATTAGATTTGCTTGTTTGAGCTTCTTAAATGTGAAGATTTGCTGCTTTTCTGGCTGAGACACTTTTTAAAATATGTTTAAACAAAATAATTGATCATTTAAAAAAATTGTTGCTTGCTTCTTATCAGTTATCAACCACTATCAGGGCTGTAGCTACCACTGAGGACATTGGACAAGCCCTCTATAATCATTTCTGGGAATGTGGGTGTTTTAGGAACCTGGAGGGAATTTGCAGTCTACACTGATGGGTATTTTACAGGCTTATTCCAGACACAATACATTAAATTTGACCAGATTTAGCCCAATAATTTAACAAATAAAGATCTGATTTTTTTCCTGTCATACTGTTTTGCATGTGCATAGATTTTATCCACTGTTTACTTACAAGTTGAGAAAATTCTGATGTCTTTGCCAAAATTATAAATTAATAAACCCACTGGATTATGTGAAAATACGTCATCATTGTTCCTAGCTGATGAATAGTTAATGTTTTGCAGGACAGACACATGGATGGAACAAACAAAATGTTTTTTAAAAATCAAGACAGAATTCAAACTTTTCTGACCATTTTTTTCTGGGGTTGGTGAACTTGTACTTAGTGGTTCTAAAATCCTGGACCACAATGTTCAGAAAGTCATAAGTCCGTCCCTGACCCTAACCTCTCCCTGTTCCACGACCCTTTAAGATGTCACCCCACCATCCCCTGGTGTTCTGGTTACATAAACAGTTGCATGTCCATGCATGAGCTCAGTCCTGGCTGGGTAAAGCCCATTTGTACCTATCAGTTACACAAGACTCTAAAAGGCAGAGGATTAGAGAGGTAAATAGCAGTGGTTAGTTAATCTTCCCAACCCTGCCTCGTCCTCATCTCCTGTCCTCCCTCCTTGTGTCTGTGAAGGGGAACAGCTTAGTAGCTGATTCCCTGACAGGACAAGAACTGGGTCATTTTATAATCGAGGCCTTGAAAGGCCTGTGAACTCTGGCCTTCCAAAAATATTTGCTGAAAGGCACCAATATTAGGTAACAGGTAATCCTAAAATTGTTTTACCAAATTATGAAATGATTAAAGTTAATATCTCAGAAAATCAATGTCACATTTTTTAGATTATACTTTATATTCAGAAAATTAAATTAACCATATTATCTAAGTGCCTGCTGTTACACAGAAAAGAAAAAGCCTCCTGCTGCTCACTTTCTTTAACTAACACATATCTGATACATTTTTTTCTTCATCTTGTACTTTTCATTTATCTTTATTGGGGATTTTCTTTTTGTATTGTCACTGTATCCTGATTTGTTTTCCCCTCTCTTCTTTATAAGCACAATATATCACCAAATGTATCATACAATACTGCACAGTCATAAAAAACTAATGAAATAAGAACAACATAATATTTTACAACCACTGTGTACTGTATACTGACTGAATGTTTCATGCTCTACATGTTAAATGACATTATTACAAGTTATTTGAATTTTATAAGAAAACAAATTGAAATACAGGCTTACAACTTCAACTCT
Organism: Lutjanus erythropterus; assembly: GCF_056507025.1. Taxonomy (NCBI): domain Eukaryota; kingdom Metazoa; phylum Chordata; class Actinopteri; order Lutjaniformes; family Lutjanidae; genus Lutjanus; species Lutjanus erythropterus. The sequence goes on from NC_139318.1 coordinate 3,136,737, forward strand.
TACTCTTTACTCAGTGGGGAACAGAATCCCTTCAATCATTTGTATTCTTTTTTCTAACTTCATATATACCTGTATGGCTCCTCGGGCTGCTTCATGCTGACCTTTAACTCATCTGTCAGAAAAAAACTAAGGCACAAAATCTCCACATAGTTTTAGCTCTTTTTGTCCCTTAATGATTTCAAAAACCAAGCACCAAAACAGTTTATTCCTCATTCCTATCTCTAATGTAATAGTCCCATTTTACACATCTATTACACAACTCATTATGTGAGCAAAAAATACAGTATTGGACAAAGACGACTTAATTTTATCTATGCAGCGTAAAAATGCCAACATAAAGTCTTACTCGAGTACAAAAAGTAAAATAAAGAGTTGTTTTACCTGAGGAGCGGTGCAGAGATGTTGAGTTGAGGTATCCCTAGGTGTACCTGACTCATCAAGGAGACTGCCGCGCGCTCTGCGCGAGCAGGGGGTGGAGCTTCGTCCATTCATGACGTCAGTCTCAGCAGCAGTGCTGCATTCAAAGACTGTTGGAAACCACCCATTAAACTTTATTTATCAGCATTTATTGTGCTTTCCATTTATCCTTTCATCATCATCATCATCATTATTATTATTATTATTGTTGTTGTTGTTGTTGTTGTTGTTGTTGTTGTTGTTGCTGTTGTTGCTGTTATTATTAATAATAGTAGTAGTATCATTATTATACTTTTTTTTTCTTTTAATTACATTTTTCTCATGTACCATTGACATGTTGGTTGTATCAAGGTTTTACTTAAAATTGTATATTTTTAATGATTCCTGCAGGTTCTGTTTTTTATGCTGTCACAGTTGTAAGTGACATATTGTTGAAGATGTTTTAAGTGTTGCAAAGACTGTTAGAAGTCACTTACAAAAACAAAAACACATTTTGTAAAACTGAAACAGTTTTTGCTATTCATTTTGTTAATTACAGCTCATTCTCTTCTACATTTACAATGATATTTCAGTACACTATGACGGCATTCATAGTGAGTTACAATGCATTCACAAAGCTTTATGACTAGACCCCTAATCACACATTATGCTTTCTAATGTACTACACCAACAGTCATAAAAATCATAGATTTAGACAAATTATAAGTTTAAGTGTATTGTTGATACTTTTGAGTAGTTAAAAACTAGACCAAGAGTGCCCAAACTTTTTACCTTAAAGAGCCAAAACTGAAACTTAATGGTGGGATAAAAGGCCAAAAGCAAACACCAGTTGCTTTGTATTGTTAAAATGCAAAATGGTGCTAGGATCCTGAATTCCCCTTATTGACTGATGTCCTGCACAGTGTCAATCTGACCAGATTATGCCCAGATTATGGAAAAATAATTAAAACAGTAATTTATATTATATTTTCCCCTGGTGGGCCATCAACTGCAATAAGGATGCATAGTATGCTATAATAGTCAGTAATGCAGTATCAAGTTGTGGGTGTAAGTAATGTGAAGTATATACTTATGCATTAATATTTCACTGCCAGTGGGAAGTAAAGTGTAATGCATTTTCATGCATATAAAAGAATCTAGCTGCAGTTTTGTTTTGCCTGGTTGATTAAATACATTGTGTGGCAGGCCACTTGCCATCACATCTGGGTCTGTTGTTTATGCATTTCCTAATCTGTTTCTCTGTAGTCCATATATTTTAAATTTGCACAGTTGCTGAATACCTGTGAACAGCAGCAGCCATTGAGCAGCAATAATATTGCGTGAGATTATCTTATACTCAGCAAGCCTGCAATAATGATTACATCACCAAACCATATAGCTACTGGCTCAACCAACAAACTCTCTCTAATAATGCAGTTATGTAATGATAGACCATTTGCGTGAGTATGTTCCTTGGTTTCTGCAGTCGTCACAGGTGTTTACCATCCTTGCACATATGCTGACATGTGCAGTCACAAGTTTTAAATGAGCAAACAGTTTCACATTTGCTTCAACATTTTGGCCTTCCACTAAAATCTTGAAAAGGACATGATGTGAATTTCAAATGTTTCAACACTCCACAAGGTTACGCTTCACCTCAGCAGTCCTAATGATATGCAATGCTGCAGTCCCTCAGCAGTAGGTATTGATAGCACAGCTAAGCTGATTACATATCAGCAGCTAATGCAGAGATGCACAGTAGGATGTACACAGTGCATCATTAGACGACAGACAACATGTGAGAGCAAAGCAGGGCATAAACAAAACAGGTTTTTGAAACATCATGAGTTTGCTTTTGTTCAGACTTAGACAACATTATTTTAACCAGGATTAATTAACCAGGATTTAAAATAAACTCTATCTATCTATCTATCTATCTATCTATCTATCTATCTATCTATCTATCTATCTATCTATCTATCTACCTGTCTGTCTGTCTGTCTGTCCATCCAGATCATGCGTGTCAAACTCAAGGCCTGGAGGCCAAATCTGGCCCTGCATGTCATTTTATGTGGCCTGTGAGAGTTCGCAAAGAAGATCATTTGTGCAATACAGTTGTAAACTGGGTTATAGAAAACTTCATAAACTGCAGAATGCAATGCTATTTTGTAATCCATGCACTGCAGGTGCCCAGCCACTGGATTTCAGTATATGGTAGATAGTGTTTCAGTATCATATCTGTTTCCAGCAGTGGCACTCTAGCCGAGCGGTTGTAGCTGGTAATGTGAATAACAGCTGAGCCATTTCATTTATAAGCAAATATATATTGTGGATTTGAAACCTTGCTTGCAGGGTACACAAACTCAAACATCCCTTATATCTATGTTGATTTAAACTACTGTTTATAGTCCTTTTTTTAATAACTGCAAAAAGTTGTACATTTGAATGTCTGCTTGCCATTGTTTTTCCTAGACAGCTTTCAGAGGTACTCATTGATTATTAAAGCTTTTCCAAGGAACTTTCATATTGTGTTGATTTTGAAGCCCCCTGTAGGCAACTAAGCTAGTGTTCACACCATAATATCCACAATATGGTCATCAATAATAATAACAATTATCATTAATAATAATTATCAAAATAAAATTCTCCTCCTGACTCCATTTAACCGGCTAATATACCACTCACTGTAACTTTGTCTGGAAAAATATAAACACATTTCATCTGATTTCACATAGAATTTGAGCAGGTGGCAGCCACTGAGGATAAGTATAGAAACAGCCAATAAAATGGTCTCATTTGCTTATGTAGGTCATAGAGAAGGATCAGTATAAAATTGAGACTGTTGCATAACCAGTTTAAAACTCCTTGTAGTAGATTTAAGTTGTTAAAAACAATAATTGAATGCAGAGGCAATTATGTAATAACAAGCAGATACATTTATTTAATCTTACATTTACATCCAGCCTAGTGAGATCAACCATAATGTTCATGAGGCTTGGCCACTGAGTTTGAGAGAGGTGGATGGATGGATGGATGGGTGGATGGATACTATCACACTATTTTACAAAAAATGAAAAACATTACAAAGATATGTTTAGATTTTCAAGGGCATCACTCACAAAGGCCTGTTCTCCATACAAGTTAATGTTGTGGAGCCTGTTCTTTCTATGGAGAGATAATCTTTAGGTGGAAAACATATATTTATAAACTGACATAAGGGCAACAAATGCATGATAAACCATGAATAAATTGTTAGTACAGCAGCACTTAGCTAAAGGTAGGTTGCTTCATAATCCTTAACCAAGCTATGATCTGCAAGAGCTTGTTTAGGCCCCATTAGCTGGCTATGTTAGCCTTCCTGGAAACACCAGTGAACTTTTACTTTATTTATATGTGTCTGTTAATTCTTTTAAATAATTGTTTTTATTTTAATATTTTAAATGTATTTAAATGTTACATTTATGTTTCATCTTCAACTCAGTCAGGTTTGGTCCTCCATACTACAGACAAAGGTAGGCTAGTGTTGACATTACTGAATCTTAAGGCATGGATAGACCTAAATGACACTTTGAACGAAAATAAAGGAAAAGCAAATATAATCTATTCATTGTATAACACATCTGGCAAAATAAATTATATTTTTGTTTGGAGGACCACAGAAAGCAACGCCATGAAGTGCCACTTATGTTAATTAGGACAAAGAGGCCCGTGAAGGCTCCGCGTTTATTCGTTCCTCCCTCCAGTCACAACAAAGAGACGTCGCCTACGTCATTCCTTGACGTCGTGTTGATTTTGAGCGGAGAAATAATTTATTTATAAACTGACGTAAGGGCGCTAAATCTAAAATAAACCGTGAATAAAATGTGAAAATACATAAAATATTTTGGTGAAGCAGCTGCACGCATGAAAGGTTCGAGAATATTTGACCTTAACACAATAAAGTCGTTACGTTAGCGTCAGGTAGCGTTAAATGGAAATTGCAGGAAAATTACTTGCTAACGCTGCCGGTCGGGCTAGCTCCATTTTAGCTAGCTAGCTAGCTAACATTAGCACGAGGATAGTCCTTACTCCTGACGTAACCCTGCAAATAGTCTTTGTCGGGATTTCTTGTATTTTAGTACGCTATGTATTGTTGCGATATGTGGTGTAGTTTGCTCATTTTTTAAACGCAATAGTGCAGTAATGGAACTACTAAGCTAATATTAGCCGGCTAGGTTAAATAGCAGCACGTAGCTAACGGTAGGCTAACTATGACCTGCAGGAACTTGTTTAGCCACTGTTAGCCGGCTATGCTAGCATTCCTGAAAACACTGTTGCCACTGCATTGTTACTTTTTTGGACTCTATATCTGACTGTGTGGTAAACGTTACATCGTAGGATCATGGCGCCCCGCTTACAGCTGGAGAAAGCGGCTTGGCGTTGGGTGGAAACGGTGAAACCAGAAGACATCAGGCAGGAGCACATCGACTTAGCATATCGCGTCAATCTCCCGGCCTGCAAGAGAGGAGCCTGCAGGTAACGTTAATCCACAATATTAACATTTCTGCACAACATGCTTCTGACGTGCTTGCATGTGCTAGTAAAAAAACACCCGTAGCAGATGTTAAATAAGATTTAAAAGGCAAGGGCTTAACGACAAGAGATCCTCAGAGAGTTGCTTAATGCGCATTAAAATTATGATATCTTTCCCTGCTTGTAGACAAACCTTCATAGCATGCAGGGAAGCTCTGAATACTTATTAGTATGAAAGGTCGTGAAGACCCACTCTTAAATTCGTCATACCAGCAAATATCTCTAATATACAGGATGTAGAATATACAGGAGGCATCACAGTGGGCAATAATTCATACAACTGAAACGTTACTGAATTTTAATCTTGCTCTGTAGCACCTAATTGCACATAAAATGCTCATTGCAAAGGGTGTGTAGCTATGTATGCAGAAGACCATTACAGTTTTTCCTCAATTGCTTTGGCTTCTGTTTTGTAACAGTCTGAACATTCTCTAAAATGTAAGTGCAATTGATATCTGCAAAAGGTCGCAATTCACCCAAAACATTTCATATATGCTTCAGAACCCAGTTATTCTGTCAGTAAATTTGCCACTGAGCTTTTTAGATACAGATTTTAACAGTAGACAAAAAATTTACTGGGAAAAGTCAGTACTGTACAATAATGTACAAATATGCACATTTGTATGTATACAGTAAATGTATTTGTGTAGCAATGTGTTGCATGTACAGTGAAGAGAAAAATGTCTCTAAGCTTTCCTGTTAAGTCATATACAGTGAACAGCATATTTGTCACAAAATGACATCCATGTGATGCTTGGTTTATTACTACTACCTTGCAGGTCATTTGCCCATTTAGTAGACTTAAAAACATTCCATGTCATAGATATTTATGGAATATACGTATACATATGAGAGATGTATATGAGAGAAGAATGTTTGGAAGTTGTGAAGAGTTTGACAATTTTACTGAGAATCAGCTCTTCAGATTTGATCAAGAGGCCATGTGCAAGTGGTTATTGTGTTAATTGTGGACAATTGTACTTTATCTCTTGCACAGATGTGTTGAAATACGATCAATTTGCTTCAGTTCTATTGTGAGCAACAAACAAATTGTTGAGATATTTGAACTTCTTATTTTGAAAAAAAATCTCATTCAAGGATTGAGCCAAATCAAAGAAGAAGAACAGTAAACTTTAAGATTTTTACAGTTTGGCATGACTTTTGCCTCCACACAATAGAGGGATCCAGTTTAGACATTACCATGGAACAGTAAGGTTAATGATCATGTCTTGGTTTTGCAGGAGGAATTGCAAAGGGAATCCCAACTGTCTTGTGGGTATTGGTGAACAGGCATGGCTTGGAGAAATTGATGAAAATGCTTTCCACAACATTGACGACCCAAATTCAGAGCGTCGAGACAAGGTATTTCTTTAAGTGGCCACACATACTTGAAATTGCTGCTCCCCTGTCTTTTCTCCTCAGTTCTCACATTTGTTGTGGGTTGATTACTAAACTTTGAGAAATTATGAGAAGCTCAGAGATGCAATGATGTCTCAAATGACAACTGATCCTTTGTCTCTCTGTATATCTCTGCTCCCTTCCAGAACACATTTGTTGGTCTGACCAACCTGGGTGCAACATGTTACGTCAACACATTCCTGCAAGTGTGGTTCCACAACCTGGAACTGCGTAGGAGTCTCTATCAGTGCCACAATTCCCGTGCACAGGAACACAACACTGAGTCTGGTATAACTGAAGACTAAATACAGTGAATGTTTCGTTATGGTGTTTTCTTGGTTGGCAGCTCTCCCCTATTTATCCATCTGGATAGTTTCAGTGTGAGTTGCACAGTTTTGGAGAAATTGATAGTAGAGATGTCTGCCTTCTCCTCAGTATAATGAGACTAGATAGCACTCTGCTTGCGGTGCTCAAGACACTGAAAACTTCATGTGAAAAAGTCAACGGCAGTGTCTCTTTCCAGAAATCATGACCTGGTTACTCAAGATAATCCACAGACTTTGTTGTGAGTTGTTACATGTAGGAATTATTTTCTTTCTATCAAACTACACCCGCCAATCATATCACCATGCAGAGGGAAGCACGCATCTTCTCACAGACAAGAGGTTACAGTTCAGCTGAGGACACCACTAAAGTTCAGATCCAGCACTGTCACAAGCAGCTTCTCCATGAGCAAGATGCACATTTCCCTCCACATGTGATACTATTGGTGGGCATAGTTTGGTAGAAATAATTATTTATTTATTATTATTTTTTTTTACATTAAACTGCTTACAACAAGGTCTGTCATCTTAAGTATATGGATTATGATTTCTGGAAAGACACACTGAGTGTCTTTAATTCCATTATATGGGGAGAGAAGGCAGATATCTCTACAGCCAAAATCTCCAGAACTGTCTAGATGAACAAATTTTAGGGTGAATTGTTCCTTTAAATCAGTATGTTTAAGACAGATTTTGTAAAGTATTTTCACTTCTTTGTGCATGCACTTCAACTAGTTAATGTACCAGAATGGAATAACATTGATTGTTCAAATGAATATAATATTTATTAGATTGTTCATAACAAATGTCTAACCAGATGTTATACCTCAAGAATCAACATCCATTTAGATAAGACTTGTTCATTTGATTAGAATTATTTTGTAAACCAGTAAATCTAAAATCTGTCCCACTGCCAACTTGATGTAGTTGTGCTTTGTGCCAAAGGTCTGTCTCTTCACAAAATGTAATCCATTCACGAGTTCTTGATCAAATTTGGAGACAAACAAATTAACAGAGCCATATTTACTGTCTGGTTGGAGTTAATAACTGTAAACTAAATATCACAATGTTGATTATCTTTAATTAACTTGTTTACACATAGGAATTGGCAGTTTCGAGGTTTTGTTGTCTATAATGATGTGACAGAAGTGAAGGCCCACTCACATATTGGCCAGTATTCTAGCATGACACTGCAAACTCGTACTTTGATTTCTCTGTGTTTTTTTTTACCATTTCTTATGATGAAAGCATTTCATTCTCTCATACAGATATCTCTGTTGTTTTCAGACTATGAGCCTCAGTCCATCTGTGAGCACCTGCAGTATCTGTTTGCACTCCTGCAGAACAGCAACAGAAAGTACATTGACCCTTCGGGACTGGTCAAAGCACTGGGCCTGGACACAGGGCAGCAGCAGGTAAATCACTATATGAAACCTATTATAACTTTAATTTACAAATACAGGGATGCTTTCACAGTTAGAATTTTGATTTTCTCGCTTGGCTTTCTGTATAGTTGTATATTGTATCACCTCAATATGTAGATGGTCGGCATTCTGATGGTCAGCCATCAGAAGGTATCAGAGCCCAACTGTCAAAGAACTGACTGATCATAGAGTGTTTTTGTTTAGAAATTTTTAGGAGATCAACTAGACGATGAACTAACTCTTAATTAGTAAGAGGATTTAACAGCAGAATTAGCACAGAATGGGAGGTCTAGCATGTTTAATAGTGGTTAGGAATTGGACACTTTGCTTGTTCACAGTGCATTGAATTCAAACCTTCCATTTTCAGGATGCCCAGGAGTTTTCGAAGCTCTTCCTGTCCCTATTGGAAGACACACTGTCCAAGCAGAAGAGCACCAACCTGCAGAATGTCATCCAGCGGCAGTTCTGTGGACAGTTCTCCTATGTCACTGTGTAAGACCACTCAGTACTTAAACCTGACACTTTATACTAATGTGAAAAAGTGTCATATGCTCCTATTACCCATCAGAACTCCTCAAAATGAGAGGATTTACATTTCGTTAGGTATGTGCTACAACAGGCCTCAAAGACTGTGATGTTAAGGTAGATTAGGACATTTTATATTCAGCTTAATGGAATGAAGAATGGAGAGGATGGGTAGGTGGCCACTATGTCCCATTAGTAGACAGGAGATAAAAGGATAACTATGGCTTGTCAGACAGGTGAAGGAAACACCGCTCTGGAAGGATGTTTTCAGAGCATTTAGGGCCGTAAAGAACTATTATTTTTATTTATTTATTTTTTTAATTTTTTGGTGCCTTTATTTGAGAGGACAGCTGAAGATATGACAGAAAAGGGGGTATGGAAGAATGACATGCAGCAAAGGGCCATAGGCAGGAGTTGAAGCCATGGCTGCTGCAGAGGACTTACAGCCATGCGGCAAATGCTCTGCGAACTGAGCTACCAGGCCATCAGCTAACGATTATTTTCATAGTTGATTAAAATGTTGATTATTTTCTCAATTAAGAAGATGTCAAATAATGAAAAATGTCAATCAGTGTTGCAGAAACCTCAAGAAGACACCCTCAAATGTCCTGTTTTGCCCAAAACTTAAAGATACTCAGTTTACTGTACATAAATAAATAAAGAAACCAGAAAATATTCACATTTAAGAAGCTTGAATTAGAGAAAAAATTGACTCAACCTGATTAATCGACTATCAAAATATTCGGCAATTAATTTCCACATCCAGGTTTATTTCAGTCATGTCCCGTCTATTGCATGACTATGTCTAACTTTACAGATAATATCAGGTGTCAACATCTGCAGATGCACAAAATGTACTGGCTTTATGTTTTCTTCACATTATGTCACATGACTTGCTGCACAACTCTCTTTGCTGAATATAAATTAAGCCTTAATATGTCACCTTGGCAGCCTCACATAAATACAAGCTAAGCTCAGTTGTGAATGAGATGTTAGGCACGGGTTTATAACAGGGACAGTTGAATAGGCTGACCTTTCCATCTTCACATAAAAATAAGACTGTGTCATATATTTGACTTGTACATGTCAGAGAATGCTATAATATGGAATACAGGAACATATGAGGGAAGTTTTCCTGTTACTCTGGGAGATGTGTTGTTCTTCTCTCTGAAGGACATTTTTTAAAAAGTCACACTGTCTGGTTGTGTAATTCTGCTATCAGATGTTGTGCCAGTCAGAGGTGAGATTAGTTTTAACAGCCATTTATTTCACATTCTTGAAGTAGATAGAAGTCTTTTTGTTGGAGCAAGCTAGATGCCAGGTATTTTTATAAGGCTTGGTTTAGTGAAGGTAAAGGTTATGTAATTTGGATAGGGACCAGAATCATGCAGAGGCATACAGTCTGACTGGATTTTAATGAGAGTAGCTGGAATGAGTGTAAGTGATAAGACAGAAAAATGGAAGTTCAGGTTATAAAATTATTCTATCAACCAATTTAAAAAAGCCATTTTCTATGTTGTGGTGGAATATGTTATCTTGATTTGGTTGTTTCTCCAGCTGTAACCAGTGTGGGCGATCTTCTGCGCTGCCGTCCCGATTCTACGAGCTGGAGCTGAACATCCAGGGCCACAAGAACCTCACCGAGTGTGTCACAGAGTTCCTCAAGGTAGCTTTCATTCCCTGAATGTAGGGGTGCAACGGATTGCAGTTGAACCGTGTTCCGTACAGATCGTCCTGTAAGGTTCGGCACGCGTGTGATCCGCGGACCACATGTGAGCATCATAATTTTACTGTCACTGTTACTTTTGTATAAGTTATAATACCCGACATCTCAATGCAGAGCTGCAGTGGACAGACAGGACAGACGCTACTGTGTGCAGCTCATCTCTGTGAAGAGCGACTGATTTAATAGCCGTCACATCTCCTCGAGTGAAATCCAGACCATAACTTTTTTCACTGATGTAACTATGCTATCACCAAAGAAACAGATCATAAAACTGTGATGTTCATTGAAACTTTGGTGATATCAGCTGTCTTAACTTCTACACAGCTCCTCTCTGCTCACCGGTGCAGCTCTGTCTCACCCCGTCTGTGACACAGTGTGTCTGCTGATTGATCATGACTTCTAACCAATCAGATGTGCTGTGCTGTAGGCGGGACATTGAGCCAGACTACAGAACGTAGTTGTGTATTATACTGTACAGTGTATAATGATCTAATATATGTATAGTATATACATAGTACAGCACTATATAAGTTTGAAGTTTTTAATATTATTACTATTATCATTACTATTATCATTATCATTACATTACATAACTATGGTCATAATTACAGACAGATAAAGATCAAACACAAGTGCATTTTTAAAATAATTTTACCCTAATCCCACCACTTTTTTCTTTTTTGCTGATCTGAAAAATGATCCGATCCGTGACTCAAAACCGTGATACAATCCGAACCGCTCAATGAAAGTTTTTTGATCCGTTGTACCCCTACCTGAATGCCACTGATGCTAAATGTCTTAACATCTACTCCAGTAAATCAGATTTTGAATGAGTGTATTGTGTAATGTTGAGTGCAGTATCAATACTTGATAGCACAAGGAAGGGGAGAAGAAAGCAATGTAGGACACATAAAACATAAGTCCACATACACACAAACACATCAGTGTCTCTAGAAAGTATGCTGTAGAACAGATCAGTGTGAAGAAATAGTGTAATTGTTATGAACGTGGGGAGATATTTTGCTTAAGAGTTATGTTGATCAGTCAGGCAGCATGATTAATTGAAATATAATCACAATCTCACTTCAGGCTTCTGTGCAATGGGGTGTGGGGCAGTGCAGCAAATAAATCCTAATGTGTGTATGAAAAACAGTGGAGTGAAATGCATTGAAAGAAAATGGCTCTTAGAAACAGCAAAAATGTGTCACAGTCACAAAAATTGTGCCACACAAAACCCAGAATAACATTAACTTGGTTCACACCTGCACAGTTTGAAATCCCAAAGATAAATAATTCTCTGAAAATGTCTTGAGGTGTGTGAGTTGTTTTCACAATGGTAACCCTCGCCCTCCATCTTGCAGGAGGAGAAACTGGATGGGGAGAACCGCTACTTCTGTGAGAACTGTCAGAGTAAACAGAGCGCCACCCGAAGGATCAGACTGCACAGTCTTCCTCCAACCCTCAACCTGCAGCTCATGCGCTTTGTCTTTGATAGGTCAGCATTCACTTTTTACTGCCTTGTGTTAAATAAAAGTTTGATAGACAATATATTCTCTTATTAAATATTATTGTTACATGTGCATTTTGATATCACAACTGATAAAAAACTGTTTATTTAGCTGATTTTAGTTCAAGTACTGGATTAAACCCTGATGCTATCAGTGCTCATGAGAACAAAGGTTTTACTAAACTGTGTTGTCTTCTCCAGACAAACAGGCCACAAGAAGAAGCTTAACACCTTTATCAGTTTTCCAGAGCAGCTCGACATGGGGCCTTTCTTGGAAGGAAAACAAGGTATTAGCAGTGTGAATTTCTGACACACACACACACACACACACACACACTAGAGGTAAGATCGGGCCTAAAAAATCCAGCCCGACCCGACCCAGGCCCGCGGGTATTAAAGCCTGACCCAGCCCGAGCCCGACCAATTAACTTGATTTGCAGGCCCGAGCCCGAAGCAAACCCAAAATTTCATATTTTATTTGTGAGGACTCGGGAGGAGGGGTGATTTATGATAACAAATTAAAGCCTGTCTTTTGTAACGAAATCTAAGTTAAACAAGACTGTATAAACATTTACATCTTTTATATTTCTGTGTCTGCAGAGGTTACATTAACCGACAATTTTCCATCATTGACAGATTTTTTTAAGAGTTGACGGGAAAAATTTAAGGCCGTCCGTCATTTTGACGGGTTGAAAATTGGGCCATAAACCACAGCAGAAGTACGTCCTTAAGAATCTAGCGCGGCACTTTAAGAGAGAGAGAGAGAGGCAGAGAGACAAAGAAGAACAATGACGGGTGGATAATAGACGGAGACAGGAAGGAGTTCTTTGAATTGTCATTGCAAGAGTTTAGTACAGTACGTGTTGTGATGAGGTGACTTCTGTTTTTTTGCGGACCACGGTCTCTCGTGGCCAAAACTACTCACGATCATCACTTTTGCCAGTACAGCTGTTTAAATGCCTGCTCAGCGTCGAGGTGCCAGTCTTTTTGCTCTCGTATGAAAGCAAAGCGCCACATTGACTACATTCAGCGAAGCCAACGCAAGTTTCTGTAGCATTTTCAGCAATCAATTTGAAGCTTTTCCACACCTCACTCTTACCGGTGCTATTTGCCTTCTCAGTTCCCCTGTCTTTAGTTTATCCTTGACTTCTTGCTGCTCCATATCGGGGATACCAGGTCAAAATAGATGCGGACTTGCGGAGGGGAAGATTATTAAGAGGGCAGCGTTCACGTGCGCAGAGCATGCTCTGGCTCTGCGGCTCCTGTTTAGTAGTTAAATAACAATTACCTAACAGCACCTTCTCTGTTTTATCCAAATTATTTATTTTATAACAAGTATTCCTTAGTTTAGTATCCACACATCGTTTTAGTATACATTTTTACAAACATATATTTATTAAATAAAAAAAAAGTCAGCGAGAGAGAAGCCCGGCCCGACCCGACCCGAACGTAATGATTGACATTTTAGGCCGGGTCGGACTCGGGCTTGGGCTTAAGATCTTACCTCTAACACACACACACACACACACACACACACACACACACACACACACACACACACACTACTCTTTTTAGCTCTTAAAGGACAAAGACCTAGTCTTTTTGAATTTCGAAAGTGTGAAATTTTCAATTGCGCTCAGGGAAAATATGGTCAACAGTGTTACAGCAGGCTCCCTTGGTATGAGGCATTTTTAGTTAATGATTTTTTGGGAAGGAAACGTGCTGACATTTTTGCATGTTTGGACTGATTTCTTTCTCTGCAGACCAGAAATGTGTTTATGAGCTGAGTGCAGTGCTGATCCATCGGGGCATCAGTGCCTACTCAGGCCACTACATTGCCCACGTGAAAGACGCTCGTACAGGTGACTGGTACAAATTTAATGATGAGGAAATTGAGAAGATGGAAGGCAAGAAGCTGCAGCTCGGCATTGAGGAGGACATTGGTGAGTAGTAATAAATGAAGACTAGTTTCACCTTTTTGAAATCTGTAGATACCTTATGTAGTTTTATGCTCTTATTGTTCACTCATACTATCATTTGTAAGCTGTAAGATGACATTTTCCACTACAGTCAAGACGTTCATGTGTTGAAAATGTGTTGTCACCAAGAGGGCCATGTCTCTAAATGTATACACTCTGCTGGTGTTCTTGGTCTTCAGCTGAGACAGTGAAGTCCCAGGCACGAAAGCCAAAGTGCAGTAAAGGCTACCACTGCTCCAGAAATGCCTACATGCTGGTGTACAAGGTCCAGGAAGAGGAGCACTCAGAGTCCTCCAGGACCAACGTCGAGGTGCCAGGTGAGGAGCAGAATTTGAACTAACTTTTCACAAACAAAGATGGCAGTCAGACAAGGAAGCAGCGATAGTCTCTGGTTCTGTCTTTGTTTGCATCAAGGAGTTAAGACATGCCCTCATAATAGAGCTGCAAGAATTAGTCGATTAATTGATCAGTTGTCAACTAATTAATCATTAAGTAAGTTGATGATGGATTGGTGGTTTTGAGACAGTTTTTAAGGAAAAAAGTTTCTGATTTTCAGCTTCTCAAATGTAATATTTTCAGATTTCTTTAGTCCCCTATGACAGTAAACTGAATATCTTTGGGTTGTGGACAGTCCATTTTATGGACCAAACGACTGCAGTAAATCGAGAAAATTATCACCAGATTAATCGATAATGAAAATAATCATTAGTTGCAGCTCTATTTGAGAAACGTATTTTAATAGTAAAAATATAGTCTGGTCCCTGTCACCATGTGTTATGATTTGTTTTCCTTCTGTCCCTGCTGCCAGCCTTCCTTCAGAGGTTGGTGGACCAAGACAATCATAAGTTTGAGGAGTGGTGCAGTGAGATGGCAGACATGAGAAAACAGAGCGTGGATAAGGGCAAAGCCAAGCATGAGGAGGTGAAGGAGCTCTACGAGCTTTTACCCGCAAGAGACGGTCGGTAAAAACATTCCCTAATCACCCACAGTCCACATAACAGAAACACAGTCTACATGTTTGATGTGACTTTCAATAGAAAACACACTAACACAACAGGCAGTTTGAGAAAGGAACAGTCAAAGTAACTGGGTGGCTTAACTTGTACAACAGCTCCCCTGTCTGTTGTAATTCTGCTAGTACAACATCCTGATTTGTGAAAAGCAAATATTGGTTGATATTGATTCCACACAATTTCAATACTTACCATGTGTTTATATATAGATATAAGAGGAATAATATACAGAGAGACAGTTGTCATTGCAGAATAAACCTGGATCTAATAAATTAAACTCAGTTGTCCTGTGTCTCTTTATGTTTGATGTGTGTCTCTGCTTTCCCTCTTCAGGCGAACCGTATGAGTTCATCCCCCTGGACTGGTTGAAGAAGTGGCTGGATGATTCCACTGCCACAAAAGAAATCGACAACTCCCTCTTCTTGTGTTCTCACGGCAAACTGCACCCAGACAAGGTGGGAGAGTCCAAGAGGGTGTCCCTCCAAGCTGCCCAGCTCCTGTACGAGCGCTACAGTGGAGGGCCCAGACTTGACAGTGAGTCACACAGAGGACAGCGGGTGTGGGGTCTCAAAAGATTTAGTGCTTCTATTCCAATATTTACTCAGACATATGTATCACAGTGATAAGTTTAATATTCTAAAAACGTGAGCCTGTAATTAAGCCTGTATATTTTGGAATATAATAGAACATTATGCCTGCATTTTCTGGAGCACATAACTGACACCACACTTGACTTGCTGTGTTCTATCCAAAGTCTCTCCAGCTCTTTTATCAGAGCCTCTAAATCCCTTTATCGGTGAAAAAAATGATGCTTGATGTTCTGTCAGCAGTGTACTCAAAGTACATGTCACTCTCTAGAGATGTTTCTAATTCTAACTGTTCCTAAAAAACACAATATTTGTCTTCTCCTTTTTTACATAAGCCATTTTTCTGTGTGTTTTCAGGCTCCTCTCTATGTAGAGACTGTGTCGGGCAGCGATGCAGGGTACTGCGGCTGAAGAACCAGCTCAATGAAGACTACAAAGAAGTCTCCAACCTGGTCAAACGCACGCTCAGGTAAACACACTATAACCTGGATAAGTGCCAAGTTAATAAATTGTAGAGTTGTGCATCAGTTAGTTTAGCTCAAATTATATTTTAATAACATCTGTCAGTCACGCTAATCTGACAGCAATTTACTGTCGATTTATTAGCCTTTCTGTATCACTTTCAACACACAACAAGTGTGCGTTGAGTGCAGGCTAACATTAAGGCTGCAACTGTTGCACAAGGTGACACAGAGAAGGGGAGACATTAAATACATGTTTTTTTATCCTTCTCTGTCAGCCTTCCTCCCTTTTATGAAGAGAGAGAGAGAGTGTGTGTGTGTGTGTGTGTGTATGTGTATGTGTGTGTGTGTGTGTTCAATGTGGGGCTGCAACTAACGATTATTTTCATTTGATAAGTCGGTCGAGTATTTTCTCAATTAATAGTTGTTTGGTCTGTAAAATGTCAGAAAATGTTGATTAGTGTTTCCCAAAGCCTAAGATGATGTCATCAAATGTCTTTTTTTGTTCAGGACCCAGTGATATTTAGTGTAGTTTTCTAGAGGAATAAAAAAAATGAAAATATTCACATTTATGGAGCACATTTAAGAATGATTAATTTTATAATCGATTAATAATTGATAAATTGTTGCAGCTCTAATTCCATGTCTGAAATGACAAAAGATTACAAGTTAATTAGTGGTACTTCAGAAAACAATGCAGTTCCTCAATTACAGAAAATCTAAGTCCTCAAGGGGCCAGCACATAATCACTATCTAATGTAATCATGGGTATTTATCACTGTGTTTGTGTTCCTCAGTGGTGAGGGCTACTGGGTGGGTAAAGCATCTCTGCGTAGCTGGAGGCAGTTGGCTTTGGATCAACTGGAGGAGGATGAACACGAAACCAAACACAGCAACGGCCAGACCAATGGACAGGGACCACACAGCAACAACAGCAAAGGTGAGAGGAATGAATATGGTTCTATTTCTCTTTCTACGCCTCTTCATTTGTATGCCTCTGCGCAGGCAACAGCCTCTGGGCTTCATGGATATCTGCACCAAATTCTTGACAATCCATCCAATACTTCAGATATTTCTGTCTGGACAGAAATGCTGGACAAACCAACTGACACTGTCAGCCCTACTGCCACACTGAATCACTGAAAATGTGTTTTTAATCTTTGTTTGTTATATTATAAACTGACATTGAGAATCTTGGTGATTCACATCCACTGAGTCTGTTTGGAATCCTTTGGTTCTTGTATTAAATTCAACCAACAGCACATCTGGATGGTGAGTGTTAACATCTTGGTGATTTTTTGTCATTGTAGAGTTCGGCCCAGAGCTCTCAGAGGGCAACGAGGACGAGATGAAGACTTTCAATGAAGACATTGTCTGCACTCATGGTACTTTCTCATTATCAGCACCTACAGTGATCTCAGCAAATACCTTTAATAATAACATTGTACATGTTTTTGTTTGCTGCAGGGGGTCTGAGTATTCTTGAGACTGAACGGAAGCTGGTATCACCTGAAGTTTGGACCAAGCTGAGGGAGTACTTCCCCAAAGCCCCAGAATTCACCCAAAACCAAGAGCCCTGTCAGCAGTGCCTGGTGAGTAGACATCGACATGTCTGTGTGTGTTTGCGTGTGTGCGTGCATTCATGTGTGTATGTGTGTGCGCGCATGCGCACGAACAAGTCATCATTGCAATATATGGTCCTGTGGAATTACCACAGAAGCAGTTTTCAGTACTTTGCCAAGTGTTTATATGTATCTGTCACAATTATTCAAGATGCGGTCACAAAACTTCACATTAGTGTACTTGAGCTCAAAATGAAAGTTAATTTCAGTACTTAAGCAAAAGTACTGATATCTCACATTAAAAATACTTCACTAAAAGTAAAGGCTCTGCATTCTTAACTTTACCAAGGTAAAAGTATGTTATTATTATAGCAACATTTATTCAAACAAAAAGTAAAAGTCAAAAGTAAATGTAGCATTACTCATTGGGCAGTGAGTGCTTATTATTATATCTCATGTTTTTGGGTTAATATTACTGTTATGTTCATGTGTATGTTGCGTTTTACTGCTGTAGATGTTTAAAATTGTGCTAATTTAAATTAAGTTATATAATGTTGGGTAGTTTACAGTAATGCATCATATTCTGTCATATGTTTTACTATTTGAGAATTTACAGTATGTTGTTTTATAGAAAATGTATATATTTAGATATGCATTGTATATTGTGCAATCGCACAAGAATAATTAGATATTATTTTTACGCCATATCGCTCAGCCTAACCCCACATAAGCATTATTATCTCTATGCCTGCATTAAAATTGTAAGTGTAAAGTTGGAATTAGATACAGTATGCAGACATCTTGCGTCACCATCCCCACTTTATAGTCCCACTGCAACACTAGATTTTAATTATGTTGCCGACAGAGCACTACTGCTGTGCCCCCATGAATGGCTGCATTAATCCTGTTGGTATTCTTTGATTCACTGTAATAGAGAGCCAAGATGGCAGTGAGCTGAAGGTTTGCAGTGGAGATGGTTTAGGCAGATGTGAGTCACACTTGGTAGGTGTATCATATTAGACTGAACTGTTGGGTTAGTCGTGGACTTGAAACTTTTCCTTCTTATATGTGCAGACATTAGAGCAGGAAGAAAAGGACAATGAGGCAGTCAGTAAGATGATGGCCCTGGATCAGAAGAACCAACTGCTCAACCTCTTCCACGAGAAGAACCGGCCAACACTTGCCAAGTGGCCTCAGGTAGACACAAAGCACCAAACAGTCACAGTCATGGAAAAACCGCTTGACCCCCGTAGAGTTATTGAATGTCCGTGTGTGTGTGTATAATCAGTTAATATTTATAGTAGCTATCATGAAATATTTCAATAATGAAACAACTGTTAATCACAGCACTAATATCAATTCACAGTGATTTTTAATTTGCCAATTACTTTCTTAATTAATCGACTAGTTGTTTGTCCATAAAATGTCAGAAAGTGTTTTCCAAAGCCCAAGTTGATGTCCTCAAATGTCTTGTCTTGTTCACAACCCAGATATTCAGTTTACTGTGAAAAACCTAAAGAAACCAGAAAATCCTCACTTTTGAGAAGCTAAAATCACACATTTTATTTAAAAAGTCCCATTAATCTTGAATTAAATAGTTTGTAATTAATTTAATAATCAATTCATTGATTTAATCTTTACAGATCTAGTTGAAATTATATAAATATGAAGATAGGTGATAAGAAACTATTATCTGGTGAGTACAGTTAAGTCTCTTGTTTGTCTCTCCAGGGCACGGATGTACTTTACATAGTCCCTCTTTTCTTTGTGGATGAGTGGAGAAAATTCATCAGGTATGTTTATTTCAGCAGTGAAAACGGAATTATTGTGTATAACGACACACTGCCAAAATAAAGGTTGACTGTGTGCACAAAGGTTGGGAGTCACCTTCCATAAATGGAGTTGGTAAAAAGAGGAGTTTGGCATGAATGTCATGTGTCTAATGACTAAAGTCAGTTGTAATTTACTGAGTTTGTATTAAGGTTGGCCAGTCCCTAATAAGGTTACAATATAACTGAAAGTCCAATTGCCTATCGACCTTTCAAATGTTAATGTTCCTCCCATCTGTGTGTACATTTTGTAGAAGGCCCACTAAATCCTCTCCTGTTTCTAATGTGGGCAACACTCTGCTGCTGTGTCCACACGGAGGCTTCATGTTCACCTACGACTCCCTGATTAATGGAGATGCACAACAGTGAGTTCTGCTTATTTAATTGACCAATAGATGCTTTTTACCTGCTAAATTAATAACAGATTAATAGTTTCCGTCAGAATCATACTGATAGGATGAAAAAAATAAAATTACTCAGCTGTTATGTGATCACAAAATACAGATGTGAATCAAAAAAGACATGCAGATTTGAACTGAATTTGTCAGGTTGCAAGTTATTATTATTAGTGACTGGACACCGCTGTGGTCTCATGTTGTGCTGTTTGTTCTGCACAGTATAGCTCTGCTCTGGCCCAGCGAGTGGGAGGTGATCAGCAGACTCTTCATCGTAGACCAGCCAATCTCCATCCACTGCTTCAAACAGACCACACCCACTGGTCCCACCACTGAGTACACAACTCAGCCTGGTAAGAGTGCAAGGTTTTGTTCACTTTACACATTGACAATTTATTTTGATGCATTAGTAACTTCTAATCGATCTTTGAATATCAAACACCCACTGCCTGTTATGAGTCCAGGAATTACATAATTGTGTCTCATAAGCCACTCCCTCTCCTGTCCAAATATAACAATGTAAGATGCAGCTTCTTCCATCCTTATAAGGCTCAAAAAATCCTTCAGTCATCTGTTAAGGCTAAAACCAATGGGTTTTATGACTTTTGTGCAGCTCTACTATTAATGCCAGTTGGCTGGATGTCCATCAAGCATGAAGCCGAAGATAGAGTTACCTCTAAGATTTTTAACAGTATGTCTCTAGCTACATCCCAGAAAAGGCCTTCACAGCAGGACATAGCCAAAGGGAGTGCACCAGAGTGCCTTCCCACACAACCATGCCAACACAAGTCTGTATTATCCACCTTTATAAGTCTAGAAACCTCTGGAGTCAAAATTAACACCCACCATGTATCAAAAAGTTCAGGCTTAAGTGTCTTGCTCCATTGTGGAGGGCGGCAGCTGTAGTCAGCTGTTCTGACATAGTCCAATAGTGGGTCTGATTTAAAGAGACATCATAAAACTTGGATAAAGTGCATTATGTAGGGGGAGCTTAACATTTATATGGACGTACCTTACAGTCTGACCTATTTTGGCTTCTCAGTGTCTTTGATTCTTTTTATATTGATGTGTGTATGTGGATTTTCAGATCTGTGCTGGGAGTGCAGAGAGAGCTTCCTTTTCCAGCAGCAGAGGGACCTCAGAGAGTACACCCAAGCAACCATCTACATCCGCAAAGTCATCGAAGACAAGAGAGTATGTAAACAAGGACATTATAGCTCCAAACAGTGACAGCTTCTTTTTTCCACATGTCTAAAATGAGAGCCACTGAGTCTTAACTAACTCTCAGTTTTCACATTGTCCCCTGGCCTGCACAGATGATAAAGGAAGCTGCTCCAGAAATGAATGCCAGCAGCTCCGAGGCAGAGGAGGAGAAGGAAGAACATCCAAAGGTGGATGGAGAAAGAGACCCTGACTTCAGCCAAGTAAGTCCATCACCATGATGTAGCTGTAAATGAAGTCAAACACTTTGCAGGCTTCAGGGACAGTCCATCATGTGACTGTCTGTGATTGGTTTAAAGTATCACATGACTGGTCATGTTACCTTGTGGAAAAGCTTCTCTTTTTCTTGTTGGTTCATTTCCTTTAACATTGTTTTTCAGTATCAGAGTAAAACAATTTAAATTATCAGCATGTTTTTACCAGTCCTTGTTGTCTTGCAGCTGTTGTTTTTCTCTTTCACCATAATATCTACTTTTCTTTGGTTATAGTACTATATAGGTCACCTTTTGTTGAGAATTGGGACAAATCATGTCTTACCAGAAAAACTTATAAATGATCAATACCAACACTCTAATTCCAGAAATATCTGTGAAATATATGTAATTCATGAAATGTATTGGTTTGCTTTATTTTTCAACTCCCTCAGATTTTTCCATCTGATAGAGTTGACATCAACATCTGCATTTAATGAAATATTTAATTCCAGCATAACTGAAGAGTAAAGATCAAACCCCCTTATAATACAGTTTTGTCCTAGTTCTCAGGAATAGAGGTGTCATCTATTGACAGACCTAACAGCTAATAATCCAATAATTTTCTTTCAGTCCGAAGACGGTGCAAAGCGCCTAAAGTTGGGTGACAGCGGCGCAGCATCAGCTGCTGCTGCTCCTGTGAGCAACGTGACCAAACCAGGTGGAATCAGGAGAAGCACCCGGCACAGGAAACTCAGAGGAGAGAAAGCTCTCATCGTTTCAGCCAATCAGACGCTGAAAGAGTTGAAAATACAGGTGAGAGCTCAAAGCAACAAAAAAATATATTTGACTGCAGAAAGAAAGTAGTGCCTGCATGAAAGTGCTCACAACAAGGTCTGAGGATTATTTTGAGACACACTGGTTTTTAATTTTTCCAAAGTTTTGGTGCTTTGAGCACCACAAGCTGACTGTCGTTTGGTCCCATTACATTGGAGAGAAGGCAGACATCTCAATGGCTGATATTTCCAAAACTCTGCACCTCATACAAGAAAAATGTAGACTATAGGCCAATGAGTAGTCTGTATTCACACAACTAACTCTGCTGTTCTTGCGACTCTGTAGATTATGCACGCCTTCTCTGTGGCTCCGTTTGACCAGAACCTCTCCATTGATGGGAAAAGTCTGACGGACGACTCGGCCACATTGGGCAGTCTGGGCGTCATTCCGGAAAGCATCATCTGTCTTAAGGTGCAGCCTACTTTCTACCTCTGTTTTTGCATAGAAACCTGAACCAGCTTAAATCTGGACTCCCATCAGGTCATATTATCCTTTTTACTCCTAAAACATGAATTTCATTGTTTCCTTACAGGCTGATGAGCCAATAGCAGACTATGCTGCAATGGATGATGTCTATCAGGGTAAGTGGTATCGTCTTCACCTCCACCATGTTTGTATTAAAGCTGAATTATGATGTACTTTCTCACATGGAGTCATCTACTTCCTTCACAGTGAGAATGCCTGAAGAGGGATTTAAAGGTGAGCATGCTTTTCTACAACCGTCTTGAAAAGGATTTTCTTTTTTTCTGCATCTAATAGGAAGTTGACATCTGAATTATCTAATCAATTAATAACTAGATACTAAAATGTAGATGCTAAAATGGCTGATAGTGCTTTTAGATATCAGTGATTGGGCCCCTTGGAACTACAGTGATGTAAAGCTGAGCTGAGCAGGACTATCCTGATAATCAGACTGAATTCACCTCATCATTCTGTTTGGATTGCTGACACACATGAGAGATGTTGTTCTTTGGATCTGACCCTGTAGAATTCCCAGTCTATACTTTAAAAATATTATTGTGAAGGAATTTACCCTATATTTAAGGATTGGTATTAAATCTAAATAACTTTTTGAGTACTGATCAGACTCTGTCTGTATAGCTGAGTTTTGTGTCAAGCACTGAAAACTGACCAAATGCTTGATTATTCATAAATTAAAAGTTCAGTGTGTAAGATTTAATGGATCTATTAGCAGAATATGAAAAAATTAAATATAATATTTTCATGTATTATTTGATTAGTATATAATCACCTAAAATATGAATTATGGTGTATAAAGTTTCATGGCCACTGTAGGTTCTCCTACAAGCTTGGAAGGGGAGATTCAGACAGAGTTTGCCATCTTCAAGCTTACTGCTAGACGCCACTAAATCCCACACACTGCTCCTTTAAACCAGTTTTGTTCCTTACTGTTTTGGGGGCCAGTTCAGTATTTGTTTGTTTTTGTTAAGTGTTTTGTTTGTGATTGGATCTAATCACTGTGTCCCTCTCTGCAGGCACTGGGCTTCTCGGGCACTGAGGACAGCTGTGCTGTAGCTATGCTTGAATTGGATGGATAACAGATGGAAATTTTAAAAAAAGCTTGAATTTGTCAAGTGTCCATATATAAATAAGTGCTTTAATTTGTTTTTTTACGTTTTGAGTAGGCTTTCTTTAATAAACTGTGACTCTGTTGCAAAGCCGCTGTTTTTCTCTACATAAGGTTAGCTGGCCTTTGATATTTAAACTTCCTAATCATTCTGAAGGACTTTGTGATAGTGCTTCTGTCTGATTGATAGAAACAGGTTGATGAAGCTAGGTGGGTCTGTTTGATTCTGAGGCTCAGCTTCAGTGAACTTCTACTGTTACTCAAGAAAATGGGCTTTGTTTTTGACTCTTTTAAATTATGGCAGAAGAAAACTTAAGAGTATGTTCTTTGTTTCCATGTGGAAGCTTGTGTTCTCACTGCAGAGTTTTCAGGTTTGTCAAAAGAATGCACGAGTAACTGTTAAGTATTCAAATATAACTGCTCTTAAATGTTAGAACATTTATTACCTCTACAGCAAATCTATATCCATATACTCCATGTGGCATTTAGACATACATAGCTACACGGTATGTATACAGGCTGATTCCTGCAGATGTGTCAGCAGTGCAAACCTCAACAGCTGGAAGTGAGAAACTGAATGCAAGCAGTGATATGTCCTGTTCTTTTCACTGTTCTTTCTTATGGACAATAAAGTTATTTTCAAAGCACCCTGTCCTCACGTACTCGTGATTATTAGATTCAACTGAATGCCAAATAGAGTGTGATGTTGGTGGTATAGTGTTTGTAAGAGTAACTCACTGGTATTGAGATTAGAGTGATGGTTGAATGGGAACATTGCAGCTCAAAAACATAATGAAGGATCCTCTAGAGTGCCATTCAATGGACAAAATGTGGTTAAATGCCCTCTGGTGATAACCTTGACTGATCTCCTCAATATCCAGCTCACTCTCACTGACATCATCTCATGTGAGTCTCAGGAGTGTTTTTATAGGCGGGGGGGGGGGTCTGGAATCACCCCAGGACACACTGGTGTGTTTGTGAAATAAATGGTTAAATAGTTAATAGTTCACACTGTGTTTTATTAGTGGGGTGCAGTTAAAACAATTTTAATCTTATCCAGGCTTTGTGATTGTTTTACTGTAAGTGCATGCTGGTTGTTCTGGCGTTGGAAAGGGACTGTATATTCAGCTGATCATGGATAAACTGTGGCCGCTGGGGGGCATCGGTCAGAATGCACAAAAACTCCGGATGTTCCCTTTAATGTCTTTATTGACCGTTCAGTGGGAGCATACATAAACAAGCATGAGCATGTGTAAGTGTGTGGTTCTGAAACAGAAAACAAAACAATAATCAGAACAAATGTACTCACTTCCTGAGCAGTAGTGGTAAACAACACTGAAATAAAACACTCAGCATCCGTATATAACTAATATAATATATACATGTGACCGTGGCTGCTCGGACGATAATTAGCAATTACCAAGCTAGCCGTACGTTTAAACGATCAACATATAACATTAAATGAGGAGCATAACAACCATAAACATCACACTTACTGGTAATATGAACGCACACAAGCCGGCTCAGGCTCACAACGCCATCATACACAACAATAACCCGTTACAGTCTCTCTCTTACTGTGGAGCACGTTTCTCCCTGCTGCACTGACTCACTCTGTAGCGGCCCTCCTTTCGACAGCAGGGGGCGGAGTTCTGCCACTTAATGAATGATTAACTTCTGCTCTGGCTGTCCTTCAGCACAGCCGCCCCCAAATTTGTTCATCAAATTTGTTACATTAAGAAGGACAGACAGTGTCAGTGTCCGGGATGGCAGGCAGAGCAACAAGACGGGCGACAGGTCTGATGTAGGCCTTATCTTTAACCTGGACCACTGCAGTTCTGATTCTACCATCCTGCCCGGGGATAACTTGAGTAATGTGGCCAAGTGGCCAATGTGCTCTTGGCAGTTGGGGATCCACTATCATAACTATGGTTCCAGATTGGAGCTGGGCAGAATCCTTGTGCCACTTAGAGCGTGTTTGCAGAGAGGGGAGGTAGTGTCGAATGAAACGTTTCCAAAACTGGTCGGCTAAAACTTGGGTATGTCTCCAGCGGCGTCGGCTCAGCATCTCAGTCTCCCCGTATACAACTTGTGGGAGTGAGGGATCCAGCCGCCCCATGAGGAGCAAGTTGGGGGTCACTGGGTCAGCATCTGCTGCATCTGACGACACATAACCTAGAGGCTTGGAGTTCAAAATCCCCTCTACTTCGATCAGTACTGTTCTCAATACTTCCTCTGGAACAGGCTGAGACTGGATGGTAGTATACAGTGCAGCTTTAACGGATCTAACTTCCCTTTCCCAGACTCCTCCGAAGTGAGGTGCACTAGGTGGGTTGAACTGAAACTGGATCTGGTGCTTAGCCAGATGAGCCTGGAGGGTGGGGTGCAAGGCTTGGAAGGCTTCCTGGAGCTCTCTCTCTCCTCCTTTAAAATTAGTGCCTTGATCAGACAGTAGCTCAGCTGGCTTGCCTCTTCGTGCAACAAAGCGACGGAGGGCCATCAAGAAGGAGTCTGTGTCAAGGCTAGAAAGCACATCTAAATGCACTGCACGAGTAGTCAGACACTTAAACAGTATGCCCCATCTTTTCTCGTGGCGGCGACCAATTCTGACAGTGAAGGGCCCAAAACAGTCCATACCTGTTGAAAAGAAGGGGGGCTTCATCAGTCTCAGTCTGACTGGAGGGAGATCTGCCATTTTAGGCACTGTTGGAGTAGCTCTCCACCTTTGACAGTCTGAGCATGAGCGCTGATGCCGCCTCACTGCCTCACGACCATGGAGTATCCAGTATTTGCGACGCAGCTCCGCAAATAATCGCTCTGCTCCAGGATGATGAAGGTCTTGATCAGTATCTTGGATGATGAGCTGAGTCACTCGATGACGAGGATCCAAAATCACTGGGTGAACAGCATCAGGCTCCAGCTGGTCACTCCGCCGCAGTCTTCCTCCAACACGAATGAGTTTCACAGTCTTATCATACTCTGGTGCAAGACAGAGCAGTCGGCTGGTTACATGTATCGGCTTACCAGAACTCAGAAGGTTGAACTCCTCTGTGAAGCTGTCTTGCTGAGCTCGTCTCAGGATTTCTCTTTCTGCCTCCTGAATCTCTTTGGCAGAAAGGAAGGCTTTGGGTCCTGCCGCCCCATGACAGGACTGTGCAACAGACTCTGTGAGAGCTCTGAAGGAGGGGGATTGGTCAGCACTTGGCAGAAGAACAGTCTGTGTGGTTGTAGCGAAACAGCTGATTGCCTTTCTCAGTTCAGGGGAATCCTCAGTTCCATCTATTACTGGCTGAGTGGGCCAAAAGTCAGATGGTTGTCGCAGGAAAGCAGGGCCCTGTCGCCACCTACTGTTGCAAGACAGCTCCAGTAATTTCTTCCCCCTTGTAATGTCATCAGCCGGATTGTTGACAGAATCAACATACCTCCAGGCCCGCACATCTGTCAGCTCCTGTACTTCTGCTACTCGTGTTCCAACGAAGACTTTGTATCGACACGAGTCTGACTGGATCCATGTGAGGACAGTAGTGGAATCGGTCCAGAGGATGACATCTCTCAGGGTCACAGTCAGCTCGTTTAGCAGTAGCGAAGCCAACTGAGCGGCAGTCAGAGCAGCACATAGCTCTAGTCTTGGCATTGTCTGCTGTTTGACGTGTTTGGTTGGGCCCTGAAGTGCCCAGCCCAGTCTGGTTTTCACTGCCGCTGGTCCTCCAGGTGGTCCCAGGCGCACAGGTTCCACTGGAGTAATGAGGTGGGGGTAGTCTGACCCGATTAACAGCAGGGGCTGCACTTTGTTATATGACTGGAGGGGGAGACCCTTCAGGTGCTTGTATTTTTTCTGAAGGGCTTTCACAGGATATGTGTGCTCAGCCAGACCCAGCTGATCCGCAGTGAATGCTTTATGGATCTTGAATGACTTGTGGGGCTGATCTGCTGGGGATATGGAAAATGACACTGCAGCACCATGCAAAGTTCTCAAATCCTGACGAACAGTCCGGAGGAGCAGATCCTCCGGTTCACCTGTGAGTCTAAGTCTCTGAGCTGCTGCAGGCAGAATGATGGTCCGTTCAGATCCATCATCAAGAATGGCAAAGGTCTCTAAAGTATGCCTTCCGTTGCGCAACAGCACCTTACTCACTTTAAGCAGGACCTGGCTGCACCCAGACCGTCTATCCAAGTATAGGACTTCATTGGTGGTATTAACAAGGCAGGATGTGTCTGCAGCAGCAGGTTTTATGTTCACTTCATGCAGAACTTGTAGATGTTTCCCCTTGCACTTCTGACATGTAACTTTAAGGCGGCACTGTGCAGCTTGATGTGAACGACCACACCGCCAACATCTTTTGTTGGTCTTAATCCAAGCTGTTATCTGTTCAACAGTCAGCTGTGCAAAGTTGGAACAGTGGTCAAGGAAGTGATATGTGTTATTGCAATAGGGACAATATGCTGTTTTTTCTGGTGACTTGGTGCTTGAGGACTGTTTCCCTGCTGTAGTTGTGTTCTCAGGCTGGTCTGTAGTTTGCAGGATGCTGGTGCTCCTACCAGTCTTCTTGTCACGGCGATGTTCCTCCTTAGCTCCAGCCCTGCTCTTGGTTTCAGTAGGCAATGTCTCATAAACTGTCTCCTGGATCTTAAGCTCGTAGTGGAGCCAGTCAGAGAAATGCAAGAGGCTGGGAATGATGATCCGCATTGGGTAGAGGAATCTCCTGAATTCTGCTCTCATGTCCTGAGGCAGCTTGCACAGCAGCCGTGTCACATGTGACCCACAATGGAGCTCTGTCTGACCATTGTCACCGAGCTGGTCTAACATTCCAACCAGTGATCTCACCTTTAATGCGAACAGCTTAAATCCACGGGTGTCTCCTCGTGAGATGTTTGGGGCATCCATCAGCTCAGCAATCTTCCTGAGTGCCAGCTGGTGTGGTTGTCCATAATGCTCAGTGAGGCTAGCCATGGTGTCAGTGTAAGGCTGTGGTGAGTTGGTGTAAGAGTCCGCTATGAGCAACGCCTCCTCATACTTCAGGTGGTCCACCAGGATCTGGTATTTAAAACGTTCTGTAGCATCCTCAGGCAACAAGTTCTCAAGTGCAACTTTAAGCCTAGCAAATTCTCTTGTATCCCCAAAAAAAAAGGGGATTGTGGGCTGTGGGCCGCGGTACATAGACTCATGTTGAGGGGGGAGGGATGGCCTGCCATGCAGGGACCCAGTCCTTGGTGGGGTATAGGGTGCACAGTACTCTGGTGTCTGCACCCGTGGTGCTGTATAACGTGGGTCTTGGTGACAAGGAGGCTGTTCATGATGTATCGGCCCCAGGTTTCTCAGCAGCGTTGCTAGTTCTGCCCCTGGATCTTGTGATGGTGGCACTGGTGGGTAGAGCTCATCATCTGTCACAGGGGGCGGTGGTGGTGGCCAGTTGTCCTCGTCCCCCGAAGGCTGATGGTTTCCACTGCTCTGCTCAGGTGGGCCAGACGACGGTGGGGAGCGGAGGGTAGATTGTAGTGGTAGAGGTGGCAGGTCACGTACAGGGACATGGGTGTCAAGTCTCTTATGCATGTCTCTCATCTGGCGCTGTAGTCGCTGATTATCCTCCATCAGCCTGTGCAGAGTCTCCATAATGTCAGGAGAGGTTTCTCTAGGAGGTATCCACTGGGAAGACGCCAGCCTACTCTGGAATGGGGTATCTGATTCTGTGTAACCAGACTGATATGGATGTGGGGCTGCTGCTCCATGCTCTGAGGAGTAGTCATCATCTAGCGATGGCAGTGTGAGAGGCGTCATCCTGACGTGTCTCTCTGAAGATCTCTCCCTGCTGTGGTAGTGCTTCCATGTCTCCCCTGGCTGGGTAACCTCATAGTCTTCCATCCAGGCCGGAGGTCGTGTTCTGCGACGAGGCCGAACATCTAATGGGCGGGGCGTGCTACGTTGTTCTGGGAACATCTCAGGTAATCCCACAGTAACCACACTATCCGGCTCGAAGGACCAATTTGTTCTGGCGTTGGAAAGGGACTGTATATTCAGCTGATCATGGATAAACTGTGGCCGCTGGGGGGCATCGGTCAGAATGCACAAAAACTCCGGATGTTCCCTTTAATGTCTTTATTGACCGTTCAGTGGGAGCATACATAAACAAGCATGAGCATGTGTAAGTGTGTGGTTCTGAAACAGAAAACAAAACAATAATCAGAACAAATGTACTCACTTCCTGAGCAGTAGTGGTAAACAACACTGAAATAAAACACTCAGCATCCGTATATAACTAATATAATATATACATGTGACCGTGGCTGCTCGGACGATAATTGAGTCATTCCATGAGAATGGTTAAAATTGGACTTGGATATTTTCACATTTTTTACCAAAATGTATTATTTGTATGTATATCCCACATCATTAAGGGTATATTTAACTATCAGAAAAATGCAATTTCCCATCTCAGGCATTAGTTTTCTTTTATTATTGATCATTATTTCAAGATGTGGTGACTGTAATTCTTCAACCCCGTTATGGACACTTTGGAGGCTCTCTGAATATTATCATAAAATGTATTTCTAAAGAAATCAATATTTTCACATTAATCAGATGTCCCCCATACTAATTCAATAATTTTAAATAGAAAAATGACATAAAATCACACATTTTTACTCTCTTAAATCCTGAAATGTAACTAATAAGTGAAACCAATCTCGTCATTTTTCATCAAAAATTTAGTTTAACTAAGAATTGTAATCAAAATCAATGATCATATGATAGCGCTCAATATTTTAGACACAAATCAGCAAACATTAAATTATTTTTTCAACATTTTAAGAAAATAATATATGAAAATGTAGGTGTGACGGGGTTGAGACTAGCGTAACAGGGTTGAAGATGGTAACGGGGTTGAAGGGACAAATACAGCTTTACATATAAACAGTTGTTTACTCTCAAATTCAATGTATAGGACTTTCCATTAGCATTATATCTCATTTTGTAACCATAGGAAGGACACCAGATACAAATTACAGTAGAATTAAGTTTTATTAATCTAAAGTAAAAACAACCACAACAGCATATTAACAACTAACAAACATTGTAAAGTGAATTGCTCAAATGTAACATAATGTGTGTGTGTGTGTGTGTGTGTGTGTGTCTAGGCATAAGAGAGCCTCATGAGGTGTGCTAAAAGTCACCTCATCCTTGCTCCGATAACATACAATTAAACTTGATGAACTGGTTGAACTAATAACAATAATAATCAAACAGTTAACGATTTCAATGTGTCTGTCTGTATCAGCGCCTGTGTCCATGTCAGAGTGTTTTTGCATGTGTGTGCCTGCATCAGTGTGTGTGTCTGTATATATGCATGAATGTGCCTTTTGTTTCATGAATTCATCTTGTGAGTCGGTTCCACACCTCTTTCAAGACTTCCACATGGCGCTTTGTCACATTCTGTGGGGGTGGAATGAGTTCAAGGACATCATCAAACAGGTACCAGAGAATATCATCCTGATGCGGCCAGAAGAATCGGTTTGACCCAACACGATGCATGCATTTGACCTGGACATGTGTTGTTTGTATGTTTAGAATGATGCCTGGATACAAATCATCGTCATATCTGAGAATACACCATTTACCAATCAGCTCTGGACTTTCCCACTGGATTTCTTTTTCTGGATTCTCCCCACTGGCTGTCTGTGATACAGCCGTTTCTATCTTCTGGCCAAAACTGAAACACTGGGTGTTGAAGCACTTGCAGTTAAACTGCTTCCGTGTTGTGCACATGCAGCTTACATCACGAACCATCAGTTCTCCTGGAGCTACAGTAATGACCTGGTGAATTCTCATGGTTCCAGGAACAGCTGGTATCTGCTTTGGCATTTTCTCCATTGCTTCCTCAACATCTTCACTTTTCACAAAGAACAGTTTCACACTTGTGTTTGTTTCAGACAAGGCCCTGAATAACTCTTCTGCATCTGGGATGTCATGCCCCTTTGCTACCATCATGTCAGCTGCTCTTTTTAAGGCTCCCCCGACACCATCTGGTGCTCCTTTTCCATGACTAGCCTCGAAAAAATTCCAAGAACCAGCCTTGAATCCTCTTCTGTCCAGTTCTGTAGTGAAAAGGTAGAAGTTTCCTCGTTGTTTATATTGCGTACAGGGTCCGTCGCTTAAAAAGTGCAGCACAGACACTTGTGGGTGTTGGCCTTGAAGGTAATCTAGCACAGGATTTAGGTGCTGCCATATTGCTGGAGGGCCTTTATGTCTACTGGGGCAGATGGTGCTAAAGCACACAGGCTCTGAGAGTCCACCAACATACAACACACCCGTATGAAGGGTGGCCTGCTGATGTGAAGCCCCAAAGTGGACCGCCTGAACTTGAGAACTGTATTTACAGCTGTAGTTTTCTGAGAAGTCAACATGTATCAAAGCCTCCTCCCCTGACATGTTGTTCTTCAGCTCACGACAGAAGGCATACTGCTGCTTGATATTAAAGTGATGCATTTTAAATTTCTTTACATAGCTGTGGAAGAGCTCAATGAGGTCCTCTTGTGTGCCCTCCACAGATTTCTTGACTGTCACCTTGACAGTTGCCTTTTCTCCCTTTTTGTCTATCTCCTTCTCCTCTGTTACCCACTGGGTAAATGATGTGTTTGCGGTGCTGTTGTATGCACTTGTGATGTGGACAGTTTTGTCCTTGCAATGGACACACTCTCCATACATGCAACTCTTGCTGGATGAGTTGCAGCAAACCTTCTCTATCAACTCTTCAATGTTGGCAGTCTCAATGAGTTTCAACTGACGGAGCTTCACTGCCAGAAAGCTGAGATTTTCATGCAACTTACACATGCATGTGTCACGTTCAGAGAGCGTTGGATTCACAACCCAAAAGGGGCGAAGATGACAGAAAAGGGAATAGGATATCATCTGGTCTGGGTTTTCTGCCAAAAATCTTCTGTGGATATTTTCTATCGTGTCCATCAGGAACCTCTTCTGCATTTTTAATTTGTTCTTTGTGAGTGTTTGTTTGGTTCCTGTGGTCATTCTACTCACATCATCCCTGAGATAGAATGCCTTGATTCTTTTTTTGAAGTCTTCAGTGAACCTGCTGGTCCTCTTTCTTTCAAAATGAAGACTGTCATGATGTCTAAAATTCTTGTTTGAAAATCCGAGGGAGTCACTTGCAAATTTTTGCAACCTGTATTTTTTTATAATTCTCCCTGTCATGACTTTGGCAATCAGCTGCCTTTCTCTGTCCTTGGTGGCTTTTTTGTATTTATCCCTAATATCCTGAATGAGTGATTCATGGTAAAGTAAGGTTTTTTTTATTTGGGAGTTAACGGGGCAATTTGAAGTGAGTCGTGTTATTTTCGACTGTGGTGAATCTGAAGATTTCTTTGAACGTTGGCACCTTTTTTTGTATTTTTCTTTACTTTTTCTTTCTTTTTCAAGTTTTTCCTGGAGTTCCGCTATTTGCCTCTTGAGCTTATTTTTTTCTCTTCTGTACTTTTTCCGAGCCACCAGACGTTGCCTACAAAACAAAACAATAAAAGTTGATTTGGGTGCGGAAAGTTATGCCTTTTTCCTCCTGCCCTCCCTGTTTCTAAAATGACATTGTGAAAAATGACATAAAATGACATCTGTTAACTACCCATTGCCCTAACCTTGAAGATCTTGGCTGCTCTGGGTGATCTCCCTGATCTGGACTCTGTGGAGGTGTGCTCAAGTTCTTGAGCACTTCTTTCCTCTCCTTGCTCCTATGGTAAGCTGCTCTCCACATTTTTCTTTTCTTACGCTGTTCTCTTTTACTCAGTTCATTAATTACTTTCTTCTTCCCTGCCTCTACATTCTTTCTCCATCTTTCACGCTCACTCTGCAGGTATCTCTCCCTTCTTTCAGGATCAGCTTTAAGGCGTTCCCGATACTTCCTCTGCCTTTCTGCTGCTGTTGTTGGTGCCATCTTACTCGCATCTTTAACATGGAATATAAATCACATTCAGCATGCATGCAGTATAAGAATGTTGATTGAATATAATAATAATTAATTTAAATAATTGGATAACTTAACAACCAAAGTATTAAAATCTCAACCCCATCACAATCTCACAACCCCGTTACAATCAAAAACATAACGGGGTTGAGTGTGACGGGGTTGAGATTTTTGCACAAAATGGCCGCTGCTCAATGTAGTGAATACCAGACAGAGAGCACATGGCATGCATGAAATTCAAAATCACCATATATTCATGAAATAACAAAAAACTTTTTCATAAGTAATAGTTTTCTATCTTTTTTTCATGTTACGGTGTTGAGTCATTGAGTTTGACGACCACAATATCACAAGATAAATGACTAAAATAAAGGAAAAGATGGGAGCAACTTGCCTGTCTCTGTGGTCCTGTTGTCCAAAAGACTTCAGTGATGTCACTTCCTGATGTATATGGAATTCTGGATCATACCATTGTATTTATGGGGGTGGAATCATTCGTGTAACGGGGTTGAGGGGTTACTCAGGTACAGAAATAATTGTGATTTTAATGAATAATTAACAATTAAATTTACAAAAAATAAACATTACCAGCAAAAGAGCACAAATAGATGTTTAGGTTGATATCAAAATTTATTGACTTTTTAAATAGTTTTATTTGGTATTTTCAAAGTAAACTTTCATCAAGTACATGAGGGACATGACAAAATAGGTGGTGTCAAATGAAAAAACTGTATTATTTCTCATAAAAAGATAAAATTTAGTTCAGTTTTTTTATACTGTATTAAAGGGTGCATTTCAATGTATATGTAAAGCTGTTTAAATATAAAGTTTGGTGACCCAATAGATGAAATACACCATAAGAGGTGAGAGGGACTCAAATTGTGCCATTTTCATGGAATGACTCAATTAGCAATTACCAAGCTAGCCGTACGTTTAAACGATCAACATATAACATTAAATGAGGAGCATAACAACCATAAACATCACACTTACTGGTAATATGAACGCACACAAGCCGGCTCAGGCTCACAACGCCATCATACACAACAATAACCCGTTACAGTCTCTCTCTTACTGTGGAGCACGTTTCTCCCTGCTGCACTGACTCACTCTGTAGCGGCCCTCCTTTCGACAGCAGGGGGCGGAGTTCTGCCACTTAATGAATGATTAACTTCTGCTCTGGCTGTCCTTCAGCACACTGGTGCCATTGAAAATGTAAAACGTGAAATTCACCAAAGTTTATTTGTGTGGTGTTGTTTTAAACAAATCAATTAAATTAAGTATTTAAAATTAAATTAAGTTTTAAAAACACCATCTATGGTATAGGTAGCTCTGGGTAGCTCTCATTTTTGGCCACACAGTACATCCTCACTTATGGTACAATGTGTTACAAAAGAGGCCCTCAGGAAACTAATATCAGTGTTTTAATTTGACACGTGACTCTGTGGAGGTCATGTTGGATTCCTTTCTTGTGGCCTTCCTCACATGGTTCAGCTTAAGTAACACCATACTATTACAGATTCCCTCCATGACATGTTTGTTGTTGTGCATTTAGGTTTATATACCGTTCAACCAATATAAAATAGGATGTAAAATGCAGTAATAACTATTTTTATTTTATTTTAACTCAGAGGCAATGAGCCAAAGATGGCAGCAACACAACAAATGGTGTCATCATTTTGTCTGTCAGGAAAGACACACACCAGGAGACTGAAAACAAGCATTTAAATCTAACGCTTATTTTTTTCTGTTTCAAATGGCATACATTTTAGACTGCTGAGGCAATTGAATATTTTCTGCTTTACTATTTTAATATTTTATTCAAATTGTAAACAATAACTATCATTTTTATTCCTCACCATTATGGCAAAGTATTACTTTAAGGTAACACAACCTAAAGTTTATCCTAAAGAATATTTTTTGAAAAATCCTTTTAAAAAAACAAAAATGTTACCAACTGGCATCATAATGCTTACTATAGAGAGTTAAATAAATGTGAACAGATGTTTTGTAAGATTTTATTTAAATTTTTTACGTGACATTTTTACATTAGCTGCTGCAAACAACTATAG
The DNA here is from genome assembly GCF_056507025.1 of Lutjanus erythropterus. Classification (NCBI taxonomy): domain Eukaryota; kingdom Metazoa; phylum Chordata; class Actinopteri; order Lutjaniformes; family Lutjanidae; genus Lutjanus; species Lutjanus erythropterus. Next base: position 3,172,308 of record NC_139318.1, read on the forward strand.
ATATATTTTATATTTTTTTATATTTGATTAATGTCTGTAAATTGCTCACTGGTTGTGGAAGGTGTGTGTGCTCCCTGGAGCTTCATTAAACATTAATGAACACTGGTTTCAGTAATTAAAACTCTAATGTATGTACAAGTCATACATGCGACAGTTCCACTGGACTAGTTCAGTGTGCCTGAGGAGGCACACTGTGTATAATCCTCTACACTTTTTCTTGTTATTTTTCTTCCACTGGATTTTCAGCACGTATTATACTGTTTGGGAGCATGTACACAAAAAGGACATCAAAACGTGTGTAAAATTCAGGACAAGTGTGCTATGACTTTTGTTAACGACTCGCTAAACCGTTTCCAAGAAAATCTCAAAAAATTGCGAAAGATTTTTGACACCATGTGGCTCCACCATACTTTAACGTAGAAAAGTCATTCAAAGTTTGAACGGTTCACCAGACTGTGGCCTTTATTCACAGTAAACAACATTTTCATAACTACAACAGTTTTAATGAAATCACAGTCTGTTTCAGACTTTATAATGGGTGTGTATTGTGTGCAGTCGTTAGAGCTAGAGTGGAGAGGGGCTGTAAAATCATCTAGAAATTTTCTCTTAAACTCGCGCCCAGTGTTCACTCTACATATACATATTGTACATCAGATTGTAGGAAAAGTCGTGCTGGTCGCAGAGGTGAGACCGCTGAAGTAAACAGACCGATGGTTTTGGTTGGCCGAGGTCCAAAAGGACAACAAGTCGAACCAACTGCCCCATTCACTCCCATGTTAAGTGAGAGCCAACATTTTTGTAAGAAAGCAGATGATTCCAGTTTTTTCCATCATGGCGGTGACCTCATTTTTCACACCACAGAAATAAAATTTGCACCATCGCGTTCAGCAGCCTGTCCTCTCACTCACTGTATGCGGTTATTGGCTGTAGCATTTACTGTGTTTCATTAAACAGCTGGAGTTGGAGAGGTACATTGTCTCAACTTTTGCCTCTTTTTGGAGTATTTAACCCCTTCGGACCCAGCGTCCATTGCAATGGACATGACATATTTTTGTCTCTAAACCAATAAATACCCTGCAATTGAATGATGTCAGTAATGCTGGTTACTGATTGGATACTGATTATCCAATCACAATCAAGTCATGACTTTGAGCACGCTCTGAGAGAGTGACAGACATCGGACAAGACAAGCATGACAGAGCAGCTGCAGAGAGGGAGGAGTAAGTGCCCATTTTCAATCAAAAATATAAATTTATGTTCCTGCTGGCCAAGCAAATTTGCTGTCAGCATAATTGTAACTGTTACAAGTGATAATATTTGAAGTTATTTTGAACATATATCATATAATTAATTTACAGGATTTTTTTAAAGTCCGATGTCCATTGCAATGGACATCAGGAGTTGGGCGAGTTTAGCTAACAGTCACATGTTTAGTGTCAGTATATAAAGAAACAAAATACCTGTAAGCCTTCCATAGGTAAAGTATGGTGTCACAGTTTATTTATTCATGATTATACATTTTTAAATATATATTTTTTGTATATAATGTTGTTGTAGAGTATCGAGTCGAAGACTTTCTTGAACGTCTCGTAAATGGAGAGTTATCCGAACTTGACTCCTTGAATTCAGGAGATGAGGAGGATGAGACCAGGACTAAGATAGGTGGTAAGGATGGAAATTAAGAGTATTTTAAATTCTTCCTATGTGGTTTTCATCACTTTAATGTCTTATATGTAAGATCTAAATCAAATGCATAACAGTTCAAGAATGGGAATACATAAAATTCGTTAAAATGTGATTGTTTTGTTATTAGATTCAGAGAGGGACAGTGGAGAGGTTACATGCATGCCAGAAGAACTTGATGTGGCAGATGAGGTTGAGATAGAGGAGACAGACAGTGCAGGGACAGAGGAGGACAGGAGGAGCACAGATGAGGACAGAGGAGGACAGAAGGAGATGACAGTAACTAGGAAGGAAGAAATCAAGTGGCGTCACAGGCCGTTCACTACAATCGACACTTCCTTTGAGAATCCTCCAATACACGAGGATCATCCCATGAGACCCTATGAATACTTCAAACGGTATATACCAGATGAGATCTTCGATTTGATGGCCAATAACACAAATGTTTATGCCTTGCAAAGTGGTACACTATCTTTCAAACCAACGAGTTCAGGAGAGATAAGAACCCTAATCGGTCTCCACCTTGCTATGGGAGTGATGAAAATGCCAAGAGTCTCCATGTACTGGGAAGCTGGGATGGACATTGGTATTTTTCAAAACACTATGCCCCGTGACAGATTCTTCCAGCTCCGGTCACATTTGCATTTGGTCAACAATTTGGAGAAGCCAGCTGAGAGCAATGATGTGTTTTTCAAGGTACGTCCTCTCTATGATGCCATACGCAGTAGATGCTTGGAGCTTCCACTAGAGGAGAACCTTTGCGTTGATGAACAAATGGTGCCATTTCGCGGAACTCTGTCTGTCAAGCAATTCATCAAAGGCAAGCCACACCCATGGGGGGTGAAAATATACTGCCTGTGTGGGAAAAGTGGCATGGCCTACGACTTCCTACTGCACCAAGGCACTACAATGGAGCTATCACAACAGCACAGGAAGCAGCTGGGACTTGGAGCTGGAGTGGTGTACCATCTTAGCCAGCGAATCACTGAGGCCAACCACAAGTTGTATTTTGACAACTATTTCACAACGTACAATCTTCTGGAGCTGCTGGCTGAGAGGAAAATTCATGCCGCTGGGACAGCAAGGGTCTCTCGCTTTGCCAGGCCTCCTCTACAGTCTGACAAAGAGATGGCCAAAAAGCCTCGAGGAAGCTGTGATGAAGTTGTAAGCCGTGATGGTAAGGTGGCACTGGTCAAATGGTATGACAACAGACCAGTTCTCATGGCCTCCAACTTTGTTGGTGTTGGCAGAATGGATGAAGTGCAGCGGTGGGACAAAAAGAAGGCCCAATTTGTGATGGTGTCTCGTCCAGAGGTGGTTAAGCTGTACAATGAAGCAATGGGCGGCGTTGACCTGCTTGATCAACTTGTCAGTCTGTACCGTACAGAAATTCGGTCAAAAAAGTGGACCTTGCGAATGATAACACATGCATTTGACATGGCTGTGGTCAACAGTTGGTTGGAGTACAGGCTGGACGCCAAGAGGGCCAATATCCAGACCAAAGACATCCAGGATCTCCTCCATTTCAAGATGAATGTGGCCCAGTGTCTGGTGAGAGTCCATAAAACAGTGGCAGCAAAACGTGGAAGACCCAGTATGTCTCCAGAACCACAGCATGTCTCCAAGAGACCCGTTCACAGACCATTTCAGGATGTTAGGCCTCTACCTGAAGTGCAGTATGACATGGTTGACCACATGCCAAATTATGATGAAAAGAAAGAGGCTACCAGATGCAAGATGCCAAACTGCACAGGAAAAACACGTCTTTTGTGACAAGTGCAACATCCACTTGTGCTTTGTGCCACAACGAAACTGCTTCAAAGCTGCTCATCGAAAATGAGAATACATGAAAACATCCACAAGCTGATGTCCTCACAAGTTCAGGTTCCAGTTCCAGTTCAAGTTAACATGTTATCAGTTCATTATCATACTATAAAAGGTATGATTATGTGTTAGAAGTTCCATGATAGTTTACTGAAGGCAAAACTGATTTCAGGTAGTCTTATCTACAATCATACATCTTGTGTTCCAGTTGTTTAGGTCGTACCTGATTTATTACTATGTGGAAAATTCAGCCTTATTCAGCCTAAGTTTTTATGTCATTTTACACCCATCGTGTCGTGGCGTCCATTGGAATGGACATGAAAAAATGCAATTAAAAACATGAGTTAGCAAAAATGTTTTTTTTCTGCTTTGTTTTTATGTTGGAGAGGAGTCAGAATCAGTTAAAAAAAATTTTTTTTGCCCAGCAGAAAAAATGCGGGTCTGAAGGGGTTAAAATTGACTGTGCCGTTGCTCACAGGTGATTGGTCAATTTCACCAACCTGAGTTCTTAGCAGTTAAAACGTCATACAGGGACAATTACACCTGAAGAAGCTCAAGGTTTGAAATTATTAACAGTTTAAAAAGACTGTCTGTCTGTCTGTCTCTGTCACTCTGTCTGCCTATGCCTATGACTGTCTGCTTCTGTCTGTCTTGTCTTTCTGTGTCCAATTTTGATATTTTAGACTGTGGTCTATTTCAACTGTTCATAAATTCAAACCTTGGCTGCTTCAGGTTAAATTCTTTCTTTCGTCCTTTCTTTTGGTCCTTTCAATATTCATATTTCTCTGTGCTGTAACATACAGACGATTGGCCAGTTTCACCAACCGCAGGCTGGTCCTGTCTTCTGATTGGTGGATTGACCTAAAGCTGTTTTTTGGCTTTTCAAACCTCATACAGAGAGAATTACACCTGAAGTGTCCAATTTTGACATTTTAGAAACTTTATATACACACACACTGTAAGGGAAATTTTACTGATATACACAGACACACACACTCACGTACACATACACACTCACATACACACATGCACGCAACAGCGCATGCATGTGTATGTAGGCATGTGCACACAGACACATACAACCTCAATGATACATCTACTGCTATTAATACTGCTGGCATTATGGTGGGGATACTAGTCAGCAGTGAGCATCAGGCACACTCAAAATTTCATGTGAAATTTTCAAGTTATTGTTAACATCTTGTTGTTTGCATGTGTTTTGTTGTTGTTGTTGTTGTTGTTGTTGTTGTTGTTGTTGTTGTTGTTGTTGCTGTTGTGGTAGGCCATGTCTCTCCCTGTGTGTCAGCTGCCCAGTGGCTGGGCCTCCATCCTGTGGTACAACATGCTGACCATCGAGCCCAAGGTGAGCTAAAATGATCACATCATCTATAGAAAATGTATGAAATGCTATCAGTCAGATTCATCTTTAGCTTCTTTATGGTGTTTGAGTGTAAGGAGGTCGAGGGAAAGTCTAATCATAACTGTACAAAAGGTTTTACAGTATATTTATGTAACTAAAATTAATGTTATCACAAATGTTTCTATGCGTCACTTGTTTATGTAAAAATTGTTGGATAAATAAGTTAATTTTTTTTGTATCAATCTCAAATATCTTGGTTGACTTCAGAAATCCAGTATCAGTCGAGTGTGTTAAGATGTTTTTTCTCTTGTCATCTTCGGAATCTGAAGTTCTTCCTCACCCCTCCTCCAGTGAAGTGGTCTCAGCTGTTGGAGGTTCTCAGCTGGCAGTCCTCCTCCATCACCAGCTCAACATGCTGGCCGACAAACTGCTGGGTATGATCAAACGTAAAAAATCAAAAACGCAACAAGAAGCTAAATAAACCCCTCTGATAGCTGCAGATGTTTTTAAGGCCTGTTTTAATGTAAACCTGAATGTTTCTCTGCAGGAGCCAAAGCCCAGAGGAACCCAGAGGAACTCATTCCCTGGACCAGGTTCTGCAAGGTGAGACTCAGTCACCCAGGTTATGAAAATGTCAAAATCAGAAATGGGTTTACTGCCAAGTAGGTTTTCACTTACAAGGAATTTGCTGTAGCATGTTGGTGCATACTAACATAATACTAGAAATATAAACAAAGATTAAGGCAAAATGTATTTCGTTTACTTTTTTCAGAAGTCGTATCTGTACAGTTAATTCATCTTTGCTCAACTAAACATCTGTGTCTTTTGTCCTGCAGCAAAGAAGCAGGACAGGAATCCTGGATGTGATTAAAAGATGCCTGCTTCCCCTGTGGAACGATGGCTGAGCAGTGTTTTTGTGTTTTGTGATTTTCAGAGTGAGTGGTGACCATTTCTCAGAGGTCCAGAGAGGATTTGTGAATGTCTTTGTTGTCTGTGTGCAGCTCCATCATGGGCTTCATCAGCAAGGAGAGGGAGAAGACTCTGCTGAGTGACAAGTGTCTCAGGACCTTCCTGCTCAGGTTCAATGAGAGCAGCAGAGACAGAGCATCACCTTCACCTGGATCCAACCCCCACGTCCACGGTGAGCACACCATCAGTCACTCATGTCAGCTTATAATAAGGATTACTCCTTTTGATTTGTCAAACTCAACACCTTTTGAAAAGTAAAATATTGTGAAATGAATGGTACTTCCTGTTTCTTTCAGTAGAACATCCAAAAGCAGAGCCAAGTTTTGAATTTTTCCACTGTTTGAACTTGAGTTTGTAATATCTGCCATTTTGGAACCCAGACAAGCCGGTCTTCCACTCTGTGGAGCCGAACATGAAGAAGAAGCTGACCACCGTCTCCCTGCCCGACATCATCCGCACCTACAAGATGACGGCTGCCGAAAACATCCCTGAGAACCTGCTCCTCTTCCTCTACCCCGACATCCCAAAAGACAAGGCCTTCTGGAAGTACTACCCCAAACCGTCAGAGAGTAAGTCACACACCTGCACACATTACTCAAGTACAATACTTGACTACTTGTATTTTTCTAATTCTTCTTCTCCACCATGTTTCAGAAGCAAAATTCATCTTTTTTTTTTACTTCATTACATTTATTCCCAATCTACTGTAAATCAGCTGCTGCACATGGACTTACTGAAGTATTTTCAAAGACACTGTCTTTGTAATTCGAATGCAGCAAACTGACCCTTCACTAAGCCCCACCTCCAACAGCAACTGTCCAATCATAGCTTAGCAACTGTAACTAGAGCTGTCAAGCATTTCATTTCTCTCCATGTTGAAGGTGTGCAGGAGGCTCTGAGAGGAAAGATACTCAGCGTTTCATGAGTCTGGATGGTGACGTCTTTTATGCAACTAAGAGGATTACATAGTGTAATGAATACTTAAGTACCAGTAAAAGTACTGAGTTGAACATCTATTCATAAAAGAAAAAGTACCCAAACAACTATTTAATGACAGTAATCTGAGTATTTGTAATTAGTTACCTCCACCCCTGGTTGAAACAGACACAAGTTAACAGCAGGTTTTGTTTGATTTCACATGATGTTACATCACATCACCTTTACAGCATGAATGTATATTTAATCAGAGCTGCAAAGTTTGAATGTCAAACGTTGACGTATCAAATACAGATTTGATGCATCTCATTGGTTTGTGGGAAATAATGAGCTGCAGCAGTGATATGAATATGAAATGATGCATGACTTTGTGTCTTTGCTGCATGTGGTGCTCGTAAAGGTCTGTCTACAGTTCACAGCACAATATTCTAGACTTAGTCTCTCTGTAGTTCTTAAATAAAGATAGTCACACATTAATTTAATAACCTGTTGTCCCTTTTTCTTCTCTTCCCAGATGACTGCAGAGTTTGAGAACCAAAACTGAGGATGATGAGTTTCTTCTCTTCATCCACGTCTTCACACTGTACTTTCTTTCAGAGCTTTTGTTTCTATATAGGATCATGTAAGACGCTCTTGAAACTCTCCGATTCTGGGGTCAGGGACCCTTTTAAGTTTGGACACAGGTCAGGACCTGGACCTGAAGTCTCAGAGAGAAACTTTTTCCTCAGATTTTGTTGGTGCAGAAGAGTCTATCAGGATTCCTACACAGTATGGAACACTGTGGGATTTGATTTGAGGAACTTCAGGCTCTGAATAACTACGAACAAAAGAAAAGAGGATGGAAAAAATATTTGTCTTTCCAGACTATTGCCCCTTTTTTCTGATTAGGAAATTCAGAATTTTAAAAAATAAATGAATAATAGTAATAACACTTGGCACTTGGAGTGTAGCATTTTCCAACAAATGAGGGAAGAAATTATGTGAATTTACATTGTGCTTTTTACAGCAGACTCATCCCCATGATGCATTGCAAACACACACTAAAACAAGCAGTGTTGTCATGGTAACAGGCCTATGTCATGTGAGGAAAATGTCGGTTTAAAATGTCTGAAAATGCTTTTGAATTTTTTGTCACTGACCAGTCATGCAAACTGTTGTCTGATGCCCTAAATCATGTTTGATATATGCATATATCTATCTATCTATCTATATATATATATGTATATACATACATATATATGTATACATATATATATATATATATATATATATATATATATATATATATATATATATATATATATATATATATATATATATGTTCTTAGATTGTTCTTAGATTTCTGTCAGACTTTTACCAAAACGTGATTTAATCAGGCATAAAGAGTAGGAGATTCATCATGACAGTATTATTTTTTTTTTGGTGAACAAACTTTTTATCAGTTCATGTTGACAGAGCAAACATAAAATAAGTGTACATATATGGATACACTTCTTAAATAAGTTAACTTAAATTACTTAATATTATGTTATGCATGTACACAAAAGTAGCGAGCCTGCAGATAAAATGCAAATATGCATATCCATGTATACTTTAACATAATACTGTATGCACATAGATACAGACGTACACCTGCACCCACAATTCAATCCATGAGAAACATGGAAAATAATCTGGATTTTTTTTCCCATCACCTGGACGTAAACAGGTTTCTGTACACCAGAGCTCACCAGTCTGAAACTCTGTCAGAGGAATCTCAGTGTGCATTCAACAATAGAAAATCAAATGAACCCACTGTCCCACTGATAGATCAGCTGTTTAAAGCTCGTTCTGTGCAGACAAACATTGTTAAACCCACTGAATTTGATCATCAATTATACCAAATCAACTATATCAAAGGTTTGCAAAGATACTAAATATGTGAGACCACATCTGCAGAAAAATAGAATATTTCCATCCAAAAATTTGACTTTTGCCATTTGAGAGTATTTTTCTTTGTTGGGTGAACCATGTCCTTTCATTTCATGCTGTTACACTTTATTTTTAAGGTTATCAATTTCAGCAAGACTGAAAGGGTCTCAGAAAGAGGCTCGGGGTATCTGTGATTCATTGGTTCATCTATCCAGCTAGACAGATCACTACTTTCAAGTCTGAGGACCCTGGTTCACTCTTTGGCTTACTGTTGAATCCTGGTGCAACAGGAAAGAGTGAAAAGCTCTAATAAAGAGATTTCATGTATGTCTCATTCATTGGCTCAGGAAGTTAGATCACTGCTTTGAAGTTCTGAGGAACCAGGTTCAGTCCTTGTTTATTTTAGGCCTGTGTTCAATGGAAAGAGTGAAAAGCTCTAAGAAACAGAGATCAACTGCCTGTTCAATGGACTGTCTTAGTTTTCATTCTTATGAGGCTCAGTGAATTTTTCACTAATTTTAGCCTCCTTGTCGCCCAAGTGGTGCATTCCAGCCAGGCGGGAGACGACAACAGAGGACAGAGTCCCCCGTCACTAAGATGTAAGAAGCTGCTGCATCTACGTCTTCTCTGACAGTGGACCACTGGGGGGACATCTGCCTGTAAAATTCAAAACCCAAGTGAAAAGCAAGTCTTAAAGGGACAGTTCATCCACAGTCAGTACTTTTCTTTCCTCTGGTCTGTAGTGCTGTTTATCCATCTAAATATTTTTGGTGAGTGATATCAGCCGTAGAGATGTCTGCCTTCTCTCCAACATAATGGGACTAAATGACACTTGGATTGTGGTCCTTAAAACATCAAAAAGTAGATTAGAAAAATTAAAAACCAGTGTAACCAGTGCAGCACGTCCCCAGAGTCACTGCTGACTGCTGCTTTCAACTACATTTGGTTATTGAATATTGGAAAAACAAACTTGATAAACCTGATAATGTTTGTTCATTTCTTGCATGCTTTATTCTTAAATTCTGGCCATATTTTACAGATTGCTCCTTTAACAAAGTGGTGACTCAATTAAAAACATTTTGTCCGCAGCAGTTGGTCATACTGAGAATAAATATCTCACCACAGTGAAGATGTCCTCTCACTTGGTCGTCTTCCAAAATGTCCTCCATTGAGGCTGCATATCTACAAGTGTAAGAGGAATAAAAGTCAGGTTATTTGAAGTGTGGTTGTCTGAGCGACTGATCCACAGTCAGTGTGTTTCCTACAGTAGATGGTGTTCAGTACAACACACTTCCTAGAAGTAGTGAGGGACACCAGCACAGAGACTAAATAGAGTCCTGTTGTGGACAGAGTCAGCAATAAAACAGATTTTAGCCACCTGAAAAAATTGTTATTTATTATTATTATATAATATTTTCGGCACTTTACCTCGCTGTGAGGCAGCCTGTTCTTTTAGGAAACCACCGTTACAGAAGTCAAATATCTGTCCAAGTCCCACAGTCAACTGTCACAAACATCATTTTAGCTCACAGAACAGAGGAGTTTCTGCTCTACTGCTGCCTCCATCACTTATTTCAATTATACAGAGGTGGAGAGAGTACTGACAGTCTGTACTCAAATACAAGTACTGTTACACTGCTAAAATATCACTCAATTACAAGTAAAAGTACTGGTGTTACATATATATATTTAAGTACAGTAAAAGTACAAAGTATTTGTCACAAAAACGACTCAGAGTGTTAGTTATTTCTAAACGTTGATGTCAGTCACCTCTAGAAAGGGTTACAAATTTTGTGCATTTTCCTTAAATCATAGTTGAAAATGATTATTAATCATTAATAATTGATATGATACAAAGCACATTTTTCCTTTCTGTTTTTTTGTTTCTTTATTTTTTTTCTCATTTCTCATTTCAAGTCTTAGTTTAATTTTCCAAATTTGAGTATTTGTAATTAGTTACTTCCACCCCTGCATTTATATTAGGGTCAGTGACACAGCAGACAGACTTTTGTGTCCAATAACTAAATTTCCTTTTAAAATAATTGAATCAATTCATGGATATCACTGTATACTGTGGAGGCTGTTTAGTTTGAAAAAAAATCTGAACATTCAAATAATAATATTTTATGTTTTAACATCTCAAACCCCCCCCAAAAAATGTCAGGTGGTGCAACCGTAAGAGAAAACTATTAAAAATTATATTTTAATTAGGGCTGGGTGGTATGACAAAATTTTCACATCACATTTAAAAAAAAAAAATCATATCAGTTTCAAAGTATTTGACGGGATTTTTTTTTTCATGCAACAGTGTTCTTACCTACATTTTCCTCTAATGAGGAAAGAATTACTGCAGTTGATTGTCTTTAAACAGCCCATTTTACTGTCATAAGGACTGTATCATGTTTTTTTTTTCATGTCCAGACAGGTAAAAGCATGACCCCTTCAAAGTATGGTTACCATCACATGGCGGGGACGACTATATGATTAAACGTCCCCACCCATGCTAGTTGGCACCAGAAATACTAGTAGTTTGAAATATTTAAAAATAAAATATTTATCAATATTTCATTCATGCATGATGACAGTTCTTTGTTGCCTCTAAGATTTTAAGCAGCTGAACGCCACTAGTCTGTGCTGCAGCACTGTCAGACGGCAGCTCCTCTCGCCCAGCACATGTGAACCGATCACCATGGCAACACCGGATGTTTACATCAGCAAAGTCGGACAGATGAATGTAGACTGTGACAGAATAAGCTGATATATATTCACTGGACTGGAGAAACGTGACCACATTAAGCACAGACACGGACATAAACCTGCAAGCGGAGCTGCTGCTGCTGCTGCTAGCACTGCTAACGTTAGCCACACTGTGTGTCGGGCTGGAAGCTAACGTTAGCCACACTGTGTGTCGGGCTGGCAGCTAACGTTAGCCACACTGTGTGTCGGGCTGGAAGCTAACGTTAGCCACACTGTGTGTCGGGCTGGCAGCTAACGTTAGCCACACTGTGTGTCGGGCTGGCAGCTAATGTTAGCCACACTGTGTGTCGGGCTGACAGCTAACATTAGCTCTGGGTCCTTTACCTGCAGACACTGTGATTCTCTTCAGTCTTAAAAGGTGAAGCGTTTATTGAGTTGTTCTCATATTTTGTACATTAATGTGTAAGGTTTATATTGCACAACACAAAGTAGTGCACATTTCAGTGACATTTAAAGTACGATGTGGTGATTGTAGACTGTGATTAACATCTTCAAATGGCTCTTAATACACACAGTATTTTTTTCAGACAGTTTAACATTATAAATGAATAAACTCTGCTAAATTTTAACTGCTTTCTGAGTGTTTTCTTAGTGTTAGACTAGTTGTCTAGTCTAAATTAAATTTTGCGTTTAATCAACAGGGAAATCAGTCGCCAGGAACAACCCTCGTGCACACACTCAAACAAGCCACCTGTGGTGTTGGTGTGCAGCAGTGAAATGGGTCCCTGCTGAAACATTTTCCTGCTGCGCACGTTCCGGATATTGTTTGGGCTATTCACCAGTATGGCGGTATATGAAAAATTAATATCATAATGAAAATAAAGACCAGTTTTCGGTACAAACCGGTATACCACACAGGCCTAATTTTATTGATAGTTAGTTACTGTAATAGTCGTACTTTAATAGTGAGGAAAAGAGGTTAAAGTTAAGGTTTCAGACCCAGAACCAAATCACAATTTTTTGAAAAAGGAAAAATGTGTGAGAAAACAGTATTATAATGAGGTAGTGTAGAGCTGCAGAGATGATCTGACCTAAAAACCTGACCTTTTTTTTCCGTGAACATGAAAATGGTGATGCATTTCCACTAATCATATCACATATTGCAAATTCAGTCAAAATAATTGTATTTGGACTGTTTTGCCACATCATGCAGCTCTTGTAGGTGACTGAAACACTTCTAATGTCAGGTGGTACAGCTGATGTAAAAACAAATGTTATTTTATCATAAATGCATGAACTTCCTAGAAAACTTACTTCCTTAGAGATTCTTGACAAAAAAACAAACAAACACTTGTTTGTGTTTGAAATAAAAATGCAATAATTCATCATATTTCCTGTCATTACTGTCAGGTGGTACAACTGATCACAGTCAGGTTGTGAGACCAGGTCAAATATTTCATATAGAACTTAAACCAATACATAACAGGTTGAAGTGAACAAATTATTGATAACTATGATTTTAATAGCTATTGTACTGACACATTCATTGACATGTTTGCATAATTATTTGAGATATTTAAATGTAAAATTGGATGCTAGAAATTCTAAATACCTGGCTAATAGAATAGACAAATACTTGATGCCTGCAATATATTTTAAAACGGGACAGGAAGTTAGAGATCTCACCATGTAAAATCTATAATATCATTAACAGATTTAGAGAATTCAGAGGAATCGTTGCATGTAAGAGGTGACATTCAATATCTATGACCTTTGACCCCTCAGTCAGCACTGCTTTAAAACCTGCATTTGACTGAAAAAAAAAAACCAACTATTACAATCATGATGATGTGGTATTTGTTGGGGTCTGTACCAAACAAACAAGATTTGAAAATACATTTCATTGCTGACTCTGTTGACAGCAGTACATTGCTGAGCTTTCAGGCTGGTGACCAACTCTTCTTCTCAGAACTGGGGGCCGTTGGACCGCTGTATTTACACTTATATGTATAATCAGAATGAACAGTAGAAAGTGGACTAACCTGAAGACTCCTCCATAGTTTCCCACAGACAGTGTGAAGACCAGAGCAGTCCACCTGGAACCATCTACAATCAAACACAAAATAAATTCAGAGTTGTACACATTCAAACCAACCTCAGTATATACGATAAAAACTGGATATCTGTACTCATCAATTATCTTTCATTCCAATGCGTTCCAGTTTTTTTTAAATCTTTCAGAAGAGACCTCCTTAGCCACGCCTGTTTTTAAAATATTTTTGCATATATTTTTTCATAGGAAAAATATCAAACTAATATTTTTAATCTGAAGTAATCTAAGTATCTGAAAAATCTGTCCTTAAAAAAAAGTAAAAAAAATACAAAATATAATAATAAAGCAATACTGAATTGATTGTGTCAGGGCATATGAACTCTAAGACAAAATCTTCTGTAAAAGCCAAAATATGTTTGTTAAGTTTTTTGATAAACTTTACAAGACAAAATATATAAATATATAATAATTAATTTGAATTGCTCTTTGTTTTTGTTAGATTTGGTTTGGTCAGAGCTGTTGAATATTCTATCATCCATCATTATCCTCAGGTATAAACTACACACACACACACACACAAACACACACACACACACAGAAATAGATAGATCTTGGAGACTTTTGTTAATGGTCTTGAATGAAACAATTGAATTAAAGTTTTATGAAAATCACAAAAAAAAAAAATACTTGTGGCAATATGGTGGGGATGCTAGTCGGCAGTGAGCATCAGGCAAACGCCGTTTTCCTAAACCGGAACTGTCCCTTTTCGCATGCCGTACCGTTTGTCTCCATTTTCAAAACGGCTAAGCTTTATTGCGCACACTGGATTTGTTCAGCACAGAAGTTTAAATAAAGAGACGGATCGTTTGAATTATTCAAGGTAAAGACATCACTGACTGGAAGCTGCATGTCGGACTCTCCTCAGGGTTTATTCAGTTCCTGTATCTCACTGAGTTCACTGAGCGCACATTAATAACCTTTACTACATTATATTAGCATGTGTAGCTAAAGCTAATGACGGACAGCCTGCAGGAACTGTTAGCTCGTGTGTTTTCTTTTAAATATTGACTGAATACTGTGAACGTTACTGTCAGAAACCTCTAACCTTAGCAGACAGTCAATTGATAATAAAATGTGAACCTCTGGCTCTGTAATGTTACGAAGGCACGATAATGTTAGCTTTGCTAAATATATATAACGTTATGTTATCTAACATGCCACTTTTTCCTAAACCAAATTCCATTCAAATAGAGTAGAAATTTGGAGTTGATTATTGTAAGAAACACTTAACCCCAAGCACATGAGCTGCTTGAGACATCTTATGAATATTTGTGATCCATTTATTAATTCGGCGTAACCTATATCCAGTGCACATGGCGCACATATTAGTTAACTACATTAATACAGTTCCAATTTAAGCACTTTAGCTCTGTTCCCATAATCCAGTATATATGTGTTAAATGTGTGCCATTCTACTATGGGTACAAATTATGCACATTGTAGGACTGACTGCTAGATCCGATATTCAGCATTTTTATGATCATTAGGGTTTGGTGATATATCACTATCTGTATTTTTAATCGCTTTAGTCAGGTTCAACATTGTTTTCCACTTACCCAATGTCAGTTTTTACTCGCCCCTGTACAACTTGTCGTATTTGTTAGCAGTTATCAAATAACATCAAGAACTGCAGTTGATTGTCATGTTTAATCTAGTGCTGCCAATATTTTTTATTTTCAGTATTGCTTAATATATGCCCATATATTGTCCAGATTAATCAATCAATCATTTGGTCGAGAAAGTCTAGAAAAATAGTGAACTATGACCATCCCAGTTTTTTTTTTAAGTCTAAGGTGATGTCTTTAAATGTCTTGTTCAGTTTAATATATTAATAAACAGAGAGAAATCTCCATATTTGAGAGGCTGAAAACAGCCATTTTGCATTAAAATTACTTTAATGATTAATCAGTTATCAAAATAGTTTGATTCTTTTTCACCTCTTGTGTTTGGGCAAGTGAGTTGCCAGATTTACTAACCCAACATGACATTTTACTCGTCCCGGGCCAGCAGGCAATCCTTAGTGTTGAGCCCTGTCAGCCAGTCTACTGTATATAATTTTCTATGTCGTTTTTTTTATAAGTAGCAAAGAGGGAACTACATCAAAATCTCCCTATACAGCCCTGTTGTACAATGACAAATAAATCTCTCATAGCTTGATAATATCAATATCATGATATGAGATATAGATATTGGATGTCATGATATGGCAGAAGTGTTGTCTTTTCCTGGTTTTAAAGGCTACATCACTGTAAAGTGATGTCATTTTCTGAACTCACAGACTGTTCTATCTGTTCTATTATTTGCCTTTACCCACTTAGTCATCATATCCACATTACTGATGATTATTTATCAAAAATGATGATTGTGAAATCACTAGCCACTAGCCATTTCTACAATATTCTTTTAATATCAATAAATATCCATATCATTTGGTCAAAAATATTGTGATATTTGATAGTGTCCATATCACCCAGCCCTAATATGGAGTGTATATGTGTTAGATGTGAACCATTTCACTAGCAGATAGAAATCTAGAAATGTTTGTTGGTACATATTGAAAAAACCTTAAACAGACGCGGTGTGTGAGATGTCATTTTGATGTTGTTGGCTTCAGTCAGATGGTGCAGCAGGCGGTCTGCCATTTGTGTTTGCATTCAAAGTTTTGTTCATTCTGTGTATTCAAGACTTCAAACAAAGTGATCACAAGGAGAGCATGAAATATATAAACTGCATTTATTGCATAGAAATAAGCTGTGTAACCTTTGACCTTTGCAAAACATGAGCACATCATGAACAGTGTGCATGATTCATTGCTGCAATTTGTCTTCCTTTGCTCTGAGAAAAATGTCATTGTGATGTGTGATCTGATTACTGGGAATTTTCTGATCATTTTTGCATCACAATTTAAATTTTTACTGAAAAGAAAATTGCAATGATGTGATGTTTGTTGGGGTCTGAACCAAACAAGAATGTTATTATCTTGAGAAAAAGATTTTTAGATCAGAGCATCTCTGCAGCTCTACGGTCCTTTGTTCTAATGCTGTTTTCTCCTCCATTTTCAAAAATTTGCAGTTTGGCTCTGGTTCTGTGATTTAGATATTGCACTTGGCCATACTGTGATTTTGATAATATTGGAATTAGATGTGCAGCTCTAATGCCAACTAAACACATTTCCATTTTTTTGAAAATGATGTGAGAGCTGCAAATTTAAACTTGGTATATATAGTCTGGAACATCAATGGGCTATATTTGCTTCGATGCTGTACATTTTTCTTCCCCTTAAAACTGACATGATGTTCTCTTCTTACAAGAGAGAACGGACGGATCCTTCTCCCCCTCTGGGCCGTCAAACAAAATGATGGAGCTACCCAACTACAGCAGCCAGCTGATGCAGCAGCTGTGGGCCCTGAGGAAGGAGGGCCACTACTGTGACTGCACCATCCTGGTGGGAGACAGCCCCCACCGCGCACACAAACTGGTGCTGGCTGCCTCCAGCATGCTCTTCAGGTCTTTTACATTTGTTATTGTTTCAGAATGTTGCCAGTAACCAATTTTTTTGTGTTTATTTGAATATTTTTGTTTTTAAATGTCAGGTCAAGTTTCACAGCACTCAACTCCAACTTTCAAGTCTAACATGAATTCATGTTTCATGCCTAAAAGACATTTTCTTCCATGCAGTTTATTAGAGCTGTTACTAATATTTTGCCTTTGCCAACTGCAGTATGTGGTACGGCTGAACAAAAAAAATATCTAATTGCAAATATTTTGACTGATATTGCAGTTGCGATATGATTAGCAAGATAAGAGGTAGTGATAATTTTTACTTCATTATTCTTATTTTGATTGAAAAACATGACTGTGGTGTGATATTTTGCAGGAATCTGTATCAAATGAAGATTTTTTAAGTCTGTTCTGTCTGATGTGTAGGACAGGACATCTCTGCCTCACCACATTCATTCATTTTTTTTGACACACATTTTGCCTTTAACAAATATTGCGCCTCCTGCAATTTGAAAATTGTTGAAAGTCAAAATGCAATTTCAATAAAATTTTGATTAATTGTGCAGCCCTCGTATGTGGGCAGGTCATCTGCCATTTAAGATTCATATTAATCATGGCACTATAAAGACTGATTGGTAAGAAAAGATGACTTATAATCACTTCTGAAGCTAAGACTTTTGTTAAATGGACTAAAATGGCCTTCATCTCTGCCAGGTCTCTGCTGGACGGCTCTGACACCATCTCCATCGACACGGCCATGGTGTCCTCTCAGGAGTTTGGCTGTCTGCTGGACATGGTCTACACCGGCAAGCTGCCTCTGGGCAAACACAACGTGAGCCGCATCGTCGCCGCAGCGGACAGCCTGCAGATGTTCGACGTGGCCGTCGGCTTCAAAAACGTCCTCACCAGCCTCGTGAACCAGCAGCCGCCAATCACAGTCCTCTCTGCACAGACTCCACATGTTCCAAATGTTGCTGTGATCAACAAAGCCCAGAACAGGAACCCCCAAGGTTCAGCTTCACCCACCAAGGACGACTCGACCGCAGAGAACACAGAGCAAGTGACTGAACTGAAGAAGGACAACTGTCCAGGAGACAGTGAGGACACAGAGGAACCAGCATGTAAAAGAGCCTGTATGGAGCTCTCTGAGTCCTCAGGTCAGTTCCAGCTGTTTACCAAGTCAAAGGCCTGGAGCTCAGAAACATGTTGAGGACTAAATACTAGTTACCACTTTATAACATCCAAGCCATATTTATAAGCACCTGTCAAGACACCCAAGAGCACTTTACAATAGATTAGACAGTCAATACATATTAAAGACAATGACACAATAATGATATAAAAGTGGTGCATCCAGGTACTGATATCATTGAAGCAGTTGATCAGACTAGATGGTGGTCTC
This sequence comes from Lutjanus erythropterus, assembly GCF_056507025.1. NCBI lineage: Eukaryota > Metazoa > Chordata > Actinopteri > Lutjaniformes > Lutjanidae > Lutjanus > Lutjanus erythropterus. The sequence continues at coordinate 3,190,705 of NC_139318.1, forward strand.
AGGGCTCAGTGTGGATATGGAGTTGAGTGTCATTGGTATAGCAGTGAATATTCAAGCTGTGCTGGTGAATTATTTGTCCAAATCAGTGTTTCCCAAACTTTTTTCCTTGGGGAACCATTTTTTAAAAATGACAAACCATCGCCACCCAATTCACAACAGACCTTATTTATACATCTTGGGAAGTGTTACAGTAAAAACTGGTCAAAATAAATATTTTGACCAGTTTTGCTGCCATTTCTGCATCATCTTATACTATTTTGACTAGTGCTGCAATGATTAATCAGTTATGAATTGATTAATTATCAATTATGAATTGATTAATAAATGAATCACCAACTTTTTTGATAATTGAATAATTGTTTTGAGTAACTCTTTAAAGAAAAAAAAAAGTCAAGATTATCTGATTCCAGCTTCTAAATGTGAATATTTTCTTTACTCCTCTCTGGCAGTAAACTGAATATCTTTCGATAGTGGACAAAACAAGACATTTGAAGACTTTGAGCTTGGACTTTTGGGAAACACTGATTGACATTTGTCACTATTTTTGCCATTTTATGGACCAAACAACAAATCGATTTGTCCAGAAAATAATCAATAGATTAATCAGCAATGAAAATATTTTTGCGTTCATCTTAATACGTTATAAATGAGAAATAAATCCATTTAGGCTGAGTTAACAGGCCTTCTCATTGTCAATAAAACAATATATAACATTTTAGACTCCTTCATAAAATAGACAAAATAAGTGCATTTAGACTGAATAAACAGGCTCTTGTTTTTTCCTCTCATCAGTAAAACAATACATGCTATTTAAATGCTTTATAAAATGGTGTACTACAGATATAAATCTTATTTGCTTAATTTCTTTCATAGTCTCTTATTTATTTGGCAACCCAAATAAAATCTCCAGTGGGTCATGACCCAGTCTCTGGGGATGATCGGTCTAAAGAAGAACATGTAAATGATGGATAAGGAAGGTCTAAGAACTGAGCCCTGTGGGACACCATGGGAAAAGGGTGATGTGGGAGACCTGAAGCTGCTTGTGTGAAGTAGGACTTGAGCCAGGATCATAGAGCACCAGTGACACCAACCAATCCGTTCAGCAGAAGATTTTGACAGCATTGAAAGCAGCAGTGAGATCTAACAGGATCAGTATGGTGGGAAACTGCACTCTTTCTGTATGTGTACCTGGAGCTGACTGGCTACAGTTCGCTTGAGGAGTTTGGCAAGAAAAGGCAATGCAGCAACCCCACAATATACAACACAACAACCCGTAGACTGTCCTGACGTGTTCTACACTGCATGTGTTCATGTGTGTGTCCACAGAGCCTGAAAAAGCCAGATCCTCTGAGAGTGTAGAGGAAGAAAACAACACGACAGCAGCCAAAGAATCCAGCAGACCAGCTGCCGGTGTTCTGGAACATTCCTCTCAGGTCGTGGAGCTCCTCAGCAGCATGTCCTCTGTCCTGGAGCTGCTGAGCCAGGCAGCACAGAGCAGCCTGGAGGAACAAGAGAGACAGGTAGGACAGGTTGTCCCAGTCTCAAAGTCCACATTGTATGTATCGTTAAGGTCTAACAAAAGTATATAAAGCACTTTACTTCTTCTGTGTCTTTTCCGGTTCCTTGCTGGATTAACTGTGCATGTTGTCGCCGCCTGTTGATCATCAGTGGAACAGTGTAAAACCATTGGCTGGACTGTTTATCACTGTCCTCAACAGACAAAAGAGTGACCTGCTCATATAACCTCAGATTCCAGAAAAACTTAAGATGATTTGCAAAATCTCTGCGACCAATATTCAATTGAAAGCAGTACAAAGACATGACACCTAATGTTCAAACTGGTTAACTTTAATATTTTTTTTATTGTCAGGTTCAATGTTGTGTTTTTCACTTGCACTTAATGCATTAATGTTGTAAGGAAAACATTTTTTGCAGTCTTTCAGTGGATGCAAAAAACCTTTAAAGATATAAAGTAGGGCTGCAACTAATGATTGTTTTCATAGTTGATTTCACAGTTGATGATTAATAGTTGTTTGGTTTATAAGATAACGTCGTTGAATGTCTTGTGTTACTCACAAGCCACAGATATTCAGTTTACTGTCAAAGAGGAGGAGAGAAACCAAATGTCATTTGGCTTTTTTACTCTTCTGTGGCAAATGTCTGTCAAATATCAACATTTAAGAAGCTGGAATCTGAGACTTTTGACTTTTTTTAAAGAATTACTCAAACTGATTAATCGGTTATCAAAATATTTGGCAATTTATTTAATAATCAATTAATAAGAAATTATTCAATTAATTGTTGCAGCCCAAATATGTAGACAAAATATAATCCTGTATAGCTCTCTGGTGTTCTAGATAAAAACTGCTCTTTGTTGGGTGTTTTTAAGTACTCTATAACATATTTTCATTTTTATAGATGGGTCAGTGGATGGAAAGAATCATGTGGCACAGTGTTAGACAGAATTAATACATATCTGTCTACATGTCTCCTGTGCAAACAGCAGAATAACCTTCATAGTGTCATTTAACTTTGCATGCTGTAAATTCTCAAATATAATCTGCTGTTTAAAACAAGTGAAGGCATTTGAAGCAGGTTGCCTGTATTGTAATGACTCATATAATGAATTCAGTGTAATGTACATACCCTGCCTGCAGGTGTTTCAAATTAAAAGTCTACCAGGGAAAGGCAAGATCATGGGTTTATAAGCCTTTTAATTTGAAATATGAGCTGGATTTATTGTGTTTAATTTACAGTAGCTTAACACTTAATGATGAAACAGAAAAGTAGAAGCAAGTTGAAAAGAAAACTATTTCTGTAGGTGAAACAGAGCAGCAGAGTGGTGAGGATGACATGACTCTGTTGTGCTGATGGAATAGTACAATATACTGAATTCATTAATAACAGATAAAAAGAAATGAATTAAAAACAAGAGCAGATCAGAAAACAGAGAAGCTTCATACTAAACTATGATAAATATTCTTATAAAACAGTTAAAATTAGGAATACATATGTGGAAGAAAGGTTAATCCAGACCCCATTATCACATATTATGGAGCATGAATCAATCAGACCTAATGGCGTTCTCAACATTACCAGCCCACAGGCTAATTCATTTTAGATGGAAATCTCCCACCCCTCCATCTCAGCCACACTGGATACTTGAGTTAATGTCATGTCTCAAACTACAAAAAATCAAATGTAAAGTTCAGGGCTCTCTGAAAAGATTCAAAGAGCCCTTTTCAGACTATTATGAAAACATATTCGGTGCAGACACCTACTTAAATTAACAGTCCATCACATCTCCCCCCTACCTTTCCCCCGCCCTCTTTTTGCTCTTTCCTTTCATCTGTATTACCTGTGTCTCCTATTACCAGTACAAGTACAAAGTAATTCATGTGCAAAGTATGTAAGATGTGTAGGATACTGGTTAAATGTGCGGCACATATACAATGTGCTCCTCTGTTACTTTTTTCTGTTGTTTTATAATTTTATTCACTTTGCTACTTTTCCCCCACCCTACTGAAAACTCAGTAAAACAATTTGAAGTAAATAAAACAAATTAGGGACAAAGGCCTGACTATAATAGAAGCACTTTTTTCATGTAACGGCCTGGTAAATAATGGTCCATTTCTGCTCCTGCAGGTTGTGTGTGAGTGCTGTGAGGAGGCAGATCCCAGCTCAGCGCTGGAGAAGCTGGTGAACAGAGTGAAGGAGGGACAGCTCAGTGAGACAGCGCTCCTCACGCTGCTCCGGACTGTTCAACAGAAAGCTCCGTCCTCCTTCCCCACGTCACTGCTCCCTCTGCTGGAGGAGGAGGAGGAAAACACGCAGGAAGAGTCAGAGGGAAACCAAACTGCAGGTAAAGAAGTGTTTGTGTGAGTGAATGTCCTCTCTGATCTTTAAAAATGCACCTCCAAATGTCAACTTTAACAGTTTTAAACACATTTATATTCAATAATCTGCTATCATGTTCACATCTGGCTGTTTTTCCATCTTTTTCAGTTGAAAAGCAGAACGGCAGCAGAGGGGAAGAAAAGCAGCAGGAGGAAGAAGAGGAGGAAACTAAGGAGGAAACAGAAGAGGATGAGAAATCCCTGAATGCAACAGACTCTTCGTCCCCGTCCCCCTCCAGGCCCTACTCCTGCCGCTGGTGTAAGAAGGGTTTCGCCTACAAGTGTCGCATGCTGGCCCACGTGAAGCGCTGCTCCATGTCTCAGGAGTATAAGGAGCAGTGCCCGCAGTGCCCCGCCAAGCTGCCCAACCAACGCGCCCTGCAGCGCCACCAGACCGAGGCTCACCGCAACACAACACGGGTGAAGAAGAAGGTGGCCTGTGACCTCTGTGGAAGAACTTTTGCTCACCCATCAGGTGAGAATCGGCTGGTCTGGAACAGCTTCTGTATGTTTGTGTACAACACTCTTGCTGGTGTCGTGTTTAGAATTTCACAACATCAAGCTTAAACTAAACTATTTCCAGAACGCACAGCTGAAAAGATTTTGCCTCCTACAGACTGTTTCAGCTGACACATCATCAAACACAACAGCCAAAGAGAAACCAGCGCTGAATTGTTAGCAGCAGTGTGTTAGCTTTAGGTTTTATGTTGCGTCCAAACTACTTACAAGTTATTATATAAGCATGGAGCTGGCTCAGGCATAACTCATTGACATCAACTACTTCATTGATGCTTCAGTGGCTGCCTAGCAACCAGCTGACTTGTAGTATCCATTCATATTTATATACAGGTGTAGAAGGCAGCCTGTATAGCTCTAACTCCCCATCTCTATCATAAAGTGGAACATGAAAAAATTCTATCAAAGCATAATGTACATGAAGCCCTGCCCCCAGCTTGTCTCCGTATGTTTTCACTTGTAGCTGAATCTATTTTCTATTTATCTTTTTTTATCAACCCAAAGGGGTTTTATTGGTATGACCATTATAAATTACAGTACTTCCAAAGCAACAAGGTTCTTGGAGCAGTCAGAATGATTCTTCTATGGCTTTTAACATATTATCATAAATATGGCCCTGTTAAGACAATCTATAGTGTATGGTCCAAGGTGAATGGTGCAAAGGCATTTACGATGAGTCCAACTCCACTTTTCTTTTTAAACAGTGTATAATGTGGACGCAAAGTAAAACACAAGGGGCAAAGAGGTTATTTATCCACTAAGTTAATCATCCAAATTCTCACATATGCATATTGGTGCACTTCAGCTAAAAGTCACAATACCTGTACCATTCTTTGAAATCCCATTTGTTTTTAAACTTCCACTTTTTCATAGATATTTTCAAGGAAAAAAGTCTTATTTTTTGGCCAATATGGTAATGGTATAAGGTCCTGTACTTCAAAACAAAGTAATGCGTCATTTTACAAATGTATTTTCAATTTGTAGTGTGTAATGTTCGTGCTTCCTCTTGTCACATTTCAGGCATGATTTATCACAAACGCACTGAGCACTTTGAAGAGAAACCGTTTGCTTGCGAGGACTGTGGCGCCAAGTTCGGCGCCAACTCGTCCCTGAAGAATCACATGAGGCTGCACACGGGGGAGAAACCGTACCACTGCAAACACTGTGACATGAGCTTCAGTGTGGCGGCTGCACTCGCATACCACACCAAGAAGAAACACTCTGAGGGTAACGCGCACACACGCAAAGAAAATGTTTTGTTGTTTATGGACGTGTTGGTGATCTCAGAGCGTATTCTGCTGCTGACCATCTTTTTTATTTAAACTAAAACGAGCTTAAAGGCTCAGTGTGTAAGAAGTATGTTGTGTTTTCTTTACCTGAGAGCGTGAAAAATCTTATGATGGTGGTGTTGCTCACCAGCAGAGTTCTCTCCAGGTCGTGGGCAGTTGTGGCTGACCACTTTGTTCATCATTCACTCTGTGTTTTTGTTCTTAGGGAAGATGTATGTGTGTCAGTACTGTAAGGCTGTCTTCGCTCAGTCCATAGAACTGACGCGTCACGTGCGAACACACACTGGTGACCGGCCGTATGTGTGTCGAGAATGTGGCAAAGGATACAGTCAGGCCAGCGGACTCACCGTCCACCTGCACACCTTCCACAGTGAGAACACACACACACACACACACACACTCACACACCCACATTCATTCAGGTGCTACCTCTCTGCATTGTAAGGGAAATTTATAAGTGTGCATCATTTACTGTGGCATCACTTACAGAAGACAGCAAGACGTTTAAAGATAGACTTCTTAGTTAAAAGGGAGAAGTCTGAGGTTTAAAGTCAGAATTTTGAGTATTAATAACGTAGAATTTTAGTTTAGCGTGAGAAGTCTGAGGTTTAAAGTCAGAATTCCAAGAATCAAGTCTGAATTCTGAGAATAAAGTCAAAATTCTGAATTTTAAAGCTAGAATTCTTAGTTTAAAGTGATTATTCTGAGTTTTAATGTCAGAATTCTGAGAATTAAGTCAGCATTGTAAGAATAAATGTAAAATTCTTAGTTTAAAGACAGAATTTTGAGAATAAAGTCCAAATTCTGACATTATTCTCAGAATTCTGACATTAAGGTCAGAATTTCACTTCACCTCATCCCCGTCCATATGAATTAAACTGTTCTCGCTGATGTGATCAAAATCCTTGAAACTCTGATCATCTTAAATTTTCACATAACATTTCATATTTTATATTTACTTAAACATTAATAGAAACAGCAGGTTGACATAATGATGTAATCCTGATGTATTTGCTCCTTGTCAGACTTGTCGGAGCCTCATGACTGTCAGAAATGTTGTCTCAGCTTCCCCTCGTTGGAGGAGCATCGGCAGCACATCCAGGAGTTCCACCCGAAAGAGTTCCACAAGTGTCCCACCTGCAACAAGGTGTTCACCAGCGCCGCCCTGCTGGACAAACACAAGGGAACACACACTGGAACCAAGCCCTTCAGCTGTGACCTCTGCAACAAGTCTTACCAGGTGGGATGAGCTGCTTCAACCTCACAGCTCTGAGGTGATGCTCTGTAGTGTGTGCTGTATCTTATATGTGTGTTTTCTTCTGTTGCTATAGCAACTGTCAGGTCTGTGGTACCACAACAGGACCAACCACCCGGATGTGTTTGCTAACCACACTGGGCAGCTCAAGACCCTGGTCCAGTGTGACGTCTGCTTCAAGTTCTTTCCCAGTGCCGTCAGCGTGGCCAAACATCAGGCTGCTGAGCACCAAGGTGAGACGGCACAGGCCTGACAGGAGGTCTGACACAGGGTCACAGTGCAGTGACATACAGGGCAAATATGGCCCCAAAATAAATCAGAGAAATCTTTTGCTACATCTCAACTTCAAGCTATGTTTCAGAATTGTCCTGTAGATGTAACTATTTAAAGGGACAGTTAAACCCAAAATCAAAAATACAGTATCACACAAAAGTGAGTACACCCTTCACATTTATGCAAATATTTAATTATATCTTTTCATGGGACAACACTGAAGAAATGACACTTTGATACAATGTAAAGTAGTCAGTGTAAAGCTTGTATAACAGTATAAATTTACTGTCCCCTCAAAATAACTCAACACACAGCCATTAATGTCTAAACTGCTGGCAACAAAAGTGAGTACACCCCTAGGTGAAAATGTCCAAATTGGGCTCAATTAGCCATTTTCCCTCCCCAGTGTCATGTGACTCATTAGTGTTACAAGGTCTCAGGTATGAATGAGGAGCAGGTGTGTTAAATTTGGTGTTATCGCTCTCACACTCTCTCATACTGGTCACTGGAAGTTCAACATGGCACCTCATGGCAAAGAACTCTCTGAGGATCTGAAAAAAAGAATTGTTGCTCTACATAAAGATGGCCTAGGCTATAAGAAGATTGCCACCCTGAAACCTGAAGCCTGTCAGTGCTCAGACCATACACCACACACTGCATCATATTTGTCTGCATGGCTGTCGTCCCAGAAGGAAGCCTCTTCTAAAGATGATGCACGAAAGCCCGCCAACAGTTTGCTAAAGACGAGCAGACTAAGGACGTGGATTACTGGAACCATGTCCTGTGGTCTGATGAGACCAAGATAAACTTATTTGGTTCAGATGGTGTCAAGTGTATGTGGCAACAACCAGGTGAGGAGTACAAAGACAAGTGTGTCTTGCCTACAGTCAAGCATGGTGGTGGGAGTGTCACGGTCTGGGGCTGCATGAGTGCTGCCAGCACTGTAGCTCCTACAGTTCATTTCACACCCAAGAGGGTTAAGGCAGTGCTGGAAAATAATGGTGGCCACAAAATATTGACACTTTGGGCCCGATTTGGACATTTTCACCTAGGAGTGTACTCATTTTTGTTGCCAGCAGTTTAGACATTAATGTCTGTTTGTGTGTCTGTGAGTTATTTTGAGGGGACAGTAAATTTACACTGTTATACAAGCTGTACACTGACTACTTTACATTGTATCAAAGTGTCATTTCTTCAGTGATGTCCCATGAAAAGCTATAATTAAATATTTGTATAAATGTGAGGAGTGTACTCACTTTTGTGAGATACTGTACATATTTCTCCCCTGGTTGCTAGTGCTGTTTATCCAGCTCGATTAAAAAAAATTAAAGCTGATATCTCAAACTCTGCAACTCACACCAAAACTATCTAGATGGATTGACAGCACTACAGGCCTGGGGGAAAATATATACTTTTGATTTTTGGGTGAACTGTCCCTTTAAAACACCAGTGACATGAATGATCGTAAAGCCATGTGAAGAGCAAAATAATAGAGGACAATGTGAGTAATAATGAGCAAGGGTTGGACAACTCCTGGGGTTGGTATGATATGTGAGGAGAGATGAAGAACTGATCAATAATTTGATTAATTAATATCAGATCTCTGTCGTTCCAACAGTCCCATTGTGATTATTCACTGTTATCTTCCACAATTTTTAGAGAGCAACAATGTTTCTGTTTTGAACTTTTATAAAGCTTAACTTAATGAATCAAAGAGAACAGATAATGTCTAGTTATTATGTCAGGGGGCTGTGGGTCTAAGCTGGGTGGCTGCACAGGACAGGACATCAAATTAATGTTAAGTAGAAATCAGAGATCAACCAAATAAGTAGTATGACACTGGAGGGTGAGCTCTAATGTGATTATTAACAGAGCAGTGATGCAGACAGGACCAAGGTGTTTGTTCTTACATTAAAGCTCACCCTTGAGTGTGATATTGCAATTATGCAACAGGTGACAGACAAACTAAAAGATATAATCTAGATTTATTAATTCATATTGTGGGGCAATACGCTCTCAAAATAAAAAAAAACTGTTTCCCTCAAAACCCATGGGGTCTGACCAACAACTGGAAAACAGTCAGCCCAATCATTAGGACTCCAGTGTAATAAAACCTAATTTATTATTCCAGTAAGTGGGCTGGCCCTTAGTAGCAACCAGGAACAGAGAGGATTTATAGTCCCTGTTGAGTCAGCAGCCAACTTGAGTGTTGAACGTTAATCAGTAAATCTTGGGAGAGTTCATTTGTACATAAATGAACTTTCCTGACCATTTTTACTGCCATTTCCACATCACCCTATGTTATCTTGAAGCATGGCATTGAAAACATAGACACATGGTAAATACTCAATAAATGAAATCTGTGTGAGGAGTTCAGTTTCATTGCTAAAGTCAGTTGAATACATCTCAGCATTCATTATAGTCTTTACGTCACAACAGTCCTGTGTTTTAAGGACAGTTCCAGCTTCCATCACAGTGATCATTGTGTGTGTCCGCTCTGATTTTTGTTACTTTATTGTTGCAGAGCCACCACACAGCGGAGACTTTTCAGTCAGAACTTAAAGCAGCCGTGATGCTCAGTGTATCAGCATTTTTATTTTTAGCTGTGATCCTCTAGAAGTTGAGTCCGTGCTGATCACTGCTGTGTCACACCATGTGGATTTTACTGTAGAGACAAAACACATTTCTAGTGTCTGCTTTTGCATTTATATAAAAAAGTAACTCCCAGAGGGCTGCAATGTGTTTAAAGCAGAAGGCAGTGTGGGAGTCATTCTTCAGTGTAGTTTCTGAAATAATACAGATTCAAATTTCACCATCTCCTTACAGAGCCTTCTAAACAGAAGATAACATCATGACAAATATTCAGAGTTATGTAACTGCCTTCACCTCCCTAATTGCACACAGAAGAATTCTGCTGTTGGAGAAATTCTGTCTACCCCGTAAAGAAAGTAGAGCTGCAGCTGACAAGTACTGTCTTTGTCCATCAATCCTGTCAGTTATTTTCTCGATCAATTGATCAGCCATTCAGTTCACAAAATACCAAGAAAATGTAAATTGGGGCTTTCCAAAGTGCAAGATGACGTCCTTAAATGTCCTGCAACAAGGTTCACAACCGAAAACACCCAGCTACGAACACAAACAAATTCAAAACAAGGTTGCTCCTCCTATTTTAACAGAATGTAATTTCTACAAATAATTAATTGCAAATAGTACTAGCAAGTATTTAGAAGAAAAATTTTTGCATTGTCGACTTGATCATCTGTTAAATGTAAATCCTGAACATAATTGATGAAGAGCCTCCATAATATAATATGTGTGTTATCCTTTTTAACAGAAGGCCTGATAGTATCTGTCTCATCCACTGAGCAGTTCTTGGTCTGTGAATATTTTTCCGTAACTGGATATATCCGTCTGGATATAAGCCCAACAGAAAAAGCTGAGGATCCAGTAAAGTTTGTTTTGAGGTTAACCTCTTGATTATAACTGGTACCCAGAGTCAAAAGCAGGTCTCAAGTTACTGTGGTGAGAATCAAGCAAGTCAAGTCAGGTCATTGCTCAGAACAAACAAGTTACAAATCAAGTCACACTAAAATTCTGATGATCCCTAAGTTTGAGGTAATCTTACTGATATTTCACATTTTGTGGCGAACAGCAACAAGCATTCTAAATTAACAGCAGTGGGGATCTGAAATGATAAAACAGCTCTATAATTCTGAATGTCTCTACAGTTAAATCACAAACCAAGTCTAACAGAACTTAAACTCAAGGTTAGACATCTAGCTAATTTTTCATCTTATAAGAGCTAAAAAGACACAATCAGGTGCTTTTCTTTGTAGGTTTTGTAGTGACAGATGAAGCTGTTGAAGTTTTCAGAGTCCTCCCTCCCTCATAGCTCCCTTGTGCATTTGCCTCTGCTAGTCTGCTGCATCTTAACATGTTGCCAGGTTTGTGTGTCGCACTAGAAATCACCCAACCCAAAACTAAAATCAGTCTCAAGTCATAAATACCAAGTCAAAGTCAAGTCGAGTCTTAAATAAGTGTTAGTCAAGCAAGTCTCACGTCTTCAAATTTCTGACTTAAGTCTGACTCAAGTCAGGTCATGTCTCGAGTCCCCCACTTCTGCTCTTACCTCTTCCAAGGACATTTGAATCTTTCTGCATTGACAAATACAATGATAATCCAGGGTTTCCTCCAGTGTACTGCCAGCCCAGGGGTTCACCAGTGCTAAGCTGACCGCCACAGTGCCTGAGCATCTGGGAATTTTAGCTTTCCAAGACTGTACATTTTTGCATTCTTTGTAAAACATTTCCTATTTGTTTAACATATGAAGGAGACAGTGTATGACAGCCTGTGTAGGACTGAGTGTTTCTAGCAGCACAGAGAAGAAGAATTTAACATATCCTACAAGTCTTTACATGTTCAGTAATTGTCGAGACTTAAGGCGGTATAAGTGAATGAACAACATTTGCTGACTGTACTGAATCTGTCTGTCCATCTGTCCTCCAGGCTCTGCAGCGTCAGCAGTGCGGTGTCCTTACTGCCCGGCGGTGTTGGCGGGGGAGGAGGAGATGCAGGAGCACATCAGCAGCCAGCACGTGAGCCAGAGCAGTGAAGCGGTCAGCTGCCCGCTCTGCTCCCTGGTCTGCGCCTCCCAGATGGAGCTGCAGGAGCACCTGCTCTCCTGCCACATGGAGGCCCAGGAGGAGCAGGAGGCCACAGAGGAGCAGGCCTCCACCTCCCACACGGTAAGAAGCTCTGCTGCTGAATGCAAGTCAGATAGGAAATATACAGGAGTCCTGCAGGAGTCCTGCACACTCCTCATCTCAGCCTGCAGCTCTTACATACTGAGAATATAGTTCATTGTAGATGATTGGTAGAACTGAAACAACTAGCTGATTAACTGAGAAATGGATCAGTAGACAGTTGGACAGGTGGACAGTTCACCCCAAAATCGAAAATACACATTTTTCCCCTGGCCTGTAGTGCTGCTTTTCTATCTCGATAGTTTTGGTGTGAGTTGCAGAGTTTTGGAGATATCAGCTGTAGAGATGTCTGCCTTCTCTCTAATATAATGAAACTAAATGGTGCTCAGCTTGTGCTCAAAGCACAAAAAATACATTTCAAAAATTCAAAACCAGTGTGTCTTTCCGAAAATCATGACCCACTTACTCCAGATAAGTCACAGACCATGTTGTGAGCAGTTTCATGTAGGAACTTCTTCCTTTCAGTTAGACAGAAAGTAGTTCCGGCAGATTCTACTACAATAGTTCCTGCATGAAGCTGCTCACAACATGGTCTGTGGATTATCTTGAGTAACTAGGTCATGATTTCTGGAAGAGACATCACTGTTGAGTTTCTCAAATGTATTTTTTAGTGCTCTGAGCACCACAAGCTGAGTGCCATCTAATCTCATTATATTAGAGAAGACAGACATCTCTACAGCTGATATCTCCAAAACTCTGCAACTCACATAAAATTTATTCACTCTCATAAAATAGCACCACAGGCCAGAGGGAAAAAAATATATACTTTTGATTTTGGGGTGAACTAACCTCTGTAAATAATTGATGATTGAAGATTTATTGGATTATTTTTTGCTTTTCTCTGTTTTGCGTTATTATTATGTGAATACTTCATTATTAATACATTAAAGGGATAGTTTGTATTATTTGCAGTATGGTTGTATGAAGTGTCATGTAGGAAGCTAAGCAAATAATCCAAATGTCTCTAGAGGGAGCTGAGTGAAGTCTGATCAGTGTTCTTAAGTGATATCACTTACATTACTGACTCAAACAGAAAACCGCTGCTGAAACTTTCACACAGCTGGCCACGCCTCAGTAAGGCCCTGGTTACACCTGGTATTAACATGTGTCTCAGGTGAGTCGATCACAAGTGAACAGCTCTGAGGACGTCACACCTGGACCAACAGTAGGATCCAACACACTGGGACAAACAGACACAATGTTTTTTACACAAAGAGAGAACTAACTTCATGTATAGCATTTGTCAAATTTATCAGAAGGCCGTCATAATTAAGAATTTGTCATAGACAGCATTTTACAAAGTTTATTAAGTTTCTCTTACAAACTTGCACAAAGTTGTGCAATTTTTTAAAGAAGTCTGGGGACTTTCTCTGCAGGGAACAAAGATATAGTGTATATTAGAGCTGAACAATGAATCCAGATTTTATCAAAATCACAATATTGTCTATTGCAATTTTTAAATGGCAGGATGTGTAATATTTGTTAAAGGTGAAATGTGAGTCAAAATACCATTTTAAATAAAATACTGTGATTCTGCAGAGATGTCCGGACCAACACATCACAGATCCCTGAAAAAGTAACACACCATAATTGTTTTAATGAAAATAAAATGAGAATAATGATGTAAATCCTCTAATATTGCAAATCATATCAGTTAAACTAAATGCAATTAGATATTTCTTCAAAATAGTTCATGCCCACCCTATATTGGTGACTACAGTATTGTTATTGTCATTAAAATGTTGTCTTCCTAAATTTAGTGAAATTAATTTGTTAAAAACGTAACATTGTAAAATACACTCATTGGCCACATTAGGTACTCCTGTTCAACTGCTCATTAACACAAATATCTAATCAGCCAATCACATGGCAGCAACTCAATGCATTTAGGCATGAAGACATGATCAACCTGCTGAAGTTCAAACTGAGCATCATGGTTGTTGGTGTCAGACAGGCTGCTCTGAGTATTTCAGAAAAAAAGATTTTTGTGGGTTGGTACACAGTGTAAAAAGTTTGAGAAACACTGACTTACTGCAACTAATGCTGAATTTATAAAAAGTCATGAATTATTAAGAATTTGTTTTCATTTATTAAGTTTGTCTCCACTCAGCAACTCTCTAAAAATTGTGAGATTTTTTTAAGGGAGTCAGTGTTCACAGACGTCTTATCTTTGAGAGCCCAAACAGTGAACTAAATGAAAATCAGACAGCAGTTGAACTTAGAGTGTCAGTTGAGTCCTTCAGTGTGGCCCAGGACATATTTGCATACACACTGTTGAAACAATGTGGTCACATGCAGCCCAGACCGCTTCTGAATGTGGTCTGAGAGACCTGATCTCAAATGTGTCCTGGGTGTGTTTACATCTGTGCTCAGAGCTGTCCACGTGTCATCAGACACGTTAATAACAGGTATGGACAGGGCCTAAGTGATGTCACTCCAGATGTGTAGCCTCAGACGGCTTCTGCTTTGACACCACTGATTGGAATTTGGCCAAAGTGCAAAAACATTAAAAGTTTGAACTAAAATGAATGAGTATGTTTAATACATGACTTATTTGTCCACTCAGGTAATTTCAGCTGATGCAGCAGACACTGAGGGGACGGAGTCAATCATCTCGGAGGAGCAGGCTCAGCTGGCCGCCGCCCAGCAGGTGTTTGTGGCTCTTGCAGGTGGAAGAGAGGGCGAGTCATCGGCGGAGGTGGTGGAGGTCAACATGTACGACCTGCTCAACAGCTCTGTCACCTTCATCTGTGAGGACAAAGCACCCGCTCAGGACTCTTAACCATGAACTGTGAGCCCTGGAGGGTCACTGCGGACACTGAGATGCTTTATGGTTTTATTGACTGCTGTGATCAGTTTCTGCTACAACGCAGACTGAACTGAGAGACGAGGACGCTGCGTGTTGTACATCCATGTTTCTCTGCTAGAGCTGTTTTGCAGTTTTAATAAATGTGCTGACTATGTGTTTCACTTTAGTTTATACTCAGAAACCCAGGTTGTCTTGAAAGATCCACTCTGAAAAATTCTGCAAAGTTAAACACTGAACACAAAGACAGAAAAACAAACATGACCTCCCTACAGCTGCCTCCTCTGTTCCTTCAGTTACTACATTTCCCAGCAACAGCCTCTGAGAGGTGGAATGTGGACTGTAGCTTTTAATTAAAGGTTAAGGTCTGGCCATGAGAAGAGTCTGTATGGAAGAGGATCCAAAATTCTGACTTTAATCTCCAAATGCTGATTTTAATCTCATAATTCTGATTTTCATCTTATAATTCTAACTTTAATCTCAGAATTCTGACTTTAGTCTTATAATTCTGACTTTAATCTGTGAAACCAAATAGATTTTTCACATGGTCCTAAACCTCCTCCAGAAGTGTGAAAATTCTTTAATGAGGGAAAATTTCATGGTTAAACTTTGACTAGCTTTTGTCGAGCTTTTAAGCGCAACTGAGCAAACTCCATTTATTCAAAGTGTGTTGAATGAAGGACAAGGTTTACCTTTATTTTAGACTTTCCTTCTTTATGAATTTTCCACTATTATTCCAGTATGACAATATTCAGAATTTGACAAGCTCATGTAAACAGCATGTTCAGTTTGGATATCCCTAATTTGGCCTTATTTTGAATGTTGCATTTTCTGATTAAGACTTTGCCAATATTATTCAGGTTTTAGGAGCAGTCTGTGGACATGTGTGCAGCACATTCAGTACATGTGTCTCAGTTGGGTTTTCACTGCAGTTTACACCACATGTTTACAGTCAGCTCTGTGCTGTAAACAAACCAGACAGCCAGCAGTTTGCAAGGCAGGGGTCGAGATGCATGCATGAAAGAAAAGCTCACATTTCAGGCATGAAGGAGAAACACGCCTACTTTTAAACATTACGAAAGACCTGAAGAACAGCAGGTTTTTGGATATGCACAAATACAACGCCCACCTTTTCAAAAGTTGGTTGAATGAATGAGGCTGTGTTCACATGGTCAAACATGTCCACCACCGGTGGGGAAGTTTGAAAAAAAAAAACACCGTTTTGCACAAAGAACAGAGTATCTCCAGCTGTTCCACTCATGCACAGCTGCATGTAAACAGGAATATTTGTGGAATATTCATTTTCATTTGCAATGTAAACAGCTTTAGTGGGAATATTGTCTTTTTTCAGATTCAGGGCAAAAAAAAATTAACATTTTGTGCACATAAATATAGCCAGTGTGTTGGTGTTTCTCCACCCTGTCTGTGGCTCTCAGTCCGTATCACACTGATTCCTGCTGAAGATGTAGATCTTTAAAAAATGGTCACAAATGTAGGTTTTTTTTAACAGCTGGTCACTGTAGTTCACTGCAAATTATTCTCAAAGCAGGAAGAAAATAGTGTATTTCATAGGGACTGGCACTGACCGTTGTGACCCTCGTCATGAGGGTGAGTAGATAATGACTGAATTTTCAGTTTTGGGTGAACTTTCCCTTTAATAATAAGCCTGTTTTTAATAGTTTTTGGACAAAAGTGGAGTTCTGTGGCTCAGGAGAATTTGGTATATCAGGCTGTGACACACCACTTTTCATTAGGACACATTCATTATTGTTTTGTGGCCTTTGTTCTATATTTTTATTATTTTTTATTTATCGATCAATCAGTCAAAGAGGGAACTAAAACCAAATCTCATTTTACACTGTTAAATGATAAATAAATAACTTTATATCCTTTTATGGGATTTGTTGACAAGATAGATCATAAAGGTAAAATGTTGTTGCTTCATTCCATTCTGGGTTATTTTCTCCTACATGTAGGTGTAAAAACACTATAAAAAAAATAATGAGTCAAGAAATTGATTTCTCCTCTAACATGTAGTTTTCTGTAGAGTGACACATACCTCCTGAGGTGACACATTGTCCTCATTTGTTAGAGCAGGACACCATCAGAACAGGCTCTTCCACCTCATCTACAACTCCTACTTAAGCTGAACTGATACTTAAGGACAGAGTGAACACTCAAAAATGGCAGCCTGCAAAACTACACCATGGTTTATTGACAAGTGCAGACGTATCCAGAACATCACCCCTTCACAGTCTGTTCTAAGAGCAGTGTGTGTGTGTCTGTGTGTGTAGGGAGTGACGGTAATGCAGTGGAGCCGAGGAAAAGCAAAGCAGAGAAGCTGTCAGTCTGACAGTAAATGTACAGTTTGTCAGTGACTAAAAGCTGCAGCTTCTCAAGAACCAAGTAAAACTGCAGTGTGTGTTGTTTTCCCAACTGCTTGGATAGCAAGTAAGTACCAAAAGAGCCGTACCATCTACTGCAAATATGGCTAAAACATATACTATATAACATCTAACATACATGTCTAATATGAGTCCAGAAATTCATCTCTATTAAAAATAAATGTGATTTGTCTCATTAGGAAGAAAAACAAATCATTAAAACTCAAATGTTTTGTTTGTTTATTACAGAAGGTTCACAAGTCAGTTCAATGTATTTATATGGCGCAAAATCATAATTATCTCAGGTCACTTTTCATAAAGAGCAGGTTTGAAACAAACTGTACAACAGCATCCTGCTGACAATCTACATTCTGATCACCTTATTAACACTCTGAGGGGCTCAAACAGCAAAGTCCTGAGTAACAAGTTGAACAAATAATACAGTTGTGAGCACATTGTGAGGAAAAGCAGAATATTCCTTCCATTTAATGAGGTGGAAAATAAATTCATAAAAAAAAATCATAGTCAGAAATTCTACTGTTTGATTAAGGAAAACTTTAAGGAAATCAAATTTGTGATTTTACATCTTTAAAGATTTATTGTATTACATGCTTTTTATCTGAGCTGCAGTGAAACCAGATCACAAACTACTAACAAAATCATCAAGAAAAAGGTCATGTCTAGATGGGAACCCCAGACCTGTGAAAGATCTCATGAGAGTGATCATTTTAACCAAAATCCAAACCAGGTGTTTTCTGTCCCTAAAAGCAGATTTGACTGCAGTGTTGTCATAATTAGATGTACAACTCACACAATGAAGAAACAAATGATCTCACTTGAGTTTTGCAAATCTAGGGTTGCGTTCTAGTCATGACCCATGGAAAAACAGTCAAGGAATTGTCAAGCGCACAATAGAAACCCTGATTTTAATGATGGACAGCTAAAATGTTGAACCCAGTCTGGAGGATGTATTACTGACTGATTTTCTTACAATTTCCCAGCGTTAAGTGCTTTCTGCATGTGACGAGGGCTTCTGGAGAACCAAGATATGTTGAATGATCTCTCACTATTACAGACACAGTAGATACTGCTGCAGTCTGAAGGCCATGCAATGATTCGCAATGGACTAACTGTTATTTAAAAAACCAAACATACACTAGAGAAGAAGACAAAGAGATTGAGGCGAGGTACTGGAGGATCGGTACATCCAATAGGTCTTTGTGCATCAGGTCTGTGTAAAAATAGTCCACATTCGTCCGTCTCACTGAGTGTTGTCCTGATTATTGCGACCTGAAATAAAAGAACCTGCAGCTGCTTGGGACTTTTATTTGCTCTGAATTTAGTCTGTCAGGTAGAGCTTGTTCTCAGGCGTTGTAGCCTCCACAACAAGCTCATTATCAGTTTGATGGTTTCAAATGGTTGTAGAAATGTTTGAGTCATTTTGTAAGATATGAATTGGTGATATAAACTGGGGATTACAGCCGTGACTTCAAAAGAACCAAAGCCTTCTGATGCGCACACATAAGTAAGCTGGTTTGAGACCAAGTTTTGATTCATTTGACCTTGGCTGCTAACAGTAGTACTGAACTGGGTAGAAATGCAGTGATTGGTAAAATTTTGAAGTCTTCAGATCTGACTAGTTTGCAGATATTGAGCTGGACAGAAGTTCAAGCCCTTGCAAGTACAATGAGATCAGTTCAGTTTGTGTTAGCTTGGTTCCTGGAGGGACTGACTGATGATCTTTGCTTGAAGAAAGGTTTTGCCTTTGGATCTGTACAACAAAGCAACACAAAACTGAGTGCACGTTCATTTTTCCTATTGATAATAAAAGCAAACAAAACACAAAGAGCACAGCTAGCAAACAAACACTTAAAAAGACAGAAAAGGATCACATAAAATAATAGCTCATGAACCAGAGGTGCTACATGTAGCTTTTCATGTGTAATTGTTTGGTTATCAATGTTAACATTTTTTTAATTGAATGAGGTCTTAGTGAGGAAACTTTTCCAAACAGCAACACGCCAGTGTCATTAACCTTTTTGATTTTTGTTCTGATAAAAGTGAGTGAGTTTTTATCAGCCCTTATCAAAACTTTCTTCATCAGCTAACTGTCTGTCTGTTAGGTGGGGAGCGTATCTATGTTTCAAGGGTACCATGTTTCCATGGTCCCAAGTTTCCAAGGTCCTATATTCCCAGGATGCTTAGTTTCCCACGGCACTAACATCCAAAGGTCTCAGTTACTCTCAGTTACAAAGTACCTATATTTCTGGGGTCCTATACTCCCAGGATCCAAAGTTCCTATTTTTTCAATGTCCTAGGTTCTCAGCGTTCGAATTTCCCAGGGCCCTAAGTTTCCTAAGTCCTATATTTCCAGGCTCTTAAAATTCCCAAGTTCCGATATTCCCCAGGATCCAGTTCCTAAGGTCCTATTTTTCCAAGTACCTATGTTGACAGGGTCCTAAGTTCCCAAGGTCCTAGGTTCCTAAGGCCCTAATTTCCCAAAGTCCTATGTTCACAGGGGACCTAAGTTAGTTACTAAGTTCCAGGGTCTTATTCCAATACCCAATATTCCCAGGGTCCTGGGTTCTGAAGGTCCTATGTTCCCAGGATCTTCAGTTCCAAAGGTCCTGGATGTGTCTAAAAGAGCTTGGAGATTCTCTATTGGTCTGTTAGTGTGAGTGACCTCGTTCACATTGCAGCATCATTTGAATCAGTGTTACTATAAAAAAATATACATTGATGGAACATATATGCTGACTTGCTTCATGTAGCACCTACAAGCAGCTGGACAGCCACAACACAAAAACATCAGAAATGGATAAATAAATAGAATTTACAGGCTGGTATTTAATCATCCACAGCACCGTCATGGCTGAAGTCCTCACACAAACAGCAGCAGGTGCTTCATATCACAGTGTACATACACTGTCTTTCACTTTTGCTTTGACTGCAAGCAGTATGTAGTGCAAATATTCCTTCGCAGAGGCATCAGATGAAAGAAGTTCAGAGGTGTCCACACGCTCCAGCTATGAGGCTGCCTCCAGTAGTTTGTGAGGATGTCCATACCCCACTGTGTCCTGTGTTCCATCTACATTTGGCATGGTAGTCCACATATTGTGCATAGTGTCATTACATTATTTGAATATTTTTTTGCGTTTCTTATTTCAGCAGGAGTTGGAGCTTGAAGACATCGAAGATCTTTCACTCCTCTAACTTATCAAATGGAATAATTGTGAAAATTTCCAACACTAGTTTTTGCACAAGATACAACAAACTGCTCTAGCTCAAGTTCATTCTGCAACAGTGACTTCACACATTTATTTAAATGGAGAAATAATTTGTCACACTGCATATTCTTAGGCCTGGGCTAAGACCAGCAAGCCCTAGGCTAGAGTCCAGGTTAGCCCACTTTGGAATATGCCAGGATTGTGCCAGTGTAGAGGTCACACTACACCTAGCCCAGGGCTAAAAGCATTTGTAGAACCTTCTTAGCCCCAGGCCAAGCATCTTTCACACTGACACAATCTTTGTTGCTGTTCTAATGCACATTTAACCCTAGGTGAGTAGAAGTGCAGTGTGAATTGTATAGCTCTGGGTTTAGGTTATCCCTGGATTAACAATGTGTGTGTGAAAAGGGGCTAAATTATTCCAGGGTTAATAATGTGCAGTATGAAAATCCTTTGTGAAAGATTAGACTGGGGCTAACATCTCCCATATGCTGGGACCAGTTTCACAAAGATATTTAGACTAGTCCGTAGTGTTAGACTAGTCTTAATTTTGCTCACAGATTAGTCTATTGCAAGTTAGACCATTTCACAAAAATAAAAACTGACTAACTGTAAGCCAAAAAAATTAGACACCTTACCCCCAGGCTGACTGAAGCTTAAGACCCATGTTACTATGGTAACAGTGTCACCAACTGATCAGTAGCATCCAACAACAAAAATGAGGAAAACAGGGCTCATAATTTGTAATTTGCTAACACTGTTGTGTATTGTCTTGTACCATATATTTCTATGTTTTCTGAACATCTTTGATGCTCATCTGGATTAACAGTTTACTGTCATGTATCCTTGTCGTAACTGTAGAGTTCCTCAAAAAGACACATATTTTCTGCTGATTTTTTATTTTTAAAAAGGTCTCAAAGCTAAACTGAAGCCTGACTATCTGTTATATCTGAGCCATAGTCAAAGTCTATCTTTGTGAAACCAGAGTGCAGTGTGAAAAGTGCACAAATAAATCTTTTGCAGGTACAACCTTGTGCAGGCGAACAGTCAGTACATACTGATCATCAGTGAGCACAAATGAACAGAATGCAGTCTTGGAGATTTGCATGTCTGACCTCAGCTTCACCCTGACTCTGCCCCTTTGCCAAATTAGGATTAACTGACAAAGACCTTGGCAAGCAACAAAACTAAGACTGCACCCATACTTTAATGTTCTTCTCCTGTTTTTACTGGAGGACTTTGCTTCCATCTGATTCTCTGGGCCTCAGAGCACAGTATAAATCCAAAACAGCCACTGAGTGAATAAAGCAAATGTTCCTCATGCTATATGTGTCCTAGCTGGTGATCTTCTTGCGGGGCAGGTAGGCATTAGTGATCTGGTTCATCACCACCAGGGCGGGGAAGAGGGGCAGCAGGAGGAAGGCCCACCAGGCCACCCCTTTCACCGTGGCCTGGAACCAGTCTGAGAACATGGCCGACACCACAGTCACCGTGGCCAGCAGGTAAACCACCAGGCCCCAGGTGGCATGGTACAGCTTCAGCCTCGGCACAGCGGAGGAGAGACGCAGCAGCTTATGGAAGTTCACGCAGATACCGCAGGATACTTGGAGCATGGTGGCCACCAAGGTGCAGATGCCCAGCCAGCTGTGCCAGGTGACCAGGTGGGGGAGCTCTGAGACATTCTTACTGGCCACCATGAAGCCCAGCCCAGTGACTGCACCTACCAGGACCAGAGCCTGACAGAACCAGTGCAGACGGACTTTACCCTTCCGAGATTTGAAGCAGAAGGGAGATCCTTCAACCGAGAAGAGGAGGATGCCCTCAGTCATACACAGGCAGTACTGCAGAGGGAAGCAGAGGAAATGAAGTTGTTTTCATTCTTTTTAGCAAAGCAGGTAGAGACTGTGTGTGTAAAGAACCACAAAACAAGTTGTTCCAGTGTAAGAAAATAAAAGATGAGGTGTAGATGAAGAATGGTTCCATTAGTTTCTTATATCAGGACACCTGTGCACTACAGCTATTATATCATGGCCACTTAAAAAAGGAATAAAAGCATCCCTTCAGCTATCTGTTCCCAGGATCCTATGTTTCCAGTGTCCTAAATTGCCAAGGGCCTATGTTCTCAGGGCCTTCATTTTCTTAAGACCTACATCCCCAGTTGTAAAAGTCCAAAGTCCTATGTTAGGTTCCCAGGATCCAAATTTCCTGTCTTCCCAGGGTCCTAGATTCCTAAGGTCTTATATTCCCAGGGTCCTCTGTTCCCAAGGTCTTAAATACCAGGGCCCTGAGTTCTCAAGGTCCTATGTTCCCAAGGATCTTATGTTCACTGGTTACTAAGTTCCCAAAATCCTAAGTTTCAAGGTTCCTATGTTCCCAAGGTCCAATATTCCCAGGGGAATATTATAATATAATTCTACTTTATTACAACTTGGGTCTTGTTTTCTAGTTTCACTGCACTAACCAAAGTAATTAACAAGCGGTGACATTGCTGCAACTAAGTCTGACAGTGCAGACAGGTCGCAAAGAACCCAACAGTTTATCCAGATGATCTAAACCCCTTTATACAAGCAACGAAAGTGAGTGCAACTAAAATGCTGGTAAGAATTCCTATTTGTAGAGGACAACTAAAGTAAGTACTGTAGGTCAATTATGGGGTCCAAACCCGGGAGCCCACTATACCTGAGGGGTCCCACCAGCTTTGTGGGGCCATAATGCTGGACCCCACACCTCTTAATGGCTATTTGTTGGTTAATACTTGATTTTAGAGTCAGAATTAGGCGTGGGTCAGGGTTAGGGTTTGGCACTTGGGTGTGATGGGTAGGGTTAGGAGTAGAGGGACTAGAGGATGCCTTATATCAAGGATGGGTTCCCAAGACTGTAGTAACACAAGTCTCTGCATATTTGTGTGTCAGTAAAATCCCTACAAGATAGAAAAACCTGTTTGTGTGTGTGTGGTTGTTAACAAAGTGAGCAATGAGTTATAAATAGGCTTGTATTGTATGTGCTTTGAATTCATTTGCGTAGAAGAAAACCAGCACATCAATCAAAGATGTACAGCTCAAAGGGACGGGTCGATGTTTGTGCAGCATGTTATTATCATGTCTGAGTTACAGTGATGATGCATCATGGCTGATTCATAACGCTGTACTGCCATGAGCCATAACAAACCCCGGCATCGACCTGTGAGCCCTGTCAGTGCACAGAGCTGTTCTCTGTGACAGATTCTAGGTCAGTTTGTAACACGATATGTGACGCAGTGATGCAACGCAGACCTTAGTGTGAGCCCTCCCTCCTCTATTATTCACAATGGAAAGAAGACGAGACACAAAGAGCTGAGGGTGTGAAGGTAAAGGTATGCAGAGAGCTTACAGTAACGTTAATATTCAACTGAAGAAATGTAAGTTCATCATAGGCTGTATTCTTTTATGAGTTTACATTTGATTCATGCCAAAGCAGACATCACAATTGCTTTCTAACTATTATCTTATTAGCTTTACACACATCCTTACTGAAAGAGCTGCCTGTTGTAATATGTTAATCATTAATGAAGTAACCACACTGTAAACTCGGGTCAGGTAGTGTTGTAATGCTCCCTCTTTTCTAATGGCAATAATATGATTTTGGCATTTTACGGGGTTTAATTTGAATACACCAGAGTCACACAATGACACAAACAAACTAACAGATGGAGGCAGAGATAGACCAGCAACTCATGTTCTATGAGGTAAAATGACTGTTTTCGCCAACCTCGTGTTTCTGGTAGATCCTGATTCAAAAAGGTTGAGAACCACTGGCTTAGCATATGTGGTGGTATACTGCTGCTTTTCAAAACTTGGGGTGTGCTACTACTTTCTTATTAGAAACAAAGTAGTTCCAAAAGATTCTACTGTAGAAAGAAAGTAGTTTCTACAGCAAACTATTCACAGTAAGGTCCGTGGATTATCTTGGGTAACCGGGTCCTCATTTTTGAAAAGAGACACTGGTTTTGAATTTGTATTTTTTCTTTGAGCACCACAAGCCGAGCGCCATTTAGTCCCATTATATTTGAGATAAGGCAAGCATCTCTACAGCTGATATCTCTAAAACTCTGCAACTCACATCAAAACTATCTAGATCAGTGTTTCTCAATCCTGGACCTCAGGTACCACTGCTCCACATGTTTTAGGTGTGTCCCTCCTCCAACACACCTCATTCAAATAATCAGCTCGTCATCAAGCCTCTGCAGAAGCCTGACAGCAGCCTGATCATTTGAATCAGGTGTGTTGGAGCAGAGAAACATCTAAAACATGCAGGACAGTGGTCCCTGAAGACCAGGGTTGAGATACACTGATCTAGATGGATATATAGCACGACAGACCAGAGGAAAAATAGGTATATTTGATTTTGATTTTGGGGGTGAACTGCCCCTTTACCTATTGACAGTCTATGGTTCCAAGTCACTGTTTGGACTGCTGTACTCATTTCCACTTACAATGGCTACATACTGCTCCTATAAGTATTTTCCACTCTATTTATTAGTAATTAATTGTCATAATTCTTTCAAGATCAAGAAAAAGAAAAATATTCAAACTTATAATAATTAAACACACAGTATCTGCTTAAAGGACCAGTGTGTAAGATTTAGTGGCATGTAGTGGTGAGGTTGTCAATTACAATCCACTGAATACTGCTCACCTCACTCTCCCCTTACAATCATGTAACAGAACCTAAAGTGTCCACGAAACTTGTGAAAGGTCCTCTCTAGAGCCAGTGTTTGGTTTGCCCGTTCAGGGCTATTGTAGAAACATGGCAGTGTAGCATGGCAGCCATCACAGAAGCCTAACATAACAAAAACATGATTCTTATTTTAAGGTATGCAAATTAAAACATACTTTTAACAATATTATATGTAATTTCTGCCATATTTGCTAATAAATTTCCTTTTATTACTGTTTACTTGTACAAATTACCTAAAAAAACAACACATTTAATGACATAATTCTGAAGCTGACAACATGAATCTTCCTTCAGTGTGTGATAATATTTGTTAAAATAATGTTGTATCCAAACTTACACAGCATAGAAAACCAACTGGAGAGAATTGTCACAGAGTAGGGTGGAAGGAAAGGAAATAAGCACACAACCCTGTAAGGGACAGTGCACCCCCAAAATCAAAAGTACATGTTCTTCCACTGATCCCGCAGTGCTATTTATCCACCTAGATAATTGTGTGTGTGTTAGTTGCACAGTTTTCTTTGCTTGTGTTGTATCAGCTCGGAGATGTACGTTGCTTTGGATAGAAGTGTCTGCAAAATGAAACTGTAAGATTGTAAGAGTTTTGTAGATATCTGCCAGAAAGATGTCTGCCTCCTTTCCAATATAACGCGACTAAAGAGCACTTGGCTTGTGGCTCAAAGCGCAAAGAAAAAGAAATCTTAAAATGTCTAAACCAAGATGGACATATAGCACCACAGGTCCAGGGAAAAATATAGATTTTGGATTTTGGGAATGAACTGTCCCTTTAAGTGTTTGAGAGAGTGATACAAGCTACACACCAAGTGACGTCAGAACACTGTCAGGTTCAGCCAGGTACATGCAAACTGAACTCCTGATCAGGTCAGACTACTGAAGAGAAGACAGCGCCTTTCACTGTGTGTGTGTGTGTGTGTGTGTGTGTGGACTGTAAACTTACTGCAACAGACATACACACTGGATGCCAAGAAAACAGACCTGGAACAAAAAGAAACACCAGTCAGCATCTTACAGTCCACGAGTATCCAAAAGAAATTCATAGATGTTAAACCTGGAATTATCCAGTATTCAGGATCTAATAACACTGCTGAAGGAAACAGCATGATCAGACTTCACATTGACTGTATGCACAAGATTTGATCTTGAAGGTTTTGCTGACCATTTCATTGATTTAAGGAGCAATATGTAGCACATGAGCATGTAAAATGAGTAGAACAGACAACAGTCTAAATAGTTTAAAATAGTTTATATAACCTGTAGTTTATGCACTCCTGAGGGTAAGAAAAACACAAAGTGAAGATGTTTATTTATTACTCCACAGGTCTTACTGAATCTGACATCACTATGACAACATGAACAAACTACAGTTCTGACTCGAAATATTCACTTAGTTTTTCTTATAAAGTTCCTCAAAAAACTTCATATTTACTTTGGGTTAATAAAGCATTTTGTCTAAGAATTTAAAAGAAATTGTTTGATAAACTGGTAAAATCAGATATCATTATAACCACTGTTTATCTATAGACTAGATAGAATTATATATCGACTATAATTCAATTATTGTAATCATAATAAATAATATACATTTCCAATTATCGGATGATAATTTATTAGCCCCGAAATTTATAGTACATCCATAAAAATAATATAATAACATTTGCTACCCCGCTAGAGATCTACAGAAATACTACATTAATACCAACATTAATAACAACTACATTGGCGCAATTACAGTCTGGCTTCAGAATAATAGTATTAAACCTCAATTAAAATAACCTACAAGAGGTTAGCTAAATATCACAAACACTGATCCAGTGAATTTGCTGAGGTTGTTATTTGGAGTATATATTAATTTTGCATGTAATTACTGAAACCTAAATTTTCAGGTTTGCAAATGAAAAATTCAGGGACACAGAAACTTAGCAAAAAATCTCTTATTGTGAAAAGTCCTTGTTACAGGTTGAAGCTAAATGAAGAGGTTCTATGCCATTAATTATAAAGTATTAGTAACTCATTAACCCAAACACAAAGTAATGAATTACTCGAGCCTCGAACTGTGACTTCAAAATAAACATTTAGCTTTTAATAAACATTGTATTATTTTGATAGATAATGTAAGTGACAGAACTGTGTATCCATAAATAGACTCACTGGTTCCGGGTCTGGACAGCAGGGAGATGATGAGGGTCAGGCCCAGCCCGGTGACATGAGCCGCTATCACCGCCGCCCTCCGCAGCCACACATACAGCCAGAACTCCCGCATCCCCAGCCCCTCTCCCACCGGGCTGTACTCCACATCAGACCGCATGCCTGCGGCCGCTGGCGGAGCCCCCTGCCCGGCTCCCTGTCCAGCTACCTGCTGCCTCTGCCGGCTGTAAGAGACGCGCTGAGACGGTGAGAGGCGGCGGGAGCTCTGCCCGAACACTGCCCGAACTCCATGGTCAGTAAAGAGGAAGAAGCAATCAAACACAGCGGGGTAGCTGGATAAACATGACCTCAGTCAAGTTACACACAACACAAAGAGCTTCCGCTTCAGTTTTTCAAATTAAAGGGTCGTTCCTTTTTACAGTGGATTTAAAAGTAGTATTCTTCCGCCTTGTGTCTGCGCTCCTGTAGATATTCACAGTGGTTACATTTGTCTTACACTGAATATTTCACCTTCCAGATGTTGTGCGGATGCTGTATTCGTTTTAAGAAACAGAGGAAAAAACAATTCACTTCCAGTTATGTCTTGCCTAGTTTTCGCTGGCTTGACGAAACGATCAAAACTGGTGCTGTAATCCCTCCGAGGCAAATGTGGTCCGACTGTGGATTAAAGAAACTGGGCTAACCGGTGTATTAAATGCAGAAACATCACAGTCAGAGTGGAAACTGTGCGATCACTTCTCCGGTTTAAAACACTGTCAGACAGCTTGTTCTCTTCCTGTCAGCCAGATAATTTTGTGAAACAAAGCCCCGGCACCAGTCTGACAGGCGTCCTGTGTAACTGCCTGATATAAAAGGATAGAGACTGTAAACCAACTATCAAATATCTACTGATGGCTCGTGTTTTGGTTTCACTTCCTGGTTTGAAACTCGACACCGCAGAGAGTGAGAGGAGTGAGAGGAGTGAAAGGTTTCACTCCTGTTTCCTGCGGCTGGTGTTCATTCAGATGGCGGTGTGGTTAAATCTGCACAGCGAGCTCCAGACTACAGGGATTTCAGCTGTTACCAGTCATTATGAGAGGAAAAATTTAAGGCTCAGGACACCATAACATCACAGGATGAATCTGAGTACATCAAGAGACTATTTAAGTCTTCATTTAGACATTAAATTTATAACTCTCAAAGGCACTGTATTGCTGACATACCAGGAGAAGTAAAACGGATCAATCTGATGTTATAACGTGAAAAAAGTTATAACAAGATGCGTTGTCACGTTATAAGATCTCTTCATTTATATTTTCACATTAGATATTTTCATGTTATAAGAGATATTTCCATGTTTTAACAAAAAGAATCATATTTAAAAAAGATATTTTCATGTTACAAGAGGATATTTTCACATAAGAAGATATTGAAATTTTCATAAGATATATTCATGTTATAGTAAGATTTTTTTCCTAACAAATATTTCCACGTTCTAACAAGAAATTTGCGTATTATAAATAGAATATAATTTTCATGTTATAAGAAGTAGGGATGTTTGATTAATTGATCATGGATTATCCTATCATTGAATTTGGTTGATCAATGAAATTGAATCAATCAAATATCAAATAAATATCTGAAATATAGCAGTCTTTTATGAGCATGCTTAGCATGATACATTCAGGTATATGTCTTTAGTAGTGGGCTTTACATTTTCATGTGTTTCATAGGCTCTGTAATACTGTCAGAGAATATGCAATATGTTGCTGTTGAAATAAACTTTAATTAAGCAGGCAAAATTTGTTTTTTAATAATTCATTGATCGGAAAGTGTCCCAATAACCCTGTTAAGACAATATTTCAACTTTATAACAAGATATTTTCATGTTTTGACAAGATACAAACTCATCACATTACAAGAAACTTTTCTTGTTATAATATACTTTTTATCTTGCTGTAAGGTGACAAGTTTAATGTTATTACAACTTTTTGTTCCAATGTGATAACTCCTATTGTTTTAACATCACGTAATGTCATGACATGAACATTTCACATCATAACAAGATAAAAATGTAACGAAGTTTTTTGTGATAAATCATAACATGATGTGATAAACTAGTCTGATGCTGTTTTTTCTGAATTTTCACATACATTAAAGGGCTTCATAAAAACTCTCCATGTCACCATCACTACTCTCTTCAGTAAACACTCCCTGGTTTCTTTAGTAACTTCTGATTGCTGAACTGTTTTGAATTGTTAATTTTTATCAGAGACTGTATATAAAATCTCAGTGGTTATTATGATGATTGACTCTGTTAGTCAGTTACCATTTTTGTAATAAATGTCACATTTCCCTTGTTTAAAAAAATGCATCTTAATGTTGAACATAGTCCTGCAGTGGTTTCCTTTATTTTATCGGTTGTCATTTCATCATTTTAACACTGTCAAAGCTACAGTAGTCATAAAAGCAGAGATGAAAGTTTTAATTTTTTCTCTCTCTCTCTTTTGAAGATAATGACTACTGTTGCAGCTGGTGGCAGCTGCATAATTCAGTTCATCACAGGGAACAAAGAGGGACTCTGTTCCTGCAGACACCACCACCACTTTCTGATAAAACCAATCAGCATGTTATGGAGCGCACTGTATGTGACCGCAAAGTTTCAAACTCTACTTCAACAGAGTCTAGTTAATTTACCAAATTAAAGTGACCTTTGCTGTAACACCACAGCAGTAATAATGTAATTATCTTAACATCCCAGACACTAAAGCAGACACTGGCTCCATTATTCTGTGCTCATGTTGTGCTCCTGACCAGGTGCTGTTCAAACCTAACATGCAAATGTATTTTAAGATCTACAGGGGACCCAAAAGTTTCTAAAGATACCAGATATGGAAATCTGAAATAAAGTGATGCCCAGCTGACTCACTGTGAGCATCATATAAATTCATGTAGAGGTGTCAAAACTAGATACAGTCAGACGTTGTGGATAGTTTACTGAATGTGAAGAAAACAAAGAATTCAAGAGAAAATTTAAGATAGAAGAGTTAAAAAAAGAAAAGCAGTCACCAAAACCAAGTGTAAAGGACATTTTTAATCCATTTTTATAAACCAACATATTTAATTTAGCAGCATAACCGGATGGTCTTGAGGTATTTCTAAATCCATACTCTGAATTTTATCCCACCCTCCCACTCCCAGTTCTCCCTCAGACATTCATCCAGACAACAGATTCACACACCGACACATCCATACTGCACGAACGCTGCACATACAGACGACCTGACACACTCATACTTGAGCATTTGCTCAATAGACAAAAGGCAGGCAGACAGGCGCACACACACACTCACACACTCATACATTTGAGTCCTGTTGCCTCAGTCTTGGACTGAGCAGAGCTGGCTCCCTCATAGTGGCTTGTAAGGCAGGCACACTTAATGGTGCAGTTTTGGCTGCAGGACAGAAGAAAAAAAATTAAACTTAGTTACATCTTGACAACTAGTTTGTATATTCACTTCACAACTGTACAAACTGTGGTGGAATAAAACAAACTGACATACATGGTGTCATTTAAGTCAGAATAAGAAGAGAGAAAGAATCTGGTGGCTGGAGAAGACAACTCTTTATATTGAGCTGATATTTAAAACTTAACTCTGGCCAGCAACTCTCGATTATTTTCATTCAATCAATCTGTGGATTATTTTCTTGTTTAACTGATTAATTATTTGGTTTACAAAATGTCAGACAATGGTGAAAAATGTTGTCCAAATGTGTTTTCCAAATCCCAAGATGATGTCTGAGTGTCTTGTTTTGTCCATAAGCAAAGAGATTTGGTTTACTGTCAGAGAGGAGTAAACAAACCAGAAAATATTCACATTTAAGAAGCTGCAAGTGTCTCAAAACAATTAATAGCGGGTGATGAAATTTAACATTGATTATTATCGATTAATTGTTGCAGCTCTACTAAACTCTTTTCAGTTTTGGGGACACTATTTGTCACTGTACCTTTAAATATAATTAGCGCTGAATGATATGCAGAAAAAAATCATACTGCAATTATTTTGATAGATATTACAATATGAGTTACGATTTTAGTGGGAATTATAGGTTTTAAATTGTACTTTTACTGAAGAAAATATAAAAATACTGCTGGTTCTGTCACTGATCGTTGCCAAGAAAATGCAGCTCTTATCTGAGAGATACCCTCAGGGCAAGGTGACAAACCGTTTAGACCTTTAACACAAGTCAGTTGTAAAATATAAATTTGCCTAAATTTGACTCTTCAAGGATGTTTTTGCTTACATACAATAAAGCAGTGTCATATGACATGGGCAGCAGTTAGCTAGTTGTTTCTTTAACAAGATAAAAGAAGCAGCCACAGGTCATGAAGGGATGGTAAGAAAAAGAAAAAACAATCAAAGAAATCAGAATCAGTTTTGTTTGTCAGATTGGCAGTATTTAACCATCTGTTTCATCATGGCCTGTAGAAGCTTTACAGACGTTGTTAATGGTTTTCTGATTATTTATGAGGTACTTATTCATAGTCAGTGTATTACCTACAGTAGATGGTGGAAAACTCAGTTATATAAACCAGATAACACTCTCTTCAAAGCCACCACACACCTTTGGAATAAACAGTAATTTTACCTCACGGAGCACAGGAGGTCTGGTGTTCTATGTTTTAAAGGGTCAGTTTGGATTCACCAAAGTCACACAATAACAAAAACTAACCAACTGAGGAAGCGATAGAGCAGCAACTCCTGTGTAAAGGTAAAATTACTGCTGTGTGTGAGAGAGAGCAATGTTGGATTATACAAAGGTAGTTTCCTGATGAGAAAAGGTTGTCTGAAAGCTGTGAAAACATTCTAAATATAGCGTACACTTTAACTTGTTTGTGTTATTGTGTGACATCTGTGAATCTGAACTAACCTTTTCACTCACTTTAGTCACATAATAACACAAATAAACTAACTGATTGAGGTAGTGGTAGACCTGCGACTGCCATGTTCTGCACATATCACTTTCTCCAAACAAACAAGACTCCACTTGCCAAATCAGTAATTTTACCTCACAGAGCACAGGACTTGCTGGTCTACCACTTGATCCATCAGTTAGTTACTTTGTATTATAGTGTGACTTTGGTGTTTTAAAGGGTTAGTTCAGATTCACCATAGTCACAAAATAAACAATGCGACAGATCGAGGCAGCGGTAGACCAACAACTTCTGTGCTCTGCGAGGTATCTGTTTAAGTGAACACTATATTTAGAGTATCTTCACCACTTTACATTGCTGTCAGACAGCCATCACTTAGCTTCCTACGTCGGTACTCCTGCTGCTTCTCCAAACTGTGGCCATGTCGACCATCATCTACTATAGGTAATACACACTGACTATGGATAAGTACCTCAAATTATATGAATAATCCTTTTAATGTCAACTATACAACTTAACCACAAATCAAGGTGAGTGTTGGGGTGTGGCTTTTTTACTACTTAGGAACAAGGTCACTAACACTGTAGCTTAATTGAAAAAAGTTGCAGGTTGTAACTTTAATTATGAAATCATTTTCCCTGTCACCCTGTGTTCTGTTTTTGCTCCTCTAAACTCACCTTCTGTGTGCCCAGTTTCTTCTCCACGCCCCCAGCCAGCCCCCCGCCTTTACTGTCCTTCCAGGGGTAGAAGTTAGAGCGTGGAGAGGAGGAGGTGGCAGAGCTGGAAGAGGAGGAGGAGGGCAGGCGGTGCGCTGAGGGTTTGGAGGAGGGCGAGTGCTCCTCCATGCCGCCCCCCTTGCGTTTCTTCACCAGTCCCTGGTGCTCAAAGCCCCTCCCGCTGCCCTGCCCGTGCAGTCCTGAGTCCCCCACGCCGGCCCGGCTGTGGGAGTTGTTGGTGGCGGAGGAGGAGGAGGGGTCTGGGGGTGATGAATGGCCCAGAGGGGTGTGTGTTCGTCTGTAGGTCCAGACTGCCTTGGCGGCTGGTGAGTGGGACTCTGAGGGGGAGGGCTGGGGGCGGGGTTTGCTGCTAGGGGAAAGCGTGCCATTGGTTTGTCCATGTGGGAGAGGTGAAGGGATGGGGGGTTTAGACGAGGAAGATGAGGAGGAGGAGGAAGAGGCAGCAGAAGGTGGGCGGCCCCGGTCCTGGAGGATGATGCAGTTCCTGTCGGGGCCTGAGTGCTCCCCTTCCTGGGACGGGGCTTTGCGTTTGCGTTGGGCAGCGGCGGCAGCGGCCTCCTCCCGCAGCTTCAGCATCTGCTTGCTGGGACGCCCCACGGGATTCTTGGGTCGCCCGGAACCCACCTGACGCACCGCTGCAGGCTTACTGGGAGACACAAGGTGGCCGCCGGCGATGCTGCTGCCACTGCCCCCAGAGTTCTCTGATTGTATGGCTGTCGGGGGTCTCCCCGGACCACGACTGGAAGAAGAAGAGGAGGAGGAGGAGGATGATGCAGTTTTGAGGGAGGAGCTGATATGACTTCCTGTGCGGACCTTAGAATGTAATGAAGAGGAAGAAGAGGCGCCGATGGAGGAGGGAGATGAGGAAGTGATGGTCTTGGCTGAGGGAGGTGGAGACTGAAGGTCTGTGGCTTGAGGTATTTTCCTGGAATAAGGGAAAATAAATCAACAATCAATAAACCAAACAGACATTAGATCAGATCTAAACTTTAAACTACATATATGACCTGAATGGCATTCAGTGTCCAGTGACACTTATGGGCAATTTGTAGAGGTAAGAGGAAGATGATGTGAGATTTTGGTTCTTGATTATAAATTATATGTGGGGGTTCAGGGGTACAGTAACTAACATGTACAGACCTGCTGAATTCCATTTCATTGTGAACATTGTGAAGCTCAATGATCCTACAGCTTTTCCAGCACCTTCAGGGTTCAGCTTTGTTTTTTTCTTTTTTTTCCCCACTTGCCCAGTCAGACAAGTGGGTCAGAAATCTCTTTGCCCAAAGTCAATTTTTATTTGCCCCGGTATACATACTAAAGTTATATTAAATCTGGGGCTGGAATGTCTGTAAAACGTCAGAAAACAGTGAAAAACGTCCAAGGTGATGTCTTTAAATATCTTGTTTTACTAAAACACAAAGATATTCAGTTGAATATGACAATAAATTAAGAAAATGTGGGAAAACTGTTTTCTGCCATTCCGCATGAAAAATTACTTCAACCACTGATGAAAATAGTTACACTGTTCAATTCTTTTTTACCCCTAGTCCAGTCCAACACGCAAACTGCCAGATTTACTTGCCTGACACTGCATTTTCATTTAATTTCTTCATCACATCAAATCAGATGTTACTGTGATATAAACAACCAAAGTTATGTTTGTGGTAGCATTTTACAGAAGAATGAGAAATTAAAAGAAAACACTTAAGTTTCAGGTTTCAAAATGTGTCACCTGTCTGTAAGTAAGTCCTATATAACACAGATGAGTCAGTATGAATAGGATTGTTCTGATTATCAGTATTGATAAAGGCCTCAGATACTGCCTATAAAATGCCCATGAGCACCGTGGAGCAAGACAGATTCAAGAAATTAATTAAAACGCTAGACCGCAGGTACGAGCTCCCAGGCAGGAAATATTTCTCTTTACTTCTCTCTACTTCTCTGTCAGTTTGTTTTTTTGTATTAGGTTGTACCACTACAAACATCTGAGGTTGAAATTTTTGCTGCCCTGGGAATTTGATGTGATAGAAAGTCACAGATTTTACTTTTATTTACATTTTTTGCATGTTTTAGGTTGTTTTAATTAGTTGTTTGAAAAACAAAGTTAGAGGAGGTACCACTTCCCAAAAATGTAGCCAAAACTGGCGGCTCAGGCTTAAAAAACAAAACAAAACTGGAGAATGTTTGCACTAGGTGATACAAGGTGTACGGCTTCACTTTATTTTCCTTTTACACTAGAGGGCAATGAACAAAGCATGTTTGCTTGTTTAAAGTGTTATTACAAACTGTTTGCACAATTCTTTACATTATATTACCCAATTTTATGTTAATAAACTATATTCTAAGTTCATCTAATGAATCATTTGGTTTCTTCAGGTGTCAGACTTTATCAGGATACTTTTCAAACTCACAGCATTATCAAATTACATATTGTGATAAATATTGATATCGATCAATATGGGAAAAATCATCGTGATAATATTTTTTTCCATATCACCCAGCCCTAATTGGAACATCTAAATATAAAATTAATTCCAACGATCACCAGACAAATAACTTCAATTTCAATCAAATCCTTTTCAAGTGAGGCTTGAGTGGAGTCATCTTGCAGAAGGCAAAAGCACCCAGGCTCTCAGACTTATTTTATTTCTTTATCTAAAAAGCAAACTATTCAGTCAGAGAGTGATTTATTATGAAAGTAATGCATGACAATTTCAAGCAGTTTGAAGCACCTAATCCAAAATCCTTTCAATCCTTGAAAATATTACAGTAACATTCAAGTGTTAAAGGATTTCCAGCACCCATAAGAACCCTGGAAATTGCTTAGTCACACTTGACAGATTTTTGGTTGCACCCCAGAACTCTTATTGTACTGATACTATGGCTGCATAATTATTTTCATTGTCTATTCATCTGTTGAATTTTCCACTGACTTTGAAACTTTTCTGATGCGTCTCCATTGGAATTCAGTGTAACTGCTGTGAATCCAAACTGACTACAAATGCTGCCCTACAAGCCACAAACCTTTCAAAGCCACATTTCGAAATGACACAAAACATAGATTTTCTGTGGACAATTATGTTTATGTGAAAAAGTTATCTGTTGTAACTAATCTGCTGTTCTTATTCTTGTTTTCACACTGCCCTTGTGTTCCTGCTGTTCTTCTTTTGTTTGATTTAAAAAACAATTACACCAAGTTCAAGAACCAAGTTCAAATAAGGGCTGCATTATCTCAAAATTATCTTGCTCCCAACATGTGACAATTAATCGAAATTGCGATTTCAGACAACGCGATCAAGTGATCGCCAAAGCTGCGTTTTTTTGCAGTGCTCCTGAGGGCTGTACTACGAAGCAAGCTCAACACAGCCAGGCTTTCTTTGTATGATCTGGATCGACAAAGCCTAAAACCGCAATCAGAGATAACGGGTATCACGACGGTGGTTATCAACTCACTTTCTTAATCCAGGCTTTCGTCTTCAGACTCTGTGCGCGCTCACATAAAAGGGGCGTTTGTTGCGTCATTTCACTCTTCTTCCATGAAATGAAGTGATCGCGAGCCACTTACTTAAGTCAAAATGATCAAGTTGTTATAATTATGAGCTGTGGAAAGTATACTAAATACATTACGGCAAAAAACAACATTGTTGCTGCAAATAAAGCAGGAGAAGAAGAATGATGTCAGAAAATTACTGATCCACTAAATGTGGTCTTAATACTGCCGTTTATTCTAACATGAAAACTGCACATTAAACAATAAAACTCCATCCAGCAGATTTAAACATGATGAAGTCTGTCTGACACTGTCCTATGATGACAGAGACGTGGACATCACTGAAGTTTTTGGCTAAACGAATGTAAAATGAGTGTTACTGATTTAAGATTGTCTGTGATAAATGATGATGAATTTTCTAATCAGTGATCTGAGCTGCAAAATCACCAAGACAAAACAGATAACAGTAAAAAGTATTCAAAGTGTCTGTAGTTGCTTCATCATTATTTTACTGTGTGGATTATATACGATGTAAATTTAAAGTGTTAATATGATCTGGAGCAAACGGGGAAAATGACTCTGCATCACCAAACGGAGGTTACCGTCATGACAGCGTGATGCATACAGTTTGTACCGCTGTTTAATTTTTACATTATACGAATTCGTTCGGTGATATAACGAACATACAGCTCAGCAACTTTTCATTTTTAATGTCTTCTCTCAGTTTAAAAGCTATATCGCTCATAAACAACCTTGTTAGGACAATTATAAGTTAAAGAACGGCGCGTTTTACTGACGATTTAATCTGAAACTCTTAACATAACCTGCTGCCGACCAGGTCATGAGTTTAGCATAAGTTACCATGGTGATCTAGCAGGTTAAAAGAGAGCCACTTTCGTGACACTGAAAACCCTGGATTTAGACTCAACATAGCTCGCTAACACATTAATCTCGCTTCGTAGTTACACTCCTCTGACGTGCATCATAACCAACAATGCAACGAACGTCATATGGAACTTAATGAATGGACCAGACCTGTGTGTGTGTGTGTGTGTGTGTGTGTTTGTTTGTTTATTAATTTATTTATTTATACGGATTTAATGTGATGTGTGCGAATTGTCTTCAGTATAGTCAGTAGTTTTTCTCTTAATGTTATTTTTCTTTAAGCCCTCACAAATACCTAGTTTGAATAATTAATAATGATTGTAAATGTTACTATACATTGTGAATATTGCACTGAAACTTGATTTGAAGAAAAAATCGTGAATCGAATTGAAATCGCAATATCTGCCAGAAAAATCGCAATTAGATCTTTTCCTAAAATCGTTCAGCCCTACAATTAAGCATGCTAGTCTTGGTTTAAAAAATGTTGTATATGCACG
This sequence comes from Lutjanus erythropterus, assembly GCF_056507025.1. Taxonomy (NCBI): domain Eukaryota; kingdom Metazoa; phylum Chordata; class Actinopteri; order Lutjaniformes; family Lutjanidae; genus Lutjanus; species Lutjanus erythropterus. The sequence continues at coordinate 3,228,517 of NC_139318.1, forward strand.
CTGAAGCACAGATCTGCCACTAACTAGGCTTCTGCAGGGTTGTGATGTTCAGAAGACAAATTCTTCCAATGAGCCTCGTCTTGCATGCATGTAAATTCAGTCGATATCAGCTGATATTCAGGGAAGCCAGTCTTAATCTTCCTGCCAACATCACAGACTCTTCACCACTGCTATTCTGGGCAGCAGAAAGCACCATCTGCTTCATCTATTAGTGACTAAGCGGTGGGTTACACTCAAGTTTATCTGTTAGTGTTACCAATACAGAGGATCTGATGTAACAAACCCTCATCTATTTACAGGAAGAATCACAGAAACAAAGAAACTGAGACTGGATGGAGGTGGACAGGGAGTGGTGCGCTCCATCTGGTACAATCCACCAATTATCATTCAGCAGCGAGCATGTTGAACATGTCACTGTGGGCTAGAAGATTTCAACTGCGTGATCAGGATGGTGGTGGAGTGTATGTCATTTAAAGAAGCAGCCAATTTGCATCAGTGGGCTGAACATTTGTAGTGTAGGCAAGTCAGCCATCCAACACTGACAGCTCATTTCTATCACAGATTAGAACCAGCTCAGTATACTGGAGAGCAGGCAGAGCCAATTCTGTAATGTTGGAGCATTGCTTTAGGCTGATTTTATTCAACTGATACGTCATTTATTCTTGAGAATTGGGGCAAAACTGTATTTTGATTTTTACTCTTCAATTATGCTGGAAAATATATTTTAAAAGATCAAAGTCTTGGCTCTTAAACCTTGTGACGGACCAACTTCTTAGTGATTACATTTTTTATTAAATGCAGGGAGATGACAAAATGTTGCATTTTTCATTTCTCAGCATAGTCTTGGTGAGCAGCTATTTTATTTTTTAAAGTGTCTCAGAGTTCTCTTAATGTTAATCAAAATACACATTTTTAAACCACAATTCTTATTTAGCTTTGATTTAGAAGGGCTACAGAGTTGACATGTTATGGCTGAGACACATCTGATAGAAATTTTATTGAATGGATTTGTGGGGGAAAAAAAGTTTACCAGTGTTTTGAGCAGTATTCCTGCCTTTTTTAAACAAGGAATTGAGACCTTAGGGTACAGCTAACCCTTTTTATGCCTGATTAAATCATGTTTTTATAAAAATCTGACAGAAAATCTGGGACACAACTTTAAAGCCTAATATTTTCATTAAAAAAATCTATTTAAAACAAAGAGGATTATAATAGCACATTTTTATATGTATGTTTCGGAAGGTTTTAAGTTTTAGATTTTGAAGGCTTTAAGTTGTGAATTCTTATCTGGGACAAGCCTGTTTTCTGGCACTTTTGACATTAAAAAATTAAAGCAAAGCAAAATATTACATAATTTGCACATATTTCATGAACAGATTTTGCGATGCATATGCATATATTTTTTAATGTCTTAAATATACATTTAAAAGACTATATGGTTACTAAAAATAATAGATAACTACAGGTCAAGTGTACAGTATATATAATGGTGTGCTATGAACCCCATTTGTAAGTCCTTTTTATGACTTAATTTTATTCCCCCCATACTTTTTTATTCATTTATTTTCTTCTCTTCTTTTTTCTTTTACTTATTCTCAATTGATCTTATGTTGTTTACATTATTAAGAGAATGGTACTTTATATATGTGTGCGCATGTATGGATGTAGATATTTGTATGAATGGTAATATGTTATGTGTTCAAAAAGACAATAAATATAGTTGTTAAAAAATGCACATATTTCATATACATAGAAATCCTTAAAGAAAACATTTTCACTAAATAAAATTGAGTTACAGTGTTGGTACTAATATTTTTTTGTTATACTAAAGGTTTGTGTTGAAAAATATATTCCTAGTTCTCAAAGACAGGTTATGAAAAAGTATCAGTGGAACACTGTGTATTCGGACCATCACTAAAATCCTATAAAACAGTTTACATAAAGTTTTTACTATATAAATATCAGTGAGAAAAGTAGTCAAGTTTTTTTTCCTGATAAGATCTTAATGATTAGTACCATACAAGCAGAACACAGTCAAAGTGGCAGAGCAGGATTATGTTTCTTACTTCCAGAGATGGGCGCTGATGTGCTGCTCCAGCATGCTGCTGAGAGCCGACCTCAGGTGATGAAGTCTCCTGTCAAACGTGTAGATGCCGTGACCCAACGCATGGCTGCCAAATGAGCATACCTAGAGAAAGAACATTTGTTGTGAATGTGTTATAGGTTAACGGTCTCTTCTTGTTGGTGGCTCATAGCTGCAGTCAAATCACATTTGATTTGTGTCTTGTTTTGTTGTATTTCTGGGTAAAACAGGATAAAAAACAGAGCTCTGTAGGAACAGCTCAAAACAAACAGTTCTACAAACTGGACTGCACATTACCCTCCATCTCCTTATATCAACTTAATAAAACAATACATGTGGTGAGAATAACTTAGGCCTTCTTCTGGGTACACATAAAACCACAATACTTTGACACTTTTATCCTCTGCCTGAGCATGTGAAAATAATAAAATAAATAAAGAGCGATGGATTGCTGTGAAAACAGCAGATCAACTTATTACCAGTATGACATTTCTATTGTCCACCTTCACTATGATATGGGAGTAATGAGGAAGTGCTGAAATATAAGACAAGATCAGGATGATCAAGATAAATCTCCAATACAGCCATCATTTTCAGTCAGGTATGGAAAGCTACCTCCCACAAAGACATGCAGGAAGATGTAGCGGTCCACTGAGCAGCACTGCGTGCACAAACATGATTTACCACCATCAGTCCTCACAGGGAACGGTTACCCGTGGTTTCATCACAACAGACATTGTCTTCTTTTCAGAACAACAGTGCTGCAATCTGAGGACACAATATTGGAAACTGGAGAAATTCTGCAAAAACAACATGGCGATGGACCTAGTATGTTTCATCATGTTGCATCAATGTGGATTATTATCTAATTATTTAAAAAAAAGTGATAAGGTATTTCATGACACCATAAACTCATGGCACGATAAAACCAGGATAAAAGAAAAATCACAGTATGACATTTATCATGATATTATGAAACAAAGAAAAATGACAACTTGAAAAACAGTCAATAAACCTGATGTGTGCAACATTTTTTTGTTTGTATAAAATTAGTTACTGCTTTTAACCTAAAGCACTTCAGCTTTCCTTCTCTTTAATATAGAATTAAGTAGCAGCCATTACTTAAGAATGTGCTAAAAAAAATTGTCTTTAACAAATATTTGAATTATGTTCAACTGCACAACAAAAACAATGCAGTCAGTAGCAGTCCTTTTATAAATAAATTAAAATTAATAAAACAAAAAGTAGCTCAGAGACAGTTAGTGCCTCTGGATGTAAAAAAAATGCTTATTGCTACTTTAAACATTGAGAAAACATAACTAAATAAAATATTTTCTCACTCTCAAACCCAAGTACAAACTGCTCACCGCGAGTGGTTTGGGATGTGCAGCAGACGATGGGAACTCAACAGGCTCCTCTGGTCCTTCTGCGTCACTTTCATCACTGGAGATTCGCCCGTGGACGAGAGGCGAGGGAGCACGGACACTTCCCTCATCCTGCCGCTGCTTCTCCTCCTCTGGGGTGCTCTCTGACACCGCCGTAGACCGACTGGAAAAAACAAACAAATTCAACTCATTTTTTTAAAATATACAACTTCCAGGATGATGATCTAAATTAAGCTCAAACACTTATTACATCTGCCAGGGTGGTTCTGTTTTTGAAAACAATAGAGTGGAAGTGCTGCTAGGTCAGTCTGTTGGTCACATACAGGTGCTCTTTGGATTTACCCCTACTCTCATCTCCTCTTCCTTGCATTCCCCTCCCTTCCCCCCTTTTTTCCCCCTCCTCCTCCTTTTTTCCCCCATTATTTTTACTTCCTTGGTGTTTGACCAATAAGCTTGCACATTGACAGGGACCTACCCTCGATACACGATGGTCATTTTTTTTCTCTTTTTGTCATGTAAAATGAAAGCATTTCAATTTTGTACAAACCTTAAAATGTCCCTTGGATTTTTTTTGAAAGAGATTTGCATTTTTCATTTTTATAGAGACTGTTTCATCCATGCAACGAGCCCTTCACTAGAAGAACAAGAGGTTCTGTTTTTTGGTTTGGTTGGTTTATCTGTGTCAGCAGAACGACAGAAAAACGAATGGCCTGATGGACCAAAGAAGAACCCACTTAAGTTTGATGCTGATCTGAATCACAGGGTGGATACACAAATTATTTTTCACTTTTGTTAATATTGTGAGATAGATCGATTGTAACACTGGTGTGTATGAATAAATGGACTGTGTGCTGCGTGTGCTGTAACTAAGCAGACCTTAGAATGCCCTAATTGAACAATAAGAATCCAGTATTTAACAAAGCTGTGTTATAAAACCAAAATAAGCCTATTTACATATATCCAGACATATATAGAGGTTGTGGTTACAGATTTGCATATCATAGAAGACAGCACTGTTTGCCTTGGCAGAGGTCTGTGCATTGTGCCCTTCTAGTTCTCCATGCTTCCATTCGAATTTTCTAGTTCCTTCTCACTGTCAGCATCACTTGTCGAGTTTTATTCAATTTCCTTTTTTTCTACCAGGGTTTTAGGATAAGGAATGTGTGTATATTAATTATTAATTATACACCCGAGTGGCAGTTCATTAGGTTCAGCCATCAATGAATCCTACATTCATGAAGGTTTTAGTACTCTGTTTGTGTTGAAACTGTTTTAGAGTTGATTTAACATCATTTAGGAGGATGCAGTCTGTAGTGCTGCTTAACTGCACTGCTTTATACAGATTAAACTATTTGAACCGTTCTAACCTTCAAGACTGTTGTATTGTATTGTTTATTTATTCTTCTTTATTCAGATAAAGAGATACAGAGCACAGGACAATATGAGCGAGAACCATAGAGAAGTGAAAGTGAAAGAGGATATATTTGGTGACTACAGCAACAGTTTAACCCAGACAGTCAGCAGGTCAAGTGTGGACTGAACATTTGCTCAATATATCTGAAACTTCCACTGTATGTGAAGAGTGGAAGTAAGCTTGGCAAAAAATGATCTCCCTGTCTAATGTTGAGTACATGCTGACCACGCTTCACTGCTGCAAGCCAAGTTATTTGTTTGATCAACTAAAGTGGTTTAAACAAACTTGTTACTGTGTGTGTGTGTGTGCGTGTGTGTGTGTGTGTGTGTGTGTGTGTGTGTGTGTGTGGGCAGTAAAAGTGCGGCTGTTAAAAAAACTGAAGAAAAGATTATATTAGTTAAACACAACAAAATATTTAGAGTCTTTTTTTTAACCTGATTTATGTGCAGATAAATTTACACTTAACGTGTAGAAACACCCTCGCTGCACACGCTTCAGTAAAGCTCACTAACCTGAATGCAGGGAGGCTGGCCAGAGGTCTCCTGCAGTGTGGGGCCCCAGCCTGCTCCCTTGGGGCCTCTGGGCTGGGGGAACGTCCAGTGGAGGAGCCTCCCTCAAGGGATTGGGCCCCTTTCTCACGGACCTTGGTCTTGAGTTCTGCCACCAGCTGGTCAAAGTTCTTGCTGCGGCCCACCACCTTCCTTCGCTGGTGGATGGAGTGGATCTGAGGAGGAGGACACAGGACAGAGGCAGTCAGTTAGGATGTAAATGACTCAAACTTGTACCAGGTGGGTGTCGCAAAACTGTGGAGTGGCCTGCCAAGCGAGAAGGCTGGCTAAAACCGCAATGTGATTGTTTTTTTTGTTTTTTTATTAAGATGTCTCACTTTAGGTGTAAAGCTGCTGCTTTCAGACAGCACCTACCACAGGCTACATGTACACAAGCCACTCAAATCTCATCAATCAAATATAGTGGGTTAAAACAGACGAAATCAGTATGACACAATAAGTCTGACTATCTAATATCATACTAGGGCTGCACAATTTTGAAAAAATATCTAATTATTTTGGTTGATCAGGCAATTGCGATATTAGAGGTAATGATTATTTTCACATCATTATTCTTATTTTGATTGAAAAACGTTTTTTTTGCAGGAATCTGAACCTACACCTGATGTGTAGGTCAGGACCGCCCTGCCTCATTACATTTCTTCATTTAAATGTCTTTTGCCTTTAACAAATATTGTACATCCTGCAATTTGAAAATTGCAGAAAGCCTTCTAAGTCATAGAACTTCGACTAATTGTGCAGCTCTAATCATAAACATTGTTAACTGGCCCAAATTAGGGTTGCAACTGTGTATTGTGGTATGAAAATTAACATAACCGTACCATGTACATTTCCATATCTACTAGTCCAGGCCAAAAATCAAAAGCAATATAGACATGATATATATATAGATACAGACATGTCATCAAGAGCAATAAAAAAGTAGTTTGATAAAAAGTTTCCACTAGTTTCATGTAAGTGCATTGAATGCAACCCACTATGAAAAACAATAATGAATAGATCCCAGTTCATAAACAGCCTGTCATATCCCTTAATAATGGAGCAAGCTGGGGTGACATGTCCATCCATCCATCCATTGTCTTCCACTTATCCGGGGCCAGGTCGCGGGGGCAGCAGTCTGAGCAGGGACACCCAGACTTCCCTCTCCCTGGACACTTCCTCCAGGTGTGTGGAGGGACCCCAAGGCATTCCCAGGCCAGCTGAGTGACATAGTAACTCCATAATACATATATATATACATATACCGCATTACTGCTGCCGCCGCACCAATCCATCTGTCAATCTCGTGTTCCATCCTCCCCTCACTCGTAAACAAGACCCCAAGACACGGAGGGAGCAAGCCACCTTTTTCCGGTCGAGAACCATGGCCTTGGACTTGGAGGTGCTGATTCTCATCCCAGCCGCTTCGCACTCGGCTGCAAACCGCCCCAGTACATGCTGAAGGTCCTGGTTCGAAGGAGCCAACAGGACAACATCATCTGCAAAAAGCAGAGATGAAATCCTGTGGTCCCCGAACCAGACTCCCTCCGGCCCCTGGCTGCACCTAGAAATTCTGTCCATAAAAATAATGAGCAGAACCGGTGACAAAGGGCAGCCCTGCTGGAGTCCAACATGCACCGGGAACAGGTCTGACTTACTGCCGGCAATGCGAACCAAGCTCCTGCTCCAGTCATACAGAGACCATACGGCCCTTAGCAGAGGGCTCCGAACTCCATACTCCCGAAGCACCTCCCACAGAATGCCACGAGGGACACGGTCGAATGCCTTCTCCAAGTCCACAAAACACATGTGGACTGGTTGGGCAAACTCCCATGAACCCTCAAGCACCCTGTAGAGGGTATAGAGCTGGTCCAGTGTTCCATGACCAGGACGAAAACCGCATTGTTCCTCCTGGATCCGAGGTTCAACTATCAGCCGAATTCTCCTCTCCAGTACCCTGGAATAGACTTTACCAGGGAGGCTGAGGAGTGTGATCCCCCTGTAGTTGGAGCACACCCTCCGGTACCACTTCTTAAATAGAGGGACCACTACCCCGGTCCCCAACTGCCACGCAACATTGCAGAGGCGTGTCAACCAAGACAGCCCTACAACATCCAAAGACTTGAGGTACTCAGGGCGGATCTCACCCACCCCCGGTGCCTTGCCACTGAGGAGCTTCCGAACTACCTCAGTGACTTCAGCTTGGGTGATGAATGAGTCAGCCTCTGGGTCCCCAGCCTCTGCTTCCTCTACGCAAGGCTTGTCAGTGGGATTGAGGAGATCCTCGAAGTATTCCTTCCACCGTCCGACAATATCCCCAGTCGAAGTCAACAGCTCCCCACCACCACTGTAAACAGTGTTGGCAGGGTACTGCTTCCCCCTTCTGAGGCGCCGGACAGTTTGCCAGAATCTCCTCGAGGCCGACCGGTAGTCCTCTTCCATGGCCTCCCCGAACTTTTCCCATACCCGAGTTTTTGCTTCCGCAACCACCCGGGCAGCAGTGCACTTGGCCTGCCGGTAACCGTCGGCTGCCTCAGGAGTCCCACAAGCCAACCAAGCTCGATAAGACTCCTTCTTCAGTCTGATGAAACCCCACACCTCCGGTGTCCACCACCGGGTTCAGGGATTGCCGCCGGGACAGGCACTGGAGACCTTACGGCCACAGCTCCGAATGGCCACGTCAACAATAGAGGCAGAGAACATGGTCCATTCGGACTCCATGTCTCCAGCCTCCCTCGGGATCTGGTCAAAGCTCTCCTGGAGGTGAGAGTTGAAGACCCCTCTGACAGATGGTTCCACCAGACGTTCCCAACAGACCCTCACAGTACGTTTCGGCCTGCCAAGTCTGTCCAGCTTCCTCCCCTGCCAGCAGATCCAACTCACCACCAGGTGGTGATCAGTTGACAGCTCAGCCCCTCTCTTCACCCGAGTGTCCAAGACAAACGGCCGGAGGTCAGTTGACACGACCACAAAGTCGATCAATGACCTCCAACCTAGGGCGTCCCCGTGCCACGTGCACTGGTGGACACCCACATGCTTGAACATGGTGTTCGTTATGGACAAACTGTGACTAGCACAGAAGTCCAATAACAGAACACCACTCTGGTTCAGATTGGGGGGGGGCCGTTCCTCCCAATCACGCCCCTCCAGGTAACACTGTCGCCACCCACGTGAGCGTTGAAGTCCCCCAGCAGAACGACGGAGTCCCCAGTCGGAGCACTTTCCAGCACCCCTCCCAAGGTCTCCAAGAAGGCCGGGTACTCTGCACTGCTGTTTGGCCCATAGGCCGAAACAACAGTGAGGCACCTATACCCGACCAGAAGGTGCAGGGCAGCGATCCTCTCGTTCACCGGGGAAAACTCCAACACATGGCGGCTGAGCTGGGGGCTATAAGCAAGCCCACACCAGCCTGCCGCCTCTCACCGTGGGCAACTCCAGAGTAGAAAAGAGTCCAGCCTCTCTCAAGGAGTTGTGTTCCAGAGCCCCGACTGTGCGTGGAGGTGAGCCCGACTCTCTAGCTGGTACCGCTCAACCTCCCGCACTAGCTCAGGCTCCTTCCCCCCCAGTGAGGTGACATTCCATGTCCCCACTGTGAGATTCCATGTCCTGGGATTGGGTCGTCGGGGCCCCCGCCCACGACTGCCACCCAAACCACATTGCATCGGCCCCTTCTGAACCCTGCCGCGGGTAATGGGCCTACGGGAAGGCGGGCCCACGTTGCTCCTTCGGGCTGGGCCCGGCCACCAGGCGCTCGCCTGCGAGCCCCGACCCCAGGCCTGGCTCCAGGGTGGGGCCCCGGTAACGTCAATCCGGGCGACGTGAACATCCCTGATGTTGAACTATTCATTGGGGGCGTTGGAACCGCTCTTAGTCTGACCCATCACCTAGGACCTGTTTGCCTTGGGAGACCCTACCAGGGGCAACAAGCCCCCAACAACATAGCTGCTAAGATCATTCAGGTTCTCAAACCCCTCCACCATGATAAGGTGGCAGTTCAAGGGGGGGGGTGACATGTCAACAGCCGATAATTTAAGGTGTGTTGTTCGATTGCCCCACTGAAAAGTGAGGAACAGCTTGGAGTGACACAACATGAGACAACAGAAATCTCAGGCTCGGACTACTACCACTGCGAACTAGTAATTAATTTCATCACTTTTGCCACTTACACACACAGAGTATGTAATATGTCACCAGTCACAACCCACATAATCAATAATTATCGATATCGATTCATACAAAACTTCAGCAGACCTTTTATCTACAGTATGGAATTCTACAGTTTATATCAAGTTTCATGTCTGTCAGGACACAATCTTTGTAAAATTGTAATACAACGTTCTGCTTCATTCCTTTAAGGGTCATTATAAATGATCAGACTTGTGGTTTATTGCCAAATAAGTTTTTAGCATATAAAGAATTTGTTCTATATTAGTAAATATCATGGTATACAGTATTATGCAATTATTGAGAGAGTTATTGTTACCAAAAATCTTGTACAGTTTATCTGTGGTGGGATCCATAAGAATGTGTGAAACTGGATTAAAATTAGGTATCAGGTCAACAACATTAAACACAAAATAAAAACAAATAATAACGGAAACTAACTTAGTTGGGGAAATTTGTGGTAAACACAAAATTAAGGCAGGCAGGAGAGTCTTGCCAAACAATGGAAAATATTTAAAAGAAAATTCTACTGTGCAAAATATTTCAACCTCAGATTTCTGCTATGATCATGTCATTAGGTGAAATGAAACTTGTTGCTGCTGTTTATTTCAGCTCTATAGTTTGCTTGCAGGTCACAGCTCTGTGCATTAGGAGACATCCCACTGCTTTATGAGACTTTACCCACAGCAAACAAACAAAGGATCAGAAATGAATCAGGTTTTAAACTGTTGATCCTGTGTCATCAACAATGTCTGGATCTGATTGTGCTGAGAAAATCTCAGAGTTTATTTATTAACCTAACAACAACACGAATGACATGCCCATCATGTTCAGACTGCCAGTACAAATCCATTTTTTGGCATATCCAGATTGATTAGAAAGTCTGGACAGGAAAAAAAAACATGAAATGCAATTTTTGCTCTGCATCCAAGCCACATTTGGAGGTGGACAACATTGTAAACTGGCAATAACAAGTGGGGACAAGTCCTCCACTGTAAGTTGATCAGCTGTTTATAATTATCAATTATCTGTCAAAGTAAAGTTAAGCCTGTTATGCTGAAAACAAAAGCCAACTGCTCTGAAATAACACAATCTGGATGATGAGTTCAGTGGCTGCCTGTCTCACTGCCTGCCAAACTCCATAATATTTTGCTCAGTTTCACTGTTATAAACATCTACTTCTCCTACAAGATTAATAATTATTTTTTACAACACATAAACAGACACTTATTCATTTGGCAAACATTCAGCATCAATTTGAACAGACAAGTTATGGATTGGAAATTTCAAAAGGAGGATACTGTGGCTGTAGAGTTGTTGTCAGTAGCAAGTATTTAAATTTAACATGTCTGCTTAATTTCTGATGGTAATTTTATATTTTATTACAGTAAATATATTACAGATTTCTCCTTTAATTGTTTATTAAATACTGTGGGAGCACATTCAAGAGGCTTTTATTAAGTAGCACAGCTGTGGTTTTCACTGATCTTATGCATCAGTGTTGCTTTTAAACAACATATTTCCATTTCAATCATTCTAAATGAAGAGATAAAATGACTACATTACATATTTCCTTGCACGCAGCAGGTGGAGGAGGGAACACGTCCCCCCATGGAGAGCATGTTCACCTACAGAGCAGGTAGAAGATGCAGCCTGTTTTCCTGCATGTCTTTCCCGTCACTCCTGTCATTTCCTGTTAATCAGGTCATCCTGTCTGTGCTCGGCTGGATGTGGCCTCTCACACTCACTTCCTCCTTCACTTCACACACCAGCCACCATATAAGGACTCTTCCTGTGCTGGGAGCCATTTTCACCACTCAGTATCAGCCAGTGCTGATCAGTAACCAGGAGCACTGGCAGTGGTTTGATTCATTTGAAAACATTTACTCTCATAACAAACTGTTATCATGATTTTTTCCAATTTATCCAGAGTGGTGACTGTCACAAATGTAAAATATGAAATAAATCAAACTCCTTTACATAATACTAAGCATCTGTGGAAATGTTTCACTTGGCACATGAAGTATTACATGATCATAGAGAAAAATACACAGAGGAACTCATCAACTGGCACCGACTCAACAAGAGTGAATTTTAAAGTAAATTGCTGGCATCAGATTTTTGCCTGTGAATCAATGAAAGTGTTTGGCTTGGATTGATATACTACTGTCACATTATTGGTATTGACCAAATGGAGCTTTAAAGGGACAGTTGACCCCCAAAAATCAACAATGCATATTCTCTCCAATATAACAGTACAAAATGGCACTTGGCTTCTAGTTGCCCAAAAAAACCCCAAAAAATACATCTGAAAAATTCAAAACCAGTGTCTCTTTCCAAAAATCATGACCCCATTACTAATTCACAGACCTTGTTGTGAGATGTTTCATATAGGAACTACTTTCTGTTAGGAAGAGGAAGAACAGGCACTGGTGTTTCCAGTAGATTCTACTGCAGAAAGAAAGTACTTCCTACATGAAACTGATCATAACAAGTCTGTGGATTATTTTGAGCAACTTCGTCATGATTTTTGGAAAGAGACATTGCTCTTGAGTAGGGCTGCACAGTTAATTGCGTAATTAGCGAACCTGCAATATGGCCAAGTTCAATATCCAACTCACAGAACCAGAAACTAATTGCAATTTTCTGAAAAAGGAAAAGTGTGTGCAAAAACTGCATTATAATGAGGTACTGTAGTCCTGTAGAGATGCTCTAGGCAGCAGATCTTTTTTCTCCAGATGTAAGGAAACATGTTTGTTTGAATAAAATCTTTAATTTTTTTACCAAATTGTACAGCCCAACCGTTGAGTTTTTCAAATGTATTTATTGGCTGCTTTGAGCACAACAAGCATCTTCAAAATGAGGCAACTCACACCAAAGCAATATAGATGGATAAATAGCACTACATGCCAGAGGAAAATTGTGTATTTTATATATTTTATGTAAATATGTATTTTTATCTGTTATATTTAGGGGTTAAATGTCTCTTTAAAAAGTCAATATGTCAATAATTGTTGAAATTACATTTTGGTGAGATTTTCCTCCCATACAAAGCCCTGCATCACCAAACCAAGTTACAAATGTGAATTAGTCTGGAGTCTCTCAGTTCATTTCTGAATGCCAAGGGGTCGTATTAATGGGCTCAGATCAAAATGCCTTTGGACACGAACAGATAGACTTACAAAAGAAAATAGAGAAAATATACTGTCCGGTTTGTTTAATACTGATGTGACAGCAGATCCAACAGAAACTGTGAGTGATTTTTTCTTGGCTTATTACAAAAATTCCTCAACAGCCAATAAGATCACAATCCTCTGTAGAGTCATCGTATCAAAACCACCAAAAATTAGATAGGAGGGCAGGGAGGAAAAAAAAAAGATTATTTTAAGTATCCTTTTTTTTAACCATTCCTAAATTGATAAATAACTAGCACTTAATCCATTAGCATGATGCTAACATGTAATGGGAATTCCCATTGACACAGAAATGGAAATTAGCATCATGACCGTAGTAATATTATCTTACACTAATCCATTTGACTTTAAATGCTTAACATAAGATCTGTGGAAGCAAAGAAGTAGATGCTGATTTCACATTGCTAACTCAATCTGTTACTCTGACTTCAATACTCCACACTGACCAACTACAGCAACCTCAAAGGGTCAAAACTCAGACTTAAAAGTGCAGTTTCAAAGTGCAATTTCAGATGTGAAGGATGTTCATTTTAAATGCTTTTTGTGTGGTTTTGCAGTTCTATTCAATTTGGCATAACATCTTGTTTTTATTTTCTGATGGCACCAGCTTGATGAGCAGGAACAGATAAGGAAAAACAGTATTTTATTTACCACTTTCATAAGCAGTGTAGCAAGGATGCTGCTGACATCAACATAAAAAGAGACTGACCTACGTGTGATGCGCAGCTTTTTAGAAATATGAATTGTGATATTCAGTGTGTGATTCAAATTTTTCATTGTCTAGTTCTAAAAAAGCAAACAAAAATTGTAATATTGAATCGCAGTTCATAAGAATTGCAATACACATTGACTCAGCATCCAGGTATTGTGACAGTATCAAACTCCATACAGGATATGATGGTTCACCAAATGGTTTTAAGAGGAAGAAAACTGTGTGAAATGATGCTATACACACCTACAGGAGGCTTTGGAGCAACATGTTAGACAGCATTCTCCCACCATCATCATCACAAGACTAAATGAGTGGATATTATTTAAAAGCATAACACTGATCCCTCCGTTAGATTTCCAGAGACTCAGAGAATCAAACACAAGGAGCAGTGGAGCTGTTCTGGAGGCTGGTGGTGCAACAACACCTTACAGTGACACTTAATGTTGGATTTTACAGTAATTTGTCACACATTTGTAGTACCTCAAACAACTATCGAATTAGTAACAAAATAAAAATGATATTTTTCTAAAAATCTGTCTCACTTGCCATTTATGTAAACCACAGTTAGTCGTCTAGAATCTGCACTTCGTGTATTTTTAAAAAGCTTTCTAACAAAGAAAAAAATCTGCTTGCTGTCAAGTATCTGATGCAGGCACAACATCAAAGATGTTATCTGACTTGTTTGCTGTTGTCTGAGTAATGACGAGACCACAAACTCACAACCTACTTTCCTGCTCTGATGTATACTAATTGGGTCAAAAGCAAAAGGGACAGAAACAGATGCTGAAATTAAGCCTCTCAACCTTTTGGCGAACCACACAGAGAAAACAGAGAGAGAAAAAGAGAGAAATGAGACAGAAAAACCGCAAAGAAAGGAGACTGAGACAGAGGAGGTGGGCCATTAGCCTTGTGAAGCTGAGTGTGTGTGTGTGCGTTTGGAGCTTACATTGCATGTCAGGAGGCGAGTGCACACTTTCTTCCTGTCGGGGTCAAGGACGCCGCAGTGTTTGTCCAAGTCACACTCCCTCTCTGAGGACACACACACAGAGCATCTCAGTGACATCATCACACAGTCAACCAAAAATAAAAACATGTCAATATCTCTATACTCCCACACAATGCTGCCAGTAATGCAAACAAAAAAAACACTGGGATTGTTTTAAAAAAAAAACAACTAACATTTACAGATTTTATAGATTTACAGCAGAGCGTCTTCTACAAGACGGAATTCAAGAATCCTCTGTGTTTTTGATCACTTGATTTTCAGCTGCCCTTCGGTGAAGATACGCTGCTTCTTTAATCAATACAGCCATCTACACAAGCTGTTTACAGTCACAGTTCACACCCATAATCCTGAAGCGTCTCTTTGGCTTCAAATCTATTCTCCTCTGTTTTATGCACAGAACTACAATGATTGTGTATTAGGCTCTGAGTGCTGCAAAAATGTAGGCAGCAGTACTCTCCCTCAGTCCCTGAATGCATCATGTATAGACTGAAAACCGATGCTACTACACTGCCAACGTGCTCAGCCTGCGCTCAGATAGACATTAAAGGGAAATTTGCCAAATTTTAATGTGGATGTCCAGTCAGTGTTGATGTCAGTGCGGATATATTGTCCAGGAAAACTGAGTTCTCATGCTCGTGAAGCAGTGGCAGCAGTGCCTACATGTACCAGGATGCATAGCATGCCAACTTTGACCACAGCAACAACAAAAATACTCATCAAGCATGCCCCCTGCCAGAGGAGGAGATGACAAATCCAAGTTGAAATAGTCTGTAGTTCTTCCTAGATCTTGGATAAATGCTAATACCAAGGCCACCAAGCCTCTAATGTTTGTGGTTCTTTTGTAAGGATGGTGTTAGCAGTTTGAGTAGGCGTTGTAAACCCAGACTCCAATAGCTCCAACTAGGGCTGCACAACTAATTTTAATTGCAATTAAATCGCAATATGGCCAAGTGCAATATCAAATCAGAGAAACAAATTGCAATTTTTTTTAAAAAAGGAAAATTGTATGTGAAAATATACATATAAACATTATAATACAAGGTATTAAAGTGCCATAGAGATGCCCTGGCCTTCAAATCTTGTTCTCCAGGTCAAAGAAAACATGTTTGCTTGGTACAGACCTCAATAAATATCACATCATCACAAATAGTTTCCTTTCAGTGTACATGAAAATTGTAATGCATGATCATTTCTACTAATCATGCTGCACATTGCAATTTCAGTGAATAATTACAGTATGACTTTTGTACCAAATTGTGTAGGCCTAGCCCCACCATATCAGGGGCTATCCAGCAACAAGTACTGTTCTCCATTTTCACAGAATGTTGAACTAAAGGCGGGAGGGAGATGGGATGTTTGTGGAACTGGAACCTTGTGTTGGTGAACTCACAGTATGGAGATAAAACTTGGTGGCCACAGGGTACCACCTATATGGAATATTTGGCCACAGATCATTGTTAATGTCAGACCCTGTTGATGCCAACAACACTACTGTGACATCACTGGATTCAGGAAGAACAACTGATTTTGCAGCAGGATAACTAAGTTTTCTTGATCAGTATAGCAGACTGCTTCAACTGACTACATTACCCATCAACAGTGACTGGGCATTCACATGAAATGTGGTGAATTTTCCCTTTAACTCTACCTGAAAAAACACAAACACAACCCACTGTCATTATTTCAGTGAGTTTACTCTGCTGTACCGCAGGGATGCAGATGCAGACCAGCAAACCACAGGGTCAGTTGAACCTGAATGAACCAATCAAATACAAGCACATGCCCATTTCTGGTAGAATGACTATTAAACATGTCAAGTCCACCGTTTACTTTGTCATTATGAAATGAAAATAAAAAGATTTATACCTTTACAAGTTCTAAAATCCTGTCTCATGGTATTATAAACTGCACTGCAATGTTTTGGCAGATGAGAAGCCTTCAAACTCACAGATCGAACACTAATTGTTACACCTCTATATTAATGCAGCTTCCACAGTCATTCTGGTCTCAACACCTAGTAAAGTTGGTAGAGGCCCATTTTGCTGGGTGGTTCACACGTATGATCATAGCAAACAAAACTTGTCATGTGCTGTGGTTCTTTGACTCTTACTGAGCAGAAACAAGTCAAACCAGTAGACTTCCATATAACTACTACAGAGCCACACATAATCTGAAATTAATACTCCGCTTCAGGGAAATCAGGGTTAAATACTCTTATTGTCAAGACCATAAACTCTAATTCTTGCACAAGTGTTACTATCATGATAATGTACAGTTTTAATTAAATATTATAACTTCCTCTTAAAGACTTTCAGTGTGGAGAAAGAGAACCATGAATATTTAGCAGGTAAACATGATAACATGACAAGCACCCAACCTTTAATCATCTATTCGTACTCACTGGAGGCCACTTTGTTGTAGGGTCTTGGGATCCGGTGGCCTGGCACCGCAGAGGCCAGAGAGGAGTCCTTCCTCTGGCTCTGGGTGGGGGGCCTGTCACTGGGTGAAGGTCTACCAGGCGGGGTGCCTCCGTGCGGCCAGGGCGGATCTCTGAGTGATGGAGGTGGAGAGCTCATGGGAGGCTCCAGAGGTGGTGGCTGCTTGAATACTGATGACTCTGTGTGGCTGCTGTGGGACGACTTCTCCAGTGGGGAATGTCTGGGCAATGAAGAGAGAGGGCGAGACCAAAGTTAGCTTTATGGCTTCAAAACAAAATTTACTTTTTAAAGCAAATATTATCCTAACTGTGTTCCATGAGCCTGCCTCTTTTAGTTTTTTGTCTTTGATATGATTGGTCGAGATCAGTCAGAGACCGCATGTATTGGTCAGTAAAGAAATTGTTCATATAAATTAATTCAGTGCAATCTGTTCATGTCACCAGTATTAATATTTCTTTCTTTGTATTTGTTCTTTTCTCTGCAGACAGTCTTTCCATTCTAATTTAGTGAATTAAAACAAGTGAAGACCTTTGAGGCTGGACTCTCACTCCATTTACACCCAGTGTTAAAAAGGGATCTGTATCTAGATACATTAACCAGTAGGGGTGTCACAATTTTCGATATTAAATCAACAATCAATGAAATGACTTTTTAATTTCAGTAACTGATGTCAAAGGCAGAATCGGAAATTTTCACAGTATTTTCTTTCTCTCCACCCCACCTACTGGCAACATCCAGTGAGTGTCTGAAGAAAAAGATACACCACCACCACTTAAGACGACAGAGTAGCTTACCAGCTGTTATATCACACTCCATACCATAAAGACTACATTTCCCAATTTTTTTCCCAAGTTTTTTAAATGATCTATATGTAAACCACAGTTTTCTGTTCATCTTTAAAAATAAAGACTTGATATTCTAACAATGGCATAATCATCAGAGCACAAGAAATGTTTGAATCAAAAAATCAAATCAAATTGTGACAATCTTAAATTGAATTGTGAATTTGGAGAATCGTGACATCCCCATTATCCAGACAATACATGATCTGATCTTTGCCTCTCATTTACAGCTGCTGTTTTTAAAGGTGTTCATTATTAGACTCATTTCGATCGATCTCTGTCCTCCAAAGCGTAATTCCTATGCAAGAAATTTGAGGTGCCAGCAAATAGGCTCCAGACTTACTTTGAAAAAAGAGTTTGAGTTTTCCCCTCTTGTAAATTCAACAAAGGTAATACATAAAGTTGCAAACTAATGCCACCAAAACTTGTTTAAAAATGATAGTAATGACATGATCTCAGTTGCAGACCATTAAATCTCTTTGAGATGAAAAGCAGTAAAATTTTTCACCTAAATTTGGGTGCTTGATATCAGCAATTTATACAATGATATATCAGAGAGAGGGTCCTTAGGGTATAGCTAACCCTTTTCATGCCTGATTAAATGTTTTTGTAAAAATCTAAGGTAATTTTGTAGGTTTCTAACACATTTTTAAACTGTTTGAAGTTGTGAATTCTTGCCTGAGACAAAGGTGTTTTCTGGCACAGAGCAAGTTTACTGGACCGACATATGATTGGTATCAGACTCTAAATAAAATGTTGAACTAATAATTTAATCAAATTCAGCCCTTTATTCTTTACATTTTATAAAAACATCTCTCAGCGCTACAACCAATCAAACTAAAGGTTTTAAATGTAAGAAAACTGAAAGATGTACTGCATTAGGTGCATCAGAACACAGAAAACACTCCATTCTTCAAAGTTTCAATCTATTTTCTTGCAAAGTTCAACTCTGTCCTTACCGTACTCCATCCTTGGAGTTCTTGGAGTGCCTGTACTGGGGTGGGGTGGAAGGCGAAGGTGGGGCTGCCCGCAGCTGCCCGACCCCCTGGCCGCGGCCCTCCCAGGATGAAGCGGAAGCAGCGTTGGTCCCATGGGAAGGAGAGTGGCCGTGGTGGGGCCTCTGCTGGGGCTGGGGTGCAGGGGTGGGAGAGCGCAGTCGGGCGTACAGCTTGGCCAGGGGGCCGTGCCTTCGCTCGCAGTGCTTTTCAAACGCCTGCGGCTTCACCACCTGGCCACAGTGGCTGCACACCACCAGGTAGAAGTCATCGTGGCCGGGGTAGAGGCCGAAGATGGACATGTCTGGCAGGAGAGGGGAGATGAGGAGTAATGAGGGGACATACAGGGGAAGTAACATGGCAATGTCAATTTGTGACAAAGGCAGGGATGATTGCTGCATTGTGGAAAGATGTCACAGCTGGTCAACACTGGTAGAAAATACCTGTGACATCAGTTTTCTGCAGGAAAATGTCATTTAATAACCTACAGTGTTCCCAACCTCCCAGAATCTGACATCATCAACTAGGAAACACACAAGGTGAAAATTCACAAAGTAAAATTTATGATTTATGTAGTATAGATGGAAGTTAGAATTTTATTTTATTATTTCATTTTTGTTTTTCTTCTCTTTTACTAATGTGTTGACATATTGTTTTTATTTTGGGTCTGATCCTGAGAATATGCCTACATGTCCTATTTAGTTGTACTTATTTATTTGATTACTTCACTTTATTTACAATAATATGTGGATAGAAAGTCGATACAACTTTTTCACTTCCGATACGATACCGATATTGCAGCCTTGGCCGATACCGATCGATCCGATACGATATCAACACGAATCATACATACTTTTATTACTTATTTTGTAGTGTGGAATGTTAGAAAAGGCTTGATCAAGTGATGTTACTCAAACAGAGAACAACAGGCAGCAACCAGAGTCACCTATGGATAGAAGTGCTGGAGCGGAAAATGGACTGCTTATCGGAGATTTTAGATGCAGTCCGATAAAATCCGATACTCGTTTTTTGGCTGATATCGGATCGGGACACCCCTAATAGAAAGCAACATACAGAAGTTTTAGGGGATTACTCAACTGAATAGATGAGCTATCTAAATCCAAGTTCTGTTATGACACTTTCATATGAATTGTTACCTCAAATGAATGGAAAAAAAAAAAAAAATATATATATATATATATATATATATATGTATGTGTGTATATATATTTAAATTGAACAATTTTCACTACACAAGCCATTGTGTTTTGGTGTGTGTGTGTAGGTGCAGCAGTTAGCCGTGGGGCCATCTCCCTCTCGCCGTGTCTTGGAGTTTGGATGCTTTCACACTGTGGCTGGTCAGAACTGGTATTTACATACATCTTTGGTAATCCAATCATAAGTGGACAGTTGTTAGGCTGGGCAACCTACTAAATATTTTTAGTCAACACTGCAATATGATATATAACTTGATATACACATTTCTAAAACAACATACTGTAAATAGTGCAAATGTATGATGATCTTATAGAAAATTGTGTTTTGCTCTAACTTAAACTACCCAACTGGAGGGCTAGGCATTGTGGACAAGTCAAATATTTTTGACCATAATACTGTAGGGACAACTACTGGTGCTTTCACAAAGTATTAAGACAACAAGATTTTTGATAAACAAGCATCAGAGGCGGATATGGTGACCAAATACTGTCCAGCAATCAGAATTTCTCTACAGTCAGCCAGAAATCTAGCTGAAACAGACAGTATCAAGGCAAAGTTCATGATCGTCCTCTTTAGTTTTGTCCTGATGTATTTCGTGTACGCAGCTTCAACATCTGGCTCTGGCTGCAGTTGTGCGGCTAAAAGCCAGATTTTATCTGAATGAGGCCTTACTGGTTGATTCCACTGGGCACAGCATATCGGCACCACGGTTTTGATCCATCCTCCACACGTCTGCAGCCCCCACCAGTAGCGTTTCAGTGGCAGAGCATTCTGACCACCTGATTATGTTTACTTGCTCAGATTGTGTTGATTTGGTTCTCTTTCCTTGCTCTTTGTGCTTTTTAATGGCACTACATAGTAAAGTAAGTGCCTGTCCTTATGATCACGAGTCTGTACAGGGTCTTTTATTTTGAAAATTGACAGTACTCTCTCTACTTTTTCCTGTGTCTGACTTCCTGCACGCTCGATCTGCTGTGTGCAAACTGATTTGGCATCCTTCAAAAATAGTGTATCTTGAGATGCGTCTTGTTTGTCATATGAATAACATGAATCTCCACTACTGTCTGTTTGGACGTTCAATACAAAGATTCTTTTTTTTTTTTTTGGTTAAGCGCCACACCAAACTTGTCTTTCAGCCTACATGAGCCTCATATTTTACCTGTGCTGTCAGTTTTCACATCAGATGATGATGAAGAGTATTAATAACAGAGAGAGTAAGGAGAGAGCATATCACCTGTCTGCTCTACACAGCAACACACTGTTTTTTTTTTAGAAAGAAACAAACAACTTAATGTGTTGCATTTAATGCAGAATTAACAAGAAGGCACAAGCGATTAAGAATCTGCCTGAGCAGTTTCACTTCTCTGCTCTACGTGCAAATAAACACTTCCAAAACATGTTGTGTTTAACTGGCAGCTCAATCGCAATATCCAACACACTGGGACAAATGGACACAATGTTTTTTACACAAAGAAATAAATAATTTAATGTGTCGCATTTGCTGAATTTACAAGAAGGTCTAAAATATCAATCTGTCACAGACAGCATTTCATTAGTTAATAAAGTTTCTCCTAACTCAACAAATCTCTAAATCGTGTGATTTCTTTTAAGCAGTCTGGGGATATTGTGGTTATTTGTGTGATTACAAACATGCACTGTTTATCCTGGGAAGTAAGAGAGTCCAAACACTGCTGAAAGATTGTGGTCACATGTACCCAAGACTATGTTTGAATGCGGTTTGCGCAGTCCGATCTCAGTACATCTTGGGTGCATTCACACTTGCACTCAGCTGTCCACTTGTGATCGGTAACAAGCTCACTGTCTGACTGGTTTTCCTCCCTCAGTCAACAGGCTGAGGGGTGAGGTCAATTTGTGACTTTGTGTCCCCTGCACAGAATAAGCATGTATAGGTAATGGATGGATATTGATCAGGCAAATTTTGGATTTCTGTAAAACATGAACTGACACAAATCCCTCTGTATATATGTGTTAAGTACAAAAAAGCATACAGCTCATTCTTCTTAATCATCATCTTGATTTGGCAGTTATTCCCATGTGATGTAGATGCAACATGAGTGTGAGAAGGTGAACATCCTTACACACGCCAACGCTGTCACATAGAGACGTCATGACAACCAATGTTAACATACCAAGTTGATGCCAAAATTCTGCAAACATGACGGTGCTCGATCTCCTACAATACCACAGGTACTGTGTGCACTGGAGATGTAATTCTTTTGGACCGGGAGAGGTTAGCATATACACTTACTAGTGTTCTAGTCTGCCATTAAACACTGACAAAGAAGAAGAGCAATGATGCGCTGAAGAATGTGGCGAGAGCAGCTGCAGTAACAGCTCCTCCTTGACTCATCAAAATGAAAAACAGTGACCCAATGATTCCACTGGGTGCTGCACGTCAGCGCAACAGTTTTGATCGGTCCTCTATACAGCTGCAAGTCCAACCAGCAGCGTTTCAGAGGAGAGGGATTTTCCCGCCTGATTATGTTGCCTTACTCATATTTTGTTGATTTGGCCCTCTTTCCTTGTTCTGAGTGCATCTACCATGGATAATAGTTACGTAGTTAAATAGTTTATTTAATTTCAGCCTGTTTTTATGATTGCTAGTCTGCACAGGGTCTTTCATTTTGAAAATTGACAAAAGTCTCCCATGTTATTTTTGTCTGACATCCTGCCTAGCTGCTTGATCTGCTCTGTGCAGACTGACAAGGCATCTGTCAAGAACAGACTTTTAAAGTGGAGCTGAGTGGAGGCGCTGCAGCATTGCTGGTGGAATCAAAAACGTTGCATGAACAGGTTGTGATCACCTGCATGCACATGGCGCAGTCACAACATGATGCTGTCGTGTCTGGTGGAATCAATTCGTAAGAGTCGTGTATGGAAGCACTTTGCATTTTAGGCAGATCATCTGGGATCACTAACCTGCCTTTGAACTTTCAAGATAAAGGGATGAACACTTCCAACTTAGCAAAGCTACTCAAAGACAGACATCCAGCTGGTGCATGACTTTCACTTCCTTAACAAAGTTGCAAACTTTATATATATGTATATATATATATATATATATATATATATATATATATATATATACACACACACACACACGCATATATATATATATGTTCCATGACTTCTGCAATGACTAAAAGCTACTGTGTTTAGGCTAACATAATGTAACATTGTTGTAATAGTAGAAGAACGTCCTGTCTCCTTACCATTCAGTCTGTAACCCAGTCATCAAAATATGTATGTGGGATTTTTACATTTTTTTCTTACCATGGTATCAAAATGAGTATCGAGAAGCAACTACTACATTTCCGGTATTGTGGCATCCCTATCTCCCATAGTCCAAAGACCTGCAGGCTAGGACAACTTCAGAATGTGATAGACTTGTGGCCTGTTCATGGTGTACCCCACCTCCTGCCCCATGTGTTAGACCCCTCTCTTCATGACCCTGAACAGAATGAACAGGTATAGGTAATGGATGGGATGGGATAGGATGGGATGGGATGAATGGATATTGATCTAGCAATTTCTGGATTTCTCTAAAAAAATGAACTGGCACAAAACAAAGAGTAAAGTAAACTAAGATATTCCCATGTGATGTAGAGGCAGTATCACTGTGAGAAGGTGAACATACTTACACACAGACACACATACTATGAAGGTACTGTCTTTGATTTATCATGTCATGCTCTGACATGCACAGACAAAAAGAGCTGCTGCTACTACACACAGCCAGGCCAGGTGCCAGAAGGAGCTGAAGCAAAATACAGCCAAGCTTTAAAAGGACAGTTCAGATTTTATTTTAAGTGTGGTTGTATGAGGTACTTCTCCATAGTCAGTGTATTACTTACAGTGGATGGCGTTTGGCATACCCCGAGTTTGAAGAACCAGCAGGAGTACTGGTCTATGAAGCTAAGCAATGTACAGTGGGTATTTTGCTTTGAATGGCTGTGAGTGCACGAGGGTCTGCTAAGGTCTGAATGACAGATTTCATGATCTGGGGGTGTATATGTAGGATCTGTGCAAACATTTATGTACCCTCAATTTGTTGTGCTGTTAATGCATAGAAGCTAAGCAATGTACTGTGGTGGACAGAGTCAGCAGGAAAACGGAATTTAAGCACCTTAAAAAAAATCAAAAAGTTTAAGTGCAGGCTATATTTAGAATATATTCACCACTTTACTTTGAGATCAAACAGCCTTTTTGACAGGAAACTGCCATTATATCAGGCAAATGTGGCTCTCTCCTCATTAACCAGAGTCATTGAAAGAAATTTTTTGTTTTACCTTGCAGAACATGGGAGTGGTTGTTTTTATGTGTTATTGTGCGACTTTCGTGAATCTAAACAATCCTTTTAAAACACCAAAGTCATACAACAACACAAACTAACTAACTAACAGATCAGGGCAGTGGTAGACCAGCAACTCTCATGTTCTGCAAGGTAAGATTACTGATTTCACCAGTGGAGTCTGGTTGCTTTGGAGAGAGTGAAATTTGGCTTATATGATGGCAGTTTCACATCAGAAAAGGTTGGGTGATTGCAAGGTAAAGCAGTGAGAATATTTGAAATATAGCATACACTTATTACTTAATATTGATTTTTTTTTAGGTGGCTAACATCAATTTTGCTCCTGACCCTGTTCACAGCAGTTCATTGCTTAGTTTCTGTGCTGGCACTCCTCTCTTTCTCCAAACTGGAGGCGTGCCGATCACTATCTACTTGAATAAGTGCCTCATGCAACTCCACTTTAAATAATCCAAACTATCATTTTGATATTCACCCTAGTATCCATGAGAGAGTACCTCCATTTACTCAGTGTCTCTGGGCAAGAGCAAAGCTGAGGTACAGTTGATTGAGGATGTACGGTCAGTATGTATGCTGAGAATTTCAAGTAAAGATGATCAATCAAGTCTCGTGTTTTTACATATATCTTGTAGATGACAGTATAAACACTTACCCTCCTTACTGAGGGACATGGCCTCTGCAGCCTTCTTGCCATTCTTGCTGCAGTCGTCCACATCAGGCCCTGAAACATCACACATGACAAGCATGTTCAACAGGCCCTTTGAGAGGTCAGATGTTTTCCAAAAAGTTGTATATCCGCTTCATGAGCAAGACAAAGCCTGACCTTACTCTACAAATTCAGCCCATACACAGGCCCTTAAGCTGTGTTATATAAAGGACTGATTTGCAGGTCAACTGCTCTTCCACTGACTGCTGCTGCTGCTGTTCAGTCTTCTTCTACTCATTTCAGTCATCACAACAATAAGTAGCTATATGCATTGAGTGCGGGAAGAGGACTTTATTTGATAGTTATGGACAAAGTAGCACTTGGAGGGATGCCAGACAATGAGTGAACGCACAGACTCAGAGCTGGGAAGGGCAGGAGCACTTTTTTAGGCTCAAGCCACACATATGAGATTGTCTGTCGCATATAGGAATGATCATATGAGATAGATGGAGGCGGTGGTGCTGGCAGTCAGAGGGGAACACTGAGCTGAAGCGAAAAGAACACAGAGTAACGTTAGCCTGTATCAAAGGCTGGGCCAGCGTTTACATGGTGGCAACAGCATCAGACTCCTCCTCCGTCACCGGTGTCTACTCTCAATCCTCCTGCTGCTGCTACTGCTAGCATTAGCATGCTAAAGCTAACTGCCTCGTCGTCAACGGCTAGTCTGGCTCGCTTGCTAGCTAGCTAGCCTAGCTTTCCACGGCAAGAAGTTGCTCGCCCGACCATTCACACTAGCCTCCTTCCGTTCTGATGCCACCGCTGCCCGGCTCACTTCAGTCAAATGAGCCGCGTCTTTCAACCACTGGCAGCTTGTTTCAGGGCCGCAGCCGTCATACACACACCATACTGGCTGTATCTGAGTAACTAACACTTATTTGTTCTTGAAGACAGCGTATGCAGTGGGAGCAGGGAGAGAGCAACATGTTACCCACCCAGCGCTAGGACCCGGCAGGGTCTTTGTTTGGGTAACATGGTTAGCTCTGCGCTCCGTTTCCACGAGAATAAAGCCCGCTGCTGCGCTCAAACGGCTTCGCAGCCGCCGGTGTTTGCGTCAATGTGCTTCCTTACCCTCCGCCGCGGTCACACCGGCCCACTCGGCCCAGGCAGTCCAGCTTTGACCCACGAAATCATCGAGGCTAGGCACCCGCCGATCCAGAGCAGCCATTACTTTTACTGCGCGTTCACGCACCGCCATCATCACTGCGCGGCAAGCAACTTACGTCATATCTCGCGCTCTCGACAGGATAGGAACTTCCTGCGTGCGCGTTCTTGGGACACCCACACACACACACAGAGTGGACTGGACATGAAGTCTGTTTTTTTTTTTTTCCAGCCACTGTTTAAAGCGTTACCAGCCTAGCGTGGTACTTAAGACACAAGGATGTGAACAAAAACAAGCCCCATTTTTGCACTGGAATCCTTGGCCCCGCGTTCGCTCTGTGCAGGGGCGTAAATAAGTCGCGCCAGAAGTAGGGGGACCACGGGGCCATAGACAGGTTTTTGTTTACAAATGTTACAGGGTCCATGCCCATTCAGGAGGCAAAACCGCTTTAGTAGCTGGTCAAAGGATTATAACAGTTATAATCAATATATATATTTTGTTCATAATTTTACATTCATTCTCATATTTCTATTCATTATTTTCTATATATTGTAGTTTTAGATTTATTTATTGCCATTATATATTGTAGATAAGGCACATGCACCTTTACATATTTATGTTATATATTTGTTATGTGTTCCTCTAAGCCCATGATGATATCTTTAAATGTGTTGTTTTCCCCATAACTCAAAGATATTCAGATTACTGTCATAAAGGGGTAACAAAACCAGAGCATTTAAGAAGCTGGAATCAGATCATTTTGTCTTTTCTTTCTTTAAAAAAGTACTCAAACACGTCTGTGCTACACGCCCAGAAGTCATGTAAATGACGTCATGATTTTCTCCCTCCAAAAGTGAACAGGTCTTACTTGTTCTTTCTATTTACAGCTAATAAAAGGACCATGAATCATTAGATAAAACACTTCAGGTAAGATAACATTACAAAGGACAGTGATATTGGTGTTGATGACATATTCTGCAAGATGACAGATGTAGAATGTAGTGTAGAGCAGTTTGACGTAAAAACTAAATCAAACTATAACAAACCTATCACAAACTGAGAATTTCATGTCTTGTAAATTTTGTTTGTTTTTTAAGTTAAGTTCTTTGGGGGGGGTTTGCCTTTATTAGATAGGCCAGCTGAAGAGCAGACAGGAAAGGGGGTGAAGAGAGAGGGGATGACACACAGCAAAGGGCCACAGGCAGGAGTTGAACCACTGGTTCAATAGAGGACTGACAGGCTCCATACATGGGAACCACATCAGCACAATATCCTTTAAAATAAAACAGTTGAGGTTTTAAAGGGACAGTTCACCTCCAAAATCAAAAATACGTATATTTCTGGCCCGTAGTGCTGTTTATCCATCTAAATTGTTTGGTGAGTTGCAGAGTTATGGAGACATCAGGCACAGAGATGTCTGTCTTCTCTCCAATATAATGGAACTATATGGCACTTGGCTTGTGGAGCTCAAAGCGCAAAAAAATACCCAGTCATGGCTGGTTGGTCAAAATAATCCATGCTATTGTGAGCACTTTCATGTAGGAACTACTTTCCTTTTGCAGTAAAACCTACAGGAATTACTTTAGAATCTTTCCAGTCAAAAGAAAGCAGTTCCTACATGAAATTGCTCATAATAGATTATCTGTGGATTATCTTGAGTAACCGGGACAGGATTTTTGGAAAGAGACACTACTGCTGAGTTTTTCAAATGTTTTTTTTTTTTGGTACTTAAAGCACCACATGCCGAGTGCCATTTGGTCCCATTATATTTGAGAGAAGGCATTCATCTCTATGGACTGCAACTCACACCAAAACTATTTAAATGCATAAACAGAACTATAGGCCAGAGGAAAAATATGTATTTTTGATTTTGGGGTTAAGTGTCCCTTTAAAACAAAATGCTGAGACAGGGCCCTTATATAAGACAGGGCCTTAGCATTAGCTAACAATCAAATAAGATCAACTGACACACAGTGGATGTGTGATTTGTTTGGGGGCCTCTGTTGCCTAGGACCCCAGAGGAGTTGCTGTTGGTAATTCAGCTCAAAACCTATGTTGAGGCTCCACTAGAACTGTGGGACTCTAGATTGGAATAAGTAAAGGACTTCCTTTGATTGAAATCCTCAGACTTTTTTCAAGTTAGGTTATTCTGGACAAGCTCACCAGTGTTCGGTGTTAGAGTGAGGCACAGACAGAGCTTTTACTTAAATGGTGATCAGAAGTCATAGGTCCACACACGTGAACACACCTTCCCCTTTGTTAATCCCTGTAAGTGGTTAAGCCTCACACAGCTAGTTAGAGTCACGCTGCAACACAAACACGATTTACTGTGAAGACGTCATGTAACTGTAGCCACATACACTGTGTGTGTCTGCGCTCTGGTGCTGTCAATAAATAAATCACATCATCAGACATCAAACTCAGGATAAATATGTCTGCATCTATCAATGGGAATTACCTGTCAATTAACCTGTCTGAAAAGAACTGTACTTCCTAAAAATGCTGATAAACAATGTTCCATTACAGATTAAATAATTTTGGATTTATTTGATAGTTACTCTAAACTATGTAACTTTGTTACTGTACTTACATAGTGTTTCCACATATCTGTACTTTATTGAATATTTATTTTTCTGATAACTTTTTACTTTTCCTCCCTTACTTTTCAAAATAGGCTCCTTACTTTAGTTTGACTTTGTTTGAGGGGAAATATTAATTATATTTACTTTGCATCATTTTCAGCCACCTTCCCAAAATTAAGGCCAATTTCAACCTAAATGGATGAAGCAATACCACATAGAAAAGACGATTCCTTGGTATATCCATCAATGCATATCAGGCATGATAGACATAACAAGACAAAAGACACATAACAAGACAAAAAGGACATAAGATGTTGAAGGCCGATGGTCGCTGCTGTTGTCCATCACAGACAACTGACAGTTATTGCCCACTGAACCCCCTACTATAACGCCATGATTTATAAGCCAACTTTATTTGAGGTAGTGTAGGGTGGTGTTAACGCTGTGCCCAAGCAAGTGGCCACAGAAACAAGAAAAAAAGGTAGTGTGTCCCTCAGAGTTGCTGTAAGGCAGGAGTGTTGTTGTGTTTTTGACTTGTGAGGGACGCATGTCAGATGCTTGCCTGGCAGGGACGTCAGAGATGATCTGCCACCTCCCTTCACTGGAGCAACAGTGGAAAGCAGCGGTGACTACAATAAGCTGGTTAAGTTGGCTTTTCTGTTATGTGACAGCTGACCCCTGACTCTCCCTCAAAAAACAATGTCATCGTCCATCAGCAGTTTGGTAGACATCACCTAGACCTAATAGCAAGAGTACAAATGGTACATGTATTGCTCCCTTGAGAAGTCTCTTGAGTTGCTTGTATGTTGGATGATAAATGCACCCGTCAAAATATTAGTGGTGGGATGTAACTAAGTAGGTCAGGGGTCCCAGGTAAGTTCAGGGTGTGAATATACCAGCATGACATATTACCAAGGATTATCTGGCCGCTGCTTGTCTAGGAAGTCACTATCTCTACTATAGAAACCTTGAAAAGGAAGAAAATGGCCATCTCAGGAGATGACTGGGTTTGACCAGAAGCCTCAGCAACATCGCCCTCTACAGGAATAGCAAGAAGCTCCAGTTGCCCTTAACGTCCTTGCAAGAGGTGGTCAAGGTGACATGGACAACAGAGGTGATGATGTACAGGAACTCAAGTGACCTGAAGGGGGCCCAGGCAGGAGTGGCGTGAGGGAAGTGGAGAGCTGAGGATGCTGGAAGAAGAGTCACGACTGAGCCACAGAGCTCTGGTGGGAGTAGTGATGTGTCAGAGAGCAGGCTTGAGAACGTTTCAAACATCATGGTATGAAGTAAGTAAGGGGGAGGAGAAGGAAAGACTGATCCAGGAGGAAGTGGGGAGGGGTTCAAATTATCCTTTTTTGCAAGAACTTTAGTGGGGTTTCCTTCTATTTTCCAGAGTTTCCCACCCTTTGGTGTCTACAGTTTTCGCCCAAAGAGGTTGAAATTTGGTATGGGGTCAAGTGTGCGTGTGTTCATGCCAATGGCTAGAAGGGAGCGCAGCAATAGGAGTGGTCTATCACACAAAGGCAAATAACTTTCAAATAGGGTCACAGACTCACACAAGATTTGATGGAAAGGATGAGTTGCTTGATCATTAGTGATGTATCCCCTGCCCTTACGGTTTGGTCACACCCTCTTTCATAACTAAATAAGCTGTCTTTCATAGAGTCTTCATCTTAACATCAGCAGAGTTCCTAGTTCAACTGTGTATAAGATATACCCCATTCATAACTTTTGGGCTGCGTTCAGCCCTGACAAAACGTAGCAAAACATTTATTTAAAGAGAAATGCTGCTGTGTTTAACACCCTGTTGTGTGCTTAAGTGCACGGCACTCCAACGCTTTTTTTAAAATATGGTAGTGTTTACATACACATTGCTACTCATTGGGTAACACCTGTGATACACCTAGCAAACAACGCAAAAAGTAGCTCAAATCCCGCTGCACACCATTGTGCACACTTGTGAGGACAGATGTCCAGACACCGTAGCACACTGGGCGCACTGTTTTCAGATCGAATATGAACCATTTGTTTTAGGCACTTGTGGGTGGTGTCACTGGACTCAGCAGTTCCTTTTTCATTGGTGAGTTTGTCTTGACCCCCTGTACTTTCACGCCCTGTACTTTCACGCCCTGTCATAACTTATGATCCTCATGTCATAGATCCTCATGGCAGGTGTAATTGGATTTAGCACAGTTCTTTTCTTTATTGCTGTGACTTAATCCCACTCCTTGTACTTTAGCCATAGAGGCCAAGTGGTTGTGTGTGTGTGTATGCATGAACATACATAAGTCGCAATAGTTGATCGTAACTAACCCCACTACAATTCATAGGGAAATATTATACTTTTCATATTTAACGGTTGTAGTTAGGGCTGAATATCATCCAAAATAACCCAGAATATAGTATCAAAACTTCTCCACTCAGACAATTCCTACATCCAGATCTAGAAAAAAAAAAAGATTATTTGTATGGTTTTGCTTACAGCCAATCGCCACAAATGTTTGATTTAATGAGACATGCTACTGGTCCACTACCACAGCAGCTACAATCCATAAAGTTTTAGGTGTGGTGAAGTCAAGCACAGTGTTGGCTGCTCAGTGTGCTGAGTTGCCGCCAAAAAGTTTCACATAATGGGTACCGAATTAAGTTTTGAAGATATTGTACTCTACTGCGAATCACTTTAGGGGTATTGGTGCTGGCATATTTTACTTAAAAATGAAAGAAAAAAGATACTATTTATATTGTTATAACATAAAAACCTTTCATGTATTGTTTGAACATTATGGTGAGCAACTTTTGTTATAACGATAACTATCATGGCACAACATGAAATCATGTACATTATAACAAGATAGTAGAACAATACGTTATAAAAAGAGTTTCTTGTTATAATGTGATGAATTTGCATGTTATATGATTATGTGATGTGAACACATTTTTACAACAATAAATTATTCACCCTAAAATGTAACACTGAACTGTTTTTTTCTGGGGTGGGAGAGATATTCCACTTTAGTTACTGAACAAACACAGACATGCTAATTTATAAACTCACTTTGTGATGTAATTAAAAAAGGAGGCAGAATCCAGCAGTTGCAGCTCTCTTGTTTTACACACGTCAATACCAATACACCATTTTTCCTTTTGCACAAATAAGGCATAAAATACATAAAGTCCAATGTCCATAATTTGTTACATAAACATCCACATATCACTGTGCTCTATTTAAACTAGAATTTATCTTTTAAAATTGATAAAGCATCTGTCTAAATACGTGTCTAATTTCAATATGATGTGGAAAATATATTACTTTACTCAACCAGCCCCTCGTGTATTCCCTACAGAGGCTATGGTGATGAAATACAACAGCTGCCCAGATGGCCCAAATCATAACAGTTACTTCATAGAAAGTCTTAGTGCAATGCAAAGAGTCAATGTGTTGACGAGTGATCACCAGCAGTGACTCAGAACAACTGTAGAAGTTGAGTTCAGACCCTTATGTAAGGCACTGGCTGTCAGTTTACAGAGTAGAGCAGAACTATGGGCAGGAGTCATAAAGAAATACAGCAGGATTACATCAATCTGGCAACCACATTTGGCTACTTTTGTTACCTGAACCATTTGTCATCACAGGATTAAGCCTAAGGCAACTTAGTGGTACAACAAATTTAACAAGTCTGACAACATTACAAAAAAAAAAAAAAAAAATCAAAGAGAGGCTGCTCACTGACACATTTCCATTGGGAAATACAAACAGAAACCCAACATTGGTTTTAAAAATATGTAAATGGACCAATTACTGTCGATAAAAATACATATAAATAGTGTCACTGCACGTCACCTTTTGCAAAAGATCATTCAAAGAGGATTAGTCTTAGTGTTATTGAGTAGTGTGAACGTAACATTTTGATCAAAGAGGAAACATGGTTTGGCCTGATATCTGTCAGTAACTTCCACTGTGAAGTCATGTACAACAGCTACTGGAGTAAACATGGAGAGAGCCTGCTGTGGTCTGGACACAGGCTGAACAGAAACCTGAAGACAGACAATAAAAGTCTCTGCTTACCCACTTTAAGTACAGAGAAGTGCAGTGTGATTTTTCTTTTTTCTTACAGTGTGTATTGTATTCATCATCAACAATAAAGCGCAAGAAAATCAAAGTGTGTCAAACATAAATGAAGTAGTGTGTGTGTCAGTAGATTAGAACATTGGTGAGGGAATTACATGGCTGTTCAAGGTAGAGTTTGGAGTTTTTGAAGTGTGGTTGTATGAGGTACTTATTCAGTCAGTGCATTAACTACAGGATATGGTGGTTGACACTAGGGGTGGGAATCTTTAGGCACCTGCCGATTCGATTACGATTACGATTCAGGGGCTACGATTCGATTATAAAACGATTATTGATGCATCTTTATGTATATTGATGCACTTTTTCACAAACACATTTCTTTTTGTCTCACTGAATAAGCATTCGTCACTTGCAATTTTTAAAAACAGCGCATTTGTAATAAGAATTCATTTCGATTATATTTTATTAAACTATTGGAAATATGTGCAAACTGGAAAGTACCAACAGTAGCCACTAGTAGCCGCAGCAACAGCAGCCTGCCATCTCCCCGACTCCTCCGTCGGGTGGAATCGAGTTACGGCTTCTCATGTTTGTTGTGTTGCCAAAGGATTTTATTTTAGCTCGACACAGCTTACATATAACGTGGCTCTTGTCCAGTTCGCTTCCGCCATCGACGTTGTAGAAGCCGAAGTGTTTCCACACGGCTGCTTTTAAATTAGAAGGAGCTGTTCGGACCTCATGGCGAGGTGGCTGCCGGTCGGCCATGTTTGTTTTCCGCTGTGCGCGTGTCGCTCCAGGTGCGCGTCCCAAAGTGTCCAGGCGATGACGCGTACCGCGCTTCTTAGTTCCACATTATTTAGAAGCTTCTGTATCACTTTAATTAACAGATTTAAATAATTGAAATTTGGACGTTTGTGAATCGATTCAGATTCGTCCACGTCCGAATCGCGATGCATCTAAGAATCGGAAATTTCCCCCACCCCTAGTTGACACGCTCCCAGTTTGGAGAAGCAGCAGGAGTACCGGTGTAGGAGGCTAAGCAATGTGCTGTGGGCAGCCTGCAAGTACTGCTAGGGTCTGTGTCATTTTACCTCACAGAGCACTGGAACTGCTGGTCTACTGTGCCTGGATTGGTTAGTTTGTCTCTGTCATTGTGTGACTGGGTTCTGGGTTTTAAAAAGGTTAGATCTAATTCACCAAAGTCACACAATAACACATACAAACTAAACAATCAAGACAGCAGTAGCAACTCGCATGTTCTGCGAGGTAAAATAAAGTTTTTTGCCAAAGGAGTCTGGTGGCTTTGGAGAGATCATAGATGGACATAACAGCTTCAGTTTCCCATCGGAAAAGGCTATCTGACAACAAAGTAAAGCTGTGACAATATTCTAATAACTGATATTGTTTTTTTAGGTGTCTAAAACATGTTTTGCTGCTGACTCTGTCCATGGCACTACAGTGCTTAGGTTCCTAAATCGGTACTCCTGCTGCTTCTCAAACTGGGGGCGTGTCAACCATCATATACTGTAGATAATACACTGACAACACTGACTGGATAAATTGGCTGCCTCATACAAGCCCAGTTCAAATAATCCTAACTATACCTTTAATTCAATCATTAGATGGTCTCGGAGTTCAGAAAAGGCGGGAGCATTCTATAACCATGTCATAGTCTGAACTGGGTTCTTGTATCAGCTGTTGGAGGAAAAAAAGAGCACCTAATAAAATTTTACCTTCAGGCTCATCTATTGGAACTGAAATTAGTGACATGTATAGAATTGCAGTACTTGGAACCTGTACTGTAGCACCTCCTCTTACAGATTACATGATGGAAGAAGAGCAGGCCTGTGCTAGACTGGCTCAAGGGAGAAGCCCTCATGTGCATTTGCTACCACCTACAAAGTCTGATTCTGGAACTTACTTCTTACGGCCACACTTGGCTGTTTGATTTCAACTGCTGTTAGTCCTTTGCCTTTCCCTGGCTGAGCACCAGTAGAAATTCTGGGTTTTTACATCACAATTTCATCACTAGGTGACTCCCTGCAGGGCAGACATCAAGGGAGGACAATGTTCTAATGTGGAAGCAAATGCACTGCAGGCCTGCTGTTCTCCTCACCAAATATACACAGCCTCAGGTTTCAGCTCATGCTACATTCACAGTAGCTCGTATTGTTCATACAGTAGTGTGTAAGCATTTTAGTTTATATTTGCACTTAGTGTTTTCAAGGCGCGAGGGAATCGGGAGTTGACAGATTTGGGGAAAAATAAAGGACACAGTGTTGCTCAGTCATTGGGGATTGAGTTAACTTCCCAACAATGGCAAGTGCTAAGAGGTACTGGGAGATATTTAGAGTAATTGCTTCGTTTTGTTTCCATTTCTGCAGGTTAACATCAGAGACCAGTGTTGGGCACAAAGCATTTCTGCTGTGGGTACAGGGCTATGCTTGAGGAGCCTCAGTGATGCAGCTAGGGCTCAGGGGCCCCTCCTTCATCCATGGTGGCTGGTGGCTTGGAATCATTGTGGAACGGAGTCTCCTTGTAAATGAACCAGCAGTTACCTGCCCACAGGATCAAGTTCAAAAAGCCAAAAATCTGTAGAAAGACAGGAAAACACGAGATGAATC
Source organism: Lutjanus erythropterus (assembly GCF_056507025.1). NCBI lineage: Eukaryota > Metazoa > Chordata > Actinopteri > Lutjaniformes > Lutjanidae > Lutjanus > Lutjanus erythropterus. The sequence continues at coordinate 3,263,932 of NC_139318.1, forward strand.
ACTGTTTTGATAGGCTGTCCTGATTCAGATCAGATTTGGCCATCCAATATGTATAATGGACAATTGAGCTTTTTTTCAGTTCAGTGGGCCACACTAAATTATATAATTAAGAGTTGTGTTTTAATGCCTGTGATGTGAAAGCATCACATATTCACACAGTCAGAGGAAGTAAAAGTGTGCATCCTCTGATAGCTCAGGTAAAAAAATCAGCAAACCTGAGCAGCCTGCACACTGTTCCGTCACACAATGAATTGAGGGTTTATTTTGACCAACCAGAGTTAGTGTTGGAACAGAAGTAAGATGAACTGAGGTTTTTGGTGAATTTCATTTTGTTTCTATTGAGTTTGAATGAAGCTTATGATGACAATGTCAAAATGCCAGTTTGGCAAGAGCGATAAAACAGCTGTTTCTGGTTCAACAAAACATACCTTACTCTGAAAAGATCTGTCACTGTAGCGATCCTTTCCATAATGTTGTCAGACATTATTAACAATCTGAGCCTGTCAGTGACAAAAACAGGCACACGTAAACAAGCACCACCTGCCCTGCACAATCAGACGGCGCGCCATGGTGAGGTGGCTCCATTTCTATCACTCTTCTCTGCGTCTCTGCGTAAGTTTACAGCCTGTGATGCTGTTGTATTGCTCTGTGTAGAATGATGCAGCTAAAAAAAACAAGAACTGGATCTTGTTTACTAAGCACTCCTGTTACCATATCTCATTAGTTAACCACCAGCACATGTTGTCACAAGGATTTTGTGTGCCAGTATATTTATAAAATATATTTTTATGATGCCCATTTTATCTTGTAAGTGTAATGCACACTAACTGACAAGGGAAAAATAGAAATGACTGCTCGACTGGAAAAATCTCAGTCGAGTGAGAAGTCTGCCTAATGATTCAAATCTTTATTAGGGGGCAGTTCTACTACTTTTCCTCTGGTCTGTAGTTTCCATCTATAGTTTCCGCTGGCCATTTTTCCTGCTAGATAGTTTTGGTGTGAATTGTAGAGTTATGAAGATATCAGCCACAGAGATGTCTGCCTTCATTTCAATATAATGGGAGTAAATGACTCAACTTGTGGAGCTTAAAGCAGCTGTGGTAGGTTTTATGTGGTTCTGGTAGATTCTACTGCAGAAAGAAAATAGTTCCTACATGAAACTAATCACAATAAGATCTGTGGATTATTTTGAGCAATCGTGTCATGATTTCAGTAAAGAGACATTGCTGTTGAGTTTATCAAATGCATTTTTTTGCACTTTGAGCACCACAGGACTAGTGCCATCTAGTTTCATTAGATTGGATAAATAGCACTACAGGCAAGAAAGGACACTATTTCAAATTTAGATTAAAACTAATTTCTAGATGCTTACTACTGTGTACATGAGACTCTAAATTACACAGACAGAGGGCTCTTGATGATTTGGGTTTCTAGTGGCTTTAAAAATGGGTTTGACCTGCACATCAACACTTTTATTACCCTCTTGTTAATAAATACAGATACGAAGACGTGAAAATTTGAACAATAATTGGATTTACACATTTATTTTGACTCAAATAGTGCATCCAAAACTGGAAAACAAATACTGCAATACTACATTTTCATTCTAAAAAAAAACGCATTCGGCTTACACATACATAACACTACACTGCTGTAGCAAATAATGAAGACATCCTAGCAATGGAAGGGACTGGCCATTTGTATTTTGAACACCAGAGGGCACTGCCAGCACTAGACCACTGATACACAATTCCAATAGACTGTACTCCCTCCATTAGTGTGTGGAATACTGTGTTCCTGATCTGTTACAAAATGCAAATTGTAAAAAGGTTAGAACTGTGATCATCCTGCTGGTGAAGGCATTGGTACGAAGCATGTTGGCTTCACTTATCCGATCAAAATACTTTTTTTCTCTTAACACAGATGTAGTGTATGCCATCTCCGGTATGGATGAAGCACAGTTATTTATGAAGCATCCTACACACAGCATCAGCAAGGAACAGAAGCGATGCAGAATTCTCCTATTCATAAGAATGACACACTATGTTGTGGTGTAACTGTATTTAACAATAAAATGAATTATTATTATTATTATTCAGGCTGAGTCAATTAGTTGGTCAATTGTTTCCATGATTAATTTATAGCAGTTTGTTTTAAAATGTCAGAAAATGCTAGAAACTGTTGATCAGCGTTTCCCAACGTCCAAGCTGACGTCCTCAAATGTCTTGTTTTGTCCACTACCCAAATATATTCAGTTTACTGTCAGAGAGGAGTAAAGAAACCAGAAAATATTCACATTTAGGAAGCTGAAATCAGAGTTTTGACTTTTTTTATTTTAAAAATAATTCAAACCAATTAACTGATTACCAAAATAGTTGATTAATTTCATAATCGACTGATAATTGATTAATCGTTGCAGCTCTATTGTTGTTATTATTATTCATCAGTGACTATGCTGAGAAACTTTCTCATTATGTTATTACTATTTATTATACAGATTGACCTCCTTCCAGTTTCCCAGGACTTAGCATTAACTAATTGGGAAAAAAACGGAATAAAAATAAACTCATCCTGACCTTTAAGATAAATGCATTATTTCCATGGACTTTAAATTATTGTTTTATTTCACTGCCTTGCTGCCCGGGCAATAAAAAACAAACAAAACTGGAAAACAAACAAAAACAGAATATGCCTCCATACTGTTCATCTGGTGAAAACCAACTCTCTTAAAGCCTCAATGCTCACTTGTGCACACCACACACACCCAGTTCAGACAGTGTGCATGCGCACATGAATGTGGCTCCAAGCTAAGGATCTACAGTGAAGATTCAACCTAAAACCCTAGTGTAATTAACATTTGAAAATTGGTCACCATTCACTTCCATTGTTTGTGAGATTCTGCAACACTGTGAAACTCCAGCAGTGTTTTGTGAACTGAAAATCTGAACCTGACCTTCAATCAGCATGAGGGTGAGTAGAAAATTACTGAATTTTCATTTTTCGGGTGAACTATCCCTTTAAAAGAGAAGGTAATATGGCCTTTAGCGCTATAATACCACAACTTACCACAGAGGCATTGAGGCGGCCCATGGAAGGAAACTCCTCTGCTTTACAGACGTCCACACACGACTCCACAAGGTGGTCTGGGTTAGTGGCCCATTTCACATCAGTCAGGCCTTTGCCCCAGGCAGAGGACGACACAAGCCACAGGAAGGCAAAGGCAGCAGTCACCACCAGGTCCTGGCAGGGTGTTCACAGTAAACACATACACATTAATATCCCAGGACTGAAACAGAAGGGTCTCAGTTCCCACTGCATGTAAGCCTTATTTACTATATAAAACTAGTTTTCAGACCTCTAACAGTTCCTATTTACTGAGGACTTTTTTTAATTTTGAATTCAAGACATACACTAATGTTTTGGCTACTGCATGGATCCATGTGCAGGCTCCAATCATAAAACTTCAGAATTAATAAATATCATTAAAAAGTTCACAAACCATACTGGATAATCTTTGGATAATGTACTACACTATATACTATATTTTCATATTGATTTTCAGGATTACACAGGGGCTGGAGCCCCTCATTAAGAAGGTCTGAACATTTTTATGATTCTTTTCTATACACATGTGCTTTTTCTGCCTGAGATACAAAGATTGAGATCTCAGTGAACTGGAGACACTGTAAAATGTGATTAGGGCCATATTAAAGTGAAGAATGATTATGTAATTTAATAAAAGTTTGGATTCTGTGTTATAATTTCGGAGTGGTGGGTGGGTGACAAAACATCAGGTATATTTTCAGAGCACAAAATTACTTTGAGATGGCTAAACCTGTTAAATGGCTAAATATGTACTCAACAATATCACCGCTGTGACTGAAAGAAATCTGTTAATTCTGGAGAGAAGACAAATCAGTTGCTGTCTGGATGGTAGCAAAAACAAAAAAACCCTCTATGAATGCCATAGAAAAGAATACCGCATAGATTATCTTTAACTTCCTAAAAGTACATCCAAACCTCTAAAATCTTTAAGACAGTCTTACTGGTCATCATATGTTTGCTCACATGTTGTGTGCAAAGAAACTTTAATGGTTGTACAAGGAGATTGTTAATCTCTTTGGCTCTGGTCGCAATGAGAAAGGCTCAACTTTAGTTTCAACTTACAAATGTCTTCAGAGGATATTTTGTCATTTTCTTTTGTTCAGGTGTTTTGCTGTGGGCAGACATCTACAAAGGAGACCTGGAAATGCTATGTGGATGCAAGTTGTCCCATGAAAACAGAGGATTAAGATGCAGAGAGCTTGAATGTATGGATGAACTCTCCGAGAGAATTGTGATGTACTGACAAGTTCAAACAGACTTTAGCTCTGCATGAAAAAAGGCAGCCCCTTCATTTATTCATTCATGGAAAAAAGAAAATCAAACCAAACCAAAAAAAAAACACATTTGTCTGGCAGAAAAGTTCCACTCCACTGCAAAAAAACTCATGACCTGGTTATTCATTGGAGTTTGGCAAGAGTGACAAAGCTGTGTCTAGTTAAGCAAAACATATCTTACTTTCTAAAAAAAGGTCTCCCACTGAAGGGATCCTTTCCATAATGTTGTCACACACTTCTAATACCAATCTGAGCCTGTCAGTGGCAAAAACAAGCACAAGCAAACAAGCATCACCTGCCGTGGACGCTCTGCTGGTGCGCTGTGGTGAAGTGGCTGCTGCAGTGTGTCACCTGCACTTGATTTCTATCACTTTTCTTTGCTTCCATCACAGGTAATTTGTGGTTTGTGGTGAATTAGAGATTAAGTTTACAGCCTGTTGTGCTGTTGCATTGCTCTGTTTACAATGACACAGCTAAAAAAAACAAGAACTGCAACTTGTTTACCAACCAGTCCTTTCACCTTCTCTCATCAGTTACCCACTGGCACATGTTGTCAGGATTTTTAAATAAGTGTGCCAGAAAATCTAAAACTGACTGACAAGGGAAACAAAACTGAATGCTCGACTTAAGAATCTCAGTTGACTGAAGAGTTGAATCTTTGACTATCAGGGGGCAGCCCGACTGTTTTGTAGGAAACACAGCGAAATTTAATGGGACAGTTCACACCAAAATCAAAAATACTTACATTTTCCCCCTGGCCTGTTGCGTTATTTATCCATCTAGATTTTTTTGGTGTGAGTTGCAGACTTTGGCAATATCTGCAAAAACATGTCTGCTTTCTCTCCAGTATAATGGTACTAGATGGCATTTGGCTGGTGGTGCTCAAAGCGCCAAAAGAAATTGTTTGAAAAATTCGAAACCAGCGTCTCTTAGAAATCATGAAATCATGGCAGCGTTGCTCAAAATAATCAACAGCCTTTGTTATAATTAGTTTTAATGAAGGACCTACTTTCTTTATGCAGTAGAATCTACAGAAACTACTTTGTCATAGAAAGAAAGTAACATATAAATTAAATAACAGATAAATGCAGCCCCCTGTGATGTTGTAACACAAGGCTGATATTGGTTTGAATGCCTGAGATGTAAACAACAAGCTCAGCTCTTCTCATACCCAGACCTGGAGCATGTGAGGGGGGTTAGTGTTCTGAAGAAAACTCACTGCTGACTAGAGGACGTGTACTCACTATGATGGGACCACGGCTGGTCTGGCGGTAGACATTCTGGTAGCCCAGGTAGAGGATCAGTGTGGCAGTGCAATAAAGGAACCCAAACACTGCGACACACACAAAGAATTCTGCCGAGGAGGAGAAGTCACCCTGCAGGAAGGTTTCATTCTTTGTACCAGTGTTACAGTCCAGACGCAGATATGGGTGTGCTCCCAACCTGAGGGGAGAAAAAGAGGGAGAGGGCACTTTCAACAGCCGCTCAAATGACTCCTGTTTTTAGTCTCTTGTTGTGTGATTTCAGAGAAAACAAGGCCTCACCTGGGTTACTGTTCTATCCACGGAAGGCGATAAGAGAACATATGAAAGGATTAAGAGAGACCTTGGGCACAGATTAAACAGAACCTTCAACTCATCTGTATGGTTGTAGATTAGCTTCATCATAACAAAATTTAACAAGGATTCAACACTTCCTTCCAATTATTTGTTTAAATAAAGATTGCACTACATAATAATGGGAAGTAAAACTCTTTGAAAACAGTGCTAAATGGAGGAGAACTAGAAAAAAGTAAGTTTATCATTCATTTTTTAATTTGCTGTCATCACTTTAAGGTCCAGTGTATAAGATTTAGGGGTATTTTTGGCACAATACAGCAGAAATTAAATATAATATTTAAATAAATGTTTTCATTTGTGTATAATCACCTGAAAATAAGAATAATCGTGTTCTTGTTAATCTAGAGTGACCCATTTAGATGAAAGTTGTTAAGATACCAGTGTCAGACAATGCCTCGGATACTGCCTAAAATACAGAATCTGTTATTGAAGAGTCAGGGCTCAAAATTTACTTTTTTCCTCAGTGTACCACAACTGTCCTGTGTTCTGCTTTCAGCTGTCCCAGACTTAATAACCACTGTGCCAAACAGTTTTTTTCTTCTTCTTCTTTTTTAATTTTTAACAAAATTAACAGTTTATTAACTTGGTTTCAGAAACTCCCATCACTTCATTGACTCACTCTGGTTCGAAGTTTCTCTATGTGTTCCCTGCACTTATATCTGAATTAAAGTTGTAAGTGTTCACTGGTCACAATCCGTTTCAACATAGCAAACTGCAATGCAAATGCAGATCTGTGTCAGATTGTATGTATGTAAATTCCCATTGCCCTATACCACTTTCTCTCACAGCAAAACACTATTTTAAACACCATGACGGTGTGTAAATATGCATTAGGGTTGGGCAATGTCTACCAAATTGACACATGACCACATCCACAGTGAACCATTGTGATAGGCTATTGGGGTTCTACAAGGTATTTGGGGTTGATCTCATAATAGAGTTTAACATAAAACATCAGATTCATCTGTTTGCATACAAGGCAGATCACTGCATATGTCCCTGAAGGTCAGAGAAAGGAAGAATTGATCAGTTTTTCCTGAAACCTCCTTTTCTCCTAAACCATACAGCGCTTTTTTCTTGTGGTGGCTTTTCTATTTCATTAGGGATGCAACTAACAACTATTTTCAACATCAATTAATCTGCCAGTTATTTTCTCAGTTAATCGATTAATTGTTTGGTCTATAAAATGTAATATAATTGTGTATTGTGTATGTTGATTACTGTCCTCAAATGTCAACCCAAAGAAGATATTCAGTCATCTGCATTTAAAAAGCTAGATCAGAGAATTTTGACTTTCTTTCTGAAACCAGTTAATTGATTATCAAAACAGTTGCTGATTAATTGAATAATCAATTAACCAATTAATTGTTGCAGCTCTACATTTCACTTACACATTTAATTGTGAAATTTGTCCACCAAAATGACCAACTTTATCTTAATAGTACTGGCATTTATGACAGAATGTAATCCCTGTGACACTTGCCAACAGTTATTTTCATAGTTGAGTAATTGGTCAATTATTTTCTTGATTAACTGAAATAGACTATAAAATGTTGATCAGTGTTTCCTAAAACTCAAGTGGATGTCCTCAAATGTCTTGTTTTGTCCACAACCCAAAGATATTCAGTTTACTGTCAGAGAGGAGTAAAGAAACCAGGAAATATTCACATTTAAGAAGCCAGAATCAGACAGTTTGGACAGATTTTCTTTTCCTCAAATTGAACCTAATCTGACAGATGTTAAGAGGGCACAGTTAGGACTCAGTAGCTCATAGAGTGTATTAAAGGTAGACTTTGAAAGTGAAAGTACTGAAATAGACCATGCATAAAATATTTCTGCAATATGATAAATTCAGGTATCTGAATCAGTATCAGGAAAGACAAAATGGTATTGGCTCTTACAGTAGCCCAGAACAAACCACCAAACCAAACACTGCCACATGGCCACTACAGATTCTACACCTGCCAGATGTCAATTTTTCATTGAAACATCAGTACTTTATGTTCTCCTTCACTGAGCAACAAAATAAGCAACTAAAAAGAGAGTTGCAGGGGTCAGAATTGAGGTTTATCTTGCTGAGACCAAGTGGAGTAATCATACTTTTCACCAGATGATGGCAGTAACACACAATACTGTTATTTACGGAAAGAGGAGAAAGACCGGGCATGTGTCCTGGTATTTTAGTGTGGATAACAAACTTAAAAAAAATACTCAGAAAATTCAGTTTTACACATACAATGCAATAACCAGCAAAGGCTGCTATGACTGGGAGCACTCTAGTGTTTTACAGTACCTGAAAGGATAGCCAAATACAGCCTCTACGCCTTCCTCCGTACCACCTTTACAGGTGACTGTAAATTTGGTTGTCCCAGAGTAACCTCCAGTGGTAGCAAAGGTAAATATGGTGAACACCTGTAGAAGCAAAGAAACATGTCAGGGTTAAAAGAAGTTTGAGGTTTTATAAAGAGGCAAGGTGGTTCCATTTCACCTTAATCAGAGTTCAAATTAATGCAGAATTTTCGCAGAATAATCTTGTAGAAGGTGCAGATTTTTCTAACTGTTAAATTGAGCAAAATGTTAATGGAGTTTGGCAGGTAGTGAGACAGGAAACCACTTAACTCATCCTCAAGTGATATTTCAGAGCAGTGGACTTTTGTTTTCAGGATAACAGGCTTAACTTTACATTGACAGACAACTGACGGTTATAAACAGCTGATCAAGTTACAGTGGAGGACTCGTCCTCAGTTGTTATTGTCAATTTATGAGGTTGCGTGCATCATGTGCAACTGTGGAGCTCCTGCAGCCTGCCTGTCTCAGCCGTGTCTGGAGAGGAGGGGGCAGGGGGGAAACCATTGATCGTATATTAAACAGGATTTTAACCTATTTATACACAGTCTATAGCTCCAACTCACTATTTAGACTGCGGTGCTCATTTTTACATGTGTAATTGCTACATATTGCTCCTTTAAGTCCTCATGTTTGTAAAAATTTAATTCACTCTTGATCTGTACTTTTGATCAGTACTGTCTTTTAGGATTTAAGTTCATATTAAATTGATACCATGATGCCTTCTCCCTTCACACAAGTAACAAGTGTAATTTTTTTTCACCTCCTGAACTAACTTCACTATCACGTCTCCCTGCAGTTGTTACATCCTTTTTCCACACAGGAAACCCCCTCCCCTCCCTGGCTCCCTTTCCCTCAGAGAGCTGAAAACAAAAATGTCAAACCCTTTAACACGAAGCTGACAAACCAAACATTCTGTTCAACCAGTCCAGCTCTTACAAAAAGTCATTTCTCCATAGTTTACATGTAGTTAAATGTCATATTCTTAGACAATAAAGCAATTGTTTCTGCTGGACTACTGCATCCTTCCAGGTAGGATTAGATAAACATACACTGGGCTGACAGCCTTCTATAAAAAGACATCTGTCAACATCTGATTTAATGTTTTGATCCCATTTTGACTGAAGAATTACTATTATATAGTAATCTTGGCACATTAGAGCGTCACTGCTATCCTTTGAGAGAGTGAGAGAGTGAGAGAGTGAGAGAGTGAGAGAGAGAGAGAGAGAGAGAGAGAGAGAGAGAGAGAGAGAGAGAGAGAGAGAGAGAGAGAGAGAGAGAGAGTGTTAGAGTCAATCCAACAAATTATTTCCTCCTGTTTGAGTAATGTTTGCTAAAAACTACAGTGATGGAAAAATCTGTGAATCTGTCTGTTTTATTACTTTATATTCATGTTATAAATATATAAATGTCAATTAGATGATGATCTGCAGATAAAAATTTGGTTACAGTAATCATCTGCACGTAGTCAAGTCAACCCTGGCAGGCACAATGACTATAAGAGGTTTCCACTGTAATTAGAAAAATATAAAATAACACCAGCCTTATCCTTTAAAGGACAACATGGGCATTAATCTTAATGGTTACATCATATTTGCTTAAGCTGAAATGTTGTTTAATTGATGCTTCACCTCTCTTAAATGTTGAAATGAACTACTAATCCAGATAACACTGGATAATAGCAAGAATTAGACCTTTTACGTAGATAAAATACTTTGAGAAACTCATTCATGCCTTTATCTCAAAAAGGGTGGACTACTATATTGCTGTTATCCCAATGTCCCAAAAAAAATCGTAGTAGGTCCCTTCTCCCTTCAGGAGTCAGATGATAGTATCCAGAGTCCGAACCAAACCTGTGCCACTGACTGATTTTCTTGATTGCCCTTTTATTAAACATACATACATTTATTACATTTGGGGAAATTCATTGTGCTATAGGTGCAGAAAAAAATGCATGTCTTGTCAGTTATTTTTGTATATTTCTACTTACATTGATTTTATTCTTATTCTTATTTTTTTTTCTCTCTATTTTATGTTGTCCTATTATTTTCATGTTGTGAATTTGATCATTTTAACATTTCATTCCAAAGCATCTTGCAAAAGGACTTCAGATGAAAACTAGCCAGCTTGCTAATATTGGCACATTCACAGAAATGTTAATGTGCATTGTCCTTATAAAATAAATTTAAATTTATCCTTTTTCATGATATTCTAATGCATTCTTTGCCTTATGTAAAAGTACATGGAACTGCTGCTGTGTTTTAAAGGAGCTATACAATGGATTTACTTTGCTTAATAAAAGGTGCTTAAAAAAAGTCACACATCACATAGATTTAACAACAAAACTCTAAGAATTGTCTTGTGTGTGTGAGGTGATGACAAGCAGGCTATAGAGAGGTGAAGTCATGCCCCTTCCAATGACTTTATCTGTCTATACTGCTACAACTGTAACATATTTGTAATGCAGTGCTGAGTTGACAATGATAAACCTGGGCAAAACAAAGGACAAATAAGATTTTTTTTTTTAATTCTTTACACCAACTGTGAATACTGTGATTGAGTATTTTACTCTGTGTATGCTGTTTTTCATATTGCAGGGAAGAATCAATGTCAGCAAAAAGTTGCTTCAAGGGAGAAAAACAAGCTGAGATCTTCAACTTTGCTGACAAAGAGCAGACACCAGCAGGAAGAACGGAAAGCAGACGGGAACCCAGAACATTTCCTCTAACCTTTAACATGAACTGACTGTGCAGAAAAACTGTGATGCCTCTCCAGGGTCGCCAGAGAGTCAACTGTGCTGCAGTACCAAGGGCAGTCAAGACTTTCATTTTCAGGGCTGGGTTAAGAAAGGTCCAGTTTGCACCCGTTGCTGACAAATTTCTCAGGTGGGTGAAATTAGCAGCAAGGTTTGGACAAGATTTGAATCGTCGCTGCAGCAGGCACACCTCATGCTGGCATTCGGCTCAGGTTTAATGTTGTTGGCTGTAGGACATGGCCTGGGCTCAGACCTGAACGAATCTGGCGGGGTCAGGCTCAGGCCAAAATGTCAGGCTTGTGCAGTACTCTAGGTGCACTGTGTAGAAATCATATGAAAAAATTTATAAGCCCATCCCGTGATGACCATCCTAGTGACACTACACAACCGAGCCTTCCCAAAAACCTCTTACACCCTTGAGTAGCACTGGCGGTCTTTTCTGAGCCAGGAAAAACCTTGTTAAGGTACTATATCTGTAAACAGAGTACAACTCAACTACAATGCTGATGAGATCCTGACTGCTGTCGTTTCATACTATTTTTAAAGGCAGCAAGACAGAGTGGGATTTCATACAGCAGCTCTCTGTCATACAGCCAACACTGGCACACATTATAGACATAACATCCATGTAAATAATACTTGGAAAAATGGAAGAAAATATGTGAAGTGTTTCATTAAGGCTGTGATACATGACTGCTGTTTGGGGAAATGTATACAGTCTTTAAGCTTTCTACACATTATCAAACAGTTTAGTAAGGTTGTTTACAGTATTAAAGTATTGACACTTTTTCAATACCACATTTAAAAGCATTACATAATAACATTTGGTGGTATCAAAAGTACCATAGCTATTACAAAAATGATCTAAATGCTCAGTTTGTATCATGTTCATTGACTTTTTCTGTACAACAATTGATAACAGATTAATCATTTAAGTAATTCTGTATGTAAAATGGCAGAAAATGCAGATTTTCTTTATTCATTATATGTTAAAAGGAATATGTTTGTGTTTTAAACTGACAAAATAAGACATTTAAACACATCACCTTGGAAAACTGTGTTGGACTTTGGTCACTATTTTCTGACATGTTATAGACATTGCAGCCCTAGATTAAACAGCTCTTATATAAATGCCCTTGTACACTACTGATAACAATGATCTCGCAAAATACTCTTGTAAAATCTTTGTTGCGTATTCTGTTAGACTGCATTTTATTCATTTGGAGGCATGTCAGAATGTGCGATTAAAGGGCAGGTCCAGTAGTATTCCTTATGTATTAAATCCAAACATCCAAACTTTAGTTTAAGTATGCATGTTTTAGCATCAAAATAATAATTTTTCCCAAGCCCTTCTAAAAATGTTTGCATGACCTGACATGGGTTATTGTGTGATGATGTTGTTACATATACACCTGAGGGAAGGGAGGGGAGGGCATCTCAACATCACTGTTTTTTGCTATGACAATTTGGAAGATATCGCCCAACCATAGACTAATATAGCTGTAACAGACCAATATCAGGCCACTAATATCTGCTGACCAATATATCTATCTGACTATAGAAAGAACACAGATGGAGATGTCCTTTAAAGACAGTAGATCCATGGCACCATGAAGATCCTTAATCATATTTCACCAATATTCAAAACTAAAAATAAAACTTCATCAATAAATTACTCTCTAAATTACCTCACACAATTACTGAAATTTCCTATTATTTATCAGCCGGGATGTATGCGACTACATCTGCGATAAGCTAAAATCATCCTACAAGACAGTGATATTGCATATTTTGCATTATGCAAAGTGTTTTGACAGTTTCTGATCAGTCAAAAGGGGTTGTAATCTAATCCTTTAACTTAATTACAGGCAAACAAAAAGGAGATTTGTGGTTTTCATATGACAATAACAATTTAAGTTAATATGGTCACAAGGAACTTGCTCTTTTCTTATAACCAAATGGTGGTGTTGCAATCACTGTGTTGTAAAACGTATATGAATAAAGTACACCAATATGGAGTACTGAGTGACAAAGGGCACCCCCTTGCACACACCTCTCCCTCTTCCCAGGACATCCTTCCTCCAATGAAAAGCTTCTGATTAGGGCATGTGATTCTTGCTTCCGTACTTTCTTTCAAGAATAATGTCCTTTGTTCACTTACACCCACATCTACCAATGCACATTCCCAAATCATCAGGATCCTTTTCAACTACACAGCAGTTGTACACAATGGGTTGAAGCACAGAGTGAGCACAGGCACTGAGGTGAGCAGTCTGTAGGCTGCAGTAGTGTAGGAACAGCAAGAAACACACATAGACAAATGTAGTGCAGTATTTAGCAAGCTTCAGGCCCACTGAGGATTTTCAGGAATGGGTTTCATCTTTCAGGTGTCTCTGGATCTCCACAACATTTCTCAGCTTTCATCTCAGCCTTGTTTGACCCACCCCACCCAGGCCACTCTGACAGCACCCCAAATAAACCCTCCACATAGGGCAGGGGTTCCCTGTCCAGAGTCCAGCGTCCCACCCAGCCTCCCGCAGACTGACCATTGCATTCCCCACTAGCTTTCCTGTTCAGGGAGTGGCAGGTCAGATAAGAGACAGCAGCAGCCAGTCACAAGGTCCTGACATAGCAATTTAGATTTTTATACAACAACCTTTACTTGTACAAGGATCATCAATAAGGATTGCACGCTTGTAAAATGTCATGTTGGGCTAGTAAACCAGTAAAGAACTAAACAATTAGACTATAGATGATAACCACTTAGGTTCATCAACAGAAAATGAGTTTTTTTAGCCTCTCAAATATGTAGAATTCCTGTTTTTCTTTGTTTATTATCATATTAAACAGAATATCTTTGTGTTTTAGACTGACAGAAAGAGACATTTAAAGACACCACCTTGGACTTTGAAAAATTGTGATGGACATGTTGTCATTGCAACCACAGATAGCAACATGAAAAATAACTCTAGTCATTGTTGTTTAATAACAGCTAATAAAAGTGTACAGGGGCAAGTAAATATTGACTTTGGGGAGGCAGATATCTGACCAAATTGACCAACTGACTTGAACCATGTTGTACACAGCACATGACATAGACATAGAGTGCAAAAAAGTTTTCATATCATATATATCAGACAACATCTACACCAATCTGACATAGGCTGATATAGGCTAGCGGTGGTAGGACAATATCGGGCCAATAGTGTAAGAGGACCAATATATCTGTCTGGCTCAAAACAAAATGGCAAAAACAGACCATGATTCCAAAAATACATAGACCACCACATCCCTTAGTGGTGGTCACCCTCCACCTGACATTGTGAATAACTGCTGTTAGCCTACTGGCTACTGTCCATGTTTACAGATAGTGGCATACAGGCCAGTTTGACATCCAGTAATCTCAATTATAAACATCTTCCAAGAACACGGAGGAGGGATTTAAACAGTTTCTCCAAGCGCTAGAATACTAAGACTCTCTCACCCTGCAAGAATTCTGTCTATTCCAACCTTGAGACTGAAGCAGACCAACAACAAAATGAACTTGTTGAACTGCCTGAAGAAATCTGAAATAGCAAGGGTTAAAAACTGAACAATATTTTCAGCTGTGACAATCAGATTTGAAAGCCAAGTAACAGTCCTAAAGCAGCAAAGATCCTCAAACTCAAAAAGCAGAGCCACTAAACTGACAACCACATTTCCATATTGACAGCAGCAGCCCTGTTCCGTCACAAGATTCAGACACTAACAACTGTTAGCACTTAGAGGATAAACTGAAACAGAAAGAAGATAAAGAAGTTAATGTTCTGCCAAAAGAACCAACTGTGATATTTTTAGAAAAATCATACACTAATAACAGTTGTAAACTACTGCCCACAGACTGCAGAACAACATGGATGCAGCATTTGTAACCTCAACATTTCTGTTTTCCAGAGGGACATGTGAATGGCCATGTATCAAACTCAGTACTTCTTTGGCACTGGCCAAATGTGTCCATAGCACCAGGCATCAACAGCCAAAAGTACCAACAGCTGGCATGGAACACTCCGATTGAAAACATTATTTTTATTTAGTACCATTACTTAGCAATATTGTTATACCACTGCTTGTGTTGGAAAGCATTTCCCTTTTGAAATCTTGGCTATTTTTGTCAAATGAAAAAATACAAAAACATGTTTGCATTCCTAAAAATAAAGTTTCCATCAAGTTGTTATGTTGCTATTGGTAGCAAATCTGAAGCAATGGATCAACACTACAGCGATCAAAAAATTTCAAACTATACCTATCCCTGTGTTTTGGGGTGTCTTCAGGCCAACGTCAACCTTGTGTGAAAAAAGATAGCCCTCTTGTTCATTTGAGAAAAGGTAAAGCGTGTCCTTCTGTCTATACAAAGCAGCTGAAACCAGTTCCTGCATCAAGTATACAATGTACTTTATACAATCAAGTGCATGAATGCTGATTTACCCCAGTGGTATGTGTGCAGTATACTTATACTATTACACCCACATTCCCCAGGGAGATGCTCAGAGAATGCTGCGCTGCAGCAGACAGCAGGATTTACAGTCAGTTTCCAGGGAAATGAGCGCTGCCCAGAGAGACCCAGACACCTTGTCAGCTCCACATCCAACAGTCCAAAGTGAGAAATAACAAAACTTAGTGCTGCCTAACTGCTTCTGTTCAAACAGGCTTTTTCTGTTCTAAAATTATAGACCTGCAATTTTCACTCTAACACTGTATGCAAGCATCCAGTATGATCTGCAATAATGGATAATTCAGCTGGTTTTGGCAGTCATTTTAGTAATAATAACTTTGTTCTCATCAAGATAGCAGAACTTTTTATAACAGACATTTTGACATATCATGAAATGAGAAGCAAAGGTGTAATTAATAACATTAATGATGGCTGCATTCTGCTTAAATGAGGTCCTGGTTTTGTGTGTACTGGCTTACTCGTACCCCTTTTCAACTGGTTGGCCGGTTCAGAGCCAGTGCTTAATCTTGAGCCACTTCTTCCCGTTTTGACAGCATAAGAACTGGCTCTTGGCCTGGTTCAAGAGTGGCACCAACACTTTGCTAGTCTAGAACCAAGACCCACTTAAGTCAGGCATGTGGGTGGGGTTCTCATAAACAGTGAGACCAACTAAAACTCTGGACCACCATTTTTAAATAAAACAGAGATGACATATGCATCTAGTCTGTGTAATTCAAAGAAGAAGAAGAAAAAAACAGAGATTCAGCATGGACGTGAAATTGAAGTAGCACTGGTCTGTGGAGGAGATAAACTTGAGGGGGCTTCAAGAATCAAACCAGAGTTTGAACAGATACAGAGCAAACTGGCCACAGCAGGGTACAGCAGAAGCATTGAACAGATCATAGACAAACCCAAGAAACTGACAAAAGAGTACAGGACCAAAAGAAGCACCTCTAATGCCTTAGTGGGACACTTAATGGAAGCACACCTGTGCTTTTCGTGCTATGACAAGTCAAAGTGTCTGCTGTGAAAAAGGTCTATTGCTGAAACTGAACGCAGCAGCATCACAAAAAGGAGCCAGGACAGACTAGAAACACAAGTAATTAGTACAGGAGGGAATCAAGCCAATTTGAAACCAGTTCTCAACTGGAACAGGTTCCAAATTGTATGATCCATCAAAACTATGTCCTTCCAAGTGTATCAATTCCCTTTATCGAGGCCAGCATGTTTTTCTGACAGCTGCTCTTTGCAAAACAGTGACTTCAAACTCATTCATGGCTTCACTTCACAAAGAAAGATGACAGCAGAGCTAGTTGTAATGTCTGTAACATGACAATTTCATCTAAGGAAAGGAACACTAACAATATGCTGAAACATTTTTCTCTGCAACATGAGCTTGAATGCCAGGAATGCCTTGTATTTGACACTTCACACACATGTGCCGCTGCTTCCCAACTGCGCAGCACATCTGTTACGGAGGCTAAATATCCTAGTAAAGTATCCATATTAACATAACCAATAGAAAGACTGACTGAGCAGATGTTTTCTAAGAAAGCCTAAATAAAAACAAATCCTATACAAATATTCTCTCATTTAACCCATTTTAGATGATGACAGACAGACAGTGGAACTTCTGCACACCACACATACATGCCTTTTTCATACTATTTTACTAGCTTGTGTTCAGATAATAAAACAGTTGGGTTGATGCTGAAAAACTGTGTAGATGTTCATTTTTCCACACAGAAAATTAATAAAGAAACAGATCAATAAGCTGAAATAATAAAAGTACTGGTATCTAAAAACTCTTATCAGTATCACTTTTATTATGCAAACAGACCAACTTTCTGTTTCAACTTACACCTACTGTACTGGTTGGAATGGGTTTAATTTCAGAATGACAGATTATTATAATCATTGCAAAAGAAAACAGTGTGTCATCACTTTCAATTTCAACTCCAAATAAGGTGGTTTATATATTGATTTATCTGAGACTATTTTAATAGCCTCAGAAAATAATACATATTGGTCACAATTTGTATGATGCCCAACCCCCTAACAGTGAGCATTGTGCAGTATACTTTAATAGTGGAATAGAAGTGAAACTCTGCAGCACAGCAGCAGATAACGCCTGCTGTATATGTTAATTACCAACAGGACATGGCTGCTCCACAAGGAAAGCCCACGCCTTAAATACACACAGCACTGACTGCTGTCAAGGAGCACTTAGCACCACAGTCTGCAGCAACCAGAAATAGAGTACAGGCAATATTAGCAGTCAAATCACTAAAATACGGCACTGCTTAACTATTTTCTTTGTTTTAGTATACATCCATTCAGATTAATCAGTAAGAAGTCAGTCACACCGACTCATGTGGCAGTGATATTTAGAGCATGTTCTACTCTGGAGCATATACAGTATATCCAAGGTAACTGATTCTCAACAGCTGGCCCTCCTCACAACAGCTACATAAAAGTTTTTCAAACTAAGGCTGTATTGAAACTGCAATACTTTTTCAATACCACATGTTTAAAATGATGATCTATGGTGTCGAAAGTAGTGAAGCTATTAAAAAAATCTATGGCATAGAAGTGTTTATTCAAGACCTAAGTTCAGTTCAGCCTTAACAGTCTTGCCTAAAATTTGGCTTGCAGAAAAAGCATAAAGTGCTTAGTGAGGTTTTTTGTACCTGCACTGTGAGCCAGTCGTGAAAAAAAAGTAAGCAATTATCTTATTTGTGTGCCTAATACTACTTTTTTCTTTTTGCTGTGATATATTTTTTTTTATAAAATTCCTCTAACATGACAGTTCTAGTTCACAGGAGCACCAGCTCTGTAAGGGTTAACAACAGCAGGCTGGCATCCTCGTTTAGGTTAACATTTCACTGAGGAAATGAGTAGCCAAATGCACCGAAAATCCTCAAGCTTTGGCATAATTTAACTGAGTGAACCAGGTCAAAAGCCAAGACTCCAAAGTTACAAATGAACAAAACAGAGAACCTGCAGCCAAGGAACCTTTTTTCTGTCTGACAGACACACGCATGGGGTTTGGAATTAGTGGAATGGACAACTAAGAAATGTCAACATCACGAGGACAAATGAGAGGAATGCAGAGTAATGTTAGATATGGTGGCTGAACACACAAGAATAACTAGCTTTAACGTGGCTTTGTATCTATTTTAGAGACATTTCAGTACTTTCGGACTTTACTTACCCATTCTAGAACACGAATAAATCCAAGAGGTTCTTTCAGTGGTCCTAGGTCCAGAGAAAACCCAGACACGAGTTTCTGGGGACAACAAACAAGGTGTGTACAAAGACAAACAGGCTGGTTAGGCAGGTGTAAACGATTTAGCGTTCACATTAGCACCCCAACAACTCTCGTTACCTGTTTGTCACCTTGCAGCTAACTGGCCCTGCCCTTGTTAGCCAACCCCTGCTAGCGACATGCTAACGCTAACTCTTATCAACCTGCTGTCTACTCAGCTAACTAACACACCTACCTGAACAGTGTCCATTGAGACGTGCAACAACCAGAAAGCAGCTTGTATCTCACTCCTAAAGTTGTCAGTTTGGTTCTTAAACTAACTTTAAGTTGTACTCCTTTCACATTCGTAAGGTGGCAGCGGTACAACTGCTACTGGCTGTCAGCGGGCGGCGGAGTTAAGCCAGCCGAGCAACTGATAAGGCTACTGTCAGAGCCCGTCCAACCGAGCCAACCGCTGTCTGTCACACTCGGCAAAATAAAATACACTACTTCCGCTCATTGCCCTCCAAAATAAAGAAAGCGTGAAGCATTTGTTTATATAGTTGGCCTACTTCGGCGCACAGAATATTATTGGATTTATTCCATGCGGAAGTGATAGTTACAATCTACAATCTGGTATGTTTTGATGTCAAAGCAAATTGTTGGGAAACACCTGAATGTGTCACAGGTGCGTCAGAGGAAAGCACATATTTAATTTAAATTCCAAATTTTCAAAATTTAAAAAGGGAAAAAAGTAAAATAAAAATAGAGAAATTAATACTCATTATTATTATTATTATCATTATCATTATTATTATTATTATTATTATTATTATTATTATTATTATTATTATTATTATTATAATTATTATAATTATTGTTGTTGTTGTTGTTGTTGTTGTTGTTGTTGTTATTATTATTATTATTAGTAGTAGTAGTAGTAGTAGTAGAATAATTTGTATTATTATTAGTATTATTATTGTGGTTGTGGGTGTAGTTAAAAATGTGGTCAAATAAAAGACATCACCCTCAAATTACTAAGGTTTATTCTACTACATTCTTAAAGGGACAGTTCACCCCCAAATCAAAAAGACATATTTTCCCACTGCCTGTAGTGCTGTTTATTCATCTAGAAAGTTTTGGTGTGAGTTGCCAAGTATTGGAGATATTGGCCGTAGACATGTTTGCCTTCTCTCTAATAACATTGAATACTATGGCACTCAATATGACCTGGTTACTCAGCATAAGCCACAGACTTGTTGTGAGCAGTTTCATGTGGGAACTATTTTCTCTCTACGGTAGACACAATGCAGTGCTATGGCCAATATCTTCAAAATTCAGCAACTCACACCAATGGATAAATAGCACTACAGGAAAGAGGAAAAATATGTTGTCTGGATTTTGGGGTGAACTGTCCCTTTACAAAGGTTAAGACAATAGAGAGCAATTTCTTTTCTGTGGAGAATGTGCAGACGCTGTGGATGTTGCATAAAATGTTGGAAGTGCTGTTCTGCCTTTGTGTATTAATTAATTCTCTCTTAGATGGGAAACACGGGGATTTTTCACACAAGCAGTACAGTAGTGCAGTATAAATTAAAACGCCCTGACCTGACTTGGGTCTATCAATGGCGTACTAAATAATAACTTAGACATACTAAAATAATTTTATTCACTGATGCCTATACTTAAAGAAAGCCACATACAAGTAAACACATCCACTCCACATGCACAACTACTTAATTTCCACATCAAATCCAGTTCTTTAAAAGGCATTACTATTGCTAATCGGGAAATAATTATCAGTCAGCTGGCAGATGATATGTTCTTATGTTTCTTAAGAATGCCACACACGTTCCAATGCAGTCAGCACTATCTAGTCTTTCTCCAACACATTCAGGCTCTCCCTCAGTCTTAATAAATGTGAGCTGTTACCAGTGAATAATTGTACAGTAACCTTAATATTCCTGTCAGGTGCTCTGGTAGATATCTTGGGATTCAAATTTCCAAGGATAGAAAATCCAGAGGTTCCTTAAACTTTAATCCGACTATTAAAAAGACACAAAAGGTTCTAAACCACTGGTTACAAAGAGACGTGTCTTTGAGGGGCAGAGCTCTGCTGACAAAGGCAGAAGGTTTATCTCGTCTAACCTAAGCTGCCCAGTCATTATATGTTGATAATTCAACGTGTAAATCTGTTGACAGGATATTATGCAATTTCTTATGGAAAAACAAGACTCACTATACCCGAAAATCTACTGTTTTAAATACATACAACAATGGTGGACTAAATTTTATAGACTTCGCTTCCCTTAACAATATATTCAAAATAAAATGGATCAGACAGTATTTAAAAACCCTAATTTCATTTGGAAATTCATCTCTCATCATGTTTTTTTGCATTTAGGTGGCCAGAAATTCATTTTGCTTTGTGATTATAATATCGCCAAAATCCTATTTAAACTCTCCAATTTTCATCAGCAACTTCTCTTGGCATGGGCACTGATTTACAAACATAACTTCCCTCTGCATAGATGTTATATTTGGAACAAGTGTAATATCTTATATAAGAACAAATCATTATTTTATGATAAATGGTTTAACAATGGTATCATATTTGTGAGTCAGCTCTTTAAGAAAGAAGGGCTACTGTATAATTACTCTAATTTCTTGCCAGATATAAATTACCTATAACCCCAAATTAATTTTCTGTATTTTTTGATGCTATTTCATCTGGTATGTGCATGTTATTTAGGAATATTAAATACCCTCAGCCCTTGTCGATAATGTCCCCTGACCCAAGTCAGTGTCCATTAAAAATAATGGTATAAACTCCAGAATTAGGGCTTTGTTTCAGGATGACCTGGTCTCTATTCCCTCAGCAACATGTTACTGGAGTAATTTTGTGAGCACTGTAGCTTGGAAGAAGGTTTGGTCTCTACCACAAAAGTACCTTATAACAAATAAGGTAGAGGTGACGTTTAAGTTGATTTGTAGACTGTGAAACATTTCTTGCAAAAGTTGAAGAGAGACTTAGACATAAATCGCTCTTTCTGTGAATTACATCCTGAAACCTGCTCTCATTTATTCTGGTCCTGTAAATGTACACATGAATTCTGGAAAGATGTTAATAACTACATTTTTTTTTTTTTTTTTTTACAGATTTTGCTCTTTAGTATAGGGATATTATATTAGGGTGTTTCAAGGATCAAGAAAACGGTGCCAATGCCTATTTTCTTATTAATCTAATATTACTACTTTGTAAATTCCATATTCATAAATGTAAATGTACAAACCAAAAACTCAACAATCCATTGTTTTAATGAAGGAAATGAAACAATATATCTTTAATTGAGTCCTCAAAAAACAAAAAAGCTATCAAAACTGTCAATATTTGTAATCACTTTGGTGTCTTAAAGTGATTCTTTTGTCACACTCTCGCTACTTGATGCATTTATTTATTTTATTTTATTTTATTTTATTTTATAATTATATGTTATTTATTTATTTATTTATTTACTTACTTATTTTTTTATTTACTCACTTTAACTGATTTGTGTTCTCATTATCATTTACTTTGTAATACTCTCCATATTGTTATTTCTTCTTCATTGTTTTTGTTGTTGTCATTATTTACCTGTTGCTGTGTGTATTTTTATACTGTTTGCAATGTTATTGAAATAAAAAATGAAAAAGAAAAAACTAAACAAAACATCCACTCCACACATGCGGCGTTCAGACATGAAAAAAGAGCTCACACTGCTCCCTTGTGGGTATATGATTTGATGCAATGTGAATTGTCTAGCTTTTATTTTAGCTCAGAATTAGTTTGCTTAATTGGACCAAGAAACACTAAAAACACTACAGAATCATAATCTCTTGCAGGCAGTGTTTCAGTTGTGTGACCTTACACAATTTTGTCAGCAAAATGTACAGAGTATCATTAATGAAGGCACTCATTCATAAAGGAGCATCATAGCATATTGTTATATATTATATTGTTTTATTATTATTATTATTGATGCAATAATGCTTTAGCATAATTTTGTAACTGGTAGACTAAAATGTACATTTTTCCTTTGCATTAATTGTAGTGGAGTAAAGGTAATCACTGCAATGTTTGATGAAACGAATGAAATTGATTGTACAGTTAAAGAGTTTTTTATTTTGAATCTCTGAATTCTGTATAGGAAATACTGCATTAACAAATACAATGTTGTGTTTGAAGATAATTACATGGCTTAAATATGATAGAATAAAGAAAGGAAAAGAAGAAAGCCTAGCACCACCGGGCTCTCTATTTTAAGTACAGTAGAGTTCTCAAATTTACAATCTTGCCATTACACCTGAATGCAACAGGCTGAGTGGCCCACCCTCGTATTTTTCTCCTTCGGCCGCCATTTTGCTTTATTCTTCAGTGCCGCTGCGGCAGTCATCGAGCTGGGACGGAGTCTTTCTTGTCTACACATTTTTTAGAATCTTTTTAAATCTGAAACTGGTAATTAACACTGAATATTTTGTTTACATAATTTAAATTGGCTGTTACACCGTAATCTTAAAATATAAAAATGTCTATACCACGGTAATTACAAAATAAACACCCGTCTTAACATAAAGCTAATGCTAGCGATAAGGTCGCAAGAAATTGGTGTTCTAGGTTAGGTAGGCCTCTGCTATGTAGCAGAAGCTAAAATAACTGCACGAGGTTACTATGTCACATGTTGAGAACGTAACATTATATATACAGTATTGTGGTAACAGCTGTTAGTTAGCTAGGCTAACTAGGAATCAAAGTTTTCTTGTTTATTTAGCTAACATTGTCATGTTTGCCGATCTCTGTACAGTATTGTCTTTTTGGGAATCGCTCGTAGTTCGTTCCAGCTAGCTTTGGGCTACTTTTTTACTATACAGTAAGTATACGATTGTTTTCTACTGTCTTGGTTTTAAAGTTTCACCATTCTTTTCTTGATCCAGCACTGAAAGTGACCTTTAACATACATTATTTGTCAGGAAATGTCGATTCTAGCTGTCTCCTTAACTAAAAATAGCAGCTATTGTGGTTGTGGCCCTAGAAGTATTTGTTCTATTTCTAATGCGAGTTAATAACTGAATTGTTTGCTGCTTGTTATAAATTGCTGTTGTTTGTTTACTTTAGAGTTTATTAGTCCTGTTGATCAAGATGGAGGACAGAGTTGTTCTTCAGGCTGATGATCAGTCTCGAGCTGAGGCCTCCATGTCAGGTGTAAATAAACAAACCAGGACACACCTGAAAATTCCAAATAAAGTTGTATTTTTTTCTGGATTAGATACCTGATACATATAAACATGGGTTGAAAATGCAGTATAGTGACAGTGAGTTTGTTCGCCGATCCGGAATCTGGCTATGACCAAATTCGAGTTTGCTCTCGAGTCAGTATTGAGAGCATTCTTGTCTCACGATGTGTGGTCTGTGTGGAAATGTCCAACTGTCTCCTTTGTATTTGTGCACAACTGTCTGTCTCTTAATAACCCTCTTTTCAGTTCCGTGGGGAGTGTTTTTCATTGATTTGTAGGTTTAATCCCATCCTCTTGGCCCTTTGGGGGAATCCCTGGATATGGATAGCTTGCCCCCCCTTGAGAATACATTGGCAGAAGATTTTTTTTCTCTTCAGTATTGGTAATCAACAGCTGAAAATCTCTAGAAGCTTGATTATCCTGCCTTTTTTTCTACGGCAAGTGTGCAAAATGCCTCCAAACCCAAGAAGAAGCTGAGGATTTTTTTCCACCCACCATCCCACCTTTGTCCCCGTTTTTGCCACATCAATTTAAGCATTTTTGGATTTTTTTTTTTTTTTTTTTTTTTTTGGTTTTCTGGCTGTTTATGTCCCCCTGTTTCTTTCTTTTATTGGTTACACCAATTAATAAAAAATAATAAAAAAGATCCCCAAAGGACTCTATGTCACCCACCATCGGTAATGTTTAGCAGTCTGCCGGAGATAACGATGTCACAGAAAGTCTCAGAAAAGGGATGTCGTAGGAAGACAAGTGTCTCTGGGCGACCCACACCCCTTTTCCTCTTATCTCATGGATCAAGTGTTCCTTCAGGACTCCATACCACCACGGAGACACCCTACCAGCAGTGCGCTTGAGAGGGAGACAGCTTCTCAGCCACCTCAGGTAAAGGTGGTACGATGAAAAAAACAAAATCAGAATTGTCTTGTTTGTACAGATAAAATGACTAGTAGCGAAGATTATGTGTGTGAAGGCTTACTGGTCATCTTAATTGAAATTTCTTAAAAACTGTATTTAATTCCCAAAGAAAAGCCATCACTGACTGGTCAACAGGTCACATAATTATTTGTGCCACATGTTTTCCTGTTCTATCTCTTTTAGGGGTGATCAATTATCTGTTTGGCCAATTATAGGATTTTTTTTTTTTTTTTTCTAATTGCAGATCAAATAATTTGATTAGTATGCTCATCACTCCAAAGGGTTGGGCTCATTTTAATTGTTTCAAATATTGCTGTGTGGCTTATTCAATAAAATTGCATCATAATTTATTAGTTGATTTAAAGTTTGTATTAATAATCTGAATCTGCAATGTAACTAGTAATTAAAAGGTACCAAATTAATGAAGTGGAGTAAAAAGTACAATAATTACCTACAAAATGTAGTGGAGTAGAAGCATAAAGTAGAATTGTATGCAAGTACAATACTAGAGTAACCAGTAGTGACATAACTAAGTAGTACTTTCCACCATTCCACCACTGGTTATTCTTAATTCTGACAAGTACAATTTTCATTCTTATTGCAAATGAATGTTTTCCAAATAGCACTTATCAGTTTCCTTGGTTATTAATAATCCATTTCGACCTTGAAAAACATCTCAGTTTGATTCTTTTCTTCTGTGTTGCAAATTTCTCAGATGAAACAGTCTTAAGTAAGACATTCTGAAGTATGGAGATTTTTATACCATGTACACAGGGACTTACAAAACATGAACTGACCCTGAATAAATCCTCCACTTCAAGTCATATGATATAATAAAAATCTAGGTCCAATTATTTCCACAGATAAATGCAGGAAAGTTCTTATTAAAGAACAGTTCCCCTATCCGGTGCTATGTGTCAAACAAAACCAGTTAGAAACAGAGTTTATGGCACACTGAGGACATGGGCATTTGTCTGCAGTGCCATGGTTGACTGGAGTTTGCACATGGTCTGTTTCATCTGAACTGCTGCCTTAAAATGACAGCGCTTCCCTTCTCTCACTGCCTTCAGTCTTGCATCTTGTGCAAACATTGTTTTTACATGAGACTTTTACATTTATGATTGCATGCAGAGTACAGAAATAACTTCCATGTTTTATTAGCTAACTACAACTTAATTGGAACCCAAGAAGCTGTATAAAACCAAAAATGATACTTAATTCCATTAAGAATCCTAAATGTACAGGTTGAAGCAAGCCATTCTATTTAGTAAAGAAAACTAAATCACAGTTAGGGTTCTTGGTATTAGCTTTACATGTGCAGACATGTTACAAAACTGACAGGGATGTTATGTAATTGAATATGGTTTCTCTTTCTCATGTGTTGGCAGGGAGAGTCCTGTTGGCCCTGAAGAGAACCAGCTGCTGGGTTTAAAGGTCGTAACCTCATCACCTCCGTCACTCAAGACCAGCATTACTATGACCAACCATGGAGATGACTGCTACTTCTTTTACTATTCTACCTGTACTAAAGTAAGCAAAGTTTGAGCGCAAAAGCTCATATATTCACACAAAGTGTGTCCAGAAGGAAGGGTCTGATTGTGTTTGATTTATTGTGCAGGGAGACAGCTGCCCCTTTAGGCACTGTGAGGCAGCTATGGGCAATGAGACAGTCTGCAACCTCTGGCAGGAGGGACGCTGTTTCCGCACTGTCTGCAAGTTTCGTCACATGAAGATCACAGTAAGTAAAATGTATTTTAAACTGAAGATAGCTAAAAATATCTCCTTCAAGCTTTGCCCACTCGAGGCTGTGTGTGTCTTGAGTGGCCATTACCGAAGGGTAGAAAAAGTCTTCCTGTAAACCTGGGCCAGGAGTTCCACTCCTGTCTCTGGACCTGTTGGGAGGAACACTTATTGCACAGTAAACACTATAACACAGAGCTTGAATTTTGGTACTGAATGACGAGGTATTTTTTAATGTTCAATAGCACTGAAGTAATTTAATTGGTTCCATAGAAGTATCAAATTTTGATACCCAGCTCTACTCAAAGCAAACCACAGATTTCAGTCATACTAAGGCTGCAAGTAGCCATTTTCATCATTGATTAATCTGTTGATTATTTTCTCAATTAATTGATTATTAATCGCTTAGTGGTTTGGTCTGTAAAATGTGTTTCCAAAGCCCAAGTTGACGACCACAAAACACAAAGATATTCAGTTTACCCTTATAAGAGGACTAAAGAAACCAAAAAAAAAATCACATTTGAGAAGCTGAAATCAGAGAATTTGTATATTTGTTATTAAAAAATTACTTGACACAAGTAACAGTAACATGATCAGTGTATGAGAATGAAAATATAATTAGAATTGTGCAGCCTGAAAAATGCTTAAATAATCTTACAGTTTTTTTATACTCATTTTATTTTTTATTTTATATGCCTTTGAAATCAGTTGTGCTGTCACATGTATTAGGGCAAGTTTTGTGGGAATAAATCTTACTAAGAGGTGATCCACGCATGCTGTTACATGTTTATTTTTTTCACCCAAACAGAAAAACCGAAAGGAGATCTCGTGTTACTGGGAGAACCAAGCAGCCGGCTGCCAGAAGCCACACTGTGCCTTCTTCCATGAAAAGCCCCGCTACATCGATGGCATATTTGTCCCACCTGATAAAAGTGAGTGGGCTTTGTTTAAGCAAACACATTGAGAATTGAAATGTAGAGATTTTAACATCCTCCTGTGGGAGCCGGTAATGATAATCAGTGTCATTTTCCTAGGTCAAAGCAAGAACGAGGAACCGCAGCATGAAGAACCAGCACCCCCACCACCTGCCCCCCTCCCCACCACAGCCAACCCCCAGCTCAGAGGCGTCATCAAGACTGAAGCTCAGGATCCAGTACCAAGCCCCACCCACCCACCAGTAGTGATCAATCCAGCAGATGATGATGAGGATGAAGATGGTGGGCTGGATTTGATCTCACAATAACTTTTTTTTTGTCTTTTCTGATCCTCATTTTAAGAAAGGATGTTGTGGTCTTTACCATTGATGTCTTTATGTTTCCAGACCAGTTCTCAGAGGAGGGAGAGGAAGGCAAGGTCGGCCCTTCTCCCAGAAAACTCCCCAAATCAGGTGAGACCGTGGTCACAGACTAAACTTTGGAAACATAATCCATCATAGTTTGTGATCAAAGTTGTACTACTCAAAGATCCTGTGTTTATGGGCTGATGGTGTGTGTTGACAGATGACTCGCTGAACTTTGGAGTGAGCACCCTGGAGGAGATCCGTCTGAGGAAGGCCCTGAAGGCCAGCATGAAGAGGGCCGGTTATCCCATCCAGAGTGCAGATACCTCAGCCAACGGAGAAAAAGAAAACATCCAATCATTTTTTCGACCAGCGCTGCACGAAGCAAGAGCCGGTAAAGAGCAGCAGTTTGTGAGATTGTCAGCTTTCAGGAAGTTGCATACTCAATTCTGTGTAAAACCTCATAAATCTTCTTATATGTGAATTTCTTGGCTGTTAAATAGACATAATGATGACAGAATTAACTCATTATGGACACTAGAATAGATGTGTATGACTAGATGACTGAAACATGGATTTACCATTACCTCTGGATGTTCCCTGCTTGAAAGCAAAAAATAAATGTCAAATTTGGGAAAAAGGGAAAAAAAATGACATGAACTGATAGCATGGTAACAGTTGTTATCAGTCCTAAGGAGAAGTGAAATCATTATTATCCTGTTCTCAACCAACACGTGGTCCTTCTTTTAACCCAGGCCCAGTTGTCTCTGAAGAATCTGGAAGACCAAGAGTCAGTGTGGCTGAAAGGCTTGGCAGGAAGATACCCAGCACTGGTAAATTTTGCTTTTCTTTTCTTACAACTTATTAACAGAGTTTGTTCCAGTATTAATAATGATACATTAAAGGTTAACTTGAGAAAATCATGTTTCTTTGTGTAAGTGACTAATGGGGGCAACAAGTTTTGAAATTGGTTTAATATTGAGTGAGAGTGCTCAGCAAATAAAACAGTCTGCAGTGTAGTCCTTATCTCATCAAAGTACGTCCAACAGAAATTCTTGTTTTACCACTGACACGACAAAGTTTTGCCACTCCCTGTTGCTTCTCTGTTGTCTGACAGGTCAGACATCAGAGAAGCAATGGGTAGAATATTTTGACTTCTAATGTGCCAAAGTAAGGGTTTATTTTGAACAAACAACCAGTGTTTGTGTTATTTTGTTTTTGTTGAATTTACATGAAGTGTCTTTTATGATGGTTAAATTTCTGTAAAGTGTAGTTGCATTGAACGGAGCAATACTGCAGATGTTTCTGGTAAAACAAAAAAGATCTTTAGATAAGGTCACTCTGCAGACTTCTGCAACTCTTAGAATAACAATCTGAACCTGTCAGTGGCAAAAACAAACACTTTTAGTGGACATACTTTGACAGTACAGCTTCCTGGAGGGATTACTCTGCAGCTCAGTGTCAGCTTTAGTCACTTTGACACAAAAACATGGAAAATAGGATCCATGTTGAAAAATATGAAAGTTACTGTATAAGGGTACAGAGTAGAAACTCATGACTTGTCTTTGCTTTAGATGTAAACAATGGAGAAGGTCTCCTGCTGAAAAGGAGTCTGGCTGAGCGTCTTGGCAAAGTTGTGGATGAGGAAGATCTGTCAGTGCCCCCTCAAAAAGGTGAGTATTGGGACCACCTGTAGCCGTTTACAGCAAATAATGCTAATGATATGATGATCGACGATGCATTTTAAGGTGGAAAGAGAAAGTGTGACTCTGAAATTTGTTGATTTTATGGGATCATCATGTACAGTCTAGAATTAATGATGAGTTTCTTTGCTCTGCAGCTTTGAAGCCAATTAAGGAAAGACTTGGATTGTCTGTTGGAACTTTTGCACCCACACAACCAGGTAAGAAATCTGAAGAATATGAGAGGTTGACAGAGTTAATTATTTTCTCTGGAATGATGTTTATCATGCATATTGATTAACACATTGTGTATTGTTGTCACATGTCTTTCTTAATAGCTGAGGCTATCACAGAGCCAAAGACAGCTCCTCAAGAGATCCGCATCAAAACTCTGGAGGAGATCAGACAGGAGAAGGCAGCAAAGTCTCAGTCAAAAGATGGCCCTTCAGCTGTGGTTCCAGAAATCAACAGTACCAAATCCATCAAGGGCGGCAGGCGACTCACCACTGGGAAAGACGACTCCATCAGCCACGTCAAAACCTTCTCTGAGATCCTTCATGCCAAGAAGAAAAGGCAGGAGGAGGAGCAGGAGCAGGCACCCAGCCCAAAGAAGGCCAAGCATGGTGTAGAGAAAGCTCCAGGCAAGAGCCAGGGGGAGAGTGACACAGCAGGGCCTGTTCCTGAGGCTGTGAACGTTGGGGAGGTTAGAGTGAAGACCCTGGAGGAGATCCGCAGGGAGAAGGCAGCGAGGCTTCAGGCTCAGCAGGCACAGGAAGCTGAAAACAAGAAGAGCTCCAATACTGAGGACAACATTGCTAAGAAGCCCCGCCTCCTGCGCTTCAAAAAAGTGACTCCCCAAGGTAACACAGCGTGTCATAACGGATATAGTTTAGTTCCCTGTGTGTTGTCCCACAGAATGTTTGCAGAATTGTTGGTAATTCCACTTTAATCATTTCTGATTTGTTAATCAATTGCTCCTAGATGGAAATTCTGATATTATGAGTATAAAATCATAGAGAACATAGAATATACAGAGAGACACATTTTTGCAATGATCCATGAAAAGTGGTTAACACTTATGACTAGTGTTACAAATTGTTATTACAAAAACGTAAAGGTTTTACACATATAAACAATATCAAATGTCTTTCCCCCATCAATTGAAGCTCATTTCCACCCATGAAATATTGGATATTCTCTGACAGTGTATGAAACATATGAAACACAAATTAAGGCCCAACATGTGGAGTGTGCTCCTAAAAACAATCTCTATACAACTAGGGGTGGTGAAAAAAATCGATTATTAATTAATCGCGATTATGTTGTGGGCGAGTATGAATCGATTATTAAATTTTCAAAAATCGATTATTTTTTGCATTTTTTTATTTTGAAAAATGTTATCCCGCGGTCAACGGAAGTTGAACGTCATGCGAGCACGCCCAGTTCCAATTCGCAAGTGTGTGCAGCGGCCAGAGCGAGTGAGCTGTACGAGCAGGTGTGTAAAATGGACGAGGATCAACCAGCAACGACCAACCAACTAGGGCTGCAACAGATCGCAGTTGATCCGTGTCCCGTACAGATCGCCCTCTACGGTTCGGCACACATGATCCGCGAACCACATGTGAGCATCATAGTTTTACTGTCACTGTTACTTTTGTATAAGTTATAATACCCGACATCTCAATGCAGAGTTGCAGTGAACAGACAGGACAGATGCTGCTGTGTGCAGCTCATCTCTGTGAAGAGCGACTGATTTAAAAGCCGTCACATTGTCTTGAGTGAAATCCAGACCATAACTTTTTTCACTGATGTAACTATGCTATCACCAAAGAAACAGATCATAAAACTGTGATGTTCATTGAAACTTTGGTGATATCAGCTGTTTTAACTTCTACACAGCTCCTCTCTGCTCACCGCTGCAGCTCTGTCTCACCCCGTCTGTGACACAGTGTGTCTGCTGATTGATCATGACTTCTAACCAATCAGATGTGCTGTGCTGTAGGCGGGACATTGAGCCAGACTACAGAACATAGTTGTGCATTATCCTGTACAGTGTATAATGATCTAATATATGTATAGTATATACATAGTACAGCACTGTTTAAATTTGAAGTTTTTAATATTATTACCATTATCATTACTATTATCATTATTATTACGTTACATAACTATGGTGATAATTACAGACAGATAAAGATCAAAGACAAGTGCATTTTTAAAATAATGTAACCCTAATCCCACCACTTTTTTCTTTTTTGCACTACACAGGAAGTGCTTTGAGTTGTTACTCAATAAAAGAGTTAAGTAATTCAGCAACTGTTTTTTTTAATGGTGCAATAACTTTGTGGTGTATTTTGGGTTACTGTTGTCAAATGGAAAATCAATAATCACTAATCGAGAATCGTTAATAATCGAAAATAGCTTGGTAATCGAATCGGGACCTCAATAATTGTAATCGAATCGGATCAGGAAATCAGATAGATTAACCACCCCTATATACAACCTATATTTCAGATTTTTATTTGATAGTAGATTGATTACATTTTATGTAATTAATCAAATTCTTAACCGATCATTGATCATTATCATCCCTACTTGTTACAAAAATATGTAATAGAGGCAGGATATTTTTACACGTAAGCTTTTCTGACATGATTTTTTTGTTGATCTCAGCAGGCAACAACACAGCAGAGAAGAGTGCTGATGTGACAGAGAAGCCAGTGAAAACTCTGTCTGCTGCTCCTGAGGTTTGTATGTTCTATAAGATTCTTAAGATCGGTTGAGGTTGGTCTGTCTGTTGGCTCTAGTTGATGGTCATTTTCTTGTGTCTCTGTAGACCAGTGTTGCCAATGGTAACAACGTCAAGGTCAAGACCTTCGAGGAGATCATGCGGGAGAAACGTCTTCGCAAGCAGGAAATGGAGGAGCAAGCCAAAGGCTCAGCTGAAGCAGAAACCTGTCAGAAACCGACTGTTGAAGGAACCCTGAAGAGGAAGCTTCCTGTTAGAGTCACCGTTACACCGCCAGGCTCTTCATCGCCATCCTCCACCACTCTGACCCCTGACACTACCACCCAAAAGGTCACTATTCGCAAACTCCCCCTCAAATCCAAGGCTGCTTCACCCCTGAACAGTCGTACTCCTGCTATGAGAGGAGCTGCTGTTAGCTCAGTCCCTGTGAAGCAGAACTCCTCTCCACCAGAGGCCGATACTCGCTCACAGAGTCCCAGCAGTTCACAGGAGGTCCCGTCCACAAACACAAGGACCTCCAGCACACTGTCACCAGCCAAGCAGGCCAGAGCAGCTCCTCAGGCTCCCGCTGCAGAGAAAACACTGAAGAAATCCCCAGAACACACTACAGACACCAAAGGTACAGACCACACCTTTAACTCTGTCCTTCACTCTTCATCTTACAACCCATGGTTCTGTTTAAGCAGAAGAAGTAATTTGCTAGAATTAAATAATCATGATTAAAGTTAATATGAAGAGCTGGTAAAATAAAAAAGTGACAGTTTACAATGATTTCCCTTTCTATAAATGAATTTAAAATTGTATTTATAGTAACAATTAAAGCTAAGATAAATGCCCCAGTAGTCTGGAAATTTTTGATTTACTTACTTTTAAAGTGCTTGCATTTTACTCAGAAAAGACTGAAAGATAATGAAGAACTCTTTGATTTTACTGTATTTCATTGAAACTCTGTTCCCTTTTCAGTGAGGCCCAAACTGAATGTGAAGCCGTCTGTGATGAAGCCTGCAGTGCAGGTGAAACCAGGCCAGAAGAGGAGAGGAGCAGAGCGTTCTGCTGTGGCTGCTGTTAAACCTCTGAACAGCACCTCCACAGTGCTGGACGAGCCTCTGCAGGAGACCACATGCAGAGACAGACAGGTAGGTCGACATGCTGGGGCCCTCATGGTGACGTTATATTTCCTACGTGTGAATTTCTGCAATAAGTATTTTGCACACTTTCCCAGTCATGTAGTTTTTTTTTATGTCCTTCACACTACATTCATCTATATCTACTCAATGTGTCCATAAAACACAGATTTGATTTTGGGTTTGTAAGATTTCAGATTAAATTTGTAGTATGTACATTAACACAATTGTCATCTAATCTGAACAGTTTGATTCTGTTAATGACCCCTGATCTCTTCTGTTGTCAGGTGTTCCCGTCTCCGAGCACAGAGGCTCAGCTGAGCTCTGCTGTTCCCCAGAGTCCCAGCACCTTGTTGGACTCGGGCTCCAGCTCCAGCCCACTGAGAGAGGACCTCCAGACTGTCCCTGTCTTCAAACAGAGTCTGAGCCAAGAAACCAAGCCCACTGTCAGTGTTGCTGCTGCCAGAGAGGCCCCGACAGTCCCTCAGAGGTAAAGCTCCACACAGCTTCGAACTTCATATTAGAATTTAAACATGACCTTCTTGGTAATGTCAGACTTAAGCAAGAAAATATCCGTATCCATGTATCTGGCCTATTTTTCAATCACCATACCTCCAAAGGAGTTTTTCCTGTTGACTGACGGACTATAGAATATGAATTCAAATATTTTATCACTTCCCAAGTGAGGACTGTGAAATTCTGATTTAGAAACAGCCTTTCTTACAGATATGTACCATTTTATTTACCAACAAATCTTAAATACACAAATGGTTGATGTCATCTTTTTCCATACATTTCCATGCAACTCGGCAAACAAGTGTGGTCTCTTGAAAAACAAGACAATCCTAGTGAAAAATATATATTTTTTATACATATTATATTCAAGCAAGATTGTCAGCAAGTTTATTATAGTGAACTTATCTAAAAACTAAACTAAATTACCCAAACTGATAATCAATAATCAAAATAGTTGGCATTTAATTTAATAATCATTTAATAATTTATTCATTGAATAATCATTGCAGCTTTAAAGCACTTACACAACTAGTCTTTGGTGTCAGTCTTTGTCAGTTTGGTCAAATATGTCAACACAACGGGCATGAGAAGGACTGAAGTGTTGTTCTTGTATTGTAATGCCTGTTCTGCCTCTGACAAATACCCACATATTATGATGACAGAATATATACAGAATGAAAAATAAAAATTGTACAGTTTTTTAAACAGTAAATACTAAACTGAAACGAGCAAACCTTCTCTGGAAACTAACTTAAACTGAACTGAAAACAAACATTGAAAACTATTAAAAATTTCAGTTACTAAATCAGTAACAAACCTCTGTGCACCTTTCAGCCCAGTCCTGAAGACCCCCACGCAGCCCAAGTCACGCAGAACGAGCGTAGCTGCATCACGCACTGCCTCCTCCTCCAGCGCCGCCGCCTCCACCTCCGCCGTGGACGACTTTGAGGAGCTGATCAGTGAATTCACAGACGAGCACATGGAGGCTGAAGACGTGGACCCTGCCATCGGAGAGGACGACCTGCTGCAGGAACTGTCCGAGATGATTGACAGCTGAGCACAATCAACACCCTGCCCCAACTCGTCATCCACGTCCCTGTCTTGTGACTGTATTTACAGGAATACCATCACACATCTACCATCAAGTGTTTTAAAAACATTTCTTTTACTTAAAAGTTGGACTTACTTTAAGCTTTGTTGTTTGTTACATTTTAGACATCTTCTCTTTTTCATTTCCTGCCCATACGATCATCTGACAGCCCAGCAGTCACTCTGCAGGCAGAAGTTTTATTTTATCATGGTCATTGTCAAACTTTTCAGGTCCTGAAAAGAGAAAAACAAAAGCTCTCATGCTGGAACATCTTGAAGAACATTCTGTTTGTCAGGAACTCCTGGAAGTGAAATGTTGGGAATGATGAATGTGTCATTTAGAGAGAAGTCATATGTGTATACTGTGTATGCAAAGGGAAGAGCAAGCCGAATATATAGAAATAATGAAAACTGCTGCACTTACATTCGCCTGCCCCCAAATACATGTGTTGTTTTTTCTTATATATATCTGTGATTGGACGAGCGAGTCTCCACAATATGACGTGCAAATGTTTGAGTTTTACTTAATTGATGACCCTGTCAACTAAACTCAGGTCAGAACCTGAGAGGACGTTTTCAAAGTTAATCACTCATGTTACTGTCACCCATCAGGTTTATGTATGTGGTCTATAAATTTCCCACTCAGATCTTCTGGAGTGCACCTTCTGCCTGTGATTGTCCTTAAGTGGTTTTTATAATGTTTGAGTCAAATGTGTGTATTTTTTTAACCAGTTCTTTTATTCAGTGGGCATACTTTGAAACAACTAGTCTGGGATAAGTGCTCTCTGGTATTTGTTAACGGACTCCTCAGGGACTCTTTCTGACCTTTCTATGTTCTTTATATAATTCTTTGACAAACACTGTATTTCAGTTCAATGATGCTGTCTTTAGTTGTCTTTTTCTCTTGGTTATCAGTGTGCTCTGAGAGAAGATCAACTTCTTTTTGGTCTTAATATGTGTTGGTTCTGTCCCGATCCTTTCCCACAAATGTGTTTCAAAGTGACTTGTACAAATGACTGTAAATAAAAAATGCTTTTAATGACCAGCAGGACTAATAATTGACTGATTTCAATTAGAACCCATGAAGGAAATGTTTAGCCAGTAGCTTATTTTTCAACTTGTAAAGTTTGTAACAAACATCACACAAAAATACAATGAGGTAAAAGCATGTAAATTAAAATGAGATTACCAACATG
The DNA here is from genome assembly GCF_056507025.1 of Lutjanus erythropterus. Taxonomy (NCBI): domain Eukaryota; kingdom Metazoa; phylum Chordata; class Actinopteri; order Lutjaniformes; family Lutjanidae; genus Lutjanus; species Lutjanus erythropterus. The sequence continues at coordinate 3,300,310 of NC_139318.1, forward strand.
TAAATACGGTGGACAAAATAATAGAAACAACTCTGTATAATGTAATACAATTCAACAACAACACAAATTGCAACTTGTTAAGTTTCCATACAGTTGAACCAATACTAAAACAGTTGCAACCCAAACTGAACATGTTAACCTTAATGATGAGAGGATTTATTACAGGACTGGACTGCACCAGTCTTTAGCTATGTGCACTAGATAAAACAGCAACAAGTGTATATTTGTGGGGTTAGATGTACCTGTTCAAATATTCAAATATTTGAAACAGAGTTCTAGTACAAACTTAACACAAGAGGTTGACACTAGATCCACAGTTTACCTCTTAGTGAGTCAACTGGCTCCTATTAGGACCAGACATAAAGAAGTAAATGTTGAGAATAAAGTTGAATTTAAGTGCCAGGTATAAGAAAAAAAAATCTGATAATCAAATTATTACTTATTTTGCATTTTGAGAATGACGTCGAAGTAATGTTTTAACTTCATGCTTGACATTTTGGCCATTCTCAAAATGCCATAAATAAATAAATACATAAAACAAAATAAAGTAAAAACAATGCCCTTCCATACTTCTCAAGTCAGGGTTTGTTTTCACAATGACAATTTTCTGCACCAAAATCCATGATTTTCCAAAAAACACTGTAATATAGACTCATAAAAATCATCTTTCTCAATCATTGCTCATTAAACACTAGAATTGTGTGGTGGTGTCTGTTTCTGCACAGACCCTGCCCTCTGCCTGTATTTCCTGATTTTCTGTTATATAAGTAGTATAAGTCTCTGACTGTCATCCTTTGCAAAATGTGTGCCTGTTCAGAATGTGGTGGTTTATATTGTTAAGTGTCATTTTTGTGCTGGTTTAATTTTACCTGTACTGCTTGCCACAATATTTTATTTTATTCTCTACAACCACCTGGCGACGGTGGGAAATTATCTTCGGAACCTTTTGGGGATCCCGACCTCCAGGTTGAAAACCACTACTTTAGGGCGCAGGTAATGTGGATCGTAATAAACAGTCCTAAACAAATGAACAAAATAAGCCAGCAGAATTTGAATGTCAAGTGCTGTGTGGTCTCCTGTTCAGCAGGTGGTGTTACAAACCATGAGACTCCTTCTGAACACTGACAGGGTCGTGTGTTCAGATGGGAACCCTATATTTGCAAAACTCTCGCGAGATCTGTACTAATTGATCCTTCCTTGCGCACGTTGTATAAATCAGTTATGTTTTATGATGTGGCAACGCTGTGGTTAAGATATGGATACGTTTAGGAACAAAAACACTAGGTTATAGTCAGAAAAAGAGCATGATTCATATTAAAATGTTCACTCTCGCGAGATGTTTTGCAGGTCCGTGACAGCACGCAGAAGCCGGTAGTGTTGTAGTTCCGGGTTGTTGGATGTAAACAGAAGGACGTTCCTCCTCTGGAGACAGCAGGCAGCAGTCACGGCAGACAACATGACCAAACTGGAGCTGCTGAACGTGTTTCTGAACGACAGGCTGACGGCGGCCGCGGAGGAGATTTTCCGCGCCGTTAAAGACACGGTGGCCGAGTATCAGAGCGAAATCCTCCGCTCCAAGGAGGAGAACGAGCGGCTCAAACGGCTCCTCAATGTAGCCGTGCAGCGGCTCCTCCTGCACCCAGGTGAGGAGAGATGAACAGCAGCTGCTCACTGTGCCGCTGACAGCCTCTGTCCGCTGATGGACGCTGTCACACCAAACCTCACTCAAATATGTCCATTTTTAATGGGGCTGTTCCCATGGGTAGAACTGTGATGTGACGCTTAGCCCGTGTCATACATTAGCTAAACGACATGGTCACATCCTATCATGTCACTGGAGAGAAGCAGACATAAAACAGTCCATAAAAACAGAGAATTAAATCAATACCAGAATTAACAGTAGTAATAATAAACATAGAGCATGAAACAAGAGTGGAAGAAAACTGTCATGTATCTGTGTTTGTTTATAATCTGTTGTTATAATTTCACACTAACTAACATTTGTATAGCCCTCTACATGACGGATACAGATATTTTAAAGGGAAAATTCACCACTTTTTCATGTGGATGTCCAGTCAGTGTTGATGATGAGTGTAATTAATTCCTCAGTGCTGCTGTATCGACTGAGAAAACTGAGGTCTACTGCTGCAAAATCTGCTGTTCTTCTACACCAGTGATGTCTTAGTCATGGCATAGTGATGTATTTAGTGTTAAAGAAGAACTACAGGCTTGAATTTCTAGTTTCTCCTCTAGGGAGCCCCAGGGGGTGTGCCAGATAAGTATTTGTATATAATAACTTGTGGTAGACCAGGGGTGTCAAACTCAAACACAGAAAGGGCCAAAATTTAAAACAGAGTCTAAGTCGTGGGCCAAACAGGATTAACATTTATTAAATGTCTAAAACTGACTATGTTTTATTCAGAAATATGAATTTGAACAGCCAGACTGCAACAACTTTTTCCTCAATAAAATAAATAAGATTTAAACAATAACAAAAGAAAACGAGAATATTTCAGCTCACATATCCAGGTGGGGGTTACATTTGAAATTGCTTGCTTTTTGTCTGCACACAAGATATCGCACACTTTAATCATGCAAACCCTCAATGGCACTGCATTTGACATAAAAATATGTTCATATAATAATATTACAAACCCATCAGTCCATCAGGTACAGATGAACATATTGACCTGCTCAATTTAACATTAAGGCCAAAACACACTGAAAACTTCAATAGAAAAGTCAACTGTAGCTTCTATGGTTCACTGCAGGCTTCAGATTTAAAATGTAACACCACAGAACCAGCAGTATTTTAGAAAAAGGTTAAACTGCACACTGACACACACTGAGGAGATGAAGAGGAGAGGCAGAGTCTGGACTCTTCATCATCACTTACAATAATGCAGCAATTAAGTATTTAAAAGTACACAAATCAGACTTGGAGTAAAAAAAAATCGCGCACCACAGAAGTGTACATTAATATTATGATTCATGATCATAAAAAGTTTTTTATATCAAGTCGACACATCTGTCCATATTGACACGCTCGCTCTCTCTCTCTCTCTCTCTCTCTCTCTCTCTCTCTCTCTCTCTCTCTCTCTATCTCTCTCCCTCTCTCTCTCTGCTGTGGGTCAGTCTTATTTTTATTTTTACCTGGTTTCAGGTGGAGCTGCAGCTCATCTCCCTCCTCATATACTTGTGTTTCTTTGCACTGAGTCAGTTGTCTGAACAGACAAACTGTTTACATTGTCGTTTGACAGAAACTCGCGTCTTCGCGACTGCGAGCTGATTTAGTTCTCGAGTTGCGCGGCAGCTGACGCAGTGCATTGTGGGACTTGTAGTATGAGTGGTGGGAGTGCTATTTACCGACGGGCCATTCATAACAGACACGTGAAATTATCTCGCGGGCCGTATATAACTGAATCGCGGGCCAGATGTGGCCTGTGTAAACAGAGTGATAAATTGCTATTTCTTAATCTGTCATAGTAACACCCCACTATATGCTAGTACGATATCGTGATAGTGTTTTTGAGAACCAGTGTAGTATCACAGAATATAATACTGCAATTCTTAAATGTATTGATATATTCTTACATCCTTCAGTATTGCAATATTATTAATTATTAAACACTTGAATTGTGACTGGCTTTTTAAAAAAACACGTGTTGTGATTGGCTGTTTTAAAACCATCTGTGTTGTGAATGGTTGTTTAACAACTACTTGTGTTGTGATTGGCTATTTTTAAAATCACCTGTGATGTGATTGGTTGTTTTACAACTACTTGTGTTGTGATTGGCTGTTTTTGAAACCACCAGTGTTGTGATTGGTTGTTTTACAACCACATATGTTGTGATTGGCTGTTTTTAAAAACACCTATGTTATGATTGGTTGTTTTAAAACCCACCTGTTTTGTGATGGGCTGTTTAAAAATCATCTGTGTTGTGGTTGGCTGTTTGAGAACCACCTGTGTTGTGATTGGTTGCATTCTGGTACATGTAAGCACTGCCAGCACAGCCTTAGGAGCAGGAGAGCTCAGCTTTCTTGCTCAATATAGCAGCACTGATTAATTTATTGCTTCAATTGACTGTATTTACCATCAACACTGGACACTGGACAGAAATAAACAAAAGTAGTTAATTTTCCCTTTACAACTTGAATATTGTAGCAGCTAATGTAGAGAATAATTTGTGAAACAGATCAAGTATTGAGGGAGACTCCTGCAGCTGTAAGCTGTGGAACTGACTGCACTGACAATTGCAAACTGTCAAATTATATCCACTAAAAGTTCTTATTTTGCACCAACTCGTCTAATACTGGCTTGATTGGTTTGTGTGTTATTGTGTTATTGTGTGATTTTGGTGACTTTGATGACTTTGATGACTTTTGCTGTTTTAAATGGTTAAAAACCTATTGAGGCAGCGTTGGACCAGAGAGGCAAAATCACTTTCTGTAAATGGAGTCTGGTGGCTTTGAACACAGTGATATAGCATCAAAGATTTTAGTCTTTCACGAAAAGGTCTGCCTCTGTAGTGTGTCAGTGGCAAATCAAGAAGTTTTAGTGGTCGTTCTTTGGTGGTGCATAGCTGTCTTTAATGATTACATTGCAGCTCTTTTTTCCCTCTGCTGGCTGCAGCAGTCTCCCTCAATACCGAAGCCATAAATCTAATGGCAGTCTTTATGATTTCTCACAAGCAAGGTTACATCTGAGGACTTCTGGATGGAGTTTAGTGGGTACAGAGTGATTTTCTGTCTCCATATCATGACTGTCCTGTTTGTCACGTTTCAGAGCCTGCCTCCGTCCAGCCCCAAGAAGATGGTCCTCCCTGTGAGTCGGAGTGGAGAGGCAGTGTGGAGCCACTGCCACAGATTAAAGAGGAACCAAAGCTGAGAAACATTCAAACAGACTGTTCACATGAAGCCAGAGACTCAGAGGAAGGAAACTGTAGTCATGTAGAACCACTACAGAGGCCACATCCTCCACCAGCCCAGACTGTGTGTGGCAGACAGAGCGGCTCTCCTCCTCCGCTCACATCCCAGGAGATCAAGGCAGAGAGTGAGAGACAGGACAGCAGCAAACAGCAGCCAGCAAACAGCTTACCGTCCTCCATGACTGTCTATCCCCACTGCAGAGCAGCTCAGAGCAGTACTGTCTGTGCCAGCACTGCAAAGAGTCACAGGACTCAGAAACCAGAGCAACAGGTTAAAGGGTTACTGCGCTCAAACGGGAAACAGAGCGCACACATACTGCAGATCAAGAATGTGAGATCCCTGAAGCTCCCTCTTCCTCGCTCCTCTCACCCCAGCCAGAGCATCCAGAGGATGCACAGCTGTAAGGAGTGCGGGAAGGGCTTCAGCTTCGCCTGCCAGCTGGAGGTGCACATGCGCTGGCACACCAAGGAGAAGCCGTACAGCTGCGCGGTGTGCCGAAAGAGTTTCACCACCACTAGCATGCTCAAGAGGCACCACCGCATCCACACTGGGGAGAAACCCTTCCGCTGCCACGTCTGCGGGAAGTGCTTCAACCAGTCAGCACACCTTAACACCCACTTCAGGCTCCACACCAGTGAGAGGGCCGGCTGGAGCCGACTCCAAGTGAACTAAGACTCCCAACAACCTGAACATCTGTAAACATCTGTTGCTTTCAGTGGCTGTATTGCAGGTTCAAACAGTGTATAATACTGGTGTTTGACTGTTTGTCTTGTCTGTTGTGCAATAAAGTGTGCTTCATGAACATTTCCTATCCAGTCAGTGTGCTGTTCAACACTCAAACACAAATTAAAAGACAAATTTTGTGCAACATTTCACCTGCCAAATAACCATAAAATACCTCCATACTTATTGTCTGGCGTAATCCAAGTCTCCTAAAGCCCCAATACACCACACTGTTTCACCACACACACCCAGTTCAGACAGTGTGCATGCACATGTGAACATGGCTCCAAGCTAATGATCTACAGTGAAGATTCAGGCTAAAAACATGGTATAAATTACATTTTTCAAGTCATCTTGGTATGTCAGGGCTTTAGGAGACTTGGATTACACCAGATCAGCAGTGTGGTAGTGTTTTTTATTATTATTATTTTTTATTATTTTGTAGTGTTTTTGCTGTTTGAAAACTGGTCACCATTCACTTCCATTGTTTGGGAAATCTTGCAACAATGTTTTCCTGTGAAATTCCAGCAGTATTTTGTGGACTAAAAAATTAAACCTGACCTTCAGTCAGCATGAGGGTGAGTAGATAATGGCTGAATTTTTATTTTTGGGTGAACTATGCCTTAAAGTACAATTTTGAGGTACTTGTACTCGACTATTTCCATTTTCTGCTATTTTCTACTTTTCTACTATATTTCAGAGGAAAATATTAATAATAATACAACTCCGCTACATTAATTTGCTGACTTTAGTTACAAGCTACTTTGCACATTCACACTTATTCATGCAAAATATAATAAAGAAATAAATGATAATGGATTATTATAGGTTAAGATAAAACTTTATTGATCCCCAGGGGAAATACTCAACATAACTCAGCAGTGTATAAAGTGATTACAATGAAGTGAGGAACACATCAGTGCACTGGTAATTATAATTCAATAATATAAAATGTTCCATTCTGCATAATTCATACATTTACTTTTGGCATTGTAAGTAAAGTTGATGTTTTTTAAAGGTCCAGTGTTTATGATTTATGGGGGATTTATTGGCCCAATATGGCAAAAATGGAACATAATATTCATAAGTATGGTCTCATTAGTGTATAATTACCTGAAAATAAGAGTTGTTATGTTAGAAGAAGCTCAAGCCATATTGCATTGCCATGTTTCTACAGATGTACAGAAAGGAAAAACCAAATGCTGATTTGAGATGCAGCCTTTTGTGTTTTGTGAAAGTTTTGCAGCCACTATAGGTTCACCAGGAAGGGGAGAGTGAGATGAGGTGTTCTCAGGCTGTAAACCCACGGCTAGATGCCACTAAATCATACACACTGGTCCTTTAAAGGGACAGTTCACCCCAAAACCCAAAATACACATTTTTACTCTTGCTTGTAGTGCTCTTTATCCATCTAGATAGTTAGATAGGGAATAAATGGCTCTCAGTTTGTAGAGCTTGAGGCACCAAAACTACATTTGAAAAATTCAAAACCAGCCTGTCTTTCCAGAAATTATGATACGGTTACTCAACATAATCCACAGACCTTGTTGTGAGCAGTTTCATGTAGGAAGTACTTTCTTTCTAGAAGAAGGAAAAGTAGTTTTGGTAGGTTCTACTGTAGAAAGAAAATAATGGGGAGCCACTTTTTAAAAATTACAAACCACCTCGACCCAGTTCACAGTTGACCTTATCAATAAATCTCGGGAAGAATGTTCCTGTCATTTCTGCATTACTTTATATTATCTAGAAGCATGTTATTGAAAACATACACATGTTAAATACTGAATAAATCATAATAAATTAATGAATTCAGGCTGAGTTAACAGACCATCTCAGTATTATTTCCTCTCATCAGGAAAATAATTTAGAACACTTTAGCCTAGTTCATAGATAAGACAAAATAAATGTGTTTTATTGCATTTATACACATTTAAATGCTTTATGATGATAAAAGAAATGGGTCAGATGCACTCACTCCTGAGCACCTGAGGTTTATAAGCCCAAAGGTTGCAGCTCTTCCTGCTGTCTGTTTTACTGGCCTTATGACTCATGGACTGAGGCCAGACTCTTGTGTCTGTCATCAAGGACAGAGCTGGCCAGGTTGGGAGCCTGGATAATTACAGGCCAACTGCACCAGCCTGTGTGGTGTGTAAAGTCCTGGACAGGATTCTGTCAGACTGTTTATGTGAATGTACTGGTACCACCAAACAGCCAGTCTGGCTTCAATGCTCAGCATGGGACTGATCTCTGTATCTATGCCTTGAAAGAATGAGCTGAAATGTAGATAAGACAAAACTCATCTGATCTAATTTGCTTTATTGATGCCTTCTGATTGAGTTAATGACCAATTGTTTCTGAAATTGGGTCAAAGGGACGTACCTGACACTGTGATAAGAATCCTGGCAACCAAAATATGCAGGTCAAGCAGGGCAATGACTCTGCTTTCTTTAGTGTTGGTGCAATTTGGGGCAGCTTTCACCAGCCCTCTATTACATGTACATGAAAGATTATCTGACCAAGTGAGAGGCTACAAAACTGTTTGCATGATGATGATATAATATGGTAACATCATTCTGCACTGTGACAATAAGAGAAACATATTTCTCAGTGGGGGGAGACTTTAATAATGGACTTCAAAATAAAAATATAGCTTTGTGATGTTTTTCATGACATTGCTTCATAACAAGCAAGGACACAGGTGAGCTGCATCAAACTCTAACTGAGGTGTTTTCATTTAGTATACACTGATCAGCCACAATATTGGGTAATATTATTGATTATCTCAGTGATTTCCAAACTGGGGGGTGGGGGGGCAGTTTGGAGAAGACGACCAGGGGAGTCACAAAGAATGGAAAAAAGTTAAATGAATATGATATATGTAGGAGAAACAAACAAATAAGAGTCTGGTTAATCCTTTTTATTTAGCAGTTGCATCCCCAAATATTGTTAATATTTTCAGAAATTGTGGGGTGGAGGGGCACAAACTTTTTTCGGCCTCTGAAAGGGGGGCATGCCAGAAAAAGTTTGGGATCTAATGGATTATTTTGTTACAATGGCAACCTGCCATGGGCTGTGTTAATTATATATTAGGCCACAAGTGAACAGTCAGTTCTTCAAGTTAATGTGTTGCAAGCAGGAAAAAGGTCCACTCATTACACACTGTAAAAATGAAAGCTGAAAAAACTCAAATTTTCAAGTCCACACATTATAATAGATTTCGGAGTTTTAAACCCAACTTAAATTCTCAAGTCTTGAAAAACACACAAAAAAGGACAAATTAGGTTTGTAGCTCACTGTGACCATTTTTTTAAATTTAATTTTGAAAAAACTCAAAGATTCAAGTTTATCTAAAGAAGAAAAGTAAATTATCTTAACTAAAGATTATAGGTCAGCAAAACTGAGTTTATTTCATTTTAACACTTAAGAGTTTGAGTTGGGCTCAAAATTCTATTGCAGTGTGTTGAATTGAAATTTTAAGTTGTCCCAACTGAGTTTTTTTACAGTTTACACCTTTGTGTTGTAAAATGATCCATTCAGTAAATTGACCTTATACAAATTAAAAGAAGGTTATGCACATATATAAATAATCATCAAAAACAGTTGAGGATAATAGGGTGGTCAATCAGATTTCAGGGTTGGCCAGTGCTGCTAAAAACATCCCTGGCAGCGGAAGGATATGAGCAACTTTGACAAGGGCCAAACAGTGTGGTGAGGTGTTCCTGCTGTGCTGTGGTTAGTACCTACTGAAAGTGGTCCAAGGATGGACAACTGGTGAACCGGTGTCAGGGTCATGGGTGCAAAAGGTTCATTAATATGTGTGGGGAGTGAAGGCTGTGCCATCTGGTCTGATCCCACACAAGAGCTGCTGTAGCACAAACTGCTGAAAACATGAATGTTTGCTGTGATAGGAGGGTGTCAGAACACACAGAGAGCATCACAGCTTGCTGCATATGGAGCTGTGTAACTCTAAACTGGTCAGAGTGCTCATGCTGTCCCCTGCTTATAATGGAAACTGGACCACGGAGCGATGGAAGAAGTTGGCCTGTTGTTGATGAGGTGTTGACTTGTCCTCCAGATTCCCCAGATCTCAATCTGATCCAGCATCTGTGGGATGTGCTGGAACAACAATTCTGATCCATGGAGGCCCCTCCTCACAACTGACAGGACTTAAAGGATCTGCTGCTAACGTCTTGGTGCCAGATACCACAAGACACCTTCAGCAGTCTCGTGGGCCCAATCCCAATATCAACCCTCACAGACTTTGAGGCGTGCTCCCTGTATGCCTGCAAGGGTTTAGAGCTGTCCTGCTGTCAAATCATCATCCACAAGGGCTCTCTTGTGGACCTTTTGAGCTTTGTATACACAATTTCCACAAAGTCCACATTTCTGCAGATTTTTCCTGAAGGAATTAACCACAGTTCATAGTGATGTAACATTAAAAACAGGAGAAGCCCTGAAGCATAAAAAAGGGAACAAGAGCAACTAGGACAGTACAAGAAAAACAAAGCTGACATGTAAATGTATGATGTTTTGACAAAAATTAGGAAATTTATTATTTGAGTATTGTACATGGTTGACCAGGATTAAAACATTTCAGGGCAAAGGAGGCAAACAAATCAGGCAATAAAAATAATAAAAAAGATAAATACTAATAATAAAGCAGGTAAGACATGCTGACATGTGAGGGTTCAGGGCTCAAAACATTTGGTTTGGGCCATTGAGTCCACGGCTTGATGGGTCAGAGCTGTTTTGGCAGCACAAGGGAGACCTACACAATATTACAAGAGTTGGTTTTAATGGTGTGGCTGATCAGTGTATGTGTGTTTACCATCTGAGAGACAGGAAGAGAAATGATGGCTTAGGCAGCAGTTAGCTGTGTGTGTAAACGTATTTCACAGCTGCCATTTTGACATGAAATAGTGGGTTAAAGACAGCTGCTACACTAAATGGAATGAGACTTTAAATTTGAGACTTAGTTAGTATCATTGGTGACACGTGTTTACATTGTTATTTCACATCAGTATGGCTGCTGTGAAAGAGGCCTATTGGAGCCCTTTAGTAACCTTCAGCAGCTGTGCCTGATGACTAGAGCACACTGATCTCAGAGCAGGAGGGATGCTGCAGGTGTATTAGCCATGGTAAAGGGAAGTTCACCCAAAAATGAAAAGTCAGTCATTATCTACTCACCCTCACGCTGACTGAAGGTCAGGTTTAGTTTTTTAGTCCACAAAACACTGCTGGAGTTTCACAGAAAAACAGTGTTGCAGAATCTCCCAAACAATGGAAGTGAATGGTGACCAGTTTTCAAATGGAAAAACAACTGACCCACATAAAATGCCTCCATACTGCTCGTCTGGTGTAATCCAAGTCTCCTAAAGCCCCGACATGCCAAGCTGACTTGAAAGACGTCATGTTTTTAGCCTGAGACTTCACTGTTGACGCTCTTTGAGCAACGTTCACATGCGCACTGTCTGAACTGTGTGTGTGATGTGTTGATGTGTTGATGTGCACAGTATGTTGATAGTTACTGCTGTAAACACACACACAAAATAAGTGAAAGCATATGTGTGAGTGAAACATTGGTATGTAGCAGCTTAAAATAGAAAAATAGAGCATTTTAAAACTCAGTGGCAACTAATTACATTTTCTATTAGTAATAGTGGCTGGTAGTTCCAGCACAGTGGAAGGCTGTGGACCATTTTCACATCAGACATTTTGACTTTTGGTGTGTCATAGCAGGAAAAGCACAGATGTAATTAATATATGGCTGCATTCCATTTAGGTGAGCTAGTGCCAGGTCCCTTGTTCACGTTTGCCAAATTGAAGCAGAATAGTAGAACAAACACAGGTGTTATCAGTGATATTAATTAAGGTCCAGTTCCATTTAGTGTAGCAGTCTTTTCAGTGAGTCAAAATGCAACAGCAGCACCCTGATTCTGTTTAACCTGAATGGAATGGAACCTTAATTCATATCATTGGTAACACCTGTGTTTTCTCTTCCACTTTGTTTCAGAATGGCTGCTGTGAAAAGGATCTATGGTGCAGTCTGACTCACTGACTTGATGGAAGTGAGTCATTGTTAAAGAAGTCTTTTCACCTCTTTTCAAAATGTGTGCGCACTCAGAGGCAGCATTTGTATTTCTTTTGCATATCTAACTTGAAGAGCAGGATAATAAAGAAATATGAAAATGGAATACATCACATGAAAGGTGAGAAAATAACTGTTCTTTTTACAACCCCTGTCATTTAGCAACACTGTCATCTGCTGGAGATTTACTGGTACCGCAAATTAGAAAATAAAGAACACTATAAATAGAACCACCTGTATGAATAATAACAAAAAGAAAAAAAAAACATACAATAGAGCAGATCTATTCAGTTACTTTTGTAGAAGAGCCAGGGTTGAAAAAAGTAAAGTGCCAAGGGGCCAGACATTTACATTTCCTCCATCTGACCTGTAAAGTTAGGATTTTTAAAGTGTAAAACTTCTTAGTTTATTCCCACTTTAGTAGTTTTCAAAATTGGAAAAGAAACATGTCCAAAAGTACAGGAAAAAATGCATCTTTGTAATCTTAAATTAAAAGTAGCTCGTTGTTTTAATAACCAACGAATGGGCTCATACAGAACAACTAACTAATAAAATGATGATGCCATAATAAACAATGTGAACACCCATAAACTTAGGTTGTAAGCATGTTATTAGAATAAAATCAAAATAATATACTTTTTTCATATTTATAAATAATCAAAGAGGTGGGTTGAGGTTGTTAAAAGGGCCCATGGGCTGCCAACTTTACAGACCTGCTGTATAGAAGGTCTTCTGCTGTTTTCAACAGTTGAGGGTAAGTTGGGGTCACATGGATTTTTTACATAAATGTACAACCCCCCCCCCCCCCCCCCCAAAATCGTGTCTTTTACATTGTTGAGATCTGCAGGCATGGAACTTTTCAAAGTGTTGACTGAGGGAAAGGGTTCGCCTCAATTCTTACTTATTAGAAAATGAAAAGCTATAGCCCCCCCTGGAGAAAAATTCACCAGCTGCCACTGGGTGAAGGTACACTGCTGAGAACATCTTTATGAATATTGGATTCAATTTCTGACACATTCTTCTGTGGACCAAACACTCAAAGCTAAATAAAGAAAACACAAGGTTTAAATAAATTAAAAAAAGGGTTTACCCCCCCCCCAAAAAAAAAAGATTCAACAAAGCAATTAACTAAAGGGCAACTAAATTAATGTCAACAAAACAAAACTACTAAAAATAAGGCAAACAAAACATGATGAAGGTAGAGTCAGTCATTTATTCTGAACTGTTCCTAAACACATCAGGACATCAAATACCAACATTTTTTAGAAAAAATAAGGAAATACAGGCAGAGAGCTGTTTAAATGAGTCTATAGGAAAATGTTACAGACCTACAGAATAAGGAGGGAAACGTGATAATGTTAATTTTAAAATACTGCAACATAGTACATGATTTATGTGCACAGCCAACAATAAAAGGACATTTTTCTACTTACCTGTAGTGGAAAAAAAAATTATGTTGCATACATGCAATGTCTCTTCACAGAAATCATGAACCATTCACTCAAGATAATCCACTCACCTTGTTGTGAGCAGCTTTATGTAGGAACTGCTTTCTTTCTACTGGATTACACCCACCAACCGTATCAGTGTGCAGAAATGAAGCGTGCATCTACACGTGGACAAGAGGTGGAGGAGGCCATTACTGTTTACATCCTGCACTGCCACCAGCACAAGCCTCTTCTCTATGGCTAGATACATGCTTCTTCTGTGAGGTGAGAGACATTACTGAACTTTTCAATTGGATTTTGATGCTTTGAGCACCAAAGCCATCTAGTTCCATTATTATCCATTTAGAGAAAGTAGACATCTCTACGACTGATATCTCCAAAACTCTGCTGCTCACACCAAAACTATCTACATGGATAAACGGGACTCCATAAAAACTTGGTATTTTTCTCAGGGGTGGTGCCTTACATCCTGTGTTACACAGACTGTTGTGTACCTGACGTGTGTTCTTGTCAGCTCCCTTAAGGTCGTCTGATCACTCTCTGGATAAGATGGCACAATCATAAACTAAAAAGTTGCTTATTAACCTAGACATTACCTTAACCCTATGATCAAACCTACAGGAGACCTCACATCAAACAGCAACTTCAAGCAGTGAGGATTTTTTTTTTATTTTCATGATCATCAATTAGGGTCGCACACTTAATTGCTGTTGCATTAATATTGCAATATGACCGAGTGCAATATCCAAATTGCAGAACCAGAACCGAATCATAATTTTTTGAAAAAGGACAAATATGTGGGAAAACAGCATTATAATGAGGTACCGTTGTGCTGCAGAGATGACCTGACCTAAAAATCTTGTTCTTCAGATGAAAGAAGAAATGTTTATTTGGCACAGGCTTCAATAAATATCACATCACCACCATTTTAGTTGTGATATTTTTTGTTTAAAAATGAAAATTATAATGCAAAACTGATCATTTCCACTAACTGTAACTGTAGGGCTGCCAATATTCATTAACATCAGATGTCCTAACGGATTTTCAAATTACTTTTACCTGACTGTAGATGAATTCTTAAACTGCTCATCATAATCTTATACTGGAAAATATAATTACTGTAGTGGTAAATACAGAGGTGGGTAAACTGTAATATTTAAGAGAGGGATAACTTGAGATTACTTGTACTGTATTCTGATATCAGTGTATCTCACCTAACCAGGTTTACAAGGCTCACAAACATCAAATAATTGTCTGATATTATATGTGTGCATTAGAGCTGCAACAATTAATCGAATAATCAATTATTAAATTAATTGGCAACTTTTTTGATAATTGATTAATTGGTTTAAGCATTTTTTTAAAGGAAAAAAGTCACTTTTTTCCTACATTACAGCTTTTTAAGTGTGAATATTTTCTGTCTTCTTTACTCCTCTATTACAGTAAATTGAAAATCTTTGGGTTGTGAGTGAAACAAGACATTTGAAGACGTCATTTTAGGCTTTTGCAAACACTGGTCAACATTTTTCACCATTTTCTGACATTCTATAGACCAAACAACTAATCAATTAATCAAGAAAGTAGTCAACAGATTAATCAAGGATGAAAATAATTGTTAGTGTGCAGTAGAGTGTATTATTCAATCTAGTTTGCTTAATTGTCTGAGCTTTAAAAATCAATCAATCAATCAGTCAATCAATCAATCAATCAATCAATCAATCAATCAAATTAGCCAATGCTTTGCCACTTAGTCCAACTATTATTTGTGTACTGAGAGTGGGCTGAGCCAATCACAGAATTCGGTTATGAGCTTTCTGAAAGGTGCACTGCTACATCCTGCAAAACCAAACTCAGGTGAAATACCAAGTTTTTAGGGGGTCCCAAGGATAAACAGCATTACAGGCAAGAGGACAAATGTGTCTTTTTGACTTTGGGGTGAACCTAAATCATGTACTATATTACAGTCTTGTAGAATTAACATTATTCCTGGAGATACTGGGCTGTACACAATCACATGTAGTTGTGCTCTCTGTTAATAGTGAATGTCTTGCCTATAGTGGTATAGGAAATAGGCGTTTTTGTTTAATTTCATTATGTTGGACAAATTTCCGTGCATGGAAAGGTTGTTCTCAGCTGCTCACAGATATAAAGACACTGGGTCTGTCCCATTTCTGTCAAACAAAAAAAAAAAAAAAAAAAAAAGAAATACATTAACCAAGTTGAAATGTTGGATTCAGTGCTAATCAAATGTTCCAATGTTAAAGTTCTTTTTCCTTATTTTGTCATTAACTACTTAACTATGAATGGTAAAATTGCGATAATGTTTATATATTGAGAGGATTATAAAATACAAGACTTTTGATAGTTTCAAAAGGGAAACATGTTCAGAGCAAAAACTACATTTTTTCTACATATATTGTTTGGCCACTGTCTCTCAAAGCTGAAGGAAAGATTCTTTTTTATGTTGTCTACCTCTACAGATGATTATTGCTTAAACTGAAAATCTATTCTCCTAACATTTAAGATTTCTCATTGACATGAGTACCCCAAAGAGCTAGTATGCTCAGATTATTTTTATGGTTAACTATCTTTTAAGCTCTGAATGTATTAACAGTCAGAGACATGTACAGTAATATGGTCAAAGGAGTTTTGAACAGGCTTGCTGCTAATGATAATACACAGACCTTGTTGTACACAGTGTTATGTTGAAGCTATTTCCTTTCTAGTAGAAGGACAGTAATTCTGGTAGATCCTGAAGTAGTTCCAGTAGATTTGACAACAGAAAGAAAGTAGTCCCTACATGAAACTGCTCACAACAAGGTCTGTGAATTATCTTGAGTAACTGGGTCATGATTTTTAGAAGGAGAGACTAACTTTGAATTTTTCAAATGTATTCTTTTAGTGCTTTGAGTACCACAAGCCGAGTGCCATTTAGTCCCATTATATTATAGAGAAGGCAGACATCTCTAATCTAAACTCTGTAACTCACATCAAAACAATGGATAAATGACACTACAGGACAGGGGAGAAATATGTCATTTTGGTTTTGGGGTGAAGTGTCCCTTTAAAGATGAACGATGTGATGTGTGCAGCACTGACACATGCCCTCTCCTGGAGGCTCACTGTTGACTGATTCAGTGTGAGTGAGTGAGTGAGTGAGTGAGTGAGTGAAGGCATTTTGGTCAGACATCACTTTAGGTCTTATTTTACCACACTGAGTCATTGCTGTCAGTACTTGAGAATCACACTTACACTGTGCTAAAAATATATATTTTGAGCTTTTTTTGTGAAAGTGACTAAGTCCTTCATCTTACTATGAATCTGACTCATGACTCATCAGTTTAAAGCTGGTAGACTCTGAAAGGTTGTGAGTAGACTTTAACCTGTGTTAAAGTTTTGTGATGCTGTCCCGTGATGATTATGTAATTTTTTTGTAGATTAAGTATCATCAAATTTTATTAGGCCTATAATTTAGTTTTTAATCAGATCAGGTTCTGATCTAACATTCAAACATCATGTCAGCAATATATGTATTTAAAGCAATAAAAATTATCCAAAGTTTTTTTAAGCCCCGCAGAAACCATCAAACCATGTAATGTGTCTAGTATGTGTTTTTGGGATTGTTGTGACCTAAAAAGCCTAATTTCACAGCAGTGTTTCTAAAAAATTTCAATGCATTTTGTAATGTTTTTAGGCATTTTTTGCAATGAAATTGCAGGAGCAAAAGAAAATTGCAAATGAAAGTAGTACAAATTTTGTAAAATTTAAAGGCAACTTGTTCCAGGGACAATAAAACCACATTCTATTCTGAGTGTTCTAAGTAACTTTACCAAAAACAGATTGCAGGATTTTCAGGATTACAAAAACTTGTGCAGAATTATAAAGCTAAAAATGCACAGAGCATTGATGAATGTCAATAACCATGACAAATGTGTTCTTTTCAGTATCCATGAGAAAATAAAAAAATAGTGAATAATAAAACGAAACACTGAGTCTATTCGTTTAGACGTACATGTATGATGTTTGCACAGGGGTCTGCAATGATTGGTGGAACTCGCGAGAAGCAAAGATGTTTGGTTAAATTTGCAGAAAAGTTGTAGTTTGGACAAGATTGCAAGGTCACAGAATTCACAGCAACATTGCAACTTCCTGGAGGGACTGAGTGGAAAATACTTGTATCTGTGGCCATGGTATATCAGGCTGTATGTCCTTGTAAAGCCAAGTAGTTTTGGGGTAACACATACTACTAGACCTTTGTGACAGCAGCCATTTTGACATAAAATAAACAGGTGCTACCAGTGATAATCATTAAGGTTCCATTCCATTCAAGACCCAGCTTTTTCTGTGGTGACAGGTTACTTGTAGTTTTTCTAGTAAAAACTAAAGTTTAATATAACTAACTAAACCAATATTTGTTGCTAGTAGAGATGTTAACAGCTAAGTTAACTGCTTTAGTGACAAATAAGAAATGTTACAGGTAATATTATTAACCATATGTCCCCTAAAATATAACAGCTGGATATAAGTTTAGCAAAGGAAAGCCAAGAGAGCTTTTTGACACCATGAAACTAGCATGGTTAAGTCAGTTTTTTGTAACAACATCCAACCTTTCAACAGCTGCAATTCAAACTAAAGAGTCAACTAATGTTAGCTGCAAACTTATTGGAGCCCCTATTGGAATCGCTAGAGCAGGGGTCTGCAACCTTTATCATCAAAAGAACCATTTTTGGCCAAAAAAGGGGGACAAAAATCTGTCTGGAGCCACGACTAATAAATTCTCTCTTTTACCTGAAGACTTTTTTGGCAGCCATACACTGTAAATAATTTCCAGGATTTTACAATATGTAACTGTGATATTTCACAGTAAATTACATTATTATCATTTCACAGGATCTAACTGTTATATTCACAGTAAAATACCATGTTCGGAATTTTATTGTGAAATTACTGTAGGTGTGGCCATCACAGGAAGCTACTGTGAAATCTGCATTTTTTTTTTTCGAGCTGTGTCTCTCTCCCGGAGCTGTCACTCACTTGACTCGTCCACTGATCAAGTAACAGTAGCTAAATGTTTAAACATGTACTACTTTTGTCATCTTTTTCGACATTATAGTGAATGTTATTTAATAAGATGAACTAAACAGCGTTACTTGTAGGTCCTATCTGAATATTTTTGAAGCCAGTTGGAGTGAGGGGTTGGCGTACAGACATTTAAGCCGTTTTGAGCGCGCTGTTTAAACGACCTCCTAACGGACGGTGGTTGAAGTGTAAGTTAATTAGCTAGTAACTAGCTAGACATCAGCTAGCTACGCTGTCGGTACGTTTTTGGAACCTCACTTGGGAAGATTTGGTTGATATTTGTAGCAGTGCATCAATGTTAGCTCTTTCTTTACTTATGATACAGCAAGTGAAGATGGGTGGGAAATAGAGTGAAAAGTTGAGTTGTAGCCTAAACATCGACATGATAACAGTTTGTATAAACCAGAGAAGTTAAAGTGTCATAGATTAGACAAAGGTAGAGAAAATTCATCTCAAATCAGCCAGGCTTGCATGTACTTTTCTGGCCTGCTTTGGTGTGTGTGTATGTGAGAGAGAGACATCAATGACCTTTGTCTGCCCCATAACCAGCATGGTGCTATTTTTTAGAAATAGCTAACTGTTACTTTGTTAACGGTCTTCCCGCCATTGAACCAACAGCTGCACTGCAGTGATTTGTAGCTGTATATGCATAAAATAATTTACTTTTAATTTTTTTCTGTGACAGTGTTTGTATTAGGGTTGGGTGACAGGACAATTATATCGTCTATCGATGATGGGCTTAATCCATCGCTGATTTTTTTTTGTTTTTGCCCGATTCTTAGGTCGGTATTTGTCATTTTATTTTGCTAATGTAGCTAGTCTGCAGAGTGACAGCCTGTGCTCTGCACCGTGCTCTCATCCAGTGGCGCAGTTCACACCTACTCAGCTGACCATGAGTGATCTGAGCTGGGTGACGAGTGAGAGGAAAACAGCCTGCAGAGTCAGACTCTAAACTCTTTCCACGCGGTAAAGTGAGGATTTATTTTGACCAAAACAGAGTTGGTGATTGTTGGAAGAGCAGACAGACTAACAAAGACAGTTTTGATGAGTTTTACGTTTTTCTGTCGAATTTAAATGAAGTGTGTTTTCCGAGGCCTTGAGCCAGTTAAGCTTTTATTAGTTCGGTAAAAGAGAGAAACTTGAATTCAGAAAGTGAACAGTTGTATTTCTACGTTTAAAATGGAAAATAAGTGTGAAAACATGTAGTTCGTAGACACTTTGTGAGTTTATTTTGTCCACTGGACGTAGTGAACGTACGCAGCATGTGTAACATAGTGAATTCGCTGCTTGCACACATCTCCCAGCTGAAACCGGACAGGATGGGAGAAGGTGGGTTGATGGTGGTATCGCCAGTTGTGTGTACATATTTTTACTACTTCATATATAATTCAAGTCATGATCACAATTTAAACTTTACCAAATATGTACTGCCCAATCTACGATAAATCTATGAGGCTCTGTGACTTGACAGTGTGCTACCATGTATACAATGTTATTAGCTGAGTCTTATTAAAATATGTTTTTGCATCCATGTGCCACAGCCGTTGACACTGAGAGGACTATGAAACTGCCAAGCACCCCTGGGTTGATTGTCTAAGGTAATGTTGATGTGTTCCTAATTTTTGATGTATTTAATAGCATCAAGTTGTGCTTTTGGTACTGATGTAGTGAGTGTCTCTTTGAGGTTGCACACCCATCTGGTAGAAATACACTTTAGTGCAACTTCCTCAGACACAGGTGTTTAACTCAATGGCAGAGACAGTTTAAGAGGGGAGATGGTAAGTTTGGAGGTAAGTTGAAACCTGGGAGTGAAGTCATAAGTGATTAGGTCTATGATGTTTACTGTACTGGTCTGTAATTAACTATATTTACTTTTTACCCATTGGTTCAGCATTTAGAATTAATTGTAATTATCATTTAAGACCCAGTTCACAGTATAGGTCATTATTCTTGCTCTTTTCTGTTATAATACTATTTTCTTTTTTAAATGTATTCTTGATTCCTTTTCTGATTTTGTTTCATGTGACAAAATGAAACCAGGGGTTGGATGCTGTCTTTTGAGGGTCAAGTTATTCTGGGACCTCGCCATGACTTCACCAGTGGTTTGGGTGCCATGTTGATGATGATGAAGGTGCCTCATGCACTTTGGAATTCAAAGGTAATGCCTTCATCACTTCACTTGTTTTTTATTTGGTGGTTTCAGCAATGAGTTTGAGTGAGTTTGGATGACTTGTGATATTAAAATGTTCAGGACAGCAGAAGCTAACCAGCGACAACACCCATCTCCCCCTGCAATAAATGGTGTCCGGTCAGTTGCAAGCTCAAATTGTATGTCTGTGCCAGAGAGGAAACTGGGCTGAACACAGAGACTTTTAAAAAGTACCAGAGTTTACACTAATTTTTTATTTATTTATTTTATGACCTATATAGCCGTTACTTTTCCAAACTTGTGGACTGTTTTAAAAAGGCCTATTAAGTACAATAATTATTATTAAATACTATTTGTTAAAGTGTTGGAGTGCACCTATGATGCGTGTGTGCACTCAGAGGCATGCTTAAAGTGCAGCTTGTTTCAGGTCATATAACTACTTTACCTACAGTTGCAATTTTACATTCGTTAGTCAACTATAACTTACCACATGAATTAAAACTGACTTCATGAAGAGTTTCATCATGTTGAAAATATATTGCAGCAGTTAACTGAACCACAGTAATGTCAAGAGCTGGAACAATTATTTATTAATTTGTAAATCAATCGCCAAATATTTTGAGAATTGATTATTCGGTTTGAGTCATTTAAAAAAAAAAGTCAGCTTCTTAAATCTGAACATGTTCTGGTTTCTTTCCTCCTTTCTAATAGAAAACTGAATATGTTTTGGTTGTGGCCAAAATAAAACATTTGAGGATTTCATCTTGGGCTTTTGGAAATACACATTGACATTTTTCACCAATTTTTGACACTTAATGGACAGAAAAACTAATTGATTAATCAAGAAAACAATTGATAGACCACTTGGTTGTGAAAATGATTGTTAGTCGCAGCCCTATGACACCTTGTCTGAACTGAGCTACCTTAAGATTTGCTTGGGACTGCTGTTGCACACTTAAAGTGTGATGATTATTTTCTTCTTTAACTGGTCATTCTGCAAAATACAGGCACCACAGTAGAGCTGAAACTAATTATTATTTTCACTGTCGATTAATCTGTAGAGTATTTTCTCGACTAATTGATTAGTTATTTGGTCTATAAATGTCAGAAAATGTCAATCAGTGTTTCCAAAGATGACATCCGCAAATGTCTGTTGTCCATAACTCAAAGATATTCAGTTTACTGTCAGAGAGGAGTAAAAAAAACAGAAAATATTTGCATTTAAGAAGTTGAAATCACAGAATTTTTACTTTTTTTTTTTTTGGAAAGAATTTTCGACCCAATTAATGAATGGTTAAAATAGTTTGTGATTAATTCATTAATTGTTTCAGCTCTGCATTGCAATACATCATTAGACATTTCAGTCCTTTCTCTCAGCACTACAATACGATTTGCTCTGCCTTTATAAACTTCACAGTTTAGATTGAATCATGGCTTTGAGTCATGGATCAAACCATTTTTTGGATCAACAAAGAAGAAAACAAGGTGGGATTAGAGTTAAATTAATTTGAAAATGCACTTGATTTTTATTAAAAACAAAGTTCACACTATAATAATATTACTATATAGTATACTCAAAATTCTGTATTATGTTACACTATACTATAGCACATACATAAAATTATACACTGTACAGTACACTACTACACTCTGTTGTCACAGCACTATCTGATTGGTTAGAAGAGTAGATGAGTAATGGCCAGTCACTACTGAGGGCTGTGAAACAGACAGGCAGACAGACAAAGATCTGCACCGGTGAGCAGAGCAGAGCTGTGTGTAGAAGTTAAGACAGCAGATTAGGGATGTGTGCGATTAGCCAACTAAATGGTTAAATGTCGCCGCCAACATTTTAAATCTTCATACATGCAGTATTTTTTTTTTTCGGGAGATGTTTAACAATGTCAATTGGTGTTCAATTTTAACAGCTTTCTGGATGTTTTCTTACTGTAAGACTAGCTGACTACTCTAAATTAAAGATGTTTAATCGACATGGAAAGTAGTCATCAGGAACATCTCTACAGCAGATATCTCCAAAGTTAGAATAAACATCACAACGTAATGATTGATTTCTATGATGGCAGAATGCCCAGTTTTCCTAGTTACACTGCTGAAAATGCCCCAAGTCATGGTCAGTTCTGACAACTTTTAAATCAGTCGCTCTACTATTTTTTTTTAGATTGAAGAATCTGAAAAATGTGCATGCACTACAGAGTCAAACACAGCACACATCTGTTGTGTCTTTTCACTGCAACTCTGCATTGAGTTTCAAGGAACTATAACTTGAAAAAGTAACAGCTACAGGAAAACTGTATGTCAGACTATTATAGTTACATTTATTTTGCAGAACACGTGAGCAGAACCGTGGGAATGATTTGTACAGGCCAACAACAATCCATTCTGCCCTTAATAAACTGAATATAATTGTTGTATTGTATTGTATATCAAGGCTGAAATGAAATGAAATGTAATAAACAGTGAAATTAGCTAATAAGATAAGTAAACTAATATATAAGGATGGCTTCTCACACTGCAAGAGCAGTGACCCACTGACAGCAGTGGATAAATAAACTAATAAGATGTGCTTGGGAGCTGACACAACTTTTTCATCTTACTTGAATGAAACTAACAGCTTTATTTGTCTCTTTTGATTTTAGGTGCTTCTTGGGCGTCCAAGAGGGGCACCAAGTCAAAGACGTGTCGAGGATCCATCAACCAGCAAGTTTGCACATTCATTCGAAAACTTACTGACTTCGAGTGGATTTTAATGTAGAATTGTGACAGGCAAGACACACTGCTTATTGCACACTGCAACCTGAATATTAAATGTTTAAAAAAATATGTTTGAAATTTCATACTGTTCAGTTTTGTTCAGTTTTGGTCTTAAGTTAAAACAAAAAAAGCTGCACTGGTGAGCAGTGGGAAAGGTTACTCTTATGTGAGTGCATTTTTTATCATGAACTGTGTTGACAACAAAAATAATTTCACTCGATAAATTAATAAATAAAAAATAAGAAAATGAAATGAATGATGAAATTAATTTTAAAAATCAAATAAATAAATGTGTAAAATGGATCATGTTTTTGGTCTTTATTTGAATTAATGGATTTTTCAGTGTTTTTAGGTTACTGGTGGGTTAAGAGGTAAAAATGGTAAAAATATCAAATTTACACCATTTTTCAGTAGTTTAAGTGTAACATCTACAGGTTACTGTGAGGTTACGGTTTATACAGCAATTCTGTAATTGCATACCACTAAATTACAGTAATCTATGAGACACTGCAATTTTACAACAAACCGCTAATTTACAGTAATTAATAGATATTTACTGTGAAGTTACAGTTAAATACAGTAATTTTACATTAATATACCGCTAATTTACAGTAATATATGACATAACTACTTTAAGGTAGGTTTTTCATAATTTGGTCATAACTGAACTTTATTTGTTATTATTTTGTTGCCTTAAAATTAAATGGTTTACGCTATGATTTTTGAAATACAACATTTTGGGGGTTTCTAAAATTCAAATATTTAAATGTATCTAAAGAATAAAAGTAAATTATCTCAACAAAAGATCAGTAGTTGGTAAAACTTTTTCAAACCTGAAGAATTTGACTTGGGCTCAAACTGATGTACTATGTATGGAGTATGTTGGCTTGAAATTTTGGGCTGTCTGGACTTTTTTATAGACCTACAAAAAATGAAAAATATTTTTAAAAATTAAAAAACACCTGTTTTTCCTGTCTAGTTTAATGCCTGCTATCAGAAAATTGTCCTAAAATAAGCTCAAACTAGAGCTTTACGACTAATATTTTGCTAATATTTTGTCCACAGTGGTCCTGTTCATGACATGTCCTCCACGCGCACCACCTGCCCGCCACCCCTGGCTACGTGCGGAGCGTGTGCACGCGGCCTAACAGCCGGGGCCGCGCTTGCGGAGCAGAGAGAAACAGCTGAAGGAGAGAGAGGGAGAGAGAGAGAGAAAGAGAGAGAGCTGCACCGCATTGACAGGAAACACGGAGTCAGAGCTTCGGTACCGCCGACAGCACCGACACAGGAGGAGGAGGAGGAGGAGGAGGAGAGTTTCTGATGCCGCTGCGGAGTTGACGGTGTCCGGTGCAGCAGCGGGGAGAGGAGCGGAGCGGAGCGGCGGAGCGGCGCAGGTAAGCGGATACTTTCTACTTTGTGCTGTGATGCTGTAGTTGGAGCTGTTGTCGCTCTGACGCATCGGGTGGTGTCCCGGTTCTGGCGGTGCCGGGTCGGGGTGGTGATGAGAGCCGAGGATGTGAAAATGACAGCAGCACGGAACGCTGCGGCTCCGGTTCCGTGCAGGAGGATCGGAACGGCATTGCCCCGTGTCTCTGCAGTGTTTTCCGGGCAGCCGGTGCACACAGGCCCCCGCCTCTCTCTGCGCATCTTCTGGATGATGCTGCGGTTTCGTGGGATTTTTGCTGCTCTGCGCAAATCGCACATAAAGGTACCAAAGTCCGGGGAAATGACCGGGCCCGGCCCCGCTGTCTGCATCTGCAGAGGCCCGTGTGTGTGTGTGTGTGTGTGATGTGTGAGGAGAAGTGTCATTGCAGAGGACGAGCGAACGGGACATTTAAAGGGCTGTCAAGTTGGGCTTGTTTGGTTAGGCCCCGGGGCTGCAGCCTGGGCTGCACACAGGGTGAGTCAGGTCTGTCTCAGCGCTGGAAGAGGATGAGAGCACATCTGAAAGTGAGGGAGGGAGGCGACCAGAAAAAGCAGAGCATTTATAGTCGGTTATGTCATGTCACCCAGTGGACGACACACACCTGAAAACAACACACGCCTCTCATAAACAGTCCACTCCTGTGCTATTAGTATAGCGACTTGTATGTGTTTCTGTACTGCTGTACATTACATGGTGACCTTGTTGGACTGTGAGGTATTTTAATACCTTATGTCATCACATAATTCCTGTATCATTCCCTTAATGGCACCATACAGTCTGTCTGCACTCGGACACTTTAGTTGCATTATTAAATCACTTAAATATGGATAGGTAATATGTGTCAACAGTAGCTCTGTGTTACAGTCCTAATGTTTCCAAAGGCGTTTGTCATCACTAGTGAGCTTGTAGTGACCTTAAGGATGTTACCTCATGGTGTTTCTTCTCTTCTAACCTAATGTTTATATTGACTGCTGTAATATTATAGCCACTGTAGTAGTTATTTTATGTAGGGCTGAACGATATGATAAAAAGAGTTATATTGAGATTATATTGACTGAAAGTGCGATATGTGGTACGATTAGTGGGATTGATTCATTTTTCACCACAATTTTCATTTTCAATGATAAAAAGCATTAAAACTGTTGATGTAACATTTGTTGCAGTCTGTACCAAACAAACATGTTTTCTTTTATCTGGCAAACAACATTTTTAGGCCAGGTCATCTCTGCAGCACTACAGTGCCATTTGGATTTTGTACTTGGCCATATTGTGATTTTGATAACATTGTGATCAATTGTGCAGCCATACTTTTACATGTAGGTATATTAATCTGTGATGTGTGTACTGTCATGCATCAGATTTATCCCCTGCAAACCATTCAGATTTTCTACCAAAGTGTCTTGGTGTTTGTAATTATCTAAAATGATCACAATAAATAGTATTAAGTGACAAGTTTATGTATAGTGTATTCAGAACATTTAGGTAGACTACCAATGCCACACTATTTAACCACTCCATTACAAGTAGTGCTTATTTATTCACAGTTTTACTTAAGCAGAAGTACAAAAGTAGAATCAGCAAAATGTGCTCAAAGGATCAAAGTTACTAATCATGGAGAAGGAAAACGTATTTTTCATGTTGAGTCAAAGCTAATTTTACTTTACTTTATATACTGATGATTGTTTCATCTATTACAGTGAGTCTTAATCTTCAAATGGCATGTAACTATAACTGTCAAATACATTCTTGAAGTAAAGATCACATTTCCCTCTGAAATGTAGTGAGGTAGAAGTGTAGTATTGGAACATTCTGGTAAAGTACAATTATTATTATTATTTTGGCAATTGATAAATGGTTTGAGTAAGGAAAAAAAGTCAAAAATATTTGCTTGTGGCTTATTACATGTAAATATTTTCTGTTTTTTACTGCTTTATTATAGTAAACTCAATATCTTTGGGTTGTGGGCAAAACAAGACATTTAAGGATGTCATCTTGGACTTTAGGAAACACCTATCAACATTTTTCCCCATTTTCTGATGTTTAATAGAGCAAACAGCTAATCGATTAATCAAGAAAATAGTCAACAGATTAATATTCAAAGAAAACAATTGTCCTAACCCTAGTACAGATATTGCACACAACTTTGAGTAAATTTACTTTTCAAATTTACTTTCCACTGTTGATGCTGTACAGAGTTGATATAGATAAAGGAAATATGTGATTCACTCATTTTAAACATCAAATTTTAATAAATTCTGGGACATTTTAAATTTAGTGTTCTACCTTGAATAGCTTGATGAGATAAAAACTTGTCTGTAGTTCTCAGTTGTGACTTTCCATGATGACCTATTGTACTTGCAGTAGTTCTTCTTCTCTAATATGACTTTGATATGTATAGTGTTCTTATATAGGGGCTGTGGCCTGCATGTGTTTTGCTGTGACTGTGTAACTGTATAGAAAGGTTTTCTTATTGACTTGTGTAATGAGAGCCTAATGCATGCACCGAGCCATGGGAAGAGAAAAGTGCATGTGAGTGCATGTGAGTGTCTGTATGTTTGTGTCCCAGCTGAGTAACAGTTCACCATAAAGCTTATCATACAGCAAAGGGAGGACAGGCTCTCCATTTTCTACACTAGCAGAGGACATTTGAGATGTAGATTGAGGCATCAGTTTTGAGAGTTTATTCATTCTTTGCTTTGCAGGATTTTGTTGGTTGCTGTGTGTCAACACACTGTTCAAAGCTAGAGAAGGAATGAAGAGAGGGAGCAGCATGAGTGAGAACAAAGCAGTGAATCAGAGAAATAAAGTGTTATTTTCTCACTGTTTGGCAGTTGTTAGTGTGTGTGTGTGTGTGTCAGTCAGCCCCGCCCTCGGTCAAACAGACACTCAGACCTGCAGCTGTCTATACATCCATGAAACAGACATAGAACAGCAGAGAAGAGAGCTGGAGACAGTGATGCAGCCTGGTTGCTGGGATGTTCCTGGCGACTTACTTCCTTGTTGATTAAACAGAAATTTCAATTTAGGCTGTTTGATTAGTCTAAAAGTTTAGAAACCAGTCAAAACAAATAGTATTTGTGTTGTGTGGCACTTTGCACTTGACATTGCATATTATCCTACAAAAATGACAGCATCATAGGTCACATCACAGCATCTGCAACATGGTCAACAGTTTTGTATATGACATTGTTTACCTGAGGCTAACCTTAGCTGCCACACAGTGTGGCTAACGTTAGCAGTGCTAGCAGCAGCAGCATACTCTCCTCACAGGTTAACATCCACGTCTGTGTTAAATGTACTTATGCATAGCTCCAGTCAAGTTGTTATATGCCATTTTATTCTGACATCAGCCTACATACAACCTATATTTTTCCATTTTCATTTCTTGTCATCTGTCCCACTTTCTGCTTTTCACCTTGTTGGATCACAACATCAGCCCATTAGCACAGGCAGAGGGGTTACAGGCAGAGTGCACTGAAAGGGATTATTTCTCTCTCAGTCTATACATTGTTTTAAGGAAAAGTCTGCATGGTATGCCCTTAAAGAGTTTGAATATCCAGAACAGTTATTGAGCTCAGCTATTCATCTGACTTAGGTTGCTACCTAAGTAGTTTGTGTATTCATCTTAAATATGATATGGTGATTCCCATTGAATCATGGTGTGTGTGTGTGTGTGTGTGTGTGTGTGTGTGTGTGTGTGTGCTTAACTGACTGATGGTGTGTTTGTGGATGTCTACGGCTCTAAGGTTTTTTTGTGTCAAATTTATCTTACAAATGTACAATAAAGAATGTTGAATTACATATACATATAATATAAATCTAAAAATGAATGACAATATTATATAAATACATCTAGAACAATATAATATATAATATTCAAATGCATGAATCAACCATGAAACTGGGAAATATTTAATTTTCTCTCTTCTTTTCCCTGTAACTTATTTTTAGTTCATATACATTTGATTGTAGCATTTTTATTTTAAATACTGTATACTGAAATACATAGTTGCATTGTTATCATTGATAAATTGATTTCATGATGTCAGCTCCCATCTTCCTCCTTTAACTAAGTTTTGACTGGCAGGAGTTAAACAAAAAAACAAACCAAAAAAAGCAACACCCAGAAGCTAACCAACCAATGTTAACCAATGTGGCACTATATCTGAGTTTGGTTTTCATCTACATATATATACTGTATATGTCAGTCAGTTTTTACATGCCTGTTTTACATAAGTTAGAGAACATACTGAGTACTGTGTGTGTGTGTGTGTGTGTGTGTGTGTGTGTGTGTGTGTGTGTGTGTGTGTGTGTGTGTGTGTGTGTGTGTGTGTGTGTGTGGCCACACTAGATGGATTTCAGTTTAATGGTCTTACATAAGAATAGGACAGGGTGGACCTACACACACACAAACACAGACAGATAGACACACACACACATGTACAGCCTGGTCTGTTCTGTTTAGCTGATCTCAACACCAACCTCATCTAGTAATAACATTCAACACCAACTCTAGGTCTAATCAGAACGTTTTTACAAGCTAATTTTATTAAAAGGCATTTTTTAGCTTAAATACTAACCTCAGCCAAACTTGTTTAGTTAAACCTTACATTAACACAGACTTTAATTCTATTTTGCCAGTGTGGTAAAAGTTGTTAGGTAGTTATTCTGAAAACAAGTACTAAACCTAACCTCAGGTAGCGTTTCTTTTTGAACTGACTTCATTCACAATGTTTCTTACATGAAAGTCTAACTGTACGTACAGTATTATACACACTTGAATTTACAGTAGATTGACACACAGGCCTGGTAACCAGACAGATCTGTCGAGCTCAGGTTTTCCTTTGCTCTGGCAGATACTTGATACATGTTTATGAATTAGTCTGGTGATGCCAGGCTTGGCATACTCTGCCATTGTCATGTGCCAATGCACAAGATTTTGAGTAACCCGTTGCTTTTTGTGGACATTGGCATCAAAACATGATATGTTTAATATGTTTGTAGACCTGTAGACAAGAGGCACCATTAATCGTGCCCCTTATGTAATACTTTTTATTATAAATGTTTTCCATTCATCAAAAGATACTCACCCAAGTGGGTGAAAGTTCATTTAAAAAATCAGCAGTTCAAAAATTTGGGTGAAAATCTGATTGCATTAAGCCTCAGGCAGTTCAACACACTGTAGTTAAAGTTTGTTTTTTTTCCACTTTCCCAGTCGGCAGAACTGGTCAGAAATCTACTAGCCCAAAGTGAAGTTTAATGTAGGGCTGAAGTGTCTGTGAAATGTCAATAAATGTTTAAGGTGATGTTTTAAAATGTCTTGATTTCTCAGTTTAAAACCCATATATATTCAGTTCAATATGATAAACAACGGAGGAAAGCAGGAAATCTCCATAGGGCTGAAAACAACATTTTTGCATTAAAAATGACTTTAACCATAAATTATCCATCATTAATCAAAGCAGTTTCATAGTTCAGTTCTTTTTCACCACTTGCTTGGTTGGGCAAGTGAGTTGCTAGACTTACTTGCCTGTCATGGTGTTCTTTTTTATGCAGGCAAACCTTGTTGTTGAGCCCTGCATTACATACTTAGTCTGAGGGATAACTGGACATTCATTTGCGTTTTGCCTCATTTGTCTCTGTCCAACAGTAGTATTTTATCAATGTGTTCTTGTTGAAGGAAATGCACCAACTTTCAGATATGTGGGAACATACGATCATACTACTTTTTCTTAGAAATCTGGTTATTTTTTGGTGAAAACTGGTTAAGCAATGAGCCTTAACCACAAACAAAGAAGGTACAGAACGTAGAGATGTGAGTTTGGTCTTGATCTAATGTGAGCAGTAGTTTGGCAGAGAGTTAGCTCTGGGGTTGCTGCTGTACAGGACTGTAAAGACGAAGCTGGCAGGTCAGCATTATTCACATAACGGGACAAGTCATGAATCTGCTCAGCATAGCTGTGTGTGAGGCTGCAGGGCTACACAAACATGAATACACACCACCATTATCATGATTATCAACATAGTGTGGAAACACTTTAGTTCTAATGAGATTGATCCAATAGGATGTTTCTGGATTCTAAAGCAGAGTTTTTCTGCTGAACTGATACTGATCAGTGAAATGAGCTGCAGCACATATTCACTTGATCTGTTCCATTCATTGAAATGCATCTGATCATTACCAGCTCTGATTGAACTTTATTTTCCTGTGTTGATACTTGAGGAGTGATCATTTTTTATCCAGGCAGCAGCCTCTCGAGAACACTGAGATTCCTGACTGATCTCAGATTCCAGTAATGACATATGATATACTGTAGTTCTGAGCTTTGTCTTTCATT
Organism: Lutjanus erythropterus; assembly: GCF_056507025.1. NCBI lineage: Eukaryota > Metazoa > Chordata > Actinopteri > Lutjaniformes > Lutjanidae > Lutjanus > Lutjanus erythropterus. The sequence goes on from NC_139318.1 coordinate 3,331,259, forward strand.
GCTTTGAATTAAAGCATATTTTCCCATTATATTCAAAGTCATTGTTGTGTCAGCTCAATTACATAGACTGGCTTCCTGTTACGGATGTAAATTTAACACAGTAATGTGGATTCATTAAAGTTAATTCTGGCAAATTAAGGTAAAAACCTTTATGGTAGTGTACCCATAGCCTAAGAGTAATGCTGTAGTTTTGCTGACCTGTCTCCTATATTAAAAATTATATTCAGCAACATATCTGTCATTTGGCAGAAACGTTGAATGAATAGGTAATTTCTGACAGTTTTGGAAACACAACTCTATGGTGCACTTCACCAGTTTTATGAATAAAGGCTCCTGTGAAAACAGGCTTGGTCTCACAAAGCCTAAATAACAAAGGAATGCAGTTTGAAAGAAGTGGGCTTTCGGGCATACTAGGGATTAAAAGTCAGGATATCTCTGCCTCTGCGGCACAGATTTGGACAATTGTTTTTTCAATCTTTCTCTTGTGAGTCATCCAACTTTATTTCCAGACAGACACAGTTGAAAGGAAGGGTGGCTGAAAAATAATAGCAATACACTGAAGGAAATTAATCAAAACACCAATTTTCTGGGCCTGGAGTGTGGCTAGTTGCGAGTAGGAATGGGAATTGAAATTATTTTATTGCAATGAATGCCATTCTGCTTATCGGCCTGATTCTGTATCTGTTCCTTCACTGATTCCTGATCAGTTAATTCAGCTGGCTGTCGTCTGGGAGATAACTGTAGGAACAGTGTGTCTGTCATCATCTAAAATGGATGAAATGAGAAAATATTTGTCCAGCATTCTTTTTCATTTAGGTTGTCTTAGTCAAAGAAAAAAATCTGCTCAGCCTGCCTGTGTGGTGCTGATATTATTACACAGTATACTGACCCTCTGTAACAGACATGCTGCTCGCCTGGGAAGCAGTGGCACTCTTGTGTAGAGGGTCATACATGGCATTTGTAGAATCTAAGCCCATGTTGCGTAGGAAGATGTTGGAGCATATTGCTAGTGTTTTCACCCTTGAAATGAAATGATCACTTCACAGACATTACGGCTAGCACTGCTGTCATCTTCATGAAATGAAACCACGCTTTGGACTGTTTCTTCCTCTCCACCATGGCTCCATCTTCTTGGCGGTTTCCAGCAGTGTAGAAGCATGAGCTTGATGTCGATGTTTTATAATGCGCAACTGTCAGAAAAACATGCTGGAATTGATACGCTCTAAGGCATATGATTCTGATGGAGCTGGTTCTCAAGCGTTCAGGTTCTTGATTCCCATCCTTGCCTCAACGCATGTGACCAAGAAATGCAGCCTTACCTTGCCTGAATCTTTTGTGGCTCTCACTATCCCTGTGTGCCCATCAGTTTCCCACTGAAACTTCCTGGTGATAGACTTGAAAATTTTTGAAAGTTTACTTCCATAAAGTAGACTGTCCCATTTGTAGAGGAGGCTGACTTTCAGGTCCTCTGAAGGACCCATCCTGAGAAGACTGTGTCCCTCAAAAGATCCAGTTCCTGGATATGGATTCATGTGCAATATGGAGTTAACAAGTTGATTATTTCTTTCTTTTCTCCTCCCAAGGTGATATGGAGGTTGATGCATACATTCCCTTTATTTATTACAGAACTAAACTACATTTGAAATCCCAAAAAAAACTGTCTGGGAAGATTTTCATACAATAAAGCTGTACAGATGCAGATATACTGTATATAGTATGTTAAAGCAGTTTAATGAGATGAATTCCCCTCTGTCCTGTCTGCTTTTGGCTTCCATACAGAATATGGGCCACAGCGCCCTGGGAGCTGCAGATCTAGATCTACCAGAGCATGCCCTGCTTCTGAATGGAATATGTTTTTTCCACCATGAATTAAAGATGTCAGGGCAGTTAGAACATCTTCCATGTTAGCGTGACCTGGAGCCAGGCTTTGTTTGGTGGGCTCCAGTGGGCTTCTGCCGTCTGTCAGCAGAGGTTTCATGGTCTGTGGTTTCCGTACTGAAACCCATCTGGTGGGTTAAGAAGAAAGATGAACACGGCCAGCTTAAAAATTTGCCAAACCCATATCCAGATGCAGGGCAATATGTGCATGTTCCTTCACTGAGAGATCTAGCTGAGGGTGTGAGGTGTTAGCAGTTTGACTTCCTTTAATGAATGACATGAGAGGAGGCAGAGAGGCATGTGAACGCTTTGGACACTTGCTTGCAAATATGTCGACTTTCTAAATGACCTAAGGCCAGACACTTAAAGCCTCAGTGTGCTTCAGAAGAACTATGTTCTGTAATGTGTAGTCTGAATAAATGCAGTGTTCATTTCCTGTTCTTAATGGTCACACAGCTTCAAAAGCCCCCTCCTAGTTGTGTCCCACTGCCTCTACAGTGTCTCTCCAAGAATATGGTTTTGCATGTCTTTCTCATCCTAACTGTTGGGTAAGGTTACTTTTAAAAGTATCTTGTTATGTTGTTATATTACAGTGTCACATGCTCAGAAAGCTAACTTGTTAGGATACTTTTGCATTAACAAAAATGAAAACTCTTTGTGATTCCTTGTGCATGTTGGTCATATTGTCCAAGCCATAGCCAGACGTGTCTCCACAGCATTCAGGCCTGGAGAAAGGTCTGGCTCCACACTTACACATTCTACTATAGGGTACAAAACACCCTGCCTTTTTTGCATTTCTTTAAACCAATCACAGGCATCTTGTGTGTAGCTAAGCCTAGGATGCAGCGACAGTGCTGCTGCAAAATAATGTCAAGGGGAAACTTATTGTGGTGGGACATTTGCACGTCGGGAGAAGTGCTCTTGTATTAAAATGACTACATCACCGCAAAAGAAAAGCTAACAGCTATTAGCTTGTTTATGTTTGTACTATTAGCGTCTCAGGCACTAATTTGCTGTTTGTAGCATGCAGGTTGTAGCACAGAGGTTGTTCTTATTTTCTGGGGACTTGGAAAACATAGATAGCGGATGGTGTGATGCTGCTGGAAGCTGCTTGAAGCGAGCGGCTAATGGCAGGACCTACACCAGCATCCAGTGAGTCGGACTATATTGTCCTCATGATATAACAGTGAGATGTATATGACACCACTGCCTCTATGAAAACATTAAAACAGGGGCTCCTACAGCCTACAGGACATCATATTTCAACATGCAACTAGTCAGCTTCTCAAATACATGACTACGTACTAGGGTTGTTAAGATATCAGAATTTTAAACTTGGATCGAATACTAGTATTAAAAAAATGAAACTCGACACCTCTTTCAATACCATGACAAAAGGAAAAATAGTCATAGGCAGTCTAAATCTGATGACCTCTTTTCTTTTCTTTTTAACTTAAGAACATGCACACAGTGTTGGTACTGAAAACAGCCTGGTTTTGCTATACTGCATGACAAATTTCAGGCCAGACAAAAGAAACTAAACTGAACTTATTTATTGTTGTAAACCATCTGGTATTGAAAAGTTGAAGTATCAATACTTCAGACAACCTCACTACATACAAACTATAAAGGTGCTCACCCTGCCAATATTCTCTGTAGTTTACTCTTTTATAACACAGGGGAAGTTTTTCAAACTGTGTCTGATGGTCGGTTCCTCTGACGAAACTTTCATCCATTTTCTGTAACCGCTTATTCCTGAAGGGGCTGGAGTCTATCCCAGCTGACATTGGGTGAGAGGCGGGGTTCACCCTGGACAAGTCGCCAGTTCATTGCAGGGCTGACACATAGACAGACAACCACTTACCACTCACACTCACATTCACACCTACAGGCAATTTAGAGTCACCAATTAACCTAGCATGCATGTCTTTGGACTTAATTACAGCTTCAAAATCATTTTGATGCGACACTGACTTGGGTGAATGGTGCTTCTGTTTTGACACTTTATAACTTTTGTTGCTGGGTCACCACAACAAACTCCTGCTAAATGTAGCGACTTTTAGCTAGTTAGTTTAGATTTAGACTGGTGGAAGGAGGGGGTTTTCAGGTGCAGGACAGGGGGAATTCCGACAGGGAGTGGCTCTGGTATTATGTCCAAACCAGAGCCAGGTTGAACGTACCTGGGCTCAGCCTCTATAGACATCACAGCAGAGGTGAAGAGGATATTGATGGAGAAAGCTAACAATAGAAAAAGAGTGACTGAGCAAATAGCAGGACAACAGTAAATGTGGGACTGGTTTTTAGTCTTAGCGAGAGCTTTGGGAAATAAAAGACTAACAAACAGGTGATGAACTGGCCTTCTTGCTGTCAGTAATATTAGCTGCTTCCTGTGTCACAGTGCACTTGCTTGATGTTTGGCTTTGTTAGCAAAGTTGTCGATTCCTTAGTTTTTGAACATAAATAATGTAAAAATCACAATCAGTCTTACATAATGTTGCTTTAATGGCTTGGATTCACATTCCAGCACATCCTCACATGTGTATATTTAATGTTGCAGAGCTGCACAATTAGAGTACATTAGAATGCTGATCAGGCAGTTTCAACTATGATGTGATGGTTAGGTTGATGTGGCAGTGTTACATCATGTCAGGGATCCTAAACATCTGAAGATGACACAACACTACTTTATCTATTCTAACACGTGCCAAAAGTTGATCAAACTTGATCAGTTATTATCAGGAGTGTAAGAAAATATATAGTATTATTAGTAGTAAAATATTCAGTATCATAATATTTTGTTTTGTGATACTGTATTCATTATCAAAACACTGTATTGTGATATTATGATATATGCAAAGATTAATGGCAGTGGTTTATTTTGTGTTGTGATTAAAGCCCAGACTGCAAGATAGCAGTATTGTTCTCTACATTCACTGTTATTGCATAAACAAGCAAACCTGTAATTCAGATTTGGTGGTAGTTCTTTGTACTCTGCAGGTCGTTGCCAATACACAGCCATAGTTATTATGCTGTTGCAGATCCTGGACACAGTGCAGTACATGTATATGTGGATTGAAAAGTTTCACATCACTGTCAGTTGCTTGTTTGTCTTTTTACTGTTTGTACTTCAGTTCAGAACAGAACACCGCCAGCCGCTGTGGTAGCAGACAGCAACCTGCCTATAACTGTATTTCACATTAAAAACTTTATTTTAAAAAAATCTAATAGTTTACCAGGATAACAGGATGACTGTTAAGCTGGAATTAAACAGTTCTAAATTTTCTAGGTTGCCAATGGGAATTGAACAATTTTGAGTTGGGCCTTTGAACCAAATCCATTTAATGGTCTCTTACATGACAAAGTTTGGGACCCTGTGATAAAGAACATTTAACATATTTAACATCAACATGGGCTTTTTGTTTTTCTAAGTTGCCATAATCTTGTAGTAATTTCCCTAAAGCTTCTTTGTGAGAACGCTAGGCTCCTGTTTGAAGTTGTTTAATCAAACCATGTTGCAGTTCAGGTGTTTGGACAGCAGATGCCAGTGTTGTAACACACAATACTGTTTCCTCCAGACACTCACAGACACACAGACACACTGTTACTCAGTGAGTGCACCCATGTGTGTCCAGTCCATTTGTGAAGTTGCTTTGCGTGTTAAAGTATTTTGTTGGTTATTTCTTTCAATTAAGCATGCTGGCATGAGTGCACACACACATACACAGACACACACAGGTGGGACATTTACACTGGAGTTACACCGCTACATGGAGTTGTTTTGGTTCCTTTTTGCATCATTTCATCTCATAACAGTGCATCCCAAATGCTTTAGAAACAGACAGGAGAGGTTTGCACATTCCTTAATGACTGGAAATGATGTTTTCTGTGGGGTACAAGTAAAGTACATAAAGGACAACCACAACAGAAGTCTGCACCTTGCCACTAAGGCTACAGCTTACAGTTATTTTCATCATCAATTAATCTGTTGATTATTTTCACAATCAATCGTTTAGTCTATAAAATGTTTAGTTTTGTGAAAAACCTGCTCATCACAGTTTCCCAGAGTCCAAAGTGATATCTTTAAATTGCTTCTTCTTTTGTCCAAGTAACATTAAAAAAACACAACGTCTCAGGGCTCAACCACAAGGCTTGCCTGCTTGCTCAAGTTTTATTCCATGTAGGGCCAAAAACGATTTTGTGTGCAGCAACACACTGCTCTGATTAAACCCAGTTAAGAGTTGTTAAAATAGAGGGGAGGCCTCATTTCACACAACCATGCATATTCATGTTAGCCCCAGTATTACATTAACATTTGTGTCTCATGGTGGTGTTCATGCTGTTTCAGAGGCTGATAAGAACACACAGAATACATCAGTATAAATATGTAAGAAATATCTTATATTGGCTCAAAAATTAATATCAGCCTATTAAAAATCTTTATTAATGAAAGCACAGAACACAGAGTACATAGTACGTAGTACACAGCAGCAGCAGCAGGATGTGTGGCTGTCTTCCCAGTGATCCCCTCTCCTGGCTCCCATTCGGTTAAATGGAGCAGCCAGTGCAGATGGGACATAGCCAGGCCAGGTGGATTGTGGGTAAGATGGGGCGGTGCCCAGTGATGGGTAAATTAATTCTGCATTAGGGAAGCCCGCTGGCATCGCTCCGATCACCTGGCATGGTGTGTCTGTGAAGGTATTGTGTGTGTGTTGCTCACCTGGCAGAAGACTGGCTTCCTGGGTTCAGTTCTGGGTTTTAATTCTTCACCTGGCATCAAATGTGGTCTGAACCGCGGGTCACAATCCAGGCTGCCTCTGCCTGAGAGACAGATCTGCTGTGGAGTCAGACAACGGTGTGTAGCTTCAATCCACAGTTGCTGAATGACTTTGTGTTTTACAAGTATAACCAGGTGAACTTCTGTAAGTGCCTCTTTGTGTCGCTGCCACTAGCCGGGCTTGCATCCGAGCTGATCCTTCAATCCAGCATCTTTACAGAGCCAAAGTGTAACTGAAACTTCCAGCTCTGTTTCAGATCACACTGACATCTGTAATAAGGGAAATTACCAAAACTCCAGACCAGTGACAAGCTTTCTCAACAGTGTGTCATGCAGTTTGCTCCTTTTTTCAGGGTCCCATTGATGGGGATTGTAGAAGAAAAGTGTGGGTGGATTTCATGGATACTGGATAAGCAGAGAAACAGAGCAGAGTAACACTGACAATGAGCTGCAGCTTTTCAGTGCTGTCAAAATTGTTGTTGATCTTGAATTTCTTGACGGGGCTCAACTTCAAATAGATATGTGGTAAATATTCTTCTAAGAATTCAGATTGGCTAGTGAAACAGCAGCTAGCTTGGAGGTGATGTCAGGACCTCATGGACCATGCATATACCATTTAACACATAAATTATAGTATAGTATTTTTAGGTTGTTTGTCAGTTTGACTCATTTTATTATTATTTTTGCAGTCTGCAAAATGTCATGCACATTTATAAACTTAATTTTAAATCATTCATGAGTGTTTAATTCTATCATTCTTATTTATATTGGAGACATCATTTCCCTGTTTGTCTTTGGTTCTAAATTGTGGAACACTTTGTGAAGTCTGTTTCAATATGAGTGCTATAAATCAATAATCGATCATCCTTCTGATGTTGAATAATGATGACTAAGATATGACAGTGATGATAGCGAAATGTCAGCTGTTTTTGATGCTGTTAGAGAACCTTGTTGATGTGATGCGTCGGTAGTATTGCACTTCTTCTTTGCTGTTCTTCTCACTGACAGGTCTAATGAGTGGTGGAGTGGACATGCAAACATGAGATTATCAGTGTCCATTTATCACGAACTCTCAGACTGGACATAAGTTTTGTGTACGTGCACCCAGTTTCACAGTGACTGAAATTTTTAAAACAGAGCCTGGTATATGTGTGGCTTTATAAATCTAAAGAAAAGAATGCATATGTATATTTTGCCTTTGTGCGTACACATAGATGCACTACAAAAGTGGATCTACAAAGTTTTATGCATCTAGCTTCAGCTCTCCACACTGATCACTGATTTAATTGCATTACTGTTTGCCAATTCAGTGGTGCTTGTTAAATATTTTTCCACAGAGTTCTCTTATAAGAGTCAAGAGCTGTCTGCATGTCATTTTAATTGTATGTCATTTTAAAACTGTCCCAACTTAAGTAGGTGGTGGAGTCTACAACACAACCATGACGACAACAGTGATGAAAAATATTGTTGGGATCACTTTGAGAGTGGTTTGAGGAATGATAGAAATACTGACAGCAAAGTTGGGTTGGACCGATGGATGATGCCATTGTCCATAGTGATTGCTGACAGTCATCAACCACTGAGCTTAGACTTATTATAAAACTAGACAGGGCTTTGCCGCTCAGCACTGCCACCAATTTTTTGCCTGCAAAAGCCAACAACTCTGAAAACAGATTGTTGAATTCTCCTGTTGTAACTCTTCTCTTTGAAGATTTTCATGAACCCATATCCTTCTGGTTTTCTTTTTCTTTCTCTGTTCAGTGTACAGCAGTAACAGGTCAGTGTCCATTTTCCTAAGCTTCTGACACAGCTGAAATGTGGGGTGTGTGCACTTGGTGCCACTGATTTCAGAGCATTATTGTTCATCAGTGTAGGCGCTCATGTCATTATTGTTATAGTTCTTGTTACAGCTGTCCTTGGTGTGGACTTCCCTCTATGTAAAGTCCAGTTAAAGCATCACATGGCCCCATTTGCTGTAAGTGTTGTATTCCAAAGAGTGCACCCAGTTCATACCCGATTCACTCATTCTGATGGGTGATCTGAGTTGTTATCATTAACTATATTTTTTGATTCCATCACCTTCTTAATTTGGTGTGTTAGCGTGTGGGAGCTCTGGAAATCTTAACATTTAAAAGGCTATCTAACACAGCATTTTCCAAACTTTTTTCTGGGGACCCACTTCTTAAATGTGACCCAGTTCACAATAGGAATCATCACTAAACCTTGGGAAGAGTTCATTTGTGCATAAATGAATATTCCTGACCATTTATACTGCTATTTCCACATCACCTTATATTATCTTGATGCATGTTATTGAAAACATATCCACATGTTAAATACTTTATGAATAAGAATCCATATGGTCTTCTCTCATCAGAAAAGCAGTACATGCTTCATAAATGAGACAAAATAAGTGCATTTAGGCAGTATTTTTTTCCCATTATTGCTAAAGCAAATAAATCCTTTGTAAAAGATGTACTGTAGATCATAAATTTGCAATATTTCTTCCATAGTCTTTTATTATTTATTTGGTAACCCATATAGTGTTGTCATGATACTAGAATTTCTCATTTTGTTACAATACCTTGAAAAATATCAATATTTGATACCATTTTTGATACCACAGGGGAAAATTGACTCAACAGTGAGGGTATAAAATTTAAGTTTTTTATAAAAAGATAACTTGAAAAAGGCTATAACATGACAAAGAATATTCACGAGTGACAAGAAGGCAGAAGACAGCACTGTGGGTAGGTGACAGGAGGCGGGACTATGTGGACACTGCAGTGGTGTGTGTGTGTGTCAACTTGCTGTCCAAGAGAAGAGAATGCAACAAAGTGCAGCCAGTATGAGAGTATCGATATGAGAGAAAAATAACTATTGAAAGCATTTCAAATATTTAGTATGAATATGTATTGATATATCCCAAATATAATTTCCTGTGACCCACCTGTGGGTCACGACCCAGTCTGTGGAAATGATTGGTCTAACATACTGTCTGTATGTAAAGCTTTGGGCCCCATCTTTCTCTTCTTGGGCTTGATTTTATGTGCAGTAAGGTGATGCAGATGTGAGAAAATTAAGCTTTATCTTTTCTTGCATTTCAAAACATAATTCCAAATAGTCTTGACAGTCAGACAGGTGTTTCTTTTTCTCTGTGGCTTGTCCCTGCTGCATGCACTACATCACCCCACCCTACAGCTGTCCTTCAGTGGAAAACCTTTTATTTCCCCTCTCCCCCGTCCGTCTGCGGTTCCTCTCAGGTTACCTGGGCTGTGCCTTCAAGTGTCCATCACTTTTTGCTTTTCAGCAGCTTCTATTTTTAAACGCCTCACAGAAGCTGCTGTTTCCTTAGAGGGCAGGGAGGAATGAGAGGAGAGACACAGAGAGAGACAGAGAGAGAGAGAGAGAGAGAGAGAATAGATGATGGATGGGAAAGATAGTGGTAAGAGAGGGAAAAGGGAGACGGTTGCACATCCTAAGATGGAAGGATGAAAATAGAAAAACAAAGATTGTGAATGTCTGGAGTGAAGGCCGATGGCACAGCGCTGTCTGGCAGGCTGCCAGGTGGAGAGGATAAATAGAGGATGGAGAGAACAGAGGGAGGGAGGGAAGCGTCCTGGAGTCTGGTACTGCTCCAGGCCTCAGCCTCCACAGAGACCACTGACTGGATGAATAGAAAACAGGGAACGGGGAGGAGAGTGTCTGACCGATATGATTCCACTGCTGATATCGTTGGATTACTGCTGCTTTAAATGATATTAAAACAAGACCACTGACCATAAGGTTTCAAAGATTAAGCAATAATTCAGTAATGTTCCATTGTAATCATTGTTCTCACCACAGAGAACAGACATGGCTGTTTGTCTGTCTGTTTCACATCCCAGTAACAAGATGAAATGTGATCCAGGAAGTCCACTTTAAGTAACAGATCTTTTAGTTCAGCCTGTGTCAGACAACAAAACACAGCACAGTGGTATATAACTGGAGTTACAATTCAGTTATCCAGGCAACAATCATTTTATCCTCCATAATCTCGAGTTAAACAGTATATTTACACTGGTCACAACTAATAGGCGTGTGTGCTTGGTGTGTATTGGCTTTGATCATGGATTTTGACTGATGTGAGGTGTCATCTTGGTTTGTTATTTCAGGCAAGTCCCATTTATTAGAGATTGAAAAAGCCAGTTTTCTAATCATGATTAGAACTTGGTGTGGACTCAAGTCAAATTCGAGTCATACATTTGATGACTTTGGACTTGACTTGACAAAATCAAAAAAGAACCCAGGGATTTTAGTCTGTTATTTAAAAGTACAAGTAAAGTCCATGAACCAATTAATTTCCTTTCATTTCCTGAATCAGCTGTTAACACTTATCATTCTCAACAAGTGGGCTTTTAGTTCACCGGATCCACTTTGTTTGAACCAATCTGACAGCATCCAGTCAAGTTGCAGGAGAGAACCATGAAGAACTAACATTACATTACTGACTTCCAGCAGGACAAAAATTATACCAAAGACATGCATACAAAATCTACAAGGTGGTCAAGAAAAATCAAATTGCAGTGTGTAAAACCTGCAGGTTGAAAATTACAGACGGAGGCACAACAACTTCCTACTCCGTTTGACATTTGAAGTTGAACAAAGAACATTAAGTCGAAACTAATATTAACATAGTTAGCAAGCTAATGCTTAGCAAACGTTAGCTTAACAGCTGTGAAACTTTTAAATCAGGGTTCTCAAATTCAAATTGGCTAGGGTCCACTGTCTTGTCTCTTACCTGCAATTTCCACCCGACATGGCTGTGTCATATTACGGTTTCAGTGTGGCAGCTGGAGTGATCCACGGCCATCCTAGATAATGCTTGGAATTCCACCAGAAGCGCCATGACGCATCCCAAAATCATTGATAAATCTGAAGGAGACTGTGAATTTGCAGCTGTGACTGCATGTGTTGAGTCTCTTCCTAAAGCATCTTTCCATTGAATTCCGGTTGTGATCATTCCCTACAGCCAGTTTCAGATGATCGGTTGTGAAATGATTCACAGAATCAGTCAGACTGCTTCATATCAGAGGTGTAGCACACCGACTGTTCCAGATCCGTCTTTTTTTAAACCCGAGTATTGGCCCTGTATCAGTGTAACGCTGGAGGAGACAGAGACAGGAGTGGTGAGGAAAGCCTGATGGAAGACAAAGGTCATGGCTCTGCTCAGTCGATGCACACTGACGATATTCTAACAGCTTTGCCACGGGCTACTTTCCAAATGTAGCTGCTGCTCCATGGTTAAGATTAAAATACAGTCAGTGCATCTGATCCTCTGAGACAAAGCGTCTGATTGGATAGAAGCTGCTATTCAGACATGTTATCAGGATAATTAAAGTTTAGGCCGCTTTGTTTGGCTCACTTTCATTTCTTTACGTGTCTTCCTTTATTGCTTGAGCTGACTTTCTCTCATACTGCTGTTTGTCACAGTCTTTTGTGTGCAGACACTGTAATCATGGTGTCCTTAAATGTGCTTGTTTGAAGTGGTGCATTAGGGTTACCGAGCTTGTCATATATCTCATCTCTTTACTTCCCTTTGCTTTTTCTCTTCCCATCCATTCAGAGGCAGAGCGGATGTACAACAGGAGAATAATGGCTCAGTTTATGTGTTGTATCACTCTGATAAATGCTGCTTATGAGGGCCCAATTTAACCTTAATCCAGGATGAGTCTGTCAGTTTTGTGGCACTGTTGCAGTTTTTAACACTGCAGTATTGCCTCTATTTCTCTATGTGTCTGAGCATGTGTCTTGCAGCATTGTACAACATGAGGTCATGCATATGCATCAAGCGCTGAAGTGACACATGGCCTTTTCAGCTGTGATGAGGACAAAAACTAGGAGAGACTCTCCTCTGATAAGTTTCCATAACTTGACATGCATGCTAAGCAGGAGCTTTGTAGTTCATTTGCCCTGTTTATAGGGAATAACATTCATTGTTGTTTTCACTTTTAAACAAGTGATGAAATAGTCTAAAGGTATGGTGCAACAAGGCCTCCTCTCTCCTCAGAGCAGAAATATGAGCACTTTAATGGCCTTTACACTGCTTTCTTCACTGAAAAACCAAATGAATCAGCAAAATCGAGGCAATCAGTTGCTGCAGTTTTCTTGAGTTGATAAAATTCAGAGGTTATCAGAGCTTAAATATTTGGAGTTAGTGTTACAAATACTCTTTGATTGCAGATAAATGACTGATTATACCAACTCAAATATTAGATTGAGTAAATTCATCTCAAGATTTTCATTCACTCCTCTCATTACAATAAGTTAACGAATCTGAATACATTAGTATAGTACTGTATATAGTTGTGTATATTTGTTTTAGGGACCTTTTATAGGGACCTGTTTATCTTCATTAATCAAAAATCATGAGCTTAATAAACACGAAAGACAGAAAATTCTTCTTGCTCTCAGCATTTCAAGTCTGTAGTCCCCTAAACAAATTGAAAGTTTTCACTACTTACTAAAATTAATTAATTTGAGGTTGTACAGTGTAACATACAGCGAGCAAGCACACTCCAGCTGATGGATTTTGCTAAATTTTCTAGATCTACTACAAGCAATGTCATAACAATGCTACTACTGATTTCTAGTAGTAATTTCTAGTAGTAAATGTGTAAGTCAGTTAATCTCAACTTATGTAGTTTTCTTAAGTTTCTCAGTCTGCTCACCTCTACCTCCCAACATCTTGCCATTTTCCTTCCAAATAGCCTTTTAAGGATATCCATGTAATTTTGACAAATGAGAACAGGTCGACGGTGGAGCAAGAGTGCAAATTTAGGCAAAAATCAACTCAGACAGAGCATTTTTTCAAACTAGCAACACATCACTTAGCCTGTTTGCAGATGCACAGAGCAAGTTTGGACGTCTTCACTGGGAAACGTTGAAACAGGGCAGATGTTACCGTGACAAGGCTGAAGTTACAAAATAAAAAAAAAAACACCTAACATTTTCACTGTGTGACAGGATGGCCTGTAGACAGCTTCTGGCTATAAAGAGGAAGCAGATGCTGGCGCTGTGCAGAGGAAATGAGCCCCATTAAAAAGCCTCCATGGTTAATCATTAACTCAGTCCATCCACTTTTATCACCTTTAGTTGAGTGCAAATCCGTTCCACTTTGTGCTAATCAGTCAGTCTCTGTTCTCTTTGCTCACTGTGTGCAGTGGGTCATAAATCACAGTACTAACAGTTTACATATACCCTCAATGTTCTTTTTTTGTTCAGAGTGCATGTGTCTATATCACATTTTATTTTTATTCATGGTCAAGAGATGATAAGACCTTCATGGTGTGTATTCTAGAACAGACTGTCATGAAATGCTCTGAACTCTGATGGAGTGTTTTGATTTCATGAGATCCTTCCTCTACACTGTAAAAATGAAAAAATACCCTAAATTTCAAGGCAACACACTGCAATAGTTTTTTGAGTTTTGAGCCCAACTCAAAGTCTTAAGTTTGGAAAACATTTTACTAAGCACTGATCTTTGAGATAATTTACTTTTGTTCTTTAGAAAAACACAATACTTTGAATTTTAGAAATTCAAAACATTGTATTTAAAAAATATTGAGTACATTTATTGAAGTGAAAGTAAATGTTAAAAAATGAACATGTTCAATCAAAACTAAAAAAGGCTCTAAAAAGTTTTTGTTTCTAAAACTCAAAGATTCAAGTTTATCTAAAGAATAAAAGTAAATTATCTCAACTAAAGATTATAGGTCAGCAAAACTTTAAATTTTAAGTCATCTCAACTATTTTTTCACAATGTAGCACTAACGCTTCACTGGTAAGATTCTGAGAAAAGCAAACTCTCTGTTGAATTTGTACTAGCCACTTTAGTTTACTCGATTTATTGAACATGTTAAAAAACACACAAAGCAAAAGATAAAATATATAAGCAACAAGGACAAAAACAAACAAGATCATCAGAAACATATAAGCAACAACTGCACAACTCAAATAATCAGTGTGGGTCATATCTTAATTCAGTCGGCTCAAACATATCAACCAATTCAGACAAAACAAGAACAAAATAATGGCAACAGATTCACCAAATCCTTCAAACAACCACAACCGCCGTTCTGATTACTTCAGCCTTTAGGGGTCACTAGTGGTATTTTACACTTTTAGTTTTGATATTTTTTTCCTTCTTTGCCTCTAGCATACTTATGTTTCTGCATTCTATATTTGTTTGCTGTTCTTCATTAGTTTCCTCAGTGTTAGGTTAACTAGATGGCATGCTGCTGTTTTTGGCAAAAGTTGTTAAATTCACTGTTTCAGTTTTTCATAGAAGTAAAAGCTGACACAGTCATTTATATTAGCACTATTAGAGGTATTTAAAAAAGGAGACAAAAATAGTGTATATGTCATGAGAATATGGAGTTGAATAAATAATAATGGCATTAAATAAATAATGATTCTTCAGTTAGGCCTGAATCTCTGCTGCAGCTAATCCTTTCTCTAGAAATGAGCCTGAAAAGACACCGTATGTTGGACACAGTTCATCTGATCTTCCAATTCTAACTTGTGTGAGTGTAACTAAAGCTGGATGCCTAAAGGGCTCTTCCCACCATATATCCCATCTGTCACTGCACTGCAGTGTCTTCCCCTGTCTGATTGAGTGTGTCTGGCAGGCAGGTGAGGAGTGTCTGCAACAAAAGCCTTTCTCCATGATGAAGCTGAACCACCTAAACCTGTTAACAAAGGACAGTCTTCCTTCCACACTGCAGTGACCCTGCGGGGCTTTCCCACTCTGACTGGCCGTCACAGCTCTATTGATCACGGTTAACCCATCGCTGGATCAATAACACTGTATCCAAGCCGTTACCTGATATGATTGGCTTTGACACCTTAGAGCTGCAGTGGAAGGGCGGGGTTTGTCACACAGACAAACACACACAACAGCACCTCTGGGTTAAAGTAAGAGAAACTTGATGATTGTGACCTGAAGGTTGCTACTGGTCAAGAACAAGAAGGAGACAAAGATGGATGATCGCACTGATGATGATGATGATGATGATGATGATGATGATGATGATGATGTTGCCAGGATGTAAAACATTATTGAGGCCCTTGAGTTTAGGGCCGCAACTAATGATTAATTAATCGGTCAATTATTGTCTCGATTAATCAATTAATAATTGCTTGTTTTGAAAAATATCAATCATTATTTCCCAAATCCTAAGATGCAACAAGGTGCTATTGGGGTGAGTAAAGCTCATCAAGTCTTTTGTTGATAGAAAAGAAATAAAGACAAAAATAGGGGAAAAAGCTCATGTGTCAGCTGCTCAGCTGGTTATGAGCCACTCTACTGTTGGGAAATCACATTTATAATATAACGAAGATGCTCAACTAGAAACTGTTTATAACACGATCAGACCATATCTTACTGACACATATCTGGATGCAATGATTCTTTCAACAATGTCTTACTGTCTCCCAATCCGGTCCCTCACCACAAAGGAAATCACTGAACCAATAGCAAGACTGTACAATAGAGCTCACAAGATCCACAGCAGCTTTCCCCTTGGACTCACCGCTGCACTGAACTTTCACATTCTAACATCATGACTTTTCAGAACTACACAAATAATCAAGCTATTAAATTTTATTATCAGATTGAAAACAATTACACATGTCCAGTACTCACTGATCTTGTTCCAGGACACAACACAAGACGGAACCAAACTCTGGAATGACATCTCAGATTATATTGGAATAATAGCCTCTGTTATTTTTCACACAGGAATATAAACCTTATCTGATGGAAGGACACCCTAGCAACCGCCAGTGTTGCTGTTTGTCTTTTGGTGTTTGTTTCTTGTTGACTGTCTCTGTTTTGTGATGTAATTTTGTCTTTTATGAGCTGTTGACCAGGAACCAGCTGTAAGCCAGTTTTAACTGATTTAAGCCTGTTTAAATATAACTGATTATGTTACTTTTAATCTCTTCCTGTATAATAATAAATGAAAAAATGAATGAATGAGTAGAAAAGAGAAATAAATATACATTTAAAAGGAACTGAACAAGCTACTCAGTCCAGCACTAGTGGGCAAGATGGGAAATGTGGGCTGTCACTCGCAGCATAACATGACATGACATGACATGACATGACATAACATAATAGACTCACAGCACTATCTGGAGCACATATAGCAGAGTTTATGTTACAGCGGAGAAGACGGTGGTGTCAAGTCAAGCACTGTCTTTATGCTAAGCTGCTAACTAGTTTGTGAAGTACATCTCTGAAAGGTTAAGAAGCAAGACTCCATCATTTTGTCTTTTCAGTATCCTCTAGTTAAACTAAATATAACCCTGTACCTGACAACTGTCATGTCCCTCTGTTTGCTATGTTAGCAAGTTAGCCAGCTATAGTTTGTCAGTATGAAGCCGTGTTTTGATGGACCTGTTAAAGTTCCAGCATTAGACTGTTCATACAAAGTCAACACTCATATCTGTTTGACACTGAAAGCCTGCCTCCGGTGTTTCAGTGGACAGAAAGACTGTATTTCTTTACAAGACTTTTATTGAAGCATTGGCAGGAACTTGTGGAAAGCTCTCTGACTTAAAGATTTACTCATTCATTGCCTTGTCTTATGTTGTGCTTATTAGCATCTGAATGACATGCGGCACCTAGTGGTAATATATGGTATGGTAGTTTTTGGCTTAGTATAGAACTTGTTTTTATAGGCCCAACCATATACATGGTAAGTAAATAATATATCACCCAGTGCAACAGTGTAGCTCACTGATATGTTTTAAGATTTCTGGACAACAGTTGAGCAGTTGACATTTGAGGGTTAAGATATATCACAATACCTACCAAACCGAATCACAACAGATCATGGCGCCTCATTTCAGTGCCACACGGCTGAGCTGTCTATTGAAATAGTTGCCCTCGGATGTGCGGATATTACAGACACTTCACCAACCATGCATAGTTAACATTACAGCAACTCATGGGATGGTGAATTCTCCCATATTGTTTAAAGCAAAAATGAAAATTCCCTCAATATCTCCTCACCCCTGTGCTGATGTGAGGATGGGTGAAGATCTCCAGTTCACAAAACACTCCCAGAGTTTCAGCAGAAAACAGCATTGCAGCCAAATCCAGTGCAATTGAAGTGAATGGTGACCAGTTTTAAAATGTAAAAAAAAAACACACAAAAAAACACAAAATGTCTCCATACTGTTTGTGTGGTGTAATCCAAGTGTCTGTAAGCTGTGATATTAAAATTTGACCCCAAATTTACACCATGTTTTTAGCCTAAATGTCAACATCTCTGTATCACAACTGTCAACAAAAAAGAAACTGTCAGAGGACTGCGACAGAAGAGGAACATCATTTCTTTGCTCAGCCATATTTGTTTGAGCTTGAAAATACTGACGAGGAACTCAGATGGATAAGGCAGCTGCAGCTCAAACAGTCCTGCATGTAGCCACGGAATACAGAGTAGAAGCAATGGAAACCTGGTGGTGTGGTTGCACAAAGTCCTTTCCACATTGAGGAAACAAGGCCCAACTTGTGTACCTGCTTCAGGTGTGTGCAGGCGGCTCCAGTCTGAGAGGCTACAGGTAACATTTAGGCTAAAAACATGGTGTAAATGGCGTCTTTTTGGGTCAAATTTTAATGGATTGGATTACACCACACAAACAGTATGGAGACATTTTGTGTTCTGTTTGTGTTCTTCTTGTATATTTTAAAACTGGTCACCATTCACTTAAATGGTACTGGATTTGGCTGCTCCTCACATCAGCAAAAAGGTGAGTAGATATTGAGTGAAATTTCATTTTTGGATGAACTATCCCTTTAACATGCAGGCTGAATGAGTTTTTACCAGCCTTCCAGAATTCAGAACTACAGCTTTAACTCCAGCTGCATGACTGAGCTAGAACACGGTGCATTACACTAGTGGAGATGGAAGGAGAGAATAACATTGATGATGCTGGTAGAGAAAGTATGATTTCTACTTTTAGTCCCACTGTGGAGCTTTCACACATACAAGCTGCTGTAATGTTATTAATGTTAATTTAAAAAAAGGTCAAGTTTTTTTAGTGTATGTGTATGTTTGTGTGTTTAATTTGTTCTCTTGGACTACATCTGAGATAATCATGAATCACAGCCCCCTACACAGAGGCCATTAGCAGGCAGTTTAATGGCGACTGATGGGGTAAGTTCAGAGGTTATCTGCATCACCATTAGGGAGCCACATGTTAGCATGGAGCAGATGTGTGTGTGTGTATGATCTGCTATAAAGCCTCTTTTCCTAAAGAGAGGCAGACCATAATTATTAGTTAAATATTCCCAGTGAATAATCTAACTATGGCCTGGAGAACTCTTCCACAAATAGGGCCCAGTCTTAATTTAAAGCTCTGGTCAACATTAACACTTGCGTCTATCTTTCTACTGTTTCCCTTGAAGGCCAACAAACTGTCAGTGTCTACATTCAATGAAAGTCTTGTGGCATACATTAACACCACATCCACTGTAGCCTGCAGGCCTGTGCTACTGTAGCTTCCACTGTGTTGATACGCCACAGTACACATACAATACACTCACAGTACACACACACACACAATGCAGAGATACGCACAATGCACTGCTGACAATACATCTGAACCCAAAGACATACTGTGGTCCTTTCTTTCTGTTCAATGCAGCGATTTGAAAGAAGCATATAATGTAGAGAAAAGTGAGCAGTGAATGCATTGTATATGTGTGTGTGTGTGTCCATCTGACAGAGACTGGCGTGTAATGCTCCATGGGTAACAATGGCATGGAAGTGAAAAGAGAAACTCAGACCATGTTCACACCACTGCGGCTAAATTCCAAAATCAGAGTTTTGCCGGCACTTAAAGGGACAGTTCTGATTATTTGAAGTGAGGTTGTATGATGTACTTATGAAGGTGGTTGATACACGTCCAGTTTGGAGGAGCAGCAGCAGGAATACAAGTGTAATGAACTACTGTGGACAGGGTCAGCAGCAACACACATTTTAGAAACAATCAAGTATTTGAGTGCAGGCTCTATTTAGAATATTCTCACAGCTTTACCTTGCTGTCAGTCAACCCTTTCTGACAGGAAACAGCCGTTATATAAGCCAAGTATCAGTTTCTGCAAAGCCAAAAACAGTCATTTTACTTTGCAGGACACAGAAGTTGCTAGCCTTGATTGGTTACTTTGTTAGTGTGTGACTTCGGAAGCTGCCACACCAAACTGAAGGAAATCTCAGGTTTAGACTAGTAAAACAACTAGATTGCAGCCTATATGGCACCACCTCATGTTTTCTCCACTGGACTGGCACCCAGGAAGGCTCTTTTTCAGATTTTGTCCAGTGGAAGAGCATCCTATAGGCACTTAATGACATTTTCTCCAATGGAAAAGCACCCAAGAGGGAGATTTTTCAGGTTTTCTCCACTGGAAGGGCACCAGTTCAGCACTTTATCACGTTTTGTCAACTGGAAAGGCGCCCTAGAGGCAATTCACTACGTTTCCTCCACTAGAAGCCTACTCTACAGGGCACCTCTGTGACATTTTTGCATATACAAAAGCACCATATACCCCCCACTCACCCACCCACTGTGTCCTCTTGTGTATCTATGTCGAGGAACATCGAGGGTAATCTTTCAAAGAAAACTCTGAGTTGTCATTTACAGTGGTAATAAATACTTCTGGAAGCAGCAGCTCCTCCCATTTCCCACCCCTACTGCATCAATGTGGACCCTAAGAGACAGAGGGGAGAGGGAGAATGGAGTGTGTCACTGTCCATACACACACACCACAATCACCTCACTCTGTTTCTGCAGTCTGTCACCAGCCTCTATAACCCCCCTTCCTCCCTTTCAGCACCTCAGCAGATGGGCAGTAGTGCTCCCTCTCTCCCTCTCTGTCTCTGTGTCTCTGTGTTTCTCTCTCTCGGTGGGGAGCAGCCTTTTGATACTTGTACTGGCCCTGCGATCTACATCCCCTCCCATCGCCTCGGGGGCTCACTCCCCTTTGTTTCTATTGTTTCGCCTTGAAAGTGGGTTAAGAAAGACAGCAGCAGCGGACAGAAGGGACAGAGGGCTGAGAAAGATGGGGGCAGTGATCGAGAGACAGAGGGAGAGGAAAAATGACCAAATCAAGATGGAGGGGAGGAGGTGTGTGATTATATGAATACAAGACAGGGAGATGATGAAATGATGGGGGAAGGGAGGGGAGAGGAGGAGGGGGGGGGTTGATTTGTAAAAAAAAAAAAAAAAAAAGAAACAGATTGGGAAAGAGATGAGATATGGATACCAGAGGGAGGTTAATGGAAAGATAGAGGGAGTTGGTGAAAAGTAAAAAGAAGCAGGTGCTGTGTCTATAAATCAGTGATCAGAGCTGTAACAGACACCAGGAAGATGCTTTGTGCTGGTTGTTGGTCATTTCATGGGCCTCATTACATATGTATAAAAGTCATTCAGAGAACTTATGAATTTAGACGGTTGGCAAGTTCCAAGTGTTTGTGGGCATTTTAATCCACACAATATAAGATGAAGTATGATCCATAAAGTCCAGTTTGAGCAATACATCCTTGATATTATAGGCTAATCAGACAGCAAAACACTTTACACTGGTTTATAGTACAATGAGGAACATTTTTACAGCTCTATAAAGTAGGGGTGTACTGACTAGTTGACGTAATCTTCCAGTTCCTTCCCATCTCTGCTGAGAGGTGCACATGGGCAATAGCACCAGGAAGCGGCAGGTAAACAAACCACAGCAGAATGGTTAAATTCTGGGAGCATTTCACCCTCAATACCTGCGTGATTTGTAATGCAGAGCTTTCTTATCATGGGAGTACATTGGAAGAAGAGGCATGTTGGACATGTGGATGATGCAGACTCCCCTCAGTAAGATAGCTTGTTAACTAGTTTGCTTTTAAGCCAAGACAACTCTGTCTATATCTGCATGCAGGAATCCAGAATCAAGAACAAAAAATATGGCTTGAATGCCAGCGTTTCCCATATGTCAATTTATTTGTGGCAACCTGACACAATTAAAACATGAGCCACCACAAATCGACTTTCTGTTTTTGTAGCTGTGCTCCTCTCTTGGTCATGTCTAGAAGGTAACTCTTGATTTGAAAGACTCTCGTGATCTTTCAACGGTCTGGGGTTCCCTTCTAGATACAACTCTCTCTATGTCTTTCACAAACTTAGGTGAAAGAGATCAAAACATGAGTTCTAGGCTATTCTTTGAGCAAACATTCGATTACTTGCTTCCATGATTGATGATGATTAATCAACTATCAAAATAGTTGTTAGTTGCAGCCCCATCATAAAGGCCATTAAGAGGTTGTGTAAGCAGTAGAGTTAAGCTGCCTTCAATCATAAGAAATTTGCTCTTTGCTCACCACAAGGTAGGGCACCGACACTTGCAGAGGCAAAGGGTAGTACAGGTAAATGTAATGACTAGGCTAATACATGTCACACATCTTCTCTCCAGTTCACCAAGCTTTATTCAAGCATTTTCAGCCATCTTCATCTGGGTTATTTTCAGTTTTCAGTCAAAGGGGCAGGTGAAATTTTTGTTTCATCAGTCATTTTGGGATATGGGTTTGCTCTGAATACTACAGTACCAATCAGCTGTGGCCATTCGACCTGCATGAGATGAGGAAAATCTGCCATGTAAGATAACATTCAGCACTGCGATGACCATATGACCTGCAATAAATATGAATAAAAAAACTAATATTAGTAGGTCACATATTAGCTTGTTTCCTCTGGAAGTTATGATAACTGTTCTGTATGTTTCACACTGTTTTACACACAGACACACACACCTGTCTTTGTAACAGCTCGTCTCTCCTCAATCTAAAACTTTCTCTTCATCAATCTCTTTTCTGCTTCCTCTGCCATCAGGCCACAGTCACTACCAATTTGACAACAATTAATCTGAGGTTAGCTGTCAGCTAGCTTGATTGGCTAAATACTGTGAAAGCGTGCACATATATAGGGGCGTATAAACGTATAAACAGTAGTCTTTTGAGATGTTCATATAGCATACGTATGTTCATATCATGATGACAATGAAACATTTTTTTTTATTTCAGCGGCTAATTCAAAATACTTCGCACCATAGTTGCTGAATTCAAACAAAATTGACCCCAAAATGAACAGTTTACTGATTTAAACAGCAGATTATCTAATCATTTCTCAGTGTAATTGTCAGCTTTGCGCCACCGTTAGTGATGCACATGACAAAATTTTAAGCTCTGTGATTAGATAGTTCTTGCTGATATGCACCTTGTGAGTTAATGATAGCTAACTTCATTCCCCAAATTCAGCAGTGCACTCAAAGTTCAAATTATATCAACTCTGACCTTGTTTGCCACTCACTTTTCAAAGTGCTGCCATAACAGTTGTATATGATGAGTAGCCAGAAGTGACACATGCAAGTATGGGAGGTAGAGAGTGATGAAAAGAGTTCCTCAAACTCTATAACACAACATTAAGAGCACCACAATCTCACAAGGAAAAAGAATGTGAAGCATCAGCAGTCAGAATGGGCTACCGGATTTGTGAATAGGCATATAGTTAACCAATTTAGCTAAAATCTAATATTTAAGTTGCTGAGGAAAATCTGCCATGTAAGATAACATTCAGCTAGCAGCGTTACTGTTTCTTTTGCAGTGTTGTAGTCATTTTAATGCCAGAGTTCACCTCCTGATGTGCAATGTTCCACCAAAACAAGTTCCCCCTCGACACTATTTAGCATCAGCACTGTCGCTGCATCCTAGGCTTAGTGCCACACAGCACATTTGTGATTGGTTTAAAGAAATTCAAACAAGGCAGCATATCTTTCCTTGTAACGAAATGTGCGTGCATGGAGCCAGACCTTTCTTCAGTGCTGAGAACTGTATAGAACGGTCTGAGATGCAAGACCACTATTAGCCTAATCTTGATGAACAAGCCTTCATTTTGTCACAAAGACTTGTCTTCATCAATGCAGGCCTTTTGTTTTTATTATTTATTAATTATTGTACACAGTTGTGCGTGTGATCAATGCTCGTGCTTTGAACATCATCTCATGTTCTGCTGGATTGCACAGGAGCTTGGCAGAAGATGCCATGTGTGATGTTGTTTCCAGGATGAGGAGTCAGGCTTGGTCCGGGCCACAGATGCAGTTTGCTCACATTTTAAAAGAAAGAAACCCTGCCAAATTCAACAAAGCTCCATCTGTGGAGGAGCACATGCACACACGCATGAACATGCCATGAAGCTGCAGTCACTGCTCACATTTTCCCCATTTAGACATTTTAGGGATACAAAAGAATTATCTGTCTGATACTGTAAATCCTGGCTTCACTACGGCTCACACTGTTTTCTGTGAACAAATGCCAGCATACACACACACACACACACACACACACACACACACACACACACACACACACACACACACACACACACACCTCTACACACATCTCTACAGTCCTCGTTAGCTCTCAGTGTGTTTTTGAGGCTGAATGCCTTTTCACTACAGACCTGATTTGTCTGCCTGATTTCCCTTTCATTTAACTCGCACCACAGTGAATGTGTGTGTATCTGTGTGTGTGTGTATCCCATGTCTTAGTTTCGTTCAGGCTGTATAATACAACACTTAACCAACCTAAATGACATGTCTGTCTGCTTTGATTTGAAGCGTAAATTACCCATTATTAGAGTCAATGTCATTTCTGGTCAGAAAATTACATCCATTGATTTGTCTAATAGTCTTCTGCATTTTTGTCACTCTGCTTCGCAGCTGTTCCGCAACTAATTTCAAGGTTGCCTTTAGAAAAAGGGCTTGAAAGCTCCTTAGATTACTGTGTGCTCAGCTGTGGAGAATCATACTATAGTATCTTTTAAAACAGGCATGTGAGAGCTCCACAGCAGTGAAATGATATTCATTAGTCAGTGGAAAACTGTTACAAGCTGTTCACTGTTAGCAACAATAATTCCTTGTATAGGATTTTTTTTTAAATAGAAAATAGGACTTATTATTCACATAAGCTTGAACATATTTCACATTTTGTTCTACAGTATGAATGCCTCTTACTGTCTCAGCTGCTTTGAAGCTGTATAATGCTTTCTTTAATATGTATTATGTTTTTGGTTCAAAAGTGGTTCAAAGTGTCGACATTAACTGAAACAAACTGATCCAGTTTACGCCGTTTTCCTTCCTGTGTTCTCTGCACAACTTATTTTGTAACCAATTTGTAACTAAATTTTGTAATCAAAATGATTTTACATTTTATTTCATTCATTCAGATTGACATCACAGTGATATCAGACATTTTCTATAGAGTTGTGTTTTGGTGTGTTTTGAATGGATTACAGATTTGTCATTTGGAATAATCTAAGTACACAACACAATATTATACTTTGATTCAATGTTGATTCAAGCTGCAGATTTACAGATTAAAACATTTACAGTAACTATTCTAACATTTATACTAGGGCTGCACGACACGGTAAAAAAGTCATATTACAATTATTTTGACTGAAATTGTGATATGATTAGTGGAAATGATCAGTTTTGCATTACAATTTTCATGTTCACTGAAAAAAACTCTATTTAAATTGTGATGATATGATATTTACTTTGGTCTGGACCAAACAAAGATGTTTTCTTTCATCTGCAGAAGAAGATGTTTAGGTCAGGTCATCTCTGCAGAGCTACAGTACCTCATTGTAATGCTGTTTTCTCATACATTTATCCATTTTCAACAAATTTGATTTGGTTCTGGTTCTGCGATTTTGATATTGCACTTGGCCATATGGTGATTTTATTGCAATTGTGATTAATTGTGCAGCCCCAGTGTATGCATTATTGCTCGACTCCTCTCAGTCCAGCTCAAAAGCTACATTGAAGGAGCAGGTGTTGATGGAGAACTACAGAGTTGGGCATTAATTTTGATTACTGTGACTGAACACGTCTTATCTGAACCACAGCGACCACGGCGTTCCCCACAGAACCATAATCACCAAGTTCTACATGGAGGCCAAACAATGATTCTATGATTAATTAAGGTTTTAATCCCAGTTTAAGCCTTGTGCATAATTACTGAAGTGCCTCCTACACAGTAAAGAGGCCATTGAGCTAATTTGAAGTGGGGTTGATTCATTCACTCAGCAACTAATCTGATGACTAATCTGTTAGCCTGGTCTATCACTGCTGATGTGCTGTCAGTCACAAGGGGCTACAGTGTGTGTGTGTGTGTGTGTGTGTGTGTGTGTGTGTGTGTGTGCGTGCGTGTCAGCCCTCTTAGTTGTGTTCATGCCTCTTCATTATGTATTCATATGTGCACAGGGAGTGTATCAGTGCTGTGAGTGACAGACGTTCGGTCTGGCCTCAGGCAGTGAGCTGTCATGGCAATCTGTGTGAATGGACTCCGGGTTACATGCTCAAATTGGTAATCCTCATGTCCCACTTGATTTTATTTTATCTCCTCCTTTACTGTTAAATGGTTGTTGCTTTGCATTTTTTTTGTATTTTGTCGCAATTTTATATGTTAAACGTTATATTATTGCTTTCTGAAGAGCACTGATATTCTGACACTTTTGTCTGTTTAGAGAAGTGGCTACAGTTCCATCAGTAAACTAAGAATAATGACTTTTAAATGTATTAGCGCGATTTCTAATTTATATTGGCAAACCATCATAAAAAATGCTAAACTAGACTCTTGGTGAAGCAGATGTTAGTCACATAAAAGATTCTGACCACACTAGGGAAAACTGTAATAACTCATCATAGTGTTTTGTAACTCGCAATGTATGCACATGAGAAGGACATTCCTATATGCTTTGAAATGCTATTAATGATGTTATAAAGTGAATTATCTGAGAGAGAAACAATCAACCACAGATATCTATGTCAATCTAATCTGTAAAACTTGATCAACAATCTGCTTTTGTGGTAATTTCATCTGCCTTAACTTTTACATGTTTCCCTCTGTTTATATTTCAAAGGACATGTTATCACTTCAACAGTTTTCTGCAGATGTCAATTGGAAGCTTTAAGAGAACGACACACAATTAAATCTAACAAAATTGAAGGTGGTAGCAAGTAGTGAGACATAAACACTATAGATTTTTACTTTAACATACAAATAAATGTAGAATATTGATTATGAATTTAGTACTTAACTTGTCAGAGTCAGTCAGCATGTTGAATAATCTAAAGAGCAATAAATAGTCTCTGGGGTAGTTCACTCGCAAGAAATTAAAGGTAGTGTGCCAGTTTGATGCATCAGAGTCTTTTTCCTGATGTTGGGGAGTATTACTGTATATGTGAAAAAGTTGTATAAATCCTTTAGTGCTTCAAGAGGGAGCTGTGAGGAGTCTGATGAAGTGATGTCACCACAAAATTAAAAATGGGAAAAGTCGTGTCATTTGAGAGGTAAAATTTACCACACCTCTATAGCTCACTAATAATCTGTGCGTGAGATCAGCCTGTTGACTCGATAGTCAAGTTGAATTTTGGGTAGTGCAGTGTATGACAATTTTGCAGTCCAATGCTAAATCAGTGGAGCACTTTCTTAACAATTGTTTAAGTGTGTTTAAGAAAATAGTTTAAAACGTCATTGATTAATTTTGGCCACAAGGGGCATAAAGGCGTTAAAACAACCTGTGACATGTACGGAGCCACCACATAATGCCAGCATCTAAAGTTGTTATGGCTAACATGGTTTGGTCTTGACCAACCTTCTGACTTTCTTCACCATAGTTGCTAACTGTTAGTGCTGGGCAGGTAATACACAGTGGGTTTTGTGAGAGATTATTTTTTTTGGGAAGGGGCTGCCTACAGTGGTAGATTTAAGATTCAACCGTACAGTAAATGTGCCACAAAACCAAAACAATGAGCCAAAAGAGGTGAACAATTTCCACTGACCTGCAGAACTGGGTGATAATTCTTAGTAGAGCTGCGATCAAATTAATTGGCAACTATTTTGATAATGGCTTAATCAGTCTGAGCCATTGTTTGAAGTTATAATGTCCAAATTCTTTGATTTCAGTGTTTCTAGTGTGCATATTCCTGTAGTCCTCTTTGATATTAGATTTATCATTGTGTTGTGGTGAAAACAGGACATTTGAGGACATCATTTTAAACTTGGGGAAACATTGATTAACATCTTACTATTTTATGACATGCTTCTGACATTTTTTGGACATTGACACCATAAGAACTACCCTTTTACTTTGTCAGGCTTTTACATTCATTGATAATGAAAATATTGATGAATGGAGGGTTGATTCTAAAAAAAAGTGATTCCAGAGATCTTAAAACGCTGCTTTTCGTGTGTACAGTCATTTGATGTGATGCTGCCTCAGGCAGATTTTTCAGGAGGGAACTGGTCTTACAGGAACTGTTCATCTTAAATTTAAAATTCAGTCATCATCTGCTCTCACCAGGCTGAGGGTCAGGGTGAGTCACAACTGACTGGTAAGTCTGTATGGTTGTATGGTTTCCCAGCAAGCAGTTTCTTTTTGAACTGCCTTTGTTGGGCAGTACTTAACGGTAATGGTCCCTGCTGCAGTCCAAGTAAGTCTTGTCCCAAACGACTGACATTAAGTCTGGCTGAGAGAGACACAAAAACAGGCAGATGATTTATTTGATTTATATGATTTCTAGGTTCATATTTTCATGGTAAATGGGTGGTAATTAGCAAGTAATATATTTGAAATTTCTTAGAAATGACCCACAAATTACCTCCAAACTACCCCAAGTCTCATGCTTAATTATGGAATAATTAGCAAGTACCATTTTCATGTAGTGGGTGGTAATAACCAAGTAACATATTTGAAATTTCCTGGAAATTACCCACAAATTACCACCCATTTACCATGAAAATATGGGACATGGAAATTGCAGCCTTTATTTGTTTAGAGCAGTCCTTATGAATGATATGGGAAAATGCACTGAAATGGTCTTTAAAAAGTATGAATCCTTGGTCACCCTGTACCCAAATAAATCACAACCTAATGTGTTCTCCTCTGACAATATACAGACAGACTGAAAAATGTAACGTGACAAATGAATGGCAGAGCAAGTGATGGAGAGAGGGAAGAAAAGAGAGAGAGTGGGAGATGAATGTAGGAAGAGATGAGAGATGAAAGCGGATGAGTTGTCCGGAGGTCACCCGTCTGTTCCTGTGGTCCTCGCCCACCAATTATCCCCTGGACCTCGTTATCTGAATGCGCTTAATTTAGTCGGCCCAGGCCATCCGCTAATTTGATTGGACAGGGCCCTGTCCTAGGCAGAGTGCACGGCCAATCACCTCAAAGGTCGTACTCCTGAGGAAAATGGGCACTCAGAATTGTCTTTGGTTGGATGCTGATTGGAACGTTAGACTACACAGACAGACAGGAATACTCGAGATGAGCTGGGGTGAATGCATGCATGAAGAAACATACACTGACTGATGTGTTACTATAGCTGCTTATAAAGGCATGGTAGACTGTTGTATCATGACAAAACCTTACTGAAGTTCATCACCATGATGTTAAAGGGCAATGAGTTTAAATTAAAGATAGATATTAGAGTGTTATCTAAAGAAAAAAGAGTGGGTATACTATAAAAGGAGTCCAGCCAGAATGTTTAGTTATCAGTTTTCAAATGCACTACTGTTCAGTCATAGATCGATGTACAGTCATTATAGTAACTCTGACTTATCGGTCCAGTATGAGTACCAAACTGAATAAATAAGCAGAGAAACATGATGAATCCAAATGCTTCCATACAGGCCAAGAGGGCTCACTGAATGCTTTAATGAAATGTGAATGTGAATGAAATGTTTCATGTTCTGTTCACTGTTTTACAAGTCAGTAGTCTCAATACTTTGCACGCCAAGCCAAGACAGCCAAGTCCCGAGTCAGTCCCCAGATGCCATCGTCCATCCCCGATGGCTGACAGACCACTGAGCCCTCTAGCATTGTAACACTGTGATTTAAAAGCCTTTTGAATTTGAGGTAGTGTGTCCCCTCAGACGTGCTATAAGGCAGGAGTTATGGGGGAAGTTCTGGCCAGGGTTCAACGTGAATGTTCTTTTTCACTAGTTAGTTGGAAATGAAGTCAATTTTTAATTTCCTCTGTACAGATTGTTTAATGTATTAGCAGATATCAAATAACATCAAAGACTTAAGTTAATTGTCATGTTTAATCTAGTGCAGCAATATCTATAAAACATCAGGAACTTGTGAAAAATGTCCATCCCAGTCCATGGTGATGTCTTTAAATGTTTTGTTTTGTTAGTCTATAACACAGTGGTATTCACTTTAATATTGTTGAGCCCTGGAAGTGTTGGTAAGTGGTGAACCACTGATGTTGCCAGTTTGACAGACAGCGCCCAACCCTAGTCCTAAATCATCCCTGACAAGTCCTCCTAAATTCTGAGTTTTACTCCTAAACAAGTCATTATGGACTCTCCACCAAGTGTAATTCCTTAATTTTGTGCAGGTTTAAATGCTGAATGAAATGATCTTTGGGATCAGCTGGAGCTCAGTAATGTCTTCATGATTGTCTCCAGCAAGTTGACTGAATGTTGTCAGATTGGTTCAAACAAAGTAGATCAGGGGAAATAAGTGTTTACCTTAGTTGATTTATGAAATGAAGGGAAATGAATTGATTGGTGGATTCACACAAAACGTTAAATGAGGGAATAGCTTTTGTTCATCCTTCCAGTGAGTTCCACTCACTTAGAGAACCTAGAAACTGTTCTGAAGGCTCTCAGTGGAACAACGCCTTACAAACTGTCTTTGTGTTGGGTTTTCCTTTGACATTCATCTGGCTTTTAGTTTGTAATTTTACTATTTAACAGTTATTATCAAAAACACACCCTGTCTTCAATAATGTTGTTGTCTTGGTATGAAAGACAAAAAAAAATCTGCTGCCATGTTTCCACTTTGTGTCTTCACCAGGTAGTTCTCAACCAAAAACATATGGGAAGTTGTTGTGGTAACCACTGGAAATGAACCAATCAGGCTCTTCAGAATTTCTCATATAAAACTGTGTCTCTTGTTTCTGTGTTTCTGAGTGAGCTGACTGTTTCTTTCTTCTGATTTCTACAGATACATGCTTCCAGTACACACTTGACTACACCTCTAATGTGCATACAAGGTAATTTGTGTCAAACTTCATTGCATATGTGTGTGTGTGTGCTTGTAGTGCAGTGGTCCTGTGTGTACAGTAATCTGAAGTCAGTGGAGCATGGCAGGTCAAAATTGAATGCCAAGGTAGGGATTAGAGAGGAGTCAAGGACATTAAACCCATACAATAACTTCAGCTTGTGACCTTCAGCACTCTCACACTCACACACGCGCACACACACACACACACACACAGACGGTCAGCCACGGCCCAGTGTTGACAGGTTAACGGTGTGTGAGTGATGGAGGTCAGTCCTAATAGACTGATCCTTCACCTAATGCCATTCAGACTAACACATGTAATGTAATTGTGTGTTGTAGAGCACTCACTCAGGCTATATGTGCTGTCTGCTGGTGACCACAGTTCAGTCAACTGTGCACACAGAACATTTTGTGGCCTCAAATGTCATAACTCTCAGTTGAGCACTGCTGTATATGGAACCCTGGAGAAAAAAATCAATATAATGTTCATATAATATACCCAGCAGAGGTTCTACTGTATCCCTCAGGTGTCTCACAAAGTTACATAACAGACAACTCAGACATTGTTTAACCACCATTTCAAATCAGGGAATTCAGGTATATTAAGCTACAGATAACTATCATGAACAAAATTTACTTGGTATGCACATCAGTCTGTATCAGTATGGGCAAATATTAGCTGATAAATATTGCTTCTAATAGAGCTGCAATGATTGATCAATTAGTAAATGACATTTTTTACGATAAAATTCCCCAAGTCTCTGATTTTAGCTTCTCAAATGTGAATATTTTCTGGTTTCTTTAGTCCTCTTATGACAGTAAATGAAACATCTTTGTGTTTTTGACATAACAAGACATTTGAGGATGTCATCTTGGTCTTTGGAAAACAGTAATCAACATTTTTCACCATTTTTTGACACTTTATGGACCAAGATTAATCCATAATGAAAATTATTGTTAGTTGCAGCCCTAGCCTATAATAATATCTGATTTGGCAGATTGTCAAAACTTTGGTAGAAAAACTAAGCGAACATTTGAAGAGTCAGTACTGTTTTTTGTTTTGGTTGTCATAGTGATGACAGTTAGATGTGGTTCAGTCAGAGCTGTGGCATATTAAATCATCCATCTTCTCTCACTACATCTGAGCCTTTTTAGTCTCAGGTGTGCATAAACCACATGTTATATCAACTTCTTCTTCAATACAAATTAAGGTGATTATTGGTTATTGGTATTGGCTAAAAAAAAACATCCATATCGTGCCTCCCTAAAAATTACAATACCAGTACCAATACTAGTACCCTTAAAGTGAGTACTTAATATGATACCTTTCTTTTTCGACTTCATTTGTGTACTATAGCCATACTTTCAGACGTTTTGCAGGCAACTCCACATGCTGAACTGCCGTGCCGTCAAACTTTACCACACCACCGACTGCATGTGTTGTAGCTGCTGTTGTGGTCCAGTCACATATCGAATTAAATTGAATAATGCTCACTGTTATTGGCTGCGAGCAAACCATAACAGTAGTCAGCTTTTTCTAGATCTGGGTACAAATAGGATTGAAGGCAGGTTTTGTAGAAATAGAAATAAAGCTGTGGATATGACTTGGTACTGGGTTATTTTGGTAACTATAGTTGCTGATGCTTCTCAACTTCACAACTTGACTGACTGAATGAATTGAGAATAGTTGTATGTCCCACATGACATAACGTGCACAACATTAACATTTCTGACTGGACTGATAAGCAGTTTGGACTAATGAAGGAATCACTAAATCAGGTGTATTCAACCTCAGTATATAAACTAAAGCACTTATATGATGGCAGTAATCAGTCACTGACCCCTGGTCTGTGTGTGTTTCCTTCCTGGTTGAGTTAAAATGTGAGATGACCAAATATAACCCAAGCCCAGGGGTCTCCTACACACTGCGCTGACACATATAGGTCACCCACCAACCTACACACACACACACACACACACACACACACACACACACACGCACTCCAGCATCACAGACAGTTCCAGTGTCTGTGTCAGTTTGCCTCTTTCTGCCTTATTTTTTTTAACATCATCGTCTTCATCTCTCTTCAGACTCTGTTGTCTCTGTCTGCTAATCTGTTCTGATCTCACCACTCATAAAGACTTTAGAAGACTTTAGAATTTACAGATATGAGTGGATCATAACCTCTTAGACAAAAAATGCTAGTATCCCTTAACAGGTATCAATCAATTTTGTGTATCAGTTTATTCAACTTATTTTTGTTTTAAAGATGAAATAGAAATGAATGAATAGATAGAATGAATAGAAAAATCTGAATAATAAACAGAAGATAACTGAGGCGTCTTGTCTTCTGATTTATTTAGTTAGTGGATGTCAGCGTACACAATAGACACACTCATTAAATGTATGGTATTTCCTGAGGGAGTCTATACACTTTTTATGATGTCAGTGGAGGTGGTCTTTATTTCTGGTGAGGTGGCCCACCTCCGTCATAAAGCACTGCAGCAAACTCTGGCCTGTATGACACCTTACATAAAAACAAACGCATACATTCATGCTCATTGCAACATGTGAGCACATTTTTGTGCCCCTAGTGGGGATGGAGATTTTGTTCTGTTCTGTGTAAAGAAAAAAGTAAGTTTTTCTTCTAAACAGATTCTACATGGTAAAACATAGTTGTTGAGAACTATGTAGTACTAAATTGTGGAGTTAAACTGTTAAACTGCTGCTCAGGATTTCTGTGTTAAGGATGTTTTGGGTGGATCTGAAACATGGCTCGGTGACAACACGATATGAGCCCTGTGAACTGACATGAAGGACACCGCCTCCTCCTCACCTCATCCTCCCTAACAGTCAGTTACAAATGTACCTTCAGCGACTCTCTCAGTCCAAATCAGCCCAGCAGTTCACTTCAGTTCAATCTGTTCCAACAACCTGACACAGAAGAAAAAAAAAATCATCCTGTCACCTTCCTCTGGCTCTGGTGGCTCAAACATGTCAACTGCTAAATGGAGCGTTGATGTTTCAGGTTGTTTTCAGGTCATAGTGGTGT
The DNA here is from genome assembly GCF_056507025.1 of Lutjanus erythropterus. Lineage (NCBI taxonomy): Eukaryota > Metazoa > Chordata > Actinopteri > Lutjaniformes > Lutjanidae > Lutjanus > Lutjanus erythropterus. Next base: position 3,365,135 of record NC_139318.1, read on the forward strand.
TTGACAATGAGACAGCAGAGTGGACACACCCCCAGTCTTTCAGAGCAGAGAAAACTGATTATTTTTTCATGACTTTGACACATAATTTTATATACTTTTTTTTTACTTTTTTAATTTTTTTAATCAGTCTAATTGTGGAGTGACAAAGAACACACATTCATTGTTGCTTTACACGATCTTTAATGGTATTGGAGTGATAAACAGAGAGCTTTACTTTTTGCTGCAGTAGATAATTACTTACTGTAACTATTAGCTGCATGGGCAGACAACAGAACAGGGTTTAGTAGCCTCCCAGTGAACAGGCCTTACCAGGACCGGCCTCCGTTGGTCTCGGGGGCTGTTTCTTAGTCCCAGTCTGGCCGTGTTCATTGGGAGCTCCCAGTCTGGATCAAAGGCATATATTTGAAGAGGCCAAGATCACAGCTCCCCAAAAGTGAAGCCAAAGCACTTTGGTCGGCTACAGATGGAAGGCTACAGTTTAAGTTATAAATCCTGCCTCCCATCGTTAATAGATAGCACCTGGGCTAAACTAAAACATCAGAGTACACGTCAAATAATTTTTCCTAACGATGGTTCCTGTCATTTTAGGTAGTTCTTATCATGCTGATGTTTGTTCAAGTGTTCATTTTCTGATCAGTTTAGTTTCAATTAGTTATTTAATGATATAAAAACAGGGTTTTATGATATGATTGACAGCTGAGCTCTGCTCATGACTGAGTCGGCTGGCTGTGTTGGTGGGAACTTGATACTGCGGTTCCAACACCGGTCACTACTACGCAAATGACGTCACCAGCCAAAGATGGCAGCACTTGTATTCAAGATATTTTGTACAGTTAGGGGAAGTGGAGATATGTCATCTATCGTTATTTACCATCATTGGTAAGCAATAAACCCTCTGCTTTTGGTTTCAGGGGAACTTTAATAATGTTTTTGGTTAGCCCCTGACCTCAACTCCATCGCCACCGTAAGTCGGAAATGTCCACTAGTACATATGAAATAGGCTGTGAAACTTAGTGAACACATTTCCAGTCCCATTTTTGGTCCCCTCATCCTACTATAAAACACATGCTCACCAGTGGACCAATCCATTTGATTTCCATGTGCCACCCTCGGGACAACTTTTACATTTTTTTTTTGCTGCAGAATTGCCAAAATTGCCAAAAGACTTTGAATAGAAAATTCATCAGTCTGGTGTTCATTCTGTTCAATGCTTCAGTATGGTTATCCTGATGGAAACTGCAGCCTGGAGGCATCATTAGTCTCCAGAGGCTTTAAACCTGGTTTACATCCAAGTTTCTCTAATGTTAATGTACTACTGCTTACAAAACTGAATATGTAATATATTCATTTAAAGAGCATATGAATAATGATAAAATGACTGTCATTCAGGATTAATTACAGGATTCTAATCATGAATCACATCAAGTGTCAGTAAAAGTATTTTCCAAAACCAGTTGCATTTTAAATGTCTTTGTGTCCCTCTCAGCTGCCTCTCTACAATCTGTTAATTAAGTCCTAATGAATAGAGCGAGACTTCAGACTTAAGCTTTAGATGCATGTTGTTTTGTTAGAGCAGATAAGAGTGTCAGAGGAGGTGTGTGTGTGTGTGTGTGTGTGTGTGTGTGTGTGTGTGTGTGTGTGTGTGTGTGTGTGTGTGTGTGTGTGTGTGTGTGTGTGTGTCTGTGTGTGAGTGGGTCTAGTCTAATTGGTTAAGGGATGTGTGAACTGTGTTCTGGCACATGTGTTCTGTTCCCCAGAATAACAAGCATGGCTGCAGGTGTTTCCCAGAAGTGGGGGAGGTGTGTGCGTTTGCGTGTGTGTGTGTAATCCAAATCCTCTTCACCAAATACTGATGTCTTCATAAGCAGCAGCACACTTACAGACGTCCCCAGCAAGTTTTAAAGTGTGTGATTGCTGATTGTATGTTTAGTCCTACCATATGTGTTGATTTCTATACAGAGACAATGTGAGGAAATTGAAATGATTCATATTTACTGTCTTTTATATAAAGTCAGGCTTCTGCCACACTGAATCCTAATGCAACAATCTGCCACAGGAAAAATTATTAGCATTTTATTCAAAGACACAATTTTTTATGCATTCTTTTTACTGGTGATTGGTTGTTATTCAGTATTCCATACTATTATTGTTAAAATTTTCACAATTTAATTTGAGTCTCATCATGATTAACTGCATTATAATAATAGAATGTGAAAATCAGAAATGAACTGCATTAAATCCAAGAGGATCATTTAAATTGTGGCCTGACTATTGTTTTAATGTGAGCCCATACATCATGTGTCAGGATACGCCGCTGTCTGATTTCGCAGCACTGATGCATTATCATGGATGCCACTGTGTTTCTTGGCATGACCCTACTCTCCCTCTCATTGGTTTACCCTGATATTCTTACCCTAACCCTGCCTCTCATTCATCATACCTAAACCTACACAAACCAACCAATCAGAGGCAGAGAAGGGCAAGTCTTGCTAAGAAAAGCATTGGGATCCATTATAACGCGGCATTGATTTGTATCACGGACCTACCATCATCACTTCTTCTTTCAATTCAGTTCATCGGCATTAGGGCATGGAGAACAAGACAGGCTGTGAAATAGTAAAAGCTGTTGTAGGTTCATCTTCTCTTAACGAACCGACAACAAGTGAATTATTCTTTAATAAGCAACATTAATTATTGGTCTTGTGGGACAGGGGGTTCACAGAGTTGTGGAGCTCATGGCAGGCTGCAACAGATTTTGCTGCCAGTCTACAGCAGTCTTCCCTCTCTTCTGGTAAGGCCAGAAGTCTTTCAGAGTCACTTAGATTGAGGAAATAGGGAAATATTGTTATTATTTTTGTAAAATATTGCTCTCTAACATTTTTGTTTGAGAGCTTACACTGAGTCAGGAAATGTTGTCTGTCTGTGCATGTCACTGTCCAGTATGTGTGTCAGCTGATGAACATCAAGTGACATAATGCTACATGACACAGAAGTGTATGTAGCACTTTAGGCTATACAGTGAAATCTGTGTGTGTGACTGATCACAGTCAAAGCTGGCCAGTGCTGGGTAAACTGTGTCCGCTGTAGCACAACTGTATGAAACTGTTTTGAGGGGACAAGGACAACGCAGAGTCCAGACCTCTGGCAAGGCCAAAGGGCCCATCTCACAATGTTAATGAAAGTGAAAAACTATTTGTGTATCCACTTCGTGATTCAGATCGGCTCCAAAATTCAGCTGGTTTTTCCTTGGCCCAGGTTATACCCCTCCACCAAGTTTGAATTATTTCAGGCCTTTTCTGTAATCATGCTAACTATGGATGCACATGATTAGTCGACTATACGATTAAACGTCCCCACCCACGCTAGTCGGCACCAGAAATACTAGTAGTTTAAAATATTTATCAATATTTCATTCATGCATGATGACAGTTATCTGTTGCCTCTAAGATTTTATGCAGCTGAACGCCACTAGTCTGAACTGCAGCACTGTCAGACGGCTGCTCCTCTTGCCCAGCACATATGAACCGATCGCCGTGGCAACACTGGATGTTTACATCAGCAAAGTCAGACAGATGAATGTAGACTGTGACAGAATAAGCTGATATATATTCACTCGACTGGAGAAACATGACCACATTAAGCACAGACACGGACATAAACCTGCAAGCGGAGCTGCTGCTGCTGCTAGCACTGCTAACGTTAGCCACACTGTGTGTCGGGCTGGCAGCTAACGTTAGCCACACTGTGTGTCGGGCTGGCAGCTAACGTTAGCCACACTGTGTATCGGGCTGGCAGCTAACGTTAGCCACACTGTGTGTCAGTCTAGCACTGCTAACGTTAGCCACACTGTATGTCGGTCTAGCACTGCTAACGTTAGCCACACTGTGTGTCGGTCTAGCACTGCTAACGTTAGCCACACTGTGTGTCGGTCTGGCAGCTAACGTTAGCCACACTGTGTGTCAGGCTGGCAGCTAACGTTAGCTCTGGTTCCTTTACCTGCAGACACTGTGATTCTCTTCGGTCTGAAAAGGTGAAGCGTTTATTGAGTTGTTCTCATATTTTGTACATTAATGTGTAATGTTTGTATTGCACAACACAAAGTAGTGCACATTTCAGTGACATTTAAAGTACGATGTGGTGATTGTAGACTGTGATTAACATCTTCAAATGGCTCTTAATACACACAGTATTTTTTTCAGACAGTTTAACATTATAAATGAATAAACTCTGCTAAATTTTAACTGCTTTCTGAGTGTTTTCTTAGTGTTAGACTAGTCGACTAGTCTAAATTAAATTTTGCATTTAATCAACAGGTAAATTAGTGGCCAGGAACAACCCTAATGCTAACTGACAGACAGTGCTAGTGGCACTTGGTGAGTGTCGCAGGAATTACGTTCTGTAATCTTTACGTTCTGTAATCTTTCTACCATCCACCTATGTAAATATCAGTAACATTTGTAAATATTAACTACTTTGTTTTTTTCTCATGTTTTATTGTGTGTGCTGTTTTACTTTTCTATTTATGCTGTTTTGCAATACTTGCCTTAATCTTAATTTTTTATTTGTAGTATTATGTGTGTATGCACTAATATGCCACAACAAATTCTTTGTAAGTGAAAACCTAAACCTGATTCTGATAAATAAATAAATAAATGAATAAATTAAGAATGTTAAATGCCATTATCAGACCAAATTACAAATCACTCAGTGTCTGTGTTTTCTTGCACAGCCTTCAATCATAAACCACTCCTTAAACTCAGTCATCATACCTTTTAGAAGTATTTATAGAAAACTCAAAACCAAATCACGGTTGTTAGCCTGCCACTAAAACTCAGCATGTAACTTCTGCTCTTCCTCCCTTCTGCTGTAGACTTAGATGATTTTATGAGCCTGAATTTGCATGCGCAAATAAAAATAATGCAATCCTGACACTTGCAAGGCTCCGTGTTCTAGCAAATGAGAAAATAAAAAAAATGCATGCATTTGTTTTCAGCAAGTTTACCTCACTGGCTTGCTAGTATGCTAGCACATCATTCCACTAAGAGCAAAAGTTCCCTTTTTTCCTGAGAGAGTCCCTGGCTCCGTCACCAACTGCATTGCCACCAGGTTGGTTAGATATTTCATCAAGCACAGCTGACTTGGCTGAAACACATCCTCAAACACTGGCTGTCCAATCAGAGCATAGCAACAGTGAAGAGGCACAGAGTGTCAACATGCTGATGGGGTGTCCACAGAGCACTAGTGAAAGCAACATGTGGCGTCTAAAGAGTTTTTATATTTTATTCAGCAATGTTAAATGAAACAGGGATGAAAGAGACAGATATGTCTGCAGAGATATTTAAGAAAAATGTCAAATTTGCCATTATTATGTATCAACAGTAGTAGTGCATTAGATTTGTGTGTCAACAAACATGCCTGCATGGGTTAATATGTTAACTCATGCATGCCTGCATGTGTAAGTGTGTGTGTGTGTGTGAGAGAGAGAGAGAGAGAGAGTGTGTGTTATTGATTGGCGCAGATGTTCCACATGGCTTCCGTGCCACAGATGGCCAGTCAAGTCGTCTTCTCTTGTTCTTATGTCGTCTTGGCACGTCATTAGACATGCAGGGGCTTGTACATGTTGCATGTTTGTGTGTGTGTGTTTGTATGTGTGAGTGTGTATTCATGTGTGTGTATGTGCAACTCCTATGGCTACTGCTGACCAGCTGCTACTAGAAGCTATTGTGTCACCAGACGCCAGGACTATATGGCTGTGTGTGTGTGTGTGTGTGTGTGTGTGTGTGTGTGTGTGTGTGTGTCTGTGTGTGTCTGTGTGTGTTTGAAAGAGTTTCAGTTGGAGTGTGTGTGTTGTTTTCAGAGTGGAGATGTATTTTACGCGTGACTAAAGTTTGTGCTTTGACCTCACCAGCAGTTGTATATCTTTGTACTATGATGTGTAAACTCTCTCTCTCTCTCTCTCTCTCTCTCTCTCTCTGTGTGTGTGTGTGTGTGTGTGTGTGTGTGTGTGTGTGTATGGGGGAAGTGGGCTAAGGAGGCTTAAAGGGCTAAATGAGTGAACGACCCGTGCCTCCGCTTGGCCCTCGTGGCCCCGCCAACTCATTAACTGTAGAAAAACGACCACACCTCCTGTTTCTGGAGACAAAGACTTGGGGGATTGAAGTCTTTGTGTGTGTGTGTGTGTGTGTGTTTTGGGGGGGGGGGGTGAGGCCTGGTGGTTAGGCAGGTTTTTTTGGGCGGTGGGGGTCAGTTGTGGACAATAGGCTTGGCGCGCGACAACCTTTATTTGACTTGACAATCAGGGAAGAAGTGTTTAAGGCGTTCTGGACACACACACACACACACACACACACACACACACACACACACACACACACACACACACACACACACACACACACACACTCACACCACTGCTGCCATATCCTGCTGACACTGTGTCTGCTCTGGACTCAGCTGTCCCCCCCTCCCTGTCTTTTTGCACGTCTACGTCGACCTTTTCATGACTTTCTATGTTGTCTGGATTCCAGCGCCAACACTGGGACACTGATTTTATTTAATCTTTAAAGATAAACACAGCAGAGGAACAGCGAGTATTTATTTTATTTTAAGATTATTCATTCAAGATTATTGTAAAAAAGTACTTTTTGTCTCTATCTTTGTAGTTTTAATTATAGGAAATATTTATAAATGTATATCTGCATTGTGATACACAGTTATTGGATATATGTGACAAATGCTCGTGTTTGCTGCCACATCGGTACAGTTTTTAGTGGCACCACCATGTTCTTAGATCTGAACAATACAGATGGGCGATATGTCAGAATTTTTCAATTTATCGTTGCCAGCCTGACAACTTCCGATTGGCATTATATTTGAGCAGGTGTGTGTGTGTGTGTGTGTGTGTGTGTGTGTGTGTGTGTGTGTGTTCCTGAATTTCAGTTGGGAGATGTGTGAGCTACCTTACATTTGCTGCATACTTTTGTTGCACGTTTGCAACATCCAATGACTAAACAAAGTGACCTCACAAAATTTCAAGAAAGGAAATATTCTTACTTATTCTTCTGTCCTTATGAAAAAGAAAAGAAAGAAAAGAAAAAATACAGCTGATAACCTTTAGAATTTAAATTTCTCTCTTCTACCAAGATGAGCCTACTAGCATTAATAACTCACTGTAAGACACACTTCATTCTATTGCTCTCCTCTAATAGTCGATTTAACAATAAATCAGTGCCAAGAGGAAAAAAAACACCTCAAATTGCATTCAGGAGCTGCCTAACTGTGCTGTAACTGCCTTTAACAAGTCAGCTCAGTTAGCAGTCCTAGGAGGTACAGCCTTGGACCAGTGGAGGCCAACTGACAGGGAATACAGGACCTGAGGTGAGTCAGCCTTACAGTGGCACTAACCGGACTCTGGGGATGCTGAAGACATGGCAGGCTCTGGCAGGGACAGGAGGTGTGAAGCGGTTGAGAAGGAGATTATAACTTAACAACTTTATTTGAAAGCACGTGTGTTATCAATAATGTCGATAAGTCTGCGAGTATTTGTCAGAAGTTGGAAGTTCTTTATTCCTGTTTTAAATGAGATGTGTGAGGTTATACTGTGTCGAAATAACATGTTCAGTCATCTGCTGGTTGTTCTAACACATTCAGAATCCCTTTTTGCTGTCAGCATTTAACAGGTGGCTCACTATGTGACCTAAAAATATATATTTAAATAATTAAATATATAAATGAAATATAAAACATGTGAGCCCTACTTCCCTCAAACTTGACATAAACAAAATAAGATTTGAACTCACATAAACCATCTTGATTCATCTTTCCACTGTTCCAAGAATCACCAGCTCTGGTTTGGTTGAAATAAACCTCTAATTCACAGAGTTAAATGTGAAAATATTTTGGTTTTATGCTGTTTTCCTCCAAATGAATAAGAGTCTGTCCCTCAACAGCAGCTCTCGCTCATTCATGGAGGCAGACCATTAAATTAGCAAAATAAAATAACAATAATTTACAAAAGACAACTGGCAAGCCAATCGCAGATAGCTAATATGGATGGCCTGAACTACACAAGTAAACCCAAGCTGTAATAGCTTTACCATAAGAAATCTCAAAAACAAAAAAAACCTAGATGCATATCACAAATTGGCCTGAGCTAACCTTTTACCAACGTATTGACATTTGTTTTTGAGATACTCTTCTGACTAACAAACAAATAATCTAACAAGCAACATATCAACACAACTAAAGTTGTGCATCGAGTTAAAGATGCTGCAGATAAGCTCTCAAGTCCATATCCATGAAACAAAATGTGTTGGCCAGTAAGATTATTGCACAATAATGTACCTAATTCATGCAAAATACTGCAAAGCGTGCTGACCATCTAAATAATAAGTGTATGCATAAATGAAAGAAAAACATTGAGACTCAGCTAAATTGCCTCTAAAAAGATTCTAGCCACCAGGTATGCAGCTTCCTCTTTTTGTTTATTAGCATTAATTTGCATTGATTAGCCTAGAATTTTTTGAATTATTCACTGACGTTAAAGTGTTTTGCTCAGCTAGTAACAGAATATTCAAATCATCTTACAAGGAGTAATGAGATAAAGCTTTTATAAATGGAATGACTGGTCTCTTTTACATGCAGTCATTTTGCTGAAAGATCACTTAACAATTTAGGATTCAAAATACTGTTGATACATCAAAAACGGACTGATATGAATTGAAAAATGGACAACTTCCTGTAAATCTCCCAATCTGGATCAGATTTGTCTTTACACTCTGTTTCTGACTGCTGTGTCCCGATGGTTACTAAACCTGTTCAGAGAGACACAAACTGAATAATCAAAGGTTAAAATACATAAAAACAATAATAATCATTATGCCTGATGGGGATCATGCGATTGTGTGCGTGCGTGATCAACAGACCTGCATCTTGTCCAGAGCTAATCTTGCATACTACTGGACTGATCAGTCAGTTTTTTTGTGAACATTCATGACTGTATGCTGAAGGAAATCTGTGATTCACAACTTTGGAAAACCTTGAAAACCCCTTTTTATGATTTTGGCCAGAGGCATTATGTTTTCAGGCCATCCCATTCTTATGAACATGATATATGAAGAATTTAAACCCTGAGGGAAATTCTTCAAATTTGACACAAATGTTCACTTGGACTCAAAGATGACATGATTAGATTGTGGCGGTCAAAGGTCACAGTGACCTCATGAAACCAAATTTGGGCCATGGCTCACGATTTCATATGCTAATTATGACAAAATTAATGAGGTGATATTTTCTATCCAAAAGGTCAAAGGTCAACTTCACTGTGACATCATAATGTTCAGCTCTCAGTCTCTATCTGTCCTCTTCTGTAAAAATAGTCTCTAAATGAAGACACCATGTTTCTACCTGGAAATTATTCACTGAAGTCATACATGTATAGTGAGACCTTCCATTTTGCTAAGGAGTGCCTTCTATTAAATTCCTTCAAAGTTACAGGTCAATATAGTGATAAGTTCCATATTAAAGTTCTTCAAAGTCTTCACTACAGACATTATATGAGTGTGGATGTAAACTGTAACTTGAATGGTTGGTGGAAACACACAACTGTGAGGCGGTAATTCTAATTTTTGACTGCTCTGCTGTTATACTGACCACTAGGGGCCGCAAGTGATCAACCTAGGTCTGAGCAATAAAGCTGAAAAACCTGTCATGATAGTGAAGTTTAATATTGGTTGATCAATAATTATCGATCATTTAGGTTGTGACTGAAGATGTGTTGTGTACGCCAACGGGAGCAAGCAACTAAAGTTATAAAATGAGTTTGTTGTATTATCACTGGGCAATATAGACAAAATAAAATATCACATAATGTTTTTGTCCAAATACCTCAATATCAATACTGTAACAACACTGTAGGGATGACTGTTGATGCTTCCACAAAATATTGACACAATTAGATTTTTTGATGAGTATAGTTGGTAGATTAAGTAGGTAAAAACAAATAACAGAACAGCTAGAACACTCTGGTAAGTTTAGAAAATGTATAGTTTTAACCTTATTGTAGCCTTTAAAACAAGGAAAAGGCAACAGTCAAGCCATATCACGATATAACTATATCCAAAATCTAGCATGATATCTAGACTCATATTGTGATATAGTATAATATTGATATATTGCCCAGCCCTGGATCGACAGCTACTTCAGTTTGAAATCAACGTATGTGGAGGTCATGTTAATGTTGGTGGAACTTTGCAAGATCTCCACTGGTTGCATCTTGCAGTTGTGGCTGCATTGCAGTGGGTGCTTCACCATCTTTTTCCTGGCTCTGCACTCTTCTTGTGTGAAGGCTGTTTTCAGTGAGACTTTCCTGCCAGAGTTGTTTTGACTCGTGTCCACCTTCTGTCAAGGCACAGGATTAAACCTGACTGTTGTTGTGTTTTTGTGTCTAGGGTTGGGTAGGGGTGGATGTTCAGCATCAGTGTAGCCATGGCAACAGTTGCTCAATTACCGGTGTGTGTCTTGTTTACCTCCAGACAGCGAGCCTCTCTCTCTTCCTCACTGTCTGCAGCAGCTGCTCCCTCTGCACTCCCTGTCTCTCATTCTTCCCCCCTCTCACTGTCTGTCTTCTCTCACTATTTTTATCCCTGTTTCTTTTACTCTGCTTCTAGTTTTGTCTCTTACACAACACAAAACAGATTCAAGTCTTTATCAGTCAGCAGGTCAGTATTTGTTAATGTGAAGGAACTGATTCATATGTGAAAAACAGTTGCCATGAAACTAGGGCCCAACGTCTTCTATACAATGAAAAAGCTGATGGAGCTCACTGGGATGAAGCCTGATGTTACATGAGGTTGAAGTTGCCACTTTTGGAGTTAATACTTCCTGGTACTTTAGAGCCATAGGAACTAACTAGAAACTAAAATGTCCCCATTAAGCATCCCTTGGCTGCATTTAAGATGGAATTATACACGACACAGAGTCTGCTTAAGCAAACCTTGAATTTAGTGACTGAAACTTTTAATTAAATTTAGGGACAATTCAGGACTTTCCTTTGTTTTGTGGTGGTCAGATTTAGTTGTAAAGTTAGTGTTGAAGGGTTAGTTTGGATTGAGCAAAGTTACACAATAACACAAACAAACTAGCAGATAGAGGCAGCAGTAGTCCAGGAGCTCCCATGTTCTGCAAGGTAGAAATTACTCATTACATCCAAAGAGTCTGGTTTCTTTGGACAGAGTGACATGAAATGAAAACAACAATGAAAAAAATCTAAAAATTCTAAATATGATATTGATATTTATGTTTTTAGGTGGCTAGAAGTTGCTGCTGTTGACTCTGTGGTACAGTGGTACATTGCTTAGCTTCCTACAACATTATTTTTGCTGCTTCTCCAAATTGGAGTGTGTGACCACTGTAGTATATCACTGACTATGGAGAACCCCACTGAAAATAATTTGAATTATTCCTTTAAGAGCTTTCCTTCAATGAAGATATGAATTTAGAGCTCTTGCTTTACTGGAACTAGGTTGAACATCAGGTTGGGTTGGCATGCAATACACAAATGCATGACTCACATGTCCCTTGGCTGCCTCTCCTAGTGCTCAATGTGATTTTACCCAGCTGGGTCCTGGAGGTGGACGGATGGCTTCATCCATGCAACCTCCAGCAGGGAGGCCAGATGGCTGCTCTGCCAGCCCCACACAGGGTCGTCCATCCTGGGCTTAGCCTACTGACCAAAACCCTTGGTTGTCTGGAGGTCAGGAGTCCCAAGTGGCTGAAACTGAACCTAAGTTAGCAAAAATACCTCAGCTATGCTTGTGTGTTGGCTTGTGATGCTGCATTTCTATCAGCTCACCTGGCTTTAATCCTTTTCCGATGCCACGCTGCAGCCTAGGGTTGGCGAATGTGTCAAAATGTTAAGGTCACCATCAACCCAACAACCGGCAGCTATGTGGCATCTGTTTCCCTTATTAAACAGAAAAATACAAAATGCTGTAAACCTTCTGAATTCAATTTGTTCTCTTTCAACAAAGACAAGCTTAATTGCCTTGGTAACTCAAAGTACTTCATTCAAACTCAACAGACACAAAACAAAACTCACTAAACTTTCTTGGTTAATCCTTCCACTGTTCCATCAAACACCACCAGGGTTTGGTGTGCATTTATGGGTTCATCTTGTAACTGGTTTAATTTCATATCAGTATCTGTAAATGTATGATAATTAGTTGTCCCTATTCCCACATCCCTTAATTGACACATAAGCTGATAGACTGCTCTCAAAGGTTTACTGCAACAAAGAATTAAAACATTTGTCTTGTAATATTACAAGTGTATTCTCATATTGTTAACAACTTTCTTCTTGTAAGATCACAACTACATTCTTGTAACTGGGGCTGTGGTGATATCAGACTTTCACTACATAATTATTATAGCCAATAGAATTCCTGATAATGATATTAATATCTATGGAAAATTTATGGGAGAAAAATAATACTGTTAGTCAAATTCGTCTTCTTTGTTGTGTGTTTTATATCTTTTTTTGGCAAATGAGTTAGACTCAATATGTGTGAAGGGAGGTGGAGAGAGAGTCTGTAACAATAACTCAACAAAAGTGTGCAAAAAAATGTGCAATTCCACTTAGTGGACAGTGAAAATGTGTGTTTGTGTGTGGGGGGTAGTTGGAGGAGACAGACAAAGAGAGAAGAGAAAGAAACATATGATTTAAGAGCAAGACCAATATTTAATTTTTTAAATGTCAAGGTTATTGTCAGTACTGGTATATTGCATTACACCCTACATAACATAATGACACTATTCTCTTGAAATGATAATCCTATTCTCAAAATATTTCTGTGTTATTCTTACGCAGTGGTCCAAACAGGCTACTGTAGTCATGAAGTATAATTAATGTCTCTGCACAAGTGCTGACAACTGAATGACACTGCTGTGTGGCTCTTTGGTTGTTGTTTTATGTCATTTAGAATAGATAATAATTAGTTCCAGCCTAATACTGACAGCAATGCAGTTTCTGAAAAACATTGTACAAGAGCAGTCTCCTGGTCTGGTGCAGCTCACATGTCCAGCACACACACACACACACACACACACACACACACACACACACAGACACGAAAGACAAACACCAAAGCACATTTTTGGCCCCCGTCCTAAACTTGTTTGTTCTAATGAAGCAGCTCTCTGGCAGCTTGATTAGAGTGAACTGAACAACAGAGGATTGTGGGAAGATTCAGGGTGTCCTCACTGTGATGCACTTCCAGTAAACTGCACTGCTGGGGGTCAAAGACGTCTCTGCAGTGTTTTTGTAATCTCTTTTATTCATCCTTGCTTTCAGTTTCTCTCTCTAGTCAGCGTGAGTGTGTGTGTGTGTGTGTGTGTGTGAATATTAAAGTGACCTCCCCCAACAAGTATTTGTAATCTCATGCTTCTGTGCTTCACCCATCTCCCCCACCCTCCCTCCCTTTATGTCTGTCACTGTAAATTTTTAAACAGCTCAATTAGTGAGCTACCTGATACTGATGAAGGGGCTTTTCATGTGTGACCGTGTGTGTGTGTGTGTGTGGATCAGTATTGTTGTTCTGGTGGGAATGTTTGTACAGTCACATATGGTGCCATTTTTATTTTTTTATTAGTAATTGAATTTAATAAATGTCAGAATTAAACAGCTTTATAAGAGCATTTGGCTTCCTTTTCTTGTGTTTTCTTGGATCTCAAGTACTCAAGCTACTGTGCTGTGCTGATTTGTGTGTCCATTACCGCTTTTATCATGCTGGACTGCACCGTGCCACGGCCACACTGCTGGTATAAGTCCTACCATTGGTTGCTTGCTCCAAGCGGCATCACGGCGTCTGCATCGACATTTTCAAAGTCCCTGGGAAACAACAAAAACAAAAAAACCTCAGAGCTGCAAACTACACGCTGAAAATGACAAATGAGTGTGTGGGACGCTAATGATGCAAACTTAAATAAGTTAACAGCTGTTACCGGTTACTGGATGCTATTTTACAGCAGCACCATCACTGCATACCAAGCTTAGCATCACCTAAGATGTTTGTGATTGGTTCAAAGAAATGCAAACAAGGCAGGTTGTTATTTTATGTGCATGTGTGGAGCCAGTCCTTTCTCCAGTGCTGAGTGCTGTGGAGAGACGTATGCGAGACCCACCTCCAAAGCTGTGGTGACGTCTTGCTGACCCTTGCCAACCCATGATGACCCTCCTTTTCTCTTCCTTGAGCAAGCGAGTGTTGTGATACTCAGCTCATGTGTGTGCAGGAGAGCAGAGAGAAAGATGTTTTTAAAAGTCTCTATCTTCCGCTGTCATTATTGGTGTAGCTTTTAACTGAATCTCTGTGCTTTGAAATTTAGTTTATCTCATGTGTTGCTGTTTATACTTTAAGGTATCTGCATTCATATTCATATTAAATAACAACAACAGGGGACTTTTATTGTGAAGAATTTAGGGAAAAGGCGTGTTTAACCCAGAGACATGTATGAACGGTTTATCCACTGCTTTACAGCTGCTCAACTTGAGCCTCCTTGACTTCGTCTTCAGCTAAAAGACACACCTTCAAGTGAATTGTCCAGTTATAATGGAAATGCAAACCCCTGCCATGCTGGGCTGAGGGGCCAAATCAAACCGAGTCATGCCAGGCCAGCTCTGTGTATGGAAAAGAGCCATAAGTGAATTGAAATACATTATTTAAGGGACAAACTTAAGTTTGAAACTTAGCATACAGGCATTATCCTATTTCCGCAGGACAGACATTTCTTCCATCTGTCAATCATATATTTGGGTTGGAGTTTCTCCAAAGTAGCTTTTCCCATGAAGGAGACTTTCCTGTGGGTCCTCTGTGCCGCAGTGTGATGCTGCTCTGTGTATTGTGAAAGCGACAGCAGCAGGACACTGTACAATAGTTGCAGTCTGTTCCTCCTCCATATTGTTTGGCTCAATCCACAATCCTCCATCCACCGGACAAAGCCTCATTGATAGTAGCCCACGTACTGTATCTGCTTACCATGGATTAGCTCTGAACTAACACACACACACACACACACACACACACACACACACACACACACACACACACACACACACACACACACTCAAATCCTGACATGAGAATGGGAAGTGTTGGAATTTTATGTACTTGAGGGAAATGGAAAAAAAAGTTGACATTCACACACCCATACACATCTAACAGAGTGCGTCTGTGTGTGTAGATGAGTGACAAGTCAGATTGCGAGTGATGATGTTGATCTCAGTTTGATGTATGCAGGTAAAGGACACACACGCTCCCACAACCACAAGTTTCCTCTGACAGTAATTCTACATAGTCTAGTGACTAATGACTCTTTTTCCGTCTGCATGACTTATGTGACCCTCCAACACTGGTTTCTACAGCAGTGTGTTTTACAGTTAGTTATTCTGTGTGTGTGTGTGTGTGTGTGTGTGTGTGTGTGTGTGTGTGTGTGTGTGTGTATGAGAGTGTGCTCTATTTTGTTGTTATTTGATTAGAAAACTTAACTCTCCCAGTGCCCAGGGTCAGATCTGCCCCCACACCCGGTTCAATAACCACAGGACATGGCTGTACTGTGCATGTGTGTGTGTGTGTGTGTGTGTGTGTGTGTGTGTGTAGGGGTCAGCGACAGAGTTAATTAACGCATACCCCCCTGTGGCATACTCTGTAAAAGGTCCAGTTCATAGTCTAGCTATGAAGTTGTCCTCATTTCTTCTGTCCTATAAGGGAGAACGGGATAGAGCGTTGGAGGTGGGGCTCCATTCTTTCCTATGAATGTTTCTCAGAGATGCATGAAGCTAAAAATCTACTTTCCGCTGTAAAGAAATTACCTGGATGAATACTTACTGTACATGCTTTATGTTTTACAGCGGCCCGTAGAGCATTCACACCAGAGACTTCCACTGGCAGAGCTGGGTAACTTCCAGTTTAGCTCGCTGCAAACTAGTGTTGTCAAAGATGTCGGAATAGCAACAAATATTGATAGTGAATATTTTAAAGGCTTTAACACTCAATTTTTGCAGTCTTGAGATTCCAGTATCAGCTGCACTTCAGCACATCAGTGCCCACATAATTCCACTTCCTCGCACTTAATCACAATGCTGTGTTCTTCTAGTCATTCACCTTGTTATATTTGTGTAAAACTGTATGCCCTAAATGTGTGCCAGATTTTCCCTGTAGAAATTCCCACATTGTGACGACACTACTGCTGACTTGAATTAGCATGAAATTATTTAATCATTCAGCTCTAGATTTAAATGTTACCAGACCAAGTGGTTCAAATTCTGATAGTGAAACAAGACATTTTGCAGGTGTTGTGATACTTGAAAAAAACGTGTCCACTCATTTACAGGCACTTCTTTCACAATAAGACCTTATCTTGGAAAAGTTTAGGTCTGGATGTCATGTGAGTTGTAATTATTTAGCTTGGCCATGATGTCAAATTGGCTTTGAACACTGCTGTACTTTCTAGGGGCTTGATCTTAGCTCCTTCCTCTGTTCCACTTCCTGCCAAACCGTGGGTGTGCATTGCTTTTTCACAGCAGTGAGAAAAAATCCATACCGTCACAGGCTTACTCCTGCCTGCTCTTTGTCAGATTTGTTTGCTCATTGGACTGATTTCCTCATTTTAATGGTTCCTGGCCTACTTACCTGGACTTCAAGGACCAGTGTGTAGGATTTCTCACCTACAACTTCCAAGCATGTAGGAGAATTTAAAATTGGTAAAATGCCCTCTTTAGTTCCAGTGTTTGTTTTGTCTGCTTTGGGCTAATTTACAAACAGGGTGGTCCAACATGGTGTTTATGTATAATAAACAGCAAACCAGACACAAAGATTGTCCCCATTAGTCTTAGGTAGTATAAAGGTATTACAGTATACCAGGGTATTAAAGTGATAGTTCAGATAGTTTAATAGCGTCATAAATAAAGATGCTCCTCTTTCAATTAAACTGATAGGGAGGTGCTGTATTAACCTCAGTGTGTCTCTGACCTTTTAACTATGGGTGAACAATTACAAGAAATTTTAATTGCAGGAAGCGCAATATTTGTTTAAGGCAAAATGTGTCAAAATACCATTTTAAATTGTCCTGGTCTACAAATCGTTTTCTAGACTTCAGAAAATATCTTTGTTTAGTACAGATCCTTGAAAAAAACATGCACTTTAATGATTTTAATGATTTCCAATAAAAATGTGAATAATGATGTAAAAATTATCATTACCTCTGATATCTCAAATCATATCACAATTGCAATATCAGTCAAAACAATTGCAATTAAATATTTCTTCAGAATTGTTCAGCCTGATTTTTAACTGCCGCTCTCAGTCCTCATTAGAGGACAGACTCTTTTCAGTTGCCATGGAGATGGCTCAGTTTTCATTACATCAAGTAGTATTATCAAGATTGCAATATGACCATGTCCAACATCCAAGTCGCAGAACCAGAACCAAATTGCAGTTTTTGTGAAAAAGCTGCATAGCTGCTCTGGCCTAAAAATCTTGTTCTCCACATGTAAGACCCCAACAAATATCACTTCATCATGATTTTAATAGGGTTTTTTCAGTATAAATGAAAATCGTGATGCAAAATTATCTTCCCAACTAACTGTATCACATCTCGCAATCGCAATTTTAAAATAATCGCAATATGACTCCTTTTTTTTCACCATATTGTGCAGGCCTAGTATGGAGCTTCTCTCATGAGGTAACAGGTGGTGGTACATGGGGGGAGATAAAAAATAAGAATGAATATGAATATAAAAAAAGACACAAAAACTGTAGAGCTCAGTTCGTATCATTTGAATTAATTATATGTAGTTTATTATGTATATAGCATACATATTATACACAAATGGAAGTCAGAGGACACAAGCATAACTCCAAATGCAAACTTCAGTTTTGAGATAGTAACAGGATGATTGATGAGGTGTGTGTTTGTGTTTGTGTGTGTGTGTTGAGATATGGGGGGGCTCAAGTGCACTTGTCTCGATGTCTGTTTGCCTGTTTGCTTGTCTGTTGCAGATCTGAGCAGAGGTCAACTGACTGGAGTCCATCTGGGCACGAGTTGATGTTGTTTTTGCTTTTGTTTGCATAATCTGTGTGTGTGCACACGCGTACGCATTGTGAATGTCTTGGCGCACGTCTTAAGGAAAAGCAGAGGGGGGCTTGAGGTTATCCTATTGTTATCAGGGCATATGTTTTAATGTTATGCGAGGGTCATTTGCATGTCAGAGCTAGCGGTGTTGGGTGGGGGGGTTATTGATTGTTTGGGGGTGTGGCTGGAGACAGAAGGGAGCAGAAAATGCTGGCCGAGGTCAGGGGGTCAAGCCTAGATACACACACACACACACACACACACACACACACACACACACACACACACACACACACACACACAGAGAGAAAAACACATAGATAAATAAAACTGAAAATCCCTCTGTCTTTCTGTGTCTCAGCAGACCTCAAGTCTCCTTAACCTCTGCAGGAGGGGGGTCCTCTAACTTCCAAATCTTCCACCCAAACCCCCTCACACTAACCTTCTCTCTCCTTCTTTACATTTCCTGCTGTTTTCGACCTAGATGTCCACTTAGACAATATTTATAAGTGGGAAACTGGTATTGCAGTAACTCTTATAAGACACATGTAAACATATGTGATTTGATCCTGAGCAACACTGAGTGGAAAACACCTCAGACTCTGCAGATCTCTGTTAGTTTCCTGGTGTCTCAAGATTATTCACATACCTTCATGTGAGCAGTTTCATGTAAGAACTACTTTCTTTTTCTACTAAAAAGAAAGTTCCTGTCTATTTTTAGCTTCATGCATTACCAACAGTGGTGGAAAGGAAAGTAAAGGTAGTGTTACACTGCAAAAATATTACTCAGTTACAAGTAAAAGTACTTGTGTCAGAAATATCCTTAAGTAAAAGTACAAAGTATTCATCTCATAAACTACTCAACTACTCTGAGCGTTAGTTACTTTTTAACTGATAATGTTTAATGTATTATCTATGGCTGAATTCGATCAGGGGGGTTTCTCTTCTCTTTGAGTCTTTGGTCTGAAACTCTCCAAACTCCTTGTCTGTTCTGCTCACTGCTCACAGTCACCTCTGCAAATTTTGTGCATTTCATAGTTGAAAATGCTCAATAATCATCCTGTATTTTTTTTTTTCTCATTTTCAATTTATTTTTGCATTGTTTTGTCATTTTTTCCTCATCTTAAAGTTTAAGTTTTCTCAGTCAACAAATGGCTCTGCCAGACAGAACAGTTATTGTAATTTCTAGACTATTGAAAACTATTTAATTACAGTAACTTGAGTATTAGTAATGATTTTAAATCAACTAAATCTATGATTTAATAAACAGTCTGTTGGTATGTTGTCATTGTTTCAACTGGTTTATAAGTCTTAGTGCTGTTCTGTAACACATACAAGGTTTAGAATTAGAAATGTTATATACGTGTTACCCCACACCTCTGCACTGTATCCAAAATATGGACAAGTAACTGAACAAGACAAAATAAGAAGTGAAGAAAAGTCTAAATTGTCCTTTACTTTTGTGCTTTTACACACTTTTGTCTTTATATCCAGGAAAGTCTGTGATCCATTATAAATTATAAATTCATCCATCACTCACTCAATATAAATTTTGTCTGTTTCCACTGCGATATTATCATCCTTTTTTTGATTACCCAAAACCATGAATTTAATTTTATTCCAATTCAAGTATAATTAGTTTTCATCAAGCCACCTCTTAAGTTCATCCATTTCCAAGAGGATTTTTGTAAATATAATTTCAGAGAAATAGCTCCAAAGTGTGTTTAGCCTCACTTTGCAACAGCCTGGAGACAAAAGTAATGATATAACCTCCAATATGCTGTATATCTTTGTGTACTTCATCAGATGCAGCAAAGGTCCACTGCTGGATTCAAACAGTGGATGTTGTAGTTGCAGTGATACATATTAACCTCTGGGCCAGTGTGACGTATCTGTTGAAGCTTTTGCTTAATCAACAGCTGGATGCAGTGGCTGCATGCAACATCTTAAAGATCCTGTCCTTGTGATTGGGTTGCCAGGTTTGCACTCTGACCTACATCTAGATTAAAGCTGACTCGTGAATGGACTGGTGACCTGTCTAAATATAAATCTTCTCATCTGACTTTGGGGAAGACAGCAAATAATAACTTGAAGGACTGTTCCTTTACATTGTACAGTAGTATTTAAAAGGATAGTGTATCTGTCCATGCAGTTTTTCTGGATTTTTCTTCCACCCCCTACACACACACGCACACACATACACACACACTCTGACTGACCTTCCTTGTAGCCATGTCTCGTCCATGAGAAAACTCTGATAGCCTCCAGCTGAAGGGGTCCTCCTCGCCTGCACTGCATGCATGGACAACTCCGTGTGTGTGTTTGTGTGTGTGAGATTTTAGTGTGTGTGTATGCGTGCTCTGCATTCATGCATGATCGGCCCTGTCTTCTCTGTGACCTGCGTGTGTTTTGCATGTGAGTGTGTTCATGCATGGCTGATGTGTATGTTTGAGCTTTTATGGGTTACATGTACATGTGTGGAGTGTGTGATCAGATCAGTCATACAATAAAAAGCTTTTATTGTCATGGAAACAAGATTAAAGACAAGACCAAGGTGTATCAGCTGCACACCACCAACACCAATGTCAAACACTTCAGTCACTTTTTAGCAACTCATAAGGCCTCAAAGTCAAAGACTGTCAAATGATGTCTTTATAAAGCTTATTAATTATGTGATTGATTTGAGTACAAAACCTCCTCTGCCATGTAACAATGATCATAAAATGATCATGCTTGAGAAACTGTATGTGACTTTTGGTGCATGAGAAATTACATAATTTATGAAATTATTGCGTATTAATTTTCTGTTGACTGACTAACCAAATCATCGTTGTACTGTGGCTGTCTTCTTACTAGAGTTGGACCATATGTTCAAATTTTCCCAGCGATCATTGTCAGCCCATCCATCGGCGACTGGCAATATCTTCGTCCTGCCTCCCACCACTTCCCATCCTCTCTGGTCTCAGCTGGGAGATGTGCGCAAGCGGCGGATTCATTATTTACACACGCTGAGTGCGTTCACTAAATCCAATAGACAAAATAAACTCACAAAGTGTCTAGAAATGACACACTTACTTTCAATTTTAAACTGAAAAATACCACCTTCTGAATTCAAGTTTCTCTCTTTTACCAAACTAATACGAGCTTCATTGGCTCATTAACGCCTCGGAAAACACACTTCATTCAAACTCGATAGAAAAACATGTAAAACTCACCATGTTTGTTAGTCTGTCCGCTTTTCCAACAATCATCAACTCTGGTTTGGTCAAAATAAATCCTCACTTTACCGTGTGGAAAGAGTTTGAAGAGTCTGACTCTGCAGGCTGTTTTCCTCTCACTAGTCACCCAGCTCAGTGCACTCATGGTCAGCTGAGTGGGTGTGAACTTTGCCATTGGATGAGAGCAGAGGCTGTCACTCTGCAGACTGTTACATTAGCAAAATAAAATGACAAAAATCGCTCAAAATCTGGCTAAAAAAAGCAATTGGTGATGGATTCAACCCATCATCGCCCAACCCTACTTCTTATCTTACTTTTTAACGAAACTTATCTTGCCAGTAGTCAGTTAAAGAAAGGCTTAAGAACTTGATTTACTGCATGTTATACTGCAATTTACTATCCAATAGTATAACAATAATCATGTTAAGTCCATGCTATTGCCAGATATGTACTACCAGTTACAGCTGCGATGATTAATCGATTATTAAATTAATCAGCAACTGTTTTGATTGGTTTGAGTCACTTTTAAGGAAAAAAAAAATTCTCTGATTCCAGCTTCTTACATGTGAATATTTTCTGGTTTCTTCATGGTTTCTGATGATGTTATCTTGGACTTTGGGAAACACTGACATTTTATGGACCAAACAAATAATCAATTAATCTATTAAATGATTAGCAGATTAATTGATAATGAAAATAATTGTTACAGGAATGACCTATTTTTCAACAGACAAGATGTGACAGGAATAATTAATCGGGAAAATAATCAACAGATTAATCAGCAATGAAAATAATTGACAGCTGCAGCTCTACTACCTGTAATTGATCATTTTGGAACATTTTGTAAACTTCCAACGTGCCACACATCCTCAGTTCATCTCTACAAATGCTTACATTAGTTTCAATATTTGGGACCCATCAGCTATCATCTGATAACATCTGATAGTGTTTCAGTTTAGGTAGCAGATATCCAGATAACGTCTTGGCCCAAAACTTCCTCTTCCGAGTTTTGGTTGTTGTTTACAGTCTGATTAACAACTTGAGAGGTGAGAGGTTGGAGGTTAATCAGATAAACAGAGAAACAGATATTTACCTGCATATAAATGCTGAGAAAATAAAAAAAAATAATAAAAGGCTAAATCATCATCATACAATAACCAATGAGTTGCATTTCAATCATTTGTTCTGCCTTTCTTGCTCTCCACACATACTATTTACCTGCATGCAACCAAAGCCCACTCCAAAATGAGCGGTCAGTACTACAGACAGAAACCAGAACACTTCAGATTTTAAAATCTAGTCTCTTGCAGATTCTATACTGATATGCAGATATGTGTTTACAGAAATTCTATCAATCCTAACCATTTGTTTCTTAAACATTCACATTTCTATCTCATTTCTGACTTCCTCTCATTTTCTTTATTTTTATAATTAGTTGGTTGCTTTCTAAAAAGTAGTTTTGTTGACAGTTCTTATAGCTCTCCTTTGAATTATTGGAATAGGATTTGGTATATATGTTTCCTCTTCCTACCACACAGTAAGTATTGTGTTGTAGTATTAATGAAAGCATTGTGTGGTAGTGAATAATACAAACTGTATATTGAAGATTGATTTAAGAAGTCCTGTGCTTTATACTGGATTGCAATTTGATGAATTTATTCATTTACTATATATTATCACTCACAAAACTGTGATTTCAAACACTCTTTGAACTCAACATCGCTTATAAGTTTATTTGATCATTTTATTATGATTGTCAGAGATAATGAATATTTGTTGTGGCTGAATGTTGTTTTGGTTAAAGTTACTGTAGGCAGGTTTAGTCCAACTTTTGTTCAGTTTCCCATTAAAAACATCCAACAAATTACTGTGCGTTTGTTCTGAAATCCTGCAGAAACATCTGTGGTGTCACACAGTCAGGACAGTGGATTGTTCTACGGTTGTCCACAGTATTTGACTTGCGTGTGTGTGTGTGTGTGTCTGTGTGTGTAGGACAGCTGTGCAGGGCTTGTAACGTGTGTGAATGTGTTTGACAGCAGTGGAGCGTGTGTGTGTGTGTGTGTGTGTGTGTGTGTGTGTGTGTGTGTGTGTCTGAGGCTCATTAATAATTCATGAGGTGGGAGGGGTGAAGGAGAGGAGGCGGTGACAGATGGAGAATCAGTGTGTGTGTGTGAGAGAGAGAGAGAGTGGACATAGTGAGAAACAGCGAGAGCAGAGAGAGGGAGAGAAAGGGACAGAGAGAGTGAGGAAGAAGAGAAGAGATAGAATGAAAGAGATGGAGAGATTGTAGTGTTGTCCTCCATTTTTGTTACATCTGTTGTGTGTGTGTGTCTGTTGGATTTGACTGACAGACGCTCGCTCAGCCTTTGTGTTTTTGCTGTTTTCTCTTTGGTTTCTTGGATGCTGAAGGATTGATGGGGATGGAGATACAACACAGTCACCCAGCACTACTACTCACCTGGACACAAGAACTGCACTGACAGAGGTACTCGTGTGTGTCTCTACTCTTTCATAGTGTGTGTGTGTGTTTTCACTTTTCCACTTTTATTTTCTGCACAAAAGTAGAGTTTAGCCACATTTTAAGCAAAAATCAGAATGTCAAACTCAGAGTAAACACCATTTTCATGAAGCACAGAGATAAAGTAGCTGTCATGAACTGCATGTGGGAAATAACAATGAAAGTATAGTATAAATATAATGATATTTTGTGTTCTTTAAAGCCTCACAGAGACACGTCTTTGTTGAGAAGTCTAATTGAATTTCAAAGACAGCAGTTTACTGTCCATGTGGATCAAACAGAATGCAATGTGCTATACTTGAGCGTGGGTTTGAATCCCTCACAGCCTTTTATCCCTCAATTTGTCCACATTTCACCATCATTGCTTTAATCTCTTTAGCTATCTACTATCTAACTATTGAAGTAAAGCATTTTATTCAGGTTGGTGCTGCTGTCTGTGTGTGAGTGAAAGCAGTTGTGAAACTTTAATTCATTCCTGAATGAGTTCTCCTGCGTGGCATGTGCTTTACTAGAGTTAACGTGATTGTGGTAGCTCCCACTTATTTTACACATTCATCATCTGAAATGTTTGATTGGAAAAAAAGATGTGTATTTCTTCTGGTTGTTTTTAAATGTCTCTGTATTGACTGCTGAAGTGATTATTCAGGCTGTTAAAATGAAGAGAAATGTAACGTGGTTACAGCTGTCTATACTGGCTGCTCACACATGCTCACACTGATTAGTCTGTCTGCCACAGTTGATTGGAAAAATATCGATTATGTCTTGTGTGCATGTTACCTCATTGGCCACAATTACTCTTAAAGCTGCTGCCTGCTTGTCTGCGTGTTTGCCTGTTTGTGTTACCACGTTCTATTGATTTGGATATTTGGGATGTGCATGTATTTAGACATGAGCCTCAGTCTCAGACACACACAGTGAGATCAACAGTGTTAACTTCAGTTCCTGCATGACAAAAATCACACAACATTATGTGATGTGTTCACTGTCTGCCATACTGGAGGTGCCCAGCTCTAATCACCAGTGGCTCATTATAGTTAATTGTCTCATTGTGTTGGCTGCCTCATACTAGTTATATTAGTAGCAATGAATATATTAACATTGCTGATTGATGTAGATAATATTGTCTTATTTGCTCATGTTTTGGTTGAAACACGGTTACAGAGCCTCGCAGCCTATTGGTGTGTGTACAGTATATTTGCATATATGTGTATGTGGTATCCATTTAAAAGTATTTTGACCTGATGAAGATCCAGCTTGGATCAAACTGTTGTCTTTTTGAAAACATCTCATAGTGTGCAGTGTGCAAGTATTAGAAGTGGGAAGTCACTAAGTATTTGTACTTAGTTACTTCCCACAATAGTTCAATACTTCACTAGATAAAATAACACAGAGAAAAGATGATTCATTTTCGTATCCATCAGTGCATATTCCACACGATGATGAAAACGACATAAAATAAGACAAAACATTTCAGAGGCTGTACTTTTTCACTTTGACTGCAACAGGGACGTTGAATCTGTACTTCTGCTTTTACGAGAGTCTTTTTTTTACACAAGTATCTGTACATCAACTTAAGTAAAGAATGTGTGTACTTTTGCCCCTGCTTGCAGGGTTTACTTTTTTCAATCAATGCTGCCTGTAAATAGCCTCCCACCCCTGTGATGTGCGCTAAATTACACCCCTTCAGTTAATTGCTTGCTAACCAGTATCTAGGCAAGTGTCTTCATACACTTGATTAGCAACAGCTAACACGTGTAGCACAAAGTTGCTAAATTAGCCTTGTGAGTACTTAGCAAGCTCATATTGACTCAACTGTCCACTTCTCAGGCTACAACTTTGCAGTATAGACTTGCATCTGTTGTGTCTTCATATCAAACCATTCACATCTGATTCACTGTAAGATTACTGAATGACTGCAGTCTGGCACCAGCTTCTATTTGACTTAGTGTGTTCTGGCAAGGCTCAATAGACATGAATGAATTTGTTTGGGAAAGATGCCATTTGTAGTTTGCTGAAGAATAGAAGAATAACAACTGAACATGTGCTCCTCCCACACCTGATTGGTTGAACACTCCACTCAGCAAGCTGTGATTTTCAGATTTTTGAACTGGGAAAACATATTGTCAAATTTCTACTAAAGCATCCTGCCAGATAGTAAAATTGGCTCAGCAATTGTGGCGTCATGCTTGTTTTATGTGTGTCACACCTTGTTTAAGTGGATGTTCCTGAGGTTCAGGAGTTATGAAGGTGTCATGACTGTCCTTATACAGAGCTTTCAGACAAAGTGCTTTACAGTTGGCTTGTTATTCACACACACACACACACACACACACACACACACACACACACACACACACACACACACACACACACACACACACACACACACACTAGATGTGGACAGGAGGAGCAGGGGGTTGAACTGCCTAGCTAGCCACGGCCACGCACTGTCATCTAAACACTCTCCATACCGCCGTTCTTTGATTGATTTGATAGTAACTGGTTGAAGCTCAATCTCCTGTCAGAACATGTTTTCAAACTTGTAGCCATTTCAGCCATAACTAAACTTAACTTGAATATTATTTATTATATAATACATTACATGATTTTTGTTTTGTGTAAAGCCAAAATACACAACAAAACATCACAACTAGAATCAATCTGTTCTCACTCACAGTGTGTCATTTCTGGTGGTGCCTCTCTAGCTCTATGTTTTATTGTGCTGTTGAAGTCAGGAGATGTAGTATAAAGAGTGATAAGGTCCATGTTTGGAGGAGGTGGGGTGGATGGATGGGTCAAACAGACACAGGACTTTCACTCAGGAGCCTGGGAATCCTGTTCTGTGTGAATCTTGTGTAACAGTTAACTTATTTTAACCCAAACTGTGATCTGTCCTAACCCTAATCAAGCAGTTTGTTGGCTAAACCTAATGATGTAGTTTTGTTTGCCTTAATTTTGAAAGTCTCCCCAGATGTTACATGTTTATTACATCTAACCTGACTATTGAGCCCAGCGTGTACAAAACTAATGCTAGAGGGCTTCCTATAGCTGGGCCTGGGAAATATATTGATATTAAATTGATATATTCATATAAGGGTAGATATCATCTTAGATTGTGGATATTGTTTTATAGTGAGAGGACATAAGTGTTTTTCTTGTTTTGAAGGCTGCATCACAGTAAAATGATGTCTGTTCTAGCTGTTTTACTATTTGTTTTTACCCACTGAGTCTTTATATCCACATTACTGATGATTCTTTATCAAAAATCACATTGTGTATTTCACAAAAGCACCAAAAGTCATCCCTACAGTGTTGTCACAATATCAATATTGAGGTACTTGGTAAAAGATATTGTGATATTTGATTTTGTCCATGTTGCCCAGCCTTAATTCTATAAGCTCATCATATGTTTGCACTGAATGATAATTTAATGTTATTTTAGAGAAAATGTGTACAGGCCTCAAAAACATTTTTCATGCAAAAATGGCAAAAAATGCTGAGATTTCCTGCTATTCCTTGTTTATTTTCATATGATAGTAAATATCTTTGGATTTTCAACTAACAAAATGAGACATTTGAAGACATCACCTTGGGCTTTGAAAAATTGGAATTGACATTTTTCACTATTTTCTGGCATTTTGTACACATTGCAGATCTTGATTAAACATGACAGTTAACATATATCTTCATTGTTATTTGATGACAGCTAATAAATAATAGATAAATCAATTTCTACAAACAAAGCACTAACATTGTACCCCGGTGTATGCTGAGATATATAGCAAAAAATCTAAAGTATTTACTGTATAGGCCATGTTGCCCAGCCCTATACGTACAGCATCTTGAAATGTAGGACCACTGACCAGGCTGCCATATTTGATGAGCTGAGAGTGAGAACATGCTGCTGACTTATTTACACATTATGTCCCTTCTTGTTGGCACTCAGTGGAAACCAGTGACATGATCAAGAACAGAACATGTAGCCTAGATGTTAATTCTACACTGTGAAGATTTGTTTGACCTCAGTAAGGAATAGGGTTGAACGATTTTGAAGAAATATCTGATTGCAAGTACTTTGACTGATATTGCAATTGTGATATTAGAGGAAAGGATAATTTGTACATCATCATTTTCATTAAAAAAAAATATTATGTTGTGTGTTGTTTTTTCAGGGCTCTGTACTAAACAAAGATGTTTTCTGAAGTCTAGAGGATAATGTTTCCAGAACGTCTCTGCAGCACCTCAATGTTCAATATAAAATGGTATTTTGACACACATTTCACCTTAAACAAATACTGTTCATAATACATTTGCAGTTGTGATATTGATGAAATTTCAAGCGATTGTTCAGCTCTAGTGAGGAACCTCTTTGAATGCATCTTTCAGTATAGTTTAGTGTGGAGTCTGTACCTATATTTAGAGAAAAAGGCATTAAAAAGTCACGCATCATTTATTTATTTATGATGTGGAGCATAGAGACTGTACAGTGTAAACTGTCACTCTGTATGAACATCTGTGTCTTGTTAGTAAATAGACTTGCTTTTATCCAATAGTGTCAGCAGCATGAAGGCAGAACTGTGACCTTTGACCTCTGCTGAGGTCAAAAAGTCGCATCAATATGAAACTCCATTTACTGGAAACGATTCAGTAAGAAGAGATGCTCTGCTGCTCTTCTCCATAATAACTTGTCTTTACCTCTGTGGAACCATACAGTGTGTGTGTGTGTGTGGGAGGCCTAAGTGGCTGCAGTGACGCAGGGCCGTCTGAACATGCTGTTTGTTTGTCATGTAGGAGGATTTTAACACTGAACACATTACACACATCTATCAGACAGCTCTCTAACAGATGTTTTGTTTGTGTGTGTGTGTGTGTATGTGTGTGTAGGAGGATTGTTACATTAATACGAGTGTTTTATTTTTCATGTGCAGGTGTGTGTGTGTGTGTGTTGTGATGTGGATAAGTGTTTGTTGAGGGATGCATGAGGGTGGACAGTAGTGGGAGTGCCGGAGCATCGAATGCACACACATGTACACAATCGCACACATACACAAATACAGTGGTTCTTTGTTTGGAGTGTAGTGAGGAGGAGGTTAATGCACCCAGAAAACAGAGAGAGAAAGAGAGGGAGAGAGACCCTAATGGACAGCGACGGGCCTTTCACTGCAAATATTTGGTCGGGAGGTCTCACACTAACCATCCCATCCCCCTTTCTCTCTCTCTCTCTTCCTCTCCTCCCCCCTCGCTCCATGGCCGAAGGGAAAAGATCAGAACAAATTGTCACTCTGTGATCTACCCACGTTACATGGCTTTTTTTCTAGAAAGAACAGTGCTCAGGGCCATGTTTCTGATGCCAATCATGTTGTTGTTGTGAAGCTGGTTTAAAGATCATTTTGACATCAGTAAATCATTACCACACTCATTTACACATTGTTATATATATATATATATATATATATATATATATATATATACATATATTTACAGATACTTCATTTTTGATTTACATTGAATCTCAAAGGGTAATAAAGGGTTCTTTGGCTTGTCCCCATAGGAGAACCCCTTTTGGTTCCTAGTAGAACCTTTTATATGTATTTATTCCATTTGGAAACTTAACAGAGTTCTACCTAGTCAAACATAAAGAGTTTTGCCTAGAACCATCTGTGAAAGGGTCCACCCCGAACCGAAGGAACCGAAGGAAGCTCAGGCAGGCTGCAATAATACTGCAGCAGCACAACGTTACAATTTGACAATAACAAGCAAAGATGAGTCCTCCACTGTAAGTTTATCAGCTGTCTATAACTCTAATTTGTTTGCTGATGTAAAGTTCAGCCTGATCCTGAAAACAAAAGCCCACTGCTCTGAAATAACACCCTCTGGAGTTAGAGGTCAGTGGCTGCCTGTCTCACTGCTACTCCTTCTAAAAGATTGTTAATGATTTTTTTACGATTCATAAAGATGCATTAACTCATTTGGTGAAAATTCAGCATTAATTTGAACTCTAATTAACATGAAAACATGTCATTCTGGCCCAGAATGTAAATTTCAAAGGAGGACACCGGAGCTCTAGTATTGCTATTGAGTATTTCAAATTAGCATGTTTCCTTAACTTCTGATGACATATCATGGTAATTTTATGACAGTAAATATATTACTGTTTTCTACTTGAAATACTATGAACTGATTTTTGTTGCAGTAAGATTACATTAATTCTAGGGTGAGTTTCTCCTTATATCATCATGCTAAAATCAAATGTAAATCCACATCGTAAAGCTAATATTTGAAAAGTACTTCTCCTAGGGGTGAATGCCCCAGGACTCTCTTGGAGGGACTGCATCTTTGTGATGAATTTGTACTTGTTATAATTTAAGTTAAAGTAACATTCTGTAGCACTGTATTTAGTCTGTAGATCCGCAAATACTGAAAATGTTTTATACTCTACCTAGTCTTTTGTCCCTTACTCTGAGATGATATTACAATATGCAAGTCTTCAATGTAAGTATAAAACCAATGCCAAAACAATCCTGAGATTACAGAAACATATTTTCTCATCAGTCGTCAGTCTGCTCCCCCTCTGCTGCTGCTTGGACTGTTATATTTACGTAACCGTAGAGGTTTATCTGTAGATGACTCCTCTCCTGCCATGTCCAGATAATCTGTTGGCTCAAAGAGTGTGTGTGTGTGTGAGTGTGTGTCTCCTGCACATGTACAAGTGTGTTTAGCTAGATGGCACCGGATAAGCTCCCATCAGCAGAATATTCCAATAAAAAAAAAATGCATGCAGCAGAAACCAAGTTCCTGTCATGAAATATTCTGTGTGAAAGCTGTGTTAAAGAGCTGAAGATTATCTTCTGTGCTGCTGCTGATGATGGTCCATGGAGGATGCTTTGGATTGCAGGTCTTTACCCTGCTGCTGGAGGTGATGCTGTGAATTCTTATAGTGCAGGGAGAAGATCAAGTCGAAATATTCTCACTTTTGTTATCACATATTACTCTTTTACTAGTCATCTTTCATCAATCGTATTTTTTGATCTGATGATTTCTGTGATCAGCATCAAAACAAAGTTGATGTCAAGATCAGGAAATAAACTGGCACCAGGGAAAAGGTGTGTGGCACTGTGACACCTTGCCTTGTCTTGTCTTATGAATAAGCAGGGAAATGTATTCAGTAATAGTAAATAAGCAGGTAAACAGAGAGGAAAATATGGGATTTACAGTAAGTGAGTGAGAGGTGAAAACTGGAGGAAGATGTTAAAGAAGGTCAAAACCCAGACTTGCCTGATTCCAGGTTGGAATACAGATGTTGTGCCCATGAGCCAGGTACTTAACCTACATTACTGCACAGGCACCCATCTGTGTGTGTGAGTGCGATATAAGGCCCGGGGACAGATCTGTCTGTGGAACTATGACACACAATCAAAGATTAACACTCAAACACACACACTCTCTTGAACAAGAGGTGCTAACCTAAAAACCACCATGTTACAGGGAGTGTTTGAGCGTGTGTGTGTGTGTGTGTGCGCGCACGTGCTGTCAGGTCAGGACTGTGTGCTGCTGAATGTGTTATCAAAGGGCAAATGTGCAGTGCTGAACATTTTCTGTCTCACAGCAACTCTTAATCCCCTGTTTGACCATATTTTGTCTTCTCCGTGTGTTTCCCATCTTCTCTCATGTATTGTGTAATTTGTTACAGACAAATTCTTGGAAGACAGAGCAGCAGTCCATACAGTCAACTCTTCTAAAGAAAACAGATGAAATGTTAACACAGACAGAGAAAGAGAAGTTCTTTGACGTATTTGTAAACTATTAAAAAGCAGCTGCTTGGAAGAAAAACTCTGCAGATTCAATATGTAAGTGAATAGAACTTGCTGCTTTTTGGTTTTTAAATCAGAAAGCTACAGGATACTATGTTGCCATCCTGTTTCAGAATATACATCAGTGAAATAAACCAATTAATGACTGGAAGTTCATTTATGATTATTAGACTTTTATTTCTATTTTAGCAGCACCAGAAAACACGGATGAAAGATAAGGGACAAAAGATTCAGCAAAGCCTAATTATGAAGCTGCTTGACAAGGATTTAAAGGGTGGGTCCATTGTTTTTATATCATTACCACTCTGTAGCTTCATAACAGCATACCTCATGTATTCAGATCCAAACATTCAAGTTTTGGTCAAAGTACATATGTTTTAGCCTAAAAATGCTATTTTTTCAAGCCCTTATAAAAACGTTTTCTTGCATGACCTGACACACTGTAGGTTTCTGTATGAGGATGTTGCTGTTGAGGATGGGCTTGTGATTATTTTGACAGATATTGTGATATGATTCACAACAGGGATGTGAACGATTAGTCGACTGCATGATAAAACATCACCATCCTCACTAGTCGACACCAGAAATACTAGTCGGTTAAACTAATTTGCAACAATGTCGTTTACCCGCAGACACTGTGATCCTTTTCAGTCTGAAAAGGTGAAGCAGTTGCTGTCATGTTTTGTTCATGCATGGCACAAAGTGACACACATATCACCAGCATTTAAAATATGATTTGGTGATCAGTGTTGTTGTGTGTTGTTGATTTGGCATCAGTATTGTACATCTCTGCTCTTTGCTGATGTCTGAGTGGGTGCTTCCATTTAAAAAACACAGAAAAAAAAGCAGATGGCGTCACCCTTTAAATATTTGTAAACTAATAAACATAATTACTGCAAAAATGCAGTTGCTTTTTAAAGAAATGTGGTTCTTCATGTCAGTGCTCACAGTTCACCATGAGGATAATCTGAGCTGTAAGTCTGCTCGGAATGTGACAGGTATGTGTTAGGGCAAACTGACACTCACAGGTCTGGCTTGTTATCATGAGCAGTGATAGCACCATGACTAAAAACCCACACTGACAGGTGGTCTCACACACTCACCACATGAGTGATGTGTTTCCAACCAAAGATTGAGACAAAATCCCAGTGAAGGAACTTGAGGATCACTCCTGTAAATAATGAAAGTGTAAATCTGTTCTACGAGCACATCTCTTTTTAACACGTGTCATAAATCCAGCATGGTAAATGGGGTGATGGCTGCCCTCAATCTCAAAATGCAATTTGGGGGGGACTTGGTCTCATGTATTTTTCCACTCAATGACTCTCTTGATTGGTTGGGTTTCAGGGCTCAGCTTGCCATTGGCCATTGCTCCACTCATTCGTGAAATGGTTCCTTTAATTTGTGACCACTACTGCTGCTGTGAGAGCTTTGTGTGATCTCTTCTCATTTAAATTTACCCACTTGCCAAGATATGATATATGTACATGCTTCAGGATGACTTTGTCTGTCTATCCATCGTGAGTTATTTATTTTCATGTCTTCTTGTGTTTGTTACATGCCAAAATGTTTCAGTGGCTGTGTTTCAGCTGTTCCTGAAGTGTGTGGAGCACCTCAGCAGACAGCTCTTGGTAAAGATTTGTTCTCTGTGAACATGTTCCCTCTTCAATGCACAGTTTAAATCCACATCTTAGCAGTGTGATCAATGTCCATTTGCATTTTTGAACGTCATCTGATTTATCAGGCTCTGTACAATTTTGTAGTTTTCTGGCTGAAATGTCTGATGTATAAGAAGATATCTTGGCATTTTCCTACTGGTTTGAGATTTTAGTCAAAGTGGAGATCTCCCTGGACGTAAGGCTTAGTTTTGATGTAGCTGTAACTTCCTTTACCTGGCTTCTTGTTGTCTTTAGTATTGGATGAAAAGTATTGTCTCAGTATTCTGCTCAAAAGCAGAATAAAGGGGAAACAAATCTGAAAAGCATTTGGTTTTCACAGGCATTTTCCTGAAATTATCATTTCAAAGTTTTTATATAATGTCCTCTCCTTTTCCACATTGCTCCCAGAGCGATTTCTAACTATAAATGTAGTTGTTTATTGATTTAATTCTGTAATTAATACTCTGGGTTTTGCGTAGGCTATAAAATGTTTTGTGTGAAACAGCCTACTGTCTCCTCAAAGGGAGGGATGTGTGCTTGTGTGTGTGTGTATTTTGTACACACAGACAAACACACATAGATAGATATCTCCAAAGTGTTAATTAGATTTGTCAGCAGCTCCAAACACTCAGCCAGCCCTTGTGCTGTTTTATAAGCACACACACACACACACACTTTTACACACACTTTTACAGACTCAGCACCACCCCGACCCCCCCAAAAACCCCACCTACTCTTACAAAAGCGTGCTGCGCGCACACACCATCATCCTGCCTAATCCCCTTAACCGTGTGTCCGTGCACGCACACACACACACACACACACACACACATACACACACATACACACACACACATGCACTCATACAAAGACACACTTTATCACACCTTTTAACCACTCCAGCAGAGCAGTAATCACTACGCACACACTTGCACACTGACATGTCAGTCATTTTAACACCATGGACCCCCGGGAGGGGGGCAGGGGGGGCTTTCCTCATAGTATTCAAACGTGCACACACATAAATGCACTTCATCTCACAAATACACAAACACACAAACACACTCATACTGTCAATAAAAAGCCAGATGAGGGCATGAGGAGCTGGAACAAAGAGGACATGTGCTTCTTCTTCAACTAGTTTAGATATCCTGTACATCATCTAGACTCTATACTAAACACAATCTAAGAACAGGATAAAAACAGGGCATAACAATGTGAGAAGAAAGAGAGGATGAGTTTAATGCAGAGGACAGGGACAGGAAATCTGCTCCAGAGACTGACACTGAACTCAGCAGCTGCGTTTTTGTAGATGGGAGTGATAGATGTAATATCATCCTACATAATGAATGAATAGGGAGATGGAGGACAGGCAGGTTTATGTTCACTGTGTCCCTATAGGTGGACACACATCCCATAATGGCCTTAATGTCATTTACAGATTGTCTGTGCGAGAGTAAGGAGGAGGAATAGACCGGAAAGGGGGAGATGGACCTGCGAAAATGAAATTTGGTAATGGTATAATTATGCCAGAGAAATTGGAAAGGACAGGTGTGTGTGTGTGTGTGTGTGTGTGTGTGTGTGTGTGTGTGTGTGTGTGTGTGTGTGTGTGTGTGTGAGAGAGAGAGAGAGAGAGAGAGAGAGAGAGCGTGAGGCTGCAGGCCAGACCAACCAATGGCAGAATGACTTAAATTACCGTGGTAACCTCAAGGCAGATGGGCCCATGCTGGCAAATTAGGCCTGTTAGCCAAGCCTACAGAACAGCACACACACACACACACACACACACACACACACACACACACACACACACACACACACACACACACACACAGAAACACGCACAGGTGCGTCTAACACAGACAAATGAGATTGAAGTTTTTTCTTTTCTATAGTAGAATGGTGTAGCTCTGAAGCTGACTCACTCTCAACCCCACTGGTGTGAAATAAATCAAGTAAAATTTCAACCTTTAGTTCAAACATTGAAGAACACACAGGTGACAGTAAGTCTACACAGCCTGGTACTCTGAAAAAGAGAAGAGTTGGACCAACGTTAGAAAAATACTTTAGTTAGGAACAGACAAATGAATTAAGTATTTCCAAATCAAGTTAACAAGTTAGATAAACTCAGATGCTTTAAGTCAGCTGTTCTTCTGATCTGATTGCTTTCAAATCAACAGTATTAATGAACCAATTTACCAACTCAGTACTCAGAAAAAGTAGTTTTTAATTTGTAACCTTAGTGTTTTATTTTATTTCATGGATATGGCTGGTTTGTTTCAGTGACTTTACAACTACTTGAAAACAGTTTACCCTTTTGAGGTGGACCATTTTATGTCTTACATAATATATTATTATTTGGTCACAACATAAAATTTGTTTTGCGTCAGACTTACCTTCTTTCCAAGTCACCAAGAGAAATTGGTGGCTCATTTGCAGGCAAAACATCTGGCAAAGATGTGGGTGTCATGATGTCAAATGCACAATACAAAGAGAAATCTAATGTATGTGCTTTTACTGAAATAAGAAAAGCAGGTTGAGGGAGTGGGTGTAATTTCAAGCTCAAGAAATCTGATTCAGGCTTGTTGAAAACATTACATTACTTCAACTACTACTGAAATACAATTTTTACAGTGTGACCAGTGTCATAAAGAATTGCATTGTGGTAAAATAAAGCAATGACAGATTCAGAATGAAGCCTCATCTCAGTATAGCAACAGTACAGAGCAGTTAGCATCAATCAATAGTTAATACATTTTTAATGACAGCATGTTATTGTACATAAACAGATTTTTGGCAACAGTCAGTAAAGCTAATCCTTTATTCTTAGTTGTTGCAAAGTTGCATTGTAGTAATCTATAAGAAAAGGGCAATAAGTTGAAATGAAATAAGAGTAAGGGTGAGGAAAAAAATGTTCAAATACAGGAGAAGAGTAAACATGGTTTTTACATTTGAACTGTGTAAGAATACCACACTGACAGAGGACCTGTCCTTCAAAACAGATATAAAAGGTGTGTCCTGCATGAAACCTCCTCATGACATATTAATGGAAGCCCTACACATGACCCCAGCAGTCCACTGAGGAATCACACACATGGACACGTCACATTAATGTACAACACACACTATGTGACTGTGTGTGTGTGTCAAGTTTTTGACTTGTCAACATAACAAAGGTTTATGTGGTTGAAACAGCAGATTTTACAGGAAACAGACTTTACTGTTCTGCTGGCAGAGCATAAATCTGTAAAGGCAGCAGATATTCATGCAATTGATATGAATTTTATGCTTTTAAACGTAGAAATACATTAAAATATATTATCAAACTTCAATTTATTTTCCTCACTCTCCAATCCATCTGAACTGCATCCGGTTTCATTGATCCTGAAGGTGTTTTAGTGTTCACAGAGCCAGGAATTCCTTAATATGGGCATAATCAAGGGAGAGGAGTCTGGGTGGATCTTAGGTGAGATGTGGGGTGGAGTAGGAGGGGGTGGGGACCACAACTGCCAAGTCTTTCTCTGATAGGCTTGGGCTGTTTTCCCCAGTTTGCCTGGGATCACCATGGATACCTGTTTCCACTATGGCCTCACAACAAGAAAAAAAAAAAAAAAAAAAAAAAAAGAATCACAGAGGACAGGATAAGCTGATTTTGTTCAAGCCATATTAGAGTTGTGTTGAAGTTGTTAACATTTGAGTAAGTAACACACCAGGCTTTCAAGACTTCTGCATTAAACCAACAACATACTGTAGCCGTAAATGTGGTATCTATGGCCATACCCTACACTGTGCCTCATGCTGTAACCTGACATGCACCCCCTTAGAAATGTAACTACACGTTGCAACAACGCTGACCACAGCAGCTGTGATTGGTCTGCTCGGTTGCTACTCATTTTCGGCGCAGCAGATGAATCTGCTTTCTGTCTCGATCGTTTCAATGGTTGTACTCACCATCTCCTCAGCAGTCACCTTTGGTCATGTGACTTTTGTCTTGTAAGTTACTTTCAGTGGTGTAGTGTGACCAGTGCAACATAATATAGGTATTTCAAACCCAAACAATGTTTTATTTTTAACCTACCAAAACAGCTTGTGTTTCACAACATTAATCATGTGTTGAAAACAGCTTTTTGGCGGTCTGAAATACAGCAGCTAGCGGGAACCTCGTACTTCAGTATCAGACACAGAGGGATGGTGATGCATTTCAAATTGGGATGAGAATACGTTGAACAGTCAGGCCATCATATATTCATACTGGTATAAAGTCTGTTATGTCTGTTTACATCACATATGAGCTGTTCAGCTGAAAGTGACTTACTGTCATGAGTCTTTCCCATATGATCTTTTGCTATCTGACAGAAATACTGAAGTTAGTAACAGCTTAGACTTGTGTTTCGGCATAATAGGACATATTTATACCACGTGACCCTTAAGAGTGTCTAGAATCCAGACGAGACCACCATGTTAGATTCATGTTTATTCATTCATGCTTTCAATAAATCACATGGGAGCTTAGCAGACAGCCTGCTTGTTTTTCATATGACTTTGTTATTAGGCTGTTTTTTTATTAATTAAAGTAGAGGCAGTAGCGTTTTATTGATAAGGATTTTGTTTCAAGTCAGGCAATGAAACATGACCGTGAGGTATTATTGCTGGGTGCGTCTCCTGTAGTTCCAGAGTCAGGTCGAGGACACACACAGGAGACAATTCAGCTGGTGGCCAGACTTTGAAATGATGCCTTCTGGATTGTATAGACAATAAGCCTGTTTTTGCTCTGCTTTTGTTGCATTAAAACACACACATACACACTCTGATAATACACAGTGATTGCACTTTTGCTCTATCCCTTTCAGGCCTATACAGTGTGTTCTTCCTCTCTCTTCCCTACATACACACACACACACACTTTTCTGATACAAAGCTTTGATAATGGCAAACACACCTCTAGCCTCACACTCCCACTGGGGTTGGTCTCCCCATTCACCTCCTCCTCCTCATCTTCATCCCTTCTTACCCCCCCCCCCCCTCCCCAATTCCATATCTCCCCTCCTCCTTCTGCCCCCTACCTCCATCCTTCCTTCCCCTTGTGGGGGCTGTTGCTAAGGAGCCCTGGTGACCAGGGAGTTTTCTCATTGGATGAGGAGGAACAGAGGAAGTTGAGAGAGGAGGAGGGATGGAGGAAAGGAGGAGTTGGAAGGGTGGGATGGGGGGGGTTGCTGGAGGGGCCAATGGATGGAGGAGGAGCACAGAGTGAGATCCAGATGTGCTAATGAGGTGGCGTGGTGAACCGACATCGCCTCAGCGGGTGATGGAGGCAAGGAGGAAAAGATAGGGTGGATAGATTGATGGATGGATGGATGGAAAAAGTGAGCAGAGATAAGAGCAGAGGAGAGGAGTGAGGGGAAGAGGGGAAGGAGTGATAGAAATGATGCTATACAGAGAACGGTGTGATGAAACGAGTTAAAAAGAGAGAGTGAAGGATGAGCAAGTTTTGCATTGGATGGAGACAAACAACAGTCAAATATGATGAGATCATGTCGGCAAAGAGAACAAAAGATTGACAGAGATGAGATAAAGGAGAGGAGAAGGAGGATAAAGGCAGAAAGAGGGAGTGGTAATTTAAAACAAGACGGGGAGTGTGGGTAGCGGGGGGGAGAAGAGAGAGATTGAGAGAAGGAGAGAAGGCCAGACTGTACCCTTTCATTTATTTTGGCTGGCACAAAGGAACATTACCTCTGCAGACAAACACACACACACATTCGTGTATTACTATACATGTGAGGGACTACCACTGACGGCTCCCTTCCTAACCTTAAACTAAGACTAATTCTGACCTTGGACCAAATCTTAATCAGAAAAGAACCATACAGCTGTTTCTGTGTGTTTATTGCCATTTCCATTTCACATGGCATAGCAGCCCATTCTCACTCCCAGCGCGTCTTATATGAAAGCTTGGGCACTTCCCCTTGTGCTTGAAACTATGACGATGTAGGTACCTCCTTTTGGTAACGTTTTAGATGTGTGAAGTCAGGAGGTGTCATATAAAGAGCGAGAAAATAGGCATCTAGTGGGAGTTGGGATGGTTGGATGAGTCAAACTAACAAAGACTTTCACTCTGAAGACAAATGTCAAAATAAAAGTCAACGCTGACTTCTTTTATGTTACATAAGTAATGTCTAAAATACGTACATTACATACATTATGTTACATTGCGTTCCGTCTTGTGTATTCCATCTCATTGCATTACGTCTTGTTGTGTTCAACTCGTGTCACGTCACGTCACGTCACGTCACGTCACGTCACGTCACGTCACGTCACGTCACGTCACGTCACGTCACGTCACGTCATTGCTAATGTGACCATGGAGCCCTGCATGTGTAAAACTGATGCTACAGGTGTACCCACAATGTTACAGTTGAAGTGTCGGTCCACTGATGTAGCTGCTGTATTTGATGAGTTGGTAGTGAGAACTTGTTGGTCACAGACACTGTAACATTTTTACTTTTTACATACCTACAACAGCACCCGAGCCTCAGATGGTAAAGGTCCTCTACCTTTTCAGACAGCAGTTTGTTTCCAGACTTTCAAGATGGCAGTTTTGGTTTAAAGTAGTGCTTAGACAGTTAGTTGATTAATCAATTAGTAACCTGAGAGAAGATGTGTCAGTTCAGATAATCAGTTTAATCATTTCAATAATTTGTCAAGCAAAAGCACCAATCATTTTCTGTTTCCCACTTCTCTAAGGTATGAATTTGCTGGTCTGTTTAAGCTTGCAGTCTTAAAGGTTCCTGTAAGATAATCAGTTTTATTAATGATCATTAGGGTCATCATTCATGACCCTGCAACAAAAACAACGAAAGGATAAATTTGTGCCAGTCTTGGCCTCTGTCAGCCAAGTATTAGAAATATTTTGTCCATGTGAAGGAAGTACCTACAATATTCAGCGAGGGAGAAAGTAAAGTTGGGGAGTTCCAGGATGTGGACAGATGTTGTGTGCATTTGACCTTAATGCCAAAGACAGGAGTAGGTTAGTGATGTTGGCTTTATTTTCTTGTTTTTGGAGTCCCCATACAGTTTGAAGTTGTAAACTGGCACAAAACGCAGGACCATATTAAGATGTGTCTGAATCTGTTGATTATTTTCTTGATTAATCTATTAGTTGTTTGGTCTATAAAATAGTGAAAAAAGTCAATCAGTGTTTCCCAAAGTCCAAGACGATGCCCTCAAATGTCTTGTTTTGATCACAACCAAAAGATCTTCAGTTTACTGTCACAGAGAAGTAAAGAAACTAGAAAATCTTCATGTTTAAGAAGCTGGATTCTGAGAACTTTGACTTTTTTCTCCTAAAAAAATTCCTCAAACCGGTTAACCAATTATCAAAATAGTTGTTGATTAATTTAATTATTGGTTAATCAATTAATCATTGTAGTTCTAGTCTGCAGAAATGTAGAAATATTTGAACCCTTGGCTCCTGTGTGCTAAGACATGATGTCATTCATGGTGACAATTTATTTATGCTGACCGGCTCGATTTAGCACAGACCAGTCTGGACTCACCATGATCCTAAAAATCATTTGTCAGCCTGTATCAGTGTCATAATCAGATTTAATACATGCAGTGGTTTTGTTGGACAAAATTTCATCCTTTGTGTCTTTGTAAAGACGTTCACTCCTTATCATGCACACACACACACACACACACACACACACACACACACACACACACACTCAGACGCACAGGTAGGCAGGCTGCAGTGAGGATTCAGCCTTAATAAGCCATTTCCAGTGGAGCAGAGCTGCAGCAGTCCTGTCATAAGCCTCTGGCTGAGCCCTCAGAGCCGACCTAACATTTATTTAACCTCCAGCTGGCTGCAGCCCTCTCATCTGCTACACTGCATGCTCTCTGAGTCACTGCTAGTGCTGCTGTCTGATGGGCTGGTGAAGTGGATTCAAAGCTAAATTCTTTATACTACAAAGAGCATTATTTCATATTGAAAATAATATGCTAATGGTCACATAAAAACAACAGAAATGTGACTTTGACTACAACATCTGAGGACCAGATGGTTAAATCATGCATAAATAAGGTTGCAGTGGTAAGCTTAACATTGTTCTATCGATCTTCAATTTTGGGAAGCCTTTTATTGTGCTGGATGTTCTCCAGCACTATATAAAGGACTTTTTAAAATGTATTTGGGAGGCTGCCAGCTCCCAGTGTGTGGGTGTGGTTTTTGACTGTGAACAGTGTGCCTGGAGGGATCACTAAATGGCCTCTTTGTATGTCATGAATACATGATGTCGTGACAAAGGTGAGAGGGGACGTCTTTAGTGTGATTTGAATGTCAGCAGGAGGTCTTCAATATTTCAGTGGAAGTATGAAGGAGGAGGGTTCTTTGTTTACTCATGGAGAAATACAGTAATCAAGAAAACTACCTGGAAGCCTCGCTGCAAACATGTCCTGGTGATTTTTGTTTTTTTTTATTGCTTTTCTGCTGCTAATAAACCGGATGTTTGACAGGAATATAAATTACTGTTAAATAGTGTTATTTCTATAACAAAAAATGTTCTATCAAAAAGCTCTCTAGTCATATTAGGAGTCCTCAGGCATAAAATCATAGGAAATTTTAGTCTATTTCATAAATAAATAAATGTGTATATTGTTTCACCTCTCATCAGTGAAACAATATACAGATTATTAATGCTTTATAAAAGGTGTAGTGCAGATATAAATCATAAACTTGCATTGTATTTATTTAGGGACCCAAATAAAATCTCCTGTGACCCACCTGTGGGTCCCAGCCCAGTCTTTGGGAATGACTGCTCCAGGTCATAGGGCGGTGTGTGTGTGTGTGTGGGGGGGGGGGGAGGAGGGTTACTGTTTAGTATGTTTTCAGGGAGCATTTTTGTAATTTATTTTGAAAAATATAAACATTAAACAATGACCATTGGCCATAATTTTTACTGTAAGGCACATAAATACTGTTGAAACATGTTACCTGTTTGAGTTGCTTCCAAAAGACAAACCCAGCACTGAACAACTTGACACTAATCTAAGAGGACATACATATCACGAGAACATCCTCCTGCCCTGGTCTCTCATTTGTATTTCAGATTAATTCAGAATGAAGCAACACTACATGAGCTTGACCAAGCTGATTGGCATCCTTCAGCTTATAGACAACAACTGGTGCACTGCCAAAAGTTTACAGGTAGAACTCAGACTCTAGATTTCTATCCTCCCCTGCGAGTAGAAGACATACATATATTATATTGAAAGTCATTGTTTTGGTCACAAAACAAAGGAAGTTGCATACTGAACATCCTCAAGCAGTTTGATAAGAACACTTCACACCTGGTGCCTATGCTTTTGTCTGATGATGGAGAAACCACAAGGTACAACACATTTGGTATAATTTCAGTTCCTTTTCAGTTAACTGCACATTAAGACAGGGTAGATAAACTGGCTTATTGAGAAATGTGTTGTGGTCTTCTTTCACATTTTTTCCCTCTACTCCTACTCCTTATTCTGTCTGACTCTGGTATTCATAAAAAATCACAAACCCAAATCCAATCACTTTTACATTTTATTAGCAACCCCTTCAAAGTACCATAAATGCACTTTATGTTATTTTAATGGCTAATTCAGTGGTGTTCAACTGGTGTATTAAATGATATCAGCAGTCAGCACTACATCTCTGTGTTTCCTGTTTCATCTCTCTAACACCACATCTTCTCTGTCTCTCTGTTGTTCTATCCTCCTCTCGTCTGCTGATCTCTTGCTGTCGACATCTTTAACCTCTTTCCCTCCTGTCTCTCCTCCCCCAGCCTCCCTCTCTGTCTGCCTGCCTCCATCCATCCTGTCTTTGTGGATGTGATGTGTTGAAACTGACAGGGGGTAACAAACTGATTGGGGTCCCCCCCGCCTCGCTTCTCGTTCAGACAGTACGAGCTGACTTTGGTTCACAGTTCTGGAAGAGCTGCAGAGGATTTGGATGACTTGGCATGGTCTGCTCTGCTTGTTTTTGTCTTGTGTGAGCTGGTTTTGTGTGTAGGCCTGTATACTCCTAAACATATAGTTCTACTGTGGATATGGTCACTAAAAACTGGCATATGATATGATGGATATTTATCATTCCAGTGATTATAGTGTTCAAACAGTCTTTTAATGCCTCACACCACTGTGTTGTGGTTTGTAATGTGTAATTATAAGATGTAGGAGACAAACAAATAATGTTCATGGTGGCCCTGTTCCATTTTGTTTGAGTCCCTGAAAGGAAACGCCTACATGGATGATGCTGTGATTAAAGTTAGTAATTACGAGGTGAAAATGTCTGCTGTGAGATAAGTGTTTCAGTTACAACAAGTCCCTCCTGATTGATTGTAAGCACACATGCTGGGTAAAGTAAACCTGTGTCCTGTTCAAACAAGCCACGAGAGGAGGCAAAATGTGCAGCTGTGTCAGGTACAATATTAGCTCTTCTCCACATGAGGAGCTTAATGGAACATAACGTGTAACCATTTTCACGGGTTCTGCCTCCATTTCCACTGTTCTCTGCCCAGTTTCCTGGAAATGAATTTAGGGGAACTGCTCAGGATTTTGACATCCTGGGTCCCGAGAGGATTTAGGTGTAACACAAGCAGTTTAGTTAAGTTAAAGAAAGATGTCTTTTTTTGTTGTTTTGTTTTAATGAATACAGTGTGAGGGTGTAGACATAACTGTATTTATTCTCTGCAAGGAGATACTGTATTGTAAGATCACATATATTGACAGAAACATTTAAAATATATGTTGTCTGTGGACATTTTATTGTTATGTTAAGTATCAACCTTTTTATGACTTTCCAGGTATATAACATTTATAAAATATGTTAATGCAAAGACATCCCACACAGTATTATGTTTCCTCTGTTAAGGTCATTTCTTTGAGACAGAGTTATCTTTTTACTATAACATAAAGTGGAAACACAAAGAATATCGTTGTAGCAAAGCCACTCAATCATCCTTAAAGTGCAGGTTAAGAGAAACTTGTTTGCTGGAAAGAAACTAAAGGTCTAGGTGGTCTAGTTAAGTTGCTGGATGAGAGCTTAGATTTCTACTGTCCATATCTCTTATGTCCATAAATGGTCTGTACTGAGCATGGACAGTATTTTTTTGACAGTATGTATGCAAATGATGTCCCCAGACCCTGCATAGTTTCAATATTGTTATTCAAGCGTGTTGCATGGTGAGGTGACTAAACAATTAAACATCACTGTACTCGCCAGTCGGCACCACAGATACTAGTTGGTTGAACTAATTATTTATATTTTATTCATGGACGATGCCAGTTAACTGTTGCCTCTGAGATGTTAGCTAGTTGCCACTAGCAGGGGGGCTGC
Source organism: Lutjanus erythropterus (assembly GCF_056507025.1). Lineage (NCBI taxonomy): Eukaryota > Metazoa > Chordata > Actinopteri > Lutjaniformes > Lutjanidae > Lutjanus > Lutjanus erythropterus. Next base: position 3,409,837 of record NC_139318.1, read on the forward strand.
AACCCTGACACACAGCATTTCCCTGCACTAATGCCTGGATTGCCCGGATGTTGTGGTAATCAGCAAAGTGGGACAGATGACATCCGGTGAAACCAGCATGGTTTTTAATGTAGAAAATAAAAATAAGGTTAAATATAGGCTGTGTCAGAATAAACATGAATGTAAGCACTCAACCAGAGCAATGCCTAACACATTCAGCACAGGCATGTGGATGTTAACCTGCAAGGACAGCAGGCTGCTGCTGCTAGCACTGCTAATGTTAGCCACACTGTGTGTCAGCTATGTCATGATCTCATGATATGGTTAAACTCTACGATGCTACGATCCTGTTCAGTCTGAAAAGATTTAGTGAGTAGTTATGTTTTTTAGGGTGATGAACAATGTTTATAGTGAATGGCACAAAGTGTCACACATTTCAGTGGCATTTTAGAATATGATTTGATTATTGATAACATTATTAACATCTTCAGATTATTCTTAATACACAGTATATTTTCTGACAATTTTTAAAAGTATTTGTTAATGCATTGTGCTCAATGTTAGTCTAGTCCACTAATCTACATTAAAGTTTCTGTTTAATCTACAGACAACTTAGTTGTCAGGAACATCCCTGTGTAGACGTGGTGCTACAGCAGATGCAGTAGTAACATCGTTTTGTCACATTACATAGTGCTTTTTCACTTTTTCTACCCCAACAGAAATATGATTCTGTGGAGAAAACTGAATATATGTAATCTTTTTTTAATGTAATCATCATTTTTTTTGTCATATTTTGATTAAAAGCACAAAATCTTCAAGCTTCGGTCCACATGTTTCTGCCTTGCATGGACAGGTCAGTCAAACCATGCTGATGATGAGTCTTTTGGGTATTCACATTGCTGCAGGTGGCAATCATCATTTATTAAGAAGCCTCATAAAAGAGATTGTATGGACACAGGAAGTGCTTCAGCTCACATCACACTGGGAATTCTGGGATTGACTTATCTGGGATCGAGCCGCAGGGTACCTCCCCTCAGGGCTGGAAAAACATACATACATACACACACACACACACACACACACACACACACACACACACACACACACACACACGTAAGCATACATATGAACAGACAGACACACACGTTTGACCAGTCAATCAACTTTGCATCATAACCTTTCTTCTCTTTACAGCCTCCCCTCTCTGCTTCTTTTCATCTCAGCCCTCTTGCTTGACCCTCTGGGACCTCTTTCTCATTCTGTATCACCTCTCTTTCTTTCTGTCCATCCCTGTCTTCCCCTCCTGCTCTCTTCTTTTCTGTCTTTCTATAAAATAAAACCAGTGAACCTGCTCGTCTTCGCACTGCATCCCCACTTTGTCTTCTCTCCTCTCCCACTCTTTCCATTCGCTTTCTTTCTTTCCCTTTCGATTAAAACTAGGTCATTCTGCAACATCGAGCTACAGCTCCTGCCAAGCATGACATCCACATATACACACGTTATCGCCTGGCAACCACGCGTTCACCCGCACCCCCTCCATCCTCCATCCTAGTTTCCTCCATCTTACCTTCCCTGGAGGAGGTGCTCAGTGCAGAGGGCTGGGTTTGCAATCTGACACTGCTTTGTTTTCTTCCTGCTCTGCTTCCATGGAGGGGCTCAGGGTTAATTGAGCAGAGCTTTGTGAGGAAAGGAGGGTTAATTTCACACATACATACATCATGTCTATAGATGTTCAGTTGAAGGGTTCAGTAATAGTCTACAACACTGCATCTAATCATTCTAAAGGAAACTAAACCATTTCTCACAGAGGTGAGATGTAGCAATTAAGGTTTGTTTAATGTAACTCAATGGCTATTTTGATGTTTTGTACCAAATTACAACACTGTTATCATGATCTTGGCAATAAATTCCAAAAAGTAAAGAATTTTTTGTAGCATATTAGGGAGTGTTAAGGCCAGGCATAAGAAAAAAACACAGGAGGAGGATTTATGAATTTTATGAAGGAAGTCAAAATGTTGAGAAAAAATTGTAAATAAATTTGAAATGTTGAGAATAAAATTTGAATGTTGAGAATGAAGTCAGTATGTTGAGAATTAAGTTGAAATTTCGACAATGAAGCTGAAATTTAGAGAAAAAAAGTCGAAATGTTGAGAGTAAAGTCAGAATGTCAGGATGAAGTTGAAATGTTGGGACCAAAGCTGAAATGTCAAAATGTCAAGAATGAAGCTGAAATGCCAAGAAAAAAAGTCAAAATGTTGAGAACAAAGTTGAAATGTCAAGAATGACATTGAAAATTATAGACATAAAACTGAAATGTTGACAGTATTTGTTGATTGTTGACATATTAAGGAAAAAGTCAAAATATTGAGAATAAAGTTGAAATGTTGAGAATTAAGTCAAAATGATAAGAATAAAGTTGAGCTTTTGAGAATGAAATCAAAATGTTGCAAATCAAGTTGAAATACCATTTTGAGAATTAATTTCAAATGGTATTTTAACATTTTTCTCCGTTACTCTTCTGTGTCAACAGCAGCATTCAGGCTACATAATAAAGTTCATCTTAGACCTTGAAAACAAACAAAGAAGCAGAAAATTCTTAACCCAAGGTCCAGGTAGAGGCTGTTTCCTGGGCTTTCAATTGCATTTCAAGGTCTTCCTTAATGGATGGAGTTGAAATGATGAGATGCAGTTGAGAGCTCCAGAAAAAGTGATATACTTATAGGACTGTAAAAACCTTACAGGAATTTTCTCAGTGATACTACTATAAAACTATTAATGCTTGTGTTTGTATTTGTTAAATCCAAATATTCTTGTATTTTATTTATATTCCTATAAAACCACATGAATGCTTGTTGGACAGTGAACAGCATCATTTTAATGCGAGTCCATGTTTGCTTACTGTGTGTTCTCTGGATTTGATTTGCCCTCATTAACACAGAACTGTTCAGCTGCCAACTCTCATATCTCAGATTTCAGAGGCCCTCACCAGCACATAAATGCATCACAAGTCAGGGTTCACACTTTTAACTACATCAGTACACAAGGATAATGTTGTCACAGATGTTATCACTGTATATTTCCATGATGGAGTGATGAGTTAGTCTGCACAGTTGATTCTCATAAATCAAATGAAAGGCTAAAGACTGTGTGAGAATCTGGATGAACAATTACTGCTATGACTATTATGTCATTACCCGCAAACACGAAGCCAACACCTTCAACACATTTCCCAATTATCCCATCGGCTCCTGAGAGCGGTTGTCATAGCAACCTCTTTTAAGATCATCTATACCAAGGAAATGATGTCATTGTCATAGACATTTCCCCCCCACAACCTCTTAAACATGTGACCCGTGACCTTCTTCTGTGTGTATGAGCCATTTATTACCATGACCTCTCAGTGTGTGTGTGTGTGTGTGTGTGTGTGTGTGTGTGTGTGTGTGTGTGGCACAGTAATGGACTGGGTTCAAAGGCCATAGCTGGCGGGTGAAAAGGAGGCTGCTGGTTGGGAGGTAATATGCATGTATGGATGTGAACATAACACACACACACACATGCACACACAAACACACGAACACACACCTCCGGGACAGTCATTAGCGAATTGGTGAGTAGTAGACCTGTTATAGATCAACAGGGAATAGCAGGTGATAGACTGGACATCAAAGTGCCCACATTGACAAACACTCTCTCTCTCTCTCTCTCTCTCTCTCACACACACACACACACACACACACACACACACACACACACACACACACACTCCTTATTGCCCCATGAGGCATTTGAAAGCAGGTCAGAGAGCTACACTGGGGTGTGTTTGATGGAAAGCATCAACAACATCAGTCGTTTCTTTATTCACTTCACACATTCTGTGTGGAAACACACCCTGTTTACTGATGGATGTTTTATTTAGACAGAGCTGCTACTCCGACTTCTTCTGCTCTTTAATTCTGAAGAAAGACTCCAACAATTGGGACATATTATTTGTTACACACATACGTAGGCAGAGCTGTGGGCAAGACAGCAAAATGTCAATTGTCCCCTGACACATGCTTTGACAAGTTCCCAGAGAAGCATAGTGTTAACTATGCAGAAAATGCCTGGAAATAAGAGATGAAGTAAAACAATAAAAATACTGTAAAGCTAAAAATATAGACAGTCATGGTTTCATAACAAAGCTCATGAGAATGCTATCATTTTCATCATCAATATTTTACTTGCCTATATACAGTAGTATTGGAGTAAGACAATCTGTACTTCTGCAGGATAATTTGACAGACATCCCATCTGTTGAGATCCGAAGATAAATTGCACAAATATAATGTATTATATTCATAAAGCCATCGCAAGGGAGGGTGTGGATGACTAGGGAAAAAATAGAGTGAAACAAAGGTAAACGAATATGATTTATGTAGGGAAATAAACAAGAGCTTGCTAAATGCTATCATGCTGACTGTTAAAATTCACCTTGAATCCCTTTTTATCAGTTGCATTCTGTTAATATTTTTTAATGTGTTATTTTATTCTGAAGGGTGGTGTACCAGAAAAAGTTTGGGAACCACTGGTCTAGGCTATTTCTCGCCTCAAATATTTTCAGAAACATATTTTGGTGTACTGTTTAGCTGTAATATGAGAACGACTGTGACCAGGGATCTTACACTTTATGCACCACTTGGAAATAGACCAAGCATTGTTATGTGGCATGTTTTGTTGCTGTGATTGGTTGCTGGTTGATCCAGCTGTGTCCAGAGGCATTTTGGTCTACACATGTCGATAATGCCTCTTGGAAATCCTTAATGAACTGAGAGGTTCCAGGCTAATTCACATTTGTGAACCGGCAATACCAGGCCATTCAGGCGTTGGTCCCTGAGGACGAGGCTACAAACCAGCCCTGTGGAAATATCAAGCTAAAGATGACCTCTACAGACCCGCTGGCTTCTGGTCTCTGATGGTCTTTCGAGCTGCTGGTGTCCTGCTGATAAGGCTGATTGGAGTGGTCACTAGAAATAGTTGGTCATCCAGCAAAAAGCCTCAAAACACATCACAGATAACATAATAGGCTGACCATGTGACCATCATCAACTGTGTTAGTTAGTATAAAATAGTACAAAATGGAAATACTCAACTAAAACCCAAGCAGAAGTAGGTAAAATAGGATCCAGATTCAGTACTGAGGTACTGTACTTACTTTACACTCCTGCTATCAGCATTTATTTAATGTGAGAAGTAATTTGGTGATCTCATTAGCGACCCTAGCATGTCTGAAAACCTGAAGAGGTTTCAAAATTCAGGAGAAACTTAAAGTTTGTGTGAAGGAAAAAGAGTTTTTCTTCTAAACACATTATATATGTTTGGAAATAGTTGCTCAACACTTGTGAAAAGACTGAGAACTATATAGTACTGAATTAAGGAGTTAGACCAGTAAACTGTTGTGCATGTTTTTTTTGGCAGACCTGAAATATGGCTCGGTGACAACAGAGCTATGGTCAGTTATACAAGCCCCACGAACCAACACATAAACAACACCAATGGTCAGCTACAAACGTACCTTCAGCAGTTCTCTCAGTCCACATCAGCGCAGCAGTTCACTTCAGCTCACTTCAGTTCCAACAAGCCGACACAGAAGGAAAAAAAACACCATCCTGCCACCATCCTCTGTCTCTGGTGGCTCAAACATGTCTGGACATGTCCAATAAATCTGCTGGACAGAGCGTCCACGTTTCAGCTTGTTTTCAGGTTGTAGTGATGTTTGACACTGAGACAGCAGGATGGACTGGATTTTTTTTTATTTTGAGACCTAATTTTAATAGTTAATAACATGTTTCTGTGATGTGATAAACTCAGAACACACATTTATTGTTGCTTTACATGGCCTTTAATAAACACTGAACAGACTCATTCACACACACAAACAAACAGTGGTTTTAGGACATTACACATTAAGGTAAGGCATACAGTAAATGGAGGATGTGGTTTTAACCCTAACCACTGCTGAACAAATTTTTCAGATATTTGTCATTGTTTCATACGTTGCTGCTGCGGCGTTCGGGTCAGTTTTGGCTCAAAGTGAACGCTGTTGGGGTGAAGTCAGGTTCAGGCGTGCTGCTGCTAAAAAAGACAGCGAGGAGAGTCTCTGCTATGTACGTCAGTAGTATTACACAGCACTGCAGCTTTATTCACATACAGTCTCCTCAAGTAGGCCATACTACTGCTGTGCCCTTTGGCAATGCACTTAACCCAGTTAAACATTTCTCCCCCAGATGTTCAATATGTGCCATACTGTGTTCAGAGGGCGTCTGCTGCTTAAACACATACTGGATGAACCCTTTAGTCATCAGATCCAGTTAAAGATGATGTAACAGCTTATTCTGTAGATAGTGATATATTTAAAGTTTAATCACTCTAATGATACATTTTAGAACACAGCTGAGTATGAATGCATTTACATTCATACAGTATAAAGAATTTAATCTCAGAATGAAGTAGTCTGAACAAAAGAAACTCTCACTCTGAATTATTGATGTGATGTCTGTGCAGCCACTAAAGCAACTTTTCTCTGATTTTCAACCACATCAGAGCAGTGGCATGTTAGTAAAGTTTTCATGAAGTTACTGAGAGACACTTAAAGTAGCCCCCAGCTGATACACGCACAGAACATTAAGGTTTTTTTTATGTTCAGTAAGATCTTATCAGAGTCAGCGTGTACTCGTGTTAGCCAGAGAAAATATGGCGACTGAGGAATGTAACCAAATGAGCTCAGCAGCCTGCGTGAGACCAGCTGAGGAGACTGTTGGAGCTTATGCCCCACCGAGAAGAAGAAACATACCCAAACACCAGGCTACAAAATAGTGTTTGTTAGGCAAGTTTCAAAAGTGTGTTTATAACATGAATGTCATTTTTACATCCAGTGAATGTGCAGTGTTAGGCAGTGATGTTGATGTTTTCACTGTAGTGAGTCTCTGGGACCCACAGGTGGTCATTTGAGTGAATTCCAGAAAACTGAGAACCACATCGCCTTTCTTTGACAAAGGAAAAATGTGTTAGAAAACAAAATTATAATGAAATAGTGGTTCTGCAGAGATGCCCTGACCTAAAAATGTGAAAGAAACGAAAGAAAGCATGTTTGTTTGGTACAGACCCCAACAAACATCACATCATTATCACTTTAATAGTTTCCTTTTTTAGTAAAAGAAAAAATGATCAGGGCTGCACGGTGGTGCAGTGGTCAGCACTGCTGCCTCACAGCAAGAAGGTCCCGAGTTTGATCCCCCAGCTCCCCGGCAGGCATGTTCTCCCTGTATCTGCGTGGGTTCTCTCCAGGTTCTCCAGCTTCCTCCCACAGTCCAAAGACATGCATGTTAGGTTAATTGGTGACTCTAAATTGCCCGTAGGTGTGAATGTGAGTGTGAGTGGTTGTCTGTCTATGTGTCAGCCCTGTGATGAACTGGCGACTTGTCCAGGGTGAACCCCGCCTCTCGCCCAATGTCAGCTGAGATAGACTCCAGCAGCCCGTGACCTTTACGGAATAAGCGGTTACAGAAAATGTATGAATGAATGAAAAAATGATCATGTAGAAATGATCATACGCACTCATCAGTGCAATTAAAATGTCAGTCAAAATAATCACAGTATGACTTTTATTTTACCATATCATGCAGCCCTAGTCCCTAATAAAATGTGTTTTTTTTGATAAATTGTGGTCTTAAACTTTTGATGCATCTGAAAATGCAATAAACTCTCAAATCTGAAAACTTTATTTATAAAATAATGTTATAGCATCTTGACATGCAGAATATAGCATCGGCCAGAGTTCATCATTCTTTACATCTCTTTTTGTTTACTCACAAACTACTTTAATCTGCTCACCTCAATGTTTTCTCCAGTCTCTGTAGGATGTGTACTTGTCTGTAAGATATCAACCGTTCAGAAAAACGTGTTAGTCACAGTGTCATGGAGAAATACTACACTACCCACAATCCTGAAGTTTAACTGCGAGGTCTGTGATTAGCAGAGCTCAATTACCATCAAATGAGAATAGCTGGTCCACCTTAAGTGAGCCTGAGCCAAAGTTGTGGCTAACTTTGTGGGTAATTGCTTTACTTGAATCAGCAGGTGGCAAGCAAAACATGGAGCTTGACTTGTGTTTTGAGAAAGTGTAGCATTTATTCACCGACTTGCCTAAACTGCACACGCTGCACTGCTTCGTTCATAGCTATTTGTGTTACGTCATACTCACCGCGACCCTCCGTGCACTCTCTCACACTCTCACAACCACACACTTGCAAATGTTACGCACCACACCTTTGCACCTACGAGCTGTTTCTTAGAGAGGTTGACTGAGGGTATAGCATGTTTTAGTTTAAAAAACATCTTAAAATACATTTTTTAAAAAGCCCTGATGCTCATTCCTGGTGGGCTGTAAGCTTTGCAATACTTTTGCAAAAACCTGATTCTGCCAGAAAGTCTTTTTAACACAAAGTTAATGTTGTGAAATGGTCACAGTTTGGTAGATATTTAGTTTTTGAACAAATCCTTTATAACAAGCCCAGAATAAATGCTGTGTGTGCTCGAAATGGTCTTATGTGACTCATTTTGTTGCAGCTGAGTGTGTGTGTGGGTAAAGGGAGAGTTATTGTGTAGTTTGCACAGTAACGAGTGGTTTTATTGTATTGACTGAAACATTTTTGTCGCTGTGGCAGAAATTGTATTGGAGATACAGCGAGTGTTTTGTATTTCCATAGAGGCTTTTCCACAGACCTGCAGGCAGACTGCATGTTAGTGTGTGTTTCTGTGTGTGTGTGTGTGTGTGTGCGCAGCAGCAGCAACACAGACAAGAAGGACAAAAAGAATGAGGGAAAGAGCATCCTGTGATCCTAAGGGCAGCGGCTGGCGTACAGACGAGCTCTTTGAAAGCACAAACACACAGTTGAAGACACAACGCTGCTGCAGACAGTCCTGAGGCGTGTGTGTGTGTGTGTGTGCTGCTGTCTGCTCTACTGTATCTTCCGCTTCTTCCTGCGCTCAGACTAACAAAGACTAATGAGCAGTCAGCACATCTGACTGCAGTCTTCTCTTCAGACTCATTTTAATGCAAAGTGTCTCTTCACACAACAAACTGTAGACATATTCAGACGACTTGATTCCACAACTGTTGAAGTTTGTGAAGCTTTCTTTTTAACCCGATTCACCAACTGTATTGTGATCACTTGTTTGCTCAACAGGATTCAAGAGGTTAATATGTTTATTTGTTCTCTTTGTGTCTCATCAGGTCTGCTAAACGGTCACGACAGAGTAGGTGGACAGACAGAAGAGAAGTGTCCACATCAGTGAACGTAAGTCAGTGTTGGTGTTAAATCAGAGCTGTATGGTAGACATGAGTATTTATTGAATACAACGTTTCGGTCCAAACGACCTTCATCAGGTATACTGGCAGCATACAAACATTTCTACATGCATTTCAAGACAGCGAATGCCTCCATTTACAAAAAACATCCAATCAGAGGACTGCTGAGATTGGTCAACACCTGAAACAAATTCAGGTGTCATCAGTGCAGCATTAGGGCCGGAAACTCATCAAATCTCAATAAACTCATCAAATCTCAATAAACTCATCAAATCTCAATAAACTCATCAAATCTCAGTAAACATTTTTTCTTTAGTAACACCCCACACATGAAAAATATCTACATATATATGCCCGCAGTATACCTGATGAAGGTCGTTTGGACCGAAACGTCGGATATTCAATAAATCACTAGAAAGCGAGACAGTGTGCGGGAGTCTGCTATCTTTTTTCAAATTGAATTTTTCCTCCGACGCACCTGTCAGACATTTCAGGTGTGCAGAGACCTTCTCAACATTGTTTAGACATGAGTATTTACAAGAACAGGGGGTGCAAACTACTACTAGTATACTGTATTACTGTACTGTATTAGTAATGTAGTAGTCCACCAGCCTTCAAGCACACAGATGAGGCAAAAGAAACTCATTTCATGACGTGTAAAAGTTGATTCATATCATCAGAGGCCCCATGATACAATATGATTACGATATGTATGTAGCAATGAGCTGAATATTGCAACAAAATAAATTGCAATATACATTGTGAATTATAACATTTTATCTATTAGGATAAAGTTTTCAGTCTGGTCATGTCACTTCAATCATTTTTATTGCAGCAAAATGGCATTGTCAAGCAGACAGATTGACCAACATTGTCATAAAAACATACCAACCCTGCTGACCGTTCCAGAAAATAAAAACTTTCCCCCACACCTAGAAACAGCAACAGAAACAGTAGCCCAATCAGAATGTGCATTCTGAAGTATCAGACTGGAAAATGTTGATGGAAACAAAAATTTGCAAAACTGTTTTTAAGCTCACTTGAGGTGTTTTTTTTCCTTTTTCTAAAAGAAGTTAATGCTCTTAATAACTTGATATATGTTCAGAAATTCACTATTCAGCTGTTCCCAGCCTGACAGTTTTGTCTTTGCTCTCAAGGCCTGAAAAGTTGAGCCCATCGAGGCCCGATGCCAGCAAAATTCTGTCCAAACCCAACCCAAATATCCTCATTAGCATATTTCAGCCCGAACTCGATTACAGCCTGACATTTTTCTTACAAGCTTCACTCTGTGCACCAAACAGCAGGAGTTTTCAGTTACAGGGACAATAGATGCGGGGAATTGGAATTGGCAATGACTAAACTGAGGAGAAAAATAAAAATAAATAAATAAATATAGTACAGCCTGAACCTGACATGAGCCCGTGAAATATATAAGAATTGAGGCCTGACCCTACCTGAACCTTCGAACACAGATCTCCAGCTCTAATCCATGATAATTTCACATAGATCTTTAATTATGTCATCTTGTTGTGCCCTCTTCCTCTGCAGTGGTATAGTAGTTTTTTGACTGGCGCCACCTACTGCTTATCTCAATGAAACAACTCTTAATAAACACACAGCGGTAGTGAATGGAAACAAGCATCAGTTTTCTTTATAAATGAATACAGTTTGAAAGCTTATATATAAATTGATCTTCATCAGTGTAGGCAGACTAATTATATTGCTAAATAATTGGAGTCATAACTTTAAACAAAAGTCTCTTAGATGATGTGACATTAAATCTTTTATATTCAATATTAACTCATATGAACAGATGTAGGTGTCAGTCTTGTATCACAGAACAATGACAAAATAATGTGCTGTCAATCTCCAGCATACTACTTAGATGAGAGACAGGATCAATTCATTGGAATAGATTCTAAATTTTGATTGGTGGAAACAGGTCAGGTGGAAAAGCACCCAGTCAATACTGTTTGTTCTCCTCCTTAGCTGTGACTTATCAGGAAAGAATCTGTGAATATTATGAATGTGAATAAGAATTTGTGAATATTAAATTTAAAATGTATGTCACTTCATGTTGTGAAGTGTCTGCCTGATTTTCTTAGTGAAGAGAAGTTTTCTGTTATTTTTCTGTAACTGTGCAACATGCTGCTTTGATTGATCACTCTACTGTGTGGGTGTCTGATCATCACAGATTTGTCTTTTCCCAGCACAAGTGTAGCTGATGAGCTAGTCAGCAGGCTCACACATCAAGCTTTCCTCTCTGTTTTTATTTCATAAACGTGCGTCCATGTTTCTAGTGTAAGTGGCTGTGATTTCCTGCAGTTGTCAGTGATTTACTGTGACTGCCGGCTTGCTTGTACCTGCAGTATTTATTTATGTGTGTGAGCAGTCCTCCCAGTAGCCATGTGAGCAGAGTACTGTGTTGCTGAGGGTAATTGTGTGTGATGGGTGGAGGGCTATTTTTGGGGTGTTTGTAGAATAGATTTGGCGATGCTGCGTTGGGGGTATGTATGGAGGTCAGAGCAATGGTTGAAGGGGCAGGAAACGTGTCAATGCCTCGGGCTTAGCTACTGTCTCAGAGAGATTAAAAAAAAAAAAAAGATTTGTCAGGAGAAATGTACAGGGTTTGTGTTCAGACCAAGCTTTTTTAACAAGAGGGGAAACATTTGATTCTTTACAGACTATGTTTGGCTTCTGGAAATATATATATATTTTCAAGTAACAGTTGTAAAAAAAAAAAAAAACGATAAGAGGGATTAAGTGTAGAAAAATTCAGCCTTACTTCTGCCAACTTTTCATCATGCTAACTTACAGTAGCATCAATCTGTATGACCTACATTCACTGCATATAATATATGCAGTAAGTTTATAATTTATAAGACATGTAATACAATAAATGTAAGGCATATTAAAGGGACAGTTCACCCCAAAAGTACACATTTTTCCTCTGGCCTGTAGTGCTGTTTATCCATTTAGATAGTTTTGGTGTGAGTTGTGTGAGTGGAGATATCAGCTATAGAGATGTCTGCCTTCTCTCCAATATACTGAGACTAAATGTCACTCGGCCTGTGGTGGTCAGAGCACCAAAAAAATACGTTGAAAAATCCAGAACCAGTGTCCTTTTCCAAAAATCATGAGCCTGTTACTCCAGATAATCCACAGACCTCGTTGTGAGCAATTTCATGTAGGAAAGAAAGTAGTTCTGGTAGATTCTACTGCAGAAGTAGTATTTTTAATCACCTTTTTGAAACCTGTGTAGTATCCTGAAGACAGTATTGTGTTTTCAGTGGTGCAGGTGGAGAAATTCATTTGCTCTTTCATATCTGGCTGTAATTCACAGGGTCAGTAACCCAGATGAATTTTGGAGATACTGACATGTAAACAACAGAATGAATTACACACAGAATATTCAATTCAAGCAGACAGCAACTTTCATGTCTGGCTATAGTCTACATGGCAATTCAAAAATTGAGGAAAAAAAGATACAAATTCGTTTGTGGATTGTTGTTGTGATGAAATAGATCAGATTGTCCTGCTTTGTTTGCAGGCATGGGCTTTAAAATTCATATGTACTCTAAACACATCATTAGACACAAAATCATTAATTGGGATGCAAGTGTGAAATGAGGGATTTCTAGGACATGTTTATGCACACACACTCCAAATCTACATGAAAAACAGTGTCATTTCACCTCCTGAGCCTTGAACTCACTGTGTTTGTCCCAGAAGAGCACCATTAACACTCAGCATCATCTAAAATGACTCTAATGGAATCTCCCAGTGCTGGGAACAATGGAGTAGTAGCGGTTGGTACAAAGACTGTGTGAGTGTTTGTGTGCACCGGGCTGGGGATGGGCATAACTGAATATGAATGCTCTCTCTCTGCATGGACAAAGAAGAAGCATAACAAAGAACTCAAGTCTAATTGCAGACAGTTAAAGGGACGGTTCTTCCCAAAATCAAAAATACATATTTATCCTTCTAGATAGTTTTGGTGTGAGTTGCACATGTTTTTGAGATAAAAATTCAGAAAAATTCAAAACCAGTGTCTCTTTCCAAAAATCATTACCTGGTTACACAAGATTATCCACACACCCCATTGTGAGCAGTTTCATGTAATTTTTCTAGTAGAAAAGAAAGTAGTTGCAGTAGATTCTAAGTAATTCTGGTGAGGATTGGGTCATGTCTGCCCAACTGGTAAGTGACAATATGTATAGTGAAACATAGCGATGGACAGTCATATTGTTGGTATTGTTTTTATATATTTTCTTTTATGTTTTTATATGCATTTATGTTGGGTGTTGATTACAAATTGGGTAGTAATTTATGCTGTTTTACCATTAATAAATCAGGAACAAGGTATAATAAACCTTAACAATAGGACTGAACAATTTCAAAAAATATTTCTAATTGAGATTATTTTGACTGATATTGCAAATACAATATGATTTGTGATATTAGAGGTAATGGTAATTTTTACATCATTATTCTTATTTTGATTGAAAAACATTAAAAATGACTATAATGTGATTTTTTGCAGTAATCTGAACCAAATGACCATATTTTTCTAAGTCTGTACAATCTGATGTGTAGGACAGGACATCTCTGCCTCACATCATTCATTACTTCAAAAGTTTTTTGACTCACATTTTGCCTTTGGCAAATATTGCATGTTGTGATTTTGATAAAATTTTGATGAAGTGTGCAGCATTAGTTCATTAGGCAGGTAAGACAGACAGTAGTCCTTACATTAAACGTCTCACAACAAGGGGCATGATTTTTGGAAAGAGACACTGGTTTTGAATTTTTCAAATGTATTTTCCTGGTGCTCTGAATGCCATTTAGTCCCATTATATTGGAGATAAGGCAGACATCTCTACAGCTGATATTTCCAAGACTCTGCAAGTCTAGATGGATAAACAGCACTACGGACCCGGGCGAAAATGTGTGTTTTTCATTTTGGGGTTATCAGTCCCTTTAAATGAAAAGATGAAAATCATACTCAAAAATATGATAATAACAGACCCATATGTACAACTGTACACATTTTCAGAATGTAGTATAGTGTCTGAAATTTGTGATCTACTAAAAGAGCTACCTCAAACAGCAGATCCATTTTTGTCCAAATCTAACTGTAAAGCCAGCAGTTACAAATGGTTAATCCCCTGCAAGTCTCTGAACCTAGAAAAAATAATCCCAAAATGAGCCCAAATGAAAACCTTCAACAGCTGATTAGGTCTTGTGTTCGCAGCTGTAATAATCAAACCTCAATCATGTAAATCATGCTCGCCTTCACAGTTCACTCAACAGAGAGGAAATTTCTACAGTAGCTCTTGCATTTTAAGTGGCCTCTCTTAAGAAATATAAAACCTGTGAGGGCTGTGATAAGGAGAAGAGTCTGCAGATTAATTGATTCAGTCTACATTTGGCCTGACAAGACTGGGAAATGTAATTTAGTCCAATAGATTCTACTGTACCAACTATACCAGTTATGATAAAAAATATGTGCAGTCTTCAGTGTGTATTAATGACAGAGGGCTTTTATCTTAAATAAAGGAAGAAGTCGTATAATATTCAAAGAACAGTTTTCTGAACAGTCTCATTTATGCTAATTCCCTGCAGTTTCTAGAAGTAGGTTATTTCCACTCTGAGCACGCTTCTGGCAACACTCATGGAAGGTCACTAAGCAGTGATACACAACACATACTGTATACACCGAATGCAAATGAACATGTTAATTTTAGAAATCGCCTGCAACAGGCCAGTCTGTCTCTGTTAGAGCCTCTGGGACGAGAGGCAGGACAAGGGAGAGGACAGCCTAAATTTCAGCCTTTTGTCTGATGATGCACCCAGTAGTGTTAAGGTTAGGAGAAGTACTCGATGTGTGATGATGATGTGTGCCTGAGGTGGTGGACCTGAGGCCAGACCAAGGTAACTCTGACCTGGTTGTATTTTGGTCACCTTGTGTGTGTGTGTGTGTGTGTGTGTGTGTGTGTGTGTGTGTGTGTGTGTGTGTGTGGTCCTGCATGTGTAAACCAAGCTATGTTAGCTAGGTCAGCTACGAATGTGAAAGAGCTTACAGTCGAGTACACGCTGTCAGAGTGGCCGGCCGAGCCACACCTGCCAGCACGGTGCAGGATTTGTGCGTGAATGTTTGTGTCCCCCAGACTGCCCTGTAAAAACCATTAACCTACACACTGACCCTTTGTGTCTCTGAGCCACTGCCAGAACCAGGGCCGCACCAGTTCACTGTGACTGACACCGTGCTGCTGCCCTGTGACTGGGTCCCTGAAACAATGTCACCTCATGCCACCCTACTATGGTGTATGGCTCTTAGCCTGAGGAAAGTGTAGACAACCTTGTGTCTCCTCCAGTGCGCTTTAAATTGTCAGCCTCTTTCACAGAGGTCTGACGCCTGGGCTAGAGCTGCAACGATTGATTGATTATTAAATTAACTGCCAGCTGTTTTGATAATGGATAAATTGGTTTAAAATAGGCATTGAGCACAATAAATGGTCATTTTATCGTGTGTAGTTTGTCATAGAAGAAGATTGTAGGATGCCTGTCAGCCTGTAACAACAGTTGGCCCCTTGGTTTTCTCAGCTTGCTGTGTAGCAGTTATTCACACCACTATATGAGTTAATGTGTGTAGTATGTGACGTTCACTGACCCTTTTTCTTGCCTTCATGTGCACTCAGCCTCAGTGTATCACTGTGTGCTATCATTTATAATGCACTGCAGTGTGTAGAGAGGGTTCCACACGTGGAGAGGAACACTGACCTATTTCAGTGCTTTCACTCTTTCTTCTCTGTCAGTGTCTCTCTCTCTCTGTCTTTCCTCTTTATCTCTATCTCTCTCTCTGTGACTTTTCTGCTGGGAATAAATCTGCAATTCAAAGCAGACTTCTGTCTTAAGGCTCATATTGGACTGTGTGGCATGCTCTTTTCCTAATCCCTTCCCTCTACTCCTCTCCCTCATGTGTGTGTGTGTGTGTGTGTGTGTGTGTGTGTGTGTGTGTGTGTGCGCTGGAAAGTGCTGTAGTAATTAACAGAGACGGGGTGATACTGGTCAGGTTTAACAACATCTGGGCTGCACAGATATGTGTGCTTACATGTATGTGTGTGCACGTTTGTCTAGTAGAATGAGGGTGTGTCGGGGTGTGTCTTCATCCGTGTGTGACCATGTGTACAGTACATGGTCCCTGTGCATCTGCATCCTTGCATGGTGTGTGTGTGATTGGCACCTCATGCCAGCCTATGTGGGGTATTAGCTCCCCAGGGGCAGATTAGCTCTTTAGTTGAATAGTGTTGAATTGACATACCACCAGATGGTTTATGCATAATATGTGTGTGTGTGTGTGTGTGTGTGTGGGTGTGGTAGGTGTTTGTTGGTAGGTTTTGGGTGAAATCTGAGTACTGCCCTCAGGCCAAAAAGCTGTTGTGTCCCCTCTGTTGTGAAATCAGGCTGTTACAACGCTGCTCGCAGTTTTAAGAGATAAAGACTCATACTAAATTCTTGTTGTTTTTTCTCTATTTGGATTATTTTTTTAAAGGGATGCACTATATTGTTGGCACATCATTGGTATTAGCTGATAAAGGATTTAAGGTTAAATATCATATCAGTCTGAAATGAACATTTCTGACAATATGACAGGTTCCATGTATGAAATATGATTCATTGTATAATAAAAAAAAAATGCCAGTCACCGTGTTTCAACTCTTGTGGCTACATTGCTTTTTTTTGTTTGTTTTTTTATTTTTATTTTAACAAATGGTCAAATGAACACTGTAGCTGTCATTTTTCTTTTTCAAACTGGTAAACAGAAAAGCGACCACAATCAGCTTGTTCCATTATCAGACTGGTACAATTAAAATTTAAAAAGTGAGTCAAGAACCAGAAACAGAGCCGACTGGCTTTCACAGTAAAAGTTGTACGTTTTGAAGTGTGTTCACTGCAGTGGCCAATTTAAGAAGAGCTAAACATAATTCATAACATACAGTCACATCTCTGCCACTTTACCACAACTGAATGTGAATAAAAACCAGTGGGACAAGCTGATTGTTGTCACTGTTCAGTTTACTGGTTCAAGAAAGAAAAAGGACAGACACTGTGTTCATTTGTATTTGCTAAGATAAAAACACACACACACACACACACACACACACAAAGAAGTATTGCAGTCTCTTTTCTGTTTACTGGTTTAAGAAAGGATGTATCATCTGCAGTTAAATGATTCTTCATACACAGATGATGACAGTCTGGTAAAGTGATTCTTTAATTATATGGACATGATGCAAGTGTTTGCAGTGTGAATGTGTTTTTTAAGTGTCTGACATGGACAGCACAGTCAGAGTAGAATAATATGTTTCCACTACAGGACTTGATGCAGTTAGGTGATATATTGGTGTCAGTATTGGCGATCGGCCAAAATGAGTTGGAAAATATCAACGCATTGAATATCTGCAAAATCCAATATCATGCATCCCTAAGATTTGAGTAAAACAGATTGTATGATCATAAGGGAGCAACATTGTAAAAATGATCCTGATGGGGATTCACAGTGCTCACATGCTTCATGCTGATCATTGTACAGTAGGATGATGGTAAATATGAATATTTCTTGTTTCTTTTTCTCTCTTTTTTGTTACTATATTTAACATTTTAAGTAGGGATGGGAATTACCAATGCCATTATTGATTCTGCTTATCAGTCAGATTCTGAAGCTATTTTCTTATTGATTCCTGATCAATTCTAGTGGAGTTGCCGTGAGATTTAGACATCATTTAAATGGATGAAATGAGAGAATATTTGTACAGTATTCATTTTCTTTTAGGTTTTTTTTTTTTAGATCTGAATTTCTGAATTTCTTTTGTTGTATTCATACAGTTGATTCAGTGAGCGTTGACTGTACACATCGAGTCCCAGACCTCCTCAGTCCTTTGTGTCATTATGTCACATTTTCCACCCTCAGGTTGTCATATTTTCCTGGAAGTCTGAAATGGCAACCTTATGGCAAACAGCCACCCCCACACCCCCACCTGATTATTTTTTAATTTATCCTGTTGTCATAGCTTTGAGCTCTGGTGTGATGTGAAGCAGAGTGAAGGATTGATCCTTGTGGGGGATGGCAGCATGGGGGACAGGGATTAACAGTGGGCAGGTGGTCCTGGTATGGTTGCCAGTACACAGACCTGGCTGTCATGTGGAGGTGGTGGGGAGCAAATTAGAAATCTCTGGCTTGTGGGCTGACGGCTGAATAATGTGGCAGGAAGAAGAGTGTAGACCACTGACTTTAGAGAAATATGGATGTGTTGTCCATGTTGTCACTGGCCCATAAGGTCCTGCACAGTGAATCAGCACTGAGTATCCTGCTTTTTCACTGGTATTATAACTTAATACTTCCAGAAATATTCAATCAAAGATCAGTTGAAGTTGAAATAAGTTGAAATATTCACTTTACTTGACATGAACGCTACAGCTGCAGTGTCCCCCTTGAAATTTCTGTTCAAGGCTAGAATAACACTTCAGTGATTGCATGTTGGAAGAGGTTCCCCCTGTTTAATGTTGTATAAACTCTTTCAAATGCTACCAAAGCATTTCTAACTAAAATACAGTTATTAAATGCAGTAAAATATCTGATTGATCTCCTTACAGCAGGTTAAATTATTTAATAAGTAATTTAATTTGAAAATAAAGAATTAAAAACAAAGATGAATTATAGGTCTGTTTTTTCATTTTATCTGATAATAACAGTATCATTAATGGTAGTTTATTAGCTGGCCCTTAGCCTCCTGTCATTTTGCAGAAGTGGCCCCTGAGCAAAACAAGTTGAGTTTCCTTGCTACATCTACAGTGGACAACATAACCAGAGAAGCAGGTGATCATAATAGACTACAAATGAAAACATGCAAGCTCAAGTTACGTCATTAACTTCACCAGAGATTGGGATGGAGATAAAAGGCTGATGGATTGGGCGGAAACGAAGAGAGGCATGTCTCCAAAGAAGCACCAGGACACAGCGGGTTCCCTGGCTGCTCAAACATAAATCTCCAAAGGCTCTCTTTATTTCTGGATGTAGCAGTTAAGCCCTCCACAGGCCAGCATAACTGCTGAAACCACAGGGTTCACCTCTCCTGTGTTTCACAGTGACATAAAACTGCCTAGTTCAGCTCCACTGTAGTGATTTTAAAATCAATAGCCAGACCTTCCTCAGCACACCAGATCTGAAAACAGTGAACATATAGTGTAGTCTGTTTGACGGCTCTGGCTTTCTTTCTCCTCTGTCCTGTCCATCTCTTCCAGCCTCTCATCCACTTTCAGCCCACCCAGTAAATCAAAATTCACAACACTGACTGACATTTTTAAACTATTTAAGTGATCAAATAAAATTTCCAAGCACTATAAAATCTTTAAACACCATTTTGTATCGTCAAATTAAGAAATTATGAAAATATAGATTGTAGCAAAGACATATGATGATCATCATTCTCCATCATCACAACGTTCTACATTTTGCTGCCTTGCAGCAGCTTGTGATGGAGTCTGATGCCACTTGAAGAATCTGAGCCACAGAGCTTCTCCTTGGCTTTGTTTCTAGGCTGCTCTCTCTGGGGAGCCACACAGGGACTCAGCTGTGAATGTAGGCCAGAGTCGACACACACTCTCGTGCCAGAATGTACATACACAGCCGCACGCTCATCCACCTACAGTTTATACTGTAGATATACTGTACTTTATGGTCTGCTACGCTGTCCTCATGCTAACCATCTGTCTGCTCTGTACACACAGGTCCTCGGCGCGGAGGTCAGGAGAACCGTCTAGCTAATCAGGAGAGGCAAGGGGTGAGGCCGGCCAATCGGAGGGGGAGAGATGTTGGGGCAGGGCGGGCATGCGGCCCTGGCTCTCGTGTCATTACTGCTGCTACTGTGGCGTGAAGCAGCAGCCATCGAAGTCCCACAAGATCGTAAGTCACTGAACAATAATCAGATCTACTTAACACAATCTGTTAGTACAAACTATGATACAAATGACACACTAACAACTTCTCTTAGTTTGGTTAGAGGGAAGTTGGCTAAGTCAGATGGCTCAGATTGGTTTGTTACTGGGATTGCTCAGTGCTGCGGTCCCTTTGACTCGTTATAATATATATTTCATATTGTGCCAAATTCTGCTGAATATTTTAGCTCAAATTTTTACAAACCTTTTATAAACTGTGCACTGTAGAGTTGCAATCGATTAAATATAATTACAAAATGGTAAAGATTTTGCATGTTTTTTTGCCATCAATCAAAGCTTTATTTCTGCAGCAAAAACTGGATATTCTCTGACAGCTCAGTGGTTCCCCAAATTTTTTCTGGCACGCCCCACTTTAGAGGCCAAAAAAAGTTTGGGCACCTCCACTCAGTGATTATTATCAATCATTTACAATAATTTGAGAAGCAACTGACAAAAAAGGATTCAAAAGTTTAATTTTAATAAAACAAAGATGAGCTTGATAGCATCAGCAAACACTTGTTTGTTCATTTCTCTTTATTTCTCCCCTGTGCTCCCCCTGCAGTGGCTCTGCACCCCCCAGGGGGACACATCCCCCACTTTGGGAACCACTGATATAGCCTATGAAATATATAAAAACATTGAGGCCGACATATTAGAAATATATAATTGAATATTAGTTAACATGTGGACAAATTTCATGTGACTGATCAAATTCTCGACCATTCATCTATTAATCATTATCATCCCTGGTATACTGCTGACACAGAAGTAGGAAGTTGTGCTAGTTTGCCCTGTCAAATTAAAAATTGTTGCTTCTAGCCTTTTAATAAAGGACAAGTGCTTTTTTTGTTGGCATTGTGAGCTCACAGTGAAGATACAGACAGGAAACATTGTTCAGAGAAAGTTGCACGACATATAAAACAGGTCCCCAACTGTACCATGGTAATATTCAAACATTAAAGATGCTTTAAGCCTTTATAATGTAAGTTTAAATCCAGCATCATTTCAAAATCAATCAGAGAGTCAGTGGAGCTCTAGCAGATACTGCAGGAAACCCAAACCCAAACCCAAACCCAACACCAAACTGATCCCAATTTGTAACATATCCTTAAGACAGGAAGACACTGTAGCCCAGTTTTAGCTGTGAATTGGTCGCCCCTGAACAGTCAGTGGTCTGTCAGAAACTTTGGTCATCTGTTTGTAGTCAGCTGTCATTTCACGCTCTGATTTTCCACATGGCTGCTGTCAACAGATCTGTTATCAACTGTCGTGAGTGAATGAGCAGAAAAGTATTTTACATGTGGCTAAAACTGTAGGCCTAACAGAGACTGCTGTGATATAAAACTGAACTTCACTGCAGGACAGACACCATATTGTCTGCATCCTTCAGACATCTGCAGCTCCAGACAGTATTTTTCTTTTCATTCATATGAGAATTGCACAAAGCTTTTCTCTCTTTTGTTGAAGACACAGTCGCCTTGTTTTAAGAAACTTTATTGGGACTGTCAGCGGTTCCATGTTCACATTTAGCATGAGCTCCACATCAGGGTCACTCAGTTCATCTGTACAATGTGTTGCAGATTTTGGTTGTTCATAAAGGCCAACTAAAATATGTAGTGCAAGACAACACAAAGTACATGATCAATAAAAAGGTGTAATGCCTGCCCAACTTTAACAACATTAACAAGAACAGAGGTGCACTATAATATTCTGGAAACTCACTTTCTTCTTTTTAGTCTGAAGCATCTAAATTAACAACACTTTTCTGTTGGTGTGTTTAATCTTTAAAGATCTGAAAACGTTACTTTTATGACAGAAAACCTGCATTACAACTGAGGGTGTGGTGCTTCAAAAACATGACCCATACTAGGGACTAAAAGTTAACATATCTGGATCCCTGCTGTATTGCATTTCATTCATTCTTTTTTCATGCAGCTTTTACAGGGACAGAACAAAAATACATATTTTCCCCTGGCCTCTATAGCTGTTTATCCATTTATTTATTTTTTGTGTGAGTTGCAGAGTTTTGGAGATATCAGTTCTAGAGATGTCTGCCTTCTCTCTAATATAATGGGATTAAATGACACTTGGTTTGAGGTACTCAAAGCACCAAAATATAGTTCTATTAAATTCTACTGCAGAAAGAAAGTAGTTCCTACATGAAACTGTTCACAACAAAATCTGTGGATTATCTTGAGTAACCAGGTCATTATTTCTGGAAAAAGACACTGATGTTTTTTGGCATTTTAAGCACCATAAACCAGTGCCATCTACTCCCATTATATTGGAGAGAAGCAGACATCTCTACGGTCGCTATCTCTAAAACTCTGCAACTCACATCAAAACAGTATAGATGGATAAATGGATAAATAGTACTACAGACCAGAGGAAAAATATATATTTTTGATTTGGGGGTGAACTGTCCCTTACATGGGCCCAATCAAAATGAAACTATGGGTATTATCTTAATAAAGCTTCATTCAAAGAGTAAACATCCTCTCACTTTAAAGTATATCCATTTCAGATTTCTTAAAAAGTGTTTTATTTAGTTAAAAAAAAGAATGAATTTTACTGCCATTTCAGCAGTGAAATTAATACACAGGTTTCAAAGCATTTTACCATCCTGTTTTTAAAATATGAATCCAAAACCATAAGTGTGTTTCTGGAGGTGTAGCAGGGATCGCATTAACATTTGATTATCATGAGAATAGACTGCTTCATATCCCTGGATAATAATGTGTCACTATGGGTGGCTCCCTCCCTGCAAATTCAAAGGTGAGAGGTCTTTATTGATTCCAGCATGCACACATTAATATATTACAGAGATATACTCCCAACACACACACACACACACACACACAGTGACACACATTCTCATACCTGTCCATTATGACGAGTATCACAGTGTGACTGGATTCTGCTGTTAAATGGATTCCTGGGGGAATAAGGAACAAAAGCACAGAGGAGGAGAAAGAGAAAGGAGAAAGTCGCGCCTTTTCTTTCTTTTTTCTTACCCTCACTACACACACACACACACACACACACACACACACACACACACACACACACACACACACACACACACACACTCCTTTTTCACAGCTAAGATGAATGTTTCACAATTATACAATGAAAAATGGTTTGATACTGACAGAGCCCCAAGGACACCTGGCTTATATGTTCCATACACAACTGCACACTCACACGCACACACTCACACACACGCAGCAGTCAGCTGTCAGCTGCTCTGTCTACAATGTCTCTGCCCCCCTATGGCGCCGTCTCTCTCTCTGTTTTTTTTTATAAGCCTGACCTTTCAACTCTGGACTTACGATGCTCTATTGATCTGATACACACACACATGCACACACACACACACACACACACACACACACACACACACACACACACACACACACACACACACACACACACACACAGCCTGCCTAACAGAAACCATTTGGGTAACACTCTTATAACCCACTGACCTCATTTTAATGTATTTAGCACACTGTGATAAAGTGACAGGCAGGATTTTATGTATTTCTGATAAAAATATAATCAGTTGGTCACAGTTAGATTAAACTCATGGTTCAGTATGATACACAGTATAATGTCCATGTTTGCTGTATGATTTGTGATATTTTGGGATGCAGTGATACCAAATCTTGAAGTATGATAATACTATGGTAAAAAGTCCATGATACAATATTTATTGCAATATTCAAAAAAACAAGAAAAATGACAACTTGAAAAAATGTTCTTTATTAAATAATAAATCTGATATGAACAATAACTTTACAAAACACAAAGAGAAACCATTTATATAGTTAGCATGATAGTAACCCACATGGACCAGTCAGATCACACTACAAGCTGACATCATTGACAGAAAAATCTAGAAACTATCAGGACCCATCAGATCATACTACATGATTATATCATTAAGTTATGGTTTATTGATTTTTCTCTGAATGATGTCAGCTTGAAGTGAGACCTCATTATTACTCTTACTACTCTGTTCTGTTTCAATGGTCTCTCCTTGTGTTTTGTAAAATTAACCTGCTGAAGGTCATTGCACTGAAACATTTTTAATAGTCTTAAATTTGTAAGTGCAGAAGACAGTGTGCAGGACTCTTTTTGCTTTTTATTGTTGACTCTTCTCCTCTGCACCTGTCCTACTTACATGCACAACTTACTATAAATAAAAAAAAGAATTAAATAAATGTGGACAACCATGACCAAAGCATGGGCAAAGAATTGACTTGAATTGTCTTTGGCGATGAATGCTTGAATTATGTATATACATAACACACTCATCCACACACACAAACAGTTCTGCAAAACAAAAACAATGCATCAGTCAGTAGCAGTCCTTTTATAAAATAAAATGTAAAAAAAATAAATAAATAGAGTAACTGACCATGTCACATACCATATCACAGTAGATACTGTTATTTTATCGCAGTATTGGAATATTTAATATATTGTTGCATCTCTAGTGCCAATAAATTACATGTAAGGGAGCCACAGAGTGCAGACCTCCTTTCATGTTTTCCTTTGTTATGAGGCATTACATGTATATCAAAAAAGCCAGCATTGTCCTTTTTGTTACTGATCAGTTGTAGTTGATAATGATTCATTTTTCAGTTTTGAATCCCAAACTGATGCAGTAAGACATGGAAACCCCCTGGTTGTCAGAGCTAACTGATGGTTTAATTCAGCAGACAGGATGAGAAGCCCCATCCCCCTCCTCTACTCATGTCTCCTTATCTGCTTCACAGCAAACTGCACTCTTGACCTTTATTGATGAGAGCTTTCCTCAAATCTCTACAGGACACACACACACGTTCACACACTCACACACGCTCTATCTCTGCATAATGATATCTAAAGGACATAAGATGAAAAAGGTTTCATTTCAGTCAGCAGATCTGTGGGGTCGTAGCTGACAAAACACTGTCATCATTATGAACTGGATCAAATATATAACACACACAGGCCAAACACACATAATGGTGCAGAGCAGCATGTATATATGTGCACACCTTCTATCAAGGCTCATCTGTAACTGTCAGACAAACACAAGGTCAAGCTCCTGATACATGGTCTCTTCGACATTGTGTGTGCATGTGTGTGTTCCTGTGTGTCAGTGGGGTGATGGACTTAAATCACAAACATTTTGGCAAGTCCATGTATACTGCTAACTATATACATTTAAAGGTATTTAGTACATGTATAGGACAGCATTTGGAATGTAGGACAAGAATTAATGAGAAATGCCCTCTGCTTTATGAAGAGTTATTTGCTTTTTGTGAATGAAACACAGCACCAACAGAAGTAGAGGATCAATCACGCTGTGCTTTGCTTTGGTCAAATGTTCCTTTAAAATCTCATTAACTTGTGCTCCAGTTAAATACTTTCTTTTTCATGTAGCATTACATTTATAGTCAGTTACCTACAAATTAAGAGCTGTGTCACTTCATTTTCAGACCCTTGTGTTCGTAAAAGGCTGTTGTTGTCATCCAGCACCAACACTTCATTCCAGATCGCAATTTAAAACAATACAAGCCAGTGTGATCACACCCAGTCTGACATTACAAAATGACTGGATTAATATGAGACAGATTTATACTGAACACACATCCTTAACACAGCCTCATCAACGAGACAATAAGTCAATTGCCAGTGATTCCCCAAATGATGTATATGACCATCAGAGAGCACCGGCGACAGGCAGCACCGGACCTTCAGTACATTACATAAAGTCATGTGATGTAAGGCATCAAAACGACTTGGTTTTGTTTAGGAAAAGATGATGGATTGGGTTAAGATAAGGATGTGACATAACGTTACTTTTGGATTCACACGATCGATCAACACAAACCCCAACGCAAGTCCTGTGTTTTGTGTGAACCATCCAGAAAGAGATCAGAATCATTATCACTTTATTTGCCAAAAAATGTAGAAAGTACACAGGAATTTGACTTGGTGATGCAGCACAGTGGGACAAGAAAGATGAAAAAGTTAAATCCAAGAAGTATAATAGTAAGAATAAGAAAACTATACAAATTGAAAATAAAAGGTACAAATAAGATACGAATAGTAAAATATGAGTCCATCCACCAAACCTTCTATATATTTTCCTGGTCTTTATTCTGCTCCCCCCTACTTACTGTGACCAGTAGAGCAGAGCAGTAAATATTTTCATCTCAAAATGAATGTAAACAAGGTTTGTAATAGTTAACTGCAGCACTTTTCTGGTGAAGACAGGCTTTTTAACTTTCCTTTGGGGTTGTAGAAAGAAAGATTATTTGACTTGAAATGAAATCCAGGTGAATCTGAAAAGTGATTTGAAATGCTCAGTACACCGGAGTAAACTGCTTCCTCACTAGCTGCAGACAAAAATCCATCCAGAGGAAGATCAAGTCATCAACACTAAATCTTTAGTCTTGCATCTTTTTTGTGCTGCCCTCAAGGTACACCTCCCTGGTTTTATCATGTGCACAATAGTGGCTGCAATGTCTGTCACAACTATTAAAAACATTAGTTGGAAGGAAAAAAAAGCATCTGAAGTTTTTTGTGCTCCTATCTGTTTTTAATCTGTTATCACAATTGAAATCCACAGTATGTTGCTGTGTTACAGTCTTTGGTATGCTCTCTAAAGCATTACTTGTGTGTTGTCTTTCTCCTCCTTACTGCTTATCCTGTGCCGATACGGGAACTCCTTACAGGTGAGTCTCTGTTTCACTCTATAGATCACAGTTCACTCTCACACTTTTAATATGACTAATTCAGATATTGTATCACATAAATTCTGTACGGTGTAACTGTAAGCTGTATCAGTGGCTCTAAACTGGTTCACTCTCTGGGCTGAAATTGTTCCTTAGACTTCAGGTGACACTCAGTGTACTGTAGACCAGCTTAGTAGGGCTGCCCACGATTTTCCAAGTCGATTAGTAGTTATTAGTTAATTATTAGTTAACTACTGTTATTAGTTAGCCACCTGTCAAATGCTAATGCAGTTAACAACAATGTTAAATGCAAGTCTCATTGTTCAAAACACTGGAATAAATAACATTAAACTTATATGTAATATCTAGATATCTAAAATCTGCTGTCATTAAGGGGCGTGCACATACAGGGGATTGGTGATCTGTATCTCTGTATCTGGGATGGTCAGTTTGTCTGAGTTTCCTGTTTGATGACCTGTGAGCTCCATCCTCAGGGGGCCAGTCACTGAGGTTAGACTTGAGCAGCTCTCTGGCCAAGTCAAGACACAGTCGAGTGTGTCTCTCAGCTAGAGTACACAATCCAAGCACACAGAGAGGCTCTGAGTACCTCCGGCCAAGTATGATTTTACAAGCCCTTTTCTGCATGTTTCCAGCCTTTTAGCCTGGTCCAGATAGGGACAGTGTACTCCAGCGCTGGATGCAGGAAAGAAACATTTAGAGGAAACATTTCAAGAGCAGTTACAACTAATTCAGGCTTGTTCAGACTAAAAACTAGCTGTGGCTGTCTAGGAAGACAGAAATGGTACACCAAAATAAAAGCACAGCTCTGAAAATGCACTACATTTCAGAATAACTGTTTTTTTTTTCACAACACTGAACCACCTGCTCACAACCCACTCAAACTGTACCTGACCAGTTTGGAACCACTGAGCTTTTACATAACATAACATGATGAATATAAAGTTGTAACATAGTGCTATAGATATTGATTTGTCTCTAATATGATTAACAATCACCCCACAATTTGTCCATCCTCTTGTTCTTGTCTTTCTTTGGCTTTACCTTGGACAAACAGCAAAGATCCTGCAAGACCGTAAGTGTTTCTTTTTAACATCATGTCACTGCTAATGTTTCTGTCCCACATGCTCATGTGATAGCTTATAGCTTATAGCTTGTAATGCTGCAGTAGCATTTGCTAATTTGGCAGGTGAAAACACTGAAATTACAGACTGAACAGCTGGTATTTACATGTTGTCTCTCCTTTTGCTCCATCCAAGTAAAACACACTCACACAACAGATTTAGGAAACGTTCTTTAGATGACCAGATGACGCTGTGGGACACACATTTGATTAAAGGAACATACTGTACACTGACCATCGTTTTTTTTGAAACATGCACATTTGTTCATGAATGACAGTGTGTATTCCAATAGAAACAGTAATTCACATGCATGTGAAATACAGTTATATGTCAACACTATAACACTACAGCATTATACAGTGTATTTCATTCAAACTCAAAGGTAGTTAAAGTGACATTTCACCCAAAACTCAAACCTGCATATTTTTCTTCTTACCTGTAGTGTTGTTCACCCATCCAGATAGTTTTGGTGTGAGTTGCAGAGTTCTGGAGATATCAGCTGTAGAGATGTCTGCCTTCTCTCTAATATAATGGAACCAAATGGATCCTGGCTTGTGAAGCTCAAAGCACCAAAAAAAACCCACAAACATTTGCTGCAGAGGGAAGCGTGCAAAGGTGCTATACAAACAAATTTCTGACAAGAGGCTTGTGCTCGTGACAGTGTGGGGTGTCAAAAGCACATTAATGTCATTCTGCTTGTCTGAGCTATAACATTAGCACCACTGAGCTAGCTAACGCTGTGATAGAGTTTGTGGGTGTGGTTTGGTACGCAGAAAGCAGTCCCTATATGAAACTGCTCACTACAAGTGTGTGGATTATCTTAAGTAACTGGGTCTGGATTACTGGAAAGAGACACTGCTGTTGAGTTTTCGCTTTGAGCACCACAAGTTATTTATTTCTATTATATTGGAGAGTAGACAGACATCTCTACAGCCAACAGGACGGGGTATTGTTTAAAACATTACGATACCAGTACCAATACCAGTACCCTTGAAGTGATACTGATACAAATAGGGTACTTCACTCGATACTCAAACATTTTGGTGGCATCTGCCAACTCCGTGATATACATTAAATTTCACTTCACCACCACAGACTGTATGTAGCTGCAGTAGTAGGCCAGTCACACATTGCATTAAACTGAATCCTTGCTGTAATGGGCTGCAAACAAACCCAATAGTAATTTTTGTAGATCTGGGCACAAAAAGAATGGAATTCAGGTGTCACTGGACTGGAGAGGTTTCGATACCCTGAAGTTACTGAGTATCAATACCCAGCCCTAATGGCCAGTATCTCCAAAACTCAAAAAACTATCTTTAGATGGATAAATAGCACTACAGGTCAGAGTATTATATAAAATATGTGTTTTGATTGTGGGGTGAACTGTCCCTTTAAAGAATATGAGTCTTGGAGGACATGGTATAAGCTGATATGTTGAGGAGTAATTTCCATACTAATTATATCCCTCATAGCCTGGCTTTTATCACAACCAAGCATACTATAAAAATACTCTTATGGTTGCCATGGCAACATGAAGGATGCGTATAATACGCTCCTTTTTCGGTTGTGGATGAGATTAACTGGAGTGGCTTCAGTTACAGAGGGACTGTTCTCTCGTGTCTGTCCTCTCAGTCAGACATGAATTCAGTCTCACAGTCCAGCTTTCTCTTAGAGCAGCGAGCTGCTCCTTTAATCTAGCAGCCGGCTGGCCCTCTGAAGCGCTTGTTATCTCGTGTTATGTGTACAGTGTGTGTGCGTGTGTACTTGTGTACAGTGTTAGATTCAAAGCCCTGCAGGGCTCAGTGAGCTAGAAATGCAAAGGGCAGAGACATGTTGGCTGCGTGGTGCGTCTGTGCTGCTGAGGGGTTCAGCTGAAGTGAGCCATTAAATATGTATAGTAGAGTGAACACAGCTGGGAGGTGGGAACTCTGATCTATTGATTTCTTTTATGAGAATGTAAAGCAGCTGTAGACTGATCAGGCTGATAATGACCTGATGGTAAAAAGGACGAATCAATGGAAACGCTTTAAAGTTGAAGCAGTATTTAACTTTCCTTCTGTGTATCTTCAGTCTGATATATCTTCTGCCTCTGTCTGAGCTCCATTGTTGTCCGAAACTATTAAAATCTTAATTATCTGCACATAACCTTATGCCTGTAACCTTCTCTTTGTCTCCTCCTCCTCCTCCCACAGTGAAGCAGCCCCCCACTATAGTCAGACAGTCAGTGAAGGACTACATTGTCGACCCCAGAGATAATATCATCATCGAGTGTGAGGCCAAGGGCAACCCAGTGCCAGTGTAAGCAGGACACACACCCACACACACTGCACTCACACAACACTCATTTGTCCTCTTCTCCTTACTTTCAGTTCTAAGCAATAGATCAAAATGTTTAAGGAGACTATTAAGTCTGAATTCTAGTCATTTAGAACTCATTGTTGTATCAAGTTTTTCTTCCCCATTTTTAATTTTTTATTTGCAATAATCATTTTTTCTACCAAGGCTGCAAAATCTATTCTAATCTAATTTGTTTTTTCTTCGACGTGTTCTGTTTTTGTAATATTTCACTGTGCATCCGTCTCCCTTTACCAATACAAGCCTGCTCATATACTCACAGTTAGCTAAACATTGGACTTAACAGTAAAAACCTACAATTAGTGAACAGTTAACATAATTTAACAATAGTAAAGAGGAGACTTTGGTTCTTACATTCATATTTATTGAACATCATTGACATTGTGCAGGTACAACCAAAGTTGTGTCATCCTCAAATTATGCTTGTATTCATACATATTTATGTATTTAAGATTTACACATATTTACAAGAAATTAATAGACAGGAATGAAAGATCTCAGAGACAGAAGTTGCAGGAAGTACAAAAATAAGCAATAGAGAATAAAGATTCACTAATCAAAAATGTAATAAGAGAACATAGCAATTAAAGTCACAGTACAAAAAAAAAAAATCCTCTATTTACAATTTAATTTTCAGATTTTCAGTGTGTTTGTCATCTGATTAGACAAACAAGAAATCATGGATTACAGGTTTGTTAATTTACTATATAATCATAAGCTAGTGCATTCTGAAGCACTGCAAGACAATACTGTCCTGTAGCGGTCGGCAGCGTCTTTACAGTTATCTAAAACTAAACTAGCTAAATGAAATAAAAATAAAAACTAGACAGTGGAAAAAAAACAAACTGTTCTGTACTTACAAAACTAACAAAAATAAACTAAAAATATACAGAAAATGTCTTCAGTTATAGGCACTTTTTTTTTATTCATGATAATAATTTTGCTTTCTTCCAGGGCTGTAAAATCCTTTCATTTCATATTTAACATGGAGGGTTTTTTCCCTGTTGAGTGTTTAAGTGGCTCCAGTCCAGTACAATGGAGGTGAATGCAATTTAATTTGTGGTACTCACAAAAATTAAAACTAATATTTGATGAAGGAGGAGATTAAAAGCACTTCAACCCACTCACAAAGCCCTGCACGCCTGTCCAGTGCTCTGAAGGGCTGCTTAATCTTGTAACAGAAGAGGCTTGTAGTACAAAGTGTACTGGAGCACACAGATGGAAGACATTAAACTTTATTCAATCATTGAATAAAGTTGCCTTCAGTCCATGTACTGCAGTATACTTTGGACCAGTTTCCCAAGCCTTTACTGTTATAATCTGATATTTCAAAAATTCAACAGGGGCATCTCTGTGCCAAAACCATTTCCACATAAATCTGGATAGTATACAGACCTCAGTGTGGACAGGGTTCATCAGAACCGCTTTATAAAAAAGAACATTCTGACAAAAACTGTTGAAAGTTTGTCTGCTCTGTGGATTATTCAGAGTAAACAAGGCCTGAGTAAGGCCTGAATAATGGGCCTGATGCAAGAAACATTCGTACTTCTTGTATTTTGAATTTTCTTTCAGACATGAACACAATTTATGAGGTCCAGACCTGTGGTAGAGTCATGTGCAGTCTGTCTGCTGGTATCCAAACCAAAGTTTTTCACTAATGACTGTATGTTTCATTAGTTTGAAGACATTCTGAGTTTGAAAAATACATGACACTTAAAAATTATGTCATCATTATTCTGTGTGACTACATTTCAAATTATGATAGAACTGTAAATTTACACACAAAGCCTCTCATCATTAATTTAATGATCAGTTTTTACCTGCTGTCAGGTGTTTTGATCGTATATGTTCACATGCAGGTTTATGAAGTCTCTGTCCAGGTGAACATCGTCACCTCTGTCCTCTGTCTCTGTGATGAAAACTTCCTCTTGACCCCCTCCTCCTGCTGCAGTCATAGATCGCCCTGCTGTGGCGAGTTGTATTTTTTCTTTGAAGCCATTTCCATATCGAGACATTTCTTCTTTATTTCAGTGACAGTATGAGCCTCAGGTAACAAGACATTAACAGCACTCAGTCTTCCTGTTTCTTTGCTTCAGCAGGTCTTTTAATTCTACTGCTGATGCTTTAAAAACGACAGATTTTCCTTCATGGATCTCTGGAAGCAGAGCTCCGAACTCTTTAAGTTCTTCTTTTTATTGTTTGACACTTCCTGATAGATGGGCAGGAAGCACAGCCATATATGGTATAATTGGGGCACTAGCTATGCTAATTTATGAGGCTCATGCACATACACTCAGATACACACAGGTGGATTATTTACACAGTTATATGAAATTATGAGGCCCAGTGTGTTTAGTTTTAAGTTTGTCTTCAGTCACGAGACACAGCTTCGAGCAAGTAATGGAAAAGCAAATCCCTGCCATGCTGGGCTGACGTGTTGAATCAAACCGAGTCAAGCCAAGCCAGGACATGTGGATGGAAAAGGGGTAATAGTGAAAAGAGCCTGACCCAGGCTGGCTTTGCTCCTCATTATAGGTCAACTGTCCTCTGTGGGTAAAATTGTGGTGACACACCTTTAATGAAATAAAATTGAATGGTTCAAGTAGAATAGCGTGCCATGTAATAAGAACGTTTGAAAGGTTTCTCAGGTAACTCAGAAAACAGGCTGGAACACTCTGAGTCAGATTGATATGTCAACCTGACAGACTGACGGGCTGTAGACCGAGTGCACCAATCAGACGCAGCTGGAGAGTAATCAGGAAAATACAGCACAGCTGAGGACAGAACAGTCCAGGACAGATCCATGTGATGCTGATCAGAGGGGCACTCATGACACATTTTTCCACCCTCCTCTTCTTCTCCTTCCCACTGTCTATCATTCACTCAGGCTCATTGTCTTTGTCCTTCTGTTTTCTCTGTTTTCTCTTCTCTGTCTGTGTTTTGTCACCCTGCTCTGTCTGTCTTTGGTGTGTCCTTGCCCTCTTGTCTCTCTCTCCATCCATCCACCACTGTCTCTCTCTGTGGCAGTGAGACTTATGAGCAGTGACAGTGCCGTCCAGATGTGCTCTCCTGCCACTCTCCCCCCCTCTGTCTCGCTGTCTGTCCCTCACACGCACATTTTCACTGTACCACCGTTTGTTTTTCAGTGACCCTCTTTCCCTTCAGTTGAAGGGTGTTTCACCCTAAGGCTCCTGTCCTGCCCTCTAACAGCCCCATAAACTCAGCGTGACACCTGTCTGCCTGCTCTTTACTGCCTCAACCTGACAACCGCTCTGCTGTGCTTTTTGCTGCCCCCTCTTTCTCTCTGTTACCCCCCACATCGTCCTCTCATTACCTCCATCACTCTGTGTGATGTCAGCTCCAGCTGCTGTGAACCCAATCAACTCCCCCTGTCTTCACAGCATTTCTTTGAACTCTATTTGTGCTTGTTTTCTGGAAAACGATGTGCCTAGAAACCTGTACATCCTGTGCTTTGTTTTGGACTAATCAGCGATGTAGGCAATAGTAAACAAGTCACAGTTACTGCTGTAAACCAGCACAATAAAGCTGGAGTTTAGGATGTCCAAATGATTCTACATTTAACTGCTTTTGTACAGCTTTTGCAAAGAAATATGTCCACAAGAGATTCTGTAAATGTTAAAATCTAGTTATCTGACTGCAGTTGAAAGCCAGTCATCTTTTTTTTTTTTTTTTTTTTTTTTTGTTACTGCATTTCCACTTGGCATCTATGTGATCTATAGCTGAATATCCTCTCAGGGTTTGAAGAACAGATCAAATTCTGATAATAAAGTGTCACCTCTGGTCTATGGTGCTTCCATTTTACAGCTACTTTGTTTCCAGTGATTGTCTAAAGGAAAAATTCTTTATGACCCGTGTGAGTCACATAAAGATGCTTATAGTTTTAAGCACTGGCCTCACAGCCCTTAACTTCGGTGGTCAAAGTACATTTTTGGTGCCCCAAATGTAGACGTGTAGAAAACAATGCAACTTAACACAGCCTTAACACTGTGACATTGTGTTGTCCACTTTTCACATAAATTGTGATGTTTCTGATTAAAAACTCGACTAGCTGAGGAAACTACAGGCACACACTGCAGTACATTACATCCTTACATGTGTCATATTCTCACCACTTTAACTCTTGCTACCATACACTGCTAGAAAGTCATAGCCATTTCATTTTTTCATAGTCCTCTATTTGTGTTTGTGGTCCTTCTGTAAGGACTGTGTTAACAGTTTGACTCAGCTTAGTAAACCCAGACTTCAGTAGCCCCAGTATATTGGCCAGTGATGAGTACTGTTTACTGTTTTCATAGAATCTTAAAGTTAAACGCACCAAGGAATTGGAATGTTTGTGGAACTGTAACATTATGTTGTCAAAGGAATGGGAATAACATCTGGAATATTTGGTGCCCAGAGAGTAGCTTTTTGGTTAATGTTGAATGCTGCTCTGTGTGGTCACTACACCAAAATCATCCTCACAGTTTCATTCCTGGAAGACACCAAAACTGAGTGAGCTGAGCTGAGTGAACTGTGCTGTTATCAGCTGCTCTGACAAGAAACCTATGGGGAAAAAAGTAAAAAACAAAACAACAACAAAAGACCACTGAAGAACTTTATTGTCATTGTGTAGTTGTTATCCTCACCAATGGTGCTTGTGTTCACACATTATTTCAAGGAATAAATATGTAGAAACGAAAGATCTTAATGATTAAAGTCGCAAAACGTACAAAAATAAGCACTAGAGAATAAAGATACACTAATCAATAATGTAATAAAAGAACATAACAATTTAAGTGACCCTACAAAAATAAGCAAATTAAAGTGTGAAGGTACAAAAATAAGCAATCTAACGAGCAAAAAATACAAAGAAAAGAATTCCAATTTACAGTTTAATTTTCAGATTTAGATAAGAGTGAAAAACATTTTAGCTAACTGAAATAAAAATAAAAACCAGACTTTAGAAAAAAAAAAACCAAACTGTTCTGTACTTACAAAACCAACTAATGTAACATAAAAATATGCAGGAAATGTCTTTAGTTTTATGCTTTGTCAAATTTGACACAACCAGCATGAGGAGGTACTAGTGCAGATAATTATCAAGACTGGGATGTCTACATGTTGTGTTTGTCTTGTCCTGATCTTCTTAAATCTTGCCCCTGACAAATACCCCCATATTATCATAAAAAATACTGAGAACTAATAAAAACAAAAGTAAAATAAAAGTGAAGGAAGTAAATCCGCTCTGGAAACTAAGTGAAAAAATACGAGAAAGTAAAAATGAAAAACTAATGAAAATACAACTAAAAAATGAAACTATAATGCTGTTTGGGGGGGCTCAGATACACACACATGCGTACACACACACACACACACACACACACACACACACACACACACACACACACACACACACACACACACACACTGGGTTTCCAGTGGTTACATCACTGGGGGTATGACCAGCTCAGGACAGTGGTACATTGTTTGTTTGGAGACAGATTGGCTTTACGTAAGACGCACAGCCACACACACACACACACACTCATGCACACGCTCACCCAGATTCTTGTGTACACACACACACTTACACAACCTGACAATAAGGCACTCACAGCCACTCTCCCATGCACACATACTGGCTCTCCCCTTCCCAGGACAGGCATTGTGCTCCAATAATGCACTCAGTTGACTATTCATGCTCATGAAACATTCAGCGAAAGGGATCGTTCACTTATTCACTCGCAATCAGTCTCTCACTACGCAACACACGCCACAACACACACACACACACACACGTAGCTGTGGGCTCCACAGCTTCAATAGTGAGCTCATTGTTCAGGCCCTGCGCTGCGCTGCACCTCAAACAGGCCCAACTCAACCTAAAAATGACAGGAAGTGTCTTTTTAAATCCCCGCTCATCACTAAAAATAGAGGCGGGTTATGTAAGCATATTCTGTGTTCCTCACTAATCAGGGAGCCCTTTGGAAACGCCACATGGAGCAGGATTAAGCTACAGCACTGTTACATGCACATGGAGAGCATGTGCTGGGCTGGATTTTTGTGCTGCTGTCATGTGTCACTGGAGTAATGCAAGATGGCAACCACACGACAAGCTAAAGACTTTCACATTTTCCGCATGTTGAAACAATTAAAGAGTGCATGTTAACATGGTGATGGTCCGGTAGGCAAAAGCTCGTGCCAAGATAACTTTCACCAGACGTCCCCCTGCATTGTCTCCTCTTAAACAGGAGGGGTGGGACCTCATTTCTAAAATGGACTTACAATCAATTTTGATCCTATGTATAAGTAGATATTTATAAAACCTTACTTTGATGTGGAATGATCTCCAAGTAAAGTCTAGACTTGACTTAAGTGATTTTGCTGCTGGTTATGTCGGGGTACTGCAGTTTAGGAAGAAATGCGCCCAAGCCTGTGCTGACGTCTGCATCAACTTTATGAACCATGTGACTGGAGGTCAATCAATTAAAGGTGTGACAAATTGATAGTGACACACTCCCAAGCTTTGTGTTCGGTTTTGTTTGTCACCCCACTATTTTGTCTGCTATTTTGTCACTGTTTCACCCGGTTTTGTTGCCTTTACTATAATCACACGCTATAAAGAGCGAGAAAGTCCACACAGGGAAGAAGCCTGGGTGAATGGGTGGGTCAAACACAGGACTTTTCATACAGGAGACCAAGCCTTGGTTCCTGTGTCTTTTTTAACATGGGAGTTGACAAAATGTATTTTTTTTTCATTTCGTTGAAGTGAGTTAAACCATAATTCTTATTTAGCTTTGCTACAGAGTTGATGTTATATTTGAGACACATCTGATGGCAATATTATTTAAGGAATTTGTTGAAAACTAGAAAGTTTACCAGTGTTTGAGTAGTATCCCTGCCTTTTTTAAACCAGGAAATGAGACAGGGGTCCTTCGGGTATAGCTAACCCTTTTTATGCCTGATTAAATCATGTTTTTGTAAAAAATCTGACAGGATAATGGGAATCTGTGACACAACTTTAAAGGGCCAACATTTTCATGAAAAAACAAAGATGATTATAAAAGCACATTTTTATACCTATGTACCTACCTATACCTACCTTGTCTGGAACAGTGTTTTCTGACACACATCTCATAAATTACATATATTTCATGTCAATAAATCTTTAAAGAATACATTTTCCCCCCAGAATTGGAGAGTTGAGAGTGTTGGTTATTTCTAACTTTTTAAGTTTTTTTTTCTTTTTCTTTGGCAGGACATGATTTGTCCCAGTTCTCAAGACAGGGTGATTTATTATTGCTAACTTGACCACAGAATGAGAACAACAAGGAATAAAACATTAGTTTGGAAGTCCTGCTGAGTGTCACAGAAAAAATGGACAATTCATGTCTATGTGTGTGAATCTAATAGATAAAATGACTTTTTCATGAACTGCTGTGAGACTGTGATACAAAATGAGCCTCACATGAGAAGGACAGCAGGAGAATGAACATAAATTCCAGGGATCATCAACAGTATTATAATGCTAACTCTTGGACTGGTTGTCTCCTGGCTCAGGTTCTCATGGCGAAGGAACGGGAAGTTTTTCAACATCGGGAAGGATCCCAGGGTGACGATGCGAAAACGCTCGGGAACTCTGGAGATTGGCTTCCGTAGCGGAGGACGACCGGAGGACTACGAAGGAGAATACCAGTGTTTCGCCACCAATGAATTTGGAGTGGCTCTGTCCAACAAAATCCTACTGCGGGTCTCTAGTAAGAACACACAAGAACAAAGACATTATAAAACAATATTTGGACATAATGCACACACTGAAACATCATCATAGGCTACAAAGACATTTGTTTCATAGCATTATTTTATATTAGAAAAGATGAACAGAAATTTAAGCATAATTTCTTTACTTCTTTTTGCAGTGTGACTGTGCTTGCTTTATGTAGTGCTATTTATATATCTAGACTTTTTTGGTGTGAGTTGCAGAGTTTAGGAGACATCAGTCCCATTATATTGGAGAGAAGACAGGCTGATATGTCCAAAATTCTGGAAGTTATACCGCACCTATCTAGATTAATAAGATGCACTACAGGCCACGGTGAAAATACGTATAAAAATCAAAATCAAAGAAATTTGGGGGTGAATTGTCCCTTTAAAATATGTAGCCCACTATTGCAACAACCAGAATTGTCCCACATTTTGTCACATGTTGGTGATATAATCAATCATCTGTAATAATACATTTATTTCAACCTCATCTGACTGAAACTCCTGCCATCATTTTTCTCATCTCTATCTCTCTCCTCCTCGTCCCCCATCACTGTCTCCGTCCCCGTCCCCATCCCCGTCCTCCAGAGGCTCCTCTGTGGCCTAAAGAGGTGCTGGAACCAGTGGAGGTGACTGAAGGCTCCCCGCTGGTTCTACAGTGCAACCCCCCACCAGGCCTGCCTCCTCCGTTCACCTTCTGGATGAACAGCGGTGAGCTCCAATTATTACACACAAATAATCACACAAGTGCACCAAGTGTATTTCTCTTTCTCTATAAGTCACTAAAAGTGACACAGTCCCTCATTATCTGGTGCAGTTTTATCATCTTCAGGTGGACTGAGACATGTGAGCAATGTTTTTATGTCTGAGACAGCTGTATGTTTACTGGCTTTACACCAAATGGTGGAAAGGTGAATTATGAGCCTCTTGGCATTCCATATTTCTCTAATACAACTTTATTGCCTGTTGACTGAGCACATAATTATCATGAAAACTAACTGCATCATTCTTGGTGATGATGTTTACTATTCTCTTGTTTGTTTAGAGTTGATTAGATGAATTAAACCCTTTATAACCCTTTTGCATCACTTCCCCAGTCATATTAGTCACCAATATAATATAATATAATATAATATAATATAATATAATATAATATAATATAATATAATATAATATAATACATGACAAAAACAACATTTCCATAAAAAATAAATATATGTATGATGTTTATATGATGATATCATGTTTACTTATGTAGGCTTGAACCAAACAATTTCAACCAATAATATCATGGCATCCACCCATCAGTTTTCAGCTTCAACACACAGATATTAGCTGAGATATCTCAATATTTAGTCCCTAGTGTGGATACATTGCCACAAAAAAAAGCTGAATACTGCCACACTGCCCATAATACATCTTATATTTTTGTTAGAACATGTCTGTCTGGTGAACCTACACTCTCTTTCAAACTCTTTGGACCCAGTTTGAAATTTGTATTACAACTGCGTAAAATCCCAAAATAAAAGTTAAATATGAAGTAGTAAAATAAATAACACAACTAGTGTTGGGAAAACTACTTTAAAACAGTAGATTACCAAATTATTAGCTATTTCACAATGAAAAACTACACTACACCAAACGACTGCAAATTGAAGTTAAACTAGTAACTATACCACAGCATGCAAAATATAAATAGTATTATTACACACTTGAAAATTATTAAATAAAACATGTAGCTTAAAGAAAGAAACAAAAATCAAAAGTGCAAAAAGTAGCCAGTCAGTTATGACCTTTTAGCAGCACACAGCTAAGATTCATCAATTGGCTAGCTAACAACTTCTGATTATGACACGCCCACTTTTCAACGTTCAGATGCCGTTTCATGTGAATTTTAACACAACCACCTCAAGTCAAGTAAATCAACGTCCCCTTATCAAAACAATCCAGCTGCTGAGAGGTGCAATTTATCTGTTTTTACTCCTTTTACATTGTGATAAGCTAGAGGTGTTTCAGGTCGTCTAGAGACAGGTTTTTTGCCCCTCTTCTCAGAGCAGCTTGTGTCCTCTTTGTGTTTATGACCTCT
Source organism: Lutjanus erythropterus (assembly GCF_056507025.1). Lineage (NCBI taxonomy): Eukaryota > Metazoa > Chordata > Actinopteri > Lutjaniformes > Lutjanidae > Lutjanus > Lutjanus erythropterus. The sequence goes on from NC_139318.1 coordinate 3,450,241, forward strand.
AAGCATAATGTTCTAATGGAGTCTTTTGTCCCTCTTGCTCCTGTCCCTCTCAGTTTCTCTGTCTCAGCAGCTTTCAGGAGACTTTTCAGTCTCAAAACGTTCCTTTTGCTCCCCTCTCACCTTTACAATCTGTTGTTAGGTTACAGTACTGTGTGTGTGTGTGTGTGTGTGTGTGTGTGTGTGTGTGTGTGTGTGTGTAGAACTCATGTCCAGATATTTTACAGCCATATGACACTGTAGAATCACCTTAGTGAAACCACCATGACACTAAGCTGGGTGCCTCTTAGTCTCATTATATTGGAGAGAAGGCAGACATCTCTGATCTAATCTCTCCAACTCACACCAAAACTATCTAGTATTTTGATTTTGGAGTGAATTGTTCCTTTAAAACAAGTAATTTATGTGAAGACTGTGTATTAAAGAGTACCTAATACCTGAAAATGGCCTGTTTGAGAAAAACATTTTAACTAGTTCCACTTCAACAAAGATGTCCTTCCCAGTTAAAAACATAGATGGTGCAGTTCTATGTCCTTTGACCTTCTGTGAACTCAGTGAGGCGCCTGTATGACACACACACTAACATATACACCAAGATCAGCCACAGTAAATCATGTCAACATGCCATGTAGCCCAGACGCTGAAACACGCCAAAGCGTGATGAGCACCGCTGGCTGCTGATTGGTCCTGGGGCACTGTCTTGTCGACCATACGGCTCACGTCAGTTGGTGCAGTTAGAGTGTGGATGATGGTCTGTCTGGACGTCTCTTTGGGTTTGCTGTAAGTTAATGCTCGCCTGCAGCGACTGTAGGATGACACATCAGCCAGTTCACCAGAGCTAACTTAAACAGACGTCCAACTGTATGTGAAAATATACATGAAACATTCTACAAACTAGAGGCTGGCCCTTATGATATCTTTGTTTCTGCATTAAATATGATACTTTTAGCCTTTGATACAGATACACAATAGCATTTTTTTTACAGGCATTTAACTAAAATCAAGTTACAATATCACTGCAGAGAGTGTGTATGGTTTGAATCATAAATGTATCAGATGAGATATCCCGACTTTTAATCCCTATTTGAGATAAATCTGCAAAAAAGCTGGATTCCCATTATGCAACTAATATTTTTTTTACATACTGCCTGTCTGATAAACATACACCTCTTTGCAACTCCATGTACCCAGTTTAAAAATTAGTATTACAACTTGCTTGAATTGAGCTTGAATTCCTAAAATAAATGTTAAATATAAGGTAGTAAAATAAATATCCAATGTTGGGGAGACTAGCACTTTAAACATGCCATCAAAATGCTGTCCGAGACCGACCCAAACCCGACCCTCATTAGCATAGCCTGATGCTACAATTCCCATAATACAATAGTTTATTTATTTATTTATTTTTTTGGGTTAGACCCTGCCCGTCTGGTAAACATGCACCTCTTTCAGACTCCATATATCTGTCCTCCATGTCTTTGACTCAGTTCCAGTGAGCTAACATGCATAACAGCAGCACCATGACTGTGTTTGAACTGCATGGAACTGAACCTTAAGTCTTATCATTGATAACAGCTGTGTTCATGATACTATTTCATGTGAAAATTGGCTGCTATGAAAAAGGTCTGTTGTTATTGGTAACATGCAGCTACCAGCCTGAAGTTTCTATTAGCTACAGTACAAATGTGTCAAATGTACAAATGTGTCTTTTCTTTTTTCCCCACTCTCCTCTGTCCTCCTCCTGTGTCCTCCAGCTATGATCCCGATCCAACAGGACGCCAGAGTGTCCATGGGTCTGAATGGAGACCTGTACTTCTCCAATGTTTTGGCCAAAGATGCTCACACTGACTACAGCTGCAATGCTCGCTTCCTCTTCACACACACCATCCAGCAGAAGAACCCCTTCACACTCAAAGTCAAGACTAGTGAGTAAACAACACACACTTACTAGTCGTTTCTTCAACAGGAGTCACTGTGGTCCCAATGTGTCCACTCTGAGCTCCTGTCTGCTCTGCATGTTCTGATCATACACCAATCCTGTCCAGATGGAATATGACATATCTCCATCTAGAGGTGATGTCATGACATGACATCAAATCAAAATGCATCAAGTCATGTTTTATGACGTCTCAGGTTGTTGCAGAATAAAGAAGATGATCTTAAAATAATGTGAAATCTTTTCTTTCAGCTTTGCAACTGTGTGTCATCAGGTTCACTGAGTGTGTTTGTGTGTGTAGACTGATGAGCTGCTGTGTGTGTGTGCCTGTGTTTTTTCAGATGAGCTGTATAATGAAACATCTTACAATGCCTCTGATCCCTACGGTGGTGAGTCACTTCCTGTCAGGACAGCTCTACTTCCTGTCCTGCAGTAACATGGCGAGCACACTAACCTGCTAGCTTGGTGACATTCAAGTCGTCCACTGACCTCAGACTGACCTCATGCACAAATGTAATCTGCTAACTGCTCTCTGCAGGTGTACAACTCACTGTGGGGGGAAAAGTTAGTTTGGGTTGTGTTTCTTTGAAAGCATCACTGATTTTTTAAAACTTTTTCAGTCCTTTGTCAGATCTGATAAAGATCATGTCATCTAGATAAGACAAGATACTGCACATGAGAATTTTTTGGAAAGCTTGACTACCTATATTCTTAGATATGGGGTTCTTTTTATTACGATAACTTATGCTTGTACATGTCCAATCTCCTCTAGTGACCCAGTAATCGTTCCACCTCCACCGTCATGAAGGATCTTCCAATTCTTTAAATGCAGCTCAGGGAGATGAGGAGCAAGAAGAGGAGGCTTCTGTCAGAGCTTAGCATGATAAAACACCTTGTGCATAAGTTTGTTGAACACTTTGTCCACGGGTCCATGATTAGACAGTTTGTACTGTTATAATGTGTCAAACTAAACAAGATGATGGACCCAAAAGTGCAGACGGGAAAGAGCTGCAGTTAAAAGAAATGTAATAACAAAAGAATGTTCAACAAACTTGCTCACAAGTCCAAATTTGAAACAGAAATCTGAAATACAGGCGATGGAGCAAAAGGGCAACAACAAGCTGACACAGAACCAGAGACACGAGGGCTAAAAAAGGACAAGGAACTAATCAGGCACAGGCAAAACAAATTTTAAAAGGGGCGGGAAGAGAACAAAGACAGGAAGTAAAGACAAGACACATGGGACCCTCAGATTATGTACCTGGGACTGATACCAGGCAATACAATTCTAAAGAAGCATATCTATCTCAACAAAACCTTGATACTCGTGTGTAAAAAGACCCTCACAAGGAGCTGGTCCAAATGTGACCCTCTGTCTTCCGATCAGTGGCTGGACATTGTCGAAGAAATATACTTCACGGAAAGACTGACTTACTGTTTCAGGACTAAAGCAGGCACCCATGAAAAACACTGAGCTAAATGGATCGCATACAAGATCAAAGATGGGTCATGTTCTGAGATGCTATAGAAATGGATAACACTGATAAGAACTTGAATCAGGTCTGAAAAGTTTGCCCTGAAAAGGCCAAGTCCGACAAAATTCTGTCTGAACCCAACCTGAACCCATCCATCATTAGCATTTCAGCCTGAACCTGATTACAGACCAACATTTTTTTAACAAGCTTTATTAACAAGCTTCCTTCTGTGTACCAAACAGTAAGAGTTGGCAGAGACAGGGACGATACATGGGGGGAGTTTTAATTGGCAGCGACAAAACTGGTGAGAAAAATTTAAAAGATAAATATTACTGCTACTACTGATAATAATAATAATAGTAATAATAATAATACTACAGCCAAAACCTGATGTAAACCCATGAAATCTATGAGAAATATAGCCTAAATCGACCCAAATCATCTAGTCCCTTCTGGTCCCGTCTGGTCCCGTCTGGTCCCGTCTGGTCCCCCCTCTAAGACTGCTAAGATTGTGAAGTGAGAGTAGTGTCCCTGCCTTTATTTATGTTTTGTTGTGTATTCTGTTCAGAAAAAAAAAAACCCTGAAAAATTAACAAATAAAAAGTAAAAAAAAAAACAAAGACAAGACGAGGACTACAAAATAAAAAAAAGAAACTAACAAAACAAATCATGGCACATGACAACTCTCCGCTGAAACTAATATAACTGAGTGTACACATCTGTATCTACATCAGTGTTGTGGCATTCAGCTATCCATTAAATATAGAATCAAATCAAATGACATCCAATCCAATATAATAGAGGAGAATGACAGACTGGACCAGATGTGACGTCCAATAAAAGACAAATCTCTCTGACCCTGATATACACTCACACTGTAGCAATAATTATTCACCTCATTTAGTCCATAATCTGTTTATTCCACCTTTCAATCAGAGTTACATGATCAAACGTAATGAATAAACATCCAGTAATTAACACAGAAATTACCCCTAATTCTAGTATATTGCACAAAAAGAATTAAATCTGTATACACCTCTTGAATGAGCCCATAGCTGGAGGGAACAGATCAGGCAAAGTGGCAGCATATGTGCCATTTTCAGGGAAGACGGCGAAGCCCAGGGGTAGTTGGGTAATGTCCCTGAGGGAGAAGATGCTCCTTGTGACAGACCAGACTGGCGGCTGTGAGGCCCAGTGGGACTGAAGACAGTGCAGAGGCTCCAGCACGGAGGAGGATTAGGTCACATGATGAATATTCAGTGTGGATTCATGCTGCTGTCATTAATAGTCATATATGTATGGAAATAAGGTTAGCTGTCTCCTACTTCTGCTCTGAAACACACTTCAGTGTGGGAGTGATGGGGGCGTCGAAATGCTCACACGCCACCACTCAAACACACACGCTAGCTACTTTATCACTAATCTCCTCTGAACGCACTGAGAAGCAAAAACAAGTCTTTTTTTGTGGGTGGGAGGGGTCTTACAGCTGCAGTGCATCCTGGGAACCCCTGCCTCATCCGAAGGGTCTTCGCCCTGTTTCCAGGGTGCTTACTGCATCACCATGGCTCCCACTATAGCGATTTTGTACACAAACACTGTGGACTTTATTACCATTAACCTGCAGTGCTGTCTTTTTCTGTATATTTCCTCCTCTTGTTGTTCTTCTTCTCCTCCCAGTGTCACTAACAATAACAGATCCTTCTCACCCACTCCTGTCTGCTTCACGCCCACTGGAGAAGATAACCGCTAACAGATGCTTTAATCCCATACAGATCTGCATCACAAAGGAGGCTAATGCTAATTTAATCCCACACACTTCTTCACAGGCTGCAGCTCTCTGCTGACTGGATTCAATGTGCACTGTGTTAACAGCATTTGTTCTGGGATTGGATCAAACTGGAAATGTGCCGTCTGGAAGTCTAAGTAATGGTCAAAGAGTCAGTCATTTACAAAGCACCATTTTTTGAATTGGTTAAGTCAGTGGTGTACTTGAACAATTATCAGTCAGTTATCATTAAAGACTGGATGTAGCACAAAGTCTTCAACCTACATTCCTCACAAATGTCTTTAAATTAAAGCATAACTCAAGTCTGAGACTCTCTGAAGACATTTTAAGTGTACTTGTTCTCAGCTTTAACAGTTCAAATGTTGGTTTTCAAGCGAGATGGTTAATGGGAGTTGTAGCTTTAAGTTGAAGCACCTAAATCAGTTTATTTGAAACACTGAGAGTGTCTGTTAAAGTGCAAATGAAGTTTTTGTTTCAAGTTTAAGCATTGTAGGCAACTGAATTGTTAGTTTGTATGTTAACACTGAAAATAGAACTAACAGGTGAAGAGTGAGTGCTGAAACTAGGACGAGTAAGAGATGAAAGTAGCAGAAATGTCAGTTGTGTTTAAGTCATGAAGACAGTTAAAATTACAGTTGATGAGTAAAAACTGAAAGTAGTTGAATTGTTATTTAGATTAGATTAAAGCAGTTAAAAAACCTGACTAGTAGTAAATGTCTTTAAAAAAGTTTCTCTTTATGGCAAACCCAAATGCAGAGTATCATAAACATAAACAAAAATCAGATAACATGACAACACATAACAGAATATTTGCACTAATTAAAAATACTCAAATTACTGTAATAAAGTAGTTTTTTTTTTTTTTTGGGGGGGGTACTTTTTTTATGAGTAGATTTTCAAGTCTGTACTTTTACTTGTACTTAAGTATGCATTATACTATGTAATCTACTTAGTTACTTTTAATTATTGTTATTGAGTTATTGTGCACTGAGTAAAATTTGAATTAAACTTCCAATAAAAACCAGGACATGTGGATAACACGCCCCCAAAACGCTGCAGCGGGCAAAGGTTTGGAATAGGGATGCTAACGATTATTAATTAATTAATTAATTAATTAATTGCCATGAGGAATTTGACCACTTAAAAGTGTATTAATTGATATTTAAACAATAGTCTTAAAATTGCACCTCATTTGTTGAATAAGGAAACTTAAAAATTAACACTCTCAGTAGTTTTGGATAAGAATACTTTGTACTTTTACTTAAGTAGTTTTCTATCATCATTACTTTTACTTGTAAGTGACTAATATTTAAGTAATGTGAGTTATGTTTAAGTACATGTACTTGAGGACAGATATTCAGTTTTCCTCCCACCACTGAGTATTTGACAGTCTTAGTTTTGTGGTTTAGTGAGTAAGAGGAGGTGTTTGTCTCTTTACTGTACACAGATGAGAGCGGGTGACTTCATGCTCAGCTGCACGTCTGATTAACATGCCACATACGTTTGAGTGTTGAAGAATACAAACAAAGACGGCACTCGGCAGTTTGCTCACATCCCACACTGTTCAGCTGACCTGCCTGACTGATTCATTTACACTTTCCATTGTTGTCCACTCTTAGAAGGAAAGGTGCTAAATAGAACCATAAAAGGTTCTTCAACTTGTCCCCATAAGAGAAACATTTTTGGTTCTTAAAAGAACCAAGAAAGAACCCTCTCTGGAGCTTCTATCCAGAAATGTCGCGCCTTCTGAGGGGGCTAACAAGAACACACCCAGAGGGTTCTATTGAGAACCTTTTAATATTCCAAGGGTTTATTTAGAACACGCTTAGGAGGTTCTACTGGGATTTTTTTGTATTCCAAGGGTTTTGTCTAGAACCCACCTAGGGAGTTCTACTGAGAACCCTTTTATATTCCAGTGGCTGTATCTAGGACACCCTCATGGGGTTCTACCGGGAACTTTTTTTTATATTCCAGGGGTTTTATCTAAAACACACTCAGGGATTCTCCAGTGAACCTTTTTATATTCCAAAGGTTTTCTCTAAGACACACCCAGGGGCTTCTACCAAGAACCTTTTTTATATTCTTGGGGGTTTAATCTAGAACACACCCATTTGGTTCTACTGGGAACCTTTGTATATTCCAAGGGTTTTATATAGAACACACTTTCAGTGGGTTCTACAGATAACCTTACCTAGAGCCCACCCAGGGAGAACCGTTTCATACTATGTGACAAAGAACTCTTAACAAAAGAGTTCCTCAAGGATTACAACAATCCTTGATTGACTTCCTCTTCGAAAAAGGGTTCTTTAGATGACCATGGAACACTTAACCCTTAATGGAACCCTGTAATCCTACAAAAAGCCCTTGACAAACCCTCAAAAATGGTTTTGGGTAGAACTTCAGCCCTTCAGGAAATCCCCCTTATTTCTAAGAGTGTATGCGAGCACCTGCATGTGGATTGTAAAAGGCCTTGGAACCCAAAAGCCACCTCCAAAGGTTTTGCTCTAAAGCCTTTAGTTCTGGCAGACCAGCCAGTTAGAATGCTGCTGAGGCTGTTAGCTGTAGCCAAGCCCTACAGGAAGCTTTAACATGGGGCTGAAGACTGATGCCATGAACTCCATGACCTTAAAAATACTTGAGTTTGATATTTAACTAATCTCATTACAGCAGAAACACTGGCCAGGATTTATCAGCTGCTCGATTCAAGCTTTAATTCCATCTTTGGTCCGTTGGCAAACATAAAGTAAGAGCAGGGACCTTGTTGTTGTTTCTGCATCTCTTAATGTCTTCCTGTGAGAGAAGCCAGAGGGTGTTAAACCCGTTTACAGGCTGGTTGGCCCCACAACAGACCGCTGAGCGAGCCAAAGCCTGGCGGAGGTGGAACACAGCCACATGGAAATGATCAGACTTATAGTGTTAGATTTTCCAACAGGACGTGTAGCTCCTTGTAGGAAGCGAGTCATGATACAAAGATAAAATGTAGTGCTCCTGGATTAGATTCTGAATGTGTATGTGTGTTTGTGTGTGCACGTATTAACCCCTCCTTGTTCCCTGTCCGCAGGCCGTAAAGTAGCAGAGTCCTTCCCGACCTTCCTTTCACCTACAGGGACCGAGAGCTCCAAAATGGTGCTACGAGACGAGCAACTGCTGCTGGAGTGTATTGCTGCTGGCCTGTGCGTACACACACACACACACACACACACACACACACACACACACACACACACACACACACACACATACACGCAAAGTGGTGGAAGAGGACTAAGATCTTTTATTCAAGTAAAAGCAGCAATACAACGGTGTAGAAAAACTTCCTGCATCCAGGATGGCTGTGTACGTCCTCGGAAAGTAACACTACACATATGCAAACTCACTCTCTGTGTAGTTAAACAGCGAGTGAAAAGTGACCTGCACTCGACTAAAAGTACAAAAGTATTAGCACTAAAAGTCAAACTACTCACTCTGCAAAATGAACATTTTCAGAATAATGTATGTTGCATTATTGGATTATAATCCATGATTTGATAGATTAATGCATTAATGTATAACTCAGTGCTGGAGTTAGTAAAGATGGGGCTAATTTTAATTGCTTTATATGCTGCTCTGTAGCGTAAAGGGACAGTTCACCCCCATGAACTTGAAGCTGCAGTTTTTCTGAGTCTGTCATTTACACCAAACCCCTGATCTCTTATTTCTCTCCCCTCTCTGTCCTCGTCTACAGCCCCACACCCACCATCAAGTGGTTCAAGAAGGGTGGGGACCTGCCGGCACGGAAGGTGAAGTTTGAAAACCACAACAAGACCCTGAGGATTATCAGTGTGTCAGAGGAGGATGCTGGGGGATACGTCTGCATGGCCAACAACCGCCTGGGCAGCATACGCCACACCATCTTTGTTGAGGTCAAAGGTGAGGAGCTCACAGTGTGTTTCTATAAACAAATGTTAGTGTGTGAGTCCATCCTGCTAACTGACTCCCTGTTGTCCCACAGCGGCTCCTTATTGGCTGGACAAACCTACAAACCTGGTTCTGGCCCCTGATGAGAACGGGCGTCTGGTGTGTCGAGCCAACGGCAACCCGAAACCGAACATCCAGTGGCTGATCAACGGACAGCCTGTAGACAGTATGTAGAGAGAATATTTTCAAACCTTTCTTCTTTTGTCTTGCTTTCTTTCTGTCATTCTTTCTTCCTTCCTATTCCACTTTACTGAGGATTTTTTTTGCTGATTTCATCACCAAACTCTTGTAACTGCACATACCAACAGGACAAAAATTTAGATTATTATGCACTGACCATCTCTCTTTCTGTGTGACTTGTGATACAGTGTAGTATTTGAAGGGATCTCTACAAAACGTTTGATGGGAGTGCAAATTGTTCTTGAAATTATTTAAATTCTTTTCCATTAAATAATTAACCTTTTTCAGTCAGTCTTCTAAACCCACTGTCCCGTGAGGAGCGGCAGAAATTCTATGTTGTCTACCACCAGCATAGCCCTTGAAATTGACTGTATTTAGGGCCTTAACTATTAATGTACCAGCTGAGACTTACCAAATCAAAAGCTCCAATACTGAAAAATTAATCACAGTCTTTCTAAATATTACTTTTGTCCTTGTGTCTCCCCTTGACCCCAGGCTCTCCTCCCAACCTGAGCAGACAGGTGCTGGGTGACACCATCATGTTTCGCTCAGTGCAGATGGGAAGCAGCGCTGTCTACCAGTGCAACGCCTCCAACCAGCACGGCTACCTGCTGGCCAACGCCTTCGTCAGCGTCCTCGGTGAGACACAGGAGGGGCTGGGAGCATTCTGCCTCTTTCTGTGTGCCTTAGTTCACTTTTAACCTGTTTGTGTAACTCTAAGATCTCTGTTAAAGAATAATGTGAGGGATGTGTTACATGAACGCCCACTGTGTGTTTTAGGTAAAGTACATCTACAAGCAGCATCATCATTGTGACCTCTGAGGTTTTTCCACAAATGATTATCATCAGATAAAGCTGACACTGCTTGCTTTACCTCTCAAGAATCTATTCTCTGGACACTTTATATGTTTTATATGATCAGCTTATGATTGCGCAGTGTGTAATACTTGTACTTACAAATGACCTTTCATCCGTATATACAATTTGTGAACTTACTGTGTACTGTGTACTGTGTGTAATTTTAAACTGAAAAACTTTTAAACAACTTTTAAACTGTAAACTAGCAGTGGATCCCAGACTTTTTCTGGTATGCCTCCTTTCGGAAGCCGACAAAAGTTCAAGCCCCTCCCGTCCCCAAAATTTTTGACCAGTCATTCACAATACTTAGGGATGGAACTGATTTAAAAAAGGGAAAGAATTCAAATGTTGAAACAGCAAAGTCATGTCACATTGATATTTTTTTGATTCACAGCAGACAATTTGATGTGTCGCAGTCAGAAAAGCACTGGTGTAAATAAAATATGGCTGCACTTAAAGATTATTTTCATTGTTGATTAATGTGTCAATTATTATCCCAATTAATCCGTTTATCGTCCCATCTATAAAATTGTGAAAAATGCTCATCGCCATTTCCCAGAGCCCAAAGTGACATCTTCAAATGGCTTCTTTTGTTTAACCAGCAGTCAAAAAATCCAAAGACTCTTCATTTACTGTCATAAAAGACAAAGAAAAGCAGCAAATCCTTACATTTAAGAAGCTGGAACCAGTGAATGTTTGACATTTTTGCTTGAAAAATGACTAAAGGTCAGTTGAATCAATGAAATGACTAATAGAAGAAGCAAGCAAGAATAGCAAGAATAACATTTTTAAACTGAATAATGGCCATTGAGTTGCTTTGGTGTCAGGTTCCTGGTGTTGTTTCTGCCATTACCATTACCATTACACCTTATTGTAATTAATAACACCTGGGTTTTTATTACCATCACAATTCAGGCCATTCAGGTTTTTTGAACAAACTGCAAGCAGCCCACTGTTTGGTAACACTGTTAACACCTTTAAATTTCACGTCACTTTACAGTCAAATCCTCTGTGACACGCAGAGTATTTGTAAGTGATGAAGTGGTAGAGGTGTGATCTGATCTTTGTCTCTTTGCAGACATGCCTCCAAGGATGCTGGGTCCCAGAAACCAGTTGATTAAAGTAATCGAGGGCAACCGCACCTTCCTGGACTGTCCCTTCTTTGGTTCCCCTCTGCCCGAGATCCGCTGGTGAGCTTCTTGTGTCTTTTTGTTTGCTTCATCCTCTGAAAACTCTCATCCATGTGTGCTTGAGGAACACATGGACTTTATGAACCTACAGTGTACTTTAGTGTTGGATTCACCAGTTCATGTGTTGAGTTTTTCAGCCTTGTCTGTGTGTGTGCAGGTTTAAGAACGGACAGGGCAGTGGGCTGGATGGCGGTCAGTACCGCGTTTACATCAATGGGACCCTGGAGATCAAACGGGCCCGAGTAGAGGACGAGGGCACCTACACCTGTGTGGCCAACAGCATCCTGGGAGCAGCAGACAACCAGGTCCGCCTGGAGGTCAAAGGTCAGACATTACATCACTGCACTCAGAGCCACATGACTCAGCATCCTGTTGTGACTCAGCATCTCAATTCACAATGAACCTGAAAATTAAAGCAGCCATTTTACATCAACATGTGAGATAGTAACACTTTACAATAATTAACATTAGCTAATGCTTAATGAGCACTGACTAATGTTAATTAAGAGTTAACTAATATACTTGGTACTTTAATAACAGTGTTCATGTCAACTATGTAACTAATTCATACATTATTTAATGCTTAATAAACATTAACTCACAGTTAATTAAGAGTTAACTAATGTGAGTTGATTTACTAATGGTGCTCATGTTAACTATGGTATTAATTCAGACATTATTTATAGTTTATAAAGATGCCATTAATATTAGTTAATACTGAAAAAAGTATTAACTAACAGTTAATTAATGCTATAATAAGCATTATTTAACTGTTAACAAATTATCTTAACATTTATTAAAGGATTGCAAGCTAGCTAGTAGGGCACTGACTAATATTAGTATATGGTTGATAAAAATGAATTTCATAGCGAAGACTCATGATATATATGTTAACTAACATTTTTTAGTTAGTGCCCTACTAGCTAGCTTGTAAACCTTTAATAAATGTTAAGAGACCTTTGTTAACAGTTAGATAATGCTTATTATAATAGCATCTTTATAAAGTATTAACTGATGTATGAATTAATGCCATACTTAACATAAACACCATTAGTAAATGTTTCTGGACACAGTAGTTAACTATTAATTAACTGTGAGTAAGTGCCTATTAGGCATTAACTAATGTGAATTACTGGACCCTTATTGTAAATTGTTAACCCTGAGATGTTGATATGACATCATTCTGTAACCATGTGACATCATGATTTAGCTCCAACAGGATTTTTGACTTCTTACATGGATCCACACTGCATGTCAGAATAATGTGTGAAAGATGAAATGATTTCCTTTTCTTGTGCCAAACAGCCTTCACTGCTGGATCATATTGGATTATATGCTGGACTATGTGCCTTTAATTCACTGCCTCATCTTCTGTTTACTAAGAGTTACATTTGTATTCAGACTGCAGGGACTGAGGAAATATCCATCCTGCACTTAATCAGCTGAAAAATAATGTAAAACAGGTGAACTAATCTGCCAAGGTGGTGAGATAACTTTTAATTTTTTCTCTTAATTTTTTAATTCAAACCATTTTGGAAGCTTACAGTGATAGTGACATTTTTTTTAAGCATGGTTGTGTGAGGTACTTCTCCACAGTCAGTGTGTTACCTGCAGTAGATGGAGGTTGACAGACCCCTAGTTTGGAGAAGCAGCAGGAGCACTGGTGTAGGAAGCTGATCAAAGTACTGTTGTGGACAGGGTCAGCAACAAGACATATTTTAGACAGAAAAAAAATCAGTATCAGTTTAAGTGTGCCTCGATTTGTTAGTTTGTTTGTGGTGTTTGGTGAATCTGAACCAACCTTTTAAACCATCAAAGTCACACAATAACACAAACAGATTAACAGATAGAGGCAGCAGTAGACCAGCAACTCCCATGTTCTGTGAGGTAAAATTACTGGTTTTGCCAGTGGAGTCTGGCTGCTTTGGAGAAAGTGATATTTAGCTTATATAACGGCAGTTTCCCATCAAAAAAAGCTATCTGACAGCAAGTTAAAGCTGTGAAAATATCCTTAATATACCATAGGCTTTAACTGATTATGAGTCTGTGTTTTACTTCTGACCCTGTTCTCAGCAGTACATTGCTTAGCTTTCCAAACTGGGGGCATGTTGACCACCACCTGCTGTAAATGACTGTGGATAAGAACTTCATACGACCACACTTCAAATAATCCAGACTACCTCTTTAAGTCATCTCAGCTTTGGGGCAGTTTTTGTTCACTTGTTTAAACTGAAGAAAACAGATTTTGGAACTGTGGTGGTAAATGTGATAAGAGATTTAAGTGGCCTTACAGTCATGTTAAAGTGAATTGGTGTGAGTGTTTTACATCCAGCTCTCCAGTGTCAGCCAACAGAAACTGTTTCACCTTTCATCGATTCTCCTGGATGCATCTGAATGTAGTATGTGCATGTGTGTGTGTGTTCCTCTTCAACCTTGCTCCGACTCAGATCGGACTCGTATAGTTCAAGTCCCGCAGCACCAGTCAGTCATCAGGGGCTCCACGGCTCGCTTTGACTGCAAGGTGAATTCTGATCCCACCCTGCCCATCACTGTGGTCTGGACTAAGGACGACAAGCCTCTCCACCTGGGATGGAGGTAACAGCACCTGTCTGTCAAAGCATCAAAACCATGTCACAGTTTTCCAAAGAAATACCTAACCAACTATGAATTTGACTCTCTTTTATTCTCTTTCATTTTCTTATTAAACCCTCTAGACCTCAGAGCACCTGTTCCATATTTCACTATAGCACCAATTTAAATAGCACCCATTTTAAAATCATCCCCAGTCTATTAAGATATGGGGAAAAGTCCTGAGGTTTGTGTTGTAGATATATTAGGTTGTCATCAATAACCAGTACCAGATACATTCATCATAAGCGATTAGCAATTTTTATAAACAGCAGAGCCTCAGCTCTCACTGCCAGAGACACACGCTGTTGTCTGGAGGAAAGCAACGCAGAGTCAGCAGGGACAAATGACTGGGTTGTGACTTTTTCGCATATAAATTCAGTGATTTTGCCGATATAAGTTGCCAAAAAACAAAAATGACAAACATGAGCTTTTTGCTTTTTGTGTGTCTTATTTGTTCAGAGTGGGCCTAATAATGTGTGGTACTGATTTGGAGTCACTGGGTCACAAGCTATCTTATTATTTTCTGTTTTCTGTATTGATGTAAAATAAATGAATTTAGCAATAAAGATAAGTGTGCTACATGAGGCCAATTTAGTATCATTTTTTCATAATAACTTTCACTAATGTGGGAAAGTCAGCACAAAGGTATTGGCCTAAAAAAATAAAAGCCTTTGCATTTTTGTTGCAATTTTCAACAACTGTGGCAGCCAATAAAGCACCAGTCTACTGTTTGCAACTGCTAAGCTAACAACAAGCCTTACCCAGTCTGTTGTAGGCCACATTTTGACTTTTGTGGCTCAAAAACTGACATCCATAGAAAAGTTTATTTCATCTTAAGCCAGATCTGAAGATCAATTCCATATCTGATGTTATGATCCATTAAAGTTCAGCAGCATATAAGATGAATAAATACTTGTATTTGTTGGCTTTGTTAGCTTCACCGTACCTTACTGGCTGCTACTGTATGTGTCTGTGCAGTCACCATATTGGAGAGGACAAGATCTGCTAGTAAACAAAAACAAAGTGTATTGACAGACTTGGGCTTTTTTCAATTATGAATGAATTAATGAAAATAAAAGTAAAAAAATAAATAAAAATAAATATAGTAAGAAATACTTTAATATTGTAATTCTTGCATCATGTTACTGACGACATTCTGTAACAGGTAATACACAGTAACTGAATCAGAATACATTTTAACATGGTAGAGAGTAACCCTCCCTACCATGTTGATTTTAGAGTTGAATGAACAACTCTAAAATAGTCAAAAGCAGCCTGAAGTATTGATGTATAACAACCAGGTCCTCTCTCTCTGATTGTCTCCCAGGCTGAGGAAGGACGAGGAGTCGCTGACAATCCCCAACGTGAATGAAGGCGACGAGGGAACGTACACCTGCACCGCTAAATCTGAGATAGACCAGGACTCAGTCTCAGCCCGCCTCACTGTGTTAGGTACACTCACATACAGAACAGTGTGGGAACAAGGATTACTCCCCACCATGCAGTAGCACCTTATGTATTTTTGCATGGACACATTTTCCTATAAAGACAGTTTGAACTTCAGCTGGCTGCAGTGAAGCAAAGCTTATCGTATTCCACTGCTTCCCCTATATGACAGCCGCTGCTGCATGTCTTTTTTAACGACATTATAGGGGACAGGAGTTTTAACTCTTTTTAACAATATTATTTTGCACTACAGACACTTCATGTCCAAGTCACACTACTCACATACTTGTGAGTAGGCTAAAGCATATAAATGAGAAACAGTGATCAGCAGGTAGAGGTCAACAATGAAGCAAGAAATGCTGATCACAGATTCAGGATTGTCATTTTCTGAGGGGAAACCAGCTCTGCAACTTCACATGAGGAGTGCGCAGTAACTCATTTGATTTGATTTGACACACAAGGAAACACATACCTGTGAAATAAACAACAATCGGAAGATCCAGGTATTCCACATGCATCATTTGTTTTCTTCTTCCTGGAGGCAGCCATACTGTGCACCAGCATGGTGACACTCAACAGCTGTCAATCAGAGACAACACACAGATTTCCTCATATTAGAGATATTAGCATTTGATATCATTTGGACAGGATCCCCTTAAAACATGTCATAAAGTAAGTTATATTAAAGTAGATTAACACAGTTTGATAAAACAACACTGTGGAGATGGAAGTTAATAACTTAAGTTGAGTTAATGTATTATATTTAATAAAAAGTAAACTAAACAGACATTTCCCCTGATCATTTCTATGCACAAATCTAGACCTACAGTATGACCCTTTTTGAGTGCTCAAAAAATCAAAAAAATTCCCACATGCACACTTTCGACACATGCTTCACCTTCACTGCTATAACTCCATCCCACGGGAAACACTGTGCTATGCCAGCACTTCCAAATTACATTTTCCTTTTTGACACACACACACACACACACACACACACACACACACACACACACACACACACACACACACACACACACACACACACACACACACACACACACACCTTAATGCTTTTATTTTTATTGTTGGTACTTTCTATTTTCTCCTTTCGGTCATCTTTAGAATTTGACTGTAAATGTCTGCAGTTTTCTGTACTATTTTTCAGCTCTATGCCTTCCAGTGGAAATCATGCATGTTTTATCGTTGCTGCAGTTTTACTAAAATACTGACCTAGCTTAGCTTTAGCTCTACTTATTCCCACTGGTTCAACAGTGTGCATGCAGTGTATGGAGATACTGTAGTGCTGTGTAGAAGGTGCTGTACTGTAGACTCAGTTTGAGCTTCCTGTGTGAGCATCGCTTTGACATTGAGACTTTTGCATTAATGACAGTGAGTCACAGGAATAAGCTACTGTTCTTTGTTAAGAATATAAAATGTGGCCATCATTTAAAGGGAGAGTTCACCCCAAAAATCAAGAATATAAATTTTCCTCTGGCCTGTAGTGCTTTTTATCCATCTGTACTGTTTTGGTGTGAGTTGCAGAGTTTTGTGTAGATATCAGCTGCAAAGATGTCTGTCTTCTCTCCAATACAATATGACTACATGTCACTAGTCCAGTGGTGCTCAAAGTGCAAGTGCAAGTTTCACACAGGAACTACTTTCTTTCTGCAGTAGAAATGGAACTACTTTAGAATCTACCATACCTTCTTGCTTTCTAATAGAAAGAAAGAAGTTCCCAAGTGCACAGAGGAGCGCAGAATTTTTTACAGGATCTGGTTCATGCAAACAGTTTATTTTTGGTGAAAATTTTAAACAAAACATATAGAATAAAGTGATTTTAATTGTGTATTATTATTTTATGCTTAGATTGGGTTCTTTCACCTGATGGAATTTTTATTGCATATGATTCATTCAAGGGCTGTCGGAAATTTGAAAATCCAGCACTAATTTTTATTTTTACAGTTTGTGGTTAAGACAAATTTGGCAATTAAAAAAACAAACAAACAAAAAAACAAACTTAACACTTGCCAGTGTGTTGTGTGGTTCATTCATCTTCTTATATATCATCATCTTATATATAATTGTCTGTGCAAAAGTCTCAAATGTAACATGATGATTACACGATTGTCTCAAACTGTAGTTAGTGAAGCTGACTTACATTAATACAATGTGTACTAAATGACACGTTAACCATTGTGCTCCCTTGCTGTTGATTGGCTGGTAGACTAACCTGCAAACTCTAACCTTTATACCCACTTCCTGGTCCCTGACCCCGCCCCACAGAGGAAGCCTCCCTCAACCCCTCAGTCTCTAGTGCCTTGCCTCCAGGTAACACACGGCTCGGGTGGAAATCTGTCTGTAATCTTTCTGTTTCTTTTCTTTCCTGATGATTTTGTCTTCTTATTGTTTGAGTTTTTTGTTCTCTGCTTTGTGTTCTCTCTTATTCTCTCCTATAATATTTACATTAAGACATTGCTTTGGATATTGTTTTATTATGTACCAAAGATTTTTTTTTCTTCATGTGTGATTTTAATACAGAATGGATTTTTATATGCATGTACCAAAATCCATCCTGTCAGGTCCTTTAATCTCATATTAAGTCTGAAGATGCTGATAGTTAATTGTTCATAATGTTCAGTTTGGTACAAAAATCACATTCTCACCAGTCTGTGTGCTGATGTTAGTAGTAGACTTGTTGTTTTCTCATTTCTCCTCTTCTTTGATATATTTGCAATTTCCAAGTGAAATTTGATTTTGAAACTCAACTGTGTTTCATGTCGATGGAGGACTAAAACTGCCAATATCATTCAATAAAAAAATAAATAAATATATAAAAGAATCAATAATTAAATTTTTATGTCACTAAATTTAATATGTCATTAAATTTAAATATACCAGTGGGTGGAAAGTTTACCAGGACACACTTAGAAAGACAGCCCCCTCATTTACATAATGAAACAGAAATGTGAAGAGAAAATGAAACAGAAATAAATACAAAAATAAATACATAATTTAAATGGAAAATTAAATGTGAAAGTGTATAAATAGGAAAATTAATTACAGCAAAACAGACTTATTAGTCTGACAGTATTGGCATATCACAGCTATATCAGTCTCTATCAGTATTGATGTATATATTGTTTGATATGTGTTGATCAATGATCTGAATTTTTAAAAATCATTAATATTAGAATTGGCCCCAAGTTTCAGTATCGGTCAAGCTCTAGAATTATAATATGATTATAATTAATAAAATGGTAAATAAATGCAGAAGTTTTAAGTATTTTATAAATTCATTAATGCCTACATTTAATTGTAATATTTTGGGTGCATCTAATGGTAAATTCATTTATGTATTGATTCATGCATGTTATTGTTATTGGTTTTGTTTATTGAACAAGAACCATGCATAAAACCATTAATCTCAAATGAGAAAAGATAGTGTATGTCAATTTTTTCTATCCATAAATTTATGAAGTTACACATGTATTTATTTATTTTTAATTTTGGCAGTTTCAGTCATCTGTACAAACATGATCAGTGAAGTGGGAGGAGATTTGGATGTGCTATTCAGTGTAAGATCAATATCTAGTGCATCTGAACATAAGATTTAAGGACTGATGATGAGAATAAATGGCAGTGTACAGTATTAAGTGACATGTTTTGCAGCATGCCTGTTATTGTATGTGTCTGCGTGTAGAGTACAGTCTGTGTTTTCCATGTCTGATGAGAATATTTCCTGTTTCTCTGCAGACCGTCCAGACCCTCCCATGGATCTGGACCTGTCCGACCCAGCCGCTCGAAGCGTTCGCCTCACCTGGATCCCCGGCAACGACCACAGGAGCCCAGTCACAGGTCAGTATACACACACTCCTCATTTACCTGTATTCTTTCGCCTGCTCTAGACTTCTCGGTAGGATTAAATTGCCCTTTATTGTTGCATTTGTCAAAAACGTGTCTTGTGTTACAGGCAGATATATTTGTGTGGGACAGGTTCAGCTTTCACTGGTCTCCTAACACAGCAGTAAGTGCATCCTGTAGGGAGATCGTGTGAGTAAAGGAGAGCTGGAGAGGTGAAGTGGTGGAGTTTGTTTCAGGTCACCAGGCTCAGGAAAGTAATGATGAGGCAGGGATGCTGAAATAGAAATACTCATCTCTTCAGTGAGGCCACAGTTATAATCCATCAGAGGAAAATGATTTGGGGCCTGTTACTCATGAAATGATAATTATAATCTGTATTTAGAGGAAGGTTTGTAAAATTAATGCGTTAGGGTCATTAAACAGAGTAAAGAGGAGACGAGGGGAGGAAATGACATTAGACCTGAATACATGAAGCCACACAGAACACACAATTTCAGAGACAGAGTGCAAATTTCAGTTTTCAGTTGGATGCTAGAGCAAGACGTATATTAAAATGATTGCAATGTACAAAATATTACTTCAAACTTGTTGCTACACGCTTGCACTCACATTAAAGGAGAATGGCCACAAAACAGAATACACAAAGGGGTATTTGACTTGGTCTCTAGGGCAGGAGTGTTAGACTCAAATTCATCTGGAGCCACTTGATGGTTGCACTCAAAGTGCTGGTTGTAAATGTAAGACCATATAAATGTATTTACTTGTTATCATATTACATTACTGGTTTCAATTATAAATTAATAATTAATAACTAGCTCTGAAAGCAGAAGCCTAGGATAAATAATGGCAAGCAGACATTCAAAAATACAGCTATTATTATTTTACTGAGATAAGATAAACTTTTTTACATTCACATGTTACAGCGGCTCAAAATATACAGGTAGAAAATGGAGTGACTGACAATAGAATTCTATATAAGATAAAATAGAAAAAAAATAAATCATTCAAAAATATAAAGTACTAAATGTGACAAAACTGTACACTCCAGACTATATAGAGTACACCTTATACTGATATATGGAAATGTTTAGATATACTGTATGGACAAATAAATGGATAACTATAAGATAATTGTCTACAAGTTGTAGTAAGCACATGGTGTGTAGCATTGTAATTAAAAAACACAATGTAAACACAATGTTGCCTTGTAAGCTAGATGCTTTCAGTGTGCACATAATAAGAACAGGATGCATTCTGGGACACCATACTTCTGTAATGCAGCATTGAATTGTATTACAGAAATTCTGTTCTGTGCCAGCTCTCTCGGGCCTCATAAAATGAGGTGCTTGCCTGGATTCAGCCTGCAGGGTTTGAGTCTGACACGTGTGATCTATGGTGTCAACCCACAGCATTAACTTGTAAGAATACAATGTCAAAATCACCTGTTCTCCTTGTGGGATATGCAGAGGAGGAATGAAGTGGGAGTTTGTCCATAAAGAAATTTCAAATTCACCTGACATCAGTGGATCCTGGTACGTTGGCTCACCATCCTTGGATTGGACTGTTGAAACATACAGACAGACTGACACTCAAAAATCTACATCCACCTTCCTTATCTTTTCTCAAGCCGGCTGTGTGTCTCTGCAGACTTCCTGGTCCAGTTCGAGGAGGACCGCTGGGAGCCGGGCAGGTGGCAGAACCTGTCCACTTACAGCGGGGACCTCAACTCAGTCATCCTGCAGCTCGCCCCCTTCGTCAACTACCAGTTCAGAGTCATCGCCATCAACACAGTGGGCCAGAGCGAGCCCAGCCGGCCCTCGCCACGATACAAGACGAGCGGAGCTGGTGAGAAGCAGCAGCAGCACATATTCATCTGAAATCATCTGTGTTTTTAATGATTGATAATGATGTATTTAGATTGAAGTTTTTACACTTTTTGTATTGTTTTGTCAGCCTACTGATTTTGTCAGTCTTTCAGAATAAGCAGGAGAACATATTCTAGAAGCTACAAGCCAGAGAGCTTCAAGCATAAATCTGTACCTCTGTACCTCTGTATCTGTGGACCTGTGAACCTGTGGACCTGTGGACCTGTGGACCTGTGGACCTGTGGACCTGTGGCTGTGTTGGAGCTGATGCTGTTTGATCTAAGTGCATTTCTTTATGTTAAATCCAGCTCCTGATGCCATTCCCAGAGGTCTGCGAGGATGGGGCTCCAAAAAGGACAACATGGAGATCACTTGGGAGGTAAGACTTGTACAAGGCAAAATATTACACCCACCCTGCAAGTAAAGTTCAGTGTCTATTACACATGATACATTAATAGTAATACTGTACACATTTTTTCACACTTTTCTATAAAACATTCTGAAATTACATTGATTGAGTATAAAGTCTGTTATCTGAAGAGAGTGACTGTGGCCATACTGAAACATGGAAATTATTTTTCAGTCTCTTAGAAAGATTGGAAAATTTTAAAGCTTTATGATTTAAGAAACTGATTTGGGGCCTAATAGTTTTACAAATATGGCTTTCATAAAAGTGTCCCTTTGGCTCTGTCAGTCAGGCTGAGACTGCTGTAGCACTGGGCACTCTGAACAGAATCAAACATGACAATATTTTTGACACAATATCTCCACTGATATTTATCAGTGTTGCAACAATATTATAGGGATGACTACTGGTGCCTTCACAAAATATTATACAATGGGATTTTTGATAGAATGATTAAGTGTTTAAAGACAAATAATAGAACAGCAGCACAGTCTGGAAAATTCAGAAAACTCCATCACTTTACTGAAATGCAGCCCTATAACAACTTTTATGGCAACTTAGAACAAAGTTTATAGAGTATTATATGTGATGGACCTAATATATTTTAATTTCAGCATTCATAATGTTTTATAGCTCCATGCTGAAAGTGTTTGAAAGAGGAATCCTGAGTTACACACTCCATTATAACTACCATAATTTAGCCAGTTAAAAAGACACATAGAGAATTGCTGCAACGTGTCATGACATAAATTCTAAGTTTCTGATCATATAAACATCAGTGATATGCTATAGCATGACTTCATGAGCTTTAAGTAAATAAAACTTCATATGGTTATGAGGAATCATATGTTTATGAGGCATTATTTCATTCCAAAAACTTAGAAGTTATAATCTGTTATGATGCATTAGAGCAGGTCTCTTAATGTGTCTTATAACTGGCTTAAGTTGTAGTTATAATGTGCTGTATAACTCAGGACTCAGATTCTTCAAACACTATTGTCACTTCAGCATGAAGCTATAAGGCATTATGAATTATGCTAACTAACTTATAATACTTTATAAACATTATTCTAACTTGTCCTACATGATTATAAATCTATATGAAGAGTTTTATAAAGCTGTATAAATACATTCTTAAGAATGTGCTTTTAATGCATTATAGACATGACCTTCATAGACAGTGTTAACAAAACTAGACTACTGTTTGAGAAAAGTTAAAACTTTTAAGAAGATTTCAAGATGGAGACATTCCTCCTAAACAAAGTGAGTGTGTCTCTTTTCAGTGAGCGTGTGTTCACTTTTTGTTTTTTGTTTTCTCTTCCCAGCCCCTGCTGGACCTGGAGAGACACGGCCCAAACCTGCACTACAGCGTGTGGTGGAGACGGAAGGACGCGGGGGAGGAGTGGAGTAACGTGACCACAGTGGGATCCAAACATGTCGTCCACAACACAGAAACCTATGTGCCTTACGAGATCAAAATCCAGGCCAGGAATGACTTTGGAACAGGACCTGAGTCCAATGTGATCATTGGATACTCTGGAGAGGACAGTGAGTGGATACACTGTAGATATCAGGATGTGGAAATCAATACCGACATTGATTTTATGACATAAGCTGAGAGATCTTTTGTGTTGATGAAAACTCAGATCCTCACAGTGTCATCAGTGGATCATTTCTCTCTTTAAGCCATTAGTGTGATCAGAGTTGGGAGAGTTACTTTAAAATGTATTCTGATACAGTTACTAATTACCTGCTAAACATGTAGTCAGTAACATAATCCGTGATAAGTATTAAAGTAATGTAACTTGATTATTTCCTGTTACTTTTGGATCATCTCAGTACTAAACATTGTGAAATTATTTAGCCTAATATAATGTTTTGTGTGGTTATGTTTATTAATTGCTTGTCCAGCTATTCCTTCCTTTCTTATGTGTGAAAGCACATTTAGTTTAAAAGCAGTATTTATGCACATTTAAATAGATTTTTTAAAGGGACAGTACAAAAACACATATTTTTTTCTGGCCTGTAGCACTGTTTATCCATCTGTACTGTTTTGGTGTGAGTTGCCAAGTCATGGAAGTCTTGGCCATAAAGATTTCTGCTTTCTCTCCACAATATTAGATCTAGATGACACTAGTCCTGTGGCAATCAAAGAGCCAAAATACTACATTTGTAAAAGTCAACAGTAATATCTCTTTACAGAAATCATGATCCAGTTTCTCAAAATAATCCACAGACCTTGTTGTGAGTAGTTTCATGTAGGAACTACTTTCTTTTTGCAGTAGAATCTGCCGGAACTACTGTTTTTCTACTGGGAATGATGTAGTTCCTACATGAAACTGCTCACAACAAGACCTGTGGATTATCTTGAGTAATCAGGTCATGATTTTTGTAAAGAGACACTGGTTTCAAATTTTTTAAATGTATTTTTTGGTGCTTTGGTCACCACAAGCTGAGTGACATTTAGTCCCATTATACTGGAGAGAAGGTAGACATCTCTATAGCTGATATCTCCAAAACTCTGCAACTCACACCAAAACTATCCAGATGGATAAACAACACTACAGACCAGAGAAAAAGTGTGTATTTTTGATTTTAGGGTAGACTGTCGCTTTTTGTCTTTTTTCTGTAACTGCATGGAATACAGTATCCTAACAAGCCATTAGTCCCTTCGCCTGACTGCGATGCATTGAGAACACCTCAGAGGGAATTTGTTGTTATTCCTGTAGAAACAGAGCTGAACCTTCCCTGTTCACACATACTGTGTCCCTTCATGTGTTCAGAGCCCACAGACGCTCCCACTGACCTGCGAGTGTCAAAGATCAACAGCAGCAAGGCCACCATCCACTGGAAACCTGTTGACCTGAACTCTGTGCAGGGAGAGTTCAAGGAGTACAGAGTGAGTCTGTCTCTATTTTTGTCATGAGAACCAACTGCAGAGTTGTTCTTAAAATAGACTCCCATTCTCTAATTTCTTTTGTTTAATCTCCTCTCCCTCCTCTGCACATCTTACCCGTTAACCCTCTCCTTCCCCGTCTACCTCCCAGCTGTACTACTGGCGAGAGTCCAGTCGGGTTCCGGGTCTGGTGGTCAATAAGGAGAAGAAGACCACAGGTTTCTACACCACCGTGGCCGAGCCGTCAGGCCTCGTCACCGACCTGGTGCCCTACTCTGTGTACAAGATGTTCATGGTTGTGGCCAACAGCCGCTTTGAGAGTCCGCCCAGCAACACGGTGGAGTTCACCACCAAGGAGGGAGGTGAGGACACAAACATCCTGACATCTTCTGTAGTTTCACAGAAGTGTTTGGACCTAAAGGTAGAACAGACATCCATGAGATTCTCACAAGCACACTTTTTATTCTGTAGAGCCAAAGACTGTATCAAAAAATTATCCATGACAGCACTTAAGTTTTAAATGAGACATTTTGAATCCAGTATTGGGGTTTACATACAGCAGGTTGTTACAGGTTGTGGAAATCTTTGAAAATTTTACTGTAGTGTTTTCAAGGTTTGAAAAGTGCTTGGATTTTGGATAAAGTGCTTTAAACTGCTTGAAATTGTAATTGCATTGCTTTCGCAATATGTGAAATCTGAGCATTTGGTTATTAATCCAAACAGAATTAAACTTGTCACAATGTCAAATCTTTCCTGTAACAATTACTTTCATTGTCCATTAATCTGTATATCATTCTCTAAATTAAGCAATGAGTTGTTTGTTCCATAGTGTCAGAAAATATTGAAAAATGTTGAGTAGTGTTTCCCAAAGTCATTCAAAGCCATATCTCAATTTGTCCACAACTCAAAGCTATTCAGTTTACTGTCAGAGAGGAGTAAAGAAACCAGAAAATATTCATATTTAAAAAGCTGAAACTAGAGAACTTTGACTTTCTTTTCTAAAAAAAATTACTCACACAATTATTGAAATAGTTGTCAATTAATTCAATAATCAATTAATAACCAATTAAAGGATTAATTGTTGCAGCTCTAGCAGGATGCTAAGTGTACTTACAGACTCCCTTGTAGAATTCTGTCATGAAATGCCTGAAAATTGCTTGAATTTGACTTCAGAAAAGGTGTAGAAACCCTGAGCATATTGTTGTGTCAACACTCATTTTTATTCATATGAAAGAATCATAAAATTATATTAATGTACATTCACAGGTGTAAAACAGATGATGAGTAAGGGATAATATACAGAGAGAGGGTTGTTATCTGGAAGGGTGGTGCAGGAGGCCGATTCAAAGCAGAGGGGTCTTAAATCACCCTGAAGGGGTTTACTAACAATAATGACCTGCTTATTGTACCTTATACCACTTATTACACAGCTACACGACACAAAGTATTGATGTATATGTTATTTTATTGATCCTCCAGAGTCTAAAATCAGAACTGCATACACAGTGACACTGCTGTTCAGAAATAAGACTTAGGAATGCCATAACTGACCAATCAAAATCAAGCATTTAACAAATCTGTGTAATAAAAGGTGTAAGTATTGTATTTTGAGATTGGAACAGTATCTAAAATAACCAACTTAAAAGTTAGAAAAATATTGTTGTTATTTTGTGAGGAGAAAACGTGTATATACTAAATAAAAAAAACAAAATAATGGGAACATAACTCAGAAAAGGCTTTCTATTTTTGTCATCCTCGTCTTCCTAAACCTCTCCTGTTTCTCTGCTCATTAAATGAACAGTGTGTAAGTAGAGGTCAGGAACTTCTTTGTGCAAAATGTGAGATATGAGGGTTGCCAGATTGTCTTACATTGTGGGTATCTACCCTTTAAGACATATTTTATCCTTTCCAAATGAAATGTACTGGTTCGATCATGGAGCCATGTAATGAAAGAGGGACATTCCATGACATAAGTGGCTTTGTTTTTTTCTTGAGGCATTACAGTGAAACAGGAAATGAAGCAAACAGCAACACTCAGAATAATTTAAATGGAGCTATTTTAATAATCCTCACTTTAGAGTCAAAATTAACTTTTGAGACCATAATGTCTTGTAAGGAGAAAGATGATCTATTGGAGAGTTTTTGGAGCCGACATCTCGTGGCCATCAGTGCTACTGCATTATAATAATTAGAAATAATTTTCTATCTACTCATCTGTCTGTGTGATTATGTGTGTGTATCTGTGTGTGTGATTGTAGTGCCAGATGCTCCGAGGTTCTTTAGGATAAACCGTAGAGGTTTTGACACCCTGTACCTTGAATGGGACAAACCTCTGGAGCCCAATGGCATTCTGATTGGATACCAGTTAAAGTACCAAACAGGTGAGCTGCTCTGATTTGTCAAACACAAAGTATTCACACATGGATACAAACTTTCAAACCGTTAGACATTCTGTGATGTGTGTGTTTGTGTTTGTTTGTGTGTGTGTGTAGTGAATGGCTCTAAGGCAGGCCGTGTCCAGTTGGAGACTTTCCTTCCCAATGTGACAGACTTCACCCTCCGCCTGCCGGACCGATCGACCCGCTACAGGTTCCACCTGTCAGCGCTCTCGCAGGTGGGAGCAGGGGAGGTGTTTCTCGAGGAGTCGCCACACTTCACCAATGAAGGTGAGCGTTTCTACATGTGATCATTTGTTTGCTTCTAAAAATATGTTATTCTCTTTGAGGACGAAGGTGCATCTGAAACACTAAAAACCCAAGATTTACAATGTAGACAGTTCACTAGAGGTGAGCTGTGAATTGAGACAAAAGAAGTCACCTTGACTGAATGAAACTAGAAATGTTTGCAACCATTTTTCTTATATATTTTCTTAGCCTGATGTACTGTCATATATAAAGTCTTTGTCATAGAGCTGCATTGTTGTCTAAAAATGATTAAAACATCAATATGTCTTCCCATTTAAAGGTCCAGTGTGTCAGATTTAGAGGGATTTATTGGCAGATATTGAATATAATATTCATAAGTAGGTTTTTATTAGTGTATGATCAGCTGAAATTGTCTTTGTTACCTTAAAGTGAGCCCTTTATATTTACAGAGGGTCCTCTTCCACAGAGGTCGCCATTTTGCACAGCTGACAGTGGCCAACAATGGACAAACCAAACACTGGCTCTAGATACCATGTTTTGTGGTTTGTTTTGAGTGTCATGGCCACTGTAGTCACTCCTACATGCTTGACAAGGAGATGAGATATTTGCAGTCTAGCTCACAGCTAGATGCCACTAAATCCTACACACTGGTCCTTTAACCTGAACCCACTGTTGTTTCTTACACTTTGTTACCTTGTTAAACAGGTGGCAAGCTAACTCACAGATGTTAACAGGCAAACACTAGCTGCTGTTGCCCACCACCTAATGTTAGATTTGATTCGTTAACAACAACAAACGCAGCATTATTGATACTTGAAGCTTGTAAAATAGATCATCAAGTTAATATCTGAGCTAGTTTATCACGTGATTGACCCCTTGTCTAGACCACAAACATCATGTCAGCATCAAGCTCGAAGGAAGACCTCATTTATGCTACACTGAAATGTCTGTCTGTGTAGGCTCCGTATTTTCTGTGCATTTCAAAGCATCCAGCAGCCAATGAGCAGCCAAACCTTCTGTGTAATATGCAGTTTTGCTTTGATATGTGTTAATATTTCTGATCTATTTTCCATCAGCCAGGGCCAGTGGCTGCAGACAGAGCAGACAGGTGTTGGCAATCAGAGTGGAGGGATTAAAGTTCAGCAGTAAGGTGGCTAGTGGCAGTAAATGTACAGTTTGCCCACAAAAATACTGCAGAAAAGGTCCAAGAAGTCCCCGTGTCTTGCAGAGGAGAGTGAGCTGATCTATGGCTGTGGAGCACACTCTGCTTTGCCTGGTTTTCAAATTGTGAATAAAATTTGTTTCAAAAGCCTTTTTACTGAGCACCAATCTATGGTTTATACATGCATTATTAAAAAAAAAAACGCTTCAGGTCGCGTGAACGCCCATCTGATGCAGCTGAGATGCATGGAGCTGGTGCAGACAGCTGCACTGATAATAATGAAAGCGTCTCTGTTGCATGAGACATGCGAGTGAAAAACACGTCAGACTTGTTTGCGGTCGAGACAGGGGGTCAGACAGTGTGTCTAGCATTCTGAATCCCAATTGGGCAAAGGACAGTGAACCTTCACTCTGCTGCTTTTTGTCGTTTACTGCATAATTACACCACTTCCAGCCCTTTTCGCTGCATGGGAACTAGGTTGGTTCGCTAGTGTGACTACATTGTGAGAGTCTGGTTTTGTGAGTCACAGGAACCTGTGTGTGTGTGAGACAGTACGGAGACATACAGACCCAGACACAGGGCTCTTTGTGAGGATATCAGATGGAGAAAGAACTGTCTTTCTCTGATGGACAACATTATCGCCACCACACACACACACACACACACACACACACACACACACACATACACACACATGGACCCACAGCAGATGAAGATCACTGACTCTCTTGGTGCTCATGTTAACAACTTTCACATACATTTGAGGTACAGCAATGTGTTGATATTCGACTTTCACCTAACAGGTTGTTTTAGCACGACAAGTGTCAGAATTCCAGAACTACTAGAACGGCCATAAGTGGTCATTTTGACCTTTGACTTCCAAACTTTATTATCTCTCATGATAAATACCAGACATTTATTCTGTTAGTTTATCTTTTAAAAAATGAATTACCACCAAAATGTGAATTTGTTAAAATGTATTTCTATATTTATCAATATGCTGCCATTACATTTAGTAAACTGTAATGATTGCATATATTCACAGCTGTATTTTTCTACTGATAATAATAATCATCAGTGATCACAAATTTTAGATCAGTCTAGAATTACTCAGGGTGAGAAACAGTTGAATGTATTTTATACGATTGTAATAAGTACTTTGTTTCAAAATTTGAAAACTTCAACACAGAAGTTCAGTAAGTTATAGGTGCTGAGACAAAAAGTGTAACCAATGTCCCTGGTCTCCCCTACTTTATTTTCAATTGAGTCTAATTAGTTAATTATTTGTATTTTAATGTCGGGAAATTAGAACCCAAGGCCGCTTGTGAAGTTTTATTGTCAAAAACAATTATAGCAACCAAGATGCATCTCCAGCTTTTAAAAAGTAACAACATAATAGTGGCAATTTCCATGTGGTCAGTATGACCACCTGTGGCTGAATTAGATAAAAGTGATCATATTGTTATTTTATTTATTCATCTATTTATTTATTTATTGGCTTTTTTTTTGTAATTTATATAAAAAACATGTTAAAGTTATTGCGCATATAAATTTGAAAACGGCCAAAATGTCTGCCTTCTAGTGTTAAAGGGTTGTTTCAGTTACATTCAGAACCCTTGTAGTGGTTTGTAGCCATGCTGGACAGACTGCATGGTCAGAACCATTAGTGCTGAGTGAATATCTGTTGAACTGACCTTCCAGCCGCTGTCGTTGTTGTTGTCCCTCTTATACCTCTCCTCTCTCTCCTGTCTCCCCTTCTCTTTTTGTTGGCAGAGAACTTTACTGACGCTACAGGTCTAGGTAATGGGGAATGAGAAGCACAGCGTGTCTGCCTGTCGCCTTGTCCCAACCCCATCCTCCATGTCTGTCTCTATATCTGTTCATTTTAACATAAAGCAGCAGTGCAGTCCACCGTCATTACATTGTCCACTAAAGTGCAGTTCTTCCACCCTCTGTCTGAACAAGTTTTAACCCCACTGGGTTCAGATATCACACCCTTGTGGAGTGAACAGAGGTCTTCCAGCTCTCACATTAAAAAATGCAGTTATATTTTACATAATCAGTAAATTATCTGTATATATACCTAAAGACTTACAGTATGTTTACATGTACAAGACTTGCATGTGGTAGACTGCAGGAAGCTGTTCCACGACCTGATATTCAATATGCACAAGCAGGTTAACAAAACCAAGGCACTGAAATTGGTTTTGTCAGTGGCCAGTTTCTTTCTATCATGGAACAATCCGTGATCCATGGTCCTGCAAACACAATAGTGAGTGGCAGATCCTCTAAAACAAGAGTTAACACCACAGTGACCATGATGAAGAAACTAGTAATGATTTCTAAAAGTGCAAAAGATTTGACAGAACAGTCCTAACGTTTTGATTCCACCGTGCATGGCCACCAGAGATGATCACAGCCATTCCACATGATGCCTGTGATTCCACCAGAGGTGCAGCAGTGCATTTCAGAGGCGCTCTCCAGTCTGCTCCACTTCAAATGTGTGGCGACTCTCGTGCTGCACAGATCAGATCATATTGAGCAGGAAGTCAGACACAGGGACAGCATAGAGCAGCCATTCAATTTTCAAAATAAAACAACTTGTGTAGATTCAGACTGCACATCTCTGTAAAAAAAACACCAAAAAAGAGAAACAAATTAACTGTGTAGCCTATTTATCCATGGCAGAAGCACAGAACCAAGGAAGAGTGATTTTCAAAATGAAACAACCTGTGCAGAGTCAAACTGCTGAATGTAAGAAGACACCCCCCACCAGAAAGAAATAATTTACAGCTGAAGGTTTTGAAAAAGATTTGTTTATGTCAGCAATTTACAATCATTCATGTATTGTTTTCAGTTTAGATCAGTTTAAACTCATCTAAAAATGTCATAATGACATTTATCATAAATATCTGTTACAAGGTAATTAGCCCTTAAGGAAGAGTTTTCTTATTGTTCAAGCAACTGTCCCAACCCCCAAATCATTACATTTCTAATGATATGAAATAGATAAATGGTCTAAAGCTTTAAGTGAAAACAGACCAGTCTGTGTTTTTGCTATTGGACTGAACTGCTGTCTATGCTGTTTTTCTTTCTCTTGTCATCTGTCCATCTGCCCGTCTGCCTCCACTCATCTCTCCCTTTGTATGTAAAGCTGCTGTTTGGCTGCTGCTGTGTGCTGTCAGGGATTGAACAAGACCTTTAACCTCTGATGTCTGAGCCAATCCCTGATGGCGCACCTTTACAATCTCACAGCATCACTGCTTCTTCCTGTCTGCCACAAGGGACAAGTTAGCCCCATGTAGCAACTTGTGCTTCTAAAGTTTTTCACTCATTGTCACTGGACACAATGTCATGATGACGCTGCTGTTCTGACTGGGAGTGTGTGTGTGTGATGGGAGGAGACGCACGTCCTTGCATCAGAATGTCAGAACGGGGGAAACATTATGATGAGTGATGCAACTTGATGAGTGTGCTGGGGATGACATCAGCAGTTGGCTTATGCACTCACTCACTGGCCTGATCGTCTTTGCTTCTGAGCTTTTTTCAAAAGTCATGTCACTCTGCCATCTTTATCTATCGCATCTGTTCACCTGCTCAGTTGTACACACAGTACTGGGGATGACAGGTAAGGTGGCTTGTAGCTTTGGTCTGAACAGGACTACCTAACTGGGCTGAACTGACTCCTGAACATACTGACGTTTCCATCATCCTGTCCTACTTTCTTTCTCCCTTGCACGGTTGTTTCAGGGCATGTTTGGCATCCGGCCCGGTGATAACAAGCATGCTGACTGGGGTTTGGGGTTGTTGAATTGAGGGGAATGTTTGGGGCGGGTGCACCAGTAGTGGGACCGTTCACTGGAGATGACCTCAAGTTCCAGGTACAGTAAGACTGAACAACATTTCAAGTGGAAATCAGTGGAAAAGGATGTGCTGGTTCCCAACCTGAGGAGGACCTGACCCCCACCAGGTGGCAGCATAGTGTCACGAAAGTCACAAAAGATTAGGACTGGGTGTCTGCAGCTTTTCAACACCAGTGCCACTGTGATAGCAGACTTTTGCTACAAATACCAAAAAAAAAAAACAAAAACAAAAAAAAACAATGTTGATACCTGCCTTGAGGGATTTGAACATCTTTGTCTCTCAAAACCAGTTCAATTAAAAAATAAAGCTTATCTTCTTAAATCCATTATTTTGATATTTTAGAATTATTTGAGACTAAATTTCCTTTTGTCTAAAACAGTATAACAGTTCAATTGATCAGGCTGCTGTGGGCCAGACACAAATGATATAAGGTCCTAATAATGGACAAATCTCTAATAATGGAATGGACAGAAGGGTTGTATATAGGGCATTTCTACTGTTTATTACCCTTCTGATTTACCATGTGATGAATATTTTGTTGGCAATGTCCAAAACCGGATGTTTTACAGTGTACCATGCATACAGGTTACAACAATAGTAGCAGCAAAAGTAGAACAACATAAACAACATGGATGTACAGAAATGAGTGAATAAAGTTACAGCTGAATGTAAAAGATACAGTTCATTATCATTACCAATGAACACAGCACTGACCCCTTTCAAAATAAAGGCCTGATAATGGGTTAATGTTAAGCAACATGCTATTAACTGTCTTTGTGAGTTTTTTAATTTTTGGTATTTCCATGATGGCCTTGCCGGCCACATGAAACCTTTCAGTGACCCACATCTGGCCACATTTTGCCCAGGTATGATCTAATCAAACAATAAGTAAAAAAACACCTGAAAAGAATTGATACCAGCTATCAGTATGTCATTTTCTGATTCTCTGACACATCACTGACATGTTTTGGTCAGTGCTGAAAAAGAATCTGTGTCTGAGCACACAACTGCTGCCACAACTGCTCCAACATTTTCAAGCAAACCAAAAATACTTTTAAAAAAGATAAAAAGCTTACCCTACAAGTGATGGCTGAGTATCGAAAAAAGGAAAACGAAAACGAGTAACAGAGCAGTGAACGATGGAAAAAAAGGAAGGTTAACACTACCCCTGAGGTATCTGTGAAGGGGGTCTGTATTACATGAGATCTTTTAGAAAAATGGTCAAGTAACTTTATCTCACACCAGAAATTTAGGACTACATTTCCCTAAGGTCTGGATACTTTTGACACCTGATTAAAGTAAAAGAATGATCAGAGAGATCTTGGCTTTTAGTTCCTACTATGGGAAAAATGCTGGATCCTACATTTACCATAATGTAAGTATGCAACTGTTAGTGTCTTTGGCCCACACAGATTTATAATTAAAGATTTGTAGTCTTCAAGGGTGCTTTCACATCTGATCTCTTTGGGTCAGTTATAAAAAAAACCCTGGTGCGTTTGCCAGGTTTGTACAGTTCATTTGGGCTGGTGTGAAAGCTGTCAATAGAACCCTGGTGCGGACCAAACAGTCGGGCCAAGACTGCTTGAAAAAGGTGGTCTTGGTCCGCTTTTAAACAAACTCTGGTGCAGTTCTTTTGTGAGGTGAAAGCAAAGGAACCAACCACAGGATTTTATGATAGCAGATATGTGATTTTGGCTTGATAACTACTATTAAAACAATCTGGTAGTGAAATCTGTTCAGGGAGTGATCTTATGATTGATCTGATCCCACAGTATTAAGCCCCGAATCATTACTGAACATGATGCCTCGTTTTTGTCTTGCCTCAGCCTGTTAGTCTATATTTATAACATTTGCATGCTAAAAAATAGAAAGGATGCTTATAATCAGTTATTGCACATAAAGAACATAAATATGCATATCAGAAGCAAGAAAGTGCTGCATAAACTTCTGCACCACGCTGATGATGCAGGATGACAGTCACCGAAACTGTCCAATCAGAGTCTGACCTGTCAGTCTGTATAACGTTTAACTGAACAGGAACTGTACCACAACTAAATTCCCCCTCATCAGGATCAAATGAACCCAACTACAGGTGTGAAAGCACCCTAAATCCAAGTTAACCCCAGATTTACATCATCATCAGCATCATCAGTCAAATTTTTGTGGCTCTGTCCTGCCAGAGAAGGCATGATCTAATTATTTTCACAGGTTGAGCAGCACTTTTCACAATGAGTTAACTGATTTTTATTTGTAAAACCAGTTGAGACCCTTGATGAAATAAAAATAAGGTCACTAGTTTGGCGTTTTCCAACCCTGGCTCTTAAGAAGTACGGTATGTTCTCAAATAAACCCAGTGACAGTAATGTTGTAATGTCAGCATTTGTCCTCTTGGTGGCAGTGACATCTAAATCTCTGCAGGACAGTGATGAAGTGTGCGTGGATCCCAACAGAGATGAAGTGGGAAACACTCAAATGAACAGTGTGATGGTGTATTGACTCATGGTGATTTGGTCAGGTGTTTGATGTGCTGCTTGTGTGTTTCAGCTCATGGCTTCATTGAATTTTCTCCTGTGTGTGTCAGTGTGTGTCTAGCTGTGAGATGTTCCTGCTGCCACATCTTTAACCCTTTGCTCTCTCCCACCTCCTCCCCTGTAGTCGAGCTTACCGATGCCTCCCTGGCTTCAGCCTTCTCTCCTACTCCTCCTCCTCTTGCTCCTCTTCCTCCTACCACCATCGCTCCTACAACCATTAGTACCTCAGCTGCTACCACCACTCCAACCACCACCACCACTCCAACTACGCCTCCTACTACAACTACTACTACTACTCCTTCTACAACCACTACAACTGAGGCGACTACTACCACCACACGTCCTGTGCTGGTCACCGTCAAGCGTACTGATCAAGTGTTGGGTACACACTGCTGTCCCACTGTGGTGTTTTACTGTCTTTCTAGTGTTTTAGTTGACCATGAAAGGCACTTCATGGATATCAAAAATTGCTTTCTCCCACCTGACGAAACAGGAAACTATATCAGGGCTGCATTCCGATAAGCTGTGCTGTACCCACTGTACAAAAAGTGGGGAATTACTTCAGAATATTGGGATGCAGCCAAGCAATTATCCTACTGGTCAGGAAGTGAGAATCCAAACTTTTTAATAAATGAATTTTGATAACTGTAAAGTTCTGAGTACCCTTCAACACTTTAGAGTGATGAGGGTTTCCTTTTTAAAAAGATGAGGATTGTAATATTGGCAGAGTTCACTATTTTCTTTGCTCTTTAGCTTCAATTAGCATTGGAGTCCACTCTAAACCAGAAGTGAACATTAGGACTGTCGTGGTGATGGAATTTCCTGTGTGGTAATTTAGGTTGGCTCATAAGGATAGTATACCACATCAGTACCATTCTTTTCTTTGTTCCAGTAACACTAACGTAACGTTATTTGCAGATCCCACCTCACTGCCCAGCCAGCAACTTTTTGGTCTAATCAAGCAAGCTACTGAGTGCAAAAAGAGCCAAACATAGGCAACTACACTGCCCCCAAGTGCTAAGAAAAGTGGAGGCCAGCCCAACTTTGATTTGTAGTGTTAAATGTCAGTTTCTGGCTTTGTCTCCCATTGAAATAATTTGTAGCCCTATGCTTTGTCACAGGCAGGCTGAACATGCCATAATGCAGCTCGTGTTACACTGTAAACTTTCACAAAAAGCAACATGAAAAATCAGTTCCAGCATCCAACCTGCTCTCATTTTAAGTTGGCTTCAAATGAGACTCAGGGTTGACTGTGCCACAATATTACAACATTAGTCAAACATTAGCTTAGCCTGTGGTTGTAGCTACAATATGCTACAGCATGTTAATGCTGAGTTCACCAGGATAATGTATGAAATACACACTACAACAACACAAAGCATGGCAAAACATGTAGTTTCTAGTTTGAAAACAGGTCACGGACAGCCAGTATCAATCTGTCATTGAATTTTAACTGTTACTGGCCCTCATAGTACATGTTCAGTATTTTGAAGCATTGATCCGTCATTTAACACACATACAAGTGGAAAACAAGAAGAGCCCAGCCTCTTGGAAGAAGAAGAAATATGAACACAGTGGTTCTTGTGGTTGTGGTTGTCAGTAGTGTAGTATTTGGTAATTGCGGTCATTGCGACAGCCCTAATAAACATTGCAGCTAAGTGTTTCATGAATTGAAAATTCCTCTGGATTTTTCTCATGAGTGAATTTTCTGTCCATGAACATATTAAATTTCCTTCTGATTCTGAGTGGACCCCATCAAAACACTCATTCTTATAGGATGACTCCCTTTATGCTAGCACCATGCATAGGTCTAAATGAAGCCCTGTGTGTGGTTGTTATAACTGTGCCCTCTCTGCCCCTTGCCCCTGACCTTTAACCCTTTACCCCTGACCCCAACCCCACCCCCTCCCCCACTCCTTGTGTAGTGGCCTCTGGGTTGGATATCTGGAATCTGACGGTGGAGCCTAACAGTAACTACGCTAACGTCAGCTGGACACACAACTTCCCGCCTGGCAGCAGCGAGTTTGTGCTAGAGTTCACACTGGACAGTAAGAAACCTGACCAAGCCCAGCTTGAGCTATCCAAACCTAAAACTTGATGTGATCATAAGAGAGTAAAACAACCACAGTGGTGATATATTAATGGTTTTACAATGATGGTCATGTTAATGGAGAGCAGCCGTTTACTGATGAGATGAGCAAGTAAGAACAAAATAATCATGTTTGAACAAAGTGAGTCTAGAACAGAGAAGGAAATGGGATGAAAGAAGAGAAAGGAAACATGAGGACAAGAATAAAAGACAAAAGTATTTTTTAAAGTAAGTTTTTAAATAAAGCAGAACATATATCTATGTATCTCACCAGAGATGACTTTCACTTCAGTAGCAGCTGCTGCTTTGTTGGCCTACTGTTTCTTTTCTTTTTTTTTTATAGCCCTTTTTTGGTAAGAATGTGATATTTGGATCTAACGGCTGACATCTCAATCTGAACTTTGTTAAAATAGCAGAAGGTACAACATACCACAGTCTGTGTCTGTCTGTCTGTCTGTCTGTCTGTCTGTCTGTCTAGCGCTCTTTCTATCTCTCTCTGGTCTTTACATGTTGGAAAATGTTGATCATGATCATGTCACTCCTAACTCTCTGTGCACCATCACGAACATGCTGCCTGGCTTTGAATGGCTCTTGTTGGACCGGCGCTGTGAATGGGCTGTTTGGCTTGCTGTCGCTGAACTGCTGTTTGAATGTGTCACTTTTTCGGGCATCCACGCTTCCATAATCACTTGCTTT
The DNA here is from genome assembly GCF_056507025.1 of Lutjanus erythropterus. Classification (NCBI taxonomy): domain Eukaryota; kingdom Metazoa; phylum Chordata; class Actinopteri; order Lutjaniformes; family Lutjanidae; genus Lutjanus; species Lutjanus erythropterus. Next base: position 3,487,715 of record NC_139318.1, read on the forward strand.
TGCTCTGAAATGGGTGTTAAGCTCTCTTGAAGCCTGCTTTTATAAAACGCATCATCCCTCCTTTTCTGGAACCCTAGAGCTGTTTGACATTGGCTGGTCTGGCGCTTGCAGGCTCTTTCTTATTGCTTTCTACCAATTCAACAGTCTGTGATCTTTGATCAAGGACGGAAAGAGGGGAGGATGTATTTTTCATGTACTTGGGCAGTGGCTTTAATTCTTAATGATGTCTGAATGTGAATAGAAAGAGAAATGGAGAGAGGGAGGGAGGACAGGGGGGATGATGAGACTGATCTAATGGTCTCCACCCCTCCCACCACATCCCCTCTTCTCCAAGGTCAAATCTGAAAGCTTTGACTCTAAGGAAGAGTGGCAGGAAGCACCTGACACTCCTCCACCACCCATAATCATCCCTTCATCCTCCCCCTGTCTCCCTGACTGTGACTCAGGAGTCTGTGCATGTCTCTCAGAGGAGGGTTTAGGTGAAGGATGATACTTTGGTGGCATCAGAGAGGAAAAGTGGGGATACTTGTCAAGAAAAAGGAAACAAGAAACTTTGCAACTTTACATATATATTCTATATTACAACTTTTTCTTACTAAGTTCATTTGCAATGACTTGACGTCTTTAAATAACCTGCTTTATGCAGTAAAAGTGAGAGGATGAGCTGCTTAAATTTAATCCCAAGTGTAACCAAAGTTGTTTAAACTTTACTACATAGCCAGTCTTTCAGCCCGCGCTCACTCCAAAATCATTTAATACAGCAGCTCGGTCAGTGCCCCAGTGCTTCAAACTATGATGCCATGCTGTCATCATTTCTATTTGTTTTATGTTATGTTCTGATGTGCTGTCAATGTCAGGTGATGCAGAATAAAGAGCAAAAAATCTGTATATGGAGAAGAGAGTACTTATATAGCCCAATATGACCAATCAGAATTTGCCTCAGGCAGCTTTACAATTCATACAGTGTGCAACACCCTCTGTCCTTTATACCAGTGTTTACCAAACCTTTTTTTTTTCTGGGTACCCACTTTTTAAAACAAGCCAAGACATTGTGACCCAATTCACAATAAACCTTATCAATGTTCTGAGTTAATTAGTGCATAAATGAACATTTCTAACAATTTTAACTGCCATTTCCATATCACCTTACATTATTTTGACACATTATTGAAAACATATGTGCACTGTAGCACTGTAGAAATGAGAAATACATGTATTTAGGCTGAGTTAATGCTGTATATGCTTTATAAAACTGTACTGCAGATATAAATCTTAAATTTGTAGAATTTCTTCCATAATCTTTTATTTATGTGGGGACCCAAATGAAATCTCCTGTGTCCCACCTGTGGGTGCCGACCCTGTCTCTGGGAATGACTGCTTTAGACCGTCGACTGTGTTAAAAAAAACAAAAAACTCCTTTTAAATGGGAAATTAAAGAAACCTCAGGGAAAGCCATGGAGGAGCAATAGATGTTGCATTACCAAGCACAGGACTTTCACTCAGGAGACTGAGGTTTGTGTTTGTGTTAAAACGAGTCAGTGACTTCTTTTTAAGACATCAGGCAAGTACGTCTTAACGTTAATTTCATCAGTTATGTACGGAACTTATGTATGTAACATGATCTTTTCCTAAACCTAACCACATAGTTATTGTTGCCTTACTTTGAAAGTCTACCCAGATGTTGCGTATTTATTATTGCTGTGGGCAGTTTAAAACATAGGGACACTGACCAAACTGCAGTATTGTTGGGAGTGACACCTTGTTGGTATTTTCACACACATTAAATGATATGAACACTTTTCATTTTGGTGTGAGTTGCAGAGTTTTGGAGATATCGGCCATGGAGATGTCAGCTTTCTCTCCAATATAATGGCATGAAATGGCATTCGGCTTGTGGTGCTCAAAAAATACATTTGAACTCAACAGCAATGTCTCTTTTCAGAAATCATGACCCAGTTACTCAAGATAATCCACAGACCTTGTGAGCAATTTTATGTAGGAACTATTTTCTTTCTACCGAAGTACACCCGCCAATGTTATCACTATGTAGAAGGAAGTGTGCATCTACTTATGGACAAGAGACTCTTGTCATGACATTAATGACATTCTCCTCATTAGTTCTACTGAACTAGCTAGTGCAATGATACAGTTGGTGGGTGTAATTCTGTATCTTTGAAATCTCCAATACTCACACCAAAACAATCTAGATGGTCACTACAGATAAGAGAAGAAATATGTATTTTTGTTTTGCGGCTGAACTGTCCTTTTAACACAAAGTGAACACTTGCTCCACATTTATCTGCTGTCTTGATGAATCCAGGACAAAGTACATTTCCACAACCCTAATTCTTTGCTATGACAACAGTCATGTCATACTTGACAATGTTTTTTTTTTTTGTTAAGCTGCCATAAATTGAAGTAAACATTTGCTGTACATACTGTATATCTCACATTCAATCCATCCAGCAGCTCAAAGGTCATAATCCTTCATGTTCCAGGTGTGCTTTCCATGTTAAACATCTATATTCAATGTTCAGTGAGTTTTGATGACATGATTCTGAACGTGTACTGATGGAATTAATGCTGTGGAAATGTATATTAGGTCACACTTAACACGTCACGATTAGAATACAGGTAACTACACCCCTACTCAATGTTTTTACCCGACCATTAATTGATCGCCAGCTTTTATTTCAAGAACTTAATTTGCTTACCAGGAAATGATGAGGCAGCATATTCTATGAAACATGAAACAGCTGAGTGGAAAAGAAGTTAACTGTTACATTAGTTATCACCCAGCTTCTGTCAAGATTTGCTGAATAATTGTAACCAGGTTACTTTACAAATTATGGAGATTGGGCTTTAAAATTCACAGTCACAGTCGGATCCAAACACAGAGGAATGAGGCCACATTAATCATTTCCATCCACTGCAATTCTTCACTTTCCACAAAATGTTTTAGAAGGATTAGGTAGGCAAAAAAAGCAACATTCAGGATTGATCAGGTAACGTTTTTGGTCTGAAAAAATCTATAATCTCAGTGAGGAATTTAGAAGATGTGAATCTTTTTGCATTAACCTGAAAACAAAGATCACTGTGTTGTACTAATACTAATCAGCAGCCTTGGCCTCTATCAAAGAATTAACAGGACTGGCATGTCTTCTCTTGTGTCTGCATTAGATGTTTCGTTTGGCTGGTTTAAGGACTGGTATTAATAGCATGGCTTTGGAATGTCTGTTGGATGGCATCAACCTTGTGAACCGGTTGATAGCATGGTGCATGATGTCACCACCTCGTGCTGCCCTTTCCTCTCACTGCAACCTCTCAGAGTCATGCTCATAGCTCGGCCATGTCATGACCGACACGTCTTTCCACCAGAAAGATGCAGGTTGTTTTTCGCTGTGTTTTGACCTCATGGAGATAAGTGTGGGCCTGTGAATAATTGAGACAAACAATGCTTTGCCACCTTAGACCCTGGTGTTACCTAAGAACAAAGAAAGTATGTAATGGTCCATTTCAGTTCTTGAAATGAACAGTTCACGGAGCAGTTCAGTTGTGTCAAACCATACACAGTAGAATAATTAGTGGACAGAACCACTGTGATGTCACCAATCGGTTTGTGGACTACTGTTTTGAAGCCTTGAGTTTGCAGGTCTTGGTTTTTTGTAACTAGAGCAAGTGCAGTACCATTGAAAACATGCATCTGGTTTTGGCTTATCCATTCAGCAGGAAATAATGACAGCCTGCCTGGTCACAATTTTCCTCTTATTACAGCTTAACAGTTACTAAATTATGTTTCTGAAAACTTTTTTAAAACAAGAAATAGACCATGTAGTCTTGTTCCATGTTTAATCGGCACTGCTTCGTTTTGCAGTTTGATCTGATTTTCAAGAGTCTCTGTTGGAAACTGGAAACACAATGGCAGCCAGCTAATCTCAATCTTTCTCATATTACAACTAAACAGTACACTAAATTATGTTTCTGAAAACATTTGAGGTGAGAGATAGGCAATTAATTAACAGAATTTTGATCCATTATTGGACCAGAACTGCCTAGTTTGATCTGAGTTAGGGGAGTGCTGTGTGCTGCACTGGATAGACTTATCAATTCTGCAGCCCCACCCTAAAGCATACCCGGCTTAAGCGTCTGTTTTACTCTAAATGGGACTGTAATTAAAAAAAAAGAGAACATTATTCTGTACAGAAGAAGACTTAAAACTAGTGATTGAGAGCACAGACTCCTTAGGAAACTGTTTACTGAGATCATAAATCAAGTGCGAAGTAGGGTAGTTTTCTCATAAGACTCCATACAATCTGACTTTTTTTGCAACCAGCAACCAACCCCTGCTGGCCATTAAAAAAAGTGCAGGTTTGGGGCATTTGCTTCACTTTTCAGACCTGGAAGCTCCGTCCACTTATTGTACTGTCTATGTGTGAGACTTTGATGTAATTTCCCTGAAGGAACACCTGCTCTTTGTGCCTCTTTACTCATTTATAGATGAGTTTTCTCTGGACAATTACACCCTGGAGAAAAAAATGTAGCCATAAAATAACCCAGAATGTGTCAGCTGAACTTAACTTCAAAGGGCTGCAGCTCATACATTAACTATACTGGCAAAGTATTACATCATGTGTATGTTTCTGTACTGTAAAGAGGCTTGGACAGGGTGGGCACTGCATTGTTATCAGTCTCAATTCACTTCAGTGACCCTGCTATCACTTAGAGGAAACTCCCTTCAAAGCATCGTGATGCTGTGACTTTTGCTAGTGAGCACAGCCGTTTCTGTGGAACCAAGGCCACACCCTCTGGAGTGTGATTGGCCCCTTTCTTGTGTCTCCAAGGCGACAAGACGGTGAAAGTTATACCGGTGAGACAGCAGCCCCCCATTACAGTGGCGGATCTGATCGCAGGTGCCAAGTACCATCTGAGGGTTTACTCCCATGAACTCAACAGCATCAGCAGCAAATCTGTCACCTTTAAGACCAAAGCAGGTGAGACCCCACCTGGCCAGGTGGAACTGGGGTTCCAGCCAGGTGGGCTACTCTGGGTGCAAGTCTGTCAGTAGTTGTATCTCCGGTAACTCAGTCAAAGCTGGGTGAGTTTGTTCTTTAATACTATGCATGTTCTTCCAAAGTTAAACTCAAGTCAGTTGCTACTCTATATCTTGGATGACTTCAACTTGGGTGTCTTTATGAGCAGGATCTAATTTATGAATGGAAGTAAAAGTGGCATTTTTGTGAGATGGAACTTCTACATTCAGACTTCCTGTGACAGCTGACATGTCCCACTTGTCAAGGGTAGAACATACAAAATGCTATAAGTATAATAAACTGTTGAACTATTTTTACAGAAGCTGTAAGACTAGACCAAAGCAAACTGTACTCACTAAAGCTGTGTTTCCATCGCAGGAACTTATGAGATCCAGCAGGAATTGGAAACATGTCATCATTGTTGTATAGTCACATGCAAAAATGACATGTAAAAACACCCTTTGATATATCACAAGTCAGTGGACTAATTTTCCTTAGCAGGTTTTTAGACCGTGGTGGAAACACAACCCACAATGGCCTGAAGAAACCTTTTAGTTCTTAAAAAGTAGTTCCTGGGCTAAAGGTACTGGGTACTTTTGGTGGAAACACAGCTTAATGTTTTACATAATGATAAATATTTTGATTAAAGTTAAATTGATTTAGTTACAGTTGTTTAAAAGCTTTGTGAATATATTAGGTCACATTTGTGGTCCTATCTCAATTAACCTGAACAACCTGGGTTTTTGGGTTTGTTTGTTTTTTCACTTTTTCACCTTGTTAAAGGTCCAGTGTGTAAGATTTATGGAGCTCTATTGGCAGAATAGTGCAAAAATGGAAAATAATATTCCAAACCAAAACAAACACTGGCTTGATCCCTTTTGCATTTTCCATGAGTTTTGTGGCCACTCTAGGCTGGAAGCAGAGGGGGAGGCAAGTGGTATTTAGTTGTTTGTAAACCTCGCTGCTAGATTCCACTAAATCCTAAACACTAGTCCTTTAAATATGTAGCAAGCCAAAGATGTTAACAAGCAAACACTAGCTGTTACTCCCCACTACCTAACGGTATATAAAGTAGGATGCATTATCAACGACAACAAAGGCTGCTAATGATCTCACCAGGCTAGTTTGCTAATTAGCTGTGGGAGTTCAACAATAGCAAACCTATTAAGTTAGCACAATAGAAATTATGGCATCTGTCAGTCTGTAAGTTAATATTTATGTACATACATTTGTAAATCACTCATTCTTGAAAATTAAGACAAAACTGTACTTGAGGGGGTTTTGGTTTTTGCTCTTCACTTATGTTGTAAAATATATTTTAAAAGCTCAAACTTTTGGCTATTAAACCTCCTATTGATTAAATTCTTAATTGAATATATACATCAATACCATCAGATGGAAAAATCTGACAGTCTTACAAAGTTGACAAAAAGTTCCATTTTTTCATTTGACAGCATAGTCATTTTTTAAAGAGTTTTTTAAGAGTTCTCATAATGTTAATCAAAATAGACATTTTTAAATCATAATTCTTATTTAAGTTGACATGTTATGGTTGAGACACATCTGATAGAAATATAATTTCATGAAGTTGGAAGTGAGACAGGTGTCCTCAGGGTATAGCTAAGTCTTTTTATACCTGATTGAATTATGTTTTGTAGAAATCTGAGAGAGTTGATGGAAATCTGGGACACAACTTTAAAGGGCCAACATTTTAATTTAATAACTCTATTTTAAAACACAGATGATTATAACAGCACATTTTTAGACCCACGTTATCAGTAGGTATTGCTCTCACCCAAAAAATCAACTCATTAGGTTGTTTTTATGATTATCCCAATATTCAAGAATGTGTGAAATACAGAACAGCAACAGCGAGTGAGGACAGAATGGTGAGTTTAATGTATGTTGTTGAGATTCTGGAGGATTATATTGGAGCGAGCAGTAACAATCCTGAACCTGACCTGAAACTGAAGGCTCAGACTTAACTGAGTGAGCTCCATTACTCCATTAGCTTACTGGTTTAAGAGACAGTTCCTGTGAAAGTGATGCTGTAATTGATTTAGCCATGGTTATGTATATTTGAAATCTTGCACTCTGAATGCTAAAATGTTGTAGATGTATCAGTTACTGCACACATCATAAATTTAACAATGCTAATTCCATACAGGCAGGTTGGTGATTGTTACACTGCAGGTTCAGAAAATACATGTTGGTATTAAAAGATATTATTGTGTAATCACTGTTGGCCTCTAAACTAGCCACTGCTACATGAGCTAAAGACTGTTTCAGCTAGCTCGCTATTAGGACAATGGAAGTTTCCTGTGTGGCTCTGATGACACAGTAACAACACTGTTCTGCATAGAAAGAATTTAATTAAATACTAGAAATGTTACTGTCATTATTTAATATAAAAACAAATGCAGAGGTAGAATTTGTGGCAGACTTTGTGTTCTTTCAGGTTGTATTGAAATCGGTATAGGTGTATTGGCATTAGCAATTATTTTCACACCACAAACCTCCGTTTCCCACACGACTCTGATTAAAATTCACACAGTGTGTAATGGAAAAGAAGTCAAACACCTTATTGTTATGAATGGGATCCCCTGTACAACATCATCCTGGATATGTGCTCGAGGGCAAATAATGAGATGTCGGTTCTGGGTTGTTGACTTGGGCTGAACGCTGGGATGAGAACAGATTGTCTGATGTGTTGATAGTTGTGACTCACTGTGTTTCCACTCTTCTCTCTCCTCTTCTGTCCCGCCCTCTATGTGTGTGTGTGTGTGTGTCTCCAGCCTACATGGACCAGGTAGACATTGCCACTCAAGGCTGGTTCATTGGCCTGATGTGTGCCATCGCCCTCATCATACTCATCCTCCTCATCGTCTGCTTCATCAAGAGGAGTCGTGGGGGCAAATACCCAGGTAAGGCCTGACACTGCTGGCTTCATAGCCATCAGAGGATCGATGTTAGCCCCACAGAGCCGTCTGTCAAAGGTTGACAGCCATCTGCTTGGTTTGGAACCTCAACAGAGTAGCAGAGTGGATGGAGCCACTGAAATATTTTTTCCCACCATAAACTTACAGTTCATAGTTTGGTAACACATCTGCTTATAGCACTGTATAATTTTAAAAAACACTTTATTAAGCATTTTATAATGACTTAGAATCAGAATCAGAAATACTTGTTTACATTTCAGATGCTCCCATTCAAGAACAGAAAAATATATTGCATAGTGCAATTAGAAAAAAATATTAAAGAATAAAGAATAAAAATATTAAAAGGTGTGTAAAAACATGTACAATCTACTACCAAATATACAGAGACAAGATTGCAATAATAGATAATAAAAAAAATATATACAATAAGACTATGTTTAGGTATGTACCGTATTTCCAAAACAGTTATATACAGTTATAGAGCAGCAAAATATGTATATGTATATGTATGTATAAGGTCAAATGTTGTCTTGAATCATCCTGAAGGGGTTTATTTTACAATAATGACCTGCTCGCTGTACATTATCCCACTTATTACACAGTTACTTACACAAAAAAATCAATCATTTGACACAAAATATTAATTTCAAAATAATTTTATGGATTTAAAAATGATTTTATTGTTCCTCCAGAGTCTGTAATTAGGGCTGTGTCCATAGCAACAGTCTGTTCTTCATAGCAACGGTCTGTTATACAGAAAAAACAGACCTTAGAATGCTGTAATTGACCATTTAATTTTAATTGCTGGTCAGTCACGTCATTATTATTTATTTATATGCATTATAATCACTGTTACAATGCACTGTTGCAGTGGTTAGGATTAGTGCATAATAATACACTATAAACGTTGCAAAAAAAGTCAATGAGTGATATTTGACCTTATAAGTCATTATAAAATGCTCTACGGTTTGTTACAATTATTATTATAAGGCATTATTAATATTTATAAGTGCTTATAACTCCAATGTACAATGCTATAAGCAAATTATAATGCATTATAAGTATGTTTATAATTTTGAATGTTTATATGTGAATGGCATGTTGGTGCTAATTGTATGTTAGATTTGATGTGATATCTCGGTTTGAGCAACCAAGGAAAAGCTGGAGCAGAACACAAAGCAGTAGGACACACAACCAAGCTAAAATGTCATTTTGCTGTGTTGTTGGTGCCAGAATTAGTATTGGCTCATAATTGAAATGTGATCACATACCAGCTGCCGCTGGCAGTCAGAAACAAACAAAAACAAATATAGTTAAACATAGACAGACAAAAGCTGGGGGATGTGAATCAGCTGCAATAAAATAAACAAATTAAACTCACAAAATGTCAATAAAGGAAATATTCTCACACCTATTCTCCTTATTAAACAGAAAAATAGCCAATCACTTTCTGACTTCAAGTTTCTCTCTTTTACCAAACTAAGACAAGCTTTAATTGCCTTGTTAACTTTGTAAAACACACTTCATTAAAACAGGACAGACAGAAACAAAATAAAACTCGACAAAACTGTCTTGTCCTGTCTGTAAGAACAACTCTGGGTTGTTCAAATACATTCTTAATTAACTATGTCAGATGGGAAAACAGTCTGGTCCTACAGGCTGTTTTAGTCTCACTCGTCCTCCTGAGCGGGAACAGCACCCGTCACTCAGCAAACCATTAAACTGACAAAATAAAATGACAACAATCACCTTAAGAAAACTACTGACAATCGAATATATCATCGATATATTCGTCCAATGGCCCAGTCGTATTGCAGTTGGAGAAATCTGGTCCATCCAGTGACTGGGCATGTATGGGTCGACCGGTTTGCTCCCATTGGTTAATGCAAACTATTTAAAGTGACCGCATATATATGCAGAAAAACTCAGATTGTCTTCAGCCATTGTTAAAAAAAACAAGCTGACAAAACTAGCTAGTGTAATGTTTAATGTAATGTAGTATATTATTTTTAGGGATTTTTTTCTGCCTAAACTCCACAAAAAAACACCTCATAATTAAAAATTGGTCTCTCTGTTTCATTGGTCCATTACAAGCCACTGTAAGATCTGCTAAAAAGCCATTACTGCACTTTTTCAGTTACTGATGGCAGTTGTAATGTTCATGAACTGTTTTGAAATGTTAATGTGCGAGGTACACGAGTTAGGACTATTTTAATGTCAGGACATGTTCTTTCAACTGTGGAGGTGCAGAAACCTGCGTGGCTGCTCAGAAGGAAAAAGACAGACCAACACTCAAAATGTCAGAGTCTGTTTTTAATCAGGTGGCACAGAAAAATAAAAACTACAGGCCATCTAAAGAGCAACTGGCTGCTGTTTACCAGCTCAGGACAGGACACACTGCAGTCCAGCGTAGAATATAACAGTGAGCAATTGTGGATTTTGTTCAGTGTTTGATCTAATAGCACAGTCAGTCTATTTATTACCACAAACAATTATATTCACATAAAAAACATTTCACATCTTAGAAAATACAAGTGTATTTTCCTTGTTAATGTTTTGCAGTTTCTATAATGTCTAGGTGGTGGTTGCGTGACTGGTTGCGCAAAATATCTAGGTGGGTGTCTATGGTAACTGTGATGGTGTGAAAGTTAACAACTAACAGTCTGATGAACTAAGTCAGAGTGCACACACACGCACACACTGGGAGTGTTTCCAGTACTGACCAAAGCACTGACACACTTTATAAAACCCAACCTAATGTTATACATCTGCTACAAAAACAGAAATGTGTTCCAAATTCATACAATACAGCACTGCAGCATACATGGATTACTGAAGCTGCAGCTCAGAAAACATTAGGCTGAATGGTGCTAAATGGTAGAGTGCATTCACTTATTGTACACATACTGCACAGTAACACACTGTCCACATTTGTTTTCTTTATCAATATCAGTTTATGTGATATATACAGTGCATATAGCATTGGGATATAAGTATGGAGTTGGGACACAGGGTTAGCTAAAAGTTTTAATAAGTGCAAACTGAAGACAAATAAGGGATAATTCATCCAAAGTGAATGGTGACCAGTTTTTAAATGGGAAAAAAAAAACAGAATTAAAACATAAAATGCCTCCATACTGCTCGGCTGGTGTAATTCAAGTCTCCTAAAGCCCCAACATGCCAAGCTGACTTGAAAGACATCATTTACTCCATGTTTTTAGTCTAAATCTTCATCTTGTAGATCCTTAGCTTGGAGTCATGTTCACACGTCTGAACTGGGTGTGTGTGGGCTTAGGAGACTTAGGGGCCTGAGCTTGAGGCTTAGGCTTTTTCCATTTGAAAATTGGTCACCGTTCACTTCCATTGTGATATTCTGCAACACTGTTTTCCAGTGAAACTCCAGCAGTGTTTTGTGAACTACAGCAGTGTTTCCCAACCCTGGTCCTCCAGGCTCACTGTCCTGCATGTTTTAGATGTTTCCCTGCTCCAACACACCTGATTCAAATGATCAGCTCATCATCAAGCCTCTGCAGAAGCCTGATAACAACCTGATCATTTGAATCAGGTGTGTTGGAGCAGGGAAACGTCTAAAACATGCAGGACAGTGAGCCCTGAGGACCAGGATTGGGAAACACTGAACTACAGAACTAAATGTGACCTTCAATCGACATGAGGATGAGTAGACAATGACTGAATTTTCATTTCTGGGTGAACTATCCCTTTAATAACCAGATGAGGCCTAACAGAAGGGTTTTGTTTTCAAACTAACTCCAGGAACCCCTCAACAATCAAATCTAACCATAACATGTGGGGATCTCTTGACAAAATGCTGAAAATGTTGCTTTTGTTCTTCTCTCCTCAGTGCGTGATAAAAAAGATCTCCCCTTGGACCCAGTAGATCAGAAAGACCAGGATGGATCCTTTGATTACCAGTAAGTATAATCAATCAGACTGCTCTCCACCCACATTACAGCGTCTCTACCACCTCACCCTGTGGCTAGCTTTGTGTGAATGCTGGCCTTTGAAATAAATCATTTCAAGTTAATTTGAAAGTTTTTAGTCACCAAGGAAATTTGTGGAAAATGGGTTTGTAGTGTTGTAATATTGCAGTGTCTCATCTTGTATATTTTATGACAAGTATGGTGTACTGTAATACAGGACATACTGAAATGATGAACGTTTTTGCCCGACTGCGAGAATAAAAACACAAGTATAGTATCAGTTCTCATGATAGTAATGTATTGGGTTTAAAGGAAATCATAGTGATATTTACTAGGGCTGAACAATGAATTTAAATTTTCTTTAAATTGCAGGTTGGTCTGCTGCAATTTTCAGATATTTTAGGAAAAAAAATGATTTTTGATCTGTTATTCTACATACTTAAGAAAATATCTTTGTAGGGCTGCAACTGATGACTATTTTCATTATCAGTTAATCTGTCATTTATTTTTTATGAATAACTGATTAGTTGTTTGGTCCATAAAATGTTGATCAGTGTTTCCCAAAGCCCAAGATGATGTCCTCAAATATCTTGTTTTGTCCACAGCGCAAAGATATTCAGTTTACTGTCAGAGAGGAGCAAAGAAAACAGAAAATAGTCACATTTCAGATCAGAGAATTTGAGCAATTTTCCAAACTGATCGATTATTAAGATAGTTGCCAAGTAATTTAAAAGTTGATAAATAATTGGTTAGTCAACAAATCATTGCAGTTCTACATCATTTGGCACAGATCACCACAGAAATCAGACCTTTAATATGTTTTTCAATGAAAATGAGAATTATGATGTAAAAATGATCATTCCCTCTGCAAATCAATTTGCAATTGCAATATCACAAAAATTCAGCACACTTCAGCCCTAATGTTTACTACTATTACTCACTATTTTTTGACAGGTCAGGACAGATAAAAGCTCATTTTGAATATTCAGACTGGGATGGTATTCACTTCCAGCTCCCTCTAGTTGTTGCAGCAGATATGAGATCTTTTGACTCGTGGCAGGGTGACTTTGCTCGAAGACTTTGTGTTTAGAAAGCCCTTTATTATTGGTGACAGGTGCAGCTTTGTTACCAGCAAGTCATGCAAGCACACAGGGGAGGGTTTTCATCTAGAAAATCAGAGAAGATGAGACAATGCTTCAATTATGAAGGAGTTTTTGGGCACAGAGCCTTGATCGATTAGTCCTGCAGGTGTGTAATAAATCAGGGCTCCTTCCAACGCGAGTATGGACACTTTTGAAAACGTATCCTTTTCTCTCCAAGTTTCCATTTTCTACCCGACAAGGAAGCTTTCAAAAAGGCTCTCTAGATACATTACAAAATGTTGTGTGTCATCACTGACAAATCTGTCAGTCAATGCTGTATGATGACTGAACATAAAGCTTTTAATGCTGCTGCCAGGAATTTCTGTTAGTCTTAATTAGCAGGTAGCATTAACTCTTTTCCCAGGTTTTTGTGCCTAAGTGACTAACTGGAACAAAAATTGTTTGTGCACCATCAACATACATCCACTTCAAGTGCTTGCTTTGCCACTAACAGGCTCAGATTGTTATTAGTGTCTGTCAGCATTTTGGAAAGGATCCCTGCAGAGACAGAGCTTTTTGTTACAGTAAAATCCTTTTGTTTTAACCAGAAACAGCTGTTTTATTGCTCTAATTGAAGCCATCAGACTCCATTTACAGAAACAGTCATTTTATCATCACTTCATTCAAACTCGACAGAAACAAAATAACTTGTTTCGGTTTGGCTTTACACTGTTCAAGCTCAGCTGTGGTTTGGCTGAAATAAACCCTTAATTCACAGAGGTAGATGTGAAAATATTCAGAGAGGAGTGAGAGGGAGGTCGGACATCAGAGAGGCAGCATGTACAGCCTGAATATTTACTCAGAGTAACAATCAGAGCCTGTCGGTGACAAAAACGAGCACTTTTGGTGTGCGCACTTTGATGGTTCACATTTTCCAATAGGACTACATTGCAGTCCATTTCACAGCTGCTGGCTGCAGCGTTCTTCTTCAACACTGGACCAATTTCAAAAATTGTCGTCCTCATTAGTAACTTAGACACAAAAACATGAGAAAATTGGCTCCAGGTTGAAAAATGCCAAAGCTACCTTTCAATGACCTGCAGTCTGCATAGCGTTTTATACCAGTGAAGTGTTCCTAACAAAAAACAGAAAGATATATCAGCGATAACTCGTGTATTGTATGATTGGCTGAAAGAAACTGAAATAATAAAAAATGGATCACAAAGAAAGTAGAGGGCAACAGAAGAGAGATATAACCTGTTAAAGAGAGATATAACCTGTTAAAGAGAGATATAACCTGTTAAGGCCCGTTGTATCTGCCAAATACATTATGCAAAACCTTAATTACCATTTAAAAGGGACAGTTCACCACCAAATCAAAAACACATAGTTTTGCCCCAATAATGAGACTAAATGGTGCTCGGCTTGTGGTGCTCAAAACACCAAAAAAAATTGTTGTGGGCAGTTTGAAGTAGAAAGGACTTTCTTTCTAGGAGAGAGTAGTTCTGGTAGATTCTACTACAGAAAGAAAATAGTTCCTTAATGAAACTGCTCACAGTCAGGTGTGAGGATTATCTTGAGTAACTGGGTCATGATTTTTGGAAGAGAGACTGGTTTTGAATCTTTCAAATGTATTTTTTTGATGCTTTGAGCACCACAGGCTGAGTACCATTTAGGGTGTTTTCACATGTACTTCATTTGGTCTGGACTTTCAGACTTTTCAGTTTGATCTGGATCATAATTACAGGTGTGAAACCTCCCCTGATTTCCGTGCCTCTTTTCACTGGACGAAAAAGGCAGACTTTGGTCCAGTGAAAAGAGGTGCTGTCAGTCCAGAATTGAACCATGACATTTGGTGGTTTGATGGTTTGGCCTTTTGGACCAATTACAGGAAATTATGACAGGATATTATCAGACCTGGAAGAATGAAAAACGACGCACCAGAGCAAAATGAGCAGATGGTTCATTCATTCATTCTGTTCTCCATAAACAGCCGCTGCAGTCAGGCTGCCTGATGAACTGTAAACACACCGATGTCAGACACATGCCCATCTACAAACCAATCAAGGTCAAATATAGGGACAAGCAGTCCACATAGGTGATAATGACGAAGTAGATATGATGTGCAAAGTTCTTAAGTCCGTTAGGATAATTACAATGTGAAACCAAAATTAACTGGACCAAATATGAATTGTGAAAAAATAAAAAATAAAGAAATAAAAAAATAGACCGGCTGATATCTCCAAAACTCTAGATCTATAAACAGCACTACAGGCAGGCCAGGGGAAAATATGTCTCTTTGATTCCGGGGTGAACTGGCCCTTTAATGCAGTTTTGTTGTTTGATGGCAAGCTTTTTAAAAACTATGTAAAATATGAGCGTAGACAGCACTGTGTTTGACACTTGAATAGAGTTTTCACGTCTGTCCATGTTAGCGTGGACATAGATGAAGCAACTGTGGCACAATACCATCCTACTATCCACTGTGGACAGTGGACTTCATAACATATACAGCAGGCCATATTTGTGCCATGTGAGGATGAACTGTATGTAGTATGTGTCTGTACACTATATGTTGGTAAGTGACATGTCCTTTGCTCCTTCCAGGTCCCACTGATCTCTGTGGCTTCATTCTTCTTTATGAAGAATATGTCTGTCGTTTTCTGTCCACCATGACTAAAAACTATTTAATCTGCTTTTAATTATTTAAGTCTATGTTCTAACTCAGTTGTGTGAGAGTGACACTAAAACACTAAAACAGCTTAGAATGATATATAGTCTGGTATAGATCCTGTTCAGTTTAATTTTATTTGTATCGTGCCATATCCTAACAAAGTTATCTCAGGGCACTTTGCAGATAGAGCAGGTCTAGACTGTACTCTTTATATACTCAGTTGTTCCTCGTTGTTGATGAAAAGACATCAGTTTAAGTACCTACATATCAATACACATAACAGCAAGGATCCTGTCTTTTATAGTATTCAGGATTCATTATGTTATAAAGATCCAAAGCACGAGGCAAAGTACATACACACTTTATCTTATCATGATGTAGCTCTGCTTTTGTTTAAAATGCCTCCAGTAACAGTGTGAAATGACTGTTTGATTGACACAGCAGTGCCTCTGATGGAAAAAAGATGGCTCTATATGAGTGTGCAGTGCCATTTCAAAACAGAATTTGTTCCCACCTGAGTGGTGCTGTGCTCTTGATTAATACCACTGAATAATCCATATCCAGTGTGTGAGATGCTGTTTTGTTTTTTAATCAATAACGAGTCTAATATTAATACACAACCCCTCTCTCACAGTCAAGGTCACTGCTTTACTCTGATTCTGACCCACACTCCATCCCCGGTGCCAATCCCTCAAGTCCACTCAGCTGTGTGTGTGTGTGTGTGTGTGTGTGTGTGTGTTTGTGTGCATGAAATGATTTACATGCATGTATCATGTGGAGCTTGTCCTCCTTCCCTCCCTCTTCCTCTCTCCTGCTGTCTCCCCTGTTTCCTCACGTCTGGTCCCTCTCTTTCCCCCATGCTGAAATGGGTCATCTGTCCCCGACAGGAACGAAAACGAGAACAGGTACTTTGGATTCGGCACGGCATCTCTCTTGGCCTGTGCATGTCGGGGGGAGCAGATGTTTCCCCTGAGCTGGGGGAGAACGGGGGGGGGGGGTAAGGTGTAGCTTATTTGGGGAGATGCATTGCTGGCTCTTTGGTCAGTCTGCAAAGAGTGCACAGTTTTCATTCATAATGTCAGCTATATCCATCCAACTGTCCTGAACTAGTTTTTAAAGTTTTAATGTGAACAATGTGACAGACAGAGGAGACATCACAGACACTGTAGTGATAAAATATGATCAGCAGTTAGATGGACAGGATGGTTCCTTTATGGGTGTCAAATTGTCAGTCCAATAATCAACTAAACTATCTCCATGTCAACAACCTAAACTTCAGACCCGTTCATTTGAAAACAAGGTCAGGGCTCCCTGCTGGCTGCAGAGTCATGCATAAGTCAGTATGTTTACTGAAAAAGGACCCTAAAAAGACTTTTTTTTTAATTCACAGAAATCTGTGGCTTCAGTAGACGAATGTTTGCCACATTTTAGAATTGATTTCAAATAAGAAAGCAAACACCTAACTCTGTAAATAAGACACTGTCTTCAAAGTGAATAAATACAATAAATAGACGAGAAGTATTAACAACTCAAGACACGCAACAATTGCAGCTCTCAGTCAATTTTCCACATGAAAATAATTTTAAAGAAGGTTAAAGGAAGAGAGACGAGAGGACTAATATCAATCTCTATGCAAAGTCTGTGCTGTTCAGAGCTGCAGTCAGGAGGTATTTAGCCTAGCTTAGCATAAAGACTGGAGGCAGAGATAAACAGCTAGCAAGGCTCTGTCCAAAGAAATAAAAAACATGGTAAACATATATGCTGTTTGCTACACCCACCCAGACAGAAATGTAAAAACTACAATTTGTGATTTACTATTTGTTGCCGTTGTGTGAAATTAAATTAACCAAACTCAACAAAGTATTTTTTTGTGCTCTACATTATGGATCATTGCTACAGTTTCCTTTTCAGTTTTGGAGTAGAGTACTTCTTTCTCTTTTTTTTTATTTAGCATGAGGGTAAAATTTTCAAGCCTGTGCAAACCTTCAAACAAGCTTTGAACTTTTTAGACTCAAAACTGAGGCACACTCTGCAAAAAACACATTAAGACCAAAATATCCTCCATCACACTGGTGATTAATGTCCTGTTTTTAAATTGCATATTTGCTACATAGAAAATAACATAATTGCACAGTAATTTAAAAGAAACCAGGGTGAAGGGAAATTCAGGTAACAACGGAGCAGAGCAGCTGCTGAGACTGTGTTAAGGTTCAGAACTAAATATGAAATGGCTGTGGTTAATCACGGCCTTGGTTCAGCCTGAAGCTCTTATGCAGGCGCAGAGAAGGAGAACATTAGCAGTCAAACCTGAGTTAAAACACACAGACCATGGCCTCTGCCACACAGTAAAAAGTTTCATTTATTCTTTTTTGTGGCTCCAAGCTGCTTTTTATCGAGCTCAACATTAACATAACATCAACTCCATTGATCTTAATGTAATATAGCGCAGTGTTGCCTGCGCCTTGGTATTGACTGATATGGAACAGTGCATACCCAGAGACCTTGTCTCCAACTTCATCCTTTAAATAAAAGAGCAAAGAAGCATCTGTCCCCATAACCACATCAGGCTGTTCACGGATCAGCTGTTCCAGCAGTACAAGCAGACGTAGTGATCCCAGAAAGCAGCCCGAGTGAACAGCATCGGAGGTCTTGCACCTTTTTTGTTCCTGCCGAGGCACTAACATATTTTTCGCCCTTCTAGAGGTTAATTGCATTGTTTTTCCTCTGCCGGCTGACATTTAAAAAGCATCCGCCATCAGGTGCATGGGGCGAGAGATGGCGAGGGAAATCAATTTAGGTTGTACTGGGGGACAAGGGGGGGCAGGACGATCTATGTTTGGCACAATTTGACACCCTTAAGGAACTGATTTAGGCAACAAACAACTGGAGAAGACTTGGAAGACAAATGACCGAACAAACACTTCAAAGATCCAAACAAAAAAGTTATAACCTTGGATTCATGAATCTTTAAAGTAGGAACTACTTCAAAGTAAACTTTTATATTTCTTCCTTACCCTCTCCTGTTTTCTCTAACTTGTTTGGCAATCTGTCTTCTTTTCAGTAGTTTCAGTGTGCAGGACAATAATTATTATCATTAAAAACAGTTTTACTTGCCATCCCGCATGAAAAGTACATTGTAGTTGATAAGGGATAAATCCAATTTTTTACAAGCTGGATCTTTATTTTTGTAGTTGTCCATCAGCATTATAAAACACAAGTGAACTGATGAGATCTGGGAATGCGGCAACATTGCTTAAAATTTGTTGGAGGGGACAAGAAACACAAGCAACAAAGATGAACAGTAAAATAATTTCCTAGATGATCTATTGTTAACATCCATTAGTTTACAGACCCAGTTTCTGCAGCAACTTTGACCCACTGTACTCACCGTAGTTTTGCATACCATTCTCCTGTGTGATGATGGATTAGGTGGCACTTCAGATGAGCTCATTTTCAGTTTGACCTCTACATTAAGTGGTTTAGGAAATCTGGATACACCGCTGGCTTGTTCACGACCAAATCCTGTTGCCAGACCAGAACGTTACTATTGGACGACTGGATGACATAAATCATGAGTTGTGGAATCATCCAGTGTGTAGTAATTAGGACGCTAGGTTGCTACAATATGTCCAATTGTCTGACTGCTCCTGTTTTTTGCTTGTGGTTTTTGCCCCATTTTCCAAAGTAGCAGCAATCAGTGACTTCAGTGTAATTATTGCTAAAAGAAATGATGGCCAAACTACTAAAACAAGACCCAAGTTGTAACAAGCTGGAAATAGATGGCCCCGACATGTGCTATGCTGCCTTTTACTCATATGGACAATAACAAAAAAGAGCAGTTAGTTAATATCACTTATTTAATTAAAGGCTAAGTTATTTGTTTGATATCATAAGGATTATGATGATTTAAATGTATTTATCTCCACTCTTAGCAAAGCTGTATAAGTGTTCAGCCTGTTCTCATTCTCAGGTCATCAAATGCAGACTCTTTGTTACATCGCTCAGCATCTCATACAGATGCACAAGGTACCCTTTAGCATCTGCATGAGACTCACAAGGCTTTTTAGTAACTTCAGTGTACCAAGTAGGTTAAAGCTGCGTTTCCCAGTCATGGTCCTCAGATGATCAGCTGGGCATCAAGTCTCTGCAGAAGCCTGATGACAACCTGTTCATTTGAATCAGGTGTGTTGGAGCAGGGAAACACTTAAAACATGCAGGACAGTGAGCTCTGAGGACAAGGATTGGGAAACGCTGGGTTGAAGGAACCTACTCAACCAGGTGCTTTTGGTGCCTAAACTTTACTGAGCAGATTTGGTTCCTAAATCTAATCAAGCACTTTTGATGCCTAAACATAACCAAGTACTTTTAGTGCCTAAATACTAACCAAAATGTTTGAAAATGTTCCATTTCCAAACCTAACCAAATAGTTTTGGTGCCTAAAACTAATCAAGTACTTTTGGTGGCTAAACCTGACCAAGATGTTTTCTGGCCTAAATCTAATCAAGTAAATTTGGTAATTAAACAAAACAAGTATTTTTGGTGCCTAAATCTTACCTAGAAACTGTGCTGCCTAAATATAACCAATAAGGTTTGGTGCTTAAACCTGATCAAATACTTTTGGTGCCTGAAATTTAACCACTTACTTTTGGTGCCTAAACGTATCCAAGAACCTTATCTGCTGAATAACCAAGAAGTTTTGGTGCCTAAAACTAACTTAGTAATTTTGGTGCCAAATTTTAATCAAATTGGGACCATTTCACAATTGTTAAAAAGGCTTTCTGGCAGCATGACATGCAGATGCTAAAGGGTACTGTATGCATCAGTATGAAACACTGAGGTATGTGACAAAGCAGCATCGGTATTTGATAATCTGGGATGACAATGGATTAAAATGTTGTTTTTCATCCCCCTGCACCGATTATGTTAGAACTCTTTTTTTAAGTGTCTGTTTATGTAGCATGTCTGGTTATCCATCTGTCTCATAACTGTCTTTCTGTTCTACCCACCCCACTTTATGTCTGTGTCCTTTCGTGTCTCTTTTGGGATTTATTTTCCTCATTGGTCCAAAGGTCTCTTCAAAGGTATGAAAGGAGAAGAGTCTCCTGTATCGCCACCTGAGTCCTCTTAACCCTGCTCTAAGAATATCTCATCTGCTATTGCTCATTTGCAGTGCATTTGGATTTAAAAATGTCTGTTAGAGCCATTCCTGTGTGTCTGCATCCTAATACATTTAATCCATCAAATTAAAGCATTTCAAAGCATGGTTAATCCGATGTCGGATAATAACAAACTCATACAAAGTTCCCGATACAAGTCTTTCAAGTTAAGCTGAAGAAGAGATATAGTTGACCTCCTGACTCTGTGGTCACATTAATCTGTGTCATTTTCAGGAGATTTCGTGACCGCTGCAGATGGGCGAGTTTACGTTTTGTTATGCAAGGAAGGTTATCTGACACTCACTCCCATTTTCTAAGTTTCTTCCCCCACCTTTGCTCTTCTACTCAAAAAAAATCACCTAATCAGATAATTGAATCATTCCTGTCTCAGCCCTCTTTCATTCTCAAGACATTTTGAAGTCACTGAAATAAAAGGCTCTCTCTTAAAGCCCCCCGGCTCACTGAAGTTGCTGGTGCAGTACGGTCAACAAATGAAAGAAAGCTTGGCGAATGCGAGCGGGGCAGGCGGTTTGAAAAAGGCTCTGCCTCTTGGCCAGATTTATTTAATTAGCTGTTAGAGATGTAATCTTGAAATGTTTCAGTGGCGCTGGTGCATGGAGAGATGTCCTTCTGATTTACTCCTGGCACACTGAAAGGACATCGAACCATAGAGCTACTTTGTATCTGCCAGCTGCTCTACTGCTCACCTTACTGCACACTGCATCTGATGTATTGACGAGTTATGAGGACATCTTACAGTCTTACTTACAGTCCTTCTGGGCACTTTTTAGAATACTTTTATTTCTTTACAACTACATATATGCTGCAGGCCAAAAGTAGTTGGACAGGGCACATCCCTGCTGTATTGGCTCCATACACCAGTACATTGGATTTGAAATGAAACAATAACTGTGAGGTGAGGGTATTTTAACAAGTATCCAAATGATCCGCATAAACATTTTATGATCTTTTTACTATCGCAAATCAGTTCTATTTGTCAAGGCTACAAAAAAACATAATATGAAGAGTTTGGGCCTGGCCACCTCAGTTGTTACGATTTGTTTAGGTTTCCACAAAACCCTTACTTGGAAAAGATTGTAGCCAGATTAAAACTGCCCATCCTTACCAGAAAGTCGGGCATGCAGGCCATCTGTTCACAAGAAGTGTATAGTTTCCCTGAACAACCTGTTGATTTGAATAAGGTGTGTTGGAGCACCAAACACCTAAAATACGCAGGGCAATGGGCTCCAAGGATCAGGATCGGGAAACACTGACTGATATGTATAGTTATTGTTAGGTGGTGACCTCCAGTGGCCGTAGTAGTTATGACAGGAGCAAAGGAGAAATTCAGGTGTAAGAAATTCCACATGGATAGATGAATTGGTCAAACTAACATAGAACTTTATCCAAGGAGACTAGGGATTTAGTTCCATGTCAACCAAAAGTCAAAGTTTTAAAGGAATAGTTCATGCAAAAATGAAAATTGTCTACTCACCCTCATGCCAATTAAGGGTTGGGTTTATTTTGTTACTGCTGTAGTTTCACAGGAAAACAGTGTTGCAAAATCTCCCAGAATGCCTAAATACTTGTCTGCTTGTCTGGCATCGTCCAAGTATCCTGAAGTCCCAACATGCTGTTTCTACACTGTCACACCACACACACCCAGTTCAGATAGTCGGCTTGTGAACATGGCTCCAAGATAAGGATCTACAGTGAAGATTCAGTTTAAAAACATGGTGGAAATAGTCAACTTGGCATGTTGGGGCTTTAGGAGACTTGGATTACATCAGACGAGCAGTATGGAGGCATTTTATGGTTTTATTCTGCTGTTTTTTTACATTTGAAAACTGGTCACCATTCACTTCTGTTGTTCAGGAGATTCTGTGACACTGTTTTCCTGTGAAACTCCAGCAGTGTTTTGTGGACAAAAAAAACTAAAACTGACATTTGTCTGCATGAGGGTGAGTAGATGACTGAATGACAGAATTTTCAATTTTGGGTGAACTATCCCTCTCAGTTACGCTACATTATGCTATGTTACGTTATGTTACGTTACGTCACGTCACTGCCGTCACAGTCTGTTCCTAAACCTAACCCAGTAATTTTGGTGTGTAAACTCAACCAAACTACTAACATATCATGAACCACATGTTGAACATTACATGCATTATGTTACATGACTATGCCATGCACTAAAGGTCCAGTAGACCTGTTGCTGGTACTCTCCACTGGTCATAGTATATGAGTATCCCCATTTGGGAGTCACTGGCAGTCAATCTCATCTTTCATTTAGATCAGAGGACGTGTAGGGTTAAAAGACACACACACACACACACACACACACACACACACACACACACACACACACACACACACACACACACACACACACACATTTTCACACCATGAAAATCCCACAAGTAAGTCATAAGGTTGAACTGACGCAGCAGTTAAGAAGTTTTTAAGTCCAAGCAAGCCAAGTGAGTCATATGCCCTCACTTCAGCTGTGTCTGTGCTGAAGACCTACCAGAACATGAAAGGCTTGTACTAACAGCAGATATCAGGTGTCTGTTAGTCAGACCTGAAACTGTCATTGACAAAGAACAGGACTGCAAATATTAAATATGATGACTTGACCAATTAGCTTCTGTCCCCTTAAACTGGGGAATTGTATATTTGTGATAGCTGAGTCAGTTCATAAACCTCATTGTCATGGTTTAATTTCAAATCCAGTGTGCTGAAGCTGAGACATCAGACACTGTCCTCACACTTATAGACTGTACTGTGTGCTCTGAGACGTCTTTCTCTGATGGTTGTCTCTCTCAGGTGGCATCCAAATCAATTAGAAGATTAGTCACATTTATCCACCACTCCCCTCATGTATGCTGAACTCTCTTCATCTTTCGTGTAGCATCTTTTCACCTTGTCACATGTCAGCCTGTCCTCTGAAAGCGTCCATTGTTTCACTGTCTCTGCCTCTCTCACTGTCTCTTGCTCTACTCTGAAAGATTCTTTTGTGGACTGATAAAACAAATACTGGACTTTGGTTTCAATCAGAGTCGAATTTGCTGGATCTGAATTGTGTCAGACTGTGATCGTGCTGCGTCCGCTCTGGTCCATTTCTATTCTTGACCATACGGTTTCTAAAATGTACCAAGTGATTTGTGTGGTTCCCAAAGTGTTTCAGCATGGAGCATGATGATTCTGAGAAGTCACAGTGTAGATTCTGTCCTCTCCTAGGGAATCTCAACACACCATGTTTGACAACTTTGAAATGCAATGCACAGACCTGCGCAGAGAAGAGAAATCCCACAGAAAAAAGATCTCACTTTTGCATCCTTCAAATGCATTTCTTGCTGTTATGCTACTGGCTTGATCTGAGACAAGACAGCTAATGCTAGCCTATAGCTCTTTGTCCCCGTGCATGAAGTTCTCTTCCCTCTAAAGACAGAGTTAGGAGACATGCAGCCATGCTCTGCACTGAGATCAAGCAAAGCTCCACGAATGAAGTGCAATGGAGTTTCCATGCTTTGATCTCAGGTCAGAATATGGCCACCATTGAGCATGTGTATGCAAATGTCTTATATGGAATTTTTGAGGACAGTATTTATCTTTTTTAATCGCCCCAGTCTCCTACAATATACTATATATGTACTTATTTGCTTTGCCAAATATGTTTTGGAGGAAATGTAATTGCTGCCTTGAATATTTTCACTGGCAGTCCAGGAAGTATCAACTTCTTCTTCTGGGAAGAAGTCATTCAAGTGTAGGACTTCAGTATGCTGTGTCCTACCTGTTGTTAAGCTGAAGGTTTTGGAAAGACTAAAACAAATGAGCTGACAGTGATCGTTTTGCAGATTCCTGTAGAATAAACATTTTGTTTTGGTAATTAACAGTTTATGAACTTAGTCCTGGCAGAATTACATTTCCTATAAAACATATCAGTGCAAATTAGTTTGATATGACCATAGTATTCAGGAGACAAGGTTGTTTTTTAAAACATAGAGGTGAATACTCTGTAGTATTCTGCACAATCCACTTTTGACTGTAGATGAGTAAGTATTTTGGATATAAAATACGAATGCAGCTGTTTTTAAAGGATAGAATTGGATTTTCTTCACTCTGTTTTGGTACAATACTCACATGCCATAATTCCTTCTGTTCATACTGGTCATGATGCAATTCCACTGAAGCTTGATGTGGGAAGTAGTCTCTACTTGATCCTTGCATCAAGGAGATCTTCAGATCAAATGAAATATGAACATTTTTTGATGGTTCCCAGGCTATAGAAGCTGCCTAATCTTCTCTGTGAAGGCCCTCAGTCATTCAGGTCATGTTGTTGTAGGCAGCTGGACTTCTTGAAGATGTTTTTCCTTACATCATAGAGGCTTCTTCAGTTCTAACTGACTAATGGGGAGTTCTCTCTCCTTCAAACTCCCCATTAGTCAGTCTGAACTCTCTGATGAGAGGTGAAATGTCTTCAACTGCAAGCGAGTCCAGCTGTCCATGACAACTCCTAGCAAGCCAGCCTAAGCATCAGAAAAGTATTTTATATAATGTAAAAACTTCAAAATGTTAAACAGACTACAAGTCTTTTATAACAGAGAATAATTGTTGGAAAGGAAAAAAGTTTCAGCATAATTGTAATTAACTGATTGACTGGAATATTTCTTATCTTTTCATCGGTGGAAATTGGCCAAGTGGTACAAAAAGTAACCCAAATGATCACAACCCACCCCAACTAACCTTGACCTGCCTAATCACATAAAAAGTAGCCCAGCTGGGGGGAAAACCAACCAAACTGCATCTCTGTGGACATCTGTGATATGGGCAGATGACACACACACAGACCCTTCCAACTATGTGGAAACAGAATTTTAATATACTCCATTCTTTTTTGGGATCTCTGTCCTTTCTAAGGACAGTGTTTCCTTGCTTGGAAGGGCCACATCCTCTTCACAGAAATAAACCTGCACACTACAAACTACCAGAAATAATACATCCACCTGATTTGGCTAACCCAGATTGCTGAGGCCTCATATTAGCTAATTAATAATAGTAGTAATTAAACTGAACTGAACTATTAATTTAAATTTAATCAAATTCACAACATTGCCTACTGCAATTTTCATATCATAGGAGGCCCAATATTTGTTAAAGGCAACATATATTTCAAAACACCATTTCATATTAAATTATTGTCCTGCTGCAGAGATGTGCTGGCCTAAACATCAGAAACCTCAGACTCAGAAAACAACATCTTTGTACAGCTAGTTTCATTCTATTTATTCTATTTATTATCAGTTAATCTCTCAATCATTTTCTCAATTCACTTTGGTCCATAAAATGTCTTAAAATGCTGAAAATTGTTGATCAGTGTTTCCCTAAACCGAAGAATACATCCTCAAATGTTTAGTTTTGTCCACAACTCAAATATATTCAGTTTACTGTCAGAGAGGAGTAAAGAAACCAGAAAAGAAAAAAAAAATAATAATAATAATATTTTAGAAACTGAAATCTGAGATTTTGGACAAATTTATTTAAAAAAATTCAAATACTTATCAAATAATTTAATAGTTGACAACTATATCAATTACTAAACTAATTATTGCAACTCCACATAATTTGGTAGAGATCACTGCAAAAATCAGAGCTCTAATATATTTTTTAATGAACATGATAATAATGGTATAACAATTCATTCCCTCTAATAACACAAATCATATCACAATTGCAAGATCAGTAAAAATAATCGCAATTAGATATTTTTTCATATAAGCTCACCCCTACTAACGGACCAACTAAGTAAAAATATCTGAGGAATGTTTCTTTTCATGGAACACCTGTGGATTTTCTCCCCATCACTCACAGTGTAGTTGCTCTGTGGCCTGTATGAGCAGGAACAATGAAGACAGAGATCTAAAAGTTTTCCAAAAGTCATAAAGCATGTCAGTACTGTAGTATACTGTATAGAACTGAAAATATTCAAACCTATCCTTTAAGGAAAATATGGAAAAGAAATGAATCATGAAAGTAAAAATTCTAGTCTGACGAGGCCTGAGTGACCAGAACATTCAGTCACTTCATCAACAGTTGTCAATATTGTCAATAGAAAAGTTGAAAAGATGAATTAACATCATTTCTTTACCTGCAATTCCCATAACCTTTCACTTCCCCCTTTTAATCTGAGCCAACAGGGTCCTGAACTCCCACCGACACTCCATAAATGACACCCTGCTCCTGTGTTAACCGTTAACTCTCCTCATTCACCTCTGCAGCAGTGATGAGGACAACAAGCCTCTGCAGGGCAGCCAGACGTCGCTGGACGGCAATGTGAAGGAGAGCGACGACAGCCTGGTGGACTACGGCGAAGGCGGCGATGGCCAGTTCAACGAGGATGGCTCTTTCATCGGCCAGTACACGGTGAAGAAGGACAAGGACGAGACAGAGGGCAACGAGAGCTCCGAGGCCACCTCGCCCGTCAACGCCATCTACTCGCTGGCGTAGCGCTGCGGCAGCGCATGGAGGACTCAGTGGCACCCTCTGATCAGAGGGCGTTACAAGAAACCACGACACCACACACCAGACACAAACACACACACATGATTATATGAATATATGAAGACACACGAAACACGGAACAATCGCAGCAGGGCCTGTCTGGAGACTGTGTTGGCGTTCCTCTACAGATCAAAGGGGAAGGCGGGAGTGGAATCAGACCACGAGCCTTTATTTTCTGTTTCCAGCTCGGAGAAATCGGTCCCTGGGAGGTGACGTTTGGACAAAGTGGACAGTGCTGGTTCTCCTCTGCGCTCTGCCTGCCCTTTACCCACACAGACTTGAAGTGTGCCTTCGGGGCAGCTTTCAGCACTTGGAGGCATCAACAAGCGTTCTTTAGAGATTTTTTTCTTTGGTTCGTTTCTGCTCCGAACATTCTCTGTGTCTGCGTTCTCCTTCCTGATACGCCTTCCCATCATACCTCTGTGTAGCATCCCAGTAACGTCCACACAAGAGGTCCCTCACACACACACTGGCCCCGTCCTGCAACATATCAGCTTCTAACCATCAAACTCCACAGGATGCCGGCAGATATGTTTATCATATTGATATTTACGCAATGAAAGATTTTAGTTTTTCCACAGCTGGTAGATGAGTCATTGAATCTTAATGAGTGCTGTATACAGTCATGGCACACATTTTAGTGCCCTGCAAAACTATGCACTATCACCTCCTCCATAACATTTTGGGTTGAATCTGGTTAGTAAAAGTACACATTTTTGGTTTGTTTTTTACCACTCACAGGCTAAATCACGTGCTTTTATTCACCTTGCCTTGTACGACGTGGTAGACATGTTTTTCTTACCTCTAATCCAATGTTGTAGTGCACATGTTCAAAATGGCCGCCACAAGAGAAGCTCTCTCTGCCATGAGCAGTAAGCTCTGCTGCAGTATGTCGTTAATGAATCCCATTTTTAAAACTATAAATATCATTTACCATAGCATGGTAGAAACTTAGTGCAAGAGAAATGGGAAGGCAACAGAGAGGAAAGTTAGTTTTGCTTGAGAAACACGAGTAGTTCACAGCCCAGTGAATTCCCTAGTTAGCATGCAGGCTAATGCTGCATTCATGTCAAGTGGGAGCAACTGTCAGCTGACAGTTAAAATGTTGACAGTTGTGTTTCTTTGGAGCTGCAAAGCCTCCATCATTCTGTTTTTCTTTTGGCTTTGCTTTATTTGTTGCACACATGAAGAAGTGAGGAGGACGAGAGCATAAGGGAAAAAAGTATATGGGAAAAAAATTGAGAGGAAGATTTTTTTTACATTTTATTTTGCATTTCGAGAATAAAGTTGAAATGTTTGACCTTATTCTCAATATTTCAGCTTTATTCTCAATATTTCGACTTTAGTCTCGACATGGCAGTTTTATTTTTATAATTTAGACTTCAGCCTCAGTTTTTCAAAAATTTTCTCAACAGTTCAACTTTATTCTCAATATTTCAATTTTATTCTCAAGATTTTCAACTTAACTTGATATTTTGACTTTATTCTCAAAATGCAAAATAACAAGAAAATCTTCTCATTTTTTCCCCGTATGCCTGGCCCTAATAATCCAACATGTTAATCACATAATGACTTACATTTTTTCACTTGTGACAACAGACTTCTGGAAGTTTGGGGTCCCGACCTCCCTAACCTCCTGTGAGCTGAAATTTATAATGTCTTCAAGCTGGAAGCTAACGTCCGCGTTCTCTCCCGCGGGACATGAATGCAGCATGAGAGGCTGGGATTCTTGCCGGTGTGTTCAGACTAAATGTTTGCCTGGCGTTTTTCGCGCTGGTTTGTTTTTGCAGTCTGTGTTTATCCGCCTTAAGCAGCCAGTGTACAGACATCAGCTGTCAGCTAGCTACAAACAAAACCTCAATTTCTCTCCACCAGACCTCTTCTCTGTTTCTTGTATCCATATGTTCATGAATTAGAGTCATAAATCCTCAGAATAGGCACAGATTTCTTTTTTTGCTTTCTAATGACTTTGCATTGACTTTATATGCAGTCACACCACCTCATGTTTAGTCTGAACCCACCCTGAGCGAGGATCTGCACCTCTCTCCTTCCTTCCCTAGTTTTTATAAACTCAATCAATTTGTGAATCATTACTGATGAAAAAAAGACTGTGTTAGGGCCGCGTAGAATACTTGAATTAAATGACAAGATTTACAGCATGAAAATATATACATTGAATCACACAGCCACCTTTTAAATGAAACGCATCGGCTTACTTTTTAGTTTTTGCAGAGGACGAAAGAAAAAAAGAAAACTGAGTATCAGAACAACTGTTTCGACACACGTACGCTCAGTATTTCACTTGTCCTACAGCCAGATTTCTCCTTCTGTTAGCAGACGGATGGACTGACTAAATGATAAATGACTTTTTTATTTTATTCTTAATGGTCACTGAGTGCTCATTTGTTCACCACATTATTTTAGCACTCGTATTACTCAACAGCACTATTAAACCCTAAATCAGATAGAACTTCACTGCAGTTAGCAACTGGAGTTAACATTGTATTTCAAATATTTATTTTATATTTCTATTTATTACATTATGTGGATGGTATTAATATATTAGTCCTTATTTTAATAATTGTTATATTCACATTTTTGACCAACTTATTTTGTCTCACACCAGAAATAGCCAAAATAAAGATGTCTCCAGATTCTGTTCATGTTCGTCCTGAGAGACATTAAACACAACAGTATGTTCAAGATATTTTTGTAGCAGCTGGCTTCTCTGCTGTCAACAAAATCACACAAAAAAAAAGACCATAAAAGCTCATGTTTATCTGTCCGTTGTGCTGCTCTTCTCGTACTCATGTTGTATTACTGTAACTCTGTGTTGTTCTTCAGATTTATGTAACATAACTTTTCCACCACACAGAAAATTAATATTGTTGCTCATTATTTATTTGACATATATTCTGTACATGTAGGTCCTGAAAAAAAATCTCTTATCTTTGTAAATATTTAAAAGTCGATTTCCCCAGAAAAAAAAAAATGCTTTATCCGAGAAGGAAACTAAAAGTCACAAATCTGTATCCACCGAGCAAATGCGACAGGTGCATCTTTAGTCTGTCATGCACCTTTGTAATGTAGCTTTGACTAACATTTGCACTCTGAAAAAGTAACGAGAATCATCCTTCACTCTATGTTGCCCTTTGCTTTGACATTGTGAACTATGGTACTGACTGTCCCTCAGTCACTTGTTTGATGATGGTTTGGATTCTATATTGTGAAAAGGAATACGTTAGATTCTTTATGATGTAAATAAGATGTAAGTGCTCCTGCAATATACTGTCTGTAGCATTGTCGCACACAAGCTGCTAGTTGGCTGAAAAAAACAAAAAAAACATGCATTTGCTGAGATATTGGAACAAACGCCCCTCCTTTAAACTGTTTGTCATCTCTCTGAGACTGTAGAGACTCGTTTTTCCCATAATGCCTTTCACCTAACATGCCTATCGTTGTATATCTGGTCCCATTTCAGGGGTCATCTTACAGGACTGAAGGTTGAGTCTGCTCCTCCTGTCAAACCTCACACATGTGTGATAACGTCCCTCTGTGCAGACGCCTAATGTCTTGTCATCACAAGTGCGTCCATATCCGTGTCCATTTTGGGCCATTATGACCCTTAATGGTGCATTCAGGCCCTCTTTGTCAACTTGAAAAATCCAAATTTCCATGATTATCACCAGGAAGTTACCCTCAAATTAAATACTATAGCTCTTTTTCACTGCAGGACCTTAACTGGTCATGGATGCTGATTGGCATTTACAGTAGCCGATAGATAGCTAATAATGAATGCCATGCAGCTGTAATGTTAATGGTCCATGGATGTATCAAGGAGAGCGTTCCTATTGGCTGACTCTTCCTGGACTGAGAGCGCCCAGTGACCATGTCGAGACTGGAACCAACGGCAGTGATCAGGTTACAGTACTTAGGTGGTTTTCTTGCCAGGCTTAGCTCCTGGCACCCCGGGGCTGAGCAGCTAACTGAGCTAATAACAGTTAATAGTTAGCTAACCTACTTAAGCAACAAGTAAAGAAAGCTATCTGTCCATCAGGAAACTCCCTAAACAACCTTGGTGCTGTATTTCCTGTCTGTCTCTAAGCCTGTGTTCATTCAGGTAACTGGCTTTGTTAACTGGGAGGCTGCTGAGCCCAGTTCCATCACCTGCTACTAGCAGCTAACTGTCACACTTGGCTACTTTAGCAGCAAGTAAGCTGCTAAAGCTATCTGTCCATCAGGAAACTCTGTAATTAAATAACTGAGAATTGAAGCAGAGCAGCCGGCGGGGAAATCAGAAAGCATTTTCTCCATAAAATATGACCCACTTTCACCCATATCAGCGAATAAAGTTAGAAAGAAACACTCTGCTCTGGCACCACTAAAAGAGAGAAAGCAAGACAGCATTTCATAGGAAGCAAATTTAAGTGTTCACCCACAACTACTGGATGAGTCATCAACATTTTTAAATCATATTTCAGGAAATGATGAACTCTAAAATACCAATTAGAATATATGAGAATACTTAGAAAGTAAGATGTTTTTGTCATTTGTTGAACAGATACTGGCATAGAGGTGAGGTTTATAACAGTACATATGTGATAAAAACACCTCAACATTGATTTTGACCTCACAGGAAATTTAATCTCTTGGTAGGTGAGTGAGGTAAATTGTTGTGGGACAATCAACAATGTTAGAAGTTTTCATGAGCCCTGATTGGTGCTCATTACATTATGTGATGTCAGTGAAAAAGATTAAGATAAACTCTGGTGTGATCACTTTAATAGACTGACAGTCACTGGTCCATCATTTCTCTATAATGTCCTGTATTTAATGAAATATTCAGAGTTTCCTCCCAGCAGTCATTATTCACATCCTACATTGGCTATGAGTCAGCTTTATGTTATATAATTCCATGTTGACAAAGAGCACCTAAATGCACCATTAAACATGTGACTGACCTCCCATCCATCGACCACATCTGAGAGGAGCTGTTGAATTAGAACTGACCTTGCAGATCCATTCTGACATTTTCAGTCTGCAGACTTTGAAGGAGGAAGCCCCTGAAATGGAACACAGCGTATGTCCTGGTGACAGGCGGCCATTTTGAAAACACTTCTGGCCTGATATTTGTCAGCCCTTTTCAAACAAAGAGTGTCTGATTCTCCTAAAACAACCTCTCTGCCACTAATCCCCTCCTCCAAAAACTCATTTTTCCCCTCCTGTCTTTCTGCAGAAACTCAAAGCAATATCCTCTGAGTTTTAATCAGTTGGGTGTTTTTTTCTGATGCCATTGTTTTACAGTATTGTTCACTCTTACTTCGGTGTGACCACAGGGGGCTGTTAGTCTGAGCGCCGAGCACAGACGTCTCGATAAAAACAGGAGCCAGGTGCTGAAGTAGAAGAAAAAAATGGAAGAAAAAGCAAGGAAATTGGTTTGAAACGCAGGTCTGAACTTTCTGACTGGACTCATTGGAAGTGTTTTCTTCAAGATCTGGCCTGGAAACCTGCACCCCTCTTCCCACAAGGCCTTTCTCTTCTCCCCTCGAGTGGATCACAGTGGGGAAATGTTGCAGACTGGCTATATAACAAAGAAAAGAGAATTATGCATATTTGCTGATACACAGTGCTTTTTTTCTTGTCCTTTTCTTTGTGCACGTTGATTCGAGGTGCGCACCGAGCCGAGCGTCTCTTTTTACTGTCCGCATCGCCTCAGCTCACCTTTCATGGGGAAAAAGAAAATGTCAATGTGCAGTTTGACAGCTTTGTGTTCTTCATTTCAAAATGCTGCAGCGTCTAGAATTTTACCGGTGCACATATACAAGATTTGGATTTTTTTTTAAAAATGATTGATCACATGCTGTTTGGCTTTTTTATGAATTCTCATATTAGCATCTTCTTGTTTTTACCATGTGTAACAGAGCAGCTCGTCAAAGTCTTGCTTCGACACGCAAAATAACAGCTTTTGTAAGGTACATACTCAACAGAAAATGGCATAAATATATTCACCATGTATGCGTGTATGATGAGATGTTGCAACTTCTGCTAGCGACGCCTTCTTTATAGTAAAGCTATCTCCTTTTCTCTACCTCCTGATGCCTGGTCTCTGTTCATCTCTCAGCTTTCTTCACATACAACAGTTCACTGTTCTTTCAAGGCTAACCCAGAAAAGTGTTGTGTCCTTGTGTTTAGTTCCACAGGTGCAGACGTAGTAGAGGTCTCTTGGTAATGTAATGCGTCGTTCCGTAGTCACTGTGGAGCAGAAATGACAAAAGTCCACACATAATTTACTCAAGTAGAAGCACAGATACTTATTTAAAGACAAGACTCAAAGTACAAGTACTGATTCAACCATTTTAGAGCAGTAAAAGTGAAAAAGTAAAGGCTCTGAAATGTACTCAAGGTGTAAAAGTAAGAAGGACTCTCTGAAGGACATTTCTACTGACTGTTTCTGAGCAAAGCTAACTGAAGCTCACATTTTCTCTGTGGTTGAGTCTCCCTCTGTTTGTTACGTCTTTTTTGTCTTTTACATTCTTTCTATCTTGTTACATCTTTTACATCGTGACGTTTGTCCTCTTGTGTATTGTTATGTTGTTTTCGTCTTGTTGCATCTTTTTTGTTTTTTCATCTTGTTACATATTGTTTCATCATTTTCATCTTGGTACATATTGTTATGTTGTGTTTGTCTTGTTACATTATTTAAAATTTTTTTTCGTCTTGTTCTGTCTTTTATGTCTTTTTCACCTTTTTTGTTTGGTTACGTATTTTTATGTTGTTTTCGTCTTGTTATGTCCTGTACATCATTTTTTGTCTTGGTACGGTCGTTTTCATCTTGTTACATATGTTGTTTTTATCTTGTTATATCTTTTGAAAAACTTTTCATTTTGTTACCTCTTTTTTGGCTTGTTTGTCTTTTATGTCATTTCCACGTTTTTTTGTTGGTTATGTATTATTATGTCATTTTCATCTTGTGCGTCTTTTACATTGCTTCTTTCTTGTTACATATTCTTACTTGTTTTTATCTTGCTACATCTTATACATAATTTTTGTCTTGTGCATCTTTCCATTGTTTTTGTCTTGTTACGTCTTTTATGTAATTTTTGTCTTGTGTGTCTGAAATCAGTGGAGGTGGTTGTGGTTAGCAGTCACCTGCAGGACAGAGAGGTGTGAAGTGATGGATCATGACAGTAATGTCAGGTGAGTTCATTGGCACAGCTGCTGCTGGTTTCCTGGTCACACTCTCCCCTCTTTAAGCAGTAGTGTGCTGTCCCTCAGATAACTTCTGCTCCCACAACAGACAGGAGTTCTGCCTGGGATTTTCGTCAATCTGAGCTGACCAGCAGACGTGCAGCAGCAGCTGGGCAGCCACAGACATGTCATATGTTGTTGAGTGACGTTGTAGTCTTTAAAGGAGGAGTCATAAAATTAAAGTAGATTTTCTGAGAGGGAGGGAACTCAACATCATTTTCATCTTGTTGCATCTTTTATGTTGTTTTTGTCTTGTGGCCTCTTTTACGTTCTTTTCATCTTGTTACATCTTTCAAATTGTTTTCTTGCCTTGTTACGTCTGTTGTGCATGATATGCACTGATGGAGACAACAAGGAATCGTTTTGTCTGTGTGCTGTTGTTCCATCCATTTAGGTTGAACTCAGTCTTGATATTGAAGAGGTAGCACTCAATACCAAATACAAATGATCAATAATTCCCCTCAAATGCATTAAAACTAAAGTAACAAGTCTGTAAGGAGTAGAAAGTACTGATATTTGTGTTCAAATGTAGGGAGTAACAGTAAAAAGTACTCCAAGTACAGATAGTTGAAAAATCTACTTAAGTACAGTAATAACGCATTTGTACTTAGTTACTTTCCACCTGTGTTGTAGGGGTCATCAGCTGTTGGTTAACATCTGTAAACCGTTGCTTATGATTCTACATGTACAGCCTCCATCTCAGAATTCAGACGTGTGTAATTTCTGCTGTTTCTGGCTGAGAACTGATCATCTGTCTGTGCTGAATTATTCTTCAGACTTCAACTAATTACAAAACTAGCCAACCATCACTGTGTGGATATTAACATCTGATTTGCATCAAGTGAGCACTGTCATTTCCAAATGCTGAAGCCAGGATGATCCATCCACTATCTGTAGTTTCTTATCCTGCGCAGGGTGCCCAGGGTCTGGATCCCAACAGACCGGGTACACATCACCGCTGATGGTCAGTTACAAACCTCCCTTCGGCGACTCCTTCAGCCCAAATCAGTCCAGCAGTTCACTTCAGCTCACTTCAGTTCCAACAACCTGACACAGAAGAAACAAAAAACATCCTGTCACCGTCCTCTGGCTCTGGTGGCTCAAACATGTCTGGACTTGTCCAGTAAAACTGCTGCATATTTCAGGTTGGTTTCAGGTCATAGTGGTGTTTAACACTGACACAGCAGAGAGGACACGCCCCCAGTATTTCAGAGCAGAGAAAACTGATCATTTTCCATGGTTTTTAGCCCTAATTTTATATACTTGACGATTTCCACAATCCTTCAAATTTGTCTGGGTGGTTAATACCACACTTCTGTGGTGTGACAAACAGTGAACACACATTTATTGTTGCTTTACATGATACTTTAATTAACTGGTGTCTGGGACCCATTAGGATTAATGACCATCAGTGACTGAGGAAGATGATCCAAACCTACAGATGACATCACAGATACCACATCATGTTGGCTGCTGC
Source organism: Lutjanus erythropterus (assembly GCF_056507025.1). Classification (NCBI taxonomy): domain Eukaryota; kingdom Metazoa; phylum Chordata; class Actinopteri; order Lutjaniformes; family Lutjanidae; genus Lutjanus; species Lutjanus erythropterus. The sequence goes on from NC_139318.1 coordinate 3,523,823, forward strand.
TGAGGGTCACCCTCTCTCTATCCTGGATACTGTTACATTATACATGATGTGCTCACATCGTCTCTAGTATATAGAAATCAATGATAATACCGTTGTGACCAGAAGTCCCTGTGCATCATGTTTGTATAATGGTGAGCACTTTTATCTGTCTGGTGCCAAGAACATCCACTAATCTCACTGCTTGTTAACCCTTCTAAGTCTGAAAGCCTGCGTTATAAAACTTTGATATCTTGCACAGGTATTCTGACTAAAAGCTTTTACACCCCCAGACACCACACTGATCATTTTTACAGTCATGTTTCAGCCCGCAAAGTAACCAAACCAGAACTTTATAGTGTATTGATTTATCCGCTGTACCCTGGGATAAAGTGGATTACACCATCCCCATTAAACTGCTATGATCCCTGAGCTCGTTTTACACCGACGACACGCACAAAAGCAACTCAAACATTAATAAAACGTTCTCCGGCAGTAAATCTAGTTGTGGCTATGACGGAGCTGGAGAGGGAGCACGAGGGAGCGGCGTCTTTGGTGGTGACATGTTTTATTTAAGATGACCCAATCCATTCTGCTTTGACCCCCTCCAGGCTGGTAAATATTAATGTCTCAACCATTCCCACCATCTCCTACATCAGCGGGTAAAAGCCATTAGCAACCCAATCGGAGAATTGGCAGAGAGGAGAGGACTAGGAGCAGCCTCAGCTCCGGCATCTCAGAGGAAGTGTTGGGTAATTATTACATCTTCCCCCGCATAAAAGACTCAGGTTTCTCTGGCAACCGAGCCAAAGGTGGAGCAAATAAATTAAGATTTCCCTGAGATCTGAGTTGACGATGGGGGTCTGTGTTGCTTTGTAGTAATAAGTCAGCATATATTCATTCCATTAATGAAATTCAGAGTAAATGTTAAAGTTAAATATGAATTTTGGCATCATCTCAATGGCCTGGGGCCAGTATTTCAAAACTTTGAATTATCTAGACAGAATTAAATCTCAAAGTTGGGTATTTTAAAACCAGGATATGTGGTCCAGATCCTACAAAAACAGGATACGGATTCAGTAATCAAATCCTACCCAGAATCCAGATCAAATGCTTTTTTGGGTATTTCAAACTAAAGGGCAGATTAAAATAATTTTGATGCTAAAAATCATGATTATCTGGAATCTTATTACTTGGAAAGGTGGATTCAAGGTGAATTTTTTAAGACAGATTACACATATTTAATCATTCCTTCATTCATTTCTTGCATGTTAAAGTAACACAGATCATGCAAAACAATGCCCAATCTAAATGCAGCCATTAATCAAAAAATAACATTTTCTGTTAGAACAACAAAAAAGTCCAAGCTGTTAGAAAAATGAAAAACTTAAAGAAAATAAAAAGTTTTGTGATAATAACCTGAAAATTTCTGAAACACCAGAACAAAACCCGCAAGATCAGTTGGATCTGGGATAGAAAAAGAACAAAACAAAACAAAAAAAAGGATTACAAAATCTGGATAATTCTGATCCAGAATGAAAGTTTTGAAACACTGGCCCCTGAACATTATTCAGCTGTGGCTCAGACTCTGGCAGCATCTTGTATTTCCAGCCTCAGCATCTGCTGCTGGGTGAAGATTTGATAAAGATTTGATACAGACTCAGAGCTGGTATCATCATAAGAGGCTCAGCTATGACTGTAAAGAGAAACATAACTTCACCAGTTTGTTTTATTACAATGGAACAATGGAACAAAAATCAAGTTAGGAGAGCTTTAGCTTTCTAGCATCTTTCAAACACAGAGGCATTTACATGAGGTGAAGAAAAGCATGAAAACAACCTTCACACACACTTTACCCAGCCTGTTCTCATTCATCAATTTTGGTTTATGTACCGTGTGAAACCAAAAGTCAGTATTATCTAAAGTTTTAGTTATATATTGTTGCATGCATCACGTGACCTACATAATGCGCATACTTATTTCCACCTAAACCAGTGTTTCCTAATCCTGGTCCTCAGGTTGTGCTGCCCTGCATGTTTTAGGTGTTTCCCTGCTCCTGATTCAGATGATCAGCTCGTCATCAAGCCTCTGCAGGAGCCTGATAACAAGCAGGGAAACATCTAAAACATGCAGGGTGGGGGTGCCTGAGGACCAGGATTGGGAAATGCTGACCTAAACCATGATTCTTTCCTAAACCTAATCAAACTTTTAACCAGATAAGCATGTTAAAAAGGCCTTCAGCAACCTTGTGCATCAGTATGAGCAGCTGAGGGGTTTTGACAAAGCAACATTGATATTTGACGGCTTGGGAGGAGAACATGTTGCTTCACACTGTACCTGGCCAGCTGTGTCTGTGGAGGTGAAAGAGAAGCCACGATTTGCTTTGCTTTAATTTACTACTACTGTCACTTTTTATCTGAACAACCCAGTTCAACACGGTGAATGTCCATCAGGAGAGACTGTGTGAATATATGTGCTATTATCCACATATTCAAATGATATCCACCAGCTTTTCACCCTGTCTTCCAGTGTGGCCATCTAGAATAACTGCAAACTAAGATTCCACAGCCATGGCCCTTTGAGGGCCAGTTTACCCCAAAATACTAAATACTTATATATACTTTTCCTCTTCCCTGTAGTGTTATTTACCCTTCTAGACTGTTTGTGATATAATGGGACTGGAAATGACACTCAGCTTATGATGCTTGCAGCACCAAAAGAGAAAAACAAACAACAAAATCCACTGAAAAATGTGAAACTGTTAGCCACCACTTTCTACTAGAGAGACAGTAGTTCTTTCATGAAACTGCTCTCAACAAGTGGATTATTTTGAGTAACTGGGTCATGATTTCTGGAAAGAGACATCGCTGTTGAATTTATTTTATGGTGCTTTGAACACCATAAGTTGAGTGTCATTTTGTCTCCTTATGTTAGAGAGAAGGCAGACATCTCTATGGCAGATATCTCCAAAACTCTGCAACAAATAACAAAAAAATCAAAATGGATAACAGCACTAAATGTTGGCATGCTAACATTAAAATAATTGGAATTATTGGAATAGAATAAAATAAGTTTGACTCTGTGGTGGCACTGGAAGAAAAGTCAGGGGACTCAAGTTAAGATACAATATCTGTGTTGTGTTGTAGAGGCCTGGATGTGCAAAACTATAAAGTATTTCACAAGAAACAAAAGCAAAGACTGAGAGAAGTCGGAAAAATGAACAAAATTGTGTGTGGTGGGAGGACATTTTTAGATACCTGCTGTGCAGCCTGTGACCAGGTTGGGAGCAGCTGCATAAACACACAGTATGTCATTTCTGCTGCAAATGATCTATGACATCAAAACAGTAACAAAAGACATCCTTTGATGATGTCATGAAGTAGCATGGGATCATGGGAGTCATTGTCTTTATTGTTAAACAACCATCATTGCAGATGAAAATCTATCTCTGACATGACTGAGAAGTCATGTTCATGGATGAGGTCATGTTTTTAAGTTTTATTCGCATAACATTTAGTAATGTTCATCAACCATGTTCCTCACTTTCTGACGTGTTCTGTTTCCCTCAAAGTTTTCAAAAGAGGTGACCAAAAGAAACATTTCTTTGAATAAAATGACAGACTTCTTTGGGTTGAACATTGCTGGAAATATTTGGGGTAATCTAAGTCCACAACTCAACAAATTAATTAACATTATGCCTAATGTTTTAGGTATTTGCATGTAGAAATATTACATATTATATTTTTAACATCTCCTTCCAGAAATAACACTTTTCATAGAGACAGTTAATAGTTACAGTGAAATCTGTATAACGGCATGGAGTAGAGACAAATATTTCATAGCCTGGTCAATTAATACCAAAATTTTCTGCACAGAGAGACACCACCCAGGATTAAATGATTTGTCAGTCAATGACTTATTAGTCGATTAAGACTTTTTGCAATCGATCATTGACCTAGTTTGAGCCTCTCAAGTGCAAATAGAAGATGTTGTAATCTGATTGACTCTGTGTGTTCTTGCTTTGTATTCAGTCTGAAGAAACAATTACAGCTCAGACTGTACAGTCTATACTCCTGTGCTCACTACCTCAGTAACCTGATCAATGGCTGAAATCCAATATAGTGTTGTATAGTGAGTCAGTGCTGACAGATCTACAGGGAGTGATTTGAAACCTACAGTAAAAGTCTGGAATCACCTAATTAATAATCTCTCTGTCATCAGGTTATCACAGTCTTTTCAGGATTACAACAATCTAATCTGCTGCTGTGTTACAGATGCTAGGCATGTTTTATTGTAAGAAGAAGAAAAGCAAAGTAACTGGTAGACCCAGGTGATATAGCTGAAAAATGTATTACGATACTGTGGTTTCATATTTATATATAGTATATCTACACATCAAGTTGTCAGTTGTGACTGACAACTTGATGTGTAGATATACTATATACTATACACTCCAAAGAGTGGATGCGGCAAAGGTGATAAAATAAGTTTGTTCTATTATTAATGGATGATATGGACAAACCTAGAAAATTTCAAACAAAATTTTGAGTGTGCCTGATGCTCACTGCTGACTAGTATCCCCACCATATTACCAGAAGTATTAATAGCAGTAGATGTATCATTGAGGTTGCGTGTGTCTGTGTGTGTGCACATGCACGCGCTGTCACACGCATGTGTGTATGCATGTGAGTGTCTGTGTCTCTGTGTATGTGCATGCATTATCATGCGCATTTGTATGTATATGGGTGAGTGTGAGTGTCAATAAAAGTCCCCTGACAGAAACAAGGAACTGTTTGAAAGAACTGTGTGTATGTGTATATATATGAGAAGTTGTGTGAGTAAGCAGGACAGAAGAACAATATTGCTGACATTAAAAATGTCAGTAGGCAGCCATGGATATTAGACTAAGAGCTAGACATTCAATTAAGCCAATCACAATCAGCCTTGTCAATTTCAGCCCAGCAGACAGACACACAGACAGACAGTGTTTTTAAACTATTAATAATTTCAAACCTTGAGCTGCTTCAGGTGTCTCTGTATGACGTTTTAACTGCTAAGAACTCAGGCTGGTGAAAGTGGCCAATCACCTGTGTGCAACAGCACAGCAAAATTTGAATACCAGAAAGCCCTAACCCCTACTGGTTTATTCAGCCAATCGCCTGTGTGCAATGGCACAGTCAATTTTAAATCCTCAGCTGTTTAATGAAACACTGTAAATGCTACAACTAAAAAACAGATACAGTGAGTGAGAGGACAGGCTGCTGCGATGGTGCAAATTTTATTTCTGTGGTGTGAAAAATGAGGCCACCACCTCGATGGAAAAAACTGGGATCATCTGCTTTTTTCCAGAAATTTTGGCTTTCATTTAACATGGGGGGGGGTCGGGGTTGGTTAATGGGGCTTATATAGTGCTGGGGGACCATGGCTCCAGACAAACATGTCTAATGTGTTTAGAAGAAAAAAACTGACTTCCCTTTACACAGACTTTAACATTTGACCATGTAACAAAAAAAAGAAAATTATTGTTATTCTCTATACGTTTGTCATTGGCAACAAAGAGGAGACGAAAGCCAAAAATGTGTTAGTCCTTCCCTTACTACTGTCTGACTTCCACCCTGTCTGTGGCTCTGAACTTCACGCTCATTTGAAGACATAAATCTTTGAAAAGCTCATAAATAAATACTTTTATTTAAAAAAAAAACAGTTCATAAATAAATACTTTTCTTTATTTTAAAAATAGCTTATAAATAAATTATTTACTTAAAAAATCACACATGGTCACACATGAATGTTATTTTTCTAAAACATCTGGTCATTGTAGTTTTTTGCAAATGCTAGTCAAAGACGAGAAAATAGTGCACTTGTAATGGACTATTTTCAGCTGTGGATTAGTGTGTCTCATTGATGTTTTTTATAGTTTTTGGACAACAAGATCTTCATGACACAGAGGAGGAGGATATCACACTGAGGATACACAGTACTTGTTAGTAGGATTTATAGTTTGGTCTTTTCATGGGATGTGTTCATCTGTCTTATAGCTGAATGTGATTTCACAGTTATGAAAGAGTGCCATAACCTTTGTCTCTCCTGCGTCCTTCCTGTCTCTTCTCTTTACTTTACAGTAATCCAATAAAGACAAATCTCAGAAAGAATGTCCCTCACAGGAGTGAGTGGTCCTCTGCTGTTCTGTAATGTAACAGAGTCTGATGTGAAACAAGTTGTTGGACAAACAGTTTGTCTTCTCTCGTGGTCACAGATGCTGAGGCGTCTCCACCGGGAGACGTTAACATAAACACTGACAGATGCTCTGCAGCCAGCACAGGCCTCACGCCAGTTACCCAATCAAATCAGCTACCTGTCCTGGGACACACACACACACATACTCACACACTCACAGGCAGCCGGTGGGAGCTCTGATTTAATCTGGTGAAGTGCTAAGGTCGACTCCCCAGTTTCCCTCCAGATATGAATCTCTTTAAGACAGAATCTCATTTGAGTCACCGCGTCAGGAGGTGAGGTCACTGCCAAAAATCCTCATCTGCCTGTCCTGGAAGTATTATTTATGGCCTGACCTGCTAATTTTGTAAATGCATCCTCCTGCAAACATTTACATCCCACACTGAGGAGCATATTGAGAATGAATGGGCTCACACCGTCCATTGTCACTGGATTGAATGGACTTTCCGGGGGGAGATGGAATCACATTTAGGCTTTTTCTCCACAGGCCATTGTCTGGAAGCCAAACAACTTACCTCAGCCAGACAGTCTCTATAAAGACAAATGACTGAGACACTTGAGTTATTACGAGGGAAAGGTTATCCTCGATGCATAGAATATATAATGTAGATCACTGATTCCCTAAGTGTAGGTGTGATGGTGCTGTAGGTGGGCCATAGTGAGGTTGTGAAAAATAAATAGTAAAAACATTTCTAAGTTGCACTTAAGTTTTAAATGAATTAATATTTCTGATTAATAAAAAATAATCAGAACTAATAAAGCAAAGCCATTGGGCTTAAATGATATTCTTCATTTATCTGACCTAGTGTAAGAATTCTGCAGCCCAGTTCAAAATCTGAAAATCTTCTTTGGCCCACCCAAACCTTTAATCACAACTCAACAACACACACTAAGACTAAATGTACTAATGATGAGGTATAAGATATGTTCTGGTGTTAATTTCAAAAGTCACCAAATATGGTGTAACATCTGTTAAGTTTGGGAAAGGCGGGTATAGATATATTGCTATGGCAACAGCTGCTCATGTCGATGCTGCAGCCGGTAGCTCCTTCATATTTCGCCACTTTTCTCTTTTAATTCATCATCATCCTTTTTTTCAGATTTGTTGCTGAACAGTGTGTCACTGATGACAGAAATACACTCAAAGACACTGGGAAAGGAAAATGGAGTTTGGATTAAAGACCAGCAGACCCTGAGACGATCAACTATGCAGTCAATATCTTTCAACAACCAGTCAGATCAGCTGGATGCACTGATGCAGACTACCCCGGGATGAGTGGAGGTAAGTGGGGACAAGAGCTATCCTAACCCAGCTTAGACTTAAGGCAGCCAATCCTAACATTTAAGAAGCTGCATCCAGCAAATGTTTGACACTGAAAGAATTGATTATCAAAACTGCTGGCAACTCATTATCTTTTGAGCGACTGATCTATTAATTGACTAATTGTTGCAGCTCTAATGTTAGGAAAATTAATTCACTTATGCATTGTTATGCACTACCCTGTCATTTAGTGACTCACTCTGACTGACACCATCACCTGTATCTTTGTGAAATAAATGGTTAAATAGGTGAAAAGACCCCTCACCCCAGAATCAAAAATAGATGTTTTTCCTCTGGCCTGTAGTGCTGTTTATCCATCTGGATACTTTTGGTATGAGCTGCAGACTTTTGGAGATATCAGCTGTAGAGATGTCTGCCTTCTCTCCAGTATAATGGGACTAAATGTCACTCAGCTTGTGGTGCTCAAAGCATCAAAAAATACATTTGAAAAATTCAAAACCAGTGTCTCTTTTTCAGAAATCATGACCCAGTTTCTCAAGATAATCCACAGACCTTGTTATGAGCATTTTAATGTAAGAACTACTTTGTTTCTGGTATAAAGTAAGCCGGGAAGTAGTTATTAAACTACTTAAAACAAGGTCTGTGGATTATTTTGAAGAACTGAGTGCCATTTAGTTCCATTATATTGGAGAGAAGGCAGACATCTCTTCAGCTGATATCTCCAAAACTCTGTAACTCACACCGAAAAAAAATCTAGATGGATAGATGGATTATTACAGTGGTGCAGTAGTTATACTCACACAATAAAACTATTTTATTTGGGACTGTGCCCCAGAGTGACCTGTTGTCTGATGGTAACTTTATCTTAACAAGCAGAAAAAACACAGACTGAGTAAACCTGACACATTCAGAGTCCTTGCACTTGGAAGACCTGCTCAGAGCTAATGAACCTGTCAGCAGGCAGGCTGACATTTCAATATTATCCTCCTCATGACAGCATCATACAGTAGATGTTACTCAGGCCATGTCGTCACTTTACTGGGGACATTTTAACACATTTTTCCTGCTGTCCAGTCCAAAAACAATGAGTTTTCAGCAAATTTATCAATCTGAAACTCTGGATTTTAATGTGGACAGAAAAAATGAGGCTTGGACACAGTCAGATCCTGAGTGTCAGTAATGTTAAAGACCCCCTCCAGTGAAAATCTTTAACTTGGTGAACAAGTCCATGTGGTGTTTTTCATTTGTCAGGAGACATCAGGAGCTAAATAAGTAAACTCCATGTTTGGGCATTTCTTGCTTTGAAACTGCAGAGAGCAAGGGCAGTCTCAAAAAAACAGATTCAGTCAGGCTGGGTATATGATGTCATAAACCTAAGGTACCGAATTCATTAATTGAGGGGGAGGTGCTATAGACGAATCCGGTGAAGTACCAGAGGTTAACAAGCCAGCAATGCTGTGGTGGCCTTTAGTCCGAGAGCGAATGAATGTGAGCTTTTTTGAGAAGTGTTCAATTTTCTACTTTGTACACTTACTTTTTATGTAATGCTACTTTTGACAACAATGTCTAGGAAGTCTGGAAGAACCTGTGCAGTTCAGCTGCTCCAACAGTCGAGTCAAACCTCACCTTTGGAAAAACAACAGAATGCAAAATACACAGACCTTTACTTGATGAAGAGAGCTGCAGAGACTCTACAGAGATTCACTGAGTGTACAGAGTGGATCAAAAATATTAACAGAACGGAACCTGATGAAAAATGTGAATTCATATAAATATGTAATATATATATTACACAGTATTTCATCAAATAAATGTGGCAGAGGAGGTCAGTTTTTCTTTTCTCCATTATACATCTCTGGTTGTTGTCACAACCAACATCTACTAAACTAAAATTTGAAGAACATTAATGTCACCATCCTAAAAGAAACATTCATCAGTTACTGTTACTGTCGTCAATCCAAGTATCAAGTCTGTCAGTGACAGCAGGAGACAGCAGACAGTGTCTGGAGGGGAAACCCAAACCCACAAGATGTCGCAAGAGTGAACCTTTTGACCGAAACCATGAAAAGTCTTGTGAGAGTCTTGCAAATTTGGGGTTCCCTTCCCAACACAACCAGCAGACAGAGCGTGTTGGACACGATGTGCCACCACAGCAATGGCTGCGCCAAAAGATGGCGGATCACACAAAGCGGTCGCTGCGTTCATCTTTGCACATCATTAGCGGTGATGCTCAGCCCACAGGAGAAGCCAGATGTAACTATAGTAGTTACTGTGATTAGTTCACAAAATAGAGGAGAATCCAGGTGCAGCTGCTCAGTGTAGGGGTGGGGTGTGGGGGTGTGGAGAGGGTGGGAACTATTTGCATCTCATGAAACCTTGAATACTAAATGAAGGCAATCCGTACAGCTATATGTAAGCCATTTTAACAAGGTATTTGAAGTCACTGTGCAAAAGAATCAGACACATTTTATTACTTTTTGCAGAGCATTTGATATTGTTTAAAACATGACTGGAGGTGGACGTTAAAGGTTCCCTGCAGAGTTTCTGACCTCCAGTGGTGTGACTGAGCGATGTTTTGAAAAGAAGATCCCTGTTTTGTTTCTGGTTCATGCTTCACTTGCATGCACATGAGAACGCACATGTCTGTCTCATGCTAAAGCAATGATGACATAAGACACGCAGCAGCTGGAGCTGCTCATGATGTTGGACGCAGAGTGAAGGGTTGAAGCAGAGAGAGCAGCCTTTGTCTCAGCCGGTTTTTAATGGGAACACAGTCTGCAGCAGACTGATGAAGGGACGACAGACCTGGAATGTGCTGAGCTGTAATGAGGTGCATCAGTATGTGTGTGTTCATTTGTGTGTCTCGCAGTAGGGTGTGTATGAGTCATTCACAGGCGGGCAGCACAGACTGAGAGCCTGAACTAATGTAGAGTCAGACAAAGAAGTGACATTCAACAGTTTGAATGGCAGTTAAAGTCCGGCATTTCAGCCAAAAGTGTGTGTCAGCTCCACACAAATTGCAACATAAACACACTCAAGATTTTGTGTCCTCAGTTTGTTCTAAATGACAGAAAACAGGCTTAAGCAAGGGAAAGTTTTAACAATCACCTAAATATGATAGTGTAGGTATATTGTAAGAAAAAGGGGTGAATCTCACACAGATCACAGCAAAACATCCGACTGATTTTTATTACTCATAAAAGTCTCCTTGATAACAAAAAATCTTAAGAGATTCAGGTGGCGGTTCAATGGCGTTTCTTAACCATAACCTGGTATCATTTTTTTGCTCCCAATAATTTCAGAATAATTTAAATCAACATCACTATATTAACAGGACGAGACGATTCAATCATGCATCCAATGCATCAGCCTTTAATGTGTAAGATACGAGTGCATCGGTTCAGACAACCTGTCGGTAAAACGCTGAGCGTGAATTGGAAGAAAAATTATGCAGCACTAGTGTTTTGATACATCTCATTAGGATGGGCATGTGTTTCATTTTTAGAATCAAGGAACTGTCACTCTAAATTTCCTCTATTTTCTCTCTCTTCCTGCCTCTGCCTGCACCGCTCTCACTGGACACCTGCTGCCGCAATCACCAAAAACAAGCGCTCCCTCCCCCCTCTCCTGTGTCTCAATCAAAACAGACAGTGAAAGAACTGTCGCACCACCAAAGTTTATAACGCTTAAAGGGGAACTATTTTGCTTTTCCTGTTTTCTGACCTATAAATGTTGTCACAATGTCGGACACTTGTGTTAAACGATTCCAAAGCGTGAAATATTGAGGTTCATGCATTTGGAAGTGAGCCCTGCAAGCTGTTTTGGAGGCTCTGCACGCTGTGTTTTACTGTCTTTTTTTTAACGGTGTAGTAACATTGACGTCAATGCGTGCCAGACTTACTTATGTGGTCATACCCCGGCATGTGCTCTAGGCCTGCCCGCTCCCCCGCTCTGCTTCGGAAGTTATATTGCTGCTCTGAGGGGTGAACTAGGAAGCGAGATTAATGTGTTAGCGAGCTATGTTGAGTCTAAAGCCAGGATTTTCAGTGTCACGAAGGTGGCTCTCTTTTAACCTGGTAACCATGGTAACTTTTACTAAATTCATGACCTGGACACAAGCAGGTTATGTTCAGAGTTTCAAATTAAATCGTCTGTAAAACGCGCTGTTCTTTAACTAATTATTGTCCTTAGCTTTTAAACTGAGGGAGGACGTTAACATTGAAAAATTACTGAGCTGTATGTTCGTAATATCACCGAACGAATCCATATAATGTAAAAATGAAACAGCGGTACAAACTGTCTGCATCGCGCTGTCATGTAACCTCCGTTTGGTGAAGCAGTCATTTTCCCGTTTGCTCCAGATCATATTAACACTTTAAATTTACATCGTATATAATCCACACACTAAAATAATGATGAAACAACTACAGACACTTTGAATACTTTTTATTGTTATCTGTTTTGTCTTGTTGATACTGCAGCTCAGATCACTGATTAGAAAATTCATCATCATTTATCACAGACAATCTTAAATCAGTTACACTCATTTTACGTTGGTTTGGTCAAAAACTTCAGTGATGTCCACGTCTCTGTCATCATAGGACAGTGTCAGACAGACTTCATCATGTTTAAATCTGCTGTATGGAGTTTTATTGTTTAATGTGCAGTTTTCATGTAGCTGCTGTAACTGCAGCATTAAGACCGCATTTAGTCGATCAGTAATTTTCTGACATCATTCTTCTTCTCCTGCTTTATTTGCAGCAACAATGTTGCTTTTTGCTGTAATGTATTTAGTATATTTTCCACAGCTCATAATTATAACAACTTGATCATTTTGACTTAAGTAAGTGGCTCGCGATCGCTTCATTTCATGTGGAAGAAGAGTCAAAAAAAAAAAAAATACCTCCATCACAGCAGAGTGGGCTTGGCAGGAGGCGTACATGGAGGAGGGTCGGGGGGTGGAGTAAATTACACAGACCGTTTTCACGGGATGCAGAAAATACAAGGAAGAGATTCAGTGAGAGGCACAGCGTCCTGAAGATCTACAAAGCTTTCTGTGCGGGCGATCGTGTGTAGCTGCTCTATAGGAGTCCAAAATCACATACAAAGTCCTGAAAATGAGTATAATAGGTCCCCTTTAAGTGTAGAGTAAGTTTGTTTTATAAGAAACATGAGAAACAAAACGTTTCTGACAGCAGAGTACAGAGCCACAGAGACGTTATGTCACTGTGAGAGCAGGTAACGTGGAGCATCACTGTTCCTCCAGCAGCAGATCATCTTACTACAAAAATGCATTTTTTACAGATTTAAAGTTTGTTTACAGATTCTCATTTAGGCTACAGTATCTAATTTACACATTAGGTAAGATGTTAACACACCTGTAATGATTCTGTCATGGTTGTAGGATTTTTTGGTTTGTTTGGGCACTACTCATTCACCTGCAATATAAGCCTGGACAAGACGCCACTCCTGCACCGGATTATACCGTTCCAGTTGGTAAAGCAGCATAGCTCTTCTCTTGCGTTCCCGTGGATTACTAGTGTTTTTGAGACCCTAACTCTTCTGTGTTTTTGTGCAGTACCAGCGTGCCGTCCAGCCGTTCATGCAGCCCTCGTGCTCCAGGGCTGTTGCCTGCTCAGCCTTTTTCCTGCCTCGCCAGCCAGCCGACCACTGCCTGCACCTGCCCTCGCCTTTTGTTGTCTTTTTGTCCCGTGTGGGAAAAATAAACCTTTTGAACACTTTCTCCGTCTCAGTCTCTGCATCCGGGGTCCAGGCCTTAGTTCAGAACGTAACAGATTCCTTCTCTCTGTCTCTACTGTTACTAGATTTAGTAAAACTTTCAGGATTTCTTCTTGCAACTAATAATACCCTACAAATATAGCAATAATAGAATCACAATGTAAAGATTCACACGTTGCATCGCATCATGACAGGGCTGAATCATATTGTAATGATTTCTTAGCTATTTAAAAATTTAGTTGAACATGTATCGAATTGTCTTAGTCAGTGAGATGTACACGCCTACTACATTAGTGTAGGCTAATTGTATACAAGGCAACATAAACTGACACTAATCCATATGAATGATGGGTTTGGTTACCATAAATTTCAAACAAAGTCAGTTAAAAATCTCTTAAAGTAGAATTTTGATATTACAAAATATAATAAAAATAATCTTTAAAAAAATCCATCACAATGAATTACAATACACACAATAATAACACAACATGCACAGTGCATGGCATGAAAGATTTTTTATGAATATTCTTGGTTGCTGCTGCAGCTCTGTAACGTCTACCTGAGGGCAGTTTTATGAATTCTTTGAAAAGGATCACAGGATCAGACATAATTTGTTGGGCTTTTTGTGACCTGTGATTTATATATATTTTCCAGTTGTTTCAAATTGATCCAGATGTTTCCTGCAGGGCCTTTGAATGTTGATAATTCAGCTGACAGTGATATGAATCAGTGCAGGTATTCAGCCTGGTCTCAACAAATGGAACATGAATAACAGGCCAGTGTTCTGAGTCACTTCATGTTATCATAATAAATGGATGGACTGGTCTAAAAATGGATGACATGACAGCTTCCTGAAAGTGATACCAAAACCGAAAAAATCATGTCATATGTGAATATGTGTGTGTGTGTGCACATGGATGTGAATGTGGCTCCAAACTAAAGATCTACAGTGAAGATTCAGGTTAAAAACATGGTGGAAATGACGTCTTTCAAGTCAACTTGGCATGTTGGGGCTTTAGGAGACTTGGATTACAACAAACAAGCAGTATGGAGACTTTTTTTTGTTGTTATTTTTTTACATTTGAAATCTGGTCACTATTCACTTCCATTGTTTGGGAGATTCTGCAGCACTGTTTTCCTGTGAAACTCAAAACAGCAGTGTTTTGTGGACAAAAAAACTAAACCTGACCTCCAGTCTGCATGATGATGGTAGATAATGACTGAATTTTCATTTTTGGGTGAACTATCCCTTCAGCCAAGTAGTTCTGGTAACTAAACCTAACCAATCTGGGACCTCTCACAATGTTAACCATGACTAAATGAGGAAACAGTAAATGTTTATAATGCATAGACATGACAGGCAATGTCCTCAAGCGTAGTGTGCTAGTTTTCTCACCAGTGGCTCTCAAACTGTGGAGCTGGTCCACCAGGTGGGGTGTGGATGACCAGGGGGAAAATATGGAGTCAACACTATGTTGACTGAGTGTGATTTACTGCATGAAGGGAAAACAATAGGCTTTCTGATTGTATCATGCTGAAGGGGGGTGTAAACATTTTTTTTGGAAGAAAAGGTGAGGATGCCATGTAACAGTGATAAGATGATATTTATTTATTATTTAAAGCTATTGCATGTTTTGTTAATTTTGGAGGCCCCTGTAGACAAAATGTTTCCACTGTAATAATCACAAAATCTAACATTAAAAATATTATCATCTGAATAAATTCTCCTCCTGCTTCTTTTTAACTGGCTAACATACCACTCTGCCAAGAAAAATGTAACAACAGACTTGTTTCATAGGATTTCACAGAGAATCTGACCCTTTGGCAGCCATTAAGAATAACTACATAGAAATAGCCGGTCATTTGTGTATGGTCTTGTTTGCTTAGAGCAGTGGTTCCCAAACTGGGGGGTAACCCCCCCCCGAAAGACCAGGGGAGAAAAAAAGAGTGAAACAAAGCTGAATGAATGTGATGTTTGTAGGGGAAATAAACAAATTTACTGATCCTACTAACCTTTATTTCACTAAAATTCAACATAAGAATCCATTTTTATCAGTTGCATCCGCAATTATTGCTAATGATTGTAAAAATTGTGGGTTGTGGGGAGCATAAACTTTTCTCAGCTTTTGAAAGGGGGGCTTGCCAGAAAAAGTTTGGGACTAGAGTCCTTGTAGTGAGTCAAACAGTAAGCTGTGGCCCACATGTTCATCTCTGATCAACTAACCTGTTGACCAACATTGCTGCTTTTAGGAGAAGAAAATCATTTTAAACTGACAAAGATTTTCAGGGACACAGACATCAGTAAGTTGTGTCGGATAGTAAAGTTGGCGAACAGAGTGGACCTGCTCTCTGATGTCTACATCAGTCTTGTCTTGCTGTCCTGGGAGCTGCTCCGTGACAGCACACAATGTTGATGGATGAAAGTCAGTAAAAATGGTTGCTGTGGTTCTGCAGCAAAACCCGTCGCGTGATGACAACATAAAACATGTTTACTTCTCCAGTCCAGATTTATTTAGCTTCCTGTACAAGCCTGCACTGTCTGTGTGTCTCTGAGGTTTGTAAAGACAGTAACTGGGTTTTGAAAAAGAGGCGTCTTCCTCCTCCTCCTCCTCCTCGTCCTCCTCCTCCTCCTCAGAGAGCCCCACTGTCTGCCCCCCATGATCGCTTGTCATTTTTTAATCTGTGAAATGTTCCTATTAATCTCAGTCCACACAGCACATCATCTATCTGTGTTTCATTTCCATCAGTCAATTAGCTGGCTTATGTCATGCTTTTGTTTTGGGTCCGCTACATCTCTGTCTGTCCTGGTCCAATGAGACACTTCATTATGTGTTGGGAAACTTGATTAGCGGGACTCAAGCTCTGTCCTGGTTCTGAATGCATCTGCCCACCTTTTAGCCATCAATCTGTGTTATTTGTTGTGCTTTGTTCATTAGTCACAGGCAGAATAATAAAACGCCTTGCAGCACAGCATGTAATGCCATTAATGGTTATTTGTCATTCGGGGGGAGCTATTTAAAGGTGGTGCTCTGGCAGCCCTAGCAGGGTTTAAGAGGCACTAAGCCACCACAGGCTCAATCTGTCAGGACTAAATTATTCATGTTGCTTAAGACGTCTGGTCACAGACGGGGGGGCGGGGGGGGGTGAGACGGGCCAGGCGGGAAAAAGTACTGTACGTCTGCTGATTTACATTTAGAGACGTGTGGTTTGAGAGTTCAGGCTTCTAAGAAACCAAAGAACAACTTTCTGTCAGATCCAAAGTAACTTCTGCCTTTAAACTCTTCACCCATAAAACTTTATTTGAATTTGTAGTGGATATCCAAGAATGTGTCAGACTGAATTCTGGAAAAAATGTGTATAAACTGATACATAATTAATTTGAGATTTAGTATTCTATGGCATTTGGCATTTCAGGTATGCCCGTACAGAATGGGCTGACTGCTTGGCTCCTGGAAGTGCTGCTTGCAGCATTGTCAAGAACTGTGGTACGGCTGTCCACAGCATCCTTGTGAACTGCTTATCACACTGGACAATGTACCCCCTTGGGTCCACAGCAAGACACCCACCAAGTGTGAAGTCAATCAGATGAGCAGTTCTGGAGATATGTGAAGGACAGTCACACACACACAGACAGACAGAGATTCTTTATTTTATAGTTAAATGCTGCTGCTACAAGGCCGCTTATTAGTCAAATTTATCATGGTCACTCAGACATCCACCAGATGTGATTCAATAGCACAAAGCATTGAGGAGATATGACATATTTTTGTAATATAAGCCGTACAAACAGCTGGCCTTCAAAGCAAACTTTGAAGGCCAGCTGTAGCAAAACTGTAAAGAATAGCAAAAATCTAAAAAGTTGCCTCTTCCAACTTGGTACAGAGATTGTCTGTTCCAAACTTGGCGATAATTGCTCAAACTTTGTTGGAGAAGTAGTGGAAAAAAAATACAGATATGGATGAAATTCAAAATGGTTGAAAATTGATCTAGATGCAAAGGGGTGTGGCTTATACAGAGACATTCATCTGGACCCACTGGACTGAAGGTTCAAAAGCTGAAGACTATCTGGTAAAATTGCACCAAATTCAACACTGCACTCCCTTGGGTCCTCAGCAATCAGCTGCCAAGTATGTGGTCAATCAGATGAACTGTTGTCAAGAAAATCAAAGAAAAACATACATACATACATGCAGGTAGAGATTCAGTCCTTTGTTGTAAGATTTTCAGTGGATGGAGTGGTGCAGTCATAACAAAAGTATCTGGGTTATCTCTAATGAATTATGCCTGGAACTATTTTCCATCCATCCATTATCTGACCTGCTTAAAAGAAAACTCCATCAGTTTAGCATTTCACTCAGACGTGTAACCTTGTCAGACTGATGATGGGCAGTTAATATCAGTATGAAAACAGAGGCAGCAGAACCAGAGATATTGTTTTTCACAATGCAACTTGTCGTTGTTGTTTCAGTTATGTGATGTTACAGTGCATTTATGTGGTATTAATAATCAGAACAATGATTTTTCAACTGGGAAAATTCACATAAACTCCCTGTCATGTTGGAACAACAACTCAGAAAGAGAAAATGTTGTTACACTATTCACCGAGTTATTGACTGTTAATACACAGAATTATGTTGGACTAGATTAACTGTTTGTGTCATGGCTATACCTCCAGGGGCCTGCACTATGAAGCAGGTTCAACACACCCAGGGTATCTCTAAGTGATCTGACATGACTAAACCCAACAGAGGCAGTCCCAGGGCTTCCTAATCTAGTCAAGAGCACGTTCACATAAACAAGGCAGCATCTGACCAATCACATCATGGACAAGACCACTGATAGCAGAGCAAATGACAAGCAAAGTATAATATTAGACAAATAATAAAGAAGAAGGCGATCATAACTATCATAATCTAGACTGAAAGAAACACTCCTGCAGCTGCAACATGCAGGAAGGACAGACAGCAATCAGACTGTGTGAATAATAATAATGATAATATATTTATTCTATTATATATTTCAGGATACTCAAAGATATTTTACATGATTTAAAATGATCATAGATGACAACAAACTAAATATATACATATAATGCACAACATTAATCACACATTAAAAACAGAGCCTTAAAGTATCACCGCTCCATCATTAGAGCACGAGAAGATCTGACTATAATTACATTTGTGTAGTCCATTAAATTAATGTGCTGTTTATGTGCATTGTTGAGACAGTTTTAGTCTTATTCTTTCCGCAGCACTCAGTGATGTCAAGCTGACTCAGGAGAGAAACAAACCATTTAATACCTTTGATGATCGTCTGTCTGTCCTCTGATCTGCAGACTGATCATCAAACGTACTAAAAGGTGTAATTGAGAGTGTGATCCAATATTTTTTAACGCAGCAGTGGGTCAGAGTGCAGTGTAAAACAGACTGTGCAATTAAAAAGTAAATATAAAAACAGTTCAAAGCGGTCAGCAGGCTTTTCAGACTTTCATGTTTTTAAGTACTAGAAGTACAAGGCTTTAGTACTTCAGTCAGTCATTGTTGTAGGATGCAATCAGTTTATAAAAGCACAATCAAATAACCATCTCTGTGCACTGAGGATGGTGATGCCCAGTGCCATTTAATAAAGTGATTTGATTGGTCAGCAGGCAGTGCTTCCATACTAATTTCTTATCTTGAACATAACCTGTTCCGGAGCACATTAGGCATTCAGTGTAAGTTACCATGGCGATCTACCTCGGTAAGAGAGAAGTAAACCACCGTCATAGTACGGAAAACCAAGGGTTAGCCCTGAAATAATTTCACCAACCACAAATCCTGCTTCATACAGTACAGTCCTCTGTTTCTCCTGTCTGTCTTTGTGTGTGTGGTCTGCATGTGCTCCCACATGTGCTCCCACCACCCCTGAGAGAGCAGTGTCACCCACAATTGCGGCAACTCTCTGTTCAAACGGGGAGGGCCCCTCTTCTCCTGTCCCCCCACCTGTTTTGGCCACACTTTGGCAGTGGGCAGCCATCTTCCGCTTCACATCCACCTTGATGTCGGACCACTTCTTCCTTACTTCTGCTTGTGTGCACTTCTCTGACCCCACAGCATTGACAGCCTCACACACACTCTCCCACTCACTCTTCTTGCGTTTGTTGCTTATGCCAGAGGACAGCGTGCCAAAGAGCACATTTTTGCCATTTGTGCCTCGACTTCAGCGAGTAGCGCCTCCAATTTGCTTTCTGTAAAATTCCTTTTTTTTTTCCCGTCTTACTTCTTTTATTATTTTCTGACCATGCAGAGAGGGGAATCTCAGGTGCAGGGCTCATTTAAACATGATTTGTGTATTTAAATGGGGGCGTGGACAGGGAGGGGTCGGGTACTCCAACATGTGTGCTGAATTCCACATTGATTCGGATGTACAAAGGAAATGTGCTTGCATTCATGCTTGCACACAGATTCATACATCTGGATATTTTTGTGCATACAATGTTTACTGGATTTGAGCGTACGCCATGTTTCAGTAGGAAATCCACACAAGTCTTTGTACATGAGGCCCCAGGTCTGCACATTTCCCTTCCATTTTAACTATCTGAAGTGGTCCTAGCACGTCAGCCTCCAGTTTGCCCCCTTTCCTCTGCTCCTGTCGTCTGTTCTTCTGGAGAACAGAATCCCCCACCTGGAACTGGTCATTTTGGCCCCTTTGCTGCTTCCTCTTTTTGACCTTCTCTTGGCTTTTCCTCATGTTGAGTGTCACGTCCTTAAACACAACCTCCTGCCTTTTCAGGCCTTCACCAATCTCTTCTGTAAGCAGCAGGCTGCTGACCTTGTCCTCAGTGACCTGCAATAAATTGTTTATGAATTAGAGAACATGGATGGAAAAGTTCATTTTATTTATAATATAATAACACATATGTATTGGTGGCCACCATCTGTCACTGTGAGTTTACCCACCAGATCCATCCCAACAAGCGCAAGAGGCTCCGATATCTGAGAGAAAAACAAAGGAAAAATTTGGACGTGAGATTGATAGCACTGATGTGTTTAAAACCTGACGGTATCTTGTTTCCTTTACCTCAACTGGGCTGTACTGTTTTTTTTCCTTCAAATTTGCCCTCTTGTTCTGACATTGTGGGCACTGAGCAACCTAAAACAGACAAGTACAAACAAAGAATTATAACCATAACTGGATATTAGTTCAGTATTACATCCACATAAAGGCTCTCAATATATGCAAAAACAAACATTACTCTGCTATTTAACCTGAATGTGTATTCCTCATCATTTTGAGGATACCAACTCACCCATTTGCGAATGTCACCCTCCATGCCTGGCCAAAAATATCTTGTAATGATGGCACTGTGAGTTTTTTCAACACCACAGTGTCCACCAAGAGGGCTGGCAATGAACTCAATGAAGAGTTTGTTTGCCTCTTCTGCAGATGCCACAACTTCAGCCAGGTGTTCTGCTCGGTGCTGCTTTCGCCTGCAGATATAGTACAGCTCTCCATCTGGGTTTAGAAGTCAAGAGATTAGACTAACTGGAAGTCTTACAAGGTATGTGGATAATTGTTTGAAGTCCATGTGGCATCAGTCCTTACCCTGTACCCTGAAGGTGTCAGCACGTCTCTTCATAACATAACGTTGTTTGCTCGTTGTTCCCTCAGGATAACGGTTATGGAGCTTGATGTCCAGAACCTCTCGCAGTGTTGGAATCCATCCCTACCTTTCCCTGTCTCAGCCTGTCTAACCTGGACTCACCTCCCACTACTTACACCTGTCTCACCTACTACTACCAACAACTGTTTCACGTCTCACCACCTACACCTGCCTCACACCTACGCCACGCCACGCCACGCCACACTGCTCCACACACAAACACAAAACTACTCAACCAGCAAACAAGCACACCACACTTACCCACTATTCACTCAAAAGGTCCACAAAAGCAGAAATCAATCAACAATACAACTGTCACTCACCAATCACTCACTAATCACTGTCTCTGTCTCTTCGCTATTGCTCACCAACTTACTCAAAAACCCAAAAAACTAGTGATGTTCGATACCATCGATTTCCTTTCCAATCCGATACAGAGTAAAATTCAGCCTGGTATCGGCGATACGATCCGATATCAATACTTTGTGCAAATATCTAATCATAGCTTCATAAAGAATAGTAGTAAGAAAGAATATTTATTTATTTATTTATTTATTCCAAAGTATATTGAGGTAGCGGCCTCATTTACAATATAGCCAAGCTAATACAACAACAGAAAAACCAAACAGAGAACACAATCATATAAAATATGTGAAAATGGTGTTTCAAACCCTAAATAAAAATGAAATGAGTAAAATAATAAAACCATTAAAATAAATTATTGTTTAATTATTAAGAACTACTATAAAAATGAAAACTTGCATCTTAATTCACGTTACATGAACATGTTAATGTGAAAATACTGAACATGTAAATAACACTTCAACAAAAGCATCCCTCGTTGACACTTTCCCTCATTCACAAGTAACAATAGCATATTTACTGTCTTCCCCTTTAGTCCGTTCCGTTTTTCGCTCAGAACCTCTCCTGCCTTTGAAAAGACTCTCTCTGCTGGTACAGAAGTGGCAGTAATTCCCAGGTATCTCACTGCTAGTTTGCTCAGGACTGGGAAAGTTGGTTTGTGTTCTTGCCACCAAACCAGTGCATCCCTATCTTGGGGAATCACTTTTTCTTCTGAATACCGACGTACCTCAATGAGCACATCACTGGCAGCTGACCGGTGATGTTGTCCTGACAAAACCTGCATGTCAAAATCAGTCCATATCTCTCCTTTTGATACAGCTGAACCTGAGGGGGCAGAACTCTGGTTTGGCCCTGAGGCAGAAGACCCTGAAGTAGAAAGCCATGAGGTAGAGCTAACAGTAGCTGTTGAGCTTGGGGCTAGAGTGGGAGCTGCCTGTCCTGTCTGATAGACTTCCTGCATTTCAGAGAGGAGACATTTTTTCATTACTTCCACATTGTCTTTGTCTCAAAAACTAAGATGTTTAAACCTAACATCCAGAAATGTACTAGCAGCTAGACAGTGAATGCTCTCAATACCCCTGAATCTGCGCTGACATTGCTTTGCCAGTTGTGTGGCAAGGGAGCTGCCTTGACGTTCACAGGCTACTACAGCCCTGTGAATGAGTGACACGAGCGGAATCACTTTGAAGGAGTGACACGGGAAGTTTCAGCTGAAAAGTGTGTTTCAGTCTCCAAATGGCCATAGTGCATCAACTGATTGCTTGATAAGGGATATTTCTCCCTCATTTAAGCACAATGCATTCCTCCCTAAAAGCCAGAGGGCTGTGGTCACAGCTTCATTTTGCTCACAGAGCCTCTCCAGCATGTAAAAAACTGAATTCCAGTGAGTATCTACTGACTGAATTAGCTTGTGCTCTGCCACTTTCAACTGTCGTTGAATACCACTGAGCTTCTGTGTGGCCTGTGCGTGGTGAAAAAAAGACACAATTGCACTGCATTTCTCCAGCACTTTCACCACTTCCGGGACAGTTTTTAAACTGTCCTTTACAATTAAATTCAGTGTATGTGCAAAACATGGATGATGCCTCCATCCAGCCTTGTGCACTGCAGCAACCATATTTGCACCATTGTCTGTCACAACTGCAACAACCTTGTCAGTTATGCCCCATTCTTCTGTGATGTGTTTAAGTGCTAAACTGACATTACCTGCTGTATGCTGCCCGTGGAAAGTGTGGGTTTCCAAAACAAATTCCCTCATTTGCCAGTTTTCAATGAGATGACATGTTACAGTCAAATACGCCTCTGCGGACACCGAAGTCCACATATCAGTGTTAAGTACAACACTAGAAGCATTTTGCAAAGATGCCCTTACTTTGCCTTTGCATTCATCAAACATCTTCACAAGATGAGTCTCTGTCAGTTTTTTTCTTCCTGGGAGTTTATATTTTGGGTCAAGAGCTCTCACAAATCCTTAGCAACCTTGGTCTTCCACTATGGACAGAGGCTGGAGGTCCTTCGCAATCATCTCTCCCAGGCATCTTGTGAGTGTTGCTGCTCTTGGGGAATCATCTTCAAACGATATAAAATCACAGGGCAAAACAAATGATATTCTGCATTGAATTCTTAATCTTATTTAGATTCAACTATGTACGTAGTCCCTATAATAAGTGGATACAAACACTTGCTGTTTTATAATACTGGGTGACTCAAATTGCGAGTAAAATATTTAGTTAAATAAATAAATGTCAATACCTAAATTTAAAAAAATTCATTTAACAGTTAAAGCTAGTCCAAGCTGAACTCATGCAGCTATTTGTTGAAGCATGTATTTATTTTGTTACTTATTTCATAACCATATTTATTCATTTGAACAACTCCAACAGCAACAGTGCTTAGCACCGCTTAAAGCTCCACATTTTCTCCCTCTGTACCTGCCTGCAGCACCAAAGGACTCCGCCAGAGATGTCTGTCTTGCCCTAGCAGCAGCATCTGACACTGTGCTCTCCTCTTCTGTCCACCTCAGTATAAATGCTTTGTATTCTGTGTTGTGGTTTAACCTGAGGTGTTTTACAAGGTTTGTTGTGTTGCCACAACTCCTTACTGTTTTCCCACATACATTACTGTTTGTGGAGCTGAAATAGCTCCACACATGACTCAGTTTCCGCTCTGCCATGGTCTCTACACTGAATGACTGACTGACTGAGCCGCTGCGCTTACGCATTATGCACTTACCCAGGCGGAAGAAAAAGTAGTTCCCACCAACCCCATCATTTAGACAAGATCTCAATAGTTTAGTTACTTTTCGCTGTGTTCCTGTTAATGATATACATTACCTCAAATGACTGAAGTATCAAAAGTATCGATATTTTGATTTGAGAATCAATTTTAGAGTGTAAAGATCTGGTATCGGAGATATCGATATTTCAGTATCGATCCACACATCACTACACAAAACTGTGATGTGATAACCAGCCTTATATAGCATGGGATGTGCCACTCCCCCTCACTTATTATGTTACTTTTCACCTGTGTATAACGGCTGCCTAGTGATTGTCCCTATTAGCCAAATGGGTTCTCAATCTTGTCTAATTTGATTGAGAGAGTATGCTGAATACTGTAGATCAACACACTGGACATTGTAGGGCATTCTATTGTGTGGGCGAAATGGCTCAATAGCGCCATCTACAGAGTAGCCCCAACAGCATGTTTCTCCGATATGCATGAAACTTGGTATGCATATGTATAACACCGAGACGCACAAAAAAGTCTCTTGCACCCATTGGCCAAACCTGACAGGAAGTCGGCCATTTTGGATTTTGTGGCTGTTTTTGGCGATTTCCACATTTAACAAAGTCCTCCTACAGGATTCATCATAACAACTTCAAAATTGCTGGCTACCATCTAGACTACTTTGTGATCAAAAGTTATTAAAATCTTTCACTCATGTTAAAGGGCCTGGATGTCAGGTGGCGGCAAATTTTGATGTTTGGCCATGAAACAGGAAATTGCTATAACTTTGGGGTACATGGTTGGATCTGCACCAAACTTCATGTGTATGATCAGTGTATTGGCCCGAATACGTCTGTGTGATAACCTATCACGACAACCATAGCACCCCCTGGTGGTGACAGGAAATGACTTAAGGTTTTGACCTGCTGCTTCAACCACGTTGATTATTTCCAATTCAAATTTGGTCAGGAAGACGTTAAGAAGTGGGTAAGGCTATATTTTGAAGATGGCGATGGTACGTTAAAGGGCGTCAGCGTGAGAGTGCGGCGAAGGATCGCGGCCCGAAAAAGCAACATATTTAGCATTAACTTTTGTGTACAAGTACGCATCAGCATGAAATTTCAGATGTGCGTGACGGGTCCTGGCCTGAACGGCTTGACCACGCCCTTTAAACAGCAGCCCCCCACCACGTTTCGCCGACATGCACGAAACTTGGTACACACATGTATCACCCCCAGACGCACAAAAAAGTCTCTTGGACCCATAGGCCAAAACCGACAGGAAGTCGGTCATTTTGAATTTCCTGGCCGTTTTGGCGTTTGACTTATTTTTACGAACTCCTCCTACAGGAAGAATCAGAACGGTGCCAAATTTGCTGGCTACCTTCTGCACTACACTCTCATCAAAAGTTGTTAAAAAACTCTGCAGATTTGGAAGGGCGTGGCCACAGTGTGGTGGCGAATTTTGATGATTCGCCATGAATTTAATTTTTTAATTTTTTGCTATAACTTATGTATAAATGGTTCAATTTGCACCAAACTTCACATGTCTGATAATAGTCCGGCCCTGAACACACCTATATGAAAATATTCCATAATTCTCATAGCGCCCCCTGTTGGCAACAGGAAATGTCATGCTTTACAGTCTGAGGTCCTGCTCCCACCACGTTGACCATATCAAACTCCAATCTGGTCTGAAAAACCATAAGCCATTGACGATGCTATATCATGAAGATCAGGACGTCTCATTAAACTGCGTCGCCCTGGCGGTGTGGCAAAGGTCCATGTTTCACCATAACACAGGAAGTTGCTATAACTGGACTGTACGTGGTTTGATCTGCCTGAAACTTCACATGCTTGTTAACAGTCCCGGTCTGAACATATGGTATGAGTTTAGTCGATGTCCATGGCCACATGGCTTGGCCACGCCCATTAACGTGTTTAGCCAAACACAGGAAATGGCTTTAACCTCCTTGTACTTGGTCAAAACTGGCTAAAACTTTACATGTTCATTAACAGTCCCGACCTGAACATGTGATATGAGTTTCATTTATGGGTGTGGTCAAATGGCTTGACCACGCCCTTTTAACATGTGGCGCCGCAAATAATGAGTATATATATAGACGTTTCGCTGACATGCAAGAAAATTGGTATGCATATGTATCACACAGAGACAAACAAAAAAGTCTCTTGGACCCATAGGCTAAAGTCAACAGGAAGTCAGCCATTTTGAATTTCGTGCTCAATTTTGGCGTTTTCCACATGACCTATTTTAACGAATTCTTCCTACAAAAATGTTTCAGTTGACTTCAACACTGGCGTGGAGCATCTAGACAAGTGTGTGATTAAAACTTATTAAAAGATTTGGTCAACGTTAAACGCTATGGCTGTAGCGGGGTGGCGAATTTTCATGTATCACCATGAAACAGGAAATTGCTATAACTTTAATGTAAATGAGCCAATCTGCATCAAACTTCACATGTGTGATAATAGGCATGCCCTGAACACATCTACGTAATACTGGGGGCAGGAAATGACAGTGAATTCCTTTAAAAAGTAGTTCACCCAAAAATGAAATTGCACTCAATAACTACTCATTCCTGTGCTGATGTGAGTAGGGATGAAGATCTCTAGCACACAAGGCACTCCCAGAGTTTCAGCAGAAAACAGAACTGCAGAAAATCCAAATCCATCAAATCCAGTACAATTGCAGTGAACAGTCACCAGTTTTAAAATGTAAAACAGAACACAAAAACAAACCCACAAAATGCCTCCCTACTGCTCAAATGCTGTAATCCTGGAAACGACTTAGACAACACACAGACGTTTTCTCAGAAACAGTGACTTGATATGGGTACAGTTTACTTAGCAAACTTTCAAAAAAGAAGAAAATGTCTGAGGACTTCGACATAGAAGAGAAAAATTTTTTTCTTTGCTGCAGCTGTGCCGCTTGGGATAGAGCTTGGGTGCCTGCTTCAGCCGTGTACATGCACTTCCAGTCTCAGAGGCTACAGTTGACAATTAGGCTGAAAACATGGTGTAAATGGTGTCTTTGTGACTTTTACCTCTTACAGACACTTAAATGACACCACATGAAAGGTATGGAGAAATTTTGTGGGTTTTTTGTGTTCTTTTTTTCACATTTAAAAAATGCTCACCATTCACTTCGAATGTACTGGATTTGGCTGCACAGCTGTTTCCCGCTGAAGCCCCAGTAGTTTACTGTGCACTGGAGGTCTTCCCCCATCCTTGCATCAGCACGGGGGTGAGTGGGTATTGAGCGACAATTCGTTTCAGGGTGGACTGTGGCTTCAGGGCGACGTCCGACGGTCACGACGACACAGAGCCTCTCTGCCCGGGACGGGTTTGGCTGCTGGGCCGCGGTGGCCGGCCCCCCGAGTGGTGCGGGGTGCGAGGGCCCGTTCAACACTGCTTGCAGCTTTAATTCTTCTTATTATTATTATTCTTGTTCAGACAAATGAATCGCATTTTTCTTTTTTGGGGGCCTTATCATGGGCGCGTCAGTCCTGGCGAAAAATTACATATTTTAAGGGTCTCGGAAATGGGCGGGGCGAAATGGCTCAATAGCGCCATCTAAAGACGAGCCCCGACAGCATGTTTCTCTGACATGCATGAAACTTGGTACGCAGATAGAACACACCAGGACGTACATAAAATCTTCTTGGAGCCTAAACCCTACAGGAAGTTGGTCATTTTGGATTTTGCTGCTGTTTTTGGCGTTTCACACGTGTCGAATTTGAACGAACTCGTCCGACACGATTCGTTGTAACGACTTCAAAATGGCTGTGTACCATCTAGACTACTTTGTGATCAAAAGAATTTTGATGTTTCGCCATGAAACAGGAAATTGCTATAATTTTGGGGTACATTGTCGGATCTGCACCAAACTTCATGTGTATGAGCAGTGTATTACACTGGTTTGGTAAATACTCAATTCTAATAAAAGGTCTGTTATTTCTGAATAGCAGACTGCTGCTGTCAATAGACAGTTGCTATAGACACAGTTCTGATCATAGACTCTGGAGGAGCAATGCAATCATTTTCAATCATTATAAACTTTGATTAAATCTGTAGAGCAACATTACTCCATTCTAGATAGCAAAAATTTCCATAAAACAAAATAGTTGAATGAAATTAAAACAGTTAATACTGTGTATTGCATTAAGATGTTAAAACTGCAGGCTGCATGAGAATACAGACTAAAAACGTCTGTCGCTGACATCAACAGACACCTGGACAATCTCTGCATCTTTATTTTCCTTAGATTCAATTTGAACTACAATGCAACAAGATTGTATAACAAAAAGAAAGATGATTTTTTTTTTTTTTTTACAAAAGTGTGAATCTAACCTTTCCTGTCAGTCTATAATAACGTTAGCACAGCAGCCAAAAGAAGCTGAGGTCTGCCAACAGGATCATCATTATCAGATTACAAAAAAATAGTTACTATTATCATCCCAGATTATATTTGAAAAGTATGTAATTATATTACACACAATATAACACCTGTAGTTTATTTATAATGCATTTTATTTGCATTGATATTTAAAGAGAAAAAATAATACTTGTGGAATCAATTTCTAATAAGTTGTAATATTTTCAATGCTTAATTTTGAAGTAATCCAAATGTATTCAGATAAGATTACATATTTAGTAACCCTAACTCCAACACTTCAGTCACATGACTTACTTGTTTTTACCCAAGTAAGCAGCTACACAGCATTCAACTCTAAATAAACTTTCAATATAGGTTAGAGTAATGAAAAAGTATGTGTTATCATCATAGTAATGTTTCTATTACCATTAAATATCAGTTACAGTAAACTGGTCAGTTTTATTTTTCAGATTCAGGTTCCTTGTAGCTGACTTCAAGTAAAATATTGATTAAAATATTTAAGCAAATGAGTGTTCTTACCTCATCACTCTATTTTTTTATCCAAATACTTTAGTAATTTCTTACAAATTCCCTTTTATACTGAGTGCCATTGAAAACAAAACTATTTTTATGTCTAGTACAGTATGTTAAATACAAAATCTCATGTCACTTTAATGTTTTGTAGAACTCAAATGGTGAAATTGTCACAGTAATGTTTATTCTCCCTCTTTGATGGAGCAGCAACCCACAGAAAAACATTCAGATGTTTCATTTTTTTGTGAACTCACCAAAGAATCTTTCTGTCAGATACATCAAAATAAACAAAATTAAAACACACACAATATGCTAATTAGAATAATTTATTAAAAAAAGCAGTGTTGCAAATTCATATAGCCAATGATCAGATTGGTAAAGAGAAGAGATGGATCATTCACAACCAGATTCACAGCTTTGGCCAGATTAGAATCTCTAATTAACCTAAACTGCATGTTTTTTTTTTTGAGTGTGGGAGGAAACCGGAGCACCCAGAGAAAACCCACGCAGACACGGCGAGAAGCAGCCTCTGCTCATGTCTGTGTGAGGTGACAGTGCTGATCACCGCACCACCGTGCCACCCTGTAGGGCTGGGTACCGTTTTAAAAAGATGATACCAGTACCTGCACTCTTAGGCTGGGCTGCACCAACAAAGATTCACTTTTAAACCTAATTAAATCATGGTTTGACTTTTTATCGTGTTGCACCAAACTTTTAAACTATCTTAAAATGGAGAAAGGTTAAATTTAAACCTTCGTTTAATGTTTTTACTCTAAACCAAGACTAAATTTAATTTTCTTGTACCAAAACTTTAAACTCTAATTTAAACTGTCATCCAGTAGTAACTTTAACAGGGAAAACATTTTTTGGTCAAATTAAGCAGATCTTGATTGTTTACCCCTTTTATATTTACTAGGTCCTGACAGCATTCAAATTTAATTTTTCACATTTTCTTTATTTTAATTTGGGTATGCAAGCATTTTGATCAAACTGTTTGGTTCACATGATTTCCTAAACCGAGATTGGTTTTTAATTGTGCAACAGAGCTCTGCTTAATTCAAAATTTGGATTTTCTCACTTAATCTAAGTTTTGTTTTGTTTTGGAACAAATCTTAGATGAAATTAATCTTTGATGGTGCAGCCCAGTCTTAAAGTGATACCGATACCAATAAAGTTGTTATTTGGTACCTTTATTTGCCCTACTTATGTGAATGGAAGTGTTCCTGAAATGACATAACATACAAACACAACTGCAACACTACAAATGTCTTTAAAGGTTTTGAGAAAACAAAGAGCAGACAGGGATGGCTGGATATTGATACTTGATACCTGTACCAACACCCAGCCCTACTGATATCTCACTGTCTGCTCTTTGTCTTCTCCTCTCCTATCACACCTTCGCAGTCCTCAGGATCCTCTCCAGCATGTGTCGGTCCTTGTCAGCAATGATGTCATTCCACAGATCGTTGAAGTCCTTGTGAAGGGCCAGTTGTTGGAGGACGGCGTGTCCGTGGGGCCTGTAGAGAGATACGCTTCTTATTTAGCACCTCAGTGTTCAAAGCAAAAGACTGAGCAAAGACAATTTCTCACACAAACCACAAAATTCATCTATAAAATCTTTTCAGCACTGTGTTTAGAGTCTTACCAGTCCTCAGTGTTGATCAGCTTGAAGCACGTGGACAGACCCTCTGCAGGGTTCGACAGCCGCGGGAGCTGCTCAACTTCCTGGTTGTCAGCTGTCTGGAGGGTGCTGTCTTTCTTCTTGCCTCCATTGCTGGTCTTGGCGGGCTTTCGAGTCGTCCCGCGACGAGGTCCTGTTTTCTTCTGCGGGGCATGATTTGGGGGAGGAGCTGGTCTGACAGGCGTCACTGCAGGCACAGGTGTGAATTCTGGATCTTGCACTTGGTTGTTCTTGATGTTCTCCTCCCTGCGTTCATGGCTGTTCATCCTCGTGTTCTTGTTTTGTACATTCAGTTGTCTTTTTGTCTTCAGTTCTTCACTCCTGACTGCAGGGTTCCTTTTCGGTTCCTTCGGCGGTTTAGGCGAATGGTGGACGCTGTTTCCGTTGAGGTTTTCAATTCTCCTCTGTATTTCCTCTACCTTACCTTCAACTGTTTGGAGTTTGCATCCATATACTTGTTTGTCTGTTGAGATTAAGATCAAAATATGTGTCAGTTACATTTCTACCTCCAGTGAGCTCCAACCAGGATTTCAACATTGAGTTCTAGTTTGTTGGTACTAAAATATGATCTGTATCCAGATAGGTTACCCTGACTGTTTTACGGATTGCGTTTACACCAAACACAGACTAGACTCACACTTGCTCCAGATGTGACCTGGAAGATCTGATCACAAAGTGTTCACACCTTAACATTAAGGTGCGTTTTTCGTTATCTGGATAAAGATCATATTTTAATACCAGGTGTAAATGGGGTGTAACACAGACCGAGACCAGCAGGTTTAAATGATTCTAAGCAATAATAGAAACCTCTTTTTTTTTTTTTTTTTTTAAACATATTTTTATTGACTTTTCAACATAAATGTGATTTAACAACATAGTGCCATTTACATTCTCAGCAGCATTCTTAGTAATAACAAATAAAGTAATAAAGAATGATAAGGAAAATAAAATACATGTTTGGGAAACAAAACAAAACACCACCACCCACCACCAAATTTTAACACGGGCTGTCAAGTAACTCATCCAGCCGAATCCACAGACCCAACAAGAAAAAAGCTGGGGTGGGTTGATCTCCCTTTAAGACCTGTTTTCTAAATTCCCAGCCTCCTCAGGTAGAAGAAGGAGAAAAAAATAAATAAATAAATAAATAAACGGATAAATACATCCTGTCCTACAGATAGGGCATAGACACTTTACACCGGATAAGTCACAGAAACATTCTAGGGTCTAAGAGAGAAAGAGTATTCCAATCCAGTGTAAATCTCCCCTTTTTAATGATGTCACGTAAGGATGGAGGCAGATACCTTAGGCTGACCAGGATCTCTCAAACAGTTCATCATTTCCCTTTACATGTGCAGTTAGTCTTTCCAGTGGTAAGATACTATAGGTCTCATGAAGCCACTGTTT
The DNA here is from genome assembly GCF_056507025.1 of Lutjanus erythropterus. Classification (NCBI taxonomy): domain Eukaryota; kingdom Metazoa; phylum Chordata; class Actinopteri; order Lutjaniformes; family Lutjanidae; genus Lutjanus; species Lutjanus erythropterus. Next base: position 3,555,812 of record NC_139318.1, read on the forward strand.
GACTGAGGGAGGCCTCTCACTGATCCACTGCTTTAAGATGCATCTTCTAGCCAAAAGTAAAAGTTTATCACAGAGTTTGAAGTTCACTTTGCTTAAGGACAGCGTTTTAGAGGGCAAGCCCAAAATAAAGAGGCCTGGGTATTTAGCAACCTTTACTAAAAAAATCTTACCCAATTCGTGTGCTATATTACTCCAAAATTTAGAAATCCCGGGACACTCCCAAAAATTATGAAAGTATGTTCCAATATTTCTTTTGCATTTATTACAAAGGGGGGAGATCTGGTTATTTATTTTGTTACGTATCACAGGTGTGATATGGCATCTGTGCAAAATTTTAAATTGAGTTTCTCTCATTCGGTTGCAGATAAAAGTAGACTTAACAGAAGAGATTGCTTCTTCCCAGTCATCCTCAATATATTCACCACTGAGATCACCCTCCCATTTCTGTATAACCTTGCGTATGTCTGAGGGATCTATAGAGCAGAATAATGAATAGGAGTGCGACAGAAAATGTTTTATATCTCTTCGTTTCAATATAAATAAATCTATGTCGCTAAAAGGAGGTGTGTCTGGAGGGAAATTTTCCATTTTCGACTGGATAAAATGTCGGACCTGTAGGTACCCAAAAAAATGTGCTGAGGGGATGCTGTATTTTTCTTGCAGTTGCTGAAAAGACATCAGTATGTTTTCCTGATACAAATCTCCGAGAAGCCTGATCCCTTTTGCATGCCATATATCGAATACACTATTTCTAATTCCAGGACAAACCCTTCATTTTTAGTCAATGGTATTAGACCATATGCTGGCGTGTTCTTCCCTACAAATTTAATCATATCTTGCCAGACTTTGATAGTATTGTGAATGATAGGGTTGTCCTTAATTTCGGGGGTAGTTCTAGCAGCACTCGTTAGCTTACTTAATAGAGAAAAGGGAGTAGTAAACCATTCATCTATGCTGGTCACTGAGTTTAAATGTGACTGCAGCCACCCCCAAATTATGCGGGTGTGGCATGCCCAGTTATAAAATCTCAGATTGGGTAAGGCTAAGCCTCCTCGTCCTCCTGGCAGCTGTAAAGTTTTCATCCTAATCCTCGGTTTTTTATTGTGCCAGATGAATCTTGAAAATGTTCTCTCCAGGTCCAAAAGCACTTTCTTGGGTATCCATAACGGAAGCATCTGTAAGGGGTAAAGTAATCTGGGGAGTATGCTCATTTTTATCAAACTAATTCTGCCTATCCAAGAGAGAGGGAGGTCATGCCATCTCTCCAGGTCTTTTTTAATAGCTCCAATTGTAGATGTGAAATTAAGTTTCCACAGATCCCCAGCATTGGGTGACACTTTAATTCCAAGATAGACAAAGCCAGATGTGGCCCATCTAAACGGGAAATTAGACAATGAATTTATACTTCCAAAGTTTCCTAAAGGCATAGCTTCCGATTTAGTGTAATTTACTTTGTAACCTGATATTAAACTAAATGCATTTATAACTGATAGAATAGCCGGAACTGAAATCTCAGGACTTGTAACAAAAAGTATAATGTTGTCCGCATATAAAGCCATCTTGTGTACAGTCCTGCCCAAAGTAACACCATGTATATCTTTGTGGTTTCTAATACATTCTGCAAGAGGCTCTAGTGTAAGGGCAAAAAGGAGGGGGGAAAGGGGGCAGCCCTGTCGCGTCCCTCTGTGAAGTGGAAAAGGGGAAGAGCGGACACCATTGGTCAAGACGCAAGCCTCAGGAGAATGATAAATTATTTTAATCCAATTTAAAAATTCCCCCCCTAATCCAAATTTATCAAGGACATCCCACATGAACCCCCATTCCACCCTGTCAAACGCCTTTTCGGCATCTAGTGAAATGGCAAGCGTTTTTTGTTTTGTTTGTGAAGAATATTGTATAACATTAAGAAGCCTCCGAACATTAGAATATGAAAGCCTATTCTTAATGAACCCCGTCTGGTCAGCGTTTATAAGTAAGGGTAGATAATCTTCCAGTCTCCTAGCTAGAATCTTAGAGAGCAATTTGCTATCTACATTTATAAGGCTTATAGGTCTGTATGAGCCACACTCGTCTGGTGGTTTGTTTTTTTTAGAATTAGGGAAATATTTGCTAAATTTAGTGTAGTTGGAAGGAAACCTTTTTTGAAAGAGTCTAGGTACATATCAGTAAGGGGGTCCACTATAACCCTGCTCATTTTCTTGTAAAACTCTGGCCCATAACCATCCGGTCCTGGTGCCTTTCCAGATTTAAGTGTACGGATGGCGTCCAGGACCTCATCTTTAGTGATTGGCCTATTTAGAACTGCCTGTTGTTCTTCAGTAAAAGAGGGCAGTTTAATCTTTTCAAGAAAGGACCTTCTCAAGTCATCTGATGTATCACACTCAGAAGAATATAACTGAGAATAGAATTGTCTCATTATAGCATTATTTTTTTTTGATTCATAAAATCTATCTCCATTATTGTTTTTAAGTGATGATATCAAATTAGTATCACTTCTGCCCTTAGCCAAGCGGGCGAGGAGGCGACCAGGCTTATTACCATGTTCGTACAGCCTCTGTTTTGCAAACAGGATAGAAGTTTCTGCTTTACTAGTTAAAAGCTGATTTAGTGTGGATCTTGCAACTTCCAGTTTCTTTAAAACATCCTTAGAGATAGATACTTTCAATTGTTTTTCTAAATCTTGAATTAAGCGTTCTAATTCAAGTTGCTTTTTTATTGCATTTCTTTTTAGAGCTGCTGTATAGGATATAATGGACCCCCTCAGAAACGCCTTAGCTGTTTCCCATAGTAAAGAAGGATCTGTACCAGGAGTGTTATTTGTTGACATAAAAAATTCCCATTGTTTTTCAAGAAAATTCATGAATGGGGGACTACTCAGGAGTGAGGGACTGAGCCGCCAGTGGCGAGTGGAAGGATCAAGATAAGGAGGGGAAATAACTATAGATACTGGATTATGGTCAGACAGTGTACATATGCCAATAGAGCAATTTTTAACTCTATCTAATACCTCTCTGGAAGTCAGAAAATAGTCAATTCTTGATAGAGATTGATGGGGATGTGAATAAAAAGTATAATCTTTAACCCCTGGATTTGTGACCCTCCAAATGTCAAAAAGATTCAAATCTACACACAATTCCTTCAATCTTGCTGTCTTATTTGAAATAGAAGGTTTTGGTGGGGATTGATCAATACTAGCATCCTGAACACAATTAAAATCTCCTCCAATAATTGTGAGAGGAGTCATAATTGGAGAGATTGCAGCAATTAATTTAGAGAAAAACGGGGGCTCATACTTATTAGGGGCATAGACAGAACCGATAGTAATACGTTCCCCATACAGAAAACCGGAAATAATGACCTCATCTAAGGTAAAAGGCATTTTTTTTATGTATAAGTATAGCAACTCCCCTGCTATGAGAATTAAAAGATGAATAAAAAACTTGGCCTACCCAGCTTCTCCTTAATTTAATGTGTTCCAAATCTGTCAAATGTGTTTCCTGTAGAAGAACAATTTGTACATTTTCCTTTTTTTAAAAATGAAATGATCTTCTGTCTTTTCACAACATGAGTAACCCCCTTGACATTCAAAGAAATAATTTTAGCATCACACATTGTTATATGGTGTAATAATTTAGGCTACCCATAATACAAGTTCCATGTAAGGTGAGATCAGAAGCTATGTCTAGTATTAAATATGTGGATCTTAGCGTGAATGTATTACAAAAAAATATCCAAGGCTTCAATGGTGGCGGTGGTGGAAAAGAACACATAAAGGTACTGTTAGACAAAACTTTGCCCACAAACAATGGGCATAGAACAACGAAAATAGCCCTAACGGGTCTAACAACTCGCATGGAACAAAACCAGGAACAACAGGTTTGTAAAACACTCAAGAAGGGGTACATGACGCTGAAAGGGATTGATGCACCAAAGAAGAGCACCGGTATCAGTGATCCAGCCACCCCGACAGAGTTTGCTAGACAACCGCACCAATAAATCTCCTCAACCCCCTCCCTCCCGCCCCATCAACCCAAAGCATCTCTTTATACATTCAAAAAGCCATACCTCAAGATATTTCAAAATGAAGTTGACCACAGGATCAAAAAAAAAGAAAAAAAAGAAAGACATGTCATTTTTTGCATGTCCATAGCTGCTCACATAAAGTAGTGGACCAGCTTCTCATGATATATTGCCTGCAGCCATGGGAACCCTGAATTATCAACAACAAAAACAAAAAAAGTAGTGAAACTATATAAACAATGCAGTATGTCATTGAAGTTTTGTGTATCATCAGGAGCTGCACTCAGAGCCACTATGTGATGTGTTTACTCAGTATTAGGAAAGTCACGAACTCTTAAATCTCCGGGCGGCAGCATTGCGCTACGCATGTATGAAGAGAGTTTCAGTTCTTACTTTGATCATGGCAGTCTATCCAGAAAGCGTTGTGCCTCTCCCGGGGACCGAAAGGTACACCTCTCTCCATTGTGAGTGAGGCTGAGGATAGCCGGGAAGCGCATAGAGAAGCGGATGTTCAGTTCAATCAGTCGCTCACACACCTTGTTGAAACTGCGGCGTTGCTCCTTAACCGTGGCAGAAAAATCCTGTTGAATAAACACCTTTTGACCATCGTGCAGCAGTTGCCGTTGTTTGCTCAGCCCAGCCAGGACCCGTTGTTTATCCCGGGGGTTGTGTAGCTTAAGGATGACGGGTCTAGGGCGATCCTCCCTCGGTGGTCCGAAACTTCGGTGAGCCCGGTCGATTTTTTGCCTCGCTTAGTGTCCAAATTTAGAACTTTTGGAAGCCAGGATTCAAAAAATGCGACGGGTTGGTTACCTTCGGCGCCTTCCTTCAGTCCCACAATTCTAATATTATCCCGCCTCGTTCTGTTCTCGATGTCGTCTGCTTTTTCAGTGAGCTTTTGCAACTTCAGCTCAGCCTCCCGTAGCTTGTGTTCTGTGGCGGTAAGCGCGTCCTCCATTGTGGATACTCGGCGCTCGGCTTCATCCAGTCTTTTAGTGTTGCCATCCACCTGGGCTGTCATTGTTTCTAAAGCAGTGGTGAATTTGGCCAACTTCTCTTCCAAAATCCTGCCGACGCTCTCAGTAACTTCCCGAACAAGCTGTGATGAGTAGCCGTCACCGGAGTCGCCATCTTGTACCTCGCTATCACCTGGTCTACTCCTCAGATTTCTTTGAGCTTTGCCTGCTTTTTCAAACGGAGCCGTGTTACTTTCCCTGCTCGACATTGTCTGATAGTATAATAGAGCCAGACAGAAGTGAAAATGAACTGCCCCTGATCATATATAATGCAAATTAGGTTCGATGTGAGCGGGAGCTCGGTGCCAGTTCACCCTCTCAGCCCGGTGACGTCATATCCCCCCGAAACCTCATTTTTAAAAATTCAAAGTTCGTAGCTCTGCCGTTATGACTCATCAGTTTGTAATAGAAGAACTTACCTGCTCCACTGACGTACGTCATCATCACGGGGAGACGGGACAGTCTTCTTGGGGGTGTTGGAGGAAGTGGAGATGGGGTGACGGGCGTCTGAGGAGGTGACACCTCAACTGGACTTTCGATCAGTGGGATGGCCCTCAGCTCATCTGGAGTGTGAGCATCCAGTGAGCTGATGGAGCTCCGGGGACTGAGGTACAGCTCCTCATCCAGTGATTCAAGGCTCCTCTGGTGTCTTTGGGTCTTGACTGTCTCCCCATTACAAAAAGTTCCATGTTCAATAGGCTTGAGCCTCCGTGCTCGAACTGAGGACTGAGGCCTTTGTCTGTGAACTGCTGGGGGCTGAGGGGGAGGGACGGGGTCCTGCTGGGTGGAGATTCGCAGTCTCTCCAGCACAGCGTTGGCGCATCTTCTGTTTTGTGCATACAGCCTCTCTGACTGACGTTTGAGAGACTCTACGTCAGCCCTCTGCATGTCCAGGATCTTGAACTCACTAGTGTAGACATCTTGTCTCTGGTAGTTATCAGATCTCTGTCATAAATAAGAAGTCATTTCAACAGTTAGTTCAATTGTCCATCCAGAAAAATGTGGTTTTAAAGACATTTTTCAGTTGTGTACAAAACGTTTGATTTTGGTTGAAAGTGAGAGATGAAAAGACGTCTTTTTTATGTTGTCAAAAAGACTATTAGTCAAGGATGTCCCAAATGTGTCTGACTTTGTCTTTTCACCTTTCACTGTCAATCAAAGACTATTAAAGGACGTCCATGTACGTCCCATTTTAATTCAAAGTGAAAGGTGAAAAGTTGTCATTGAAAAGGCTACATTTGGACTAAATTGGACAGACCAAACAAGACACAAATTTCACACGACCCAGTTTTATACATCTATTTTTGGGCTAAAAAAAGGGCCATATTGATCTGATTTAGCCCCAAAAGACAGCTGTATTTCACAAGTGGTTTGCCTATGATTCAGTGTGCTAAACCTTTAAACTGAAAATTTGTATTTTCAGGAGACAGTTCAGCACAAAATCAAAAATATCTCCTCTTAATTTTGAATCTGGGGTGAACTGTCCTTTTCAAAAAGTGTACAAATCACTAACTTGCAGGCTCAATTGTCAGATAAAAGTTGCACTTTACATGGAATTTCAAGACAGAAAATCTCTTGAAAACCAAGTCAGAGAGAATATAAAATACTAATATTATTATTTGGGCCTATAATTAATTACACATTAAATCACTAAAACAATCAGATGTTCTGTATGTGTCTCTGAATAACATTCATATAAGAACAGCAAAAAGTTTTTAAAATAAAATAGTTGTACTTACATCGTCACCAGACCTCGTCCTCCCAAATAGATTGGCCAGAAATGGATCCATAGTTTTCACTAAAAAGTTCCTTAAGTTTCACTAATGAATGGGTTTCTCCAACAAGAAAGTTAGTCCAACAAGAAATATTTTCACCAACGACTGAGTTTCACTAAAGTTTCTCCAGCAAGTAAGAAAAGATATGAGTGTTTGTCTGCTGGCTGTTAGTTTTTTGGCCTTGACGTGTCACATTCTAAATGATGTCACAATGAGACCTGAACGCAGCTCTGCAACATTCTAGATTCTGAGTTTCCATAAAAGGAAAATGTCTGAATTTTAAATAAAAACAAATATTTCTGCTGCTGTTGTGTGAAGCTGATAACCTGGTTTTATTTCACAAAGTGGTTCGGTTTCAAAGAGAAGAATAAAACTGAGTCAAACCCAGTTTCACCTGCTCACAGCGTGTTCACATCTTTCATATAAACTCCTTCACTCGGCCCAAATAAATCTTTACACCACATGTACAGACATCCACCTTTCTACTTATTTTATATTATTTAATTATGTGGATTCAGGTTGTGGAGATACTTGAGTGTGTGATCCATAAATCTGATTTAGAAGGCACTTTCTAATGATAAATTTAAATAACATAAATCATTACTGCAACATAACGGCTTTATTATTAATTACAGCATCAGTCAAAGTCTTTTTTGCGTTATTTTAATTTTTATAAGAAATGGTTGTGATTTTTCCAACAGTGTGCAAAGCAAAACGTAGCAACTTTGAAGAATCTGAAATATCTAAGAGCAAAAAACTTTTGTTCTGTTGCAGGTTGACAGGTGCAAAAGCAAAAACACAGACTGTCCTCTGCACTTGCAATCAAAGATTTAATAACAACAGACAGTAAGATAGTATCGGAGAGTCTTTTATATTTTAGATTCTTAAAATAAAAAGCATATTTTTGCCTTCTTTTCACATTTTTTGCTCACATCATTCCATATAATTCCATACTTTATATGTTTTGATGTCTCCATTATAATGTAGGAAAACAAACACTGAATGTTGAAAGACTTTGACTGATACTTTATATAGTTAATACATTATTTACAGATGATTTATAGATCACATTTATAAGTAAGGCTGGGTTTTGTCCAGAAAGTTTTCACTCCTGGTACAGATAATGATATCTTGACTTCGATACTGAATGATACTTTTTTCAGTACCAATTTTATAAAAAACATTTTAACAAAATGAAATAACAGTAAAATTACAAATCACAGTACAAATCTCTGGTTTTATTTTTCAGCTCCTTGGTACACACGTAATCCTTAAGCCCTCCTCTGGCATTTTTCTCAATTTTTTTTAATTTGGTGATCATTTTGGCTGTGTTACAGCTTCTGGCATGGATTTTTGTATGAACTTTTCTTTTTAGTCAAATTTTTGAAATCCAATATATTTTACTCTTACATGTCATTTATACTCTCTTGATGCATTTTGTACCCTCTGGACACCTTCGTGCCAAAAATGTACACGCACAAAAAAACTGCTATAAATCAATATGTCAATATTTTTTTCTGCTTTTTTTCTGTTACACTTGGTGCAGGTGGTAGAAGGGTTAAAATCCTGAAAAAGGGTGAATGTTTGGTAGTTTTGAGCAAGTCTGAAGTTGTTTAAGTGATTTATGAAAAAATAGTACTTGCTCACTTACTCCTAATGTATTGGTAGAGTTAAGGGTTACTTTATTATGCAATTAAAAAAATAGTAACCTAATACAAGTATCACAATATCAAAATAATGTAACTTGATTACTTTTGGATTATGTCTAATGTTAGCGGCTGTTGTGTTTAGCTCATATTGGTGGTTTGTTTGTGTAGCTATCAGCTGGTCTGTGTAGCTAAAGTTAGTGGTTGGTCTTGCTTGTAAATGTAAAAGTCCCGGTTTGTCGTATTATTGGTTAAGTTTTCTCCCATCTCGCACAGTGTGAGTCATCAACACCCATCTCACTGCACCTTGTAAAGTTATCTCACCTGAATTGTTTTATCCAGAGACTCCTGGTGGTAAGACCCGTTGTTGTGTTGTACATCACAAACACACAGGTATCATAGCTTCGGCAGCTAATGTTAGCTGTTGGAAGGAGAAAGTCATAACCTCACTTCAAAAAATAATTTTAACTCTCTGTAGGCTCAACCTAAAATGATAAAAAATTGCCGTTACATTAATCTTAACTTGTGTTTTGGACAATTGGAAGTGAAATAAAGCCTACTTTACATGTTAGCTACTGTTCTGCAGCTCCACTTCTCTTATTGTTGAAGAAATGACATGACACAACAAAGTTCTCTCCATCAGATGTTCATTTATTTAGCAGTAACCCACTGCGCCTTGACAGACTGTTAGCTTTGGTCTGTTCTTACTGACTGTCATTTTTTCTGTACTCAGGCTTGAGGAGTAAACAGAAGAAAAGTTGTCTTATGTCCTTTTATGTCCATTTTCGTCATGTTATATCCTTTGCGTCATTTTTGTCTTGCTACTTCTTATTAGGTCCCAAGCACCGTCCGGTGCAAGGACCCCATTGGAATCGCTAAAATTATTATTATTATAATTATTTCGTACAATTAATCGCTTATTTGGGAGCCTCAAAAACTCACCGAATTTGGCAGAAAATTCAGCCCCTGTGAAAATTTTGATGTGAAATTGTTTTTGTCTATGGGAGTGGCGAAATGGCTTAGCCTCGCCCCCAAAACTCAGTCAGGGCGCCTTGTACAACCGACATGCACGAAAATCGGTACACATATGTATCACACCCACACGAACAAAAAAGTCTTTGGAGCCATACTCTAAAACCAACAGGAAGTCAGCCATTTTGAATTTTATGGTCATTTTTGGCAATTTTTGGTGTTTTGCATGTTTCATATTTTAACGAACTCCTCCTACAGGATTAATCCGATTGACTTCAGTCGCTGTGTATCATCTACACAAGTTTGTGATCAAAATTATTAAAAGATCTCTGCATCGTTGAAAGGCGTGCGTGCTGCGGAAGGGTGAATTTTGATGTTTCGCCATGAAACACGAAATTGCTATAACTTTAGCACAAATAGTCCAATCTGCACCAAACTTCACATGTTTGATAATAGTCCTGCCCTGAACACACGAATATGAAAATATTCCAGAATTCTCATACCGCCCCCTGGTGGCAACAGGAAATGACATGTTTTACAGTTTGAGGTGCTGCTCTGGACATGTTGACCATATCTGACTCAAATTTGGTCAGGAAGGCCTTAAGACCTTAGTAATGCTATACTATGAAAATTGTGACATATTGTCAAATGGCGTTTTCGTGACGGAGCGTCGATGTTTTGCCAAAAACAAGAAATTGGCTTTAACTTCACTATACTATGTCGCATCTGCCTGAAACTTGACATGTACGTTAGCAGTCCTGCCCTGATCATATGACATGAGTTTCGTTGATGTTTGTGGCTTGGCCACGCCCTTTAAACAGCAGCCCCTGCGGCACGTTTCACCAACATGCATGAAAATCGGGACACATATGTATCACACCCAGACGCACAAAATCCCTCTTGGACCCATGGGCCAAACCCAACAGGAAGTCTGCCATTTTGAATTTTGTGGCCATTTTTGGCGTTTTCCACCTCCTACAGAAATAATCCGATAGACTTCAAAATGGGTGTGTATCATCTAGACAAGTGTGTGATCAAAATTTATTAAAAGATTTGGTCAGCATTGAATGCTGACCAAATCTTTTAATAAATTTTGATCACTGTAGTCAAGTTTTGGTGTCTCGCCATGAAAGACGAAATTGGTATAACTTGGGTGTACATGGTCCAATCTGCACCAAACTTCACAAGTATCATAAAATTCCCAGTCTGAACACATCTACATGACAATCAGGACACATACTCATAATGCCACCTAGTGGCGACAGGAAATGACATTGAATTCTTTAAGGGAACATATGAAGGCCGTGACAATCCGGAGCCTCTTTGCTTGGCACGAATCCTTCACACACACATAACGGGAACAACACTGACATTTCATTTATTTCGGTCTGCAGTGTTTTGAACAGGCATCGACATGGTCATCTGTGTAAAGAACTGATGCGGAAGCTAGACTCAATGAAATATGTACATAAGTATACGTTACAGTGACTTCTAGAGACACTGGCTGTATTCTTTTACTCCGTGAGTCCTGAAGTCACCATCAGGAAACCATCAGCAGGCAGTTTATAACCATGTCAACAATGGGTCCTTGCATGCTGCGACTACAGCACATCTGTCTAATGCATTGAATATCAGCAGTTAATTCAACCACCAGTTAATCCGGAACACTGGCAACCACTTGACTGACTGTTACCCTGCATTACTGCCATCTACTGTGTCAGAGTGTGAAGTGCTGCTGGGATACTGGAGGGGTGTACAGTACAGATCTTCATTGCCAGTGACTGCTTCACTGTTAACTATTGTGCATGACAAAAAGAATAACACGTAATTTCATTGTCTATGTCAGCTTAACGCTTTCAAAATCACCCAACAACCTCTGTTTTAAACTATCATTAGGCTGCATCATCATATCATCCTATTATGTATATTGTTACACACCACTTAAATCATGTATTTAACACGTGCTGCTATGAAAAAACAGAAATTGCTTTCAACTTTACATGCTCATACCTTTCATCTTGTATACTGACTAATTAGTAAATTACCATTTACTGATACTGAGTGTCATTTGCTTTATTAGAAGTTCTTTCAAATCAAACATTTTATGATATGATGAAGAACTAATAACTGGGACCCACTACAGAAAATTTCAGATGAACATTTAATATCCAGAAATTCACATTATAAACATTGACCACACACGGTTCAGCCATGTAGTAGGTTTCCCCAAGTCTTGTCAAATCAACATATCAACAAAAATTCATAGTGAAAGTAAGAACAGCTCAGATGAATCCTGCTGATTCTAAACGCGCCAGAAAAATACCAGAAATACCAAAATACATCTACTACTGGTGAGTAGCAAAATAATGAGAAAATAAGGAAATACAGGCAGAGAGCAAAACAAACAAGAGTAATAATGTCTGAACAGGAGGAGGTAGAAATAAAACTTATATATCCCTACACCTTTCTTACTTTTCTACAACCTGATTAAATAAATAATACAATTCCAGTTTATTTATAATTCAAATATCCACAAACAGTTACAAAATATGTACTCCCCTAACACAACCTATTCTCATCAATACATCTGCCAAACATATATTTTGTATATACATTTTGAAATTGATTTATATTTATTTGTTTCAGCTCATCACCCAACCCACACACATTCTTCTTAGTTGTATGAACACACTGTTTTTTACAATTTAATTCTCCTCTGAAATTATAACCACTGTCCATGTCACAAAACATTTTTTTGAATGTTGCCTGGAAGTGAATTACTTCTTGATTTAAACATGATTATTGCAGTTTTAAATTTGACCAGATCTATGAATTTCAATGCACCTGATGTTAAAAACAGTGTGTTGGTGTGTTCTCTGAACCCCACATTGTGTACTGTCCTGACTGCTCTTTTGAAGTGTGCATAATGGTTGTAAGTTGCTTTTCTAAGTTTTGCCCCAAACTTCCACACAGTAATTCAGATATGGTAATACAAGTGAAGAATACAGAGTGTGCAGTGATTTATGGTCCAGTATTGTTTTGTTTTCCCCAGAGCTGCAATGCTCTTTGCCAGCTTTGTTCTTACATAATTGATCTGAAGTTTCCAGCAGATTTTGTGGTGTAAAATCACGCCCAGAAATTTGGTTTCATAGATTCTTTTCACATTAACATTATTGATCGTCATCTGTTCTTGTGTGTCTGTATTGTGGTTTTCCAAACAACATGTATTTGGTTTTGTTAAAATGTAAAAATAATCTGACAACAACCTGATCATTTGAATCAGGTGTGTTGGAGCAGGGAAACATCTAAAACATGCAGGACAGTGAGCTCTGAGGACCAGGATTGGGAAACACTGGTTTAACATGTTGGGAAATCTGTCCGCTCAATATGAAGCTACAAGGGCAGATATTAGAAATGCATTTATGTAAATGCTTTAAATTCACATTTTCATAATGTTAATTCATATGTTGTTCAGCCTGGCCTCACTCCCAACTCTCCTCATACCAATGATTTGTCATCGCCCCTCTGTGACTCATACAGACACAGGCGGTACCTGTTTGTCACTGAAAGTGACTTTAGTGTAAACCCATCTGCTGCTGTATAAGATACCCCAGACTATTGATATAGGGTTAGGGTATGGTATAAAGGGACAGTTCACCCCCAAATCAAAAATACATATTTTTCCCCTAGTCTGTGCTGTTTATCCAGCTAGATAGTTTTGGTGTGAGTTGCAGAGTTTTGGACATAGCTGTAGAGATGTCTCTCCTCTCTCCAGTATAATGGCACTCAAAGCACCAAAAAAGATATTCCACAGACCTTTAATGAGAGCAGTTTCATGTTTCTGTCTCCTGTACATTTCTTACCTTGCAAGGCAGCTGAATTTGCAAGATCATGGGAGAATCCATCTTACCAGGCTTCAAGTTATCCGTTTGTGTCCGCACCAAAAGTGATGCAGCTGATCAGCATCCATGGAGGCACTAGCAGCAGTTGTTGGTGTGGTTTTAGTCTTTCTGACTGCGTCAAGTCCAGCCACTAAATTGTATCAGTATCAGACCCGAAGGAGCAGTCAAAAATTGTCAGTGGGTGACAAGTTGGGATGAGAACATGTTGTGTAGTTTCATGATCTATTTTGTATATTCTGTTTGTCTTAACACCTTTCGTTGATTTCATTTTATTTGTATGCCAGGCACTGTTGTATCTACTGCCTTAGTGCTACTGCTTACCTCTGTGATGGATTAAAGTGTCATTTACTCCAAACTCAGCCAGGTGCCGAGTGTAAATTAGGAGAGGCAAAAGTAGAAGGATGAGAGAGAAGACAAAAAAAGAAGGAAGACATTGGAATCAATCAAAGACGGAGGACGATGACCTCTTCTACACATGTTTGAAGGTCTTTTATTCTGTTTATCTTGTTTAACATTCTGCTTCACTCCTGCACAAAAGCTTGCGTTCACTCTGCCTCAGTTGAACTGGCAGTGCTGCTGTAATTGTGATTGTAATGTCTGCAGCATTCATTAGCATCTATAATTTTGATCCCCAGTGAGTCTGCACAGTTCTTACAGGCCTGCAAAGTAAAAAACACAAATGTCTTGTGCTAATTGCCTACTGTTTTTCAGATATTTAGAGCAGCAGCTCAGTTAAAGTGATGTCTGGCTGATATAATGAAGGTGTTCCATTTCTGTGTGGAGAGAAAGAACTTGAGTTTGAAGAAACTTAAGCAATAATGCACTATTACTGTTGAAGGTTAAGGCAATAGTTCACCCAAAAATGAAATATCACTCAATATCTCCTCACCCCTGTGCTGATGTAAGGATGGGTGAAGATCTCCAGTTCACAAAACACTCCTGGAGCTTCAGTGGAAAACAGCTTTGCAGCCAAATCCAGTACAATTGAAATGAACGGTGACCAGTTTTAAAATGTAAAAAAAAACACAAGAAACCCACAAAATGTCTCTATACTGCTCGTGTGGTGTAATCCAAGTGTCTGTAAGCTGAGACATTAAAATTTAACCTGAAAAGACAGTTTACAGCATGTTTTTAGCCTAAATGTCACCTGTAACTTCTCAGACCTGATCTGTGTGCACTTGCCTGAAGCAGGTACACAGGCTCTCACTCAAGTGGCACGACTGCAGCAAAGAAATGATGTTCCTCCTCTATGTTGAAATTAACTGTGCTCGTAACAAGTCACAGTTTCTGAGCAGATCTCTCTCTGTTGTCTGAGTTACTTCCGGGTAGCGTGTCAACACAGACGTGAAGGTATCACGAGATCTTGTATATCTTGTGTCGTATCACTTGGGCGAGAGCTTGTGTACCTGCTTCAGGCGTGTGCACGAGGATCAGATCTGAGAGGCTACAGTTGATATTTAGTTTAAAAACATGGTGTAAATGCCGTCTTTTTGGGTCAAATTTTAATGTCACTGCTTACAGACACTTGGATTATACCACATGAGCAGTATGGAGACATTGTGTTGTTGTTTTTTACATTTTAAAATTGGTCACCGTTCACTTCAATTGTACTGGATTTGGCTGTAATGCTGTTTTCTGCTGAAGCTCCAGGAGTGTTTTGTGAACTGGAGATCTTCACCCATCCTCACATCAGCACAGGGGTGAGGAGATATTGACTAAATTCATTTTTGGGTGAACTATCACTTTAAGGGACTGTTATTTACATGAGACCAGGTAGTGTGCATCATTTTATACATCCTGTTTAACCAAAATTTTGAGTTTCCTGCTCCTGATGCTTACCTGACTCTGCTGCTCCCTGCACACCTGTCCCTCCTGTTCTCATCAGACCACACCTGTCCTTTGTTCTCTCATTAAGGCTCAGTGTATGCATACAGACAACGTTCCCTCTCCTCACTGCCACACGCAGAAATGTTTTACTGCTCTTGTGTTCCAGCCATCCTGTTTCTGCTGCTCTGTCTCTTTCTTACCTGTGTTATGTCTCTCAGGCCTTTTTAGAGTCAGTACTGACTGCCTGTTCACCCACTGTAGAACTGTGAGTCTGGTGTTAGAGTCCTGCATGGGTCCAGATTTGCAAAGCTTCACCTGCAAAAGTTGCTACCCAGTACCATCATTTGACAAAATTCACTGATTTTTTTTCAACACCCACAGAATATTCAGTTCTATGAATGTTAGGGGATGAGGGGTGCAACATTAAATTTTCCCAGGAGAAAAAGGAAGGAAGGAGAACTGAGACAATGATGTAAACCAGTGTTTCGCAATCCTGGTCCTCAGGGCCCACTGTCCTGCATGTTTTCTCTGCTCCAACACACCTGATTCAAATGATCAGCTCGTCATCAAGCCTCTGCAGAAGCCTGATAACAACCTGAAACATCAAGAACATCAAGATTCCAGCAAGGAGAGGAGAGAGGGCATCAGAGGCACACCAGAGCTTCCACGTTATGGTTGGCATTCCCCAGGTGATTGGACTGGTGGATGGGACCCTTATCCCCGTGTCCAACCCGTCCATGGACGACCAGGCCTTCATATTTTCATCCTGCGTAAGGGATACTCCGCCATCAACACCCAAGTGGTGATGGACCAGAGGGCTCTTTGGGGATGTTGTTGCCAAGTGGCCCGGCAGCACGCACAACAGTTCTATCTGAGCCGACTTGGCTGTGGGACAAGATGCTGCCAGAGGAGTGTTCGGCAGAGGTTTTTTCCTCGGGGATAGTGGCTACCCGCTCCGAAGCTACCTGCTGTCATCGTTGTCACACAACATTGCTGTGCATGCGCGAGCACGTCTTCCTCCGGAGGAGAATGAAGGGGAAGATGACGACGCATAAGATGGTGTCAACCCCCCGCCCGAACATTGTGCAGCACTGTACAATGCCGGTTTTCAAACGACAAAACATCATAAACATTTTTGCCTGAAGTTCCTGATTTTTCTCCTCCACTTTTCCTGTGCAAACGGTCCATGTCCCACAGTCACCAAAGCATCACAATTACCCTTTATTTCTCCCCACAATAAACCCACTATCATAAAGTGTGGCACCCAAATTCATTTTTAAAACAATTAGCCAATAAAATGTAGGGTGGCCAAGATAGGCAAAACTTGCTGTGTGACGGACCTTTCCTTATATGGACATGAGTGAATCTCTTGAGCGCACTTGGTGCGCTTCTGCAGCTCAGCTTTGTCTCTGGGAGACTGCAGAAGCACGCTCAAGAGACCCCCCATACCCCTTTGTTCCCAATCTCTAAAGTTTTAAATGCATGAAAAGTTGCAAAGATGTAATCACATATCAAGTGTTTCCCTTCCTTTTAGCAATGAAAAACAGCATGGTTTTACTGCAACTTCTAAATGTTTATACTACACAAGCAACCTCATTTCTCCCCACAACAAGCCCACCGTTATCAGTTTTACCATATATATATATATATATATATATATATATATATATATATATATATATATATATATATATATATATATATATATATATATATATATATATATATATATATATATAGAGAGAGAGAGAGAGAGAGAGAGAGAGAGAGAGAGAGAGAGAGAGAGAGGACAACATGATGTAGAACATAGGTAGGACGGGGATTTTGCATGAACGGTGCCAAAACACTCATCTGGACGGAGACTTGGTTTTAAAACACTGTTTTTTTTTAAAATACCTGTGTATGTGTGGACTAGGTTTCAAATAGTTTAGCAGATGATCTCTGGGAGGCAGAGCATTTATGATATAATATTTGATGGAGGTAAAATTATTGTGGCAAGGCTTGTAATATTACAACATCATTTATTTACCTTTTTAAGTGACCAATTGATGCGTGCAGCTCGATTAATACACTTTCAGCACTGGCAGCTCCAACTTACGATGTAAGTTAACAGCTCCTCGTAAGAGCACCCACTAAGGGACAGTTTGGGAAACACTCATAGGAAAAGAAGTTCCTTTGCTAACGTATACCTTAGAGACCTTCGTAGAGCGCTAAGATACATTGAAACTGGGAAATGTGGCCCTGGTGTCAGGTGTGTTGGAGCAGAGAAACATCTAAAACATGCAGGACAGTGGGCCCTGAGGACCAGGATTGGGAAACACTGATGTAAAAAAGTTTTTTATTAAGAAATGTGTCAAATTAGGTTAAATCAAAACGGGGTAACTTAACCTATTAAATTAAACACCCACACAAAAGACAAGTGTCCATGCTAGCCACAGAGGCTAACAAAAACACCACAGAGTGCCTTTGCTAGCTAGCGGGACTAGCAAAGCACATGGGGCGCCCAAACGAGTGCCCTTGCCAACCATGGAGGTAAACAAGGCACAGGAAATGAAGACAAGTGACTTCACCTGCTGGGCTCGAGGCGACTTATAGGCTTAACTTCAGTGGTCGAAACCCTGAATAGCCTGCCCCCATCTGAGAAATTCATCCCCGCCTAGGATAAACTCCGAACATAAAAAAGGCAAAATAACAAAAGAGTGCCTGATGGAAAAGCTAACGGGCAGCTTAGCTGGACACTCACCTGACTAGCTGGGGAAGTTTTACACAAAAAATACACAAAGGCTAGACAATGTTTGACATCAAAGCATTAACACTTACCATGACAGTAAACAGACAGCATTAACACAAAGAAAACTTGCCTACACAGTAACAGTTTCCTGTTCCTTTTTCAGTATCCCGGACGACCCCCAAAATGTGTTACATACCCTTACAAGAGACAGTAACACGACAACCAGGAATTTGATGGAGTCAGAGTAGAAGTGGCAAAACTTAGAGGGTTTATTTACACCATGTTTTTAGTATTTACAGACACAAGGTTTTCAAAAATGTGGGGGAGATGGGACAAGGTGGTTGTGCCAAACAAAAGAAAGAAATATAACAACTAGGTCTAACTCTTCTCTACCTCCAAAAACAAACAAATAAAAGACCTAACTACCTAGTCTAACAAAATGGCTTCATCAAAAGAACAGGGATGGCACCAACCAATAAATCTACTGTGTTCTAACAAACAACAACTACGTGTGAAAATGTACAGGGTACCCCAAACTTACCTAATGTCCTCAGTCTCCCACCACATACCTTGTTACAAACACAAAGGCCAGTCTACTCAACAAGGCCACAGGCAGCAGCAGGCAGGCTCAGTGCAGCAGAGAGACTTGACCTTCTCAGGCTGGTCCTTCTTATTGACTGCTCTAACTCCTAATTGGACAGCTCCCAAGTTTAGGGGACCAATGAGGAGCCTGTCCATGTCTTTACAGGTGAATCCTCATGAAGCAATTATCACCTGGAGACAAAAGAGAGAAAGGGGTTGGGGGGATGGGGAAGGGCAGACAAGAGGGATAAACAAGAAACAACTCTTATCCTGAGTGGCACGTAACAGTTAACATGGAATATATCAAAAGAAAGAACTGATCTTCTAGTTTCAGACACGAAAATGTTTTGTTCTAGCTTCATTAATTCTTTTTATATATATATATACACTTTAATATTGGTTGGTCGCATCAAAAAATCCACTTGTCTGACAAGTACTTGAGAAAACATTGTTTTTGTGAAAGACTTCTAAGCAGAATATCAACTTCACTTTTCTTATTAATCAGGTCATATTACGTGTGTGGCATCATTGTCACCAATATAGCTAAAGTTAGCTGTGTGTGTTCTCTTTACAGTGTAGATCAGGGTGTCCCATCATTTGGCTGTATGTAGAGTCAAAGATTGTATCACTGGCTTTTATAATAGAGGAAATCCTGGCAGCTGATTGGGCTTGATATTATTAGCTGATCTAAATGTTAAAAATACTCCACAATCATCTTCATTCCTGATTTTTCCAGAAAAAAATAATAAACATTTTTATTCTCACCCACTGCTGAAACCATATATATATGTTAATATATATTATTTTTACCCATTACACACTTTTGTTGTTTGTCTCTGTTGTCCTTGCAGACAAAAATCAATATTCCCGTGGCTTCTAGAGGGCTTTGTCACTTGACCATAACATGTGATGTTTTGCGGCATTTGCTGTCGTTTTTCTTGGGAGGACGGTGTTCTGGTGAAGTGAGGTCACAGGTCCAGTCAGCACCACAGAACTGAGAAGAGACAAAACAGACCTCCAGCCAAGGACAACAGATTCTACAGACATGTTAGAAGAAGAAGAAATAGGGTTGTTTGGTTATTGGTTTCCAGAAATTACCCATTTAAAGATTGTGTGAAGCAATAATAAATGTGTTTTTCATACCATAGAAACATTTTTATTAATCATTCAGCCAAATTTGAAAGATTAAAAATAATTTTGAATGTAAAATTACGTCTTAAAGTCATGACAAACTGAGCAGTTTTCTCTGCTCTGAAACACTGGGGGTGTGTCTGCTCCACTTTCTTAGTGTCAAACACCACTATGACCTGAAAATGACCTGAAACATAGACACTCCAGATGTGTTTGAGCCACCAGAGCCAGAGGACACTGACAGGATGTTTTTTTTTTTCTACTTCTGTGTTGGGTTGTTGGAACTGAAGTGAACTGAAGTGAAGTGCTGGGCTGATTTGGACTGAGAGTCACTGAAGGTACGTTAGTGACCATTGGGGAGGCAGTGTTGTTCATGTGTTGGTTCATGGGACTTATATAGTGTTGGGGGACCATGGCTCTGTTGCGTCATGGAGCCATGTTTCAGGTTCACCCAAAAAATCCTGAACACAGAAATCGTCTAACTCCACAATTCAGTCTTTGCACATGTTTCAGCAACTTTCTAGGCCTTTTAAAACAATTTTTGTGGTGAGAACAATCTCAAATAATAACAGACGTATTTTTAGTCTGCTGTGGAGTCTTTCTCCCATTGTTGTCGTACTGCTTGGTCAACCTTGAATTTAAACCCACACTCCAGTGAGTATTAAATCTGCATTTTAGAATGAAATTCTTCTCCTCAATGCTACTCTGTATTTCCCTGCTTCTCCTTCAGTTTGTTGAATTTTTTTCCCTTTTCTTAAAACCAAACCAACAAGATTAAGAAAAGAATGAGATTCATCCAGAGAAGGGGGGTAATCCTTTTATGTTAGAGGGATGTCTCTTCTACACTGGTTTTAAATTCAGTGGTTAGAAGTGGAGGCTGTTCAGTCCCTGCTGTGTGTGGGCCTGCTGCACCCCCCCCCCCCCCGCACCAGTTCAACTCCTGGTCTCTGTATGTTATTCCTCTCCACAGTTCACCTGTTTGTACATATTGCTCCACACTTACTGTACAGTGTGTTGATGAAGATGTAGCTGAGGTGAGTGAGGTGGAAATGTGAATTACCTCAGAACTGAATGTTAAGTGTAAACCACTTCATCTCTCTGTCACCACGCAGCTCCACCTCCGCCCCGCACTTAACCTCTGCAGCCGCCACGGCGAGACGCTATGCATCATGGGACGCCTTAACACCTTATTTTGGGCAGCCCTCTCTCATCCATCATCTTCAGCTCATCCTCTCCTCATCCATCTCTTTCTCAACACCTCTTTCTCCGTCACCGTCTAACCATTACTGTGACCACCGTCCTGTCCCTCATCATGTCGTCCTCGCAGGGGAAAAAAATCTGAGGTCTCCCTTCTGTTGGCGGCAGCGTTGTCCTGTCCATTGTCCATCTGTTCCCTCCCTCTGTCTGCTTTTTCTACATTTACATATTTTTCCTGTTGATGTTTCCTACATGTATTAACATGCAAATTGGGGGAGGGGGCTATTTTTTGTTCAAAACAATTGGACACTTCACTAAACCCTGAGTTATAGCCACGCGCCCTGCATCCAATATCACACTGCAAAAATAACCCTACTAGAAAGAAGCCAAATATTCTGAAATCAAATAAAATAGTCTTGTTTTAAGCAATTTAAAAAAGACAGTTTTGCATGGCTAGAAGTTTTAATACTTGCTTATAAATCAAGGAACTTTAAAACCATAATGGGCCTTAAAACTAGAAAAAAGGCCCAAACTTTCACTATTTTAAGAAATTCTTACTTTGGTCTCTTCACAAAAAAAAACAAAACAAAACAAAACAAAAAAAACTTACAATAAGACACATTTTCTTCAAAATGCATGATAAAAACAAGTGACCTTGTCTTAAATTAAGGCAGCAGAAGCATTCTTCTTCTTTTATATAAGCAGTGAGGGAGAAACTGGCTGCTTTGCAGAAAAATATTGACAACAGTGAGTGAATCATTCAGTGAATGTGTGAGCAACAGATAGAGATCAGAGAAACTCTGACTCAGACTGAAACTTGGTGCTGTATAGTTGCGGGACATACAGTTTTCTGGAAGTAATAACATCTTTCATATCTGATAATGATGATGCTGCAGGATCTGACTGCATCACTGAACCAAACGCATCGCTGCACTGTGACTAATTTTGTATTCAGATCTGAAAATGTCCTCAGAAACTACTACGAGCTCTGCTATCTTTCATGATTTTTTCAAATGGTTCATGTTAATGTGTTAATGAGCCATGGAGGTTGTGTTTAGTACGGCCATTTGTACTTTGCTGTATGTGTGTTGTGTAGACCAGATCATGGTTCTTTTAATAATGTGAAGCAGCAGCTTCTGTTCTGATGCACTCACACCCACTAAAGTTTGAATTAATCATTTTTCATTCATTGTTAATTGGGGTCATTTCATAAGATTCTCAAACTGAGAAGAAGTGAAAATGGTATCTATCTTAAAATACAAAAAACAATCTTGTTCTTTTGCTGAGATATTATTGTAGCTTGTTATTGGTTAAACATAGCTCAGTGTTAGCTGTAATATCTTATTAAAGGTAGGTGTATTTTCTTAAAATGAGATTGCTTTTCTACTGCAAACCTTCCTTGACAAGGCTATTTTGCTTTTTAGAGAAAAAAAATAAGAACTTATTTCCCAGAAACAAGGCCTTTTTACCTTCTTGAAATTCCTTTTCTGCAGTGCAGCTACATTTGCTGCCAGACACTAATATACAGTGAAGAAGACAGCCATGACCCAATAACACAGATAGACAGGAAGCTGAGTGTGATGGAAAATGGGATATCTGTAGACATCATCAGTAGTCATTTATCACTAATAACTTAAAGGATCAGTGCATAGGATTTAGTTATATGTAGCAATGATCTTACACCTCGCCTCACTGTCCCCTTCCAAACATGTAGGAGAACCTACTGTGGCTGCCACATTTGCAAAAAAAACACAAAAGGACAAATGTAGAGCATTCTAGGCTACTGTGGAAACAAGCCAGTACAACACGGTGATTTCCAAAGAAGAGAAACCACACTGTTATCTCCTGTGTGTTCCAATTACAATACACATAATAAGATTTATTTACTTCCCAATAGAGAGTATGTCAAATATAGTTTGCCAAAAATACCAGGATGTCCCTCTACATGTGGCTGGATGTTGCAGTGTGTAAGCCAGCATACTTTTTCTGCCCCTTCTGACTCACAATCTTTTGTACTGGGTGTATGAGCAACAGGGTCAAAGTTCAAGGTGTGATGTTATGAGGAAGTGGTATGTCCCATTTAGTATGCACACTGCAGGCAGCAGTATCTGATTTGTAAGGGCAGCTGCAGCATGTACTAAAAGTAAAATAAAAAAAAAAAAAAAAAAGATTTGAAATGCAGTTTGTTTGCCAAGACCCTGCTATGCTGTAATTAGCTACTACTACTGTGCTGTGATTGGCTACTTGCAGCCTGGTGTTAGCTGTGAGCGTGTGCATTGTGTGTGTTATTTTTGTAAGCTCATATACATAATGTAACTTATGCAAGTTCATGTAGCCTACATAACATAACTTAGGTACAGTATGTCACTTATTTATGTTACATATGTTAAAAAGAAGCCAACATTGACTATTAGTTATGTTAAATACAACAGAAATGTCATATTCAAACTCTCGTTTGATCACAAACAGCAGCCAATCAGAAATGCCAAACAATGAACACAAAGCATTGTTCCAATAGAAAATAAGAGCAGTTTACTGAGGGAAAAGTCTGACACAACTGGAACAAAAGCAGAAGGATATATAGGCTATTCTATATTATAGGCTGTTTATCTGACCAGGAAAAATGTTTACACTTTGTGGTTTCCGGCAGTTTCTTCACTGTGTGTGCAGAGATGTTAGGTTCAGCCATAGTGAATAGTGAAAAAGGCAAGTTTCCTTCCATAGTCCCTGGCTTTACAGCCGCGTCCAAGTGATTGTGGTACTTGGACTGCATGTGGTGGACTTGGCTGAATCTTTCTCAACAAGATATGTTGTTGGGAAAACAAGAGGAATCAGTCTGGTCCTCCCCCAGGGAAGAAAAATCTAAGATTCACAAAGACAAAACCGTTTTAGAAAAAAATTATATCCAACAGTTGGCAGTTAGTACAGAGTTGTTTCTACAGAGACGAGACCCGTCTTGTCCAGTTGCATTGGTGTAAGTGGGTTTTCCGAATTATACACACCAGCACATTGCAAGTTTTTGCAAGTGCTTTTTAGTGTCCCCTGACAATCTGATGAAACACCCACCGATCTCTCCTCAGGAATCCCACAGCCTTTTAAGAATAAAATTAAAACGCTCTCAAGGTACCTAAAACAAAAACTTTCCAGACTCTCAAAGCCTTTATAACATCTAAATTATTATAAATACAATTACATATTCCTTTTCTACCCACAGAAATATTGTCACTTTATTTTAGCAGCTGTTCATATTAACTTTGGTGGTATGTTTTGATCAACAGAATACATAAAACATCATCAGAAAACATAACAGATCAACAGAGGACTTATTTAGCTCTGAATGACAACTATGGGAACTGATCATCTGAAACCTAAAAGTATTTTTGGTTTACGTCAGTGATTGACTTTTTTCCTTGTTGGGGAGATTTAATTAACTTCCCAAAATACTCAAACAGCTGGTTTATGTTAGGAAGCAGTTTATTATTATTTATTATATAGTCATGTTTGTGTCCATGTTAGGTCATGTTTAGGTGACTTTAAGTCCATTATTTGCTCTCTTCTCATCTCATCCAATCTCTCGCATTGCCTTTGTTGTTTTTAACACTCATAAGTAGATAAATTATTCTCAGCAGCGACAAGCTCCATGGTCAGCAGGAGCTGCTATGTTGGATAAAGACGTTCCTCTGGTTATTCATAGAATATTTTGCTTGTATGCCAGAACAACACATTGAGCATAAACATATCTGTGCCAGCTTGTAGGTTGTGCGTCATCTACAGGATTTAACTTTTTTGTTTTTTATGTTTTTGAACTATCTAGTGTCCAAATAACTGTCACACCAGGTGACTAACATGCCTTGACTTGAATTCATTTCCTGTTTAATCAGGTTTTTTTTTTCAGTTTTCATTTAATTACAGTTTCAGTTTCTTAAACCTCATGAAATGTTTTCTTTTTGAAATAGAAATACATTCTCAGCTCTTTCACCAATCACCCAATTAATTACAGATGATGAATTATTATTCATCAGTGAAAGAGTCTGTAATGATTCTGGTCCAGAGCACAGCTTGAACTTGTCTGAGTCTGCAGCAACATGAGAAACAGCAAACAGCCGCATCATTACCAGAGGGAGCAGCAGTATTCACCAAAACGTACTGTGACAAAAATCAATGTGGGACAATGTCCCGCTGTAGACGGAAATGGAGCTAATTTGATGCTGCTGTCATCGTAGCGTGACGCCTCACCCTGCATTATCCCCCGCCTGCCCGCCCGCCCTCTGGTTCTCTCCCGGGGGTTACACAGTGACTCTGTAATGAGCTGCATGTATACACAGTGGCCAGATGCCAGCGGAGAGCCATTAGCTCATATCACTGAGAGGAACGCCCCCCCACACACATCACCCAGACCCACTCCCCCGCACTGCCTCCTCCTTCCCATTGTCTCTGCAGGCTGACGGACCAGTGTGTGTGTTAACTGATCCAGAGTTAGCTTCAGAGTTTTATTTTCTCCTGATACTTTAAATTGTAATTAAAATCAATAATAATATTAAAAGCAGAAGAAAATATAATCTATCTAAGCTAAAACAAATGAGTCAGAGTCTATGAGACGTGAAGTGGCCTCAGAGGACCTTCAGGGGCCCTGGAGGCGATAACTGGGGTCTGATAAATAAGTAAACAAATGATAAATAATTAAGTTTTATTATACTTCAATTGAGTAGAAATGATCCCAGCTGGAGAATAATGTAATCAGTGGGGTTCACTCTCATCACTCCCATTTTCATACACACACTGTACATATTTATACACTCTGTTCAGTTCAATCACAAAGGTGTCTGTTCTCTAATGTACAGTCATAAGGGACTTTGTGAGGTTAAAATGTGTATTTTAATTTTCTTTCCAAAACCATAAGAAATAATAATGGGGCTAGTAAGTGTAATATACAACAGGAGCTTTTTCAGCATAACAAATGAAGTTTGTTACATGTTTTGATGAGTTATACATTATTTTAAGAAGTTTGTCAAAATTTAAATGAAGGAAACTGTCTCAGTAATATTTCGATATTGAGCAAACATTGCCTTTACTTATCAGCAGAAAAGAATTAAGGTAGAGCAACTTGAGTATGTAGTGAGCAAATTTAAAAAGCTAAGGAAAAGGATTTGAATTTGCCTGGACTTGTTTTGCTGCCACAAGAGAAATGAGGGAGAAAAGGAGGAGTTTGATTTGAATATCTACTTTTTGAATACTTTGCTTTGTTTTATTTGCAATAGGTAATGACTTGCATCGGCACAGTGCAAGAAATAGTTGTTATACAACACTAAAATTTAAAGTGTAGCTTGTGACACCTGTTAAAGTCAGTAGACTCTGCTGGCTTTCGTAGAACATACAGTCTTCTTTTATGTTCTGTTTTACAGTGGCAGCTAAATGACTAAACCTGTATCAAAGGAAGGTTACTACACATGTTTTGGGTTTTAAATTGTTGCATGTTGATGTTTAAGCTCTAGAGTTTTTTTTTTTTGTGTTTTTTTTTGTGGTTAAAATTGGTTAATTGAGCCACAGCTGAAGAATATTCTAGAAGAGAATTCTAAAAAACATGTCTTTAACGCAGGGAAATTTAAGGCTGCTGGGATTTTTTTATCTAAAATTATTACACAGCATTGTCAAATGCTCGATTCTGATTGGTCAATCACAGCATTCTAAGGTCTGTTATTTCTGTATAGTAGACCGTTGCTATGGACACCGCACTGACTCTGGTGGATCACGTCCTGTCATATCACTCCACAGAAAGACGTCTACACCCTGCGGCAAGAAACCGTTAGTTTTCTGTTGTTCCATCAGAAAAAAAAAAGGAATATTTTTTCAGTATCATTTTTAATATATCTGCAGAGAATGACACTTTGGATTCATGGTTCATGGCTGATTGGTCCCCAGCAAAGAAAAGAAGAGGAGAGGAAAATAGCACAGAGGTGAAAAGACACAAGGTGCTGGACGACAAGGAAATTGACAAAACTGAAGAAGAGAGACACAAAGTAAATACTGAACGGAACATGGGATGGGTCATGACTGTGAAATGTTCAGTTTATAAATCAATAAAATCATATTTAAATCAACATTTCATGTCAAACTTTTGATTTCTTCAGTAAGTAGCCGTGTCGTAAGCAGGATAATGTAAAGCGAGCGGGTCACTATAGAGAAATACACCCCGACAGGGTGATGCAGGACCCCGACACGAAGGAATTTAGTGAAATCAACTAATATTTTCTTATTAACTTAACAACTAAATACACGTTTTATTTATTCAGGTTATTTAAACTTAACATTTCTAGTACATTTGTTCAGAACAGTTCAGAAACATGAGGTCTTCTATTCAATCAATTCAAGTCAAGTTTCCAAAAATACAAAAAAAAAAACAAAAAAAAAAAAAAAACAGGTCATATTAGCAGATCTCCCAGCATGCATTGTGTGAGTTACAACTCTCCTGAGACCCTGTTTTTTTTAATAGTTTGAAGAAGACAAGTGATTGAAACTTGCTGGTGTCTCTAATACATTTAAAATAAGTCATGGCTGCTTGTTTTTACAATAATGAAAACACTGTGAACCATTATGAAGAATACAGTCTCTACCCCTGTACACTTCATATTAAATAAATTCACTGAGAGCAGTTTCACATATCGTCTTTGTGCCAGTGATGGAACAAAGTGTCTCCAACAGAAGCAGCTGCAGCTGGAAGTTCTTTTGTTTAAAATGAAGAACTGGCTTTTTACACTGAGAAAATGTTGAGCAGCCTGGGCACTGTCTTTTTTTATTTCTTTTTTATTTCTATTAAACTTTAAGCATTTTATGCATGACAATCTAAACTATTTAGTTGACATTATGGCTGAACAATATGCAAAAGAAAAAAAAGTGCAATTATTTTGATAAACATTGTGATTGCACCACCATGTCTCTACAGTAGCCCAGAATGGACAAACCAAACACTGTCCCTAGAAACATATTTTTTTGCAAATTTCGTGGTCACCGTAGGTTTTCCTATATGCTTGACACAAGATGTTTGCAATCTGAAAACTTAACACAAGATGCCACAATTTTTATTGTCAACTGATCAAATGAATATTTCCCAAATATTACCCAGAGCTCCACATGTCCACAGCTGAAAATAATCCTCATTAAATGCAATATTTCCTCCTATTTGAATAATGTTTGCTAAAAAAAACTACTGTAACCAGATGGTTTTTGTAAATTACTGAGACTTTTTCAAATGTGAAATTATACATTTGTGTTTTTCAAGATTTACTTCTTCACTAGGGTCTAATGGGCTTGGAGCTGAGAACCGCAGACAGGGCGGAGAAGTAAGACAGCAGTGAGAGACAGACTGATTCATTGTTGGGTTTGGCTATTTTATGGAAGTTTTTGAGAAGACAATGTAACCAGACTTCTCACTTTAAACATGTGAGCTATCCCTGACCACCCACCATTCCTTTCAGCCCCTCCCTCTCCACCTCCAACACCACTTTCCACTCCCTCCCCTCCCGCCCTCTCCTCCACCTCTGTGTGCCGCATGGCTAGCAGCGCCTCGCTGAGCAGACACCCAGCCCAAACACTGGGTCCCAGCTGGGGATTTCTCCATGTACTGGCTGTCTAGCTGGGACAGGATGGAGGGGCTGCAGGAGAGCGGGCGCAGCAGGGGGGTCGAGGTTAAAACAAGCACATCTTTTATTAATTGGGGGGAGCCTTTAAGTGATCTTTATTAATCATTCACGGAGTACGTTTCTTCACAGCCGCTGTCACTTTGGGTTTGGGCTGAACGTTGGGGAGGGCAGGGGGGCAAATTAATTAAGGTTCAGGCTTTGTTTAGAGTTCAGTTTCTCCATTGTTACCACAAAAATCTACAAACCTGCTGTATTTGTGGGGCATAAATCAAACCGTTCTGATTATCATTTGAATACACAAATGATAATAGCATAGTTGTTGACACATAGTGGAGCAGACATACAGCTTATTGACCGCCTTGACTCATAGGAAATGTAGAATAGCGGGGGTAAGAGCACTAGGGCTGCATGCCAAACTTGGTACTTATAAGGTTACCAATTGAATTACAACTTTCAGTACCCGCAAGTGCATCCAAGAGAGTAACTGCGACTCACTCAGAGTGAGTTGGAACAATGGCGAGCCTAAAGTGGTTGAGGTACTGCACCGCAGCTGTCCACTGCTTCTAATACTAGGGTGGATTAAATGCAAAGAATGAATCTGCATCCACTGCATTGACACCGGAATGAGGCAGCATAATCTAGTTCAGTAGGTACCAGTCATATAGAAACTAGTCTGACTGACCGGATGCACACCGCGGGTATAGGTTCTGCCATTGGCTGCGGCATCCACTGTATTGATTTTCAAAGTCCCCAGGCAACAAAAACAACCTCTGAGCTGCAACACGGCACGCTGAAAACTGCAAATTAGCACCTGGGATGCTAACAGTACGAATGTAAACAAGCTAACTGCTGTTTCCTTTTCTTTTGCAGTGATGTAGTCATTTTAATACCAGAACATGCCTTCCAATGTGTTCCATTGTTCCGCCAAAACAAGTTCCCCCCTATTTTGCAGTAACACTGTCACTGCATCCTGGGCATAGTATCGCCCAAGATGTTTGTGATTGGTGTCTAGAAATGCAAACAAGGCAGGGTGTTTTTCCCCTATATGGGAATGTGTATGTGTGGAGCCAGACCTCTATCCAGCACTGAGCTCTGGAGGTCTGGCTATGCAAGACTATATATGTGAGACTGGTGTGAGACCAGTGTGAGACTGGTATATATGTGAGATAGGAACTAGTGCCGTGTTTGCACTGAGCTTCTGTACCCAACCCTCTTAGGGAGGGGTTAAAATGTACTTATTCAAGGTTAGGAGACCTTCATTGTCAAGTCTGATTGTCTGCTTTATATTGTAAACAGTTGATCATTTCTTTCTATGTATTCAGTTACTTTCAAGCCACATTTATTCAGCGTACTTTGATCTAGCAGTGGCAACTGTCTTTGACAAACTCAGAGCAGCCTCCATTTATTTGTCTCTTTGAACAGAATAAATATTTGACATTACAGTCACTCTGCGGGGGACTGATGGCAAAATTCGGTACCTGAGAGCACATCTGAGTGAGAGCATAGGACTGTAGAGAGAAAGAGAGTAAATGCGACTCACCCCTTTCACAGGCTCACAGTGAGTTGAGCTACATTCATTTGAATTTATAACCAACACCATCTTTTTCTGACCTTATCCAAGCACTTTCATTTCCCTAGTAAAAGCGTGCAAAATGTTGTTCATGCTTCAGTGCTTTAGGAGAACAAATGAAGTATGTCACCAGTGAGCATGAACATTTTGCATTGACAGAGTTTAGTACATATAATACACTTGATATAAGTTTTCCTTGTTATTTTACAAAAACATGTAGTATGCTAAGTTAATTCTCCAGTCATTAACCCAGACCAAGGCCCTGGCTTAGAACTGGAGTTGGTCCCCAGGCACTGCCCAGTGTCTTCCCATTGCTCCTACTCTACAGTGTTAGTGAAGCTGACCTTAAATAAAAATGTGTCCCCCACTAAAGCAAAATTTAAAAACATAAATCTGTTTTATGATGTGACAACTCAGTGTTTTTTTTTGGTTACTTTTAGGCACAGAAATAACTTCAGCTAGGATGAGGGCTTAAGGTTGGTTATCATTTGGGATTTTTCAGTACAGGTGCTAAAATGATACTAGGTATTGGTGCCTAAATGTTGCCTGAACTGCTACTTTTTACAAAGAAGCACAAAATGATGGTAGATGACATTAAAGAAAGGATTTTTCATCACTGGGGACAATCTGAACTTTAATTTGAACAACACATATAACAGCTATATATATATATATATATATATATATATATATATATACATATATAATACATTTTATTTAGTGGCGCCTTTCATGACACTCAAGGTCACCTCAGAAATAACAACAGCATAGATCACGCATAAAACTCATACATATATAATTTATTGTGTAAACTTGAAATACAGCCACACTTAAGATGGTTTAGCTTGGCATTTTAACTGTGTTTACTGCTGTAGCTTCTAGGCTAACATCACCTGCTGCTGGAGCCACGTAGAGAAACTGTTCTGGTAATGGTAACAAGTGGTTTGGTGATGTATCTGTATCAGCCTCACCAGAGGGCAACTAGTTAAGTGGACAGCTGAAGTGTGTGGCACCAGAATGAGGCAGAGTAATCTGGGTTGTGATTCGGTCCAGTAGACACTGGACTTGTGTACTTATTTAAGGTTTTGTCCTTACAATGCAAAGACAATCAACATTGACAATGAAACAGTTAATTAATAACATTTTATATGTATTCAGATACCTACAAGCCCAACTTATTCAGTATTCTCTGATGCAGCAGTGGCAAACTTTCTCTGGCAAACTCAGAACAGGCTCCATTTATTTTTCCCTTTGAACAGAATAAATGTTTGACATTTCAGTCACTCTATGGGGGACTGATGCCACAAAGACAAATGAAGTCCAAACAAACATGACTGCAGTGCTTTGAATGATTTAAACACACAAGCAAAACGAATGCAGACAGTGAATATGAGTTGCACAGTGTTTTATTCCTTACGTAAATAATGATGGCTTGCAGTGTTTACAGAGAGGCCTGAGCTAAATTGAATTTATTCTTTCAAATTACAAATAAATGGCTTTTAGTATATGAAGCAAGTACGAGCAAAGACGGAAATGAGCGACATCACTGGTCAGTTCATTCTGTTGTAAGTAAAAGAATCTTGTTTGTCCACTTTCCCCAGGGAGGGATCCTGCGCAGGGGTCAAGAGGCTAACAGGATTAGCTGCTAGTCAGGAGCTGTCATTCTGCAAATGAGTGGATGGATTCAGACATACCTGACAGTAGACGGGTGATTGATTATGGCACTAAGTATTGGTTTGCCTCTTTAATTCCTAATGAAGATGGCCTATATTGACTTCTCAGATCCAGAGGGGGCTTTCATGTTGACTTTAAAAGAACAAGGACACACAGGTCCATGTGTCCTATTTCAGGAGCAGCACTTTTTAAAGTCTCTGTGTCAACACTAAATAAGTCATGTTGGATCAACAGGCTCAAAGAAATGTTAGTCTGGCCACTTTTTGCCTGAATTCAGACAAAAAAAAATCTTTTAAAATAGTTTTCAGCAAACTCAACTATATTCTTGTACATCTATGATCATTTTCAAGTTGTTTTATTGTGATAATATTGGACACTTAAGTAACTTAATTCCCCATCTTGGGACTCGAACATCTGGATTTGGGACTTGATTGAGACTTGGTGCAAAGACTTGACAATATCTACTTATGAATGAAATCAGTCACATTTGATCCAAATGTCTCTCACCAGGACTTGAAATATGGCAAAACCAGACTTCCTCTGCTTCTACTTCATCATTCCTGGATGATTACTGCCCCAAGCCCTGTCTCACTGACACTGGACAGGGGATTGAAGGGCTTTCAGGTTGGTGGAGACCGAGATGTTACACACAACCTCAGTCTTGTCTGGATCAAAATGAACTCTAGTGGCAGACACAATATGCTGTTCCCAGCACTGTGGGAAATGATGATGTCATCAAGTCATACAAAACAGACACCTTTTTAATTCTTCTAGTGCTCTCTCCATGGGCCATTGGAAAGTTGTAGGAGCATTGTTCAGTATAAGTTTAAATTGGAACAGACTCAGAGGGCAGATGAAGGCTGTGATTTCTCACACCTCAGGGTCCATTTTCACCTGTCAGTACACACTATCTAAGTTCAAAGAAGAGAAAACAGTGGCACCTCAGAAACTATCTAGTATCTCCTGGACTATGGGAATGGGGAAGGCATCCATGACTGTGTTTTCATTCACATTCCTGAAATCTACACAGAACCTTGGTTTGCTATCTTTCCTGAGAATCAGAACAACTGTAGAAGCCTGAGCAGAGCAAGTGGATTCAATAACATCAACCATTATTGTGTCATCAGTGACGTACTTCATCACTTTCAGCTTAGGAGAGTAGACACAATAGTTTCTGCCAAATGGGAAGTGGATTGGTTCCATTTTGGTTGTAAAAACAGCACTGTTGTTGACTAAAAGGACTGGAATTTCCGGTGTGCAGAAGGCAATTGAGGAATCTCATCTGGAGGAACAAAGTCTGAATCTTCCAAAGTGGTCCATGTATAAGCAATGAAGCCCATCTGAGAGAACTATTTTTTTCCTTATTTTTCTGGAACCGGTATGTTTCTCCTGCAACATCAATCAGTTTAAAGTGAAAAAAAAACAAATTCTGATCCCAGCAGAGCAGGAAATGCAAGGGTTTTGGAGTCCAGCACTTCTACAGCCACCAACCAAGTTTTATTCTATACACTCTGTTTCACTTCCACCCAACAGAGGGTCTTCCTGGGTTCCCTGTCAGGAGAGCAGAACAGACAGACAGAACAGACTTAGACATTGAAAACCAACTGGTTGCTTTTGCAACTAGTTGCAACCTAATACAGAGGATTAAATGCATAGACTGAATCTCACTGTCTGTATGTGTATGTATCAATATTTTTTTTGTCAAATGTGTGTTTTTTATTGTCTTAGTAGCCACTTTGCCTCTGTTAATGTGTCCTTTCATGTCAAATCTGAAGTTTTGTCTACAACTTGAGTAACACTTTACAGTATGGATCACAAAAACACGGGTAGTTACTAAGAGACCGGTCAGGAATGACCTGTTAATTAAAGCTACAGCAGGCAGAAAGCCTAAAAAAGTTTGTTGTTGAGTCTCATCTCCAGGATGTGAGTTAGATTTCATTTTTGCCATCCTGAGCCGCTCCTACCTCCTACCCTTCAAGTGTGGATGCAACAGTTTACCATGGTGAGTGTGTATCTGTGTATCAGTACTGACAGTACCCTCCTCATCTCTTACTCTCATGAAGTGACTTTCAAATATGTTTCTCCTCAAGTCAACATGGACAGAAAGACTATTTATCTTACTGTAAACAGTGCGGTCAGCTCCTCCACAATCACTGCTGCACACAGGTTTATAAGCAAATGTGAAGATGAATCCACCTTTTTAATCTCAAAAGTTTAAAAAACAAACACTGAGCTCTCGTCTGACCAGTCTGTGGGTCCACGATTTCTTCATGGATTGCTGCCGAAGAGGGATTGAGAAGCAGGAGTGAAAATACATCTGCTTATTAATCCCAAAAGTTTGACACATACTTTCCTGCCAATAAAGGAGTGACTCCGGTGTTTCTTCCTCCAGAAGCTCCAACCTGTCACTGATTCTCTCATCCAGAGCTCCCCTGCTCCGAATAGCTGTCTGTCGGCTCTGTGTGTCAGCTCTGCCCGGTCCTCTCAGCTCTTGGCAGAAGCCCTGCAATAGATGTGAATGAACACAGCTGAAGGTGAAACCAAAAGTAACCGGGTAAGATGACAAACTCCTGGACTGAGCATGTTGCTCATTAGTTAGGCTTTTAAGACTCTCTTTCTGATAATCCTGTTTTATGACAACTTATTCTGCAAGAGTTTCCACGAGCGATTTAGGGTTTGCAATGTGCTGCAAGGTTTTATGAAGTTATTTCTCAATGATACCAAAACAATGTGCCACCTCAAGTAAAGCTATACATAAAACCACAAAACATTAAAAACAAACAGCCCCAGGGTGTATGTTTGACTCCCCACGCTAGATCTTACTGTCAGGTTAGCAGCTCTAACTCTTGCTAGGTTTAACACTTATGAAAAAACACCAGGTCTCAGTGCTGATTCATATCTGAGCTCCATTTCTTCAACAGCTTTTCCACAGGGAGCTATACAGTCAAACAGGATCTTGTGATAACAATGACATATTCATTACCAACTGTCATCACTTTTTTAAGCTGTTCAGACTGAGTTCAAAGAAATGTCTTCCTTTAAAGAGAAGAGAACAATCCAGCGCCACCCAGCCTCCAATATCATCCCCTTGATGAGTCTTTCCCTTTCATCACATCTCAGAGCTCCCATCGTAGATGACTTCTACTCCTCCTCTCCCCTCTCCTCTGCTCCACAGAGGATGTGTTGCCTCTGCCCTGTCTTTCTTTCTTTCATCCCCCCCAGAGCTCAGGATGTGAAGCTCTCAGAAGCTGTGGCTCATTTGAGAACTGATATACTGTACTCCCATCCGGAGTCACAGAGCGAGGAAGTGAAGTCAGCCAGTGTGGATAAAGTTGGAGTGCGTGTGAATTAAAGACTTCCTCTGTTCAAGCACGCTGTATAATACTAATGTGTATCTAGACTAGAGAACAATTTAATTCTTCTTCTCAAAGTAGAACATGAAACCATATTTAGAGCCTCATTTCAGTTGCTTGGTAATGATTGGCAGTGCAGTGTGATCTGACACACACATGCTGCAAACACATCCATATGCAGTAATGCATCCATGTTTTAGGTTGAACCAAAAACACGAAAGCCACACAAAATGTGTAGACACCTGAACAGAGCCCTGACATTCAATGGTTGAGCATACCATTCCAACACAATGGGTATTAAAAGGATGGTTTGACATTTTAGGAATTACAGTTATTCACGTTCTTGTTAAGAGTTAGAGGAGAGGATCGATTCCACCCTCCAGTCTGCACAGTGAAAATATTAAGCTACAGCCAGCAGCTGGTTAGGTTAGCTTAGCACAAAGACGATTGCTACCCCTGGTCCCCCCATGGTCAAAAAAACATTGCAAAAGTGCCCTCTTGGATGTTCCTATGATAGACAAAACATGATAAAGTGCCCTCCAGAGTGTACTTCCAGTGGACAAAACACGATAAAGTGCCCTCTAGAGTGTCCATCTAGTGGATAAAACTTAAAGTTCCATAGCAGTCCCTCTAGAGTGGCCCAGTGCTCAAGACAACATGATAAAGTGACCACTAGGATACAATTTCATCGCAACTTTCAGAGCACAGCTGGTGCCCTTCTTATTTTTTTTTCGCCCCTGCTCTTCAGAGAACCTGAGTCCGCCACTGCTTGGCTTTGTCCAAAGGAAAAGAACTGTCTTTTTGTTGTTGTTGTTGTTTTTAACTTTTCTCTAATTTAGCTTCTCCAACCTGTCTTCTTAAAAATTAAAAACAAAGCACAAAATCACAATAGCTGCAACCAATTATTGACAAATTTCAGGAATTATTTAAGGGCATGGTTTAATTGTAGGGGGTGGGGCAAACTCACACAGTTGAAATAGGAATTCTGCTGAGACCAGTGATGCTTCCTGCAAGAGTCTACAACAAATGGTTCATGAGTTTGGCCATGGTACATGAATCTTTTCAAAAACACCATGTCTCCTTTTTTGCCGCTCGGTGTGACCATTTCCACCATTTCAGTTCCACTAAAGCTTGTGTGAGACTGTGAATCCATTCAGATGTAATGCATGTTTTGGGGATAGGCCACTCCCATTGTCACACCCCCTTTTAGCCAATTGGCATGAACAGAAACACACACCCTCACACACACACACACACACACACACACACACACACACACACACACAAGCCCCATGGCAAATTTCAGCCTCTTTGGGTGAAAACTGTGGCTGGCAAAGGGTGAGGAATTTTTGTGGATTTCTTGTAGCTGGAACGCCCTACAGAGCTGCTGGTCGGTGCTAAAACCTGAAGAAATGAACTATTTCATTTTTGCAAGGTGGAAACATACACACTTTCTTTACTCAAGGAGAAGTACAGATACCTGTATAAAAAAAGACTATAAGTATTCGACTTCTTTACTCAAGTAAAGTTAACAAGTTCAGGTTGTGAAATGTACTCTGTTACTCTCTTACAAAAGTAAAAAGTAGTCGTTTTGGGCCTGATACGCCTTTTACATTGTTTTTGTCTTCTGCATCTTTTTCATTTTGTTACGTCGTTTATGTTATGTTTTGTGTTGTTACTATTTTTGTCTTAAACTTATTTTTTTGTCTCAATAATGCCCCTCAAATGGATTAACACTAAAGTAACAAGCCTGTTTTGAAAACGTAAGGAGAAGAAAATACAGACATTTGTATTTAGTGACTTCCCACCGCTGACAATAATGATTTATGAATGTTCAGTTGTTCATTTGAATCTCTGTGAAGTGAACTTTGAGCTACTGCTTGTGAAGTGAACTTACACATCACTGAGCCTGGACCTCAGACAGACTCTGATCTGACTCCTTACAGGACTAATGGTGGGCAAAAAAAAAAAAATAAAAAATCTGAAATCAATCTTTATGTTAGAATGGAGCCACTGAAGTGGTGTAATGTGTGCTCACTGTCTTGTTTTTTATTAAAGCAGGGTTGTGCAGCAGTTGAAGTTGAGCTGCTGCAGGTTTTAAAGCAGTCCCGATGTGATAAAAGCATGAATGACCCTGAATTCTTGGTTTTCAGCTTCATAGATTAGTATCTCTGACACACTCCATCCATTTGATGTGCCCACTGTCAGATCAATGCCTCCACCCCTCAGATAATGGGGTCTAATGGGCCCCGTCCCCTGAGACCCCTCCACTGTGAGATGTGATGGGGGGGTTGCTCTGGGATGGAGTTGGGCTGTCTGCCATGTGTTAGCTTTGTGACAGAGACTCTGTCATAATTGAATCAGCATATTTGATTGACATGGCCACAGTGGCGTATTAATCAGAGTAAGGTTACACTGCAGAGCATCTGCACATGGACAGAGAGGGACTGAGGTCTCCATGTCTGTCACTCTGTAGAGGAAATCAATACGCACTCTAGTCAATGTCAATGCTCAGACAGGCTGTCTTCTGTCTTATATTAGGACATCACCACACAACTGAACTCTCTCATTAGACTTCTGTCTGAAAGGTCCAGAGTGTGAGATTTACAGGCAGAATAATACAGAATATATTTAAACATGATGTTCATCAGTATGTTTCCATTGGTGTAAAATCACCTGTAAATATATCTAGAGCCTCAGCTATTAAATTCTCTCATTTCCTTAGAGAATATTCTTTTTTCGGATTTGGCTCCATGGCTAGCTTATGGAGACTCAAGACTAGCCACCTTCAAAATTTCCAGGAAAAGCTGTAACTGTACACTCATTTTAGACGAAATATTATACATTTTTTATTACAATTGCAGAATGTAAGAATAACTTTAGACTAGGTTTGCAAATCGATCATTGGTAACATTAAGATCAGCTAATTGATTAATCATTGTCAGAAAAACATAAAGTTTGCTTATACCAAACAGCAACAAATGCATTTTTCCTCCTCTATCAAAACTTTACTTCCACAAATGTATATTCTCTGACAACATATTAAACACATATACTTGAGCACAGTCATAAAATAATCTTATACTTCAGATCTTTATTTGATAGTATATGGATTAAATTTTACTTGATCAACCAAATTCTTAACAACTGATTAAAGTTCCTCAATTATTTGTTATCATCCCTACTGGAGCTGCAGTTGCAAACCCCCGAGCTAGTTCATTCAGCTTGTCCACACTACACGCTGCAGCAGTATGTCTGTTACCTGCTGGTTTTCATTTCAGCTCCCATATTGACCAGTTAGAGCGTCCACACAGCCCGCTTGAGCAGCGCTACTCACGTGTGTGGCAGGTGCTGCTCTCACCACACTTCATCTAGAGATTTGGAGGCTCACCTATTTTTTCTGCATGATACGCACAGTTCTCGGTAAAAACACGTTAAAAATGATCCACTGACAGTCATGTGGACATTATATCAGCAACACAACAGCTCTCACTACAGTTGTAGTGAGAATCATTAAGTCATCGTCTACATCTGTGCAGTATATCACAGACATGAAAAAATCAGGTGCAAAGCAGTTTTTTTTTCTTTCGCTCTTTTCTTTTCTCCCTCTATCTATTCATCCCTCCCTCCCTTCCACTCTGAATGAGGGGGAAATCACTGATTGCGTTCAGAAAACAGCTATTTTCTTCTCTACAATTTCTTCTCTCTCTCGAACGCAGAAAGATAGATCTTTCATCAGCCACCTTGCAGCAGAAAGGCAGCCTGCGTAGACACCACAGCGTGTGTGAGCCGCAGGGTCATCTTCCATAGAGACCACCTTGTCCAAACACCATGTTTCTGCAGTAGCCCAGAACAGACAAAGTGACCACTGGCTCTAGATACAGTATATTTGGGAGTTTCATGGCCACTGTAGGGTCTCCTACATGTTCGGATGGGCAATCTGCAAGCTCACCACTAGATACAACTAAATCCTACACTGGTTCTTCAAAGTCCAAAAGGAGATTAAATAGATTTTTTTGTCTGCTACAGGATACATAACTGCTCTGTTAATCACTTTATGCAACTCTTGCATAAAACAGTAGCGTCAGTGCTCCACACTGTCCCAGACAGACAGCCTACAACCCACTTTAGCTTTCCAGACGAGACAGTCACACCCACCACCCCACCCCGTTCCCCCTCCGAGTCCACCAGTAGATAAAACTATCATGTAATCTCAACAATTCTGTGTAGCTTTGCTCAGGCGATGGTCTGCGTGTGATGATATACGTGTTCATGCATTTTCAATCAAGCTCCATAGCTACATTGTCAGATGACCTCATTTGCATCTCTCTCCTCAGCAAAGACTTTAATTTGTTGTCTTCCACATACACAAGCAGCCAAGTCAGAAATGAGTCCAGCAGTTTAACTGAATTGGTTGAAGTGGCGCAGACATATTAGACTGCAGAGTGGTTTGCTTCAGCAATAAGACAGAGGAATAGACACAGAAAGAAGAAAACACACTCTATTTGAAAAAGCAAACCACACAACTGTAATTTCCTCAAGTCTAGTTTTTCTTTGTGATCAAATCAATTTTGTTTTATTGCAGTTTGTCAGTCATTTCAGCCACTGTGCATTGTCTTCTCCACATCCAAAGGAGAACACCTGAGGAGGCAGGCAGGCAGGCAGGCAGGATTAGTCTGCTATTCATTAATAATTAAAATGCACAAAATGTTTTGGACCGCCTGATGTCTGGCTCCACTGGCAGCCTCCACTGTAGATCTCTCCAAATCCAAGAGAACAGAGACATGATCATCAGTCAGACGCTTTCCAAACACTAACTCCACTTAACCTGATTGTAAAGCAATGCCAAAAAGCTACTCGAGAGGATGGAAGGCAAAAAGTAAGAGCAAGAGTGAACTGCATTGTGATCTGGCCAACAGTAAAGTCTGAATTGGCAGAATATCTCTTTACTGTCAGGGCAAAGATAAGAAGCAGAGGAACTGAAATGACTTGGCAAGTGAAAAAAGGGATAAAATAAATCTGTGGCCAGTGTTGGATGAGTGACATTCAGACTGACATGTGCTTCTTTCTCAGCTCTGAATGATATGCTATTAAGTCTAACTGCATGACTAACTTCCTATATTGCCTCCACCTCAGCCTTGAAAACCTGCTCCTTTATTTTTATTTCATATAATCATTTCTTTTTTCCTGTTAAAAGTGTTTCTGGCAGTTTTCTCTCTGTTTGTCCTTGTCTCCTTTCTAATGCAGGGCCATGAAACTGTTACTGCCATCTGAGCAGCATTACACATATAATACACACAGCTTTAACACTAGAAGTGCCAGAATTCCATAACTAACAGCCATAAGCTTTATTTTGATCTTTGGCTTCCAGACTTTAGTATCTCTGATGATAAATACCAAAGATATTATTCTGTTAGTTTTTCTTTTTAAAAATGAAATAACACCAAAATGTTTATCAATATGCAACCATCATGTTGTAAACTGTAATGATTGCAAATATTCTTTGTTCAATTACTCAGAGCCAGAAACAGTTAAATGTATTTTAAAAGATTCCAAACATGTTATTTTAACATTAATAACAACAAATTTCCATCAAGAACCATCACAAAAAATAATCATAAACTGTGGGAAAAGGCTGTAATTGAGAACCAAAATACAGCCAGAAGAAGTTCTAAACATTTCTATTTGTAATAAGTAAGGTCGAATTTGGAGAACTTTAACATGCAAATTCAGTGAGTTATCAGTGCTGAAACAAAAAGTTTTACAACCATCCCTGGTCTCCCCTACTTGATTTTTAAGTCCATCTAATTAATTAATTATTTTTATTTTAATGTTGGGAAATTGTCGATAGAACTTCACAAGCGGTCTCGATTTCCAGAGACAGTAATAGTTGCTAAGCAACCAAGATGCATCTCCAACTGTGCAAAAAGTAACAGTGTAAGTGGCAGCTTCCATGTGGTCAGTATGACTGCCTGTGGCTGAAATAGGTTAAAATGATCACATTTTCTTTGCCTTTTGTGTAATATATATATAAAAAACAGACACTTTTAGGAAAAGTCATGTATCAGCAGTGTTGCATTTTTAATTCAACAAGTTATTGCACATATAAAGTTTCTATATTGCCTCCACATCGGCCTTGAATAGCTGTCCCTTTATTTTTTATTCATGTAGTCCTTTCTTTCTTTTCTTGTTAAAAGTGTTTCTGGCAGTTATTTCTGTGCTTGTCTTTGGCTCCTTTCTAATGCAGGGCCATGAAACTGATACTTTGATCTGAGAACTTTACATATAAAATACAGATGGCTTAACTTAAAAAAAATACAACTCAGCTAAAGACATTTTCACCAGTTCTCCATCTTTTTGATGTTCTAGGAAAAGAAACTTATGGGTATCAAACATGACAGCCCATTCATTCCATTACCTGCTCGTGATCATTGTATTCCCATAATCCTATGTCCTAAAAACTGTCTGTCTGCAAAAGTAGGAGGTGTCAATTCAAAAAAATTTCAAATGTGTGAAATTAAAGAATGAATGTGTATGGCGAAAGGGATTTCTAAACCAGAGGCTGTCACATGATGCCAAAATCACTGCACAAGCAAAATGTTGTTCTGGGAGACGTGATTAACACAAATTGCCACACATCCCCGACCCACTCTCACTCGTTTGCGTGGAGAGTCGGCCATATTGACTGTTAGCCGAAACCAGTCAGCTTGAAGGGTGAATTGGTTATAAGGTCCTCCGACTGGAAGTGTGCATCGATGCAGGCTCAAAAATCACGCTCCTCTCAGGTGCAGCTCTTCTGTTGTGTCCAGGATGGAGGAAACGCCATGAAAGTTAGTTCCGTGCGAGGTTGCGGTTATTTCCGCCCATCAGTAATCAGTTACTTTTCCTCAGACACTTCAGAATTTTTGTGCACACATGATGGAATGATTTGACAAAAGAACGTTCAACAGAACAGATGTGTCAAAGAAGTGAGGGAGCGAGTTTTTATTTAATTAATTAATCACTTTTCCTTTCACAAGCTCATTATGTCATTGTCACTTGCACCTTTGCCAATGCTGTCCCTACAATAATTGCTTTAATATTTATTAAATTATAATATCTATCATGATGAATGTTCTGGTGAAGGCGTCCCAAAGGTTGCCAGTGTATTTACACCTTCCCTTTAAATTAAGGGACCCTCCGCAGCCACGAGTTTGACTCCACATCGAGTCACACTCATCATGGAGTAGATGTGTGTAGGGGCTGGTTTGGGAATGAGCCAGTGTACTGTCAGTGTAGCCAAAGTGGAGGATTGGTTTAGTTTTAGGTTGCCAACACCACCTGAGGAACTGCACCCCAGGAAGTACCTAAAATGTAATACTCAGGACACCAAAAATGACAGAGCGGTTCACACACACTAGAGACGAGACGTGATTCCCAAATAATTCTACATAATTGTCACAGTTCTGTAAGGCCGGTTCCCCAGCTCACTCAGTGCTTTTCCATTCACTACGTCTCTGCTTCACTCTGTCAACCAGCCAGTCTGCACACAGCTGCTGCTCATCTCCAATCAAGCCAGTGTTTAAACCTCTGCTTCTCAGTCACTCTCAGCCAGATTGTTCTTCAGTATCTCTAACAGTCTTTTCTGGATAGTCCCTGTAGCAGAGTCTTCTTGTCCCTGACTTATCTGCCTTGTTTGTATCCCAGAAAGTCACCACAGCCACAGCTTTCTGTCCCTGACCACAAGATCTGCCTCAGCGTTCCTGGTTTCTGTCTGCCTGTCCCTCACCTTCTGTCTGCTCCCTGCTGCTTTGTTTGCTTGGACTCTGTGCTCACTCTATACTCTTCTGCTTCCAGTTCGGCTCGTTCAGCCTGAGCCTGTGGGTCTGTCTGAAGACACAACACCACAAATTTTAACTGAACTGGGCCCCATTTCCCAGAGCTTTCGTAGCGCTACATAAGCTTATTGAAACAATGTCATGGCAAATGCATGCCATAATCAAAGCTAAAGGCGTTCCAATGAAATATTAGAGTGTGTGACCTTTTTTTGGTCAGGCGGTGTATGTGTAGAGGCAGAAGTTGAGTGTCGACACTGCATTTGGAAAGACAGCTTGTAAAGATAAAACAGCAGGTGCACCTGCAGAGAGAGGCTGGAGGACGGGCTGTCAAAAGTACAGCCACTGGTGTGCCATTTCCTAAAAAAGTGCAGGAAAGCATTAACAATTACTGATTGGAAACTAGATGAAATTGTAGGTAATGCGAACTTGTACATACATATCAGAGAGAAGGAGGGGGCTGCGACTTAATCTATATGAACAGCAGACAACCAGAGACCAGGACAACAGCTGTATTAACTACAGGCCAAATAGAAGTGGGTTGAAGCTGAAGTAAAAATGAGCCAGCCGACCTTAACAGGGCGAAGCTGCCTTGTGTAGAGCTCAAAATAGAGCAGTATCACCAAGGACCTGCTATAGGAGACGGATGACAGCGACCCATCTGGCTCCTGCATCATGCACATGCCTCTTTTTGGGTGAAAACAACCACTCTAATTTGACTGGTGGTAAATACAAATTCAGTGCCCTTTTTGTCAGATTAAACGCATAAAATAAGAAAACTGTATCGCTTTTTAGCATTTAGGGGCCCAGATCCTCTGGCTTGTCAGGTGAGCAGTCAGTGATCAACGGTGCTTCATGGGAAAAAAATGAAAGAAATAGTGGTCCTTTCAGTCTGCCTCAATCAAAGTGGATGTAGAACCACCTTACTG
Organism: Lutjanus erythropterus; assembly: GCF_056507025.1. Lineage (NCBI taxonomy): Eukaryota > Metazoa > Chordata > Actinopteri > Lutjaniformes > Lutjanidae > Lutjanus > Lutjanus erythropterus. Next base: position 3,599,588 of record NC_139318.1, read on the forward strand.
AATCTTCAGCTCATGTATTTCAGGTTGCCTGTCACTTTTTACATTGTTAAGACACTTTATTTTGCTGTTTTGGTGCTGTTGAACCAAACCCCATTCTAAAAGTAGCTGTTCAATGGTGGGACCATAATTTTTTTCACAGTAAAACCTTTAGTTCGGCACATGTCATTTACTCAGTAACATTAACTTACCTGTGATGAAGGGTTAGTCACAGACACACATACTGACTGGCCGCATTTACAGTGCACCTTTTCACCTGGCGGGGGGGGCGTGGCCATAGGACATGACGTATGGCTGCTCTCATCCAAGAGCCAAACAATGCTCTGCAACATCACACCACAGCTGGTGATAATAAAGTGGCTGAGGAGGTGAGAGCGGGAAAGGACTCAACCTGCCACATCAGCATTGTTCAGAATTATACAAACATTACACTGTACTGTAATGTGAGAAGAGCGGAGAGAGAAATGTAACAGTGTATATTAATTTTAATGTCACATGTACCAGTGGTGGATTTGAGCTGCATGACTTCAGACTTGACAATCTCAAAATTATTGCAACACCAGTGACTCATGACTTCATCCAGACTGAGTAATGACTTGATGGGTACACTGAAATCCCAGAGCTGACAAGCAGACACAGAGCAGATAAACAGACCAGTATTTATTCTGTAGGCCTGTTTGAAGAAAAAGATTTCCATTCTCGTAGGTTTATCTGTGGAAAAAAGAGAGCGACAACTGTAAGAGCAGCTTTTGTGTTGATACTGTGAATATCCCACTGTGGTAAAGTGTTACTTCTAGGTAACAAAGCCATTTTAGACATGGTGCAAAGACAGTGCACTGATGGCACCAATGGATTTGCTATCTTACACCAGTGCAGTTGCCATTTTTACCATATCTGCAAGATAGCAAAAGAACTTTAGCCTAGTCTGTGTGGCCACTCATCTCCCCCACTCCTGCCCAAAGGCTCGTTCTTCAGGAGCTTCAGCCAGCAGAGCTGCATAATAATGATGAGAATAGAATAGAATAGAATAGAATATACTTTATTGTCCCCTAGGGGAAATTTGTCATGGACTCACATTGCATATAAGTAGCTGCCCTTGCAGACAATAAATATACATGTGACAGCTAGAGATGTACACATACATACACTCATGACACATCTAATAAAAGATTAAAATAAATAAAAATAAAATAAATAAAATGAACCCGGCTAGGATAAAAAAAACAAAGACAACCAGAGCACCAAACTATTGAACACTACCCAGCGTACACAGCTCAAGAACTATTTAAAATTATTTAAAATTTTGATGGAACCCTAACCCACCTTCATAGCAGTCTGTACCAGGCACTGTAACTTAGATTTGGACTGTGTGGAGAGATTGCTGAACCATGCTGTCATCCCGTACCTGATGACACTCTCCATCACTGCCTGATAAAAATAAAAACATGGTGTTCTGGCTGACACCAAACACCCTCAGCCTGCAAAATCAAAATCTACATGATCACTCCAGCTAAAAAGGTTATCCATGTGGATGCCCAGATAGATGTGACCTGTTTGATCTCCTTCCTGTGTGTGGACAGTGGAGTATGATCCCCCACTGACCGAGGGTCCAACACCATCTTCTCAGTTTTTGTAGTGTTAATGATGAGATAGTTCTCATCACACCAATGATGAGATAGTTCTCATCACACCAATGGACAAATCTGTTAATCTATGTGAAGTACAGTGACGGTCTGAGTTCTGGTGAAGCAGGCTGAGGATGGCAGTGTCATCAGAGAATTTAAAAAACAAGTTGCCCAGGAGACTATTGGTGCAGTCGTTTGTGTAAAGGGTGAACAGGACCGGTGAGCTTACACAGCCCTGAGGTGCATCAGTACTGATATGTTTGGATTCAGAGAGTGAGTTGTTAATCCTGACATTTTGGGTTCTATCTGTTAATCAAGAATAAAACCATTTAATAATAAAAGGATTAACATTCATCTGGGTCATTTTCTGTAAGAGCAGATGAGGCTACAGTGTGTTAAAAGCAGAACTAAAATCAATGAACAAAAGGCATGCATAGGCCTTGGGATTCTCAAGATGCTTAAGAACCAGGTGGATGATGCTGTGTATTGCATTGTCCGTGCTCCTCCCCTGCCTATAAGCAAATTGGAGTGGATCTAGTTCAGAATTAACTTCAGATTTCAACATGGATACCATGTATTTTTCAAAGCATTTCATGACAACAGAAGTTAAAGCCACCGGTCTATAATCGTTTTCTGTAGGACAGGGTTTCTTTGGAATGGGAATAATGGTAGATTTTTTCCAGAGGGCAGGAACCAAATGAGAATCAGCAGACTTCTGAAACACAGGGCACCACGCTGGGGTTAGCTCCGCTGCAAAGGTCTTTAGGAGAAAGGCCAAGATGCCATCAGGGCCTGCAGATTTCTTTTTGCATACATGACTAAAAAGTAACTAGATTTTGAGGGGATCAACTACCAACCTTAAACAGGGGTCAGCAGTTGAAATAGACTGTAGTACATTATTGCATTCCAAACAGAAGTCCTGTGCATAAAACCTGAGAAAGAGTTCATTAAGTTTATTTGCTTTACTCAGTTCATCCCATGTTATGAGGCACTTTCTATGTGTTGTCATGTTGGTAGTAGCTTTCATGGAGACCCAAAGTCCATTGAAGCAAAATTCTGTTCCCTGTGCCCTCCCTTAACAACTGATTTAGCTCCCTTTGTACTGATTTTAACCCTACCCTGTCATGATTCCTAAAAGCCATTTTTTCCGGTTGATACAGTCCTTTACCTCCCTGTGATGTATGGCTTATTGTTAGGATAGATTATGATAACCTTCTTGGTAGCCACACAATCCACACAGAATTTAATATACTCTGTAATAGTGTCAGTGGCCTCATCAATACCCAAACCATGAAAAATGTCCCAGTCTGTACAGAGAAACGAGCCCTTCAGTGTCTCTATACTATCTTTAGACCATACAGTAACTGTCTTGGTTGAAGGTTTACTGCTCTTTAAAACAGTCTTGTAGGCGGGTATCAGATGGACTGTGTTATGGTCAGAGTTTGCCAGAGGGGGCTTTGGTCTGGCACTGTATGCACTTCTTATGTTCCCATAAAACTTGTCCAACACTCAGCTGTCTCAAGTGCCACATTTGACATATTGTTCAAATCCGGGAAGGGACAATTCCAGTTGACAGTGATTAAGATCTCTGCAGTCCGCAATGTGAGCTGCAGCTCGGGCCACGTTGCCACTGGGGGGCACATACACTGAGCAGATGATAATATCACCAAACTCCCTCGGTAGGTAAAAGGGTCTTTAAAGAAATGCACAGCAGTTCAGTATCATGGCTGCACGCAGTCTTTCTCACAGAATATTTCCTGCACCAGCTGTCACTCACAAACACGCAGATACCTCCCCCTCGACTCTTCCCTGAGGTTTCATTCCTGTCTGCATGGACAAGGGAGAAACCCTCCAGCTCGATCAAGGAGTTGGGGATGTCGTTGTGGAGCCAGGTCTCAGGAAACACCAGCAAGCCCGCCTCACAGTATTTAAAACATACCCTCATGTTAGTGCAGAGCTCCTCCATATTGCTCCTAAGAGAGCGAGCGTTGCTGAGGATCATGCCGGTGTTCTGGATTAACTGGTGGTTGAATTAACTGCTGATATTCAATGCATTAGACAGATGTACTGTAGTCGCAGCATGCAAGGACCCATTGTTGACATGGTTATAAACTGCCTGCTGATGGTTTCCTGATGGTGACTTCAGGACTCACGGAGTAAAAGAATACAGCCGGTGTCTCTAGAAGTCACTGTAACGTATACTTATGTACATATTTCATTGAGTCTAGCTTCCACATCAATTCTTTACACAGATAGGTGACCATGTCGATGCCTGTTCAAAACACTGCAGACCGAAATAAATGAAATGTCAGTGTTGTTCCCGTTATGTGTGTCGCTTTCTTAATGTGCTCGTCTCCTCATGCACTGCATACGTGAAACATACAGTGTGATGGCAAATTAAATGTTAAATCATGCACAGCTCGGACGCATGTGGCGATCACAGCTGTATCACAGTGCAGTATGCTGAGATTAACTTGTGATACTTCTCTTACCATCGATCATGTTCAGTATTCTCTTTCACCACCAAAGCCCATCGACCATGTTTTATCCAGTCGTTAAACGTGTTCCTCTGTCAACACTATATCCCACGGTATTCAGCACACTCCCTCATCCAGGTGTGATGACTGGAAACTCACTTGGCTAGAGGGAGGGGCCGATGGTGGGCCTCCGACCACTTTCTACCTCAGTTAAAATAATCTGATTCATACTGTTGATCAAGAAGGAGGGACAAGGTATGCCAGTTTTGTATGATGTTTGTTGATGATTCTGATGACACCATAAAACTTATGAAGAGTTCTCCCAGCTGTTTAATGTTGCATTAAGTATTAATGCAAATATTACCAAAGCATTCACCACAATGCAAATGTAGTTATTAACTACAGTAAGAGATCTGATATATTCAAACCTTGCACCAGCGTCATTTAGTTCATGTTAAGTCAGTTATTTTGCAAAATGAGGAATTTCAAACACAAGGGTTGAATTGACCAACACATTGGAAAATGTGACACTAAGACAGCTTGAATGAATGTAAAATGTAGGTGAATTGCAGCATTGCATTACAACCACACAATAAAATGCCCTACAATGAAAAAGAAACCATGTTCATACCTAGAATTGTTAAGACACAACAGCAAATCCTAACACAAGCAACAGCAAATGAAAGCAATGAAAACACCATTTCCAAACATAGTAGCTACAGTGATTATGACTGTGACTGAAGAGAAGACACTGATCAATAAGGTGAACACTTTATTTGCATATCCTGCAAAAAAAGTTCCCCTCTGCAGAAGGGAACCCCATGCAGGCATCGTGGTACCAGAAGGCACAGGCTGCGCACTCAATCTGAAAGGGAAAACACAAGGATTATTTTCCAGAGTCAACAGGTTCATGACCTTCATCGAGATGCAGGTCTACAATAATGCAGATTAAACTTCAGACATTACATTATCTATTAAAAATGTGTAATGACATGTGACAGACTCAGGTTTTTAAGCTTAGCTGTTGTCTTTTAAGAGTGTAAGTCTTAAGAGTCTGAGAGTCTGTTACTTCAGCTGCACCCGTGCCCTTAAAGTGCAAAGACATTCTAGTTAGGTGAATTAAACCACACATTTCCAATAGCTGTGTGATTGTGAGAGTTCACCCAGTGATGCTGAGGTAACCTAGCTGATGTGGAGCCCATTCTTCAAGCCAGAAGTTGGTCTTGAGTTGAATTAGTCATTTTACCCAGTTGTCAACATCTGTCCCCGTGCCTTCCTCCCCACATGCCCGACAGAGTTGGGATAGGTCATCTGTAAAAATGCAGAAATTGATGCAGTTCAATGGAAATACAGAAACATCCAAAAGCAGCAAGAAGGGAAGGCTTAACCCCTAGAGCACACCTATCTCTCTCAGCAGATGTTTTGCCATATCGAGCCTCATTGTGGTCACGCCCTCCTCGTCCACAGGGTACTGGACTGTGTCCTTTTGTAGGATCTGTTCTGCAAGCTAAAATATTTCTGGTGAATATGATTGTGAGGACTTTGATGATGAATAGTCAAATAAATAGTCAAACTGATACCTTGCACACAAACACACCACACGATGATGTGTCCTGCTGTTTGGGGTGTGCAACGGTGGAGCACACCCACTTCCCAACAGCAGGACAGTGTCTTCTGACCAGTGCTCTACAGGACACAGAACAGTTGATAAGTTTAAAGTTGCCAGTTTAAATGGCAAAATTTGTCAGTTGGCCAGTAGAATGATGCTACAAGAACAAGCTTATTTTAGCTTAATCAATATCAGTCTACAGGAAAGTCATCTTATTTGCTTCATTGCTCCCTAACTATCATCCAAAGTGAATAAATACATGAGTCTGTCAAGGCATACAGTAGAGCTATTTCTCACCTTGTTATGTCCCTGCAGTGGTCCAGCTGTGCCTGAGTGGCCCCGAATGGGTCCACAAACACTGTGCGCATCTCCTTAAGATACATATCTATGGAAATGCAAACAGAAATTTCAGGTCACCCTCCATACAGCAGGTGGTCCAATAGTGCATTCTGGGTTTGTTTACATTGAAAACAACTTACTACTAGGGTCCAGTGCCATTTGTCACAGACTGCGCCAGCTGCCACATCACAGTTCACTCTAACTAAAATAAGAAAACAAAGTTAACCCCACAAATTTCAATTTGTATGAGATTAATGCGCTGGCTTGGTAAGACACCCTACTCACCCTTCTGTGATCCTTTTTGGAACCTTGCCAGATTGTAGTCATGGTATAGGAGTCGATTATTTTCACTCCTGTTCTCCTTGCCACAAGAGTCATGCAGGCATTTACTATCTGAGTACAAGAGTGACTTGTGATTTACTGTGTACTAACAGGCAAAAAATATGCATCCAAATAGCAATAACCAGTACCTGACCCTCCAACTCCTTTCCTGGAGCAAGGACCATCAGGTCTTCAGTGTATAGCATGTAAGTAGTTATTTTTGACCAGAGGGTCTCTGGCTTTCCCTCTGCCCATATTTCTCTGATCACTGCAAAAAGAGAAATGTCAGTTATTTGTGAAAGGCATAATGTAAGCTGCTGCATTTTATGAAATTGTACTCACATAGGTCCATAGTGTCACTTGAGGGGGGCTCTGGGGCCTTGTGACATGCCAATGCAGGGGTGGTGAACCTGTGATGGACCAGCCAGAGGAGAGGGACCAGACACTTTTTTAATTTCCTCTCCTCTGGCTGGATGTAATGCATTAGGTGATCTATATTCACTTTTATTGTTCTCCTCCCCCATCTGGACACAAGGTTTACACATTTCCCTTACATTTTAACTATCTGAAGTGGTCTGTGGATGGTAAGGGGAGCAGAGGCTTCTTTCAATGCCCAACTTGTCACACAGGCCATGATTTATCTAAAAAAGAACAGATGGACAAACATGAAATAAATAGGCACAGCAGTCTATATTGAGAAGTCATAAAGCATCATTAGTTTACCTTGTTGCAGAACTCAGTGTCCTGGTCTGTGCAGTCTTTTGGGTGCACCAAATTTGTAAAAATTCTACTGCATTTTTACTTTAAAGTGGAGAATAAAAATTTGGAGCAATGCACTGGCCATCATTGTCCTCTGTTGAGGTAGATTTACTTCTGGTTCAGACCCCAGGGGTATATTGTGTCCAATTTGGTTATCCAGAGTCTTTCAGCCCGGATTCTCTGATTCGGTGTCCACTTTGGATTACTTTGGATGACTGTGGCTTGTACCGATAGCCATCCATGGTTTAAAAAATGGCAGACTAAGGGAGTCTGAGTCTCCTTTTGCTGCAAGATATTGTAACAGTGTTTGGTGAATCTTTGTAATAAAATATTTTTGGTTTCACCAACATACTGTACACCACACTTTAAACAAGTAATTAAGTAAATGCAGTTTTCAATTTTGAAAACGTTGTTGTTAGACCTGCTGCGTAGCGATGTTTTTTGTTTGAAAAATGCCCCACAGCCCCTAGGTTTTGGGGTCACCAAGGGTTTAACCTTTGCTTTGACCAGATAATCCTTTAGGTTCTTATTTTTCCTGAAAGCTGCGATTATTTTGTGATCCTTCAGGACCTCAGAAGCATCAAATATATGATTAAAATTGTTCCTGATGACTTTAACCAACCTCACTGCAGGTAAGGAATATGTTGTCACAAGGGGAAGCATCTTAGAAGTTAATTTGGGTTTAGTTTGTAAGAAATTTTTCAGGGCTGTCTTCCTAAACGAGCGACTGTGGCCTCTGATAGCCAATGCCTTGAATAATGTTTTTGTGGCTTCTAAAAAATCATTCTTGTGAGTACATATTCTGTGGAATCTCAAAAGCTGAGATTTAATTGACTGATTGTGATTGTTTAAAGTGACCAGGAACTCATCAAAATCCTCCTGTGAATAAGACCAAACACCAATCCAATCCAATCCAAATTTATTTGTAAAGCACTTTATAAGCAACCACAGTGGACCAAAGTGCTGTACAGAAATAAAATACAAGAACAGATTAAAAGACATAAAACAACTATACAATTCAAAGCAATAGAAAAATAAAATTAAACAAATATATATATATATATATATATATATATATATATATATATATATATATATATATATATATGTATATATATATATATACATACATATATATATATATATATATATATATATATATATATATATATACATACACACATACATATGCACATACATACAATACATTCAACATCTCACATGATGTTAAAAGCCAGGGAGAAAAGATGGGTTTTAAGATGTGATTTAAAAACAGACAGCGAGGAGGCCTGTCTGATGTGGAGAGGCAGATCATTCCACAGTTTAGGAGCTGCTACAGCAAAGGCACGGTCACCTCTGAGCTTTTGCTTAGTTTTAGGTACACTCAGAAGCAGCTGATCAGCTGACCTGAGCGAGCGGAGGGGTGTGTAAGGCTGCAGCAGTTCGGAGAGGTAGGGCGGGGCGAGACCATTTAGGGATTAAAAGTAAATAAAAGAATTTTAAAACTGATCCTAAAATGGATGGGCAACCAGTGAAGTGAGGCTAAAATGGGGGAAATGTGCTCGTGCTTACGTGTGCCAGTTAAAAGACGTGCCGCAGCATTTTGCACCATCTGAAGACGAGCGACAGAGGACCCACTAACCCCCACATAAAGTGTATTACAGTAATCCAGCCTAGTGTTCACAAAGGCGTGGATTACTGTTTCAAAGTGCTGTCTTGAAAGAATCGGTTTAATTTTGGCGAGCTGCCTCAACTGGAAAAAGCTTGACTTAACAACTGACCTGATCTGACAGTCGAGCTTGAGATCAGCATCTACTTTAACCCCAAGATTTGTGACAGTTGGCTTAATGAACTGGGCCAGGGAACCCAGATCTACAGGGGGAGCCCCAGTGGTGCCACCAAACACCATCACCTCTGTCTTTTTCTCATTAAAATTTAAAAAGTTTAAAGCCATCCAGGCCTTAATGTCATCAAGACAGCTGAGGGGCGGTTTGACAGAATGGGAATCTTTCTTTTTGAGAGGGACATAAATCTGACTGTCATCTGCGTAACAGTGGAATGAGATACCATGATTCCTCAGTATGGAACCAAGTGGAAGCAAGTAGAGAGAGAAGAGAAGAGGCCCTAAAACTGAGCCCTGTGGGACCCCACATGAGAGACGAGCAGAGGAGGACACAGAGTCACCAAGGCTGACACAAAAAGTTCGATCCGCCAAGTATGACCTGAACCACTCCAGTGCTACACCCCTGATACCCACCCACTGTTCCAAACGAGAGATTAAAAGTTCATGGTCCACTGTGTCAAATGCAGCAGTTAAATCTAAAAGCACAAGAATATCACAGTCACCGGCATCAGTGGCTAAAAAGATATCATTAAAAAATCTTAAAAGAGCTGATTCGGTGCTGTGCAAGGTTTTAAAACCAGATTGGAAGACCTCAAGAATGTTGTGCTCATCCAGAAAAAACATTAATTGGCTGCAAACTATCTTCTCAAGGATTTTTGAGATAAAAGGCAATTTAGAGATTGGCCTGTAATTTGAGAGAACAGTAGTATCTTGTCCTGTTTTTTTAATCAAAGGTTGTACTACTGCATGTTTGAGATTTTTAGGGACCACACCTGAGGACAAACTACTATTGATAAGTGTCAGAACAGAGGACCCTGTAGTGGGGAGAACCTCTTTAAAAAGTCGATCATTCGGAGAACCTGAGGGGTTCAACAGACCAACAGTCTTCTGTAACAACAACAGAGTTACAGGCTCAAACCTGTTGAAGACAGCAGAGCAGGACACAGAGACTGAAGTGTCATATGCAGAGGGTGAGATTAAAGCCCTAGTGGAGGAAACCTTATCAATGAAACAGTGAAGGAAATTTTCACACACAGCAGGGGAGGACTCAATACAGACAGTCTGTGGGGCATTAAGAACAGAGTCAATGGTTTTAAACAAGACACAAGGCTTATGACAGTTGGACAGAATAATATCAGAAAAATGTTTTCTTTTAGCATCTTTCACAGTTGTTTGATAATGACGCCAGCAGTCCCTTAAAATTTGAAATGACACCTGCAGTTTGTCCCTTTTCCACTTCCGCTCAGCTCTACAGCACTTGCGTCTGACAGCACGGGTTGTGTCATTTAGCCAGGGTTCAGATTTAATCCTAGACTGCCTGGTTTTTAACAGAGCCACGATGTCTAAAATGGATTGGCAGGTGGATTGCTGCCATGAGCTGAGCTCCTCCGTATCTTTGTCCAAACACTCAGTGACACAGTTATGAGTCTGACTGAAAATGGCTGAGAACTGAACAGCAGTGGAAGGGTTAATAATGCGACAAGGTCAGGCAGCAGCGCGAGGTTTAACTGTTTTACAAGCAAGGGCAACCTCAAATACTACAGGCATATGATCAGAAAATACTGGGTCACAAACTTCCAAATTAAAAACAGGCAAACCAAAAGATAAAACAAGATCAAGTGTGTGTCCGCGTTCTTGTGTGGGACCAGACACAGACTGCACAAGATTAAAAGAGTCAATGAGGCTTAAAAAGTCCTTTGCCATTGGCTTATCAGGACAACACACATGAACATTAAAATCTCCAACAATAAGGACACGATCATATTTAGGCATGATTTCTGCCAGGAAATCAGAGAACTCATTTAAAAAGTCCTTATTGTAATTGGGAGGCCGATAGACCACTGCACACAACACAGTGTGAGAGTGACAAAGTTCAAATAGGTTCAAAGCTGGTGAACAAGGATGGTAACGATAGCTGCTTACATTTATAGTGACTCTTAAGAACAGTAGCAGTTCCTCCACTTCTGCCCGATGTTTGCGGGGAGTTAAAATAGCAGCAGTTCGGAGGTAAAAGTTCAGTGAAAGCGCTGGACTCACCAACACTCAGCCAGGTCTCAGTCACACAGAGAAAGTCCAATTCTCGGGACGTGAAGAAATCCTTAAGAACAAAAGTTTTATTCGCTAGCGATCTAGCGTTAACCAGGCCAATCCTGACAGGAACCGGTGGTTCCGCGGCGTCAGCTGTCCGGGGAGCACGACTCAGAGGCCGCAGGTTACACAGATTCTCTCCGCACCGGCAGGGACGGGGAGAGCAGGGGCCGTGGGTCTGGAACACCTCATCCGGGCCGACAACGGGTACCAGCCAGGAGTCGACAGAGTCCAGCAGGCACCAAGAAACATAGACGCGAGGCATCGCTCCAAACAGGGTCCAGGAAGCCGTAGAAAAACGCGCCATGCAGGCCTTCAGCCTCACCAGCTGACCGCTGCGTTTACCCTGGCGGCGGGGGCGCTTACGCCGGAGAGGTGGAGCTAGGGCGTGGCAAAGGTGAGCTGGGATCCCCGATAGAAACGGGGGCAAAGTTTTATGTCCCGTATCATCTGACTTCACCAGATCTTGGGTAGAAAGTTGAAGATCCATCAGTGTTTGGCGATCGTACACCAGTAGAGAGTTGACATATTGGGTAACAAGAGACAGAAACAGCGCAAACACACACAATGCTGGCAGAGACAGACGGCAGGCCGTACACACAGGCACCATCTTGAAATCTTCTTCAGATATCATCCCCCAGATATCATCCAGAAAAATAAAATAATATGTTGTTTTTTTCTGACAGGAGGCCAAGGCAGAATTCTCCCACTCAGCCATAAAAATCGTGGCATAGGCTGGTGCGAATTTCTTCCCCATGGCTGTCCCTTTAATCATTTCTTCTCAAGTTCAGTCAATAATTGAAGGAGCTCCTTCTCACGTCTCCTCTTATCAGGATATTTAATAAACATATTTTTTATGGCTTATATGCCTTCATTAATGTCAATATTTGTGTCCAATGTCCAATGTAAAAAGAAGAGATTCAGAAGGAATGTGAGGCTGTTTCACTTTGTCAACAAAATCATAAGTATCCTTGGGTGCCACTATAGCTCAGTTGGTAGTGTGTGCGCACCATGTATTGAGGCTGTTGGTCCTCTGCAGCGGCCACTGGTTCGAATCCTGCCTGTGGCTCATTTGCTGCATGTCATCCCCTCTCTCTTCACCCCCCTTTCCTGTCATATCTTCAGCTGTCACTATCAGTAAAGGCAAAAAAGCCCAAAAAATATCCTTTAGAAAAAAAAAAGATCATAAGTATCCTTTATCCCAGACAGCACGCCTACGTCTTGTGACGTCGGCACGATGAATAAAGTTGCATCGCCGCAACATCGTATGGAGAGCGTTTGCTCATTGGGAAGTTGTTGGCATTTGGTCAAAAATGCTCTCCAGACGATGTTTGGCCAATGTATCAAAGCTGCACAGCGTAGCCTCTCTACAGCTTTAATGACCTTTATTTATTCAGGTCAAATCATTCTATCAGCAAATATCTTACTTATAATGTGATAGGAATATGGCAATAAGACAATAAAAAAACAATATGCTTGACCATCAAAATAGCTTCCTAATTTAGTGTGTGAATAAAATAAAGAGACAAACTATTCAAGTTAATGATCATGCATTTATTTCAGACTGTATAGTCAAAACAAAAGATAAACAAGACAGAACAGATAAAAATATACAGGTGGCCGGTTGGGAGACTCACACGGACAGCACAGTCTGGAATGCTGGCAGACTTATGAGCCTGCAAGGTGGAGAAAAAGACAAAACACATCAGCTCAGGTTGTTCAATTAACTTATGCTATGCAATACTACTACTACATACTTCACAAATAAACACGTGCAAATAGACACACCAAGGAAGGAAAACGTTGCTGTGCCTTTTTTCCCGGCCGCTGTTTGACCTTACAGAGCCACTGTAGTTGATAAGAGACCTGTAGCTAAAAGTATTAGCCCCTATGCTCTTTAGCTATTAAACATGAAAAGCACCACAACAAGGCCTCCAAATAACCCATGTTTAATACAGTGTCACAGCAACACTGTATGAATCACCAGCAGAAAGCAGGACTTGAAAATATGAACCACAAAGTTTGCGTGAATTATTTTGCGGTGTGGTCTGACAGCCCCAGCTTGACCGTGGATAGCTGCTGAACTCCGGCCAGCTCTACAGGAGAGGCGGAGGCAGGGGGGGTTGATTGGAGGGACATGTCAGAAATAACTGGAGTCTGTTGTGTTTTCCAGAGACGTTGCACTAAACTTGGACACACCTATGTGAGGTTGGTATTAACTTCACTTACAGTGCAAACACACCAACAATAGTCCATAACCAGTACCGAACTATGAGAAAATGTTACACCGAACCATATTTACAAATAGAGCAGAGCTTCCCTTCGTTAGCTGCCAGTTAACCGCTAAAGTTGGCTCCACAGCTGTAAAAACACAGAAGCCCACCAGCTACTAGCTAACAGCTAACGCTAACTAACGTTACCTGACCCTTTCCCAAATTCAAAACTTATTTGTTGTCTAGATGGAGACTGTTCACGTGCTGGAAAGACTTATGGCTACCTAGCAATGGCTAAATGAAGTTAGAGCTAGTTGATACATTTGCTGGTCAGGTCTAAGCAACTAACGTTTGTTAAGCTAGCTAGCTAGCCTGTTAGGAGTCGGCATCTGGGCTCTTCACCTGTGCTAACATACCCAGTCAGGGCTTAACAACTTATGTTGCTAAATCCCGACTTATCTTGCTAACCTTGAATGTCATATTTATAAATCAACTATTTCATTCATTCGTTTTCTGTAACCACTTATTCCATAAGGGTTGCGAGCTGCTGGAGTCTATCCCAGCTGACAATGGACGAGAGGCGGGGTTCACCCTGGACAAGTTACCAGTTCATTGCAGGGCTGACACATAGACAGACAACTACTCGCACTCACATTCACACCTACGGGTCACCAATTAACCTAGCATGCATGTCTTTGGACTGTGGGAGGAAGCCGGAGAGAACCCACGCAGACATGGGGAGAACATGCAAACTCCGCACAGAAAGGCCCTGCCCCAGGAAGCTGGGGGAATCAAACTCAGGACCTTCTTGCTGTGAGGCAGCAGTGCTAACCACTGCACCACCGTGCTGCCCTAAATCAACTTACTTTAAGTGAGCTTACCTGAAGACCAGTCCTGGCTGACATGAAATAGCCTCTCCATCTCCAAGGCTTGCTTTCAGTTCTGTTGGCACCAATTGGATGACGTGCGATGTATCGATCCATAGCCGACCTATCGGCGACTTTGAAATGGCGTGCATAATCCCGCCGACGTCAGCGAGATGTATGCGTGCTATCTGGGATATAATTGGGGTGCTTGTTCGACAAGGGATTGAGGAAATAATCAATATATTCTGCCATATAGTATGTTTCACTGTCACAGTCAGAAATTATTGGCCTTCCTGGGGGAATTTCATATGGGATGCTCCATTTTGCTGGCTCCTTATGGATTTTAGGCAACAAATAAAAAAGTCTGGCTCTAGGCTTGGGGCTTCTTATCAAGTAATTTTGTTGTTTTTTATTAATAAATTTCATTTCCACTAATTTAGCAGTGATTTGTTTCACCAATTTGGCTGTTTCGGGGTAGATGGGTTTTTGTAGTTTTATAATAATATAATTTATTATTTTTCAGCTCCTTCAAGGCCTCAACCTCCCCCCAGTAAGGTTGGGCCTCATCCTACAGAGCCGAAAACTGTCATCAAATTGCTGCAGATCAATTTTAATGAGGGTCGTGTCATGTCATATCTATTTTGTTGGAAGCTCAGGAATGTGTAGACAGTTTTTCTTTTTGTGATAATTTAGATGAATCAAATTACTCTGTTCCTTCAAAGGTAGGAGTCTGGAGTAATTGATGAGAGGTATCCAAACCTCTGCTTCTGGAAACTTTGTGTCTGCCGCCTTTACAGCGGCTCGGAGCTGTTTAACAGAGGTCTTCCTCACTTTTTGGCTTTGGTTATTTAGGCCGAAAGCCAAAACAATTTTTTCCACCTTAGCTGGCATTGGTGATGAGGGTCACAGCGTGCCCAAGCGTAGCACCTGGGTAGCTATCTATTTGTAGATCATCATAGCTGAGGGGTGGGAGTCTCGCCAAATTTGAGTCACCAATAATCACCTATTTTTTGTTTATGCTGAGACCCCATTCCTGTGTTTTCCTGTCTGTATTGACATGTCTGGTAGGTCTGCATATTGCTTGTTTTTGTGTGCTGGATGGTTGTGGGGGGACCCTTGGTTGCAAAGTAAGACAGGTTTGGATGGCTGTCTTCAATTTGTGAGCCTTGACCAATGTGGAATCCTCGCATTCTCCCCCAGGGTCACTGAGTGGAGTTGGCAGGGCCACCTCTGGCTCCGTCTGTAGTATTTCCCTGAGCTCCTAGGTTGTCAAGTCTAAAATCGAGTCATTTCCCTCAAACACGCACTGATTTCGTGGAGAGGGAGGTGGTGAGGGAGAGACGGATTGGTAAGAGGAGGAGGAAGGCTGGTTAGTACGGGGGATCAGCGTAAGTCTGTCCGTGGTGGTGGTACGACGGACCCTTTGTTGTTTTGGAAGGAGGGATGGAGGTGGGTCTGGGAGAGGAGGAGAAGGGAGGACAGAAACAGGAATGGCTGTGTCCATCAGTTCATCCTCTATCATGGGGAACCAGCCCCCTGTTTCATCCGTCATAGTGGCTGTATTCACCACTTCAGCTTTGTTAATGCTCTTCTGAGCGTGTATCTCTGCCTCGACCATGATTTTAGATCGGTCTGATTGCGTTTGTGAAGCTGTGTTTTGTAGTTGTGATAAGCTAGTAGCTCCTTTCTTACTGCTCTCAGCTTTGTCATCCTCCAGCCTGGCAATAATCAGGGCTTCTGCTTGTTCCAGTGTCTTGTCCTGCAGGCGGTTCCCCAGGTTCCACCTGGCCCAGGACGAAGCCACCTGGAAGGGCTCCTGTCAGTCATAGGAGGACAACTGGGTCAGTGCCTCCAACTCACTTTCCAATACCTCTGTGTAATGGTCACGGAGGATCAGCATGGTTGTAAATTCCCAATGTTTTGCATTACCTTCAATAAGGGTTTGGGTTTTCTTAAATTGTCGTGGTGCAGTGTGTGCGTACTGCTTTGCAAACCATGTATTTGCGTTGTGCTTTTTACGTGAGGTCTGATTTTTGTATTGTGTGCGTGGGGGTAGGTTATACCCCCAGCGATCAAAAAGCCTGGCTCTCTGTAGTGACGTCCAGAATAGTCCCTTTCTCTGTTTCTTCCCATCCTGGTCATGGATGCATAACTGGGACGTTCAAAGCTACGGTGGTAGCGGTCACTGGAGGAGTGGTACAGCGGCTCAGCACCACAGCACAGTGTGTTACGGCCCCGACGGTAAGAAACCACCGTCCACCCATCCTCCTGTTGTTGTCTGCCCATACTTGGAGCGCTGTTTTAGTTTACTAAAATCAATATTGTGAAATACAGGCCTGTGAAACAACAATTTTGTGAAACACAAGGCAGTAGAAAAGACACAAGCCAGCGAAACAACAAACTCGTGGAACACAAGCCGGCGAAAGAAATATTATTATGGCAGTAAACAAAACCTCCACCCATTTGGTGAAATAGTCAACCATTACACATATGTATTGGTTGCCACCATCTGTCACTGTGAGTTTACCCGCCAGATAAATCCCAACAAGCGCAAGAGGCTCCGATATCTGAGAGAAAAACAAAGGAAAAATTTGGACGTGAGATTGATAGCACTGATGTGTTTAAAACCTGACGGTTTCCTTTACCTCAACTGGGCTGTACTGTTTTTTTTCCTTCAAATTTGCCCTCTTGTTCTGACATTGTTGGGCACTGAGCAACCTAAAACAGACAAGTACAGCAAAGAATTATAACCATAACTGGATATTAGTTCAGTATTACATCCACATAAAGGCTCTCAATATATGCAAAAACAAACATTACTCTGCTATTTAACCTGAATGTGTATTCCTCATCATTTTGAGGATACCAACTAACCCATTTGCGAATGTCACCCTCCATGCCTGGCCAAAAATATCTTGTAATGATGGCACTGTGAGTTTTTTCAACACCACAGTGTCCACCAAGAGGGCTGGCAATGAACTCAATGAAGAGTTTGTTTGCCTCTTCTGCAGATGCCACAACTTCAGCCAGGTGTTCTGCTTGGTGCTGCTTTCGCCTGCAGATATAGTACAGCTCTCCATCTGGGTTTAGAAGTCAAGAGATTAGACTAATTGGAAGTCTTACAAGGTATGTGGATAATTGTTTGACGTCCATGTGGCATCAGTCCTTACCCTGTACCCTGAAGGTGTCAGCACGTCTCTTCATAACATAACGTTGTTTGCTCGTTGTTCCCTCAGAATAATGGTTATGGAGCTTGATGTCCAGAACCTCTTGCAAAGTGTTGGAATCCATCCCTACCTTTCCCTGTCTCAGCCTGTCTAACCTGGACTCACATACTGCTACCTACACCTGTCTCACCTACACTCACCACTTTCTACCTACACCTGTCTCATGTCTCACCTCCCACCACCTACACCTGTCTCACACCTACTCCACTCTACTCCACACACAAACACAGAACCACTCAACCAGCAATCAAGCACACCACACATACCCACTATCACTCAAAAGGTCAACAATAGCAGAAATCAATTAAACTTCCACTCAATACAACTGTCGCTCACCGTCACTCACTAATCACTCACTAATCACTGTCTCTGTCTCCTCGCTATCACTCACCAACCTACTCAAGAACCCACAAAACTGTGATGTGATAACCAACCTTAAATAGCTAGGGACGTGCCACTCCCCCTCACTTATTATGTTACTTTTCACCTGTATATAACAGCTGCCTAGTGATTGCCCCTATTAGCCAAATGAGTTCTTAATCTTGTCTAATTTGACTGAGAGAGTATGCTGAATACTGCAGATCAACACATTGGACATTGTAAAAGGTGGGTGAATTGCAGCATCACATTACAAACACACAATAAAATGCCCTACATTCATTCAAGCTGTGTTAGTGTCACATTTACCAATGTGTTGGTCAATTCAACCCTTGTGTTTGAAATTCCTCATTTTGCAAAATAACTGACTTAACATGGACTAAATGATGCTGCTGCAAGGTTTGAATATATCAGATCTCTTACTGTAGTTAATAACTACATTTGCATTGTGGTGAATGCTTTGGTAACATTTGCATTAATACTTAATGCAACATTAAACAGCTGGGAGAACTCTTCATAAGTAGTTTCGGAGGCCCACCTGGCCCACCATCGGCCCCTCCCTCTAGCCAAGTGAGTTTCCAGTCATCACACCTGGATGAGGGAGTGTGCTGAATACCGTGGGATATAGTGTTGACAGAGTAACACGTTTAACGACTTGATAAAACATGGTCGATGGACTTTTCATGGTGCGAGAGGATTGTCTGTGGACTTAAATGTACAACATGATGATTGATGATCGTGGTCACAAGTTAATCTGAGCATACTGCACTGTGATACAGCTGTGATCGCCACATGCGTCCGAGCTGCGCATGATTTAAACATTTAATTTGCCATCACACTGTATGTTTCACGTATGCAGTGCATGAGGAGACAAGCACATTAAGAAAGCGACACACATAACGGGAACAACACTTATATTTCATTTATTTCGGTCTGCAATGTTTTGAACAGGCATCGACATGGTCACCTATCTGTGTAAAGAATTGATGTGGAAGCTAGACTCAATGAAATATGTACATAAGTATACATTACAGTGACTTCTAGAGACACCGGCTGTATTCTTTTACTCCGTGAGTTCTGAAGTCGCCATTGGGAAACCATCAGCAGGCAGTTTATAACCATGTCAACAATGGGTCCTTGCATGCTGCGACTACAGCACATCTGTCTAATGCATTGAATATCAGCAGTTAATTCAACCACCAGTTAATCTGGAACACCGGGCAGCGGGGGTCTGCTGCCTCTCCAGCAGAGATGCTGTCGGACCTCCCCCACGTCGGCCTCTCCTCCATAGTTTTCTGTGAGACGGCAGGATTTTAAATGCCTTGGGCAGGTTGAACACATCCGC
Organism: Lutjanus erythropterus; assembly: GCF_056507025.1. Classification (NCBI taxonomy): domain Eukaryota; kingdom Metazoa; phylum Chordata; class Actinopteri; order Lutjaniformes; family Lutjanidae; genus Lutjanus; species Lutjanus erythropterus. The sequence continues at coordinate 3,618,675 of NC_139318.1, forward strand.
GGGCAGCGATGTTATTCCCGTGTAGCAGAGAGACAACAGTGTCTCTCTGGAGTAGATAAGTGGCAGCTCACCCTCCACGTGTGGAAAAGTTTGGCACATTCTCAGAAGCTCCCAAACAATCAGTGCCAGTAATAGTCCTCGTGCAAATAATGCCATGGTGCTCCTTGGGAACGTTTGTACACACACACACACAATAGTAAAAACCACCATAAAAACAAGTGTTGCTACTTAAAGTTGATGAGAGCCAACTTTCTGATTGGTTCATTGCATGGCCTAAACTTGTCTTTGAATTAATCAAGGTACTTGGGTGTAGCTGATAGGTGTATCCTGCAGTGCGCTGCTGGCACAAGGGACACACCTGGATTTGGACACACCTTGAATAAACTGAATTCATTGCACCTCACGGTTTCCATTTGCGCTTTAGATTAGTGTAAGATAAGGCCCTGTAAGTCCACAATTATGGTGCAATACTTGAAAAAAGGGGCAGGGCCCTCAGAAATCTAATGGCAATAGTTGTTTAGGTCACATGGCTCTCTGGAATTCATGTTGGATCCCTTCTTTGTGGCCTTCGTCACAGGGTTCAGCTCCATCCCTCACCACAAAAATGTCTGAAAACATCTTAATCTGTCATTTTATAATCTGAAAAAATGGATTCATAATAAAGGGACACAACAATAAATCAGTTATAAGTAAAAGCTGTCTTACTCCAGCTCATTGGCGTCTCCCCTCAGCAGGTGTCCCTCGTTGAGCGGTGGTCCACTGGGAGCCTCTTTCAGGCTCTGCAATTTTCCACTACACTCCAGTTAGTCCGTGAGTTTACTTTTTATAACAACATCCACTCTCCAGTAGAGTCCTTCTGAGAAAGATTCTCCAAGAGAGTTTAAATCTTTCCAGAGTTTGGGTTTGCAGCAGGTCAACGGGTCAATGACAAAATCACAGTGAAAAGAGAAATTAGAATGACCTGCAGGCCTTTTTATACCTGACCTCATTCTGTTTCCATGGTGACTACTGACTGTGGTGTGTTTGTGTGTGTGTGTGAGCCCACATTGTTATTTTTTAAAATTTTATTTTTAGAATATTACAATAATAAATCAAGTGATCTGTTCTGTTTGTCATTATTTATTTCACTGTTTCTCAACTCTGGTCCTCAGGGCTCACTGTCCTGCATGTTTTAGATGTTTCTCTGCTCCAACACACCTGATTCAAATGATCAGGTTGTTATCAGGCTTCTGCAGAGGCTTGATGATGAGCTGATCATTTGAATCAGGTGTGTTGGAGCAGAGAAACATCTAAAACATGCAGGACAGTGAGCCTGGAGGACCAGGGTTGGGAAACACCAATTTATTATTATTATAATGTGTAATGTATAGGCCTATTCATTTGTTTCACATTACATTAATTTAATTTACATTATTTTTCAGTATGTATCTATCTGTAGCTGTTTGAGGAGCAGGTGTGGAAAAAATAAAAAGCGCACCAGCTGTGTGTGGTGTGGTACCAGCGCTGGCTGATGAGCAGGGATCTTGTAGCAGAGATGATGACTGCTGCTGGACAGGTGAGCTGGCTGCTCATGATGAGCAGGTGTGGAGCGGAGCTGGGAGCCAGGAGAAGAAGAGAGACACACCCACAACACACAGAGACAGACAGAGCAAGACAGGGGACACAGGAGGTGAAGAAGGGAGTCAGGAAAATAGACCCAGGTCCATGAGAAACAGGGTGCTTTTAAGAACATGTATTACAAATATTTCAGTTTTTTTAAAACTTGACTTGTTGGACAGTGGACTGTGAAAACAGAATGTATGTAGTAATGTAGCACTTGTAAAATTGTCTCTAACATAAGAACAAAACACTGATGAATCCCAGAAATCAATGAATACTAGCAAAGAACAAAAATAAGATTTTTTCATAGGTGGCTTCTTGTTTGTGGCCCAGTATCTCATGAGAGGGAAAAAAAAATACACAAATAAATGAAATGAACTGAATTTAAAACGCATAATTGTGCAAAATCTACGTAAGTGCATACAAAAAAACTAAACACAATAATGGAGAAATGAAAAGTTGAGTTTTAAGGAAAAGCTGCAGTGGAGTCTACTGATCTCACACTAAGATGAAGCAGTTCCTCAGCCAAGGGCCAGAACCCAAAACACACCCCTGGTTTTCAGTCTGGTCTGTGGAACAGAACGTTCTGATCAGCTGACCTGAGGGGTCTGGCTTGTTAAAAGCTCTGTAATACAGTCTGGAGCCAGATTGTGGATGGCCTGGTAGGTAATTAATAAAACATTAACATGTACTAAAATTAGATTGGCAACCACTGCAGTGATGCTAAAATTGCAGTGATACGACAGGAGCTCGTAGATTCAGTCAGTGATCTGTCTGCTGAGTTCTGGATCAGCTGCAGCTGTGACACTGAGTGGGAGTTTAAACAGGAAAAAAAAGAGTTACAGTGAGAGATGCACCATGAATATCAGAGCTGATAAATTTATCAGCCAGTACTGGCCTCTCCAGCTACATTGGTCAGCATATATTAGACAATAAATAACGGCTAATATAATTAAGGAATTAAGGACTGAATATCAGCACTGCTGTGATTATCTTCAGCACCTCGAGTGTGATACTGCTTTTATATGACAGTTAATAGTTGAGAAAAGTTGAATTTTTAATCATTTAATGTGCTTTATTTAATAATACAGTCTTCTTAAATGTAAATGTTGCCTTGGGGTAACAACATACTATATGGATTACCACTATGATATTTTTGCATTTGTGTATTTAGGTTTATTTTCTGTTAAACCAGTATAAGATATCAATGTAAAATGCATTGACAACTATTTTAACTCTGAAGCAGTGAGCCAAAGATGGCAACAACACAACAAATAGTTTCAACATCCTGTCTGTCAGGAAAGACACACAGCAGGAAACTGAAAACAAGCATTTAAATGTAACACAAATGATCCAACACTGAAATGTGACTCACTGTCTTGTTTTGAGGAGGCTGACACTCTTTAACACAATCATTCCTACAGGCTGTTCTAAAATGGTACGATGTTGTGTGAGGGTAACATCCACACAAACATATATGAAAAGTTTGTTTTTTCTTCTTTCAATTTCAAATGTCATAAATTTAAACTGGTGATGCAATTGACTATTTTCCATTAGTATTATGATACATTCTAGGTTTACCATTAAAAAGTCAAATGTTTACTTGGTTCATTTTATGGCATTATAATGCATACCATAGAGGGATATGCTTTATTCATTGGACATATAGAAATTAGTCAGTTGGTTGACCAGTTTAGTCCAGACTGAAATATCTTCACCCAATAGCTGTCAGTAGATCAACTGCACTGAAGCTTTGGTCAAACATTCATAATGAATCCGTCTGACTTTGATAAACCACAGACATTTTCTAGCCGGACCATCAAGGCAAAGTTTTCACTTCCAGTGAAATATCTCAACATCTAATCAAACAGTTTGGTACAATCCTATGGCACATGTGTAATTACCAGATATCTGTATAACATGAAGTGTTTATTTATTTGTTTATTTACCTATAGAAACTGTTAAATCACACATGTCCATACCATACCTGACTCCCTGCATAGACCAGTTCCCTCAAGGAACTGTTTTTGGGATTATTGCAGCCAAAAATGCTTGATTTCACCGTACCATTTCTAAAAAAAGTTTTTAGGTGTTTTTTTTCCCCAATTAAAATTGTGGGACAAAGTGAAAATTGCAAAAGAAAAGGTTGATTTTTTTTTTTTTTTTTTTTTTTTTTTTGTGAAGAAGAAGAAGAAGAAGAAGAATTCATTAAAAATGAAAGGTAGCCTGTTATAATAAAACTGCACTCTGCCAAAAGGGCTTTGGATTACAAAAACTCAACAAAATGTGCTTTATTTGTAAATGAAGAAGTGCAGCATTATTCCATAATGCAAAATCTTTTTAGAGCTCAAACTCAGTCAAAACAGCACAAGATGGTCAAAATATAAAAGTGCAGAGAGCATTATTTGATTGATAAAGGTCAAGAACAATAGCAAACCTTGTGTTTTTTTCAGTACCTGTGTGAAAAAAAAAAAATGGGCTGATGGACTGTCTGTCCAAGCCGTAGCTGAAAACTACACAGAGACAGACAACAGACAAACTAAATTATGTGGGTTTAATAAAGTCTGGTTGAATATTTCATTTACAATGTGCCTAAATGCCAAGATTATGGATGCAATAATTAATGTAAGTCAGTGGTGACGTGATTTAGTTGATATAAATCAGTAATATAAAGACAAATATAAAGCATTCATGCTGTATGACCTTTGTAAACAGGTTGTAAACAAGCATGCAATATTAATTAATAATTAAAACTAATAATGCATGTTAACTATTAATTAGTCTGCAGTCTAGTATAAGTGATCACCGTCCTGTGGCATTCAGAACCTACAGATCCACAGAGGATCTCCACTGCCCTCCACTCACAACACCAACACCAGAATGCTGTTTGTTGATTTCAGCTCAGCACTCAAACACAATCTCCCCTATGAAGCCTGAGTGCCACACTCTGCAACTGGATATCAGGCTTCCTCACAAACCGACTACAGATTGGCGGTCTCACCTCCTCCACTCTAGTGCTCAACACCGGAGCCCCCCAGGGCTGTGTGCTCAGCCCCCTCCTGTTCACAGTATACATCCACAACTGCAGCCCCGGTATGGAGGAAACCCTGATGTCAAGTTTGCAGATGATACCAACACCATCAGCTGGATTTCAAACAATGATGAGGCAGTCTTGCACAGTGGTGCCCAGAAAATAACCTGCTGCTCAACATCAGCAAAACCACAGACCCCTGTCTACATCAGTGGAGCTGAGGTAGAGCAGGCGAACATTTTTAGGTACCTGGGAATCAGCATCACAGAGAAGTGTCTGGGAAGTCATCCTTACAAACTGTTTGGAAAAGGGAAGGTACTTTCAAAATAACATTTGGCAGGTGACTGGATGAACCTTCTGTCAATCACGTCTAACGCGAGCAAACGTCAACCAATCAGATCAAACTCTTGCTAAAGCAGGTCAGGAGAAGAAAAGCCTTCAGTGCTGTTCTTTCAATGCTCTTCTTTCAATGAAGAAACACTCTCCACTTCTGATATAACTGATGCTATTACTGTATCTACGCTAACCTCTTCAGGAGCCGCCATTGTTTGTTCGAGACAAGTCACTTTCATGGACGCTTCTCGTTGTCATCACATCTAAAACCGCAGTCATACCCGCCAACAGTCCCTCCTCGGACACTGATTGGCCGCACCATTTTGGTGCAGACACAAATGGATAATTTGAAGCCTGGCAAGATGGACTGTCAAAAGCATCCTGACTGGAAACATCACAAACTGGCATCAAGGAATGTCCATGGCCGAAGGCAGAAAAACTTTACAGCAGGTCATCAAAACTGGTACTGAGCATCAGTGATATCATCAGGGAGGTGAGGTGCCTTCAGATTCAGAAGACACTAAAAGACACAACCCACTGCAGCTGTTCGTAGCCTTTTCACCCTGCTGCCATCAGTATCTGCTGCTGTACCACCAGACTGAAGAGCAGCTTTTTCCTTCAGGCTGTGAGTCTGAAGAATTCATCCTCAGCATCCCACTTCATTAATTAGATTGTTCTATATTTTTATTTATCTCTACAATCAATTCTAATTAATCAAAGAAAAATCTAATTTTACAACCTTGCTGTAAATGATTATTCTTGTATCCTTGAATATTGGATCCTCTGTTGTTGCACATATTTCTAGTATACTGTTTGTTCTGCAGCATACATTTAATTCTGACAGAAGATGCTGGTGTGTGATCAAGCAGCAAAAAATGCCGGTTAAATATTTGTTTCTAAACTGTTATTATTGCACCGACATTTGCTCTTTTTTTCAGCTGCAAGTGAACAAGGATCACCAGTTTACCACTTTAAATGTCCTTTACTGAGTATTTTCCCCCACGTATCCACATGTGAGTGAGAACAGAGATCTAGGTCTAATTTGCTGCTGCAGCTCACTTGGTCCAGGTGTGTGCTGACTCTATAACAACTCATTTACTGGTAACACACACACACACAGCTCCCTGATGCTCTGCCGCCATATGCTTTTTGGGCAGATGGTGTGTTTGCCGGTGCCAGTGAAGGCATCGGTACAGTAGCTGATGGCCCTCTGTGTCCAAACAGTGTGTAAAAATAAAGATGCTGACAGGCAGATTCAGTCCTGGACCTTCTATGGCTCTCAGCATTCACACTGTGAGTCATTATATGATTCATCCATCCATTTTCTGCCACTTATCTGGGGATGGGTTGTGGTGGCAGCAGGTTAACATCCTCCAGGGGCATCCTGAGGTGGTCCCAAGCCAGATGAGATAATCTCAGTGGATTTTAGGTCCAACCAACCATCTCCTATCACTTGGACATGCCCGGAAAACCTCCAAAGAAAGGCATCCAGGAGGCATTCTTATTGGAGGGAGAAACAACTTTAGGGGCTGTGGACAAAATATGATAAAGTCCCCCCTAAAATGCCCTTATAATGGACAAAACCATACAGTATCTGGCCTCTAGAGGGGCACCCTAAGGAACATGAAAATGTTGAAGTTCCCTAGCAAACAAAACAAAACATGATAAAGTCTCCTCTAAAGTGCCCTTCTAGTGGACAAAATGTAATAAAATGCCCTCCATAGTGCCCATCTTGTGTGCAAAATGTGATAAAGTGCCCTTGGATGCCCCTCCTTGTGGACAAAACATGATAAGATGCCCTCTGGGATGGCATTCTGGTGGGAAAAAAACATGGTAAAGTGGTTTCAGTGATGAGAAAACTAAGTGCAGTGCCATATAGGATGCCTTAAATACTAGAAAATTGTTTGAGCTCTTCATGCCCTTGAATAGTTAAATAGTTCCCGGAGTTGGAACCGTGCCATACAATTTTGCCATGCTGGTGCCTCACCGCTAACAGGTGATGCCCTTTTCATTTTTTCACCCCTGTTGAGCTCCTCATCCCCATCTCAAAGTTGACCCCGGCCGCCATACGGAGGAAACTCATTTCAGCCGCTTGTATCCATGATCTGATTCTTACAGCCGCTGCACAAAGCTCGTGACCCCAGGTGAGGGTTGGAACGTATATATGCTGGTAGATTGAAAGCTCTGAAGAATATTTAGGGTTTAGGATGATCTGGTTTAAGGATTTGATTCAACTCAGTGGTGTGTTGGTGAGGACAGATGAGCACATATGGGAGGTTCCACTTGAATCTTTTATTGTAAGGTTGTTTGAGCTGGTCTCATGTCTCATGTACTCAGTTCAAATATTTCAACAAAAGCCTAAGGCATCCACATGCTCCATTGTTCTCCAGAGGAAAAGGGATGGCCACACGTGGCCTGGCTGCTTTATAGCCCCTGGGCTCCACCCATCCAGGAAGGGGAAGGCAGATAGGAGTGGTTAGGGATTTTTATGCCTCCGCCCGCCGAAGGTGCTGGGCTGGCACAGATTTTTGTTTGCGCGATAACTTTTGAACAGGTGGACGGATTTGCACCAAATCTTGTGTGCTAAGACTCTATAACAGGTACATGAACTGATTACATTTTGGAGGCCAATGCTTTCAAGATGGTCGACTTTCAAGATGGCCGACTTTTTGTTTGCACTATAACTCTTGAACGAGTGGACAGATTTGCACCAAATCTTGTGTGCTAACACTCTATAACAGGTACATGAACTGATTAAATTTTGGAGACCACCACTTTTGAGATGGCCGCAAAATGGCCGCCTGACAGACCTGTCTCTAAAAACACGCTTATGCCAATAACTTGGTCAATTTTTTATATTTGACTTTGATATATTTTTGAATAACTGTGTTGGATACTATTAGGTAATAAAGGTAAAAGCTCTTTCCTTGCAATCTTTTCTCATTAACTGTTTACTGTATCAATAGAGCCATAATTCTCAAACTCCTGGGACACTTGCAAATAGGATTTATAATGAATCAATGGTTTCAATCAGGTGTAGGGAACACAAAAAGTCACAGTTGTATGAAACTGTTGCAGGCGGCGGCATCAGAATCGACACTTTAGCGTTGACTTCTACCCGTTTTCATTAATCCAAGTAGAGAGAAACAGGTAGAAAGAGAGCTTGGGGGATTTTCCACAGCTCTGACTCAGCTTCTCCATCACATTGACTTAATTTTGTTTTTAGGAGCAATTTCTAGAAAGAAAGAAAGACAGACGGATAGATAGATAGATAGATAGATAGATAGATAGATAGATAGATAGATAGATAGATAGATAGATACTCAAAGAAGAAAGTGATCTGAGGACACATTATATGGCTGACAGCCTTGTTCCTGATCAAACACTGCAGTACTACGCTCTGATGTGTCCCTACTGACCATTTTGAACCTATTTTAACTCTCATCTTCAAGACTCAGTCTGATCTTGTGGCCTCGCTTTCTATCCTGCAGCGAAAATGACATGTTTTTGTGTTTTTCCAATCTCAAACGCAGACAAACAAGGCTTTTGCGGCTGACCATTGGAGGGTGGAAAGAAAAAAAAAAAAAAACTGCTCTGGCTGCAAACAAAGCTCCCTGCTAGCAATCTAGCACAAAAAAGCTTTGTAAAACAAACAGGTGGAGATTGTTCTTTCTTTTGCTTTTTACTCTCTCTCTTTCAGCTGAGCAGCAGCAGCAGGTGTCTCAGCACTGAGTTTCTCTGGTGGTTTCATAGTGATGAATACAGATACCACTTTTTGTAAACGATGAAGATAAAACAAAAATATATCTATTGTATCTGTTTTGTCTGTGCAATAAGCTTAAAAGACCCACCAACTAAAACTGCACTTAAAGAAATAGTAGGAGTGAAGAACTAACATCATTGAAGGCTCGACACACAAATTACACTACTACACAACGATGTAACAAGTGACATTTTGCCTGGCTGCTGTTTACAAGTCCAAAAAAGATGGGACACTGTATAAAATGTAAATAAAAACACTGCTTCTTCTTGACCTTTATTCAATTGAATATGGGACAAGATGTTTAATGTTCTAACACACACAAATACACATTTGATACCTGCAACATAATCTAAAAAAGCTGACAAGAGCGTGTTTACTACTGTGATACATCAGCTTTTCTTTTAACACTCAGTCAATTATTTGTGAACTGAGGACATTAACTGTTGAAGTTTTAAAGTGAAATTCTTTCTCATTCTTACTTGATATATGACTTCAGCTGCTCAACAGTCCAGAGTCTCTGTTGTTGTATTTTGTGCTTCATAATGCACCACACATTTTCAATAGGAGACAGGTCTGGACTGCAGGCAGGTCAGTCTAGAAAATTAACTCTTTTACTACGAAGACACGCTGTTGGTACACATGCACAATGAGTCTTTGTGTTGTCTCACTGAAATAAGCAGGGACGTCTCTGAAAAAGACATTGTCCGGATGGCAGCATATGTCACTCCAAAACCTGTAGGTACCTCTCAGCATTAATGTGGCTTTCTAGATGGTCCTTTTCCTCTTTAGCCTGGAGGACACGACGTCCATGATTTGTGAAATGTGGACTCATGCACACTTTTCCACTTTGCATCAGTCCATCTCAGATGAGCTCTGGTCCAGAGAAGTCTGCAGTGTTTCTGGATGTTGTTGATATATGTCTTTCTCTTTGCATGGTAGAGTCTTAACTTGTATTTGTAGATGCAGAGACAAATTGTGTTTATTGACATCAGTTTTCCAAAGTGTTCCTGAACCCATGTAGTATCCTTTATACAATGATGTGGCTTTTTAATGCAGTGCTGCCTGAGGGGTCAAAGGTCACAGACATTCAGTGCTGGTTTTCAGTCTCGCTCCTTACTTGCAGAGATTTCTCTGGATTCTCTGAATCTTTGAATGATATTATGGATTGTAGATGGTGAAATCTCTTAATTCCTGTAGTTTTGTGTAGACTAACATTGTTCTTAACCTGCTGGACTATTTGCCCACGCAGAAGATGCCCCTTTAATAACCCAATCATAATACTGTCACCTGTTACCAACTCACCTGTTAACCTGTGGAATGTTCCATTCAGGTGATTTTTGAGCATACCACAACTTTCTTTTTGTTGTTCTTGTCCCAACTTTTCTGAAACATTGCAGGCATTAAATTCAAAATGATTTAATATTTACAAAGAGGAGGAAGAAGATAGAAAAAGTTTATTGATTTATTGACCATTTTACTGTGTTACAACTAAATACAAGTCCAAAATGATATGCAAATAATTAGATTCTGTTTTTATTTACGTTTTACAAAACCCATTTTTGGGGGAATTGTGGTTGTGCTTTTAGGCAGATGTGAAGAATTTGTCTCCAAGCTGTGAGGTTAGAAAACAGCTTGAAGAAGACAGAGATGTGGATTTCAGTCCAAGATGGGCAGATTTACTGGCACAAGGTTAATATAACAAGAAATTTTAATAAACCCTGCTTACAATTCTGCATGACCGCCAAAACACACACACAGCCAACAGAAAACCACAGGGAGGCGGCTGTGCAATTACCACCTCTAAGCAGGGGGAGGAAGGCCACATGTACTCAGCAGGCACTCTGAGATTTACCGGTACAGCTCGAGAAAAAAAGACAAAAGAACTACTTTAAAAATGGCTACTTAAAAAAGAAAACCAAGAGACAACAAGCTTAAAATGGCCAAAATACAACAAAAACAAATGCAGACAGGAATTTCAAACACATTAGAACAAGATAAATATTCCACATAGAAGAAAATGAATCAGTATTATAATAAAGGAAGGCTTAGGAGCAGTTCAGATGTTGTAGTTTTTGCATGCACACAGTTTGGCTCAGAGAAAGTAAAGGTGTGTGTCCTGCAGTTCAGTTAATCAGCAGATGTGTGGAGCTTCTGTCCCCGTGCTGCTGACAGCGCTGCAGCTGCTGTCCAGCATCATCTGTCCCGCATGCTCCTTCATGCTGAGAATTAAGTGTTTGTTTTGATCAAACCCAAGCTGGCCGTGGTTGGAAGAGAGGAAAGACAAACTTAGACATTTTGGGTGAGTTTTATTTTGTTTGCATCCAGTTTGAATGAAGGTGATGATGATGACGTTTTGCGATGGGAGTCTGGTGAGCTTGGTGAGAGCAATAAATCATGTGGCTCAGTTTGTAAAGTTTACAGCCTGTCATGATGTTGCATTGCTCTGTGTACAATGATGCAGCTAAAAGAAAACGTAAGCTGAAACCTGTTTACCAGCCACTCCTCTCACCTTCTCACATCAGTACACCACCACCACATGCTGTCATGAGGATATAAGCTTCTGTTTCATCTACAGTGACTGACAAACAGAGGCAGGAAGTAACAAAGTACAAATACTTTTGTTTCTGTACTTTATCAGGTATCAGTACTTTTATTTTTCTGATGTACGTGTAACTGTCAATTAACATTCCCTAGCTGATGATCATATTAAGTGTGAGCTTTTAATCTAGGTGATGTTTATGGGGAAAAATCATTAAATCCTTCTTTGGTTTTGTATTCCATAGGCCTCGACTTCATCAAAAGCCATCTGAAGGAGCAAGCTGTGGTGCAAGTGACACTTCTCATTCTTTTCCCCCATCAAGCAGGGCAATGGTCAAGAAAACTCCAAGCAGCTAGAGTCCGACCCGCCTGCCCAGCTGATACTGTGGATGTCCTGAAATCTTTCCCAGCAGTGTGCAATTTGTCACTGAAGCTCAACACACCCCTGCCTGCCTCACTTGCCAGTGAGAGGCTTTTTAGCACTGCAGGACTGATTTTCAGACCCAAAAGGTCTTCTGGTGAGGCTTAATAAAAGATTTTGGTAGTCTTATAGAGATGAATGAATTTCTAACAAAAGAAAAAAGACTCGATTAGACTTAAAGTTTCCATGTTGATTTCGAGTTTCAAGTTCTGTTGCTGAAATGGAAAACTGATTTGCACATTGGAGTGAAGTAAGGTTGTCAATACTTTGCTATTTTTTTGATAAATAATTTCTGTTAAATGCAATATATGTCAAGTATAGTATTGAGAAAAAAATGATCCAGGTGCTCATGCAGGACCTCTGTTCAGTTCAGTCTTTGTTATTCTGTCTGAAATTTGGCTTGTAGCATAACTAGACTGTGTCCAGTGAATTTTTTTTCTCTGTACCAGCACTGTGCAGGTTGTTAACAAAAGAGAACTATCCTATTTGTGTGCCTAGTACTTTTTTAATTTTGCAGAGTTATCAAAAGCGGCATTGTGTATCATTGAAGTTAAAACTTCATTTTTACTTTTTAAGTACATTTCAGAACCTGTACTTTTTTACTTTTACTAGTAAATGTGTTGAATTAGTACTTCTACTTTTACCAGAGTCTTCTCTCTTTTACACAAGTATCTGTACTTCTACTTAAGTAAAGAATGTGTGTACTTTTGCCACCTCTGCTGACAAAAGAAAAAAAATCACTTCTCGAGTGGAAGAATCTCAGTTGACTTAGGAGTCTCCAATGATTTGAATATTTGAGGAGGAGATATATCAGCTAAGCACTTTGGATAACTGGTGAGCATGATGACACTCTGTTGTTGTGTAGTTGTAAATCTTGTGCTCACTAGTGTGTACCAGGGTACCCCTGAACGGGTATACCTCTCTATCTGTATACACCTTTATCCTATTAATGCTTGTTACTGACTCTGTCTGTTATAGTTTTGTGCTCTCTCTTTCTGCAGGTCTCCATGGTGGAGATGAAGGTCACAAAGCTGTCCCCACTGGTAGTCCTGGATCCTGTAGATATTTATTTTATATTTCATTATTTAATATATCAGAAATTTTGTTAGCAAATTTTTTGTAATTTGATTTTGTGACCTGTCCTCTTCCAGGTCTCTGTAGTGGAGAGGAGGCTGTGTAGCTCTGGTCCTGGACGCGACATCTGAATGGCCTTTAGTAAATCTAGCACTGGCAGGTTGCTATAACGTGAATGGACAGAGACAGTATTATTTGAAGCCACATGTATTCAGTGGATGACTAGCAGGTGTTTTAGTCAATGTGCTTTCTTGCAGTGAATAGTATTTCTGTTCCTGTTAACTTCTGGCAGATCCAGCATTTATAAAATCTCCATCTAAGCGTACACACAACAATATATCAGGTTTGTACCTTTCCTTTAATATGTTCTAGCTTTTAGTGCATGTAACAGGTCTGCAAATTCACAAAGCCCAGAGTCCATGCCACAGGGAGTTACTCACTCATAGAGAAAATAAATACTGCTCCTGAACTCACAGAAACAGCTTGTTTGTTCTCCAGCTTTCATTCTGACATCCAGTAATCATCTAATGGAACACATCACATAATGTGCAGCTAGTCTGGAGCAGAATTTGGAATGGGCTTAGGACCTTAGAGAGACAAGAGCTAAAGCTGAGTGTTGCAGACAGAGGGTGAATGGAGCTTTGGTCAGTATAAGAAAAATAATGGGTTTCGTGAACATTAAAGGATGTAAATCTCTTCTAGTAGAATCCCAAAAGAAGAGTGGGTGCTTGAAAATGAGAATAATATGGCCTGGGAAAAGATTAAAGGAATAGTTCACCAAAACAAAAATGAAAATTCAGTCATCATTTACTCACCCTCATGCTAATTGAAGGTGCGGATTGTTTTTTTTTTTTTTTTTTGTCCACACAACGCTGCTGGAGTTTCACAGGAAAACAGTGTTGCAGAATCAAACAATTGAAGTCTGGACAGTTTTTCAATATAAAAAAAACAACAGAATAAAAACATAACATGCTTCCATACTGCTCATCTCCTAAAGCCCCAACATACCAAGTTGACTAAATAAAGTTATTTACACCATGTTTTTAACCTGAATCTTCACTGTAGATCCTTAGCTTTGAACCACGTTCACATGCACACTGTCTGAATTGGGTGTATGTGGTGTGGTGATGTGCAGACATCACGTCAGGACTTTAGCAGACTTGGATTACACCAGACAATCAGTATGGAGGCTTTTTTTTCAGTTGTTTTTTCGATTTGTCATTATAAGGGTGAGTAAATAATGACTGAATATTCATTTATGGGTGAACTATCCCTTTAAAAGCACTGGCAACTTGAGAGAGAAAAAAGCAGGGTGGAGTACCAAGGAGCAGAACTTGTTCAAGTGCAACAGCTGTGTCACAAATTAAAAAAAAAGTTACACTGAAATAATCACTTCTTCAATGTTTCAAAATAAAAGTATTCTCTTAATACCATCAAATACGGTGCATGTCACTTTAAATTAAGAAGACTTACATTAAACTGCCAGCTGCAAAGGAACAGAAGCTGTGAAATGATCTTTTTACACAACACGAATTACCAGACTGTTACACCTGCAGAGATCTGCATTATAAACACCTGATACAGTTTACCACACATGTGAATTACAACCAGGCCTGCAGAGAGTCTGACAGTTGGTTAGGATGGCGATGAAGAGCAGAGAGCTTCTCTGGGGACCAGGAGAAAATGTGTTTATGAAGATGTAGCTGCCATATGCTTGTTCCTGTATGTTGTTTACAGCCTGCTGACACAGCAGGGAGCTCACAGTGGGGGAGAGGCGGGGCTGTGGAAACGGGGGATATGTTAACTGATCTCAGTGATTCAGGAGCTGTGCTTCACTGACTGTATGTTGGTCTGAATGCTGTTTCAGAAGCTTAGAAAAGTTAGAGAAGAAAAAAATATAGTTTGAAAGTGGTTTGTTCAATGGGTCCTCAAAGAGCAGTTATTTCAGATTTCCAGGGGTTTGGAAGTAAATAAGAAAAAGTACAGGCTCTGAAATGTGCTCTAAGTATAATAGTAAAATGTGGCAGTCGTTTACATCATTGTTACTTCCTGGTTACCATTCACTTTAATTGTTTGGGAGATTCTGCAACACTGTTTTCCTGTTAAAAACTCCAGCAGTGTTTTGTGGACTAAAGAACTAAACCCAACCTTCAATTAGCATGAGGGTGAGTAGATAATGACTGAATTTTCGAAGCGGTTTGGAAAAGACGATATCACCCTTTTGTTTGTTTTTTTTGTTTTTTTTTTTGGACTTTTTGACCACAGCCTAACTGAACACACTAATAAGCACTCTCTCAACTAAAGGGAGGAGGGTTGCCATAACTAAGGAGCCGAGCGAAAAGAACACACTTTTCCCTCATAAAGGGAGTAAATTGGACAAATCATGCTTGCAACACACAGTCCACTCAGACATCAAACAGACTCAACTGCAAACTGACCCACTGGTCCTGGCTTGCAGCCCACTGATCAGTGATTGATAGCAGCTGCTACCAATCATACACTGCAGCTGCATGGAGGGGAGGAGGTGCAGTACATGGACACAGAAGAGCATATAGATATGACGACTGTTTTACAGTTTGTGCAACAATGAGAAAGATGCTTGTGCAGTTTGTCTTGATCCTGTCAGAATTCTGTACAACTTCAGTCAACCAGTGGAATATTGATACTGACAACTGTACACACAACAACCAGACATTTTGGTGATTTTGGTGCTGGTAAACTGTCTAATTCAATGTTTGCAGCTTGATAACTCGTCTGGATGACTGGGAGAGGCCGACACTTCCACTTCTGAAAGGCACATGCAGCTACATGATGATGCCAGCTGTAAAAGGGCCTATGTTACAATTTCTTGACAACTGGGACAAATCATCCATTCATCTTCAACTGCTTATCCAAAGTCAGGTTGTGGAAGTAACAGTTCCAGCAGGGGACCCCAGACATCCCTTTCCCCAGCTACATTAACCAGCTCTGACTGGGGGATCCTGAGGCGTTCCCAGGCCAGAGTGGAGATATAATCACTCCACCTCGTCCTCAGTCTGCCCTATGGACTCCTCCCAGCTGGACGTGTCTGGAACACCACCAAGTGGTATCCTTACAATATTCCCTAACCACCTGAACTGGCTTCTTTCTACGCAAAGCAGCAGCAGCTCTACTCCAAGTTCCTCATCCTCTCCCTGAGATGCCAGCCAACCTCCTGAGTAAACCCATTTCAGCCACTTGTATTCACGTTCTTGTTCTTTCGGTCATGACCAACCTTCATGACCGTAGCTGAGAGTAGGAGCAAAGACTAACTGGTAGATCGAGAGCTTTGCCTTCTGGCTAAGCTCTCTTTTCGTCATAATGGTACAGTAAAGCAAATGCAATAGAACAAGACCCCAAGATACTTGAACTCCCCCACTTAGGGTAGGGACTCATTCCCGACTCAGAGTAGACAATGCACCAGTTTCCTGTGAGAACCATGGTTTATCAAATCATGTCCTACTGAATCGTGTCCTACCAGATTATTAATACCAACACTGTAATTCCAATCATTTTTCATGAAAAATTAGTCTGGTTTGCTTTAATTTCTTTTATTTCTAAACTTGACAACTTCAACTGTGTCAAATCATTCACTTCTCCTAACTCACTAAGGGATTTCTATGTGGGGAAGTATGTAGTGAGCTCAACATACAGTGAAGAAAAAACACTTTTGGACACTACTTGGATCATTTTCTCTGTGCCATTAATTTAACAATACTTTAAATCCACTATAGAGGGGTATAATAATTCACACTATACATTCAGACAGAACTACATAATGGCAAACTCACTATATAGTGAGTGATTTTCCCCTTCATTCATGTATGCCAGCTGTCAAGGCTTGTGGCAGTTTTTTAGCTGTCCCTTTTATTATGTATTTTTTTTAGACACAGGTCAGAAATGGAAAATTGTTTTGTAGTTGAATTGTGTAATGTAGTCTCCTATCTCACTTATGAACATTTTGTTTAAGAAATGATTTGTTTATTATAGATAATAATTGGGCTGTTTTTCCATAAATCTGAGCAGATTTTGAACAATTATTGGACTGGAAAACTTTAAACCAATCTGGTGATGCTGAAGACAAAACCCCCAAAGACTCCCCTGACCCAAAACTATAATGGTTAATGTGCATTTGATTTTTATTTAAACAATCTGTAGGTCTAAACTGCTTTACAAATAAGCTCATATCTTATCTGATTCCAATAGTCTTTTTGGATTATGAGCTTTTTAAACAACTTTTATTGTTTCTAAAACTCTTTTAGTAGAGGTGTTTTTCTCTAAATTGAACACAATCATTGCAGTCATGTAAACCCTTCAAATGTGAAAATGATGATGATGATGATGATGATGATGATGACGACGACGATGATGATGATGATGATGATGATGATGATAATGATGACGACGACGACGACGACGACGACGATGACGATGATGATGATGATGATGATGATGACGACGACGATGATGATGATGATTATATGAGGGGCGCACACTGAGGCTAAATCTCAGCTAATAATGATCCACCATGGACCTCTTTGTCTTAGCCGGATGTGTCTCCTGTGGACCGGTGTGAGGACTGATAGCCCACCGGGGCGACAGCTCTGGCCCTGGGCTAAAGGGCTTCTCAGGTTTCTGAGCAGGCTTTTAGCCATCATTAACATCAACTGTATTGATCGTTCTGCTCTGAGCAACAGATGGACACAGTCTGGCCTGTCTGTCAGTCACCAACTGGGAGGATGATCTACTGTAAGACATGAACAGTGCTGGACTGGGATCATCAATAAGCTGCAAGTGATGGTGATGAAGAGTGTCACCCAGTTGACTTGTGTTTCTGCTGCTGTCTCAGTGTTTCCCTGAAAATACTCCTTTATTGAAGTAAGGAGTTGAAGTTTATGCAAACACAAACATTGTATAACATTTCCAGTTAAATGTTCCAAATTGTTTATGTTCAAACTCAGAGAAATATGTAATTTATTTAAGGTAACAGTGCATTTTCTGCTAGCTGTTGCTAGCTAGTAGCTTGTTGCTATAACTTTAGAGAAAACATTGGATATGTAGGTATACATATACAAAAGTGAGCAAGGAAGTTGGCACAAGTTACAAGATGTAAAGGGAATAAAACTTTAAAGCTACTACAAACAGTTTTGAAATGGTTTCCATCACCTGTTAATCACATTAAAGCTATTTCCATTTCTATTACATGTAACATTTCCACAATAAAATGTTTTCAACAGTGTTCAAACCCATCAAAATAAGTAATTTATTTAAGGTAATAATGTGCTTCCTGACAGCTGTTACTAGCTAGTTGCTAGTTGCTAGTTGCTATAACTTTATTGACATCAAAGGATATGCTGGATAAAGTACACGACAAACTGTAACATGAACAAAACTTTAAAGCTATTACAAGGAGTTTTTAACTGTTTTCCATTTCCCGTTAGGCTATTATACATTATACATATACATATTATACATACATTTCTGCAGTAAAATGTTCTAAATGTTTTCAACAATACTCAAACCCAGAGAAATATGTAATTTATTTAAGATAGTGGTGCGTTTTCTGCTAGCTGTTGCTAGCTAGTAGTCAGTTGCTATACCTTTAGGGAAAACACAGGATGTGCCGGATATGTTGGATTCATAGATATACGTATACAAAAGTGAGGGAGAAGATTGGCACAAGTGATTAAGCATCATTTGACTAAAACTTTAAAGCTACCACAAGGAGTTGTTAACTGTTTTCCATCTCCCATTAAGCATATTAAAGTTCTTACATTCCGGCAGTAAAATGTTCTAAATGTTTTTAACAATGTCCAGGTAGGCAGCAGTGCGTTTCCTGCTAGCTGTTGCAAGCTAGCAGCTAGTTGCTACAACTTTAGAGAAAACACAGGATATGTTGGATACAGAGGTTGCGCTAGACTTTTTCATTGTCTGTCATTTTGACTGACAGGGTCATAAAAATCCCGTCATAATCTATTTTTACCTGTCACTTTAATTTTTAAAATGATAATAATTACATATTCAATGGCATTTAATTCTGATTCATTTTTAATTAATATTCAGTCCGAACAAGCTGAACAGAGAATCCACACCGTACCTCTTTTATCAACACCATCATCGTTATTGGGCTTTTTGAAGAAACTTCAGCTGCTGACACTCAGCTGCTGTGACACTAGGTGCGTTCGAGATGATCCAGGCCTGCGCAGAATTGATCAGCGGTGATCGCCGCACAATGCATGCCGGTTAGATTTGTGTCCCGACTTGATCCCGACT
The DNA here is from genome assembly GCF_056507025.1 of Lutjanus erythropterus. Classification (NCBI taxonomy): domain Eukaryota; kingdom Metazoa; phylum Chordata; class Actinopteri; order Lutjaniformes; family Lutjanidae; genus Lutjanus; species Lutjanus erythropterus. Next base: position 3,637,725 of record NC_139318.1, read on the forward strand.
TGCTCTGACATCATGCACATGTGGGCAACGATAACCTCAGGAGATTGAGGCGGCCGCAGTTTGTTGAGCCAGATGCAGCAGCTGCCCTCCACCGACTGCAAACGCCTGGCTGTCACCTGATTGACAAGCTGACAGGCTCTGATTGGCTCATAATTTTGACAACAAACACCACGTGTTGTATAAAATACTAATTTTCTGTGTAATTGTAATATTTAATGCTGGACATATCAGTCTTCTGTTGTGTGATGATGTTTTAATCTGTCAGCAAGCAGATATTTTGTGTCTGATAATAATAAAGGTTATATATATATGACTTATCAAAAGAACAGTTTAGTGCTTTACAAGGCAAATAAAAGAACAGATGTTACATGTGTCAAAAGGAGGATCTCTTCTATTTTAACTTCAATCAACGATCAAGAACGCACTTTATTTCTTCAGCTATGATCATGATCTGCAGACTAAAGGTAACCTACAGGTGATCTAACAGGATGTTCGTGTCTCTTCCTCTACTCTCTCGTAAGTCTGTTGAAAAGTGTCCAACTTGACTGCAGCTTTTTGTCTCCACCTCCTGCTGTGGCCGCCTGATCTCTACAGGTTGATGCTGGGGTGTTGGTGGGACTGAATGAGCAGGTGGTGACACTGTTGTAAGGCAGCAATGGTCTTGACAGGCAGAGGGAGAGATGGGAGGTTTTAGCAATTTAAATAGACTGCCAGATTGCAAGGGTGCGTTTGATATGTACTACAGAGAGTGAGGAGTGTTTTTGCGGTGCAGCTCAAGTTGACTGCCTGAACTAGCTCGCAAGCGTCACTACATATTTTGACTGGTTTCCAGCTCTTGTCAGACTATTACTGTTGCTAGCTAGTAGCAAGCTAGTGCAACTTCAGAGGAAGTATAATGTTGAATACATTGGATATGTAGGTATACATATACTGTGAGGAAGGAGGTTGGCACATGTGACTAAGCATAGCATGAATAAAACTTTAAAGCTACTACAAAGAGTTTTTAACTGGTTTCCACCTCCCGCTGCACACATTTAAGTTATATGTAAAAAAGTGATTCCATCTCCCATTAAGCTATTATTCCGCAGTAAAATGTTATATGTGTAAGAAAATGAATCCCTCATGGATCATAAACATGCAGCACACATCTAAAAGCCTCCACTTCATCAGGTGGACGGTAAAAAACACTAAATTGCACATTTTGCTTCATCACGTAGAGCAAGACAGAGCAGAATTGTCCATTACTTCTCTACTAACAGCGCCTTGCGTATGATAAAACATTATGGCTGCAGAGTTTTCAGATGTCTGCAGGGCTTTATGTGATATTTACAGTGACCATCATTGGCCTTGAACTGACTGTTTGAAACAGACTGTTTACAGCATCATCATCATCACATCAGCATGATCAGCCAGTGGATGAGAGGAAAAAAAAAAAAAGTGCTAACAAAAATACTATACAAATGCAGTCCTTTCCACTACATTCAAGGTTCACCAGAACATCAAAAATACATCTTTCCCCTCTGGTCTGTAGTGCTGTATCCATCTAGATAGTTTTGGTGTGAGTCACAGAGTTTTGGAGATATCAGCTGTAAAAACATGTTTGTCTGGATTATCTATCTAGCTGACTATCTAAATGGATACATAGTACTGCAGGCCAGCGGGTAAATATGTATTTTTGATTTGGGGGTGAAATGTCCCTTCACATTTTTTCACATCTCAATGAATTTCAACTCCTCTGCAGGTCAGAAACATGTCATGAGACAGAGGTCAGATCAGATGAAACAAGTCTAAGTTTACATTTTTCCAAAGTCTCAGTATGTTAGCCAGTTGAAAAGAAGCTGGAGGAGATTTTGATTTTGTTCTATATTTTTGAATGTCCTTGTTTATGGTTATTGCTGTGGCAACACTCCTGCTCTATGAATGTTCCTTTTAGTGTCTTTAATATGACCTTGTCCATGAACATGATTTGAGATATGATTTGTTTTTTGCTGTGTGTATGTTTCCATCAACCTTTCTGAGTGCAATACTAAAATGTGAATAAAAATACATTGATGTCTTCCATGTCTCCAAACATACAAACTCTATTAACAGCTGTTAAAAGTGGGCATGGCAGATAATAAAATAAAGCATGATTCAAGAACTGAAAAGCTTGTTTTCGTCTTAAAATGTATTGACAAATTGACTTGGGGGGTTAGTCTGGGGGAGGGGGGTGAGTCATTCTTCTGATTGGAGGAGAGAGCTGTCAGTCATCTGTTTCATCGATCAGACCACAGTGAGCAAAAACAAATAGTGTGGGTCTGGATTTCCCTTTTATTTTTACAGAAATTTTAAACTATATTTGGTAAAATTTCAAAACAAGAAAATGTAATTTGTGTCATTCTTCTTCTTCTTCTTCTTCTTCTTCTTCTTCTTCTTCTTCTTCTTCTATTGATTATTAACTTTTACTATAGTACTTTGAGCTTGAGCTTGAACAATGCTATATAAATAAAATTATTACTATTTTAAAAATCATAATTATAATTATTTTGGCCATTTCTATATGCCTTGTAAAGTTTTACACCTAATTATTAATGAATTTATTTATTTATTTTTGGTTTGTTTGTTAGCGTTTTAATTTTGTCTGTGTATTTTGTCCCTGTCTTCATCATTGTTGTTTCTGTAAAATCACTATTGTATTGTTTTGCTTTTGCACCAATGAAAATAGATAAATACATTTTTAAAAAGCAGCAGCAGAGGAAGACGGAGGAGAAATATTATTTTGTTTGTCAAAAACTGATTTAAAATGGTCAAATTCATCAAGTGCTGTAAATGAAATTCAGTTCTGTGGTGGGACAGAAGGAGTCCCTGCTCCTGTCCTCTGTAGTATGCAGCTGCAGAAAAAGACACATCAGCGTCTTCATTTCATCATGGACACTTCTTACATTTGTCACTGTGCTATTTCATTAGGAGACACATTCAGTTCATTTGCTGCTGCTGCACATCACTCTTTGTAAACCTCATTTGATAAATCTGACACCACCGACACACACACACACACACACACACACACACACACACACACACACACACACACACACACACACACACACTACAACGAGCCCGCGAAAGATGACATGTGACAGTTGGTGGATGATTTGTGGACGCTGCTGGCTGACTTGTGTGCACGCAGAGTCCAAATGAAAATGAATAGGACGTCAGGGAGCACAGAGGGCACATGGAGAGGGGTCTGGGTGGGTGTGGTGGTGGTGAGGAGGGGTTAAAACAGACAGGGATGATGGGATGAGCTGGTGAGTCTGTCCGGGGTAACAAAATACCCGAAGGTGGGGCAGTGAGGGGCACAGAATCAGTCTTTGTTTCTTTATTTTCAGTATATGACTAATAATTTATCTATAATTTAGTGAACCATATGAGCAACATCTGCAGCAAGCCACAGTATGAACTGGCAACCATGTCTCCCACAAAATATGTTCATCCCCAAACACTGAAGGAATCAGTGCCTAGCAACATATTTTGTTCTTTTACCTCCAGAAACTCAAACCACAGGACAACACTAGGGTTTACCTGTCGGCTGTTTAGACTACTAGACCTGTTAGTTAAAAGGACAGTTCAACCAAAAATCAAAGTTCAGTCATTAACTACTCACCCTCACACTGACTGAAAGACAGGTTTAGTTTTTTAGTCCACAGACACTGCTGGAGTTTCACAGGAAAACAGCATAAATAAATAAAATGCCTCCATACTGCTCGTCTGGTGAAATCCAAGTCTCCTAAAGCCTTAACATGCCAAACGGACTTGAAGGATGTTATTTACACCATGTTTTTAGCCTGAATCTTCACTCTGGCGTGGAGCCATGTTGATGTGCACGTGCATACCATCTGAACTGGGTGTGCATGGTGTGACTATGTGCATGCGCAAGTGAATGGCGGGCTTTCCTGTGAAACTCCAGCAGTGTTTGTGGTCTAAAGCACTAAACCAGACCTTCAGTTGGGCTCAGGATGAGTAAATAATGTCTGGATTTTCATTTTTGGGTAAACTAACCCTTTAAATTAGTAATTTAGTGGAGAATTTTAGTATGTGATATTTATCTAAAAGCTTTTCCACTCTACAATTGTTTTTTTTATTTGTATTAACATAGTCAGTATTAAACAACCTGAATGTCTGAACAAAAGCGAATTTTAAACAAGTGAATGGAAAATGACGATGGATGTTTTAAAAGGACCCTGAGAGAAGGGAAGTCTGGAGTCGTGCCCTGAAAAAACAGAGCTCTGAAAGCAGCAGGGAAGGATGAGGAGGGTGTGACAAAAAGCAGATGAATGGAGGTGTGTGTGTGTGTGTGTGTGTGTGTGTGTGTGTGTGTGTGTGTGTGTGTGTGTGTGTGTGTGTATGCGTTTGTGTGTGCGGTTATGACGTCATGGTTTCAGATTCTCAAGGTGTTTTGGAAGTTGAGAGCTGAACAATCAGTAAATCTAAGAGCTAAGAGGCTCAGAGGGGATTGGATCAGAGGGAGAAAAAGCACTCACATCAAATCCGAGTGTAAAAGGAGAAATGGGCAAATGAAAGTTCCTGGAACACAGCCAAAGAAATTAATTTGAAACCTTTGATGGCAACTACTCAGGATATTTGATGTCATCTTGAACCTTTTTTAACTCAATTGTCTGTGACTTGATAAAAAAGCTGCTCAGACGGACGGAAAGCACAGTGACACCACTGTGACTCTGGAATACTTGTTTCAAATGCATCAGGAGACACACAGGAACAGTCTGTACAGCCTCACTGAGCAGACGTCTCTCTGCACAGAAAGATCTGAGAAGCTAAATATAACATTTACAGCAGATGTATTTTTTGTAAAAAATAAATAAATAAATAAAAATGCAAAATTCTAATGCAAACAGCAAGTGAATGCTTTGTTCTAAATGTCTCATACATTACAAAAGCAATTCAAATACGATTTGCAAAAGGTGCAGTTTTAGACGTCTTGGGAAATCAGTGATAAAGATCATTTTGGTTTAGATTCAGAAAAACAGTTCAGTAATGTTTACCATCTTCTTGTTCACAAACGTTGCAGGGTGCACACGCATCGAGGAGCCCAAACTGCCTCAATAGTTGGTCAAAAGATTATAATCAACAGATGTAATCAACATGTTTATTTCATGGTTTATAAATTCTTGTTGACTTAATCATAAAATGTTGTTTTAGAGTTGGATCTGTTTGTTTGTCTTTCATATCATATTAATATGTTGTGTAAAATGTTATCTGACCATCAGTACAGTCATCAGGTTTCTGAATGAAATCACCCTATTAAATTTGTTATTCAAGTAAATGTTTAGCAAAAAGGAGCTGAATCACAAAAACCTTATAGGTTGTTACAGATCATGTTAATTTTGCTCAACTTCCCTGGTTTTGTTGGTTATTGAAGCTGTTTATCCTCCTTATTTGGCCATATTAAGGTTGTAATGTCAGTGTCTATGAATGAATTAACTGTGAGTAAAAAGTTTTTACAACAAGGTTACTTTACAGACACATTTGAAAGAAACTGGACAACGACTGTAAATATACTGTACAAGACATGAGACACGTGTGGCAGCTAAACATCACCCTGATTGTTATGACCCCCAGGTTTGAGCTGGAGGATGAGGGGTGTAACAATAATTAATGTAATCTGGAGAAAAGGAGGAAGAGAAAACTGAGACAACAAGTGTGTTGTGTGTCTTTGCTAGCCAGAGAGGCTAGCAAAGACACACAAGTGTCTTTCTGAATTTCTTTTCGACAGGCTTTTTTCACAGCATGAAAAGCACAGGTGTAAACAATAAAATGAATTATGGCTGGACTCCATTAAGCTGCTTCAGTTTCTCGGCCCTGGTATTGTGCATGCTGTCATGCCTTGGACACGTGAATGGAACAGAGCCATTGTTAATGTTATTAGTAACACCTGTGCAAATGTCTGCCGTGAAAATGGACTGAACATGCAAATAAGACATGAAAAAGCACCACTGTCTGTGCTCCAAAGGGAGGAGACGGTCTTTACATCAGGATGTCACATGTATCATTTTTCAGCTTTACTGAATGATTTTCTTTTTCTCATTGTAATGCAGCTCCTCACTGAACACCTCTGACTGCCTGTTTGCTCAGTGTACTTTCTGAGTTTGCCCACTGAATCAGTCTGAGCTCATTTCACTCACTGTGTACTTTCACCGCTTCCTTCCACTTTTCCAACACTGTTACTGAACTGTTTTGTTCTGAAATTCAGAAATTAGCATGAAGTCTCATTATCCAGCCAGCAAAACAAGAGCATGAATTATTGCTGATTAATTAAGCACATATCGGTCTTTCTCAAGGCACTGTGACTTGTGTAATTACCAATTAGCCCAGGCCCCGATCGCACTGCCTCTGTGTGCTGTCTGTTGTCGTGTGTGTTGTCTTCAGTTGACCCTGTCCATCTAATTGGTGGCACTTTGCATGTTTTCTGCTCTGCTCTAATGAGCCCCAGGGTGAAATATGAAATTACAAAACCAGATCAGAGCTCATTACTCACACAATAATCCATTACTCATCAGATTCCACTGTCACGCTGTGGCTCTCACACAAACTGTTTGTTTGTTTTAGAGCATTTACATGATAGTCTTGTTGATACATGATGTTTCTGTCCTCCTTCCTCCTGCTGTCACATGTGCTGGACTAATATTCATTTCTGACAATATTTGTTTCATTTGTAAAAGTACACTGAATTCACTGAGTAAATTATTTTTGGTTATCTGTTATCTCATCAAATTATATTAGATCAAATAATGAATGTCTAAAGAGACAGTTCACCCCAAAATCAAAAACACAAATTTTCTGGCTTGTAGTGCTGTTTCCTAGAAAGAAAGTAATCCTTATGGATTTTGGAAAGAGACACATTTGGTGCTTTGGGCATCACAAGCTGAGTGCTATTTAGACCCTTAAAATGGAGAACAGGTTGACATCTGTATGGCTGATGTCCCAAAAACTCTGAAACTCACAGCGAAAAAAAAAAAATCTAGATGAATAAACAGCATTACAGTCCAGGGAGAAAATATGTATTTTTGATCTTCGCGTGAGCTGTACCTTTAACATGAATTATAAAACAGAAACTGAACCCGCTAAGCATTTTAATTTGCGTATACACTTGATACACCAAATTATATTAGAAGCAAATAATGAATGGTTCAAATTAACCAATTTATCAATTTAATTAAAAATGGTAATTAACAAATTTGACATTTGACATCCATAAAGCAAAAATAAATGCATCCCTACGTTTTTCAAATAGACAGGAGAATACTGCCAGCCCCTGAATCTTAAATCAAACGTAATAAAAATGGCTTAAAAACCTTAGAATATACTAAATAAAGAGCCTTCAAGACTGTGAAAAAAGATCTTGTCATATAAACATAGGCTACTTTATGTTTCAAATTATTAATTAATTACGCCGTTATTGACTTAATTACTTTGTTTATTTAGTCTTCTCTTTTTCTCAGTATATTTTTGGCTGTTATGTTGTTTGGTTATTTGGCCTTTTTGTACAGATACAACTTAAAATAAATCTAAATAAATTAAAATAAAATAAATCTAGACCATAAGACAGTAAGCACAATACTTACAATACTTGGAATATATTATACGTGTATGTAAGTGTGATACGTCCACGCAGTGTTTAATTGAAGGGGTCTCTTCTCGTCACTGGTCCCCAGGGAGCAGGCTGTGGAGGGAGGCAGGGAGGGAGCAGCACCTGCCGCCTCTGTTCTTCACTTCCAGGCAGCCGAGCGCCCACAACAAAAGGAGCCGCAGACTGCCGCCGCTCCATCTGACGACCGACAGGCTGCGTCAAGCTCACCGGGGGGAGAGAGAAAATCACCGGAAATGATCATATTCTGCCTTCAAAATAAAAGGTCTTGTTTGAGGCTCCGTGTCCAACTTAACATAAAGAGACTTAACATGGAAAAAATATGTATGCACATGAAGACAATAGCTGTTTGGTTGACTGATTGAGTGTAATCTATTTATTGTATAAAGAAATTATCATAGCACATTGGTTATGACAGATTGCCATGGTGGTGTTATATTTCCTGAATTCTGATTCCTTCAAGTTACATGACTACATGGTTAACATATTTGATCTACACCCATGTATAAGGATTACATTTTGAGTTTTCTTCACCACCTGACACTATTACAGTGTGATTATATTCTTTATATTATATATGTTATATACTATCAAAGGTGGACAGTAGTAAAGTACATGTACTTGAGTACTGTACTTAAGTACATTTTTTTTGTATCTGTACTTTACTTGAGTATTTGTTTTATTGGAAACTTATGACTTTCACTCCACTACACTTCAAAGACAAATATTGTACTTTTGACTCCACTACATTTCTAGGAAGGTTGTTGTTACTTTTCCACTAAGTTTTGAAGTCAGCTGTTGGTGTTTTTGGTGTTCTGTTGGTGTTCTTTTGTAAAAGAAGGAAATACGTCCAGGCACTCTGTAACAAGAACAAGCAAGCTTTCCCTCTGTCATTCAAACAAAAAGCGGTAATGGTGACAGCAGGAGAAAGACTAAATTAAATCTCAAGATGTTATTATAATTATTAATTGTTCCAGGTAGCTTTTAAAGTTGGATTGTTTTTATTGGGGTGAAAAATTTCACATAATTCATGTATATATACTGCCTCTGAAGACAGAAAGAAATCTCAGTTATTAAACTTGGAGAACAGTCAGCTTCAATCTAATGTTATGATGTGATTTTAATACAGTTACATCAGAAAATGACAACAGCTGTACTTTTTTTTTTTCATTGTATTTCTATGCTGAAGTTTTTATAGGTGTTTCTATAGACTTTGTGTAGCAGAATGGTTCTACAAGCAGGTCAGTGCATCATTAGGTGGTTATAGAGAGTTACAAGGTTCTGTAAATGCATCGTGAAAACAATACAGCATGTATTGATACTAGAAAATGTACTTTGTAATTTGTACTTTTGAATACTTAAGTATTTTTAAAAGCAAGAACTCTTGTACTTAAACTCAAGTAAAATTTTGACTGAGCAACTTTCGCTTGTAGTTGAGTAATATTTGACCAGGAGTATCTATACTTTGACTCAAGTACTGGGGTTGAGTACTTTGTCCACCACTGTATATTATACATGTACTTATATTTGGTTCTGTTTTGTCCCAGGAGTAGCTGCTGCTGATGGAAACATAGCTGATAAAAACATAGCGGGTTTAAGAACAAAAATATCACATATCACATTATTATTATAATATATTATTATTAGGTTACATAAATTTAATTTAGTTTAAAATAAAATTTAAAATGACCAACAAACACTGTAGCTTTGAAAATGCTAACATTAGATGTTATGCTAGCTAGACATTCCACCACAAGTTAATAGACCTTTTTCATAGCAGCCATTTGACATTAAATAGTAAACACAGGTGTTACCAGTTATATTAATTAAGGTACTATTCCATTCAGGCCAGTCAGAATCTAGGTGCTGCTTTGTGCATGCTGGCTCACTGGAAAGGCTCTGCTATACAAAATGGAATGGGACCTTAATTAGTATATATTGGTACCACTTGTGTTTATACTACTTAAATATGGCTGCCGTGAAAAAAACTCAAGACTAACCAGTTGTTTGAATTATTAAGGAGACGTTTAATTGTGTAAATACGGACACCGGAAGTACGTCATGTGTATTTTGGTGGGCTTGACGCCAGTGAAAGGAGAGCAGAAGGTGATCGAAAGAAAGCAGGGATGCGGAGGAGAGGGAGAAACTAGAGACACAGAGAGGGAGGGAGAGAGGAGCTGGCCCGTCGTTGAATGCGGCTCGCTTGAAATTTCACAACGTTAGAGGAGGAGAAGAGGACAGGAAGAAAGGCACAGAGAGAGGACAGGAAGAAAGAGAGAAGGAGAGCAGCGACGCTGTGTGAAACGAGTCCTGGTTGCTTCTATCATCTCGAACAGCAGCGTCAACCCGCTTCCTGCGCATCATCCGCGGCTCCGCATCGCTGCCGCCCGCCCGGGGAGAAGACTATCCGCATCTCAGCGAGGTAAACAAACCCACACCTCGCACCAAACACCTTTACCTTTTCTTTCCTCTCAAAAATCACATTTCACCTTCTCTTCTTGCTCAATAAACGCTGAAAAATAAGTGCGAGTGCGGGTTTTGTGGATGTTGTTCCGAGCTGTTTCTCCGGGCTAATAACGTTAGATTATGAGCGGGTATCCCGCTTATTAGTGTTTTTGACGCAATAGCCCAAGTGTAGCTCGGTCATACTCAGAATACCAACAGCTAACGGTAATGTTACTGAACGTGTTTGTCTCCCATGTAAGGCAGTGAACGCTACGCCAAACTTCATGTTAAAATCTGCTAATTTAATGTCCCCTTGTATATCGGCAAACGCACACCTCATATAATATGAGTTAGGAGCTTTGGTGTAGCCTGTACTCACCTCGGCTTAAACAGCATTTATTTGTAGTTACATTTCTACAAGGAACATCTCTAATTCCATGTGAGTATGTGTACACCTACTGTATGTGTAGTGAATGAATTCACATTTTGTTGAATTAGATACGATGCTGCTTGCTGAGTAACTGTTTCCTCGTCGGGATCAATTCTGTGTTCCAGTTTGGTGTGACATCCTCACAGGAGACGCGTTTTTGAGCTGCATGTGCATGCTGGGAGCATTTCAGGATACTGATCTGTAGTCAGCCTGCTAAAGGAGGGTTTGCTTGGAGATCCAGGAGGTGCTCAGGTTTGTAATTAGTGCTGAGGCTCATGAACCAGTCTGAGCAGTGCCGTCCAATAAGGGCCCCGTGGGGGCTCTGTGAGTGTGTGTAGAGGTCCTGAACAGGGGGGCCACAGCAGAACTGCTGAGAATTTATTTCAGTAATTGAATTCAATATAAATGCCAAGAGTTAGAGGCTGAGAGATTAGGTGATAATTCAGTATTATCTGCTACTGTGCGTGTTGACTTTCTCCCTTGTGATTTTGAATTAGGGCTTCAGCTAGTGGTTATTTTCACCATGGATTAATCTGTTGATTATTTTCTTGATCAATCGATTAGTTGTTTGGTCCATTAAATATCAGAAAATGGTGACAAATCTCATTCAGTATTTTCCAAAGCCCAAGACAATGTCCTGAAATATCTTGTTTTGTCCCACATCCCAAATATACTCAGCTTTACTGTCATAAAGTAGTAAAGAAACTGGAAAATATTCACATTTAAGAATCAGAGATTTTTTTTCCTTGAAAAATGACTCAAACCAATTAATCCATTAACAGAGTAGTTGACGATTAATTTAATTTAGTTAATTTAGTAATTGATTAATTGATTAATGGTTGTAGCTCTATTTTGAACATACACCATATTTGTGGTGAGATAATTCTGGTATAAATATCACAATAATGAGTCACTATAGTCACAAGGCTCACCTTCTCAACCACTATTATCTACTGTATAATATGGACTTGAATGCTATAATAATAAATTAAATGAACTCTTTAGACTAAGTGGGATGTTAAATGAGTCTGTCTGGAGTTGACAGGTTTAAGGTAAAGGATGTTCAGGTCATAACATCTTGTTCAGTATAATCACATTATGTGTCGGCACTGTGTCTGTGCTAATGGAGGTTGTGCACTGTGTTGTCACGTTACACCTTTTTCCTTCTACTCATAGTGCAGTGTACTACACACTTTTAAGGCTGCAAGTAATGATTATTTTCATTGTTGATTAGTCTTTCAATTATTTTCTAGATTGACTCTTTAGTTGTTTTCTCTATAAGGTGAAGGTGGAAATGTTCCCAAGTTGACGTCCTCAAATGTCTTATTTTGCCCACAACCCTAAGATATTCAGTTTAATATCATAAAGAAAAAAACCCCCAAAAAAACAACAACTTAAAACCATTAGTTGATTATTAAAATAGTTGGCGATCAATTGGTTAATAATTGATCAGGCCTAATAGAGTAATCGTTGCAGCTCTACTGTACTGTGCCCATTCTAGGGCAGCAAGTAATGATTATTTTCATTATTGATTAATCTGCTGCTTATTTTCACAATTAATAGTTTTTAAAATGTCATAAAATTGTGGAAAAATGCTCATCACAGTTTCCCTGAGCACAAAGTAGGGTCTTCAGTTTGTTTCTTTTGTCCAACCAACAGTTCAAAAGCTTTGACATTTTTGCTTGAAAAATTATCAAAATAGTTGGCATCTAATTTTCTTTCTAACAACTCATTGATTAATAGACTAGAGCTGCAGCGATCAATCTATTCATCGGTTATTTATCAATTATTAAATTAATAGCCAACTATTTTTATTTGAATCAGTTTGAGTAAATTCTCTGATTCCAGTTTCTTAATTGTGAATAATTTTCTGGTTTCTTAACTCGTCTCTGACAGTAAACTGAATATTTTTTGGTTTTTGGGGAAAACAAGACACTTGAGGACGTTATCTTGAGTTTTGGGAAACACTGGTCAACATTTTTACCCATTTTCTGACATTATATAGGCAAACTGTTAACTTTGCATAGGGGTGCAAAGTCCAAAAATCAAAATGTATTGAAATGAAATAGATATGATAAGATTGAAGTAATCATTTCCAAAAGTCACAGGATGTTTTTATTTAACAAAATATTGTGCTTCAGTCCATATTTGCTGGTGTTCAGCCTTTCAAAAACAACATTTTCACTGTGGTCAAAAACCTGTTTGCTCTGCTGCCTGCTGTCCACAAAAGAGACACACACCTGCATTAATGGAGCGGTCTAACAGCAGCAAAAAATGACATTTATGGTGATGAAACTGACAAGTTAAATTCATTAAAGAAAGCTGATCTAATCACTTTATTCAAATTGAGGGTTTTGTTTAAGGATTTTTTTTTTTAAAGTAATGATGTCATAAAATACGACAGACATTCAAAGCTTCTTGAAAGCCTCAGTAGTGAAATCAAATGTAAGAAAAACAAAGACATTTGGTGCAGTCCTACATTTTAATCTGGTGGCTGTACATTTTTACACTTACTATAAATTTGTGTTAATATTGTGGCACTTTACTACCATGTTGTTGCCTTTAACTAGTATCAGTGGAATTTACTGTTGAAAGCTGCTATAAAGAAAAACATTTGTCCAGGCTGAAGTTGTTGTTTTATATATCTTATTTACATCTACTGACTTTATAACCTCCTGAAAATCATTGACAAAGTGATCCAGTCAGTTCCATATTCCCTTATTACACCCACTCTGTTTACATGCAGTTAACTTGAATTATTCATAGTTTAGATTTCAGTGAACAGTGAATGAGACATCACAAAGTCATTCTGCAGCAGCTGACTTGTCAGAGACTTGGCAGTTCTTAGAAAAATAAATCAGTGCTGTGCTCACTGTAAAAAATAAAACCGAACAAAGATGGAACGCTGGAGAAGACGTGCAGAGAGATGATTGAGCTCAGTGCTGTTTGGCAGACTGATCCTTTAATGCTGCCACATGATATACTGTAGATGTTGTCAGAAGGCTGCACGATGTTGAGTTGCTGAAATGAAAGGTGATATGAGGTTTACTTGTAACCCATTCTTACTTGTAAAGAAACCTGAAGTGACCAAATATAACAAAAAATTAGCTGCATTAGCAAGATTGCACTTTGAGATGGATGAAGATGTTTACTTGCTCTGACAACACTAAAGGTTCAGGTGTATTTTGAGAAAAACACTTGTTTCCTGTCTTATCCAGGGCAGGAACACCACAATGAGTGAGTTTTCCCACCAGTTAGTAAACTCGTAACATCAGCGGTGTTACGGATTACACCGGACAAGAAAAGATATTTGTTAGTGACGCTCAATATCTGTAGAGCGCTTACGTGTATCGAAAAATGTTCTGGCCTCCCTGGTCTTTCACTGCAGAGCCCGTTTTGTTACTGTAGTCTCATTCTTGTGGTGTGCTTGAAGCTGTGCGTATGTAGATTAGAGGTGTTGCCTCCAGATGCGGCCACCTTGATCAGACAGTGTTTGCAGGTTGCCTTATTAAAGGTGCAGTAAGTGATGCTGGAGACTGCCCTCTGTCTTTAATTCTTTAATATTTTAAATATCTTTTATCTTACATTTGACCACTATAATGACTTTGCATGTTTTAATCTGATGTATTTTATTATTTTATTTGTATTTTTCTTTCTTTTTCTCCTTTTTAAAATACCTAAATTGCTATATTATATATGTATGTGTATATATATATATATATATATATATATATATATATATATATATATATATATATATATATATATATATATACATATATATATATATATTATTACTATTATTATTATTATTGTTATTATCATCATCATCTTTCTCCAGAATAACTTACTGTAATCGACCAAAGTCTCCCATTACAGGCTGGATTTTCTGAAGCTTGAAAACAGAGCCAAGAGGAGGAGCAAAAGTCTAGTTTTCTCTCAGACCACTTTAAAGGGATAGTTCACCCAAAAATGAAAATGTAGTCATTATTTACTTGCCCTCATGCCAATTTAAAGTCGGTTTTAGTTTTTTAGCCCACAAAAACCTGCTGGAGTGGAAAACAGTGTTGCAGAATCTCCCGAACAATGGAAGTGAATGGTGACCAGTTTTCAAATATTAAAAAAAAAAACGAAAAACAGCATAAGAAACATTAAATGCCTCCATACTGGTGTAATCTAAGTCTCTTAATTACAATTTGCTGAAAGGTTATTATGGAACTTTTGCCAAATGATGACAAAAGTAAACTGCCTTCTTCAGCTTTAATGTTATCAGAGTCTCTATTAGCATTGGGTTTAAATCCCACATGTTACGAAACAGGTGCTTTTGCTCTGGCACCAGATGCTCTGCCATCGTTTTGCCAGTCAACCCTATTTACTCGCGTCAAGTGATGAGTGAAATCTGACTCTTGCTACTCTGTGCTGTGACTCTGCTGCTGCTATACAGAGTAGGACTGTGTATTGGCAAGAAACTGGCGATATGATACGTATCATGATACAGGTGTTGTCATTCACTATATTGCAATATATTGTAGCACTGAAGCAAAGTGATATATTTCTATTTTTAAATCTAATTTTGGGAAAACTGTCTTAATAAAGGTCCTTGTGGCTGAAATGTCAGCACTTTGTAATACAGTAATGCAGTGGCAGTACGTGTGTGCAGGGATTGGCTTTTCTGTTAAATTTTAGGAAATCTGTCATAGTATAAAGAATACACTATCATATTAATAACATTTGAGTTGGAAAGGTTACTTTTTATACAATCAGGACAGTGAAGATAGATAACAGCACTACTGTCTAGCAGTTAAACACAACACAAAGTGAACCACTGCCACAAATCTTTGCATGTATGAATATATCACAATACAGTGTTTATGAGAATCAATACAGTGTCACAAAACTTAGTATTGCTATACTTAATTGTATTGATATTTTCTTACTTTGTCTTAAATTTTCAGTTAATAATTGTTGCGTTTGTCATCTGATTCTGATAATGTACGTAGCATTTTGCAAATTAGATTTGTTTTATTTGATAAATGTGGGTGCTGATATGTAAAAGTAAATAATACATTACATACATACATACATAAATACAATAAAAATACATTTCTTTTTAAAAAAAAAGCTGAATGGGAGTGATGGGAAAGTAAAGTAACTGATTTGGAAGCGGTGTAAGCCTGTATAAGTACAGTGTAACATCAGTGTCGCCGACTTCCACTTCAACTGTCAAGTCTAACCCAGAGTCAGATCAGTCAGCTCCAGTTGTGTGCATCCAGTTCAGACAGTGACAGGTCAGTGTTAAGCCTAGACTGGAAGCCGGGACAAACTGTTAGCTTAGCTCTATTAAAAGAGAAAATATATACCTTACAACAACTCCAGGCCTGTCTTATTTGCATGTTCACTGTTATGTTTATGCCATTAAAGTCACATGATGTGATGAGAAGTCTGTACATTGACTATGTGCTCTGGTTTATGACTGTGATATCAGAGTATACAAGGGTAAATGGCCGCAGCAGCTCTCTCTGAACATAAACACCTTTCGCGCTTTTAGAAAGTTTATTTGTGTACAGTCAAGCAAAATTTAGTCTGGTGCTAATATGGTCATTTCTTCCCTTTTAATTAACTGGTATAAAGAGCAGAGGTAGTAAATAACTGCAGAGACTCATCACTCTCAGCTCAGTTTACAGCCACTGGAATCAGATGTTTGCTAATGATTTTAACAGCGCACACAAGCTGAAAGCAGTTGTGGTTGCCAGTCATTTTGTAGGCTCATCGTCTCAAGATCACAATTAGATTTTATTGTTATTTCAGAACAGGATTATTTCATTGTACAAATTAAATGGTGGTCATAACAATTACACATGTTAACCTCGGTACTTCTCCTCTGGAGCTCCTTGACTTTTGTTCTGTTCTCCTCTGGGACACCTCTGTCTCTCAACGCTGAGAGGAATGACTGTATTGAAAACTCTAGGATAAGCCTGTTCTGATGTAATCCTGACATAATGAGATCATGGTCAAATTGGATTTTTGTGGGCCAGTACTAATGATATTGATATTTGACTTTTTAAAGATCCTCATCCTTCATTGACTTACAACTGTTTTTTAACTGCAAGGCTCAACGAAGCCAGATTGCCAGATTGTCTGGGGCAGGTGAAACACCACATCAAGCTAGCAAATCTATCAACTCACTCACCCGTCCAGGCAGGTGGTTAAAAAAACAAGAAAAAAAAAAAAAGAACCATAGTTCTTTTCTGGAGCTGATGGCAGAAGTAGCTAAGGAGTGAGCCATCACACTTCCCTCTGGTCTCTGTTACCTAACAGGCAGATAAACATATGCAAGAATACAATGACAAACTGTGTTTTTGTTCTGATTCATATACTTTAAGATTAAACACGACAATTATTTAGTCTTCTTTCTAGTTATTTTCACGATTAATTAAAACGTTAAAAGATTGTGAAAAATACTCATCACAATTTCCCAGAGCGCAAAGTGACATCTTCATATTGCTTTTTTGTCCAACTAATGATCCAAAACCCAAAAACCTTTGATTTATTGTCATAAATGATAAACACAAGCAAATCCTCACATTTAAGAAGCTGGAACCAGCAAAGACTGAAATGATGAATTAATTATCAAAATATTTGGCAGGTAATTGCCTTTGATCGACTACTCGATCAGTTGACTAATCTTTGCAGTTCTTCAGCTAGTATCCCCAGTAAAACAGTTTGTGCAGGGATAAGTGAAAACTGATTTTGGTAGTAGTAGATTACTGACTCAGATGCAATTTTTACAAGCCTTTGCTGGCACATTGTTTCATTTATTAGCTGCAGAACAGGGCAAGTGGAAAAAGAAAAAGAAATGTTACCCAGGTTGCATTAAATTTATTAGCATTATGATGAAGCTACATACTGAGCAAAAATAAAACACTCCACTACAAGTTATGCATTTCATATTAAAGTCAAAGGGGATGGACCAAATCAAATTTCATGGTACTGTTGACCAAATACTTCTTTATCAATATTTATCAATATTGCTACAATATTGTAGGGATGACTGTTGGTGCTTTAACAAAATATTAAAACAATGGGATTTTTGATAAATAATCATCAGTAATGTGGATATAATGACCAGGTGTATAAAGGCAAATAATAGAACAGCTAGAACATTCTGTAAGTTCAGAACATGACATCACTTTACTGTAATTCATCCTTTAAATCCAGGAGAAGACAACACTTATGACATATACAGTATAATGATATCCAAAACCTAGGACCATATCTAGTCTCATATGATGATATGAAAATAATATCAATATATTGCTAAGCCCTGGTAAAAGTATCTAAGTATCATTTTCGTATTTACTGAAAGTGTGAAAAGTAAATGTAGCATTGCTGATGGTGCATGTATTTGGATGAATATTTCTGCTGCATCAATGTGTATGTTGTTGTAGATGTTTAAAGTCGAGCTCATTTTAACTACTTTATATACTGTTGGGTAGTTCAGTCTACAGCAATGCATCGTATTCTATAAAATCATCATACAGTAGTGTTTTTTTTATATATATATGGAGATATATGTTGTATACTGCAGAACAGCGTCAAAATATTGAGATATTATTTTGCAACACTGTCTCTACATTACCTCAGACATATACGCACAGAATATATACAAATACAGGCATATCTGTGATAAGCTGAATTTAGCTAATAATATTGTAGATGTCAGTGTATGGGTCAGTATAATGTGCATCTTATCCTTGGATAAAGAGCTTAGAAAGCTTAATGTAAAAGATCCATTTGTTATCTTGAGATGATGGCACAACTAGGATATGATCATGAGACAATTAGCTTAAAAAAGAAGCATGAGCGTCCACCGCTCCATGTCTCCACATCAGGGCTGTTATCGCTCCACCAGTTGAATGGACCAGACTCCATCAGCGGTTCATAAGACATGCTTTGAGCCGCAGTGGAACAGTAAAGCCTTCACTCAGACCTTTCTCACCCACAGAAGATTCATGTCAATGTGCCCAGTTCACTCAACAGCTCTTTGTGCTCTAATAAGGGGTGAGAGCAGAGAGGTCAATCCCTCCATCTCACAAAGATATGAGCAGCAGGACCCTGTCCTGACTGCTGAACCTCTGCGCTGCTCCTGACTGTCAGAGAGATGTGGAGATATGGAGCTGACAGGAAAAGAATTCCTTGTTCCGCTCAGAGAAAAAAATCACCCTGATAGCTGGTCTGAGAGAACGTCTACAGGGAGAACAGCAACTTCACATTTCACAGCTTTTTTGTCCTTTATGCTTTTATTACACAGATGGTACTATTCATAACTTCTCGCTAAAACAAAAGACACAAGAACAACTATTATAAATACAACTTACTATAACTTCCAGCTGCAGTGGTCAATAGTTACAAAAGTTACTTGTACAAATTAGGATCAAATTGCAGGTGATGTAAAATAACAATAGTCATCATCATTTATTAAACACATCTCAGTGTAGAGTAACAGAATACTATACTGTAGAAACATATTTATATTTTGGGACACTTTGTACTGATGTATTTCTTTGTAAAAGTAAAGTTTAGAGTGCAGGACTTTTACTTGTAGTGGAGTATTTTCAACTTTGGGTATTAGTACTTTTCCTTAAGTACAGGACTTAAATTACACACCCACTGCACCTGTGTGTTACTGGTCGAGCCTTCCCCTTTAAGTTAGGTGGGTTTCTGGGTAATCTGTGTGACAGAGGTCTAGAGAGGTTTGTTGTGACAGTGAGCTAGCTACTTAGACGCGTCAGGCTAAAGACGATTAAAATAGTAATGGAAGCTGTGTGTGTGTAATGTGGTGAGTTGTGTTGGTTCTTTGAGTCCTGAATGATCACACTCTCTAATAACTGATGCTAATTTACCCATGTTTTGCTGAAGGAACATGGGGGTTACTGAAGAGCATTGTGGGGGAAATGAAGGAAACGTGACTGGACAATATAATCAATAATCTAAGTCATTCTATATCTTTTCCTTGGTTGTGTAGATTAATTACAATTACAGATTCTGATCTTTGGTCTGATTGGTTGGTTGAACATCTGGTTACATATTGAATTCAATTAAAACATCTGGGATTTAAATTGTGTATTTAATAAAAGCTGCAGTGTGAATAAGTGTAGGTTGGTAAGAGATTCACAGTGTTGACAATTCAATAAATTCTGTTATCATCCAGTCTTTGTAACAAATCACCAACTGAAAGAGAATCAGAGATTATGCTTGTTTTGTATGCTTGGTTGATGAAGTGTGGCCATATCCAAAAAGTTAACTCACATTATCACACAATAAACTTTAAATAACCTCCTTCAAACCCCACGCAGTCAGTGTGTAGTGTACATTTTCATAAGATACTTGTCTTTTCTTTGTCTGCTCAGCCTTTGCATTTGATGAATATTTGATTGGCAGATTTCTTGAAAGCTCCTTCATCTTTGCTCTGTCTGCCTGTTTTTGCCTATGATTTTTTTTTTTTTTTAACCACACATAGACGAGCGCGCCTGCACACACACAAGCACGCTCTGTCTGCATCTATGGAATAAATCTTTTTGCCTCTTGCCCTGGTACAATCACTGCCTGTTTGAACTTGGAACAGTTCAAACCAAAATAAAAAATGCATTTTTCCCCTCTGGCCTGTCGGACTACTTATCCATATAGAGTAGGTTCGCTGCAAGGTCTGCAGATAATTTCAAGTAAGCGGGTCATGATTCCTGGAAAGAGGCACTGCTGATGAGTAGAGAGATGGCAGACATTTCTACGGCATTTCGCTTCTATCTTCAAAACACTGCAACTCACACCAAAACTATCTAGATGGATAAATGACACTACAGGTCACAGGAAAAATGTGTATTTTTGATTCTGGGCTGAACTGTTCCTTTAACATCTGCAGTGAGAGGCTGCAAACTGGGTGTCTGCATGAAACAACAGCCTGCTGGGATACAGAGCCCCAGACTTTATGTAGACATACAACCCTGCTGATACAACTGAATAGTCTGTCATCATAGTGCAGTTTCATATGTGGCTGAGGTGATGTATAAAATAAAATGTATTACTGGTCTTTGTCGGGACAAGTGTTGGATCGATTGCCCATTGTGATGTTTGGGCCTAGGTACCAAACTTTTGTTGTTTTATGGTAGTAATCAAATTGCTTCAATATTATCGAGTATCAAAAAATTCCCTGTCATTTGATACTTAATTTTGATACCTACAGAGTTGTGTCAGTTATTTATGTTTTATAAACTTAGGTGAAACTGTCAGACATTTTATTAACCAATGGAATTATTACTATTGATGACATGTCTGTTGCCAATACACACTGCTGTTGTTTCATTGCACAGGCCTAGATTCACACACATGGGCACACACAAACAAACAGCTTTTAAACATTCACAAACAGATGTGAGGTTAATGTCACACAAATAAAATAATTTTCTTTAGGGCTGCACCTAAATCATTCATTTTTTCAATTAGTTGATTAATCCAGTGATTAATTTATTGATTAATCTAACAATTAATTAACCTAAAATAAATATCAGAAATGTATCTTGTAGTATTTCAATATTTATTTCAATCATAGTCCTGAAAAACAGACATTAGAATAATGATAATGGTGACATGTTTTAAAGTTAGTCTAATATCCACCCTGTTTAACTCCATGTCAAATTCAAAAGGAGATGTGATGCATGTGAATTTGATATTAATCACTGTGCCAACTCTTCACTGAACTTGACATCCATCCATTCATTATCTTCCGCTTATCCTTTTGATTTATTTCATTATTGAAGTCATATGCAGGTAAGATGATCACTGGCAGTGTGTTTTTGCATCAATGCTGGACGAGGAAAATAATTGAAATTACAGACCGTCTGTAATGTTAGTTTTGGCCATTTCTGACTCACACATGGCTGTGAAATTAAACAGAAATAACAAACAGCAAAATAACACCTTTAGATGCCACATGATGTGAACAGCAGCAGTGCAGACATCACTTTTAACATGGGCATGATGAAGAAATGTTTAGAAAATCTATAAATCTATAAGTGACTTCTACATTCCACATGTTGTTATTCCTCATATGGGTGCTGACAGAGTATACAGGCTGCTGCTGCTGCTGCAGGAGCACAGGTTGCTCACTGCTTCACTTTCAGCACTTGTGTGAAACAGTTGTGCTGCTGTGTTAAGACATTTCCAGTTTGTGGAGCTTAAAGAGAGAAAAACTGTTGTGTCTCTGTCTAGAATGCACTCATCATTTTAGATGATTGTGGCGAGGCTTGCTCTCTGCAGCTTGTTCTCCAGGTGAATCCATGCTCTGACTGGGCACAGCAGTTCATAGCGACAAGTTGCTGCACATCATGCAATTTGATGTATTTCCAGAATTGATGTTTATTAGAGCTGCAACTAACAATTATTTTCATAGCCAATTAATCAGTTGATCTTTTTCATGATTAATCAATAAATAGTTGTTCATTTTAACATGTCAGAAAATGGTGAAAAATGTCAATCATTGTTTCCCAGAACCCAAGATGATGTCCTCAAATACCTTGTTTTACTCACAATCCAAAGATATTCAGTTTAATAATTAATTAATCCATTGCAGCTCTGATATGACAACAAAATGCCCCAGCCCTGATTTTCTTTGACAAAATATTGATGGAAAACTTTTGGCAGGTCATCAGACAGACTCTACTGTCTCTTAACAAACATGTCCATAATCCCTTATAACTCTCAGCTGGGACTATATTTTTTAGTGTCTTGATTTCTTGACAAAAACGGCAAACACCCAAACAAACTGTTGTGTGTTTTGACCGAATAGACTAGTTAAACTCAACATGTCCTCAGCAGTACAGTATGGTTTATACATGTCCTGCTGTTTTACTCATGTTTATTTTGATCACTGGAGGCTAAATGTAGAGCTCCTGGTCACAGTGACTTAACACCGGCTCGGTCCAGTTGTACTGCCATCACCTGACTGGAGCAGAGTGGTTCACAGATAGGAGCCAGCACACTGTTAGTCATCATAGGGAGTTGAAATAGAGGTGTGTGTGTGTGTGTGTGTGTGTGTGTGTGTGTGTGTGTGTGTGTGTGTGTGTTTGTGTGTGTGTGTGTATATATATCTGGTGTGTAGGGAAGAAGGGTGCTCAGGCAGTGGGTTTGTCTATATTTTTAACTATTAAATATTTAAGTAGTAGATGTACAGTCTGTCTGCAGATGTGTGTATGTGTACGTGTGTGTGTGGGATGACTGGCTGGAAGGCTCCTGGTGTCTGGGAAGGGTTGAGGCTGTAGATAGAAGCCTTCCAACAGCCCGAGTCCAAATTAAAAGTCAGTGAAGCGCTGTGCAGGAGGACATGCTGCAGACTGCTAATAGCAGGACATGCAGCAGCAGGGAGCTATCACACTCATAATGTTTGGTAAGCCAACGCTGGCTGGCTAACCCACTGAGAATACAGGGCAAGACTTACAAGTGTGGTGTTGTTAATACAAGTGTAGGACCATGCTGCTCACCATGGATAACTGCAGGTTACAGGTGCTCTTCACAAGTCTTCCCAGCTAATCTGTGACAGTGACCAGCTGTTCTTTGTATGTGGCAGTTTGACAATGCTAGCGTTAGCATTTGCTTAACATTAGACTTCCCCTGCTTTGCTTACCGTGTGTTGGGAAACAACAGACAAGACTTTTCTTGGTGTTGAAAAGCTGCAGAGTTTATTAAGTGACACACTGTAACCTGAACTGTACATTTACTGCCACGCTGACAATTTAATGTGAAGTTTAAGGTTCTGCACGACTATGAGCAGTATTGTCACTTCCTGCTGCTCGCTCTCCCTCACTTGCTTATTGCACACACTTACGTACTGCTCTCTTCCTTAAAGGAGCTACACTACCCTAATGACAAAAATCCATAACGTCACAGCCCTAGTGAGCAAAGATGGATGATGGATTATGAACAATGATATTGTCATCCAGTATGATGTGACATGGTCATTTTGGTAGTCATGACCTAATTGTATTCTCAAGTACTTGTATTATAGTATGAATACATTTGGAATTAATCAGTCTTGATGATATCTGGATATTTCTAAAGTTTGGAAAATGTAAGTGTATAATGAATTGGACTGGATGGAACTTTTTATCTACCAGTGTGTGAGAATCTGTTTCAATGAGCAGCTGTTTAAGAAGTGGGGTTTTACATTTGGCACAGAAAAATAACATTGCTTTTATAATCAGGGTGGTTGGAGTAAGAGGTTGCAATTACAATATTTACCTGCAGATTTGCCACCATCCAACTGAAAAGGCAGATTTAGGAATATACTGATGGGAGATTTGATGCTTTTTTTATGTGGATGCCCATGTCCCTGTAATATTCATGAAGAATTCAGGATTTGGGTTTAAGCTGAATGTGAAGTGGAAAGTGGTGTAAACATCACGTTCTGTTTACAATAACCTCATGGGGTTGAGAAACCTGGATAAAGTGGAGGGGATATTCCTGACTTATCTTGGGAATAAATGTAAAAACATAATCCTCTTTACTTGGACCAAGCTTTGCTAAAACCTAGTTTTCCATTGTATCATGAGGGAAATTATTTGCTCTCTAAACTGTTTTGCAGACTTGTCTTTTGCAAATATGTGGGCTTTCCTGAAGATATCACATTATGTGCAACATCATGGTTTTTCTGGGATTTTTTGAGGCAAAGGTGGAAAGGGCTGGAGAATGCACAAGGCACTGTGTACACAGTTTGGGTGTGCACCTTTTGAGTGCCCTGCGCTTAAGTAAAAAAAAAAAAAATCACAATTTCCCTTTTTGTTTAAACTTTAATGGCAGACAAAGGAGCTAGAGAGAAAAAGGGCAGAGCCTGATATTGAAGTAAAATCATTAATTTTCCTTAAATGCTTTAATATGAAAAAGATGAAGCGCTAAAATCCAATAAAAAAGTGGTGTGGTGTGTTGTATTTGTCCAGTGTAGGGATACAGTTCAGTATACATTCAGAGTCACTGAGTCACATGACACGGAAGCTATTGAAAAAAACTACAATCAGAATAAATGTGCTACATGAGACCAACTTAGTATACTTTTTTAATCATAATGTTTGCAAAATCAGTACAATTCAAATTGTAACTTATTGACGGTCCCTCAGTGAACTGACAGAAGTTTGTGCAGCACTTGTTACATCTGATCTTGTCGAGACGGCCTGAACAAGAGGCTTAATTACTGTCAATTTATAACAGACTGAATGGAAACAGTACCTCTCTTATAACATATTAAGATTGTGGCAAGTTTATAAGAAGCCAATCAGCTCTCCAGCAAATCAATCCAACATTCTAACTATCCAACAGTTTCAGCAGCTATTTAAATTGGTATTAGGAAAAAAAATGAAATTCAGAAAGACTCCTAGTGGTAAGATAAGATCCTTAAGAGGTTTAACTGGAGAGTCTTGCTGGAGGAAGAAATTATATTTCTGATTTGTGTGGTTACAGAGATATTTACTGTTGTGGTCACACAGGATTGAACAGTTAATTCATTCTCTACAGAGATTTGCAGGCAGTTGTTTTTCACTGTGTTAGTGTCAAATATTTGATGGGTAGTTTATGTTTGTTCTGTATTTCTCTTGTGACGAGGCAGTCATACAGTTGTCACTTCAGCTGATTAAAGGCTGGTAATTTGCCTGTATAGTGTGTTTATAGTATAGAATGTGCTCAAACACCACACATATGCATTAGGGATGTTCGTGGCGTCTAATTCCTCTGTTGACTAAACGCAAATTTTAATTTAGGCTTGTGTAACAGTAAGAAAACATTTGGAAAGCAGTTACAATTAAGCACAATTTATTGTCTGAAAAAAATGCTGTGTGTCAAGAACCATTTGAAGCTGTTAATCTACAATCACCAGATCATATTTTAAATGCTGCTGAAATGTGCGACACTTCACACCGTGAAATACAGATATTACACATTGACTTACAAAACATTACAACAACTCAATAGATGCTTCAACTTTTCAGCCCGAAAGTGAAAAAGCACTGAAGTTACTGCCACTGTGCCATAGTTGCCATTAGCTAACTAGCTCAGTCAGCTGTCCTATTAGACAGGGACACGGCCTCAGAGGGCAGTTTGACAGCTGGGAATACAGCACCTGAGGACTCGGACTCTGAGGACGATGGATGAAGACACAGAAGTTATTTATTCCCATGTTTTGAACAACAACTATGTTGAAATTCAGAACCCTTTTTGCCATTAGTATTTAACAGGTGGCTCACTTTGTGCCCAAAGTATATATTTAAATGATTAAATTCATATTATAAATGTGTGATGACTTTAGTCGGAGGCAGCCTCACTGTGTAGTCTAACAGCAGCTGTGCTTCCTGATGACCTCATACATATCTTTGACATTTCTCTACTGCACTGGCAACAAACATGCATTAATATATCTGTGCTAAGCTAAAATTGTCTGATTATATTGGGCAGACAAATGTATTTGTCTGGTTTGATTACAGGCTTCAAGTTTAATGACATAAGCTGAGAGAGTTGAAGATACTGTAGATTATGAGAACAATACTAACCTCACACTGCTCTATGAGTCACATTTCACATTTTCTGCAAGAATGGCAAATCAAGTCTTTTTTAATCATTACAATATACTGTAAGCTCAAGGTTATCAAGTGTTCACTGAAATCAATGCAGTTTTAGAATCCTGACACATAAAAGCTGCACTTGTGTCTCAGTTTACCACAGGATAAGTGTAATATGAGCGCAGGTATGGAACAGGTTCAGTCTGGGGGGGATAAAATAACTGCAATGTCCATTTTTATCTTTTTCAGTCCTTTTAACTAAAGTCACAGCAGCTTGTCTCTTCCAGGAAACACAACATGATGCTTGATCAGGTGGGGAAAATTTATTTCCAGCAGCGTGTCTCTTTGAGAGGCGTTTCACAGTCCTTGTCTTTCATTGATTTTATTGTTAGGACTTTATATCTCTTCAGTATCGCTCATCTTTGATTCCCTCGCTGCTGATCAAACTGACGTCTCCTCTGGTTCTTGCTTGGTTTTACATTAGCCAACTGAACTACATACTATTTTTATTTCTTCTGTTAACATATTATCTGCTCTGTGAAGCAATATTTTGTTCACCAACCTGTGTTACTTAGTAGCATTTTGGGCTGCACAGTTAATTGTAATTTTATTGAAAAAAAAATACTGCGTTAAATTAAATCTCGTGGAGCTGCAGAGGTGTCCTATAGACTTTAGAAAACATATTTGTTTAGTTCAGATCCCTGGCAAAAATAACACAACCATAATCGTTTTAAAGTGTTTTTCAGTGAAAATGAGAATAATGATGTAAAAATGATCCTTTCCTCTAATATTGCAAATCAGATCGTAATTGCAAATGCAGTCAAAATAACTGCAATTAGATATTTCTTCAGAATCGTTCAGCCATAGTATAATTTGAGCAGAATGTTGCTCGATGTGTGAGATGAGCCATTGGCTAAATTTCCTCATTGGCACATTTGATCACATAACCACAAAACTGTGCCTGTATCAAACATACAGAGCTAAGATCTGGCACCAAATGCTCAGCCTGGTTCTCAGCCTTTTCTTGTACATATACATAATCAGACTATTCCTGATTTAAATAATAATTCTCTCTATTTTCCTCTGTATTCATTTAGTTTTTGTAAGCTGTTTTATTAAAACAGTAAATAAGTCTGACATAATCTATTGTGTTTAATTACAAAAAGGTTGTTGTGTGGGCTGAACTATTTGAGAAAAAGTAGCTAATTATGATTATTTTGACCGATATTGCAATTGCGATTTAAGTTTTAACTTTTATTGGTGCTGTATATAATGTTACATATAATATATAAAAGTAATGTTATGACGTGTTTAAACATTTAGTAGGTTTGGGCCATTTGCACTCAACAACTACCCGCTATCAAGGTAGTGGGTACTCACCACTCTTTATTTTTTGTTTTGGTTTTAAACAGTGAAAAACATTTTCCGCTAACTAGGTTTAAACATCAGAATGATACAGAGTGCTGTGTCCTTCTCTTCGATACATTTTTGGCAAAGTGTAAATATTAATCACAAAATGGTCAAGAGTTTGATTGTGTTCAGGTTGGCCAACTCAGTAATTAATGTTAATTAGCTTCTCTGCTATGTAAAGGCATAGCTGGGGTTCTAATCAGCTTTTTTTTTTTAAGTATGCATAATGAAAGACTGCAAACAGAGAAAATAGCAGTGTGAAGGCTGGATGAAAGTAGATGAGTGTGAATTACATGTAGTGTTTCAAACCTGGCCCTAACCCTATAACCCTATAACCCTAGTCCTAGTTACAGGACCCGCTTAGTTACTGTTTTCCCATGTACAACTTTTTCTGTTAAATCATGGGATCACATGACTCATTTTGCACAAGTTTTCCTATAAACAAGGTGAGCCTCATTCATTTCAGCATTTGTCTTAAGATACAATCTGTGGCATAATAAGAAAATTGGAATTTTGATTCTTATCATTTGATGTTTGTGACACACACAAAATGAGTGTCTCACTGAGCCAATACTGTCTGACCTGAAATCTTTAATAACTCCCCTTTATGTAAATATAGCCGCCTACACTCTGGGATCCAGGCACTGAGCCACACGGGCACTGAGCTAGATTGAATCAAAACAGCACAGTGGCAACATGAGTGAGTGCAAGTTTACAGTGACATCCTCCACAGTTTGAAGAGAGAAAACATCCACATAACACTTAGATCAACATTAACCCACAGTTAGTGCTGCCAGTCATCTCTGAAATTCCTCTGAAGCCTGTGATTGGTTGTTTTAAGAGGCTATAGGGCCCTGTTTAGATAATCTATAGTACATGGTTCAAGTAAATTTAGGGCGTGTCTAACTGTATTTGCTGGTTAAGTGGTGCATAATTTGGGTGCACAGGAGTTGTATTTAGTCTCTTAATTAATGCTGAGATAGAGCTGACCAAAAAAGCAGGTTGATGCCCTCTAACTGGAGTTGGGTGGCTCACCTCTCCCAGACCCCAATCTTGAGTGGGAGTCTGAAACAGTGCATATTTTCAAATATATATGGTGATTGAGATTCATCATTCACAGCAGTTTAAACTGTTTTTGCTAACTCACTGCTTCGTATTTTTATATTTTTCTTTGATACCTGTAGAAGCACCACCAGACTACAACAGCAGGACTTCTTGGCCACAGGTGTTAGCTTGACTAACTTCAGTACAGGTACACCTTTGCAAAAAAGGACCTCAAATATGCCTCTGGAGACAGTCAAAGCTCAGTGTTTATAAGTGAGATAGAGAGTCTGAAAACAGCTGCTCATGGTTGACTGCTACACTCTGTGGTTCATTCTGTCTTTGTGGTCTGTGTTTGAATATCTACTATGTATCCACAAGGCTGCGCTCCCTACAGTGGTAGTCCTGTTCCCCCCAGCTGGTCTCCCCTCCTCAGCTGTTTAGCATTTTTCAGAATGATACAGTGGGTGGAATTCGTCTCAGAGCTGAGGTACAGTTACACTTTTAGTTCCACTTTCCACATCCTATCAAAAACTGGACGCAGCCAGAAACTCCCAGCTGGGTTTTTTATTGGCTGTTGGATTGTTTTTGTTCCATAAACATGAAGCTGTAAAGAGGGTTTGAGTTGACAGGGAGTACAAAGGGATGTCATCCTGATCAACTTTTAAAGTTTTTGAAGGCACACTGACAGTTTTTTCTTACCTCTCTGCATTTTGACAGCAGTCTGTAGATTTTGTTGAAGAATATGAAGGGGTATTCACAAGGTGAGCTGTGAAAGCTCTAAACCCTATACTTCAGACAGAATTGTGATGGCTGCTAATGTTTTTTTTTAGGGTGGCTGTCTCTTGATTATTGCTTGAAGGTGGAAAAACCCTTCTGCAGAACACAAGATAAAAACATCTGGCGTTCACTGAGTGCTAGTTTTATTAGTTCTCAAAACTGAGTGGCAAATTTTACAGTAATGAAATAATGTCAGTACAAACTCAGGAATGGTGACCCAGCATTAGTGAGAGAAGTGATTGAGTGGATTGTTCAAATCTAGATATGGCTGATGTTTGATTAACATGCCCTCAAGATGCTCTTATTCATCTGTTTTGTCTATTTTTGTGCTTCTATTTGCTTTTAGATCACTAGAAGGTAAACCAGGGCAAAGAGTGTGGACAGATCCATCATGCTTGGCTCAACTTTGTGGATTTAAGTTCAGAATTGTTGTGAAAGGCTAATACGTGTCTCATACATCAGTGTAAGCCAGCTCTCACCTTTTTTGTCTCTGTCTGTCTCTCTTGGTGCTGGTTGTGTGCAGTGTGACAGATGAGCAGGTACAACATTAGCGGGGATGGCTCTCCGCAGGGACGCAGGTGGCGCCGATGCCTGACTCCAGAGGTCACTGCGTCTGGGTTGGGGTCTCAGGAGAGACTTGGTTCCTTTAGATGGAAAGGGTGGGTGGGGGAGCTTATTTATTTTAGTGGTGGCTGGTTCCCTGCAGGGTGATAAACTGGATCATCGCTGGCACTATTACAGCTAAGTAGTTGAGAAAATCCACTTTGGGACTGTGAATTATAGCACTTGTGTCTCGCTATTGTACAGCATCAGTGGAATACTAGTAGGGCCTTAAAATGATGCAGCAAATTTTTCATGAGGTTTGGTGCAGCAATACACTTTAAGTGTAAAGATGAACAGATATTGAGTCAGAGATAAGGTTGCTGTATTTGTTCCTCTTGTCCAAACTGCCCTCTAAGAAATCCTTTCTTCAGTTGAAGTGGATCTGAGACTTCAAATCAAATGGTTACCCTCCAAATTAGTAACAGAGAGAGAGAGAGAGAGAGAGAGAGAGAGAGAGAGAGATAATTCTATACTAAAAAGACTCAGAAAACCTACCTGATTTATCTAAGATAAGTTAAGCCTCATATTCATTTAAGCTGACTTTTCACATTTATTTTTACTTTCATGCTTTCATTCATTCAAACATTTCAGGAATGCTTTGAGGGATGGAACCTCATTTTTAAAAAGAAAAAATATAACACAAAAAATTAAAGCAATTACATCCAAAACCATCAAGATTTAGCATTTATGCTCCAAGGCACTGGAACTGATATTTGCCACTAATTGTATTACATATCACAATCGCCGTTTCACTCAAAATAAATACAGTATTTACCAAATCGTGCACCCCCAAGACCTGAAAAAATATAAACCTGTGCTTGATCTTTCTTGTTGCTAAATGCCAGTTAAGCACAACTGTAATAACTCATTTTGTGCAGACAGGCTGTAGTTTATGTCTTTGACTGAATGGATGTAACTACATCCTGGATCAAATCAGTCCTAAACAATTAATATTCAGTTGGTATCTTTGAAGATTAATTGATGAATGTAATCCTACATTGTATACTGTCAGTGAAAGCCTGCTCCTCTGCTAAACCCTGAAGGATGACTTCAAAAGGTGAAGAAAACATAATCTTACTCTTATATCTATTAGTAGGCAAGTAGGATTAAATGTTTTTACTCAGAGAATTCTGGGTCACTTTTTGGACCCATTTCCTTTTCTGAGACATTTAATAAATAAAGGCCCAAGAGGAGAAGCCGAACTTGGTGGTCTCTTAAGAACTTCAGTGGCCAAGCTGTCCATCCGGTGCCTCGAGTGCACAGCTGACCTTATTCCACCCAGCAGCTCTTCTCTGGCCTGAGGTCAGTTATAAGTCAGACCTGTCTGCAGTCAGGACAGGAAGTCAGAGGAGATGGTGATGACTGCTGAGAGACAGCACTTACATCTGAGGTCAGAAGTCACACATCCACTGTTTATAGGCCACAACACTTCACATCTGTTAGCACACTCAGACACACACACACACACACTGAGGCTGTTGAGTTTGTCCTTCAACCAGGAAGAAAGTACAACAACGACATTGTGAAGCAGAAAGGAGAAAGTGGAGTAGTGTGTGTGCTTGTGTTTGTGTGGCCCATGTGAAAAATGACTGAAGCAATCATCATTTTCAAAAAAATAGTTGCTTTAATTGCTGGTTGTTTAATTTTCTGTCAGTCATCTAATCTAGGGCTACAGCTGAGGTTTATTTTCATTATTGATTAATCTACTGATTATATTCTTGATTACTGGTTTAATGCGTACTTTAAACAGATTTAAAATTACAATTTCGCAGGGCATAACATGACAGCTTCAAATGTTTTGTTTGTTCAAAAACCCAAAGATATTAAGTTTGCAATTATGTAAAACAGAGAAAAGCACTAAATCATCACAATGAAGGAGTGGGAAGTATTGAATATTTGTATGTGTTTGCTTGAAAAAAAAAGATGAATATATTCATTATTAAATTTATTTTCAGGCAGTTGAATTACCAATTAATCAACAAATTCTTTAAGCCAAAGTCAGGTCCAAATTATAGGGGCCAGTTGTATTTCTGCAGGTCTCAGATCTGTGAGTCAGTCTGTCTAATAATGGGGGTGGGTCGTGATTTTTGAATAGTTGAATAGTCATTAAATTATAAAAAACTGAATAGTTCGGGTGAAAATCCTTTTGTGTTTTAACATGTATTTTGTTTGTTTCTCTTATTTTACCGGTGCCTTGAAATAACACAATACTACCAGATCTTGCGTTATTAGAGGCCCAGCTCGAATCACCAACGGGACATCTGCAGACCTGAGTTGAGTGGAGAAAAACCATTATTTTTGGTGACAGCATGTGTGTGGATTTTACTCCATCTGACTGCTTTCTTAATAAGCACCTGCCAGTATCAGTTCAAACTCAACGATGGATAAATACCAGCTGCTGTAACCCGACTTGAAACTGGAAAACTGTAACTTTGCTCTGTATTACATGTTTTAGTGTTTATTCTGTAGCTTATCCTGTTGAATTTGGCACTAATGTTTCACTAATATGGCTGTTCCCAGAGGCTCGGGCGCTGTTGTACTGACTATGTAATATTGGGCGACGGTTAAGAGTCACTGTGTGAATGTTAAGCCTTGTTTGAAGCAGCTATATATGAAAGTAGGTGCTCAGATGCTGTAAATGTTTTTTCATGTCATGTTTTGTGGAAGTTTATACGGCAGCGTGAGCTTCTTAGCTTTGTTTATGTTCAGTAGCTGGTGTGGCCCTTGGCTCCAGCATGGGCATAATACGTGTGTGTGTGTGCGTGACTTGGTGGTGGGGGTGGACAATGCTCAGTGGATACTGAATAGCATTTTGGCTTGAAATACCCATTTCTATCTAATACCTGAGTGGATCCAAGCACACCCAGCTCTGATGACTTGGTGCGTCACAGTCATCACAGATCTGCCCTATGGACTAGTCATTGTTTTTTCTTGATTTAGACATGGGTCATGGGGGAAGGTTTAAAGTTTTTATTTTCAAGTCAAAAAAGGCCCAAGTCCAAGAAAGTTCCCGAGTCATTGATGTTAAAGACCAAGTCGTATTGCAAAGTTGAGTCAAGTTTAAAGTAATCAAATTTGTGACTTGAGTCTAACTCAAGTCCACAACTCTGATACAGACTATAGTCCTGCACTGGGTCAGGTACCTACAAGCATGGGTACTGCAGCTGGGCAGTAGTTAGGGATGGGAATCGAAAACCGGTTCTTGTTGAGAACAGGTTCCCAGTGTTTCATTTCCTTGGAATCATTTTCCAATTTTGCAAACGATTCCCTTATCGATTCCAGTGGTCGCGAATGATGTCAGCACGCACGTTGCGTAGCTTACGCAAGCTACATTCACCAGTGCAGCCAGCAGGAAACATGGCGCCCAAGCGGCACGAAAGGATGACAACAGGGCAACTTGCAATACTTGCAAAGTGGATATTTCATCAAAGGGAGGAAATACTACCAATATGTAGAAACATTTGCACACACAGCATGTGATAACTTTGAATGAATGTTGCATTTTCGATCCGCTCCGGAGTGAATCTCAACCCAGCAGCAGCAGCAATGTTAGCACGTCCTCTGCTGTTAATACTGCAGGTAACTAACTGACTAACTAACACTGCCTATCATGTTAGCACCATTTGCCTCATTGTAAAACCTGCTATTACTAACTGTTAACTGTTAACATTAAATTAATGCCTTCCATGCATTACATTTAGATGACCATGACTGGCTCAGAGGCTGACAGTACTCGCTCCAGTTCACGTCTAGCTTCCTGTTTGTTCTCCTTTTTTCCCAAATGAGAATCGATAAAGAACTGAATCGTTAAGCAGAATCAAAAATGGAATCGAAATTATAAAAATCTTATCAATTCCCATCCCTAGCAGTAGTAGAGAACA
Organism: Lutjanus erythropterus; assembly: GCF_056507025.1. Lineage (NCBI taxonomy): Eukaryota > Metazoa > Chordata > Actinopteri > Lutjaniformes > Lutjanidae > Lutjanus > Lutjanus erythropterus. The sequence goes on from NC_139318.1 coordinate 3,671,550, forward strand.
ATAATATAACACATACAATACAATAATATGCTTTTTCTCCCTGGAGAAATCAGAAATGAAAATGATTGTGCAGTATTTTTAACATATAAATCTGCTAATACAGTAATATCAAGCCTAACCAACTGGGAGGATTTTATTGTGAAAGTCTACGACACAACCTTTGAACCACATCCTGCCAAACAATGGGACATCAACTATGAAGGCTAACTGATAGCTAAACCTGCTGACATAAAAGCAAAAATAGTCAGTTACTTTGCTGCTTGTTGAAAGTTTCATCATCACGTTGTTGTCACTATGGAAACACAGCTGGAGGAGCACAGGTGCTGCGCCAGAGAATAAAAGTGTTTAATCAGGGGTCAGGGTCTTAATTCACAGTTTGGGGCAGGTGCAGGTTTCACTCGAAAACAATTGTGACTAACAGCTCAGTTCTGGTTCCCAGCTTTGCAGTTATGGGTGGGGAAAGGTGTGCAAAACACTATACGATACAAACTAGGCCTAACCTTTATCAGCTGGGTGTGTCCCTTCCTGTGAGCTCTGCACTCACGTCATGTCCAGTGACTGTGATTTGAGTGGGTTTTGAGTGCTGCTGCAGCGGTACAGTGGTCGGCCACTGTGCAAGTGCCCTTCACGTGTGTGTGTGTGTATCAGTGTTGTAAGTGTGGATACTTCAGTAAACGGCTCTCTGTTTAACATGGCCACAAGTGGACATAGACCCACTATTGTTCCGTAATGATCGCACACACTCACACAGATAATAGATGTGTTTCTCTGTGTCCTGATGAAGTCAGCCACAGTGTGCATGAAGTCATCCAGCTCTCAGGCGCCACACTCCCCTTGTTAGCGGGCAGGGAACTGATAGCTGGTTCAGGGTGCAGCAGGCAGCCTCTACATTTATATTTCTCCCCCTGGTTGGCTGCCTGGGTTCAGGACTCATTACCATGCTCTGCCTCCTCCAGTTTCATCTCAGTACTTAGTGAACAGTTCAGCATGTCCCAATATGATTGCTCATTTTTTCCTTCCATTGATGTTGCAGTAATTGTGTTTTTCGCTGCATGTGGTCAGTCAATTAATGCCTTACTTGCTGAAAGTGGTGGCAGGTACGTGGTGTACACTGAAGTGTAGGAGTGACCCTGGAGTTCTAATTAGACACTTGATCTGCTTGGTGGTCTAAATTTATAATTTTTCACAATTTATGCCACCTTGTTCGTGGATCAGAACAGGACGCATTTTGTTTTAGGCTGACAAGATTTGCTTCTTTTTAATTAACTAAGTCCCAGTGCAGCTTTAAAGGCTTTAGTTGTTCATTATTTTTTAATGACTAATTGTAACATTTGCTTGTGTGGTGGCGATTAGTGATTGCAATCAATTAATTACAGCATAATAGTTAGATGATTAAGACCGAGTACAGGAGGTTAAACATGCAGGGGTATCATTCTGAGACATTCTTCTGGCTGTTTCTTGTATACTACTCCAGTTTAAAGGGACAGTTCACCCCAAAATCAAAAATACATATTTTTCCCCTGGCATGCAGTGCTATTTATCCATCTAGATAGATTTAGTGTGGAGATATCGGCTGCAAAGATGTCTGCCTTCTCTCCAACACAATGGGGCTTAATGGCACCTGACTTGTGGTGCTCTAAGCACCAAAAACTTACAGTTAAAAAAATGTATAATCCTGTCTCTATTTATGTCTCTATATAGTTGGGGTAAAGTTTTCTTATGTGTAACTTCTAATAGTTCCTCATTTTCCTTCCAAACCTAGTCTTACAAGGAGGGTGCTGTGGCTCATACAAGATGTGACATCTTCATTGGGAAAAACTGAAGCAATCTGATGTTAACTTGCTTTGCATTGCTCCCAGCTAGGAGGAGGTGTTTGATGTTAGGAGACCAAGTAACAGCAGAATTCAAGAGGTGTTCAAGGCACAGAAGGATTTCTGTTGTGCAGAAATGTAGCTATAAAAATGTCAGTAGGCTTCCTACAAAGTGCTTGTTGTGTATGACAATTTCTGTAACTTTTTGAAACATGCAATCAGACAAGCATGCTTGAGTCTGTCTTCCAATCAGAGGCTGTGTTCCTGACTTGTTAACCATTAAGGGGCCATGTGAAGGCTCTGATTTTAAATGCATTGTGCAATCGAATAACATGAGATTGACACAATGAAAACAATTCTGGTGATGATGGTAATGAGCTCACTCCTGCAGTAGGTGTCACATGGCCATGGTTACACAGTCACAGCCCTACAAGCACGCCCTCTTCATGCTGTGTCAGCAGGGTTTGAACTTCTCTCTCAGAAACTCTTTTTTTCTTGCTTCACACTACTTTTTAGTTCATTTTTGTTGATGAATGAGTGCAACAGAAAGACTAAAATTGTTCCCCACCATTATATTATTACTTGTATGATTCACTGCATCTCACCTGTCTTTATGGCCAAGTGTAGCCATCCGGAGCAGGAGAAAACACTTCTGTCTAGTCTGTCTGAAGCCTATTGAAACTAGTCTTATTGATATTGTCTAAGGATAATCATACACAGTCAGACTAGAACAAGTTCAAGAGTCACATGAAGTATTCTGCAGGATCACTGACACTGACAAGATAAACACATCAGTCAATGCAAAAAAAAATCTTCCCATTTCACAAATAATAGAATAATAGAATCACTCCATGGACAAAATACCACCCCACTGTTTGAAATGCATTAATCAGACAGGCATGGTCAATAGTGCTAAAGGAGAGACGAGGTCAGGCAGCACTGCACTGACACACAGCACTCTTTTGACTCAGCATCCATCAATAATACATACGTAATACCCCAAGAAGGATGGCTTAGTGCCATGTATCAGCACAAACCAGACTGAGAGGTTACAGTCAGGGGATTGTAGGAAGCATTAAATACAAAACAGCTTCTTAAAAAGTGAGCAAGAAAATGAGTTGAGATGACCTGGCATGTTAAAGCAACAGAAAGATAAGTCCACAACCCTGATATGGTTATTGTTTATTAGAAAATAGGGTGTAAATATTAAAAAATAGGCACAAAATAAAGCAACCAATGCATCATAATGATCTTGCATATATATATATATCCAAGTATGCATATCTTGCAAGTCCATATCCATATTTGTTAAACAGTAAAACAGTATCCAGACTAACAGTAAGTAGTAACACAGATCTTTTGTATTTGGAGTTTCACTAAGATTGCACTACAGACCTCAGTCAGGTGATTTTCTGCTATAAAACCACCATACATATCAGACTGCTATCATTTTGAGCCTGTTTGAGTCAGGGAGACAAATTACACTGTCTTCATTTTGCAGAGCCGATGGCAGTTGTGGAGTGGGTGTAATCTTACTGCAGCCATTCACAGCACATAGGTGCTTTATGTAACCAACACCATGTTGGTTCAGATCATACAGTCAGTGGATTAGATGTCTCAGTGTAGCACAGAGGTATGTATCTTAGTTTGATTTATCAGGGTTTAACAATAAGGGTTGCCATGTTGGGCAACCAATTAAACTGAAAATATTTTGATAATTGATTAAATCATTAAAGTCATTTTTAACACAAAAATGGCAGAACATGCTGTTTTCAAACTCTCAACTACGGAGATTTCCCACTTTTCTTTGTATATTATCATATTAAACTGAATACCTTTGGTTTGGTCTAACAAAATAAGACATAAAACATCACTGTGGACCATGGACATTTTTCTCTATTTTCTGACATTTTATAGATGCTTTAGCTTTAGAGCTTTAGATTAAACATGTTCATCTTTGTTGTTACTTGATAAAAAATATGAAACAATTTGCACAGGGGGAAAGCAAATATTGACTTTACATTACATTAAAAGGTAACATTAACATTAAACCCAGTTTATCATATCACATACATGCCAGCCTGCCAGCAGGTCATAGAAAAGTTGAAAAGGGTCATATCCAGCCCACGGGCAGCTGATTGAATAGGTCTGTTGTAGAATGTCAGTATGCCACTGAGCTGTGCACGATTGTAGTCTCAGCCCTCTTGTTCTCTGTTCCTGGAGTATAAAACCAAGAAGTCAAGTGGCGATGTTCTCCAGGAAGATAAAAGGGTCTAAAGGGTACTGTAAAGTAGTCTCTTAGATCTCTCTGCTTGTCTGTGGGTTTTAAAATGTAAGGTAGTTGCTGCTACCAAACATATGCCTCTTACATTTTTTCAAGGACACACCTTGCTGGAAACTAGGCTCTGCCCCCATTTTCCTCAGTCGCAAGTCCATGATGTCATCTACCTAATATGAAGGGCTGCCCTAAACACTTTGAATTAGCTTGGCAATGTGTTTGTTTTTAAGCATTTGAATTGTTTCCAGACAGTTTTAACAATGAAGGCTGGGACATTGTCCTCAGTCTCTACTCAGTGAAGCCTATAGAGGCTGGCTGGTGTAATAACTGTAAGGAGAAAGTAAAGGACAGATCTCCAGGCCCTGAACCAGGGCAAGGTTTTAATCCTCGATTGTGAAATCAGCTCCGTGCTGCAAGCAGTGTATCATCCATCTGATATTTATGAAACCTCTTTTGAAACAGAAAGGACCTTGGATATTCTGAACATAAGTGAAAGAAAAAAGCAAAACAAAGGGAATGTCTCTACTTTCTCCCAGCAATAATGCTGTGCTATTGCATAAGCTGAAGGGTACAAATACTGTGCTTTTAACAGAACTGCAGCAGAGGTGTAGGGAGCTCGTTTCTGAAAATCCATGGAGGGGCCTCTTGTGAAGGTCAGACTCAGAACAAACAGATATACATGCATAAATAAAGTTATGAAGAAAGAATTGAATTGCACTCTCAGTCTTTACAAAGACTCCATATCATTGAGCACGCTGACATTTTCTTGAAATAGGCAAAGGAGTCCTTGCCTGCTTTATAGAGAATTTAAGTATTCTCACAAAGATAGAAAGCCCAAAGTTGGGTCAGACGCACAGCTAACCTCATAGACATTTGCTCTGAATGCAGAAGAATCCCTCTAGACGTACTTTAAAAAGGTCAGGTAATTCTTTTCTGCTTTTCAAAAGGGCAACTTCACACAACAGTGCTTGGAGGGAGAGATTTAACTCTGCTACCTCATTTTACTATTCCTTAAATACACACACACACACACACACACACACACACACACATACCCCTACACACCTCTCCAGCATGTCAGTATGGCTCAGACGAACAGAACTGAGCATCTTGCTGACCATCTGCATGGTGGGAGAGATGGAGGGACTGTGGGGTTGTGGTCTGCTGGCAGCTCAGCTCTTTCATGCATGGCTGCCAGACAAAGGAGAGCAGGGCAGCTGCTCCACCATGAAGCCATACCAGTGTTTCCAGTCTCTTTAGGAGAGCCAACTACTGGTAGATACCAGGGATGGTGGGCAAAATAACAGACCACAAGACAAAGAATTCATCTAAATTGGAAGTAAATCAATTAGAAGTAGTCAGGCAAGTTGTCAGAAAAATGCAATACAGGATTTCACTCAGGCAGGCGACATGAAATTCTAACCTTTATTTAAACTTTAAAATCATTGAGGACTGACCTTCATTTACAATCAAGTAGACAATGATACAATGTAATAACAAAAGAAAAAATAATAAAAGATACAAGGTGAGAGAAACAATTAAAGCAACACATGAATATTGTTCATAAAAATATAAGATACCCTTACTAAAACAATTCAAGTAAAACAGGTGTAAACGGGGCAGTGGGGTTAGAGATCATGAGTTTTAATTCACAGAGGAACACAGTTTCAGTAAAAACTCAGGAGACTTGTAGGGATCAGTGGATCGAGTTTTATATGATCCAGGAGGCCAAACTAACAGATGAAATGTATGGTGGCAATTTCCAAACTATAGCTTTGTAAATAAACAGGTACATATGCTTGTCCTGCCTCTGAGAAAGAGAGGACCACCCAGCAGTTTCAGTTATCATCCTACAAAACATTGGGAAGATAACTCTATTTCTGTAGAGGAAACTTTTTTTTTGTCTGACAAGGTTGTCAATGTGATGTGTCTATTTTTCATCTACTATTCATGTCCAAGGTATTAACATTGTCGTTCACAACTACAGTGATGGCTCAAACAGTGCTGCGCATGGACCTGAACCCAGACTGATGAGGGCTCAGAACAGAGTTTATAATAAGGGATTCCTTAAGTTGACAGTTAACAAGTGATTTTAGAGTTTTAGTCAAACCAGATCATTTTAATATAGGTTCATAATTATTTAGATCATTCCTTTCTCCACCCTTATGCAGAAGGACGACATATGCAGTTTTTCAGACTCTGGGAACAACGCCAGTAGAAATAGAAAGGTTAAAAATGATTTATTGGCTCAGCTGTTAAAAGAGCCTAAAGATTCAAAAAGAAAGGGTCCAAGCTATCTTCACCTGTAGCTTTCACTGGGTCAGCTGTTTGCAGAGCTTCAGTAACTGCACGGAGAGACACAATCAAGAATAAACACAGAGGCGTGATTAGTAGTAGATATATAATCATGATTATTGAAGAGATGGCTAATGTTAGGGTGAGGGGCTCCACTGTCCATGTCTTCAAAAATATGACCTGCTGCAGCAAAGTGTCTGTTAAAGGCCGAACATATCTCAAAATAATCGTGTACTCCGTAATCATCAAACAAGATATGTAAAGGTAATGCAGCGGCCAAATTGCTTTTATTACACTTTACCACTTTCCAGAATTTTATAGGGTTTGTGTAAAATGATGCACAAACAGACAGCAGAGAAAAGAGAAGATTATGACAACAGGCTGCTCCGTCATGTGGAGTCTGGGCCCGGCACCAGCCACCATGTAGCCATTACCACACAGTCACCTTCTACCACAGAGGTATTCTAATTAATGAGATCTGCAGGGTGAGCTGAGAACCATCAGCATCATTGTTTGACTACAGTGAACTAACTGTGAGACAGACTGCAGGACTGTGACCAGGAAATCAGCTACTGAGGACAGACCATTATAACCTCCCATTTGATGCTTTCTTTGATGCCTCATTTTACTGACTATGAACACATTTGTCCCCCTCAAAGAATATTGAAATCAGTGTAGAAGTTGTATGTTAAAGATGCTGTAATTGATCCCTTTGTTTGACTCCCTTTGCACTCCCTTTACAATATTAATATCATCATAGTGAGCTTCATTCAAACTTGTTGGAAACAATATAAAACTCACAAAAACATCTTGGCTAGACTTTCCACTGTTCCAACAATCTGCAGCTCTGGTTTGTTTGAAATAAACACCAGGCTCAGGTGGTATCCATTTTTTCATACCTTCATTCCCACCTGACATTTTACTGGGATGTAAGGCATTAAGTGGCATTTGTGTAAGGCTTGTGTAAAACAATTCAACTCCACTGTACTTACGTAGGCGGAGGTGATTGTCATAGCAGCTCTATTCCCACAGCTGGGAAACAGTGTATGCACATGGAGGAGCTCCACTTCAGTCTTGAGAAGTTGCAGCATGTATTTAATGACAAACTCAAACCTAAACTGTAGATTTCAGTGTTGTCTCTGTACATATTCTGACAGAATGACAGAACTTCACTGCTCACCTTCCCTTCCCTCCCATCAGTGCACATTCGCCGTAATCGTAATCGCCCCTCATCCTCTGTTACACATTTCGGATGAAACACTACTCTGACCAGTCAGTAGTCTGCAGACTTTGTTAGCTTACCTTTAATTATCTGGACTGAATGACCTAGGATGTCATATTTCTTCTTCATATGACAGCTGTGGTTGTCTGCTCAGCTCTGCTGCCCTCACAGAAACTGACCCCTGGTGGCGAAAGGTGCACACTACAATTCAGCATCTCCCTATCAGTTTAACTTAACTAAGCTGAAAAAAAGAGGAGTCATTGAATATTTGTATTGGGGACGCAGGCCTTATGAAGAGCACTGGGGTTAAGTTTTTCACTGAAGTTCAATTCTAGCATCTTTTCATATCAAAATGAACTATAAATAAACATAGATCAGATTTTTTTTTTTTTTCCCAAAACACATAGTTGACTATCATTTTTTGTGTCTGTATGTATTCCTTTTGGGTAACATGGTGTAAGCTGTAGTTTTAAGAAGCCCCGGTGAGCTGCAGTCAGCAGGTTCTGACTGACTCTGCTGTGTTGTTCCTGTTGGATGGAAAATCCCTCACACATCACAGGCTCTGATCACGGTGTTTTACTCATGACACGGAGCAGCACAATTAACTGTTTTTTTTTTCACTTTTCAACTTGATGTTTATGGTTTACAGAGGTTTACGAGAAAATCACATTCGCCACATTTCCATCTGAGGCATCTCATCACAGAAACAGGGGTGATAATAACACACGGCGCACACTGCAGCACTGTGTTGCACTTTTTACACATTTATCTGTCAAATAGTAGTTTTTGGAGTCTGCTGCTCTGCTAACTGAGCATGGTAATGGTGCCTTTAACACAGTGGGATGGAAAAAGATAATGTGAGATAATGTGTGTGTGTGTGTATTTGTGCATTAAGATTCCAGTCACGACAGCAATCAGATCTTACTCATGAAGTTATATCAATGATGAGCTGGTTCTCACTTTCACCATCTCGATTTCTGAGATCAACGGTGAGGGGCCCTGTGTGTGTGTGTGTGTGTGTGTGTGTGTGTGTGTGTGTGTGTGTGTGTGTGTGTGTGTGTGTGTGTGTGTGCAATGTGCTCTATCTGTGAATCAACAGGGACTTGTTTTTTCTGCTTGTTGCTCTGATATGCTATTTGACCTACAAGGATGGTTTTGTTTGTGTGTGTGTGTGTGTGGGGGGGGCATGTGTGAGAGAGTGATGAAAAAATAGGCTGATGTATATTTTATCAAGGAGGATATAGATGTTTGAGTGTTTGAAAAAATATTTTTGATTATTATTATAGGGCAGTTTTAAATACTCAGATGTAATCAGGCTCATTACATATTTTTGATCATCCTGATTTCTTGACCAAAATTATATATTTTTATATATTATATATATTGATACACACACACACACACACACACACACACACACACACACACACACACACACACACACGTTTTCCTGGTGACTAATTTCCCTGTTGACTAAGCGTAAATTTTAATTTTAAATCACCAAATTGTTTTTTAAATGCCACTGAACTGTGTGCCACTTCGCACCATGCATTATGAACACTGCACATTAACGTGCAAAACATGACAACCCCCTAAATGCTTCACCTTTCCAGACTGAAAAGGATCACAGTGTCTGGGGGTAAATGACATTGTTCACCCGGAGCTCACGTTAGCTGCCACAGCAGCAGCAGCCGCAGGCTAATATTTATGTCTGTGCTGAATGTTGTCACACATTACTCCAGCTGAGTGGTTATGAAGTGGTTTATTCTGGCACAGTCTACATTTAACCTTATTTTCATTTTCTAGATTAAAACACTGCTGGTTTTATGAGCCGTCATCTGACCGACTTTGCTGATAACAACATCTGGAGTTTGGTGGGCCTTTGCATTGGGTGAGAAGGGCTGTTGTCTGATGGTGCTGCAGCCCCGACTAGTGGTAGGCAGCTGCATAACACCCTAGAGGCAACAGATAACTGGTGTCGTACATTAATAAAATATTCATAAATAGTTTAACTGACTAGTATTTCTGGTGCCGACTAGCGAGGGTGGCAACATTTAATCGTGTAGTCGACTAATGACGTGCATCCCTGATATATATACTGCCAGAATATTATTTTTAAGTTACCAGCCAATGTCAGCATTGATCATGCTTTCAAGACCCCCAGAATATATCAGAAGAAAAGACAGAGCTTCAGTTTTTTTATACAAAAATCTGTCTCCCCTGGCATGTCTGCACTATTTATGAGACGTTTTAGCGTGAACTCCATTGTCTCTCCATCACCTCTGTCAGAGTCCTGTCCTTCAGTTTCACTGTCAGTCTCATAGTGATCCTGACTCGACTCACCACATTCATCATCCAGATCAGCTTGGTCAAAATATGCAGTTTTTAAAAAATAGTTATGCTGGTCCTATGCTGCTGCTTCTTGTGGTTAAACTCAATCCTTCTGTTTCTGGTGGCTGTTCTTCTTCGCTTGTTTTTGGACCCAGAACAGCTGTACCTTTTCGCAAGATCTGCAACAGCATTCTCAAATGTGTAAACAAGTGAAAACACGTTTTGCCTGGTGTAGCTCGTCAATGGAGGGGAAGCATTCTATCATGAATGACGGAAAATCTCTTCAGTGGTGGGGGAAGTGTTAAAAAGCTCTTAACATCATGTCTGTGCACTCTCTTGTAAGTAATGTTTGGGGAAAGCCATTTAGAAATTTAAGAGCGTTCAAAGAAATGCTCTTGGAAGATGTTCTTAATGTCTAAGATCAATGGTTATGTGGAAATGGTGTCCAGGCACGTTCATACAGCGGAGCAGAGAAGGCATGAATGAGACACTTTGTGTAAGTCTTAATAAGGTTTACACAGCAACATTACTACTACTGGTAGAAATACAAGATGTTTATATTGTATATTGTCAGGAAAATCTCTGCTCTGCTCTGGAAAAAAATAACCAGGGAGTCATGGCTCCAAAATAGCTCTGTAATTTCCTACCTAACTGGATTTTTCAAATTAACTTGCTACATGCACTAACATTTACATGCACACATGAAACCTATCCAGTCATCCTCACTGCTTATTCTGTGAATTAACTTTCTGTGCATTGTCATCTACCAATAATCATAGTCCCTTTTACATCTCTTAATCCTCCATTTAAATGATATTGTGGTGGCCTAAAATGTGCAAGTGTGTGTGTGTGTGTGTGTGTGTGTGGTCCTCGAGGGAGTGTGTGTTCCATCAGCAGATGTCCACAAAGCCCTAAAAGCCCCATGGCCTTGGGCCGTCTGACTACCCTATTGAGCATGAAGGTGAAAGAGAGAGAGATGCATTGTGGTCAGATGAAGAGAATGTGTCCCACAGTTTAACTGTGACGGTGAGGAGCCATTTTGATTTTTTTCTGCTGATGTGTTAAGTGCCCTTCAACAGGCTCAACTTCAGAGCAGAAAGTAGAGCAATAATGACAGATTGCTGCTGTTTCAGATGACTAAAAAGGCTTTAAGGCTCTGAAGTAATACATTGTGGTTGTAGATTTTTGTGGAACATGCATATTTTGTGTATTTTAGTTTTGTGTGACCACATTTCCTTGCTTGTCCATCCTACTTCAATAAAATCCCCCCCATGAATCTGACTTAGCACTCTGGCCTTGAGTACCACCCTCCACAGTTCAGATTAGCAGGCTCAGTGCTCAACACCAGAGCCCCCCAGGGCTGTATGCTCAGCCCCCTCCTGTTCACACTGTGACACCACCATCATCATCCGGATTTCAAACAACAATAAGACTTAATATTAGGAGGAAATCAGCAGTCCTGCAGAGTGGTGCACAGAAAACAACCTGGTGCTCAATGTCAGCAAAACAGAGGAACTGATTGTTGATTTTCAAAGAAAGGAGGAAAAAACACACTCCCCTGTCTGCTGAGGTGGAGCTGAGGTGGAGCAAGCGAACAGTTTTATTGGGAATCAACATCAAAGTTTTTGTTGAGTAGTAGCTGGGGGATTTCTGTTACATGTTTGCATCAAGCTAACAGACCAAGCACCAGTTACTTTTAACATAAAATATTGTGAACGGTTAAAAAAAAGAACCATGATAGATAGGGAAGAAGAATTTTTGAACATTAGGTCTTCAAGTCCACAGAGAAGTAAACAAAAGCAACGTCTCATTTCTAGCTTTAAAAAAGTGGACTTTGTTGGCTAAATGATGACTCTAGCTTGCAGAAGTCAACAGGCAGGCCATGCTGGCTGCTTGAGCAAATCTTCCTCATAACAAATCCCTATTTAAAAAGTGGTATCAAACACCAGTTTGGCTGGAGATGATGCTACTGCAGGTAGTAAGCTAGTTAGCCGGACATGCTAATGCAGAAATGCAGATAAGACAAAAGATGAATCTATTCCTCACACGTGTGCTCTTGTGTTTTCTGTTTTTGAAAAGACACAATCCTCCAAACTCATGACACACAGAGAATTGCTCGTCTTAGCGCCCCGTACATAGCATTAAAACATGAAGAGAATACAGAACAGGCCTGCAGTGCTTAGTTACGGTTGCTACTGGACATTATGTGTGTTTGGTTTGTCAAGGTAGGCAAATGCCAGCGTGTAGACCTGGATTTGGTAGCCAGTGCAGCGTGTGGAGGAGCAGTGTAGCGTGGGTAGGTTGAAGACCGGCCAGGCTGCTGCACTCTGGTTGTGCTGCAGAGGTGGGATGACACGTACGTACAGGCACGCCAGCCAGGAGCGAGTCCTAGAAACGTGAGACGATAAGAGCCTGGACCAGAACCTGAGCTGCCTCCCGGGTCTGTCCGCCTGATGTTGTGAAGCATGAATCTGAAGGAGCTGGGTGTTGCAGTCATGTTGGCAGCAAAGCTCACACTGCTCAACTTTACAGTAATCATCAGCACTAGATGCTGTTTATTTTTTGACTGTGAGTGTCAGTATTATGATCTTTTGTTCACTATCATATTGGGCCTCACACAGTAACATTGGTTTTAAAATTCTCTGGTCAGAGAAAGAATAAGAGAAGTCTACTTCAAATGCATCAAATGTTCTTAACCACACAAAACTGCTCTTACCCAGGTGTGGCGAATGATCAGTCCCACTTGTGATCAATTGATTGTCAGTATGTGTAACACACCCAAAGGCAGGCGTTGTGCTGTGTGCAAACACTCTGACACATGGTCGAGAACTGGAGAGACACTATGATTTAAAAAATGATGAAAGGCTGAAAGAACCTCAGCAGGGTGAAGACCACATGATGAGATGCTGTATCAGCAGAGAGGCACAAAGAAACTGCAGAAACAGAGAGAGTGAGTGAAGTTAGGCTCGGCTTGGAATTAAATAATTTTCATTTTATTATGATTCTTTTTTAATCAAATGGTTGGTGGTATATTCAATAGTTTTTATTAATTTTTACCAACTGATTTGAGCCCTTTTTACACTTTTATTTTAAATATTTAACATCTATTAAATTATTAATGCAGTTATGTTTTTGACTTGTCTGATACCTTTTTATTACATAATGTCAGTTTATGTGCTCCACTGAAGTCTTCAAATGACTTGTTTTGTCCAACCAACAGTCTAAAACCCCTAAATCATTGAAAGTAGGAGTTAAAGGCGGAAACACTGAATTTATTTTGATTATTGTGTCAGTATAGATATTTAAATTATAATGATAACAAATAATTCTACACAAATAATTACCATTATTATAAATAATAATTATTAATACTTATATGTTCTTTAAACTTGTGTTTGACAAACAATTAGTGGACTGTGAAAACAGGGTGTACTCTCAACTCGCAACATTTTATCTCAAATCCCAGAAATCAGTGGGTACTAACAAAATAAGAACACGTAGTTGATATGAACAAAAATAAGAAAATTTGCTCTTAAACTGCTTCTTGCATGAAGAATGGTTGTGGTGATTGGCTGTGAGACAAACCATATAAATAGTATTTTTTTCTAGATCTGGGTGCCAAAATTATGCAGGTATTGTTTGACGGGAGAAGTTTTGATACTACTTGCTGCTGGTTTATTTCAATTGATATCTTAAAAGGTACTGTGTAGTGATACCCAGACTCAACACTGAGCGACAGGACACTCAGGCAGGATGTCTCAGACCACTTTAAGGTCCACCTGACACCATGTGACTGTTGCTCAGTGATGTTTGAACCAGCCTGATAAAGGGAAAATACCAGACTTTTTCTTTTTCTCCTTACTAAAGCAGGTTTCACTAACCTGAGATGTTTATTAGCAGGCAGTAAAGCAGAATGAAAGCCTGAGGTCAGTCTTCATCAAAAGCGAAAGCTGCTTCTTCTCCTCCTGTTGTCCCAGGCTCCTATTAGACACAGACAGAGAACAGATAGGTGGGCAGCAGGAGGACAGCAAATCAGGCTCAGTGTGAGCCGGGCTTACACTCCCCCCACAGGGACGGTCAGAGAGATTCAGTCTGCTATCAGAGGGAAACGTTCACAGCCTAAAGACAGGACAGTTTGACAGGAATTCAAAAGGGAAAAGGTTCTGTTTTTGATTCGACTTCAGAAAGCTTTCTCTGCTGAAAACTGACCTTGAGTGGAACTTATTCCCTGAAACAATATAATGAATGTAGTATTCAAACATTTTGACATTTTGCTACATGACATATTTTATTTTTACATAGTTTATCTCACTATGTGATGCTTTCTTGCTGACTACTGTGCTGTGAAAAATGGAGAGAGCAGCTGAGTGACACACACTGCAGCATTCAACAACTCTGCTCATTCTGTTCCCCTCAGAAACCCTGCGACTGCTCTGCATGTTGGTCAGCGTCAGCGGTGTGTTTCCCTGGAGCTCAAGGTGCAGCAGAGAGGCTGTTCTCCACAACTGGAGACAAAACGTTAATTTTAACACAACACAGGAACTGGTGACTTATCCAGGGTGTACCCCTCCTCTCGCCCAGTGTCAGCTGGGATAGGCTCCAGCAACCCGCGACCCTTACGGAATAAGCGGTTACAGAAAATGAATGAATAACACAACACAGTGGAGCACGCCGCCTCATTTTATTGTTCTCATACAGGCAGGAGACTGCAGGATACTTTCACATTGATTCATTTATCAATTAATGCAGTTAACTTTTTAAATGAAAGGCTGCAGACCATTTAATTATCAGTCAGATTGCATGTTGTAGTCCAGGTAAACTGGAGCAAGAGACTGAAAATTGTGCCCCCGTTTCTATTCATTCTGTCAAGAATAGATTCTGAATCAAATTGGACAAAAAGCTGTAACATGTGCATCATGTTTACTTCTTAACTAGGCTAATTCTTGAGTTTTGTTGAGGACGGCTGAGTGTGGGCAGCTGCAGATGGATACAATCCAACTGGCACCCTATGACCAATGAGTAGGGCTGCACAATTAATTGAAATTTTATTGAAATCACAATATGGCTTTCTGCAATTTTCCAATTGCAGGATGTGCAATATTTATTAAAGGCAAAATATGTGTCAAAAAACTAAATGAAGAAATGTAATGAGGCAGAGATGTCCTGTCCTACACATCAGATTCTACAGACTTAAAAAAAAAAATCTTCATTTGGTCAGATTCCTGCAAAATATCACACCATAGTTATTTTAACATGTTTTTCAGTCAAAATAAGAATAATGATGTAAAAATGATCATTACCTCTAATATATCACAATTGCAATGTCAGTCAAAGTAATTGCAATTAGATAGTTTTTCAGAATTGTTCAGCCCTACCTAAAAGCTTCAAATGTTGATGCATCAAGATGAGTGGAGGGTCATTTTATCATCGAATCGTAGCCCTCTGAATCAGAATCGAATCATGAGGTATTGAGAGATCCCTACTCCTACTGAACAAAAAGTCGATTAACTGTAAAAATCAGTCGATGAGGAAAATGATCATAAGTCGCATCCCTGTTTTGTCAGTGATTTCATTGCAAAACAATCCCACAGTGCATGCCTGCCTGCCAGCATCTAGGACAGGGGTCTGCAACCTTTATTATCAAAAGAACCAAAAAGAACAAAAAACATCTGTCTGTCTTTCTCTCTGAGACTTTTTACTTTTTGGATTTGGCATTCATAGCTAGCCTAAGGAGACTTAAGACTAGAGCTACAATGATTAATCGAAAAGTTGATAGTCAACTATTAAATTAAGTCACCTATTTTAATATTGAATTGATCAATTTGAGTTTTTTTTTTTTTTTTTTTTTAGATAAAACCCCCCAAAATTCTCTGATTTCAACCTCTTGAATGTGAATATTTTCTGTGTTTTTTCTTTATTTTCTTTACTCCTCTCTGACAGTAAACTGAATATTTTTGGATTGTGGACAAATCAAGACATTAGAGGATGTCACACCAGGCTTTGGGAAACACTGATGGACATTTATCTCCATTTTAGAGACCAAAAAAACAATCAGTTAATTGAGAAAATAAACAGATTAATTGATAAAGACAGTAATCTTTAGTAGCAGCTCTACGTAAGACGAGCCACCAGCAAAATTTAGAGGAAAAGGTGCTGAACTGGCTATGACACACATTTTAATTTTTTAACCTTTTAAGTTAACCTTTAAACTTTTTTATTTCTTGTCCCACTGTGTTGCATCACTAAGTCAAATTTCTGTGTGCTTTGTACATTTGGCAAATAAAGCGATCCTGATTCTGATTCTGATAACCATTTAATCATTTCCATATAATGTTTTTGTACCAGGGACCCACTGGAGAGGAGCAAAACAGACACATGTGGCTCCAGAGCCTCAGTTTATTGACCCCTGATCTAGGGTCTGCCGATAACTGGACATTATCACAGTTTCATGTGACTTTTTCAGACATGCTTTTAATGATAATTAAAATTTGTACCGGTAATACTATCGTTGTTTTAACTGTTTCATCCATATTGTGTTATCTCTCCAGCATCACTGCCAGCTGATGTTAATATACCAATGTGACATCCTGCAAAGAACTGGGCATGCAGACATGCAGTTCTCATGTTAGCCAATGTGTTTGGTTTATACAGTGAGCAGCTCAATGTCACACCTACTTCAGGAAAATATACAGTCATATGTGGTCTGTGATGCACAGACAGTGAGGGGTCATTTGGAGTTCTGTCATATATTGCTCCTTCCTATTTCATGGCCTATCTTTCTCTGTCTGCCTCCCTCTCTATTTTATTTAATCTCCCTGCTTCCTCTCTCTCTCTCTTTATCTGTCTGTTGTGCCTGCTTTTACTTTCCTCTTGTGCTCTCGTTTTTCATTGCCATGGTTTTTATATTAGATTTTCCATTTGTATTTTTGATTTCTCTGTCATCTCCTTCCTGTTTCATTCTTCTAGTGTTGCAGCCTTCCCTTCAGTCTCAGCAGGGAGAACTGTAATTCTTCTTTACATCGAGCGAATCAAAGCCAATAAGACAGACCATCAGGTTTGGTCAGGTGGTCCACAGAGATAAAGAAGGAGCCCTCAAGGATCTGTTGTTTATAAAGAAAAAAACAAAGGCGACTGAAGTTCACATAAACCAAGTTATTCAGGATTATTTGCCCTTTAGGTTATCTTTGCTGGAGAGACATTCGAGGAAGACAGACACTCAGTTGCAGCCCTCGGGAGCTTTATTTAAAACTTCACAATCACAGGCTCACAAAGCAACAAGCTCAAACTCTGCTTTGTCCTCTGAGGTGTTTATATCTCCCCGAGTGGACAAAACATGTCCAAACCTGGCAACAACAGAACTGTATGTGTGTGTGTCTCTGAAGGACATCATGTTATTTAGACTGAGGTGCCTGGACCTGCCTTAATATGTGTCTGTGTGTGGGAACAGTTAAGTAATGACAATTACAGTTACTTATAATACTTGAGACGCATCCCATCCTGCACTCTCTCAGAATTAAGAGCTTCCTTGTTCTACTCCTATTTCTACCACAACATCTTCCTGTGGGAAATCTTGTCCTTTATGTGTGGATATTATCAAAGACGGGTAATAAAACTCACCAGTTAATTACAGTTGAGAGTGAAGGTCATTCTTGACATCGACCTCTTTTCTGTCGGTAAAAACTTTAAGATGTTTTTGTGGGCGGACCTTAGGTGGCAAAAAAATAGAGAGGTAAAGTCCCGCCTCTTCCATGCGCCCCATGGGATGTTACTTTGGAAATTAATATTTTTAAAAAAAGAAATTTAACATTTTTTTGGTTTCTATTTGAATTATGACATATGATGTTTGACAATTTAAATATAATTTTATAAGAAATTAAAGTCTCAGTTGTTGTATGCTGGTTGTAGTTTAGTTTAGTTTGAAACCTCTCCGTGAACTACATCTCTCATCTCGCACAATATACGTCACCCATACCAATATGGCTGTCTCTTGTAACGTTATCTTATCTGAAGTGTTTTATCTAACAGCTCCTGGTTCTTTTATCAGCTTTATCAGATTCTTTTCTTTACATCCCTCCTGTCTCTTCTTCCATTGCTCCTCCTCCTGCAGTCAACATGGACAGAGAGATGAATTTTTTTACTGTAAACAGCACAGTCGGCTCCTCCGGGTTCACTGCTGCACACGGGTTTATAAACAAACATGAAGATAAATTTCTTCATGGATTGCTGCTGCAGAGGGGCTGAGAAGCAGGAGTGAAAATAAATCCACTTTTTAATCTGACAAGCTCCCCTTGTGCCAATAAAGGAGACAGGTGGGGTTTTATGACAGTGTTGGTCACTCTGATAGCTTGACAATCCCACTGTGCTGCAAGAAAAATGACTGAAGTGAGATGAATTTATTAGTTAAAACATGTTGGCAAAGTTTTCCTTTGAGGATAGAATTTGCAGTTAAAAAAGGGTAATAAATCGCAATGTTATGGCAGTAATTAGTGTATCACAAAATGTTTCAAATTACAGTAATATCGTATCTCCATAAACCTTAAACTCTAGGGCTGAAGAATTAATTGAAATACAATCTACTGCAAATTTCAAATTGCAGGATGCACAATATTTGTTAAAGGTGAAATGTGGGTCAGAATTATTATATTGTGGTGCTGCAGAGGTGTTCTGGCCAACACATTGGTCTCTAGACTCCAGAAAACATCTTTGTTTAGTACAGATCCCTGAAGACATAACCCACTATAATTGTTTTAATGTGTTTTTCAATGAAAATGAGAATAATGATGTAAAAATGTACTTTTCTTCTTAATAGCACACATCATATTGCAATTGCAAAATAACTATCAAAGTAATTGCAATTAGATATTTTTTCAAAATCGTTCAGCCTTACCTTACACTATGTCAGTGAAGCTTACAGAACCTTTCTAGAAGAGTTCTCTGTTAAAGGTTCTGCTACAGTGCAGGCCTGAAAAACCACTTCCATCCACTGTAAACAAGCATTCGTGTTAAGAGTGAACCTTGGAAATATTGGCCTGTAAAAGAAAAATGGTCAGATTTTCTCAAGCCAAAGAGTCTCTAACAAATTGATTTCTGGCTGCAGCCCCGAGTGTAATAAATGTTGGCGTGCTGTTTCCTTTCAAACCTTGAATCCTCCGTCCAGTGTCCAGTACTGATTTTCTTTTGGCACACTCAGAAAGGATTCTGTCCTGTTGACTGTGGCGTTCAAATACATCTCAGGTTTGTTTACTTCAGTCTCATATTGAGGATCATAGAATACCAAAGGTCTCTGAGGAGACACCCAATTAGAACAAGTTTACCTGCAGCATGGTTCAGTGTTACAAACGTCCCCACAGGTTGGATTTCAGTGTGGTGGAATCATCTGAAGTGAGTCTGTGGTCCGATTTATTTTGGGATTGTTTTTGTGAATTAAACTCATGCTTTGCAATATCACAAAGGCGTTAAAGCAATTGTTTGTGGTAGATGAACATTTCTAAAAGGGTTCTTTACAGCTTTGATAATGGTCAGCTGCAGTGAAAAGGTTTCCTGGTGCCACATTCAGTACTACCTCTTTCATAGAGAACCCCAGATGGATGAAGAGACTGTTTGGAGGGAGGTTTGAAAGAAAATGGAAAAATGTTTTTTCCACTCAGCTGGATGACATGTGATGGCTGGGAGCTACTCCTTTTACAAAATGTAATGTTTGCTTTCTACTAATACAGATGTATCTTTTGTTACAAACAATTTTGACATAAAAGCCTCATAATATGTAACTGCAGAGCCAGTTTTGGTGCGATTAAAAATGTCTTTGCTAACCAACAGTTATCAAATAATGCCTTCAACAAGCCACATCATGCTGCGTACACAGGTCAGTCCTATTCTTCTGTTGATGAGCAATCGCACTGGAATAACAGTGAACAGCTGCACATTTAGAGAGCTACCAGTCCACTTTTTTCAGTTCTGATATGATCCCTATATCTGAATTTGGATATCTGTCAATACGAATACTATGCAGATACCAGAGATCGTTCTCTTTCTTGATGTTTATGATTATTTATTATTTTTCTTCTTCTTCATTATTATTATGATTATTATTATTATTATTATTATTATTATTATTATTATTATTTCTAATAGTAGTAGTAGTAAGATTACATGACCCTGAAACTGAACTGAAGTTTGTGTAATGTAACTTGTGTAATGGGTGTCCTTCATCCATTGTGGGTCACTGTAGGAATCTGGTTTTTGACATTCACATGTACAGCTGATTGACTAAGCTTGATATTTATTGTTCCAAAATGCAAATGTTTGTGTTTGTGAAGGGTTTGTTCAGATGATGATTTATGGTGGTTTATGTGGGTACATGTCTTCACTCCACCTGTATTGTAGCACAATCATTTGCAATGCATTTCCCTTATATTGCATGCAATGGACTTTAAACCAAAGTGTGGATCAGTGTTGCAAGTCCAGTACCTGACACTGGATCAGACTGGTCCCACCTCTGTCCTGAGGGAATCTGTTTTGTGATTACCTGACTTTCCTCAGTGTTTATATTTCCTACAAGCACTGGCAAGGCCCTGGAAGATGGGCTGTCAGCAGCCCTCCATGCAAACAAGATTCTTTCTGCTCTTGTTATGGTGCTCCAGCAGTATTCTTTGAAAAAAACCCTGTTTTATCTGCCTTACTCTCAGACTTGCAGCAAACTGTCCAAAACGTAATTGGAGTTTCCACATCCTCTAATGCCACCCAACTAAACTCCTGTTTTCAGGATAGTTGAAATGCTGACTTGTGCTTCAGCTTCTAAACTTTGTCTTTTGATAGCCTAATATGGCATTCTTCTTGCCCCAGACAATCCTTAAAAAATAGTTATAATATTACAGATGCTCACAATTGTAAGTTTTTAAAGTATTTTATCAAGAGAAAAGGTGGAGAGGGTTTTTCACTTATGGGTGGGACCTCGGAAGTCGACTGTGATTACATTTCTTTAGGCAGTAAATTCTTAATTATTCATATACTTACTCCTCTTCGATGTGTATTATTAATGTAGGTAATCTTGTTTTTGTTTTTCTCCACAGGCTCAGATTGGACACGTCTCCCTCCTGTGAGATAAGGTGAACAGGTTTTGTTCCCATCTGCTCCTGATCTGTTAGTGATCCTGTTATAATCCAGCTGGATCCAGATGATGGAGCGCCTGCTGTGTCTGCTGCTCCTCAGCTCAGTGGCTCTGAAGGAGGCTGTCGGTACGTTCCACTTTAACACACACACACACACACACACACACACACACACACACACACACACACACACACACACACACTACAAACATGTAAGTCCATGTTGATGTTCAGACTGATTCAGTGTTGGTGCTGATGATTAATTGCTAAGATTAGTTTTAGTCCAGGGAAGAGTTTAGGGACAGTAGTTTACTCATGTGTGAGAGAGTGAGTTAAATGTGTGGGTGCAGTTCATATGGGGGCCTTTAGGGCCTGATTAAAATTTCATGATTGTTGTTTTAGGCAGTGGGTGGAGGGGATTCAATTTTCTCCAAGAAGTCCCTTTTCCCTTCCTCTCCACCAGGCCTCAGTGGTGAAACACGCTGATGAATGATAGATGGCGATCGGGCGAAGCTCGTGCTGGAATTAACGAGCTCTGTCGGTGTTGTGAAATGTGCGGTCACGCGTGTCCCGTCCCCCCGGGCTCACCATGCACTCTGCAGAACAAACGCTGTTCATTATCACCAGTGCTGAGCTGAATAACATGCTCTGTGTATGCTCACACACATCCACACACACATAATGAAGTCTTCATGTGTCCACACTCTTCAGTTAATTATCTACACAACATGAGTTGATATATGAATACAGCTGCAGCCATGTTGAGGTGTGTCAAACGAAAAGAGTAAGTTCCCATGTACAGATATTTTTGCGTGTGTGTGTGTGTGTGCACTAACAAAGGTATACATGTGCTGGGAAAAAAGATGCTCTGCACACACTCGCAGCACACATCCAAGGTCTTAGAAACTGTTTTTCTGCCCCCTGGCAAGGAAGGAAGATGAAATATATGAGGGACAAAGGACAAAGTTTCTTTCAAATTGAGACTGCCTGTTAAAATCAATACACTTTACACCTAATACTGCGCAGACTAAGTCCCTGTGAGAATACTTCATTTAATTCACTGTGTGCTCAAAGAACATCCACATAATGCAGAATATACAAACTGAAGGTTTATACTAAAAGTAAGTTTGAAGGTTTCCATCCAGCTGATTTATTAAATACTGTTTCAGATACGCCTTAATGTTCAATCAACTGGCTTTAAAAGTTGATGTTCAGTCAATCAGTCCACCCACACACACCCAGAGCAGTGATGTTGTAATTAATGAAGAACTAAAATAAGAACGGTGTTCATTAAAAACAGGAACAGAGGGGACGCTGTCATGTGAGAAAACACTGGAGGCAGGGTGTACAGTAGATAAAAAGTGTTAAAGGAAAACATTCCAGAAATTAAAAGATAAATAAGTTAATTGTAATAAATAGACACAAGTGATATATCAACTAACAAGAAACAGACAAAAAGATACGAATAAATAGGCAATAAATAAATGGATGAATAAATGAGGTTTAATTAAATGATGTGTCCTGAATTTGCTTTTAAAGACAGCCTCTGTTGCCCTCAGGTTTTCAGGCAGGCTGTTCCACAGATGTGAACCGTAGTAGTAAAAGGCCGCCTCATCGTGAGATTTGTTCTAACTTTAGGGGTAATTAAAAGAGGGTTCTAGAGGCATTATAGTCAGTTCTGCAGGTAATAAATGCATTAGTGTTTCTGTGTTGGCTTAAAAGAGAAACAGTCAGACTCTGACAGTAATCGTGAAATGATAAAATGTAGTTTTAGTTAAGTTTCTAATGTGTTGCAGAAAGTTTTCTGCCATCCATGACTTGATAGCTAAAATACAGTTAAAAAGGACATCAACGTTGATGATGTTGCATTGAAAAAGATCTTATAAAGGCTAATGGAAACAATAATAAGTAATGGCATGCTGCCACCATCTGTTACATGTTTCTTCTTCAATTCAAATTAGAAGGGGTTTTATTGGCATGGCAACTGTTTACCAAATCAAGTTCTGAATAAAAATGATTGTGATTTTTCCACCAATAAATAAGTTCATATATATATATATATATATATATATATATATATATATATATATATATATATATATATATATATATAGGTAAATACCTTTAAAAGCTTAAATTAATTCATTACCATCCCATAAATGCCTAAAGTACACACAAATCATTCAGTATTCAGAGCTTTTACCTGGTAAAAAATCACATTGCATAGATTTATTTGGCCACTTGGGGGCAGCAACCTGTAAAATAAAGTGTAAATTAAGTTGTTCTGGTGAAACTGACAACAAGCAGTTGCTTATTTTCACATTCAGAGCAACATTAGCTCAGCAAAGTAAAAAAGAAATTTGACATGACTTTGACATAACTGAAAATAAACAGCTATTTTCAGCAAAATGTGTTTACTGTTATAATTAAAAGTAAAACCACTTTCTATGCAGAACATTGTGCTGCATTATTATATTGTATTACATTGGAGTATTATTACTGGCGCAGTCTTGTTTTAGCTTCATTTTAATGTTGTAGCTGGTTTAGATGGAGCAAATTTGAACTATTCACAGACTGTTTGGTGGCTTATAGGGCTGTAGTCAACCAAAGAAAATCTTAGCGACTGAAATTCTACCTAATCTTTAAGCCATTTATTGGTCAAGGTATAAAAAAAAAATTACGTTATCTCTAGATTGCCTCAGTCAGCCGCAGTGCACTGAAAGACCTGCAGCTGAAATGGAGCTAATCAAAGCTACACAGTGTTGCTGATTTGCTGATTTGTTTCTACTTGTAGCTTGTAGTTGCTGGCATCCAACTTAAGTTATTTAGTTGGCTTCAAATGAGGATTAATGTTCACACAGTTTCTCTTAACTGTCCCTCAATATTACAACATCAGTCCAACACTGCCCCAGCCTGTGTAACCACATTAATAAGTGGCTAGTGCTAAAACATTAAAACAACATAAAACATGGCAAAAGCTTTAGAGTTTGACGTCCGATCATGGACAGCTGGTAATTATCCATCACTGATTTGAAACGTTACCCGCAGGCGCTTGTTAAGAAAGCAGTCAGGCAGAGCAAAATCCACACGTCAACATCCATTCAGCTCCTCTGTCCTCTGAGGCTGGGGGATAATGTAGTGGTATGTCCTGGTCCTGTGATGGTTTCATTTCATTTGGGTCGAAGTAAATATCCAAGACAAGAGCATGACCACCAACCAATCGACCAGCCAACCAGAAGGTGTCAGTCCCAGTAGCTTACCTATAACAATACTTCTTATCTTTTAAAACTGATCAGATATGTTGTGGAGTACAGTACTTTTATTTCACATGTAGTCAAACAGAGGTATAAAGTCTGTCTGTCAAGTAAAGTACAGTATCTCCATGTTTGCTCACTTTTTGTGTTTTAGAATGTCTGCCACATGTGGATGGGAGTGTGTTATTGTAGTGTGTGTATAACTCAGGTTAGCAAGTCCTTGTCACTCGTCCTTGGACAATCTCAGCAGCATTTATTCTTTTGCCACACACACTCATGCTTAAATCTTTGTACCAGCTCTTATTTTTTGAGGATATCAGAGGTTCAGATGAAACTCATTATATTTATAATTTTTCCTCCATTATCCTGCTTGTAGACAGACACACAAATGAACCCAATGACAGCAACACTACAGTGGGACATCTTTCCAGAATATGTTAACAACAATGTAAATATCTCTCATTTATGTTAGACAAACGCTCTGCTTTCCAACTTTAGATCAAACAAGGAGAACTTCAATTATGTGTAATGCATTAAACATTTCATGCCATTTGCTGCTGGTGCAGAGTTCATGCTGTGTAATGATGAAGCTGTCCCTGCAGTGTGTGTGGTCATTTTTACTCCAGCAGACAGTAAAGCTCTTTGTATCTGTCTTCAAAGAGAGACTGCAGCTCCTTGTCTTTACTGACTCCTCTCTCAAAGTTCTGTTTTACATTAGACCTGCAATTTAAATAGGTTTAAGATAAACAATAATAATAATAATGCTAATAATAATAATGCTAATAATGATAATAATAATAATAATAATAATAATAATAATAATAATAATAATAATAATAATAATAAGTAATAGTAACGTAATTCCAAAATGATAAATGTAATATTCAATGCAATAGTAAAAATGGCTACTTGAAAAAAATGTCAATTATTAAATAATAAACCAGATGTCTGCAGCATTTTTGGTCATATATATATGTATGTATATATATATATATATATATATATATATTTATCTTTTAGTGCTTTGTTTTCCTTTTGTACTAAAATAAATTAAAAGTAGCAGCTGTGACAACAATGTGCAATAAATTGGAATGAATTATCTTTAGCAATGAATATTTGAACTAGTTCAATTGCAGAAAATCAAAACATAATGATGCAGCAGTCAGAAGCAGTTCTTTTATAAAATACAATAAAATAAAAAATCAAAATATTTATCCATGTAATATTACGGAAGGTCGCAATATAGAAAGACTTCTGTTTTTATCACAATATCACAGTATTCATTATATTATTACATCCCCTGTAAGTAATATGTTTAAAATATTTATTTGCTATCCTTTTATTCAAAGCTCATTTATTGGATTATTATGGAAATTAATAGATGTTGTTGTAATGGTATTTTCTTGTACATACAATACTCACGGTCCACGGGTCTATGAAATGGTTTTTGTGAAAAAATTACATTACTCAGGCTGCACAGTAAGAACTACAAAATGAAACCAACATGACATTTTTGCTAGTCTTAAATTATGTTCATAATAGTTTTAAAAAGTTTTAGATTTGATTTGTTGTAACATGCAGAAACCCTAATTGAAAAAATCTTGTTATAAATATGGTTAAAACATGGTTTACCTTATTTTATTCAACATTATCAGTGTTGTTTAGTTTTTAGGATTTCTATTGGTTTTTAATTTTTTCTTATGTTTTGTCTTTTTTAATTTATTTTAGCTCGATCTTAGTCTAGGTTTTATTTTACTCTATATTATTAACATTGCTTTTAACTGTATTTTATTGTATCTCATTGTCAACATTTCTTGTTTTTACTTTTTTTCCGCTTGAAATAAAGAGTATATAGTTTTATTTTGACTCTATTACAGTTTTCACTTGTCAGTCATCTGTTAAACACTTTGAATCACAATCATCTGTCTGAAGGGTGCTATACAAATAAAGTTTATCTGATTGAAAATAGAAAAAATAGATATAGAAAGTTATGACTGACAGGACTTCCAGTGCTGACAGTATTTGAGTGCACCATTGCACACATGTGTAGGTCCTCACTGCTGGGAATGTTCTGGCGCAGGGTTTTGGTGTATGACGAGTGTGTTGTTCAAAATGTTTCCAGGTGGAGATGTGTGTGTGTCGGGTCATGACAGTGGGCCCGTCTTTGAACAACAGCCAAGCAACATAATTTACCCAGAGGGCCTGAGTGAAGGCAAGGTGACCTTCAGTTGTCAGGCCAGAGCCAGTCCAGCGGTTTCCTACAGGTGAGTAACACACACACACACACACACACACACACACACACACACACACACACACACACACACACACATGCTCTGGATGTGTTGGATTTTAGAGACCAGAAGAAGAAGTATTCCAGTAAAGGTGTGTATTTCAGATGACTGAGCCTCAACCCCAGATGGAGACCAAAATTCGGGAAATTGGGAGAATTTACAGTTTGGAGTTCAGGAAACTTAAAGGGACAGTTCACCCTAAAATCAGAAATACATGTTTTTCTACTGGCCTGTAGTGCTATTTATCCATCTAGGGGTTTTTTTTGGTGTGAGTTGCTCAAGTCTGTGGATAATCTTGAGCCGCCAGATCATGATTTTTGGGAAGCATCACTGCTGTTGAGTTTTTCAAATTTATTTTTTTGGTGCATTGAGCACCACAAGACTAGTGCCATTTGGCTCCATTATAATGGAGAGAAAGCAGAGCTCAAAACCTCTGCAACTCACACCAAAACAGTGTAAACTGATAAATACCACTACAGGCCAAAGTTAAAATATATACTTTTGATTTGGGGTTGAATTGTCCATTTAAATGTCAATATATGTCGCTTTTATAGGTCCCATAGGAATGTCTTTTAACCATCTTCAATTTCTCTTTTTTCTTTTAACAAAGACAAGTGTTGCACATGGCATATTTTAGTACAGAAAACAGGAAAGGAGAAAGTTGACTGAGATGCCAAACTTACTCAACTGTCATTGGAGCACAGAGTTAAAAGAGGTGGGACTTAGGAAGGGTCAGTTGTCAGTGATGTTTCTGATCTTCTGTTTGTGGTGTTCTTATCAGTTCACTCTGCTCTTTGTCATGCAGATGGCTCGTGAACGGTACGGAGGTCCCACTGGGTTTGGACCCACGCTACACCCTGGTGGCCGGCAACCTGGTGATCAGCAGCCCCGAGTCTATTCGAGACACAGGCTCCTATCAATGTCTGGCCATCAACCGCTGCGGCACCATCATCAGCCGAGCAGCTAACCTCAAATTTGGCTGTGAGTGAAAAAAAGCCTGATAGAACAGATAGAAGACATTATATGATCATTCAGAGGATTTGCTGTACATGAATTCTCCACAATTATACTTTGGTCACTATCAACTGTGTGTTATTGCTGCTTCTCTTATGATCTGCATGTGATGGTCATCTGTTTTTCCCATTACTCCCTTTTTCTGCTTGACACCATTGCCTGTTTCTCCAGACCTTGATGACTTCCCTTCAGACAGCAGGAGTCCTCAGACAGCATATGAAGGTGTAGGGACATTCCTGGCCTGCCAGCCCCCTCCACATTACCCAGGTATTGCCTTTTTATAAAGTGTAATGTCTGCCTTTTTCTTTCTAAGGTGTTCGTTCACATAGATGTAACTTCCTCCGTTGTCTGAGCAGCACATTTTTGTGTCTTCTCTTGGTAAACCAGATAATTATTGCTGGTTTGTTGTTCTTGGGAGAAGGTGTCATTTTTGGGACTCCTTGTTGGGCTTGGTGGGATCCCCGCCGTCCATTGGTGTCACTGCCCAGGCATATGACCGGGGCCTGATCTTTAACCCGCTGATGATGTTAGAGTACTGCTCCAGATCGGCCACACAGCACTCTAAGAGGGCCATCCTCTTGTCCTTCTCAGCATGTTGTCTCTTAAGGACCTTAATATCCCCCATTAAGCCCATTATTAGCTTTTGATGTTTGTAGACAGTTGCAATTCCTACAGACAGAAAGTCTGGCACTTTCTTTATCTCCTCTATCCCCTTGTCCAAAATTGCACTGTTTTGTCTGGTTTGCTTTGGTGGCATTTTGCTGTTTGCGCACTGTGTCAGCAACTGACCAAGATCACAGTGGCCACCACAGCTGTATGTAGCTGTAAACAGCCTAGCCAAACTAAGTAGCCACGCTAGCCAGCTGGTTTACCAGTCTTTTAGATCTGAGTTCAGTCACAGTCCAGGCAGTGGTCATCTCAGTTGTATATAGTCTGAGGTCCAAAATCCAAAATTAGTTGTCTTTTATCCAAAATGCAGTCAAAAATCTGAAAACTAGAGGCATGATAATTCAAAACACCTCTGACACAGGGACTAGACTGTGTGCAAACAAACTGAGACAATCTATGAACATTATGTGCTGTGTTACCTGTAAAATTACTTTCACTTCATTTCTTTCACTGAGAATTATCAGAGAATAAGGAGATAAGGGATTAACAGGTTAGAGCAGAATGATTCACCTAGTTTGGAATAAGTGACTTTCTAATATTGAAATTTGAGCACTTGCAGGACGGCATTTAATACAAGCTGGTACGTTCTGACTGTATCACTGTTTAACATTATTTTTTTTGCACCAATCTCTCCTCTCTGCAGCTCTCTCCTACCGCTGGTTCATCAACGACTTCCCCAACTTCGTCCTTCAGAAGGGGGATGGCCGCTGGTTCGTGTCGCAGGTAACAGGGAACCTGTACGTGGCCAGAGCAGAGCCAAATGACACTGGGAACTACTATTGCTTCTCCACCGTCAACCTGGACATCAGCTCCAAGAGCACCTTCAGCAGGCCCAACAAGCTCACTGTACTCCCTGATGGTAGGAAGGCTGTGCAGCTGCATGAATCATCTGCTAGCAGCCCCATGGAGCTTTACCATGGAGGTCTGCAGACACTAAATATGACCAAACAGAGGACAGAAGCATGTCTGAAAAAATCTGCTGTGGTGTTCTAAGTGATGACTTGTCTTAAGTTAGTAACTGAGTACAAATAATAAATCAACCCACTGGTTTTTAATTAGGCCTGGGTATCTTTTATCTGTTTGAATATTTTTGATGCTGATTCCAATATGACACCTCAGGTTTGGTTTCAAAACTTAAACTATACTGAGCTGACATGTTAAATATAAAACTTAAATGATAGTTTTGATTATTTGAAGTGTGGTTGTATGAGGTACTTCTCCATAGTCAGTGTATTATATATACTCGATGGTAGTCAAGACGCCTCAGGAGAAGCAGCAGGAGTACCAGTGTAGGAAGCTGAGCAATGTACTGCTGTGGACAGGGTCATCAGCAAGACCTTATTTTAGACACACTATTTTAGATATTATTTTACGCTATATTTAGAATATTTAATTGCCATTTTGTAAGCCAGATATCACTCTCTCTACCGCCACCAGACTTGTTTGGCAAAATTGATAAGACAATCAATGGACAAACCATTGCTGTGAGATAGTCTTTTCTGTTGGGAAACTGAGGTTATATGGCTCCATATCACTCTTTCCAAAGCAACCAGACTCCTTTGGCAAAAAGAGAAATGTTATTTTGCAGGACATAGATGTTGCTGCTCTACCTCTGCCTTGATCCAAGGCAAGTAACGTTAGTTTGGACTGAACCTAATGTGTTAAAACACCAGTCACACAATAACTACAAATAAACTAACTGATCAAGGCAGCAGTAGACCAGCAGATTCTGTGTTCTGCAAGGAGTCTGGAGGCGTTGAAGATTGCGTAGATGGCATGTTGAGGGCTTCAAGGCTGTCTGATGGCAAAATAAAACAGTGAGAATGTTCTAAAAATAGCCATGCTGATATTCAGAACAACAGCATGACCTAGAGTGCAATATTACAGTCATGTAAAGGATAAACTTAAGCAACTGCCAGCTGGTCCTGGCAACATAAATACCAAGAGGGTGATCACCAGGGAGTTAGCTCTGATCACTCACGTTTTCTTTTTCAATTACTTTGATCATTTCCCTGTCATTCAGTCTCTTATTTCAATCTTTCTTATCATTTATTATCAAAGTAAGCAGGTGACAGGAAACAACAGGCTGAATACTAATAGCTAATAGCTAATATGAATAAACTCAAGTTATTTCATGTATACTGGTAGTTTTATTTCTTTATGTCATATTTCTGTAATGTAACATTTGTAATGGTTATTAGAACGCCTGTAAAACAGAGTGATATGTGTAGTTAAAAGTCCCAGTGCTGTTGTATTCTTTATCTGCATATATGCCTCTTGTCCAATCAAAATATTTGGTTGGACCTAATTGGTGCATAAAAAAGATTTCTTAGATCTTTGTGTATGCTTCTTGAGAAAATAAATTTTGATATCATATGCATTTTACTAGTGAAAGCCACAGGTCCAGAGGCTATAAACTTTGTGTATATACTTAGGTCACAGACACAATTCTGTCATTGTGTGCTTGAGATAAAGATGCACAATCTGAATGAGATTTAATCTGAATATTTACTTAATTGTATTTTATTTCAGCCAATCCCAGGAAGTCAGCTCCAAACATCAAAGTGCGCTTCCCAGCAGAGACCTATGCCCTCGCAGGCCAAACCGTTCAGTTAGAGTGCTTCGCCTTTGGAAAGTGAGTGTACAACTCTAAAATCACTGCATGTGTCTGCAAATGATTTTGCGTTGAGAGCTTGTGTTTTGTTCAGCTTCAGTAACACGTCTAAATGATTTTTAGACTTTAGCCCCATCTGGACTTTATGCTATTCTGTTTTGTTCCTTTACTTCACCTCCAACTCTTCTCTTTGTTTTTTGTCTCATAGTCCGGTCCCAAAACTGCGCTGGAGGAAGGTGGACGGTTTGATGCCGTCCAAGGTGGAGTCTAGCAATGAGCGTCCCACCCTCATCCTGCCTGATCTTTCCTTTGATGACGAGGGCATTTACGAGTGTGAAGCCTACAACTCAGAGGGAAGTGACACATACCAGGGACGCATCAGTGTGCAAGGTACACAAAAGATACTGTACAAATATCTGTTAATACTACAGCAAAATATATATTGTAGATGTACTGTCATGATCACATTCTCATTGTCTGACCTGAAACATTTCAATGTTTCACACTGCTGAGAGAGAGAGAGAGAGAGATGAAATACATATCTTGTAGACAGAATGTAGTTCTGGTTGATTCTACAGCAGAAAGTAAATGAAACTGTCCACAACAAGGTGTGTAGATTATCTGGGTCATGACTTTTGGACAGAGACGCTGATTTTTGATTTTTCAAATAAGTATTTTTGATGCTTTGAACCACAAGTCAAGTGCCATTTAGTCCCATTATATTGGAGAGAAGACAGACATCTCTACAGCTGATGCATCCAGAACTCTGCAGCTCTCACCAAAACTATCTGGATGGATAAATAACACTGCAGGCCAGGGGAAAAATATGTACTTTTTATTTGGGGGTGAACTGTGCCTTTATTTCCTTTAAGTGTTGTTGTTGTCAGTGGATCTTTTTATATTTATTGATTTGTTGTCTGCTGCTTGTGCCTCATCTTTGGTCTCTGCACCCTGCAGCTCAGCCGGCGTGGCTGCAGGTGATGAGCGACTCAGAGGTGGAGATCAGTTCAGAGCTACACTGGAGTTGTGTTGCTGCTGGCAAACCCCGACCCTCCATACGCTGGCTACGCAACGGACAGCCGCTCAGCACACAGGTAACACACAGCTGTACACACTGTACACATACTGTACAGCCACAGACAAAAGACTTAATATCCATCTTGTACAGTAGCGCTGCTGGTTTAATTTACCATTTACACTTAAAAGGATATACATTTTCTTTGCTCTTGTTCTGATGGTCAGGAAACCAAACAGTGTTAATGTGTGGTGATGTTCCTGTTGCCCTTTACTTGAAAAATCTTTGTACTGGGACACCCAGAGAGAGAACATTTCCTCTGAATTAGAGAACACATTAAATACAGAGAAGGTCATGTTCTGTGCTATTTCTTCATCAAACTAGAGGGGATACATCTCGACACAGAAAATCAGCTTCTTCTCAAGTTTTCATTAAAACCTTCCCTGCTGTGAATGATTGGGTACCAAACAGTGAACGCTGAATATTCTAGACGTCCTTTTGCTCAGTAACAGAGGGAATAATTAGACTCAGAGGAAGTGAACTTTTCTACAGTTTCTAATCCTAACTTGCAGAATTCATTACACATGATTAAATACAACTGTGACTGCTCTAAGCAAGAAACAGGCGATGTAGTAACACAGCTGATCCATATTTTATCAGCGCTGCTGAGTTTGACAGTTTGATCTGAGTTTACGGAGCCCTGTGTGTTGCCCTGGGCTGACTTTGACAATCACCTGTCAGTCACACAGGAGCCCTGCCCTAAAGCACACCCTGCTTTATGATCTGTTTTACTCTAAACAACCATAACTTACTAAATTAGCTTCATGCTGTATTGCAGAAGATTTCAAACTGGTGATGCAGACAGCCTAAAATTTATGTCACGATATAATTAAAGCATGGATGGTGGTGGTATATTTGATGCTTTATACCATGGTCTGGGTGAATACTCTTTTCTGATTGGGCAGTAGTGCGTGTAAAACTGTTTAATGCAAACGTAGGTCAGGTTTAATCATTGTTAATCATTGTTTGCAATTCAACAAGCAACATTAAAGAGCACAGCTGCCAAAGAGGGTGAGTGAACAGCTGATTGGTTTGGTTTTCCTAAATGAAGACGTTCTAACCTGCTCTGTGTGTCAGCCAACAGGCTGAGCAACATGTTGCTTGCTTGAAAAATGGCTCAGCCTGGCTCTATTTCAGCTAAGTGTCATGCGTCTCCAATCTATTTTATCTGTTTAAAATGGATGCAATGTCTTTAACGTCTGTGTTTTCCCTCATCAAAGCAGTCAAAGGGAAGACGAGAGACTAAATAACAAGGTAGAGAAGAAGCGGCACCTTTTATATGGTCCACAGCTACATTTTTATGGGAATATCCTCAAAAAAGGAAAAAAGGGAACTTTCTATCTCAATGAATTTAGAGTTTGTATTGATTACTGTATTACTTTTATATTATTTTCTATATTTTATTTGATATTATATTTTATATTGTGTTTTATCAATTAGATCTTTTATTGGTGGAGCCTTGAGCACTTTTTAGCATGGTTTCTGGTTTGTTATGCTGTATAGTGTTGCAGGTGTCCTGAGGTCTGTGTGTTTGTATGTATGCGTGGACAACTCTCTGCAAAGCAAATCTGCCCACGGGCATGAATAAAGTAACCTGAACCTGAACCTGAACCTGAACTGGCCTCCAACTATAACAACACTGATTTAAGAAAATTATGTCAGTTATGAATAAATAACTGCGAGACCTAATTTGTTCATTTACAGGAGGAGGAATCTCAAGTGTGCTGCTGCAACATCATTCGTATATGTGGACAGTTGTTTGTTCACATGGCTTCTAGTAAGGAAGCGGTGTCAACGGCAGCGATCAGCTGAGTTTGGTTGTAAAAGGCACTTGAGTTATTTGTTGTCAGGACAACAGTAAGGCATTAAACGTTAAACAGTTTGAAGTCACTTGGTTCCCTGTTGGGTGGTTCTTCTCCTCCACATCGAGCCTTCAAACCATTTAACACACACCTACTCATTGATTATCCCTTATGGATTTGTTTTTTTCCATCTAAATTCTTCTGTAGAGGTAAAGCACTGGTATGATAACTGTATGGCAGCTATTACTGTACTCTTGATTGTATTATTAGGACATATTTCACATAATACAGACATATTTTAAGAACCTTTAATGTGCAAAACTGGAATAATACATAAAAAAATACAAACCTTTTTCTCAAGTATATCAGATATTACCTCCTTATAACTGCTGTCATCTGACATTATTTGGAGATTTTCATTTTCTTCTTGTTGTCTGACTTTTTAAACTTGAACCATGTCCATATGATGGCATGGTACCAGTCTTTTTTTCAACACCTCCTCTTTGTTGTGTTCACTGTCATTTTTTTGTGCTTTTAACATTTTGTTATAAGTTATTATCATGTTGCTTTTTGGTCAAGCAAAGCGATGCTCTACCAGACTGTAGGTGTACTTTCTATACCGTTTAAACCTTCCACACATAATTCAGACCATAAACTCATCAGGAAACTGTTCACCAGTATCATACATCAACTGTGAAGTATTGTATTTCCAATACATCAGAGCATTGTAAAGTCCAAACATCAAAATGTTTGGCTTCAATCCATATGTGTTGGCTTTTAGCCTTTCAAAAAAAAAAAATTTCACTTTCACTGCAGTCTCTCTCACTTGCTGCACACAAAGGAAGGCACGCAGCTGTATTAACGGAGGAGTCTCATTGTCGTTTCATGTTGAGGAAACTGACAAGTTCTTTTCATTAAAGGCAGTTGATTTAATACTTAAAAAACTAATTTATTTAAAAAAGATGAATAATTTCATTCAAATTAAATATTTTCACTTTTTTTTCAGGGTTATAAAATATGACAAAAGACATTCCATGTATCCTTCAAAAACTCAATAGAAGCCTTGAACGTGAAAAACAACATTTGGTACAGCACTAATTCTGACTCCACCATGATGTAGTGAACTTGACTATTCACACAGGCCTGAAATCACCTGGGGTCACCTCATCATGTGATTTGTATTAACTACAGAATTTGTGCGTGTTTTGAAGCCTGTGTAAAACGGCTGTGTCATGGCCTGTTAAATAAAACTTTTAGTGAAGTACAGAGGTCATCTGTTATTATTCGTCCCATCTCAGAGAGAGGAAATGATTATATTGATGAGAGCTGTGATTACATCAGGGGCTTCATATGCGGCTCAGCAGGAAGACTAATTCTGAAGAGTGAGAACAAATTTAGGGAACAAATCTACAGAAGAATATCAAGGAATAATTAGTTTAATCGCATGGATAATATTTGATAAGGAACATTTGACATTTTAGCAGGCTTAGTACAAACTTCTACAGCTGAGTTTCAGTGGATAGCACCTGAAAAATAGGCAGAGTTCTCCTCTTTATTGGGTGGAGCAGAATTTATTGTGACATTTTTATCTCCCATACACCACTGCAAATGTACACACTATACATGCACATTTTGTTTCACAGCTCACGCATCCTTTTTACTTCCTTTCGCTCGCTTACCTCTCTCTCTCGCTCTTCCTCTGACCCCCACAGGACCGGTTGGAGGTGAACGGCGCTCGTCTGAAGATAAGCAACCTGGCCCTGGAGGATTCTGGGATGTACCAGTGTGTGGCTGAAAACAAACATGGCACCATCTACTCCTCTGCTGAGCTCAGAGTGCAGGGTAGGTGTCCAGTGAGGACTGCCTTTATTTTACCTTATATGAAATATTTAACAGGCTGTCATTTATGCCTCATATTATGCCTAATAGAACTATTAAACATTCAGACCTCTGTTATTAAAGAACATGAAGTGAATTGTCTTTGTATTTATGCCAGCTCAAGTTTAATATACTATACAAGTCTCTCATCTCAAGTTAACACCTTTCTGACCGTCGTTTCACTGTTCTTCCGTCCCCTATATTCTGACTTTTCCCATCCCTTCCCTGTCTGCCTTTCTGTCTACATCACATCCATCATCCACTTCGTTTTCTGTAGATGCATTACAGATCTCAGGAATGAGATGTGCCACAGTAACAAATTTGTAACCTTGTGACAGGCAGGTAAAACAGGAGCAATGAGGACACAGTGCATCTTGTTTCATTCCAGATAGCTTCTCTGCATGTTTTATTGAACACCTCAAATTCATAAACACAACATATAAACACATTTCTGTTCAGTGTGTTATATTTGATTCAGTTCCTTTTCTCAGTTCCCTTGAGTCCATCACTTAATTCCATATTCCCACAACTTCAATAGAGCACATATTCATTCCAGTCTGTTGTTAATTCTGTGATAAACACATTTTCATTGACTCTTATGTCCAATAAACACCTTTAGGGATGCACTGATAAGGATAGCAGTATCGGGTATCGGTCTAATACCGTTCTCACATACTCGTACTTATACTCATAAAACTACTCTGATACCCCACACCTGATAGCACATCACAAAAAATAGCCGCTCAACACAAGCAAACATCTAAAGAACCAACATGATACAGTGTTCAAGAAGTTTGCTGATGCTTACCCTTCTTTTTTGTTTACACCGTCATCATCAGCAAGAGGACCCGCTGTCCTCAACATCACCCACTAATTCCTAACTAAAATTCCATGTAAGTCAATGTAAACTTGAAACAATCTCACAGAGTGCAGCTGTAGACCACAGCTAGCCGCTGTCCAGTAAGTCCTGTCGGGCGTAAACTAGTTGATGCCTCAGCTTGTTAATCTGGAGAAGAATAAAGCACCACTGCCACCAGTCTATAACCCTCTTTTCTTGGTAATAAGCTGCTACAACTTCTCTTTGTGTACTTCATCTTCCTGACAGTAAAATACACCCAACTTCACTCTCTGAGGTTCATAGCAGGTAAACAAAAGTGTTGCACACGTTACCACACTCATACCTGTCCCCCCTAAACAATGACAGGTAGGAACTAATTAACTCTTAGACAAGAGAGACATGAAGAAGAAACTTAAATACTACACATGTAAATGTTAAATTAAAATACTAGTTAAAATGCTGTAAATGATAATGAAATAATTATGATATGTAACACCATCTCTAACAGTCAACTTGATTCTGCAAGTCTATAATGATGTGTAATTATTGCACTGAAATATATCATATGCACAGTAAACTGCACAGCTTAATAAGTAATACATTAGAAAAATAACTTACTACAAAAAACCCCAAAATGTCATGTGTACAGTAACTATGGTTACACTAGCAGCAGCATTTAGAAAGTGAGGAACATCTTATGAAAATAAAGTTATTTTAAAGTTATTGTAAGAACTGTAATGGCATTATTAAGTACTTGTATCGGTACTCAGTATCAGCAAGTACCCAAATGTAGGTATTTGTACTCGTACACACACACACAACTGATCAAACACTGCTAACAACTGGACAACCATATATTTTTAGCAGAAACAGTGTGTCACTAACAATCAGTATTCAGTGGAAACAATATTAACTTTAACAATTTCAGTCATTAACTTGAAGAAAGTGCATGTTAATCATATAAACCTTATGAAACAATTAGTGTTGAAACATTGACGGTGTACAGGAGCCTTTAGAAACTCAAGACCACTGTCAGGTCACTGATCAGGCCAAATTTGCAGCACACATCACCGGGAGGAACCTCCACCAGAACAGAGTGACTTTCTTTCTGTTCCTTACCCATATCACAGTCACACAAAACACTGTAAACTCTAAACACAGTCACGTTAGGTGTGTCACAGATACACAATAACGATCAGGGCCTGTGAATTATCAGCCAATATTGTCCTATCCAGCTATATTGGTCTGTATCAGTGTATATTAGCTGATAAATATCAGTTGTACTAATATCTGATTTGACAGATAATGTCAAAGCATTTAATTTGAATTCTTATGCAAATGCTCTGTGAAAGCCAAAGTATATTTGTTTTTTGTTTTTTTGGGTTTTTTTTTTTTTTATGAACTTTAGTAGGAAAAATAAAAGAACATTTGAAAAGTCAGAGCTGTTCTTTGTCAGTTCAGTTCAGCTGTAATAAATCATCCATCTTTGCTCACTACAGCTGAGTCTTTCTTACCCTCAGGTGTGCATAAAGTACAGGTTATATCAATGTCTTTTTAAATTTAAATAATTAAAGAAAATTACGAAATGATCAACCACGAGAAGCTGGTAATTATCAGTTATCTTATCGGCTGAAAAAAAGCCATATAGAGCATTTCTAGTCCTCCCTCTGTCCTGATATTCTGACTCTGTCCTGCCTCCTGTCCTTCCAGTTCAGGCTCCAGACTTCAGGTTGAATCCAGTGAGGAAGCTGATCCCAGCAGCCAGAGGTGGACAGGTCATGATTGAGTGTCGCCCCCGAGCTGCCCCGAAGCCCAGCCTGTTCTGGAGCCGCGGGACGGAGCTGCTCATCAACAGCAGCAGGTAGTGCTGAGTCATCTTCATTTTTCACACATGCAAAACAAGTACAGGTGATTCTGCCGCATTTATTAATCTCATTTCCTTTCAGTTTCTTCCCCTGAGGAGGACCTGCAATTGGTCGATGCATCGATGATAAAATGAAAGGGAGCTGTGGTTTCAGAGGGCAGATAATCCTTGAATCACAAAACAAATAAATAACACACTAGACAGGTTGGAGAGAGTTCAGAATACACATATTGAAATACTTATTTCAAATACAAACTGTAGAACTGTTTTCCTGTTTTTTAATTGGTGATATTTTGACCGCAGTTTCTGTCTTTAAAAGTAGATTACTTGAAGAGATTATATGATTTTGTCCTATTTGCCCTTAAATTCATATGAGGCGTTTCCCATGAACAGATTTTTTAAAAAGTGCAAGGAATTGTGCGTGTGGTGCACCTGCCACCATGAAGAGACACACAGTCTGTATGTAATGTAAGGAACATTTTACCTACACACGTGGTCAAGAAGGTTTCAACATTACAGCACATTGCACCTAAGTTGAAGAAACACCTTGAGGTAACCTTAATTTCTCTTTTGTCATGCCAGTGTGTTCTGTCATGCTAATAAGAATGTAACAGATGGTGTTGTATGCTGTACAGATTGTAAAGCCCGCTGATTCAACATTATTTTGTGATTTCTGGCTACAAATAATTAACATTTGATTTGGCTTGCTCTTTAGTTTGGCTAACTGGCTTAGCTAACTTGCCAGTATGTATCAAAATATGATACATTTATTCAGCACATGATTCATGTTATATTCTTAATGTGCATAAGCTGCTATATGTGACCTAGTGAAAACAGAAAATGGATCTCTGCAGTGAGGTCAAACTCAAATGCAAGTGTTGACTGCATTCAGGGTGACTCAGACAAATGTGTTCAGAAAGATTTTGAAACATCCCAAAAGTAATCAAAAACATTTTAAAAGTAACCCTCTCTACACTGACTATTGTATACACATATATAAAATAAAGAAACTTAAGGCACATTGTAACATACAGCATGAAGTGAGCAGCATACCTGCATGGGCATACAGGAGATTAAAGATACATAGTTACTGGGGGACCATGGCTTCAGCATGTCACCGAGCCCAAAATATCCCGAACACAGAAATCATGAACGGTGTAAATCAACACACAACACAATTCAGTACTACATAGTTCTCAGAAAATAGTTGCTTGAAAACATGTGAAAAGACTAACATGTATAATGTTTATAACAAAAACTCAATTTTCCCTTTACACAGACTCTAATCAGTTCATACAGTTTTCACCACTTTTTTTATACAAATCCTGCTCTGGCTCAGGAGAGAGCCTGAAGGTACAAGTCATCATTATTACTGAAACACATTCACACACACTCGCTGCTTCAGGTACCAGTGATTAAACTGTGATGAGAATGTTTCTGACTGATTTGTACATGACTGTGTGACACCTTTGTCTCTAATTTACTCATGCAGCAGTAGGCACTTTACATTCTCTTTACAATGGGAGTCATAGCTTCAGACTCAGATACTGTTCCAGACAAACAATAAAAGTCGCACCTGTCCACTGCTGCAACTTCAGATTCAAGCGATTAACAAGCCGAGCTCCAATAAATATCATTGTTTGCAGGGTGAGCGAGCCCTCAGTTTCTGCTCAGCCCTGGAGACACAGCTCATTAAAAACACAACTTTTACCTCGTGTCAACTGTTAAAAGATTTGGAGAAACCCAAGATGCTTATTACTTGGAGGTGAGATCAAAAGCAACATCCCACAGTGCTGTGTGTGCGTGTGTCGGACCACTTATTACTGTAGATTTCATCAGAGTCTGTCACCGCTGCAGAGAGACTGGAACCACCTCAGTGTTTGTGTGTGTCGTATCGATTCAGAGGGAAAACATCAAAGTTTAAGATAAAGACACTTTGGAAAGGAGCGAATGCAAAAATATGAGAGTTTAAGTAAAGGAGTTTGAAGTTAAAGTTTCATATTGGAAATGTTTTTCAGGCCTTTGTCCACCACATATCTAACTGTTGTTGTATGCTCAGCTCACGTTCTAAGAGTCAGTTGTTTTTGTCATCCTTTTAAGGGTTAAAGTGCCCAAAAAAGTGAGGATTACATTACTTGTTCAAAAATACAGATCAACTTAAAGGGACAGTTCACTCCAAAATCAAAAACAAATATTTTTCCCTGACCTGTAGTACTATTTATCCGTCTAGATAGTTTTGGTGTGAGTTGCAGAGATATCAACTGTAGGAATGTCTACTCGCTTACTTAAGATAATTCACAGACCTTTTATGTAGGAACTACTTTCTATCTGTGAGAAAGAAAATAGTTCCAGTAGATTCTTAAGTAGTTACAGTAGATTCTATAGTAGTTCCAGTACATTCTATTACAGAAAGAAAGTAGCTTCATTAGATTTTAGAGTAGTTCTGGTAGATTTTTTTTGCAGAAAGAAAGTAGTTCCAGTAGATTCTGAAGTAGTTCTTGTACATTATACTACAGAAAGAAAGTAGCTTCATTAAATTCTAAAGTAGCTCTGGTAGATTCTTTTGCAGAAAGAAAGTAGTTCCAGTAGATTCTACAGTAGTTCCAGTACATTCTATTACAGAAAGAAAGCAGTTCCAGTAGATTCTGAAGTAGTTCTGATACATTATACTACAGAAAGAAAGTAGCTTCATTAGATTCTAAAAGAGTTCTGGTACATGCTGCTGCAGAAAGAAAGCAGTTCCAGTAGATTCTAAAGTAGTTCTGGTAGATTTCTACTGTAAAAAGAAAGTACTTCCAGTAGGTTCTAAAGTACTTCCAGTATATTCCACTGCTCACAAGGTCTGTGGGTTCTCTTGAGTAACCCGGTCATGAGTTTTGGAATATTTCAGTTTTTTTATTTTTATTTAATTTTTTTGTGCTTTGAGCACCACAAGCCAAGTACCATTTGGTCCCATTATACTTTAAAGAAGGCAGATGTCTCTACAGCTGATATTCAAAACTCTGCAGCTCACACCAAAACTATCTCGATGGATAAACAGCACTACAGGCCACTACAGTTGAGCTGTCCCTTTAATGGTTAAAGAACTCAAAAAAGTGAGGATTACCCTACTTGTTCAAAATTTCAGATGGTCTTAAGAGGCAGTTAGCCATGTAGTCTGTGTGAGTGGCAGCGTCTGATGGAGTAGTGCAGTGCGCCCTCCTCCTTCATCCAAACACATCAGTCACATTCAGTCTTTCCGTGCAGCAGCAGCAGAGTGGGCGTTAACTGTCATTTATTTAAAGCTACAAACCACTGAGCTCAGATGAGTAGCTGCTTGTGTAATTCTGTTATGTCAAGTTATGAGCAAATATGAGATATGTCTGGCATCAGCTCTGCGTAATAACATTTGCCTAATTTAGTTCTGGATGTCGTCATCAGCTATAGCCACTGAGTACAAGATCCTGTGTCATTTCTGCCTCTTCTGATGACTTACTCACCAAAGTGACTGCTGGGATGTGGGGACACAGCTTTACAGCAAAATCCAACAGAGCAAAACACATGCGGTGGCCAAAATATCCCAATTATTTGGCAGTGAGGATGTAAGTAACACACAAAGCTGCATTCTAATTGAGCACTGCACTGTGTGTACAGACGCATCAAAGCCTGCAAGCTAGCTCAGGTAGATAACACAAGTTGTACTGCTGTGGCAAATTAAAGGAAAACCAAACACAAAGGGTGTTAGTAAGGCTTCCAGAACAGCATCAGTGTTCCTTGTCTTAAGAAACACAAAAGTCTAAGATATGTATTTTAACTCTTACCTGGGGGGATTTCCATCAAGGCTGGTAAATAAGTCTGTGCTTAAGTGAATTAACTTCAACTTCCACTCAAGGCTTGAGCTGCTCCACTAAGACAACTTAGCCTGGTCAAGTCAACACTAACTCAAGCCAGGCTAAAACAAGCTTGTATTGTGAGCATGCACGGAGAACTAAGGCAACCCAGAACAGCTGGTTGGAGCTGGAACAAAATGTCACAAAAAGAAGAGAAAACAAGAGCGCTTTTCTTCTCAGCTGCAGAACAAACCCTGAAGATCAAACTACATAAAGAATATAAAGGGTTCATCATGAATAATGGCCAAGATTACCACAATTAACCAAACAAAGGAAATATCGTGACAAAAAATGAAGTCAACGTTAAGGTGAAATTGATGTGATTCTGGAACGTGTCACCCTGTCCCTATAGCTCACCTAGTAGAGCATCTGCCTCATCTACTGAGGCCTCAACAGCAGCTTGGATTCCATTTCCTGTCTTCAGCTGTACTCTGTAGATTTTAAAAAAAGCCAAAAAGCCACAAAAATTATCCACAGTCATCTCATGAAAATATATACAAACCTGCTTATCATTTTATTTGTATTTGTTCATTAATGTCTAACCTGCTGCAGGACATATTGATATTGTAAACTACATAATCTTTCTCTTGTTAAAATGTTCTCTTCTTCATAGGATGTCCATTTGATTTACAAATATCATCTGCTCATTGGCACTGAAAGTCAAAAACTGCACATGGAGCAGAAAAATCCAAAAATTATAAGTTGAAGTAGGAAATAAAAAAACTAAATGTCCAAATATAAACACAGTAGTAGGTCATGGTTTGGACCGTATTTTTTTTTCTTCACAGCTTGAACAAAATAGTTGAATGAATGAATAATTTCTTTAAAACTTTGGCACACTTTTTTTCTTAAATTATAAATTTTAAGCTTTTAAATAAACAGGTTCACTCCAGGTCAAATAACCTGACGGCCTTTTAAAACTGTAATTTATTGTAAGTTGTAAGACATGATTTTCTTACACAGTACAGTGCTATCAGTTACCATGGTTACTGAGCAGGGATTGCTATAAGCCACAGTCATGGAGCAGATCTCTCACTTTAACTAGCCAGACTAAGCCAGGCTTTTCCTTTATCCACGCTGATGGAACATCCCCCTGTAGTGCTCTTTATTCATCTGGATAGTTTTGGTGTGAGTTGCAGAGTTTTGGAGATATCAGCCATAGATTTCTGCCTTCTCTCAAATATAATGAGACTAAATTGCATTTGGTTTGATGAAGTGTAAATACACTGTATATGTATATATAAATCATAATGCACCAGTAATCACAAACAAAAAAAATCAGAATCATATTAAATTTAAAACATTTGATTGGGTTTAGTTCGGTTGTCCTTGATGAGACCTGAGTTGTGACCCTTTCTTGAGAATTGGAACAATCAATTCTTACAAAAAACATTTAAAAATAATTACACTCTAATTCCAATTTTTTGGTGAAAATGTATTCTTTAAGGATTTATAGATATGAAATAATATGATTTAAAAATGTGCTATTATAATCGTCATGGTCATAAAATGATTTTTTATGAAAATGTTGACCTTTTAAAGTTGTGTCAGATTTCCATGAACTCCATCAGATTTTTACAAATATCTGATTTAATCAGGCATAAAAAGGGTCAGCTATACCTTAAGGACCCCTGTCTCACTTCCTGGTTTAAAACAAGGCAGGAATACTTTTCAAGCTCTGGTAAAATTTCTATTTTTAGACAAATTCATCAAATAATATTGTGTCTCAACCATAACATGTCGACTCTGTAGTCCTTCTAAATCAAAGCTAAATAAGAATTATGGTTTAAAAATTTATATTTTGATTAACATTAAGAGAACTGAGACACTTTAAAAAATAAAATGTCTGCTCACTAATACTAACATTTTGTCAACTTTGTAAGCATCAACTCCGTCAGATTTTCTACCTGATGGGGTTGATGTCTACATTTAAAAAAAAAAAATCACAAAATATATTTTCCAGCATAACTGAAGAATAAAAATTAAACCACTTTAAAATATGGTTTTGTCCCAGTTCTCAAGAATGAGTGAATTAAACAGAATTTCCATGTTTAAATCTAAAGTAATGACTTGTGCAGCAGCAGTCTGAATGTTGTGCGGAGGTCTTGAGGCTGGAAGCAGCAGAGCAGGAAGATGTGGGTGTGAAGGTAAATGAGAGGGAATGCAGCTGGAATGGATGTATTAAAGTTAAAGCTTTCACCTTGAAATTCATAACATTGCATCACTGCTACTGCTGACACAAAGGAGGTGAACACAATAACACAAACACCTGTGCAATACAACACAATCAGATACAGTGGCACCTCCACAAATCTTTGTGATGCCTGTAATGTCCAGGTTGTGTAGTATTTCATGATATTTGAAGCCATAGATACTGACGTTTTATTGGACTACCTGAGAGTTATATCCAGTTTTTCTCATAATCACACTGAGTAGCTAACAGCACTGTAGTCATCCAGCTGTCCTGTGTGTGTTCTCAGAGTCACAGTGACTCCAGAGGGAATCTTGTGGATCTACAACATCAGCAGGGCTGACGAGGGCAAATACACCTGCTTTGCTGAAAACTACCTGGGCAAAGCCAACAGCACCGGACACCTGTCTGTTCGAGGTACACATGCACACACACACAC
Organism: Lutjanus erythropterus; assembly: GCF_056507025.1. Taxonomy (NCBI): domain Eukaryota; kingdom Metazoa; phylum Chordata; class Actinopteri; order Lutjaniformes; family Lutjanidae; genus Lutjanus; species Lutjanus erythropterus. The sequence continues at coordinate 3,716,396 of NC_139318.1, forward strand.
ACACACACACACACATACATATTACACACCTTGAAATGTAACAACCAGTGTCAGCAGTGTTGTGATCTGAAAACTACAGCAAAACAACAAACTAAAACTTGATCTGTCACAGTCAGCTGTGGCTGCTCCACCTGGTCTTTCTCAGCTTTGAGCAAAGAGAGGAAAACTTAAATCTAGACTTTACAGGTAACTTCAGAATGGTAAGGGTGACATCACAGATGCTGCGCCAATTATTTGTTTGTTTGTGTGTTTGTGTGGTCTACACTTCTATCTTTGACCCTAAATTGAAGTCCTAATGCTAAAAACACACTAGAAGACATTATGCAAAAAGAGTCATATTTCAATCATTTTTGTATCACAATATGAATCAATATGAGAAACTTCAGTGGGAATGGTCATTTTTGCATTTCATTGTCATTGAGAAGAATCTAAAAGTAGGCTCAGACACCTCTTTAGCATCACAATGCTTCATGTGTAATCGTATGTTGTGACACATTTTACCTTTATCACAAATTACAGCACCTGGGATTTGGATTTTGGACTTGGCTTTATTGCATATTTTCAATAATGTTTCAATTAATTGTTCAGCCCTATTAAAACTAAACCACTGTATATCATAAAATAATGGCCATTAATTCAGCTGGGCTGATATGCAGTATTTGCTTATAAACATACTGCAGACAGACTGATGCATACGGCCAATAAATACCAAGGAAATGCAGAACAGAAATGTCAAAGACATCTTTGCTGTAATTTAGAAACAGTGGGCCTCATGCTTGAATGTTTTCTTATTCTCCTCTTATATTTGTTCTTAAACAAAGCAGTAGGAGGAGAATACAAAGATCTTTTGTGGGATTCATGAGACGTGCACTGACAGCCAAGTCTGTTCTCACCCACCTGCATATGTTGATGGATTGCGTTCCAGTTTAAATCGGATGCGTGTGCCAGGAAACTTGCAATTAGCATATAGAAACAACCAAATAAATCCATATAAGGGCAGTAGACCTAAGTGCTGCGTACAAAGCACAAAGTATCAAGTCACTGACAGACAGGTCATTTTAAACTCAGAAAAAAAGAAAATAAGGAAAAAGAAAGTAAATGCCACTGAAGGACAGCAAATAATAAACTTTTTAACAGACGTGGAGGAGTGGATTGGAGCATCATTTGACAGCGTTCTCTGTCGGGTGGAGGTGCAGCAGGTGCCACCAGGTTGCATGAACAGTTTAAGATCAAACCTGAGCATAAGAGCGATTCATGCATGAGGCCGATGACAGTGACAAACAAATTATTTTTTAAATTAAATCACAAATGTAGGGATCTCACAAAACCAGCATCAACAAGCCTATAAGTGAAAATCGTTTTGTCTCTCAGTAGACCTGCTTACATCACATTGTTAAAGAGGAAGGAGGTGTAACATACTTACTAATTATCCTTCTGTATCATACATAGTATCAGCACTTAACCAACAACATAATCCCTTTCAATTATCACTTATTACAAGTAGAAGCATGTGGTGGTGTCTGTACCTGCAGAGGTCCTGCCCTCTGCCTGTATTTCCTTAATTGTAGTTTCACCAACCCAAAATGTTAGTATTTGACCTTCTAGCATCCTTCTGTTTCATTTTCAAACAGTGTGGATAAATCCTACTGCTTCTACCTTTAATGATGGCTCAGTGTCTTGTAGGGCTGCACAATTAATCACAATTGTAATAAAATCATAATATGGCTAAGTGCAGTATCCAAATCACAATTTGTTGAAAAAAGGATAAATGTATGAGAAAATAGCATTATAATGAGGTACTGTAGTGCTGCAGACCTGACCTAAAAAATCTTGTTCTCCTGTGAAAGAAAATGTTTTTGTAGTACAGAACTCAATAAATATCACTTCATCGCAATTTTAAGTTTTTTCAGTGAACATGAAAACTGTAATGTAAGACTGATCATTTCCACTAATCATTCATTCATTCATTCATTCATTTTCTGTAACCGCTTATTCCGTAAGGGTCGCGGGCTGCTGGAGTCTATCCCAGCTGACATTGGGCAAGAGGCGGGGTTCACCCTGGACAAGTCGCCAGTTCATCGCAGGGCTGACTCCACTAATCGTAACCCATAGAAATACCAATTTTAGACAAAATAATCACAATATGATGAGGTGTGAAAGTTAGCCTAATGTTTTTTTTACACTCACCTATCAAAGCCATCACTCTCTCGTTTTAGAGGATTGGCCTCTTTCTTTCTGTATTGTAAAATGTGAGAACCAATCAGAGCCAACACAGGTCACAGCTCAGTTCTCATTTTGTGCTCCGACCCTGCAGACGCCACTAAGATCACGCTAGCTCCTTCTAACGCCGACATCAATCAGGGGGAGAATGTGACGCTGCAGTGTCACGCCTCCCATGACCCCACCATGGACCTGACCTTCACCTGGGCCCTCAACGGGGTCCTGCTGGACCTGGAGGACTCTGCTGGGCCGTACCACCGTGTGGAGGGGGTGAGTCCTGTGATGAATGTTGTGTGTAGGACTGTGAGTCTGCAGTGAGATGAAACGGAGCAGTTTGTTAAAATAATGTCTGGGTGGTTTGTGGTTTAGTGAAGGATGAACATCAGTGATAGTTGAGTCTGTGGTGGTGGTGTTCTCTCTCTCTCTCTCTCTCTCTCTCTCATTAGTTCCATCCAGGCTTCAAAACATCAGCCCACAAATATCTTCATGGTTAGACCATTACCAGGATCCACCTCAGCTTTGAGCTGTTGTTAGATTCAGTACTTCTGAAGAAAAGACTACAGAAACATCTCTCCTCCTCTGATCAAAGCTTTTCTATCTGGCTCGACTGAGAAGGATGAAAGCAGTGGAGTTTGGGAGATGTTATGTTCCCTGTTACTCTTTCCACCAAACTCTATTTTTTTTTATTCTATATTCTTCTTAATTTTGTCATAAAAAATATACCAGTGTGTTAGTCAAAAAAGATTTAACTGAATGAATGTGGTGAAGCAGAGATGTGCTGTCCTGCACATCAGATTCTACAAACTTAAAAACATCTTAAATTGGTACCATGAAAAACTCACACCATAGTCATTTTAAAGCGATATTTGATGATTCAGTTCAGCTTGAGGATCTGCTGAGAGTTGTTCCTTCATGTACTAAACTGCTCCAAAGTTCCCTCTAAGTCCAAACAAAATGCAGACAAGAGTCTGCAGGCTGCTCTTATCATCACTGCTCTTACTGCTTCATTAATATGCTAATATGGTTTCACCTGTGTTTATTGGCTGGAGGTCCGGTGCCAAAGGTGAATGCTGTCCAGCTGATTCCATGTTTGGAGGGACATTACCAAAACAGACAAGGGGTCTCACAGCATTTTCTTCAACTGCAGCACTAAATTGACCACGGCGCTGTATGCAAGGTTCTCCAAATGTAATTAGTTCATTTCAGGACAGAGTTTAACATTTCACGCTACCTGAGCACAGGGCCAGGGAGAAACAGAACTCTCCATTCCTGCTCAGTGTTTAATGAAAGCTGATGTGATAAGACGCTGCTATTAGCTGGTTGTGGGTCCAGCTGAAATTGAGCTTCTGTAATCTTCACTTCAGCCTCTGTAATTCTGCTCAGTGCTGTAATGTTCTGCTGCAGCATTCAGCCCTTGTTCAGCATGTTTCCTGCAGTCTGTCAGCGTTTGACTCATTTGCTTTGTCGTCTCTGTTGCCCTTTCAGAAGGAAAACATCGGTGATCTGTTTATAGTGAACGCTCAGCTGAGTCAAGCGGGGATGTACATGTGCACGGCTCAGACTGTGGTGGACAGTGCCTCGGCTTCAGCTAAACTGGTGGTACGAGGTAAGAAACATCAGAGATTGCAGCATTTCCTATTAGAGAAACATGAGAAGAAAAAAACATTTAAACAAGAAATGAACATCAAATGAGTCATAAGAAATCCTGGAGTCATTGTCACTGATTGCATCTCTTTCCTATACGGATCCCATTTTCTTATTATTTTCTATCATTTTGCAAAACTGCAGTATTTTGATTAATATGATGTCCAGATGTTCCAGAGCGATCAGTCTGTTCAGTGATAACTAGCAAAGTTAATGACTATGTCCTGAATTCATGTACTATACTGTACTATAATGTTCTGTCAGGTTCTACCTGAGAACCTCCCAGGCTGTGTAGAACTCCCAGCACTTCTTGGTTAGTTTGAATGGAAGACAAAAACTGCCAAAATAAATAAATAATAAATAAAAATAAATAGATAAACAAATAAACAACTCATAAACTAAATATTCTAATAATTCTTAATTTATGTTTATTTATGCATTTATTTATGTTTTAATGCCCCCTGATTTTGGTCATCCACTTTAAATGACAGCCCTCTCCTTGCAGAATGAGGCAGAAATGCAGAAAGAAATGTAAAAAGAAAATATAGAGGTAAAAACTTTTAAAACATTAATGGGAGGGGGTGCAGAAATAAATACATAAATAAATTAAAAAAGCAATAAATCAATGAATAAATTGCAAAATGAAATGGGAAAGTAAATAAAAAAGGTGAATTAGTACAAAGGTAAATACATACAGAACTAAATTGATTAAATTAAATGTAAATTAAAGTAAATAATTATAAATAAATTAATACTATAATTTATTTTTTTGGGCAGCATGGTGGTGGGTCGCCTGAGTTTGAATCCCCCAGCCGGTTAAGGGACTGGGGAGTTTGTGGCTGGGGCAGGGCCTTTCTGTTTGCATGTTCTCTTTGTGTCCACATGGGTTCTCTGCGGGTTCTCCGGCTTCCTCCCACAGTCCAAAGACATGCAGCATAATAGGTTAATTGATAACTCTAAATTGCCCATATGTGTGAGCGTGAGTGGTTGTGTGTCTCTGTGTGTCCAGGGTGTACTCCACCTCTCCACTTCTCACCCAGTGTCACCTGGGATAGGCTCCACCCCCCCGCGACCCTTCAAGGATAAGAAGTTACAGACAATGAAAGAATGAATGAATGAACATTATTATTTCTGATGTGTGTAATGGCATATTCTTCTTTTCTTGAGTCATTTATTTATTCATTTATTTTTGAAAGCCATGGGTCACGTTGAAGTGGTAGAGCTGGCGGGGACATAAACAGTGTGGGTGTCGGTTCTGTCTGGTAGAAGAGACAGAAAATCACAGACATGTTCATGTGATGCTTGACTGAGGGCAAACACTGCTTCTGACAGCAGTGAAATTGTGAGCATTCTTCTGTTTTTCAACCATCATTTCAAGAAATGATGTGACAATCAGAGTGTGTGTTCATTGTTAGAACTGTGGTTTGTAGAGGGAACCAGTGTAGCATGTGACAGGGTTGTGTAGTATCTGAGTGAGACAAAAAGCTAATGTAGATGAATAACATGTTGTGAAAAGAAGACCAGACAAATTGTTTACTCAAGTAAAAGAAGCACAGCAGGACAGTGACATATGTTCAGAATCAAAAGTAAAGAAGTCATTCTGATAAATGTTTTTCTGTTTTGAGTGTCAGCAGTATTAATGCTGTAGCTGGTCTGTGTGACATCACACCTACCTCCTTCTTATACAGGTCCATACTTTAAACTTTGGCAGTAGATCACATCTGAGTGCTGATCAAACTCACTCAGGACTTTGATTCATAGATAGACGGTGAGATATGAATCATTTCATTTACTCTATAAGACAGTAACATCTCTGGTTTGTGTCCAGGCCCCCCGGGACCTCCTGGAGGTTTACTGGTGAAGAACGTGGCTGAGACATCGGTGGAGCTCAGGTGGAGTCGAGGCTACGATAACCACAGTCCCATCGGAAAGTATGTCATCATGGGACGATCGCCGCTGTCGTCAGAGTGGAAGAGGATGAGGACAGGTGTGTGAGTGTCTGTGTGTGTAGAACTGAAATCATCTTGTGATCAATAGAAAATTAATCAGCATTTGCAGTATCAAATATTTACTGGTTACAGCTTTTCAAATGTTTATAAAAGTCTTAGTCAGATTAAATCAGTACCTCAAAATGATTTGGCTATGAGAATTTGTTTTGTTTTTAGTTATTTCATCCTTTTCTATTAATAATCTCACATCTCCTGCCTGTCCACCAGAGCCTGCTAACATCGAGGGGAACGCAGAGTCGGCCCGTGTGATAGGTCTGATGCCCTGGATGGATTATGAGTTCCAGGTCATCGCCAGCAACATCCTGGGCAGCGGAGAGCCCAGCATGCCCTCACACACCATTCGCACACAGCAAGCAGGTTAGGGGCCACAGGTCACAGCCACAAGGCTGCACACACTCACACTTATTTGCACACACATAAGAAAATTTATAATCCAGATAATGAAACAATAAGAGACGTGTCAGGCTTATACAACAGACCTCCTCTCCACTTAGAAGAAAAACAAACAATAACAAAACAATGCGTAGAAACTAAGCTAACATAATGTAGGAAAAATGCAACAAAAATGACAACAGGAAAAGCACACAATGACCTGAAAAACTAACCAATCAGTACCGACAATCCGATAAAAACAAAGACAGCATAAGCACAGTATTTATAGATTTATTCTGAAGTTCATCAGAAAACATCACCCTCATAAAAACTGCTAAATATCAATAAAAACGAAAATAAATATGAGATATGACGGTATGTTCCTCTGACACAATATTGTCTTTGTTTCTGCTTCTTGTAGCTGGCAGATTTTTGGTATAACTCTTGAATGTAATTATCTGAAAAGGACACTTCACTTAGCATTTCACTCCTACAACAGAATCAGACTCATGTTGACAAGTTTAACAAAAAAACATCAAACTCAGTGATGTTTTCAGGCTGTAGAATATTTAGCCTGTGACAGGACACTTTGGCCAATAACAGGTTGATAAGATAATTGATTGTTGAGTCTCATTCCCAGAACGTAAATATTTCATGATCTGTGAATTAAACACAACAATCAACCAGCTTTCTCCTGAATCACTTACTGCACCTTTAATGTGTAAAATCACTGTTTCCTTTTAAGCCTACAGATAGCAGGAAATGTACAAGTGATGTTCATCAGTCACTTGAATGTTATTACATTCATTCTGTTAATACGTGTCTGTCTGCCAGATATTACACTGGATTACCACAAAAAAGTTTTGTTGTAATATATTAATGTGCTGCTGCTTCACCCCTGCTTTGTGTCAGGACAGCTCCTCCACACACACACACTATTATGTCAATGATATACACACCAATACAAATGCACACAGAGCAAAGTCAGTGAGCAGTAGAGCAGAGACAATGCGGTGGAGAGGCAGTAAAAATATGTCCAAGATTAGCCTACCTGAGTTGACAACAACACAGATTACAGTCAGTAAGTGCAGTAAAACTTTGTAAGTAAAAAGCCAATACTTTATCAATACACCTGATCAATAAGTGTAAACATAATTACAGCCATGTGTCTATCAGCTCTGTCCTCAGTCTCTCTCATCCGCTTTGTTTTACACAGACACAGCACGCTAGCTCGACTAAAAGCAAATGGTTCCAAACAAGCTAAAACAAAAGCTGTTTGAATGTCGTCTGACTGGTTTATTTTGCCATGAATCATAAAATTTGTCAAATTCTTGTAAACTGAACTGCTGGATGAGACAAAGCAGCTCCTCCTCTCCCTGCCAGCGGTGCCTGCAGACAGTGAATCGCATCAGAAGAGGACAGAGGACAGGATGAAGACACCGACCGATGTTTCTGATCTTCACTCTGTCTAAACTTCTATGTTAGAAATATGATTTATTTTATGGATGTTTTAGTTTTGTTTCCAGTGAGATATTATTAAGTTTATTAGTGACTTTGCTGTTGTAAACCGTTGCTGCTCTAGAAACAACATTTAGTTATATTTAAAATATATCATCCTGTTCTGAATTAATTTCTCTTTGTCTTCTTTAAAAAGCAATTATTTAGTAATGAAAAAGAACCTAAAAAGGCTGTTTTTAAGGTCGCAACATAATTCAAATAGTCTATTCCAGGCAATATGAATGTGAGTATTATAATAATTTATGAAATTCAATTAAATAGTTGGTATTAAATTTAATTCTAAGTGGTATTAAAAAGGTCTTAAAAAGACTATAATTTAACTGGGAGAACCCTGAATGTACCCTGATACAGAACAATAGACAATAAAATGGAAGTATTTATGCTCGCTCAGTCTGTGGTATTTCACATTTAAACATTTTTTATTCTCAGACATGAACAGACACAGACTTGATTGTGTCTGTGGGTAAGAGAGTATATAGTATAACATACAAGTATAACATGTTGTTCCCACTCATACTGCTTCATGCTGATCCTCTTGTGTGGATGATATCATGTACAGTACATCATGTAGTGCTTGTATATGTGGCCCTCAGCTCCCACAGTGGCCCCCAGTGGACTTGGAGGAGGAGGAGGAGATCGCAATGAACTCATTGTTACCTGGACGGTGAGTGCTTTGTCTTTATATGTGTGCACCGTGTGTACATAGTATATTACACACGTATATCATACAGTGCTCCAGCATAATAAAAATCTATTTTAATGTGCAGACTGTTGCATCATCTGATTTCCTTCATCTAATTTCCCTGCAGTTTTGTTCTAACTTCACATTTATATGGCTTTTGTGCTGTGATGGTTCCAGGCTTCTCTCATCATTCTCTTCTATTATATTACAAAGCTGTAATTTATTGCTAATTCACCAGCACTCTACAGATTTAGTTTTATTATAGTTTTATTTTATAAAAGTGGAGGTTGTAAGAGACAAATCTAAAGAAAAATGATCAAACTTAAAGCAGAAGAGGCCCAGGTATCTGTCAGAGAGCCCTCAGTTTCTTGCTTATGTTGCAGAGGGACAGCTCCATCAGTGAGAACCTTGTCTTTGTTGAAGCTGACTTGTTAATTTCTTTGCTGAACCTTGCAGCCCATGGCCAGAGAGTACCAGAACGGTGACAGCTTTGGCTACATCCTGGCATTCAGGAAGAAAGACACATCATCTTGGTTGGTGGTGCGTATTCCCCACGTGGATTCATCCCGCTATGTTTACTTCAACGACAGCCTGACGCCATACAGCCCCTTTGAGGTGAAGATCAAAGCTTATAACCGCAGAGGAGAAGGTCCCTTCAGCCAGATCGCTGTGGTCCACTCTGCTGAGGAAGGTGAGCCGCTGTCGGTGAAAGAAAGAATAAATACAAACTCCTGTCAGGGAGGGTTCGTCTCTCCAGCTGGGCTGCCAAGATGAAAACATTCACTCACATATATTGTATCACTGCTCAGCAGGTTTCTTTTTTGTCATCAAAAATATTTTATAAAAAAGAAAGAAAACATCAGGATTTGATTGATCAAGTTAAATGATCTGAAATATAATAGACTTTTTATGAGTGTGCTCTGCATATCTTGCATTCGAGCTTCCTTGTTTAATATAGGCTTCTACATCTTTATATGTTTCATTGACTGCATTAGCATTTGTCAAACTTTATACTTTGTGTACCACTTCAGAGAATATCGAGTTCTCTCAGTACTACATTACAGTTTGATGCTGTTTGGTGCAGCAGCTGTGGACACTTCACTGGTGCTTCTTACACAGCCTCTAGCATCGGTTCTCAGTTTACTGTTGTTTGGTTCATTTTCAAAATGGATCCACAAAATATTCCGAACTTCTCTCCGTAATAAGTCTTTATTTTACCTCCACTTACTATCTTACCATTACAGTTCAGCTCATAACTGATATTGAAACAAAATACAGGAAACAGAAACTTATTTTTAAATGGCATTTCACTGATTTCATATCATATGCATTTTCATTCATTTCTGTATTATTTTGATAATATTTTTCTAAAGTAATTTTATTTAAAAAAGAATCTAGGGGCTGTGTAATACTGTCAGAGAATATGCAGTATGTTCCTGTGGAAACAAAGCTTTGATTGTGAAGAAAAAACATGTTTGGTGTTGTTTGGTATAAAGAACATTTTGATGTTTTTTTGTAATAATAATAAATCAATTAATTGATCATTAATGTTGCCAATGATGTATTAAGGAAAGTGCTTACAATTTGCAACCCTAGAAAAATAAAACAACAAACAGAAGTACAGTGAGTAGTCATAAAGCAGATCGTAAGTGCATTATTGTGTAAAACTGGAACAGAAACACTGACACATACTTTACATTCTGGGCCTGCCCCTGCTTAAATTCCTACTGGACCTCTAAACCGAATGTGCTTAATGACATCACAGGAATAATCATCTACACAGAATCAAAAATAACCCACTGGGCAACACATTTATCGTAGAAGTCAATGAAAAGAAACTCAAATTTATTAGAGCAATTTATTGCCCTTATCACAGCAAACAAATGTACAGCCATGGAATGAAAGATGAACAACTGACTGCACCTGCTGGAGGGACAAACGAATCAGCGTCATGTAGACCAAATGAAAAGACAATTTACAGCGTGGAAAGAAAGCCTGGAGAATTTAAAAGGATTTGGGCTGTTTTTCCAATATTTCTGAAGACAGAATCCACCACACAGTATTCCTTTTATTCAAATTCAAAGGACCCTTAAGGGATAGTTCACCCAAAAATGAAGATTCAGTCATTATCTACTCAACCTCCTGCCGAGTGACAGTTAGGTTTAGTTTTTTAGTCCACAAAACACTGCAGAGTTTCACAGGAAAACAGTGTTGTGGAATCTCCCAAATGGAAGTGAATGGTGATCGGTTCGTCTGGTGTAATCCAAGTCTCCTAAAGCCCCAACATGCCAAGTTGACTTAAAAATGTTATTTAGACCATGTTTTTAGCCTGAATCTTCACTGTAGCATACTGTCTGAACTGGTTGTGTGTGTTGTGTGTGTAGTTGTTTTTCCCATTTGAAAACTGGTCACCATTCACTCCCATTGTTTTAGAGATTCTACAACACTGTTTTCCTGTGAAACTCCAGCAGGGTTTTGTGGACTAACAAAATAAACCCGACCCTCAATTACCACAAGGGTGAGTAGAAAATGGGGTGAACTATACCTTTATTAACATGAGAAACAGGTTATTAAACCAATAAAGGTAATGTTGGAAAAAAAAAACAGACAGACACATGCAATTTTGTTCTTGACAGCAGTCCATGTTTTTCAGCTCCTCTGTAATATGGAACTGAACATTTCTAAGACGTAGAGATGAGTATTGTCAGGATTTTATTGATACCAATATTGATACTGATACTTATTGATACTCTTATTGATTGATCACCATAATTTGGTGTGAGAACATATTCCAATTATTTTATTTTTTACTTTTTCTCGAAGTAACGTAAAATGTTTTTGAGAGTTTTTGCATTTAGCTGCATTGTTGCTGCATTTACTAAATTAAGATCATACTTGTGATCATTTTTTCCTGTCAGCTGTTTATGGAACATTACATGAATACTGACAGCAGAATTGTTTGTCCAGGATCAATAATTTGGTAGTGATCAGTGAGGAACCAGCACCATTTTTCATTATCGATCCCTAGTTAAATAGCACAGGCCTCAACTGTTGTTCAGTCTTGCTTTTGTACATTCCATATTTACAGTGTTCAGTAGATTATTCATTCAGAATGATTTAATCCAGGATTTTAAGACTGTTTTCATGGCAGCCTTGAAGCTAGAAAATATTATTTTCTGTTGTATAAAATCTAATATGAGAATCATCATTAAGAACACAGATAAAAGTTTTAGCTCACAGTGAAGTCAGCTATGGAAATTTTGTAAGGAAAGGTTAGAAGCAGTACTGCTGTATTTTTTGTTACCACAAGAGGGCCACCACAACACTGAGTAGACTGAGTAGACACGGTCAGCTCACTTTAACTGAACATGTCTGGCAGTTTTGACCTGTACTTGTGAAGCATGTTGCACACTCTGACCCTCTGACCTCTCGCCGCCTCCTCACAGAGCCCACAGTGGGACCATCCAGCATCAACGCCACGGCGCTGACCGCCTTTGAGATCCAGGTGTCATGGGAGCCCGTCCAACAGTTCAGCGCTAACGGCATCCTCAGAGGATACGAGGTGAGCAGCTGCATGAATACACAAACACACAGCAGACTGGAACTGACAAGTGATGTGGTAAAATTCAAAATGTTCTCCGACTTGTTTTATTCTCACTTTATCTGCCCTGTCTGGTTTTATCTCTTTTTTAAAGCACTTTGTAACATTGTTAAGAAAAGTACTCTATAAATAAAGTTTGTTATTATTATTATTTGTGGTAGTAGTAGTGGAAGTCATGTACAGGCCAATCTGTTTTATAAAGTAAGATGAAAGATAAAATGTAAACTGTACAACATATGCAGTACAACAGGAGAGCATAACACAATAAAACAAAAAACAAAGATAGTGTACATGACAGAAGCACAGAAACAGTCGAGGGACTGAATCATAATTGTGGGTGTGATAAAAAAAAAATCACTCAGTTTTAGAGCACTGAGAGTCAGGCCCAAGGTAAAAACTAGGTCAAACTTTATGGCTTTGGTTGTGGGTGGAACACTTTACATGTTGTAAAAAATTAAAAGCCTTAGTAACAATAATAATAATTAGTTGCGTCATTCACACGTAGATTAAATCATCAACCACAATCACTTTATCATACTTGACAACTGCAGCAGTAATAAAATGAGAGAAGTCAGATCAAAAGTTGCTGTTCAGTTTTGGTAAATGACAACAGACAGGATTAGTGCAGCCTATAAAACACATGAGCGCCTCAAAGCTGGCAAAGAAATAAATAGATGACAGTAAGATGAGAGCATTTGAAGATTCTTAAAAACCACAGCTAGTCCACCACTGTGGCTGCTCAGCTAAGGGGAGTTAAAACAACAAAAATGTGGGAAGCAGAGCTCCTAAAATTTACTACAATCACCTTCCTTCAGCCAGGTTTTAGTTGAGAAAAGGAAATCTAATGAAGTCGTTTAAAACAAATTTCTTATTAGAGAACACTCTCCAGTTATAAATGTGGGTCTAACCACTGTACAGAAAGTCTTTTGTACAGCATTATGGTGTTTGTGTGGTCTATGATTGATTATAACTGGGATAATAGAGAGGCTCTCTGGAGTGTCACAAGAATAGGTGCAGAAGAATGTTGTGTTTTATACCACATTTATTTTCACTTTTTTGCAAGTACCACAAAAAACATAAAATTACCACAAATATAACAGTACAACAAAGAGACACAAAAATACCACAAAGGCACAAAAACACTACAAAGAGGCATAAAACTACCACAAGGATATGAAAATGACAAGGATGTGTCTTAAAAACCACAAAGAGACAGAGAGGCATGAAACTGCCACAGGGAAACAGAAATGACTTGGATTAGACTCAGAAGTACCACAGAGAGACACAAATGTACCACAGAGAGACACAAAAATACCACAAAGAGACAGAAAAGTACTACAAAGAGCATGAAACTACCACAAGGAGACAAAAGTGCCTACAATTAAACACAAAAATACCACAGACATAAAACAACTACAAAGAGACACAAAAATATCCCAAAGTGAGACAAAACGACTACAAATAGACACTGTGTCTATTTTAATCTGGCGGTGTTCCTTTAAAGCAGGGATGGGAGACCTTTAGTATTTATAGGACGTGCATTTTCACTTCATATTTTTCTAAGTACAGTCATGTTTGTGTACACATGTTTGTGTCTCTGGTCCGACAGCTACAGTGTTCCTCTTCAGCTGCCAAATGAAAAACAATCTCAGTCTTTGTTCTCACAGATCAGGTGAAACTGGTGTATAAGAGCCGTTTTATTTGCACACAGTCCTCTGACCTGCTGTTAAATTTCTAATCACTTTATTAGCTGCTCGTAGTCCCAAGTTCAAGCTCACTTTATCATCTTTGATTGTTTTAATCAACGTTAAAAATCCACAAGATCATAACAAATATATGACTTTATCAGTGCTGATGGCTGATGTCAGCAGGCTCAACACGATCACTGCCTGCTGGTAAAGTTCAGATAATAAAGTTCACACACACAGGTTTGTACAAGTCTTTTTAACATGATCTGTGTGTGTGTGTGTGTGTGTGTGTGTGTGTGTGTGTGTGTGTGTGTTCAGATCCGGTACTGGCGGCAGCATGAACGGGAAGCGGCGGCAGACCGTGTGAGGACAGCAGGACTTGAAACGACAGCCAGAGTGTCCGGACTCCGACCCAGCACTCGATACCACGTCGCTGTTCTGGCGTATAACAGCGCCGGCACTGGGCCACCCTCACCACGCACCACCGTCACCACCAGGAAACCACGTATGTCTTCAGCACTTACACATGCACCCGTAGACATATATGGTGGATAATTCAGGAGAAACCTGATCAGGAAGCAAAAAAATCTAATCTCCAAGTTGAGAATGATAGAAGAAGCCAACAGAAAACATGTATGTAAACATCAGATTGTCACATCAGGTCAGTAAGGCTGAAAGAGGACACGGCAGGACCACAGTGTCTGTCCAGAGTCACTGTTAACATGTCATGAAGGGATACAAAACAACTACAGAGACACAAAAGTGCTACAAAGAGGCATAAAAACTGCCACAAGGAGAGAAAAAAACATCTACAGGGAGACACTAAATGACTACAGAGGCACAAAAGTACGTCAAAGGGGCACATATGTACCACAAAAAGGCAAAAAAAGAGCAAAGAGACATGAAAATATCACAAAGACACAAAAGTACAACAAAAAGGCATAAAACTACCATATAAAGACAAAAAAACGACTGCAAGGAGACACAAAAATACCAGAGACACAAAAGTATCACAAAGAGACAAAAATATTACAGAGAGATTCAAATGTACCACAAAAAGACATAAAAATAACACAAAGAGGCACAAAAGTACCCAAAGTACTACAAAGACATAAAACTACCACAAGGAGACAAAAATGACTATAAGGAGACAAAAAACAAAATGACTACAGAGATTCAAAAGAACCACAAAGAGACATAAAAATAATACAGAGAGATATAAAAGTAACACAAAGACACATAGAAATGCCATAAAGAGGCACAAAAGTACCCCAAAGTCACAAACGTACTACTAAGAGACATAAAAATACCACAGAGATACATGAAAATACCACAAAAACACAGAAAAGTTCTGCAAGGAGGCATAAAACTACCACAAGGGGACACAAAAAGATCACAAGGAGAGACAAAACGACTACAAATAGACATTGTGTCCATTTTAATCTTTCTATGCTCCTATAAAGGAGTGGTGGGGGACATTTAACATGTCTGTGTCCACAAGCTTTTGTGTCATAACCTGTCCATGCCCTCTCTATAGTAATAACTACTCTGTCTGTCTTTATTAAGACATGTGAGGTTCATCTGAGTCACAACTCATAATTGTCCATCAATAGTTTCTTAGTGACACCAGAGAAAATAAACAAATACATAACACTTAATGTTTAGTGACCTACAGTCAGTCACTGCCATCACTTTTTTTTTTTTTTTTTTTTTTTTTTTTTTTGCAACTAATCTTTGACGTTGCAGTTTTGTCATTATTTTCTCTCCATATCCACAGATAGAGACACACAAACACACCCACACACACACACACAGGAGTGATGTCCTCAGGCATGTCCTGTCCTGAAGATCCTATAACTAATACAGCGAGGTTAAATGACCCCTCTCCACCCCTCCTCTGGGCAGAAACAGATTATCCCTCTCAGCTGTAGCAGCCAGTGGCTCCTCTCCCTCATCAGGGAGGAGAGGAGTTACTTAACACTTCCTGTGCCCGTGGCTGGAAACGTATTCAACAGGAGGATTACACACCAGCTCTGTTTCATTCACTCACTCCTCTGCCCGGGGCGGCCGTGGCTCAGCAGGTAGAGCGGGCCGTATACTGAATCCTGGGTTGCTCCCGAGCCGCTGGGTAAAGCCCAAATAAATGTAGAGGGTCGCGTCAGGACGGGCATCCGGCCTAAAAAGACTACGCCAAATTAAGCGTGTGGTTGGATGGAGAGACTGAAATCAGTGCAGATAGATGACCTGTGTCGCGAGCCGCTGTCAGGAAGCAGCTGAAAGCACAAGTACCTGCCTGGAGTCTGAAAATATTTCCCTATATTCCCTACTGTATTTTTGTATTATGTGTGATTTGATGAGGTATTTTGTACTTTCAAATGAATAGAATTAATTTAAATGAATTAAATGTATCAGTAGAACCACAACCCTGTGGTCTACTTTGCCACATTGGAAAACAAATGCTATAATATATCTCTGAAGCGTATACATTTATAACTGCTCACTCAAACCTTGTACAGCGGACATATATCAATATATGGAGACACATTCACAAATAGTATAGACGAATATAGGGGAATGCTGATGTTGAATGTTGATTTTGTTGAGCAATCCTGAATCCTGAATGTGTATTTACACATTAAAGTCAGTTCAGTGTGTGCAGGTTTATATTGATATTTTTACCTGAGATGTTCCTGTGACCACCTGATCCCTCATCTGACTGTGCACTTCTGTTTACTAATATAAAAAAATATTTCAGCTAATTACATAATTGCTACTGGACAGATAAAGAGACACTTCTATACGTGTGTGTTACTGTAAATGTGTGTAAGATAAGGCTCTAAAATAACAATATGTAACAAATGTCCAGAAACGAGTTCTGCAGTCCAAATAGTGAGTTGGAGCCACAGACTGAATATTAAATTATTATAATCCTGTTTAACATATGATCTATGGTTGAAGCGAGTTGTTCCCCCCGCCTCCTCCTCCCCAGACTGAAGCTCAGGCAGTCTGCAGGAACACAAGACTCACTCAACACTGTAATTTGACAATAATAAGAGAGGACGCGTCCTCCACTGTAAGTTGATCAGCAGTTTATAATTCTGTCAATGTAAAGTTCAGCCTCTTATCCTGAAAACAAAAGCCCACTGCTCTGAAATAACACTCTGGATGATGAGTTAAGTGACTGCCTGTCTCACTGCTGTCAAACTCCATTAACACACTGATCATTTTAACTGTTATAAACTTCTGTGCCCTCTAGATTCAAGATTGTTAATGGTTTCTTACAGCATGTTTCCTTTAGCTCTGATGACATATCATGGTGATCTTCTGATTTATTAATGTAAATATATTACAGATTTCTAAAAGGAGATTAATATTAAATTGTTTACATTTCTTTCTTTGAAAGTAGTATTTTTACAGTGCTTTGCAATCTCTGCATAATGCATGGTGTTTTCTGCCGTCCTGTGTGTAGTTTTAATCTTAAAGGGCTGCTCCATTTGTGACAGACAGATATTAAATAGAACAGGGTTCATACATTGTGTGGGAAAGTATGGAATTTGGTTTTAGTCATTTCCAGGTCTGGATCAGTTTGGTTTAGTTTAGTTTATTAGGATCTTCATTAGCCACAGCAAATGCTGCCGCTAGGTGCAACACATGATGCTGGGAAGTGTGGGAAAAAGAAAAGACAGTATGGAAAAATAGATGTGTCTCCAGACTATTGTCCTAATTCTTAATAAACTGATCATACAAGCAAAGGGGTTTTCATGCCATCTGGCTCTGCCTCAGACTCATATTGTAATTTTAGGGTTTAAAATTTCACCACTGACCAGTTATGCAAACTAACGTCAGACGAATCAGACCATGTTTAAATGAATCGTAATTACAGAAGTTCTGATCAGTCGTGGTGTTTAATATTAATAACTATCAAAGTTCCTCAGACTAAGCAGAGGTCCTTGGAACAATGATAACAGATTTTACACATGGATGTGTAAAATCTGTTATTTCCTCTCACACCCACAATCTGCTATCAGTTTTATTTATTTTTTCAAATTTGTGTGTTTTCATTACAGCTCCTAATCGTCGTCCAGGCAACGTGTCCTGGAAGACTGATGGCTCCTGGGTAACAGTGAGGTGGGACCATGTGACGGCCATGCACAATGAGTCTGCTGTACTGGGCTACAAAGTGAGTAGAATCCAACTGAAAGCGTGTGTGTTTGTTTTCTTGAAGGCTTCTGTCAGTCAGTAGCTTACAGAGGAGTTAACTTCAGACAGAGACACTTCAACAACTGTGAGACTTGACCTCCTTGAAATGTGACTTGAGACTTACGTGCAAAAATATTCAGGTCTTACAGTTTTGAGCTGGTAAAACAATAAATAATAGATAAGTCAGTACTAAGGAAATCTTATATAACTACACACCTTCAATCTTTAATGATAACTATAAGTTTGTTATTAGGACTTGATTATATGGCATCATAAAAACCTGTTTACACAAGAAGAGAAATTGTTCACATGCTGTGTCACTTCAGTGTCCAGCATTCAGAGACTTGAATGACCTATATTTTGACTTGTTATGTCCCTGTGGCTTGGTGACTTGACTTGGACCCAAACAATTTGACAAAACCTGTGGTATGTTAAAGGGTCACTTTGTTTTTTATCAACCTGGACTCCTATTTATGTTATGTGACTAAATTATTAGGATCAACATTTTTGAAACAAGTTCAATATTGAAGAAGAATGCTGCAGCTGTCTGGCATGAAAGAGGTTGCAGTGTAATCCTTGTGGACAATTGTACACGGTCACAGTACTTCCAAAGTGTTTAACAGGAAAGGATCCGTAAAGAGAAAGATACATTTTGCTTAATCAGAAACAGCTGTTTGATCGCTCTTGCTAAACCCACCAGAGTCCATTTACAGCAACAGTCATTTTATCATTATAAAACACACCTCATTCAAAGTGGACAGAAACCAAATAAAACCACCTTGGTTCATATTTTCACTGTTCCAACAATCACCAACTCTGGTGTGGTCAAAATAAACCTTTATTTTTACCAAGTTAGATGTGAAAATATCAGGAGAGGAGCAAGAGGGAGGAGAAGCAGGAGAGGAAAAACGGCATCTGGAACCAGAATATCTTCACATCTAATGTGGTCAATGAAGGGTTTGTTGTGACAAAATTAGAGTCTGTGATTGTAGGAACATTGGAATGACAAGCCAAGATGATTTTCGTGAGTTTTAATTTGTGTCTGTTGAGTTTGACTGAAGTGTTTTAGAATGACAAAATTACTGTTTCTGTAAATCTGGCAGCTTTGGTAAGAGCGACAAAACAGCTGTCACAGCAAACAGTCACCAACTCTGCTTTGGTTGAAATAAACCTGTAATTGACCAAATCAGAGTTGTATTGCAGTACACAAAGGACCAAACTCTCATCACATTTGTGTAAGTATTTTGAGTAGGTCCCTTTAAAGATGTCTTGTATATTGTAATGTTGAGTTAATGCTGAAGTGTGTTGTGTGTGTCAGGTTCTGTACAAACATGAGGGCCAAACAGCGCTGAAGATTCTGGACAAGGCGAAGACGTCAGTGAGCCTGCCGCTGCCGAAGGACAATGGTTATGTTGTGTTGGAGATTCGGTCCTGGGGAGAGGGCGGGGATGGGCCAGCTCATGAGATTATCGTGTCCCGGGACTCAGGTGGGAAACTAAGAAACACATACCAGAGCTTCTTTTAGAGTAGGGAGCAGAGAGGGAAATAGTCACTGACGATAAGAAAAGGTGTTTCCAGCAGCTGGTAGAGCTTAAATGAACTGATCTTTGAGGAATTACAAGGTTGATGGAAATATCAGAATCCAAAAAAAGATTCCAAAAAGGTTTAATGTACTTAGATGAAGATGGAAACACTTTTTTTTTCTTCTTTCCTCAAGTTCTGACATAGTAAACATTTAACTCACATGACTGTTTTCATTAGTGTAGGGTGTGTCCTCTTCTATGAAGGCCGCCATGTTGCATCACCATGTTTCTACAGTAGCCCAGAACGGACAAACCAAACACTGGCTCTAGATAGAGTTTTGTGGGAATCAACCACTACATGGCTCTGGTCAGAGGACAGAGTCATCTGATGAATTTCAGCTCTTTGCTACAGATACTTACATCAGCATTAAAGGGAAAATTCAGTCATTATCTACTTACCCTCATGCTGTTTGCTTGAGTTTCACAGGAAAACAGTGGTGACCAGTTTTCAAAGAAAAAATTTAAAATGCCTCCATACTGCTTGTCTGGTGTAATCCAAGTCTCCTAAAGTCCCAACATGCCGTTCACTTGCGCATGCACACTGTCACACCACATACACACAGTTCAGACAGTATGTACACGCATGTGAACGTGGCTCCAAGCTGAGGATCTACAGTGAGGATTCAGGCTAAAAACACGGTGCAAATGACGTATTTCAAGCCAGCTTACCATTTTGGGGCTTGAAGAAACTTGGATTACACCAGATGAGCAGTATGGAGGCATTTTATGTTTTTGTTCTGTTGTTTTTCATGTTTGAAACTGGTCGCCATTCATGAAGCACAAGAATCCAGTTCTGGGGGGGGGGCGGGGGTCAAAATAATGCCAGGAAACGCTGATCTACACGTTGCTCAGATGATTTGCAGGACCTTGTTCCTCCTGATATATTATCACCAACACCTTTGCTTCCACAGTACTTGTGAGGGACATCTCTGCAGTGTCTGCACTCGTAGATTATCTTATGAAAATCAGCTTCAAGGTGCAAGAACAAAGCAAACAGATAGACTGTGTTACAGCATGGAATGCAGAGGGTAGTTTCCACTGATGTGGATCAGCGGATCTGTATCTTGTAATCTTGTTATCTTTGAATAGAACAGAGACAGAATAGTATAGTAGTCAGGAGACTGAGACATCATAGAATATTGTCATGTATCGAGTATCTTTTGAATTTTAGTGCTGCTATGATTGTATTTAGATACCTGCATCTAAAATGCTTTTTTTAAAGCTTTTAAAGCTTTTGCACGTTTGTATTATTCATCTGTCATCCGATAAAAATGGTCATCCACAGAAGCCTTGCACACTGAGTCTGATGCGTTTAATTATTCTATTCATCGCTAAAATTTGCTATGATATTAGTCAAAATAGAGTTGTCATGCAGTGAGGATGATTTTTTGGTCTTAGCCTGGTTTCTCTGGGATGAGCTGGAGAGACAAGGTGGACACCTCATGTGTCTTCACCTCCTGCAGAGCCTGACACCGCTGTCGCTCTGTCTCTAGCTGTCTCCACTGGAGGTACCTCCCCAGACTGACAATTATTTTCATAGTTGATAAATTTGTTGATTATTGTCTCAAGTAATCAGTCAATTGTTGTTTGACTATATAATGTCAGAACATTGTGAAAAATGTTGAACAGTGGTTCTCAAAGTCCAAGCTGACATCCTCAAATGTCTTGTTTTACTCACAACCCAAAGATATTCAGTTTACTGTCAGAGAGGAGCAAAGAAACCAGAAAATATTTATATTGAAGAAGCTGAAATCAGTGAATTTGGATTTTTTTTTTAAAAATGACCCAAACCGATCGATAATAATTGATATCAAAATATATGCTGATTAATTTAATAAATAATTAACACTTGATTAACTCACTAGTCACCACTCTCTGCCTACATCCTGCATTTGACAGCAGAGCTCCCTGTGGGGACTGAGCTGTCCTCCCTCTCTGTCTGCACACTGCGCAGTGACACAGACAAGAGAAGGAGAGACTGTGAGCTGTCCTCATCCTCTCTTTCATCCTCCTCATACAGTTAATGTGAACAAATGCAGAAAATCAAACCTGCTGTAAAACTTTAATGACAGGCAAAACTTTCAGATTCAGTGTGTAAATGTCACTGACACAACATGTGGTCACAGTTATTTTTGAATGCAAAACAAAGAGGATGAAAAGTACAGACTTGGGTGTGCAAAGATCTCAAATTTGATAGATGCTGACAAAGTTTCCTGTTTCCAAACACAAGCAGCTGAACTAGATCATATTGTCCAAAGTTGAGTAAACTTATATTTAAAGCTCAAACTATTCAATGTCTCTTCAACCAAGACATTTGATTCAACCTTTTGCTACTTGGGAGTTTTTGGTATTAGATGCTACAGATAGAGATCACTGGATACTGAGCCCCAGTTTTCATCTCATACTGTAAATCAGTTTTCTCACAGGTTCAAATTTGTACCAGTTCATTCAAAATGATTTGTGTTCCATTCAGCAACTGTTGACTTTGTAAAACTGAGCTGTCATACAGTCCCTGACCCTCTGTCTGTGTCTCACAGGTACTGGTATGATGGTGCAGAAGGATTCCTCCTCCACCCTGTCCTGTCAGCCTCTCCACCTCCTCGCCGTCCTGCTCCTGCTCACCCTGGTGTCGTTGTCAGGCCTGTGATCTCAGCCCGTCTGTGGACTTTTTACTTTGAAAGGCTTGAAACTAAAGCTCTCCTGTGTCTCAGCCTGTGTTTTGGGTTGGGTGGGTTCCATTGGTTGGGGGAGGTTGTAGCACTGCAGGGATCACAGGGGTGGGGGAGGAAGGAGGGGGTCTCGGTTTTCTTTTTTTTTTTTAAATAATAAAAACAAAGTGGGTGTTTTTTTTAGTGTGGATGTGTTGAGAGGAGTGGGGGAGCAGGGCAGCCCTGTCTGCTGTATTTGTGTACCGGGGTCAGTTGAACCATGCCTTATGGGGACCATCACATCTGTGGCTGACGCAGCACGTCCTTCAAACTGTAGCTGGCAACACACACATATTTCAGGTGTAAATTATTCATAGAATCAGTTGTGTGTGTAACCTGTGTACATATGGTACATCTGACATGTGATGGCTGTCTGTTCACACTGAGAGCAACCTGACTGATAAGTCTGTGTACTCTGACTCTGTGTGGGTGGTGTGAGAGCTGTAAAGATCTGCATCAGCTCCTCATACATTTTCACTTTCCTGTCACAATCAAGGCTGCAACTAATAAGGCTGGGTATTGTTTCAAAAATGATCATACCAATACCAATAAAGTACTAGTACCCTTAAAGTGATGCTGATACCAACAAAATACTCTTCCCTGTACCTTTTTTACACGGTGCAGCCGTCCACCCTGAACTTTGTCATCTTGCTTTATTACATACTTATCATGTCAGTCATATTCATAGTTTTTCCTGAAATAATCATTCCACATTTTATGCATTTATATTTATCAGACACTACAGGAGTGTCATACAGCCGTACTTTTGAATGTTTTGGTGGCAAAACCATACAGATACTCAATTTTTTTTTACAGTTCTGCATACGAAAATGATCTAATGCAAGCATTGTTTTACTGGCTTCGATACTACTTGGTACTGGGTTATTTCGATCGATAAAGGTATTGAGTACTGATACCCGCCCTAGCAACTAATGTTTATCTTGATCGTCAATTAATCTGTCAATTATTTTCTTGAGTACCGAGTTGCTGTTGTTTCTCAAATGTCTTGTTTTAATCCCAACCCAAAGATATTCAGTTTACTGTCACAGAGGAGTAAAGATTTGGACATTTTTCTTAAAAAACTGACTGAAAATGATTAACTGATTATCTAAATAGTTGCTGATAACTGTGTGATCGGTGTTTCCTACACCCTGAAAAGTCTGGAGGTTTTATAATGCAGCTTTTCAGTCGAGAAAAAAAAGAGCTAGTGAACTTAATGTAAGCTAGAAACACGTTTTCCAAGTAAATTCTGACTAAGTGAACATTAAACTCACATGACTGATCAGCTGTTTCCTCCTGGCTCTCATGGCTCTATAATACATCCATGATGCTCCACACAGATGGAACTCTCCTCACACTAATACGTGAAAATAACAGAAATTTTCTGCATTGTTTTTCACTGTTAGAGCTTCAACAGGCGCTCTTTTAATCATGTCATCTTGTTGCGCCCTCAGCCTCTGCAATGGTATAATAGTTTTCAGACTGGAGAATTGGCACCACCTGCTGCTTATCTCAATGAACCAATTACTAATAATCACGTAACAACAGCAAATTAAAACAAGCATTTACTCACTTTTTCATTTGCAGATTTACTCGAAATTCAAATTTGCCATACGTTTGGATGGAAACACAGCTAATGATGTGTCCTGTAAAAGTTTTAAAATGAAGGCTTCAGAATCTTCCAGATTCTTGATCTTAATTTCCAAATTTGAAACCAGCTTTTCTCAAATCACGAAATTTGCCATTCGCCACATCTGGTCAGACTTCCACAACAAACAGCAGTGTGTGCAATCATCTGGCTTCAGATGATGGGATGTGAAAAGCACTTCAAAGATGAGTGTATAATTTTAATTTCTTTCTTTTCTACATTAAAGGGACAGTAAGTGAGAAAGATGGTTGATTGTTGAGTCTCATTCCCAGGTCACCAAATACTGATGTTTTAGAAATGAGACCCAACAATCAACTACCTTACTGAGCTGTGATTGGCCCAAATCTCAAAGAGGAGGAACAGAACGTGAACAGAAGTCACGATTTCTCTTAGACCACTTGAATTACATTAAGCTTAAAGGAGAAATGTGCCGTGTATTTATTGTAATAGATTAAATAAAATGACTGTGATGTGTCATCAGCAGTTAAGGAAACATGATAAGCTGAAATACTCACTTCTCCAACAGGAACACTACAGCCACAGTGACTTTAAATTTCATAACTTGTGTTACTGTTTGCTTGTTTCACATTAATTAGAGTTCAACTTAACGCTGAATGTTCGCTGCATGAGTGAGTGTCTGTTTATGAATCGTAAGAAATCATTTCTAATCTTTTAGAAGGTGAGCGTCTACCCACCTGAACTGGTTCTGACTTGCTGGTCTCGTTGCTCACAGTGTGAACACAGAATAAGAAGTCACTCATTGAAGCACTGAAGAACTTTTCTTGTTGATTTTAAGCTCCTGCTAATGTCTGTATGCTCGTTTGTGTTTTGGTCTCAGCTGTATTTATAGCAAACTACATGTCACAGGTCCAAATGAATGTTTACATTTTCTATTTTTTGTCTCAGTTCGGGGAAAGGAAAATTGGATGGATGAAGGATTTTTCATTCTTTTTTATATTTGTTGTGCCTGCTTTAATGTAAAACTGCTTCTGTTTAGTGTTTGTTGGATTTATTGAGCTGTTTTAATGGCGGTAGGCTGATACGGGACGCCCGGGGCAGCAGGGGATCAATCGCTGCTGGAGATGAAAGAGCTGCTCACCAAAGTTATCAGAGTGCAGTTAACAGTGTCGTATATCGTCGTCATCGTAATCCTGTCAGCATCTATCAGCTCTTATGTAACACGTCTGCCTCGCTACAGCTCACAGGAAGGAGGTGACCTCAACACGCCAGTGTTCTTTTGTCCAGGTCAGGTCTGGTCATCATGTCAAAGACAGACATCAAGTGCTTCATATTTGTGTCTTTTGTTGTTGTTGCCTTAAGTTTTGGGTTGATTTGCTCAGAAGTGTCAAACAGTTTGCTGTCAGCAGATTTATGATCAGAAGCGTAACTGATGCTTGGGGTTTAGATTGTGGTCCAAGAGTCAGCAGCAAGTTTTATTTATTTATTTATGGTTTGTTTGATAGGGACAGATACAGTATACATAAAACTGAAAACAGCCATCCGATGCACGTGTCATAGTGTTTGTAGTGAATGCTGATTTACAACAGCCATCCCTAGAAGAGCTTTTATCAAAATAAGAGATTGAAACAGTGAGGTAAAAATATGGTAAACTTAATACAGCAGAATATCATAAAACTAACACATTTAACACACATTTAAAACATTACATTTAAAATGTTTGTTGCTGAATTAACCAGTATTTTGTTGCCCTCTTAACTCTGCAGCAGATTTCAAGTGATCAGGTTATGAGTTCTTTGCTCCGATCACAGAAGAATCTGTCTGAACAAAAGCTGTTTTATGGAATGAAACTTCACAGTTGCCACTTGAAGCTGCTCTGGTGGATGTGATTTGTAGTTTGTTAACATATTCTCAGAGCAGCTGAGGAGCCAGTCTATTTAAACATTTAATCACAAGCTTTACATATTGAAAATCAATTAAATTTGCAGAACTGAAAAGCTTGTATTTACGTAAGATGTGGCAGCAGCGGTAACTTACTTGCTTTTTGCTGAAGATTTTCAAGGTCCAGTGGTAAAGACACTCAAATAATAATAATAATATAAAATATAATATTCAAATATCTGATCAGAACTGACTACTTTGATGAAGTTATGGCAGCCATGTTTTTCAGTTCCCCTGGTTCCTAGACCAGTCCAAACCCAAAGCATCAGAAACTGCTGAATCATTCCAGGATTTCTCTTTTGTTTAAACACTCTGAAAGTGACACTAAAAAAGTTAAATATGTTTAAAAATTGCCAAAATCAAAGTATGGCTCTGCAGAGAAACAACATGTGAACAAGCTTGTAACTTAAATCATTCTCTGTTACCAAATGAACTTTTTTTATCGTTTCTACTTTAAAGTTGTTTTTTATTGTCGTATTTAATGATTTGAACGGTCTGGACAACCAAAACCTTTTTGTGTTACTTCAGTATTACATTTTATACTTTTGCAGGTGGTTGAATGATAGACCACTTGATTGTACAATAATGTGCTTTATTTTGTCAGGAAGATCTAACTTTTCATCACGTGTTTAATAATTAACACCAAAATGTTACTTTATTGTTAAATTTATGTCAGTTTGGCTGTAGAAAAAAAACAATGTATTAGACAAACAGATCGTTTTCTATCAACACGGGGGAGGAAAATATTACAGTGTCCAAATATGTTCACTCTGAAGTTCACTCTGTAGGCTTTTAGCTGTAGACAGATATGATTATTGCTCACATGTTCTTTGATTAGTACAAACTGAGATTTAAATTTTGGTTTAGACCAATATTAAAGTGTACCTCTGGACCTACAATCATTTAAATACTCTGGCTGATTGTTGGTTTGCTGAATTATGATGCCAGCCGTCCAAAAGTCAAATTGGTCCAAACCCGACTTTAAATCCCCGTCACTGTGTTTCACTCACAGCTGCTTCATCTCTGCACTACAGTCCAGATGGGGATACATTGAGAGATGCTGAATGACGTCCCAGTTTTGTGTTTTTGTGCTTTATTCTGTACAAAGTGTTTTCTCAATGCCTTTAGTGTTCATCGAAGAGCCATAAAGTCATTTCAGCGGTTGTTCCCGGGTGCCCAGTCACTGAATGTTCTGCTTTCATCAGGTGGTAACAGTGGGTCTGTCGGCTGGATGCTCTGGATCAGGTTGCCTTTGGGCCTTTTCAAACTTGTGATTGAATGGAAATGTGAGGGAGGGGAGGGAGGGGAGGGGTGCTACTTGTAAATATGATTTCAAATAAACACCTCGGGATTGTATTTCACTAACATTTGTCTTCACTTACCGCATTTAAAGTCATGTTTATTGATGATCTATCCAATTAAGATCACAGAAGGTCACATAGATAACACAAGACCCTTTTTTTTATATTTGATGACAGGTATTTGTGCACTCTTTTACTTTACTTGTGTAACTTTAAAACAATATAATGGGATTAAATGGCACTCGGCTTGTGCTGCTCAAAGCACTAGAAAAAATACATTTAAAAACTGACATCTGTATGACATACCGCAAAACTATCTAGGTGGATAAATAGCACTACAGGCCATTCTCAATTTTGGGGTGAACTGTCCCTTTAAATTACCATGCAATGATGTCCAAAATGTTTCTATTTTAATTAATATACATCACTGATAACTTGTGTTTGAAGCCAAGATCGATTGAGAAATGAGAACAATACTTAATTTGTGGTCACATGACTGCTTTTGCTCATGGTTGGTCAGATACAGGGGTGGCTCATTTTACCTACTTATCCCATTCTCCCCTATCACTTAAAGTCTGGCAGACACTTTCAGGATTTGGCCTGATTTTCACCTGGAGTTGGTTGTGCTGAAACAAATTTTAGAATCATCTGATGTGCAGTTTGAACGATCTGGCTCTCTGATTATCTGCTGGATTTCTGTCGGGTCACAAAAGTTTTGGTTTGAGCAGTTCCACTGTCTGATTTCTCTCACTGCTGCTGCCAAAATACCCATCACAAAGTGTAGTGAGCTGGTTTTTATATAATTGTAGTATTTCACATATTTTTGCTAAAATTGTAGCCTTGACTGAGACTGCAGAACAGATATCTGCAGCTCCATATGCTGCCTTTTTTCATCATTCATTCATTTTCTGCTCATAACAGCAAGGGTGTAGAACTGGGCAGGGACATGTAGCTACAATCCAGGGATCCAGAATTGCAATAGCAAAAATTTTGAACAAAAAAATGAGAAATATACACAAATCTATTACTTATTCCCATGCTGTAATCTTAGTCAGGACTCCTCTGGCAGCAGTACAGTATCTCTCTGTCTCCTACAAACTGTGGCATGAAATATCAATCCTTGCATAATAGTATTGCACAAAGTAACACTTCTTCCTCTTGAGTAAACTTTATTGGAATTATCTCTAATAGTTCCATTCATGAATGAATGAATCATCCGTTCAGTGTTGCAGGCTGTGGCCGTGCACAAAGGCAGAGTAAAATGTATTGTGAGTTTGCTCTTTAAAATGAAAGGCTCATCCTTTGCAGAGCAGGAATGCAATCACCCATTTTTCATTTCTTGCACACTTGATTGCAGAAACCATGTCCACATGTTGGGTCACCTCCAGTTCGAAAGCTAAAAAGATGCAACATATACAATGAATAAGACATCTATGTTGGACGTTGGAAGACAGTGTGCCTCCATTCTAGATCCTGGATGTGATGCACAAAGTTCACACTGATATAAATCAACTCATCGGACTTTGTAAAATAGCAAATAAACGCATTGAAATGAATGAAAACCAGATTCACAGCAGAAAGCTGCAAGTTTAAGTTCATGTTTCAGGAAAACTTTATTTATCACCTGTTTACCACCTTCACTATTGTATTATTACTAATCATTAATTCATGCAGATTGAACTGAGCTCATTTCCCAGCAAGTCTAATTCCTTCAGTCTTTGCTGGAAGTGGGGTTATTAGGCACGTCAGCCAAACTCCCACCACCCG
Source organism: Lutjanus erythropterus (assembly GCF_056507025.1). Taxonomy (NCBI): domain Eukaryota; kingdom Metazoa; phylum Chordata; class Actinopteri; order Lutjaniformes; family Lutjanidae; genus Lutjanus; species Lutjanus erythropterus. The sequence continues at coordinate 3,745,236 of NC_139318.1, forward strand.
GAGCTCTTATCAGCCGCACTTTGACACCAGCTATTAGTCATTAATGAGGAAAATATAAATGAGAACAAACTGCACTGAGCTGCGGACTCTCCTCCTGTTCCTCTACAAGAAAGGTAATGAGACCCTCATCATGTTTGTGTTGTATACAACTAGTGTTTAGCTCCAAGTCGCCTCCTGTGCAAACATCAGTTATTTGAATTGAAACAAGAACAGTGGTTACAGTATACTGCAATTATTTGTAGCTGTGCGTAGGCCTACAACTCTTCATTACTGATTGGTTTTGTTTTGAATAATTAATAAGTTGTTTAGCATAATAAAATGTTAAAGACTAGTCCATCAAAAGACAGAAAGTGATGTCTTTGAATTACTTATTCTGTCTGTGGAAAAAACCTAAAGCCATTTAACTGTATATCATATGTGAAAGGAACAGGAAATCAGCCATCAGTTAACACTGTTGTTTCAGCAGGAGCTGTATAATATCTGCTTTTATTTTTAATATATTTCTTCATCATCTCATGAAGTTTTATGATCTTATGTTCACTGCTGCAGCAAACACTGGTTGGATCTCCAGACAGCACAATGGCAAGACTCTTAACAGGTAAATATCTCTCACTCATTCAGTTTTTAATATTCCATATATTATATGTTATGTTTGCACAAAGACACGTACATAAATACCAAAACACCAGAAACTTTAGCATAGCATACACTATCATTCAAAAGTCTGGAATCACCTGACAGAAAGCTTGAAGAGTTTGCAAAAAGGTGTTTTGTACATGTAGAACCAGACAGAAAGAGACATATTTGAGCAACAGTTAAATGAGGATATCAGAGATCACCAGTCATTGCTAAATCAAACTGTTAACTTAGCATCAAAATCTGTGCAGATTTGCGGTGTCAATACAAGCTGGACGTGAGTGTTGCTTTAGCAAAGCTGTTCCTAAAACTTTTCATAAGAAAACAAACAAAAATGTCAGCAGAGAGAGGTAGAAGGCCAAGAACATACACAAAGACCTGTTTTCATCAGTTTGTACAGTCATGTAGTCATACAGTGAATTACTTACACTCATTCAGCCAATCATTCCCTCCTAACTGTAACTCCACTTTGAGAAAATCTCTAGTATAAGTACAGAAGGCTGGGCTTATTATCACTGGAGCTTGATAGATTTGCCTTATCTAAGTTAGTATAATATGATTTGAGTACCATAAAATAGTAAATCTGTAAAGGAATAAGATAATAAAATATATAAAGAGAAATAAACAAAAGAATTAATACAGATGTGGAAATATAAAGTGAGATAAATTAAACTGTAAATAAATGTGGAGATAAAAAGACAATTAGCACAATATAATAGAATAATTACAAAAAAATTCATTAATTTGTTAGTTTATTTCTGTATATATTATTAAAAAGATATTTATTTTATGTATATAAATTATGATTCATTTCTGAAACTTTTATTTATTTGTGTGTATACTTTTTCTTATTCTATAAAAAGTCATTATATTACTATTATGACTCCATAATAATGAATTAACATGTACATCACCAGCAGTGGTCAATAATATTTCAAAAACTGCAAGCCAGTGGCGGCCCTCATGACATGGACTGCATGCATTATATTTTAATCATTCCATTTCCATTCTGGTTTTCAAGGAATTTAATGTTAAACATCGATATGAGAACAGTGACAAATCCAAATTCCTGGAGTTTCCTGTGCTGGATCCCTAAATTGACATTGTCAAAATTTGAGAACGACTGATTTAGTGTCTAATGAAACAAATAGTAGATATACATCATAATATTGAGAATAGAATTGACTAAATCGCTAATATACCATTTTTTTTTTTTTTTACATTTGCACTCTGAGTAAAAAATATACTGTACTGTACTAATCTTGTAGTTTTTAAAATTACCAGGTGAATATTTATTTACTCAGTGTTATAGGAAGTGCTTTTACTTGAACAGAATCAAAACATACTTAAGGTACTCATTATGCAGAGTGGGGCATTTCAGAATTATAATTTATTATGTGACTGGATTAAAATTATTGATGCAATTATGTGCAAACATCATTTTAATGTTGGAGCTGGTAAATGTGGAGCTCATTTTAACTTCTTTAAACACTGCTGGGGATCTTAAACTATAATTATACATCAGAATTCATTTGTTATATTTTGTATTAGTACTGAATCTGCAAAACAACTACAGAGTTCAAATAAATGTATGACAGTAACATACCTAAAATGCGTCAAAACTGTACATACGCACAGTACTTGAGTAAATGTATTTAGTTATTTTCCACCACTCTGTTTACTCCAAACAGCCTGTATATAATGTGAAAGACTGACTTCTTCCCTCTCCTGTTTTCTCTGTTTTGCAGCTCTGGGCGTTCTGCTCATGCTGCATGTCGGTAAGCATCAGTTTTGTACGACAACAGACATTTGCTCTTCTTCACACTAATGTGATCAAAGTTTCAGAACAAACGCTGGAGCAATTCAAGTCTCATTGCTGCTATCCTCCTGTGCTCTCTCAGCCACATCCAACAGACTGGTGTGCCACATGACCAACTGGGCCCAGTACAGGCCCAGCGCCGGCAGATTCACCGCAGACAACATCGACCCCTTCCTGTGCACGCACATCATCTACGGTCTGGCCACCATCAACAGCTTCAACCAGATCAGCCCCGTCGAGTGGAACGATGAGCAGCAGTTTGGCCGGCTGCACAGCCTCAGGAGTGTGTGAGTGAACACAGTCTGTCCTGTCCGCCGTCAACATTCAGCTCATCATGAGGATATTTTAAACCAACTGTACATCCAGTGTTTAGGTCAAATGTAAAAGGTGTAGCAATAGCATTGATGTATGGCGGTATGACAGTGATGACATGTTTGACAGTGACAATATTCAATTCATTTAACAAACCAATGAATAAAATGATAAAATAAAATAACATATATTTGTAATGCAGTTAAACTAATGTTTTTCACATATTCTAAATGCTGTTTAGTTCCTCACTCTTGACTTTCTATCATGCACTGAACTTCAGCTGTACAAAATATAAAGACTAACTGTTACTCACATTCTGTAACTAATGATGCCAAAATATTGTTATTGGTACAAAATCTGTAAATTACATTCTAATAACATAAATTAGCTGATTTACGGCCAGAAACGCTACAGCAGCATTTTCAAAAATTATAAAGTGGCAGTAATAATATAAATTGTAGCTGAAATATAGCCAGCAATGCATGATGTCTAATTTAGTTCACAAATGATTAATCTTAATTTCATCCCGACGAAAAAATCAATTCTTGAAAAATGTTATATCCTTATTACTCATTAGTAAGTTAGTTGATGGCAAAATATTTAATTAGCTGCAGGGTGTCCTGCTAAAGAAGAATTGGTAAGATATTCCTAAGCTGGTCAGTGCTTCTGGCCTTCTGTCGGCCATCTTGGTTTTGAGAAAATTATGTTGCACTTACAACAACTGGCCAGTGGGTGGCAGTGTCTGAGATGATGCTGTTGTGTTCCTTGTGGTGGCTGATGTGCAACTATACTATCAAAAATCCAAACAGTCTGTAGCATAAAATTACTTGCAATGCATCAAATTGACCAAGAAAGCTACATTATGACAATCAAACAACTTAAATAAAGTGATAGCACTAAAGTTATACAGAGAAACAAAATTATTGTACAGATTTTTCCTAAAATATTACTATCAAACACTTTCAAGAAGGTAATAGCACTAATGATTTTACAGACAAGCACTGTTATTTTACAGATTTTTCGAAATCATTATGATCAAACACCTTCAATAAATTGACAACTAACAGTTTTGTAGAGGAACACTGCTATTTCTCCTGTAGATGTATTGTTTTGGCACTTTATTTGAATTGGGATACTTAAATTTTACATTTTTGCTACATGTTTGTTTGTCATTTGAGCATTTCTTCCTCCCATTTTTTTTTTATTACAGTCAAACACCTTTAGTGAAGTAAAGCAGTAATAGTTTTGTACAGATTTTTCATGTAAAATTATTATAATTATTATTGTTTTTTCACTTAATTGTATTCCTGAGTTCCCCTGCTCATGGAGCTGTGCTGGCAGTGTCTGCATGTACCAGAATGCATTGCACACAGGCTTCTGATGCTCATGTTGCTGTGTATCACCACCATGGCCTGTAGCTATTACTTTGTTGGCCGCAACATAGTATAAGGTGACGAAAATACTCATCTAGCACACCCCCTGTGTACTCAGGGGATGAGACTATAAATCCAAGCTGAAACAGCCTCTAGTTCTTTCATAACATGACATCACTGTGACATCAGCTTCAATTGACCACACTGACTGGAAAAGTGCAAAAATTTCCCTTGAAGTTTAAAATCAAGTTCAAATTTATTTTACATATATTAATTTAATTAACTGTAAGTGTTTTCCACACTAACATATATTAATACATATTCAATGGTTACATGTTCTGTTGGCAGTGTTAAAAAGAACTGCTTAGATTGTAAATAAATATAACACAGAGACATTTCTCAGGTTGGCAGGCAGACTGGTCCATTCCTGCGAGGACAAACACTAAAAGGGGTGAGACGATTATATATCCCCACGTGGAATGATCTGAGTGGTCTGACAGTCCCACAGCTAACACACGTATCACATATGAACCCTGGAGCGAGGTCATTTAAAACCATGTATACTGTGACGGGCGGCCAGCAGAGACTGCAGTCTGTCTTCTACTGTGAGTCCTAACAAAGTTGGCTGCATTCCTGATCAGCTGCAGTCTTTCTATGGGTGTTAGGCAAGTCCAGAAAAGACAAGTGTTACAATCATCTGATCAGTTGGTAATAAAGGTGCATACGTATAGATATGTGTAAAGATTAATGACTTGTACATACAATAAACCAATGAGCTGGTATAGTACAGGGCTGATATGTATAAAATGTACTAAAGTATACCAATACACACAATATACAGTACTAGTGAATATAGCTACAATATGTTTATAACTGTGATGAATACAGTATAGAAACAATAAATTCTAAGTACTGTAGAATGAGTTTAGCTATGTCATGTACACTTTAAATAACAAGCAAGTATGTAATATTCACTGTGCAAAGTAATATGTGTGGTATTATCTACAGATAAATATGGTCAGAGTTAAATTATAATCTGAGTTAATATTAATATGTGGAGCTAAGTGTTGTCAGAATCAGAGACAATCAAATAAATAAAGTTTCAACACACAGAACAGTCTAAACTATGTGTTTTGGGTCTTTGAACTAGAGTAAGATGTAAGTATTTAACTGTAATGATTCAGTGAAAAATACGTTCAAAACTTCAGCAGGTTAAGTGGTGAAATATAGAGTTCTGTCATCAGCATAGTGTTTTGTTTAAAGCTGTGGACGTTATCTCACTTACTGATTCACTAAATATGGTCTCCACTTACAGCTGAACTGACTGAACTGACTGACCATCTGACCACCAGTGGGTCTCATTAAAACTTATGACAGTGAGCCATGATATAATATAATATAATATTGATTTAAAGGTTTTGTTTGCAAATAGTTGTCCACTTATAAATCTAGCAGATACAGAGTGACGTTAGCATTCATTTGGAGTCATTTGAAGTGAGGTTTGTATAGGTCCAATATTCACTCCTCCTTTAGCTCTGGTCTCCACCAATTCTTAAGAGTTGGATGCTGATTCACAGTTGGACTGACAGTACTGGCAAACCTTATAGATATCAGGGAAGCATCTGATTCAGAGTTATGTCATCAGTGCTTGAGTGGAAAGTATTTAATGATGTGCTGATTACATTTATGGTTATGTTTCTCTCTCTCTCTCTTTCTGCTATTAGCAATCCTGCACTGAAGACTCTGCTGTCTGTCGGAGGCACAGTCAATGGACTGAGCCCGTAAGTTCAAATCTTATCTCCAGGTCTTCCACACACATCCTCAGTATCCTTGACACCTACTGAACTCAGAAGTCAGTGAACCTTCCTCTGCCACTGTATTACCAGGCCTGAGTTTTTTTTTGTATACACATCCCACCAGATTTATCGCCATGGTTTCCAAGCCTGAGAGCCGTGCGAGCTTCATCAGGTCAGCCATCAGCTACTTGCGCACCCATAACTTTGACGGGTTGAACCTGGCCTGGGAATATCCTGCACACAATGGCAGCCCAGGGGGGGACAAGGAGAAGTTCACTCTGCTGGTCACGGTTAGCATGGACCTCATTTTTCAATAACAGCTGTTGTAAACTAGTGGTGTATGTCAGTGTCTCCTCTGCATTCAGTAGGTGTAGTGCCTAAAGCCATTATTGTCAAAACCTTCTGTGTGATCATAGCATTTGAAGAATTATTCTGATGCCATAATATGAAAATATGAGGCAATCCTACTAAGAAATGATTCAGTCCATGTAGCTTTTAGTCTGTTTACCTTATGCTGGATCCAAGCGGCCATGCACATTACTGTTTGCCACATAGTGGCTTTAAAGACCATTTGCAAATCTCAACACCTGCAGCTCACTGCCACAGCATTAGAAACACCAAAGTGAGTAGGATACATCCACGAGAGAAATGTCTGTCCAAAATTTGATGCCACTCCATGTAGTTGATACTGACACTGATACTGGTACTGATGCTGTATTTATCGAGATAAGTGAAGTGCTAAATGAAAAGTGAGAGGACTGCAAAAGCACCAAATTACATTGCAATCCATCCAATAGTTGCTGAGACATTTCACTAAAAAACAAAAATGTCAACCTCATAGTGGTGCTAGAGATCAGAGGATCAGCAAAGTCAGGTTTCGTCCATGGGGAGCATGAATGTGCAAAATTTCATTGCAATCCATCCGAGGCCTTTTACCTCAGACTAGATCCACGCCATTTGCATGGCTAAAATCATGATTCACATGATGAAATGAATGTGTAGCCTTCATATAGGCAATCACTAATAAATACATCACACAGCCCATTTACACCTGGTATTGAAATGTAATCTGGATCTGCATCCAGATTCTTGCATGGATTGGGTTTACACTTACCTAAGATCTGAACACAAAGCAAGCCAGACTACCTCTAGATGTGGTCAGGCAGACGTGATCACATTCTGATCATGTAGCATTTACACCTTGTATTTGTGTTTTTCCTTGTCTGGATAACATATCTGGACACATTTCACATTTTAATGCCAGATGTAAATCAGGTGACTATATTTTACTCAGAGGCATCCTTGAGCCAGCCAGTTTGATTTAACATTTTTTTACTCCACTTAGTCGTAGGAAATAGACAGAAACAATCAGATGTGGAAGAGCTGAGGTGTTTTTGTTCGTTCCTCCTGCAGGAGCTGTCCAAGGCCTTTGAAGACGATGCCAAGGACAACAGGAAGACTCAGCTGCTGCTGTCAGCCAATGTTGCCGCTTTCCTTCCCACCATCAACAAAGCCTATGAGGTCAACAAGATCGCACCGTAAGTTTGATTTCACTCAACTCAATCTAAAGTATCCAAAAAAGTATAGTTTTGGTACAGTATAGTATTAAGTATAGTATAATTAGGGAGAACTATGAACACGAAACCATTGATGAGACTTCTGAGAGATTACTGAACTGAACCAATGATACTCTTATTGTTCAAAGCTAGAGAGAATTTTACATTACATTTTACATACATACATACATTTTACTACACCAAATTGTTTGCATGTAATGTGTACTATGTCCTTCACCAATGGTAAAATGTCTACTGCTCATCTAAAAAGAAAACTTTTTTAAAATCAACAGTCACCTTGACTTCATCAACGTCATGACCTTTGACTACCATGGACCCTGGGAGGCAATTACTGGACACAACAGCCCACTGTACCGCAGCTCTCTGGACACCGGCTCACACATTCATCACAATATCGTAAGATGCACGCAAAGATACGTCTCTTCAAACTACACACATTTTTTTAGTCTATTTGTTCATTTTACTGTATTATTATTATCAGATTTTCCAACATGCAGTTTGAGAAGCTTCATCTTACTGACGAGAACATTTAGGGTTAGTTTTCACTTTAATCTGGATTAATTTATTTCAAATTTGTCAGTTTAAAACCTAAGTGTGTTAAGTGGTGAAATATAGAGTTATGTCATCAGCATAATGTTTGACTGGAAAATTTGTTTTGTTTAAAGCTGTGATGGATTTATCTCATTTACTGATACACTAAAGATAGTCTCCACTTCGAGGTGCATTGACTGAGTTTCGACCACTAGGGGGCAGAGGGTTTCACTCCCCTGTTAGCTCCAGTTTGAGACATCACAGGGAGTCATCTGATTTACTGTTAATATAAAAAAAGGTCTCCTTTGTCCTCTTTCTCAGAACTCATCTATCGGTCATTGGCTGGCTCTGGGAGCACCAGCCAATAAGTTGCTGCTGGGTTTCCCCACCTACGGACGAACCTACCGCCTTAGCAGCGGTGCCTCCGGTCTCGGAGCACCAGCTAACGGCCCTGCAGACGCTGGACCTTACACTCGCACCGCCGGCTTCTGGGCCTATTATGAGGTGCAGCACATTCATATATTTCTAAGTTCAGTTCAGTTTTTAGAGTTTTAGAGTTTTTAGAGGCAGGTTGAGCCTCATCAGCACACGTCTGTAATCAAATCCCCAGCCCTGTGCTGTCCGATCTAACTCTGTTCATGTTTCTGTGTTACCAGATCTGTGACTTCATCTCTGGTGCTAATGTTGGATGGATCTCTGAGCAGGAGGTTCCTTATGCCACCTATGGCAGTGCCTGGTTGGGCTATGATGACAAGAGAAGCTATTCATCCAAGGTAACACACACTGTTCCACATGAAAATTAGCACATATATGCAGGCCTTTTAAATGCTAAACCTCCCAAAAATGGTGTATATCAACTTGGGTCTGTGCAACACAGCACAAAGACAGACATTTAAAGTGTTTGTGCCTTTTGTAGCTTCTAACTGAATCTCTGTGGTTTGAAGTTCAGCTGAAATATAAAACAGTAAACTAAAGCAGAATGTACAAGAGAGAAACTAGTCACAAGTCAAGTTACTGCTGATGAAAACATTTCCTGATTTTGCTGCTTCACAATAAAGCCTTTAGAACAGAATAACCAGTTGTTATACAGCTGATTGACTCAAGACAAGTGGGTCAGTTAAATACACACCTCCAAGTGGGTGCAAATCCCTGCTGTTCTGGGTTGACGCACAAACCAAGTCAAGCCAAGCCAGCATATGTATGAAACACGGGCAGAAGAGTTGCAGAAGTTGCTGACAGAGGTGACAAGCCTAATTGTCTCTGCTTGAAAAGGCAAAACTCACCATGTCCACCTGGGTGTCATGTTTCTGTCACTGCTGATCAGAGGTGGAGCTGATAAATAAATTGTGACCACTGCAGAGTCATTTGACCTGGGAATGAATGCAGATTGTACCCTTTACCACTGAAGACAAAAGCCAGATGGTAGTTCTGTTAGTGTTTTTTTGTCCAGTGTAAAAGGGGCTGAAGAGCGCCACTACTACCTCAAGTTCCACTAATGTTATTGTGATTTGTGAAAAGTATTTCTAGTATCCTACAGTCTAACTTAATTCTAGGTCTTTTTAATCATCTTTGTTATGGATGTGTTTGTCCTGTAGGTCCAGTGGATGACTGCCAACAACCTGGGAGGTGCTCATGTGTGGACTCTGGACATGGACGACTTTGGTGGATCCTTCTGCTCAGCTGGACATTATCCTCTCATCAACCACCTCAGGGTGTCAATGGGTAAATACTGCAGTTCAGATACCTTAGAAAGTCATCTCTGTTCACTGCGGTGGCTTTCATTTTCTTATTAATCTATTGATCAACCAATGTAAATTGATCTCAGAAACCTGGACACAAGGATAACTGCTGATCTGTATCTAATAAGTGTTTTTAAAAATCAGGTTTGACTATCAGTATTGTTGCCGCTTGTAGTCAAGAGTCATAATTTATTTTTTCTGTGTCTGATTGTGCAGGCTTCCCCCCGAAGCCCACCACCACCCCAGCCCCCACCACCACCAGGGACCCCATAGCAGATTTCTGCCGTGGCCGCCCCGACGGCCTGTACGAGAACATCGCTGACAAGACGACCTATTTCCAGTGCTACCAGGGAAACACCTACATGCACCACTGCCAGCCTGGCCTCATCTACTGGGACTCCTGCAAGTGCTGCAACTGGCCCTGAGCCACAGAGACATGAACTACAAACACACACTGACTCCATGAATGAAGTGTCATCTGACAGTGATTAAGCTCATGGTGCTGGGGTAGTAAACCACTGGCTCACTGCTTTTAAAAACAAAATAAACAAAATCTTATCATCGCATTACCTGCTGAATGATATGTCTGATTTACTTGTACTTTTTATTCTTGTGTTGTACATTAAAAGTGAACGTTTTCTCTACATTTCATACACATTCTGAACTTCTCGTTGCACAATTAAATACATTTTTTTGTCGAGAATATGTTTGAGTTTTTCATTTTTCCCAAATACAAAAGATTCAATTCAACAAATACAGGTCAGTCCATCCGCTCAAAAAATGTCTGAGTGGACAAAATTAGAATTACAATTTAAGTTTTAAAATAATTTTTAAAAAACATTGACAGTAATAACTGTAACAATATGTAGAACAGTATCTACCTAATGCTGCACTGCATTTAGCCTCTAAAACAGACTACCCAGATTTTGACTGGTTGATAGAGCCATACAGAGGACAAAGCCCCCCCACCCCCAATCAGGGCCTACATGAATTAGTCATTAGTCATATGCTCAGCTGTATTCTTATGTATGTTTTCCCATAGACTCTCTAACAATGCTATGCTATGAATGTAAGCACGGATGGAAAGGCCAAATGAACAAGCTGCACTTGTATCAGCTGATTGGTCTGTGAAATAGAATAGAATAGTAGATTTCTGTACATGGACACAAATTTTCTATTTTTTCGCTACATTTGCCACATCTTTCAAACTAATGTATCATTCTCTGTTGTTCTCACCCTGTGATCAAGATAGCAATAACAAACATGAAACATCCGCTTACACTTTCAAAATCCCTGACCCAGTGAGGCTCCCACTTCTGGTGACAAATGATAACACAGGTGTCTTCAGGTGAGCTCAGGGAGGACAGAAACCTCCATTGGAGCAGAAGGGTCATGTAATGTTGATTTTTAATATTAATACAGGGTGTGAAAACAGGGCCTCACAGTCCTTCTCACTTGATTTTAAGCAGGACGTGTCTTAAAAGATACTTTCTGCCTGAGGAACCAAATCTCCTTGGTTAGGTTTGGATAAAAGATCATGGTTTGGGTTAAAATAACTACTTCTGCACTGACAGTCATGAAAGATATAGACACGCCACACGAACTCACTGCTTAACAATAAACATAAATATGGGTTGTAATAAGCTGCTTGCACAGATGATCAATACGACTGTCTTTCTGGTGAGGAAGGGCTGTTTTCTTGGTGATTCCTCAGGCTTCCATGTGGCTTATACATATTTTGACTGTATAAATGAATTTATGAGGAAGAGTTCCATTAGGGTGGGGGTCTGTGGCTGCTGGTCAATGGAGGGCACTAGGACGCTGCCCTACCTCTCTCCATGTCCTAAACTTCAGTGAAGAAAACTTAATTACTTGAAATATTTATGATATATTTATTAAGTGCACCAGAATAATATTGTGTAGTTAATGCATAAAATGTATAATCTGCAATAAAATGTGGTGTTAAACTGTTTTACGTTGTCTAAAGTTACTGACAGGCGAGCGGCTCGATTGACATCTGACAGTTAATACAGCAGAGTTAGATGTGTTTGTAATAAATCGGAACTTTTGTTGAATACAGAAATTTAGACTTAAAATGGGAAAAAATGAACAATAAAACTTGAAAAACCATTTTTTTCCTGATGGGAAAAAATGTTTAGTATCTTATAAATGATTTGTGATGAATCGATTACTAGGGTTTTCATCTATTGGTTATGGAAAACACAAAATTTTCAACCCATCACACTTTTACTTTAGTATATTTCAAGCACCAACACTTTTACTTGTAATTGAGTAGCATTTTAGCAATGTAACTGTACTTGTACTTGAGTACAGATTTTCAGTACTCATTCCACCACTGACCATCACACATCACACACATCACAGATATTCAATTCAATTGAATGGTAGAGTTATTATTGCAGTGTACCTGAAAGTCCAGAGGGTGGCGCTAAGCGCCAGCAGAATTGGCCTGTCGGGAGCAGGGATACAGAACAGAAAGGGGGAGGGGGGAGGCGGTGCGAGGGAAAATGAATGGAGTCCGGCGTGCACACAAGCTAGCATGATGAGTGAAAGAGTGAGGGGAAAACGTATTTATACCTGAAGAGAAGAGATTCACTTTGTTCTGGAATACTGTTGTTTACCAGAGGATGAAGAAGGGTCACTTACAGATGTGTTTTTGATGACAGTCCTCCAGTGAGTGTGTTTTTCTTTCAGTGCTAGCTTAAAAAACGATGTTAGCTTGCGCTCACTTAATGAATGCGCATGAAAAAAAAAAAAACAGTTGGAGGAGCGTGTTGTGTGTGACTAAAGCACTGTAAAAAATTTGTGACCTGTGAATTTTCTGAGATGACATATTATTGCTTGAGAATTTTATTTTTGTTTGTATGTTTTGTTTGTGAACGTTTCAGCCAGCAGTTAGCTGATGAAAGATAAGAAGATAACCGTACGATTTTGATATAAATCTGCACACTAAAGAAAATGGACATTAACCAAGGTTAATTTGTGTGATGTGAGAGAGGACGGCGGGGCTCTTCAGCGAGCCAGAGGTGCAACAGTGATCGCTGCTGTCAGCTGTGTGGATTCGGGAAGAGACGCTGCTGGACTGAATGGACTGGATCTCCTCTTGGATTGCAGATAAGCATAATCAAAATACATAAAAAGGGACCCTTAACTGAACTAAAACTACGTATTTGATTGAAAAAAAAAACAGAACTTACTGACTTTGACTGAACTTTCAAGGAATATCTATTCAGGAAAAAATGATTTGTATCTGATGAGGAAATAAACAAGAACTAAAAATGTATTGAGCTGAATGGGATACTACCCAGGTAATAACAAAAGAACTGAAGGGTGGACAGTTTAATTTATTTTCTTATTTATTTATTAATTTTGGTTTTATATTTGAAGATCTTCGAGAAAGGATACATTTAAGTTGTTTTATGTTTTTTAAGAGCCTATATTTTCTTTAATTATTATTATTGGCTAAGTGAAACAAGTAGAGGGTTAATTTTTGTGTGTTTGTGGTATAAATAAGCTGAATCTGTGGCTTAATCAACATCCTTAAAGGGCCTGTATATAAGATATTGGTGTAACTGTTTCTTAGTCTCGTAGCCAGTGGGCGGACTTGAACTCCTTATACTCAGTAGTTTTTGGTTTTCAATCCCAGTCAAGAGATCGTACATCCTGTCACAGAGAAATGTGTTAGAGTAGCTGATTATAGAGATTATATTAGTAACATGTTACTTCATTTCTTTCAGCTGCACCTGTTGGTTCAATCATGTCCTGCAGCAAAGTGCATGGTTAAACTGAATTTGAATAATATAGACACTTAAATATTCCACATTTGATCTTAATCTTACTTCCTGCATTTCCATGACTGCAGACATGGTCTCCTAATCCATGGTCTTTGCCCTGCTGGTAACCTCATCCTGCAATGGAAGAACACCAAAGTTGGCTAAAGCAAAAGAACTGCATGAGATGAACAGTGTTCTAGGAAAATAAGACCTATTTACGCATGGTTCAGGTCCGCCATGGGGGATCAAGGAGAATAATAGAGTCTCCACCCACTGAAATATAAAAGGCCTATCATTAGTTATGACCACTGAGAGAAAAGTAGTTGTTGAGTAAAAGTAGTACACAGTACCTTGTATGTATTGCTCCCGAGCACAACTGTGAATGTCGGATGATGCAGTCCCCCCTCTATTCCCTCAAGTGGAGGTCCCCCTCTGATGGCTGTGGTGTCAGTCCTTTTCTGTTGTGGCATGAATGGCACATTCACACACACACGTCCACACATCTCAACTACTATTTAAACACATACATTAGGCATTTCATTACAGGCTACTTATTGCTCTGTAAAATGTTCTGAGGTTTGATCTGTACTTGCTGCTAAGTTCTCTTTTGACTATTAAGATTGCTCCTGTTGAGATGTTAACAAAGGAATGAATGGAGGCTAAGGGTTACAAGGTCAGAGAGGCATCACACACACACACACACACACACACACACACACACACACACACACACACTTTTGCCACCAATCTCCTGTTGCTTTATTTATCGCCACAGTGTTTCTTTTCTTTGTAGTCACTGCTTTATATTCCTCATAGAGCTCCAATATCAGTGTCTGCTCCGCCGGACTAAAGTACACTGCTCGCACCTTCATTTCCTTTTTCAACATCGTATCAACTTTCCGACACTCGATTGCTGTGGGTTGCTTGTGTAGCCCATGAGCGCACCCAGTGTTACCTTGTTCAGGCCTGATTAACCTAAGTTAATGCCGATTAGACACGGCTGAATTGTGTTAGCGGAACGGATTAAGCCTTGAGTGGAGGTCAAGGTTTATTCAAGCGGGGCTTTTTCAATTAAGAGCCGATCTCTTTATCAGCCTTGATGGAATACCCCCTGGTTATAACACCTTTAAGTAGGTACTTTATGTCAACTTGTCAAAGACATTTAACCGCAGAGTTATTGAGAAATCTGCATCACTCAGGGAGGATTTTGTGGCAAGATGGCAGTTTTTAAATTTCAAATGTAATGCCATATTTTTAATTAATTTATTCTTTCTAATAGGTTTTAGCGTGTTGAGAATATTCTTCCATTGTCTAAAGGTTTGTGGTGTCAGATTTCCTTCATATTTATTGAGGTACTCTTTGCTTACTTTAGTCTTTCATCATGAATTGTAAAATAGAATATAATTATTATAAAGGATTTGCACTAATTGAAGTACATAAAATGTACCTTAACTAAGCAAGTTCCATTAGGCTATAAAAATGTTCATTTAGTTAAGCAAATGCAAATAAAGGCATTTTTCATATATGATTTTCAATATAGCCTCCTCACCTGGAGAAAAATTCACCAGCCACCACAGGTTGGGGTCTGAATCCTGCAGCTCTGGAGCTCCTTGAGGCTTTCAAAAAAAAAAATTATATGGAAAAACGGTTGTTTAATTAATCACTGCTGCAGCCATAAAGTGATTCTTACATTCTCCATTTGTAAAAAAAAATAAAAAAAATATGTAAATGTGTAAATAAAAAATGTTTGAATATTTTGTTAATTAAAATGCATATCTTAACCTACATCTAAGCTTTATCCTCACAATTTTGCCAGTGGCTGGCTATGGATGCTAAAGTCTCTGTGGAAAATATTGAAAAGAATTAAAAAGTTACAATTATATTTTATGATGTAATTTGTTTGAGTTTAACATAATTTCACTTTTGAGGCTCTGAATTGGATTTGTTCAGTTCATTTATACTGAAAAGCAGCACATTCCCACATTGTGATGTATCATGTGGTGTGACCTTACGTCTTTGACCTGCTAACAGGACAAATCATAATCAGCACAAATCAGTAGTAGCAGGCAGACAGGTTCTTATTAACTGGCAGATAATGCATCACCTCTCTTCTGGAACATTTCCCAGAGCTTCTATTTTTAAAAGATTTTTTTTAAAAGATCAACCCCAATAGTTTGTTATGTAGGGGTTAATGTACAGCGAGCAGGTCGTTATTGTGAAATAAACCCTGACATGAAGCTGAGGGGTCCTGCATCATCCTGAAAGGGTTTATTTCACAATAATGACCTGCTCCCTGTACATTATCCTACTTATTACATGGTTAGCAAAATTTGTACACATTTATGTGACACAAAATATTAATTTAAAATGATTTTATGGCTTTATGTCACAATAGTGGCCTGCTAATTGTACACTATCCTGCTCAATGGTTAAGTGCCATAAATCAATAATTTGACACAGAATATTAATTTTGAAATTATTTGAGTGATTTAACAATGGTTTTATTAATATTTTTTAATTATTTTTAAAATTATTAATTGTTTTTATTATAAATATTATTTATTTTACTATGATCAGAAGTGAGTCCATAGCAACAGTCTGTTCTGCATAGAAACAGTCTGTTATGCAGAAATAACAAACCCCAGAAAGCTGTAACTGACCAATCAGAATCGAGTATTTAACAAAGCCATGTAATCGTGATTGAAAATGTGGATGTTTGGAAAGTTAACTTGATATCACTATTGATCTGATCACACTGCGACTTACTCTCATTATTACAACTTATCACTTTTTATATTTGGCTGCCTGAAGAACAGTGAACCATTTCATGTGAGTGCTGATGGAACCGTGGGATGATGGGAAATGTCCTCTCTCTGACCTCCGCACCTTTATAGTTCTTTTGAATTTATTTGGGTATATTTTATCTTGTTTAAATTTATGGTGTTGGATGAGGATGTACTGTGTAAGCACAGGTGATAAGCTTTTATGAATGAATACATTTAACCTTGAGCCTTTTTTCCATTTGATTTGGAATTTTGTACTTTGATCTTAAAAATCATTCACAGTGGCCGTGGATGACACTTATCATATCACCCCAACGCCTCTGTAAAATTAGCCAAAGTAAATGTATCATCCAGACAGGTCATGAGAGTTTTTCACGTTCCCTCAGACTGTTATTCACCTCAGATTTATAGTACTTAATAAAAGTAGCAACATACCACACTGGCTACCAACCTGAGCTTAATAATTGTAATATTTGTTTTCCATTTGTTCAAAGTGCTCTGTTATCTGTGTTATCACTATTTAGAACAGGTAACAGTGCCAGTGCAGGACTGGACATTAACCCTGCTGGCTGTATAGATACAGTACACCAGAGACAATCAGTGACTAACTAGATTTACATACACACTACAGTCATGAGTGAGGCTGTGAGACGCCTGTTGTAGGAGGAACAGCTCAGTTCTGATGCAAAACCTTTTTGAAGGTTATTGTGTCAGAACTGGAGCTCTGGTGGAATAATAATTATTAATTTGCATTATATTACAGTTTAAATCAGCTTTTGTGATCATTATCCCTCCACCTTTTTCACTTCATTCTTAGCTTGCTTTTATACTGATTTCACATTCTACTTTTTTCTTGTTATTTAGTTGTTTTTGCTTTAATGTAAATACTGCCTTGTTTCCATGTTTTTTTCCTGCCATGTATAGTGTCTTTCAGTACCTTTTAAAGCACTACACAAATAAAATATCTGCTACTAGTACTAGTACTAACTACTACTAATAATATTAACTGACCATGTTCCACATGATGTATATGATTATTGATTGAGCAATTAATGAAGTACAAATACTTTGTTACTGTACTTTAGCTACTTTACTTTACTTTTCAAGCATCTGAAAAATATTTATAATATATTATAATATACTTACCTATTTATTTTATTTTTGTATTTATGTTCCTGACATTTTTTCATCCTGACATTTGAACACGAATGTCTGTACTTTCTACACCTTTCATTTTCAAAATAGGCTTGTTGCTTTAGTTTTATAGAAATTGTGGAATTATTATTTTTATTTTTTTATAAGAAATAGAATGACTTAAGATGAAAACGATGTAACAAGACCAAAAATTATGCAACAAGACAAAAAACGATGATGTTAAAGACATAAGGTGAAACAGACAGAGAGGGAGAGGGAGACTGCACAGAAGCAGTCAGTAGAAATGTACTTTAGAGGACAATTCAGTCATTCAGTCATTTTTTACACAAGTCTCTATACTTCTACTTGAGTAAAGGATGTCAGTACTTTTGTCTCCTCTGTAATTGGGATATGGTTAGTGTGTTTCTGCTTATGATCGATGGTCAAACTCCGGCCTCTGGTGAGGCCTTTGTGAGCTCTTTTTGTTATTTTCTAATAATTACCTCTATGCAAAGGTGTTTTATTTGTCTGCTTGCAGTGCACCAGTCAGGTAACACAGCATAGACTTTGGACTTGGACTTGGACATATGTGTTGATTTATGGCCTTAATTATTCTCCAAATCAGCTGCATTTTGTTGAGGCGGGCTTTTGACATCGTGTGAAGAGCGAGAAAGTCCCCATCTGAAGGAGGTGGGGTGGATGGAGGAGTCAAATAAACACTGGACTTTCACCCAGGAGACCAGCGTTTGTGTCCCGTGTGAAACTTGACTTGCATGACTTAATGCCACGTGACAGACATGACAGAATGCACTAATTTGAATGCAAACCATGATCTTTTCCTAAACCTAAGAAAATTAAACCAAACCATTTCACAACATTGAGCATGTGTTAAAGGCTTTCTGGCAGTTCAGTGGGTTTGGATATCATGGATTTTTGTCTCAGACAAGAATTCACAACTTGAAACAATTTAAAAATGTGTTAAAAGTTGTCAAAAATCTAAAGCTAACAATACCTACTGATAACATGGGTGTAAGAATCATCTTTGTTTTAAAATTTCTTTTCTTTTAGGAAAATGTTGGCCCAGGTTTACATTAATTCCATCAGATTTTTACAAAAACATCATTTAATCAGGCATAAAAGGGTTAGCTACACCCTAAGGACCCCTGACTCATTTCCTGTTTTAGAAAAGCCAGGAATACTGTTCAAGCACTGGTAAAACTTCCATTTTTAGACAAATACATGAAATAATATTTCTATCAGATGTGCCTCAACCATAACATGTCAACTCTGTAGTCCTTCTAACTCAAAGCTAATTAAGAATTATGATTTAAAATGTGTATTTTGATTAACAGTAAGAGAACTCTGAGACACTTTAAAAAATAAAATGGCTGCTCACTATGACTATGAGGTAAAATGAAAAAAATCTAACATTTTCCCAGGAGGTTTTTTCCCCGTTCTCAACAAAGAGTAATATATATCAAACATCAATACATGCTGACCATATGCATTTAACAATAACAACAACAAGTAGTAGTACAGTAATAGTATAAGTCAGGTCGTAGTTGTGTCATCTTACACAGTATCCAGTACAGATAAGTCTTTATGATGCAGGAATGATAAAACAAGATCTTTCATCTCTCCTAAATGAACTGATTGTGGGACTTTGGTGGCTGCCCATTGTGAAACTGTCCAACATACAAAACAATGTCATACATACTACACTGTCACACCCAACATGTGTGTTTATGTAACACTGTTATCAGTAGAGGAATTAATCATTAATTTGTGCTCCAACATATTATCACAGCAATATTTACTAATAACAAGGTTTCTTATTGGTTATGTTCAATGTTCTGTAGCTTTTGGCGAGGATAGAGAGATAAAGTAATCTCCAAACCTTACACTTCAGCAACTTTATGTATAATGGATTGATGAATGCAGCATTTATAAAGGAATCGTGATATAAATGATCTACATGTCCTTTGACAGCTCAGCATCTGTTAATGTCCTGAGGGGAAGTGTTTCAAGTGGACAGCTGTGCACGTTTTGGGAAATGTGATTATTCACTTTCTTTTATGTAAGAGAGGTAAAAGGAGTGACCTCACTCTCATATCTGTGGGTAAAGTACAAAGACATGAGGTGGTTGACCTATCTTAACTTAGAGACAGGCAGCAGGGGTAAATGGCTAACCTGCCTCTGTCCAGCGTGAAAAAGTAAAGCCACACCTCTAAAGGTCACGTTGTGTCTCATGTGGTGATCGGTGCATGAAGGCATCTGTCACACTCGCAGACCAAGTCTGGCAACATGACTGTAGCCACATAAGTACTGGAAACAGTTGTTGACTGATATAGCTGGACACAGTCAGGCTAGCTGTTTATCCCTGCCATCAGGCAGCTAGGTCCTGACTCCAACACACAAACCTGACATTCATATCCATCTGCTCATCTCTTGAATAGAAAGCTAATCAGCACACTACACTAATGAATATTTTTTGCACCAGCAATAACCCAAGTGACTATTTGAAAAGAGTTAATCAGAAATACACAGTAAGAAGTGTGTAAAGGTGCATGTATGTGCAATATTTAAATCTAATACTGCCATATATGCAGGTAATGCAGATGCATTAGGGCCCGTGACCAACTGTTTGGTGCTAGTGCACATGAGCCTCCATTAATTTACTATATAGATGCGGACCCTAATCTTCATATGACAATATGACAACATGTGGCTACCACTTATATGGTTGGAAAGATATTTATGCTGCTTATTCAGTCAAGACACTTAGTTCATAGTGTCGCATACTTGACACAAACTAAGTTTTACATATACAAGCTTACAGTTTACTGACCCATACATCAATGTCACATTTCTAAATTAAGTTTAAAAAAGGATTAATGGGTGATTTCCTGTTCTGAAATGTACAATGTGCCGATGTGGAATCCTGGGTTAGTGCAGTTATGGACATGTGCAATACTACGCCAGGGAAAATAAACAGAGTTTATTAGTTAGCAAGTGAAATGTCAAGACAGCAAGTAAGTGACAAACAAGCCATATACAAACACAACAGTACGTCTGAGAAGCCAGAATTGAAAGAAGCAGCTGAGAAAGAATAAGCAGCTTTCAGAAAGAAGAGCAGCACGAGTTGTTTCCATGGATGTATTAACGTACTGACGATTTAAGTAGAACGTATTTATTATTTTATTTGATAAATAATCAACTGACACACTTATGTTTTTGTTTACTTGCTAATGCCAACATGTAGACATGAGGAATGTTATCAGTGTGAAGATGCGCCGTCAATGAGCATGCTGTATTTTCATCTGTGTTAAGGTGCGCTGCCACCTGTTAGTTTTCATCTTTGTGCAGACGCACCATCACCTGTTAACCTATATGTTTTTCATCCATGTAAAGGTGCGCTGTCACCAGTTAGTTTTTATATGTGAGAAGTTGCTCTGACAGCGATGATGCTTTAATCTGTTCTGACGCTCCAACACCAGATGTTGTCAGAGAGGCTAGTTTATCACCATCTTGTCCTTGCTGTTATGACTCCTCTGTATCATGGCGGGGCACTTTGCTATTGTTGGTCGTTTTAAAGCTGCATACTTTCACTTCTTTAATTCACTGACATTACTTTATATTATGTCTGACTGTGACTGTTTGGTTTGATAATCCTGCATTAGGGCCTATTGCTGACTCATTACACCACTGTATATATGGAAAATAAACGATGAATAGAAATACGAGTATGGATGTAAAATTATGTACCAGGGCTGGGCAATATATCAATATTATATCGTACTGTGATATGAGACTAGATATCGTGATAAATTTCGGGTGGAATTATATTGTGATATGGTATAACTGTTGTCTTTTCCTGGTTTTTAAGGCTGCATTACAGTAATGAAGTGGTGAAACTTTCTGAACTTACCAGACTGTTCTATCTGTTGTATTATTTTCCTACCCAATTATCAGAAAATCTCATTGTGTTAGTATTTTGTGAAATCACTTTCAGTCATCCCTACAATATTGACACAATATCAGTATTGAGATATTTTGTCAAAATGATTGTGATATTTTATTTTGTCTATATTACCCAACAATAATACGGTATCACCATAACCGCTTCCACCCTTTGGCGTACACAACAAGACTGAAGATCAATCATTATCAATATCGACCATTAATAAACTTCACTATCATGACAGGTTTTTCACCTATATCGCAAAAGCCTATTATGTACAAAATGTGCGTCAAGCTCATGTATAATGATGTAATAACAATGCTGCACGGTGAGTTATTGCATAAGTTATTGTAAATTCAAGTCAGGAAATCAGCTCTTTGTGAACATGAGAGCAGAATATTAAAGCATTAAGAGCAGAAATGTGCAGCAGGACTTGGATTTTGGACCATTTGAAACAAGTCAATGTGAGGCAAAAATGTCCTTGGACAGCTCAAGGACAATGTTTAGCTGTGTTTCCATGGTAACAATCAATGAGAACTGCTAGCAGATGACTAAAACACTGCTTGCTTTGGGGTTTGCTAACAATGATCAGGAGATTAGAAATAAATATACTTATTTTCTGTTTTTGCTCTACACTCCATTGAATCTCCCCAGTGAAATCTCACTTGTAGCGTGATCCAGAGGGTGTACATTTACTCCTGGAGTAAAAAGTACTGAATAGGCTGAGTCACATCATGACCTAAACTGAGTCCCATATCTTGTACATCTCCATACCATATACTAGCTTATCAGCATCTGTGAGTTAGGGTCTGGCGTTACTTATCTTATCCCTCTGTGAACCTGCAATATACTGAACATTTATCATCACTGCTCATCTCCTTTTCGTGGTATATGAGCAGGACAGAGGATGTGTATAAGAAGCTGGAAAACTCATACCGATTGCTTCCTTTGGAGATCACAAGGTAAGTGTGCATTCAGCAGGAATTCAGCAGTATTGTTTCTGTTCAGCTTCCAAGTGCTGCTAGACCTCAGTTTAGTATGATTCAGCTTCCTAAGTGTTTTTATTCTTTCTGTGAAATTAAATTAGATATATATGTATACATCTGCTTCCTGTAAGTTGGGGAAAAGAGCTGCAGTTGCTTTAAGGGCTGGATTGAAAATGTAAAAGTTTAGGTCTCACATCCTCCAGACATGGTTACACCTGCAACCTGGGGCTAATAGGCTGTATGCCTCCAGGGGAAAGTGCCCTTAATTTGCCCACATTTTGATCCAGGATGTTAATCACTGAGACATTTCTAAAGTAAAATGATGTATTTTACTCAATCTTGAGAACTGTGACAAAACTGTATTTTGAGGGGGTTCTGATTTTTACTCCTCATTTGTGTTGAAAAATATATTTTAAAATGTTGACTATTAAACACTCAAATATTTTTTGTTGACTTAAACCCATTTTATAAATCACTATAAACAGATACATAAACATACATTAATGAATGTGACAGGAAAAACTATGTGACAGAGTTGACGTCACATGCAGAGGCATGTCTAGACTTTTTGTGTGGATGGCTCGAGTGGGGCACTGAATTATTTTCAGTTGTTTATTTGTTTTATTAAATTGAAAAACAAAACAAAACAAAACCCTAACTTCAAACACTTTATTCAGTTACTAAACACAACTGAGAGTTTTGTCTCCTCGGCCAACTCTTTCAGATGTTTCAGATGATCTTTCAAATATTTCATTTCTTCATTTCACAGCATAGTCGTATGAGCAGCCATTTGCTCAGAGTTCTCTTAATGCTAATCATAGTACTCATTTTCAAACCATAGTTCTTCGACTTCCATCTGCGGCCCGTTTGCTATGTGTCATCCTCTCTTTCTCTACCCCCTTTCCTGTCATATCTTCAGCTGTCGCTGTCAGAATAAATGCAAAAGTCCCCCCTCCGACTTTAAAGAGCCAACATTTTCATAAAAAATGTATTTTTAAACAAAAATGATTAAAATGATTTTGAATGCGTTTAACACATTGAAAATTTAAAGTTCTTTTGGTTTGACATAATTGTCCCAATTCTCATGAATAGATGATTTATGAACATGATGTGTATGTAATTCATGTTATTACCACATTTAGGACTTACTGAAACAATGTGAAACTGTCACATTCATGTATGAAATCTATTAATACAACTCTGACAAATATTGTTTGGTTCAAGTAAGAACAACAGTCATCGAGAGAAACTATAATGGTTAAACATTTGTAAAAATAAAATTGTTTTATAGGCCAAATGCTTTGAGTAGTTACAGTCAAGTTTACATTAGAATCATCATAATTCCAATGAATTTGTAATCATAATATATTCATTTTGTTTGTCTTTACCTTTTTCATGACAAATTTGTGTATTTTTTCTAGAAAAAAGAAGCTGAAGATGACCAAGCTCACTATTCTAGCAGGTAAACCATCATCAGGTCTCAGTGCTTGACGTCATGATAACATGATACATGAAGCCTGATGTAATTATGTTATCCACTCTACAATGTAAAGCACTCATCTCTAAATTTGACCTCTCTTTAGGTCTGTGCCTGATGATGTGCCAGCTGGGTAAGTTACACTTTAACTTAAAAAATAAAAAATAAATAAAACTTATAGACTAATTGAAAACTATAGATTACATGCAGTACTGACCACAGATTTCCTGTCACTGATCTCCAGCAACTGCTTCCCAGATGGTGTGTTACTTCACCAACTGGTCCCAGTACAGACCTGGGGCTGGGAAATACATGCCCCAAAATGTGGATCCCTTCCTGTGCACCCATCTGATTTATGCTTTCTCCATCATCAACCACAATAATGAGTTGGTCACCTATGAATGGAATGACGAGACCCTGTACAAGACCTTCAATGGCCTGAAGAACAAGTAGGAACCTGTCATTTCATGCTAGGAAATATTACATATGTGTGTCAGTGACTAAAAGTTACATGTGATGTTTAAAAACCACATTTTAGATAGAGACACACTTTGTCATCTCCGATATTCTGAATTATGCAAGTCATATCAACCAACATCTGTGTTTAAAAGGAACCCCAGTCTGAAGACCTTACTGGCTGTTGGTGGATGGAACTTTGGCACAACTCAGTGAGTATTTTTTCTTTGTTTGATCAAATTTATGCTTCATTATAAACACCCCACATGTTTAATAATGAATGCAAGCTTAGTTTACTTCAGAAATGGATGACACAGTGTAGATTTAGACATAAGCAGATGCATGAGACATGTCAATCTAATTACAATATGTCTCATACATTGCTGGATGATGTTACTAAGTCCTATTAATTTATTCAGGTTCTCCATCATGGTGTCCACTCCAGCTAACCGTCAGAAATTCATCCAGTCTTCCATCAAATTCCTGAGAACTCATGGATTTGATGGTCTGGATCTGGACTGGGAGTATCCTGGATCTCGTGGAAGTCCTCCAGAGGACAAGAGGAGATTCAGCCTGCTCTGCAAAGTGGGTCAAGTACTCTTAAACCATAGAAAATATATACATTGTATTGATAATACTATATTGTAAATTGTCATTATCTGATCAATATTTTTCATTTGCAGGAGCTTGTTGATGCCTATGCAGCTGAGGCTGCGGCCAGCGGCAAGCCTCAGCTCATGCTGACTGCTGCAGTGTCTGCTGGAAAGGGAACCATTGATGCTGGATATGAGATTGCAGAGATTGCCAGGTACTGCAAAGGTTTTTTTGGAAATGCTCATATTAAGGATGTACACGATGAGTTGGCTACATGATTAAACGTCACCACCCTCGCTAGTCAGCACCAGAAATACTAGTCGGTTAAACTATTTTTCAATATTTTATTCATTCACAATGCAAGGTATCTGTTGCCTGTAAGATGTTATGCAGCCACCTGCCACTAGTCAGGGCTGCAGCCCCAGACGGCAGCCCCTCTTGCCGTATGCTGTAAGCACGTATGCCCCAATGGCCCACGCAACCCCGGGTGTTAATATCAGCAAGTCATAAGTCAGACAGCTGACAGCTCATAAAACCAGCACGGTTTGGCAGTGTTTCTATCAAGAAAATGGAGATAACAATGAATGTAGACTATGACAGACTAAACTTGTGTATAACCACTCAATTGGAGCAACATGTGACCACATTCAGCACAGACATGGACTAGAACTGAGCTGACTATAACTGCTTGCAGGTTAACGTCAGCTCTGTGTCATTTACCCGCAGACACTGTGATCCTCTTCAGTCTTTGGTCTGAAATGGTAACCACTTAAGTATTTAGTGAGTTGTTGACATGTTTGTAGGTTAATGTGCAATGTTTGTTTTGCACAGTGCAAAGTGACACCCATTTTGGCATTTAAAACACGATTTGACGATTGCAGACTGTGACAGTTTCAAATGGCTTTTAATACACACAGTATTTTCGGACGGTGTTTAACATCATAAATTAATAAATTATGCTCAATTTTAACTGTTTTCTGAGTGTTTTCTTTCTGTTAGACTAGTTGACTAGTCTGAATTAAATTTAATCAACAGGGAAATTAGTCACCAGGAACATCCCTAGCTCATATCTTAACTCAGTCTTTGTTTTTCATGAAGGGTTGGCTCAGGAGCGTGTCTTAATAAGTATTGTATATGCATTTTAGGCATCTGGACTTCATCAACGTTATGACCTATGACTTCCATGGAGCTTGGGAACGATCTACTGGACACAACAGCCCACTGTACCGTGGCTCATATGACAGTGGTGAACTCATCTACTTCAACACTGTAAGAGATGTAGTGCTGCTAGCTTTAAACATTGATGGAAGAGTATTGTAGCATAAATAAATCAAATGGATCAAATCTCATAGACTAAATATAACGAACTAAATCTTCCGTTACTTTAGAGAAACGTTGTCAAGTATGAGAAAATCACCCTGATGATGTCATAGTTAAGTCATCAGACCATGAGACTGAAAATCAGCTCTGTGTTGCTTTAATGCTGCATTTGTATGCTGCTTCAGGCACTGTTAAAACAAGTTACAGAGAGAGAGAGAGATTTTACAACTCTGGAATATGACTGTGGCAAGCATCTTTCCCTTAGTAGAAATATGTTCATGTTGTAAAGTAATCCAGAATGTGCAATTGCCTGTGTGTGACTGGCAAGTGGAGCATCTTGCTAAATGATGCCGGAGTCTTCCCTTTTCCACCAACTTGGAACTGGTTCCATTTTGGTTCAAACGCCTAATTCGAACCATTAACAGCATTTCTACGAAAAATAAGTGGGTGTGGAATCTGAAAAGTTGGTTCCCAGTTGGAACCAAAAATAGCAGGATTTCCTTGACCTGAAGTGCAAACCGAAGGGGGCATGTACTATTCTAAACGTGTTGTGCATTATACAATGCCTTCCATTGATGACGTATCTTTAATTATAATGGTTCTGCTCAAAACTGGTGGAAATGCAGGCTGATTACTCTGACAGAACCACAGTTCCAAGAATCTTGAATGGAACTGGTTCAAGTACTTGAGTTAATTTTGTGGAAGTTGTGCCACGTTCAACTTTTTTGAATGAGCCTGACTTTTTTTTTGCATTCTGGTTTGCCCAAGCCACCACCCTTTTTTAAACAACATTTCACTTGCAGAACTCTATAATAGTATGAATTATTTTAGACTGCCATCATTGTGTGATGTCAGACAACTACTCTGATGTCAGGGTGGATGGATTTGCCCCAAGTTTACAAGTAGGAATTCTGACTTTGAGTGGTGTTCACTATTTTCAGTAGGAGGTCAGAAGTATTCAAGTTCCAACTTATCTAGAACACAGTCTTAGGTGAAAATGCAGCTGGTTGCATTATGGGAAATAATAAAAAATAATAACTTATATAACTATAAGTCAAGATGTATCAGCCTCCGATCCTTCATCTCAAGTTCCTCAACTTTATGGAGGTGCAATAACAAATCCCAAAGCACAAGCTTTTGATTTCCAAAAAGCACTGCCAGATGATGCTTTTTGGATAAAGAAATCCAGTCCTCATATCTGTGTCCTTCATCCCTTCATGTTTATTTCAGGACTTTGCCATGAAATACTGGAGAGACAACGGCACCCCAGTGGAGAAGCTGAGGATGGGATTTGCTGCGTACGGTCGTACCTTCCGTCTGACATCGTCAAACACTGGTGTTGGAGCTCCAGCTAGCGGTGCTGCATCAGCAGGTCCATACACACGAGAAGCTGGATCCTTGTCCTACTATGAGGTAAAGTCTGAACAAAATGAAATGCATAGATAAGTGGAGGACATGGACCATGTAATTATTTTTTGTCATTTCTTAAACTTTTCAGATCTGCACCTTCCTGAAGGGCACCACCATTCAGTGGATTGAAGACCAGAAAGTTCCCTATGCCAGCAAAAACAATGAGTGGGTGGGATTTGACACCAAGGAGAGCTATGAGATCAAAGTAGGTAGCACAGGAGGGTTGGTCTGCATGGAATTCAGGAGCTAGGATCAAATCTTAATTACTTTGTGCTTGACTTCATCTTCTTGTTCAATCCACAGGTCCAGTACATGAAGGAAATGAAGTATGGTGGTGCCTTTGTATGGTCCTTGGATCTGGATGACTTTAATGGAGAGTTCTGTGGAGAAGGAAGCCATCCTCTACTGTCTCATCTGCGTAAACTCATCAGTGACGGTAAGTCTTGCTTCTTATCTTTATAATGGGCCAATATGTTCACAGCTTGTCAGGGTAAGACAAGAATAATGAGGTTACCATAGGCAATGTCAAGTTCTTGGCAGGTTTTGGGAAACCAGTATGGTGCCCTTTATGTTATGTTATCTTTTTGTTCCACCTCTCACAGAGATACCTCCACTTCCATCAACCACAACCAAGAAACCAGCCACCACAACAACCCCCAAACCTGCTTCTACCACTGCTGCACCAGCCACCACGACAACCCCCAAACCTGCTGCTACCACTGCTGCACCAGCCACCACAACAACTCCGAAACCCAGTGGTACCACCAGTGCTCCATCCACCACAACCACCATTCCGGTCCCAGGACAAGGCTTCTGCAAAGACAAGGCTGATGGCTTGCACGCCAGCCCAGACGACAAAAACAGCTTCTATATGTGTGCAGGTGGACGCACCTATCTGATGAACTGTGGAGTTGGCACTGTCTTCAATGACAGCTGCAAGTGCTGTGCATGGCCCTAAGTGTTTATTGTCTGTCACTGACTGATATCTCAGTACTGACTCTACGAGATGAATGCCTCTGGGAAGAGATTTTTGTGCTTTTGGACTATTAGAAGCTGCAACATTATGTGTTGAAAATGGCTGGTAAATTAGAAGTAAAAAGTTAAATTTGAAATGTTTATATTCAGTCAGAATAAGAATTATTAAATTAAAATTTGTTTAGATATTTAGAAGCAAAACTATGTTGGTACCTTACCACACACATTTCCATATGTGGGATATGGAGCCCCAGCATAGCCTAAAAACATACTGTAGGTGTCTTCAGAAAAGCTGGATGTGCCATATTGAATTTTCTCCACAGCACAGCGCTAGACTGCTGTTTTGTACTGTATGTGTACTGTATGTGTCCAATCTGTTGACTTTCTTCATCAGCAGGTTGATTTATAAAGTCACCCAACAAACACAAGTCACATTTTTGTTTTTTCTTCACCCATGTGTTTCCACAGCAGAGCTGGGTGTGGAGGAGGCTTGTTGTTAATGATGTTGCCTATTAATTAAAACCACTGTGGTACTGAATGAAATCTTGCAAGACTATTATTACAGGAAGGAATGAATGCTGGGAAACACAAACGTTTCCAACAAAATGTATTACTCAGGCTACAACTATAAAATTCATTCTGCATTGGATTTTTGGGTGTGCCAACTACCCCCCTGGGTGTCACAGGCACACCCATTGCTATGCCATTCATATAGAGAATTCAGATTATAAATGTTGGCAGTAATGCAATCACAAATTTTGAGAGTTTCAACCTGGAGTAAGACATGCTGTCCTAGATTAGAAATGTAACCACCGCAGCAAAGTGACATCACCTCATTTGGTTCTGAAAATGTTAAAATTTTTAAGACCTGAATTGGCTTACAGTGAACATGGTGGGTGATACTTCATTTTGCTCTCCATAATGTCTTCGCAAGCAAACTGAGGAAACAACTGAGCTGACCTACAGCACAATCACACCCCTTGTTTCGGTAAATGGCCTGCCCATTTTGCTTGTACACTTCTGCATGTATCATAGTTTCTCTTTCACTAGGGCTGACCTGAATGCTTAGATGCTTCTAATGTTGCCATGGTAATCAACATCTATCAGTGTGGGCTTTTTGTTGAGGGGAAGGAAAGGTACCGGTTACACTGAAATTGGCAAACCCCTTATAAAGAGCAAGGAACTGAGCTCCTCTATGGCATTTAGTTAAACTTTAAAGCTCACCCTTGAGTCTAATTTTGCGATTGTACAATGGTTATCAATGCAATATATAAAAGTTAGAAATGAATTTATGCTGTGGGAAAATTGCTCTTAAAAAACAAATATACTTTTTGCTAGTGTTATCTCCATTTCCTCGGGAAAATTGAGGTCTGACTAATTACGCAATGAAGCCTGTTTACTGCTCCAGCAAACAGGCTGACCCTTAGCAATGACCAAACAATAGACATGATTTTAAGTCCGTGAAATGTTTTCAAGAGATTGTGGAATTTTCCAAACTGATAAATTCCATACACAAGAACACAAAACTGCTTTGTTGGCTCAGGCTTGTTGGCACTAAGATATCTGCAGATTTTTTTTCCATGGACAGACTCAACTGCTACATCTACAAACTTCACATATATTTTGAAGTTAATAGTGCTGTGTCAGACTCTGCGACACAGTTGATGGAGGATGCTGAACAGATTTTTTACATGATCCAAACATTTCCAGTAATTCTAGAATGGTGCGAAGTCCAAGAGTCAAAATGTTTCGATAAGAGATAGATTTCCAAAATTCACAGCAGGTTTTTATCTAGCAAAATAGTCTTCTGCCATCCATACTTGTTGGTATTAGCATTGCACTGTGGTCACAAAACTGCTTTGCTCTCAGCCTGCTGCAGTTATTTTATATTGTTTGAAAGGGGTGGCATAGGAGCAATCTAACAGCAGCATAAATTATGTTCATTAAAGTCTGTGCAAGGGGAAAAGGAAGATTTTCTTCTAACCACATTCTACATGTTAGAACATAGTTGCTAAAAACATGAGCATGTCAGTACATCGTACTACATAGTTACATAGTACTTGTGAGTTTGACTGGTAAACTGTTGTTCACAGTTTCTGTGTTCATGATCTTATGGGTGGACCTGAAACATGGCTCAGTGATGTGGCAGAGGCATGGTCCCCCAACACTATACAAGCCCCATAAACCAACACACAAACAGTTCAAATGAAAAAAGGGCTTAATACCATGAAAGTCAGTTTACACAATACATCACCATCACAGCAGAACTTTGCATTTTATAAACCATCACAGAGAGGAGATGGCATAGATTAGATAAGATGCAAAACTATAAAATTCATTCACAGTGAAAGTTTGTGCAGAATTGTATAGTACCATTAGGCTAAGGCTAAAAGCATGGCATATTTGTATAATAGTACAATATCAGTCACAGCGGGATTTGTTTCTCTTTGGTTTTCAGCATTGCTTTTTTTTCTGCCTAAAGACCTTTGCATTTGTATTGGGGTAAGTGATAGGGGGTGTGTTTGCACCAACACCGAAGTATCTGTGTCATTATTTGGTGTTTGTGCCAAAGATGATGGAGGCAGAATATCTCTGATTATCGCCTGCCAGAATGTGTTACCTGATATTTGGCATTCTCTGGTGTCACCATATCACTACTGCCCTTCAGCACTTTATAACAGCATGGAACTATGAATTGGGAGCAATAAAACACCTTTAGATCCTTGTCAATACGATATCATTAAATGTTAAAGGGCCAGTTAGATGACAGAGTACAGTACCAAGGTGATGCACAGAGTTACCTGATGGACAAAGAGAGATTCGCTAGTTTACTTGCTGTCAGATGTGGCTAACCTCTATTCACTGAACTGTAGCAGGATTAGCCAGTTGGCTTGTTTAGCCATGGAGCTAGCAGCATAATTAGCTTAGACAAACATGGCAAGAGTACTGTAGTCCTTGTCAGTGGTGGACAAAGTACTCAACCCCAGTACTTGAGTCAAAGTACAGATACTCCTGGTCAAATATTACTCAACTACAAGTGAAAGTTGCTCAGTCAAAACTTTACTCAAGTTAAAGTATTAGAGTACTTGCTTTTAAAAATACTTAAGTATTCAAAAGTACAAATTACAAAGTACATTTTCTAATATCAATACATGCTGTATTGTTTTCATGATGCATTTACAGAAGCTTGTAACTCTCTGAAACCATCTAATGATGCACTGATCTGCTTGTAGAACCACTCTGCTACACAAAACCTATAGAAACACCCATAAAAACTTCAGCATAGAAATGCAATCAAAAATTTAAATAACTGAGATTTCTTTCTGTCCTCAGAGGCAGTATATATACATGAATTATGTGATATTTTTCACCCTTATAAAAATAATCCAACTTTAAAAGCTACCTGGAATAATGAATAATTATAATAACATCTTGAGATTTAATTTTGTCTTTCTCCTGCCGTCACCATTACTGCTTTTTATTTGAATGAAAGAGGGAGAGCTTGCTTGTGCTTGTTAGTGCGCCTGGACGCATTTCTGCTTTTACATCAGTCCCATTTGAGAGGAGCTACTGTGATTGGTTTCCTTCTGAGGAACACAGCATGTGACCAATTGCATTTTAGAAAAGAAAAAACACCAACAGCTGACTTCGATGTGTTCAGTCAAAAAGTAACAACAACCTTCCTAGAAATGTAGTGGAGTCAAAAGTACAATATTTGCCTTTGAAATGTAGTGGAGTGAAAGTCAGAAGTTTCCAAAAAAAACAAATACTCAAGTAAAGTACAGATACTCAAAAAATGTACTTAAGTACAGTACTCAAGTAAATGTACTTCACTACTGTCCACCACTGGTCCTTGTCATCAAACTGGTAGTCTGACTCACAGAATGCACACTGTGGGCGTATGTTCTGCCACTGATTGTTCACTTTGTATTCACTACCTACATTTTCAAAGTCCCAAGGAAACAAGAAAAACATCCTAGTTGCAACCTACATGCTGAAAACTGCAAATTAGCGCCTGGATGCTAATGGTACAAATGTAAACAAGCTAACAGCTATTAGCTTTTCTTTTGCAGTGATGTAGTCATTTTAATACCAGAGCTCGCCTCCTAATGTGCAAATATTCCACCAAAACAAGTTTCCCCTCGACACTATTTTGCAGCAGCACGCTTGCTGAATCCAGGGCTTAGCTACACCCAGAACTTGTTTTTGGTTTCAAGAAATGCAAACGAAACAGGGGATTTTTTTCCCTTATAGTGTGTATGTGTGGAGAGAAACCTGGCTATGCAAGACTATCAAACTGGCCAAAGTTGGTCACGGAAGTTGTGTCCTAGTCAGGCCAGCGTCAGCTTGCTTGCTTTATGGTGGGGGCCACATGAAAGTGCCGAGCGATCCGTACTGCACATGTGCAACTCTCATATGAGAAGGAAGCAAGATGTCTCAACCCTAGCCACATCCATCAACTGCTGATCAGTAGACTAGTGCGACACCATTAGTAGAAATGCCTGCCCAATCATCCACATGATATACAAAACAGGGACTTACTCAAGGACTTTCAGTTGTGGGTTTGACTGCTGGTCAGACAAAGCAGGGTTATGGGCAGGTCATAATTGCAATTTGTCATAACCTTATAATAATTGAATTGAATTGCTTAATATTTTCTTTTCATTTGAAATGTCACTATTTGGACAGCAGTTGCTGCATTTATCCATGTCATACCAACAGTAATATCTCTGGAGTTTGCACACTGTGCAGGTATCCCATTGTTGTGTTGACCTCCTTTGTGTTTGTTTTTGTTTTTTTTTTAAGTTATATTTCTGGGCTTTTCTTGCCTTCATTTGATAGTACAGCTGAAGAGTAGACAGGAAAGGGCGTGAAGACAGAGGGGATGACACGCAGCAAAGGGCGCTCTCCCAACTGAGCTAAACAGCCACCCCTCATGTTTGGTTTTGACTGTATCACACCACCCCTTTCTGTCCCAGAATCCTCCACACACACCTCCGATTCAGGTGAGGGTTATTGTGGAGTGGAAAAACAGGCTGGGTGCCAGCAGGGGAACATTGATGGTCAATGGTCAGGGGCGGTGTTCAACAAAGGAAAGAGATAAACTAATCAAAGCTGTTAATCTAGAAACTAGAACAGGAGCATCTCAAGCCAAGTTATTTCACAATGCATCTCAGTTTATGTGCATCTGTTTTGATTATTACTGTATGTCGTCAGTCAAAACATACCACATGGGTACTGATAATGAATATTTTAGATATTACTTCATCTTTCTTGTTCAGTTTCATTTGGAATGTGCCACGTTTATCACAATACACACACAGAGCATATATACAGATAATTTTCTAGAATACAATAGGGTCAAATATAAAATTTAAATAGTACAATTTCTACAGTTATTTATGTACATATACACCCAGGAAATAATTCTGTCCTGTATTTTTTGGGTTTATGTCTCTTTGAATGTAAACAGCTGCAACAAGATGGTGATGATAATATGGTCAATATCTTCACATAAAAAGTTCAACCCATGGAAAACACACATCATCCAACTTGACTGTGTTTGAGCATGAAGCATCATCAGTGCAATCAAATAGTCCGCTCCCCATGGCCTGCCAGAGTTCCATTTTGTCTGTTTCATTCCATCACTCCACATCAGCCAGGAGCAGCCTTAAGTCCAAGCTGGGTCAGCATTGCTCTTATCCCAACTCACCTCCACTTGTCCTGGGGTGGCCCACGGTGGTGCATCCAGCTGACCTGGCTAGGTGTTCAAAGACGCTGTGTGCACTGTTGATCATTTCCTGCTCTGCTGCTCTTTAATCCAAGCCCCCAACACCCACAGGTGATACATGTTTCAATACACTTTTTTATTTATAACAGAGTGCTTCAAACATATATAGAATCATTGCAGCTGTAAGACTATAATTATGTGCACTTTATGCTGGATGTACATTTTGCACCTATATAAAAAGTTTTTTAAGTTCATGTCACTGAAACACAATATACATTCATCTATAAATTTGTTTTTTCTTTGTTTAATTGTTCAGTGACCGGTTTTGGTATCAGTCTATTCACATATTTTATAGAGCACAGCCTTTGTTCAATAAAATGAACATTTCCTGGTGTGCTGGTGACCTAGTGATTGAAACAATGCTGCTGTTGGCACCCCTCTCGCAGTTTTGCACTTGCACGGCTCCACGGCCAAGTTAGCAATAACAAATATGTAATATCCAGAAAACCAAAAACAACTTGGGTTGGTTTAGGAAATAAATCTTGCTTGTCATCAATCATGTCAGTCATGCTTGGGGTTAATTTGCACGTCAGTTTATATTCGTTACATATGTAAGTTTACATATTTGTCATGTCACTTACATGGCATCTTAAAAAGAAGTCAGCGTAGACTCTTGGTTTCACACAGGACATGAACCTTGGTTTCCTGGGTGAAAGTCTTGTGTTTGTGTGGCCCATCTACCCAGCCCACAGAATTTCTCACTCTATATACGACGTCATTTTACTTTGACAGCATAAACGTAATGCTAGGACGCCTCCAGAAAGGACACTACAGAGGTACCTATATCATATGTCATATTTGAAGCATAAGGGCACTGACCAAGCTGCTGTGTTTGATGCACTGGGAGTGAAAATGGCCTGGTTCTAAAATGTATCACTGGTTTGACTTCTGTCAGAATCCATGGCTTTTAATGTCTTCTCCCTCTCTCTTTGCTTGTTTTCTAAGCTATTATTATATGAGTTATTTCAACCTGCAGTTAAGTTTACTATGAAAATATAACAACAAGACACTAGTCAAAATGTAGGTAAACTATCAGGACTTATGATCTTATGATATCTATGGTCATTTTGCCTGATTGATGATATGATAATGAGTGGCATGCCCACTGACCTAAATTATAACTGGTTCATGTGTTGAGTGCATGCTGGGTACAAAGTGCTGCACTGTTTAAATTATTGTTTACACGTGCTTCAGACTTTCCTCCCACAGACCAAAGACATGTAGGTTAATTGGTGACACTAAACTACCCACAGGTTGTTTCTATATGTCAGCCTCATGATGATCGGACTACCTGTCCAGGATGTACCCTGCCCCTCAATCAATATTAGCTGGGATTGGCCTCAACCCCCCCACCACCACCTCGCAACCCTGCAAATGATAAGCAGTTATAGATAATAGATGGATAGATGGTTCAGACTTTGCATGGTCTTATCAGAAGTTCTAATAATCACAGCATTTATTGCCCCCAATTTATCAAAGGGTGCTGCACCTCCTCCTTGTACTCAACTGTATAAAAGGGCAAACTGTGCTGCTGTAATTTGGGTCTCTCATCCAGCCTGAGGTGAGTTTACAAGGGAAAACAGTCCCTCTAATATCTCATTTTAATTGATATTATCTTGAGGATTGAGGCTTTTCCATTTGCTTCAGTGGTTCACTTTTTGTCTTGCAGTAATCCAGTGAATTTGGAGAAAGTACATTGAAGATGACCAGACTCACTCTTCTAGCAGGTATTCATCTTCACTCTGTTCTAAGTTTGTTCGCTAACAGTCTTAGGCTGTGCGTCTTCTTATTTATCTAACACTTTCTTTTCTGTCTTCCTTAGGCTTGTGCCTGGTGATATGCCAGCTTGGTAAGTTGTAATAATTTTTGATCAGCCAGGATCATTTGATTTGGATTTGAAGTTGTATAAAACTAGTGGAATCAATTCCTCTTTACTGTTCGTTTTACTCCAACACAGGATCTGCCAGCAGGATGGTATGCTACTTCACCAACTGGTCCCAGTACAGACCTGGTGAGGGGAAATACATGCCACAAGATGTAGACCCCTTCCTGTGTACCACCCTGATCTATGCCTTCTCCATCATCAACCATAACAATGAGCTGGTTACTTATGAGTGGAATGATGATGTCCTCTACAAGTCTTTCAACGCCCTGAAGCAGAAGTAAGTGGCCTGAGTTGAGACATACAGTAGAGGTTAGAGATCGGGCTAAGCTACAGTACCTCTAGAACTAGCGAAGTTGAGAGCCTCACACAAGCAGCCCTCAGTAGGGTAATGCTTGCTGAAACGGGGACTTTGCTGAAAAAAACAAATATGTAAATGCACTACTTAAACATAAACAAGACGTTGTTCTAGTAACCTTTTACGAGCAATTACAAGCTTGACCGAAGTTTAATGACAGATCATAGTCTTAACCTATCCTCTGTACTGTTTCCAGAAATCCTCATCTGAAGACTCTCCTGGCTGTTGGTGGATGGAACTTTGGTTCTCAACAGTGAGTAACATCTTAAACCATAAGCACACTCTATCATGTAACTACACACAAACACAGAGCTTGAAGTTGAAGGTTCATTCTTGAAAAGTCTACAAGTCTTAAATCTGACAAACTGGACTCTATATAGCAGTTTTCTCTTTTCAGTAGATAGCAAACTGGCCAGCTGGCAGATTATCTTTAATATTTTATAGCATTTGCAATACTTGCTCCCACTTGAATTACTAAGCTGACAACAGTGGTCAATTGGTTCCTTAAAGCTAGGGGCTGCTGAAGGCCAAAGGCTATTCGCTTACTTTACCTAGAACGTATGATAACAGACCTTAATTTTCCCTGCAGGTTCTCCATCATGGTGTCCTCTCCAGCCAATCGTCAGAAATTCATCCAGTCTTCCATCAAATTCCTGAGGACACATGGATTTGATGGTCTGGATCTGGACTGGGAGTACCCTGGGGCTCGTGGAAGTCCTCCAGAGGACAAGCAGAGGTTCACTCTGCTCTGCAGGGTGGGTTAAGGTTTTTCTTCCTTGAGTTTATAGCTGCAGTTTTGCAGCAAATGTTGTTTGGTTGACTTCTTTCTTACTTTCTCTTTGCTCTGTATTCACAGGAACTTGTTCAGGCCTATGCAGCTGAGGCCAAGTCCACCGGCAATACTCAGCTCATGCTGACTGCTGCAGTGTCTGCTGGAAAGGGAACCATCGATGGTGGATATGAAATTGCTGAGATTGCCAAGTTAGTGTTCTGCTATGAATACCTCTTTAAGAGAAATAAATGGAAGTTCTGCAAAAGTTTTTAAAATGATTCCCTCTGTTTTTCCAGGGAACTGGACTTCATCAATGTGATGACCTATGACTTCCATGGAACTTGGGAGCAGTTCACTGGACACAACAGCCCACTGTTCCGTGGATCCCAGGACTTTGGTGACCTCATCTACTTTAACACCGTAAGCAGAAACTAGTGGGGACTGAAGAAAAAAAAACTTGAGGGGTACATTTTATAGCGTTTTACTTCACCTCTTCCATCAACTTTTGTAGGACTATGCCATGAAGTACTGGAGAGACAATGGCACCCCAGTGGAGAAGCTTAATATGGGATTTGCTGCTTATGGTCGTACCTTCCGACTGACATCATCCAACACTGGCGTTGGAGCCCCAGCAAGTGGCCCTGCATCAGCTGGACCATTCACACGTGAAGCCGGATTCTGGTCCTACTATGAGGTGCGACTTAAATAAGGCTGGAATACACCCATTACAATATGATGTACAGCAATTAGCAATTACTTTGCCATTTAATGGCCCTTGGGAAAAGACAGACAAAGTACAGATTGTAAAGCTGCAAACATAATGATATTGTCTGTGGTATAGATCTGTGGCTTTGTGAAGGGCATCACCATTCAGTGGATTGAGGACCAGAAAGTCCCCTATGCCACCAAGAACAATGAGTGGGTGGGATTTGACACCAGGGAGAGCTATGAGATTAAGGTATGTGGCACATGAGATCTATATTTTAACACATAAACAGTATATCCAAAGTATTTACACCAGCTTCAATTCATTTTTGTGCCAACAGGTGCGCTACCTGCAGGAGCATAACTTTGGTGGTGCCTTTGTGTGGGCCCTCGATTTGGATGATTTTGCTGGACGATTCTGCGGAGAAGGCGTTCACCCTCTGCTCTCTCATCTCCGCAAACTTCTCAATATTGGTAAGTCCAAGGCATTTTCATGCAGATGTTTCCCTTTTAAATTACTGGACTATGGTTTTGACAGATAGTATATAATGCCTGCCATAGCAGTCTGATCAGTGATTATTATTACCCCTAGTACTCTCGGGCTAATTTTCATATTCTTCTTTTTCTACAGAGCTGCCCCCACTGCCCTCTACCACCACACCCAAGCCCGGTGTTACCACCACCTCCCCTCCAACCACCACCACCACCACCACCCATGCCCCAGGACCAGGCTTCTGCAACGGCAAACCTGACGGCCTGTATGCCAACCCTGATGACAAGAGCAGCTTCTACA
Organism: Lutjanus erythropterus; assembly: GCF_056507025.1. NCBI lineage: Eukaryota > Metazoa > Chordata > Actinopteri > Lutjaniformes > Lutjanidae > Lutjanus > Lutjanus erythropterus. The sequence continues at coordinate 3,784,210 of NC_139318.1, forward strand.
TGTGCGCTGGTGGCATCACCCACGTGAGACATTGCGGAAGTGGATCTGTCTTCGATGACAGCTGCAAATGCTGCGTGTGGCCTTGAGGCAGTGTGTATTCCTACTGATGCAAATGTCAGCAATTAAACTGACTGTTAAAATGCACTTGTATCCACTGTGTATACTGTCATTTACCTGAATGATTCTGTTATTACTGTTGTATAAATACAATGTATTTTCATGTTAAATATGTAACATACATAGATTGTAGATTTCAAACAAAGCATTTAAGTACTTTGGTACAAATTACTGAGTGCTGGCTCGTCATTTCAATTTACTTATTGCTTTAAATCTACTACTTTTTCCATACTTTTTCACACATCTACATGTAACCACACACGTAGATTGTAGAGCTGGGTATCATTTTTTCATCACTTTGCTGGGTATAAATACATATTTCTAGTGTTGGGAAAGCTACATTGAAAGCATGGCTTGGCAAGCTACAAATTACTTCACACTGGGTGAAGTTGAACTACAGCAAAGGAGAGACATTTACTTTGGTTAATTAAAGCTACTTAGTAAAACTTCAAACTACTCTGTAACAAAAAGAAAGATAAAATTGACAATTAACGACAGTATGCCAGCAAAAAATGCCACTAAACTGAATTTGTTGCAGAAAGTGCCCACTGAACAGGTCATACAAACATTAACAAAGTAAAATAAGTAAATAAAATTCATGGGAAGGTCCAAAGAATGTTAGTTTTGGTTTTATATACAATGATAAAATTATAATTAAAAAAACATTTCTGTTTGTTTAAGGCCCAATCTTGTAGTTTCGGCAGTTAATTTCACACAAACTGGCCAAAAAGTACTTTAACTACTTGAATCACTATGCAAGTATGAATGTAGTTGAACGCTTAACAATCTGTTACAAAATGTATGTATTGCATTGCAAATACAATGTCAGTGTCATTGCCACCTTAACAAACAGCGAACCTTGTACAAGTACAGTGAAAAATGAATGAAGAATAGGTAAATGCAACTATGCAATATCAGAGGTTCAGTGACAAAAAACAATATATGCACAGTCTGCATATTATATCATAAAATGAATCATATGAATGAATTGGTTCTCCTGGGTTTTATATTAAATGCTCATCACTCACCTATTGAGTGAATTGTTGTTTTCTTTGTCAGAACACTATAGGAACACAGTATTGGTATTAGCCTGATACTGATTCTGCACTGCAAAAAACACTTTTTAAAAGTTCATGACAGGATCTATCTCAGATCTCTCTGGAAGCAAGTGAATTTCTTCTCCCTGCTGTGATGCTACCCTTTAATGCATAATTATACAAACTGGCAAACTGATGCATCACTAGATGCAGCCCTGTGGGGAAGAAATCACTTCACACAATGAAGACATAACTTGATACATAACATAGCAAATATGACAAAGAGCATACGATTGTCCTCAGAAAACTGGGAGATATGAAAGATGAGAGGAGGCAGGGCTCAGTATTAACTTTCTAGGACTTCTGTCAAGTTCAGTCCAGAATTTTGTAAATGGAGCGGTGCAGGGAGGGAGGGAAGCCTACATGCTCATTCACAGCAGGAAAGTGATATAGGAGACTTTGTCCAGATAATGACTGTGCCACTGTTATTGAGAAGTGTTTTATTTTATTAGCAAAATTAATTATTAGTGTACCAGGGGTCAAGGCAGCACTGGCCACATGATGCCTACGTGCTTTTTGTGCCAGCTTGAGTGTGGAACTTGTTTATCTGTATGGCCTGGATCTAACAATGGACTTTATTTCAAGTAATTCCTGCAACCTTGCAGATAGAGGACATTTAAAATAATACTCTGCCACCAGAAATGTCTTGAATGCCAAACTCTAAATGCTCAATTTGTGTCTGCTCTACTCCACAGAGTTATTTTAAATGCACAGCGGTTACAGTGTAGTTCATGGATCCATGGCAAACAAGGATCAAAAGGTTGATAGAAACACCATTGATGTTCAGTATGTCCCAAACACCTCAGAAATACTGAACAGGGGAGGAATGTAACTAAGTGCAATTCTGGACAACTTTTTACTTTTACTGCTCACATTTGAACACAAATATCTGCACTTTCTACTCCTTACATTTTCAAAATAAGCTCATTGCTTTAGTTTTAATGCATTTTAGGGGAATTATTCCAAGAATGAAGAACAATTTCAACCTAAATGGGTGGCACAATAACACATAGAAAAAATGATTCTTCTGTGTAACCATCAGTATATATCATATATGACAGCGGTAATGAACCAAAAGCCATATGAAAGAAGTAACAAAATGAAAATGACATACAAGATTTAAAAAGGTGAAAACATTAAAAATGTAACAGGACAAAAATGAGGTAAAAGACATGACAAGACAAAAGAGATGTTAAAGACGTAATAATATGAAAAAGACATAAGACAAAAAAACTACATAAGAGATGTTCTAAGATGAAAAACAACATAAAAAACGTAACCAGATGAAAAAGACAAGCACTGTAACAAGACAAAAATAACTCAAAAACTCATAGCAAGATTAGAATGATGTAAAAGTCAAAACATGAAAAATGACCCAACGAAATATAACAAAACGAAAATAATGTAACAAGAGGCAAAGAAACTAAAATAATGTAAGAAGACAAAAAAGACATAACAAGACAAAACAGACAGAGAAAAGGTGAGGTTCAGTTAACTTTGCTCAGAAACAGTCAGTAGAAATGTCCCTCAGAGGACTTTGAATATATTTCAGAGTCACTTTTATTTGAGTAAGAAGGTTAATTTAGTAATTCTGTTTAAGTATCTGTATTTCTACTTGAGCAAAACACTTTTGTCTCCTCTGATACTGAACATATGTATTTTGAGAAGGGTCTGTGGAAGTTTTGATTCGTTTGTTTTTTTGTTTTTGTTTTTTTGCTGTGACTCTGGGTTTGTACTGGAACATATATCCACCATTCAAGTCAGTGGGGGTCAGTATTTGATATTTCAGTGTGCCTGAGGAGGCACACTATAGATAATCCTCCATACTTTTTCTCATTATTATTTTTCTTCCGCTGGATTTTTGGTGTGTAACTAGTCCCACACCGTTGGGAGCACATACATGAAAAGCACATCAAAATGTGTGGAAAATTCAAGTGTGCTATGACTTTTGTTAACGATTCGCTAAACTGTTTCCACGAAAATCGCAAAAGATTGCAAAAAAATTCCCATTCAAAGTGATTCAAAGTCATTTCTCTGTTCTGTAACATGCAGGCGATTGGCCAGTTTCACCAACCGCAGGCTGGTCCTGTCTTCTGATTGGTGGACTGACCTAAAGCTGTTTTTTGGCTGTTCAAACCTCATACAGAGAGAATTACACCTGAAGTGTCCAATTCTGGCATTTTAGAAACTTTATATACACACACACTGTAAGGGAAATTTTACTGATATACACAGACACACACACTCACGTACACATACACAGGCATGTGCACACAGACACATACAACCTCAATGATACATCTACTGCTATTAATACTGCTGGCATTATGCTGGGGATACTAGTCGGCAGCGAGCATCAGGCACACTCAAAATTTCATGTGAAATTTTCAAGTTATTGTTAACATCTTGTTGTTTGCATGTGTTTTGTTGTTGTTGTTGTTGTTGTTGTTGTTGTTGTTGCTGTTGTGGTAGGCCATGTCTCTCCCTGTGTGTCAGCTGCCCAGTGGCTGGGCCTCCATCCTGTGGTACAACATGCTGACCATCGAGCCCAAGGTGAGCTAAAATGATCACATCATCTATAGAAAATGTATGAAATGCTATCAGTCAGATTCATCTTTAGCTTCTTTATGGTGTTTGAGTGTAAGGAGGTCGAGGGAAAGTCTAATCATAACTGTACAAAAGGTTTTACAGAAAGTGCAATTCTGTATATTTATGTAACTAAAATTAGGTTTGTTGCAAATGCTTCTACATAATACTAGAAATATGAACAAAGATTAAGGCAAAATGTATTTCTTTTACTTTTTTCAGAAGTAGTATCTGTACAGTTAATTCATCTTTGCTCAACTAAACATCTGTGTCTTTTGTCCTGCAGCAAAGATACGATAGCTGAGCAGTGTTTTTGTGTTTTGTGATTTTCAGAGTGAGTGGTCAGGGGCAGTCCTAGCCTATTTGGTGCCCTGGGCGAACACCCCCTGTGGCCGCCCCCCCGCAGACATAAAACATATTAAGATACATTAACATATTTTATTGTTCAAACTGTTGTTAGAACCATACTGCACTTCGCACAACACACAGTGCTATGAAAAAAACAACTATTGCAATATACATACAGCAGATTTAAACATGACGCTGTCAGTCTGACACTATCTCCTATGACAGAGACGTACGTTTTTTGCCAAACCAACATAAATTGAGTGTAACTGATTGAAGATTTTCTGTGATAAATGATGATGAATTTTCTAATCAGTGTTCTGACTTGTAGTTGCTTCATCTTTATTTTAGTGAGTGGATTATATACCATGTAAATTTAAAGTGGACCTGCAGCAAACGGGAAAAATGAATCTGCTTCCCCAAACAGCAGTTAACATGACAGTGTGACGCACAGTCTGTGCTGCTGTGACACTATGTTAGATTTATGTATTATACAGATTCATCTGGAGATTTTAAGAACATACAGCTCAGTTACTTTTCATTTTTAACATCTTCCCTCAGTTTATAAGCTATATTGCTCATTAACAACCTTGCCAGGGCAATAATTAGCTTAAGAGCCGTGTTGCTAACTCCTCAGTAAGGAAAGTAGCCATTAGATGTCCTAAAAGTCCTAAAAGTTGCTAAATGATGTCATGGCCTAATTTGCATAATAGACAATTTGCATGTAATTGTAATGGACGCTGTAGGAGAAGGAATAATGTCGTGGGAGAGACAAAAAGTGAGTAAAAACACCTTATATATGTTTAGAACTACAAATGAGCTTTCTTCTGTTGATTCTTGGTTTGTTTTTTTAATTTTGCTATTGAAATAGGCCATCACTCCTCAAAATAACAGAAATAAATAACTAATAAGTGACTTAAATGCTTTGTCTAGACCTACATTACATAAATCAAAGATTATTTTTTACCTTTATTGTGATAGGACAGCTGAAGATATGACAGGAAAGGGATTAGAGAGAGGATGACACACAGCCAATGGGCTGCAGGCAGGAGTTGAACCAGCAGCCGCTGCAGAGGACTGACAGCCTCAGTAGTGCACACGCTCTACCAACTGAGCTACAGGGAGACCCATCTAAGTCACTTTTGTCCTGTATTGTTAAATATTAGAATATATAAAAAAGACTGTTATGTGGGGTGGAATTGCTAGCTCTAACCAGCCCTCCTCCTTTATCCGGGCTTGGGACCGGCAAAGTGACCCAAAAGAGACACTTTGGCAGAGTTACTTGGTTTTTTTTATTTTATTTATTTTTTCAACAAGACAAAAGAAAAAAACTGTCAATGAAAAGAAGGAAAAAACTGTCAAGGGCAATATGAGAAAATGATGGTGATGGACTGTGGGAGGAAGCCGGAGCACCCGGAGAGAACCCACACAGACACGAGGAGAACATGCAAACCTCCAGCCTTCTACAGCCAATCAGAATGGAATTGTGAAACTGCAGAGGGCTGGTGGTCTGCAAACTGTCCTACCTGGTGTCCGCCTACCCTTTTAATTAAATTAAATGTGTTGTTGGGGGGGGTCATATTATAGTGATGTTTATTTGGGACATAAACACCTTTTATTTAATTGTGTTGTTGGGGGGGGGGGGGTCTTTCTCAAGTTTCTGATTTTTCTTGCTCTCTCTCTCCAGGTTGGTGGAGAGCTCAGCATTCCTCTCCTCTGCTTTTTGGAGCTGAGCGTTCATCTCATCCAGTTTTTTAACAAGGGCCTCATTGGCAAAATAGACATTCTCAAGCTCTGTCTGATTTTTCTGGTCCTTACACACCAAATACTCCTCCCTGTGCTGCTGTTCAGACAACTGTGTCTGCATTTCTTCCAGTTGTTGTTGAAGATGAACCTTTAAAATACACAGCTCTTGACTTTTGACATATTCCTTCTGCAACAGAGCTTTCTGCTTCTCTCTACAATCCCTTTCCATGTGGAGGTCTTTAGTCAAACACTCCATCTGGCACTGCACTTGTCCATAGTCATAGTTGTGTTTTTCCAGGGTGTTGGACAGCTCAGTCATCTGCTGCTCCTGAGAGATGCAATATTCTTCTGCTCTATGGAGCTGAGTATTCATCTCCTCCACCTGTTTGACAAGGATGTTATTGTCAAATGAGAGCTTCCCAAAGTCTTTCTCAAGTTTCTGATTTCTCTTGCTCTCTCTCTCCAGGTTGGTGGAGAGCTCAGCATTCTTCTCCTCTGCTTTTTGGAGCTGAGTGTTCATCTCTTCCAGTTTGTAAACAAGGGCCTCATTGGCAAAATAGACATTCTCAAGCTCTGTCTGATTTTTCTGGTCCTTACACACCAAACACTCCTCCCTGCACTGCTGTTCAGACAACTGTGTCTGCACTTCATCCAGTTGTTGTTGAAGATGAACCTTTTCACCATACAGCTCTTGACTTTTGACACATTCTTTCTGCAAACAAGCTTTATGCTTCTTCTTCTGTTTCCTTTCAACATCGAGCTGTCCGGTCAGAGAGTCAGTCTGGTCACACTGTTCTTTATAATTATCCTCTGCTTTTTGGAGCTGAGCCTTCATCTCGTCCAGTTTTTTAACAAGGGCCCCATTGGCAAAATAGACATTCTCAAGCTCTGTCTGATTTTCCTGGTCCTTACACACCAAATACTCCTCCCTGCGCTGCTGTTCAGACAACTTTATCTGCAGTTCTTCCAGTTGTTGTTGAAGATGAACCTTTTCACCATACAGCTCTTGACTTTTGTCTAATTCTTTCTGCAACCGAGCTTTATGCTTCTGTCTACATTTCTTTTCAACATCGAGCTGTCCGATCAGATAGTCAGTCTGGTCACACTGGTCTTTATAATTATCCTCTGCTTTTTGGAGTTGAGCGTTCATCTGGTCCAGATTTTCTTGGTACTTAATCACCAAATACTCCTCCCTGCGCTCCTGTTCTTCCAGTTGTTGTTGAAGATGGACCTTTTGAGCGTACAGCTCTCGTCTTTTGGCCAATTCTTTCTGCAGCTGAGATTTCTGCTTCTCTCTCCATCTCCTTTCTTTTTCGAGCTCTCCGGTCAGATACTCAATCTGGTCCCACAGTTGTTCATAATCATTCTCTTCTGCTTTGAGCTGAGCTTGCAGCTGGTTCACCTGTTTGATAAGGGAACTCATATTTAACCTTAGTTTCAAAGACTTAGTGAATTGTTGTCTGAAGTTGTTGTTTATCTCACAGTGATATATGTCCTGTTCAAAGGTATCTCCTGTTGATTCAAATATACACTACAGAATGGATCTGGCTGTGTTTACTCTTGTAATGATGTCACTATGACATCACAGAATGGAATTCCTTTGATGATGCTTTTTTTTAAATTCTTTTGATGACAAACTTTATTTAAAATTCTATTGATGACACTTTTTTAAAAAAAATTCTATTCAATTCAAAAAAGCTATTGGCATGAATGTACAAGACATTATTGTCAAAGTATCTTGTAATGATTACAAACAAAAACAAAATGGTACACTTCATAAAATAAATAGCAGAAAATAGTGAACATTACACTTTTGTGTGTTGAAGTGTGTGTGTGTGTGTGTGTGTGTGTGTGTGTGTGTGTGTGTCTGTGTCTGTGTGTGTGTGTGTGTGTGTGTGTGTGTGTGTTAATGAATTTTTATTATTGTGTCATGCACCAGCAAGTGCCCAGCCCAAACAGGCTTACAAGACACAACTATTTAGATAAACAGACCAGAAACCAGAAAAAACAAACAAAAACAAAACAAAACAAAAACACAACATAGCTCACAATTAATGTTAATTAAATAACCTTTCCTGATGCCTTTCCCAAGCTTTAGAAACAAAATTGGCCAACTTATAAACATTAAAATTAAACAGCCATTCCATTCTGTCATCATCAGAGCACCAGAACATTTCTGGATTTTGAACAGACATTTCATGGAATAAAGGTTTTCTTAACTCATCATAAAAAGGACAATACAAAAGAAAATGTAATTTGTTCTCAACTTCTCCTAAATCACACATCTCACATAACCCGTCATCCTCCTGGATGTTTTTAAATCCACCAACTTCAAGGTTCAGAGGAAGGATTCCTCTTCTCAACTGTGCAACTAAACACCTCTGACTCCTTGTAAGATTTGCTGTAACATAAAATTCAGGACCATAATTGTGCTCGATTTGAATATATGTTCGTAATTTGAGTTTTAACAAAGTATCATTTAACCATTTTGCCTCAAATTTAGCAAAGTAACTTTCCTCTAATTATGTTTATGCTACATGTTAAATTATTACTAAACATATATTGTAACTCAGCTTCCTCAAGGATATCATTAATCTCTTTAACCCAAGGAGAGTTGTGCAATTTACTCCAGAGACAAACCTTCTTATTGATCCTGTTTTCTGACATATTAAGCAGGTGATTCCACAGTCTAATCATCTCACATTTCTGCCTCATTGAACCAGGAATCCAACCCAAATCACCTTGAACAGCCAAAATAGGAGCAAACTTATGAACACCTAAAAAAAACAACGTGCAGCTCTGTTCTATATGAAGTCTGATACTTTATAATCCTTAAAGCCCTTTAATATCCCTGAAATATAATTTAATATAGGGGAGACACATGAATCATAAAGTTGTGAGTATGAAGAATATCCAAGATTTGTGTGTGTGTGCATGTGTGTGTGTGTGTGTGTGTGTGTGTGTGTGTGTGTGTGTGTGTGTGTGTGTGTGTGTGTGTGTATGTGTGTGCGTGTGCGTGTGCGTGCGTGTGTGTGAGACTGAGAGAGACAGAGAGAGAGAGAGTATTTAGCTCCAACATTAGACCCTTCGTCACACAGTGAGTATCAGTTTCAGTCGTTTGAAGAACAAGAAATTATTCAAAATAACAGAATTATAATAAAGAAAATAGTGCTATCAATCAATTAAAATATTTAACTGTGATTAATCTCATAACTGTCTGTAGTTAATTGTGATTAATTGCAAATTAATCACACATTTTTTTTTTGTTTGTTCAAAATGTACCTTAAAGGGATATTTTTCAAGTGTTCAAAATCAATAGGATCGATAGGATGAATGACTAATGTCTGTGTTCTTTATTCTTCTTAAACTTCACTGAGTATTATGACAGGTAGGTTGATTATTTTACATCTTAGAGATCTTAGATGAATCCATGTGTGATATTATCAAGTATATATAGTGACTTGACTGTTAAAATGTTGTTACTGCTCCAGAAAAAATATTTAGTTAGAAATCAATTCTAATTCTGCTCTGAATTGATATAGTTATAATGAAAACAATTCTAAAAAGAAGCTGTATGTTATGACCCTTAGCTTGTGATGGGAAAAAGGGATGAAACATAGACCAGTTGTAATAGCTAAAATTAAAGTTAATTATTTACACTGATGGTCAAATTGACAATTAACACAAGTGAGGGAAATCAACTAAAAAGCGACAGGGCCGATGGGTGCTGCTCAACTTAAAGAAAGAAATAACAAAAAGAGAGCTCCCAAAGTGGGAGCTTACTACTATCTAAAGAAAACTAAATAAGATAAAAATAAAGATGCAAAAAAGAAACACCTATAGCAACCTACCTCAAGGTTTTAAAACATAAATACAAAGAGCCAGCACCCCTGTGCCTAGTGTAATCTAACACAATACTAAACAACCTAACACGTGTGACAACTTTTATCAGATTTTGAATCTGTTTTCCTGGCCCAGGCCCTTTCAACAAGTACCTCAAACAATAAAGTTTAATACTTTCACAAAAAGACAAGAGGCACATGTGGCAAGCTGTCTATGGCAGAGGCAGCCGCCATGACTGATATGCTCACTGAGTTTATACAGTTCAGACTTCCAGCTGCACTCCCATGATTGGTGGATGGGCGAATGAAGGGCACCAATCAGTAAGCCGAACAGCGCAGGAGCAGGTGGCGAAGTTAACGCCCCTTGAAGCTGGAGGCCAATTAGAGCCGGAGTTCACACACTGCAATATACAAATAGAGAACTACACAGCAAAGGGTTAGGTATGGGGGGGCGGAAATGGCGGTGATCATAACACTGTAGTACTGATAAAGAACCAGGCTCATAATATAAAGATAAAATCCTAATAACACCCACCCAGCTGGTGGTTTCACTCTGATTATGAGCAAATCACAGTTCAAATCCCCTCACTGTAAGCCTATTGTTATTTTGTGATTATTATTTTTGTGGCACACACTACAATCACTCACAAAAATGTTAAGGATTGTTTAAGACACTAATTTTGGTTAATAAATATTGTAATGATGATATGATATAATTATGTGAAATCCTTTGTTTTTAGTCAAATAACATCAAATTTTATTTGGAGAGGGACCCTGTTAGTTTCTGAAAAATCTGCTTAAAAAATTAGAAGAAAAGTAAAAAAATACTATATATATATTATATATATATATACTACTACTACTACTAATAATAATAATAATAATAAAAATAATAATAATAAGAAGAAGAGGAAGATGAAGAAGGATAATAATTTTCTGATGGATTATGAATGGCCAGAATTCACTAAGTTGTTGTTTATTATTCTTACACTGAAATTACAGCTGATAAACAGATAAAGCAATGCTGAATTGACTGATTGTGTTAGGGCATATGAACTCTTAGGCAAAATCTTCAATAAAAGCCAAAATGTTTGTGTTTTTTGTTAAACTTTACAAGACAAAATATAAATGAATCTGAATTGCTCTTTGTTTTTGTTAGATTTGGGTTGGAATATTAAATCATCCATCATTACCCTCAGGTATACAGTATATAAACTACAGTTTATAGGAACATCTTCATCTATACACACATACACACTCAAGGGTCTGTGTTAGGCCCTAAATTATTCATATTGTATATCAACGATATTTGCAATTTCTTGGTGTGATAATTGATGATAAACTTTGTTGGAAGCCACATATAAATAATGTGAAAACTAAAATATCAAAAACCATTGCTATACTTTATAAAACAAAGGATGTTCTTAACAAGAAGTCATTATACACACTTTATTGTTCTCTTTTACTTCCTATTGTGTGGAGATATGGGGTAATACATATAAAACTAACATTCAGCCTATTTTTAAATTACAAAAAAGAGATATAAGACTCATAAATCGATCAAACTTCCTTGAATCAACTAATTTATTGTTTGTAAGTTTAAATACCCTTAAATTTTATGATTTAGTTGAATTTAAAACAGATAATGTACAAAGCACACAATAATTGACTTTGCCGCAGAACTCAGAGGCTGTTTGAAATCAGAGAGAGGGGAACAGGTTTTTTCAAAAAAAAAACAAAAAACAAGAACAAATATTAAGCAGAGATGTGTTTCTGTTAGAGGTGTTAACTTGTGGAATAGTTGTGAGGATGAATTAAAAATATGTAGTTCACTTTCCTCATTTAAAAATATGTATCAAACTAAACTAATAAAAAAAATATATAAATCAGGTATGAAAAAGAGTAATGATGAAAATATTGAAATTTTTGTGTTTGCTTGTACTATTGTTATGGAACTTTATTTATTTATTTACTTTGTAACATGTCTGAGAGTTTGTTTTGTGTTTTTTCTTCTTTTTTGTTTCATTCTCTCGTTTGCTTTTTTTCTTTCCTTTTTCTTTTTTTTTAACTTATGGTGTAACTCGGACCATGCAGCTAAAGAAGTCGCCGTGTTGTTTCTGTAAAAAGGGTAGGCATAATAAGCTTGTGCTTCAGCCTACACCTCTTCGATTAGCTTTGTCCCTCGTATTATGTTTGTTGTTGGGAAAATCTTCTGTGTATTTGTTGAGGGTGTATTTTGAATGCTAATCGAATAAATTTGTGTGAACATATAGCCATAGATAGATAAAAAAAAAAAAAAAAGTCACATTATTAGTTACAAAGCCAAATTCTGAGATAAAGGCCCAAATAATCAGAAAATGTCATAATCAGCGATACAACGTTATTATGATTTAAACTCATAATTTTGATTTACTAAAGGGGTATTGTTTTTACTGCTGTTTATCATCCGCCTATATAGGAAATCCTTCATTTGCGTAATTCTCGCGAGATTTGCATATGTTGTTTCTTTATTGAGCATGTTATATAAATGAATTATGTTTCATACTGTAGTTTTATAAGGCAACAACGCTGTGGTTAAAAAAAAGAAAAAAAAACGTCTGGGTCTATGGTTTAATATACTTAGCGTCAGCGTTAGGCAAATTTATGGTTTGTCTCAAAATGATCACTCTCGCGAGATCTGTCGCGAGTCTAGGGTTCCTTCTAGACGCGATCGTTCGATATTCGCTCACGCACAGGTGGCGTTGATTTACTCTGACAATAACACAAGGAAAGCTTGACAAAAGCGATATAAAACGACATGTGACGTCCCACAATAATCTCACTATTTTCCCTTCATTTTAAATTTTAACTTTCCTTCATTTATTCGGGTCGAATGGCCGCTGTGCAGGTTGTTTATCCGCCTCAAACTTAATGTACCCACAGGTGTTGTTAGCTTAGCTGCTAGCCACCTAGCAACGGACGCAGCGACACAGTTTGTGTTTGTGTGTCCATTCAGCCTCCGACTTACCTCAGAACTTCAGTTTTTGTTGTTGTTTCCGTCCATTTGGTCTCATTTTCCCTCGCGTACTCCACATGTCGTAATTAAACAGGTATTATCCGCTCAATTTGCAACATTTCCGGATGTGTCCTCTGATCACTTGAACACTGTGCAAAGTTGAGCCCTGGGCAACACGACCTCCTGAGGAGGGAGGGGGTGTCTGGGTGCCAGGGAACTTTTTCACCGTTTTATTTTTTGACTGAACTTGAGAGTGACAGAATCGAGGAAATATTTGGTTTTCGCTGCAGAATCAATATACAACTTCATGAAAATAGTTTTCACTGTGCCGCCTTCAAAATAAGAGTCCCCAACATCCATCTCTGCCAACAGGTTGACAGTCACATCAAAATATGAAAAGTTTATTGATCTTCAAAGGAACTGGAGAAAACTGTATGATCTTCGAGAATCGTTTCATCATGCATATTTTTATTTATTATTTTAAAAACAAATATAGTAATTAGGGCTTTCAAGTTTAATTTAAATTAAATTATTCAGTCATTCTAAAAAAAAACAATGCAAAATGAAAATAAACACAACTGTTATGGCCACACTGTCTCATGGACTATTTCCCCTTATCAATATGCAAAAGTACAATTGATGTGTGTTATTTCATGGAAAGAATTAAAAATTATTTTAGGATAGTTTTTTTGCATCGGTTTCTTCTTGGCCATATGTAAAATAAAAGTTGATTTACCATAAAAACATATCAATGCTCAAAATTCAACTAATCAATTAATTGATCTTATAAACCTAAAAAACATCATTAAACATAATCAAATTTAACAATCTGACAGTAAAACACTCCCATCTGCATTATAAAGCTCCTTCAGTTTTTGTTTTTAGTGTTTCAGGTCTGAGCTGTTTGTGTCTGACATTCTGATCCCAGACAGATTTTTTTCTGACAGGAAACTGCTGTTACATTAGCCAGATATATCTCTCTCAAAAGCCACTAAACTCCATTGACAAAATATGTCATTTTAATTTGCAGAACAACATTGTTGTTCATCTGCCATGACCCCAATCTGTTAGTTCAGTGTGCCTGATGTGCAGGGACACTATAAATAATCTGCCATACTGAATTTTATTACTTTTCTTCCGGAAGCTTTTTTTCACACAAAAACACTCAAAAATCACCCCTGTTTGACGCCATATAGCTTCGCCATATAGCTTCGCCATATTTTAACGTAATGTGACACTCAGCCAAGTTCTAAAATTACATACAGGTGAACTTCAATGACGAAGCCAACAGTCAGTGTGGGTCCAAATGCCATAACAGGCTGTTTTATTACAACAAAGGGTCACTAACATCAATTAAAAAGGTTAAAAAGTAACATATCTCGCTGCAGGGGGTGGTGGCACACCAGTCAGCAGGCTAATGCACTGGTAGTATGCTGTAAGTGAACAAAACAAAAAATAAATAATTGAATACCAAAACTACAAAACAAAATAAACCCAACCCCCAACAGAAACACACCCAAACTAATACCAGTGCCACAGCAAACCTTAAAATAACACCACAAATCAACAGGTGAACCCCCACTGCACCAGCTGCAGCACTGAAACAAAAAGCAAAATTGTAGGTTAGCCATATACTCAAATTACTAAATCTCAATGAATAAAATTCCAATAATATATGTTGTAAACGGCAACCAGCACTTTCCCTGTAAATTTAATAGAGCACATGTTAAATCTCAGTCTACACACATGCAAACAATGCTTCATAATAAAGAGACTTTTTCATACCTTGCCACTGGCACTATTCTTGGACTGATAGGACCCTTTACAAAAGAAAGAATAAATGGTTGGCAGACCCACATTTTTACAAAGATTCCATATTTATATAATATATACAAATAAATTATCTCAGGGTGCATTTGCACCCCTACATTACCTTTACAAACAAATAATCTCAAACAGAACAGGATTTGTTTGGTTTACCAAGGAAGCATGTGCACAGGAGTGATCTCAGTAGCGTGAGTGAAGCTTACACAGCTGTGCTTCATGGGCCTCTTAACAACTCAGGTGGTCTCCTCCTGATTGGCCAATTGTACCTGCCTCTCAGTATCCCCCTGCTACAGTAGTAACGTATTTCTGGAAAAAAGCAAATGATCCCATTTTTTCCCCTCGTGGTGGTGACCTCATTTTTCACACCACAGAAATAAAATTTGCACCATCGTGTTCAGCAACCCGTCCTCTCACTCACTGTATGCGTTTTTTTAGCTGTAGCAATTATGGTGTTTCATTAAACAGCTGTAATTTGAGAGGTACATTGTCTCAATTTTTGCCTCTTTTTTGAGTATTTAAAATTGAATGTGCCGTTGCACACAAGTGATTGGCTGAATAAACCAACAGCAGTTAGGTCATCTCAGTATTCAAATTTCGCTGAATCGTTGCTCACAGGTGATTGGCCAATTTCACCAGCCTGAGTTCTTAGCAGTTAAAACTTCATACAGGGACAATTACACCTGAAGCAGCTCAAGGTTTGAAATTATTAACAGTTTAAAAAGACTGTCTGCCTGTCTGTCTCTGTCTGTGTCTTTCTGTGTCCAACTTGGACATTTTAGACTGCAGTCTTTTTTATCTGTTAATAAATTCAAAGTTTGAGCTGGTTAAAGTTAAATTCATTCATTCATTCAAGGCTGATTGTGATTGGCTTAATTGAATGTCTAGCTCTTAGTCTAATATCCATGGCTGCCTACTGACATTTTTAATGTCAGCAATATTGTTCTTCTGTCCTGCTTACTCACACAACTTCTCATATACACACACACACACACACAAAAGCAGTTCTTTGTTTCTGTTAGGGGACTTTTATTGACACACACACTCACCCATTCATTCATTCATTTTCTGTAACCATTTATTCCGTAAGGGTTGCGGGCTGCTGGAGCCTTTCCCAGCTGACATTGGGCGAGAGGCGGGGTTCACCCTGAACAAGTCGCCAGTTCATCACAGAGCTGACACATAGACAGACAACCACTCACACTCACATTCACACCTACGGGCAATTTAGAGTCACCAATTAACCTAACATGCATGTCTTTGGACTGTGGGAGGAAGCTGGAGAACCTGGAGAGAACCCACGCACACACGGGGAGAACATGCAAACTCCAAATGCGCATGATAAAGCATGCAAATACACAGAGATACATACACACATGCGTGTGACAGCGCGTGCATGTGCACACACACAGACACATGCAACCTCAATGATACATCTACTGCTATTAATACTTCTGGTAATATGGTGGGGATACTAGTTGGCAGCGAGCATCAGGCACACTCAAAATTTCATGCAAAATTTTCTAGTTTACCCACTAGAGCTGTTGTGGTAATTTCCCCTGTTGGGATTTCGGTTTGCTCAGCTGTGTGTTCAGCTACCACATTAGCAACACACAGGAGAAGAACAGGCTAAGCTAACGCTGGCAGAACTAATGTTAGCACTGCAGTATAAAGTTCCACAAAAAGCAACATGAAAAGCAGTTACTGTTACTTCAGTTTCTCTTGACTGTTCCTTAACATTACAACATTAGCTCAATATCATCCCTGCCTATGGTAGTAGCAACATTAGCCACACAACATGCTAGCATCAAGTTACAGGGTAGCCTGTGAAATAAACAGTAAAACAACACATGCCATGGCACAACTTACAGCTTCCAGGTTTGAAGTTGGATCATGGACAGCAGTCAATACTTCGGTTATAATGACAGAAACCCACCTTTTGTCTGAATTATTCCCTATTGGTAATACAATGCAACTAAGGATTACTTATTCCTCTCCCTTCTCATATTTTTTTTTTTTTTTCATTAAGACAGTAAGTCTCCTATTGTAAAAATCACTGATGGTCTTAAAGGGAAAATTCACCCCTTTTCAAGTGGATGTCCTGATAAGGGGTGAGTTCTCCTGCACGTACCAGGATGCACTGCATGCAAGCTTGTCACACACGCATCCATAGATATTACTTTGTGGGCCAAAACATAGGTGGTAGGTGACAAAAACACTCATGCTTCACATCTCCTGGCTACCCAAAAGTGGAAACTAGATATCCAAAATGAAATAGTTAGTAGTTCTTTCTTAACACCTCAGGACACATCACTATGATGTCACTGGATGCAGGAAGAACACCAGATTTTGCAGCAGCAGAACTCAGCTTTCTCTGTCAATATAACAGTGCTGAGGAATTTGTTAGTTCAATTTACACTTACAGTCAATTTACACTTCATTACATTTACCATTAAAACTGACATCCAAATAAAAAATGGTAAATTTCCCCTTAAGTTTGGAAAATGGTATCACTTGAATCCTGAATCAAAGCCTTTAAGAGCAGGAGGAGACAGTATGATCACAATATTATGAAGCCCAGCTCTACTGTGAGATGTAGCACGGTATCTCAAATATACTGATAGTACTGGAAAAAGCACATTGTACAGTAGTATGGGAAGCTAACACTTTGCATCAGAAATTGCTGCTATTGAAGCACTTTTATGATTAATTGATGTGGCAAAGATCAGTTGAGACTCTTGGATCTTGAGATGACAACAGTATCCTTCTCAGAACATAAAAAGCGGTTGCATAATATAAACTGAACTGATAAAAGGTGCAATAAATTAATAATGAAGGACCTGAAACCCAGTCCTCCTGATGCAACACATGGAAAACTCTGCAGACATAAATCAGTGGATACTTCTGACTTTAGTTACTTTAGCAGATCATGATGACCTTGCACTAGTTATCTCTCTCCACCCCTCTCCAGTGTTGCCAACTTGGCGACTTTCCTCGCTAAATCTGGCAACTTTCCTTTTTTGTTTTTGGGCTTTTTTGCCTTTATGGATAGGACAGCTGAAGAGCAGACAGGAAACAGGGTGAAGAGAGGGGGGGTGACACCAGCAAAGGGCCGCAGGCGGAGTCGAACCAGCAGCCGCTGCAGAGGACTAACAGTCCCAGTACATGGGGCAGACGCTCTACCAACTGAGCTATAGGGCCGCCCCAAGTCTGGTGACTTTCCAAATCCTCGACAGAGGGCCAAACAGGAGCAAGCTAAAGTTGGAGCAAACAAGATACAAGCAAAGACACTATTACAAAGAAAAACAACACTGTAAAAATTATAAGGACAGTAAAACTAGCTAAATAAGACGCTAAGAATACATTAAAATGAAAATGGCGGACATAACAGAGACATGACATGATGTTGTCAAGACAGTATAAATAATAATGGAATGGAATAAGACAACAGCATGCAATGTCAGTATAAATAAGTGCAAATAAAAGGATAAAAATTAATGGATAAAAAATAAATATATTAAAAAGAGATGACAACATCACATAAAAGGAAGTCTATAAAAATTAGTTTTAAGAAGTAATTTAAAAGATGTAACTGATTCTGTGAGCCTCATCTCCTCAGGCAGGTCGTTCCAAAGTCAAGGGGCCCTGACGGAGAAAATCACCTTTAGATTTAAGCCTTGACTTTGGAACAACCAGGAGGGCCCCACCCGAAGATCTAAGGCTGCATACTGGCTCATAAGGGGTTAACATTTTAGCTATGTAGCTAGGGGCCAGACCCAAACATGCTTTAAAAGTAATCAGTAAAATATTTACATTAAAACTAAAACGTACAGGAAGCCAGTGGAGTGAAGCCAGGACTGGGGTGATGTGATGTCATCTGTTGAAACCAGTAAGAAGCCTCGCTGCTGCGTTCTGGAACAATTGGAGGCAGGAGAGTGATTTTTGGTTGATGCCAGAAAGAAGTGAATTACAGTAATCGAGTCTGGAGAATATAAATGAGTGGATGACTGTTTCCAGGTCAGAGTGTGGGAGCAGTGGCTTGATTCTTGAAATGGTACGTAGATGGAGAAAACAGGACTGGACAACTTTATTGATGTGAGTATGGAAGCTGAGATCAGAATCAAAAATGAGTCCTAGGTTTCTGGCAGAGGATGTGACATTTGTGGATAGGGGACCAAGACTAAATTTGATGAAAGAAATGGAATTTGGTGGAATGATTGATGAATGATTTCTGATTTAGAGTTGTTATGTTAAAGAAAGTTCTGAGCCATCCAACAGTTTATATCACTGAGGCAGTCTGTTAAGTGTTGACTCCAACCAAGATAATCTCTTCAAGGCTAAACACACAAAGAATGAGAGACCACCAGACAACATAAAAATGAAAGGCATCATGGTGGATGGAGGAGCAACATCCCACATCGTGAATGACATAGGAAAATTTAAAAGCTCTGATGACACCTTCCAGCCGGAGACCCATTCAGTGGAGTTAGCTGACAGCACCAAATGCAGTGGAATGGCACAGCAAAGAGGAACGGATATGATAAATCTACTAGACAGCGCTGGATGACAGCACAGAGCGCAACTACGGGATGCACTGTACATACCTTCCTACCCACATGACATCTTTTCAGTGGCAAGAGCAACAAATGGAGGAGCGACAATCACCTTCAAGAAAGGAGACAGTCACATGGTTACCAACGATGGTAGCAGGTTTGACATCCATGAGAGTGGAAATTTGTATTATTTGCCAACTGTTCAGTTGAATGTCGACCAATGTAAACAATGTCATGACATGCAAACTTGGCATGAGATTTTGGGTCGTTGTAATTATGAAGATGCGCAAAAGCTACAAGGTGTAGTGAAAGGCATGGAGATAAAAGGAAGTGCAATCAGGTCAAATCAATTGTGTGAAGTGTGTACACAGGGAAAATTTACCCAGACGAGAAACAGGGAGCCAGACACAAAGGCTAAGAAACCCTTAGAATTGGTTCACACTGATTTAGCCGGTCCCATGCCAACAACGAGCATAGAAGGACACAAATATGCACAGTCCTTTACAGATGACTATTCAGGTAGCATGTTGGTGTATTTTCTAAAGTCAAAAAGTGATGCTGTGCAGGCTACAGAAAGGTTTTTAGATAACGGCTAACTCAGACGCTCAGATAACGACACTGAATTTACAGGCCGAGACTTCCAGGCACTGTTAACCAAAAATAGGATTAGACATGAGATGTCTGCTCCCTATTCACCCCACCAAAATGGCACGGCAGAGAGGGGTTGGCGAACCCTCTACAACATGGGCAGATGCTTACTGTTAGATAGTAAGATACCAAATATGCTATGGAACTATGCTGTGCAGATGGCAGCCTATACGAGGAACAGGTGCTACAGCAGGCGCACAAAGAAAACACTATGAGCTGTTCACAGGCAAAGTACCAAATGTATCCAAACTGCAGAAATTTGGATCAATGTGTTTCACTTACAAACAAGAGAAAGGGAAGTTAGACTCTAGGTGTGAGCGAGGTATTTTTGTTGGCTACAATAAAAACAGTCCGGCTTACCTAGTGTACTATCCAGACACAGAGAGAGTCCAAAAATACAGGTTGGTAAAGTTCACAACCAAAACAGTCAGTGAAAAAGGAACACAAACATCCAAGTCATACATAGAATATGGTAATAGGGAAGTACACCCCAAGATCAATAACAGTGAAGAAAATGTTGATGACAAAATGCAAAATGCATCAGGTCGGGAAATGCAGAGTGGTGTTTCTGAGACTTTACCTGAACAGACTGAGAACACACAGCCAGGCAGAGTCACTGAGACTGTAAACAGAAGGAACCCACAGAGAATCAGAAAGAAACCAGCTTAACTACAGGAGTTTGAGACTGAGGGTACAGTGGACAAACTGCAAACATGCATGGACTCTTGTTATAGAGCAGTATGTGACATTCCTCAAACTTACCAGGACGCCATAGCATCAACCAAGTCAAGGCAGTGGAAAAATGCCATGAACAAGGAGATGCGATCACTGGAGGAAAACGAGACCTTCAGCTTCACCCCGTTGCCACCAGACAAGCAGGCAGTGGGGGCCAGATGGGTCTACACACTAAAGAGTGACATGGATGGATCAGATAAATACAAAGCGAGATTCGTAGCAAAAAGCCACAGTCAAAAACCAGGAATCGACTACAAGGAGACATTCTCACCCACAGCTGACATGACAAGTATGAGAGTGATCATACAAAAGGCAGTGCAGGAAGATTTAATCCTACACCAGATGGATGTTAAAACGGCCTATTTGCATGCACCAATCAACTGTGAGCTCTACATAGAGCAACCAGAAGGTTATGAGAAAAAGTCAGAAACAGTTGAAAAGCTAGTGTGCAAGAAGTAGCAAGAAGTGTGTGCAAGAAGAAAGTATAGAGAGGCAGTGGGAAGTTTAATTTACTTATCCACATGGACTAGACCAGATATCACTTTGTGGTCAGTAAACTGTCTCAGCACTTTGCTGAACCTTCAGAAGATCACTGGAATAATAATAATAATAATAATGATCTTTATTTATAGAGCACATTACAAAGTGCTTCACAAAGGCAACAAAAGCAGTGCACAACAGTTCAAGCTTAGATAAAATCAGGAAAGGCTCTCCGATAAAAGTATGTCTTAAGAAGAGATTTAAAGGAGATCACTGACTCGGCTGTCCTAATTTCCTCAAGCAGTTTGTTCCAGAGCTTTGGGGCCCTGACTAAAAAGGCCCTATCCCCTTTAGTTTTCAGCTGGGCATATGGAACAGACAAGAGACCTCTGCCTGAGGATCTCAAGGTACGTCGTGGAGTGTAAGGTACTAACAGGTCAGAGATATATGGGGGTGCGAGGCCATTGAGAGCTTTAAAAGTCATCAGTAAAATCTTAAAATCTATTCTAAAACATACAGGGAGCCAATGTAGAGACGCTAAAACAGGAGTGATATGATCATGTTTCCTAGTTCTGGTTAAAAGCCTGGCAGCTGAGTTTTGAACATTCTGAAGTCTGTTAATAGATTTTTGGTTCAGGCAGGTAAAAAGGCTGTTGCAGAAATCCAGGCGTGATGAGATAAAAGCATGTAAAATGGTTTCTGTGTCTTTAAAAGATAGTGTAGAACGTATTTTTGAAATATTTCTTAGATGATAAAAACATGACTGCACAAGCTTTGTCGTATGATGTTCAAAATTTAGGTTTCCATCAAACCACACTCCCAGATTTCTAGCAACAGGCTTGATATGATTTGTTAGGGGACCAGCAAATGGTGGGATTTGTGTGATCATTTGCTGGGGCCCAATCAACACGATTTCAGTTTTGTCAGCGTTTAGTTGGAGAAAATTTCGTGACATCCAATCCATTACTTCAGATAGGAGCCATTTAGTGAATCAAACATATTAGGGTCAGAGGATCTCAGAGATAGGTACATTTGTACTGGAACATTTGTACTGGAACACAGTAAAACATGTTCTCAGATACCTCAAAGGTACAGCAGAACAGGAGTTATGCTTCAAAAGAAGTGAGGCAGAGAAACTAGGTCTCAAAGTGTATAGTGATGCTGACTGGGCATCAGATGCAACAGACAGGTGTAGTACATCAGGATATTGTGCCTGTCTGAGTAAGGGAAGTTCTCTGATCTCATGGAAGATAAGAAAACAAGCAACAGTAGCACTGTCTACTTGCGAGGCAGAATACATATCCTCAGCATCAGCTATACAGGAATGTATGTACTTAGAGCAACTACTCAAGGGTATAGACAAATAGACAAACACGAACACAAACAAACAAACAAACAAAAGTGTATGAAGACAATCAAGGTACTCTAGCCCTAGCCAAAAACCCAGTGAACAGGCAAAGGTGCAAGCACATTGGCATTAAGTACCATTTCATAAGAGAAACTCTAAACAATGGAAGGATAATTTTGGAATACTGTCCTACTGAGCAAATGATTGCTGATGTGATGACAAAGCCAGCCACCAAGCTAAAACTAAAGAAGTTTGCTCAGGATTTGTTTGGCACTTAGATATGCAGAGTGTTTTTGTTTACATGGCTAAAGGAAAACCATGTTATTATGTTTTGTATTTTATTTTCAGATAACCCAGAGAGCTAAGAGCGAGTGGGGGTGTTAAGTGTTGTAATTTGATGGTGCCCTTACTCCCTGTATTATGGTAGACTGATGTACTGCACTGCTGTATTGTATAGGGTTTACGGTACGTACAGGACATGACATCATCACGCTCTCAGTGAGCGCCAGTTGTTGTTCTGTGTTTAGCTTCGGTGATGAGATGACACAATGTTCATCCATACCAGTTTGCACTTTATTGTTAAATAAATATGCCAAGAGGCTGAAAATGATCCGAGTATGTTCTGCTTATCCTCCATACGCAGTAGAGGACTGCACACTCAAATGAAAACCTTAACACAGTCTAACACAGCAACTAGGCTTCTTGGGTCATCCGGTCTCAGGGGCAGGTATATCTGCGTGTTGTCCGCATAACAATGGAAAGACACATTGTGTTGCTGAATAATCTGGTCGAGCGGGAGCATATAAACAGAAAATAAAATCAGACCTAAAACTGAACCTTGCGGTACACCAAAAGATGTGTGATTGCCTGTAGTGACTGCAAAGGTTCTGTCTAAAAGGTAGGGATAAAACCAACTAAGAGCAGTGCCCTTATAGTTATAGCAAAAAAAAAAAAAAAAATCATGTTTCACTGTGACTTGTTGTAGGCTCCAAAGTGGACCATTACTTTAGAAACTAACTAATACAGGACAAAATTGATTTATATAATGTGGGTCTAGACAAACCATAAAGTTATTTTGAGAAGTGAGGGCCTATTTCAATTTCAAAGTTCATTTGTAGTTCTAAACATACTTAGGGTGTTTTGTACTCACTTTTTGTCTCTCTCACGACGTTATTCCTCTCTCCCACGGTGTCCATTACAACTACTGTAATAAACTCCGTCATTAACAACTTCTCTGCTGCTGTGAAAACTGAATCGCGGGTGGATTAATATGTAGGGAAAAACCCAAAATCCAAGTTAGGTTTTGGCTTTTTGGCTTAATAAACCATATTGCTCATGAAGAAAGTCAACAGATCAGATACAGACAGGGTCAGAGAATCACACTGACCTCCTCTGTGTGTCTGTACTGTACGTGTGTGTATGGAGGAGCTGCACTGACGCAGAGAGATGCTGCAGCAATGTGATAATAAATTACATCAAAATTTAAATGTCAGCACTCATCAATACTCTGGTCTTTAATAACCCCCACATGCAAAACACTGTGCTGTACAGTTGTTTGGATTTAAACAGATTTTAGTAATCAAATTACTCAAATTACTCTTGGAATCATTTCAACCCTAAAATTAATGTCTTCCCTGTAATTTTCACACTTTGCAAAGTCATCCCACGGCCCGAATTGGACCCTCTTGCGGGCTGGTTTTGGCCCGTGGGCTGTAAGTTTGACACCCCTGGTTGAGTGGGTATAGGTTTCAGACTAGTAGAGGATCTTTGTGCCATATGCTTTGAGCGAGCTCAACCCCCTCACGGTCTCTGCAAGCATAACTAATCGATCATGAGTGGCTTCTCTCAGGCTCAACAGATAGATCACAGATAAACTCAGCTGTCAGGTATATTCATAACTGTTTTTAACCTTAAACATATAAAAAGGCTCTTGATGTGCATTTCAGCGTGAGAAATCGGAGGTGTGGCATGAGAGCGTGTGAAGCCAGTCAAGGGTGTGAGTCTCACGGCCAACACGTGAGAGTTAGCAGCTCTGAGTTGCAACTTTTTGTGTGGCCCATTAACTAACTGAGAGAATTCAACTTTTACCCCATTTTCCCAATTCCTCATATGTGTCTGTACAGACCTTCATCCAGTGTACTTTTCAAAACAGACTTGAAGAATTCACCTGGTGAGGATACAGTGTCATAGTTAGTAGCACGCCAGTGTCATGGCGTTGGATTTTGTTGGTTATTTCCTGTTTTATTTTGGTGGTTTCTGTTCCTCCCTCATGTGTCTGGTCTTTACTTCGTGTCTTTGTTCTTTTTCCCGCTCTTTTTGATTGTCATGTCTTTCCCCTGTTTACCCACATGTGCCTTGTTAGTTCCCTCTATTTAGTCCCTGTGTTCCTCAGTGTCTTTGTCAGTTCATGGTTGTTCTTGATGTCTGTCTGCCCCCTGTGTCTCTGTCCCGTGTTTCATCCATGTTATTTTTCCCCTGGCTTGTTTTTTGAGTTTGCTTTTTTGGATTCTGTTTTGTTGGACCTTTGGATTTTTACCTCCCTGAACCAGTGAAAGCCTTTGTTTCTTTGTTTCTGTTTTATTTCATTAAATCTTTTTGAACTGCTCCCCACGGTCTGGTGTCCTCTGCATTTGGGTCCTCCAACTTGTTAAACTACAACAGCCAGTGCAAGAAAAACAAAAACATTAACGTAAGAATTCTTTTGAAACACATTTGCCACACTTTCTTTACCATAACTAACCTCATGTTTGTGCGTACTTCTACCCAGTATGACCTCATGCAGTGTTTCTCACAGAATTTTGTGAGACTGTGGAAGGTGGACCTTGGTATTCTTTGTTCTTCCTAAACACATTGGTTGTATGGATACCCAATGCAGCGGTGTTGGGGTCCCTCTCCAAATAAAATTTGATGTTATTTGACTAAAAACAAAGGATTTCACATAATTATATCACATCATCATTACAATATTTATTAACCAAAATTAGTGTCTTAAACAATCCTTAACATTTTTGTGAGTGATTGTAGTGTGTGCCACAAAAATAATAATCACAAAATAACAATAGTTAAATAAGGCTTACAGTGAGGGGATTTGAACTGTGATTTGCTCATAGTCAGAGTGAAACCACCAGCTGGGTGGGTATTATTAGGATTTTATCTTTATATTAGCAGCCCGGTTCTTTATCAGTACTATAGTGTTATGACCACCGCCGTTTCCGCCCCCCCATACCTAACCCTTTGCTGTGTAGTTCTCTATTTGTATATTGCAGTGTGTGAACTCCGGCTGTAATTGGCCTCCAGCTTCAAGGGGGGTTAACTTCGCCACCCGCTCCTGCGCTGTTCGGCTTACCAATCATGGGAGTGCAGCTGAAAGTCTGAACTGTATAAACTCAGTGAGCATATCAGTCATGGTGGCTGCCTCTGCCATAGACAGCTTGCCACATGTGCCTCTTGTCTTTTTGTGAAAGTATTAAACTTTATTGTTTGAGGTACTTGTTGCAAGGGCCTGGGCCAGGAAAACAGATTCAAAATCTGATAAAAGTTGTCACACGTGTTAGGTTGTTTAGTATTGTGTTAGATTACACTAGGCACAGGGGTGCTGGCTCCTTGTATTTATGTTTTAAAACCTTGAGGTAGGTTGCTATTCCTGGTTCAATGAGGCAGAAATGTGAGATGATTAGACTGTGGAATCACCTGCTTAATATGTCAGAAAACAGGATCAATAAGAAGGTTTGTTTCTGGAGTAAATTGCACAACTCTCCTTGGGTTAAAGAGATTAATGATATCTTTGAGGAAGCTGAGTTACAATATATGTTTAGTAATAATTTAACATGTAGCATAAACATAATTAGAGGAAAGTTACTTGCTAAATTTGAGGCAAAATGGTTAAATGATACTTTGTTAAAACCCAAATTACGAACATATATTCAAATCGAGCACAATTATGGTCCTGAATTTAATGTTACAGCAAATCTTACAAGGAGTCAGAGGTGTTTAGTTGCACAGTTGAGAAGAGGAATCCTTCCTCTGAACCTTGAAGTTGGTGGATTTAAAAACATCCAGGAGGATGATGGGTTATGTGAGATGTGTGATTTAGGAGAAGTTGAGAACAAATTACATTTTCTTTTGTATTGTCCTTTTTATGATGAGTTAAGAAAACCTATATTCCATGAAATGTCTGTTCAAAATCCAGAAATGTTCTGGTGCTCTGATGATGACAGAATGGAATGGCTGTTTAATTTTAATGTTTATAAGTTGGTCAATTTTGTTTCTAAAGCTTGGGAAAGGCATCAGGAAAGGTTATTTAATTAACATTAATTGTGAGCTATGTTGTGTTTTTGTTTTGTTTTGTTTTTGTTTGTTTTTTCTGGTTTCTGGTCTGTTTATCTAAATAGTTGTGTCTTGTAAACCTGTTTGGGCTGGGCACTTGCTGGTGCATGACACAATAATAAAAATTCATTCACTCATTCATTCATTAACACACACACACACACACACACACACAGACACAGACACACACACACACACACACACACACACACACACACACACACACACACACACACACACACACACACACACACTTCAACACACAAAAGTGTAATGTTCACTATTTTCTGCTATTTATTTTATGAAGTGTACCATTTTGTTTTTGTTTGTAATCATTACAAGATACTTTGACAATAATGTTTTGTGCATTCATGCCAATAAAGTTTGTTGAATTGAATAGAATTTAAAAAAAAAGTGTCATCAATGTAATTTTAAATAAAATTTATCTTCAAAGGAATTTAAAAAAAAGCATCATCAAAGGAATTCCATTCTGTGATGTCATAGTGACATCATTACAAGAGTAAACACAGCCAGATCCATTCTGTAGTGTACATTTGAATCAACAGGAGATACCTTTGAACAGGACATATATCACTGTGAGATAAACAACAACTTCAGACTACAATTCACTAAGTCTTTGAAACTAAGGTTAAATATGAGTTCCCTTATCAAACAGGTGAACCAGCTGCAAGCTCAGCTCAAAGCAGAAGAGAATGATCATGAACAACTGTGGGACCAGATTGAGTATCTGACCGGAGAGCTCGAAAAAGAAAGGAGATGGAGAGAGAAGCAGAAATCTCAGCTGCAGAAAGAATTGGCCAAAAGACGAGAGCTGTACGCTCAAAAGGTCCATCTTCAACAACAACTGGAAGAACAGGAGCGCAGGGAGGAGTATTTGGTGATTAAGTACCAAGAAAATCTGGACCAGATGAACGCTCAACTCCAAAAAGCAGAGGATAATTATAAAGACCAGTGTGACCAGACTGACTATCTGATCGGACAGCTCGATGTTGAAAAGAAATGTAGACAGAAGCATAAAGCTCGGTTGCAGAAAGAATTAGACAAAAGTCAAGAGCTGTATGGTGAAAAGGTTCATCTTCAACAACAACTGGAAGAACTGCAGATAAAGTTGTCTGAACAGCAGCGCAGGGAGGAGTATTTGGTGTGTAAGGACCAGGAAAATCAGACAGAGCTTGAGAATGTCTATTTTTCCAATGAGGCCCTTGTTTACAAACTGGAAGAGATGAACACTCAGCTCCAAAAAGCAGAGGAGAGGAATGCTGAGCTCTCCACCAACCTGGAGAGAGAGAGCAAGAAAAATCAGAAACTTGAGAAAGACTTTGGGAAGCTCTCATTTGACAATAACATCCTTGTCAAACAGGTGGAGGAGATGAAGACTCAGGAGCAGCAGATGACTGAGCTGTCCAACACCCTGGAAAAACACAACTATGACTATGGACAACTGCAGTGCCAGATGGAGTGTTTGACTAAAGACCTCCACATGGAAAGGGATTGTAGAGAGAAGCAGAAAGCTCTGTTGCAGAAGGAATATGTCAAAAGTCAAGAGCTGTGTATTTTAAAGGTTCATCTTCAACAACAACTGGAAGAAATGCAGACACAGTTGTCTGAACAGCAGCGCAGGGAGGAGTATTTGGTGTGTAAGGACCAGAAAAATCAGACAGAGCTTGAGAATGTCTATTTTTCCAATGAGGCCCTTGTTTACAAACTGGAAGAGATGAAGGCTCAGCTCCAAAAAGCAGAGGAGAGGAATGCTGAGCTCTCCACCAACCTGGAGAGAGAGAGCAAGAGAAATCAGAAACTTGAGAAAGACCCCCCCCAACAACACAATTAAATAAAAGGTGTTTATGTCCCAAATAAACATCACTATAATATGACCCCCCCCAACAACACATTTAATTTAATTAAAAGGGTAGGCGGACACCAGGTAGGACAGTTTGCAGACCACCAGCCCTCTGCAGTTTCACAATTCCATTCTGATTGGCTGTAGAAGGCTGGGGGTTTGCATGTTCTCCTCGTGTCTGTGTGGGTTCTCTCCGGGTGCTCCGGCTTCCTCCCACAGTCCATCACCATCATTTTCTCATATTGCCCTTGACAGTTTTTTCCTTCTTTTCATTGACAGTTTTTTTCTTTTGTCTTGTTGAAAAAATAAATAAAATAAAAAAAAACAAGTAACTCTGCCAAAGTGTCTCTTTTGGGTCACTTTGCCGGTCCCAAGCCCGGATAAAGGAGGAGGGCTGGTTAGAGCTAGCAATTCCACCCCACATAACAGTCTTTTTTTATTAAACTTGATATTCTAATATTTAACAATACAGGACAAAAGTGACTTAGATGGGTCTCCCTGTAGCTCAGCTGGTAGAGCGTGTGCACTACTGAGGCTGTCAGTCCTCTGCAGCGGCTGCTGGTTCAACTCCTGCCTGCAGCTCATTGGCTGTGTGTCATCCTCTCTCTAATCCCTTTCCTGTCATATCTTCAGCTGTCCTATCACAATAAAGACAAAAAATAATCTTTGATTTATGTAATGTAGGTCTAGACAAAGCATTTAAGTCACTTATTAGTTATTTATTTCTGTTATTTTGAGGAGTGATGGCCTATTTCAATAGCAAAATTAAAAAAACAAACCAAGAATCAACAGAAGAAAGTTCATTTGTAGTTCTTAACATATATAAGGTGTTTTTACTCACTTTTTGTCTCTCCCACGACATTATTCCTTCTCCTACAGCACGGGTGTTCAACTAAAATTGAAAGAGGTCCAGTAGAGAAAATTTCCTAAAGCAAAGGTCCAGAACATCATAATGTCTAACTTGTGTTATGAAAGTGATACATACTGAAGTAGTGTAGTAGTTGTATCAATGTTTACATCAGGGGTGTCAAACTCATTTTAGTTCAAGGGTCACACACAGCCCAGTTTGATCTCAAGTGGGTCGAACCAGTAAAATTAAAGCATAATCTATTGATTATTCTGGCGATTAATTGAGTAATCAGATAAGAAATATTGTGTGTTCTGCATTTTTTTCTATTACATTACTTTTGCTTTTTTTAAGACCAATGGTAAAATACAAAAGAGAAAATAAGAGAGGTCTATTAAATGAACAACTATAAATTGCTGAAGTAAAAATACTCAGTAAAGTAACTTTACTTTTACTGTAGATTTACTTTTACTGTATTTACTTTTACTGTAGATTTACTTTTACTGTTTTTACTTTACTTTGTACTTTTTTTTTCAAGCACAAAGGTAAAAGTAAAGGTAGTAATGTCTGCAGAAACCACAAACAGAAGAGTGAACTAACTCTTTTAACTGAAACAGTCACCAGAATGTTTTGTTCACATGTTAAAATCACAACATTTTTCTTCTGGAGCAGGACAGACGCTCCCAGACCCCCAGAGGACAGGGGACAGGGGACTGGTTTACCAACATGACACCTTTTTCTCCTCTTATGAGTTTGCAGGTCTGTATTTAGTCATCAAAAAATAACAATAAGAATACCGTTAAAGTACAACAACAGCAATAAAAATTTTGATTTTTCAAAAAAGGAAACAATAACATGCAACATTTTTAAATTGTAATTAAGTAAAAACACTAATACCACAATGTAAAAATACCTAAGTAAAGAATGTGAGTATTTTTCCATCACAGCAGGTCAGTGATCAGTGTTTCAGTGACTCTTCAGTGACTCTTATGGCGGCCCACCACATTAAAAACATCTGCACCAAGACATGATTTTCTATTTTTGGAGCTGCACACCTTTTTCGGTCATGTCTAGAAGGTAACTCTTTATTTGAACTCTCGCGAGATTTGTTTCCGCAAACTCGCGCAATCTTTCGCGGATCTAGGGTTCCAAATGTGCAAGGTCTGGCTGCACAAAGATTGTGCAGGAAAGTGCCATAAACATCTCAATGATGACTCATTCAACTGTGGATGCACAGATATGAATGACAGACCAAGGTACTACTACTTAAATATCTGTATGTAGTGTCACACAAAAATAAAGATGAACACTCACATACTAAGCCTGCACTTTTCAAAGAAAGGCTTAATGAACCTTTATTTAAACCCTATGAGAAAATGCCAGCTTGGGGAGAATTATTAACCCCAAATATTAGCTGTTTTCACAGGTAGTGTTAAAAAAAGTCTGCTCTCTAAAAGCATGTCCTGTAAAGACAACATAATGTTCCCAAAAGAATTTAAAGTTTTCTAAAGAAGATAACAGTTTTGACCCACAAGCATTACAATATTTTTAATCACAAAATGTCAGGTGAACTTCAGGTGGAGGTATCTTCCTGTCTATAATCTGGAGATGCTTACTGATAAATGATTTTGCAGTAGCTGCTGGCAGTCCTCATTTTTTTTCATCTTTGCAGGATAATGGATGCTGTTGAGCAAAGAGGGGGAGATCAAGCTAACTTTCAAATAGACTGTGTTGTTGGTAATTACATTCTCTATCAGTGATTACATGTTCACCCTTTACCCTTTGGTTTCAGAGCTTACACAATGCTCTGATGAATGGAACGATCCGTTCCAATACGATGTTCCTATGGCAGAACCCATCCACCTCAATTAATCTGAAACAACACTTAAAACTGAGGACCCTGAACTTTAGTGACCAGTGGGTAAATGAAAATGTCATCAGTTGTGTGTTTGTGTGTGTTTTCTCATAGATGTAATATATAAAAGATGAATTTATTGATTTGTACTTTTCTTTTCAATAGATCCCAAGCTACTGCGGGTCATTGAGGAGGTCACAGGTGTAGGAGCGCAAATAAAGAGAGGGGAGATAAGACTCCTAGATTTTGTCTTCGATGTTATACTCTCAGAGGTAAGATGGTCAATCTAGCTTGCTTGGGAATTTTTGGGTTATTGTGGTCAATATTTTATTCCTTTGGAAAACATATAAACAAAACAGTGCACTCTCTAGAGCACCACAAGGTATGATTGGATCATTTAACTGTTTTTCAGAAGCTGATCAAAATCTTGGAAGAAGAAGGCATGACCCGACTGCAGGCAGAAATCATGATGGCCAGTGGGAGCTTGATTTAACTTTTGTTTTATTGTTCATTGTTTTGTCTTGTTTTTTCATTGTTTCATGTTCTGTTTCATTTGCTCACCTCCACTGTTGTTCATACTTTTCCCCTGTTTTTGATTTTATTTCTTTGTATGTTTGTTTTTCTATTTTGGAAGATTTGGAGATGGAACGCAATAAAACTTTTATCACAAAAAAGAGAAGTCCAAGTCAAGTTCTTAATGTTGTCAGCATGATAATGTAATGTGTTTAACTGTATTTCAGAAATTAATTATTAATTATTAATAGAATTAATAGAATACTGACAAATCTGACAATAGGAAAATCTAATTATTGGATTCATTTAATAGTTAAACCTGGAAATGAACACATCTCCAGACCCAGGAACTCCCTATTCTGTTGCAGTCACACTTGTCTGGGGCCACTGTGTTGCTCATGATGCCCCTCTCTCATCCTGGAAGATCCCTAGTGGGTGAGGAAACGACCAGCAGGATTGAAATCATTTAGCTAAGCTTTTCTCTTATGCTTTTGAGCAAAGAATGTGTGGGGAGTGTGTCCTGTGTTAAATGAAGGAATCTTCTGGTGGGCAGGCTGGGCCATACACAGGAAAGGTAGGGAGAGCATGCCAGCTTCCTGCAAACAAGATCCTGCATAATATCTGGGCAATAGTCTTTACACTGTATTACCACTAATGATTTACAGTGCTGGCCTCCTTTTTAACACTCAGCATAAATAACAATTACATTAACCATGCTAATGTGAAGGTGATTATCGTTCAGTTCTAGTGTGAATGATGTGAGGAACCCCCCCCCCCCCCAACACACACACACACACATTGTATTCACATTGTTTAATAACGTCTTAATATTAATTGTAAATCAATGAAACATTAATATTATCACTTAGTAATTATTTTAGGCTTCTACTTGCTAACATCTCAGTTTTACATACTGTATAAAGTCTGTAATATTTCCACCACTAAATTGTTGAACACAATAAATTGTTGTGTGAACAATCCTTGTCTTGTTTTATATACGTTAATTTTTTTTTTTTTTAAAAAGACTGACTTCCGGTATGGAGTAGTGTTTTTACGTTGAATTGTCTGGTTTTATATACGTTAAATAAAGTGTTTGTTTTTTTTTAAAGACCAACTTCCGGTTTGGACTTCTGGTATGGAGTAGAGCTTTAACGTTGAATTGTTGCGTTGAATTGTTGTGTGAACGTTTATATACGTTAAATAAAGTTTTCTTTTTAAAAAAACACCAACTTCCGGTTTCGACTTCCGGTATGGAGTATAGCTATGGCGGCACCCTTGTCCGCCATCTTCCCTGCAGGCGGGTACTCTTGTGACCAACTTTGTCATTTTTATTTTTTAATCAGTCCGAGAGGACGACGGTATCAGTGATTGATTAGTGATCAGTCTGCCCTCCTCTCCTCCCTCACCTGTTCACTCTGCTGTGAGAAGATCTGAAAGTTTCTCACAGAGAAACACAGACTCTCCTGTTTTACGTATAGGCCTCTTTATACAGTAGTTTAATTTTATAAGTGCATCTGGTTTGTGTCGATGTCATTAACCATCACGTTAGTTTCGACTGTTGTAATAAACAACATCATTAACAACAGTCTCTTTCACACGCAGCTTCTCTGCAGTTGGTCTGTGTGTTTCCTGATCAGATAAACCAGCGCCGGAAAGACTAGAAAAGTTGCGCCAGTTAAAGTAGAACCGTCCCGTCAAAATTTAAAATCTCTTAATAATTTATTGGTTATAGGTCTGGGTCCATATAGGACGGCGTCTGGGTCCGCCTGTTAGAGACCTATGTCCTATAGCGTCCATTACAATTACATGCAAATTGTCAATTATGCAAATTAGGCAGTGAAATCATTTAGCAACTTATAGCAACTTTTAGGCCATCCAATAGCTACTTTCCTCACTGAGGAGTTGGCAACACTGCCCCTCTCACTGTTCCATCCTGCAGTGCTAACAGTATGTAGGAACCTGCACATTGTTTTTTTTTTTTTGTATCTGTTCTTTTTCATCTGTTGAAGGTCCAAAGCTACAGGTTTCATCATTTTGTCTTAGTTCCTTCAAAATCACCACACCCATGCTTGCTTTAAGTTTGTGTACAGCAACAATAATTGTGTGTTCTGAGTTTGTCACACTGCGAAAACATGTTATTAACCACCTTGGCAAATTAGAATGATTATAAAAAAAAACGAGCTGAGCAGTTTTCTCTGCTCTGAAAATAGAAGACCTAAGGTACCAACCACATCATGACAGCTTGATGGGAAGAGCATAGCTAAATTTTGACGAGGTAAAAACCGGCATGGACAATTTTCAAAGAGGTCCCATGACCTGTCACTTTGAGATATCTGAATGAAAATGATTTCTATGGGTACTGAAGAGTCTCGCATGTCTGCTTTATGCTAATCTAATGCCGTTTTGGGCAAAAAACATATAGCTTTTTGCATGCAGTTTGAAAGAGTCAACGATTTCACCGTGCAGAAGGAAGCGTGCATCTACTCGTGGACGAGAGGCCTGTGCTCATGACAGCGCAGTATGTAAAAATCAGTGGCCTCCTTGACTGAGAAAGCAGACATGCAATAGATATCGCCAAAACTCTCATCTAGATGGATAAATAGCACTGCAGGTTAGAAGAATAATATGTATTGTTTATTCTGGGGTGAAATGTCCCTTTTAGGAGCTAAATCCAGCAGTGTGAGCAGTGTTATAGACTACAGTGAAGATTTAACAAAGCTCTCCTCTGCTCAACAGAGGCTGTGGGAGCCATTCATTTTAAGTGAAAGCTGAATCCCAGACTGCAGCTGTTGTGGTGCCACTCAGTCACCTCGGATGACATCATAACTGGAGATTTAAAATGTACTTTGCCATTTTGCCAGTTTGCTACAGCAGAAGCTTCAGTCAATATTCAAACAACAATTTTCTGTTTTAAAATAAAGACAGCGAAAACAACAAAGCAACAGATGGAAGAGGAAGTCTGTCTGCACATCAGTCACTGTCGCTGCAGCTCATCCAGCACCTTTAGCCCTCAGGTAACAGCGTAACACTTCAGTGTGGTGACATGTCCTTTGTCCTGCGAGCCTGTGTCTGTCAGGACCTGTCAGCAACAACATATCATCATTACATCGACGGATATTAAAAGATGCAGGGACAGTTTGGAGTTGAGTTTCAAATGTGGGTTTCATGTTAAAAATGCTTTAGGTGAAAATCTGGAAGTGGGTCACTCTAACTGTAGACAGAATGAGTGTCTTGATTTTTCCTGTTGAGGGAGAAAAACAGATTTTATATTCAAACCTTCAAAGTTTCCTGAATAAAAATGATCTTTCAAGCAAAATAAAAATGACACACTGGTCATTTTCTACTGTAACTATAAATGTATGTCATATACCTTAAGATATAGTGACCACTGGTAGAAGGTAACTGACGATATTTACGCAAGTAATTACTTATTTGCATTTTTGAGGTACTTGTGCTTTATTTGAGTATTTCCATTATATGCTTCTTTATCCAGTATTACTCAAATACATCTAATCTCTGAAATATTGTACATTCTATTGTATTATTACACTACATTTACTTGATAGTTCAAGTTAGTAATTACTTTTTAGACAAAGATTCAGAAAATAACAAACTAACACACTGATAAAGATTAAACCAGTGGTTCCCAACATTTTTGGCATGTGACCCCTGACCAAAAAAAAAAAAAAAACTATAGTTGGGACTCCTTTTCACATTTTAAGATGCCTGTGAGTTGTGTTCATCTTATCATTTTATGCAAATTTGTGTACCAGAGCTTTTGTTTATTTCCTTTACCTTTAATCTTCTCGTGGCCACTCAGATTTATCTGGTGATCCAGCTTGGGAACCACTAAACTACCCACCTGTTGGCGCTGGAGGAAGTACTCAAATCCTTCACTTAAAGGTAGAATCAGTAGGATTTGTCTGAGCTGTTTGCAAATGCATCAGAAAGATGCCACAATGTCAAATACTAACATTTTGGGTTGGTCCCGAGTGTCCCAGGTGCAGCAAATTGACATAAAAAAAATTTGATATTAAAACTTTTTTGTATATTATACCTTTAAGCAAAAGTAGCACTACCACAGTGTAAAAATACAAGTAAAAATCCTGTTTTCAGTATGTTACTTAAGTAAAAGTAAGTATTAGCATCAAAATGCATTTAAAGAGCCACAAGTGACAGTACTAATTTGATTGATTGTCTGATTTTAGATTTTAATTAGTGATGCATTCATGTGCAAGCATTAGTTTAATATTGCTGCTCATAACATATAATTTGTTATAATTTGAAGGATTTTTACATACTAGTAAAGGTAACTTAACCCATAATAATAGAAAGAAAAAAATCCTAATTTATTAGATTTATATTAATGATCTAAATCTGCAAAATAACTAGTAACTTATGTCAAATAAATGAGGTGGAGTAAAGAGTACCATAATGACTTAAGTATAAATTGACATAAAATGGAAATACTAAAGTGCCTCAAAACTGTACTTAAGTACAGTACTTAAGTCAGCGTACTTAATTACATACCACTTCCTCTAACTGTAGTTAAAACCTGTTCCACCTCAACCAGCTACAACAGTAAAACGCTGTTACACACTGATGTATTAGTATTCACATTGTAATAATATCATTTAAAACTATGCCAGTCAGTTCTGCAGAATTTGATATTCTGTCAAACTGATAGGATTTTGAATGCAGGACTTTTACTTGTAACAAAGTATTTAATTGTAAGTGTGGTATTGGTACTGCTACCTTAAATAAAGGATTCTTCAGGGATTAAGTAAGGGATACTCAAAGGATAGTGTTAAAGAAGCTGAATACGTCTTCCAGCATTGCATGTGAGTAATAGAAACATGAGATGTAAGGATGGAGTGACGTTACACACTATCTATTTTTCTGTGTCTGTCCCTCAGTGTGAGCTGCTACACAATGGGAGACTCCCACCGGGAAGAGAGCACAAACAGCTAAAATGAACGCAGGAATAGCAAGCATCACTGGTGAGAAATCCCATCAGTTGTTCTTGTATTTCTTTCATTCTACTGTATTAGTTTTTGATAAATATGTCAGTTGATTCAGCTGTAGTAACATGTGACTTGTGTCCCTTGCAGTGGCTCTGCAGTTCTTCACTCAGATTGGTGAGCAGCAGATTTTAAGAACAGACAGGAGATCATGTTTTAATGAAGCCTCGGTGCTGTGTGGAAAGCTAATGTTGTGTTTTTAACTTGATCCAGCAGCCACAGCCAAACTGGTTTGTTATTTTACCAACTGGTCGCGGTACAGAACCGGTGTGGGGAAATTCCTGCCAGAAAACATCGACCCCTTCCTCTGCACCCACCTGGTTTACGCCTTCGCCATCATCAACTATGCCAATGAGATCACTGAGTATGAGTGGAACGAGAAAAGCTTCTATGAATCATTCACTCAGCTCAAGAGCAGGTAACAGTTTAAATAATGTATACTTGCAATGTACGAAAATGAGATGTCTGTTCAATCAGCATGTGATTTTCTCCTGAACAGAAACCCCAGGCTGAAGACTTTACTGTCGGTCAGAGAGGAGAATGACGGATCACAGTGAGTAGCTCCTTATGAAACTCCTCCATCTGCTGACAGAAAGCTGAAGTGGCTGCAGAGGAACTATTTTGTTTGACTGTTTTCTCAGGCTGATTTTTTAAACATTTGAAAAACTTAAAGCCAGTGTCTCTCTCCTAAAATCATGACCTGGTTTCTCTAGATGCTAATGTTGCTGCTTTGCAATAAGATATACCAGAACTACTTTTTTCCACTCTAAAGAAAGTAGTTCCTACATGAAACTGCTCACAATGGATTATCTCAAGCAACTAGGTCATGAGGCATTGCTGTTGAGTTTTTCAAAAATGTATTTTTGATGCTTTGAGCACCACAAGCTGGGTGCCATTTAGTCCGATTATACTGGAGAGATGGCAGACATCTCTACAGCTGAAATCTCCAAAGCTCTGCAACTCACACCAAAACTATCTTAGCTGGATAAACAGCACTACAGGTCAGAGGAAAAATGTGTATTTTGGATTTTTGGACTTCCTCAGCTTTACAGAACTTAAAGTGCTGCATAACTACTGGGTGTCATATTAGCTTAAAGGGTAAAGATATGTCAGTGTTGTATACAGCTTGTTAAATCAGTTATCCGTTAAATCGGTTTAATAAATCAACAAAATAATAAATAAACTGTAAAAATCAATGAATACTTAAAGGGAAAATTTCATGTTCAATCAGTGTTGATGTTTAATGTAGTCAATTGAAGCAATAAATTCCTCAGTGTTGCTGTATTAACAGAGAAAGCTGAGTTCTCCTGCTGCAAAATCTGTTGTTCTTCCTGCATCCAGTGATGTCAAAGTGATGACATCGCTGTTAAGTAAGAACTACAAACTATTTCAGCTTGGATTTCTAGTCTTCACCTCCGGGGGGCGTACTAGGTGAGTATTTTTGTCACCTGATCCTTTATGTTTGCCAACAAAGTAATAGGTAGGGTGGTGATACACAGCAACATGGCTGTGTGCGTCAGAAGGTTGCTGGTGTATGTATGCACTGCCAGCACAGCTCTGCAAGCAGGACTCATCTTTCTCTGTCAATATAGCAGCAACTGAGGAATTTAATGCTTCATTTGACTACATTTACCATCAACACTGACTGGACATCCACATTAAAGTGCAGAATATTACCTTTAATTCAATTATTAAGTTTTTTTTTTATGCAGATTTACTAATCATTTAATGTAATATCTCTTGGAACTTCTGATGTGCATTTATTTTGTTTTGATGCTGTAAAGACTACACCAATTGATTATTTGAAGAGAATAATCAATCATTTTCATTGTTGTTAGCTGCAGCCCTGCAGTGGTCACATTTAAATATATACTATAGGCCAGTGTTTCTCAAACTTTTTACAGAAAATATTAAATACCACTTCTGGCTTCTTAAGAGACCACTAGCATGTGTGCTCTGGTCACTGTCACTCACTTCATTTTCAACACAGCTGCTGAAAATATTCTCCTCCTGATTTGCATTCTTCTTCCTAACAGTTCCTGTTTGGCACCAAAACTGCAGTGTTTTTGAACTGATCATTTTTAGTCTTTTCATTTTATCTCTGCTTACTATCTTGGCTTCATTTTAGCTAGTAATTACTGCTAACCATGGTTAATGTTTGCACACACTATGTGTATCATTGTGACTATTTAGCAGGCTGATGTTGAAACAAAAATACATGAAAGACAAAACATCCCATTTCAGCAAGCTCATGTTTTATGCAATTTAATTTGAAATAGTGTAGTATTTTGATGGTATTATGTTTTTAAATTAATTTACTGAATGAAAAAATATATATTTCTTACATTACTCCACATACCACTAGAGGGAGCTCACGTTCCACCAGTAGTACACGTACCACAGTTTGAGAAAGTAGACTGTAGGCTATATGTCATAAGATATCAGTTTCAAATTACTCAAGTTCTTGAAGTTGTCAAATTAGACAACAAGCACCTTTCTTATCATCCTCCGCAGGTTCTCCATCGTGGTGTCCTCTCCAGCCAACCGGAAGACGTTCATCCAGTCTTCTATCAAATTCCTGAGGACTCATGGATTTGATGGTCTAGATCTGGACTGGGAGTACCCTGGTGCTCGTGGAAGTCCTCCAGAGGACAAGCAGAGGTTCACTCTGCTCTGCAAGGTACACTGACTGGAGACCAGTGGAGGACTCAGGCTGTCTGAGGGCCACCAGCATGCAGAAAGTCGTGATGCATTTATGGTGAAACAGTTCCAAATCCTGCCTCCTAGAAATTACTAAACTGTTTTCATTGGTATGTTGGGGTGACAACATAATTCCACCCAAACATGAAAATTCAGTCATTATCTATTCACCCTCATGCATTTTTAGTCCACAACACACTGCTGGAGTGTCACAGGAAAACAGTGTTGCAGAATCTGTACAAGCAACAGAATAAAAACATAAAATGCCTCCATACTTCATGTGTGGTATAATCTGAGTCTCCGAAAGCCTCAATATACCAAGCTGACTAAAAAAATGTTATTTGTACAATGTTCTTAACCTGAATCTTCACTGTAGATCCTTATCTTGGAAACACGTTCCTGTGCACATGCACACTGTCTGAACTGGGTGTGTGTGGTGTGATGGTGTGCAAACAGCATGTTGGGACTTTAGCAGACTTAGATTACACCAGAAGAGCAGTATGGAGGCATTTTATGTTGTTTTTTTTACATTTGAAAACTGGTCACCATTCACTCCCATTGTTTGGGAGATTCTGCAACACTGTTTTCCTGTGAAACAAAATAACAAACCCTTCAATCAGCATGAGGGTGAGTAGATGATGACTGAATTCCCATTTTTGGGTGAACTATCCCTTTAAGGTCAGGGAATGCTCAACATTTCGAATAATTATTCATTAGAAAATCTCAAGTCTCAAGCCACCATTGTCTTTTGAATAATGCATATTCTGAATAATGTATTGCAGGATCGTCTATTTGGCAGAAAACAAATTAAATAAATCTGTGACATTTTTACTGATACGTCCAGTATCAACATTTTTGCGACTTGACAGGTACATAAATTAATACAATTTCCTCATTATGTTAATAGAAATTATTAAAATTAAAACATTAAGTTTTCCTTATAATGTATTTAGTGTTGTAAATTTTGTATAAACATTATTTCTAGGATACAGACAGAGCTGAACAATTCTAAACTCTGGTTAGAATTTCATTGATTTTATTATGTGACTCAGATTTCAAATATATATGCATCTTACATCCAACACTATGGGACACTGTCCTAATTGAATGTATCCTTTGACACTTTCAGACGCTTCCTCCTTTGTATCGGTGGAAAAGTAGACTGTTACAGCAGCCGCCTGTGGCTGTTTCATAAATGAAACGTTATGATTGTCATTCTTTTATTATTCTGTCATTTAATCTCACAGTTACTGAAATGAGACTCTGAAAGAGGCGGTGCTAATCTTAAAATGAATTTAATTCTGTTAATTTGTTTTATATTTACAGAGTAATTGGACAAAACTGACAATTAAATATAGTCTAATTTTAGTTTATGCAG
Source organism: Lutjanus erythropterus (assembly GCF_056507025.1). Classification (NCBI taxonomy): domain Eukaryota; kingdom Metazoa; phylum Chordata; class Actinopteri; order Lutjaniformes; family Lutjanidae; genus Lutjanus; species Lutjanus erythropterus. The sequence continues at coordinate 3,825,027 of NC_139318.1, forward strand.
TTTTTGAGTACATTTACAACTAATCCTTTACACTGATATCATACTGATACTGGATATCAGTAGCTGCCTGGAAGATGGGAGAAACTTGAAGGTGGTTTGCAGTAATACAAAGTTAATGTGATTTGTTTTCCTGAGCTACATTTTGGACTACTGACTGAAGTGTAAATGGGTTTCTATTGATTTCAGGAGCTGTCAGAGGCGTACGCAGCTGAGAGTGAAGGAGGAAGTAACACACAGCTGACGCTCTCTGCAGCCGTGGCTGCACAAACACATGTTATTGATACAGGATATGAAGTCTCTGAGGTGTCAAAGTAAGACTTACACTTCTGTCAGCTACAGTTTGAATTGCTTGATTCATTCATTACATGATCACATAATGCTGAAATGCCACTTATACCGGTCTTCTGGTTGTGATTTTGTGTGTGTTTGTGTGTATTTAGGTACTTGGACTTCATCAGTGTTAAGACTTTTGACCTCCATGTTGGTCAAGATGGAGTAACAGCCCACCACAGCTCACTCTACAATGAAAACCATGCTAACATAGTAATTATCTGTTTTTTGTACTTCCTTTCATGTATATTACAGGTCCAGTATGTAAGATACAGTGGCAGAGTTGACAGAAATGGAATATATACTGCCTGCCCATGTGTGTCAAAACCTGTTCATTCAGTATATTCAGGTAGTGAGCTGACCTCATTTTTTGGACACATAACGTTTCTGAACCTCGACCTGAACAACTGAAGCAACCCCAGATCACAACACTGCCCCCACAGGCTTGTACAGTAGGCACTAGGCATGATGGGAGCATCACTTCATCCACTTCTCTTCTTACCCTGATGCCCCCCATCACTCTGGAACAGGGTAAATCTGGACTCATCAGACCACATGACCTTTTCCCATTACAATTCCATTGAAATGCTCTTATTTTAACTATTAAACATACCCATGAGTTCTGCTGTTGATTTTTTTAAGATTTGATTTCACCAAACATTTAAGTGATTTTTTTTTCTGACCACATTTCTTCCTTGAAGATGATGGTTCTCCACTATCCTTCCAGGTTTTAATGTGTTAGACAGTTCTAGTTTTAGATGTTTCATCAATCTCCTTAGTTGTTTTCTTTGCTTGATGCAGGTCAATAATTTGACTCTACTGAAACAGAGGAACATCTTTTCCACGACCACAGGATATGTCTTCTGACATGGTTGTTGAAGAAATGAGAAGCTGCTCACTGCATCAGTTAGGGTTCAATAACTTGTTACCAGCTGAAACATATTAATCACTGCAATAATTATCCAGTGGAAGGATCTTATATATTTGATTTGGTGACCTTTTTTTGGCCGGGCAGTGTATTGTATCACCTGAATATGCTGTTCTTTTTGTCTTTTCTGAGCTTAATAATGAGTCTCAGCTCATTGCTTAGCTGTCCAGCCCACAACTTTACTTGTTTGGTTCACTCTCATTACTGTCAAAGCATCATTTGCAGCTCTGATAAATACACAGTACCCCTTCTTGCTGGTGAACATAGTGGAGCATTTAGTTGCTGGAGAGTCAGATATTCTCCTCAGCATTTGGTGGAGACCAAAAACAGAGCTAAAAGAGAGTGAATGCTGAACATATATCTATCAGGTGGCCAGAAACAGAACTCCAGATGATGGTAATGTGGCTCTGTAACTGCTGGGTGTGCAAATAAGTAACAGCTTGTTGAAAAGTTTAGCGTTACCGTAACAGCTTAATAGCTGATGATATGTCAGTGTCTTGTCTCTGCTGTCTTGTCTGCTGGTTTGTGACTGTTTTCTCTCCTGTCAGGATCATGTGATGCAGTACTGGATACATCGAGGAGCCCCACCAAGGAAGTTGTTGCTGGGTTTTCCCACTCATGCTCGTTCCTTCACACTCTCCACCACAGCCTCAGGCCTGGGAGCCCCGGTCAGCGGCCCTGCCAGCCCTGGGCCCTACACACAGCAGATCGGTGTCTGGTCCTACTATGAGGTAACAAGAACACATTTACATTGACAGAGAAGTCTACAGAAGCACACAACACTGATCACAGATATTCTGCTATTTCTGACACCACCATTTATACTGTCTGAGTCACACAAACTTTCTTTTCCCAGACTAGGACTGTGGTGAAATGAGCTTAATAGAGCTTGATATACAAATTATTTTTTTTTTTTTTCACAAGTGTGATTGTCTCAGTTCTACTTTTATATCTGCAGTTACAGTAACAGTAACACAAATCCAGTCTAACATCCCATAATTCAGAAACCCGTCAGTGATGTCATTCAAGTTGTGATAATTATCAGAAAAATCTTTTATCAGGTTTTTGAATTTTTTAAAAATAATCTTGAAAAAACTTATTTTATTGACTCCTCTGGTTTGTACGGACTCCTCAGTCTTCTGAGTATCCAGTATCTAGTCTGTTACGGGCCACATTTTGGCTTTCGTTGTGGCTCAAAAACTGACATCCATAGTAAAGTTTTGTTTCATCTTAAACCAGAGCATCTGCAGATTAATTCCATAGCTCATATGTTATGATGATCCACTTTGTTATCATCCACCTCCTTCCTCACTGGCCGCTGCTGTATGCATCCTGCACAGTTGCCATATTGGTGAGGTCAAGATCCACAAGTAAGCAAATACTACACAATGTGCACTGAGTAATGCAGACTTCCCCACAAAATCAGCTTTAACTTGCATAATTCTGATGTTTGTTCTAAACATGAGAAATTGAATATGATGGTGTTTACTTATTGGAATTAAACTCAGTTACTGAGGGTGATCTCATCAGCTCTATGCCAAAACATGAACCTCCTGAATAGACACAGCTTCCACTGGGATGAGCAGGTTTTGAGCTGTGAACAGGCTACATCAAGTCTACATTATTTACAATGTCAGTTTTTACAAGATCCTCCAAAAATGCAGATTTCTACATCTATTATGTTGTTCTAAAGCCATTTGGTTGTTTGGTGACTTATCATCTCATTTATTTATTTATTTATTTAACAGAGAAGATGCAAGTGGGCATTGTTACATTTAAGTAAATAGGATTCTAACCATAGCTAATTTACAGTCATTGCAGTCCCTAGTTAGGTTTTTAAAGGATAAAACACAAGATATAACAATCTAAAACAAGCATGGAGACTAACAATAAAACAGACATATTTCCACATCTGGCAGTTGTGGTGGTATTGCAGCAGGTGCTTCACCATCTGTTGCTTGGTGGAGATCTGCACTCTATTATGTGACCTCGTCTAGGTTATTATATTATGACGTCTCTGCGGGCCCAAGGGTGTTTCTAATCAGTCCCTCGAGGAAGATTGCAACAATTAATGCAAATTCAACCAGTCTGTGAATTGTGCAATTTTTCCCAGTCCATGCAACTTTTTCGCAAATGTGACCAATCATGGTAGCTTCCTGCGGTTTGACCAATCATAGCTGTCCCCCTGCATGCATGTTTCAATTAATTGACTCAATGGTTTGGACATTGTTATTGCTATTGACATTTATCAATGCTCTGTGCATGTATATATATGTTATAGATTTTATGTTTTGTGTTTACATGAGTTCGAGCTCCAAAAAGATTTTATTTCTTTGTGTAATTCCTCCAAGCACACTTCATTTACAAATTAAGCAGATTTTGTCAGAATTTTCAGAATCTCAAGCCTTTTTGGTAAGGTTACTTGGAAGATGCAAAACAAACTGTGGTTTTATTCTCACTGGAACAAAATTTTCGACTTTGTTTTTGCAATTTTTGTATGCTCGTGCAACTTCATTGCAAAAAACACCTAAAAACATCACCGGGTGCATCGCAGTTTTTTAGAAAAGCTGCCATGAAATCAGGCAATTTAAGCCACAACAATCCTCAAAAAAGCCTGTGAAATCCTGGAGGGTCCGTCTAATGTATCCACACAGTTAGAACATGTCCCTCATGGTTTAATAACTACCACTGAAACTGTTGTACTGCAGCTATACAAATACTGCTGATACTATTACAACCTCTGCTACAGTACAGCCACTGCTGCTGCTGCTGGTTCTGCTCCAGCTTCATCATGCTGACAGAGGCTCTGATGTTTCTTCACCAGACGTGCTCCTTCCTGAAAGGCACCTCAGTTCACTGGTTGGATGGTCAGAAGGTTCCCTACGCTGTCAAAAGCAGTCAGTGGGTCGGCTTTGATAACCAGAGGAGCTTTGATGCCAAGGTACAGCGTGTGAATTTGGTGAAGAGAAAAGGAGATATTTCAATCTGTTTCTCTACACATAAGTTGTATAGTGTCCCCTCTGACTGTCCGACAGGTGGACTATGTGAGGAGCAGACGGCTGGGAGGAGCTGCTGTGTGGACTCTGGATATGGACGACTTCTCTGGACAGTTCTGTGGACGGGGCAAATATCCGCTGATATCACATCTGAAACAGAAACTCAGTGAAGGTGAGGCTGCAATGAAACAGACTGTCTGTACTCCAGGGACAGTCATTCATTCACTTCATGGACACACAGACACTCTTGAGAGACAATGTACTCAGTTCAAAATCTAATTTAAAATGTCCATGTACTGCATTTTTGCTGGCTCTACTGAACCTTGTGCATTAAATTTGTGGGGTTCTCCTTCAAAATACATTCTTCGGTGTTCAGAATAATTGTAAGATTCATTTCAGTGCTGTTCAATATTTTTTCCACAGTCTGGTCAACACAGGAAACAACCCCCGCTGTGCCGCCTTCCACAACCTCCTCTCCCTCTGAAGGCACGCAGCCCACGCAGGATCCGTCCGCCACGGCAGGACCAGCCAGCAGCTGCTTCCAGAACATCACTGTGGTGTATCCTGTCAGCCGCTTCTGCTCACACAGAGCCGATGGACTGTATGTCAAATCAGACCATCCGAAGACTTTCTACAGATGTGAGCAGAGGAAGACATATATAACAAAGTGCCACAACATGGGAACAGGACACAGCAGCACAGGGGCACTTATACCATCAAAGGATGTAGTTATAATCAGCTTTGTAATAGCTGCTTTATTCCAGTTGTTCAGTGAGTGGAGTGACAGGTGATTTTGCTTTGTTTTCTGTGAGTAAAGTTGCTGGTTAACTATGAAAATAAAGGAATTAGAATTTCTTAAAGCTGCCAATAGGGCCCAATGAGGCAAATAACATACATGTAGGTGAGCCAGGCAAGTATTTTCATATATAACCCAGAGTTTAGATTAGAGATGTTCTAATACCATTTTTCCTTCCTGATATCAATTCTGATACTTGAACTTAACACATAAAATTAATACTTTTAAGTGTTGCATACGACTAACCCTGTATGTATATAATATGATTGCTGTTGTTGTTGTATGGCCTGGCTCAGGTGAAAAAAATAGTGTATGAGACGCTGCTGGGAAGTAGTGATCAATACCTGATCCAGCATTTTAGACAATACTGGAGGTATTTATAATACTGGTGATGGTATGGGAACAACTCTTCAGACCCGTGTATGCAGTGTGGCAGAATCTATATCAGTTGTTCAGCTTTGAAGTCAAATACGTCTACAACTCAGTGAATCCTACATTGGTCCACCATGTATTAATTTTTAAAAATATAAATAGTGAAATGCTTACATTTTTTTCTATCCTCTTTTTTTCTATAGGTCTGCATCAGTGTCCTGTCACTCTCAGTGGGAAATGCAATATTTTAAGATTAAAGTGAGGGATGTGCCTTTTCTTTTCATAATCTTCATTGAGTGGATGTATATGATCATTTTGATGACAAACATCTTTACATGTGTTCTAGTCATGTTGTCATTTCAGAAAATTATATTTTGGTTATTTTATCATCGTATACTTAAACCTATTAAATTTGAGTTTTTTTCACAATACTGCCTTTAAATTTGCTGCTGTAATTATGATGGTTATGAAAATAAAAGGCACATTTCTCATTAAAAACATCATGAAAATGCATTTTAATGCAGAAACTACATTCTAATACCGCACTGAGAATGAAAGGAACATCAGCTCACCATTGTTGTAACAGAAAGAAAACTGACAGTAATGTGACATTGATGCAGGTCTTTAGAAAAGAATAGGACAGAAATGTATAAGCATCTCACTATTTTAGAGTCCTTACTGTAAAACGATGTGAATGTTTTGCATGGTGAACTGGTGTAGCCATCATACAATGTGGTGTGAGACTGGGTGAAATTAGCAACACAAAGCACTTAATTGCAACTTTCAAAAGAAAAAGAAAAAGCTATAGGGTGAGTGCAGTGGTTTATGTTTGTGTTGACATGATTTTTTTTTAAGTGTAAACCTGAGGCTGAGATTTTTCAAAATCATACAGCTACAGAAGTGATGTTCTAACAATGGAGGTTAAAAGGGGAATTACTGGGTAATTCTACAGAACTGGTTCAAAGTCAGATGAATAAACATATTAAAATAAAAGAGTCTTTTTAAACATACATGAAACGTATGAATGTATATTGTATAATATACAATGTACACATGTCTTGTAATTATACAGTTAGTTTTTATATTGTATTTTCTGACAGTTTTGAAATATTTTTCCTCTCACAAAATTTGTCATTACCCCAACTGAGATTTTGTTTAGATCTACAAAAAGCTATTTCATAAAAAAATATTTGTTTCCTTTTTAAAAACATTTTCACAGGTTAATCAATAAAAAGACCATTTTAACTATTTTTTAGCAGAATTTTCAGGATTTTTAATCCAATTTTTGCTCATAAATGGCATAAAGTTGACCAAACTGATTTCAAAGTTAAGAATTCATTAGTTTTAGTGTACACTGAACCAAACACTAAAAACTAAAAATTTTGTTTTGCCCCCAAATAAAGGGATAAGTGTTCCCTCCGTCACCACCAAAACAATCATGTTACATGTGACTGTGACAATTTTATGAGTGTTATATTTCAGCTGGGATTTGTGACATTACAGAATTTTAAATTAAAGATTAGAATTTACTGAAACACTTATAATGTCATAACTGGTCTAAAATGTTATTTATTTCCTCTAAATACAGGTTTAATTGTTGCCTTTCGTCACTACCAGAACAAGTATGTCACAACTGAAGCATCACCACATGCTTAGATTCTGACTATTATGGTATGTGGTATCTGAAGTTCTATTCCATATGATTCTGTTTTGATAAGGTGAAAAGGTCTCTAGCTCAGCTCTCAAGGGAATGTTAAGAATGTCATATCTCTTGGCTTTGAGAGGCCTTCTTTACGTTTTGAGAAAGTGCGGTCCTCACTTATGTCATAACTTATGCGGGAGGTTCCCTTGAGGGATACCATATGTGTGGGGTTGTTTTTGTGGACTAGTAGACACCCAAATGTATATAAGCCAAGTTACATGGTTTGTTGGCAGAGATTCATATCAGCTTTGAAAACACAGGCAAACCATGGTGCCTAATCGATGCTGAACTTCTTTGTAATAAACTTCTTATTATATAATCAAGTCGGTGTCAGCAGATGTTTCTTCATCATCTTCACATCATTGCTACTCACTAAACAACAGGTACCAACATTTTTAGATGTTTTATATAACTGGTATACGTCACATTACAGAGTTTTAACTGACATGAAGTGATACTGAGATACTTCAGATTCTCTCAAAGTAAAGAGAAGAAAGAACAGATATTTGTGTTAAAGTGTAAGGAACAAAATTAAAACTTCTCTTCATCAGAAAAATGAATACTCAAGTAAAGTACATACATGAAAAATCAACATGTCTATTTGTTCTTATTTATTTCCCATCTCTGGCCTCAGGCAAGCAGGACTGTCAGAAACTGGAATTATTATGGATTACGTATTGAATCTAGACCTAACGTAGGACATTGTGAAATAGTGTAATTAATTTTCCTCGACACAGTGGTTAAATTAAATTCAGTCAGTGGAGCGCTATAAGTGACCTGTGGAGGGCAGCAACACTCCTGTGCTTTCTCTAGTCTGTAGCAAATTTTATTAGAAGAAGAATTACCCCGAAACACCGAAATACTTTCTGGGAAATGCCGTTTTATTTGGATGCACAGCATGTTAACAGTACGCTGTATGCACCTCATTTCCCACAATTCCTCTGCTCTCACTTCCTGGTTAGATTACACGTAGCGTCACTGGTGCAGAGCGAAGGTAGCTGCAAACGACGACTTTTCCTGAATTATTTTATAATTCCACGTTTATTCTTCTCTCGTGTTTATAAATGTGTTGATTTAGTGTCATAATGAATCTACAGAGACGCGTGTCGCTGTGTTCGGCCTCATATGTAGGCTAAGCTATGCTATCAGGCTAATATTGACAGGACTAGTTAGCAAGCACTGGTATTGTTTACAGTTTGTTCAAGATGTATACTTTATTATCTGGATTATATAAGTACATGTTCCAGAAGGACGAGTACTGCATTCTGATCCTGGGACTGGACAATGCCGGAAAAACGGTAAAATAACTTGAATTTAATATAACTGGGTTCTACAATATTGTCTATTGTCTTGTTTTCTGTGCTGCCGTCAATCCTTTTTGACTTTCCGTGGTCCATCACTCTCGGTTTCTCTCATGGAGTTTAGTATTCGTCTTAGTCAGGTAAGCAGTCCTGAACAAAACCCGGCTAAAGCCGCCGTTTTCATACCTGTAATTACGGTAACATTACCGAGCTTGAAGCCAACAAACAGACGTGAAAGTCGTAAACACCCTGACAAAGTTCTTGTATAAAGCTAACTGGAATAAGTTTATCAAAAGAACTGTATGTTTCACAGTATGATTTAGTACGGTAAATGGTCACTCATTCACACATGTTCAAAGCATCATCTGTAAGATTCACGTGTTTAGTAGCTGCTTCCGACTAGAGCTGCAACGATTAATTGGTTATTAATCGATTATTATATTAATTGCCAACTATTGCGATCGTCCAGTAATCGCTCTGAGTAAGTTTTCTAAGAAAAAAAGTAAATATACTCTGATTTCAGCTTCTTAAATGTGAACCTTTTCTGATTTTACATCTTCCTGACATTAAACTGAATATGTTTGGGTTGTGGACAAAGAAAGACATTTGTGGACGTCATCTTGGGCTTTGGGAAACACTGATCAACATTTTTCACAATTTTCTGACACTTTATAAGCAAACTATCAATCGAGAAGATAATGGACAGATTAATCAATTATGAAAATTATTGGAAGTTGCAGTCCTACTTCCAAAGCACATTTGCAAGTTGTATCCCAGCAGTTGACTGCTACTCCGACTTAAACGTGCTTATGGAGCTGTAAATGTGTTTTGTATATACATGAGTTCTGATGCCTGACTAAATTTCAGAGAAATAAATTGTTGATGGAGTAACAATTGAAAGCAGTACCTTTAAGGGATAGTTCTGACTATTTGAAGTGAGGGTATGAGGTACAAGTGTTGTTACAATACTAGAATTTCTAACTTCGCTACAATAGTGTGAAAAATGTCGATATGCAATACCATGTTGATGCCATGCAAAAAAACTGACTCAACATTGAGGATATAAAAGTTTAGATTTTCATTCAAAGATACATTTTAACAAAACTGTATCATGACAATTGGTATAACAAATATAACAAGTGAGAAGAAGAAGAAGAAGAAGATGGCACTGAGCAAGTGAGAGGAGATTGGACTCACAACTCACTGTCATAGACAAGAGAGAGTAAGGAAATACAGCTGGTGCCAGAGTATCAATATTGTGAAAAAAATTAGCATTAAAAGCTTTTTAATTATTTAGTATTGATATTTTGTACCACTGTGAAGTACTTATCCATGATCCGCAGTAGATTTTGTCAGAGGTGTTTGGTTGCCTTGAAGGGAGTGATATTTGGCAGTGTTCTATCTGACTGCAAGATAAAGCAGTGAAAATATTCTTAATGTACACTTCAACTGATATTGATTTATGATATTTGATTTTTAGGTGACTAAAATAGGTAAATCTAATAATAATTGAAAACTATCCCTCTAATATTAGTAAAGTGTCTAATATTAGCCTCAGGAATGTAGTGGAGGCAAAGCAGACTATGTCATAAAATGGAAATACTCAGGTTAACACCTTAAAATTGTAGTCTGCTTTGTTTATTAGTTGAGTAAATATATTTTTAAAACTCAAGTCTACTTTTATTTTTTTCTGCCACTGAGAGAGACTTAATAATTTAGGAAAGAGCTCTCACTGATTTTCTAACAGGTTAAATACATTTCCAAGCGTCACCTTTTTTAAATATACTTAAACATCTTGTATATTTGTCTTGTGTTGGAAGGAAGACGTTGATTGTGCAGGGAAACTGCTGGCAGGGAAACAGTAAAAGCTCTGTCTTGACCTAACTACTGTATGTGTATGTATGCCTGTTAGCCTCTGCTGTGTCATGTGAATCAGTGAATATAGTTGTGTCTTGTTTGAGTCGTATGTTCACGTCACTGTCATCTTTTTTTTTGCAGACTTTCCTGGAACAAACCAAAACAAAGTTCAGTAAGAACTACAAGGGAATGAATTTGTCAAAGATCACAACCACAGTGGGCCTGAACAGTAAGTACATGTTGCAGTATGTCTTCAGTTGTGCTCTACATGAAGAGAAAAAAGCTTGTTGTTCCAAACCTGGGTGGATCAGAATTTCTGTTTCTGTTTGAAGCTGCCGGAGGTCGATTAATCTGATGACTATTTTCTCAAGTAATACATAAGTTATTGGGTCTGTAAAATGTCAATTGTGAAACACGTTCCTCAGTGTTTTGTAAAGTCTAACATGATGTCCTCAAATGTCTTGTTTTGTCCACAACCCAAAAATATTCATTTTACTGTCAGAGAAGAGTAAAGAAACCAGAAAGTTTTCACATTTAAGAAGCTGGAATCAGAGAATTTTGACCTTTTTTTTGCCTTAAAAAATTGCTCAAACCAATTATTTGATGAGCGACCATGAATTTAATAATCGATTAATCATTGCCGCTCTATCTGATGCTGCCTGTCTTATAATTTAGTAAAGGTGTTTCATTCCACCTGCTTTTCTCTAACACTTGTCATTGATTTCTCTCTTTCCTTCTCAGTCGGTACAATCGATGTTGGCAAGGCTCGTCTGATGTTCTGGGATCTGGGCGGTCAGGAGGAACTCCAGTCTCTGTGGGACAAAGTGAGTTAAAAATCAAACACCAACACAGTCCTGAGGACAGTTTTTCACCAGCCTCAGACTGACACACACATTTCATGTTTGTCCTGAAGACTCTGTGCCTTCAGCAGAGTGGAAGAAGATCCTATTTCTCTGAAGGAATTTAATGTAGGCTCGTATGTATGTTCAAATACCCTGTTCTACCTTCTTATCATATAATTGCCCACATCCAGATCAAACCAAGGCATTATTGCCAAACTTAATTCTCAGAATATTATGACTTTTTTATTTTAATTTTCTCATCTTATTATGAATCAAATCTTGAATTTATTTCCTAACTATAGCCCAAACACTTTTCATGTTTTCCTTCAGCAGTCGTTCCTGTAGTTATCTTGAAGTTATTGTGATTTTGATGCTGCTGGTTATGTCAGCCAGCAGTCTGCTGCTCTGATGTCTGTCCCCTTCATGTTTATATTTAGTACTATGCTGAGTCCCATGGAGTCATCTATGTGATAGATTCAACTGATGAAGAGCGCCTGTCAGAATCAAAGGAGGCCTTTGGTGAGTAACACACTCTGCAATGTGTGTGTTTAAAACAGGATAGGTCAACAGTTTCTCAAGTGGAGTGGGGGTGGATGTGTGAGGCAGGAGTTGATTAGTGTGGTGGCCAGTTACCATTTTTTATTTTTTTATTTATTTATTTATTTTTTTTAATGAAGTTCATGGCACAGATAAATCCCAACTGGTTGACTCTATGTCAACACTAGTCTTAAAAGGTTGAGGGCGATTTAAATCATTAGATCGCAAGTTGAGCCATTCCTAACCAATAAAATGCAGATTTTATGTAAGAAATTTCAATATTGACATGAGCATTAATGTGTTTTATCTCCGTACAGGCATATCAGTTAGTTTATAGCTCAAAAATACATTTAAGTGTGCAGTACGTCTTTCATACATATTTCATCTGTCATCACTTACACTGACATCAGATGGGATGTCTTAATGGTTAGAAAAGCAGGAAGAAACATTACAGCAAAAATCTCTTTCAATGTTCATAAGATTTTAAGACAGACTTGAAATGATGTGAACTTATCATTTCAATGTAGTCAAACGTGTGTGTTATTTTCTGAAATGGCCTGGACTTTATTCCACTGAAATAATGACAGTATGGTCAACAGATTTATGTCTGCTTTGGCATTTAAACCTTCAAATAGAACAGTAGCTTCAGTGTTTTAGTGCACATGACTTGTTCGGTGTATCAAAATCATCAACCTCATGACATGAAAGGCAGGAAAATATTAATAACCCAAAAAGGAACTGACAAAAAACCTTCATCAAAGGGTGTTTGAGTTAATGTTCTGTGATGATAGAAAGACATGTTCGCTAGTTGTTGAATTAATGATGTAACTCTCCTCTTCTGTAGAGAAAATGATCAGCAGTGAGGTGTTAGAAGGCGTCCCTCTCCTTGTGCTGGCCAACAAGCAGGATGTACCGGTACTGTATCATCTTTATGACATATTATTCTCTCTGTTTTGACCTTCCATCCACACTAGTCCAACTACTTATTGAGTCACTTATCAAAAAATTCCAAATGTTTTCCAGCGCGGGTTTCTCTGATATAAAGATTTGCTTCTTCTCAACGTTTCATTTCATTGTAAACTGAAAATGTTTGGGTTTTGAACTGTTCTAGTGTCAGTTCAGGCTTTGTCCTGAGTCGCCCTCAGTAAAATAAAAAATATATTCAAGATATTGATTGATGTGGTCTTCTGGTTGTGATGGTTTTGTCTTTGCTGTTGCAGCCTCCAGTCATGTCTTGTGTCTTCTTTCTGCTCAGAACTGTCTGACGGTGCCGGACATTAAAACAGCCTTCAGTGACTCTGCCCCGAAGATCGGCAAGAGAGATTGTTTAGTCCAGCCTTGTACTGCCCTCACAGGGTAAGAACGCTTCTGTGTTAAATAGCATACTGAATGTGTGAAACCACAGCAGCTTGTCTGATACAGTCCCTCCTCTGTGAGTTTATGATGCTCAGTTTCTGAAGTAGAAGCTTCAGTTTTTGTGCTGCTACAGGACTGGATTCTGTTGTATTTTACAGGCTGTCATGTTATTGTGGTGTGAGTTTATCCCAACCTTTTTATGGACATTAATTTGACAATAGTAGCTGTACAAATCCCCTTTAAACAGCCACAATGGTAATATTGCATCCAGGATTATCTCACACTGATATGCTATACTAAAATGGTGGTAGTGGTAATTGAAACTAAGATAAACATGGATGAAGTCATTAGGTATATAGACATGACTTATGACTGTGGATCCGCCCAGAAAATCAGTAATATTATTAAGACTGTAGTGAACACGTCTGTTTATTTGAAGCCGAAAGAGCGAGTGTTTCTCCTCAGGTTTGTGTCAGCAGTTGATGGATCTCAGTGTTGAACTGAAATCTGACAAGTACACTTGTGTTAAACTGTGATGAGGTTCATGATATCAGCATCTGAGATGGCTGGTAAATGGACAACCCATTTATCCATTCATCCTTCCATCCATCAATCCATCTGTTTATCTGAAGTTGGGTCACAGAGGTAACAGTTCCAGCAGAGGACCTCAGACATCCCTTTCCCTGGCCACATTAACCCGCTCTGACTGGGGGATCCCGAGGCGTTCCCAGGCCAGGGCGGAGATAATCTCTCCACCTAGTCCTCGGTCTGCCCTGCGGCCTCCTCCCTGCTGGGTGTGCCTGGAACTCCTCCCTAGGGAGGCAACCAGTTGGCATCCTTACAAGATGCCCAAACCACCTCAACTGGCTCCTTTCTATACAACAGAGCAGTGGCTCTACTCGGATTCCCTCATGGATGACTGAGCTTCTCACCCTGTCGCTAAGGGAGATGCCAGCCACCTTCCTGAGAAAACCCCCTTCGGCCACTTGTATCCACAATCTCATTCTTTCAGTCATGGACAACCCACAGAGCTCATAACTCCACCGCTGCTTTTCTTTCACCAGCGAATACCTCTACACCACACCCCAGTAAAACTAGTTAGCATTACTGTTAAAAATACGCTGCCATCTTGATCGAAAGAGTGTTCCCTTTTTATGCACCTGGTCAGAAAATTAAAAATGCTGCTGAATGATTTAATTCTTTGTTCTGATACAGGGATGGCGTGAACGAGGGCATCGAGTGGATGGTGAAGTGTGTGGTGAGAAACATCCACAGGCCGCCCAGACAAAAGGACATTACGTAAGAAGTCATCAGCCCTTCCTGATGCCTCTTTTGGACTGTGAGTTTCTCCTCGAGGACATTCCATGTAAACCCTGGAGCTGAAAACTCTCCTCTCTCCTCGTGTTTGCTGTGACATTGAACAGTTTGAATTTCTGTTTCTGGGAGTTCATTATGGACAGAGTGTGACCGTGTTTTTAATCACTGAGCAACTCTTCAGATGTGCTTTGGATGGACGTCTGTCTCTTCTGCTCGTTCAACTTTCTGAAGCCGTGTTAAGATTTCTTCAGCTTCCTGTGTGAGCAGCAGTCCCGGTCTCTGTTGTTTGTTGTGTCTGCATGGAGCTTCACTGACAACATTTACATGCACAAAATTAAATACAGATAATGCAAACAGAGTATTCTGTTTGGATATTCTGAATCAGGCCTTATTCTGAATACCACTTTTTAAACGTGGGATTTGTTGACATTATTCAGGTTTTAAGAGCATTCTTTGGACATGTGTACATCATTCAGAATGTGCATCTTCAGTTTGTTCAGGTGGGAAGGAGAAACACGCCTCCTTTTAAACATTAGAAAATACATGGAGACCAGCAGGTTATTGGATATGCACAGGTATCACATCACTGACCTTTTTAAGGGTGGTTGGACGAATGAAAGAGGGCTAGTGAGTACTTAAAAAAAAAATACAGTTTTGATGCAAAGAAGCAAAATGGCTCACGCCGTTCTGCTTTAATAATCATAATCAGAGCACACACAGCTGCATGTTAATGGGAATATTAGTAGAATATTCATTAAATGTACACAGCTTAGTAGGAATATTGTCTTTTTCAGAATAAGAGCAAAACACAGAATATTTTGTGCATGTAAACATAGTCACTGACTGACTCCCTGTACTGTGATCAAAACAGCACAGAAACATCAACATCACTTCTTACATGATATATACAAAACTGTTAAACTCTGGTTCTCTCTTTGTTCACAGTATCGGATCAACTAAAACATCTTAAACTCACATTTTTCAAGTTGAACTGAAATTTGAGTTTGACAGCAGCCTGATAAAATCCAGGGGCCTCATTACAGAAACGCCTAAATCTGAAATCCTCCATTATCTTAATTTGGGACAATATCTAGGATTAGAAAAACATGTTTCCTAACTGCATTTGGGAAAATAAATCTTATCTCAACTTATGATAGGAATTTAGCTATTACAGAAACATCATAACTGATTTCCTAAGTTTGGAATCCTAAATCCTAAATTAGGATGCCACAGAGTCCTAAATTCAAATAATTGTCAGAAATGCCAGCAATACTGTTGACAAGTCTGTATGAAAATGACAATGAAGGCAACAACATGAACACAAAATATTGTGAATGAAAGGCTCCTCAGACTCTATGATGTTGCTTTAAATTTCAGGGACCATGTATTAATTGGTATGTATTGACTGCCAAGATGATTAATTTTAAATTTGATCGATCTGTTCTGTCCGTTCAAATCCTTATCATTGGTCGATAACTGTCAGGAAAACTTCCCAAATGGTGGTGCTTTCTCTCCTCTAAAACAATTCCTCTGACTCATCAAAGCTAAAATTCTTTTTTTTCCATTCACAAGCTAGCCAGTGACAAGTGAAGCGACATCTAACATCTGTTGTCATGGATACAGGCAGTCTTGTGTACATTTTAAAAACCAATACAGGCCTGACAGGGCACCGATTGAAGAATCAGGTTTCCAGCTGTATTTAGGATCTCCTAAGTTATGATGTAAGATATGAGGTTTAGGAACTGTTTCTGTTATAGGAAGAGAGGAGTCTTCCTATCTTGGAAACTTAAGACAAGAACTTAAGAAACTTTTCTGTAATGAGGTCACTGGATAATAACTATATTTTAGTTTTGGCAACAGTTGAAAGAGTTTATACAAAGTTGAATGAAGCTAGAGCCTCTTCCATCATGCAGTCACTGAAATATTGAATGATTGAATCAAACTGTTCTTCCCAGGGACAGGATGAAGGGCATATTTAAGCCCCTTTAGTGTATGTAGGCTGATCTGCATCCTCCCAAGCAACAGCCAGGTTCCCAGTGCCACTGTAGAGGGTGCTGTGACTGCAAAAAGATAAATTTAATGCCATCAAGAAAGCAAAACTTTCAGCTTTGAACACAGTCTGCACAGTCTCTTCCACATTCATCGTGTTCTAGACTTTGTAGAACTCTCTGAAGATACATTCATGATAAGTAAATGAAAACAAAAAAAAAGGTTTTATGTCGAGGGTTTAGTGACATTTCTCACAACTTTTACACTAATGAAATTTCTTATGACAGCTGTGAAGTGTGGAGAGTAGGGCTCCAACTACCAATTATGTTCAGTCAATTAATGAGTCAATTATTTTCTTTATTAATATATAAACGGTGAAAAATGTTGATCAGTGTTTCCCAAAACCTAACATGACGTCCTCAAATGTCTTGTTTTGTCCACAACCCAAAGATATTCAGTTTACTGTCAGAGAGGAGTAAAGAAACCGGAAAATATTCATATTAAGAAACTGAAATCAGAGGATTCTTTCTGTTTTTCTTTAAAAAAAATTATCGAAATGTTTACCGATTAATTTAATAATCAATTAATCATTTAATCATTCCAGCTTTAGTGGATATTTTAAGTCCGTGTGCTGCAAGCTCATACTGTGAGATTTTTCTCT
This sequence comes from Lutjanus erythropterus, assembly GCF_056507025.1. Lineage (NCBI taxonomy): Eukaryota > Metazoa > Chordata > Actinopteri > Lutjaniformes > Lutjanidae > Lutjanus > Lutjanus erythropterus. The sequence continues at coordinate 3,842,011 of NC_139318.1, forward strand.
CACAGGACATGGAGAGTAACCGCTCTGTTAACAGTTTTGTACTTTTAGGTGTTTTGTGATTAATTTCTTTGCCTAGTTTTGTTCATAGCAGAGGGCAACATGATGGCTTCCATTCACAGCACCAGTCTTTTTTGGATTGGCTTTGGTAATATTGATGTTCATAATAGATTGTTTTCAGGTGTTACCAATTATACTATTTTTGGTTCTGTTCCGCTCAGAGCCATGGTGCTGCTGCATGATGGCTGACTGGAACGTCTCTCTTACACTAAATGGAACAGGACTTTAATTAGTATCAGGTAACACCTGTGTTTACCGTCCTATTTCATATCAATATGGCTGCTGTGGAAGAAGATCTGTTTGGACAAACTGAGACACTACAGCTGGTTGGGTAACTGGACAGTACAAGCTAAATGCACAAAGTGTGCTGAACACACTGGGGAACCTTGCCGACCTCTGCTGAATCACTGTGTACCAGCAGTTTCACTTGGGATGTATGAAGTGGTTAAAAAAAGCCGAAGGTGACATCCTCTGTCAGTCACATATATGGTAGATGATAATAATAAATTTCTGATTTCAAAGAAAAAATCTGTTGTGTTTCAGTTTAATGTCCTGCCATCAGTACTCACCTGCTACCTGTTTCCATCTGGTATTCACATGCATCTGATAACAAGTGGACCCTCGATGAACTGAGATTCATATTCAGAGCTGGTTTAGATACAGACTTGACCTTTACATAATCTTACAAACTGTCACTACCACAAAGTTAAATGTATAAATTCGACCTGTTTGTGACTCCTGATCAGTCCCTCCAGGATTTCGCAGGCTTTTATGTGATGGTGACTGCCTGAAATGCCTGATTTCATGGCAGCTTTTCTAAAAAAAAAAAAAAGTGATAAATCTTGTAGTATTTTTAAGCATTTTTTGGCAATGAAACTGTGAGGCAACTTGTTCTGGTGAGAATAAAAGAGCGCTCTGTTCTGAGTGTTTTCAGTAACCTCAACAAAAAGGCTCAGGATTACAAAAAATCTTACAAAATCTGCTTTATCTGTGAACAAGTGCACCTGGGGAGGATTCCACAAAGACGCAAAATCTTTTCTGTTCATTTCAGTTCCTGTGACACAATTACAATTAATCATGTTATAATGTGACACATTTTGTTGTAATTTCACACATTTTATTACATGGCTTTGTCAAATACTTGATTCTGATTGGTCAGTAATCACATACTAGGGTCTGTTATTTCAGCACAGAAGAGCATTGCTGTCCTAACAGTTATAATATTGCTATAGATGCAGTTCTGATCAAAGATTCTGGAAGAGCAATAAAATTATTTTTAAGTCTAAAAAATCATTTTTAAATCAATATAGTTCATATTATTGTTTTTTATAGTGAAATTAAGCCCTTCGCTTTGCATCGTGGGTCATTTCACCATAATGACCTGCTCACTGTATATTGTCCCTTACATAGGATGAAACTTTTCAAGATGTGAAAATATCTTGTTATAACATAAAACATCTTATAACAAACTTAATAATGTCATACTGATTGGCTTTTCTTTTTCTGGTGTGGCAGCAATATGCCTCTTTTTTCATGTAAATCCAGTAGGAGTCAACAACAAGCAGAAATCACACTTAAAGTTAAGTTTTCATCAGGAAAGTACTCATGTTTTATTGATCAATTGTTCACATATAGGCATCGGTATGAGAACAACACACAACCCCTCCATCTGAATTTCAGGACCTGGTAGAGCAAACTAGTATTAGTAGCACATACACTATAACAGCAGTAAAAGATTTTATGAAAAGGTGATTTTATTCAAATGAAGGAAGGCATACAGTAAGATAGTTAGTGGGTATCACAAGTCAAACTACCACCAACAACAACCTTAGACAGCCTTTGCAAATGAGAAAGGCCCTCTTGAGCCAGTGTTTGTCTTTGTCCATTCTGGGCCTCTGTAGAAACACGGCAGTACAACATGCCGGGCACATCCCTTTCAGAGCCTTTGTAAAATCATGTTTCACAAAAAGTTTAACTTAAGCCAATCTACACAACACTGATAGCAAACATATCACATGATACAGGGTCTGGTAGTAAACAGTTGGTAAACAACAATAATAAACATTATTCACCATTTCCCAAAGCCCACTGCAACATCCTCAAATTTTTGTTTTGTTATTTACTTTACTGCCATAACTAAAGTAACCAGAAAATATTCACATTTGAGAAGCTAAAATCAGAACTTGGACGTATTTTCTTAAAACTGGTTCAAAACGATTAACTGAATATCAAAATAGGTGGCTTAATAATTGATAACCAATTGATTCATCGACAAATTGTTGCAGCTCTGTTTCTATTTGAGTTGACAGAACTTACCACCTTCGCCGTAATCAACACCAACTCCAGCACAGAGCGGCTGAGTGAACGTTGTCTGGACTCTGTAGAGGAGAGTTACGGTTTCAGAGACGCTGTAGAAGTACAGAATACCTGCACTGTGATCCACGTACACTCCTAGTCTGTTGGACCAAGGACCTGAGACATTAATGCTGTCGCCTTTGTGCATGAATGAATACCTGTTATTGTAACCATATAGTGCCCAAGATTTTTCATTATATCCAAATCCAGCTTCTTCTGCATCATGATCTCTGCTGATGTCAGGGTGTGTAACTGCTATATAATCTACTTCCCCTGTCCACTCCACCTCCCAGTAACAACGTCCAGTCAGACTGTCCTTACTCATGGCCTGAGACCAATAAAGGAATCTGTCAGGGTGAGGGGGATAAGGCTGGCGCCCATTCAATGTTACCTTTCTGTTCCCATCAGATAACAACAGATCTGTGCATACTGAGTTTGGATTCAGTGTGATTTCACATGCATATTTTAATAATTCTGCTCTGGTCTTATGCTTTGGTTGTGATAGTAAAACATCCACTTCAGTCTTTGTGATGTTTGTCCATTCCTCACACAGAGCATCCTGCACTTTATCTCTGAAGTCCGATATGGCTACTGTCGTGTCATCAAAGTATGTCGGAGGATGGATATTGAAGCTTGGTGCGTCTTTGGATTCACTGAGTGGAGACAGTGTGGACCAGTTTTGTATAAACTGGTTGTGATCCTGATTCTGTGAGAGCTTCTCCAGCTGAGCATCTTTCCTCTTCAGCTCAGTGACTACTTGCTCTAGCTTCTCCTGAAGCTCTTTGACTCGACTCACTTCAGCTCTCTGTTTTGATCTGATCTGCTGCTCCACGTCAGAGCTTCTTTTCTGGATGAGACTGATCAGCCCATTCATAATTGTCTTGCTGTCCTCCGCTGCTTTATCAGCAGACCTACTGATAGCCTCCACCTCTTCTTGAAGCAGCTCCTCCTCTTTCATTCTGTCCTTGATCCTCTGCTGTGGAGGGATCCGCCAGCTTGTGTTTTTTAAAGGCAGGGCCTTCAAAGTGAGGCTTGAGGTGCGTCCCACAGCAAGAGGCCTCTGTCTGAAGGTCTGCCTACACTGAGGGCAGCTGTGGATTTGCCTTTTGTCCTCTTCATCCCAGTGGGCTTGAATACAGTCCATGCAGTAGCTGTAATAATAGTCGCTGGATCCTTCAGAACGTCCAGACAGATCACACAAGAAATTGTTTGCTGGTCTAGCTGAACTCGTTTTGTTGCCATTTTACCTCTCAGTGGCAATGATTCACTTTCCGTCAGTTCTGTCACTTCACCACATTGTGTTTATGCCGTCCTCAAACCAAAGATCTGATGGGTGGGAACAAGAAAAGAATAAGTTATAGACTGGGTGAGCTGAGTGGAGCCCCTTCGAAAACAGGGAGAAATACGTGATAAGGCAATGTATTCCCACGGAGAAATATAATCTAATACATTTTTACAAAATACAGCAGCTTACAAAGACATTTACAGGAAAGCAGAGTATGCACAATATTCAAGTTACAATAATATTCACAGTATTTACTGTATGAATACAGGATAACATAAATGTAAGATAACTCACTCACTTTATCTAATTATAGCTTAACTCACTTAAGAGATAGTTCGGGTAGTTTGGATGATGTGAAGTGGTGTTGTATGAGGTACTTATCTATAGTCAGTGTTTTACGTGGAGTAAATGGCTGTTGACACACCCCCAGTAAGTACATTTACTTAAGTACTGTACTGGAGTACAGATTCACAGTACTTGTATTTTACTTTGCCTTTATCCAACTCTACAGGCCTACCACAACATCTTAGAGGCAAATGTTGTATTTTTTACTCTACTGACTGCAGAATGTTTGTGTAATACAGGTAATTTCAATGGATTTTTCTTGTGAATATTATATCAGATATTTTTAAGAGCTTTTAAAACATGTATCAGTGCTGTGCACTTTATTTTATTTTATTATTTTGTAATTCTGAGTCTTCTTGAAAAGGTTAGTTAGAACATTGAGGACAGAGTGTGGTTTTGTTTCCCCTGGAACAAGTTGCCTAGGACTTTTTCAATGTTTTACACCAAAAAATTGCAACTTTCTTCTTCAATTTTCTCTCAGTCCTCAAATTTCATTGTAAAAAAAAATGCCTAAAAACATTGCATGCATGCAACATGAATCACTTTTTTTTTTTTTTAGAAAACCTGCCATGAAATCAGGCACTGTAGGCTGCAACAATCCCAAAGTGAAATCCTGGAGGGACTGATGACTCCTTTAACACAAACAGTATTTTTTTTACCTGGCCCAAATCAATATTGGTTCAAATATATGCTATATTTAAAATATTTCACCCACGCAAACAGGTTCAAAAGATAATTTGTCTCTTGCCGCTGACTACAGTTCATATTTTTTTTTACAAAGTTAGGTCCCATGGTGGTCCACTGGAATGGGCGTGGCTTCACCTCTCCATAGTTATATGTTTATTTTCACTAAGATCTTTGTGGCTGTTTGATGATAAGCTAAACTTTGATATAATACCATTTCATTTAATTTTATTTTCAATTTAACCCAACGTTTCAAGAGGCTTTAGAATTAAGGCCTCATACAACCACCCATGAAGTTTTGGCGATCCCTTGTTGGGGTCGGGAACCAGCGCTATGATACACTGCTCTAGACTCATCTTGCCAACAGTATATAAAGTAGTTAAAATGAGCTCAACCATAAACATCTACTGCAGTAAAATACAACACACATTAATGTAGCAGTGATATTCATCCAAAAGCATCAGATATAATAGTAAAACACTGACAGGGAACATACTGCACCATAGTTTTACTTAACTAAAGCAAAATATGGAATGCATGACTTTTACTTGTAGTGTAGGATTTTCACTGTGTAGTAACAGTACATATATTGTAAAAGGATCCTCAACACACACACATTAACAGTTATGACTCTCTGCGAAACTCTCTCCACAACAACATTGTCTTAACACTGTTTACGTGTCTATAGAAGTTAAGCGGTGCTAAACCCAGCTGCAGCGAGTTGCCAGATTGGGCGGGTTTCCACCCATTTGGGCAGTTTTGGGTTGTCTTGTGGTGGGGTGGGCAGGATTTGTGACAGTTTGCCATGAATGTTTAAATATTTAAAAAATTAAAGTACAGTAAAGTAAATGTATTTTTTGGTACTTTGTGCACCACAGGACTAGAACCTCTACAGCCAATATCTCTAAAACTTGGCAACTAACACCAAAATAGTATGGATGGATAACAAGCATTACAAGCCGGAAGAGAATCATGTATGTTTTATTTTGGGGTGACCTGTCCCTTTATAGGGAGGCCTGAGAAAACAAAGTCAGAGTTCTGTGAAAAAAATCAAAATTCTGAGTTAAAAGTTCAAATTCTGAGAATGAAATCAAAATTCTCAGAAAAAAAGTCAAAAATTGAAAGAAAAAAGTCAAAAGTCTGAAAAAAGTCAGAATTTTGAGACTAAAGTCAAACTTCTGAGAAGAAGGTCCAAAGTCTGTGAATAAAGTCAATATTCTAATGGAAAAAAAGTTTTAAAAATTTGACTTTAAACTCAAGCACATTTTGATCAATGTGACAACACCGAACAATGGTGCTCGATCACATTAATACTAAATTAAACAGTAATGGCTTCACTAAACAATGTAAAATAAACACACTTTTAACATTCCAGTCATTTTTAACACGTGATTTTAACACTGTTCACTTCAGCTTTTAAGAGGTCAACTCTTCCTCTCAACATTACTGAGTTGTACTGTAATTCAGTTTAATTAAATTTTTTAATGATCACATCAATTAGTTCCTTTTTGTAACTTAGTGTAGACTGTACCAGGAAGCTTATAATGGAGAAATGAAAGGCCTGACATGATACCAGCTGTGAAATATAAGAGTTTTCACTGATGTCTGTTGTTGAGGCTGGAGTTGTGTGCTCAGCTTCCTCATATTCTCTGTATTCTGACAGTTCCTGCAAACAATGCAAACAATTCAGGCTGCTGTCACAGACGTTGGAGCTGAATACATAATTTACATTCATGGGGGAAGGAAGATTGCCTTGAAACAGTAGATCTGACTGGTAAAGGTGTGAAAACAAATGTATGCAAAAGTTGAGCCCGACAAGGCCAAAGCCTGACAAAATCCTCCCAAAATTCTCCCTCATTAGCACATTTCAAAAAGCTGGCAGAGATTGGAGAGAAAAATGAAAAAAAACTACTACTACTACTACTGCTACTACTACTACTACTACTACTACTAATAATAATAATAATAATAATAATAATAATAATACAGCACAAACCCAATGAAAGTCCATGAAATATTTGAGAAATATGTCTCAACCCGACCCAAACCCATCAAGTTCAAACACAGATCTTAAGCTTTAATAGATATACATAAAGACAAATGCATGTGCTCACAAGTTTCAGATTAGTTTTCTTCAAGAAAATGAAACTGCCCACATCAAAGCTCCTTCATTACACTGACAGAGAGCAGGGTGAGACAGCAGGCTGTGACCTGACTGACTGTGACTTCATATATATTGGTTTCATAATGTCTTATTAAAGAGGTTTAAATGACAAACTGTAAGAACAGACACACAGGCTTTAGTGAGATTTAAAAATAGCATTAGACAGTTACAAAGGAAGACATGAAAAATAATGCAGACAACAGCCGTATTATTTGTGCTCAGTTACATAACATCCTCTTACTGAGAGATGCAATAAAACAAGTTTTGTACTTTCAGACAGCTTCTGTGGTTTGCTTTAAAAGCCAGCAGGCAGCAGGAATCAATGGTCTATTTGAAATGCTAATGCTCCTCTGTCACACATCTGTGCACCTGCCCTCATTTCCTCAGTGTTAAATCAATGCAGGGCCTGCTGCTGTGATATATGCTTAATCAACATTATTCTCACTTCACATAACCAGGAAACTGCAGGCTGTATTCATCCAGTATGAACGGATTACCAAGAGAGACAAACAACTCTTATATATTTGCACAGGATGGAGTCATAGGAATTTTGAGGTGTTATTTCTGTCATTAAAATACACATCAGGACATTAAAAACCACAGTGTGTGCATCCCTCCAATCTATAACATTGATTCACTCACAAGAAGTGATGTGTTCCTGAGTTGTTCTCCTCATGACCTTTGACCCCTGAGCCCCTCCTGTAAACCCTCTTAACCACACATATCAGGATTCCTAAACTGTCCTCTTCAACCAAAGCCTGATACGCCTTCTTCCGCTTTATCATAGAGCGCCATTGTTGTCCAGAAGCTATTAAAGGAATAGTTCACCCAAAAATGAAAATTCAGTCATTATCTACTCACCCTCATGGCGACTGAAGGTTGGGTTTAGTTTTTTAGTCCACAAAACACTGCTGGAGTTTCACAGGAAAACAGCATCGTGAATGGTGACCAGTTTTCAAACATAAAAAAACACCAGAAAAGAATGCCTCCATACTGCTTGTCTGGTGTAATTCAAATTTCCTAAAACCCTGACATTACAAGTTGACTTCAAATATGTCATTTACACCATCATCATTTTTTTTTAGCCTGAATCTTCACTGTAGATCCTCAGCTTGGAGCCACGTTCACTTGTGCATGCACACTGTCTGAACTGGGTATGTGTGGTGTGATGGTGTGCAAACAGCATGTTGGGACTTCAGCAGACTTGGATTACACCAGACGAGCAGTATGGAGGCATTTTATGTTGTTTTTTTTGCACATTTGAAAACTGGTCACCATTCACTCCCATTGTTTGGGAGATTCTGCAGCGCTGTTTTCCTGTGAAACTCCAACAGTGTTTTTTCCATTTTTGGGTGAACTATCCCTTTAAAAACACACACAATGTGGATCAATCACTATAGGGCACCAAACATAGATTAATCCACCACTGAAAACAGTCCCCAAAAATGCACCAGTTCCTCACGTTTTTGTTTTGGTTAAAAAGATACTACATAGTATACTATACTTAGTATTTGTGAGCCATGTATTGTCAATAGTAACAAATGAACCCACACTAAGTTTAAGACAGATGACTTTGAGTCATCCGTCCATATCTGAACTATGTCACATACATCAGTCATTCTCAAACACTGGGCCGTGACCCACAGGTAGGTCACAGAGGATTTTATTCAGGTCACCAAATAATTAAAAGATTATGGAAGAAATTCTGCTAAATTTTCAGATTTATATCTGCAGTACATCTTTAATAAAGAATTTAAAAGGTGTATATAATATATGAATGTAGTTAACAACTGATTGATCAGTGGAAAGGTCATTGCCAGATTGATCATTAATTGAAAAATAGGTCCAAACATGTGAAAACAGGTGGAGTGCACAAACATATTTCAGTAGAACCTATTTTCCAATTGACAGGATTAATTCATTGATTGATTAATTGATTTTTTTCTGACATTTAATGGACCAAACAACTAATAGATCAGTGGGAACATTAGTGCCAGATTGAAAAATAGGTCCAAACATGTGAAAACAGGTGGAGTGCACAGGCATATGTATTTTGATTCGGGTCACGATGGTTTGTTGTTTTTAAAAAGTGGGTGGGTCCCCAAAAAAAGGGTGTGGGAAACACTGACATACATGATGTTTGGTTACATCCCTCATATGACTGTTCTGTCAACACTGCTTCACTCCACCCACCTTTTCCCTTGCCAACAATAACAGTACACCCCTGTCTCCTCCACACACACATGTACACACTGGTTCTTGTTTATTAAAAGGACAATGCTCCCCAAACAAGTTATTTTCTGCATTAGAGGGACTGCTAATCCAAAATGTCTACCTACTGTTGGTGTGTATTCTTGTCAAATGTCTGCTTAAATCCCCAGAAAACCAATACACACACACACACACACACACACACACACACACACACACACACACACGTCAAGTCCCACTGGCTGCCCATTGTTCACACAGACTTGTGCATTGCACCATTCAGGACACAGACACATGCCCAGCCCACCCTCTCTCCCTCTCTCTCTTCTCCTCCTCCTCCTCCTCCTCCCTCTTCTTCTTCGTCCTCTCTCTCCGACTCCTTCACATTCTCTCCTCTCCTCCATCCAGCAGCATCCTCCGCCTCTCTCCTCGTCCTCCACTGTCAGCAACAATGACCAGCACAATATCAGGTAAGACGACATGTTACACACCAGCTCGTCACTTAGTCCAAATAGTGTGTGTATATGTGTGCGTGTGCGTGCGTGTGTGTGTGTGACAGGGAGTGGGGAGGGGCTGTATTGTTTTAAGTCTATTTGATGATGCTGAGGGTGGAGAGGATCTCTGTGTATCTGCGTAATTGTCATGGCAACTGGGCTTTTCTTTTAAGCCCTGATGTAGATAAGAGACTCTCCCATAGTCCAGACAGACATGTCAACACTGAGACACGTCCAGAAACAGAGAGCAGCTTATTGGTCATTCATGTGCAGTAAGAAGTGACCATGCACACAGATCTAAAACACAAAAAAATAAACACAGATTCTCACTGAGACTGGCGATCGCATCTGTTGTGTCATTCTGGTGACTTTATCCTGCAAGTAAAGGAGGATGTAATGCACAACATGAATTATCACAGTGTCATCTCAGAGTTGAATGCTGTTAAATTCAGTACTCAAAACCAGCTAATTTAAGTCATTATGTCATGTCAGATTTCACGTTACTCACTGTGTTAATCTTGTACAAACATGTTAAAGGGATAGTTTGGATTATTTGGAGTGTGGTTGTGTGAGGTACTTCTCTACAGTCAGTGTGTTACCTACAGTAGATGGGGGGGGTCGACACGCCTCCAGTTTGAAGAGGCAGCAGGAGTACCAGTGTAGGAAGCTGAGCAATGTACTGCTGTGGACAGGGTCAGCAGCAAGATGTGTTTTAGGCACCTAAAATAATCAATATCAGTTTAAGTGCACACAATATTAGAATATTTTCACTGCTTTACTTTGCGGTCATTCACATTATATAAGCCAAATATTTCTCTCTCCAAACCAACCAGACTCCATTGGCAATACCAGTACTTTTTCCTGGTCTACCGCTGCCGTGATCTGTTAGTTTGCTGGTGTTATTGTGACTTCAGTGCATTTGAACTAACCTTAAAAACACAGAAGTCACACAATAGCAGAAACTGTATATATTTGGCTTATATAATAGCAGTTTCCCACTGTGAAAGGCTGTCTGAAAGAAGTGGTGAAAATATTCTAAATACTGCAAACAGTTAAATTGATGTTCAGGTGTCTCAAACACATTTTGCTGCTGACCCTGTCCACAGCAGTACATTGCTTAGCTTCCTACACCAGTTCTCCTGCGGCTTCTGCAAACTCAGGGCGTGTTGACCTCCATCTACTAGGTAACACACTGACTGTGGATAAGTACCTCACACAACCACACTTCAAATAATCCAAACTAGCCCTTTAAGCAGTTTGCCAATGTAGTACGCTGTCTATTTCCATAAAAGCCAAAGGAAAGTGCATTTTGTCCCTGGTTAGACAACTAATAACCAAATGTAACACACTGGCATTTAAATGCACAGCATATTTAAAATAGGATTTAGTACATGAGCATCAACTAATTGAGAAGCCTTCTATTCTCAGCATTAGCACAGTAAAATCTCCTCCTCTGATGGTACAAATTTTTGGGTGAATGCATAACAAATGTTTAACAAATCACTTTAGTGCCATCGTTCTCTCTCCTGTGGATTCTAGTTCTTTCTTGTACAGACACTGTCTGGCGCTTATTGTAGCAAAGAAGAGCTAACTAAGAAAAGGAGTAAAGCCCTTTGCAGTACAGAGTCAAGCACTTATTCTTATGTAATACTTTGATTAATGATATCTGTATGGCAGCCTGTTCCCAGGATCCTACGTTCCCAGGGTCCTATGTTCTGAGGACTTTTGTTCCCAGGGTCTTACATTCCCAGAGTCTTATGTTCCAAGGGTCCTATGTTCCCAGGACTTATATTGCCAGGGTCCTATGTTCCCAGGACTTATATTGCCAGGGTCCTATGTTCCCAGGACTTATATTGCCAGGGTCCTATGTTCCCAGGACTTATATTGCCAGGCTCCTATGTTCCCAGGACTTATATTGCCAGGGTCTTATGTTCCAAGGGTCCTATGTTCCCAGGACTTATATTGCCAGGGTCATATGTTCCCAGGACTTATATTCCCACAGTCTTATGTTCCCAGGGTCCTATGTTCACAGGAATTATATTGCCAGGGTCCTATGTTCCCAGGACTTATATTGCTAGGGTCCTATGTTCCCAGGACTTATATTGCCAGGGTCCTATGTTCACAGGACTTATATTCCCATGATTTTATGTTCCCAGGGTCCTATGTTCCCAGGACTTATATTGCCAGGGTCCTATGTTCCCAGGACTTATATTGCCAGGGTCCTATGTTCCCAGGACTTATATTGCCAGGGTCTTATGTTCCAAGGGTCCTATGTTCCCAGGACTTATATTGCCAGGGTCCTATGTTCCCAGGACTTATATTGCCAGGGTCCTATGTTCCCAGGACTTATATTCCCACAGTCTTATGTTCCCAGGGTCCTATGTTCCCAGGACTTATATTGCCAGGGTCTTATGTTCCAAGGGTCCTATGTTCCCAGGACTTATATTCCCATGGCCTTATGTTCCCAGGACTTATATTACCAGGGTCTTATGTTCCAAGGGTCCTATGTTTCCAGGACTTATATTCCCACGGCCTTATGTTCCCAGGACTTATATTCCCAGGATCTTATGTTCCCAGGGTGCTATGTTGCCATAGTCATTTGTTCCCAGGGTCCTATATTTACACAAACCCATTATGTGCTAAATGAGCTCAGGAACATAGAACCCTGAGGGAGCACATATAGTATGTGGAACTGGGGAACATAGGCTCCTTTAACATGTTCCCATCGTGTGCCATAAATATGGGGAACATAGCCTATGGGGCTATATCAGTCAAAACAATTAAACCAAGACTGTGAGGCTGCTGTGGCACAATGGTGCTAACAGCAAAATGGCAACATTCTCACAATCACAGTGATGTTAAGCGGCTTTACAGTGGTCATCATCTTAGTTTAGCATGTATAATTTACTAACCAGCACTGAACACGAAGCTGAGGCTGATGGGAGTGTGTGCGTGTATTTGGTAAGTTAAAGAACAAAGTACATCCATCACTTTTAGAAATTCTATTTTTGTCCCTTTTACTTTTATGCTTCCAGTTTGATTGTCTTACTGAAGTCTCAGAATGTTATTGTCTGACTGTTCAGCCACCAAAATCCAGACAGGAGAAAATCTGAGGTGATAAAAATATTGATACTCTCTGAGTCACATTCAGTTATTACTGTGCAATTTACGGTTTTCAAAAACTATTTAATCTGGGCTATATTTTCATTGATAATTAATATCCACTCCAATCATAGATAAGATAATAAAGCACAGTGCACTTTGTAGTAAACCAGGCAAGGGTAAAAATAATTCAAAGTGCTTTACATAAGGAATTAAAACATTTAAATAAATGAAGGGGAGAAACATTGTATTGCACGTTAAAGATAGGGTAGAATATATTATATTATATTATATTATATTATATTATATTATATTATATTTTCTGTTATTGGCCTATTTGTTGAAATTCTCTTTAGATCAGGAGAGCAATCTGTAAATCAGCTGAAAAGAAAAGCGTCTGGTATAACTGACTGTTGCAGGCCTGTAATAAACCCACCCAGTCATTTAATTCCCTCCTGTCTGTACCTGTGTACCTGTCTACCTGCGCCCATGTGCTCATTCCATATCACCGCAGTCTCTGCAGATATGTTGCAAACGCTGTAGCGAGCTACTCGCAAAAGACAAAGTGCAGCCACAATTCCCAGTGCTAACATGCTAGCATGACAGCTGTGAGTAGTAGCAGTTATCATGCTGGTTGTTTACGTTCATTATGATGTTAGCTGTTTTCTGTTGTATGAATGAGGCATGAGGTAAATGAAGGTAAATTAAAACATTGAGAACAGAGACATAAATACAAGATAGAAGGACAAGATTCAGGAATATTTAAAGGTCCAGTGTATAAAATTTAAGGGGCTCTATTGGCAGAATATAGAAAAAATGCAATATAATATTCATCAGCATGTTTTCATTGGTTCATAATCACCTGAAAAAAGACCTGTTATGTTGCTGTTAGTTTAGATTGAGCCATTGATATGTACAGAGGGGATGGGTCCTCTTACATGGAGGCCGCCATGTTGCACTATGTTTCTACAGTAGCCCAGAATGGACAAACGAGTTTTGCAGCCACCATAGGTTCTCTTCCACTCTCTCTTCCAGTGCCACTAAATCTTACACTGGGTCTATTCAATTTTTTTTTAAAGGGTCTGAGTCTACAAATGTAAAGTGCCAAGGGGCTGGACTTTTACATTCCCTCTGTCAGGCCTGTAAATGTGGGGATTTAAATGTGTAAAAGAGTGCACTTTTTTCCATCCACTTCATCAGTTTTCACATCAGGAAAAGAAACATTATGCTCAGAAGTACAGGAAAAACAATGCACCTTTGCAATCCTAGATTAGGAGTACTGTGTTGTCTTAATAAATACAATTTTGCATTTAAAATCTTTTCTCATGTTCGTCTCTCCTGAATTCCTTCTGCTGAAACAGCCTGAAATAATTTTTTTTTTTTTTACTAACAACAGACAGAACAGAATGATTGTAAACACCCATAAAATTAGAATATTAGCAGCTTCTTTGAAAAAAATCACAATAATATACTTTTTTTTACATTTGTAAATGATCATAAGGCTAGATTAAGGTCAAAAACATGGTCTGCACTAGCTCTTTAATACCTTTAATGGTATTATCAGTGTCAGCTTCTGTTAGTTTCTGGTTCATTGCATAATAGTGATCATCATGCTCCACGTGCTTCCCTGTATTTGATATCTGAGGTCGATGGAGGGTCGTGTCCATCCAGAGGAGCCAGATGAATACTCATTATCATCATGTCCTCCATGCAGCACATGTCTGACTCACTCTTCCTCTTCTCATCTTTTTTTTTAGCTTTCTCATGATATTAGACCCGAGTGGGCCAAGTCAATGCCCAGTCCAAAGAATTGTTTTGTTTTTAAATTCGTTTTAATGCCTTATATTTTCCCATTTATCTGCTGTATTGAAGTACTTTCACAGATGCAGTCTGTACCAGACACAGCGTTGTTTTTGTCAGAATTTGGAGCCTTTTCTAGTGCGCCAAACTCGTGAATAATGCATCAAATGCTGCACGCTCCCTGGCTCTGTGACTGGGTCCACGCCCTGTTCCTTGTCTCACCGATGTCTCTCTTTGTGTGCGCGCTTCATGTGTCTCTCTGATGCACACACACACACACACACACACACTCACACACACACACTGTTAAGCCTCTACAAAAAAGCACAGCAGGGAGTCGGTAGCTTGGGAGAAGAAATGAGAAAAGACAGGAATTCACAGTGGATGTCGTGTTATGCCGGCAGCTCACAGAGAGGAGTCTGAACATGAATAATGAACACCTTCCTCCTCTGAAATGAGACTTGATCACATCCATAATACTACCTCGCAGTGCACGAGTCAGCCATTTTGAGAATTCAGTGGAGTAACAGAGGTGACTGTGCTGGTAAATGTCTGGTAGTCACTTTACCCGACTTCACACTGAAACTGATGAACTGATGTGAGCTGCCTACTCACACTGTGACTCAGCGTGCAGAGGACGCTGTGAGCACTTCTCAGGGCCTGAGCCTGAGCTGGATTTTATCCTGCCAATCAAATAACAGATCCATGCACATGCAGGCTGAAGTTGCAGCCACTGTTGCTGAACTTCCTGCCCAGGCTGAATAAATAAATAATAGCTCACTTTTTATTGAGATTTGGAACATTCTTGAGAATTGGGGCAAGATGTGAAGTTGTGATCGCAACAATGACTGCAAATTCAGCCAGTCCACATGAATTCTGCACAGTCTTACAATTTTGTCCAAACTCTGCACCATGTCCACAAACTTGACCAAATCATACATGTTAGTCTCCATGAACCAACTTAGTGTTTAATTATTTACTATTTTGTTCCTTTTTTAAAAAACAATTGTCAGAGAGAGAGAATAGGCCTTGAGCCTTTTTTGGTGAGGTTAGTTAGAACACTCAGAACAGAGTATGGTTTCATTCTCCATGGAATAAGTTTCCATTAATTTTATTTAATTATACAAAAAAAATAAAAAATAAAAAATGAAATAAACATTTTTAAAAATCACAACTTTTGTTGCAATTTTGATTTGTTAATTTTTTGCAATTTCTTTCTTTTTTCATTTTTACTCTTCAATTAAGCTGGAAAATGTTGTGTTGAGTTACGCAGTTGAGAAAATGTGACTTTTTTTCATTTCAGTTCTCTTAATGGTAATCAAAATATGCATTTTTAAACTTTTTTTTTAATTTAGGAAAAGATGGAAAATTTTAAATTTAGAAAAAGAAGGAGTTGTGTGGAGGCACATCTGATAGCAATATTATTTAATGACCTTTTCATAAAGTCTACCAGTGCTCGAGAAGTATTCTTGCCTTTTTAAACCAGGAAGTGAGACAGGGGTCTTTAGGGTATAGCTAACCCTTTTAATGCCTGATTAAATCATGTTTTTGTCTGACTGCTTGATAAACAGTTCTGATCCTTTTCCCTCAAGTGACAAGGCTCATTAAAGAGCCTTATTATTAAAGGCTTTTATTGTTTCAGTTTGATTTTCTTATTAAATTCTCTCTGAACATTGTTGTCTGACTGTTGTGCTGCCACAGTTCAGATGAGATCTCAGTTCATAAAAGTGTTAAAACACCCATATGAGTCGCCTTCAGTTATCACCGTGCGCTCAGAGCTATGAGATTAACGAGCTGCACTGATGGTGCTTTGTGGCGTGTTTTTGGTCTCAGGTTTCACCTTTGAGGCTCCTTACAGGCTGGAGGTTGATGAGGTGTATACAGTCTAATAAAGAATACCTGCAGACAGTACTCAGGGCTGAAAGAATCAGCTTACTCCCAAATGTGCTTTTCAAATAAAAAGTTTTGGCCTGTTACAATGAAGTGAAATGGAGATTTAATATGTTTCATACATGTTTTCTATGTAAAATCTGAATAGTGACTAACTAGTAACTGAAGGTGTCAGATAAATATACTTGATATTTTACAAGATCAAACTCTTGGCTTTTAAGCCTTATAATGGATCAACCTCCTAATGATTTTTTTTTTATTAAATCTGACAGAGCTAATGTCTTATGGGGTTGACAAAATGTTACATTTTTTCATTTCACAGCATATTTTTACAGAAATCTGCATGAGACATTAAACTTTAAAGGACCAACACTTACATAAAAAAAAAAATCTGTCAGTGTGAAGTTGTGAATTCTTGTTTAGAAATGAAAAAATAAATAAATAAAGCAAACCAATGCATTTCATGAATTACATGCATTCCATATATACAAATCCCTAAAGAATACATTCTCACCCAAAAAATTGAATGAGAGAATTGGTATTAGTAATTTTATAAACGTTTTTTGCGGGGACGACATAATTTTTCTCAATACTCAATAGTGTATTTCCCTTCGAAATGTATTTGACTTTTAAGTAGAGAGAGTACAGGAATGGAAGTAAAAGTACAAATGACACATAATTGTGCTTCAATGCATGACTTAGGTGGATCATGTTGCTACATCGTCAGATTTTATCAAATGTTTTAGACTCATTCATATATTCACTTGTTATTATTTCAACTCTTATACATGTGACATTTAATCTGCATAAACAATTAGTTATTTTACCCAAAAGAAATAATGAAATAGACTTAAAATTAACTTTGCAATAAGAGGAACAGCAATTAGGTGCATTTGAAGGCCTGTGTGTATAATATTGTACAGTATGTTGATGTGTAATATGGAATCTCATTACTCAGCTCAGGTCATATAAACTCTCTCACTGTGTTTGCTCATCTTCTTCTAATTGGCAATAAAAACTGAGAAGCCACTAAGTGGCTGTATCTCTAACTTTAGTTGGATTTTAATGGAGCAGACGGGCAGTTACTGTGTATGGCTTGTATACTATGATAATATAAAAAGCGTTTAGTGGTGTTTTGTGGCTGCTCCACTGACTCAGTGCAGTGAATCTGTGGGCAGGGACGAACATGCTGCTGACTGCAGGATACTGAGACACTGAACCTCACACAGCAACATTTGATGAAATTCTCTTTTATGTTCTTTCAATTTTCTGTTAAGAGAAAATATAATCAAAGTCGACTCCAGATGCACCAAATGTTCTTAACCCCCCAGATGTGCTGAATGATGAATCCTACTTGATCATAGACTGAAGGAGCGTGACCAGCTGTTTGTACGTCTCCAAGAACTGGAGAAACCATCCCTACATTCCAATACCCACTATCATAAATACGTATTCCAGAAAAAAGTGCAGAGTGTAGTGGTAAATTTTGCCTGATATGTTCACTCCCTGAGCTCTCCAGTTTCATAGACAGAGAAGGAAAGAACCTGCTTGTTTTGTGCAAAGGCATGATAGGAGCCCGGCAGGAGGAAGATTATTAAGCAGTAACTGGCTAAATGGGCATACGGGAAGGCAAGTCTCATGAGAGAGGAGGTGTATGTAATTCTGTCTGTTGGTTTAACCAGACTAGGTCGTTCTTATGTAATGGTTTTTGAAAAACGATTGACCAAATGATTCGAAAGCTCAAATTTGGGTGGAGTTTGGTTGATTTTTTGTGCACCAGAGAGATCAATAAACTCCTTGTATCAGAACTTGCTTCTTCTCCAGTGATCCTTTTTTCCTTGCTGCTGGGCTGATTTTTGAATTTTCAACAAAGTCTGTTAGAGTGTGGTGGCCTTGTGCCTATCACTTTGACACAAGATCAGAAGTAGTTTTTTCACAAAAATAGTACATCAAATGCAGTGTGCCAAATGCCTTACTGCCTTCAGTCAGATTTTGCAGTGTACAAGCCAACATGCTTTTCTGATTATTCTTTTCCCACAATCCTTTCTGATTGGTGTGAGGTGGTATGTTTTGAGGAAGTTTTATGTCCCAGTTGTATGCATACTGGCTGCAGCACTTAATACTTTGAAAGGGCAGCTGCAGTATGTACTTAACAGTCAGTTAACACTAAAGAGGAAGTTTTGATGTTGTGATTGTAGCAATTTCACACAAATTCAACCAATCCCTGTGAATTCTGCACGACCTCGCAATTTTGTCCAAACTCTGCAACGTTGCCACAAATCTGATGAATCATCGTTGCTTCCTGTGAGGGAGCTGGACAGCACCCCCTCACTAAGGTGAAGAAGCAACACACAGGGTGCTTTTCACTTGGTGAATTGGTCTCCTCGTCTCCTACACTCGCTCGGGATGTGAGGAAAAAACGCAAGGATGGAGGAGACGAAACTCAGAAAATGAAAAATCCTTGTTCCACAGCGTCAGTCTGAAGCGACATCAGTTATTGATGACATGTTGCACAGCTGTATTAGCTGTCAAAGAGACTGCAGCTGAATGTCCATAGAAGCCTTTACTTATGAACAATTTCTAAAAACTCACAGGACTCTTTCATTTTGTAATTTGTTTTAAATATGTGGATCATTTAAACGTTCTTTTAAATCATCTAATATATGCATGTGTTTGTTTGTTTGTTTGTTTGTTTGTTGTTACTAATCAAATGGGAACACAAATTAAATGTTTTTTGATTTTTTACCAACTGATACAGCATAGAGGAAAAGATGAATACTTCTTTTTATGCTTTTATTTAAAATACTTAAACATTATTATTTAGTAAATTATGAATTTAGTTATATCGGTTATATTGGTGAAATCAGTGTGTACTGACATAAAATAAGAAGAAATCATCGATACGAATATAAATATGAGAAAATCTGTTCATAAATGGTTTCTTCCATGAGATCCAATATTTGTTTTGTACGTTTTCTCTGAAGGAGAAAGTCCTCTGTGTCATGATGCTGTGTGAGACTGCATAACACACACTGTTGGGATGCTGAGTGGGACTAATGTGTCCATCGTGATGAGCCTCTCAATAATAAATGACCTGCTGGTGAATTCACTCTTCCTGTCATGTCAGTAAAACCAGGGGCAGTAAACCAGCATCCTGTTTTTCAGGAGCAGAGACCTTGACAACAGCACATCGTGACTTAGCTCTTTTAAAGAAGACTTTCTAAATTTGGCCTGCACCTCAAGAAAACATGTCTCAGTGGAAAACATCCATCTTAGCGAGTCAGTTCATCTCTTATTCATCCCTCAGGACTTGATTGTATAACTGAGGAGTACTCAGCACTTTGGATCAAACCAACCGTACTGTGGAGACGCGTGCCTCTGTTACCATACAGTGTGTTATACATCATATAGAGAATGCATGAGTCTGCCTTTTGAACAGCAGGGGGCGTTTCAACATCAGATGGAGTGTGAATGAACTTCAATGCAGTTTGACACAACAGTCCTGCAGTAAATCCTCCCTTCATGAAGGTTCAGTTCATGTTGAAACTGTTGTAGAGACGTGCTGATTCAACTGTGGTCATTTAGGAGGCAGCAGTTTGTGCAACACTCTAATTCCATTTTTCTGTGTTAATGAGTTCTTTTCAAAAATTCACAACTTAAAACAATATAAAAAATATCTTAAAAGCCTTCAAAATCCAAAACTAACAATACCTGCTGATGACAAAGGTGTAAAATTGTGCTATTATGATCATGTTGTTTGAAAATCAATTTTCTTAGTATGTAAAGCTCAAGCACTGGTAAACTTTCTATTTTTCCACAAATTCATTAATTCATCTTTG
The DNA here is from genome assembly GCF_056507025.1 of Lutjanus erythropterus. Classification (NCBI taxonomy): domain Eukaryota; kingdom Metazoa; phylum Chordata; class Actinopteri; order Lutjaniformes; family Lutjanidae; genus Lutjanus; species Lutjanus erythropterus. The sequence continues at coordinate 3,862,237 of NC_139318.1, forward strand.
TTTTAAAATCAATTATTGTAATGAAAATGTTGGCCCTTTAAAGTTGTGCCCCAGATTCCTGTCAGCTTCATCAAATTTTTGCAAATACTTGATTCAATCTGGCATGAAAAGGGTTAGCTATACCCTATGGACCCCAGTCACTTCCTGGTTTAAAAAAGGCAGGAATACTGCTCAAACACTGGTGAACTTTATATTTTTAGACAAATTCATTAAATAATATTGCTATCTATCATTGTTGTCAACTCTTTAGCACTTCAAAATCAAAGCTAAATATGAATTATAGTTTAAAAATGTATATTTTGATTAGTATTAAGAGAACTCTGAGCAACTTTAAAAAATAAAATGGCTGCTCACTACAACTGTGAAATAAAAAAATGTAACATTATCTCAGCTCTGTAAGATGTCAACTTCCATCTGATGGAATTGACGTCTACATTTAATATAGAATTTAATTACTAGCAGGTTTAATATCCAATAGTTTGATCTTTTAAAACAGATTTTCCAGCATAATTGAAGAGTAAAAACCAAACCCCCCTTGACATACATTTTTGTCCCAATTCTCAAGAATATGTTATAGTTATAAACTCTGCTGTAAATGCAAACTAAACTGTTGGAAATGTAAACATAAATGCTGTAAATGCAAACAGAAAAGGTTGTTGATGTTGTGGTACAGGACTGTCAAACTGTCTTATCAGTGACAGTATGTATGATAAATATAATAACAGTCGTTTCATTTATTCTGTCATCAAGTTCATTTCCATTTGATTAAATGATGAAATTAATGATTTACTGATGGCTCTCAGAAAGGTTGGACACAGGCCATATATTGAGAAACACTGACACGCTGTTTGCTGTTTTGTGGTCGAGAGGTGGCCTATTCACTCGCACAGCTTCCATGATGTCACCATGGCAACACCCTTTGGGGCCATGACTGTCTTTTATTTAAGGCTTATCAACACACACACAATGCATAGTGCATCTTATCCTCACCCCCCCCCCCCCCCCCCCCCCCCCCCCCACACACACACACGAACACACACACAAACACAGGATCAAGCCTTCATGTGGGACTGGTTTGTTTTGCAGCCATGGTGCACACAGGGACAAGGACAAATTAGTTGCAAGGTCACTTGGGGACGAGCATCAGTAAAAACAGGTGAATTCTGATTCCCATGTTTGACCTTAAAGGCACCCTTCAGAGTTTTTGTAAACGAATAATAATAAATAATAATAATAGAGTGATAATTTGTCATAATTCACTATAAATGACTATACTTAAAATTTTCTCTTTGGTACCTGTTGTGTGAATCATGTAGCTGTTGCCATAAGAGCAAGAGCTTCACTGGAAAATCACAACACTTTCATCTGAGTATTAACATGTGCAAGATGACGGCATTCACATCTCTCTACTGAGATCATGAGTTATTTTAACATTTTTCTTCTTTTAAACACACTGTTTTAAATCTTGTTCCAATCTGTCTTTGCTTTTTTAAGTTGGATTTATTAAGATCAAGCCAAGTAGCAGCCAACTGAAGACGATCTTTTAAGCAGGCTGCAAGGAACTGACTGCTGCAACCACTGCTGCAACCACTGCTGCCATCATACGTGTGTTTGTTTTTAGCCTGGTAGCTAATAGGCCTAAACCAGCACAGAGAGAGTGAGAGCTAGCATGAAACATAGCACCACTCACTTCTCCACCTGCTCCCTGCGAGATCTGCCTTCAGCTGAACCAATGAGTTGCCAAACTGTAGGAAAGAGTCTCTCCTTCACCGACACCATGCTAGTGGAGCGTCCCAGCATTGCTGCGGCTGCAAGCGAGGCCACTAGCGGAGAATTGGATGCCACAGTACCGCAAAGCAATACGGCTCAGTCTCCAACTGAGGACTGGGCTTGGAGCTAAACCCAAGACTTCTGTGTTCCATCCTGGGGCAGTTGGCACCATGGACGGTGGTTCACCACCTCAGAAAACATGGTGGTAAACAGGGGGAAACATCTCTGCCTTGTCCTCTTTCAGCCCAGGATGTCTGCTTCAACCAACAAGTTCATAATGCTGGTTAAACAGGAGTTTCCTCTACTTCCTGAACCCACACAGCGTAGCCCCAGACAGATGGACTGCTCCCTCCACCACCTGTGCAGACTAGCGCTTTTATTCTGTCTGAAAAGATGAACCCATCAAGGCCTGATGTCAACAAAATTCTGTCCAAAACCGACCCCAACACGTCCCACATCAGGCCAGACCTGATTACAGCTCAACATTTTTCTACTAGTCTACACACCAAATAGTAAGAGTTTTCAGTGACGGAGACAATACATGCAGGGAATTGGAATTTGCAGGGACTAGGTGGGGGAGAGGAACAGGTGACAGGAGCTTTGCATGACTGAAGTAAGATGTACGAGAAGTTCACTGTCTCTGCTTCAGGTGTTTTGCGCTTTTTCCCTTTGCTACTCTCTGAGGAAAAAAATGTAAACACACAACAGATGGCTGGTGCTGCTCACAGAAACCTGTTCCTCCTAACTGTTCAGGGTAAACAGGTTGGACCTGATACTATGGTTGTGGGCTTTGGTGACATTTTAATGTGTGATGTGTCACAGGCCTGCAGCCTACAGGAACAAGTTGAACTTAAAATGAATTAAAGGACTGAACTCCTCCGAAGGCGAGACAATTGCTGAGCATGCTTTATGGTGTTGTGTTTCCTGGCTGGACAGCCAACACCTGAAGACAGTTTGAATCTTTTCAAACTGATGTTACAAATATATTTAGGTCTTCATTACACAAACTGGACAATTATAACAGCTCAGGACAAAAGAACACAAGTGTCAGGGTCAGACTTATTACTGGTAACACATGACCTTACAGCAGCAGGCCGTTCACCATGGATATAAAATGCAAACCAGCCCAGCCTCAGTGGACAGTAACACTGCTACAGTCCTGACAGCAGGAGAGCTGCCTCCTCATATGTCACTTGTACACAAAACAGTTTTCTGAGGGGGTTTTGATTTCAACTCTTCAATTATGCTGGAAAACATATTTTAAAAGATCAAGCTCTTGGTTATTAAACCTTGTAATGGGCCAAGCTCATAGTGATCACATTTTTATTAAATGTAGACATCAGCTCCGACAGAGTTGACAAAATGGTACAATCTCATAGAACAGTCTGAGTAGCCATTTTATTTTTTTTAAAGCTCCTCAGAGTTCTCCTCCAGTTTTATACAACTACTTGTCAGAACACTACATAGAACAGCAGAACACCTCACATGTTTTGCAAGACTAAACACTTCATTCAAAACTATGCAATAGTTTGTAAAAGCTCAGTTTTGTCCCCATATGGCGTACACATGGTTCATGTCATCTGATTCTGTTTGAACCTGTTACACAAGACTGAGCACAATCTGAAACACTCTTACTTAGATGTTGTTAAACTAAAGTACATGAATATATGAACCAAACAAACGTACAATGATCCAAATAGTTATTTCTCTCCACAATATAAAAACAGTCAATAAGTGCATTTACAAAGGTTGCACTTTGCACTGACAAGACAAATATATTCTAAAGAGAATTTAGTACACTGACATATCAAAAACAATTGTGGGGACAAAAAGAAAGCATGAATTGCAAGTGTCATCTCTTCGCTTGGCTGGATCTGGCCAAAGCATTTTGTGGATAAGACAGAGTACGTAGACCAATCAAAATACAGGACAGCGTACGCAGCAATGTATCAAACATGGAAAGCCTGCATCAAAAACAGTGATGTAGGGCATATAGTAGGCTACATTTTACTTATCTTAGTGAAAAGTTGTTTTTCATTCTGTGCTCTCGTTAAAATGTCTGAACCTTTTATCGTGCTTACGCCTGATACAGTTGAGAGTGTCTGTACACACCGCGGCTGTGTTTGATGAATTGGTCATACACTTGGTATTTTGAAAGGCAACACTTTTAAAGGGGAAATAAGTGACATAGCGTAAGATTGTCTAATGTTGAAAAGTGAGTTTAGTATTTTGCAAAACACAAAAAGTGTGAGGCTGATGTCCTTCTCAGACAGATCTGGGCTGAGCTTTGCTCCTTGAGTGTCAGGTTTTACTGTGTGTTATTTTTAATTTTAGAGTGTAAGCAACTGTAAAGAAAGTGTTAATCAAAATACACATTTTTAAACCATAATTCTTATTTAGCTTTGATTTAGAAGGGCCACAGAGTTGACATGTTATGGCTGAGACACATCTGATAGAAATATTATTGAAGAAATTTTCAGAAAGTTCACCAGTGCTTGAGCAGAATTCCTGCCTCTTTTAGTGAGACAAGTGAGACACAGGTATAACTAACACTTTTAATGCCTGATTGATTCATGTTTTTGTAAAAATCTGGGACAGAGCTTTAAAGGGCCAACATTTTTATTTTTTTAAAAGTCAATTTTTATAAGAAAATAACTATAACAGCACAGTTTTCTACAGATGTTATCAGTAAGTTGCTAGTTTTAGATTTTGAAGTTTTAAATTGTTTGTCATTGCAAATTCTTGTCTTGGACAAGGGTGAAGATTAAATTTTCACCCAAAGAACTGGATTGGAGTGTTGGAATTATTAATCTTTTAATATTATTTCTCTTTTTTTTTTCTTAGGTAGGACAACAGTGGCTGAAGTCTCAGGATCTCAGCATTAAGTTTGGAAAGTCTGTGCCACTGCATCCACAGCCATTTAGCCACTGTAGTTACTCCAACTCACTCACTCACTCACTCACTCACTCACTCACTCACTCACTCAGGAGGCACAAACACATCCTCAGACAGCAGCACGCAGCACACAAATATCTCCGAAGGCCACGGGAGCAGAAAGTGATTTTGAAGTACCTTTTAATAATTCAGAATCTTTCTAAAAATAAGAACTCCTCCTGAAATGCACTGTAGTGTGCTGTAGTTTCAGTCACGCAACAAAAGCTTCCAGACATCAAACTAGTGCTTTCACTACTTTCTACTTTGGCTCTGTAACTTTGCAAATGCACTCGATGACCCCTCATAGCAGGGGAAAATAGCTGCTATAATTTAGGCTATTTCAGTACCCAGAAGTCATGTGTGATGTGTGGTGACCAGTCAGACTTCAGATTTTAATGCAGCAAAACACTCTTTCCTTCTGTAACCCAGTACTGATCTTAAGTTACGTGCTCTGTTTACCTATATTTAGGGGAGACTGGGGTTGATTGCTACACTTTTTTGCATGTCTCTCGGTTACTCAGAGACTCAGAAACTCACAAGATGAAAGTCAAATGACACAAGTCATGTGACACAGGTTATATTATATCTTACAGCTTTTAAAAAGGTTTTGGTTTCACATGGGACATGAACCCTGGTGACCTTGGTGAAAATCCTCCCTCTTTACACTATGTCAAAAGTCAGTCTCTTATAGCCACTCACAGGTACTGTGTGCATCTGCATCATCAGTCATCGGGGGCAACGATGAAATGTCAGTATTTGAGGAGTTGGGGATAAGACAGAGCTGGCAGAGTGTCTTCATTTCTTGCATGATTCTGATTGGAGAATTGAGACTTGTTGCAACCGCCCCCTGTTACAACCATGGCTAATGTGTTAGCAAACAGTGGTCTATTTTTGCATCCAGCAGGCACATTAGCATTCATAAGTTGCAAAGTTAGAAGTATACGCTACAGCATGGGTCTTCAACAGGGGATCTGAGACTTCTTGTGGGGGCCTCTTGCCGTCATTTGAAGTTTGCTTCTGGTGCTCACTGAACAGCCATGGGTAAGAACAAACGAGAGAAAATACTCAATGTGATTTATGCAGTAGTCTCTGTATCAGGTGAGGGGGCCTTGGCCTAAAAATGTTGAGGACACCTGCTCTATACCAACTCCTGAGAAAATGATCTGGCACCAGCAGCTGTGTCTGTGTGGTGCTGCACAGGTTGTGTATTGTGGGTTTATGGGAGTGTTTTTTTGACTGGAAACAGTTGCTGGAGCCAAGGTCATGGAAAGTAGTGAGACTGAATCACTGCAGTAAATTTTGTGGGCTGTTCAGCCAAAACAATGAGGAACTGCATGGTTGGTTGATATATCATTTGTTCAATTTGTAAGAAAAACAGGAACAGACCAGTTTTTTGTTATTACTGAAACATCAAATAAATGCAACTAGGAAGTTCTGGGGTTGACATTTTTTTTTCCAACTGTCTTACTTCCTGCTTCCTTACTTGACTGTGTGTTACCATCTGTGGAACGCAGCTTCAGGGTGTTTTACAGTGGAATCAGGGAACAGGTTAAGCCATCATTTTTTCCTACATCACTATAGTGACGCTTGTACCTTTACGTAATAGTTGATAGTGAAGATTTACATGTGATAAAATGCCCTCTATCATGGCCTGCAGTGGACAAAACCTGATAAAATGCCCTCAAGAGGAGCCTTTGGTGGACAAAACATGCTCAGTTGCCCTCCAGAGTGCCCTTCCAGTGGAGAGTCCATGATAATAAATGTCCTCTAGGGTGGTCCAGTGTCTAAGACAACATGATAACATGCCCTCTAGAGTGCACTTCCAGTGGTCAAAATGTAATAAATTGCATCATGACTTTTGGTGTGCTGTTGTCCCACTGCATACAGTTGGTGCCCTTTTTATTTAATCTGAGCAATTTTAAAAATAACAGGATCCGCCCAGTTGTTTGTTATTACTGTGATTTCAAATGAATGCAACTAGGAAGTTCTGGGAGTTGAAAAATCTTCCCCAGCTGTTTTACTTCCTGCTCACTTGACTGTGTGTCTCTGGAATGCAGCTTGTCACTTGTGCCTTTATGAGGCTGTGAGTGTACTTTGATTGTTCATTATTTCCTCTGCACAGTGCAGCAAAGCAAAAGCAGATTACTGACCTGCAAGCATGTAAACATATTGAAAAGCATTTTTGTTAAAAATCATTATTCTGCTTTATTTTATGTTTTACTCAGCTGTGCAATTTTGATCACCTTTACTCATTTTTTGTAAATTGGGACAAAAATATATTTTGAGGGGTTTTTTATTTCAACTCTTCAATTTTGCTGGAAAATACTTTTTAAAAGATCGAAGTCTTGGCTTTTTTTTTTTTTTTATCAAATGTTGACTTATGGAGTTGACAAAATGTCACACTTTACAGAATAGTTGTAGCGAGCAGCCATTTTATTTTTTAACATTGTTCAGAGTTGTCTTTATGCTGATCAAAATACACTTTTTTCTTGAGCAATATACCCAACTTTTTCAAACCAGGAAGTGAGACAGGGGTCCTTAGGGTATAGTAAACCTTTTTTATGCCTGATTAAATTATGTTTTTGTAAAAATCTGACAGAAAAAATCACAACTTTGAAGGGTCAACATTTTCACAAAAGCATCAATTTCAAAAGAAAGATGACAATAGCACATTTTTTATATGTGTTATCAGTAGTTTTAGATTTTGAAGGCTTTTAACACATTTTTTAAAAAATGTTTCAAGTTGTGAATTCTTGTCTGGGACAAGGCTGTTTTCTAGCACAGAGCAAGTTTACAATATTAAAAAACACTAAAGCAAATTAAAACATTTCATATATATATATATATATATATATATATATATATATATATATATATATATATATATATATATAAATGTATATAAAGCCTTAAAGAATAAGTTTTCATTTAAAAAATGGAATTAGAGTGTTGGTATTAATAATTTCTTAAGTCTTTTTTGGTAGGATATGATTTGTCACAGTTCTGTCAGGCCTGTGTAGCAGGCAGGTGTCTTCCACCTGATGTCCTGCTCTCCCAATCAGACTGTCTCAGTCATGTGACATGGGGTGTTTGGTGTGATAGAACATTACATTATATTACATCTATTTGGCAGACACTCAGATCCAAAGCGGGTCACAGCTGTGCCAGCAGAGTACTGACAGCGGTGCTTTGAGCTAAATGCTAACATTGGTGTGGCGACAGCCTCAAAATAACAATTGCTTTACTTGATGCAGCATGAAGACTGAATTATTGACCGGGCACAATGGGTCACTGTTCTGGGGCCAGAGACCTCCTGAGAAAGCCTGGTGAAATGTTGGGTGTGTGTCAGCTGGTTTGTAGTAAATTTTAGTGCAAAGTGGTTTGGGAACATGCACCACTAAATCACAGTGTCATCTGCAGTGATAAGGTCCTCAAAGTTGTGTTTATTATTACTATTTTGTAGCCCTGTCATTACTTTATTACATTACATATTATTATTGTCCCCTGGGACAAGCAGCTTTATTTTACAATTTTCACTTGCTCACACAATTTCTGCATTTTGTTTTTTATTTATTTCTCTTGTTTTTTTTTTTTTTAGAAAAGCTACAATGAAATCAGGCATTTTAGGTCGCAACAATCTAAAAAAAAAAAAGTCCCTCAAAATCCTGGAGGGACTGAATTATAAAAAATGAAATAATTGTGTTGAATATATACATGAACCAACAATTTGTTAAATAATTGAATAAATTGAAACTCAGCTAATTATAAACATTATTAAAATCATGTTATAACATGAAAAGTTCATTTTTATAACAATTTTAAAAGCACAAGTTATTTCTATCAGCTATGACCTCACAGCTATGCTGATGATATACATTTCTCAGACATTAACCCTATTGATAATGTGGTTAAATGCACTGATCTTATCAACTTGTGCAAATGAACAAAGATAAATATGGAGGTTTTACTTGTCAGAGTAAAGGTCCAGAGGGAGGTGCAGTGCAACTTAAATTCACTTGCACAAAACACCAAGCCCCTAGCAAAAAAAACAACAACCTTGGACTGAACTTTGAATCTCACAGTAGTAATCTCACAAAAACAGCATTTTATAGCCTTAGAAATGTTACTGAAGTGCATCCGTTTCTCCCTCTTTTATTACCACCAGGCTTGATTACTGCCACGCCCTCCTCTCTGGTCTATATAAAAAGGGAGAGCCTGCCAGACGAGCTGAGGGCATCACAATCTCTAAACACCTTTAAAAGAAATCTTAAGACCTGCCTTTTTAGCCTAGCTTCCTTATCCATTTTAATATTTTTTTTACCTATCCTCTTCAGCTGTTCTACACTGGTGTCCCTATTTTACCATACCACTTTTATTTCTGAATGGCATTACTACGTATTTTCACTGAATTGTATTTTTATTATTTATTTATTGTTGAGCACTTTACATTGTGATTTTTCATGAAAGGTGTTTGAAGGATTGATTGATGAAATATGAAAAGATTCTTCTTACAATGTGACACATTTGTATCCTGTAATAATGTGAAGATATTTTGTTACCTACAAAGTATCAGTCTGCTCTATTTTTCTTTTTCTGATGAGGCAGAGATATGCTTCTCTACATAATAACTGAATTATATAGGATAATACTTTTACTTCATTAGACCTTTTTTATTTAAAGTTTTTCAGTCTGTTTTAGTTCTTGATGGCATTTTACCCAATAATATTTTCATTTCATAAAAAGTTCAGAATCAGTCCCCTTATTGTCCCCATCCTCTCACCTTTCAGCCAATCACATGCCCTTAAGCATGTAACAGCTTTTTTTTGTTTGTTTTTTGACAGTTTTTTCAACACTTCTCCATCATTTGAGACATTTTTAACCAAATATATACAATGAATTAACCAAAGAAAAGTTGTTTATTTATTTTTTTTTTATATCTCATATTCCTGAGTCCCAAGTCCCAGATTGCTAAATTATAACCACTAATAGGTTTATTTACAACTGCAGATAAACAAAAGATGGACTTTGGAATAACTTCATGGTGGGCCGATCCAACAGAACAAACAGAATAAGTCTAAACAAAAATAAGAAAATAAATAGACAGATCAAAGATTATTAAAAGTGGCAGCGCCCCCACCACCAAACTGCAAACAAATAATACCATCATGAACATCTGACTGATGACAATACATACAGGAGCAAGTGTAGTTATTTTGGAGGAGAGGGAGGTGCTGGCTGGGTGCCGTCCTGGCTCCTTGTATAGTCTGTCAGTGCCATGAGACACCAGACTAATCATTTCCTCATTCTGATTGCCTCACACTGTATTTGCATAAACACTCGTACACTCGCGCACACACACACACACACACACACACACACACAGGCCAAAATTCAAACCCACCGAGTCATGCAGTGAAAACACGTTGTATTTTGAATACAACTACAGTCATGTTTGATAAGTTCTTCTCAGTGCAGCATATTTAACATAAACTGCACAATTCAGTCAGTTCAACTACATTTAGCTGGCAGCTGCTCCTGTTAACTCAAAGCAGTCCTGCAGAATTTGCTTACATTTTACTATTGATGCAGCTTCATTACCAATTTAAATGTCCATGACTCAGCGTTATATCATATCTGGTTTAATTCCTAACATTGCAATATCTTACAATTTCTTTTCTTGTATTTAAAATTTAATTCCAAAGCTAAATATCCCTACTAATCACAGCACAATAGAGTGACACCATAAAAATATTATATAAAGCTTCCATTCTGTATTCCTTAAGTCCTCAGAATGAAATTGTACCTCCATTTTACATCTTTCCTCAGGCTGTAAGACTCCATCCAAATCCATCCTCTACACTCCATCATGAAAAATACTTTCATTTTCATAATTTATTATTTAATTAATTATTAAGTAGGCAAAATTAACCTTGTGATAAGTTAAAAGTAGGCTACATACAAAAGAAAACAATGTACATTTAAAAATACCAATCAAACAGTTGCTTGAAACTAAGATAACCAATCAATACATGAAGACAATAAAGTGGCATTTGGGGTGGCCCCATTAAATTTCAGGGTGGCAAGTGCCCCCCACGCCCTCTCTCTAGAAACGCCCCTGTTTTAAGGTAACCAGAGGGTTTTCTCCAAAACTCACAGCCACCATCAGCCAGCCAGCATGCAGATCACTCAATGCACATTAAAACTTTCTGAAAAATGTTCTATTATTGAATGTCTACTTTGATTCTGCAGTTTTCTCTGCTGAAACAGCAGTGAGTGAATTATTTATGACACACTGCGCTACTCTGATCTTTGTTGAGCACTGATGATGACCTGAAGGCTAAACCTCAAGCACTTCACACTTCAATATGCAGTAAAAATTTATTCAAGACATTCCATGTCTGCTTCTTGTTTCAGGCTTTTTATGCTAATCAGTCAGCCTGTCACTGTCAACAGATCAATGTTGATAATCTGTCATCTTTGGAGATACAGTCTGTTTGAGAGATCCTACAAATGTCCTTAGTCCACTGCACTTATATTATCACTTTTGAAAACACTTATTTGTCATCTAAAAGACCTAGTGCATCACTGTTCAGTCTGCAACTAACAACAAAGAAAATCTAAATGGACAAATAGCACTACAGGCCAGGGGGAAAATGTGTATTCTGGGGTGTACTGTCCCTTGGGTATATGGGTAAATGTTGCCCATCTCTGGTTACAAAGAACATAGTTCTGGTCAAGAGTTTAACCAACAGACTAAATTAGTGTTAGCTGTTAACTTTCACAGGTAAAATGTGCCTATCCATAAGTTCATGACTTTCTATGGCGTCCTGCTATAGAAATGAATGAACTTGAATGAAAGCTATAAATAGATTTTTTTTTGTTGTTTGAAGGCACCAGTGTCAATTGTTCCACTGTTTTTTGTGTTGTATTATTAGCACAGCCACATTCCCCACAGAGGAAACTCATGTCTTACTCTGTGTTCAGTGGTTTTGGAAGATCTCAGATGTTTTCAGATGTAACACTGTTTCTTTTATCTCTCTCTAACAGCCTACACAGACAAGATCAAGGAGATGTCCATGTTGTCTCTGCTCTGCTCCTGCTTCTACACACAGCCACATCCCAACAGCCTCTACCAGTATGGAGGTCAGTCTGTCTGTCGGTCTGTCACCTCAGTTTTACACCGTATCTTAGCTTCAGGGTTACCTTCTTACAGCACAGACAGAGCTCACTGCCTCCATTACACAATGAACAACAGTGGAATGTACAGTAATATTTTTAGCATTGCATTTTGGGATAAATCTTGTCAGCCCATTGTGGCGTTTATTTAGCCCAAAACAGATGCTGGAAATTGGGCCAATACTTAGTCCAGCTGATCTGGTCCAAATTTAGCCCAAAAACAGACATGGGCCATGTTGGGTCCATATGATTTGGTTCAAATGTTGTCCAAAAATGGCTGAAAATTGGGCTGTGAAAAGTCAAAATTTAGACCAAATTTGAAAATTGGACTGTGTTTAGTCCATCCAGTTTGGTCCACATTTAGCCCAAAGACAGATGGGCCTTGTTTGGTCTATATGATTTGATTCAAATGTTGTCGAATTTGGCCCAGAAATAGATGTTAAAAATTGAGCCGTTTTTATTCTGTCCAATTTGATCCAAATTTAGCCCCAAAAAATATATTGAAATTTGGTCCATGTTTGGTCCATATGATTTGGTTCAAATGTTGCCCAAAAATAGATGGTGAAATTTGTGTTGTGTTTAGTCTGTCCAACTTGGTCCACATTCAGCCCAAAATAGCTGTTGAAAAGTGGGCCATGTTTAGCTCGTATGATTTAGTCCAGATTTAACCCTGAAATAGACATGGAAATTTGGGGCTGTTTGTCCAGTTTGGTCCAAATCTGGTCAAAAATAGGCGTTGAAAATTTGACCATCAATTTTAGACCGCATTTAGCCCTAAATACAGCCATGAAAATCACATCGCAGCAAGTATATCTCGGTGAAAATGTGTGTTGTGTTGTGTACACTACACACAAAAACTTTAAAAAAAAAAAAACTGTAAAAGAGAAGTTCCTTAAGACTTTGTGTCATTAAAACCTCTTGAAGATAAAGTTAATGTAATTTATGTTATAGTTTTTCTCTTTTTGTGCATATATACATTATATTTAGGTATTTATGTTGCTATGACTGAACTCCAGCAGCCTCCCACTCAAACTCCCTAATCATCCGTCACCAGCATCATTTAGTCATTTACACACACTGACAGTGAATACTCATCTATCTGATGTACTGTAATATTGTTGTTCCTAGTTTCTTATTCAGCATAATTTAAATGGCAGAAGCTAATTGATCTATATTGTCATCAAAAATAATTTGTACTGCTGCCAAAGTGAAGAATAACTTTTTCCTAGCAGTTCATACATTCTTACTGGTCTCCTTTTGGGATCCCTGTCCAACATTAATTCATTCATATATGTTTCTTAATCTGCAAACAACTGCATCATCAGCTAAATCTGACTGAAAGTGAACTCAAGACTTGTGTATAGCACAGATTTCAGGAAAAGAGAAAAAGAAAGAAACTCATAAAAGCTGCAAAGATCAGCGTCGTAAAACAACAACTCCCATGCACTAATAAGATGTATCTACATATCCCTTTAATAATGTATGAGAAAGAAAGAAAGAAAGAAAGAAAGAAAGAAAGAAAGAAAGAAAGAAAGAAAGAAAGAAAGAAAGGACTAACTTGTGTATTCTTGGATTGTGACTGGGTCAGACCTGGAGGTGAAGGGCTTGAACAAGCGAGGGTCGGGCCAGGCGTTTGAGGTGATCCTGAAGGATCTGGATCAGCCTGGGGACAAAAGCCCGATTCAGCCGCTGCCCTCCCCCCCGAAGAAGGAGGTGTCCCTGGAGGAGCTCCAGAAGAGGCTGGAGGCCGCTGAGGAGAGGAGGAAGGTAAGGACTGCAGGCAGGTTAGCCTAGAAACTGAACTCTTTTACTACAAAGCTTGTAGTTTTGCCATTGTCTCGCTGAAATAAATAAGGATGTCTCTAAAAAAGACATCATCTGGATGGCAGCATATGTTGCTCCAAAACCTGTATGTACCTTTAAGTGTTAATGTGGCTTTCACAGATGTGACAGTTACCCATGATGCCATGGGCACTAACACACCCCCATACCATCACAGCTGCTGGCTTTTGAAGTTAGAGGTGGTATCAATCTGGATGGTCCTTTTCCTCTTTAACCTGGAGGACACGACGTCCATGATTTGTGAAAACCATGTGAAATGTGGACTGGTCAGACCACAGCACAGTTTTTCACTTTGCGTCAGTCCATCTCAGATGAGCTCAGGTCCAGTGTTTCTGGATGTTGTCTTTGCATGGTAGAGTCTTAACTTGTATTTGTAGATGACAAACTATCTTTACTGACATCAGTTTTCCAAAGTGTTCCTGAACCCATGCAGTATCCTTTATACAATCATGCAGTCAAGCATATTGTCAGACGTTTAAGTCTTGTGCTCAGACTTTTATTCTATATTCTTCATTGACAAACATATAATAACTTTGAGAATGATATAAGTGAATAAACTAGTTTCATTTGGTGAATGCAGGAAAGTATTACCTTTACATTTTTAGGGGCCTAAAATTTGTTATTTTCCTATTTTTCATCAGGGATTAGTGGTTGTATCATGTCACTGACCTTTTCATTTGATTCTTGGTGTTGTATGAAAAAAGTGGGTTCATTTGTCTTTGCATGTTGCCTGGTTCAGGACAAAAAAAATGAAAATTGGCATTTTTTGCCATTTGCATGGAGATCAATTCAAATGGCTGCCATAGGAACCAAACTGAATATTAGCTGACCTTGACAATATCAAAAATTCTCAACTAGACACCAGTTCAGTCAGACACCTCACGTTTTAGAATGTTCATACAGCAGCAGAACATGACTTAAGTTTAAATACCCCACAGGTGAAGTTAAATAGAGATATAAGGAGAGTGATGAGCAAATTCTTGAAAACCCCCGTCAGAGCCTACAGGTGGATGCTGGGGTGGAGGTGGGGTAAAAAGAGCAGGCAGCGACACTGTGCAGGGCAGTAAAGCATGCAGGCAGAGGGGGAAATGGGAGGTTTAGTAGTTTAAACAGACTGCCAGATTGGAAGGGTGCATTTGGTATGTACTATCTAGAGTGAGGTATGTCATGTGATTGGCAATGCAGCTCGAGCTGTCTGCCTGAACTAGCTTGCATGCGTCACCACATTAGTGACTAAATAAAACAGATTACAAAAAATGCCTTTTGGCCGCAAGAGAACCTTTTTTTCCTATTAGACTTGTATTTGTGTGTGTGACAAACCCTTCATCACAGGTTAGTTATTGATGTTACTGAGTAAATGACGAGTGCCGATTGTGTCTGAATCTCAGTGATGGTGGAACTAAAGTTTTTACTGTGAAAAAAATATGGTCCTACCATAAAACAACTGCTTTTAGAATAAAGTTTGGTTCAACAGCACCAAAACAGCAAAATAAAGTGTCTTAACAATCAATCTGAAATATCTGAAACCCATTACCTGAAGATTCAATAAGGTAGTTGTATATCAGGTTTGTTAAGGCTGATGGAGACGGACTGAGAGGACCCCTATTTCTTTTATTCTTTCTATATGTCATGGATCAAGCAGTGAGGCGATGAAGAGAACAGGAGTTTGTTGGAAAAATAGGGGTTTTTAATTTACCCCCAAAATGCAAAACAATATAAACCAAGAACTTAATAACTAAGCCTATAAAAGAGGTAAATAAAATAGAACTATACTCAGAATAACAGCAGCAAAACAGCAGAGTGTTAACTGAACGAACTGATCTGACAAAATGAAACATGAGGGAACATATATAATGGCTTGGCCAAACCATGTAACACAAAAGGGGAAAACAAAATGGATGTTAACTATAACTAATACAAAGGAAAATCTAACTAAATCCAAATCCCCCTCTGACATGGCAGTAGATGGTATTGCTGGATGAGCTGGCCACAGGATTTAACAGCTCTCTGCCCCTGGCCATGCACAAAAATGATTAATATAACAGAAAATTGCTCATTCTAACCCTACGATGTGAAAAGAGGCTGAAAGTAAATAAAAAGATTATAAATCAAATAAACTGTATTGTAGGCTTAATTTTGGATGAATTGTTTGGGGTGTGGTTGACTGCAAATAAAATTAACCAGTGTACTTAACAAAGTAGTGAGGTGAGTGTGTGAATAATGTTACCACTCCTGGCTGTTCCTTTGTGTGGCCTTGGCCATCACACTATGTAACGATGCCAGTCGCTATTCAGCAAAGACAGCATAATGGTTCACCTGATTGGACAGAGGATTTGGTCTCCTAATAGCTGCATAGTGATTCAGTTTTCTTGTTTTATGTGTATAAACTTGCAAAGACCTCAGAATTTGTATAGACCGCCAGTCAAATTAGAGTGTTTTCACCCTAAAATGGGCTGTTTCATCCTTTCAGCTCGTTCGTCGTTCTAAGATCTGCTGTCTTTTAGCTTGGAGCATTCCCAATGTTCTACTGTAATATCCCCTGAGACTGATTACTAGATGTCAGAAATTAAGACTTTTCAGCAGCAATTACAAATACAAGAAAGAAGAAAATGCAGTGTAGCCAGCAACACTGGCACAAGGACATCTCATTGTGCCAGTGCACCCTATAGGTGTGCAAGGTGACAGGTATGCACCATGGAAACAAAGTCAAAATAAACTTATGACACATTTCTCATTAAAACTCAATCACCAAGTGAAAAACAAATGTCATTGAACAATTTGTTCTGTAAACTTGCAATGCAAGTATAACCTGTTTCTTTTTGTTCGATCAAAAAGTTAATGAAGTGACTCATTAGAACAAATAATAACTGATGGACTAAAGGGAGTGTGATGAAACTTCAGTGGGTGGCTGTTTTTTATTGCCAAACAGCATGAGCCATAAAGTGAGTTTGAATTGTAAATGTCATGAGTCCAACCCTGCAGATGCTTATTTTGTGCTACGGGGCAGTAAATATCTTATTTATGGCACCTTTAGGCCACTGAGTTTCTGTCTGATGAAGTTGGTTTGCAACTGCAACTACTACTGTCATAATCATTGCCATCATTACGGTGATTCTGCCCTCCTTCTTTACAGTCCCAGGAGGCCCTGGTGCTGAAGCAGCTGGCAGAGAAGAGGGAGCGTGTACAGGAGGTTCTCCACAAGGCGCGCGAGGAGAACAATATCTTTAGCAAGAAGACGGAGGAGAAGCTCATCCAAAAGATGGAGGTCAACAAGGAGAACCGGGAGGCCCACCTCAATGCTCTCAAACAGCGGCTGCGTGAGAAAGCAAGTCTTCCCGTTCTCTGATCATCTGTGACTACAAAACTACTATGTTATGGTTACTATGTTATGTTTAGGCACAAAAACTACTTGGTTAGGTATAGGCACCAAAAATATTTGATGATATTTAGGCCCCAAAACTACTTGTTTAGGTATAGGCATTGATACTAGTTGGTTATGTTTAAGCACTTAAATTACTTGGTTAAGTTTAGGGACTGAAACTACTTGGTTATGTTTAGGAACCAAACTACTTGGCGAGGTTTAGGAACCAAAACAACTTCTCTAGGTTTAGGCATCTTAAACTACTTGTTCAGGTTTACGCACCAAAATATTTATTTAGGTATATTTGGTTATGTTTCAGCATTAAAACTACTTGGTTAGGTTTAGGTGCCAAAAATACATGGTCAGTTTTAGGCACGAAAACTACTAGATTTAAGAACCAAAACTAATTGGTTATGTTTGGGCACTAAAATTACTTGGTTATGTTTAGGCACCACTCTACATGTTTCCACTTTGGACATGAGTAGCTTCATCCCCGAAGCACAAAGTTTCTGTCTCTTTGCATAACATTTCTGACATGTTGCCACAGCTCAACAGTTGACTGCACTCTTAAGAGATTACTAAAGATAAAGCCTTTAAGTTTCATTTTCCTCAGAAGCCCCACCTTGGATCATCCTCCTTAAGTTTCATTTAGCTTCAGACTCATCTGATAGTTAATGACTTTATTTTGCAGGAAGTCCACGCCGCTGAAGTACGCAGGAACAAGGAGCGTCAGGCCGACCTCTCTGGCTGAACACGTTTTCTACACTCTGGCAGTGGATTCTACTTTTGAAAATCCTGTGTGTCAAAGTTTTCCTGTTGTTCAGTATTCACCAGTATCATCCTACAGTGCACCTTTCAGGACTCAAACTAGTACTTAATCTGCACCAAATAAAGTTATTCATCTGTTTCAATTTTGGTCAACCACACACGTAACATATTCTGACAGCAGAGTCAAGGACAGCTGAAATAAAGTCCAATCCTGAGCCAAACATGGTCTGTGTTGAGTTTATCTGGGAGTGAAGGAGGTCATGGGTAATAACATTGTCCAAATATAAAACAACTGCTTTAGTAAAGAGGAATAACTGCAATCATGCTGTCACTAACTCAAGGTGAGAAGTTCAAAAAAATCAATTTCTTTCCACATCAGTATACTGTGAGTTTGTCTCTACACCTACCAGGGCTGCCCCAAGCTTTTTTAGAGCCCCAGGTGGATTTTGTTTTGAGGGTCGCCCTCTGCACCTGAGCTGACTTTGAAATGTGGCCTAGTGTGCTCACTAAAGATTCTTCAGCCCAAATATTTGAAGCCATGATGCAGTATAAAGGGCTAATACAACATTTTAAAGACATTCTGCATACTTAAACATGTTTTTTTTAGCTGTACATTAACTGATATGACTGTACTATGATGAAACACATAAATGCTGGTGTTAATATTGACATTTCCTCCCAAATTTATACAAATCCACAAGTCATGGGTTGACTTGACATGCTGTCTACTATTTTAAATCACTCATAATTTTAAATCAGCATAGAGTGGACCAGCTGCCATAACATATATATAGTGCTGGAGGGATGATGCATTTTCATATGCAAACCTTGAATTTGGCATCGCTCTGGATCCAATGAGATTCTTCCATCAGATTTTGGATTAGTGCAGAAAATAATCTCTGTGGAAAACTAACTCATAATTTATCATACGGAAGCAGAGCAATATACTGTGATTTGTGCTAATTTTTGACCTGATTTTTGATCTGCATGACTGCCATTCGTTGCTTGGTTCCAGCCAGCATTGCACCATCTGCTATCTATGTTTTGAAATTTTAGAAGTTTGCCACAGAGGATGGCACAGATGATCAAGGCAACACATTTCAGCCTTTTTAGCATTATTACTACCAAACAAACTTCTACCTACCTCTGAAAGAAAAAAAAACAGATAACAAGATAACAAGCAGTAAAATAAAAGATTTTTTTTTTATTCTCAAAAAACAACACAGTTTACTAAGTTCCACTAAGAACAGGGGCAGCATTTGCTGCGCTGCACACACCTGTAATGTGATTGGCCATCCTGAGTGGTCCACCATTATACTCTACTATGATAGGTTATCTGTCCAGTAAGAGGAGGGACTTAAGTTTGAACCAACTGTTTGAGTATTTTTAAATATGGATTGTTTTCTTTTCTTTGTAACCTACTTTTACATTTTTACAAGGTTAATTTACTTGTAGAATATTTTGCAACATGGGGTTGTATAATAGATATTTCCTTTATGCCATTAAATAAAATCATACTTTATGAAAAATCCCCCAGGAAAATAAAAACAAGCTTTGTGATTGCTAACTTTTAAATAAATAATAAAAAATGAATAATAATTAACACAGTAAAGTAAGAAAATGTAAGAAACTATGTTAGTCATTAAAGTAGATACGCACGCACACACATACTTCATGCCACCCCTGAATGAAGCCACCACCAAACTTGGGCCACCGATCAAAAGAGTCTGGACACGCCCCTGTTCTACACCCAGACAAGTCAAACAGAGTTCAGTATAAAAAGTTAGATGCAAACTTAGCTGCTCCACTCAGCGAGTGACTGTCTCAGCTGCACATTTCTTCATGTATCATCACATACTCCTCCTGCTGTGGGCCTCAATGTGAGCGCACTCCCACCATCACTTTTCTCCTTGATAGATAAGACACCATTATCTCATGTCCTTGGTACTTTCCACAGAATTCTCTGATGGTTACATTTCCTCCAGTCCTCGTGGGGATTGGGTTCCTTTGCTTTCATTCCTCCCATTCCTGGAAGTCATTACAAAACTACTGAAAATGATTACACTTCATTGTTTATACATGAATAGGAACAAACGAATGATTATAAGTGAAACACATCTCCCATAGAGACATCCCTTGATCCAGTATTAAATAGTTTTTTCGACCCTGTGATTTATGAATGAGTCCATAGCAGACTAAATATTAGACTCCTGCTCAGGAGGTGGTGTTGTTTAAATCTCTGTGCAGCATCGTGCAGCCTTGTTAAGGCTGCTGTCGTTAAAATGAGGAAGCTGACCGGGCGGAGCAGTAGGGGGTATTCCATGCACAGCGCATGCCTATCACTTTATTAACATGATGCTGACGCAAAATACGAGAAACGAAACTTAACTCAGACAGACATCCCCGGTGATCGGCACTGCACATAAAGACAGGTCGGTGGGACCTGATCCGCTCCAGATGTGTTCCGCATCTGCACGCTCACACCTGCTGATCACACAAGTGTCATATTAACTTCAAACAACACAGAGGAAGTCTGCAATCTCCGCCATATTACAGCCTGTATGAGGAGCAGCCTGTCTGAAGGTAATCATTATTATTATTTTATTATTATTATCATCATTATTATTATTATCATTAGATTGTTCTCACCCAGGAGTTGGCAGTAGTAGTCGTAGGCGAGCAGTACTACTAGTAGTAGAAGTAGTTGTAGGAATTGAAGCAAGTGCAGCAGTGCAGGACAACCCAACTAACTTTGCCTGGGGGCCATTTTTGCAAAATAACAGGACTCCAGGGGCCAGTTAATAAACAAACCTTAATAATAATAATATTAAAAAACAACGTTATTTACTTAATAATATTTAATAACTGTAACAGCATTTTAGTTGTAAATGAAAAACACTTCAGTGCCGATGTTCATACTGACATTTCCCACCACATTTATTAAAATCCGCATTTCATTGGTTGAAAATGGCTCATGACTTCACCAACTGTTTTTTGAAAAGAGTAAATGTATATATGTGTGTGTGTGTGTGTGTGTGTGTGTGTGTGTGTGTATAAAACAAGAAACTAGGTTTATTGAAATGTATTATTATTGTTGTTGTTGTTGTTGTTGATGATGATGATGATGATGATGATGATGATGTTGTCATATTGTTTTAGCAGTACCAGCAGTAGCAGTAGCACTTTGTAGAAATGTAGTCAAAACAGTAAACCTGTGTGACACTTGTTGACATAAATCAACTTCCTTTGCCTGCACTTTTGCAAAATGACAGGAAGCCAGGGGTCATGCAATTAAACAAACGTTAATAAAAACGTTACTTATCAAATTAATCGACTTATTAACTTAAATTATTAATTAAATTAGATTGGTGCAAGGATTTGCAGATATATCAGATATTTGATTGCATTTAGCCCTTTGTGCTACATTTAGTTTCCCTTTGTGTGTATTTCCTGACTGACAGGATGTTGACACTTTTTGTTCTGTCGCTGTCATCTTTGGCCCAGTTAAAATAAAATCAGATATCTTATCTAATCTTTTCTAATCTTAAATTAGTTGAACAATATGTAAAACTAAATGCACAATACTAAAAATGTCATGGTAAGAATTGAGGCAACATTTTACATTATAACAGCTGTCTATTACTTAATTATCATATAAAGTATATTCAGCAATTAAGTCTTTTATTAATATGAATCCAATTTTTTGTAAAATGACAGAATAAGATGTTTTCAGACCATTTTTGTGGCTGGAGATGATGAAGCTGAATGATGTGAGGAAGGCTCACACTCAAATGGGATCCAACGTGACCTCTGGAGAGTCATGTGACAAAGTAAAACACTGCTGTTAGTTGATTCTTTTTTAAAGTATTACACCATAATTTTGAATGTATTGTGTAAGTGTAAAGGGTCAAAACGGGTACAAAGCAATGCTGTACCTTAGCGAGTTAAAAACTGCAACTGCATTTGAGCTGTATAGCATTTTAAAGAGTTTATATAACATAACACAAATACTGGAATGATTCAGAAACATAAACTGCTTCCAGTGGGGACACAATGACGAGCATATTTCAGCTCTTTTAATGAAATGAAATATACATTCATGATTACAGAATTATCAGAATTCTGTGTAACTTTTGCTGCTCTTCAGCTAATAGGCTTTGATGCATAGCTCAGTGACTGATCCTACATCACATTACTGTTATTACAAACACTGGAGTTGTAAAACATGCATGCATTTTCAGTCATGATGAGTCAAGAATATTCCAAATTGCTTATACTTAAAAAACCCTGACTTTTAAGTGCAGGTGAACATTGCAGTGAGTCTTTTACAGTTAAGATACTGAAAAATAGCGTTGATCTTTTTTTTTTCTTTTAACATTGATGTTATTACTTATGTATTAGAAAATGATCAGAGGGTCACCTGACACTCTGCCAAGGGTCAGATGAAGCCTGAGGTCTTCAGTTTATCTCTGGTGTATCTCTGGTGCAGAATGTTATTTTGAAACAGCAAACAATAAATATTTTTTTGTCTTGCTAGTTTTTACTTGTAGGACACGTATATTAGAACAAAAAAAAATACAGTACAATTTGACTCTTACTTTGTGATTCTGTGTTGCTGTCAGTGGTCACTCCTGACCCTGACTCCTTGTATTTAAAATGCACAACTGCGCCATCTAGTGGATTAAAGATGAGAGGTGAGCCCAACCTCCAACAACAAAAAAAAAATCTCTAATAGGATCAATTCCGCTGTGACTTTTAATGATCTTTCATATCAACAGACTTACATTCAGTGGTGGACATAGTATTCAGATTCTTTAAAGCAGAAATACAGATGCATGGAATGGATAAAAATACTCCATCATAAGTCCTGAATTCAAGAATTCAAGTCTTACAGCAAAAGTGCAAAATCAGTGACTTTCAAAGACTGAAACTAATGCAATTATAAATACACTGCAACAGGATTTTTAAGTTAAATACTTTTATTTTTACTTTTAATTTAATGCTCCTGTGGCTTGTATAAGTGTCTGACATGAACTAATATTCATCAGTTTTCTTTTTTGCCCCTGTTTCTAAAAGAAAATGGACTTTTCAGATTTTATAAAATGCATGCCCCTTTCCTGTAACATTTTCCTGAAGAATCAAGAATTATTCTTTCCAGGACGTCCAGTTTGGTCTGGCTGTATTGTCCGGATTGGACACAGTAGATTTATAGTCATAGGGCTTATACACACTGTACAGTGTCAGAAACAGCTTGTAATAAAATTTGGCATTTAATCATGAGAAATACAGTAGAACTGTAACTTAGGAGAAAATAGGGAGAGGACAATGGAAAGCTGGAGTCTCCTGGTGAAATCAGGAGGGTCTGCAAATATGTCAGAGATTCTGATTAAGGATCTGTTCAGGTCAAACAGAGTCAGTGTGCTGCTATTGTGCATGAAAGCTCACTGGAAAGGCTCTGCTACACTAAATGAAAGAGGACTTAAATTAGTATCATTGGTGTTAACCCTACTGTTTCATATCAATACTGCTGCTGAGAAAAAAAAGTAGAAACAAAAATTGATACAATGAACTGATTTAATGTCACTTCAGTTTTAGCTGAGCTCAGTATAAAGTTTAGTCAACCCTAAATAAAGAAAACCTTTCATCATGTACTATGCATCACAAAACTGGATGTCAAAATAAAGCCACTTTATATTTCTACGTGTCTCCTCGACTGACTCTGTCAAATTCTGTTTCACTTTTCATTAAATACAGCAGATCTTGCCCCTGTTGTTTGACAGCTGAAAATTGTGGTCAAGTTTTTTTTTTCTTTTGTCTTGTCTCTCTCTCATCTGGAATTTAAAGGGGCAGCAACATGTCCTCTTTGAATAAATATGTGTATATATATATATATATATATATATACATATATATATATATATATATATATATATATTATACCATGAAAATACCTTAAAAAATATGTTTATTCAGAGCTGTTTTATGTCATTATTTAATGAACAATGTTAATGGAACTGAGTTACTCAGAGTGATTGAGATCAAGTGAATGATTATTGATACCAGATGTAAATGCAGAGACCTGTGGACTGAATGTAATAACAATAATAATGTTAATACCACGTGTAACTGGGGCCATGTATTAAAGGGGCAAACAAAAAAATACATATTTTATTATATTTTATTTAACATATTTTACGCCTGGCCTGTAGTGCTGTCTATCCACCTGGATTTTTGTGGTGGGAGCTGCAGAGTTTTTGGAGACGTAGAGATGTCTGCGCTGTGTGTTTGTGTATCAAAAACCCAAAATGACGATGTGTGTAGACAAAGACACTGACAGTTGTGTCATTGTTGGTGTTATATTTGGTCTATTTTGGGGGGATTGTGTTTTAGAAAATAGTTTTTTAAGGATGATGAAAAATAATGAATTACCTTTTCACAACTTTGATAATCAGGTGCTGAATGTCTGTATCTTGGAAGATATACAGTTCAGATAAAAAAAAAAACAAAAAACAGGCACAATCACCCACAGATGTATTCATGTTTTGAGGCCATGCTATACTGTTTATTTTACTCTTAAATGTCTGTTATTGATTAATTCACCAATGTATACATGTTTTTGAATGATCACTGGTTAAAATTCTCCACCTCCTCTTCCGTTGCTGATAGGATATTGCTGCAGGGAAGATGGAAGTTTTGTTTTCAAATGTCAAAAGTTTTTATGCAATACATAAAAGAAAAAAGCAACGTAATTGTTTATAAAATGTTTTATAAGTTGGAACATGAACCTATAAGCTTAAATAAATTCAGAAATAGCAATTCATTAATTTACCCAAAAATATGTATATGTGCTTGCTCATTTGAGGCTAGAATAATGAAATCAATTGCCTTGTTTGTCCACTAGATGGTGCTGAGTTGTTTTTCTGGTGAGGTCAGCTAGGCTGGTTGGTCCATCTGTCTGCTTGATAATCCCATTTTGCTGCAACAAATGTGATTAAAGAAAAAAGTAATACATCACAATATATATTATTGCAATATTCTGTATATCACAAAATGGTTAAAATTAATATATCAATATTTATGTAAGTAAGTATTATGAGTATTATGAATTGAATATGATGAGCACACTTCTCATCATGCTGTCTTCTCTATTGTTTCTTTTTCAGACTCTGACCTTCAGCTTGTCAAAAATAATGATAAATTAATCCTCATTCTGTCAGACATTCTGTAGTTAGTACCTTATTAACAGACTTGTTACTAAGTCTGGATCTACTGTGACTGACTGCAACCTGAAAACACAACTGAAAAAGTTTGAATTTTCAGGTGAACTGCTCAAAACTCTGGGCACGTTCCTCCAATCTGCAGGACCATTTCATGTTTTCCTGCATCCAGGTGCTGACTTTAGTGTTATGAATATATCACAATGTCAGCCAGTGGAACCCAACTGGCTCCTCTTTTATCAACACATGACCTCAAACGTGTTTGCTCCAAATGCTCTGTCAAGGAGAAAGAAATTACATATACGGTAAAGTCAGTCCACCACCAGTGTGAGCGCAATATTCTGCTCTGCAAAGCCAAAGGTGGCAGCAAATGGAGGCCTATTTCCAAGCGGCCCACCTTTCCAAACCCGAATCGGTATGAGGTGTGTCACTTCTTTTTGGAGGGCTCTGGTTGCACACAGCACAAGAACAGGTGCACCTTTGCCAGAAGTGTTGAGGAAGCTGCCGTATGGACATTTCAGAAGCATCACAGATTAGATCATGTGGTTCTCTATCAGCTCATAGCTCAGTCTGAGAGAGGGTCTGAGCCACCTGACAGCTCTAAACCTCTGGGTGACATCTTGACAACTTTAGATTTGAAGGCTGTGTGCCATCTGTGTTCTATAAAGGAACAGGAAATAACATACACAGTTGAGTCAGTCAGTCACAAGTGCAGTAGAAATCTGCTTTTAGTCAAAGACAAAACCTCCAACCAATGGAGACCTGTCTCTGAGCGTCCTGCAGCTAGACATTTCGGTCCAAATGTTCGTTATCAAAAGTGTCACTTCTTCGTTGAGGGTTCTGGATGCACACAACACAGGAAAGAATGTACTTTTGCCAGAAGTGAAGAAGAGGCTGTTGTATGGAACTATGTTAGAGACAAAAAAATTACTAAAGATGAATTAATCAGACTTGTAGTTAAGTCATACCCTATTTCAGTAACACCAGAAAGCTCAGCTGAGAGCATACTCCAACAGTTTTCAGGCGAATTCATCGAGTTCTGTAAAGACTGCTTTCATGATCGTCCACAAAGATTGACAGGCAAAAGATGGAATGAAACCTGCGCGGCAGATGCAGCACATGCCTGGGATCCAGTCTTATTTCATCACCTATCAGAGAATAGTCGCAAGCATGTCTACAGCCAGGTGCGTCCTCTTCCCCCAAACTGTCAGTTTGAGTATTGCAGTCATGTCAAGCAAGGCAAGCCCTGTTGGCACCAGGCCGGCCAGTGCCAGTCTGCTCAGAGTGAGGTAGAGATGGCTGTGTGGAAGGCGGAGCACAGCGGCCTCTCCGTCAGGGCTCATCTCCTTCAGTCGAGCCAGCGGAACCAGACGGGGACTAGACAGGTCACCATGTACTGCAAAGTCTGCCTCCTGCACCTGTCCTCCCCAGAGAGCTTCTACAAGCATTGCTCCTCCTTGGAGCATGCCCAGCTACTCTCTGAGGACACAACCACCAAATGGAGAGGACGACAGCCTCCGCATAACCTCCAAGCTGAGATGTGGCTGTGTCATAGGTAAACAACACTACTGTCCTCCACATGTTTTACAACTATAGGGAAGATTCAGACAGGTTCTGCTTCAGCACTTTGTCCCATTGTGGAAGGCACACCTAACACAATTTTATGGGACTCACACATTTTTTTCCTGTTTAAAGGTTGGTGACATTCTATATATTTGTTGGTGTCAACAATACCATGAAAATGCCAACACAGGGCTGGGTGATATAGCTAAAAATCTTATCCCAATAAAATGTTTCAGGGTTGGAATCCTGACTACAAATAGCATCGTTGGTTATGGACACCTGGATGCTTATCTCTGCCATACTACACTATATACAGCTGGGTGTAAATAGCCACATTGACTATTCCACCCCAGGTGCAAATAGGCACACTGGCTATTTCAACCCAGGTGCAAATAGCATCTGCCATAAAACACCTGCTAGAAGGATTAAGGGAAAGATTATGTTTTGTCCCTTACATGAGTGTGTGATTATTTACACTTCAGGTCCAAATAGCATTGTTAGCTACAGACACCTGGGTGCTTGTCTCTGCCATGCTAGGCCATATACACCTGGATGCAAATAGCCACACTGGCTATAGTAGGTGCAAATAGCATCTATCATAAAAAGCCTACTTGTGTAGGTTTAGGCAACAAAACTACTTGGTTAGGTTTAGGGACAGATCATAATTTGTCTGTAATGAAGGTGTGGCTATTTATACCCCTATCAACTGGCATTGATGGATATAAACAACTGGGTGCTTGTCTTTGTCATGACAGACTATATAGGCCCAGGTGTAACTAGCCACAGTGGCTATTCCATCCACCATGCAAATAGCCACACTTACCATTGCAACCTCCACAAACAAGCATAAAAAATAGCCTATTAAATAAAGCAGTATCAATCTTCTGAGAAACATTTTGTGTCTTCTTACTGTTTCATTGTAAGTGGCAGTTGTCCATTGTACTGTTAAAACTGTGTTTTCACCGTAGACCACAAACATGCGAGTATGGTAACAAGTGCCCCAAAGCTCACTCTGACGAGGAACTGCAGGAGTGGATAATGCGTGCTGCAGAGGAGAAGGAGATCAGACGTAACATTGAAGCCCAGGGTCTCATGAGCTACAACGAAAAGCTCCTGGAGGAATACAGAAACAGCAGTAATGAAGTGCACATTGTGAGTACATTTGTGTTTTTTTATTTTCTAATTCTGTTCTGTTATTTGTCAGGATTTCCCTGTTCTCAGTCCATTGAGAGGCACCCCAGGTTCTCATAGCCTTTGGAACCAGCCTTTATCACACACACGCCCTTCAGCTTTATCAAAACTGTTAAACTGTCAGACCTGAACAGATACACACAAAGTAGATGAAACATACTTGCACATCAGACAAAACATAGAAATAAAATAGAAAAATAACAAGAATAGGTATTTCCATCAAGTGCATGCGTCAAAGGAAGTCTGTTGTCAATGTTTTTTGTGATTCATTTGATTTTGTGTTCCATTTAATAAATTACAAAGGAGATAAATATGCCTGGCTGGGTTTGGACCCAGTGAATTGTGGGTACATAATTCCCTATCAGTGACATTAATCTTTGGGTATTATTTAAGTATCATGATTTCTGCTTCCCCAAGACTTGCAACACTGTAGAAAGCTACCTTTAAATTTTAACTTTATTACATTTAGAAACAGTATAATATTTTGAGCCCAAATAGTCTCCTCTTCACATACAGAGGTAGCAAACCCTAGAAATTTTATTAAAGGAGCAGTGTGTAGGATAATAATGCACCTGACAGTGAGTCTGCAGAGTGCATCCGCTTCTTCTCAACCTCCCCTTCCAAGCATATAGGGGACCCTATGGTGGATGTGAAACTTGTAAAAAGCATTAAAGGCCATATATAGAGCCACTGTTAGGTTTGTCTGCTCTGGGCTACTGTAGAAACATGGCAGAGCAGCATGACGGCCTCCACAGAAGAGGTCCTGTGCCCTCCGTAGATATAAAGGGCTCATTCTATAGTCATGAAAACACAAACAAATTTTATCCTGATGGGCTGACACATAGAGACAAACAACTACTCACGCTCACGCCTATGGGCAATTTAGAGTTATCATTTAACCTATTATGCTGCATGTCTTTGGACTGTGGGAGGAAGTCAGAGTACCCTGAAAGAACCCAGGCAGGCACGAGGAGAACACGCAAACTCCGCATAGAAAGTTCCTGCCCCAGCCACAAACTCCCCAGCCCGCTGAAGGATTCAAATGCA
Organism: Lutjanus erythropterus; assembly: GCF_056507025.1. Lineage (NCBI taxonomy): Eukaryota > Metazoa > Chordata > Actinopteri > Lutjaniformes > Lutjanidae > Lutjanus > Lutjanus erythropterus. The sequence continues at coordinate 3,891,106 of NC_139318.1, forward strand.
GAACCCTCCCAGTGTGAGGCAACAGTGCTAACTGCTGCACCACTGTGCCGCCTGGGAAACATGCTTATGAACATTATATTCCATTTATGCCACATTCTCACAATACAGAAATAGATAGATAAATCTTACATACTGGATCTTTAAGTCTAATAAATCATTATACAGGTAAATATGAGGCAGTTATTTTTTTATAATACTAAATGACAACCAAATAAATTTTTTTAAAACATTCTTTTTGTTGTGCAGTAAATAAATAACCTTTTGATTCTCTATTTCTAACACTGAACAGATGTCAGAACAAGCTGATGATGTCAGCATCTCCTGTGAGGAAGACTTAACTGTGGAGTGTGAACAGATCAATGCAACACTGCAGTGGAACTTCCAAGTTGAAACAGAGGTAAGTGCATAAAGTTGGCGGTTTGTGGGTCAGCCTCAGGTGGTTGATTCATATTTTTAATGTGAATGTTGTTAACTCTCACAGGAGTTTACAATGCATCAATGTGCATTTATGAACTGCACAGTTCAGTATTGACCCATTTGTCATTTATAATTTCTTTAATACTAGCACACAGCAGGCCTGACCACAAAATGTTACAATGATCAGTTATCATCAGGCATCAGTTATGATCTCTGCATCAGCCTTGGACAGAAAAAACAAATTTTAGCTGTGTTAGGAATTAAAGTAGCAAAATATTACATGACGTACAGTATTTGTTGATAAAAGAAATGCTGAATGAGACTACATGCTTGCTAACTCCTGGGAACGTCTTGTCTGCGCTATGGTTTTGATCTGTCCTCCACACAGCTTTATGCCCCAACAGCAGCATTTCAGAGGGGGGAATATTTTGTCTGCTTGATTATGTTGACTTGCTCAGATTTGTTGATTTGGTCATTTTCCCTGATTTTTGTGCTTCTACCATGGGTAAGAAGGCCACATAGTTACATAGTTTCTTTTGTGTCTGTTTATATGATTTCAAGTCTGCACATGTTGTTTTGTTTTGAAAATTGATTGATTGACTGATTGATTCTCCATCTTCCTGTGTCTGACTAACTGCCTGCTCAATCAGCTCTGTGCACAGCATCCATCAAAAATAGATTCAGGACTTATTTGAAGCAGAGCAAAGCGGAAACTGCAGCGCCTCTCGTGGAATCACAAGTATTGTATAGAATATCCACAATCAGCTCTGGTGGCCCGCTGCACAGTTGTGACACAGCCGAGCTCAGTGCAGTGAAGCTGTGGGAACTACTGGACTGCACCAGAGAGGATTTAGGAGGCTTAAGGAACAGAACAAGGAGTGGACTTGGACAAAATCTTTGTCAGTCCTCAGAGCAAGTTAGAAAGCCAGGTTTTGGATGATAGTGGCCTAAGTTTCATCTGAATGTAGATGGAAGCAGGACAGTAATTCAAATACTCAGACACAGTTGATATCTTCAAAGGCAGTTACTAAGTGGATTATACATAGTGTTACATTAGTGGTAACAGGTGTCAGCCTGGTAACATACAAACAGAGAATGCAGTCATGCAGAAAGCTGGGCAGAGGTGAAGAGTGTTATTGATATTAACAGCATAACATGTCATGTAATGGCCATGCATGCATGCTCTTCTAGGTGTTACACAATCTTCTTCACATGATTTTTTCTTCCATGTTCCAGACATGTTATTATTGTTTCATAGTATGCTTAAGGACAGTGTAAATCAGCCATAAATGTGTATTCTGTGTTTGTCACAACACAGAAACATGTGCTATTAACCACCCAGCCAAATTTGAATTATTACAATAATCGCTAAGTATATAAAAATCGCTAAGTATATAGTGTCAAACACCACTATGACCTGAGAGCAACCTGAAACATGGACTGTATGTCTGGCAGCTTTACTGGACATGTCCAGACATGTTTGAGCCACCAGAGTGAGAGGACGGTGACAGAATGTTTTTTTTTCTTCTCTGTCGGGTTGTTGGAACTGAAGTGAGCTGAAGTGAACTGCTGGGCTGATTTAGACTGAGAAAGTCACTGATGGTATGTTTGTAAGTGACTGGCGATGTCATTCATTTTTCAGGTCTGCCCAAAAATATCTTGCACACAGAAATTGTGTACAACAGCTTATAGTTCTCAATCTTTTCATGTGTTCAGCAGCTAGTTTCTAACATGTAGATTGTATTTAGAGGAAAAAAAACTCCCTTTTTCCTTTACACAATCACAATTGCCACTTTTCTTTATATACAGAGACAACTTGTGCACGTTGCGCTGCTGAAGCAAGAACCAGGAGCATCATTCACCCTTGGTGACATCAGTTCTGAGCCCTGCATCTACTCCAAAGGGGAACACTTTTTCAGTAAAGACATTACCTACGACATCAGGGTGTCTTTCACATCCCTCAGCCCAGGCCTGTATGAACAGTGGTTAGTGCTAGATTTTGACATGAAACCGGTGCTCTTGAAGAAACTCAGAGTAAGAGTAGGACACCTGTCACTGGATGACCCTGAAGAACCAACTGTGAACTGCGGAGCCTCCTTTCAAAGTGTAGAGCGTTGGCATCGAGGGAACAGGGTTATCATCCCATGTTCCACCAGGACAGAAGAACAGGAGGAGCTGTTGAAGGAATACAAGCCCCCTCAGATTAGTTTTCTGTACAAGTCCACCTACAACAATCAATCACCTCTGAATTCTGAGAACTACAAAGAAAGAATGCACCACTTCCTGTACAATGAGGAGCGGGCAGAGGACCAGGTTGTTTCAAGGTATTGTGCTCATCTCAATCTAACCCATTCTCATGCCAACTCACCCCACATACTGACATTATGTCACTGCCAGGTAGGTTTAGGATAAGATCATGTTTGGGGTTACAATTAGTACATTATGTAAGTCACTGAAGTGACTTGAAAGATGAAAATCACATGACGTAAGTCATCTGATGCACATAATGGTATGTACCTTCAAACTATTTTTAATATTTTGGTTTCGCATTGGACCTGTGTGTGCTTGAACCATTCATACATTCCAGCCCCTCCAGATGTGGACTTTCTCCCCTGCTATACTACATCAACAGCCTGGTGCATCTCATATAGCCATGAATGGGTTTACACTGAAATCACTTGAAAGCTCAATGCATCTCTTTCAGTCACTAACAGTTACTGTGCGAGTCTGTATGAGCAGCTGACGAATAGTGACAAAATGTTGACATGTTTGAGGAGTTGAGAATGGGCTGCTTGATCCTTTTACTTTTATGATAATTGAGATATATAGATATTTACAAAATAATGCCTGTGTTTTTTTCTTGTTCATTTTAGACTAAATGTTCATGGAGAAATTACAACATTGGATACGCTGAACAGTGCAAAGTTTGGCATGATGATAGCTCCTTCGGGACAAGTGTTCTGTGCTGTCCCAGTTCCTTATAATCTTACACCAGACACCCCTGAGGGACAGGTACTAAAACGAAGCATCCAGTCTGCCCTGATAGCCCCTATATCATCAAGTGGTCAAAAGTCCAAGGTCTACGAAGCCACAATTCTGCAAGATGAAACAAGTGAGAACAAAATGTATTTGCAACTGTCCAAAAAATGTTGCTCTGATCTTGCACTCAAAAGCAATGAGTCGTATCAAATGGAAGTGCAGTTTCAACTGAACCGACACAGCTTCTGTACCATGCACAAGGCTGTAGATCTCCTCCCTGATACAAAAAGAGTGCTGCCAGACCTTAAAAACTGTGGAGTTCCTGTGAACAGCATCCACTACGAGAAGCTGAATGCAAAGCAGAAGTCAGCAGTTGACTTTATCACAGGGAGTTGCAAAGACCAAAAATTTGTGGCACCACTCCTCATTTATGGACCATTTGGAACTGGGAAAACATTCACTCTTGCTACAGCAGCCAGAGAGCTTTGTAAGGAGCCTGACAACAAAGTACTAATTTGCACCCACACCAACAGGTAAAACATACTATTTAAGTATATTTAATCAAATATTGTAAGTTTTTTGTGTTACTTTCAAGTGTTATTCTATTCTAGGCTTTTGGTCTAAGCTGTACTATTGTTGAGACATTTTAATATAACATCAACTTGTATTTTCTTTTCATTTTTGCTTCTTTTCAGCTCGGCAGATCTATACATCAGAGAGCACTTCTATCAATTCATCAGCAAGAAAAATGATGGAATGCGGCCACTTAGAATAAAAGCAAACAAACAGGGGAGCGCTTTGTCTGCTACAGATGATATCACTTTGAAATACTGTTTGCGTTCCAGAGATGGACTGAATTTCCTACCACCTACAAAAGCAGCTCTCGATCGCCACAATATAGTCATTACCACCACAACAATGGCAAGACATTTTCATGACCTAAAGCTCACAGAGGGATACTTCACCCACATACTAATTGATGAAGCCTCTCAGATGTTGGAATGTGAAGCCTTGATGGCTCTCGGTCTGGCTGGGCCAAACACCAGAGTTGTTTTGGCTGGAGATCACATGCAAATGGGACCCAAGCTTTTCTCAGTTGATGATCATCACCGTTCAAATCACACACTCCTTAATCGCTTGTTCCACTACTATCAAGGCCAAAACTATGATGCTGCCCAGAGCAGTAGAATCATATTCAGTGAAAACTACCGCTCAACCAAAGAAATTGTGGAGTTCGTGTCCACTCATTTCTACGTTGGTAAGAATGATATTATCAAAGCCACTGAAAACATCCCAGCTCCCGCAAATGGCCATGCCCTAAAGTTTCACCATGTTAGGGGAGAATGTCTCTTGGACAATGTGTCTTTGTCCTGGTATAACAAAGAAGAAGTTGCCAAAGTGGTTGAAGAAGTTAAAGAGATTCTTGAACACTGGCCATTGACCTGGGGGACCAAAGACCAAAGCGCCATCTGCATTTTATCAGAGGGATCACAGGTAAGTTAAAACTTTGCAGTTGTCACAAGACTGAAACAGAAATATTAAACTACTGGTACTGTTTAATCTATGAATGCATCAACATTACCATTGTTAGAAAAAGTCAGAGTTGTAATTAACTTAGTTGTTTCTTTGTAGGTTTGGCACATTAGGAGAGCACTTTCAAAAACAGGTCTTGCTAAAGTTCATGTTGAGAATCTTGCAAATGTACAAGGTAAGTTTAATTTAGCTTTAATAACTCCTACATGATTGCCCCATGGATAGTTAAACTGTGCATCTATCTGACTATTCAAACATTATACTTTCGGTTCTACATGACCTTTCATATAGGTTATTGTAATTTTACATAATAAATGTTGTCTTCATTTGTTAACAGGCAAACAGTTCAGAGCAGTCATAATAACAGCTGTGCAAACCCGTGACAGCCTAAAAACATCTCACTTGCCTGGTCTGGAGCTGTTCAATGATGCCCGTGTGTTGAACACTGCAATGACTAGAGCCCAGTCCCATGTGGTTGTGGTTGGAGATGCTGCTGCTCTCTGTTGCTTTGGAAAATGCTCACGAGTCTGGAAGAGCTACACAGACCATTGCATCAGTAACAACAGTATTGCACCAAGTCATTTCACCAAAGATTTCTTCGAAAGAGATGTCATGGAAACTTCAAGGTTTCAAAAGTCTGAACGTGTGGATGAGAGCAACACTCTCAGTGATGCAATTCTTCAAGAGTTGAAAGATGACTATGAACAGCTGAAAACAGAATATACTTCAGATGAAGATGATTTGGAACTTCAAGGTGTCAATCACCACAAGAGATCAACATACAAAATCACTGATGCTGACACAGACCTTCTGGAGTTATCTAAAAAACAGCAAGGAAAGCTTGTCAGGGAGTCATATAATAGGGGTTATGTCATACCGTTTCAAAACCCCACCAGACGTATAACTATTAAGGGAAGGGCAAGCCTTGGTAGGGTCTTCACTGGAGATGAAGTAATCTTCCAAACAGCAAGGGTAAAAGAGAGTTCTCAGCACAACTTCCATCAAAATGGAACTGAATCGGGTGCTACTCAGCTCAAGGAGAGCAACCTTCCAGAGAACAGTTCTGTGGAAACAGCGAGTGTGGTCAGCATCACCAAGGAATCGGAATCAGCTCGTGTACTCCTGTGCCTACTTGAGGATGAGGATTACAGCAAATCAAGACGGGATTCTGACGACAGATTTGTGAAAAGAACAATGATGCCCATTGACAAATCTGCAACTAAAATACGCATACTGATCAGCAAGAAAAGGCGTAACTTCCTACCAATATGGGAGCAGACTGATGAGTGGTGGCAAATTGCAGCATATGAACGGCTCAATGAAAAGCTCAAACAGAACAATGTATTTGTAGTGCAAGTGGTCAGCTGGAAAGAAGGTTGTTTGTTTCCACTGGGGAACGTCATAGCTATTCTTCCAATTGGAAGCTCTTTGGATCATGGACTAAACATACTGAATGAAGAATTTAAAGTTGCAGCCATGGCATATACATCAGATGAAGATTTATCCTTGGCAGATGAAGACATTACACACAGACAGGACCTATGTGAGGTCATCACTTTCACTGTTGATCCAGAAGGAGCAAAAATCTTGGATGATGCCATCAGTGTCAGGGAAATTGGTGACCACTATGAGCTGGGAGTCCATATTGCAGATGTGGCAAGCTATGTAAGTCCAGGTGGTAAATTGGATGAGGATGCAAAACAACGAGGTGCTACGTATAACAGCGTTGGGGAAAATTCCATTCATATGTTCGACCAAGACCTGAGCATTGAACACTTCAGTCTTCTGAAAAACCAAGTTCGCAGAGTGGTTTCATTAATGTTCAAAGTAAACAAGACCACAAATGAGATAATAGGAAATCCCAACTTCCAGCTATCTCTGATCAAGTCTGATGAACAGTTGTCTTATAAAGACGCAGAGAGAATCATCTCTGAAAGACATGGAAACCGTCCTACATTTGACACAGTAGAAGACTGTGTCACAGTGGCTTATTGTTTTGCAAAAACTCAAAGGAAGATTAGACTTGAGCAAGATTGGGCTTATTCTCAACCTGATGATCACAGATTGCCTGGAAAGCGCAAAGCCAATCTCATGATTGAAGAGCTGAGTGTGTTATTCAATACACTTGCAGCTGAGACATTGGTTGATTCAGAGATAACCAGGTATTACACACCCCTCCGCTGCCAGGAAAGACCAGATCCTGACAAGATAGAAAAATTAAGGGGGAAGAAATGTGCAGAATTAATACCACTGTCTTTTCATGTGCGCCACAAGGTGACCCATGTCGAACAAGCCCCTAACAATGAAAATTTCCGCATACTTACTGAAGTGTGGAAACATATCCAGTCAGCTGCCAGCACTGATGATACAGACCAAATGGTGGACCTAATTGCTGCAGATGACATCCACCCTCTGCTCCAGCCACTCGTTGATGAGTTCAGAAGGTGCTCTAGTAGGGCTTATGTCATCCGTTTCAGCTCTTCTCCCAGAGCAGCGGTTGGACATTATTCTCTGAGAGTAGGATCTTACACACAAGCATCCTCACCAATACGGCGGTACATGGACATCATCTTGCAGAGACTTTTGCACTCCAACATATGTAACAGGGATGTTCAATACACTCGAACACAGATTTCGACTTTGTGTAATCTATTTGAGCGCAACATCAAGAATGCCAAGGAATATGAACAAAAGGCTGAGCAGTTTGCCTATGCAGTGAGCATGAAAAAACAAAGTGCTTCAAAGTTAGCCTTTGTTGTGCGTGCAGATCCCGACAGTGATAGTTTTGCATTGTCATTTCCTTTTAACAAGAACATATTTGCAGAGAGTTTGTCAATTATGTACAAAGATTTACAACTGTGGGACCAACCATCATATGATGAAGCAAATCACTGCATCACTCTTACATGGAAAAGGCGGATCTACACAGTTGACATGCAAATCTACCAAGAGTTGAAAATGCCAGACTCTGCTGGTCCATGCATTGACCTTCCTGTGACAGTATGGAGAGCCATTGTTGAAGCAGTTGACAAAGAAAACTGGAGTCATGCAACATCTCTCATAATGGATGTTAATACACAGAATGCTCCACCACAGTCATCAGAGATGCCTCATTCCAAGCCTAAAACATGCACCTCTGAGGAGCAAGAGGTACCAAAGGCACAGTGGGGACACGAGGTTGACATGACACTCCAGTTGCAAACAGGTGACACCATTCAGGTCCAAATGACATCTGAGGTAAAAAGGGGTTATCACATGCCTGCTGTTCAGTTGGTGCGCATTAAACCTAAGTTCGAGATTTGTGTGGACCATGTCCACAGCCCAATCATATGCTTCTCCAGATCTGCAGATGATCCATCAAGAACTTATTATAGTGACACAGAGGAGTATGTACGCATCTGGAAACCAATGTGTGAGATGGAATCTGCTTCCACTGCAGTAGATGAAAGTGACAGCATAGTCATTGAGAAGCTGGTGGTAAACTTCGATCAAGAGCTGAAAGGCACACTATCAGGAAGCTTCTTCCTACCTCTGGCATGGATCAGTGAATGGGCCATTGAATGCAACCTTTCAAAGTGTTTCTTGTGCATACGAAAAAGAGGCTTGAAGACTTCAATCCTGGAACATTCTGCACCAGTTGACCCAAGAGAGTTTACATGGGTTGCCCATGGCATCACAAGAAAAGTAGAAGAGCTGAAAAATAAAGGACGTAAAGTGGAGTTCTCTGTCAACCACCTCCCAATGGAGAAAATTCCTGATTGTGTCTTTGAGGAAGATGCTTCTTTTACAGTTGAAATAATCCCAAAGCTCCTGCCTGACATGTAAGTTAAAGTGTAGTTTGCTTTTACCATACCAATGTTTACCATGTAGTCTGACTTTTCATACTTTTAATCTCATATTTTTCTTGCAATGACATTGAGGCTACTGAGAAAACATGTCTTTTTCAGCTCTATAATAAAGTGTTGACATATGTTTTTTTTTTTTATTTGTTTTGTAGCCGCAAAGAAAATGCTGTGGTCAGCATTACATCTGCATGTGATCTTGTCAAGGCTATAGCACTTGGAAAACGCATCCCAAAAGAGGGTATGTGCATTATTCAGCAGTTGTAAATATTTGTGTCAACGTGAGTCACACGTTAAATTTAAAACACAGAACACACATTGAACAATCCTATAGTATCTCTTAAATTTGATTAAGTTATTTTATTTTTTGCTTACAATACCAATTTATCATTTTGTTTTTGCAGTTAACAATGTGTGGCAGCCAAAACAGAGGAAACAGCTACCAAACGGGCTGCCAAAGCTCAACCCGATTCAATATCTTGCGGTGGATAAAGCTCTTGAGAACACCTTCACACTTATACAGGGCCCACCTGGTAAGGGCTGCAACTTTCACTCTGATGCTTTGTATTTTCTACTTAATGCCTAAGTCATTTTTCCCATTTGTCTCTTAGGGACTGGAAAAACAATAGTAGGTGTGTACATTGTTCACCGTTTCTTCGAGTGGAACTCTAAGAACCCAAAGAAATTTGAAGACCTAAATGATAAGAACAAAAAACAAGTCATTCTCTACTGTGGCCCATCCAACAAGTCTGTTGATGTTGTTGCAGGCAAGTTACTTTGTTTCTCTGCTGAAATTTAATTTGCATTTCTTTCTGTTATAATAACTCATGTGCTGTGTGTGTCTTTTACTTATGTAACACAGAGTGCCTGTTAAAGATTGGTGACCATCTGAGACCCCTCAGGGTCTACAGCCAACAAGTGGAAATGCTTGATTATCCTTATCCAGACTGCACTCTTCAGTTTTCACAGAGATCTCTCCGCCAAGAACGTGCCAAACCAGAGCTCAGGTATCGTAATCATTCTATCTGATGAGATTCAGTTTGGAACGTTTTCTTTAATAAACTAAGACTGGCATATTTACATGGTTTTAGGAGCATCACTCTCCATCACCGGATGCGACAGGACCAAAACCCGTATTCACGTCAAATCAAAGAGTTTGACCAACGCATTAAAGTGGCACTGGAGAAAAAAGAAAGGCTGCGAAGCATTCAGCTTGCCCTTGAAGACAAAGACGAGGAAATAAAAAAGCTCCAACGCTATCAACTTGCCCTGGCGCAAAAAGAAAAGCTCCAAAGCATTCTCCTTGTCACTGAGGCAAAAGAAGAGGAAAGAGAAGAGTTTCGACGCATTCAACTTGCTCTTGGGGAAAAACAAAAGGAAATAAAAGAGCTCAGACGCATTCTACCTGCCCTTGAGGAAAAACAAGAGGAAACTGAAGAGTTGCAATGGATTCAACTTGGCCTTGAGAAAAAACAAGAGGAAATAAAGGAGCTCAGATGCATTCAACTTGACCTTGAGAAAATAGAGGAACTGACTGCTCAAGAGGTTAAAGAGTAAGTTCAGATGCACTATTGATATAACAAATTATAAAAAACTGCATGAAAATGATCAAAAGCCACCTATTGTAAAAACGTAGAGGAACCAAAAATACTTAGTTTTAATTGTCATGAAGTTTTGAAAATACCCTGAACTGGATATAGTTTTTTTTTTTTTTGTTGTTTTTTTAATCTAATACTTTTGTTCAACTATCATGTTGGATTTGTTTAACCTGTTTTACTGTAGTCTCTTATGCTGTTGTAGATACCTAACAAGGCATTGCTCAATCTTGAAGTGCGTGGTTTGCCCATGTAAAGGAATTTTCCAATTTTAGGTATCATACTAAGGCCGGAGATATACTTGCTGTTTAAACATGCGTTTGCGTTCGCATATGCATAGCGTTAATTTCTGAGGACGCGCACAACCATCGCTCCAAATGGACGCAGGATACGCGAGGCAGCCATGAAGCGTAGGGGTGCGTATGCGAACACGTAGTTAAAAACAAGTATATTTTCGCCTTAAGGCCTTGAGGTCATTAAAAAGCCTGCACTAATTTTTAATAATCACACTGCCTTTCTTCTAGACAGTAGATGCAACCTGATAGTGTTGCTATGGCAGCTAAGGTCAGAGATGTGTTTGTCTTGTCTCTCTGAATGGAGCAGATGTAACTGTAATCAGGGATTGGATATCACTGACCTGAGCTGTGTCCTCAGACCTTATTCATTCATACTTCGCATGTTTGGATTTGCTGACCAATAGGCTAATTCTATATGCTGTAGATGTGCTGGGTCTGACCTTATTTGGGCGTAGATTCATCGCGACCTTGTCTGTGAATACTTAAAGAATGTCCCAGAGAACCAAAACTTGAAGAATTGAAGAGAACATCAGGACAAAGCATGTACTGATTATTCTTTCATTCTCCACCAAAACAGTTACAGTGTAAGACATATCAGACTCCCGTGAACTTTCTCCTTTTGATGTATAGACAAAAAGATTAAATCTAGAACAGTCCAGACTATAAAAAGCTTCTACCTAAAACTTACCTATGGATGGATCTCATCTCTTGTTCTTTTTGCATCCTGCATTGGTTGGAAACTAGCAATCACAGGTGCACTGCGCTGCACTGTGCACCGCTTTGCGCTGGATGTAATTTAGGCTCCAACAGGAAATATTCTGTCAGTATCAACACAAGTGTAAGCATTATTATTAGTTTACAGCAGCAAACGATTAGGCTCCTGCCATGCTGGGAAATATTCATAAATAAGACAATATTATGCACAGGGCATCAATAAATGATTGAAGGAACTATGGATTTGATTGGATGGATTTATTTTTACATATTCACTACTGTAAATCTGGTGCAGTGGCTAAAATTATAGATCAGCAGGATAGTTGACTGGTGGTTTTAGTGGTCCATTATCTGGCTGTGTGATTCCATTAAAATTACTGTGGACACAAGTCTCCAAGTTTCCAACTTATGTCTGTGTCACACTAAGCAGAAAAGTTACACCCAGCACTATTAGAAAATGTTCTAATAGTGTCCAACCTTTCCACATTCAGAACTGTCTCATCCACTGGATGGGAGACTATCCTGCAAAGTCCCACAAAAAAGAAAAGTAATTTAAAGCAATTTTTAGACATAAGTTTTAATTTAAATAACTTTATTCACAGCTCTAACTGTAAAGCTTGTTCTTCCTCCTAGATACAAAAACCTCCTCAGAGATGCTCGGACATATGAGCTTGAACGGCATGACATCATACTGTGCACATGTACGCAGTCTTCTACCCCAAGCTTGACTAAGACAGTCAGTGCACGTCAGATCCTCATTGATGAATGTGCAATGGCCACTGAACCCCAGGCCCTGATTCCATTAGTCTGCAACAAACCAGAAAAGGTGAACAATTCATTTAACATCCATGTCATGTACAGACTTTCCATGAACATTGTTCCTAATGAAAACTTGGGCACTGGTTCATCATTGCTCACTGATGCTCAACCAATGTAAGTCATTCTCATCATTAGTTACTCAGTCTTGTGTCTTACCATGTCACTTTCAGGTCGTTTTGATCGGAGACCACAAACAGTTACGACCCATTGTGAAGAATACACATGTGAGGAAGCTGGGGATGGCCAAGTCTCTGTTTGAACGCTACTATACAATACATGAAAAGAGGACAGTGATGCTGGACACCCAGTACAGGATGGTGAGGACATGAAGTTCACACTATATATACATATATAATGTATATTATGTATATTATATTGTATATTTCTGTATACATGTTTTTACTGCAGCAATATTTTATTACCACATGGCTGTGTTTAGTGTTTCGAATAGTAATAAATGACTATCAATTGTGTGCTTTCACAGCATGAAAGTATATGCGAGTTCCCATCAGATGAATTTTATGATGGAAAGCTGAAAACTGGAGTGGAGCAGCCAAGCAGTGTCCTGCGTGTTGGAGACAAGACAATGCCAATCGTTTTTGGGGACATCGAGGGAAAGACCATCAGTCTGGTTGTTAGCACAGCCAAGGGCAACGAGAGGTCTAAAGCAAACAAGGAAGAGAGAGACAAAGTGGTAATGTATTGAGCACCCTTGCAAGGAAATCCTAGTTTATTTTAAACATCTAAATTATGACATTATTCATAATAGTTTTGAATTACTGATTTTGGTTCGGTTCTTTTGCAGATTGACATTGCTGAAATGCTGGTGAAGTTTGCCAAAATCGAACAACAAAGTATTGTTATTCTGTCGCCCTATAATGCCCAAGTATCAGAAATCAAAGATGAGCTGCAAAAGAAGAAGATGAAAGGAATCAATGTTACCACAATCACTAAAAGCCAAGGTAACAATCCACCTCTCTTACTTAACACCAAATCCTTTGTTAAAATTGAAGTAGCCAAACCAAAATGGAATAATATTCCAGAGCATAACTACACATTCTGAGGTACTGCACCACTCAAAGTGTTAAATGTGTTAACATGTAACCACTGTGATCTCATATCTGTCCCATTCTCGTGAATGTGATACTTTAGCAACACCTGAAAGATTATCATTTGATTCTAATTTGGTACAAACATCCACCTGGTCTCAGTGTCATGGTGGCCTCACAAAACACAGTTTTTGACATAACTCAGGGATTCATCTGCTAATTATGACAAAATTACACACAAATATCCCTGGACACCAAGTTTGGTTGAACAGTGAGGGGGCGAAAAATGTTGGCCATGTTAGATGATGACGAGTAGGGATTAACATTGACCACACCACATCTGACCACTTCAGAGTTTTATCTGGTGTTTTTAATCATTATTGAGACAGTGGAATGCCATTTCAACATTAATCAACATTACAATGAACATAATATAACTGTGCATGGTGCATGCAGCTTGACCTTCATTGCAGCTGCAAGGAATAAATTCATTAAAACAAGTTATTTGGTATTTTGAAAGTCATCGTGCTGAGCTGAGACAGATTGAGTGTAGTAGACTTAATGAAGTTAACGAATACTCAAAGTAAAAAAAAAAAAAAAAAGAAAAACTGTAAAAAAAAAAAAAAGGTTCCCAACCACTTAGTGTGAGGCTTCAGATGGATTTTCCAGTAGATTTTCTTTCTTCAGGGAGGGGCACTTTTTGCCACAGCCAACTGCTGAAGGTAAATCCATCATATGCCGCAGTATTTCACCCAAAAGTGTTTTGGATACAGTATGAATCCCATCTTCTTGAAGCTGTGGATTTTCACTTTTGAATTGTGTCTCAGATTTTGTCTAAGATTCAAAATGTCACAGCAAACTTCAGTCTAGCGCATTTTATCCCTCCAGCGCAGTTTGCTTTTTCATTGTTTAATATTTTGATTTCCACACAGAGCTTGTGGCAGACATCATGTTGTGTGTCTAATTCAGATGGTAGAGCCACAAGTTGTGGTATTAAGTGCATTAAAGCAATAGTTCACCCAAAAATGAAATTTCACTCAATGTCTACTCCCCCCTGTGCTGATGTGAGGATGGGTGAAGATCTCCAGTTCACAAAACACTCCCAGAGCAAAATCCAGCAGCCAAAATGAATGGTGACCAGTTTTAAAATGTAAAAAAAAGAACACAAAAAACGCAAAATGTCTCTATACTGCAACATAGTGTGCACACGCCTGAAGCAGGTACACAGGCTCTCGCCCAAGCAGTGCAGCTGCAGCAAAGAAATGATGTTCCTCCTCTATGTTGAAGTCTTCAGACATTTATTGTTGAAAGTTTGTGAAGTCAACTCTTCGTGTAACAAGTCGCAATTTCTGAGCAGATCTCCCTCTGTTGTCTGAGTTACTTCCAGGTATCATGTAAACACAGACGTGAAGGTATCACGAGATCTTGTATATCTCGTGTCATGTGGCTTGTGTGAGAACTTGTGTACCCGCTTCAGGCGTGTGCCCGCGTCAGGTCTGAGAGACTACAGTTGATATTTAGGCTAAAAACATGCTGTAAACTGTCTTTTTGGGTCAAATTTTAATGTTGCAGCTTACAGACACTTGGATTACACCACATGAGCAGTATGGAGACCTTTTGTGGGTTTTTCTTGTGTTTTTTTTTTTTTTACACTTTAAGACTGGTCACCGTTCATTTCAATTGTACTGGATTTGGCTGCAACACTGTTTTCCGCTGAAGCTCCGGGAGTGTTTTGTGAACTGGAGATCTTCACCCATCCTCACATCAGCACAGGGGTGAGGAGATATTGAGTGAAATTTCATTTTTGGGTGAACTATGGCTTTAATGATCAGAGGTGTTTGAATTCATGGCACTTTGTGATTGTTATCTAATTAATTAAAGCACTCAGTGAGTTCAGCTGATAACACAAGAGCAAGAAAACACACACTATCCTGCATGTAATAAATATAAAACACTTTTTGCTCCAGCGCTTGTCAGATTTTTTGATATGGACTCTTTTTCTGGCTATGTAATTGACAGTGACTCGATCTGGTACTTTAGCTACAGGTCATTCTGTTGTTCAGCAGTGGCTCATCATGTGATATAAAACATTTTGTCTTTTAGGAAGTGAATGGCGTTATGTCATCATATCGACAGTGTGCTCTCTGCCAAGTAAAGAGATTGAGAGTGAACCAGATGGAAGTTGGCTGTCCAAACATCTGGGTTTTGTGGGCGATCCCAACCAGATAAATGTGGGCATCACCAGGGCCAAGGAGGGACTGTGCATCATTGGTAAGATACCGCAGCTCATCTCTTATTTCTGCCTATGCTTAAAGGAGCAATATGTAGCCACTGTACACGCAAAAATGACTACAGCAGTCTAAATAGTGAGCTGGAGGTATCCACTGCATATTAAATAGGCTGTCATCCTGTTTAAGATACAGTGTATTGTTGAAGTAAGTTGTTTCCCCTTGCTCCCTCGTCTCCAGACATAGCAGAGACAGGCAGGCTGCAGGAGCACTGCAGGAGAACAGGTGCACGTATTTGACATAAGACGAGTCCTCCTTTGTAAAGTGATCAGCTGTTTGTAACTGTCAGTTGTCTTTCAATGTAAAGTTAATAAACAAAAGTCCACTGCTCTGAAATACACTCTGGACGATGAGTCAAGAGACTGTCTGTCTCACTGCCCGCCAAACTCCATGAACATTTTACCCAATTTAACTGTTACAAACATCTACACCTTCTACAGGATTATTAATGATTTCTTATGACTCATGAACAGACACTAACTCATTCGGCAGAAATTCATTTTTATTTTAAATTGCGGGGCAGCTATAGCCCAATCCAGAAGGACTTGGCTTGGGAACCGGATGGTCGCCAGTCCAAGTCCAGCAAGGACTTAAGTACTGGACAGGCTGGAGAGGTGCGGAGGTGCCTTTGAGCAAGGCACCAGACCCCTAAACACTTAGGGCACCTGACCATATATATGTATGTCTTCTTCTCCTTCTAAACTCTAATTAAAAGTGACATACAAATCAGTTATTCCAGGAGTAGAAATTTAAATGGGGGACATTCTGGCTGCAGCGTTGTTGTCAGAGAAGCAAATATTTAAAGATAACATGTTTCCTTGATTCTGATGACACGTTTTTATGATTTCTTACAGTAAATATATTACAGATTTCTCTTTTAATGCCTGTGCAAAGCAACAATAAATATCTGAGTTTGTCACACCACAGACATGTTATTGCTATTAACCACCAAGCCAAATTTGAATAAATAAAAAAATGGCCATGTATGTAAAATTAAGTTTCAAAATTGTGAGCAGCTTTGTGTGCTCATGTGTAGCTTCATAATTTAATGTTTCTGTCCTCTTGAAGGAAACCAGAAGTTGCTGAACTGCAGTAAAACTTGGAGACATCTCCTGATGCACTACAGCAGGAACAAAGCAGTGACAAAGGCAGACCAGATCTCAGTATGTTCTGCCAAATAGCTGAGCTCTGTTGTTTTTAAGAGACTTCTTTTCTTTTTCTACAAGCAGCAGATCAGATACCCCACACTGGAGCAGCACAATACATGAAACGTATATATTTTAGTGTTTTTATGATGCTGCAGTAATGTTTTATGTGTTCTTTTTACAGTTTTATAGCAGATTTTTGATATTGTCTTTGACACAGCTGGTTTTGCTGTGCTTTGATTTACATACTATCTCTTTAATACGTATGCATCTGTAAATATACACAACTTGTGCATCAGCTGTATGTTGAATTTTATTTTTGGATGTGCTCATTTAAAAAAAAATCATTCTAAACCTTCAGGTTCAAAGGCAGAATTGTCTGATTTGTTTTTTTGTATTTTTCGTTTTTGTTACTAGAAATTCAAATATTGTATTAAAGAAAAGTCTTCAGCTGTGATAAATATTAATCTTAAGTGTGGACAGCTGACAAAAGACAGAGTTCATCTCTTGCTGTTTGGATCTTTTAATTCTTTTTTTTTTAAGTTTATTTGAAATGTAGAAAACTACCACTGTATGAAATCAGCTCCAGTGAGGCATTATTCCTCTTTACTGATGAATGAGTCAGCATTTATTTTTTTAATGTAGAGCAGCTGGTCCTAACACTTGAACTGTAGTTGTTTTATATCTTTAACGTCATAATATTGTTTTGATATCTGTAAATGTTCTTTGTTCAGGGATCAGCTTTGGCTACAGAAATGTTAATAAGAGATTTGACATGGTGTGGAATTTTCATTGTTAATCTTTATTCAGTTTACAAAATATTGTAAATTGATTTATTCATGTTTATCATGTTTTACTTAATGTTTTTTGTCTTAAATGAAATCCAGAGGATTTTCATCGCTTTTGATTCTGAAACATACTGAGTGTAGGCGATGTTGGGGGGGTTACTTTTGAAATGTATTCTATAACAGATGACTTAATGTACTGAAATATAACTTGTAACATATTTTATTGGATTACTCAAATTAAGTAAAATCTTAAGTAAAATATTTTGTCTTACTTTTGGAATACTTGAAATTTGTGTTACTGAGTCCAATTGTCTGTGTTACTCTGAATGTCTTACCACTTGCTTTTGAGAATGACTTCACTGTGGAGATCCCTTTATGCTGGAGATATTCCTGCTGTTTAACCACACAGTTGCATTCATGTATGCATAGTGTTCATTTCTGAGGACGTACAGAACCATCGCTCCAGAGAGACAGGCATGATGCATATTATGCAGATGCATATTTAAAAAGAAGTATATCTCCAGCCTTACAGTTCTCACTAGGTCACATAGAGCAACTTATGCACGTCACATGCTTCCAAAGAACACCATGTGAATCATGTTGAATAAACACATTATATTTTGGCTAAGCAGTGATACATATCAGCAAGTGCCCAGAGCTAATTAGCCAGCTAGTTAGTTTCTAACGAGCAAGTCCAGTCAAACTTGATAGCCCAAAATCACAAATCACAATTTGCGTCAGGGGGCTTTACAGCACACACACTGTACAACACCCTCTGTCATCAACAATAGACCTTCATTAGCATGACAGAGTTGCTTCTTCTTTAGATGCAGTGTGGTTGATAGTGAGCAGAGCTGCGCCGTAATGTAATGTTGCAATCTGCTGTGTGGCAGGTGCACAAATTATATATATATATTTTGGGAAATGTGTAGGGTGACCAGATCCCACCAAACCAAATGTGGGACAAAGTATGTTTTTACTTGTACAGTACAAATGTTTTTCAAAGTGCCCGCCGTTTTCCAAACTGTTTCTGAGGACGACTTCCCAGATGCTTCTATGTAAAAAAAAACATCTGTTGCATTGGGATATATTAGTCACACCTGTGTTTTTAATATCTGTCATTATAATTATGTCATAATTAAGTCTGTGAAAAAGTACTTGGTGTGATGACTCTTTAAAATGTATACTTTTTAAATACATTTTGATACAGTTGATGTATCAGCTGTACAGACATTGGTAACAACTACCTAACTAGCAATACGCTGGATGGCCAATGTCAGTAATTTAACACTGCGTCATGGTCAGAAAAGTTACTAAATGGTTGATGCAAAAAAAAAATCTGATTTAAATAAATATGGTAAAAGGTTCATAGTATGATATAATATGAATATTGTCTCAATGTGCTAACTTTCCAAGAAAAAGAGTTAAATAAATAATAATTAAATAATTAAATGGTCCTGAAATACTCATGAACCAAGTTAATATTGAATTAGCATTTATTGTTAGGCTTGATGTTGTCTGAAAATAACACAACCTGTAACTGTCATCAGCATCATTCAGCACACTGACCACACTGACAGTGAATATTGATGTATCTGATGTGCTTGTATCTGTGTCTTTTCTATTTTCTTCTTGAGCATAAATTATCTGATTTATAATTATTGTCATCAAAAAGGAATGAAGACTGCTCCAGGACGATGGGGATGGATTTGTGTGTTTATTTGTTTTATAGTCTGCTACACAGCAACTTTTCTAACTTTTACCATCTCTCCCAAAACGGAGATCCTTTCCTTAGAAGGAACTGGGGTCGATGATGTATTACCGGTCCAATGTACACTGCCTGGCCAAAAAAACACTACCCCCACAGGCTTGTACAGTCGACACTAGGCATGATGGGAGCATCACTTAATCTACCTCTCTTCTTACTCTGATGCCCCCAACAGGGTAAATCTGGACTCATTAGACCACATGACCTTTTTCCATTGATCCACAGTCCAATCTTTATGCTCCCTAGCAAACTGAAGCCTTTTTTTTCTGATGATCCTCACTGATAAGTGGTTTTCTTAAGGCTTCACAGATGTTTAGTCCCAATCCCTTGAGTTCTCTTCACATGGTGTGTGTGTAAATGCTCTTACTTTCACTATTAAACATAGCCCTGAGTTCTACTGTTGATTCTTTAGATGTGATTTCATTAAACCTTTTAGTCATCTCTGATCACGATCATTCTAAATTTTCTTCCAATCACATTCCTTCCTGGAAGATGAAGATTCACCACTATCCTTCCAGGTTTTAATAATGTGTTGGACAGTTCAGTGACATGGTTATTTAAGAAATGAGAAGCTGCTCACTGCATCAGTTAGTGATAAATAACTTGTTGCCAGTTGAAACATATTAATCACTGCAGTAATTATCCAGTGGAAGGATCTTAACTATTTACTTAGTTAAATCCAGGTGGTGACTTATTTTTTGGCCAGGCAGTGCATATTATTTGGCCCATCTGAGATTAATTGTGCCTCGCCTGGAAAGCTGATGAGATCAGGCAGCCGCAGCAGGAGGTGGAGACAAAAAGCTGCAGTCACGTCAGATACTTTCTAGCAGACTTCAGAGAACGTTCAGGAAGAAACACTAACATCCTGTTAGATCACCTGTAGGTTACCTGTAGTCTGCAGACCACGTTCATAGCTGAAGAAATAAAGTAAGTTCTATATTGCTGATTGAAATTGAAAAAAAAAGAGATCCTCCTATTCTCCCATGATCCTCTGCTCTCTTATCTACCTTATAAAGGACTTTGTAACTGTTTGCTTGATAGGTCATATACCTTTATTATTATGGTCAGCCACAAACTATATGCTTGTTAACAGATTAAAACTTCATTGCACAACATAAGGCTAATAGCTCATATTTAATCTAGCGTTAAATATTACAATTCCACAGAAAATTAGGATTTTCTGGTGACAGCCGGGTGTTTGTAGTAGATGAGAGCAGCTGCAGTGCCTGGCAGTGAAAACTGCAGCCGCCATCTCATGAGGTTATCGCTGCCCATATGTATGTGTGATGTGTGAGCAAGTCGGGATGAGGTCGGACAAAATTCAACCAGAATACATTGTCCGGCGATCATTGTGCGTGCCTGCCTCATCTCAAATGAGCAAAATACTTTAAGAGGAACACTATCAAGATTCATTATGGGAGGTGTAGGAAGCAATGTTTCAGAGCCTGACCCACAATAAGAAGGACCAAAAGTCAAAGTATTTTGGCCTCTGCTGCACCAATTTTGACAACTCTTCTTTAATCTGTCTAGTTAATTCCCCCAACTTCATTGAAGTGCAGTACTAAATTGCAGGAGCAGCCCTTTAATGTGAATGTGAGTATAGCTTTCTTTTGTATTATGATTATTTTTTTTCCTTTAGATTTGTTAGATGATTATGAAAGTATCTCCAGTGACCTCACAAAGGTGAAAAACATCTCTGTTCTGAACAAAGTATCATTCAGTTTCAGACTGTAATGCCTGCACAGAAAATGTAGTTCTGCTAACAAACACAAGGGGGCCTGTGGGTGAATGAGCAGCATCACAGTATGCAGTATTTACATCATATATACAGTACATATACATGATATTTCTGTATTTTTTCCAGTTTAATTAATCAATATATCACTCTGAGACAAACCCAATCTTTAGGGGGGGGGTGCTCTTCAATTATGCTGGGAAATATATTTTAAAACATCAAACTCTTGGCTATTAAACCTTGTAAAACTTGTTAAAAAAAAAAAAGCCACATCAAAAAATAAGCAGTGACCAAATTAAAACATCAATAATTAATTAAGTGGATTTGCCACAAATATGCTGGGAAATTACAGAATAAGACAGACCTTCATAAAAGGCGTATTATCTGTAGTGCTGTATAGGAGTCTGAAAGCAGTTGGTGTTTCAGAGGAGATGGATGAATAAACATTACATCCCAGACATTCTCTCACCAGTCACACAGCAGACGGATGAAGTCATCTGTGGACATCATAAATTTTGTTTCATAAGGGATGATGTCATTACAGGATAAAGAAAAGACTGTATTCTGGCACTCAGAAAGACGCAAACAAATACTGGACCCCTGAAATCCAGGTGAGTATATCTGCTACAGCTCTGATTGTGAAGTGGGTTTGGAAATGACAAACAAAATGTAAGTTGTTTTTTTTTTTTTTTTCTTAGCGTCATAGCACAAAAATAGTCCAAGATTAATTATCGACATGCTGGGACTGCTGGCTTTTCAAAAACCTGCCCCAACCCTGCTGATGGACTGGAGCCATCCAGTTTGGAGCTCTGTGTCGGCCTTTAATGAAACACCTTCATCAGAGACAGAAGCTTGAACACGACAAGTGTCAGAATTCCAGAACTACTAGAACAGCCATAAGTGGTCATTTTCACCTTTGACTTCTAAACTTTATTATCTCTCATGATAAATACCAAACAGTTATTGTTAGTTTATCTTTTTATGTCTATGTTTATCAATATGCGTGCAGTCATGTGCAGCAAACCATAAATTTTTCTGTAGGATAATAACTATCAGTGATCCAGTTCAAATTTTAGATTAATCTGAAATTACTCAGAGCGAGAAACAGTTAAAAGTATTTTATAAGAGTATAAACATGTTATTTTAACATAAATACTAACAAGCTTCCACCCAGAACCATCACAAAAATAATCATAGCCTGTGGGAGAAGGTTGGAAACAAGTACAAAAATAAAACCAAAAAAAAAAAAAAGAGAGTTCTTAACATTGCTATTTGTACTAAGTAAGTGTATTTTGTTTCAAAATTTGAGAGCTTTAACACAAAAATTCAGTGAGTTATAGGTGCTGAGACAAAAAGTGTTACACAAGTCCCTGGTCTCCCCTACTTTATTTTTAATTGAGTCTAATTAATTAATTATTTGTATTTTAATGTCAGGAAATTGCAAACTGGGACCACTTGTTACATTTTATTGACAGAGACAATGATAGTTGCTAGGCAACCAAGATGCATCTGTGCAAAAACAAAATAACAATGGCGATTTGCATGTGGTCAATTTGACGGCTTATGGCCAAAATAGGTACATAACGGTTATATTTTCTTTGCTTACTTTGTGTGATTTATGATTTTAAAAAGTTTTAAATTAAAATACAGACTATTAGGAAAAGTCAGTCACCAGCAGCATCACATTTTTTAATTCTACAAAGTAACAGCACATATAAATTTGACAGCTGTCAGAATGAGCATCTTGACTGTTCTAGTGTTAAGGCAGTTGCTTAAGGTATTTTCAGGTTAGCTCCTGTAAGATAAAATAAAACATTAAATATATATATGACACTTGGAGCTCTTATATGTCCTGATAAAATAAAGTGAACAGTGAAGTTCTGTCTCCCAAAATGTGTTGAGCCACTCCATTATAGTATATTCGTCATCAAATATTTTATTATTAGTTTACTTTTTTATAGTCAGCACACAGTCTTCACAGAGTGCATAAAGATTAGCAGGACTGAAATGATGAATATGTCTAAATAGAAAGAGTAAATCAAAGAGCAGATAAGTATTGATTGGATGGATGGGTTAGGGTTAGGGTTAGGGTTGCAGCATTAACAAAAATTCAGTCAGTAAACAGTTGTATAGAGTTACCAATTTAAATGAAAGTATATATATGGAACTTATATGTACATATGTATCCTAATAGGCAAAATAGTAAGACTCAGGGGTTATGGTGCTGAAAGTCGTTACAGGTTATAGATTAAAAATTAATTAAGTAATTTAAAAATTCCCTTTTTATATACGTACACAACATATATGTATGCATACAGGCACACAGCCATTGATACACAGGCAAACAAAACAAAACAAACACAAAAAACAAACAAACAAAGGGGGGTTACATTGCGTGCAAACTTGTGCATATACAATAGTGTAGTAGTGTAAGCTCTCAGCCCATGCCTCTTCCTCGGGAACTGAACTGACATTTTTACATATGTTATTATACACACACTAACATATTTACAATATTTTTTATTATTGTTCTTTTTATTTATTTATTTATTTTTCTCCATTTTATTCTCTGACCCCTGAAATGATCTCGCAAACCTCTTGGAGGTCCCGATCCTCAGGTTTAGAATCACTGATATTGCATAATGCAAGTATATAAACAATTTACAATAATCACAGTTTTTTTATCAACAAATAAAATTATATTTTTTAAACAAATAAAATTATAATTTATATGTGATTGAAGTAGTGATGAATGTGCCCTATAATATGTGTGACGTTATCTGTCCTCAACGACCTCTCCGGGCAGCGTGGTCCAACACGTGCCCACCCTCGCTTGGGGGGGAAGGACGCGCGCACGTGAACCACCATGCTGGAAAAGAACTGGCGGGCCGAAACCATCTGTGGGACACTGGCGGGGGGAGGACAGCTGTAAACAAAGCGCTAAGAAACGGTCGCAAATGGTGATTTCACCTCCTATGTCATCGTATGTCACATTTATCTTGTAAACCACTTTGACGGCTGCTTACATTTATTTCACGTCTGAACTGACATACAGTTCCATATGAGTCAAGTCGTGATTGACGTCGGGCGAAGATTAAGTAAAAAAAAAACCTTTTTGTTAGAGGAAAATAATGTTAAAGTTAAATTTAGTTGGTGGCGAAAAATGTTATATATCATCATATGTTCACTGACACGTATATACACAAGTGTTTTTATTCAAACGTGTGTTAGTACCCCGTGTTCTTTTCTCAGTGGTATATCTGAACTCGGCAACCCCGGTCCCGCGAGAGGCATCGAGCTCCCACTATGGAGACCAACGTAGACAGGAAGTATCGATATTTTTGGCAAATAAAAGCACTGCATTTGAATAATATGGATAAAAGAAATGTGTTGATGCCGATAAGACAGGAAAATTATATTTAATGTATTGCGCAAAAGAGAGCAGGATTAGTAAGATAATGAATATAATTTTAAGAATTAATATGGGTTCTTTCTTTGCGCTATTTATATTTGCACTATTTATATTTGCACAACTAGTTGATTAATCGATTAGTTGTCAGCTATTGTAATAATGGACAACTATTTTGATAACTGAGTAATCCTTTCTAGTCTTTTTTATTTTCTTTTTTCTTTCTTTTTTTTTTTTTTTTTTTTAGAAAAAATGTTGACTTTCTCTGATTTAAGCCTCTCACATG
Organism: Lutjanus erythropterus; assembly: GCF_056507025.1. Classification (NCBI taxonomy): domain Eukaryota; kingdom Metazoa; phylum Chordata; class Actinopteri; order Lutjaniformes; family Lutjanidae; genus Lutjanus; species Lutjanus erythropterus. The sequence goes on from NC_139318.1 coordinate 3,915,769, forward strand.
TGAATATTTTATGGTTTCCGGTGTAACATTTTTTAACAGACAGTAAATCACAGGTATAATAACAAACACATTTTCTTTTTTTATTCTTACTTCCTACTCATAATAGAATTGCACAGATATTACTAAAAGTTACTTTAGATAATGCAGTAAGACATTTTCACTCACGTTCATGTGTGCAAAACACAAGGTTATTTAAAATCTTTATCAATCACTCCTTATTGTATTTATTTTTATTTTTTTTTAAAGAGCCACAGTTACTGTCAAACTCACCTGACAACAATTGAAAGCAGAAAGAAAAATTTGGGAGACAGACAAAACAAAAAAGACAAATCATAAATATGTGAATATAAAAAGGGAAAAAAGTAATTAGCTTCAATAGATAATACTCAGGGATTCATCTTTTACATTTTTACGGATTGAAAGAGGTTTTTAAATGCTACAAATGCGACAAATGACTACAAGTGACTTAAAAACTATATTTGTGTGTATAAAATATACCCTTCAAACCCATCAAAATATTATTGCACAAAAGGTCTACCTGTTTATTTAGAAACGCATTCAACGTTACAGGTTTTTATTTTGAAGTTCCTGAACGGAAATACTTATATATACTGTAGTGGCTTCATTCATCTTTCCCTCCGCTGACCCTCCTCCCCTTTTTAACCTACATTGCAGAGCCAGTTTCGTTCCTGTTTTCTCCATTCAAATAAAGCAGAGCGTGGACGGTACTGATATTGACAACATGTGGACATTTTTCTCTGTAATGTTTGACCCGTGAAGGATTGTGGGGCACGGATGGATACTGTCGGTGGTGGTGACAACTGGCGGCGACGCACGAGGAGCGGCCGAGCGTGCTGCAGACAACAAACCGGAGCGCGAGCTGACGAGTCCAACGTGCTGCGGTGTCTGAGCGTGGGAAACACGGAAGAAGAGCATGACATGAAGGGGGACACCGGCCTCTTTAAGCAGGACAACCTGGAGCAGAGGGTCATGGCGCCCCGCTACAGCCTGCTGCGGGAGGTGGGAAGGGGTACGTACGGCGTGGTGTACGAAGCTGTGGCCCGGAGGTCCGGCGCGAAGGTGGCCGTGAAGAAATTGCGCTGCGACGCCCCGGAGAACGTGGAGCTCGCCCTGCAGGAATTCTGGGCGCTTGCGAGTCTTGAGAAACGGCACCAAAACGTGGTTCAGTTGGAGGAGTGTGTGCTGCAGAGAAACGGGATGGCCCAGAAGATGAGTCATGGCAACAAACGGTCTAAACAGTACCTGCGTCTGGTGGAGACTTCACTTAAAGGTGAGGCTCTTGAGCTACTTGAGCTGAGTCACTTTTACAAATTTAGAAATTTGATTGACGTAAGTGCTGCTTTTTGGTTTGGATTAACGCCGAATTGAAAATCAAACACTGACACTTAAGAAACTGGTATATATTGTAAAAATCAGTTAGGAGGGTCACCTGATATAGCTACTTCAATTTTAAATTGCTAGGTTTTTAAATGTAGTTTGGATTTGTTATCCAAAGCAGTCATAATTGCTTAGTTTTAAGTACTGGTTTATTGTGTATGGTGATGTTAGGGTCTGTTTCAGATGATCAGTGATGAGGATCAGTTAAAAGAGAGTATCTGTAAACAGTTACATCACACTCACACCGGTCATTGTTATCTAACCCAGAGGAGGGAGGATGTTGAATCGCTGCTTTTACCCTTTTGTTTTGTCATTCATCGTGTTGACATGTATCTGGATTACAGTGGCCTCAAAGGAAAAATGAATCCTTGTAAGGTTTAGTTTGCCGGACTGGCTTTGTCTTACGAAATTTCCTTGTAAGTAGAATTGTTGTTGTCGCCATGACACAGCCTGGCTGGGGGGATGGGTAGATTTTGTTCAGGAGCTCCTGAGGCTCAGACTCACTAAAATGGAGTCAGTCTGCTGTGTTGGCTGCAGTCACAGAGGTATTCTGCACATTCCTTTGGCAATCAGTGCACTTTTTGCCAAATGTACCACGTCAGCCTTTTGCCTTTTTTAAATAACTCCTGCCCTCGTGCTGTGCTGGTTTCTCCATGTTTATCGGTGCATGTTTTGTTGTCTTTGTGATTTATAGCCTGTAATTTTTGTCTGAAGTATCATTCCAAACCACCAATAAATGTCCAGTTGTGTCCAGTTATACCTCCTTCATAGTAGTGGTACTTGACGTGTTCAAAGCTGTTTGTTTGGTCCTATAAACATACAGTTAGTAGACAGTCTATGAATAATACAACAGCCCTCGATTGTTTGTCTTACAGTGAATCATTATTGATGCATTTCTACCTCAAACCTTAAGCCTGACACATTGTTCTTTCTGTTAATGTAAAATGCGTGCCAAAGCGTATTTGAGATACCCTGGACCGGTTCTACAAAGTCGCAGTTTGTTCAAATTCCAATAAATCTCACCCACAGTTCACCTTTTCAAGAAACAGCCTGATTAAGAAAGGCAGGACACATCCAGTGAGATCAGAGTCAGTCAGATACTTTGTGATTGCATTGAATAGAGCTGCAATGATTGATCAGCTATCAAATGAGTTGCCAACTATTTTGGTAATAGATGAATTGTTTTGAGTTGTTTATTTATTTATTTTTTTAATTAAAAAATGTCCAGATTCTCTGATTTCATCTTCCGAAATCTCTGGTTTCTTAAGTCCTCAGTAGACTGAATATCTTTGTGCTTTGGACAGAACAAGATATTTGAGGACATCATCAACTTGGGCTTTGGAAAACTGATAAGTTTTTCATTTTACAGCCCTAGTATTGAATGGTAACACTCAGGCCAATTCAGAAAAAAAGAAAATCAAATATTATCAATAGCTCTGTGAGATGTCCACATCATTCACACTTATTAAAGGGTAACTTTGATAGTTTTCAACCTGGACAGAACTTTGCATATTTTGATATTAATTTTCTTCACAGTCATTTTTGAAACTTTTCCAGTTTTGAGGGAGAAGGCTGCAGCTCTCAGAACCAAAACTAAGCCACGACATAATCCCTTCAGGCAACCACGGCCATGAAATACATCCACAAAAAAAAGCTTGTTTTACCACTAACAGGCTCACATGGTTATTCTAAGTTTCTGACAAGATTATGGAAAGGATCCCTGCAGAGATAGACCTGTTTAAAGCTACTACAAGGAGTTTTTAAACTGGTTATGAAACCGTCTCAATTTATTACTGATGCCTCTGTATGACCTGCATAAGTTAACAAGACCATTAGTGAGAAGATTGGTGATTTCTGCATAGTTCTATATATATAATATATAATTCTTAATGTCCGCTACTGGATCAGATTCTTATTGAAATCACATGAAATGAGCCTGTGTTTACAATTTTCCAGGCTGAGTCACAGTGAGTCATATGTTAGACAGTTGACAAGAAACAGGAAAGGATTTTTATTTAATTTATTTTTGATGTTACATTTTGTAGTTATTCTAATGGAAACAAACGCCTTTGTCCACAGTGGCCTCCAAAATCATGAAAGTTATTTGTGGTAGCTTTAAAGAGTGAGATATGTTTTGTTTAACTAGAAACTTACCAGACTCCCTTTGCAAAACTGTAAATTTAATATTGTTGTCTTCATTCAACTTGACAGAAATGTGTGTACATATGTATATGTCTGTATTTAGCAAAGTGTATTATTTTCTCTGCACATAGAACTACTTGCACAAGAATGCAGCATTGAATCACTGTGTCAATGACTGATGTGTGTCTGTTGCAGGCGAGAGAGTCCTCGGTCCTCCAGAGGAACCATGTTACCTCTGGTTCGTCATGGAGTTCTGCGAAGGTGGCGACCTCAACCAGTTCATCCTGTCCCGGCGGCCCGACTCGCGGACCAACAACAGCTTCATGCTCCAGCTGACCAGTGCCGTCGCATTTCTGCACGAAAACAACATCGTCCACAGAGACCTCAAACCTGACAACATCCTCATCTCTGAGAAGTCGGGGACTCCCGTTCTCAAAGTGGCCGACTTTGGCCTGAGCAAAGTGTGCGCAGGTTTGGGCAATGCCAGCGAGGGCAAAGAAGGTGAAGACAAGAACAAAAACGTCAACGTCAACAAGTTCTGGTTGTCGTCAGCGTGCGGCTCAGACTTCTACATGGCTCCCGAGGTGTGGGAGGGCCACTACACGGCCAAGGCTGACATATTCGCCCTGGGCATCATTATCTGGGCCATGCTGGAGAGAATTACTTTCATTGATGCTGAGTCCAAGCGGGAGCTGCTGGGTACGTACGTGAGACAAGGAACGGACATTGTGCCAGTGGGCGAGGCACTCCTAGAGAATCCAAAGATGGTACTGAACATCCCACAGAAACGCAGGTCGTGCATGTCTGACGGAGTGAGGAAGCTGCTGCAGGACATGCTCGCCGTCAACCCTCAGGACCGGCCCAGTGCTTTCGAGCTGCAGGCCAGAATGGACCAGGTTATGTGTGCTGCGTGACCCTCAACCAGACAGTTTTACAGGTACTTACGCCTTCATCTTCATGTAGTTTTTAGAGTTTATTAAATTTATTTATATCAGGGACCAGTTAAAAAATACATTAATCCAGGACTGCAACTAACTATTATTTTCATTGTTGATTATTTTTGTGATGAATTGATCAGTAAATCCTGTCACAATGTTGTTCCACATGTTTGGACCTATTTTGGAGTTCATGTAACAATTTTCAATTGTCATTTAATCTGTCAGTCATTTTCTCCACTAACTGATTAGTTGTTTGGTCCATAAAATGTCAGAAAATTCTGATCACTGTGCCTCAAGATGATGTCCTCAAATGATCCTATTTTGTCAACAACTCTAAGATATTCAGTTTACTGTCAGGAGTAAAGAAACCGGAAAATATTCACACGTTAAATGTGACAATTTGGATTTTTTTTTCTTAAAAATTACGGAAAACATTTAATTGATTATCATAATAGTTGGTGATCATTTGAATAATCAATTAATATGCAATTAATCACTGCAGCTACTGAAACTATATTGAAATGCAGGGTAAAAAATCCAAAGAATTTCAAATGGTGAAAAAAAAAGTTAATTTCCTACAGTTATAGGACAGCTGACATGCAAATTGCAACTTCTCAAAAAACTTATTTTGAGATGTGACATGTCTGGCTACAGGAAGTAATTCTTAGCCTGAAAAAAGGTGAAGTTAGCTTTAAATTCGGGCTGCAATGACTAATTGATTATTAAATTAATTGCCAGCTATTTTGATAATTGATAATTGGTTTGAGTAATTTTCTAAGAAAAAAGTTATTGCAATTGAGAACACAATCAACCCACTAATGCGGTGGTCCCCAACCTTTTTGTAACCGTGGACTGGTCAACGCTTGGCAAATTTACCGCGGAACGGAGGGGGGGGGGGTTGTTAGAACATAACAATAAAGAGAATAAAGTCTCTGGTAACATCCTCTCTGCCCATTAAATAAATAATAATTATAATAAAAATAACTCACATGGAAAAATAAATTAATGACAAGAACCAGCAATTCCACATTTCTTTCTCTATCTAAATATACCTACACACCACTTTTATTATTATTATTAAACACTCCATGAATGTTATTTTTCAACAGCTGAAATAAAGTTGCCAGTGTGAACCGTCAGATAAGGCTTCTGCATGCATGCTCGAGACTCACAAGCTCTCCTCCTCCCCTCTCCCTCACCTCCCTCTGTTGGCGACCACTGCCCTAGCGCTCTCTGATTGTGGTTGCTATGGTAACGTTTACATGCCTTCAAAATAAGATGCAGATACACCACAAAAACGAATATAAAGTGCATGAAAATTTTAACTCACCATAACGCTAAATCAATGGGAGCCCTGAGCTTGTTTTTCTGCAATTGTGTCTCAGTGTCTTCGGCTACCTCAGTGCGCCGACAGAGGCAACTGTGCTATCTTTTTAACAGCAGCCTCTCCTACAAGTTCACGGCAAATGTCTTTAGTGGAGGGCAAGATCAATTCTTCACCAACAGTGAATGGCTTTTTAGCCTTAGCAATACGATTAGCCACTAAGTATGATGCTCTGCAGTACATTCTCATTTACTGATGTGGTGGCCCTCAGTAATTTCTTCTGTCCTTCGTGTTCATGTTTTTTTCTTTCAAACTACTCCGGGGGCTTGTCTTTTAATCCAGGGTGCTTGGTCTCTAAGTGGCGAAGCAGTTTTGAAAGCTTCATTGCCTCATTAAAGAGCTGGTCGCCGCATATTATGCAGAGCGGGATTGGTGTGTGGGAATCACCTGTCGCGATAAATCCATATTTCAAGTAGGACTCCTGGTATTGTCTGTTAAAAGCTTTCTTTTTCTTGGAAGTCGTAGGCTGTTAAATTTTCGCGCTCAAGTGACCGAGATATAACCGAGAGAATCCGGTCATTTTTCAAAATAAAAGATTTTTCAAAATAAAAGATCGTTCAGACTCAGATAATAAATAAAACAGAAATAATTAATTATTTCTTGTGCGGCCCGGTACCAATTGATCCATGGACCGGTACCGGTCCGCGGCCCGGGGGTTGGGGACCACTGCACTAATGGATGAAAATAATCATTAAATGGTTAAATGTTCCCACTGTTCTGTAAAGAAGACAATACATTCAGGACGTGAGATGCGTCTTCTAGGAATTGTCCTTTGGTGTGTCTTTGCTGTTGGTTGAAGTTGTGTGTCATGGTGTTTCCTGCAGTTCTCTGGGACTAACTTGAGGATGATAACGGGCTTGGGTTCATATCAGGCTCTTTGTCCTGAGGTGTGTTCAGGCCTGTATTTGCAGTAAATGACACCAGCAGCGTGGTGCTGTTGTGACATGTTCTGTGGCGTTGTGTGCGTGTGTGTGCGTGTGTGCGTGTGTGTGTGTGTGTGAGTGTGAGTGAATGGTTAAGGGGAGGGTGGGGTTGCTGTTAGCGTCTTACTGAGGGCATGTACTCAGTAACTGCAGTGACTGTCCTCAGTGTGCTCTTGTACTGACTGACATCTTGCCTGGATAAGTGTGTGTTTTCGTTGCACTGGCTTTAACCAGGACACCACTTATGCAACCAAAGCTCTAGCCCCCCCCTCCTTCCCCTCTCCCTGGGGCCACAGATCCATCAGCACACAGACGGTTTTTAAAAGGCAGAGTGGACATGTCCTGACTCCTCCTGTTCTGATACTTCATGTTATTACATCTGATGGAACCACAGTCAGTGTGTTTTATTAGTGAAACACCAAACCTTTGGCTTTGTGTGCTCTTACATCATGTGCCTGGCTGTGGTGGGGGGATGGGGAGGAGCGCACATTATGTGAGCAGGGTGAGATGGGAGCCGCAAACATCCTCACTGACCTTCTTTCCTGACCTACCGCCTGCCTGTTGGTGTGTTAAGCCTGACCCCACCCCCACACCCCCTCATTCATCCTGTTCTCCATACCCCCAACACCCAACTAGATATTTGTCCTGTAAGTGTGTTACTGACCTCAGTGACCTTAAGCAGTCGCACAATCTTATGGTACACATTTGTTTGTATTGACTTATGAAAAAGTTTGTCAGCCAATCATAATTGGTTACATAGGCAGTGGTGTGTTTATGAACTTTACTGATATAAATGAATCTTAAGATTAAATTATACTTTCACAGTCCATGTGATGTAAATTTTGTCCTCGGAAGATGTAACTTGTAGGCAGATATCCGCTCACCTCAGTTTGTTATAACAAGGGTTGCAAATTATAAGTGCTTACTATGGCTTCACACTTAATGAAAATTTTATCAAATTGCATTATGGCTTTCTGAAAATTTCAAGTCGCTAGAGGTGCAATATTTGTTAAAAGCAAAATGTGTGTGAGAAAACTGTTATAGTAAAGTAATGAATGTGGTGGGGCCGAGATGCTCTGTTCTACACATCAGATTCTACAGACTTAATTAAACATTATTTTGCAGATTCCTGCACGAAAAAATCACACCACAGCGCAGTCATTTTAACACGTTTTTCAATCAAAATAAGAATAACAATATGAAAATTATCATTACATCTAATATTGCAATTGCAATATCAGTCAAAATAATCACAGTTAGATAATTTTCAAAATTGTTCAGCCCTAAAAGAACAGATCTTTTATCTGACTGTGGTGAAACCCCTGTGATTTACACCTCTCTTAATAATGCTAAGCTAAGATGTTAAACTACGACATTGGCAAACTCTGAAAGCTCTTAACATTTAGCAGACTTTTCAGTTTTAGTTCATGTGACCATCACTTTCACCAGTTGAAATGACAAACATCTAGAGCTGCAGTGAGCAGTAATTGATTACTTGTCAACTATTACATAATCACCAACTATTTGGACAATTGATGCATCCATTTGAGTATTTTTATTTCCTGCTTCTCTGTTTTTATCACCATTCTCTGACATTTTAGAAATCAAACAACTAATCAGTTAATCGAGAAAATAATCAAGAAATGAATCAACAATGAAAGTAATTGTTAGTTGCAGCCTTTAAAAACATCACTTGCAGCAGATAAATCAGTTTTAGCTTCATATTAATTCAGTGAGTAACATGGTAAATGACCCATGACTGAGTCACATGATGTCTGTTAAAGTAAAAAACACTCTGGAACACTTGAGACTGACAAATAGATTGTGTTCTTGCAGTTCAGGAAGACCAGCAGGATGGTGAAGGGTTTCTGCCCTCTGAGTCAACAAAAGATTACAGAGGTTTACAAATGGTTTTGTGTAACTGTAGTTCCTCACAAGTGTTAAAAGGTAAACCTAAGTAGATCTGAGGGATTCCAAAGGATCAAGCAGATTCAAGTCGCAAGATATGATTGGTCAGAGACCCAGTGTGTAGCCTGTCATGTATCCCGGTCAAGTCAGGGCAACAATTAATGACTATAATCACCTAGTCTGACACAGTGACCATTTAAACCAACAAAAATACTGTGAATTCAGCAATAATCTCATAGTTAGAGTCATTACTTTGTTGCACAGCCAGATCAATCCCGTTTGTCTGTTGAAGAGCAGTCGTACTGGAGTACAGAGTCAACGGCTGCATGTTCTTTGAAACGTGACACTGTGACAATCAGTTTTTGCAATGTCTCTAATTTTCAACAAACTGTGTAATACATAGCTGAAGTTTTGCCCACATCCTATAAGGCCACCAAACTAAACTCGCTTGCTTGTGCTGCGGCTCATAAACGTTGTCTTTAAGAGTTATTTTCTTGCAAGTACCCTATCTTTCTTTGACTCTCAACAGAGAAGAGAAGGAAGCGAGATGGCTCACTCTTTAGCTACATTCATTATCAGCTCCAGGAAAAACAGTGGGCCTCATGCACGAGCGCAAGTAGATTTGTTCTTAAGTGGCGTGTGTCCGAATGATTTAAGAGAACTTGTTGCATTCACCAGTTTTCTCGTATTTTGAATTTTCTTCCAGACATGAACGCAATTAACCAGACCCCAGACCTGTCGTAGAGTCATGTACTGTCAGTCTGCCGGTATCCAGACCAAACTTTTTCCACTAATGACTGTATATTTCATTAGTTTAAAGACATTTTGAGTTTGAAAAATATATTAAACCTCATAATTATGTTGATATTATATAGCCATTTATCTGATCATGCAGGTATATGGCTATGATGATAAACTTTCCCTCAGCCTCCTCCTCCTGCTGCAGTCATCAGTTGTTGTTTTTTTCTTTGAAGCCATTTTTATATAGAAAACTTTCCTCTTTATTTCAGTGACTGTTTCTGACATATGGGACAAGAAGCATAGCCTTGTATGGTGTTATTGAGGCATTGATTATGACAAAGTCTCATGCACATGCACAAATACACACAGGCGGCTCATTTATACAGTTATCAAGAGCATTTGTTGAATCTGACGTGTGTTCGTATGAAAAACGTTGGAGAAATTTCAGATAATATGAAAATGTTCCTGCATGAGGCTCATTGTGTTAATTTTTTGTTTTACTACTTGCCTGATTGGGCAGGTGAGTTGCTAGATTTAGCAGCCTGATGTGGCATTTTACTTGCCCAGGGCAAATTTTATTGTAGAGTGCTGTAAATCATTGTAGTTTTGAATCAGGAGCATCGGAATGTGTCAGCCAATTTTCCACACTGCATAAAATTGACACTCAGCACAGCCTTTAAAACATGTTGCCTCTGAGGGCTGCAGGATGAAGCTCTATAAATCCCTGCCTGAACCTCTTCAAATCAGTTATGTAACAGGGTACTGTATGATGGCACAAACTGTAACTGACAAGCCAAGCGGCTGCGCATCTCAAAACACACCAGTCCTCCTCACATGGAGCTGCAGGTCACATCTGACAAAGGGCTGTTTGTGCTGTGGGACCCAGCAGAGGCTCGGGCTCCTCGCTGCTGCACAATTGCTGATAATATTCCTCAGCACAGCGCTGCACACACTGCACTGCTATCAGCCATATTAGCTGAGCCGGAGTGCAGGACCTCCCAGGATATTTGTGTGTTTGCAGCCCTGGAGTCAGCTGGTCTGTCAGCGTGATTGACAGCAGGCCTGTGACCTCAGTAAAACCCTCCTGATGGTCTGTCCCACCACACCTCAGGCTCCAGTTACACCTGCTGAGTCAGCTCTATTCAGTGTGAATACAGTTTACACCACCCATAATATTCATTCACTGCAGACTTTTATTTTGTTGTCCCATCCTGTTGGATCTGTCTGTCTACACACAGCAGATGAGTGTGTGTGCATCAGGCAGGGCACTCTGCAGTGGGCAGAGTCAGTTTGCTGCAGCAGTGTGGCACTGCCGCACTGACTCAGCACATCTGTGTGTTCATAGGCTGCTGCTAATTTGACGTTGTCACTGCTGCACAGTCGGAATCAGCGTTTCTAATCAGGTTGGCAGGACGTCTCTACGCCCCACACACCTTGTTTCAGGCTGTGTGTGTATCAGCTGGCTGTTGGGTGAAATCCTCTGGGGGGATTCAGTGTCTCTTCAAGGAAAACACAGTTTGTTTATAACAGCTGGTGACAGATGTTCTGTGAGTAAATACAGATCTGTCAGGGGAGCAGCAGTGTTTTGAGCTTAAAGCTAGGGAAGGCTTATTTTTTATTTTGGCATATTTTATTTTTGGCATCTTTTGGCAAAAAAGAAGAAGAGAAATCAGCTGTAGAAGGAAAAGAGAACTAGACTTCTGCTCCTTCTCTTATTTGTGTTCAGGCTACAGAAAATCTAACCTGTGACGCTTGGTATGATAGTTGATTGTACTAAAACAAAGTATTTGGGAGACCCAACAAACTTTCTTTCTGCTACATTGATTACACATTGTCCACTTATCCTTAGTTTCTAGTTTTAATTGAGTTGTAAAGCCTTTGAAGAAGTACAGACATACGAGGTGAAACAGGGAATTTTCTGAACAACACCATATCCTCATCCCCTCCCCTACCATCACTCAGCTCAGGTCATGAAACACAAAGATGAAAAAGAAAGAGAGCAAATACATTTAAAATTAAAGCAACAAACAACCAAACAAACAAAAAAGTGAGAGGTCAGAGAAGGGAAGGGATATTAGGAGAAATTATTTATTTATTATTCAGTTGTTGTTCAGTCCTCTTCCTCACAATCCTTGTGAAAATGCTAAATTTGTCCTGAAGATGGAGGCCACAGGATCACTAAAAATCACTTTTATCCTCTGTGTAACAAGAATGTGCTCAGCACATTTCAGGACAATTCAACCTTTAGATTACAAAAGATGATATAGCTAATATAGCTATTATAACATTATAAATTATTTTCACAATGAATCTACTTTTAATTGATTGGTTGTTTTGGTCTGTAAAATGTCTGAAAATGGTGAAAAATGCTGATCACTGCTTTCCAAAACCTGAAAGCTTTTCTCAGATGTCTTGTTTTGTCCAAAACATCAAAATTTTTACTCTCATAGAGGACTAAAGAAACACACACACAAGAATCACATTTGAGAAGCTTAAATCAGAGACATTTTTTATTTAAAAAACCCAGACTCTACTGAATAGTAGATGATGTCATTAAATCACTCATTTTGTCCACGTTACACCGAAAGACATTCAGTCTAATATCATGTTAGACAGAGAAAGGCAGCAAATCTCTGCAATCAAGAAGCTAAAACAAACAGGAGCGTTTTAGAAAAATAAATCAATGATTAATCGATTATCAAAATGAGATTACCGTCCTCAAAGATGATTTGATATTTCTTGTGCACATGCAGGAATTTTTGGGTTGTTGCTGGTGCTCGAAGAAAGATCGTAGGTCACCAGAAACATGAGCCTGTGGGCCAGTGATGTCCATCTTGCCTGTAGAAGTCTTGGTGTGTCAAATGCTGCCCAGCATGTCCAGCTTAGTTCTAACTGAAGCTATTGAGAGATGACATTTAGGATGCAAATTTAGGAGGACATTTACATGCACACTGAAAACGGGTTACTCCGAAAAATCAGGTCACACAAGAAAACACATTTACATCCCCCATGCTGCTCCGCACCCACAAGCTGGTGTCTGTTATGTGTAGACAAACTGTAAAATGTCACTTTTGTGTGTGTTGCTGTTGATTTTTAACCCCTAAATGTTATTTTTCTGGCGTTTGTCTGCAGACTGGTGTTTCTACCTGGAGCTGCTCCATCAGCGAAGCTCTCCCTGTTGTAATCTGAAGACTGTGAAGATAACGGAGAAGTGAGGGAACACAGTTGCTCCTCAAGTTTGGATGCTGAAATGGATTTTTTTTTTTTTTAGTTTTCTTTGAACTTGTTTACAGTGAAGTCATCTGCCAACTCTTATAGAGAATGTTTGTCTTTACCTGGATATTCGAATAAAGCAAGAAACATTATGTCTGCTGCTTAGTGGGAAGCTTGTAGCCATGCCTCCGTCAAAGAATAGAGGTCTGGAGAAACCCCCATCAGAAAACACGAGATTGACTGTGCCATGTACACGAGGACAGGGCAGTGATTACTGACTCTACATTAAAACTAAGCTGCAGCATTAGTTTGTGTTGCTGATGCTCTCCATGTGTCTGATAATATTTTATGAAACACTGTGACATTAGATCCCCTGCTGCTTCATGTGGTGGAGTTTCTCCTAGTTTGCCTACAATTTCAGTGAAGTCTGCTCTTCTGTCAGTTGTTGTCCTTGACTGACAGTTAGGACTGTGTGTCACATGTTACCTGTCTTGTGTTTGTGTATTTCCTGTAGTTTTCCTGTTGTTACATCAGTCATCTAGTAAACATGATTGCCATGTGTTGCCCCAGTGAGATTTGACAGTTTGGTGTAATGACAGAAAACAGTGTCACCGCCCTTTTTCTGGTGTTGGGTTTAAATTTCTCCAGACATCTGTTGGTTTACACTGACGTACGCTACACAGGAGTCATGGTTAACTATTGGGAGGGGGGGTCATGTGTGTGAAATCCATTGTGATGGTGTAAGTCATTTTATATTGTATGGAAGTGTACTGCTGCCACTGCAGAAAAAGAAAAATGGATCTATGTCATGTTATAACGTGAAAGAAAACAAGATGTTTTTCACGTTATATCAAGATATCTTCATGTCATTACAGCATACAATATAACAAACTTTGTTATAACAATATACTATTTATCTCATAAAATAAAGTTTATTATAACATATGTCTTCATGTTATTACAAGATATTTTTATGTCATTACAACATACAATAAAATGAACTTTTTTATGATGATGTCCTATTTATCTTATAACATGAACAATGTCATGTTATAATGTGAAAAGTAGGTGTTTTTTGCACTATAACAATATATAACAAATATGTTATAACAGATATTTTCAGTTTAAGTTAAGTTATTTTTAACCAATATTTATGTTATGTGATAACAAAATAACTTAACATTTTAACAATTTTCATGTTATAACAAGATTTTTCTGCATTATAACAAGATATTTTCATCTTAACATATTTTCATTTCATGTTATAACAAGGTATTTTCATGTTGTAACAAGATATGAAAATAAAGTTATGACAACTTATACTGTAATAATGTGACCTTACAACAGAATAAGTTTCATGTTCTAAGGTGATGTGGTAAGATAAAAGGTTTACAACATGATAACTTAAATGGTTCTAACATGTTATAACCTGAATTGTTATAACTTGACATTTCAAAATGTTTCATGTCATTGTGTGACAACTTATGGTTATAAGTTATCACATAATGTGAAATGTTTTGTTATAACAATAAGTTGTCATGTTAAAACATCAAGTTTTAACAAAATAGCATATTGTCATAAAAAGAACAGTTTCTTTGTGTGTCAGTAGTGTGAGAATATCTTGTTAAGACAAACCTTTCATGTTATAACGTGACACTGATCCAATTTTCTTTTGCTGACATGGCAGGAATACACTGCCTGAATATTGTGATATTGATATCTATTGTTATCCAGTCAATTTTCTGGAAATTCAGTTGAGATCGTTTTGGCTGATCCAGTGAATTAAATCCTTGCAAAAATGCCAGAATCCTGTGAATTAGATTCTTGTGTTTTTGCAGTTTTCTGCCACAGTATTGCCTGTAATGTCCTGAAGCATCCAAAGCTTGTAAAGTCCAAGTTCGCCAGTATAAACAACAGAACAGAGCCTGTAATGGTTGTCAAATTTACTCTCACAGTAACAAACTGAATAATTTCCACTTTGGTTTTAGATTCAGAATCTTATAGTCACGTATGAAATTTATATGGAAACTCATTTCCGCCAAAAGGTCGATCAAAACCTGTCTCCTCTGCTCAGTGGCACCCTTTACTTTTTGTTAAAATACTGAACTCAGCCACCTTTCTGAGGTTCACATCAGTGAAATGTAGCAAAGTTTCTCTGAACATACAGTGGCTGAGCATTTGAGTTTTATTGACAGGTTTGATATAATTGTTGTTGCCATGAAATACAAAAGCTTAGATAGTAAAGCCCTGATCAAATATAAGTTTAGGAGCTGAATTTTGTGTTTTTTTAAATTGTTGGTTGTTTTCTTCCCCTTTTTGGTCATTAAGTTTATATTTGATTTGAAACAGAAATGTGAAAACATCTCGGTCATTGATACATTGTGGAAAATGAAACTGTTAAAAAAAAAAAAAAAAGTAAAAATATCTCAAAGTAGACACCCATGATAGAGTGAATGTTAGTTTTAATAAGCAGTATATCTGGAGACGTGGAAGCTTTTTGTGTTTTCTTGTTTCTTTTCATTATTCTTTCCAACTCCTTTGCCTTTGACTAGAACCCCAGTGCAGACAGCAGGCTAGTTGTTATTTTAAATGTGACTTCATGGTGACTTTGTACCTTTTTGATTTTCCAGTGTAATCTGATTCCTTATACCTCTGGTGCCTTGAAATTGCTAGTCAGGTAAAATTTGGCTCAAGTTTGGCTGCTACATTTTTCTTTGACTTGGCACTCCAGATCCATCGTACAGGTTTGATTTTGTTTGTTCAGTATTTAGAGCGTGATAGATTAATTGATTTGCCCCTGGAAAAAAAAATGGTTTTCCCAAAATCTCCATGTGATAATTTGGAATTAGATATGAATCTGTGTTTTTTTTTCTTTCATTTTTTTTTATTGTGGACAATTTATTTGTTGAGTAATAGAATGATTTTTAAAGGGAACGCAGTTATTTCAAGGTTTAGGGTGCGTTATAGGTTCTGAACTGTGATGAACAGGGTTTGTTTTGTTATTGCTGAAATAATCACTCTTGATGTAAAAATCAGGCCTTTGTGAGGTTTAATTGTGGAAAATGACGAGTTAAAGGCATTTTGGAACATTTGTACAGCTGAATACTCTTAACTCTGTTAATGTTTTGCCCTGAAACCAAAGGTCAGAATGCATTAAGTTTCCTGAAGTCTGTCTTTTGTCGAACTGAACTGGGACCCTGCGTGGTTTAAGAGAATCCTGTTTCTTTTTTTTTAAATTGTACTACCTCATGTTTCTGCACATGTTCACCTTTTCTTTGCTGAGCCATTGTTTCATTTTCCCGACAAACACATTCCTCAGTTTGAGATAAATCCTGGTAGATTTCAAAGCAACGCGCCCTCCCAGGGTGTGTTGGTTTTCCTCGGATTGTAAATGCATCCAATGGGTTTGGAATAAGTGACGCAGCTTTCTCTGTTTTCACTGATGCATTGTGGGAAATGGGTTTACAGTGATGCAGATGTTTACACACCTTTAGCTCAACACAGGCCATGATGTTCTTTGGTTTATTGTTTTGACCTTCTGTGAAAGACGTACCTCAGTTCTTCACCTTTTGTTTCACTAATGTCTGAATATTTGCTTGTGTGGGGTAGAAAAGATAATCTTGAACTGGAGATAAGCTAACAGTAGATATGATCAGCTCATACGCAGTATTTTTATTCTTTAGATTATTCTGATTTCTGAGGAATTGCTTTTATTTTACTTTAATTTAGAGGAATGTACTTAAAAATCATGAGATTTGAAGCAAACCTGAAAAACTGCTCTCCTTCCATGTACTGTAGCTGCCTCCTGTGGTGTTGGAATAATGTACCTGTAGATGTGTGCAGGGACACCGTCTGTGTTTGACAATGACTAATATGTAGTTTTACATGCAACACTCTTCTCTATGCAAGTCTGCCTCCCTGGATTGACCGTGGAACAGTCTGGGCCTGGCTGCTTTTTGTTTCAGTCCTCTGCTTCTCATCCTGACAGGAACTGTATGATACTTGACCCTTTATTTCAACACTTACAGTCCTTGGTTGTTCACGTTACTAAAGCCATTTGCTTGAATGAAAAATGTTTTTTTTAATGCTGACTTTGTACATATCAGGGCTCTGTTTCAATAAAGGTTGGAAATACCTCTAATCTCTGTGAATGTTTAACCTTTCTATGATGGCGATTGCAGTTTGTGTGTGCGTGGGAGGGAATTTAATAGGGTGCGTGTTGTTTCCATGACAGTCAGCTGGGTGTGCCTGCTGGGCCAAGCCCTGTGCCCACAGGATCTGGGCAAATGGCAATAACTGACAAGAAGCTAGTGATTCTTCACACCTGGCATGTTTACTGACACTCATTTATTACAACTTGACTAACTGCCCTAAAGTAGAGCCAAAATTTACAATCCGCATGTCTGTAGGCGATTGCCAACATTCTCTTTCAACTGATTTCATAAGCCTCAAATTTTATAAGACCATAAAGTACTACTTCTCCCTACGTCATTTTATTTATTGCGTCTTTGTACAAACTCTAATTCCCAAAAATGGAAGGTTGAGTGAAATGTAAATAAAACAGAATACAATGTTTTGCACCGATTTCTCTTTTTTACCTTTAATCGATGGGACAGCTAAAGATATGACAGGAAATGGGGAGAGAAAGTGGGAGAATGATTCACAACAAAGGGCCACAGGCGGAGTCCAACCCACGGCCGCTGTAGAGGACTCACACTCACTCTACCCAAGCGCCTGATTTCCAATTTTTGCCAATTCTGATTTTCAATCTTTCTAAGAACTATAATTAACAGCACTCACAAACTTTTTTGCAACTTTTCGTGTAAATTTCATAATAAAACACTGACTATTAAATAACATACATTTTCAGAACAGAAAGGAAAGTTAAATTTGAATGTTTGAGAAGACGCGTCAACACAGGCTGTTTATTCTTCAGCCTGAACGGGAGGTAAGGTGAGATTTTAACTGTCAGTCTGTGAACAGAAAGAGTGCTGCTGGCTAACATAAGCCTGAAGAGCTAGCAGGTTTATTGGAGATAAGAGAGAAAAACATTTCTTAGTCTCTTTGTATGTTGCTGTCAGCACTTTTGTAGCTTCTAACTGAATCTTTATGTTTTGAAATACAGCTTCTCTCCTCTGTCACAATTTCTACTTTCAGGTATCTGCTTTATTTTACCGTTCCATATTCGCTTTCCGCTGTGCCGGAGTCATGTAAAGTTACAGCTCATGAAATCTCTGAATGAAAACATTTACAGTTTGTCCTGCTACTTCATAATAAAAACGTTTAAATAACGCAACAACACAGGAGTTTTATTGTACAGAATTTAAAGAAACTGTTTATCCCAGAGACATATGAACGAATCCGGCGAAGTACTGGAAGTTAACAAGCCGCCATTGCCGCAATGGTGTCTCCTTACATTTTGAGCGTGAATTAATGTGAGCCATCATAAGAAGCCTACAGTGTTCTACTTTTACACTTGCTTTTCATGTAATTTTACTTTTGAAAACAATATCTAGGAAGTCAGGAAAAACCTGTTCTTCAAGAGTCATGTCATTTCAACTTTGGACAAATATAAAATACACAAACCTTAACTTCATGAAGAGTGCTGCTGTCTGAGACCAGACATAGAAGAGCACAGTGTGTTATAAAGGATCCAAAATACTAACACACAGAAACTTTGTTCCTGATAATCTTGAATACCCGATGAAAAATGTGAATTCATACATATATATGTATATATGTATACATATATATATATGTATATATATATATATATATATATATATATATATATATATATATATATATATATATATACACATATATATACATATATGTGTGTATGGCAGAGGTGGACCGTGTTTTCTTTTTTCCATTATCCATCTCTGGCTGTTGTCACAACCAATGTTTAACTACTGTGTAAAATTTTAAGAGAATTAATATCACCATTCTAAAAGGAATCCTCCTGAGTAACAGAAGGCACCTGTTAAACTTTGTCAATCCAATTATCCATCTGTCACTGTTAGCAGCAGCAGGCACAGTGTCTATAAGGGAACTCCAGATCTGCAAGATATCATAAGAGTGAACGTTTTGACAAAACCATGAAGAATCTCATGAGAGTCTCGCAAATATGGGGTTCCCCTCTAGACCCAACCAGCAGACACTGAGAGTGATGGACACGACATGCCATTGCAGCAATGGCGGCACTGCAAGATGGCGGATCACACAAAGCGGATGATGGATTCATCTATATGAACAGTTTATCCACCGCTTTACAGCCTCCTTGAGCTTATATTCAGGTAAAAGACACACCTTCAAGTGGACAGCCCTGTAATGGAAATGCGAACCCCTGCCACGCTGGGCTGATGTGCCGAGTCAAACTGAGTCATGTCAGGACAGCTCTGTGTATGGCAAAGGGCCATCTGTCTTCTCTTTATCCTGTTCTTGGAATCTATTACCGACTTCAGCTTCATGCCAGCTTGTGTCTGAGTGTGTGTGGCTGTGACCAGTGACATTCTTTATGTGACGCTGACCAGCCAGTCACTGGTCTGGGCTGGTCATGCTGAAAACCAGCCGGTTTTGGTCTCTGGCCAGTCAATCGTGCATCCTTAATTTGCAAATACTCTACAACTTTTTTCAGTTAAATACAGGACAAAGACAAGATCTTTAATGTTCAAATTGGTCAATGTCAGTCGGCCTTAAAATCCACTGAAGCTGTTTTTACGAAGATTCTGGCCTTTATCAATGTTTTCTGATGCCAGATTTTACCCATCTACAATCTATGATATCATTTAAAGATTATGAGAATCCAGAAAAATCTCTGCACAAAGGGGGCAAGGCTGAAATTGTCACTGCATCTACAAATGCAAGTTAAGAGAAAGACATATATCAACAACATCCAGAAACACTGCAGACTTCTCTGGACCTGAGCTCATCTGAGATGGACTGACGCAAAGTGGAAAACTGTGCTGTGGTCTGACCAGTCCACATTTCACATTGTTTTCACAAATCATGGACGTCGTGTCCTCCAGGCTAAAGAGGAAAAGGACCATCCAGATTGTTCACCAGCTCTAACTTCAAAAGACAGCAGCTGTGATGGTATGGGGGTGTGTTAGTGCCCATGGCATCATGGGTAACTGTCACATTTGTGAAGGCCCCATTAATGCTTAAAGGTACATACAGGTTGTGGAGCATCATATGCTGCCATCCAGATGATGTCTTTTTTCAGAGACGTCCCTGCTTATTTCAGCAGGACAATGCAAAGACACATTGTGCTCATGTTCCTACAGCGTGTCTTCGTAGTAAAAGAGTTCAGGTTCTGGACTGACCTGCCTGCAGTCCAGATCTGTCTCCTATTGAAAATGTGTGCTGCATTATGAAGCACAAAATACAACAACAGAGACCCCGGACTGTTGAGCAGCTGAAGTCATATATCAAGTAAGAATTTCACTTTAAAACTTCAACAATTAGTGTCCTCAGTTCACAAACACTTATTGCGTGTTAAAAGAATCTATCACAGTGGTAAACACGCTCCTGTCACAACTTTTTTGTTAGGAAAAAAAAAACAATAACATACTGGATTCAACTGCATGCATGATGAAACGTTTTTGAAAATCATATTGGTTTTTTTTTCACATTTTACACAATGTCCCAACTTTTGTGGAATTGGGGTTGTAGTTTTCTTGTCGTTTTGGGTGTAAGGTGAAGCTTGTATTTGTAGTGGTGGAGGTCTAAGACAGGGCAGCAGTGCAGACACTAGTGTCAGTGTCTGATGCAGCACTGTGAACATGCTTTTGATACCTTCTGATGTACTTTTTCTGTCACGTATTCCTGCATGACAAGCAGCACTCAGAGGACTCACGTGATGTGAGCTCTCACGTTGACAGAGGAGGGCAGACAGCTCACAGGTGTGCACAGATGATGTGAATCTACCCTGACACAAGATCATGTTTTTCAGGTGAGTGCACTCTCATCTCATTACACATCACCACACCTGACTTATAAAGTACAACACAGTTGATCAAAGCTGTCCTGAGTGTTTATCATGTTAAAGATGTGATTTAAAGGGACAGTTCACTCCAAAATCTAAAATATATACTTTTCCCCAGGTTTGAGGAGCTGTTTTTCCATAGTTCTGGTGTGAGTTACAGAGTTTTGGAGATATCAGCTGTAGAGATGTCTGCCTTCTCTTCAGTATAATGGGACTAAATGGCACTCAGCTTGTGGTGCCCAAGGAGTCAAAAAAAATAAATTTGAAAAATTCAAAACCAGTGTCTCTTTCCAAAATTCATGACCCGACTCACTGCTCAAGATGATCGACAGATTTTATTCAGCATCCTCATGTAGGAACTACTTTGTATCTAGTTAAGAGAAAGTAGTTCCGCTAGATTCTACTGTAGTAAGATGGATAAAGATTAATAAATAGCACTACAGGCCAAGAGAAAAATATGTATTTTTTAACTATCCCTTTAAACACTGAAAAAAAGTATTACTACTACTATTACTATTCCTTATTAATGATTTCTTATGACTCATAAACAGACACATACTCATTCAGCGAATATTCAGCATTACTTTTACCACTGACTAATGTCAAAACAAGCAAACAAAAATATTCTGGCAGAAAAGAGACATTTCAAAGAGGTGACAGTGGCTGGAGAGCAACTTATTTATCTCTGATGACACATCATGGTCATTTTATGATTTATTACAGTAAATATACTGCAGATTTTTCCTGTAATGTTAACTTTTGTTTAAAAGTTGCTCTCTTCAAAGGTGGGTGAGCAATGTGTTATACACAAATAATAACCTTCATTAGGTACACCTTGCTAACACCAGGTTTGACCCCCTTTTGCCTTCAGACCTGCCTTAATTCTTGGTGGCATAGATTCAACAAGGTTCTGGAAACATTCCTCAGAGGTTTTGGTCCATATTAACATGATATCATCACACAGTTGCTGCAGATTTGTCGGCTGCACATCCATGATGTGAATCTCCTGTTCCATCACATCACAAAGGTTCTCTGTTGGATTGAGATCTGGTGACTGTGGAGGCCACTGGAGTACAGTGAACTCACTGTCATGTTCAAGAAACCAGTTTGAGATGATCTGAGCTTTGTGACATGTTGTGTTTTCCTGCTGGAAGTATCCATCAGAAGATGGATACACTGTGGTTATAAAGAGATGGACATGGTCAGCAACAATACTCAGGTAGACTGTGGTGTTTAAATGATGCTCAGTTGGTACTAAGGGGCCCAAAGTGTGTCAAGAAAATATCCCCCACACCATCACACCAGCAGCAGCAGCCTGAACTGTTGATACAAGGCAGGATGGATCCATGCTTTCATGTTGTTTACTCCAAATTCTGACCCTACCATCTGAATGTTGCAGCAGAAATCAAGACTCATCAGACCAGGCAACGTTTTTCAATCTTCTGTTGTCCAATGTTGGTGAGCCCGTGTGAATCGTAGCCTCAGTTTCCTGTTCTTAGCTGACAGGAGTGACACCCGGTGTGGTCTTCTGCCGCTGTAGTCCATCTGCTTCAAGGTTCAGAGATGGTCTTCTGCACACCTTGGTTGTAACCAGTGGTTATTTGAGTTTCTGTTGCCTTTCTACCATCTTGAACCAGTCTGGCCGTTCTCCTCCTCTGACCTCTGGCATCAACAAGGCATTTTCAGAGAACTGCTGATCACTGGATATTTCCTCTTTTTCAGATCATTCTCTGTAAACTCTAGAGATGGTTGTGTGTAAAAATCCCAGTAGATCAGCAGTTTCTGAAATACTCAGACCAGCCTGTCTGACTCCAACAACCATGCCACGTTCAAAGTCACTTGAATGGTGATTTAAGTTTCTTCCTCATTCTGATGATCAGCTTGAACTTCAGCAGGTCGTCTTGACCATGTCTACATGACTAAATGCATTGAGTTGCTGCCATGTGATTGGTTGATTAGATATTTGCATTAACAAGCAACTGAATAAGTGTACCTAATGGAAGTGGCCGGTGAGTGTATACAGAATATTATCAGAAAACACAGTAAGATGACATTTGTGTCCAGTTTTTGGAGATATCAGCCGTAGAAATGTCTGCCTTCTATCTGGTTTTGAATTTTTCAAATGTATTTTTTAGTACTTTGAGCACCACAAGCTGAGTGCCATTTAGTCCCATTATATTGGAGAGAAAAAACCATGACAAGTTAACAAAGTTCCTATAATATTTACTATCTTCTTGTAATGACATATATAGTATATTATTGGTGTGTTAGAGTTGATGTTGTGCAGTTTTTCATGCCTCCTGTTCTCTGCAGCTTGAGCGTGAGCTCTGACTGCTCTCTCAACACAATCTGGAGCTGACAGGCTGTGATCTGTGTAATTAAGCACCAACAATAGAGCTCTCATCCCCCCTCAGACTTTCCCAGCCCTGAAAGGATGCACAGGAATGTCAAACAATGTCAGGCAGTAGGCGTGCAAAAGCAGGAGGTTGTTCTGTTTGTGACTCTGCAGTGTAGATGCCATGTTACTCATGCAGCACTGCATGCGTCCCTCTGGGCTCTAACACCAGGAAGAAACAAGTATACCAACTTCCCCTCCAGCTGTCCTGGAAAACTGTCCCCCCCACCACCTCAGTGGAACTAAAACTAAACTTAAAAACTAAAACTAGGTGTGGAAAAACAAATTTTAAATGAAAACGAACTGAGATTATAGTGTGCCCTTGCAAAAATAACTCAAATAAAATACAAAATGCACAGGAAATGTCTTAAGATTTAGTCATTGTCAGTTTGGTCAAACAAACACCCCCCATATTATTTAAAAAAAAAAATAATAATAATAGTAACACTAATAACTAATACTGAAACTAACAAAAACTAAACCAACCCTGGAAACTAACTGAAAATAAACATTATAATAGTTAATAGTATAATAAGCTATATCATATATATAATATGAAACAGATAAAATAAATAGCCATATAATAGTTAATAATAATATAATAATAATAACTGTAAAAAAAATGATAATTTGCTCTTAGAAATCTATGAGAGCATTGGTTCCTAAACTGGGGTCTTGGCCCCTCCAGGGGGACGGCAAAAGTCACAGGGGATCCTCAAGGCTTTGTCACAATTGGACATGTACATGTTAACTAAAATCACACCTAAAAAGAAATGTGTATACAAAACTACATACAAAGATGTATTTTCTGTTCTCACGCAAAACTACTGTAGTCGGCCCCAACTCTGTGACCACTCAAGATCTGTGAGAATGAAAAATGATTATTCATTTGATTAGGATGAGTGAGTATAAGCTGCTCTGTTGCATTGTTAAAAGAAACAATGTTAAGATTACTTTCTGTCATAGAATCTACCAAAACTACTTTCTTTCTACTAGAGAGAAAGTAGTTCCTTCATGAAACTCCTCACAAAAATGTCTGTGGATTATCTCGAGCAACCCGGTCCTGAGTTTTGGAAAAAGACACTGGGTTTGAGTTTCAAATGATTTTTTTTTTAGCAACACAAGCTGAGTGTCATTTAATCCCAGTATATTGGAGAGAAGGCAGACATCTCTATACCAAAACTATCTAGAAAGATAAACAGCACTTCAGTCCAGGGGAAGAATATGTATTTTTGATTTTGGGGTGAACTGTCCCTTTTAATTATTGGAATCACTAGAGAAATATGAATGTAGTTCAACTGCATGTAAGTTCCTGTAAAAGTGTAATTCCATGTAGTTCACTACTCTCCACCACTGCTAACTAAGTAGGATCAGTTCTCTCCCTCATCATCCATCGAGTCATGAGTTAATCATCAGGTAGTGGAGCCTTTAGTTTGAGCTTGAGTGGATTATTTCAGTTTCATCGAATAGTAATAATATTCAACACAGATGACAGTGAACACAGCTGAAGAGTGATCAATCAGTCAATGATCTTAAAGTAGCCAATCAATCAGCACTGATCAGAACAGCTGTGTCATCATCTCAGTGTGTCAGCATGACTGAATTCTACACACAACTACAGAAAACATTATGATAACAAAAACATGACAGGAGAATGCACTGCATAATAGTAGTGGACTGTGACAAGATTATTGAATATTTATTGGATTTCTGATTATATGACAAAATATTGTTGAAGGATGAGGCTGGTATATTCACACCTTTGTTGGTGGTACTTTTGTGTCTCTTTGTGATACTTTTGTCTCTGTTGTTTTGTGTGTCTTTGTGGTACTTTTATGTTTCTTTGTGGTACTTTCGTGTCTATTTGGTACTTTAATGTCTAGTTGTGTGTAAAAAAGTGTGTACTTTTATGTCTCTGTCATATCATGTTCCTCTGTGGTACCTTTGTGTCTCTGATGATTTTTTATGTATTTGCAGTCATATGATTGACTCACAGTACTTCTGACTCAGCCATAAGCCCATAGGCTTCTACTGCAGATGTAAACCTTAAATAGTAATAATGGTAAGCCAGTACAACAGTGTAACTCACTTCTGTGTTTTTCTAGTTTTTGGACTAGAAAAAGGAAGAAGAGGAGGAAGAAGACATAACAGGCTTTGAATGCATGTGATACTTGTTGACAGTAAGAGAAATACAATGAGACTTGTCAGCACTTGTACTGTTAGTGAGGACAAGGAGGGATCAGAAAATACACTTCTCAAATCATCTCAGTACAACACACATTCAACAGTGCCACCAAGAGACAAAACTTATGAACTACAATACAAGCCTTTACTATTGTGTAGGCTCTAAACAAGCAAAAATTAATATTGAAACCTTTAAATCAAACAGAAGGGGGGACTTAGGAAGTCTGGCAGCAGGGTTGCCAGTTTGATACATCAGTTACTTTATTTTTCACAGCCACCTTACTATAGTTTAATTAGTTATTTACTATGATAACTATGATTTACAAATGAGATTCCTGATAAGATGTTAACACACCTGTAATGTCTCCTTCTCTCTGTCTCTCCTGTTACTGGATTAAGTAAAACTATCAGGGTTTCTTCTTATAAATATAGCATTAATGGAATCAAAATGTAAAGATTCACACGTTTCATCATCTTGTATTGCATCATGACAGGGCTGAATTGTATTGTTCTGAATCGTTAGTAATTTAAAAATAGAGTTAAGAGTCAGGACATAGACGACTTAACTTGGAAGGATTTTCTATCAAGTCCACCATTCATCTATTTGTGCTAGGCTCAAACTCATACAATGTAAAATTAGAATTGACCCAGATACAGACCCAGCATGTATCCAATATCATAGATGCCTTGCTGATCTAATCCATACGTTTTGGGCCTGCCCCACTTTCTGTACATTTTGGAAATCTGTATTCAATCCACTCTCTCAGGTGATATTATCGCCCCTTCAGTCGTCACCTAGTACTTCCCTATTTGGCGTCCTACCACCAGATACTACAGTGCCGACATTCCAGATTTAATGGCTAGAAGATTAATATTTATTAAAGTGGAAAGGTGCCTCTCTGCCCACACACACTCAGGATGGATAGCAGATGTTTCTTTCTTCATGAAACTGGAAAAAATTAAACATACCCTACATGGGACCATTTTCAAATTTACCTCTATTTGGCAGCTTCTAATTAAGCATTTACAGCAGCTTCAACCTCCATCCCTTCTCTAATTGTCTAAACTCAGTGTCTGACCCAGCACTACTTTTGCCTCATTATTGCAACATGTTGTTCACATTATCTGCAGTTATAAAAACACCTCAGTCGAAGCTGGCAGAGAACCAGCTCTGTGTCTACACCCAGTGTTTGTGTAATGCTATGATTTGTGTTACATTTACTAACTATGGATGCACAATATTGGATTTGTGCCTGTATTTCCCAATGCTTCTCTGGCCGATTGCCAACATACATACATTATCTTTATCACTTGGAGGGAGAGAATATCAAGTCACATACAGCTAGTTGTATGTTGTATGTTGTTGTCTTGTCATCCTATTAAGTTGGCAGAGATGCACATCTTGGGACAATGTTAGTGTTTCATTTTAAAGTTTCCTGACTCCCATGTTGTTGGACCCCACCCCCTTTATTTTTGTGTGTGTGTGTATATATATATATGTATATATATATATATACACACACATATATATATATATATATATATATATATATATATATATATATATATATATATATATATATATATATATATATACATATATATATATATACATATATATACATATATATGTGTGTGTGTGTGTGTGTGTGTGTGTGTGTATGTATGTATATAGGTATGCGTACAGGTCATAATGTATATCTCTTTTGTTGTTGTTTTAATATCTTTGTTTTCCCCTGCTTTGCTTACCCCATCACTCTGTTTACATATAATGAGAAAACACTGTAAATAAAACTTAAAAAAATAATGAAGATACATCATATCATTGAACATGTATTGAGATACGTATCGTATTGTCTTAGTAAGATGCACACCCCTTTAACCTGCTGTAGAAACATGGTGGTGCAACATGGCAACCTTCATGGAAGACGACCTGGTCTGTCTGTAGATATTCTTATTTTCAGGTGATTATATACTAATGAAAACATGTTGTATTCATTCCATTTCTGCCATATTCCTCCAATAAATCTCCTTAAATCTCACACACTGGACCTGTTACATATATTAATAAATCATTTGGAATATCTGGATAGTTTTGGAAAAACATTGTTCAAAGTTTATTAAAATATAACTTACACAGTGGTATAACGTACAGTATATCAATATAACATACTCTGCATGAGTATGTTTAAACTTCAAGAAATATTTACTGATAATATTCACATACTGTTTGATTGAAGGACCTTTACTTGTAGTGTCATGGTGAGTGAAATGATGAAAGCTGCTCACTGGTGTATGCATTAATCTAAGTCAACCACTAGGTGGAGACAAATACCACTCATTGTTTCTGTTACTTCCACAGTACTGTAATATTCTTCACATAGCTGCAACACTGTTACTTCATGACATGTAGTTGGTCTCAGTGGTGGAAAGAGTTCTGTTATATTACTAAAATGTTACTCAGTTACAACTAAAAGTACTTTTAGTACCTATTTTTTTTACCTATCTCAAAAACTACTCAGAGTATTAGTTACTTTTTAATTGTTGATGTTTAATACATTATCAACAGCAGACATTCAATCACAGGTTTATGTTTCTGCAAATCTTTGGTCTAAATAACGCCAACTTCACAGTCTATTAATATTACTAATACTAATATTTTTTTTTCCTCATTTAAGTTTAAGTGCTGATTAATCGATCAGTGATTAATCATTAACATCCTTACTCCAAACCTGTGCTGCTGTAGTGTTTAGTTTTTTGTCCATGTGTCCTGCTTTTCACTGGCCTGTTTGTGATCAGATGACCTGATTGATTATACAAATGCAGATGAAAGATTTGGATATTATTTCAACTTGTACGCAGAACTCAAAGTCGATTACATGGTGTGATGAATATTTAAGTTCCAGTAAAAGTTCAGACTTACCAAAAAAACAAAAAAAAAACTACTTAATTATAGTAATTTGAGTATTTGTAATTAGTTACTCCACCCCTGGTTGATACACAAACACACACATACACATACAAACTATGTGTGATGTGAAATGAGGGGTTCTTATATCTCTTTAAATTTCTTTTGGTGGCAGCAGAGAGCTGTAAACACAACTTTGTGTCCAAACTACTCACTACATTCACTGATATTTATTTATTTAACGTTTATTTGTATAGGGACAAGTATGTAGCATAAATCAATACTACACATCACAGCATTTGTAGTCTAAGATAACTTGCATTGTCTAGCTGGGCCTCTATGATACAAACAGCAACAAATACACAGAACAAAACACAAACAGCAAGAAAATACAGATGGAATAATACATCTTATGGCACCATAGAATAAGAAACACCAAATTATTCATGACTACATTCTAATTACACAGTAGTTTTTCGGGGCAGCCCCATTTTCCTGTGCATGCAGCTACTAACATACATGCAAGTGTGTAGCAGTGTGGTCAGTCACAGGGTTACTGCAAAAAAACATTCTACTGTTACTGCTACAGTGTACTACTACTATTACTTGTGTTTTTTAACTACAAGTGAAGAGACTTCTTGTGTTGTAAATGAACAATGTTTTAGAGCTCCCTGTAAACTTTTCAGGGGAGCAGAGCTGACCTTAGCTCCCCCATGATTCGAACTATGGTTCCTCTTCAAAAACTGTTTCAGTTTGAGTTTAAAGTGATCTAAATCAGGATCCAGTAATGACTGGGTTCTGTGTCCACATGTTAATTCCACAGACAGAAAAAGCTGTTTGTCCAAATAAGGATTTACGTAGGGGAACCTTGCAGTTCCCGTTGGATGCTCCCCCTGTTACTGAGCCTGAGTGAAACCATGACATCACTGACCACCTGTGGAGCCTGATCATGTAGGTGAGTTTAAAATTTACAAGAGTAATGAAGTTATCAGAACATATTTAGTTTCTCAAGAACAAATAGTCATAGTGAAACGGAGCAGTAAACTGATCATTTCAGACACTAATGAATCATTGTCATTTTGTGGCATCTCAGACAGGAGAGTCCCACAACACTGATTCTCATATCTATGAAATGTGACTCATACAGCAGTTTACTTACAATCACACGTATTGTGTGATTGTAAGTAAACACACTTTCTGCTCCTCGTAAAATGATGACTCTAGAAACAGGGATGAGTAAATACAGTTCACTATAGCAGATAGGACGTGACTTCAGACACAGTCTTTGTCACCTTATTAAGTCAATGTGGATTACATGTCAGCAAACAGTTGCCTACATACCCATCAAGTAGACATGGAGCAACTTGTTGTGGTCATGTTTCTGGTGACCTGTCAAATGTCAGTCAAATATTCTCTCTCCTTGAAGCTCTGTTTTGGTCTCCACCACACAATATAACTTTAGTGTATTCTGATCCTCATTAGCTACAGCAGTGCAGCAGCTATTCTCTCTGGAATCTACAAAAAACCTAACGTGACACGCCAGATGGTTTGTCAAACAGACCCATCTGAGAAGTCATCCTTAGAAACAGTTTGGAAAGGATCAGACACTTGGCAGGTGATTGGATGAACCATCTGAATATCATGTTAACATGAGCTGACATCAATCAGTCAGATCAAACTCTTGCCGAAGCCGGTAAGGAGAAGAGTGAAAACATCTTTTCCATGGAGATCTCATCTTCAGTGTTGTTCTTTGCTCTTCTTTCGAAGAAGAAATACTCTCCAGTCCTATCACAGTATCTGTGCTAACCTCTTCAGGAGCTGCCATTGTTTGTTCAAGATAAGTTGTTTCCATGGACGCTTCTTGCTGTCGTCACGCATAAAACCACACCCATAGCTGCTAGTGGTCCCTCCCAGGATGCTGATTGGCTCGCACCACTTTTGGTGCAGATGGATAATTTGAAACCTGGTTAGATGGATTCAAGATGCATGAATCTAGCTGCCTCACAATGTAAAGGTTCTCCTACACCCTTTGAAACAATCTAAATATAGGTTATTTGCAAGCAAAAAATAAGCTTTGATAAACCCACTGTACACTACCTGCCCAGCACCAAACTGCAGACAACTTTAGCGTTTAGGTGGTGACGACTGAGGAGTATTTAGCAGCTAAAGAGCCAGATATTTTTCTCAGGAACTAGACCAAACCACAGCTAAGAGGAGAGTTAATACTGGACTTGGCCACTGACTGGGAGAACATTTTTAACCATTTTTAAAATCAGCATTTTGATAAGTCTTTAAGACAAAAAGTTTCCATTTGGAAAAAAAGACATTTATTTATTCATTTATTCAGCTAATATCACATGTGAGGTCTGGACCAATCACAGCAGGCCATTATTTGTCACCTCAGACAACACCTGCATGACACTGTATGGCAGTGTTTCAGCAGAAAATGATGAGCAGTGTGTTGAGGAAATCATATCATTGTCTTATTTTATACGTGCAAATGCATTTCTCATCAAAACTAGAGCTCCTAAAAAGTGACTATACAGGAGGTAGGGCTGATTATTCCTGCCTAATTTGATTGTCTTCAGACAATACCACAGCAGAGACAGTTAAGTTTATGAATGAATAGCGCAGCGCACCATGCTCTCTCTCCTGTTGGAAGTCATTGTAGCTCACCCATCATTCTGATTGCTCTCTTTCTCCCTGCAGTCACTTTAAAGAGCAATCCAGCCAGAGCAAATATGTCTGTTGTGTTAATGATTTGATGATTTTGATGAGAATATAGATAAAGAGATATCCTGTGCCATTTGAAATAAATACAAACTGGTGTGGTGAAATAATAAGCTATCACAATACTGAAAATGTTTTTTAAAAAGATTTTAAAAGTGTCATAATCAACTGGAAGTGCTAGTCGCCCTCCACAGCATACCAGTCATGTTTGTTAAAGTGAGACTACCAGTTGGAAATAGTGTTAACTTTTGTAATAGAAAGGCTCACCCAAAGTTACTGTGGCTCACACAAAATTGAAATCCTGGCTCCGTGCCTGGTTTGATATACACATTTTTGGGGTCTAATACTCAAAGCTCCAAGTTTATCAAAGAAGAAAAGTAAATAATCTTAACAAAACAGTATTAATCACTAAAACTTTTCCAAAACTTTTGAGTTTGAGTTGGGCTCAAAACTCAAAAATCTATTGAAGTACATTGCCTTAAAATTTTGAGGTTTTTTTTTTTTTTTTTAACTTTTTTGTTTTTACAGTGCAGGACATTTTATGCTCCTTCATAAATGACCTCACAGACACTTGTTTTTCCCCTCTCATCAGTAAAACAATGCACACATTTTTATGCTTTATAAAAAGATGTACTGCAGATATAAATCTCAAATTTGCAGAATTTTGTCCATAGTCTTTTATTTATTTGGGCACTCAAATAAAATCTCCTGTGACCCCCCTGTGGGTCACGACCCAGTCTTTGGAAATGACTGATCTACAATGTGTCAGCCATAACAACTTTATAAGCATGATTGCTGTGTAAAAGATAGGGAGCCTCAAAGGTTTTTTCTTAAAAAGGAAACTGATACTGTGAATCAACAGAGAAGGGAGACCACAGGTTTTGAAAACTGACCAGCATCAGTGTTTAACTCAGCACTGTTTCACCAGCAGCTTTGAGTGGCATGCTGCAGGTACAGAGCATGCAGGGCAGAGGGTTTGCTACAGGAATGTGCAGATATGCCTGAGAGTTTCCATAACTATTTACTTTGCAGTCCACCGCCTGTGACATCAGACGTAGACTGTATAAATGAATGGAGGCAGACAGCTTTAATAATACATGTACACTCTGCTCCAGAGGAGGACGAGAACAAGAAGAAGAAGAAGGGAGGGAGACTGGACACCAGAAGGAGCACAGAGAACAGAGGTGATGAAGATGGACAGAAAAGACACCCAGCTGCTTTGCTCTTTGCTGCTGTGTTTCATCACTCAGGTGAGACCTGACAATTAGAGACACATATTCATGTCCTCTCTGATAGGTCATATTGTTTGCATGGAATGTAGACCCTGTACTCGTCTCAGATCTCTGCAGTGACGCGTGGTGTGTGAACAATGGACTTTTTTGTGCCCATGATGACCATAGTGATGGTTGGTTTGGGGATGTCCCTGTTGGTTTTTTTCCATATTAACAGACTGTTATTATTAAAGCCAGCAACACAAAGAAAAGGTCTGTCATTAATCATCAAACCATTACAGGGAATCATGAGTTGTGACAGAATTTACCCTTTCTTGAGAACTGGGACAAATCATGTCCTACACTCTAATTCCCTTTTTTTTTTTTGTTGTTGTTGAAAGGGTATTCTTTAAGGATTTCTATGTATGAAACATGTTTCATTTCTGAAATCTTTTGGTTTGCTTTCATTTTCTAATTTCTAAACTTGCTCTGTCCCAGACAAGCATTCACAACTTTAAATGATTTAAAAATGTGTTAAAAGCAGTGAAACTCAAAATCTCAAGCACAAATACTCTTACATTACTCAATCACAAATAAAAGTACTGGTGTTAGAAAACTACTTAAGTACAAAGTTAGAACTTTTTAGCTGTTGGTGTTCCATACATTATCAAAAGCAGTCAATCAATCAAAGAGATTTCTGTCTGCAAATCTTCAGTCTAAAATCCTCAGTTGAATGTAGTCATAGTTGATCTATAATGTGTGTCAAGGCAACAGGCTGTAGACATCTCTCAGCATTTCATCCAATTCTGTGCCAAAAACTAAATGAGAGTGTTATTTTTAAAGTTTAGACTGTTGTTTGGGATATGAACTTAACTTTAAAATCTCTAAAAAGCCTTGTTCTGCTTTAGAAAAGTGTACAATTAAAACATCTCAAGAGCAAACAGAACAACAAGTGTCAGTCAAATTTAAAATTAAATTATAATAATAACTTAACTTTTGAAAGAAGACATAACACGTTCTTCTTACAAATAGAGCTCAACAGTTGGATTCTGGAAGTGAAAATCCTGTTCATATTCTGTACAGACGATTTAGATTATTAGTCATAATCTCAAAACCATCTAATGTAGACTTCCCACGAGCTGTGTGATTGTGAAATGATGGTTTATGCTGATGTAAATGACACAAGTCTGTATTATATCAACATTGGTTTAAAAAAAATACATTTTAATCATGTTATAGTGGAGGAGTACTATGATACAATCCTATAATGTAATAGTGTGGTCTGTGATTTACAGAGGCTGCTGTTATCATTGAAGTGTTTACCAACCCTGCAAACAGGTAGTTTTCTAACAGGCTGGTTAGTTAGGTAACTAATATGCATTGTGCTGATAGTGTTGTTATACTGCAGTGAATATAATTTACACACACACAACACACACTTCAAGATAATAGAACACTTGCACTAACAGTATGAATACTGTAATAACAACATAAGTTAAATTTGAGCAGAAGTGGGTTTATTGTTAGTAATTATATACACAGTCTTGTACCTTTCTCTTCATGCACTTTAACAATCTTCTTTTGGTACAAATTCAATCAGTTCTTCTTGTAGTTAGCTGACTTGGTTTCAGGCTTAAAACTCTTTATAGAGGAACTTTGTGAAACGTCAACGGAGTGAGCAAATGGGAAATTCAGTCCCGTAACTGGAGCCACTGAAAATGTGGACGGTCACTGTTGAGCTCTATTGGCACTTAAATTAATAGGTAATAAAAGGCACCTTTGCTCAGTTCAGTGTACTCAGGGTTTTGATGCTACAGCTTTATTAGGTCTGGTCTGACCAGTAGATTATGATGGTGAACATTAACTAATACCCTGTGTTAGCTAATACGTCTCCAAATGCTACAGAGTTTTGGAAGGTTTTATTTCATATGTCTCATAAGTTCTCATTGACCCATTTGTGATCAGACAGAGTTAAGGTTACAAAATGCAGATGAAAAGTTTACATATAAATAAAAAAAAACTATGCTTAGTATTCTATTAGGATTTTAGAGGAACTGACTAGATTACATCATGTAACATGTACAAGTAAAAGTACAGGCTTGAAAATCCATCAAAAAAAACTATCATAGGTATGAAAGTGAGTTCTTGTAAACATCTTTGTTTTAAAATCTATTTTTTATGAAAATAAATATAAAGTTGTGTCGTAGATTTCCGTCAGATTTTTACAAAAACATGATTTAATCAGGCTTAAAAAGGTTAAACTACACTCTAAGGACCTACTTTCTGCTCTCACTACGACTATGCTGTGAAATGAAAAAATGTAAAACGTCAACTCTGACAGAGTTGATGTCTTATAGACTTTCAATAAAAAAAATGTAATCAGTAGGGGATGGCCTGTTACAAGGTTTGATAGCCAATAGTTTGATCATTTAAAATATATTTTCCAGCATAACTGAAGTATAAAATCAAAACCTTAAAAATACTGTCTTGTCCCATTTCTCAAGAATGACTGACAACTTTCCTCAAAACGACAAGATGAAATATTGTACAGATTTATATAAATACCCAGGTCTGGTCTGCACTGATGAGCATATGAATAGTGTATCTTGAGTTTCATATTGTTTGTGTTTATTTATTTATTTGTAAGTTCTTCCTGAGTCAACACACAGAGCTTTAGGAGGATCACTGGTAAAACTGAAGGATAGAACTTTTCAAAGCCAGTCTGCCTTTATATGATTATTTGGTCTGGTTCAGGGCTTCCTCATCTTTCAATCAGTGCAGAACAGCCTTTTGGGTATTTTTCAAGTGTTTCACAAATACGCACCACAATGGCAAATATGTCGGTAGAAAGCCTTGAAGATAAGGAAGACATCTCACCAAAAGGTTTGTGGATTATCTTGAGTAACATGATCATGATTTCTGGAAAGAAACACTGCTGCTGAGTTTTTCAAATGTATTGTTTTGGCTTTGAGAACCACAAGCCGAGTGCCATCTAGTTCTGTTATACTGGAGAAAAGGCCGACAGTATCTCCAAAACTCTACAACTCACACCAAAACTATCTAGGTGGATAAACAGCACTACATGCCAGAAAAGAAAAGTGTATTTTTGATTTTATGGTGAACTGTCCCTTCAAGGATTAATTATGTAGTGCTCATCATCATGGACGCTACTGTGATGTTATGAATGTTTTCACTACGGTGGCTGATGAGTAAAAAGCTCCCCTTCCATAAAAAGGGTAAAAGAGATTCATCAAATGAGCTAAGAGAGGGACTCTGAGAGATCAGAATCTGTTGTTGTCAAAGGAAATCTCATATTCTGGAAATGACTGATATGCTATCCAGTGGTTTCCCACAGGGCCGTCCCTTGAAAACTTTAACCTGCCTCTGACACATGCTGACATTTAGACTGGAGGTAGACCTCAGCCTCGACGTGCTGCAGTCTGATCAACAAACAGAAGTGAGAGCTGCTGCAGCCACACTTGAAAGTACTGTGCAGCTGCATTTTTTTCTGTTCCTTTATCCTGGAAATTGCTTTACAGCAACATTGTAAGATTCAGACCATTTCTTTCAATTCTTGCTTCCTTACACTGATCACATAGTGCTGTTAGAATTGAACTTTCAAGACGTTATTGAATATTTGTAGAGCCCTGAGAGGCTTAATCCCATGTTATTCAGCAGATCTTTCATCACCCTATATGTTCCTTCCAGCTTCCTTCCTGGGTCTTTCTAGATCCACATTTGTACTCAAAGTTGATAGAGCCTTTGCCATTAGGGCTCTGAGACTGTGGACTAACCTGCTTGGGGAGATCAGGGCTACAAACTTTGTCTGGTCTTTTAAAGGAACAGTTCACCCCAAAATCAAAAATGCATATTTCGCTACAGGTGCTAGATAGTTTTGGTTTGAGTTGCAGAGTTTTGGAGATATCAGCTGTAGAGATGTCTGCCTTCTCTCAACTCAACAGCAGACATTGTTTTGAGCAGATTCATGCAAGAACTCCTTTCTTTCTAGTTCAAAGAAAGTAGTTCCGGTAACTGCATAAAGGAAGTAGTTCCTACTAGGGATGCACGCAATTAGTCGACTATATGATTAAACGTCCCCACCTTCGCTAGTCGACACCAGAAATACTAGTCATTTAAAATATTTATCAATATTTCATTCATGCATGATGACAGTTATCTGTTACCTCTAAGATTTTATGCAGCTGAACGCCACTAGTCTGAACTGCAGCACTGTCAGACGGCAGCTCCTCTCACCCAGCACATATGAACCGATCACCATGGCAACCCCTGATGTTTATATCAGCAAAGTTGGACAGGTGAATGTAGACTGTGACAGAATAAGCTGATATATATTCACTCGACTGGAGAAACATGACCACATTAAGCACAGACATAAACCTGCAGGCGGAGCTGCTGCTGCTGCTGCTAACGTTAGCCACACTGTGTGTCGGGCTGGCAGCTAACGTTAGCCACACTGTGTGTCGGGCTGGCAGCTAACGTTAGCCACACTGTGTGTCGGGCTGGAAGCTAACGTTAGCTCTGGTTCCTTTACCTGCAGACACTGTGATTCTCTTCAGTCTGAAAAGGTGAAGCGTTTATTGAGTTGTTGTCATGTTTTGTACATTAATGTGTAAGGTCATCTTCAAACGGCTCTTAATACACACAGTATTTTTTTTTGCCAGGAACAACCCTAGTTCCTACAGGAAACTGCTCAGAACAAGGTTTGTGGCTTTTTATTAATAAGTAATCATGGTTTCTAGAAACAGACATTGCTATTGAGTTTTTCAACTGTATTGTGTCGACTCTTTGAGAAACACAAGTGCCATTTAGTTCTTTCACACTGTAGAGAAGGCAGACATCTATCTCTGCAAAAAACTCACTGAAACTCACAACAAAACAGTCTAGAGGAATAAATAGCACTAACAGCACACCCACTTTTTAAAATTGGGTTTTTGTTCATTTTTGATTCGCTCTCCTTGTACGTCCTTGTGTTATTATATGTAAGTGTTTATGGGTTTTATTTTTTCTTTTGTTTGTGATATTTTTTGTGTTTATTGTAAAGCACTTCATAACTGTGTTCAAAAAGGTGCTATAAAAGTATAGTAGTATTTGCAGTAGTATTCATTTGTTTCCTGGTACATAATGTGGGTGTATTAACGTGTGTGTGGCTGCACAGTCACATAGGTGGCTCACACACCAGTTCCAGTCACATCTTTGTAGACGTTGTAAGAACATGTGGTTACCATGTGGGAAACATGTCGTGTGTCTTTGCTGAGTGACAGTTTTATCTGAGGTAAACACACTTGTCCTAGAATACTGCACCTCTTCCTGTGTGTCACGGTTGATTGTGGTGAAAAGTCAGACCTGCTCAGGTTATACAGAGAGCTGCAGGTTCACAGAACTGAAAACACAACACAACAGAACTGAAATATCTTACTGAAGTGAAGGCCACATCTATAGTACAGTATAGGGCCATTCATAGTGAGTTATAATTCATTTATAAAGCCTTGTGACTAGATTCATAAACACACAATGCTTTCTGATGCACTATATCAACAGTCATGAAACATTATAGATGTAACTTATAATGAATTCTAAGTTAAACTGTTAGGGATGCTTTTAACTAGTTATAAACTACCGGTTGACTGAT
This sequence comes from Lutjanus erythropterus, assembly GCF_056507025.1. Classification (NCBI taxonomy): domain Eukaryota; kingdom Metazoa; phylum Chordata; class Actinopteri; order Lutjaniformes; family Lutjanidae; genus Lutjanus; species Lutjanus erythropterus. The sequence goes on from NC_139318.1 coordinate 3,953,484, forward strand.
GGGGCTTTATTGTTAAATACATGTCAAGGTTATTATAGTGAACTAAAACTAAAACCAAGTGTGAAAAAATATTTTAGTTCACTGAAATAAAAGTAAAAGCTACACTTTAGAATATGGTGTACTTGTTGTGTCTTGTAATGTCACTCTGGTCAAATTTGTCAACACAAACATCCTGAGGAGTCAGTGGTGCAGAAATGAACTGACTGTGAGTCAGTTTGTATTTGTTTGTATTGTACCTGTTCTAAACTTTTCAAACCTTTTCCTGGACAAACACTCCCCATAAAACGAATGTTACTTTTAAAAACGAAACCCAAACTAAACATTTTTTGACAATAAAAACTAAAGTGAAACAAGCAAACCTGGTTCTGGCAACGACCTGAAACTAAACAAAAATGAAAAACTAATTAAAAATACAAAACTCTATTTACCCTGATTGTTGCATCTATAATAATGCATTCTTTATCATAATGTTTCTTCAGCTATGGTCAGTAAAGTCTGATACATTTTCATGCATTAACAGTATCTATCCTACATCATAAGTGATTATTGTATTTATGTGAAACATCAAAATGCAGAGAATTCCATGCAAAATTTAGGAACGATTGATTGTTGAAGTGTGTATAGGTGAGCATTAGGGATGCAGTGAATCTGAATATATTTGGAAAGCACAAATCATGTGAGGGAAAAGGATATTTCATTTATCTGAAGTTGCTCAATGTCATTCCAAAAAGTCAGCTCCATGTTTTCATTGACTGTATAAAAGAATGTTGCATCTACTTTAATCAGTCTCTGATTTAATGCACCAAAATTATTCCCCTTAACTGCTGGATATTTTTATGTATATTTTCAGTTCCAGATTTTTTAATAGGGGAGGTGGTGGTTGGCTTCAGACAGTTTATATAACTTAGTTAAGCTAAAATTAAGAGAGAGAGAGAGAGAGAGAGAGAGAGAGAGAGAGAGAGAGAGAGAGATGAGAAGTGCACTATGAGCAGCCCCTCCAGGAAGTTGCAATGTTGTAATTGCAGCAATTCATGCAAATTCAGCCAGTTCCTGTGAACTCTACACAACCTTTCAGTTTTGTCCAAACGTGTTACTTCCTGCTATTCCCCCACACAAACATACCTGCACATCTGTGTGAACCAACTCAGTAATTTATTATTATTATTATTTATTATATATATATATATATATATATATATATATATATATATATATATGTATACACACATATATATTATCACAGGTGACTAAGAACACTCAGAAGTTTTATTCTCCTTGAAACAAGTTGCCTTTGATTATAATGAATTATACAAAAGAAAATTGCAATTTCATTGCAAAATCCGCCAAACATTGCAACATGTATCACATTTTAGGCCGCAACAATCACAAAAACAGTCCATAAAATCCTGGAGGGATGTGGAAGTGTATTTCATAATTAATTATATATCAATATGAAATCATTTTGATGCTTTGAAGGCACAACAGTTGCTGTGTACTCTACCTGAATACAGAGACAGATAATGATGTCTCTATGTACCTCTAGTTAGTATAGGTATTCATAATGTGTTATAAGCTCCATCAGTCAAACTCTAGTTTATAAGAGCTGTCAGAGTTTGTGAAATCAGGTTTATGCATTTATTTATTTAGTGTTCATTTGTATAGGGACAATTATGTAGCATAAATTAGTGCCACACAGTGTTTATAGCCTCAGTTTATTTGCATTTTCTCTGAGACCTGTTCAAAGACTGTCCTTTAATATTTAGATTTAACTCATTAGTTTCTGTTGATGACCGAGTCCTGGATGAAAAGTAGGCTGACACTGTTTTCTTAACAAAATTGATTGATTTTTCAAACTATGCTGTAATTGACTGTAAGTGACATGACAGCTGTGTGGAAGCTGCCAGAGCAGTTTTACCAAATACATATATGACTGTATCGTCTATATTTAGAGTATACTACCATTGTTTTGTCTTTAAATCAACCAATCAATCGATAAATTATGCAATTACGGAAGAAACAATTGGACACATAGAGCTGCAACAATTAATCTGTTATTAATTAACTATTAAATTCATCTACATCTATTTTGATAATCAAACTAATCATCTTAACTCATTTTTAAATGAAAAGAAGTCAAAATTGATTAATTTAGCTTCTTAAATGTGTATATTTTCTGGTTTCTTTACTCCTCTCTGATAGTAAACTGAATATCTTTGGGTTGTGGACAAAACAAGACGTTCGAGGACGTCATCACAATTTTGGGAAATACAAATTTTGGGAAATACAAATTGGGACCAAACAACTAATTGATCAATGGAGAAAATGATCAACCGATTCATTGTCAGTGAAAATAATCGTTACAAGAAATGCTTAAAAAAAAAAAGGTCAAAATATGTGGAGCACACGGAGGTACTGTTTCTCAACTAAAAAGACTGTGACAGGATTAGTTCTCTGAATATTTTCTGGTTTCTTTACTCCTGTCTGACAGAAAACTGAACATCTTTGAGTTTTGGACAAAACAATTGACATTTGAGGACGTCATCTTTGGCTTTGATCAACATTTTTCACAATTTAGTGACATTTTATGAACCAAGTAACAAGTAAGTAATCAAGTTACATTACTTTAATATTATGATCCTTGGATTCCGCTACTGACTTACATTTTTTAACAAGTAATTATTAACTGTAACACAAACCATTTTTAAAGTAACCCCCCCAACCCTGTTCATGAAACATTATAATACAATGCTTTATAATACAATACGAACATACATACATACTAGAAAGCTCACGATTCATCACATGTCAGTTCAGAAATTGCCATGTGATGAATTGTGGGTTAATATTTTGTTAGCGATGTCCAAAACTTGATATTTTACAGTGTACCATGCATGCAGCGTACAGGTTACAACAATAGTAGCAGCAAAAGTAGAAGAAGAACATCATAAATAACTTATTGATATACACAGCACTGACCACTTTTAAAATAAAATTCTTGCATCAGTTTAATGTTAAGTAAAATGCTACAGATTTTTAGTTTTTGGTAGGGGTCACATGAAACCTTTGAGTGGGCCACATCCAGTCCACAGGCTGCATTTTGCCCAGGTCTGAATTTAAGGGTCACATGATGGTATCTAACCCAGCAGATGTTTCCGTTTCAGTGCTGAAGTTTTAAGATACAGACCTGTGAAAGTTCTGCTTCTGCCAGCGTGCAGAAGAGGTGAGTGGAAATGTGTGTGGTTCTCAAAGGTTTAAAACTGACGCCTGAAAAAAACAACAGCATAGTGTCTTTTCTGAAACAATGAAATCAGGAATCTTGCGCATAACTCTGTGTGAATCATTTCCACTGGAGCTGTTTCTTTTAACAGACAGTGGTTCCAGTAAAAACTGTTCCCACTGACTGATGTGTGTGGGCGTCCACCAAACTTTGTTTAAATTCCAGAGGAACCAGGTACTAGCTAGTGAGTGACTGTCTAAACAGCAGCTGCTCTGCTCTCACTCTCTCTGTAGGTGTGGTGCCAGCTGTGTGCTGGGCCATGTCAGTGCCCGCCCAGCGTTCTGCGCTGCCCCGTCGGCGTCCCTCTGATGTTTGACAGCTGTGGCTGCTGCCAAGTGTGTGCCAGGCAGGAGGGCGAGGCCTGCACCGAGCGCTTGCCCTGTGACACCCAGCGAGGGCTGCGGTGTGACTACAGCGCCAGCTTCCCCGGAGAGCCGGGACGGTGTGTCGGTGCGAGCAAAATACACTCAAGCTGAGACAGATCTGATTGGATTAGAGCTGCAAATATACTAATATTACTGCAACTGCTATGCAAATACTGGTCTAATTATAGCACCTGCTCTACCTCTCATGTGTTATTATTACATTTAAAGGTGCAGTTCCTCAAATTTAGGGGGCTTTATCAGCAGACTGTGGCAGAGATGGAATATGATATTCATGAGTATAAATCAATAGATTTTTGAGTTCTGACTCCAACTCAGATTCTTCAGTTTTGAAGAAGTTTTACCAACTCCTGATCTTTTGTAGAGATAATTTATTTTTCCTCTTTAGATAAACTTAAAGCTTTGAACTTTTGAAACCCAAAAGTGTTGTATTCAAAAAAATATTGAAGTGATTAAATGTGTTAAGATTTTAATATTTCTGATTAAAACTATTTAGTTAATTTTTCAAGCACTAAAAAAAGACTCAAAGATTCAAGTTTATCTAAAGGAGAAAAATGAATTATCTCAACTAAAGCTTATGGGTCAGCACATCTACAGCAGTATCTACATTGGATACTTATCATGACACTGTGGGTCGTCATGAAGAAAAAAGACTTTTTGCATGAATGCATCACCAAGTGCACTGCATCCTGTTTACCATTTCAGTGATAGAAAACAACAGAGCAGATATATTTACTGTGAAGACACTGACTTCTCAGTTACGTGACTCCATCCCTGCATCACCTACCTCAGAATTTCCTGCTAACACTCTTACAGTAATGTACTGTATATCAGCTTGTCATGTTTCCTGTCTGCACATGTTTCACATAACTCACCCTGTACTCAGATTCACCTTCCCATCCATAACACCCCCACCTCTTCCTCCCTCGGCTGTGTGCAGGCCAGAACGAGCTGGGTTGTGAGGTGAATGGCAGGAGGCTGGAGGAGGGACAGGTATTTCAGCCTTCGTGCGCCCAGCTCTGCCACTGCCTTGGGGGAGGGGTGACCTGCGTGCCCCTGTGCAGCGATGACCTGCAGAGGCCCACTGATAACTGTCCCAGCCCTCAGCTGGTGAGACTGCCAGGACGCTGCTGCAAAGAGTGGGTGTGTGACGGCCTGGACAGCAACAGCATCTCCTCAAATCCATCAGGAGGTAATAAGACCAAACAAACATGGCTGGAGACACAAGACTGTGGTTAGTTTATCAGAATAACACCTACAAAAAGTCAGGTTGTTAAGACCTGACTTTGTTAAATACTCAATTCAACTACAGCATTCTGCTATTTCTAAATAACAGACCGTTGCTATGAAGAACAGACCATTGCTATGGACACAGTTCTGACTCTGGAGGATTATTATTATAATTATTATTATCTAAATCATAATATAAGCACAATAATGAGCAGAATAATGTACAGTGCGCAGGCCATTATTTTATATATATATATATAAATATATATAAACACACACACACACACACACACACACACATATATATATATATATGTATATACACATATATATATAGTTACATTAATTTACATTTTCTTGTTTGCAACTGAGTACTTCTTATAGTAGTCTCATATAGCCAGACCTCTCCCCACAGTACTGTGTCAGCACTGGCTCCACACATTATCACTCTACCACAGAGAAAAAGTGCTCTGACTTGTTATTATTTCATTAAATCAGTCTCAGTTGTCTTGGGTGGCTCTCAGCCCAGGATGCAGCAACAGTAACTTTGCAAGATAGAGTCAGTAGGAACTTGTTTTGGTGAAACATTTGCACATGGGAGGGGGCGAGCCCTGACACTGATGTCTTGATCCCCGCAAAAGAACATCAGCAACCAGCTTGTTTACATCTGTTAGTGTCGGTGTGAAGGCTGCTGGGTCGGTGGTTGTTGTGGTTTTCTGTAAGAACGGTAATTTTGAAAACAGGCTCATCTAAGTACAAGGCTGTGCACATAAATACACTAGAAAAGCTAAGTCAATTCCAAATTCCATCATGCACTGCCCCCAAAAAAAGCCTGAGGAAAAAAAAAATCTGTGATTTGGTTAGTTTAGCCAGACTATCTTTGGTTTAACTGCAAATCTTCTAGTCAACTTTACAGTGGTGTTTTTGGTTATCGAAGAAACTATGTTGGAGTATTTTAAAATTCCAAGTGGGGAAAAACATTTGCACTATTCTGATTTTTTAAAAAAAACTATATTCTGGAACCAGCTACCCCTCCCACAATTATATGAAAGAGTAAATAAAACAAGATCATTGTTTGTTGTGTGGATGGACGTAGAAAGATTTTACCCATGTTCGAAAAAACAATGCTAAAGTGCCCTCTTGGATGCCCCTATGTGATTAAGTGCCCTCTAAAGTGCCCTTCCAATGGACTGAACAAATAAATTGCCATCTGGGTGCCCTTCTTTTAACTGGAAATGTTTTACTTTAAATGCATAATGATTTTTGGGGCACTGGAGCCCCACTAGGTAGAGGTGGTGGTGGTGTGGTATTAGTACTTTGACTTCAGTGAAGTATCTGAATACTTCTTCCACCACTGCTCAGATGCACCCTGAGCTCAGCTGCTGCTCTCTCAGCTTCTCTCATACACAAACACCAGCCTCAAATATACACACAGTGAATACCATGTGTGATGACTGACACTAACAGTCAAATATTACCCACAGTGCACAGACATTTCCTCAAGTGAAAAAAGGGCACTCCTCCCATTTAAAAGCTAAAGTTACATATAATAAATTTAATTTATTTATTATCCCCACCCAGCGTGAGTGTGTGATGCCTGAAACTATACCTAGTCCGTAGCTTTTTTATGACTTTATGCCTTTGTGTTTCTATAGCCACTTTTTTTTTCCTCTAAGTGAAAGTGAAAGTAGTCTCTAAGTGAAGACAGCACGTTTCTACCTGGAAATGATTCAGTGGAATCACACATGTACAGTGAGAACTTCCATTTTTCCTTCAAAGTTACAGGTCAATATAGTGGTAAGTTCCATATTAAATTCCTTCAAAGTCTTCACTACAGACATTATATAAGTCTGGACAGACATGGATGTAAACTGTAACTTGGTAGTGGTAGCAGGGTTTTTTTGAGGGCTCTTTTTTTTTTTATTTTTTTTTTACAAGCATTGACAGCTGACTTTTCACTCCTCTCTTAGTTTTGGTGGGATTGCAGCAGGTGCTTCATCATCTGTTACCTCGTGGGAATCTTCACTCAACTGAGTGACCTCTGATTTATTATTTACTAATTTATTATTTATTTATATAGTAGCACATATTTTACTTAAATATTTTACATGTATTTATTGTAATGTAAATTTGTAGATGTTTAATAGTCAACAGATTTTTTAAACAATATTATTTCACATGACAAAGGTCTTTAGCATTCACTATTTCTACATTCACAAGAGCAGGCAGCAACAAATACAGAATATCACACTGTACTTTAGTGGTCTATTAAATTGAAAATAACTGTGCTGTGAATAAATAAAATAATACACCAACCAATCTACTGTCCAAGACACAGACAGATATACAGAGCACATAGTAGTATACTTGAGAACTCAAAACTTTGACTTTGTTCCAGAATTGTTAAAGAATGAAAACAACAAAATAGCACTGCAAAAGTACAAAGTACACTAGAAGAGCATCCATTTTACTTTTACTCCTAGAATACTGAATAAGTCATCCCTCTAACATGGACTTACAGTTTTCCTTCATTCATTTTTTTTTTGCCCTGCCCCTCAAAGAAAACTGATGCATCACATTTTACAAACTGCATGCCCCTTTCCTTTAAAACGTTCCTTGGACACTTCTTAGGAACTCTGGATTGGTGTGGCTGTAATGTTGTCCAGGTGGAAACAGTTAAGTCTCTTTCTCCACTCCTTTCTTTTGCTCTCCCCTCCTCCCCATCTTCTTCTCCTCTCTCTTGATTTTCTTCTCCTCTTCTCTCCTCATTTTGTATGTAATATTCAGTGCATTTTCCTGATTGTACTTATATACTTTTACTTAAATAACATTTTCAATGCAGGACTTGTAACAGGGTAAAAGGATCTGAATACGTCCTCAAACACTGCTTAGATCCACCTCAACAGCCACCTCAAATATACACAGAGTGAATACCATGTATGATGACTGACAAAAACAGTGCACACACTACAGTAGCTCCCGAGTTTGTCTGACTGTACTGAGATGTTGGGCACCTCAGACCCATGAAAGATCTTGCAAGACTGCATGAGTGAGTAATGTGCACCAGGACTAAATAAAAAGAAATCTCGCAAGAGTTCTGTGAAGGGTTCCGTTTTGCATGCTGAAGGGAAGTCTAAGTGGGAGGGGCAGGGTCTCATGAGGTCTCAGAATTAAATCCAAAATGCAGTAATCAGGCATTATAACATGATTTAAATTGAGAACACTCATTGTTGAGAATTGAGACAAATCCTGTCCTACCAAAATAATTATTAATACCAACACTCTAATTCCAAGTTTTGGTGAAAATGCATTCTTTAAGGATTTATACACAGATCAAGTATAACATTATGAGCACTGACAGGTGAAGTGAATAACACTGATCATCTCTTCATCATGGCACCTGTTAGTGGGTGTGATATATTAGGCAACAAGTGAACATTTTGTCCTCAAAGTTGATGTTAGAAGCAGGAAAAATGGGCAAGTGTAAGGATTTTAGCAAGTTTGACAAGGGTCAAGTTGTGATGGCTAGATGACTGGATCAGAGCATCTCCAAAACTACAGCTCTTGTGGGGTGTTCCTGGTCTGCAGTGGTCAGGATCTATCAAAAGTGGTCCAAGGAAGTAACAGTGGTGAACCGGCGACAGGGTCATGGACAGCCAAGGCTCATAGATGCTCATGGGGAGTAAAGGCTGGCCCATGTGGTCCGATCCAACAGACCAGCTACTGTTGCTCAAACTGTTGAAGAAGTTAATGTTGGTTCTGATAGAAAGGTGTCAGAATACACAGTGCATCACAGTTTGTTGTGTATGGGGCTGCACAGCTGCAGACCAGTCAGGGTGTCCATGTTCACCCCTGTGCTCCACTGAAAGTGCCAACAATGGACACGTGAGCATCAGAACTGGACCACAGAGCAATGGAAGAAGTGGCCTGGTCTGATGAATCATGTTTTCTTTTACATCACGTGGATGGCCAGGTGTGTGTGCGTTGCTTACCTGAGGAACACATGACACCAGGATGCACTATGGGAAGAAGACAAGCCAGCAGAGGCAGTGTGATGCTTTGTGCAATGTTCTGCTGGGAAACCTTGGGTCCTGCCATCCATGTGGATGTTACTTTGACATGTACCACCTACCTAAGCATTGTTGCAGACCATGTACACCCTTTCATGGAAACAGTATTCCCTGATGGCTGTGGTCTCTTTCAGCAGGATAATGCACCGTGACACAAAGCAAAAATGGTTCAGGAATGGTTTGAGGAGCACAACAACGAGTTTGAGGTGTTGACCTGGCCTCCAAATTCCCCACATCTCAATCCAATCAAGCATCTCTGGGATGTGCTGAACAAACAAGTCCGATCCATGGAGGCCCCACCTCACAACTAGCAGGACTTAAAGGATCTGCTGCTAACATCTTGGTGCCAGATACCACAGCACACCTTCAGGGGTCTAGTGGAGTCCATGCCTCGATGGGTCAGGGCTGTTTTGGCAGAAAAATGGGGACCAACACAATATTAGGCAGGTGGTCATAATGTTAGGCCCGATCGGTGTATATATGAAATATAAGTAATTTATGACATGTTCCAGTCTGCTTTATTGTTTTTCATTTCAAAACTTGCTCTGCGTTGGAAAACAGCCTTGTCCAAGACAAGAATTCACAACTTCAGATAATTAAAAAATGTATTAAAAACCTTCAAAATAAAAAATTTAAAAATTTCTGATGACATAGGTGTAAGAATGTGCTGTTATAATCATCTTTGTCTTAAAATCTATTTTTTATGAAAATATTGGCCTTTTAAAGTTGTGTCCGAGATTTGCATCAATTCCGTCAGATTTTTACAAAAACATGATTTAATAAGGCATTAAAAGGGTTAACTATACCCTAAGGACCCCTGTCTCACTTTCTGGTTTTAAAAAGGCAGGAATACTGCTCATTAAATAACTGGTTCATTAAATAATATTTCTATTAGCTGTGTCTCAACCATAACATGTCAGCTCTGTAGTCCTTCCAAATCAAAGTTAAATAAGAATTATGGTTTAAAAATGTGTATTTTGATTAACATTAAGAGAACTCTAAGACACCTCACTACTATGCTGTGAAATGAATAAAATGGAACATTTAGTCAACTCTGTAAGACATAAACTCTGCCAGATTCTCTACATTTAATAAGAATTTAATCATTTGGAAGTTGGCCCCATGCAAGCTTTAATAGTAAAGAGTTTGATCTATTAAAATATATTTTCCCAGCAGGTTTTGTCACAGTTCTCAAGAATAAGTTAAATTTTAAAACTGAAACAGAAAATTAGAAAAAGAAATAGGAAAAAAAGTGTCAACATCGGTGGTCTGAACAAATGCATATTAACCTCAAAACTATATTCAAGTAAAGATACAAACTTATTTTTATTGTTAATACAGCTTTATTTATGCTACATTTACATCTGTTGATGTGCAACATTAAAAGCTGCTGTTAAATTCAGATCAGCAGGTATTTGGACCCACATGGACCCTCAGTCCAGAATGGTTCAGATCATTATGTGTTTACTGTGATTTCAATACCACAGAAGTATACAGGAGGTCACATGTGTGTGAAACATCTGTGAGGAGAACTATTTTTAGGAAACTGATCTCACAGGAGCTGCAGTTTACAACACTTCAGACTGCATATGTGCTGAATTTTCAGTGTCAACAAAGCTGTTCACTTCAAACAACTTTCAGCTTAATGCATCCAGCAAATATTTTCTTATTCTCTGTTTCTTTCCAGCAGAGCAGCAGAAGCGCCAGGACTACGGCGGTGGGCTGCCCGGCCAGTCGTTTGGGTCCGTCTCTAACTGTATCGAGTGGACATCAGGCTGGAGCCCCTGCTCCCACAGCTGCGGCCCAGGTGTCTCCACTCGCACCACAAACAGGAACTGGGCCTGTCGCCTGCAGACTGAGACCAGACTGTGCCAGGTCAGGCCGTGCCAGACTCTGCTGCCGGGGCTCCGAAGGCTGCAGCCGGTCAGTGCACAATCAACACATTAATCAGCTCCAGTCACTGTTTCACTGATTAAACACTTGTTAACACATTTCAGAGGGAAGTTCTACCCAAGAACATGTATATATTTATAATTGCTTCTGGGAATGTTCTCTATTTCTGAGCTGACACTACCAACTTCAACACCCCAACACCAGCAAAAGCAATGCAACACAACATAAAGCAATGTAACATAATGTAACGTTATACGATATGATAGGATATATATACTTTATTGTCCCCATGGGGAAATTTGTTTTGAACTCAAATGCTGCACACAACATGCCTCCACAGTGTGATAAAACAAACAACATAATAAAAAATTTGCACATAATCCACATTGCATATTACAAGATATTGCACATACAAATACATAACAAATATTGCACATACCCTGTGGTAAAAAACACCATGAAACTATTGCACAATCCCTGCAGCCTCAAACAGCACTATTTAAAAGCTTAATGGAGGTAGGAACAAATGAATTTTTAAATCAGTTAAGTTCACAGTGTCTCTGTATCGTCTGCCAGAGCGTAAGAGCTCATATTCTACATGCAGGATATGTGATGGGTCGGTCAATATCCTGTGAGCCTGCCGAAGAACAGACTGCTCGTAGATTGACTGGAGGCCTGGTACTCATTTCTACCCATCACCTTCATGGCTGTGTGTACCAGACGGGCCAGCTTAGATTTTAGTTGTATAGTAAGGTTTCCAAACCATGCTGACATGCCATATCTGACCACACTTTCCAATACAGCCTGATAGAATAAAAAAACATAATCTTCTCGTCCACACCATACACTCTGAGTCTACATAAAAAGTGAAGTCTCTGCTGTAGACAACAACACACATTTTCCACATGAGCTTTAAAACTAAAGGTGTTGTCTAAGTGCACGCCAAGGTACTTGTATGAGCAGACCTGTTCAATATGTGTATCATGTAAGACCACAGGACTGTGATCCCCCACTGATCTGGGGTCCAGAACCATCTCCTTGGTTTTAGTAACGTTTAAAAAGAGGTGGTTGTCATCACACCACTGCACAAATTTTTCTGTTTCGCAGAAATAGGCTGATTGGCTTGCATCTTTTTACAGTAAACTGAGGATAGCTGTGTCGTCTGAAAATTTAAAAACAACGTTCCCAGAGTGGCTGTTTGTGCATTCATTTGTGTACAGTGTAAAAAGGACTGGAGAGCTGACACAACCCTGAGGGGCTCCTGTACTGATGGATCTGGGCTCAGAAAGGATGTTGTTGACTCTGACTTGCTGACTTCGATTGTTTACAATGTAATGCAATGTAATGTAATTCAACATAACACAATGCAACATGACACAATGCAACATAACACAATGCAATGTAACGCAATGTAATGTAATTCAACATAACACATGGCAACATAACACAATGCAATGTAATGCAATGTAATGTAATTCAACATAACACATGGCAACATAACACAATGCAATGTAACGCAATGTAATGTAATTCAACATAACACAATGCAACATGACACAATGCAACATGACACAATGCAACATAACGCAATGCAATGTAACGCAATGTAATGTAATGCAACATGACACAATGCAACATGACACAATGCAACATAACACAATGCAATGTAACGCAATGTAATGTAATTCAACATAACACATGGCAACATAACACAATGCAATGTAATGCAATGTAATGTAATTCAACATAACACATGGCAACATAACACAATGCAATGTAACGCAATGTAATGTAATTCAACATAACACATGGCAACATAACACAATGCAATGTAACGCAATGTAATGTAATTCAACATAACACATGGCAACATAACACAATGCAATGTAACGCAATGTAATGTAATTCAACATAACACAATGCAACATGACACAATGCAACATAACACAATGCAATGTAACGCAATGTAATGTAATGCAACATGACACAATGCAGCATGACACAATGCAGCATGACACAATGCAACATAATGCAATGCAATGTAACGCAATGTAATGTAATGCAACATGACACAATGCAACATAACACAATGCAACATAACACAATGCAATGTAACGCAATGTAATGTAATTCAACATAACACAATGCAACATAACACAATGCAATGTAACGCAATGTAATGTAATGCAACATGACACAATGCAACATGACACAATGCAACATAACGCAATGTAATGTAATGCAACATGACACAATGCAACATGACACAATGCAACATGACACAATGCAATGTAACGCAATGTAATGTAATGCAACATGACAATGCAACATAACACAATGCAACATAATGCAATGCAACACAACACAATGTAATGTAATGCAACATGACACAATGCAACATAACGCAATGTAATGTAATGCAACATGACACAATGCAACATAACACAATGCAACATAACACAATGCAACATAACGCAATGTAATGTAATGCAACATGACACAATGCAACATAACACAATGCAACATAACGCAATGTAATGTAATGCAACATGACACAATGCAACATGACACAATGCAACGTAACGCAATGTAATGTAATGCAACATGACACAATGCAACATGACACAATGCAACATGACACAATGCAATGTAACGCAATGTAATGTAATGCAACATGACAATGCAACATAACACAATGCAACATAATGCAATGCAACACAACACAATGTAATGTAATGCAACATGACACAATGCAACATAACGCAATGTAATGTAATGCAACATGACACAATGCAACGTAACGCAATGTAATGTAATGCAACATGACACAATGCAACATGACACAATGCAACATAACACAATGCAACATAACGCAATGTAATGTAATGCAACATGACACAATGCAACATGACACAATGCAACGTAACGCAATGTAATGTAATGCAACATGACACAATGCAACATAACACAATGCAATGTAACGCAATGTAATGTAATGCAACATGACACAATGCAACATAACACAATGCAATGTAACGCAATGTAATGTAATGCAACATGACACAATGCAACATGACACAATGCAACATAACGCAATGCAACATGACACAATGCAACGTAATGCAATGTAATGTAATGCAACATGACACAATGCAACATAACACAATGCAACATAACACAATGCAACATAACGCAATGTAATGTAATGCAACATGACACAATGCAACGTAACGCAATGTAATGTAATGCAACATGACACAATGCAACATGACACAATGCAATGTAATGCAATGTAATGTAATGCAACATGACAATGCAACATAACACAATGCAACATAATGCAATGCAACACAACACAATGTAATGTAATGCAACATGACACAATGCAACATGACACAATGCAACATAACGCAATGTAATGTAATGCAACATGACACAATGCAACGTAACGCAATGTAATGTAATGCAACATGACACAATGCAACATGACACAATGCAATGTAACGCAATGTAATGTAATGCAACATGACAATGCAACATAACACAATGCAACATGACACAATGCAACATAACGCAATGCAACATAACACAATGTAATGTAATGCAACATGACACAATGCAACATGACACAATGCAACATAACACAATGCAACATAACGCAATGTAATGTAATGCAACATGACACAATGCAACATGACACAATGCAACATGACACAATGCAACGTAACGCAATGTAATGTAATGCAACATGACACAATGCAACATGACACAATGCAATGTAACGCAATGTAATGTAATGCAACATGACAATGCAACATAACACAATGCAACATGACACAATGCAACATAACGCAATGCAACATAACACAATGTAATGTAATGCAACATGACACAATGCAACATTACACAATGCAACATAACGCAATGCAACATAACACAATGCAACATAACGCAATGTAATGTAATGCAACATGACACAATGCAACATGACACAATGCAACATAACGCAATGCAACATGACACAATGCAACGTAATGCAATGTAATGTAATGCAACATGACACAATGCAACATAACACAATGCAACATAACACAATGCAACATAACGCAATGTAATGTAATGCAACATGACACAATGCAACATAACACAATGCAACATAACGCAATGTAATGTAATGCAACATGACACAATGCAACATGACACAATGCAACGTAACGCAATGTAATGTAATGCAACATGACACAATGCAACATGACACAATGCAACATGACACAATGCAATGTAACGCAATGTAATGTAATGCAACATGACAATGCAACATAACACAATGCAACATAATGCAATGCAACACAACACAATGTAATGTAATGCAACATGACACAATGCAACATAACGCAATGTAATGTAATGCAACATGACACAATGCAACGTAACGCAATGTAATGTAATGCAACATGACACAATGCAACATGACACAATGCAACATAACACAATGCAACATAACGCAATGTAATGTAATGCAACATGACACAATGCAACATGACACAATGCAACGTAACGCAATGTAATGTAATGCAACATGACACAATGCAACATAACACAATGCAATGTAACGCAATGTAATGTAATGCAACATGACACAATGCAACATAACACAATGCAATGTAACGCAATGTAATGTAATGCAACATGACACAATGCAACATGACACAATGCAACATAACGCAATGCAACATGACACAATGCAACGTAATGCAATGTAATGTAATGCAACATGACACAATGCAACATAACACAATGCAACATAACACAATGCAACATAACGCAATGTAATGTAATGCAACATGACACAATGCAACGTAACGCAATGTAATGTAATGCAACATGACACAATGCAACATGACACAATGCAATGTAACGCAATGTAATGTAATGCAACATGACAATGCAACATAACACAATGCAACATAATGCAATGCAACACAACACAATGTAATGTAATGCAACATGACACAATGCAACATGACACAATGCAACATAACGCAATGTAATGTAATGCAACATGACACAATGCAACGTAACGCAATGTAATGTAATGCAACATGACACAATGCAACATGACACAATGCAACATACCACAATGCAACATAACGCAATGTAATGTAATGCAACATGACACAATGCAACATGACACAATGCAACGTAACGCAATGTAATGTAATGCAACATAACACAATGCAACATGACACAATGCAATGTAACGCAATGTAATGTAATGCAACATGACAATGCAACATAACACAATGCAACATGACACAATGCAACATAACGCAATGCAACATAACACAATGTAATGTAATGCAACATGACACAATGCAACATGACACAATGCAACATAACGCAATGTAATGTAATGCAACATGACACAATGCAACATGACACAATGCAACATGACACAATGCAACATAACACAACATAATATAGTGTAATGTTATGCAAATAACACAGCGGAACATAATGCCATGTAACATAATGCAACATAACACAACATAAAGCAACATAAAGCACTTGCATGTAATTCAACTTAACGTAACGTAATACAATGTGATTTACCCGCAACCTAACACAACTGCAACGTAATGCAACGCAATGTAAGGCAACATAACACAACCTAAAGCTACACAACATAGAGTAAAGCAACTTAAAGTAATGCAATTTAAGGTAATGCAATGTCATTTATTTACTTTTAGATTAATTATACTTTTTAAATTTATTCTAATAAATCTAAGTTTTGGGTCTGTACTGTTGTATATTGACATTCTCATCATTTTTTTAAATTATGGAAATAAAGGGAGGGGTAGATGGGTGGGGGGGTTTTCATAATATGAAAGTGTAACACAATGTAACGCAAAGTTATGTAACACAAAGTTATGTAATGTAGCGTTACATAGCGCAATGCTGCATAGTGCAAGGCAACATGATAGAAATAACATACTTATTTTAAGCCAAACCTAAGGGTGTGACAAAAATGTCAGTCTTAAACAATCTGGGATGAGAACAGGTTGGTTGGACTGGAAAAGATCCAATAGCCAATAAAATATTTCAATAACTCATTAAAACTTGTGTCACTGTTATAAAACTTTATTTTCCCATCATTTTTATTGATGTCCTTTGTTTATTTAAAATGCCCTTCCACTCATTTTTATTTCATCTTGGCTCTGTCCCCAGGGACACTTTCATTTTATTCACTTGTAGTGAGAGTGTTGTGTTTAACTAGCAGGAAAGGAACAGGTGGATGACTACCATTAACAATGGCTCTGTTCCACTATAGTATCTCAGTAAGTCGTGTCAGTCAGCCAGCACACACAACACCAGGGCTCTGAAAATAGAACACCGAAACAAAGCGATGAACAATGTTCTTAATTATACCAGTGCTTTATTAACTGCCATAACATGCACGGCCGCATTCCTCACTGACATGGCTGACTGGGTCACTTTAATGGAATGCAGCATCATTAATGTCACTAAATACAAGTCTAGTCAGAGCCAGCTAGCTCCTCAGTCACCTGAAAAGGTAGCTGGGTCACAAATCTCATTAAAAACATGTCAGCAAACTACAAATAAAGAGGAGTGACTGCATAAATCTAACTGCACAGGTTTGTGTGTCTGTGTGTCTCAGGGTTTGGGGGTGTGTGAGAGCAGCTACACTTCACCTCTGTCCATTCAGCTTGAACACCGGGGCTGCTGGAGCACCAGAGCCTACCGTCCCAGGTTCTGTGCCTCGACCTGTCCCGAGGGACGCTGCTGCAGTCCCTCCCACACTAGGACGGTGCGGATGATGTTCCGTTGCCCCCAAGGCAGGCTCACCCAGCAGCTGGTGATGACGATCGAGTCCTGCTCCTGCAGCGTCTCCACCTGCCGCCAGTCCCCCGCCGCAGCCTCCCGGAGTCTCCTGACCTGGCTCTGAGCTGCGTCCACCTGCGAGGAAGATGGGCAGGTCCTGTCTGTGAGGCACTTAGAGGATAAAAATGATCAAACATGACAGAGTGGCAGTTCAGGAAGTTGAGTCAGTCTTTCATAATAATGGAATTGTTAAAATCAGGATGTGAAACTGGACATTTGACAGTTTTGTAAATGTGTATGTATGTAGTAAAATTAATGCAGTGATCTGTAACCACATGTAAACACAAAATGGACATCATTCACTTTTTACCCTCTATTATTTCATTCCTACACCCCCTACACCCCCCATCACATCTTAATATTTGGTTACTGTCCACTCTTTGGGAAACTCATATTTTTAAACATGTCCATCCCTGCCAGTCTGAGAATAACATAGCATCAGTGATAATATAAGCCACAGTTTGGCTTTGTGTTTACCTTACAGCCCTAATACCAAAAATCATTTCATTTGCGTACTACAAAACTACAAGGTGGGCAACAAAAATGAACTGCAGTATTCAAAATGTGCAGGTCAAAAACTACGACTGCAACAACGTCCAACTTTTTCCAACATTTCAAGCTGCAAAAAAGAACAGAACGTCAAGGCTCTGTTGTTTCATTAGGTGAAGAGCACATTATGACTTGTTTAGGACTTTAGTGCAAAGAGTTATGACTTGCAAAACAATGAGCAGAGTAATAAGAAAATGGAAACACTTATGAACACACAATATGCATTAATTCAATGATACAAATTGACATATGTTGATGCCCTTTTTTCAAATGTGGAAATGGGAATGTTAGTTTGCATTTTCTGGTCAATAACAGTGGAATTGTTTTTTTCTTTTTAAATCAAGAACACTTTTCTAAACTGATAAATGTTTAATAAAGCTGACATTACTGGTGCTTTTTA
Source organism: Lutjanus erythropterus (assembly GCF_056507025.1). NCBI lineage: Eukaryota > Metazoa > Chordata > Actinopteri > Lutjaniformes > Lutjanidae > Lutjanus > Lutjanus erythropterus. The sequence continues at coordinate 3,972,189 of NC_139318.1, forward strand.
ATGCATGTATTGAATGAATATAGTCATACTCAAATCCCTTATAGCTTGTTGGATGGCCTTCTGACCACTTTCTAATTTACTGTGAAAATGAATTGATTGTTGGTCCCAGGAAGGAGGGACAGATATGGCAGTTTTGTATGATGGAATAAATTAGGCGAACAGATGGCGAACAAATGTTACGTAGAAATGTGTATTTCATACTCAAAGAGTTTAAATATGCTATTCATTCTGTCCCTGGTAGAGCAGTTTATGTTTCTGTTTATGAGTCATTCCAATATTTAGTGACTGTATCATGGAAGAGCTTCCAGCTCTCTTTAATGTTACATACACTAAAACTTGATTAAATCAAAGTTGCAGTTATTAAATATCACTCATTTACATCTCAATCCTTGTACCAAGTTCATTTAATTTATAAATTAAGTTTATGAATGAATCAGTTAATGAATTCAGTTTTAAAAAATCAAAGAAAGTTTTAGTGTTTAAGTTTCTGAGATAAATAACTATTATTTATGTTTATTTATTAAAGGTGGGGTTATAGAAAGAAGACGGATGGTAGATTGTTGAGGCTCAGTGTTTTGTTGAGTGGCTCAGTCCAACCCGACCCAAAGCATCAGTATTTGACAACCTGGGAACTAGAATCAACGATCAACTTTATTTCTCCAGAATCTCTTTAACTAGCCAGTGGCCTCCTGACATTTTGCAAAAGTGAAAGTATCTCTGTCTTAAGCTGAATGGCATTTGGTTATCTGTCATATCATTTACACCGTTGATACACAGTTCATCTTGTTGTAAAAAGTCATTGCATAATCAATGTTTGACAAAAGGGAGGGTGTGAGTGTGTGTGTGTGTGTGTGTGAGTGTTTCAACATGCAGGGTCAAATCCTAACCTGATATTTTGTTAGTAATAAGCTCAAGTGACGTTTTAGCAGCGTGGTTGTGTCCTTACATTTGAAACAGTGTTCTGTACAGTCAGATGCTAGCAGGTGAGGTATGTAAATGATTTCACAGAAATACATCCAGCATGTTCGCAGAGCTCCTCGTGTGTACGCAGTGGGAAGTGGGCGGGAGTTTCTTGTTTTCAGATTCTCTTAAGCATCGTTTCTCACGCGGCGCTCAAGTGTTTGTCAGAGGAGATGTTTGGTGTGAACGAGCCGGAGGCAGGCTGCTGTTTGATTTCAGCGAGAAAGTTCAAACTGAATGAAGAGGAGCTGTAAAAGCAGCGGAGAGCCGAAAGATGTCCGAGAACATTACGCAGGGAGTCTGTGAGCGCATCAACCTGAACTTTACGCACACCTTTCTGCCGCCCGTCTTCGTCACCGTGTTCGTGGTTGGGACGCTGTCCAATATCTGGGGCTTGAGGAGCGTGTGCAACAGCTGGAGCAAGATCGGACACATCAACATCTTCATGCTGAACCTGGGGGTGGCGGACCTGCTCTACCTCTTCACCCTGCCCTTCCTAGTGGACTATTACGCGCGCAAAAGCTACTGGCAGTTCGGCCAGCCGTTCTGCAAGGTGACCCGCTTCTGCTTCCACCTCAACCTGTACGGCAGCATCGGCTTCCTCACCTGCATCAGCTTCTACAGGTACCCAAAGATGGGCACTATTTTCATTAAATGACTTTAAAATACGTTTTTAATTACTTTTGAGTAGTTTGTATTTTGTATTTTGCTGGGCAGAGAAAAATTTGATGGAATTTGTGACAAAATACTTCATTGGATTTGAGGGGTAAATGGAATACCAATATCAGAGTAAAAAAAAACCCAACATGGATATATCAGCCGATACCTGTATGATATACAGAATATGGGATATAGACTTAAGATTAATATTTTGTAATGATCCCTCAAAAGTGGCTATCACTTGTGACAAAGGTGAGTACTGGTGGCAGGATATTTAACACTTTAATATGCATATTAATATACATAATAATTATGAATAACTATACATTTATTACACCCTGCAATCATTTGTTTAAGTATTTATAAAGAAGGATTGATCTCATGAAAAATGCATGGTTTACAATGTACAAGCAAAAACAGAAAGTAAAAATAGTAAAATCTCAAAATTTGATAAGATCTAACAAAGGTGAACACAACAACAACATCAAAGGAAATGAGAAACAGAAATGGTAATGACAGTTTTGGAAGAAGCCTGGGAGGAAGCATGTAAGAGAATCTTCAAGACAGCACAGTCAAAATATTGTCAAGAATTCACCTGGAAAATTAACATGAGGGTTTTTTGCAACAGCAAAAATCATATCAAAATACAGTTTACCAAGTAGCCCTGGATGCTGGAGGGGACAGGAAGCAAATCATTTCACATTTTCTACTCTCTTCTTGTATTGAAAAAGTTTTGGGGAGTCAGTTCAGGAGGAAATCACAAATAATTTTCATTTAAATAAACTTCTACAGTCTCTGCGTAGTATATTAGGTATGACTGCAGGAGAAATAGAAAGGGAAGGAGAGAAATATTTGTATACAATAATACACATAGCTGCTTAAAAACAAATTACACAGAGCTGGATGGATGTTAAATTACCATCTATTAATGCATGTTAATGAAGAGATCAAAGAAATGGAAAGAATCACTCATAACTTGAGAAACAGAGAAGAAACTGGAGTCAGTGGGTTGAGAAAACAGATGAAGTGGAACGGTAAAAAGCCCCCTCCCTCTTTTCTCTCTCTCTCTCTTTCTTTATTTCTTTCTCTTTATTTTATTTTCTTCATTATGTCTGTCTGTAAAAACAAAAACTGTATAAATGTGCCAGGATGAATGAAATTAATGAATTTGATCATTTGTAATATGAAAAACTGCAATAAAGCAATAAAAAATTACTATAAATTTAAAAAATATATAACATATAGAGTCAAAATAAATGTATATAATAAAACCCAAATTTAGTTAAGAGAGCAATCTGCATTATGTTTTTGAAAAAGTTTTCATATAGGCACATATTGGACAACACATATTGATTCAGATATTGACAGATATAACTGTGATTGGCCAATATCGGACCAATAATGTCAACTGATGCATCAGTCAGGCTCTGCTTAATATACATGATTCAGTGTGTCACTTTATTCTCAAATAAGACACATTTTATACCAAACTTTGTTAAAAATGTACAACAATTAGCCTAATCACAGTCTTTGGCTAAAGGAATCATGTGACATGTGACTGTCAGGTCCAGCGACATGCTCACTGTGAACTGTATTTGTGTTCCTCATCAGCGGTGGTTTAAGGAAAGAAGCTCCTTTGGTGTTTGGTGCAAATTTCTCCCAAGATGTGTACAATCGAAATATGATCAGATACTGCAGCTGAAGCAAATTTACTCAATGACACAACAGAAGAAATGAGCAGGTAGTGAACACGTACTGTAGAACTGGCAAATATACTTAGAAACCTACCTTTCCACCCCCAGTACATCCTGACTGGCCTCTACAAAGGTACTGTATGATGTGGGAAATTAGCAGGACTTATCTTTTCATGGCAGGGCAAACTCACAGGCCAAAGCGTATAATGACAACGTCACGACATACACGGCGGCCCAAAAATAGACTTCGATTGTAAGAAAAGCGGCTGTAAAATGGTGGAATAATGGCACAACCCCTGCAAAATCGCTTGTTTCACTCTCAGAATTTGATCGATTCGGCCCATTTGGAAAGTCTAGAAGAGCTGAGTGATTAATTCATTTTATCTCCTTTTAAGTTAGCAGAGAGCTAAACTGGAGTTTATCGCTCGGCTAGCGGAAGTCTGCCACTGCCAGCCATAGAGCATGAGCAGTATACATTCATCCACTTGAGTGATTTCTTTACAGCAGAAAGAGACTTTTTTGGGTCCATGCACCACTGAGCAATGTTCAGCAGACCCCACCTACAACATTGTATTCAGGTCTCCACAATGTGTGTGTGTGTGTGTGTGTGTGTGTGTGTGTGTGTGTGTGTGTGTGTCTGTGTGTGTGTGTGTGTGTGTGTGTGTGTGTGTGTGTGTGTGTGTGTGTGTGTGTAAAGCTACTGCAAGAACTTTTATATTGTGTTGATTTTGGACAAAAGTGGTAGTGTTTCCACCACAACAACCACAAAATACAATGTAAAAAAAAATGATCTACATAAAAATCTCCTCCTGTTTCTTTTTAAACTTACATTGAGAATCAGACCCTCATACAGCGCCATGAGTTATGAACTGAGACTGTTTTATAATCTGTTAAAGTCTGTGCAAAGTGAAAAGGAAGTTTTTCTTCGAAACACATTATACACATTATAAAACAGTTGCTGAAAATGTGAAAATACTGAGAACTATGTAGTACTGAATTGTGGAGTTAGACTGTTAAACTGTTGGTCACCATTTCAGGTTTGTTTGGGCGGACCTGCAACATGGCTCGGTGACGTGCCGGAACCATGGTCCCCCAACACTATGTCAGCTAGGGCTGAACGATTTATCGTTTCCTGATCGAAATTGCGATTTTAGACAACGCGATCACGTGATCGCCAAAGCTGCGGTTTTTTGCAGTGCTCCTGAGGGTTGTACTACGAAGCAAGCTCAACACAGCCAGGCTTTCTTTGCATGATCTGGATCGACAAAGTCTAAAACCGCAATCAGAGATACTTTCACTTTCACTTTCACTTTGTTAATCCAGGCTTTCGTCTTCAGACTCTGTGCGCGCTCACATAAAAGGGGCGTTTTTTGCGTCATTTCACTCTTCTTCCACATGAAGTGAAGCGATCGCGAGCCACTTAAGTCAAAATGATCAAGTTGTTATAATTATGAGCTGTGGAAAGTATACTAAATACATTACGGCAAAAAGCAACATTGTTGCTGCAAATAAAGCAAGAGAAGAAGAATGATGTCAGAAAATTACTGATCCACTAAATGCGGTCTTAATGCTGCCGTTTATTCTAACATGAAAACTGCACATTAAACAATAAAACTCCATACAGCAGATTTAAACATGATGAAGTCTGTCTGACACTGTCCTATGATGACAGAGACGTGGACATCACTGAAGTTTTTGACCAACCCAACGTAAAATGAGTGTAACTGATTTAAGACTGTCTGTGATAAATGATGAAAAATTTTCTAATCAGTGATCTGAGCTGCAGTATCACCAAGACAAAACAGATAACAGTAATAAGTATTCAAAGTGTCTGTAGTTGTTTCATCATTATTTTACTGTGTGGATTATATACGATGTAAATTTAAAGTGTTAATATGATCTGGAGCAAACGGGAAAAATGACTCTGCATCACCAAACGGAGGTTACCATGATAGCGCGATGCAGACAGTTTGTACCGCTGTTTCATTTTTACATTATATGGATTTGTTCGGTGATATAACGAACATACAGCTCAGCAGCTTTTCATTTTTAATGTCTTCCCTCAGTTTAAAAGCTATATCGCTCATAAACAACCTTGTTAGGACAATTATAAGTTAAAGAACAGTGCGTTTTACAGACGATTTAATCTGAACTCTTAACATAACCTGCTGCCGACCAGGTTATGAGTTTAGTATAAGTTACCATGGTGATCTAGCAGGTTAAAAGAGAGCCACTTTCATGACACTGAAAACCCTGGATTTAGACTCAACATAGCTCGCTAACACATTAATCTCGCTTCGTAGTTACACTCCTCTGACGTGCATCATAACCAACAATGCAACGAACGTCATATGGAACTTAATGAATGGACCAGACCTGTGTGTGTGTGTGTGTGTGTGTGTGTGTGTTTGTTTATTAATTTATTTATTTATACGGATTTAATGTGATGATTTGTGCGAATTGTCTTCAGTATAGTCAGTAGTTTTTCTCTTAATGTTATTTTTCTTTGAAGCCCTCACAAATACCTAGTTTGAATAATTAATAATGATTGTAAATGTTACTATACATTGTGAATATTGCACTGAAGCTTGATTTGAAGAAAAAATCGCGAATCGAATTGAAATCGCAATATCTGCCAGAAAAATCGCAATTAGATCTTTTCCTAAAATCGTTCAGCCCTAATGTCAGCCCCATGAACCAACACACAAATAACACCGCTTCACCCTCCCTAATGGTCAGGTGCAATCACACTTTCAGCGACTCTCTCAGTCCAAATCAGTCCAGCAGTTCACTTCAGCTCAGTTCACTTCCAACAACCTGACACAGAAGAAAAAGAAATACCATCCTGTCACTGTCCTCTGGCTCTAGTGGCTCAAACATGTCTGGACATGTCCAATAAAGCTGCTGGACGGAACGTCCATGTTTCAGCACGTTTTCAGGTCATAGTGGTGTTCGACACACATGCCCTCAGTGTTTCAGAGCCCAGAAAACTGCTCATTTTTTCATGATTATGAGACCTAATTTTACACATTTAGTGATTTTTTTTTTCAGTATTTTGTATTTTAATACATTTATTGAGCAAGATTTTTTTTAACAAGATACTTTCTGTTATATTTGTGCCCGTCTCTGCAGGTACCTGGGGATCGTGCACCCCATGAGAGTGATGGGGAAGATCACCAGCCGCCACTCACTAGTTATCAGCACCCTTGTCTGGTTGTGTGTCATCGTTCAGATCCTTCCTGACATGTTCTTTGACAAGAATGATAACAGGTCACCAAAGTCGTGTTTCGACACCACATCCAACAATCATGTCGAAAACTACCTGCCGTACAGCATCGTGTGGACCGTCACAGGGTTTGCCATCCCGCTGGTGATCATTCTGCTCTGTTACGGACACATTGTTGTGGTTCTCGCCAAGAAAGCCAATGTGAACCCTCTGCTGAAGCAGCGCTGTTTGAAGCTGGTCGTGATTCTGGTAATCCTGTTCTCCATCTGTTTTATTCCCTACCACGTATTCCGAAATGTGAATCTGAAAACCAGGATTTTGAAACTAAAGGGGGTATGTCACTCCAGCTTCGACGACATCTACATTGCGCATCAGGTGGGCAGGTTCCTGGCTTGTCTGAACAGCGTGATAAACCCGCTCATTTATATTGTTGGAAATGACGATTTCCTCATGAGGCTGCATAACTTCGGTCAGCGGACTCGGCTGTCTCTGGCCAACCTCACGGGCGCAATCATCTACCGCAAACCCATGGAAGGAAACGCAGAATCACCGGCAGAGACTCAAATCGACCTGATGAAAAGATAAAACATGCAGGAGGGCCACATTTCCTGGAACTGCAGTGAACTCCAGTGACGTGCAGGATGTGAAGCTTTTTATCTGTCATTGGGTCATTAAGGTGTCAGCACACAGAAAGTTCCTCTCAGTCTGCCGAACATTATCACAAAAGACGCTGCTATAATCTGCAGCTGAACCTGGCGCTCTCATCTCATTTACTGCACTGATTTTATTACATCAAGTATTCAGTATTGTGCCAAGATGCTGTTCATATTTTGCACTTTCTGCATGTTTTTCTGCATCAAAGCTGATGTTTGTAATGTGATTGCTGTCTTGTGCATCAAAAGTCCAATTCATTTATCGTGCTTACAGTAAGCATTGCCAAAGACTTGTTTATAGCATATAGTTTATTGCACTACCTTTGTACTGACAGAAGCGAGACATTTGACATGGTTGGCAATGGCTTGTATTTTCTGTGGTTTATGTAACAGAGACTCAAGCTAAGGGTTTTGAATTGAGCAGAAGTTTTCAAAGTGGAGTCATGACCCTCTCCAGTGGGGCTCAAAACAGTTTTATGGAAGAAAAAAAGAACATTTAATTTATCATAGGAGATCACATATAATAGCATGAATGTGCATGATATGGTTAAAGAGATACATTGGTTTGGTCCTACTTGACTTTGGTCTGACCTTTTCTATGTATTTGGTGTATAACAATATTTGGCTATCTTAGATCAGCTGCTCAGTGTCTATGGGATCAAACAACCACCAGCCAAATTTGAATGATCAAAAAAAAAAGTTTCTAAGTACATAAAATTTAGGGCTCAAAATCATGAACAAATGAGTAGTTTTTGCACTCTGAAATGCTGGGGACGTGTCCACTCCTCTGTCTCAGTGTCAAACACCACTGCGACCTGAAAACCACCTGAAACATGGACGCTTCATCTAGCAGCTTTATTGGACATGTCCAGACATGTCTGAGCCACCAGAGCCAGAGGACGGTGACAGGATGGTGTATATTTTTTTTTCTTCTGTGTCAGGTTGTTGGAACTGAAGTGAGCTGAAGTGAACTGCTGAGCTGATTTGGACTGAGAGAATCACTGAAGGTGCGTTTGTAACTGACTGTTAGGGAGGATGAGGGGAGGAGGCATCATTCATGGGGGGAACCAGTCTTTGAAAGACAGACTTTGAAAACCCCTGGAACAGAGGCACTTATTTCATTGAACTGTCCAAGTTTCATATACCACACTGTACAGAAAACCCCAAGCAAATACACAGCTGCTCTCACTGCAACTTGTTGAAGACTCCCTGAGTTGATCTATGTATAAAATCTTTTTATATTCATAATGTGCTGAGTGTTTCTTTTTTTTTTTTACCATGTACTTCTATTAACAGTAATCTAAGTCATTGTATGCATTTTGTTTGTTTGTCTGTTTGTTTGTTTTCATTTTTACTTGAACACACTGTAAAATTTTTCTTTACTAGTCAAAGTGCTGTATTAAAATGTTTATTCAAATAAAAGAAGTATTATCAGCAAAGTGTATTCAAGAAACAAAATTGAAAGTACTGATTCATGCAGAATGCCGAATGATGTATTATTAATATTATGTGCCTATTAATATATTTATCTATATATTATTTCTGATGAATTACCATGTAAGGTGAAACTAAAGTATATCTAGCTAGTCCTGTAATAGACTCTGCCTTCATACCATGTATATCAGTCCCTCCAGGAAGTTGCAATGTTGTGTTCACAACAGTTCACTCAAATTCAACTAATCCCTGTGAATTCTGTGTGACTTTGCAATTTTGTTCAAACTCTGCAACTTTTCCACAAATGTGGTCAATCATCTTAACTTCCCGTGAGTTCCACCAATCACAGCAGTCCCCTGTTTTATCATAAGTATTGAAAAGAACACAACATTTTTGTTACTGACATTTATCAATGCTCTGTGGACTTTTATTTTAGAATTTTGTGCTGTTTTGAGTTTGACCTCCCAAAATATTCTGCTTCTTTGTGGAACACCCCCTGCTGCAAATAAAGCAGATTGCAACTTTCTTTGCAATTTTTTTGTCACGCAATTTCATTGCAAAAAATGCCTAAAGGCATCATATTTTTGTTTTGTCTTTTTAGAAAAGCTGCTGTGAAATCAGTTGGTTTAAACCACAATAATCCCGAACAAGACCCACAAAATCGTTTGACTACGATGTTTGACTACTCAAACATAGCAATGCATTTCCACAAATCTCCCCTGTGTATATTGTATGGTTTTCCCCCGTGGTCTACAGATATGACAAATAATATCTGTCCCACTGCAATCGAAAGTCTGCCTTGTCTACCACAAGATGGTTCATTTATACGACTAGGTGTTATAACTGAGAATACAGGGAATTCTCCCTTGAACAGATTATATGATAAAATGTAAAATGCAACTGCATGAGTCACCTATGACTGATCTGGAAGTTTGCTATATGTAATCGCCTTTTTTCCCAAAAACGCCCCTGTGGTTAATAAAACATGATAAACTGCCCTCATGTGTCTTTCCAGTGGACAAAACTTGAGAAAATCCCCTTTAAGTGCCCTCTATGGTGCCCCAACTGGAAAAAACGTAATGAAGCATCGTATAGGCTAGCCAGGCATTTGGAATTGTTTTACCATAAACAGATCCCAACTTTTTGCGCACTGGTTCTCCACCAGGTACAGCTGGTGCCATTTTGACTTTGTTTCACCCCAATCTTCTTATAGCCTAGGCCATCTTTATGTAGAGCAACAATTCTTTTTTTCAGATCCTCAGAGAGTTCTTTGCCATGAGGTGCCATGTTGAACTTCCAGTGACCAGTATGAGAGAGTGTGAGAGCGATAACACCAAATTTAACACACCTGCTCCTCATTCATACCTGAGACCTTGTAACACTAATGAGTCACATGACACTGGGGAGGGAAAATGGCTAATTGGGCCCAATTTGGACATTTTCACCTAGGGGTGTACTCACTTTTGTTGCCAGCGGTTTAGACATTAATGGCATTATGGCCATGAAAAGATATAATTAAATATTTGCAGAAATGTGAGGGGTGTACTCACTTTTGTGAGATACTGTATCTGCCCTGTTCAACTTCACAGACCTAACTTTGAGGAAGCTGAATCTGCTGTTTGTGCCTGTCTTCATGAACTATCTTTGTTCACCTCTGTATTGCTCTGCTTACAATCTGGCAGTAAAATATAACACCGAATCCATGATTCTTTTTAACACCAAACTTTTACTCTGTTGTTTTCTACAGAAACCTTACCAGTAGGCAGAGGTGGGGTACTCGAGTCACATGGCTTGCCACAAATTTGAAGACTTGAGACTTGCCCACATAACTTTTTAAAACTAAGTAACTGCAACTGCAGGAAAAGGGTCTGTTTTGATATAGTCAAGTTATTGATCATCTGGATAACATTAGGTCAAGGCATGATTTCTGACATAATATTAAATTTGAACAACTGCTCAGAAATTATTCTCACACTCAAAAAGAGGTTTGAGGTTGTAGTAAGAGTAAGACGCAGAATGGTTAGCTTTAGACAAGAATTAATGCCATGACCCTCAAGGTTAGAGTTAGGAATAAAGAAAATATAATATTGACTGGAATCAAATTATGATAATCTGAATAACATTATGTTTAGGCATGATTTCTATAATAATATTAAAGTCAATTAATTGCTCACAAATCATTCCCACACTCACACGATTTGGGGGTGGGATTGGGGGATGAGGAGTTTCTTTTTTAGCTTTTTTACCACCTCATACAGCACTGAAGCGCCTAACATCAAACACATTATCACATCAAACTGGAATATAATCACTTGTGACCCAACAAGTGTGCTCACAAACACTCACAGACCTAAAAACTAACTACACCCACCAACACAAGGATTTTATTACCTGTAACACCACCTATGTTTTCTACTGCCTTATGTGCCCACGTGGCTGTTTTTTATTTTTCCTCTCTTTACTGTCCTTTCCTTCCTGTACAAGAGTGCCTTGGACCAGCCGGACAGACCACTCCACCACTTGTTGGGTAAGCTGGCTCATCTTTTTTATTCTTGTTCCCACCAAAGAGCACCTTGTCCTACCAAAAGCTGAAACAACATATGCCAGTTTTTTCTTCTTTTTGGGGTATGAGTAGTATTAGTGACTGTTCAGCATCACTCTTTGTGGCTTGGTGGCTCACCCAGATGGATCCAACTCCCCGTGCGACAGACAAGGGTTGAAATCCCAGTGACAGCCACCTGCAGGCACATCCAGGCACGCTGCCATTTTGGTAATCAAATGACCACTTTGGTGGTAATAGATAAGCCCCACTTGGAGACCAGGGTTGAAATCCCAGCTCAGTCTGAACAGAGCGCCACTTTGGTGCTCCTATTGCCAGTGATATGACTCTATTATAGGTGACTGCATTGATGAGGAGACGGAGAGGCAGGTGGCTGTCTAAGGGTAAGTGATTAGGTTCTTAGCTTTTATCTGGGAGAGGAAGCGTCAAGCCCCATGGTGTTCAGGCTGGACATGCACTCCTGTTTATAGAACTGAGGGAGAGAATAATTAAGAAGCAATTGTTGTTAACCCATTTCACTAAGTAGGAACAATAGTGGTCAGGAACCAGGAGGTTACAGTGGTGGAGTCAAGTTTTGACTGGCTTGCCTTCAATAACTTGGTGGCTCATCAGTAGTGTTAAGCTCTCCTTGTGTGGGCATGAATCCCATCCCTGGCTGCGTGGGCCCAAACCAGACACTCTGACGCCTTTTGGTGCATTTTAGTTTAAATTATGTCCACCTAATAGGGATACAGCCATTCATGATATATGATTTTATTTATTTGACCTAGTAAACACAATCGACAACACAGTTTGGCAACAGAAACATGGTGGACCACAACAGCTTGTCAATGGGCCGCTGCAAACTTTGATCGCGTCCTCAGTCCAGTCAACACTTTTAATAGCTTGCAGCCATAGACGCCACCAATTGCTCTGAAATGGTCATGATCCTGTCAGAATTCTGAACCACTTAAGTCAACTAGTGGAATACAGACTTGGACATATCTTTCCTTATTGTTCTATTGCCAAAACGCCTGTGCAGCTTTTTGATGACCACAGCTGTAAAAGGGTCTATATCTAAGACCTTAAATATATCCATAAATAACTGAATGTAAATTACTGGCATTCTCACCTATTATTAGGGAAGTGTAGGTAAGCCAGTAAGCATTCCCCATCATTAACAACAAGTTCATACTGTATATAGAGCAAGAGACGAGATTTAGATTAGGGATCTGCAACCTTTACAATCAAAATAGCCATTTTTGGCTAACAGAAACTTTTTTAAAAATCCATGATTGATTTGGCATTCATAGCTAACTTATGGAGACTCTAGAAGACTATCCACCGTCAAAACATAGAGGAAACGGTACTCAGACATAGATGTAGATTATGACACACATTTTAATTGACAAAATATTAAATCGTTTTCTAAAAAATGGCTTATATGATTTCAGTTGAGGGACGTAAGAATGACTTTACACTGTTAAAAAAAAAAGTTGGAACTCAAAACTTTCAAGGCAACTTGCTTAAATAGATTTTTGAGTTTCAAGCCCAGCTCAAACTTTTTGACTTTTCAAAAAAGCCATAATAAACCTTTGCCTTCGTATAATCTTTAGCTGAGGTGATTTACTTTTCTTCTTTAGGTAAACTTGAATCTTCGAGTTTTAGAAATTCAAGAAAAAAAAATGTTTTTTAAAAAATTGTTTACAGTGAGCTGTGAACCTGATTTGGTGTTGGGCTCAAAACTCAAAGATCTATTGTAGTATGTTGCAAATAATGTGAGTTTTAGGTTTTTACAGTGTAGATCAACGATGGTAAATTAAACTTTAAATGTTAAAAAAATAGGTTATTCATTTCCATACAATTTTTTTTTTTTTGCCAAAGCCACAGGGAACCACTGGAGAATGGCTAAAGAGCCACATGCTGCTCCAGAGCCACAAGTTGCAGACCCCAGACCTGCACAGCAAGATCCACATTCATAATTAGTCCCACCATGAAAGCAAGCTCAATATTAAAAAATGACACATTGTTAAAGTTGACAGGCTGGTGAGAATTGTTCGCTCATTGCTGTGCCTTTGATTTGGTGGGTTATGGTTATGGTTAGAGTCAGGGATAAAGTCAGGATAGGGTTAGTATGACTGTACAAGTAGTGCAAGTACTGCAGATTGTGGGCTGAATTATAAAGTTCTCTCTCTTCAGAGATTTGGAGAATTATTGAGTTCAGCTACAGTCCATATGCAGGGAAGTTTCAGGAAATTGGTCAGCTAACCACAAACATTGAGGCAGTCCAACATGTCTTTCACAGTTGAGTCATAACCAAATACAAATCATGAAACCTCCATATGTCCAGATCCAGTGCGTGTGAAAGTTTTGATGACTTTGTGGGAAATGCTTTCATATGCATCTCTGGAAAAGTTGTATCATTTGTTGGTTAGGATTATTTGGAAGATTAATGGAGTTACGTAACCTGCCCTCACAGTTCTGATGAAGCAGCACAATGCATCAGGAAGTCACTCCCAGGAGCTTGAAGCTAGAAGGATTTCACTAAATGACTTATTAGATCCTTGACCTGCAACTAACAGATGAGTTCCAGGCTTGTTAGGAATAATGATGCTGGCTCTGGCTCGCAAATCAGGCCAGGATTGTAATATAAACAGGAACATATAATACAATAAGGATATGCTTTCCAGGTCCAACATTCGCCCTTGTACACAAAAGCCACAAGTGTTTCCTAGATGGAGGAAAGATATTAACTCATGAGCTACTTCTTGGTTCTGCATAAATAAAATTTGCACATGCCCTTTTCCCACCAAAGCCAACTGTTGTGCAAACAGTGTTAGTCTGCAATGTAATTATGCAGCTGTATGGCAAAAATACAGGAACTTGGCAAAATTTCAGCATGTATGGCACGTCATTCCTCCGTCATAGTTGCAAAATCATGGGTGGTCACGCATTCACTTAACCACTTTCTCACTTCTGAATTCTGAATCAGAAACTCAGAATATTCCAGTCCTCCTCAACAGTCTCGAAGCCAAAAGGCTGACATGAGAGAGAGCTCATTCCATCTGCGTCCTTTGTGCCTCTGTGGTGTTTCAGTAACATCTAACACAAGCGTGTGTTGCCTCTACAGATAAATATTAACATCTTGCTGATTTTCTCCCCCAATCATTCTCTGGTTCTGTAAACACAGTCTGGTAAGAAAAACACAAAGCAGCTTGATGAATGTGCATAAACACTTACAGAAAACACCAGGACAACTCTGGAAGGTTCTGGAAAATCAGATACATTGCAGTTTTAATCTCATTCGCTGCATGCAAAGCTGCACTTTTTCTCTGCAAAGTCTCTTAACTTGAGGCTGAAATGCAGTTTTGTTTGACTTTATTCATTCAACCTGGCATTGTTCGAGTTTGCCTTGTCTTGAGGAGGGATTATGTTATTTTGTTTATTTTAACCAATCAGGAAACCAGTATCTGCATACAAGAGAGCAGCGAATTTTGATAAGATCAAAGTAAGCAAACAAATTTTGGTCTGACAAGTGAAGCCAGTGCAGAGGTGCCTTAAACCTTCATTCATTTTGATTGCCAGCAAGGAACAACTTCACTGGTGGCACAAAGAACTCTGATTGTATTGAGTCTTTCATGAAAATGACCATGCTTCTCACTTGATGACCTCAGTAAACAGTTTCCTGATGACTTCATGGTCTCAATCACTAGTTTGAAGTCTTCTATACAGCGTGATGTTCATTTAAAATATGGTCCCAAACAGTGCTGATCAAATATGGACTAAGATTCTGTTATTGTCATTGCCTGTTTCTTGTCTAAAATGTTTTTAGAAACATGTGTTAGCACTTTGTTTGGCTATGACATGAGAAACTTGGTGGTGGTTTCAAAACGGTGGTTTTCAACTGTCATGTTTTGTTTTCATTTTGTAGTCTTTAACTTCCCTCTTATTTCTGTGACTTTACTTCCTGTCTTTGTCCTTTTTCCACCCTTTTTCGCCGTTTGTTTCACCTGTGTTTGATTAGTTCTCTGTCTATTTAGTCCCTGTGTTTCTCTGTTTCTTTGTCTCTATTGCCTTGGACTTGGGTTTCATTTTTGTGGACTCTGGATTTACTTTTTCAATATTTGTATTCTTCATTTGACAAGTCAATGCTATTCTGTTTAATACCAAAACAGTGAAGCAGGTCATTTTAATATAATATGTGCAATAATTCTGTTGAATTAAAAAATATAGTGAATAATAATAATGTCTCAGGACCTATAACTCAATGAATTTTTGTGCTCTCAAATTTTGAAACAATGTACCCTTACTTATTACAAATAGTTATGGAATTACATTAGTCTCATACCTCATGTGTAGAAATCATGTTTACAGACGATGTAATATCAGTGGTGGACAGTAAAGAAGTACATTTACTTGAGTGCCTTGAAGTCAGCTGTTACTGTTTTTTCTTTTCTAAACTGCAACTGGCCACACGCTGTGATCCTCACAGAAGGAAACCAAAAAGCAGAAATACATCATCCAGGCGCTCTGTAACAAGCACAAGCAAGCTCTCCCTTTCATTCAAACAAAACTCAGTAATGGTGACGCCAGGAGAAAGACAAAATTAAATCTCAAGATGTTATTAGAATTATAAAAAGAGAATTCCAGGTAGCTTTTAAAGTTGGATTGTTTTTATCGGGGTGAAAAATATCACATAATTCATGTATATATACTGCCTCTGAAGACAGAAAGGAATCTCAGTTATTTAACAGACTTGGAGAACTCCTCCAGTGATTTTAATACAGTTACATCAGAAATTGACAACAGCTGTGCTTTTTCATTGTATTTCTATGCTGAAGTTTTTATAGGTGTTTCTATAGACTTTGTGTAGCAGAGTGGTTCTACAAGCAGGTCAGCGCATCATTAGGTGGTTATAGAGAGTTACAAGCTTCTGTAAATGCATCATGAAAACAATACAGCATGTATTGATATTAGAAAATGTACTTTGTGATTTATACTTTTTAATACTTAAGTATTTTTAAAAGTAAGTACTCTAGTACTTCAACTCAAGTAAAATTTTGACTGAGCAACTTGTAGTTGCTCACTTGTAGTTGAGTAATATTTGACCAGTATCTCTACTTTGACTCAAGTACTGGGGTTGAGTACTTTGTTCACCGCTGGGTAATACTTAAGTTTTATTTATGTTACATTTAGTCACCTTCACCAGCTTCCTTCTTCACTCTCTGATGTATCCAGTGCATATTGTTCTCCTTAAATACTTTGACCTTGAATAAGTTACAAACTTCTCTGGGTTTGACAATTGTTCGAAATATTTGGAATAATTTAATACGTGGCATGTCTAGCCTTTTCAAACATCTCAGTGCAGAAATATGTTGTTCAAGTAAAGAAAATAAACATTATTTTTGTTTTAAAAATTTTTTTTTTCTGATTTTCAGTGTAATGATTCTGTTATTGTTTGCTGTTTACATTCGGCTGTTTAGCATTATTTCCATTGTTGACTGAGCGCTGTCCTTCACTTCTGTTTATTTGTTTCTTATTTCCTTGTGATTCTATAAATCAATTATCATTCACTAAGCTAATCTGCTTCATCGGGACTGTGTGGGGGCATGGTTTTTATCAAATCTCATTAACGGTGTTGTCACCCTGGCAACAGAAACAAACAGCTCATCATCCACCATCAGATTCTGATTCTTACATTTATTAAATGACCTCGCATCTAATCTCCATCACAGCCTCATCCACTTCAACCAAGAAAAATCACAGGACAAATATAAACCCCTAAATCCACCAATGTTATTCTGACTTTCATTGTAACTATGATAAATTATCAGAAGAACACTGAATAAACAATTTTGTCTACATGTCAATGTCATGACAATTGTATTGCATAATCTTCATCTGCAGAGAAAGAGCTTGATTACTGTCATGGAATAATAGATTTGGATTTGTCTAAGCATTTAAGGACATCTCATCCATGTTGGACGTGTCATTAACACAATGAGCCACAATAGCACAGTTTTATTGTCATTCACTTGTTAAGCACGAGAAACAAAAAAGAATGTAAATGAGAACATCAATCAATTAATCAATCATCTATATTAAAACACAGTCCAGATGATCTGATCACAGTGATCACACAGGTTTAACCAGCTGAGACCACATTGTCTCTGAGGATGGAGAGGTACCCTAATTTCTTCCCTCTTTCTGTTGATAAGGTCTTTTGTACAATAGATTCCTGCAGAATTAACTAATCATTCTTTGGCGGTTCATCACTACAAGTGAACCCTTTTACAGTTACATGACCTGTGTTGACATCGAAATGTATCACAAACTTTAAGCAAATTTCAAGTAAATTGGGAAAAAGAAATGTGAGTAAATGCTTGTTTCCATACACTACCATTATGTGATTATTAGGAGCTGGTTCATTGAGATAAGCAGTAGTAGGTGGCACCAATGCTCCAGTCAGAAAACTATTATAAAGTGTTACAGGGATGGTGTAATTTTGTAGGTGTCATAGTCTGCCTTTTCCTTCATTCCTCAGCTGTTTCCCCCCTCCCTTTTGTTTCTTGTGGTTCCTTGTTTGTCTCTCTGTCTGTGTGTCTGGGCGTGGCTCATCAGTTCTGCTGCCAATCAACTCCTGCTGCCAATCTGCCTGCTCACCTGAAAACCATCCACCAATCAGCTCCAGCAGTACAAATACCCCGGCTCTGCAGATCACTAATCATGGCCTACTTGTTGCTCATTGCTTTTTTCCCTTGTGGATTTTTGCTTAAAACTTGTCCTTTTCTGCCTCAGATCCACATTAACTGGTTACCCGTTTGCCTGCCTGTCCTGTGTGCCACCTGTTTCCAGCCTCACTCTGCCTGCCCGCCCTGTTTCTCCTGAGAGCCCAGCATCAACTCAAGATGTCCATTCTTGTTTATTTGAAAATAAAGCCACTTAAAACTGAACGGCTGTCTGAATCTCGCTTTTGGGTCCGGTTCTCTCGATTTCACACAACAGTTGGTTGAGCTTAGTATTGCTCTGGTTCAACCCACAAAAATCCAGTGGGATTTTGCACTAAAATAAGATAATAATAATGATGTTACATCACCATAATGATGTTTAAATATCCACGACAATCTCCGCCACTTGCTGGCAACCTACCTTTTTAAGACACGTAAAAGCTTCAAAATTCATGAATGAGGTATTTACTGACATATTTTATGAGAACATGATGTGAAAATCTTTTAAGTATCTCTTAACCACTTATTTCAAGCATCTAACCAAGAAAAACACTTAGAGACAAAGGAACCTGAAATGCTAATATGCTAACTCATTCCTTCAGTAATACAGTCACAAATTAATTCAGAAGGTTTCCTTCAAATTTGTCTGGACCTGGACATATTAGAGATCCATGGAAGAGATGAGCAGAAACAGCTGATCAGTCAAGTGAGTTAAATGTTCACTACAACAACTTGGTCAGACAAAGTGTTTCCATCTCTTATTAAGAACACATTTTCAACCACCTCAAGTGAGCGTGAGAAACTTTTCCTTGCAAAATTGAGTTTCTAATGTGAAAACATACAGTTACTTCTCTCTGAGATTCTTTGTAAACAAACCACAAAAAGCAAAATATGAAACAGGAAGTGATAATCAAGAACAAAATCATCAAAGGAATCAAAACTTAAAGGAGCAATATGGAGGTATTTCACATGCCAAAATGAGTTCAGCAGTTGGAGCCAGAGACAGTACATTAAATATGTTGAAATTCTATTTAACATACAATCTATGGTTGAAGCAAGTTGTTTTCCCCCTCACCGCCTCCTTCCCAGACACAGCAGAGACAGGCAGGCTGCAGGAACTCTGCAGGAGCTCTGCAGGAGTGCAGAGCACCTGCAACATTGTAAATTGACAATAACAAGCGACAAGTCCTCCACTGCAAGCTGATCAGGTGTTTTTAACTGTCATTTGTCTATCAATGCAAAGTTAAGCCTGTTCTCCTGAAAACAAAAGCCCACTGCTCTGAAATAACACACTCTGGATGATGAGTTAAGTGACTGCCTGTCAAACTCCATTAACATTTTGCTCAATTTAACAGTTATAAAAATCTGCACCTTCTGTAAGATTATTAATGATTTCTTACAACTCATAAACAGACAGTTGCACATTTGGTGAAAAATTTGCATTAATTTGAAATCTGATTAATGTGAAACAGACATCCAAAACAGTTATTCTGGTCTGGAATGGAATTTTCAAAGGGTAATCCACGGCTGTAGCATTCATGTCAAATGCAGTGAGTATTTCAACCTAAAATGTTTCCTTGAACTCTGATGACACATTGTGGTAATTTTACAGTTTATTACACTAAGTATATTACAGAATTTTCCTTTAAATGCCAAAGGTGTAAATCCAAAAATATTTTGTAACCACCCAGGTTATGTTCCCTGTAGCCCATATCTTCTAGGGGTGTAAACCACAAGTTTCATCATGGCACGATATAATATAGATTATTTGGACAACAATACAATATTTGCTGATATCACAAAGTCTGCCATGATACGATTTCAATTTAATTCAGTTCAGGGGTCAGCGATCAATATCAGACGATATCATATGTCCATTTATTTACATTTATGTCATCTCACAAAAAGAAAATGAATTATAATTTGACAATTTTATGACTGAACTCTTCCAGACATTTGTGACACAGACACACCATGGGAATTTCAAAATAAAGGCGTGTATTAAAGATTACTATATTGATCGATATTTTGACTTTGCATCTGTCATATTGGATAGCTGAATATTGAACCACTGCTATTTACTCATCTTCATTTGGTTCAAATTTCTACCTTTGAAGTCCAGCTATGTTGTGTGTGTGTTTTTCATTTTTTAACTTCATATTCCCTCAGGAGCCTTTTTTTTTTTTTTTTTTGATCAACCAATTTATTATGCACTAAACACAGTTTTCAGTTAAAAGTTTTATTTGAAATAAAGATTTTTGGATATATTTCTCTTCACAGGGTGTGAAGTCGCTTCTCTCTCTTCAAAAGGTCATTTTGCTCTCACTTGTAAATAACCAAGGTCTTCAGGATCATGGTGTCACTCCACAGTCCATAGACCAAATTGGCAGCGTCTAGTCTTTTGACAGAGAACTCATAGTACCTGTCAGGTGTCAGGTTGTTGACCAGCATGTGGTATGACTGGCATGTGCATTTGAACTGGTCACTTTCAGCAGTGTTTGGGTGAAGGTTCCTCACACTGACCTCAAACTGCTGGTTCGGCTCCTGCGACTGCTGGCCTGCAATTTCCCAACTGAGATAAACAGCATTGGGTGTCACATACGACTTGGACCTGTCAAGTATAACCGGCGGCCTTATGAACAGTGACGCCCTCAGCGGTGGAATGGTAAACCTCCCTGTGTTGGGGACAAGATGGATCTGCAGGTCCAGTGGGTCAAAACTGTTAGTCATTCTTCTCTCAAAGTCATTTATATACTGGTGGGTTTGCTGGAGCTTCTGCTGTGTAGAAGCTCCAATGTCAGCATCCAACTGACCCTGGTCATACTTAACGATGAAGACCCCCAGCTCCTGGCAGCCCCACATGATCTCCTGGTAGAGCATTTCCAGAAGAGTGAGGAGGAACTTCACATGGGTGTTAGCTTGGGCCATTAAGCGCTGCAGCTTCTGCACGTCAATGAGAGACCACAACTGGTGGTCAGATATGCGAACATTGTGCTGCCGCTGCTCGGCTGCTGTTGGTGGCAAATCCTCGCGCTGGACTTCCAAGTAGTATGAACTCCTCTGCATGAGCTGCAGCTTCTGGTGCATCACCTTGGAAAGAAATTACAGGAACTCATCAGTCTACTGGTGCTGTTATGTGCTCAACCTCTCATACTGTATCACATCCCTCAGACAGCACATTTATACTTCAGTTAAGGTTTTAAAAGATATGCTGGGATGTTGCAGGATGATGTCAGAGTCTTTGAACTAATCCAAAGTATGCAGTGATGCCACTTTGCACGTCCTCTTAGTTAGACTGAGTGGTAAAATATCCTGCAACATGACCTGTAACTTCACTATTTTTACAGAGGAGGACAGAGGACTGACAGAGCTGAACATTATGATGTCACAGTGATGTTGACCTTTGACCTTGTGGATATATAAAATATTAACATCTCATCATTCTATCTTGTTAGATATTTGTGTGCAATTTTGTCATAATTAGCATGTGAATTCTTGAGTTATGGCCAAAAATGTGTTCAGTGAGGTCACTGTGACCTTTGACTGCTTAAATCTAATCAGTGCACCCTTGAGTCCAAGTGGACGTTTTGAAGTTTGAAGAAATTCACCCCTAGCGTTGCTGAGATCTTGCCTTCATGAGAACGGGACAGACATGAGGTCACATTGATCTCTGGCCACCAAAATTTAATCACTTCATCCTGGAATCGAAATGAAGATTTATGCAAAGTTTGAAGAAATTTCCTCAAGGTGTTGATATAGTGCATTCACAAGAATAGGATGAACACAAAACAGAATGCCTGAGGCCACTAAAACATAAAGGTATAAGAGTCATTTAAAAAAAAAAAAAAAAAAAGCTTTTAAAGCTTTTTGTCATGCATGTGCACAAAAATATTTGGCTGATCGGTTCAGTGGTACTCGAGATTAGTTCCAGACAAAATACAGGTCCACTGATAACGCACGCACTCATTCACACACACGCAGAAGTGATCGCATGCTCCCCTCTCTGCTATGCCTGATGGGGATAACAACTGCTTAGCTGCTTCAGGGCTGTTGGACTTGTGTTTCCTGACCTTTATATGGACCTGATGTGGATGCCAGGGAAAATACACAAAGCCTGAAGGAATACAAAAGCCTGGATGTTTGGTTTTAATGTTACTTCAAGGTGGGATTTGTTGGTGAAATGAAATTGAGGAGGACACCAAAGGTTATTCTGGCTGTATGTGGACAGGCCTGTACAGATATTTAGATTTTTGTTACATTATTGGACAACAGCCTTTTACCCTGGAACATGAGCACATAATGGCTGAGGTATACTTGAAACTTAGCAGCAGCAACTGAGCAACTTAACACCAAATTACATGTTTTTTTTGTTTTGTTTTGTTTTGTTTTGTTTTTTTTGGGGGGGGGGTACTTTTGCCTTTATTTTTGATAGTAACAGCTGAAGATATGACAGGAAAGAGGGTAGAGTCAGAGAGGGGACGACATGCAGCAAATACGTATGCTGCAGGTGGGAGTCAAGCCGATGGCCGCTGCAGAGGACCAATGGCTTCAGTTCATGAGGCATACACTTTACCAACTGGGCTATAGGGGAACCCCTTTATTTGCATACTTATGAAAATCAGTCATCTAGTGTTTTTTAAAGTATTATACTTTGTTACATTTGAAGTCACCCAGATACAGAGTTAAAGCAATAGTCTGAAGTCATGATAGTAGCTGTGTGAGAATGGGATGTTGCCTCAGATAGGTGTGGAAAGTACACATGTTCTCATTCTGCGAATAATACGTGTGCTTAGACTTTCAAAATAAAGCTTTGTGAGAAATGTTTCACTTAACAGTCATAGTTTGGTTAGGTCTGAACAACAACTAAACCACGCGGTTAGGTTTATGAAAACATCATGGTTTTGAATTGCATAACAGCTTCCTTAAAACAATCAACACTGTTTGTCTCACACTAGTGTTGTTGGACTGACATTAAATCCAATTGTAGCCTAAAGATTTTCTTTAATTTAACAGTAACATCATATATCACCAGATTTTTAATTGTGCATTGTTTTCTTTTGTGTTTGTGTTTAACCTGCTTTCAATTTTGTGCAAGTTAGCTTAATTAATAAATTATTTAAATAGTAATCATGAAAATAAAAGTATTTTTCATAATGGAGTGAGGACAATGAGTTTAGGAGTCTCACAATCTGAGGATGGATGTACAATTCCCTTTTAAGGACTTATATTTTGATGCTGTCACTCTGTTGTGCTGTGATTAGTATGACTATTTAGCTTTGACATACAAATTTTAAACACAGGAAAAAAATGGACATGCATGTGCACATTATTGTGCACACATGTGTGCAAGCTGCATGCCACCCTTGCATAAGTCAGTGTCCTACTTGGGCCACCCCTGTCAAAAAAGTCTGGAAACTCTGATGCTTGTACATTTAAAATTTCTGTGTAGAATTTAGTGGCATCTAACAATGAGCTATGCAATTGCAAGCACCTCATCTCACCTTCTTCTTCCAGGCGTTTAGGAAAATCTACAGTGGCTGCAAAACTTACGCACAACACAAAAGACCATATCTAGAGCCAGTGTTTGGTTACACGTCAGGGGGGCCTCTGTGGATGAGGACCTGCTCCTTCTGTTGATATGAAGGACTCATTATAAGACAATGAAAACACAATGATTCTTATTTTCAGGTGATTATACACCAATGAACACATTCTTATGAATATTATATTCCATTTCAGCCATATTCTATGAGGTTAGCAATAAGGAGTGTCCGTTTGCCTGTGGCAAGTAAACTGCCACGTCGAGCTAGTAAATCTAGCAACTCACTTGTCTGAATGGGCAAGTGGTAAAAAAAAGAATTAAAGGCAGTGTAGGCAGTCGTGGGCAGAAAGAAGAGGGAGTGTCGTATCATTTTTGATTTGAAAGAACGTTTGTTGCTTTACATTTATGGCATACTGTGCCCTTGTTTTAATCAATTTATTTAAATACAGATTAAAGCAATATTTTAGTACTCTTTCCATCTCCGCTAATTAATTCAACAAAGTTGTTGATCATGTCTAAAGGCAAAAGTGTTTTTCACTGTTACTATCTGTTCCACTTTTT
Source organism: Lutjanus erythropterus (assembly GCF_056507025.1). Taxonomy (NCBI): domain Eukaryota; kingdom Metazoa; phylum Chordata; class Actinopteri; order Lutjaniformes; family Lutjanidae; genus Lutjanus; species Lutjanus erythropterus. Next base: position 3,996,186 of record NC_139318.1, read on the forward strand.
TCCTTAAAAACATTCATAATGTTACACTCATTCATACGCAGTAATAGTTATTTACAGCTTGAGTTGTATAGTAGTAACCTATAAACTGCTGTTCAGACTGTAATCTGTTATATCTGATGAGTTTTGCATCTGATTTTTTTGATCAAACTAGATGTATACATCTTCACACCAACTCAGGCCGTTCTGGTTTTTAAACACAGTGCTAATTTTGGTCTGAACACCTCAACAAGTGTACAGTACAGTGTCACTTCCACCAACATGATCAACATTTCCGTTGTGGCTTGTGCAGCTGAATGTCCCCATTGTGCATTGTTTTTCAGACAACTAGTCTCTGACAATTGAGTGCAAATGGCACTGTACAACTATCACACATTGCTTCATATTAAAAACTGCACACCCTGTCAATTTCTCTATGCTTAATAAAGATCCAAAATATAACTGATAATAATTCCATGTATTAATAAATTAATACCAGTTCACCACTTCATTACAGTAATTTGAGTATTTGTAATGAGGTACTTTCAGCCCTGGGTATACTAACCATGATGGAGTGGTCGCTGAGTGTGGTGTCGCACAGCTGGAGGATTTGGTTGCGGAGGTCCAGGAGGTCCACATGAGTCTGGACCTCCTCCACACCACACTCTGAACTGGCCCATATGACTTCATCCATGCTCACTGTAACACACATTCACAGCTGTGAGGCAAACTCATGCACAGTTACAAACAACATGGGATTTATATACACGCAATCTTTATATTTGTTTATTCTTTTTATTTATTTTGACATTACATGATGTCATCTTATTATCCATTTTATTTCATCTCTGCATTCATGTCCCTTTATTTCTTGTTTTCCTGTGCTTCTCTTTGACTGTTCTGTCTTATGTTTTCTATGTTTTGGTGTCTTTTATTTGTGTCTTTATGATGTTATATTATGTCATTGGTATTCTGCTCTGTTTTTGAAGGTGCTATATAAATAAAGTTATTATATAGAAAATTGAAACAATGTTGTGTCTATTTTTTGCCTTTCACTGAAATCTGAAAATGTATCCTGAGGATATGTTCTAAACGAACTATGAAAGATAAACAACAGATGGACTAGGGCTTGCAGTGTGTTTTACTTTGGGGTGATCTATTTATATGAAGTGTATACTCCACAAACAGCCTACGCCCACTGTGGAATTGTGGAAGTATTCAAATTTGGCACTAAAATTTAAAGACCCTGGTTGTTTGCTCACGTTTGCCTTTTTTACAAATGAAAGAAAAAAAAAATACAGCGGAATGGTTGTGTTCCAAAAGACAGTTTATGTTTCACAAGCAACCAGCATGGATTACTGCCTTTATATGCCCCAGACATTATTAAAATTATTTCAGAAATGTCTCACACATCGTTTCCAGTAATATGTCATAAATGACAGAAAATGAAACTGAAACTGAGGAAAATGACCACACCAGGATGGCACTTCTATTACAGGCTGAAATGGAAAAACAACTTTTTATTACCGATTGACAGGAAGGAAAGTATGATTCATCTTCTTTTTATGGATATGAAAGGGATAGTTTCGATTCTTTGAATGAGGCACTTCTTCATAGTTAATGTTTTACCTACAATAGATTAGTGTATAGTCTAAAATATCAAATCTTATGATTACATGAATTCCTAAATTGAATAACTTAGCTATAAAATAATAAACTACACAGTATTGTATAATAGTTGGCAGATACTATCATTAGTATTTCACTTATAAAACAGTAATTAAGCCTACCTGTTGTCCTTTCTTTTGCCGAGACTTCCTGTTGTAGGCTGTAGTTTACTGGCACTTCCTGTTTATGGGTGAATTGTTCATTTGAATGGTTACAGTTTAGTTTCCATGGTTACAGAATGTCAGAAATTCTGCCAGTCAGTCAGTCAGCCTGACCCTGCTGAGGCACTGGTAAACTTTCTGTTTTCTGACAAATATATTAAATAATATTTCTATAAGGTGTGTCTCAATCAGAACATGTCAACTCTGTAGTCCTTCTAAGTCAAAGCTAAATAAGAATTATGGATTAAAATGTGTATTTTGATTAGCATTCAGAGACCACTGAGACACTTTAAAGAAACTCACTATGACAATGCTGTGATATGACAAAATACATTTTGTCAACTCCATCAGATGGTAAATCTGATGAAGTTGACATCTACATTTAATAAGAAAAATGTCATCACAATGAGTTTGACCTTTTATAATATGCTTTCCAGCGTAATTTAAGAGTATAAATTGAAACGACCTCAAAATGTGGTTTTGTCCTATAATTTCAAAAATGAGTGATTGGCATAGATCTGCAGTATGGAGATAAAACTTGGTGGCCAAAGGGAGGTGAAGATAACCACCATATTCACAGTATTCCAGGTTTTGATAACAGAACTATTACAAGAAGCTAAAAGGGTGAGTTCAGATAGAAGTGGTGATAGAAAGACCCTGATGGGAAACCACTATTTACAAAACAACATATACAGTACTAACTGATACGAGCTTTTCAGTAGAAAGCAGACCACAACAGCTAATGGATATAACAGATGCTTCCTAATGGAGGAAATTACAGGCCAGCGTCCAATTAGAGTTCTGTAAATGACCTGAGCCCAGTGGGGCAAACAGCACTTTGGGCTGTGAGTCTGAACCTATTTATAGGTCCTACAGTACAAATCAAATGAGATTGGGAGGTCTGTGCGGGGGTGTATTGTGTGTGTTGAGGTCATGTTGCGGCTGTTGACTGAGAGATTGTTTCACTTTTGTAATTACATTCATGATGTTTATACTCTTCATTGTGTGTTGTCCTTGATTGACCACTGAATCAACCTGTAGGTGTGTCGCTACAGGCTGCAGCCTTGTGTTGATGCTGGCTTTTCAAGTTGAATGAATGAATGAATGAATGAATGAATGAATATTTTATTTTTGTGTCTGGTCATTTTCATGACCCACCTTCATGGAATTATTCCGACATATTAACTACAAACAAAACATTCCAGCATGTTCACTCATTGCCGCACGATAAATCAGCATCACACAAACATAAACATAAATAAAATCCAAATTAATTTATAATCTCATTCAAATATTGCTCCAGTAGTTATATCACAGTACAAACACACGAGCACAGCCCCATAAACACTAAACAGCCACTATATATTTGATCCAGTACATAAACCAATAATCCATAGTACATATAAAAATAAATTACTTTATCTATCACATGTTCCCACACTTAAATTCTCCATTCTCCATTCTCCAGACCTATCAAATCAAAATCAGGAGCATTATCAGATATATTGTATTTTGCTGCCACTGGGAAATGTAGTCTTCACGGCGACCATGGTAACTAATGAACCAATGGGTGAGTTTTCTTTACAATTCAACTTCAAATTGTCTGGTGAAATAATAAAAATGTCCCACAGTCTGGCAGCAATACTGTCACTTCCGGCACTGCTGTCTTGGCCGCAGCTGCTCTGTCGCTCTTTTATTGAATCATAAAATAATAAATTCTACTGTTAACGTAGGATCCCCGGCCTTGGAACTTCCACTTACGCTCTCAGCTTACTTATAATTCAATATTCAATACTTTATTGCCATATCAGTTTGGTTGACTGGAATTTGTCTTGGTGAGCTCATGTAAACAAAGACAGAAAAATAGTCACTCACTCATAAAGCACCAATACATCAAAATATAAAACATATATGCAATCCTTCATAATCGTTAAAGCATAAAACAATGGGTATAAAAAATAAAATTAAAATCTGATCACCTGTAGGGAAATCAGCAGCAACATAAAATAAACCACTAAATTCAGTTCTTCAAGTGACACAAATTATTCAACCTGCCAGCAACATTAAAGGTACAGGGTATCAGATTTATGGGGCTTTAATGCCAGAATATGGCAGCAATTAATATAGCATTCAAAAGTATGTTTTCATCAGAGGTAGAAAGTAACTAAGTACAAGTACTTAGTTACTGTACTTAACCAGATTTTTTAGGCACCCATTCTTTACTTGAGTACTTATTTTTATAAGAATTTTTTACTTTTATTTTCTACATTTAAACACAAATATCTGTACTTTCTACTCTTTTTTTTTCCAAAACACACTTGTTAAACTTTAGATCTAATTACACTGTGTAGTCTATACTGTACAGACTTACTACTTTAGATCTGATTAATTTACTGATTAATTTAAGATATATGGTGCATTCCAAAAGAGACTAATATGCAGATTATTTAAAGATTATTATGGAATATTGATTATATACAGCCTACTATTATATAATATTTATATTTTGTTGTCACTGATAATTATGACTGGTAATGTGAGTTACAACTATAGTTAGAGACATATGTATATAAATATATAAAATATAAATATTAAAATATTAAATTCATTATTTAATTAAATTAAACATTATTATATATTAGTAAAGATATTTTAAATATATTACAGTAAGATTTTTGATTAGTTACATTAATAATTTATAATAAATATAAAATATTAAAATATAATGATACTAAACACAGTGAACTTCTAGGGGGTTGGAATACAGACATACACAGCTTTGTGGTCTTTAATTGAGTTTCCCTGTTCTACTACACAAAAACACAATAAAGTTATTCTCAAGACTGTAATGAACAGCACATTCTAATAAGGATCACAACACAAAAATAAAACCAGTATTAACACATGATTTCAAAGCTTTTAATCGATATAAACACATGCCTATACATAAACACATACTCATATACACAGCCAACATTTAAATGTTGACTTATAGCATTTGATGCTGTAAAATGTGTGTTTACAGTGTAAACAAACTTTACCTCGTCCCACAGCTCCAAAGGATGGAAAGAAACTCTGATGTTGATTTGTCTCCACCCAGTGGTTCAGTCATGTATTAGAGACAAACTGAGGAAGTTCTCTGTTTTCTCTTGGTGTCTCATATTGTCTACATGAGTGCTTCTACACTTTCAACTAATTCAGTATAACAAGAGTCCGACTTGAATCACAAAATGGACAGTTCAGCCCAAAATAAAAAACAGATATTTTTCCTCTTACCTGTAGCACTACCTATCCCTCTGGACAAGTTTGGTGCCAGTTGTACAGTTTGTGCTTTGCTGTTGTTGATTGAAGATGACTTAATGCAGACAACAAGCATGCTGAAAACAAGTCAGTATTTAAAAGGATAGTACTCACCTTCATGGTGACTGAGGGTTTAGTTTTTTATTCCACAAAACACTGCTGGAGTTTGACAGGAGAACAGAGTTGAAGAATCTCCCAAATAATGGAAGTAAATGGTGACCAGTTTTCAAACTAAAAAAAGAAACTTAAAAAGTCTCCATACTGCTCGTCTGGTGTAATCCAAGTCTCCTAAAGCCCCAACATGCCGAGTTGACTTGAAAGACATCATTTACACCATGTTTGTAATCTTAATCTTCACTGTAGATTTTTAGTTTGGAGCCACATTCACGTGAGCATGTACACTGTTTCAACTGCCCTGGTGTAACAGTGTGCACACAGAAGTGAACGTCATGTCAGGGCTTTAGGAGACTTGGATTACACTTGATGAGCAGTATGGAGGCATTTTCTGTTTGTTTGTTTGTTTGTTTGTTTGTTTGTTTTTTGTTTGTTTGTTTGTTTGTTTCTGTTTGAAAACTGAGCCTAACCATTGTTTGCGAGATTCTGCAACACTGTTTTCCTGTGAAACTCCAGCAGAGTTTTGTGGGCTGAAACCTTAGATCATTATGAGGGTGAATAGGTACTAAGTGAATTTTCATTTTTGGGTGAACTATTCCTTTAAGAATAGGCTACCAGCTGGAAAAGGTGGGATGTTGGCTGGAGTGAGGAGGAAGAGTCCATGTGAAGCCTGGGGTATCCTGAAGATGGAAAGCTGGCTGTCCAAAGCTCATCTTTGCACGATGATATGACGAGCAGGTAATCCTGGAGACAGGAAAGGAACTTTCACTCTGTGGTTGAATCTATAGAAAGAAAGTAGTTCCTACAAGAAACTGTTCACAAAAGTGGGTTATCTTGAGTAACTAGGTCATGAATTCTGGAAAGAGACACTGGTCTGAACTACTTTCTATGCTACTAGAAAGAAAGTAGATAATACTCATGATTTTTGGAAAGAGATCTTTGGTGCTTTGAGCACCACAAGCCGAGTGTCATCTAGTTCCACTATACTGGAGAGAAGACAGACAACTCTACAGCTGATATCTCCAAAACTCTGCAACTCACACCAAAAAAAATCTAGATGGATAAATAGCACTACAGGTAAGAGGAAAAAAAGTATTTTTGATTTTAAGGTGAACTGTCCCTTTAACATTAAGTGAACTTCCATTTCCCCTCAAAGCTGACCTCAATTGCTTCTCCAAAATATGTAAAATATGTAATTTTTGGGGTCACTTTATAAGTGACCAAGCTTTTGCAGTCAGAACTCCTTGGCTCTGGAACTCCCTGTCTTTTATTTTTATTGGATTTTTTTTCTAAAGTCTTTATTAGTGCTAGCACACGGTTTTATTTCAAACATGTCTTGTCAGTTTCATTGCTGTTGTTGTTTTAATAATTTTGTATTATTTTAATTTTCTTTGCCTCATTTCAGTCCTGAAATGTTTTAATCCTAGTTCAACCATAGCAAGATGAGACGTGAAAACAAGACTTTCCAGTGGTATTAAGTTTCTCTATAAAGGCCTACAGGCAGATTTAGACACACACTACAGGACTGAGTGCTTGTTTTGTGAAAAGGTCACACAGTAAATTCTACACTTTGTTTGAATGTACATGTGAGACCACTGAATACACTCATGGGACCCCTTGGGAGTTAGTTCTAATTTACTCTACATGGAGTTAGCATTTTATCACCTAAAGTTAATTTTACTGTGAACTCTTTCATAGTGTTAACACCTAAGTTAACATTTCAGTTAATAATTCAAAAACACTGAAATGTTTTCAGGTGAAAATTACTACAAAAACATCATACTGATTAGTACAAAGGTCTTAGTTCAATTTCAAAATCTACACAGTATCTCCAAAACTCCATGCAGGATGGATACTTACTTGTGCATCAAGTTACATTTACATAATGTAGTTTTTTCACTAACACTGTAAATATGTGACACTATATTCACATTTAAAACAAGCTGCATGAGGGCAGCTTGGCAGTTGAGAAGTTGTGCAGTCAAATGGGAATAAAAAATAAGTAAATAAAAAAGAGAAAATTAAATCTGGATATTTCAACAGAACTGTAAACATATTGCGAATATTATATGTACTGCATAAACTGTTCAAAGCAAAGCGTAGCATGGTTTATTACGCTGACAGAAAATCCCTCACAGTGTAACACTCCGTGTGAGAAATCAAATGGCACTCTTACCTGAAAACCAAATGAGGATGGTTGCAGCAACAAAACTGTAAAGATGAATCAACAACAGGAGTAGTGTGGAATCATCAGTAAATGAACACTGACATATTACACCAACAAAGAGTGTTGTCCCTGAACACAAGCTGCAGTCTAAATGAGAGAAGAAAAGTCTCACTTTTTCATTTTTTATCCAACTCCAAAAGCTGTGTAGAAGTACATTTGGCTAACATGGAGGTTTGTTTGCAACTTCTTTGACTGTCTGACTGCTCATAGTTGTTTCCGCATCTGACAACTTTTTTGGAGCATTGCTGCATTCCTAGATAATGATCAAAAAGAACAATTATCCTGTCTCAATTCAGCCGTGTGATTGGCTGGATGTCTCATCATATGTCAAGTGTTCCATTATTTTCCTCCCAGCTGTGATTAATCTACATTATTACATGGCTTTGCAAAATACTTGAATCTGATTGGTCAGTTACAGCATTCTAAGGTCTGTTATTTCTGTATAGCAGACTGTTGCTATGTATACTAGGCAGTTGTTATGAAGAACAGACCGTTGGTATGGACACAGTTCTGATCATAGAATCTAGAGGAACAATAAAATTGTGGAACAAGTAGGAAAATGTATCAGGTCACTATTGTGAAATAGAGCCATATTAAAATTAAAATTAATATGAACCCTTCTGCTGCATGTTAGGGTCCTGCATCATTCTGTCAGGATTTATTTCATAATAATGACCTGCTCACTGCGCATTATCACGTCCATGACAGCCATTATCTGTACAATGCTGAGTGTTTTCATACACACAGATAAAGCGCTGAATGTCTTCCTCGTGTCAGAAGTTCCACGCTTTAGAGAACAGTGTTGAAAGAGATGACAGCGTTAAGCCTGGCAGGTTTATACATGAATAGATGATTCCATCCAGATTAAACTGTACTTCAGGTCCTGTATTCATTCATTGACAGGATAAATAATCCTCAGTTTAACAGTGTTTTCTGACTGCATTTCTTTGGAATAATGTGCACAGAAAGCATCACGACTCTCAGTTGATCACAGAAATAGTTCTGTCACATTTAAGTTTAAAGGAACAGTTTATCCCAAAATCAGAAATACACATTTTTACTATTTATCCATCTAAATTTTTTGGAGATATCTTCTGTAGAGATGTCTGCCTTCTCTTCAGCATGTCTGAAAAACTTAACAGCAACAGTTTCATATAGGAGCTTTTTCTTTCCACCAAACACCACGCTAACTCAGCCGAGGAGGACGCCATTAATGTGTACATCCCATGCTGTCATGAGCATTAGCCTCTCAGCCATGAGTAGATGCACACTTCTTTCTGTGATATGTTTGGTGGGTGTGCTTTGGTAGAACAAAAGTAGTTCCTATATGAAACTGCTCAAAACGACATATGTGTTTTGGGGGGATTGCAGCACCACAAGTCCCATTATATTGGAGAGAAGGCAGACATCTCTACACCCAATGTCTCCAAAACTCTGCAACTCACGCCAAAACTATCTAGATGGATAAATAACACTACAAGTGAGAGAAAAAATGCACACAATGCATTTTTGATTTTAAGGTGAACTGTCTCTTTAACATTAAGTGAACTTCCATTTCCCCTCCAAGTCGACCTCACTCACTTCTACACATCTGTCCACCAAAGACAGACCACCAGTGTCTTCACCTGGCTCTCACACTGGCTGTTTAATAAGAAGTATGTAAACATAAGTTACTAATGGAGCCTAAAATAGCCTCCAGTCTGCTGATACAATAACAAGAGTCCACTGGGCGAGACGCTGTCCATGACCTGCCTCTGTCTCACCACAGGTCACCTCAGATGAGATATTTCTAATGCTTGGTTTTTCACACACTCAGCAAAGATGCAGGAACAGACAGACTGTATTTACGCTGGTGTGAGACTCAAACTCATTTAATCTCAGCTTGCCACAGCATGTTGTTATGAACTTAAGCTCACTGGATCATACAAACTCTTCGTGCTAGACATGTGACAAGGCTTTCTTTCATACCCTGTAGCTGATGACAGCCTTTGACCCCGATGGTGGTTAGAGACACACTACTGAGTGTCTTCTTCTTAAAGGGATAGTTCCCCCAAAAATTAAAATACTGTCATTATCAACTCACCCTCACATTGATTGAAGTTCAGATGGTTGCACAGGCTTGTGAACATGCTAAGGATAATGATTCAGGCTAACAACATGGTGTGAATAACATCTTTCAAGTCAACTTGCCATGTTGGGGTGATTTGGATTACACCAGGCATTTTATGTTTTTTTCCCTTTTTCTTTTTTTTTCATTTTTGGATGAACTATCCCTTTTAAAAGTTTTCTTATGTAAGTTTACTTAGTTTGTTTATTCTATTGTGCTTTCTCAAATGATGTCTTGGGGACATTTATTGAGTGTGATACTTTGTGAACTGAGGGCCATGTGCAATACCAGTGATGTGTAAATTTATTGTGTATGAGATTTTGGATTGATGTGTGTACATGTACTTCTGCACACTGATCACATGACTGATCAGGTGACTGTTCTCATGTGCATTTGAGATGGTGTTGTGCAGTGTCACTCTGCTCTGATGAAGAGCAGTGTCGCTTGAAACATCATCACTTTGGTGCATTAAATATCTCGAAATTAGAGCCCTGCAGTGTGTGAATATAGTGTGTGTGTTGGATGTGCAAGCATACGCCTGTTTTTTAAATTCTTTTACACCCCTCACTTTGGCTGTACACATTGTAAAAAAAAGTTTGCTGCCGTAAAATTTCAAGCTGACTGAATTTGAAAAGACAAGTTAATTTAAATCAAACAAACTTTATGAGTCAAATAAACTTGATATTAATTCAGTTCCACATAAGAAAACATGTGCAATAAGTGCAAGATATTAAGTTGAACCCAACTAAATCTATGTAAGGCGTAATACACAGTTCTCAAATTCAACACCCTTCTGCTTTGCGTTGAGGTCCTGCATCACTCTGTTGTGGTTTGTTTCATTCATTATTTATTAAGTTTACTCAATTTTTTAAATACATTTTTTTGTTTCTAAAACTAGAAATCTAAAGAAGAAAAGTAAATTATCTCAACAAAAGATTAGTAGTTGTTTTTTCAAAACCAAAGAGTTACAGTTGGACTCAAAGCTTAAAAATCTATTGTAGTAAGTTACCTTGAAATTTGTCTCAACTTTTTCATTTTTACAGTGTATGACTCACTGATACAACAGCATTTTACAAGTTGGGAATGAGAGTGGGCTGGTACTACTGTAGAGATATGGCTTAAGACACACAACATAGAAATCCCCCTAAATCTCACACACTGCACCTTTAATCAACAGACAGAAAGAGGTTGAAGTTTATGACATGCTGGACTCAGCATGCCAGAATAACTGTTCATGTCCAAACAAGCAGAACATCCACAGGTCTATTCTTCTTTATCAGATTCCTAAAAATAACTGTATATCTGACATTGTCAAGATAAATATTAAATATATCATTTTGTCAATACATTCCATGCTTCAGTTTAATTGTTTTATTAATTGTTGGCACTCGTTTCAGCTCCTAAAAGTGTTTTTTGTTTTTGTTTTTTCATCTGATTGTATGATATGTATGATGTTGTGGAAAATCTGAAAATAAATACGGGCACAATCACCAAAACTGTCTTTGTGATGTTTTAAAAGGATCAGTACACAGTCACACTGGAAGTGTGAAGGAAACTGATAATGAGTCAAAGAATGTACATCTGTGTCAGGGTACGGAGACGGAGGAGGCTGGGTCAGGATGAACCTGAAGTGCTTATCAGGGGAGTCAGGATGTGACTGTGTTTTATCAGAAGTTGTTCTTCCAAACGGAGAACAGCTGTGTGTTCAAGGACGAGTAAGGAGATATTGCCTGACAAAACATGAGAAGCAATTATGAGGAACAAAAGACAAAGTTCACATATAATGTGTGTACGTTCAGAAAGCCCAAGCTCAAGGCTTTAATGTGGGTGAGTGGATTCCTTGTTGCTGGATCCTTATGAAACTCCTCCACCTGCTGACAGAAAGCAAGAATTACAGCAGAGGAGCAGTTGGATCTCAAATATGAAACAAATGAAAGTACAAAATCATCAGTTAACATGTGCACCTCTCAAACTGTGAGGAATAAGGTTATTTGGAGCTGTATGTTTTTCCTTTGAAGCCATGTTGCTTCTGACCAACAATGCAACAGACGCACACTTAACTAAACTCTGGTTATGTGACGTGTTACACTCAACAACTTCTCATAAAGAGCACTATACAGTTTTATTTTGTTTTTTCACTTTAAAATGGTGCATTTTAGACTATTTATAAATCAAAGTTACCGTTTTAAAATCTTATTTATTACATCTCTATTTATATTTTAATGCTTACATGAACTCAAAAATTCATGAAATATGACAGAAAATATTAAATAAACATCTCAGTGAAATCTCAATGAAAAATGTCTCTCAGTCAGTTACAATCATTAATATCTGAACTGACTGTAAAGATATTTTCATGCTGCAACAGTTTCATGCATGTTAGGATCTTTTAACATTCACATCATTGCCATCTTCCTGAGAAATTAAATATGTAAAGTTTTGATCATTTTTTCCTATCCTTAAATGACTTCATACTTAGGCTCCAGGTGTTCAGTGATCTTGTGGTTCCACATCAGGGACTGTAAAATGCCCCTACATAAAACATTGATTTGTGGCTTTTATCCCTATACAAATAAACATTAAACAAATAAATGTTTAACACCACTAATGTGCTGCTAAGATTTTTTAAATAAAATTTAAACTCAGAAAAAGGCATGTTTTCTGTATCGCATTAAGAATTAGTGATTAATTGATTATTGATTGGTAATGTGTTTAGCCATCAGTTGAAAATGCTAAAAATTTGGAATCCTAATTACAACACATACTATTATGGTAAGACTTTACAATAAGGTACATTTGAGCTGTCACTAGCTAACACACCAGCCAGTGAAAACATTAATTTTGTTTAGATGTTCTACTAACTTAAAAATGTTCAGTGCCATTAGAATTTTCTTTCCATGACTAGAAAATGGTTATAGCCAAAACCACCTATATTACAAGGATTTATTGAAGTTATTAAGGATATTTATGTTATGGAGAAGCTGACATTTTCTTTAAAGCTCCAAGTAAGTAGATTCCAGTCATACTGGGTCAAAGGGGTACAGTACTCTAATACCAGAGAACCTGGTTATTTTATTATGTAATTTATTTCTTGGTTGTAAACATTAGACAAAAAAATAGTTCCCTGTTTGAGGTCTAAAGTGAATTAATAATGATGTAAAGATATTCATGCCACTCTGCCCCCAATCTCTCCTCACCTGTGTGTTATTTCTTTTCCCATTTTTCTTTTTTTGTTGTTTTTTGTCTGTTTTTGTCTTGTTTTGATTCTTTTAGATAGTAAGCTTGATTTTGAATGTTATTTGTCTTGTATCTGTCCTTCTTTATTGATTGTATATATAAAAAAAATGGAGTCATGCTGTGAAACACCTGTGTTGTGATTCAGAATGGCGAATGACTTATGAAATTCCATCAGTAAAAAGCACAAATTGCAGTAGATTTTTTTTCTTCTTTGTGTTTATTAAAGACATTATTTTTTAATATGATCTTTACTGAAAATAAATAGAGGGGTGAATGAAAGTTGCAGTTAATGAAAATATTTGAGTTAACTTAATCAATGATTTTAATTTCACTGTAATCAAATAGTACATGTAAAACTAACTCGAATATTTAATCTCTGAAAACCTTCAATTTTATGAACTCAAGAAATTGTCGCAATTGATTGCCTCAGTTTTTTGATTACTGCTTACTCATTTGGGTTTACAGGTTATGACTGGTCAAAGAAATAATTGATAATGTGATTCAGACAATCAAAAATTGTGGGCCTAACCTAAATATTAAAGTACGTTTTTTTTAAGCTAAGGATTTATAAATTCAAAAGAGTTTGGAAAATCTAAAACATACCAATATAAACCGGTCGATGAGTCTACATGGCGCTGTGGTCGGGTCGGAGGTCAACGTCGTAATGACGTAATACATCTTGACGCGCTCACAGACGCACTGAGCGGAAAAAATCATAACTGTATCTCAACAAGCCAAGGGGCTGAGCTTTGGTATTCAGGAAGACTCACATTGCACATTAACTATTATAACTGTTGGTGTCTTGTCTTGTCCAGCTGCCACACTGTCAGTTTATTGACCTGGTTAGTTTGAAATCCACCCTGGAGGGACCGAGGAGAAGCAACGGTTACTGGAACAAGAAGACGGATTTACGGACTGTCCGCTGCTGTAGAACCAAAACTGGACAGCCATGGGAGCTGTTCTGGGGGCCTTTTCTTTCGCTAGCTGGGTAAGTTATGGTACTGCCACACTGTTTGCAGCCACACTGTTTGTATTTGGTGGGAATTGTAAGATACAGTGGCGTCATGAAGACTAACAAGCAACAGGTAGCTAATATCGCTCCAGTCCTGTCTGGAGAGCACGCTACACCAAACTCCATTCAAATATCTGGTGATTTAACTCCTACTCCTGCTCTCGTCGCGTTTGGACTAAGACAGAACAGAACAGAACTTAGTACTTGAGCTCGTCACTCGAGTTTTTTGATCACTAATTTACAAAGCACTACTTATTTAGGTTAAATTTCAGTGACTGAGTCGTTTCATTATGTTGTTATCCATCTGACAGCTTGTATTTTTAGCGGAAGAACGAAAAGCCGAACTCAATTCAGATATCTGGTGTTTTAATCGTGATTTTCCTTTTTACTTACTTTTGGGCAGAGATAGAATATAACTTAAACTTTAACACGATTTACTTAGGTTTATTGAATAATTCCGCTCTCATGTGATTCAATTAGCAGCGCTGTTTACTTTTATTTTAATTGTATTTTAACAAATTATATTTTCCCACTCCTTTACTTTCGGCCAACAGTTAACTTGCATTGGCGAAAGATATTTTATCAGCTGAACCTTTCAAATGGTTGGTTGTACATGTGCCAACACGTACATCATTAAAATGTGTTTATATTCCCAGTAAAAGAACCGAAAACTGATTCTTGGTGACTATCAGTGTGGTGTTACAGTAACCTGCAATCTGCTACATATTCTGTCTATTATAAAATAGCTCCAACATGAGGGACAGCAGACACAATTGAGGCCCACAGCCAAGCAAGGGGTTAATCATCATAACACACTCGGTCATCTGCTTACTCGTGATTAATTGGATTAACTCTGCTTTGTTGCCTTGTTGTAAACCCTCAACAGGCGCCATATTCAGAAATACTGTCAACACATGGATGCGGATGATGATAACAGTATGTATATATCTGGATTTTGAGTTTTCATTTTCCTACAAAAAATATGTTGTTGTTTTTTTAAGCCTTTTACCTCTCTTCCAAAGCAAATTAATACTATATCACCAATTCGATTCTTTTACATGTGAAATCACATATCTATCTACATATCCATCTTTTTAATTTTTGAAGACAGATCAGATAGTAGCAGAGAACTATACATCAATCTAAAAATAACACACCAAGTTACAAAATAAATTAAAAAGCTCAATACAAAATAGTAGAAAAGCCTTAGCAGACCCTATAGATAGGACATATATCTAGAGAGTATCTGTATAATGCACAATATAAAGAATATATAACGATACACTCAGATATACTGAAATTAGGGCTGCAACTAATGATTATTTTCATTATCAATTAATTTGTCGATCATTTTCTTGATTAATTGATTTGTTTTTTGGTCCCTAAAATGTCAGAAAATTGTTTAAAAAATATTAATCAGTGTTTCACAAAGCACAATGTGACGTCCTCAAATTACTTATTTTGTGCACAACATAAAGATATTAGGTTTACTGTCATTGAGAAGTAAAGAAATCAGAAAATATTCACATTCACAAAATATGTCATTGCTTGAATAGTCAACAACTAATCAACTAACTGAAATAGAAATATTTTACATTATATACATTAGACACATGTACAAAGTGAAAAATTTCCCCTTTTTTATTTATTAAAATTTAAATGAGGAAATGAAAATGCTAAAATGAACTCAAACAATACATCAATTCCATATTCTAAATAAAGGAAAGTCATCAAAGCATTGAATATATGTCAGGACATTACTGTTGTATTATTTTTTGTATGTTTACATTGCTAATTGTTAATAAAATACTATTGAAAGAAAAAAAAATGTGTATTTATGTGAGGCAAGAGAAGAAAAGTACAGCGTATTGAGGGAAAGAGAAGATCCAGTTCAGGGAATTGGTTGGATTAGCACAAATATTACATGAACATCTTGTGCAAGGATGAAAGGCTTAAGGTGCCAGGCAGCACTAATGCCTCACTCAATTATTTTATCTATTTATCTGTTCAATTAACAACTTCACAGTTAATACAAAATGTCAGAAAAATACAAAACATACATCATAAGTTGTCCAGTAACCAGCAAATATTTGAGATTTTTACTTCATGAATAAATTAAATGATTAAGTAGTGATGTAACGACACCAAAACTCAAAATGCCATTGATACAGAGTTTATCATGATATTAAAAAACTAAGAAAAATTACAACTTGGAAAAAATGTCCTCTATAAGATAATTAATCTATAACTCTGATGTGTAATGCATTTTTTTTAAACTTGAAAGTACATCTGCTTTCCTTCTTAAATAAAATAAAATAAAAGTAGGCAGCCATGACCGCAGTATGTGCAATAGATTGGAATGAACTGTCTTATGTTTGTAAAATTGTACACTAAACACAGTGCAAGGGTTGAATAAAGTAGTAGTCAGTAGCAAAAAATGTCCTTTTATAAAATAAAAATGATAAAATAATTACACAATATAATGGTAGATATTGTCACAGTCTGGTATGATATTAAGACATTTTTTATTGCAATATTACAACATTCAATAATTGTTACATCCATACAATTTATAGATTATGACTCAGGCTGCAAGTAACAATTATTTTCATTGTCACTTCATGTGCCATTTTTATTTTCTCAATTAATCAATAAGTTGTTTTGTTCTAGAAAAGGAATTTTTTTTCTTAAAAAATTACTCTAACCTATTAATTTAATAATTGATTAATGGTTGATTATTTGATTAATCTAATTCTAACCATTGAATTTGAATCATTTCAGCCCTGTCTTGTCTCCTGACTGTCCTCTGCAGTAGAGGATTGTCAAAGCTCCTGCCACACTCAGACAAAATGAAGACCATGCTCCTGTCAATTTTACACTAATAACCGCATTTATTTTGGTTCAGATCAGGACAGAGCGAGGCACGGCGTGGTCGTGGTCATGCGCTCCCTGCGTGTTGTCTGGCACACTTTACCATGGCCTACTCTGAGGCTGTATTAAGTCGACCTTGTCTGGCTGGTGGGGGTATTAACTTGTTTACAGTCTTCCGGGCCTGCTTATCTCTTGACTCCACTCAGTTGTTAGTGTATGAGGGAGGCTACAGCAGTGGAGATAGTGGAGTGTAATGTATACACAGGTTGTATACACTGTTTGAGTAGGTCAGTGAGCTCTGCCTGTTTTTCAGTGAAGTGAAACTTACTGAGAAATAGGTCAATAAAAGTCATCTCTATAGAGACTTGCCATCTCACTCAGATATACCCTGTAGATATTTTCTAGATCTGCTTCTGGATCAGAATCAGTAGGTTTTTTTAATTTAAAGGAAAGTTCTGTTTTTTCTCCACTTGTGTCAGTTTTGACCAGTATTAGTCTGACTTACCTGATTTAGTCTGTGGGTATAAGCCTGGCATCGGCTGCCTGTTTCAGGCAGCATTCTCCTGCTGTTTCCAAACAGCTCAATTCATAAGATGTACTCTGACCGAGGCCACAAACCTCTTCACTGATTTCTTGTAAATGCCTGTAGCTGATGCAGATATAGCCTATATTTGTGGGGCGTTTCCATGGTGCCTCAGCTTACTGCTGATTTTAAATAGACTACTTCCTGTAAACCTTGGAGGCCTATATTGTTTGCCAACAGTGTGGACATTGGTCTCGTTTTGATAAGTGAGAAAACACCTGAAATTGTTTTATGGTAAGATATAAATGTGAAAATTATACACACATAGAAACTTTTAATATATCCAAGTTTAAGGTGGGGATATGCCCAGCAACTACTTTCACTGTCAGCTTAACACACATTTTATTTTAGACTAGTCAACTACTCTAACTGTAAGATAACACTTGGAAAGCAGCTAAAATTGACTACAGTTTATTAATTGATCATGTTAAACACTGTCCTAAGAATACTGCATAGTATTAAGAGCCATTTGAAGCCATTAATCACGGTATACTACCTCCAAATCAAATTTTAAATGCTGCTGAAATATGTGACACTTTGCACCATGCAATATGAACAACACATTAACCTACAACACATGACAACAACTCACTACATGCTTTACCTTTTCAGACCGAAAAGGATCACAGTGTCTGGGGGCGCATGACATCGTTAACCTGGAGCTGACGTTAGCTGCCAGCCTGACACACAGCGTGGCTAACGTTAGCAGAGCTAGCAGCAGCAGCAGCTCTGTATGTAGGATAACATCTGCAGTGTTTCCTCTAGGATTTTTTTCAGCAGCGGGGGCAAGCGTTCCGTTTCTCTTCTTAGAGAAATATTTCAATAAACTCATCTGAAAAATGCAGTCAGTTGTTACATAATGGTGTGTAGATATTAACGTTAGCCTAATACTATCAATTAGTTTACTCACGTTAGCGACACTGAGTTGGCACCGGGCCAAATTAACTTAAACTTCCGATAAGTTACGTAACGTTAGCTGGTCATCAACATATTGTGAACGTCTGTTTAACTTGTAAAATCTATGTCGAGTTATCTCAAGATAATAACTTACGTCTACCTCTTCTCCGGCTGGTAATTCGCAGCTTTATTGTTTATTTGTAATTCATGAATTCGCTCCTCTGACTCTGCCCTGTCGCCTCGGCTTGACGTGCTTGACGACCGCGCATCCCAAACAACGCTAGCATCATGCAAATGAGCACGCGCAAGTATATTTCCATACTGAGCAAGATAGTTATCTGCAGTTTACCTTAGTGCTCGCAAGTACCCGACAGGAGTCTGTTTTGGAGGTGGAGAGATGCGGCGGTGGTGTATTTGCCTCAACAATAAAAAAAAAAGAAAAAAAAAAAAGAAATTTGAAGGAGCGGCGGCTAGGATAAATGAATGTAGAGGAAACACTGATCTGTGTCTTTGCTGAATGTGGTCACACATTGTTCTAGTTGAGTGGTTGTATATCAGTTTATTCTGGTACAGCCTATATTCAACCTTATTTTTATTTTCCACATCAAAACACTGCCAAACCACGCTGGTTTCACAAGCTGTCATCTGACCAACTTGTTGCTGATAAAAAACATCAGGGATGATCTGACGATAACTGAATTACTGAACTGAACTATAACTGAATTCTGCCAGACATTTGTGACATAGACATGCCATTGGAATTTCAAAATAAAGGTGTATCTTAACAATGACATACTATATATTGTAGAATATGAACATGAACCCTTATATCAATCCAGATATATTGTTACATTCCTACTGTACATTAATGTAGCTGTAGCTGCTGCTTGACTGTTGAGTCCATGGGATTATTTAGGAACATAAATTAGAAGTGCTTAAAAACTATGCTAACTGTGTCCTGAATTAGTCTAATAACTACAAAACTATTTTTGTTACAATAACAAGTGTTAGTTTGTCCATTCCATCAGCATCAGAGCCAGGAGG
The DNA here is from genome assembly GCF_056507025.1 of Lutjanus erythropterus. Classification (NCBI taxonomy): domain Eukaryota; kingdom Metazoa; phylum Chordata; class Actinopteri; order Lutjaniformes; family Lutjanidae; genus Lutjanus; species Lutjanus erythropterus. Next base: position 4,015,383 of record NC_139318.1, read on the forward strand.
TTACACTGAGGACGTAGCAATAAGTTAGCTGCACTGCTTCAGATTTATTGAGTGCTGTGTTTCACGAGGTTGTTGGTGTTCTTTTTTTTTGTAACATATATTGCATGTAGCCTCATTTGTTAGATTTAGTACAGTGAGCCCACAAGTTTAATATTAGACCTGTTAGTCATGACTGGAGAGCACAGAATGTAAACACACAACATCTAATGTCGTCGCCTGACGCTGGCAACCTCGTCATCATTAGGGGATGGTTAGGAGTTTGAAAATGTCAACTACATTAGAGAAAATTAAAGTTACATAAATACCAATAGCCGCACCATTTGTCCTGAAGCTTGTCAATATTTGGGTACTGACCAATCAGGAACCAGTGCCAAGTTAGTACCAGCTCTCCATACCCATCGTGACTCGAGGCGTTTGCAATATGCAGCTCAAAACTAAATGCCATTAAATCCTACACACTGGTTCTTTAACTGTTTTGCACCTTTTATATGCTGTGACTCTGATCCACATTAGAACAAATATTGGTTGGATGATGTATGGTTATAAAATATGGAGGATGAGTATTATGTTAGGTGATGTTCTTCTAAACTCTTATAATATTTTTCAGAGCATATTTATTTCAGTTTACACTCTGAAAAAGATTGTACAAGCAGACTTTCAGAGTTTTAGTATTTAATGCCAGCAAAACAAAATATTGGCAGAACATCCTGCACATATCCTCCCACCATCCATCCCCACTCTGATCGTCGTTTCTCACTGTAACTGTGACTCCTACTGTTGACATGCAGCGTCAGGCTGAACTGTTCTTTTTCCAAGAAGAGATTCTCTTTTCTGTGTCCTATGAGAATTTCACTCCCACTATCACTGAGAAAGCTCTTTGTTGTATTACATGGTCAAGGTCTGCAAACCTACCATGTACTGTTGGTAGATTAGTTCAAGAGCTGAATGGGAGAGAGGCTAAATAGCAGATTCATTAAGGCATTTGGTTCAGACATAGATAGTCAGTCATTGTCAGATGATATTGCCTTGGCAGATGACTTTCAGATGATGATTTATTTATTTTATTATGACTGATCATGTCCAGTCTTATTTCCCGTATTTAGAAGCAGAGAAAAGCTGCTAGTCTCAGCCTTTGCCAATGAACAGAACAACATGGGAACGTATCTCTCTTACTGCTCTTATTATCATTCTCAGGATGATAACCTTGGTTTATCGTAGTTAGTTTACTGAGTTTAACTAGAAGAGGTCACTCAGTACAGCACAGATCTCCACCAGGTATCCTAAAAACAACATTTGGATGTACCATAACTCATTTTGATGAGTAACTGTAATTTAAGGGAAAGCGATATGTAGCCATTACGCACACATCAGTGAGTACAGCAGTCCAAATGGTGAGTTGGAGCCAATGGCTGTGTATTAAATAGGTTGTAATCCTGTTCAGTATACAATCTATGGTTGTTGCGAGTTGTTTCCTCCCACCCCCTCCTTCTTAGACATTGCAGAGATAGGCAGGCTGCACGAGCTCTGCAGGAGCACAGGATGCACGCAGCCTTGTAAACTGACAATAACAAGAGACGACAGGTCCTCCACTGTAAGTTGATCAGCTCTTTATAACTGTCAGTTGTCTGTCAATGTAAAGTTAAACCTGTTATCCTGAAAACAAAAGCCCTCTGCTCTGAAGCAACACACTCTGGATGATGAGTTAAGTGTCTGCCTGTCTTACTGCTGCCAAACTCCATAAACATTTTGCTCAATTTAACAGTTATAAACATCTGTTACTTCTACAAGATTATTAATGATTTCTTACAACTAATAAACAGACAGTTACACCTTTGGTGAAAATTCAGCATTAATTTAAAGTCTGATTAATGGGAAACTAACATACAAAATGCGGACACCTCGGCTGTTGTGTTCATGTCAAGTGCAGCGAGTATTTAAAATTAACACATTTCCTTGATCTTTAAAGACACATTGTGGTCATTTTATGATTTATTACAGCAAATATTTTATGGATTTCTCCTCTAATTCAATTTCAAAAGTAACTTTAACAGATTACATTTATATTTCTTTTGAAATTTAATCTAACTAGTTACATGCAACTAGTTACAACCCAAACACTGCCAGTAGGACAGCCTTGTTTTTAGCCAAGCAGTTGTTGATGACTTGTGGCCCCTGCTAGCAGGTTTAAGAGGGGTGAGGAGTCAGTGGTTGGTATAGGTTATATATAGGTTTTATATAGGTTTGTCATAAATGTGCAATGTTTTTACAATTGACCTTTATAAAACGTCATCACATCATCATTTTGTCCTATTACACATTTGTTTGGAATTGTGTCCTTATTAGCCCATGAAATCTTGAGTTATGGCCAAAAACTTGTTTTATGAGGTCACAGAGACGTTGACAATTGACCTCCAAAAAAGGAAGTTTGTGCCAGTTTTGAAGAAATTCCGTCAAGCCGTTGAGAGATTGCGTTCAGAAGAACGGGGTGGACGGACAGATGACCTGAAAACATGGTGCCTCCAGATTTTTCAAAAATAGTGTATCACAAAGGTCCTTGAGCATACAGTCATGAATGTGCACAAAAAATTAGGCTGATGGGTTCAGTGGTATTCAAGATAAGCTGCAGACAGTGGCTCCAGCCTTGTTGGTCACACGCACACAGACACACACGCCAGATGATGTTCCTCCTTTTCACGGTAAATGCTGAAATGTGTGATTTTGTCTGTCTCCAGTTGCCGTGCCTGTGCAGCAGTGCAACCTGTCTGATGTGCAGCTGCTGTCCGAGCACCAGGAACTCCACGGTGACCAGGATCATCTATGCCTTCATCCTGCTGCTGGGGACCATCGTCGCCTGCATCATGCTGTCGCCAGGTGTAGATCAACAGCTAAAAAGGGTATGAGTGTGGCCCGAGGAAATACAATACATGTATACAGATAGAACAGACATTTCTATTCACAGTAATGCTCTCTGTCTGTGTCCAGAATGGGAAGTAATCATATGTGTGATGAATGCATTTCACTGACATCACACAGATGTTAAACTAGCTTATGCCAGCTAACACTATATACACAGGTTTAATTCTGCTGTAGCTGCTTGTTTATTATTATTATTAACAGGCAAAGCAAATAAATGACATGAGCGATAAGAGGCACTAATTGCATCAGGATTTTGAGGCTGATACTGATATCCATATTTGTTAGTTTCAAAATCTGATAATAATATATAGATCAGTGTTTCTCAAACTTTGCACATCATTTACCACCTCAGAAAATATCCAGCTCCAGTGCCACCTGTATGACTACATTATAATACAGAAGCATAGGCCAGTTATATTCAGTGATGGACAGTTCACACATCACTTACTAATCATGGATGATGTATGTGTGTGATTTGTGCATGAACATGACTACATAGCAGGGTGAATTTGAAACAAAAATATTTTTGGAAAGACAAAACTTATTTCAAAGTACATCTCAGAGATTTTATAGTATTTATATGAAATTTCGTAGCATTTTGAGTATGTTTTTAAATTAATTTATTTCATCTTTAACATTTTAGAGGGTGTTCAGACCATAGTTTAGGAATCTAGGATATAGGCCTGTGTTATTCTTTTTTAAATAAACACATAGATATACCCATACACATACATTTTAGTGAACTGACCAGTATCTGTACTGAGCAGAATATTTTGCAAACTCTACTTGTTGATGCTTTCTGGTGGATAAAATACAGTTTATTTGTTAGTTTAGACTGGACACTACTCAAGGTGTGACAAAAATAAAGCTTGGATCAGTTGGTTCAGAGTATTTAATGTTCATAGCAAGAACATGCCCTGGTTACAGCAATGCTCTCACTTAGGTCTAGCATCCAAGATCACACCAAGTACCTTAGTCTTTTTAACTTGTTCTACTGGCTGTCCACCAAGTGTTAGTTGAGGATTAATGGCCACCATACATTTTGTGAAATCACTTATTCTTAAGAATTGGGACAGACTGTATTTTGTGGGGGTTTCGACTTTTACTCTTCAGTTATGTTGGAAAAATAGGTCAGACTCTTGGCTATTAAACCTTGTAACAACCTAATCTCCTAGATTTAATTTTTTTTGTAAATGTAGCAACAAGTTGACGTTTTGCGGAGTTGACAAACTTACATTTTTTCATTTGACATCAGTCGTAATGAGCAGCCATTTTATTTAAAAAAATCTAAATACATATTTTTAAACCATGCTCCTTATTTAGGTTTGATTTAGAAGGGCTACAGAGTTGACATGTTAAGACACATCTGATAGGAGTATTATTTCATTAATTTGTCAAAAAGTAAAAGGTTTACCAGTGTTCAAGCAGCATTACTGCCTGTTTAAACCTATAAGTGAGACAGAGTATAGCTAACCCTTTTTATGCCTGATTAAATCATGATTTTGTAACAATATCTTTGGTATTTCTGCCTCAATTTCTTGTTACTTATCAATCAAAATATGCAATGTTACACATATATCAGTAATAGACAAACATTAGCTAATATATCTAAATAGGGGTCATCTGTGCTGCAGTTAGAGAACAGTGTGAATGTGGCGTAAGGTGGAGGACCCAAATGCAGATGACACAAGGAACCAGCTCAAACAGGTTTAATGAAATTCATTCATTCATTCATTTTCTGTAACCGCTTATTCCGTAAGGGTCGCGGGCTGCTGGAGTCTATCCCAGCTTACACTGGGCGAAAGGCGGGGTTCATCTTGGACAAGTCACCAGTTCATCACAGGGCTGACACATAGACAGACAACCACTCACACTCACATTTACACCTATGGGCAATTTAGAGTCACCAATTAACCTAACATGCATGTCTTTGGACTGGAGGAGGAAGCCAGAGAACCCAGAGAGAACCCACGCAGACACGGGGAGAACATGCAAACTCCGCACAGAAAGGCCCTGCCCCAGCAAGCTGGGGGATCAAACTCAGGAACTTCTTGCAGTGCTAACCACTGCACCACCGTGCTGCCCGGTTTAATGAAATTGAACAAAAGAAACAAAGGCTTACACTGATGCAGGGAGGTAAAAATCCAAAGACCAACGAAACAGAATCCATAAAAGACAAACTCAAAAAACAGTCCAGGGGGAAAAAAATGCAGTAGAAAAATGGGAGGGAGACACATGGGATGCAGGCTGACTGACATGGGAAACAAGCACGAACTGACACTGACACAGAGAAACAGAGGGACTAAATAGACAGGTGAAACTATGACAATCAAAAAGAGAGAGAAAACAGACAAAGACAGGAACTAAAAACAAGACACACGAGGGAAGACCAGAACTACCAAAATAAAACAGGAAATAACCAACAAAACCCAAAACCGTGACACCTTATCTTTAATTTCTGAGATAAACCATAAAATTAAATGAATTTATACAGTTAGTCAAGAGTGTTATTATGTCATTTTTCTATCACAGTTACATTTAATTAAGATAATTATGTCGCTAGATGAAATGAAATTGGACCAACTCTCATCTGAATTAAGTCACACAGGGACAAAAGCACATACTGACTATTGCTTGGTTATTTAACATCAATGGTAGAGGAGGTACTTCTGATCATCTTCTGAATAAAAATAGCAATACCACTGTGTAGAAATAATCTGTTACAAAAGTCCCGCTTTCAAAATTTAAGTTAAACAAAAAAAAAAACAAAACATCAAATTAAGATAAAATACCAAAAGTAAAAGTACCCATCATGCAGTATGGCCCATTTCAAAATAATGGAAATGATCATATCTTTGGAGAGTGGGGGAGTTGGGGTGTCAGTAGTCTTATCTTAACCTATAGTAATACATTTATTTGGTTATTATATTTTGTATTATTAATCTGAATCTCCAAAGTAACAAGTCATTAAATGTAAAGTACATGTAATGGAATAAAAGTACAAAGTTTCCCTATTAGTGTATTAGAGTAGAAATTTAAAATAACAAAATGTGGGAATACTCAACTGAAGTACAAGATTGTACTTAAGTACAGTACTTGAGTACTTTAAATGTACCTACTAACTTTCCACAACTACTTTTGGTTAGGTGTGTGTCAGTGTTATAATTTCACTATGCAAGTAAATTGTTCAGTTCAACTCCTGCTCATATGTAGATGCTTTGTAAAATTAAAATGTAACTTCATTACAACTACTTCTGTTGACTGATATATTTCAAATATATTATTGTCATTTTAAGACCATTTTATGCCCCTGATACAATGATTATATGGTAGCATAATAATTCAAGAAAACTTTGGAGAAATGAACTTGTACTATTCAGGTATTTGAACTGGAATGTGAAGAAATATGAAAATATCCTAAATAAATAAAATGTGATAATTTTTTGTTTATTCAGGCATCATTTTGGCTAAAATGTTGGTGATATTCTTATGTAAACTAGCACACATATAAACACAAAGGGTGATATCCAGGTCAGCAAAAGTTATTGAGGTCATATTGATTTATTGGATGATAAGTCAATAAGTACAGGCCTAATGTGACTTTCTGTGATTGGCTGTAGATTCCAGGCTTCTGTGAAGACGGAGCCGGCTCCTCCATCCCCGACCTGCAGGCTGACATCAACTGTGAGATGTTTGTGGGCTACAAGGCAGTGTACCGTGTCTGCTTCGCCATGAGCATGTGGTTCCTGGGTTTTGCCATTCTTATGATTAACATCAAGAACAGCAGAGACCCCCGCGCTGCCATCCACAATGGGTAATGTCTGCAGTAACACAAGCAACACAAACACTTTATTACCAACACACCGGTGTGAAAGGTGGGGGTTTGGCTACACTGTTTACATAATGTGTCTTTCCAACATTCATTTACGTTTGGAGATTTAGCCTGGTGAGACAAAAAGAACTTTGACTTTGTCTGTGCCCTGCAGCACTGGGTCAGAGGTGTTACACAAGTTATACAACATCATTCAGTAGATGGACTTTGTCCTGCACTCAACTGGAAGATTTTTTATTGATTGACAGCACATTACAGTCTACAGTATCGATTGTATTTTTTGATCATTTTATTTATTTGTTTTTTTACTTCAAACATGAAAAAAAGAAAAAATATGTCTAAAAAACTGAAATAAATTATAAAGACTTTCAATGAGAAACATTTCATGTCCAAAAAGGCAGGAAGAAGCAACATGCTTGTCCTACCCCTATTCTATACTAACCCATCAATAATCAATTACATTGATCCACTCTCCTCCCCAGTGCCCATTCCCACAGTTTCACCACCATGTTTGTTCCCTTCATACCTAATCAACAACACTCCATAATAAAGAATGTGCAAAAGAAGAGAAGCAAAAACCAACAATAACAGTATCACCCGTAACATGCTCTACATTCCCCGTACTCATTTCTGTACTTCTCAGAAATAATTTATTTGTATGTATTTTTAAACTGTCTGATATTTTTACTTTGTTTGATTTCTTCCCTCAGTGCATCCCACAAAATTAGTTATAGTTTTAGAAAAGTTTTACCTGAGCACAAATTGATGTACTAAAGTTTCTCACTTACATTGAGAAACAAAAAAATCAATTATGATGCTGAGTCAGGATTTTCTTTTATGTGTATAAAAAAAAAAAAATATTTGGCTTCTCTTTTTTTACATGAAGTTTTAAGGAATTATTGATGTGTTGACTCTGGGCGCAGCATGCATTTGCAGTTTGAAGTAATATGTATTAATAAAGTCATAGCAGACAATTATATGAAAACTTACAGTAATGTAAAAGAAATGTATATTGCTGTAAAAACAAAAATTTGTAACCAATTTGTACAACCACAGTCATGGTCCTCAGTAACTGTGAGCACACTGTTGTCTTTTCTTTTGTAAAAGCTCCCAAAATACATTTCTCAAAAACAAAAAAAAGAAAGAAAACGATGGTGTCAAGGCGTTCACAGGGTTCACATTCAGAAAGTTTGTTTGTATCATATGTTGATACAGTGTGACACAGTGATCCAGGAGATCGCCTCGTCCAATCTGATTGCACAGCTAAACTGAAAATTGGCCTTGGAAAGATGAACAAGTTACTATAGAAGTGTTTTCAAAGTTGCACTGTATCATGATTTGTATATGAAATGTAACTAGTGGGCACATGACTCAATATTGTTCTTCTTACATAAAATCTTTTTGAAACAATAAAAAAATAGTTATTTTTCTACAAATAAGCCAAACAGTTAGTCAGTTATCATTACTGTAATGTCATTAAATAGCTCAGTCAACTAATTCTTTGTATTCTTGTATCATTTAACAACATTATCTTTATTGCACAGGTCGCAGTGTGCAGCCTTTTCATTTCAGGACATGACTGGTTTGCTTCTGTCAAAGAACCTACAGTATGCCCGTCATTTTCTATATAAAGTTCTACACACCAGCGGCACTTCTCGGCTGCTGTAACCTGACTACTTCCTCAGCAAACAATTATGGACAGAGGTTGTCGAGATATGAGATACGTTCTGATGTTAATGTGACCGGTCACCAAACACATGTAACACCTGTTAAACTAGGTCAGATAAATGAAGAGTAACGCATCATTTAAATCCCAAGGCTTTGTTTTATTATTTGTGATTACTTCTTTAAAATTAATCCTAAATATTTTATGGTAATTTCAGACTTATAAAATTTAAACGCTCTCAAGGCCCACCCTTTGGGAATCACTGGTGTAAAGGTTTTAAATAATAACTTTTAGGGAATGGGTTCTCTAAAGGCCAGCTATTCTACCCACCTGAGACTACAGCTCAACTAAAGAAAAGCAAATTTAGCTCGGTTTGGTTTAACATGCTGCTGTCACCTTCACTGGGGGTCCATGTATGATTTGGTGGTAAATAAACAGTCCAGTATACATTAACCACATCCTTCCTCTGCTGATCACAGCCGCTCAAAGTGTTTTTCACACATTCAATCTTGCAGTTCTTGATTCTGTTGCAGGGCTATACTAAATATTGTCGCAGCCGCATGCTACTCGGGAAACTTTAGCACCCCACTGTTAATTCCTGTCACTCTGTGCGTGTGCTCAGCCCACCTTGGTTCTTTGTGACTCGCTCACTTAGCTCTGACATTGACCAGTCAAGTGTGCACCGTCTGCGTCACCGTTTGGTGGCCCTGCGGTTTGGCCAAGCTTCACACCGTGTACCTCACACTGGACGAGCCTGTTGTCTTCCTTGCGCTGCCTCTCATTCAGCAGTCTGTTCAGTTTTGTTAAACAAAGACATGAACTCAAATACAAAATAACTTAATTGGGAGTCTTCTTCTGGGTGACTTTCCTTTCAACAAGGTGAGCAAGGCAATAACACAGAGTTTTTTGTTTGTTTTTTAGGGTGATGATTTAAGTTTGAAGCTTTGAAAATCCCAATAAAAACTTCAAATGTAAAAAAAAAAAGAAAAAGAAAGACATTTGGTGCAGTCCTTTTCTATTGCTTTTTACTGTTTGCTAAAAAGTCAAAAGACCCTCTTAGACCCTCTTGCATTGAAGAAATGCCGTGGATGTTGTTTGACTTTTAGGGTCAGTGATTAGATCAGCTATTGATACAACTCCAGAAAGTCATGCATCTTTATGAACTACATTCTACTGTATAATCATCCATTAACATTCTGTTTTCAGATTTTGGTTCTTTAAGTTTGCTGCCTTGGTAGCAGTGATGGTTGGTGCCTTTTACATTCCAGATGGGCCTTTCACCTACAGTAAGAACTTAATATTTTATACTTTTGGTAGCTCAGATCATGATATCCAGTATGCACAAAGCTGGGATAATATATAATAGATAAGCATAACTGAATGACCTGTGCGTCTGTTGTTGCAGCGTGGTTTGTCGTGGGATCTGGTGGAGCTTTCTTTTTCATTCTGATCCAACTGGTGCTGCTGGTCGACTTCGCCCACTCCTGGAACGAGTCCTGGGTGGAAAAGATGGAGACAGGCAACTCCAGGGGCTGGTATGCAGGTCAGTGACTCAGTGACATGCTGCACACAGCTTCTAACTGAACCACGAATGAAACACATCTCACAATGACAACATGCAGGCTTAAACTGGTGGATTTTTTTTATGTGGCGTTGATGGATGTTACACCTCCTCAATAAACAATAGTAAAGAAGTCCTGCACTTTTATGAATGTTTTAGTCTATTTTTATATCAGGTATTTACCATTTTCTACCTTTTATTTCCAGCCTTGCTGGGGGTCACAATCCTCAACTACATCTTGTCATTTATTGCTGTCGTGCTGTTCTTCATCTTCTACACCAAACCTGATGGATGCTTCATCAACAAGTTCTTCATCAGCTTCAACATGTTGTTCTGCATGGTGGCCTCTGTTGTCTCTGTGCTGAATAAAGTTCAGGTACAGGACAGAAAGTCGTACTTCACTGTTAAATAAGCAGTCACTGGATGCAACAATATCATGAACACCTGTAAAATCTACTACAGTACATGTTAGTTATCACATTACATCTGTGTTTAAAGTTGTGACATTTTAGAGGATATAATCATTCATTTTCCAAAAATCAAGCAATAAACATTGGATCAGAACTTATCCCTAAACTTTGACAAAGTAATCTTAACTGAAGGTTCATTCACTGGCTTTTTTCCCAGACTTTCAGTCATGTGAAGTTTGCTCAGTTATCATGCAGTATTTCATGGAATTAATTTATACATTTCTGACTACTTTATCTGTGTTTGTCCTCAGGAGTCTCAGCCACGCTCAGGTCTCCTACAGTCGTCCATCATCACCCTGTACACCATGTTTCTGACCTGGTCTGCCATGACCAATGAGCCTGGTGAGAATATTTGCTGATAGTTAAAAAATCACAATCAGAAACACGTAATTCAGCAAGTGCAGGTGTACTAGAGACAGAGAAGGCAAGAACAGAAACAACAAACAGAAACAACAAGGGGAAAAAATTTAAAGCAAATTTTTACATACATTAAATACAGCAAAAATTTACATTTCTAATATGGCAAAATAAATCACTCAGAGAAATGTATTAGCAGCATGTGATGTAAGTGAGTTTATTAAATAACTGGACTGTATATTTACATATATACATGACGGTATTTTACAAATATATGCAAATTTAAATATTACAGAGGAGGGGAGATGTTAAATGTCTTTGTTTTAGATGGTTACAGCCTGGGGGAAGAAGGAGTGGAAGTGACTAGTAGTTTTCAGCCCTCTGAGTCTCTGATGTCTCATTGTGGGGACACTTTGGAAAAGAGAGTGACCAGGGTGGGAGGGGTAAGACATGATTTTCCTTCCTGTCTTTCTTATCCTGGAAGTGTACAAGTCTGTTAAAGAGAGGGGAGTGGGCAGTAAATGATCCGCTCTGCAATCCACTGGACTCTCCATTTAGAGAGCAATGCTTCAGAGCTGAACCAGACTGTGATGGAGGATACTATGATGTAGAACCTGGGCAGTACAGTCTGTGACAGCTGGAGCTTTCTCAGCTTTCTCAGGAAGTACATGCACTGCTGAGCTTTCTAGGTGATGGATGTGGTGTTACTGTCCCAGTTCAGGTTCTGTTGGATGACAGTTCCCAGTGCAGTGACGGATTCAGCACTGCTGACTGTAGTTCCATGAACTGTCAAAGGGGAGAGGCGGGTTTACAGACACGCAGTTTAAAATAATACTGTAACCACAATGATGCAGTTATGAATTGCCATAGCACCAAATGAGACACAATATTTTGGGTCTTTGTTTCTGATAGGGCTGTACAATTCAGTCAATTGGAATAAAATCACAATATGGCCAAGTGCAATATATAAATCACAATTTTTTGAAAAAGGAAAAACGTGTGAGAAAACAGCATTATAATGAGGTACTGTAGTGCTGCACAGATGACCTGGTCTAAAAATCTTGTTCTAAAGATGAAAGAAAACATGTTTGTTTGGTACAGACCTCAATAAATATCACATCATCATGATTTTAATAATTTTTTTTCCAGTAAACATGAAAATTGTAATGCAAAACAAGACTCATTTCCAATCATCATACTGCATATTGCAGTTTCAGTCAAAATAACCGCAATATGACTTTTATACTAAATGGTGAGGTATTGCATTTGTTAGTTGTGCTTTTGGTTGATTATTTTTTTTGGGAGATATTTTTCCTTGTTTATTCATATTTGCTTATTTGTTTGTTCTTATTCATGTATAAATAATCAAGTGTAGGGCTGCAACTAATGATTATTTTCACAGCCAATCAATTAGATGATTATTTTCTTGGTTAACTGATTAATAATCATTTGTTTTAAAACGGTGAAAGATGTCAGTCAGTGTTTCCCAAAGCCTAAGATGACATCTTCAGATCCTCTTGTTGTACTCACAATCCAAAGATCCAGTTTACTGTCAGAGAGGAGTGAAGAAATCAAAAATAGTCACAATAATCAATTAATCGATTAATTGTTGCAGCTCCAATCAAGTATAATTATCTTAATAGAGTTTTAATTAACAAGCTTGGTTATGTTTTTTGCCTCAGAAGTGTCCAGAAAATACTGGTGTCTGTGAACGAGGGTGACAGACAGTGGAGGAATGTGTACCCAACTCCCATGAAGATAGGAGAAAATGTAACCAGCATTGTTTTTCAGAGAATTGTTAAGGACCAAGGAGATAAGACAAATGAATTTGCAGTTGTGACAGTCAGCTGCAGCAGTGCAACATGTTGCATTTAATTGATTTCCCTATACAATGTCCAACAGTGTCCGCTCACAAACCATTACTGTTGATTTCATCTGGTTTAAGTGTAATTTTCAAGGTACTTTCATGGACCTCGTGTCCTGTGATTGCACACATTTGTTTCAACACATATTGAAGGCGTGTTAAAGTCAGGAGCATGTCAGCAGGTCTCATATTTTCTATCAGGGTTGATGCCTGTTACACACTGAGCTGTTAGATTCAAACATCGCCCTTTGGTTCTTCTCCTGCCCTCAGACCGAGAATGTAACCCCAGCCTGCTGAGTATCTTCCAGCAGATCACAGCCCCGACTCTGGCCCCTCTGGAGATGGAGAACCAGACAGCAGTGGTGATCATCGGCACAGAGGAACCTGTCCTGACTGCCCCGTACCTGCAGTGGTGGGATGCCCAGAGCATCGTGGGGCTCGCTATATTTGTCCTGTGTATCCTGTACTCAAGGTAGGATTACTGCCCCTGGGTAAGATCTTAAGCAACATGTACACTCAGGCGGTACCTGACTCAGAATTTTGTCAATCAAACTGGATTTGACGGTTCAATATGAATATTCAACTATTCGTTCTTGTTTTTTTCCTCATATAGAGAGGGTGACAGCAATTTTATGTCATGTAAATGAATCAAAGCTACATTTTTTTCTGATACTTAGGCTTGGGCCAGTGGATAATGGCATCATCCACTGAATCCTAACATAACTGTGATTTAAAAAGTGCCTTACAAGTGATGAATATGTATTTTAAGGAGTGTCAGCCAGAGAGCACAAAAATGAAGGATGGGTTAATTATAATATAGCACCTTGCACCTGATTTACTAAAGAAAACACAGAATAAAGAATAGTCAACATACATACATACATACATATAAAAAGTATAAAAGAAAGTATCACCGTTGTCTATCATAGGACACTTCAGCAGACAGTGCTCAACCGTACTGACACCTAGATATCAAACAAAAGCCAGATGCTATATCGCATTAAGTGGCTGTGAGCTGCAAATCCACCACTTCTAAGCTGGAGGCAGAATGTAATGTTATCTCAGAGCCTTACCTGGCAAAGCTTCTCCTTCAGGCAGCTCCCTCCGTCAGAACTACTATGCATCCATGGTGTCCGCCGCTCTCCATCTTACATGGATCTTCATCTTCACCGAGTGGACAGGATGACTTGACGTATTGAATGATTTTAGCCTAGAGAGCAGTGTGAATGTAAGCAGCGCTCTCTCTGCAGCTACTTCAGGGGACCAAAGTGTCCCCAGAAGTATAACACTGACTGACTGAAAGACGACTGCTCAAGTTGACCTGATGATTTGAATCTGTGATTTTCAATGAGCTGTCCTAATGACCACTTGCAAACCAAACCGTGGTCAGTCTGCTCAGGTAGCTGTTTTTTTTCCATATATAGAATTTTTTTATTTATTTTTTCTTGTACTGTGTTTTTATTGTACTACTATACGTTCCTCAGCAATTGCCCCTGGGGGACAAATAAAGTAATTGAAATTGAATTCACTAGGTACCAAAAACTCATATTACGATTAGAAAACATAGGAAAATTATGTCTTGATAAAATATCCTTTACAATATAAATCTGATGTGTATAGCATTTTTCACTTTCAATTTAAAGTGCTCCTGCCAGCCATCACCTAAGCATGTGCAAAAAGTCACCATGAATTGTCTCTGACAATGAATGCTTGAATTATTATCAACAATTGCAAAACAAAAACAATGCAACAGCCAATAGCAGTCCTTTGATAAAATAAAAATAATAAAATCAATAAAATAATGTATTATTGCAGTAGATGTTATCACAGTTTGGTACTATATCAAGATTTTTTTTTATTGCGATATTTGATATATTGTTACATCCCTTTAATTCACAAACTTCCTGTCAGCTACAAGGTCTAGAAGTGCTCACATGAAAATCCTGTCAGAGAGAGTTGGTTCTAGTTAGATTGTTGGCCGGCATTGACAGTTGAATCAGGAAATGTATTTAACTCATTATTGATTGGTCTCCCTGCAGGCCTGTTGATGTCCAGTTAGTGTGGGAGCGAAGATGTCTTGATAAACTTGTTTAAAAAAAGAAACCATTTTTTGTGGGAAGAGTGTTTCTGTCACAGGACCAGCACTTCACAGCTGTCATATCACATGCTCTCTTCACTGTGGGAAACAAAAACAGTCATGTAACAAACAATTATTCAGGATTCAGTAATGTTTCAAGGTTATTCTCACATCAAGGTCCATTTAGTTTCTGTTGTGGAGCTTTTGTTCATATCATATGATCTTTATCTGCCAGCTGCAATCCTTTTTCAAAATCAAACCACTGCTTCCACATTCTGGCCTAAAACTAATTAATTCATTTATATTCTTCAGAATAGACTGCTGTAACTCACTCCTCTCTGGCAAAAACCAAAAATCACTCCCTCGCCTCCAGCTGGTTCAGAGGTCAGCAGCAAGGCTTCTTATTGGACTTAACAGACGAGATCACATCACCCCAGTCCTGGCTTCCTTCCACTGGCTCCCTGTGTGTTTTAGAATTGATTGTAACATTTCACTGATGACTTTCATAGCCCGTCTGGGTCTGGCCCCAAGCCACATAGCAGAAATGTTCGCCCTTTATGAGCCAGTACGCAGCCTCACAGGGCGGTTCCAGTGCCACTTTTGGCCCCACCAAGTCAAAGCGCTCTTCCATTAATGCACTAAGCTGAGCTGAGTCATTCAGGTATCTGCTGTGCTTTGTTGTCACTTTCAGCCATACAGCAGTCATTTCAAGTTACTGCTGATGAAACAAAACCCTGGTTTTGCTGCTTCATAATAAAAGCTTTTTAATAACAAATTAACAATTTATAGGAAGTTCAGTGTTTATTTATATATGAGATTTATATATTAGACTCGAGTTAAGCTGCTCGTCTTCAGTTTAAGATACACCTTTAAGCGGGTAGCCTTGTGATGGAAATGCACATCCCTGCCATGCTGGGCTGACATGCTGAGTCAAACCACGTCCAGCCAGGACATGTGTATGGAAAAAGGTTATTAGATCCTCGGGCAGGGCCATCTTTAAATCTAAAGGCGACTATGCCTTTTCCATCAGGACACCTCGACTTTGGAACGACCTGTTTGAGGAGATAAGGGTTGCAGAATCAGCAACATCTTTTAAATAACCTCTTAAAAAACATTTTTATGGATTTTTCTTTATATCTCTATATTCTATAGTGACTTTACGTGATGTTGGTTTAGTATCCATTTCATTCCATTTATTTATATTGACTAAACAACGTCGTGTCATGTCATCTCTGCATTCTACTATTTCTGCTGTGTTTTAGTAAAACATTGTTCTAGTTTAGTTTTACTGTGCTTCTGTCGAGAAGTCCTTAAAGTGCTCAGAAAGAATTTGAGAAATATCTGCTATCCCAGGTCAGCTGGGCAAACTCCACATGTTCAGTAAGATCATGTGATCTGATCAAAAGTCCCTTTTGTTTCAGCCAAATGAGTAAAGTTTAGTTTATTGGAAAGATTTTGGGTTTGAGGTTGGAAATATAAGACATGTATGTTTTTCATCTGTTGTGGATTAACTTCAGGGTCATTGTTAAAAAAAAAAAAAAACACGCACAGTACACATCTCTGTGTGTTTGCCTTCAGCATCCGTTCATCCAGCACCAGCCAGGTGAACAAGCTGACCATGGCCTCCAAAGACTCGGCCATCCTGGCCGAAGGTGGCAGCACCCAGGACCTCTCCGAGGACTCGCCAGGACCCAGGCGGGTGGAGGACAATGAGCGGGACATGGTGCAGTACAGCTACTCCTTCTTCCACTTCATGCTCTTCCTGGCCTCACTCTACATCATGATGACCCTCACCAACTGGTACAGGTCAGTCCTCCCCCCTCCCTACACAGAAGAACAACTAACAAATAAGAACTTGCTCAAATTTTGTTGATTTGGTCCTCTTTCCTTGTGTTTTGTGCTTCTACCATGGATAAGTATGCTACAGAGTTAAATTGTTTCTTTTCTGTCTTTATGATTGCAAATCTGCACAGGGTCTTTTATTTTGATTTAATTTTGATTTTTACTTATTGTGCAGCATTATATATTATTTATTATTAGTTACTTTTTTTATTTTGTTCTTAACTGCATTGTATATTAAGTAAAAAAAACAATCTGAATTGAAAGTACTTGGGTACTTGGGTTGTGCAAGAATATAGATGGAGTTTTGATGACAATTAGATAACAATAACAATAAGATTTGTTAATAATATTTAACCAATCTGCCTTTGTAGAAATGAATGTGATATTGTTGTGATTTTAGCTGGTAATTATTCCTCATGTTCTTTACTGTAGTGAAATACAATAAAGTAATGACAGATGTAGGCCAAAGTATTTTAACAAAGAAAAATAAGAACAATTAGAAACATTCCCGTTTTAAACAACCTTTGTGGCCATTCAAGTAAACATTTCTGAGTTGTGATGCACTTGAATGCACCATGTAATCCTTCTCAGCGTCCACCATAGATGTAATATATCAACCCAGACAGGACAGACGTCTGTAAAACTGTTGACAGGACACTTCGAACTGCAAACATTCTATTATGAATTTTGGATCCATGCAGGTTTTATATTTTAAAACTTTCCTTGGACTGCAAAAAGTAATTTAAAGTATGTGATGTCATCACAGTGAAAAGACTGTGAGCCGAGCAGGAACTTATGGGCAGGGGCAAGGTGGGAAACCTTATCCAGGAAGTAAACCCAGTAGCTAGAAAACTTTTTCAGCTTATGCACCAGGCAAAGTGCGTGGACACATTTAACAGAGTCTGGTGGATGTTAATTTTAGACCGTGCTGTTTCATCATCTGAACAACTCTTCTGACAATGTTGAAAGACCCTCTGTCTGACATTGTCAGGTATTTGTTCATCAGAAAAACGAAACGGCTGGACTGGAATTTCACATTTCAGGATACGTCTGGTTGGTCATAAACAGTCAAGTGTACCAAGAGAAACTTTTGTTGACTTTTTGTTGTGTCCTGTTTCCTGACAGCCCTGATGCAGACTACACCATAACCAGCAAGTGGCCAGCAGTGTGGGTGAAGATCACCTCCAGCTGGGTGTGTCTGGCCCTGTACATCTGGACCCTGCTGGCCCCCATGATCCTCACCAACCGAGACTTCAGCTGATCAGCAACTCCATCTCTGTCTGACTTCACTTCAGCCTCATTGGTTTATTGTTTTGTTTTGTTTTGTTTTGTTTTTTAACATATACTCCGACCACATTGCCTGCATGGATTCACATTTGATACTTTTAGCTGGAGTTTAGTTTCATTATTTCTGGTTTTAATGACAAAGTTAAAAGCTGGGTCTGGTTCAGAGGTGCCATAACAGCTGTGTCAGGTATTTACTGTAGTGATTTCATATCATTCATTAATCAGAAGACAATCACATATTTTATATTAAAGCACAAAACACACCATTTGTTTGTGTAAATTTAAATCAGTACAGCATTATGATACGATGTGCTCTTAACAAAATATATTCATTTCTGCTGTAAAAACAATTCTTAGTCAGATTTAATCAAATGCATTATTTTTACATTGCTTAAAACATATGAATGTTTTAGAAATGTCATTATTTCATATTATATAATGAGGGTTGGCTCTTATAGTTTGCTGCTATGCCTTCAGATGCCTTATATGTCTGTCAAATGTTCCACATGTTTGAATATATTGAGAGTAACATAAAGTACTTTAAGTGTAGTAAACTACTGCTGTAAACATGACACATTCCTGCAATATGACTTAAAGTCAACTTAAGTTTCTGCCAAATATTTATGGACCAGGATATTCAGTGTAAAGGTGTCTTCAGGTTGTAAAAGAAGTCCTTACAGTGACAGAACTGCACTGAGCACACATACAATCAGAATATTTGCTTAAAGCTGATGTGGGTGATGATTGTATTATTTCCTGTGCACCATTGTATGACTCCAGATAGTATTGAATAGCTTTAATATTTATTATGATTTTACTTGTAAAAACTGTTATCTTTTTTTAATCCAAATGATGAGTTCTGTTTTGTAAGACATGTCAGTGTTAAATATGTTGAAGTATGTGAATCAAAGCAGATTTATGTGATAAAAATCACTGACCAAATGCCTTGTAAGCCAAAGTGATTTACTGTAGTTAATATGTGATAATAAGCAGATTGAGTTCTCTGTTGTGCTTTTGCAGTTTCTGTTTAACTTGTCAGACTGATTTATAGTCACTTATGTTTGCTTGGATGCAGTGAATCACTGTGCAGAATCTTTCTAACGGTAACTAACTGTCATCCGGGCGGAGAATGCAGTGGCTCATCATCAGATCATACAGTCAACAGTCAGGATAAAAAGATGTGAGACTTGCACATAAATACGTATACAAATGAGTCACAGATACTGTATTTATGTCACTGGGAACAATGCATTAAAGCAACAAACTTTAAACAAAAAAAAAATACAAATACATTGTCCAATAAGCTCTTGAGCCCTGCTCATGTGAGATGTCTGTATTCTAAAAGGTTCTAAAATGGTATTTGATTTTTCACTTTTTGTGCACTGTCCACTGAAACTGTTGTGACTTATTGCAACTGTACAAATACTGTAAAAGAATAAAGGCACATCTACAACTGAGCTTTTGTCCTGATTTCATCAAGTGTGCATTTGAGTGTCCCTGACTTTGAGGTGGCTGAGGTTGACAAAGTGTACTTTTTTCGTGACCTTCCTCTGTGATGTAGAGTTCTGTGTAGATCTGATTCAGAGGTGTTGGGTTTCCTGCGTTAGCAAACCCCTCAAACACACACTGGAACTTCTTCTTCAGGTTAGATTTAAGTTTACGCTGACAGACTTCAACAGAAATACCTGAACAAAGACACAACAAAGTTCATTAGGGCTGGCAGTGAATGAATGTAGGTGACCCAGTCTCATCTTTGTATTGACTTTATCTGCCTGCAGAGTTTCTGCATTGTACATCACAAACCAATTTCAAATTTTATAATATCAGATAGCATGGATTTGAATATATTTCCACAGTCTTACTGGTCAACAAGTGAAGTGAAATTAATTATACATATTTATACCACAATTTGTCAGTACCTTCCAGCTGTATTTAACAGTATTTCAAAGTAATATATCAATTAAAAAGACCTGGACCTGGAGGAACTGCAGTAAATACTGTGGGTAAGTAAATAAGTGACACTTTATTTAAAGAGGAGAGGGTGTTTAAGACTGACATGACACATGTCATGAACATGAAAGAGTCTTCATTATGTTTATGACTGTTGTTATGTCAGGAAACCCTGTCCACATGTCAATGTCCATTGACCTATGTGTCTTTGGTAAATTGTAAGGTCTCTGGTTTTGCAGTGTTTTTTTCCCTACTGAAGGAAGCCATGTTGGGTGATGTTTTGCCACTCAGTCTGACTGAGGGGGCGTGTTCCAGTGCATCCCCTCTATATTCATAAAGACTCCTTCATGTTCATGACAGGTGTCATATCAGTCATACACACAACTCCTAAAATAAAGAGCTACTAGTTATTTATTCAAGTTAAACTCTAAAGCTTTGCTAAAATCGTCTCATGGAGAAAGTAAAACTTACTTGCCCTTCATTGTTTCAAACTTAAAAACTTAAGAGTTTCCAGATATACTATAGAATATAGCAGTTTTACCTTCACACTGAGAGGTGGAAGGTCCTCTGTTCTCTGAAGTCTCTCCAACATCTTTGACAACCACTGACGATGAGAGAGAGAAAGATAGATATTATATGTTAGATTTTCAATTGAACATATTAATTATTAGTTAAATTAAATTAACACTTGTCAATTAGTCTTTCATTTTCATGTTATGTGTTGTAGGTTGTATCATTTAATCTTGGATAGCTGATTAGTTGGGGTGCAGACACTGTGTAATTCAACCAAAATCATTATTTCTTGATACACTTACTTTGGATGATGATTCTAAAAAAAAGGGGGATAAATTGAATCATAATGACAAATGTGATCAACTATACAGACAAGTGACTCTAGCATGGTAGCATTTCAACTCCTATTGATACATCTCTATGAAATATGATTATTATAAACAGCAAAAGCATTGCAATTACAGTTAACATTACAGTTAAATTTACTGACATGCACGGTCAGGGTCAACAATCTTAAATCTGTTGCATCTGCATCACTCTCCTATCAAACACACAGTTAGCCAGAAACTCCTTTAAAATATAAAAATAAACCAAAACACAGGAAGCAAATCCTATATGCACCACAGATCAATTAAAAAAAAAAAAAAGAAAGAAAGTCACAACTTGTAAAAAACAAAACCCTGAAAGCCGAGAGCCTGCCACTGCTACAATAATGGCCTCAAAATGTGAACTACATTGGTCACTTTAAAAAAAATACTTAGTAGGTCTTCATTTCTATCTCTTCTGTCAATGAAGAATGTACTTTTGGCAACTAGTAAGACAGCTTTCACATTGGAATGGCTGCATTAAATTAATAAGATGAGGGGACTACAACAGCTAAATGGACTATACCTGTCCATGAAATAAACTGCATGAAAAACATTACCATCATCCAAAGACTACAATATGATCGATATGGAAAATACTGAAAATGGACTACATATATGTTCTTATATGTAATCTATTACACGTTACTGTGATGCAGAAGAACATTGTATTGCCCAAAGAAATAAAAATGGAGACCCTATCTCGAGATAATGAGAAACTGATCTAATCTTATAAACATTATTATCTTAATTTGCAATGTCAATTCACATCTCATTATGTTCCATAAGTATCTGATACATAAAGTACCCCTGCAAAAAACATTATCTGCATTAATTATTGCACATCTATCAACATAGCATAACCTGTGCATAAAATGTAGCTACGCCTGCGAGCTAGTTCAGGCAGTCAACTCGAGGTGTACTGCAGTCACATGTGACACTCCTCACTCAGTCACATCCTTCCAATCTGGCGGTGTATTTAACTTTCCCTTTGCCTGTCAAGACCATTGCTGCTTTGCATCAGTGTCACTGCCTGTTCATTCAGCCCCACCAACACCCCAGCGTCCACCTGCAGGCTCAGAAAGGGGGTCAAAGATATGTGTCTCCTCAATATCTCTATGTAAACATAATCTGTGAGGAGTGATGAGGTCGGAGCCTAGATGCCAAATTCTACGCCAAACTATGTTCTGCTGCTGCAGTAAACATTCTGAAATGTGACTTGTCTGACAGAACTGCATTATGTCATCAGGACATCTCATTGGTTATTTACTGAAAGCACTGATTACCACACTAATAATAAAACCATCCACATTACCCAGTGGCATTAATATCTCTTAGTGTCTTAAACCAAGGAGCAATTAAAAGAGAATTAAATCAGGTAGCTCCATCATGCCTCTGTGCTTGTAAATAACAATGATTTTTAACATAAACTTTTTCTCATAATTACAAGCTAACGCCTCTACTTTTATTCTTTGGTGGATGCAATAAGCCTCCATCAACCCACCCTTTTCACCTGAAAATACAAAAAAAAAGTGTGACTGACCTGGACCTGAGCTGGCGTCTGCACCAAGTTGTTTCTTCTTATCAACTCTAAAATCTTCTTGGTCACCTTCAGAGCTCCATCACGTTGATGGATGTTCACCATCAGATCCACTGTGTCCCGCCTTTTTGCCTTCTCCAGCCTGGACACTTTGATGGCTTCATAGCCTTCCAGGATGTCACACTGCTTCAGATACCATTTGAACTCCTCGAATTCCTCGTCTTTTAAATCCATCAGAGTGTTCAAAAGGTCCACTGCATCATCATAGCTCCCTGCTTAAATCAGGCAGTCCTGTCAACCTGAGGGGAAACTGCAACACAAATGTATCAGAGCAGCCACAGGAGGTCTAATTGGCCGACACAGGAGCTGTGTTTGTAGTTTAGCATTTGTGTTTCAGGTAGAGCTTGTGCTGCTGCTCTGTGGTGTGTGATGGACACAGTAACTCCTCCTACTGCATAATTAGGAAAAATACTAAAATAATTGTTATTTGATTTTGGTTGAGTCTGGACAAAGATGATGATGATTATGATGTGATTATCAAAATCCTCTAAATACAAAAATGAATGGTAACAATATGTACCAAACTCACTGTGAAAAGGTAGTCACTAACTTAAGGATGTAAAATCACAAAGGTTGGAGGTGAAGGTAACCTTACTGAGACGACAGGAAGTAAACAGACATGCACAAGGCTTAATCCCAGATTCTTTATGAGTGTTTTTGATAACTGTCAGTCTGGTTTTTGGGCTCTACACAGTGAGACAGCCTGAATCATGGTGACAGAGGACTTACTTGCAGATAAAGGCGAAAGCGTCATTCAGGTTCTGCTAGACTTGAGTCCAGATTTAGATCCTGTAGACCACTCCATCCTTCTTGTGTGTCTTGAAACTTGGCTTGGCTTAAAAACTAATCTTATTACGCTTCTATCTGTCTAATAGAACCTTTTTCTGCTATTCTGTTTCACTCACGGTGTACCTCAAGGATTGATCCTGGATCCATTATTTTTCTAAATGTATAAGTTACCATTGCATCAGGTCATTACAGAACATAATGTACAGTACCAGTGATGTACAGCACTGATGACACCCACTTATGTTTCATTACACTCTTGGGCAGATGATTATTCTACGCTTTTTTTTTTTTTATTAATTAATCTATCAATCAATTCTTGTTTTTTTTATTATTCAATTAATATAAAATCAATTTACCTAAATTAAAAAATAAAAACTTGTCTCAATAATGTTTCAATATTTTATCAACTATAATACTGCAAAACAGACACATAAAGCATATTAGAATAATGATAATTATATATGGCACATTTTAAAAGTTAGTCTGATTTCCATCCCTATTTAATAAACTCCATGTCTGATCACAAAAATACTGGACTTCACATTCAAAAGGAGCCGTCATGCATATTAACTTGACCAGGCTCAGCAGTTCATAGCAACGCGTCAAAACTTTACTGACATATTATTGTAAATGATTACATCAATTATGTTGATTACATTGATTATGTCGATGAATCAGCTCAGTTACATTCCACTAATCATAGCAAGCTAACCCAACTTACTGCCTGCCTTTCTGATATCAATTTCAAGCCCTGTAAAATGTCCTCAAACCTAACGATGACAAAACAGAAATTGTCTTGTTTGGTGCACACAGTTGTTTCAGTCTGATCGTCTGCAGTCTTAAAGCCCTAACACATAACATTAAGTTAAGTGCAAGAAATGTGGGCGATTGATTATATTCTGGGCTTAAGTTACGTTGCTTTCAACTGAAATAGTGAATTAATTCATGCATATTTAGTTCTAGAAACAGTAAATAATAGTGCTGAAAGAATAAATCACTGCTGTCATTTCTAAGTATATTATGAGTTTCATCATGTTACCTGTCAGGGTTCTCACCTGTTAAATTCAGGTCCAGATGAGAGTCCAACAGACTTTCTACCTTCACCTGCAGACTCTAAGAGACACTGCTGGTGTCTGTGCTCATCTGACTGACAGCTGTATCATCCTCATACTTTCAAATCCAGATCCAGACACATCAGCGTGACATGAGAGCAGAAGCTGAGCTGTAGAGCTGCCAGTCAGCAGCAGGTGTCAGTGATACAAAAAGTCAGTCAGTCAGCACTCTGATGGGAGAGTTCTCACCCGTGAAATAACCTGACCCAAACCACACAAAACACAGTCACCCGACTTTCACTGTCAGAAAGGAACATGCGTACTGGCCACATATTTGTGCAGTATAAAGACACACAGATGGATATGGATAATATGGATTATCTAATCTCACTGTTGGTATTTTGGTCCAGGTCTAGGCTATTCATTTGTAGGCTAATGATAAATTTAAGATTTGTGAAATAAAAAGAGGAAGAGGATGGATATTGATATTATACTGGCATATATGTTCACCAATATGTATTTGTATTCGCAGTACAGAAAATGTGCAGTAGTAGTTTAAATTACATTATAACACAGATGTTGAGATAGAAAAGCACAACAAAACTAATTATCTTTGTCTACAAGGCTAATGTGGGTGCAAATCCAATGCATAATCCTCACTGAAAAGGTCCATATTTTCCATTCCAGCCAAAAAATTTACTATATATACCTCCATATTTTGAATAGTTCATTCTTCTCCCCTCCTCTGATTGAGTCCGTGCCCTGAATGTCTATGCTTATCCCTCTATTTCTTCAACCAAAACAATAAATTGCGTCATTGTGAACCTAAGCCATTTCAACCAATCAGAGCTCCACTTACTGAAAATGTAGCCGTGAACTTCATCAGAGTGCAGCTCTCTTCTGTCCTGTGTAGAAAAGGAGCTTCATGTTTCACTTCCATCAGACAAGGTGACGTTGCTTCTTATCCTTCATTATTGTGTGTGTGCATGCATGTGTGTGTGTGTGTGTGTGTGTGTGTGTGTGTGCGCGCGCGCGCGCGTGTGTGTGTGTGTGTGTGCATGTGTGTGTGCATGCGTGTGTGTGTGTCCTCCAAAATGAAGTCTAACTGGTTTGACTGAGCATCTACATTCACAAGATCACAAGGCTCAGTTCACAGTATTATGTTTATTATTATTATTATATTATTCTGACTTGATATTTTAAAGCTTTGCCATGATATACAATATATATCTTGATATGCATTTCTCCCAAATAACATACCATAAATTCTCAACAGATAAAATACAGAATATGATGCACTGATGTAGATAAAACTACCCAAGGAGTCAAAGGGGAAGGTAAGAGATGGGGTGTTCTTAAATACTTTTTGAGCAGAAATGGGATGAATACGAGGTGTGGTCTTTGTTCCTGGACCAAGGTATAAAACTTCATTAGCTGACCTTCTTAAAATTAAAAATTCTTAAAGTGATAGTTCATCCAAAAATGAAAATTCAGTCATGAAAGTGGCTCCAAGCCAAGGATCTGCAGTGAAGATTCAGGATAAAACATGGTGCAAATACCTTTTCTTTTTCTTTTTTTTTGCATGTCGGGGCTTTAGGAGACTTGGACTACATGAGACGAGTATGGAGGTTTTGGGGACGAAAAAACTAAACCTGACATTCAATTTGCATGAGGGTGAGTAGATAATGACTGAATTTTCATTTGGGTGAACTATCCCTTTTTAACTGGATACAATTAGAGTCCTACAAAAACAGGTTTTGGCAATTTTCTATTTGAGAGTCTGAACTTGCTCTTTTCTCTTACTATATTTATTGTGACCAAAATACCAAGCCACATTCCTTGGATGTGAAAAATACTTGGCATTAAATCTGATTCCATCCTATTCTATTCTATTCTATTAGAGTGAAGTCCAATGCCCAGTTGCAGAGTGTGGCACAAGAACAGAGCAATAAGTTTGCCAATCAGCTTCATGGGGGAGATTGTGCTGAATGACAAGCTGAAATCTAAGTATTCTGATGTAGGTGTTGTTTTTCTCAAGATGTGTTTAGACTGATTGGAGGTCAGTGGCGATGGCATCCTGTTGGTTCTGGTGAGGGTCCATGCTGGCTACTATGTTCTTCTCTGATGTGCTGGAGAACCAGTTTCTCAAAGCAGTTCAGAATAGAGGTGGCACAGGGCCGATGGCGGCTGTCCTGGAGCAGGTGGCAGCATGTTAAAAATGCTGGTGATGACATCACCTAGATGGTTGACACATTTTTTCATTCCACACCCATATTTTCAGGCCCAGCAGTTTTACTCACATCCACTCTCAGGAGGATTTTTTTTTTACACCCCCTATAGACACTGACAGCAGATAAATGGAGCCGGAGTAGACTTTACAACTGAGCATAAAATGTGTCTCACACCTCATACATGATGGTGGCATTTCTGTTTTTGTAACCTGTGATGTTCTGGATCACTTGCCACATATCTTTGGTGTTGTTGGTGTTGAGGTCTCTCTCCAGCTCTAGCCTTGTAGCTGCCAGGAATATTTGTGTAGGTATGGTGTAGCGTGTGTATTCCCCTAGTGGAGATGAGGACATGCTGGTGGAATTTGTTGTCACCTTATCATAAACACATTTGCTGATGTATTATGTAACTGATGAAGTACAGTATATTCCTCAAAGTTGATGTGGTTCTCCTGGGTGGTGGCATCTCTGAACATGTTTCAGTCTGTGCACTCAAAACAGTCCTGCAGAGAGCGCTATAGTTTCATCTGTCCTTGCTTTGACTGTTTTTTATATTTAGGATGAACATGATTATTGCTGCCCTTCATGGGCCTCCTGTGGCAGCTGCACCTCAGAAAGTTTTCCCTTTTTTCCAGCCCAGGACAGCAGTGAGAAAGTTTCTCTATGAGGAGACTCTCCCTCCTACAGAGAACACAGAGACACTGAACCAGACCAACCAGACCAGAACCCAAATCCAGGGTAAAGACATTCAGTGAATGTGGTGTTGAATGTGTGAAGGTGGATCAGTTTGTCAGAGGACACTCTGTAGAAGGACAGAGTGCCAGCAGGACAGTCCACAGATACCGCTACCCTGTTGGAGGAGGAGGGGGAGGAGGTGATGGACGTTCCTCTGTTATTGTGCCAGATATAGTAACCGTCATCAGAGCACTCCAGACTCCAGGACTGATCATTCCTCCCAAACCTGCAGTCATATCTGCGTCCTCTCCTGCTGATTCCTCTGTAACTTACTGATATATCGACGTGTCCTTTCCACTCGACTTCCCAGTAACAGCGACCAGTCAGACCGTGTCTGCACAGCAGCTGAGGCCATTCATCAAACCTGTCTGGATGATCAGAATATGACTGAGCCTCCTCCACATATGTCACCTTCCTGTTGCCGTGTGACAGTTTGATCTTACTGTTTACTGTGTTTGTGTCCAGTGTGAGGTCACAGGAATCTGATGGACAGAACAAGACACAATACAGCTGCAGTTATTAAATATCATCTCTTCATTTATTGACAGTTAGATGATGACAACGCTGATCTGAATGAGTGATGTCACAGTTTGAAGATGATTGATTTCATAAATAAAATTAAAAACACACTTACACTTCCTCAGGCCTGGTTTCAACCATTGCACTCCACCAGGCTCCAACCTGAAAGGAGGAGAGGGGTCGGATCAGCACTTCTCTTTCAGGAAATATGAACATTACATCACTCTCATACACAAACATTTATTATAAACTACAAATCTACATATATGGTCACATGTACCATGGAATTTATTATTTATCAGCTGATTTTCTTTTAATTCAGTGGAGCTTTGTCTTATTGGCCAAAGACAACACAGCACATCACTTTTTATTATTTATGTGTGACAGGGTCAGAAATACATGTGCATGCCATGTTTTGTTGTGTTTATTATTCATTTGCATGTTTTTATCAGAGTGTTGTATTTCTATTTTACTTTGTGTGTTTTATATGGAATAACCTGGGTTGGTTTGACCTAACTAACAGATGAGTGATGGGTGCAGAGGTGCACAATTGTACAGACTTTTACAGCTGATGTCATCAAAAAACTGCACATGCATTTAGGCAACAGAAGTAGAAGAAGTCGTAGTAGAAGTGCAAATGTTGAATTAAACATTTTACCAGCATCAAAATCACCAACATGTATGTTTGCTGCGTACACAAAACATCAGAACGGATATACCACTGGTCAACTTAAGTTATTCAGAATTCTGACAGGATCATGATGGTTTCAGAGCAATTGGGGGCGTCTGTAGCTGTATATCCTGGACAGAGGACGCGATCAAAACTGCTCGTGTTTGCAGCGGCCCACTGACAGGATGTTGTGGTCTGCTGTACTCCCACTGCCAAAATGCGCGCATTTGGTGGTGCCATCCTTGTTAATATTTTTTAATTGTAATAAATTTAACTTTAAATTGACTTACTTACTTACTCTTCTGTTTGGTTTTTAACTTTGCTCTCCCTGATTAGAACTCATGAGCTTTCATCAGAGTCCTAGGCTCTGTTAACTCCTCCATGGCATCGTCAGCTTTTAACACATTTTCAATTTACAAATGAATTTTAAAGCACGGCCCAACTTTAGTCGCTGGCCCTGTCCACATATACAAGAACTTACTGATGTTCAGATCCCATCTTCTAGAGAGAGTCAGTGATGGTTTTTATTGTTTATAATCTGGGGGTGGACAAATCACAACTCAAGTGGTTGGTTGAGTAGCTGGAATAGCCTACCCTTCAGTTTGTTATGTTAGCTATGAATTTAGTTATTTTAATTTTTTCAAGCGTGCATTTTATTTATTTATTTTATATTTACTGTTTGATGGTACTGTTAAAAATTTATGAAGGTTTAAACTGATTTGCCTCTGTTGTGCCTTGATTCTACTAGGCACGTTGCGTTGAACCGTCATCCACACGGCTTCATGCCCCAGCAGGAGCATTTCTGCCTGATGATGTTGACTTGCTCAGATTTTGTTGATTTGGTCATTTGTCCTTGATTTTTGTGCTTCTACCATGGGTAAGTGCACTACATACTTAAATAGTTTTAATTCTGTCTGTTTTTATGATTTGGAGTCTTTTATTTTGAAAAGTGACCAGATGTCTGCATGTATTCTCTGTGGAACAGAGTGGACAGCCTCCCCTGGACCATGCTGCGGTGCTTCTGGCTGTGTTCAGCTCCAGGGAACATGGCACAACCGTGACCAAGGAATCAAGCAGTTAGTTATCAGTGGTGAAACAAGTTGCACCAACTCAGTGCTGGAGGTCTTGTAGTGCTTTTTAAGTCAACGGGAAGGGCCAAAGAGAATATCAGTAGTAATGGGTAGGGCCTTGTTTTAAAAACTGAAACACAAAGCTGTCCATACCTGAGAGTGTCCAGTCTCCAGTGTGGATCCTCCAGTCTAGCCAAAAGTAATTTCACTCCTGAGTGTCCCGGATGATTGTAGCTCAGGTCCAGCTCTCTCAGATGGGAGGGGTTAGAGCTCAGAGCTGATGTCAGAGAAGCACAGCCTTCCTCTGTGATCAGACAGCCTGACAGCCTGCAAACAGACAGAACAACAAACACATAATCTAAGAATACTTTGAGTGCAGGAGGGTCGCTGCTATACTTTTGGCGTTATTTAACATCCACTAATGTCCAACAAAAATCTAAAAATATTCCTGGTAGCTTCTGGATTTCTCTGTGATATTCCAAGTTCCAACAACAGACTGAGACAAATAAACATATACAGTCTTAGGTTACGAGTTTATCTATGAATGTAAATTAGATTTTTAGCAGCCAGTTGAACAGGTTGATGAATCCTGACCTGAGTGTTTCCAGTGTACAGTGTGTACTCCCTAGTCCAGCAGATAACAGCTTCGCTCCTGAATCCTGCAGGTTGTTGTTACTCAGGTCCAGCTCTCTCAGACCAGAGGACTGGGAGCTGAGAACTGAAGACAGAGCTTCACAGCTTCTCTCTGAGAGGTTACAGCCACTCAGTCTGAAGATATGATAAAAAGGAAAACCAAAGTAGTACATTTTTATCATCCCTATTTAACAAGCAGTAGACTATTTAAATTAGTGTAAAAGTATTTCTGTACATACAAAACTTTGTTGGAGGCTTTGACCACTGGCAGCAGTCTCAGAAGAGCCTCATCTGAAGAGGAGTATTTCTTCAGATCGAATACATCCAGAACTTTTTCTGTTGACAGTAAGATGAAGACCAGAGCTGACCACTGAGCAGGAGACAGTTTATCTGTGGAGAGACTTCCTGAACTCAGGTACTGTTGGATCTCCTCCACTAGAGAATGGTCATTTAGTTCATTCAGACAGTGGAACAGATTGATGCTTTTCTCTGGAGACAGAATCTCACTGATTTTCTTTTTGATGTACTGGACTGTTGCCTGATTGGTCTGTGAGCTACCATCTGTCTGTGTCAGCAGGCCTTGTAAGAGAGTCTGATTCATCTGCAGTGAAAGGCCCAGGAGGAAGCGGAGGAACAAGTCCAGGTGTCCATTTGGACTCTGTAAGGCCTTGTCCACAGCACTCTGGTAGAAGTGTGTCTCTGCAGATTTGTGTTTTCCTGTTTCTGATTTCTGTGCAGTTGTGTGTTCTTCTGACATCAGATTGACACCAGAGTTGACAAATGTTAGATGGACATGGAGAGCAGCCAGAAACTCCTGAACACTCAGATGGACGAAGCAGAACACCTTGTCCTGGTACAGTCCTCTTTCCTCTTTAAAGATCTGTGTGAACACTCCTGAGTACACTGAGGCTGCTGTTATATCGATGCCACACTCTGTCAGGTCTGATTCATAGAAGATCAGGTTGCCTTTCCGCAGCTGATCAAAAGCCAGTTTTCCCAGAGACACAATCATCTTCTTGCTGTCTGGACTCCAGTGTGGATCTGTCACAGCTCCTCCATCATACTTGATGTTCTTCAGTTTTGACTGAACCACCAGGAAGTGGATGTACATCTCAGTCAGGGTCTTGGGGAGTTCTGCTTCCTCTTTGGTCTTCAACACGTCCTCCAGAACTGTAGCAGTGATCCAGCAGAAGACTGGGATGTGACACATGATGTGGAGGCTTCGTGATGTCTTGATGTGGGAGATGATTCTGCTGGTCTGCTCCTCATCTGCAAATCTCTTCCTGAGGTACTCCTCCTTCTGTGGGTCAGTGAACCCTCTGATTTCTGTCACCATGTCAACGCACTCAGGAGGGATCTGATTGGCCGCTGCAGGTCGTGTGGTTATCCAGAGGCGAGCAGAAGAAAGCAGATTCCCCCTGATGAGGTTTGTCAGCAGTGCATCCAATGATGTGGACTCTGTAACATCAGTCAGGATCTCATTGTTTCGGAAGTCCAGAGGAAATCGACACTCATCCAGACCATCAAAGATGAACACAACCTGGAACTCTTCAAACCTGCAGATTCCTGCTTCTTTGGTTTCTGTAAAGAAGTGATGAATAAGTTCCATCAAGCTGTACTTTTTCTCTTTCAGCACATTCAGCTCTCTGAAAGTGAATGGAAACATGAACTGTATGTCCTGGTTGGTTTTGTCTTCAGCCCAGTCCAGAGTGAACTTCTGTGTTAAGAAGGTTTTCCCAATGCCAGTCACTCCCTTTGTCATCACTGTTCTGACTGGTTCATCTCTTCCAGGCCGGGGTTTAAAGATGTCCTCTTGTCTGATTGTTGTTTCTGGTCTGTCTTGTTTTCTGGATACTGTTTCAATCTGTCTGACCTCATGTTCATCGTTGACCTCTCCAGTCCCTCCCTCTGTGATGTAGAGCTCTGTGTAGATCTGATTCAGAAGTGTTGGGTTTCCTGCTTTAGCAAACCCCTCAAACACACACTGGAACTTCTCCTTTAGGTTCAATTTAAGGCGACACTGACAAATGCTTGCAGGACTTCCTAAATAAACACACAACAAATATTTAAAAAAGATTTTAAAAGTCAAAGTTTTGTCAAATAATGAGTATTTGAACACGTTTTTCTCCATTTCTTGAGACATTAGTAAATGCCCCAACATGTTAAATCCTTAAAGAAATTCTCTTACTGCTCTGCAGATAATCAGCCAGCTTCTCCTGCTTCATTCTCCTCAAGAAGTCCTGTGTGATCTTCATAAATGCCTCCCTGCTGCTCCTCCTCTGCTCTTCCTCTTCGCCATCCAACACCTCCTCATCCTCCCCTAGACTCTCGAAGAATTCTGTGCGTGAACTCAGAACCTTCTGGATCTTCTTCAGCTCATTCTTCACAAAGGTGATAATGTTTTCCTCTAGCAGCTGGAACAGAATAGTATATGATTGACATAATGAAATTAAAATTATGGAGCCAAACATCAGACGCATCATCAGACATCATCAACATCAGACAGACTGACAATCCACTGGTCGAAAAAGTTCTGCATAGAGAAAACACAAAAGATTTAAAGTAGTTGTTGTACATATACAGACCATAAATATGGAGTCCAGGTGTGTTTGATGCTGCTGGGTGGACTGACCACCAGGTACCTCTGAGATCTCCTGGTAGCTTCTGTGGAGAAATATTAATCGGGTGGCCAGAATGAGGCATGGAGACTTTAAGGGGTGGCAAATAGTATATATGCCGATTTAATGGTAAACAATCACATGCATCCATATTTGCTGAGAAAAACCGCCAAATAAAGATGTTTACTCAAAAATATGACATTATTGTGGCACATGAGTAAAGCATTGCATAGAAATACCTAAAGCTGCTATTCGAAATTAATTAACTGTTTTATTTCTAAATCTGAAAACCAACATTTTTCCAAGTACATGTCTGCAGCTCTGAATTTTGTTGGTGGCTAGTAGTCTTGAGTCTAGGCTAGCTATGGCTGCCAAATCCAGAACAAGAGAAGTCTCAAAGAAAAGTAGAAAATTCAAAAGCTTCTTCTCCAGACAGACTTTTTTTGACCAAAATAAAGTTTTAGTAAACTACTTTGCTTTACACCAGTAAAGGTTGCAGACCTCTGCATCATCTCTTGTTGCAGTCAGTTGCACTCAGATTTCAGAGTTTCCACAAGCCACAGCTTTTACCTATAGATTTTTTAACCAGAACTGTCCAAAACTGGGGTGGCAGCTGGGATGGCAAGGTATGTCTCCCTTCTAGGTCCATCCCCGATCTGATGTCTTTCTGTTGGTAAAGGTTTACTGGTCCTGCTGATCCCTCTGACGATCGACAGCTCAGTCTGCAGCTGTTTATAGCTTTCAGCTCAGTGTTTTGCTTCACCAAGCAGTTTGCTTTAGTCCCCATAGCTCTCACCATTTAGCTCTCCCACCCTCACTGTACACTGGTAAAGTGCCCTTGAGCAAGGTACCCAGAACCTCCAGCTGCTCCAGCAGAGCTGCTCAGTGTGTGCTTCTGTCAGACTGGTTGTACTGGGAGGCTCCCTGATTGTCAGGTAGGTGACAGGTCTCTGGGATAAACACACTGTTTCCTTAAATTCTTCACATTAAAAGTCCCATGATGTTTCATTATTTAAACACTTATATTATGAAGCAGCACAAAAGCATCATTGGACAAGGCCCATCAGTGGTCGCAGTGGGTGAGGAAGGAAGTCAGGAGCAATAGGAGGAGATAGGGTTAAGAGGGCAGGGGGTCGGGCAGTGGGGAGTGACCAAGGCGTGAGAGAGTGGGGAAGAGGAAGTTAGAGTAGGAGATGAAAAAGAGATGTCAGCAAATTAATGAATCTTTTTTCCAGGAGTTAATTTGGAGGAGTATTTGCAGAACCGCACAGCACAGCTCACCTGTCTGAAGATCACCTGGTCTCAGTGTGAGGCTGACTTCCTCTGTCACTATGTTCTCCTCAGAGAGTTTATCATCTTCCTCTGATTGTTGCTGTTTTATGATGTCAGCTGATCAGGTTCTTTAATTCTCAGCTTCTCTTCGTTCTCCTCTCAAAACACGTTGTTTATAGTGACTTCACGTATTTTATATTTCCATTCTAGCAGCTGATGCACTAAACTCTTCCAACTATCAACACGTCTCACTCTGCTGTATTAATTATCAGCTGTAGATCGAGCCAGTTGCTCTCTGCTGCCACCCAGAGGTTGATGATGTATAAACCAGCAGCATTCAGATGAAAGCTGAGGGCGAAGCTTCTGTGACCCACCAAGCTCCTGTCTCTTGTATTTAGAGGATTGAACTGCACATGTACAACTTATAGCGAGAGTAAATGGGCGAAAAAATTGCACCCCAAGCGAGAAACACGTGACCTATCCGTAACTTTGGACATCTTAAAACATTTTTAACACATTTTAGTGCAGATTATACATTTACTCACTAACTACACAATATTATCGCTGCTCATTCAAAGTAATATACAGTATACATTTTCAAGTAATTAAGTCTTCTTCACTGAAGTTTTAAGATGTGGGGAGAGATGGGGCGGCACCCTGGCGCCCTCTATTGACCAGCTGCCACTGCAGACAACAACTAACTTTGTGTGACAAAGGAGTTTACCATTTTTACCTTTCAGAGGAGGTCTTTCTAAAAAGAAGAGGAGACTCCTTCGATTCATCACTCTTCATGGACACACAGCTGGGTTCAAGTTCAGGTCCGGGAGAGTCCGGTGTGCGCTGCTGTTTTGGACTTCAACACAACACATGCAGAACTTTGTGTGAATAATGATGGTGGAGTGATTTGAGCGCTGAGCTCTAACATGGAGAAGATTAATGGACAGTTAGAGATAATCTCACCTGTGAGCTTTGGTCTGGCTGTCATGTTCTCCACACAGAAGGAAGGAGACTCCCTCCTCTCTGTCCTCGCACCGATTCATGGAGTCCACACCTTCACACAAACACAACAACCTGCAGGGAGAGCTCACATGTTATTACTCATCATTCCTCCTCACATGACAACAACACAGAGCATTATGGGGAGAAGACTTATGAAGTTTAGGGGGAGCTCAGTCACCTCAGTGTTTAATACACACCTCTGACAGATTCCACTTCAGAGACAAAATGTTGTTGGGACTTTGAACTACAGTGTCACATCTAAGAAATTACTTTCACAATGCTCAATTTGGCTTACTTTGAAAAACTCTTCAACATTTTTCTATATTCAAGCCTTCTATAGACAAATCCAACGGCCGCTTTGTATGGTCCGCCATCTTGCCATCGCCATTGCTGTGGTGGCACGTGTTTCTTGGTAATTGCTGGTTGTAGCTAGAAGGAAACCCCAAAATGTTCACTCTCACAAGATCCCACAGGTCTGGGGTTCCCTTCTTGAAACTATGTCTTCTTACATTGACGTCATGGAACATTCATTGGCGCACATTCTGCAGGGAGACGGCGGCTGTTTAACTTCAACTACTTCACTGGATTCGTCTACACAGAGGAAGAGCATGCAGTGGCAGCAAGTCCAAATCCAAAAGCTGCTGCTCCCAGAGACTCTCTGCCTTCATCAAAATCATTCATTTTTTACATAATTTCTCCTGGAATCAGCCACTTCTCCAATGACTGGCTACTTTCTCTGTGTTTTATATCAAAGTTAGTTGAATCTGTTTGGTTTGTTGGGCTGCTGCTCAGACTAAAGAAGCCAATAGAAAACATGGCAGTGAACTCTGGAAACTACTGATGGGCTTTTCACTTTGTTACATTTCATACTCTGATACATGGATCAAAGGTGATTTGCTATTGGACAGAGAAGATGCTGCTTGTTCTCACTGGTCAGTGGTCAGGTATAATCAGATGGATCCCCAGTAGTATCAATACTACTGATATTAAGTCTTGTTTGGAAAATTGATCCCAACATTAATAGGATCAAAAGCTTAACAATGGATCCATGTGATGTTTGAGGAGGTTGTAGGAACATGGACAGTCATCTTCATGCTGCACTCCCTGCTTCTCTAATACTGCTTTTTACAGCCATCACCTTATTACTAGTTATTATTAGTACTAGTTATTTACCATTAAAAAGCGTCGTGTTTGAATCTGCAAAAAGATTCTGAACAGACAGTTAGACTCATATTGCTCCAATCTTAGCTTCACTTCATTGGCTCCATATTCAGCTCAGATCAGACTTTAAAGGGATAGTTCAGTGTTTTCGAAGTGGGGTAGTATGAGGTAGTTATTCATTGTCAGTGTATTACCTTCAGTAGATGCCGGTCAACATGGTCCCAGTTAAAAGAAGAGTAGAGAAGCTCAGCGTTGTACAGCTGCAGACAGGGTCGGCAGAGAAACATTTTTTAGCCACATAAATAAGGCCTCCCTAAAAAATTAATATCCATTGAAGTGTAAGCTAAATCTTTTAATTTTTTCACCACTTTAGTTTGCTGCAGACAGCCTCTTATTTTAGCACATTTGGCATTTTCTCAACTGTAGTCCTTCCATATATTCCTACGCATAGAAGCAGCAGAAAATCTAGCTGTAGAGACCTTTAAATCTTAAAACTCATTTGTTCACCATAACTTTCAGTTAGTTCAGGCCTTTCAGTGGCTCATTCTCAGTCTCAGTGAATCTGTTAACCCTTGGATTTAAAGTCTATATTTGTCCTACCAAAATGAAAAAAGTAGTAACCTTTATAGTAACCACTGGATTTCTCTGACCCTCTTTTTTTGTTTCTGTTCCTTCATGCCTCCAGGCTGTGCCAGTTTCTCTTCCCCTTTCTGTCTAGCTCTCTCTCTCTGTATCTCTCTGTTTCTGTGTGGCCAGATCTCCAGTGGTGAGGAGGTAATATGGCCAAGGTCGCACTGGTGAAGCCTGAAGTCGTTCCCTGTCCTCCTGGAACCACATTCATCACATAATATTTTATAATGTACATGTATTAGAAATGTTTAAATTTTAATTTAATGTGATTTCTGAATATTTTCAAATTACACAATAAATCGATCAATGGAGAAAATGATCAGCAGATGAATGAAAATAATCATTACATCGTCACAGTCCAACATAAAGGTGTTAAAATCAGCTCCTCCTGGAACAGATACAACAGTAAAATGCTGCTTACATATGAATGTATTGCTAATAATTAGTGGTGGAAAGAAAACTGAAAACCGGTACCCAAGTAAAAGTACTGTTACATTACTAAAGTATTACTCTAAACCACTCAGAGTATTAGTTACTTTTTAACTGTTGATGTTTAACACATTATCAACAGCAGACATTCAATCAGAGGTTTCTGTTTCTGCAAATCTTCAGTCTAAACTTTATTTATTTCTTTTTTTTTTCTTTTTTTTTTACTTTTTTCTCATTTTCCTTTTTTTCTGCTTGGTCTTTTTTTCTCATTTAAATTTCTGTATTCAACAAATGGCTCCAACAGACAAAATTATGTTGAATGAGGTGTAATTACTGTCATTTCTAGACTATAGATCAAACATTTATGGATAGTTTTAATTGGTTAAATTCTTGATACTGATTCATCGATCAGTGATTAATCATTCAAATCCTTACTCCAAACCTATGCTGCTGCACTGTTTAGTTTTTCATCCATATGTCCTGGTTTTCATTGGCCAGTTTGCAATCAGATGACCTGACTGGTTACAAAATTGCAGAATTAAGATTTGGATATTAATTCAATTTAATCAATTGTGAATTTGTAAGTAACTAAGTAAATTACATGGTGTGATGAGTACTTAAGTACAACTACCAACCCCCCCCCCCAAAAAAAACTACTTAATTACAGTAACCTGAGTATTTGTAATTATTTACTTGCTGGTAATAATAATTTAATGATAGAATAAATCATATAGTATAACACTAGTTTCCAGGCTTATAGCCATCTAATCAAAATCTACAGGAGGACGGAGTCATCGCTGAGGCCTCTGGTCACTGGGCGAGCGTCAATCCTCACATTCAGATCATATATATACATGTATATATAGGCCCAACCCTCAACACATGGGAGCTTTAAAGCTGCCACATCAACCCCCAGAGGACAGAGGGGCCTGGCTTGGTTTTCACTTGTCAATTACACTCTCTTAACATCTTAGACTCAAACTATTCTACAACATGCTGATCCCACACAGGTTAAAGGAACTACAAGGTATCACACATCTCTATAATCTGTTTGAGGTTGACAGGCAGTTCTATACAGTTCTAATACAGATATCATACTTTTCTAATGCTCAGAACACAGTTAGGGGCTCTGACAAGGACAAGGTTACTCACCCAGAGGATGCTGTTATCCTCACAGCTGGCTTTCACACCAAAGGAAAATGTAGAAAAAGAAGCAGCCTCAGTTGTTATCTGCGTTTCCTTTAAAAAATGCTATGTCTTGTGCCAAAAATGAAATAAATAAAATAAAATAAGCAGTTCAGTAAAACATGACCATCCTGTTCCTCTCTCTTCTTCCTCATAAAGAGGAACTGGGACTGTTGCAGCACATTTCATCACATGGACTCTAAGACAGCCCTTGTAAATAAACATAAGTTTTATAGTCACTGACTTACATTGGTGGAATATGATGGATATGAAGTACTCTTACTCATGTACTGCACAATGACTACTTTTACTTTTCATATGTTCATTCATTTCACTTATAATACTTGCATGTTTTTACGTAAGTACGGTTTTGAATGCAGGACCTTTACTTGTTGTGGAGAATTTAATTTTCACAGTGTGGTATTAGTACTTTTATTTAAGTAAAGTATCTAAAT
The DNA here is from genome assembly GCF_056507025.1 of Lutjanus erythropterus. Taxonomy (NCBI): domain Eukaryota; kingdom Metazoa; phylum Chordata; class Actinopteri; order Lutjaniformes; family Lutjanidae; genus Lutjanus; species Lutjanus erythropterus. The sequence goes on from NC_139318.1 coordinate 4,054,128, forward strand.
ACTTCTTCCACCACTGTTTCTTTCCACCAGTGTTCCACCAATTGTATTTTTTCAGGCTATTTTTGTATTATTTGGCAGTAGCAGTATTTGCATGTTAGCCAGATAACTGGGATTCTATGTAACTAACATTAGCAGTTGGTCCAACCTGCAACATGAAACAACAACTATAACTGCTCTGATGTAGTTCCTCTTTAGTTATTTTAAGACAAAATCATGGTGAAATTTCCACCCACTGAAGCATTTCTTTCACTGGAGGTCACGATAATGAACTGAGTCACTGTCACCAGAGTGGTGATGTGAGACTCATGAAGTGTGTGCACACTGTGCATGGTAGTATATTGTTCTTCATTTTTAAAAAGTATTTAAAAAATTGTAATCCTGCTAATAATTTACTAAATGTAACTGTAATCTGATTATGTCTATTTTCTGTAATTGTAATGGAATACAGATTCCTCTCTTTGTATCCTGATAAATAATCCCATTACATGTAATCTGTTACTCACCAAGTCTGCAGAGGACTGATAGCCACGGCACATGGGTTACAGATTCCATCAGCTGAGCCACCAGAGTGCCCCGACATGTTCATGTTCTCCCAGTGTGTTTATAGTCCCACCCTGTGTTACCCTCCTCTTCTTCATCCTTCTCTTCTCCCTACAAACAGCCTGACAAGGTTTTAAAAGTTCTTTCCGGATTGATGACTGGCTGGAGGTCCCTGACCTGCCACTTCAGATCACCAGGTCTAACAGAGTGACAGCAGCTTCTCATCTGGAATAACTGGAACATCTGGAAACTACAGTTTCATTCATAAGCAGATTCTGTCTCTTCTTCACTGGACATTTATTGTGGTAGCTGTGTTTTATTCTAAAATGATTCACAGGAAATGGAAGTATGTGCATGTGCAGTATTGTGCATGTGTATTTGTATGCAGTTACTCACTCCGACCACTGGAGGAAGCTGATCACTCTCATTTCACCACACCTTTATTTTCCTCTTCACAAAACAAAATGCTTTAAGATAACAAAACTCACTTTTAGAAAAATAAAAATAAAAAAGTATTCACAAAGAGCTACTGCATCCTGTCATCATGGGGCTGGGATGGTTATTTTAAAAATGTATTCAGATACAGTTACTAATTACCTGTTAAAAAATGCAGTCAGTAACCTAATTTAAATATCACAATATTACAGTAACGTAACTTGATTACTTTCTATTACTTTTAGATGACCTCAGTACCAAACATGATGAATGTCTTTAGTGTTATAATGTTTTATGCTCGTTGCAGGTTTATTAATTGTGTATTCAGATATTCTGTCCTTTGTTATGCATGACTGCTTGTTTAGCTTAATATTGGTAATAAGTATATTTCAATGTACTTCTGTGACACTAACTTTAATGGTTGTTCAGTGTAGCTAACATTAGCAGTTTAGTCTGTGTAGCTAACATCAGCGGTTGGTCTGTGTAGCTAACATCAGTGGTTGGTCTGTGTAGCTAACATTAGCAGTATGGTCTGTGTAGCTAACATCAGCATTTGGTCTGTGTAGCTAACATCAGTGGTTGGTCTGTGTAGCTAACATCAGCGGTTGGTCTGTGTAGCTAACATTAGCAGTATGGTCTGTGTAGCTAACATCAGCGGTTGGTCTGTGCAGCTAACATTAGCAGTATGGTCTGTGTAGCTAACATCAGCGGTTGGTCTGTGTAGCTAACATCAGCATTTGGTCTGTGTAGCTAACATCAGTGGTTGGTCTGTGTAGCTAACATCAGCGGTTGGTCTGTGCAGCTAACATTAGCAGTATGGTCTGTGTAGCTAACATCAGCGGTTGGTCTGTGTAGCTAACATCAGCATTTGGTCTGTGTAGCTAACATCAGTGGTTGGTCTGTGTAGCTAACATCAGCGGTTGGTCTGTGTAGCTAACATTAGCAGTATGGTCTGTGTAGCTAACATCAGCGGTTGGTCTGTGTAGCTAACATTAGCAGTATGGTCTGTGTAGCTAACATCAGCGGTTGGTCTGTGTAGCTAACATTAGCAGTATGGTCTGTGTAGCTAACATCAGTGGTTGGTCTGTGTAGCTAACATTTGCAGTTTGGTCTGTGTAGCTAATTTTAGCAGTTGCTCTGTCTAGCTAAAGTTAGTCATTGGTCTGGTGCTAGTGGCACTGAGCACGGTAGTATATCATTATTTATTTTAAATGTATTATAAAATTGGAATTGTGCTAATAATCAGTTTTTACAGTGAGGACGTCAGCAGGCGTCTGTCAGGTGTAGTCTGGGCAGGGTGAAGACCCTCTCCTCAGGCTCTCTCAGGGCGCTGTGGACCACCCGACACGTGAACTTGGAGCCCTGGTCGTTCTTGTTGGGAGTGAGTTTGAGAAAAGTGAACATGGAGTAGAGGCCGTTGATGTTGAGGCTCGGTGGAGTGTTGAAGATGCCGGAGTCAACTGTCTCTCCATCTTTAGTCCAGGACACTGACACGTCCTCGGGACAAAAGTCTTTGATGCACAGGTGCAGCGTGCACTCTTCATTCAACAGAGGACACAGAGGCTCACAGTCAATGAACATCACGTCAGGAGGAGATCCTGTTCAAACACACATGATGGAAACATGTCATCAAACATGTTATTATTATTATTGTAGTTATTATTATAAGCAAAAGTCATTATTGTATGTGCAACATTTTGTCATGAATAAATTAATGTTTAAAATGAATGCTGACATATTAATGGGGGAGGAAGAAGAGAATCTTTCAGGGAGTTGAGAGGAATGATGCTTTTGGGAATTGCAGTAATAAGGGGAGAAATATAATGTCAAACACAGTTGAATGAATATGATTTATGTAGAGAAATAAATGAACAAGTTTAGTGATGCTATCATGCTGACGTTTATTTCACCAAAATTCATCTTTAATCCTTTTTTATCAGTTGCCTCAACAGTTACTGTTAATGACTGATAAAAGTCCACATTAGGAGAGAGAGTGCAGAGACAGAGGGGTTGTTTAGTTTAATATTGTTCATTTATTCTTAAAAGGATTTACATATGTATGAAATATATGTAATTTATGAAATGCTTTAATTTTTTTTAAATTTCTGAACTTGCTCTGTGCCAGAAAACAGTCCTGTGCCAGACAAGAATTCACAACTTCAAAAATGTGTTTAAAGACTTAGAAATCTAAGACTAACAACGTCCACTCATAGGGTAGGTGTTAAAATGTGCTATTATAATTTTCTTTATTTTAGAATAGATTCTTTCAATGAAAATGTTGACCCTTTAAAGTTGTGTCCTTGGTTTCCAACAACTCTGTCAGATTTTTACAGACACATGATTTAATCAGGCATAACAAGGGTTTAGCTATACCATAATTACCCATCTCATTTCCTGGTTTAAAAAAGGTGGGTATACTGCTCAAACAGGGGTAAACTTTCTATTTTTTAGACAAGTTCATTCAACATAATAAAAATGATAATAATGGAGTAATGTTTTTGGATCTAAGGCTTGTGGCGTGGATAAACCCTGCAAACTGGTGTGGTGTTGTCTGGTGTTTTTACACACAGGATGTCTCAGTTTAAAATGCTGTGCAGTTACAGACTGACTGCAACTTGCAGAAAACATTTGGTGCTGCTACCTTGAGTATTGATGTGGTAGAGGACGTCTCTGTAGTCAGGATCAGAGAAGCTGGAGTGGTAAACGCGGCAGGTGTAGACGGCCGTCTCATCCTCTCTCGCCATGACCAGCTCGATCTTACTCCACACGCTGTAGAGGCGGTTGTGGTCGGAGAAAGGTCCAAAGTGTGTGACGGTGCAGACCTGCTCCCCGTCGTTCCTGAACCACTCCAGGTCTACGTCCTGGGGGTAGAAGTTCTCCACCCGACAGCAGAGAACCAGCAGCTTCTCCACCTTGGGGATCTGAGGGATGCTGGAGATCTGGAGGAACGATGGTTGCACTGGAGGTGTATGAGTGTGTGTGTGGTGAGAGGAGAGGACAGTTGTGTTAAAGCAGAGTCATTCACAGGAGAGTAATAACAAACAGAACATGTTCCTTCATATGTCCCATCTGCTGAAAATATTACGACTGAATCATTTCAGGTTAAATGTTCGATATAGGAGGTTCTGAACATTAAAATAGCAGCAAACAACTATTTGCTACACAAAGATATGGAATAATGTCATCCCATCAAATCACAAAAAGGTCTATCTCTGTAGGCATTCTCTCCGTAATGTTGTTAGACATATGTGACAAAACAAGCACTTTTAGTGCAGCTGCCTCCATGAATTACATTGTAGCCTACTAAATAAATTTACCATAGACCATACCACTAATCTAAAGGGGAAAAGAAAGAGAAACAAAGAAGAAAAACAAAAAACAAAAAAAACAGACCCAGGTCATCACTGGCCAAGAAGACTAAATTTAATCTATTTTAATCATTTCAGAAAAGATAACACAGTGTCATGAATATGATGTTGTTGGAGCCTCGGTTACTCACCTTTGACCTGGATCGTAGCCTCTCTGGTGAAGCTCTTGCCCCTGCACCTCACCTCACACTGGTACTTGGTCATATCTTCAGTGACAGTCAGACACACAGTCAGGACAGAGGTGTGGTGTCTTCCATCAGACACGAGACAAGCCTGCTCGCTCAGGTCCTCATCGGCCAGCAGAGAAACTGACTCTGATTCGACCAGCGAGTCTGCACCGCCTCTTAATCTAAACCATCTCACTTCCAGCTCCGCCTGTCTCGCTCCTTGGATGGTGCATTTGAGTTTGGACGGCACCTGAGCATATATGATGCTGGGCTGGCTGATTTCAGACACACTCGGTGGAGCTGTGGAGAGAGATAAATGCATGTTGTTGGACAATCTTGATCCAACTTTGTTCTGTACAGTGAAGATTCAGGCTAAAAACATGGTGTAAATAATTTTTTTTTGTCAACTTGCATGTTGGAGCTTTAGGAGACTTGGATTACCCTGACGAGCAGTATGGAGGCATTTTATGTTTGTTTTTTTTTGTTTTTTTTCACTTGTTTTTTTACGTTTGAAAACTGGTCACCATTCACTTCCATTGTTTGGGAGATTCTGCAACACTGTTTCCCTGTTAAACTCCAGCAGTGTTTTGTGGAGTAAATAAAATAAAATCTCAGTCAGCATGAGGGTGAGTAGTTAATGACTGAATTATCATTTTTTGGCAAACTATCCCTTTAAAGGCAGCAATCAGTCCAGTCTCCAGTCCTTTTTTCTCTCTGAAATGTAACAATGCAGTCAAATCATATTTTACACCAGCCATATCACCACACAGAAGGAAGTGTGCATCTACTAGAAAGGAAATAGTTCCTATGTGAAACTGCTCACAACAAGGTCTGTGGATGATCTTGAGTAATTTTTTTTTTTAATTCTTTACCCACAAGTCATCCAGTTCTATTATACTGGAGAGAAGACAGAAATCGCTACAGCTGATATCTCCAAAACTCTGCAACTCACACCAAAACATTCTAGATGGATAAACAACACTACAGGTAAGAGGAAAATGTTTTTTATTTCACAAAAATAGATGTATAGTTTATGTTTAAATAAAACAACATGCAGTGTGTTCACATATAGACATACCTTTACAGAAATACCTGTAGAGAAGCAAAGTGCCTCCAATAACAGAGGTGACCAGCAGCAGGCTGATGACACTGGTGACAGCCATCAGTGTGGCTGCACTGTAAGGAGGCTGTGATGGAGCTGCAGGGAAAAGGATTTAACATATACTGAATGTATTATTATTATTATGTATTATGGATCAGATATTAAAGGAAGACAGACAGAAAAAAACTCCACCTTGAACAGTTAGTGTAACAGATCTGTTGTACGCCCTGCTGTAGGTCTGGTGCTCCACCTGGCAGATGATGTGTATGTCTCCATCCTCCACCGCTGAGGAGCGCAGCGTGATGCCGCTGCGGATACTGTAGGTGCCATCTGGATTGTGAACCGCCATTTCGGTGCAGACGCGGGAGAGGTGGCTGCCACCTGCGTGGACAGCGCGGGAGCCATTTTGGATGAGCCACGTCACGGTCAGTTTCTTCGGATAGTAACCTGTGATGTCACACTGTATCGTCTTCTCCTCGCCCTCAGTCACTGCTGCCTTTTCTGGGAGCATCACTGAAGGCCGAGCTGGGGGGAGAGGTCAAAAACAGTATATTTCCTTGTTATTTTGGTTGGGTGATACTCCCTGAATTCTGCAGCATGCATTCAGGCATCAACAGTGGGATAAAACTCAGCTAGTTTACTTTGGTGGACATACTGTAATGGAGCATTTAGCAAATAAAGAGCCAGATATTTACACATATTTCACGAGTTGGTGGAAACCAAAAAAGCAGGATAGTGAATATTAAATCTGCATTCATTTGGTCAACAGAAACACAACTACCTGTGTAAATAATCATGAGCTTCCTAACACATTAGCTATAACACTAACCGACAAAAGAAAGAAAGAAAAAGAAATGGAAAAAAAACCCTGAACAATTAACAGTGCTTGTTTAGTCACTTGTGAATCCATGCCACTCTCAGATATGCTGGCAAATATGGAGCATGTTTAGCTTAGCATAAAGACTGGAAATGGGAAACTCTGAAAGCTTCAGGTGGTTTTGGGATGTTGATTTTGTCATCTTTGGACAGAACCAAGCTCGCTGATTTACCCCCTTTTGCCAATCTATGTGCTAAGCTAAGCTAACCAGCTGATAACTGTGGCGTTATATTTAACCTACATACACAAGACTGGTATCTTCTCTTTTAACGCTAACTCTTAGCATCAAGGCAAATGAGCAAATTTCCTAGAATGCCCAAGTATTCCTTTAATTTATGGAGCCTAAAAATGTTGATTTAGTTTAAAAACAAAGGAAAAAGGAAAAACAGCTGGAGCTCTGTAACACATTAAAATAATATCATTAGAGCCTAAGAACTGATTTAGGTCTGATGTGGATCTTAGGCATCAGTGTGGCAAAATGACTTCATAGCACCTTGTAAAAACATTTCAATTAATTATCCCGTGGCACATTTCTAATCCATGTACGAAATTCAGACACGTGTATCATGTCCAGACTTACAAAAGAAGCCTCTGAGAAGCAGACCCTAAATCCAACAGTTTGAATTTACTGTGCAAAAGTTTGCTCTTTCCATGTGGTGTATTTTAACAAACTCCTCCTAGAGAATTATTCAGACTGACTTCAGATTGGGTCAGTGCAACCTGAAGTCCTTCACAATGAAAAGCTGTTAAAATTTCTAGTTTTCTTTAAACAACGTCTGGTGCTGAGCTTTTTTTGTTGCTCGGCATGAAACGGGAAGTTGAGTTTACATGGTCCAATCTGGCCCAAACTTCATGTTTGATAAGAGTCCTGGCCTGAAACATCTATGATTGAGAGTATTAGTCATTTTGCCACCTACTAGCAACAGGAAGTAAGCTGAAATTTACATGAAATTTTCATGGTCAGATATACACTTGATAAGGTGGAACATTTAATTAGTTGTTTTTTCTCTAGCGCCACATAATGGACACATTGAGACATTTAACTTCTTTGTGCAGCGTTCAAAACATGAAAATTCAGCGTCAACCAGCTTCTAATAACGGCGCCATCGTTTCAGAACACCCCAATGAATTCTAAGGTGCAAGGGCCCGTTTATCACTGCTTGCAGCTTTAATTTTTATAATAATTAAAATGTAAAGATTATTCTAGTGGGACTCTCCAGCTTCTATACTAGAAGTCTCACATTCTGCTAAAGTGACTCTGAGGGCTGCAAAAAAGACATTAGGAGCTAAATAAACATCTTGTATCATGAGAAAATGGTCCATTCAGTGTAAAAGTGCAAATAAAAGGATTTCCACAATATTTCACAATAAATGTTGAGTTAGTTTAAGTGACACAGATTAGAGACAGAGGAATACCCAGCACTTCCAGTGAAGTGGTCTCTGTGTGGACCACAGGTGTGATGATTCTGCAGGTGTACAGCCCTTCATCTCCCACAGTCACATTACGAAGCTGCAGAGATGCATCGCTCCTCAGCAGTCGTATTTTATCCACCACTGAGCCGTCTCTGTTCACATGCTCTCTACCATCCAAGAACATGTACACGATGCTCTTCTCTGCACGTTTATCCACCCTGTTCCACTCAATGGTGAGAGTGCTCCACTCCATCTGCTTGGACAGTTTATCAAACAGGCAGCTGAGGGTCACATCTGCGCCCACCATGACACTCAGATCCCTTGTAGTGTCAGCTGAGGAACCTGGAAACACGAGAAAGTACGAGAGTGAAGACAAGTTGAGAAAAGGTAAACACAAAGCTGTCCTGAACAATGAAACATAATGCTCAACACCTACCTCTGCAGTGCAGAATAATAACCATGAACTGGATCGTAATTTTCATATTCTTCAGCTTTGTCTGCGCTCACATTCCCAGATTATGATGAAGTGAAAGCAAACGCAGCACTTCTGGACGAGTGTGTTCACAGAGTTCAAACAGATTCCCTGGAGTGGAGATCACGTGGTGGTTGTATCAGTGAACGAACAGAGGAAGGCTCGGCTGGTAAACATTCACCTGGCTGCTCATGATTTTATCACCTGTTAATTATGCTGTGTGTGTCGGTCTAATGCACCTCCTCCTGGACTCTGACCTGTGGATCAAACCTCCTGCATGCCACCCTGTAGAAAAACAACTCAACACTCACACCAATAATCTGCTGGGACACCCAGTCTCACATTATGTATACAGCAGTCATGAGAGAACATGGCTATATACTATTGTGACCAGGATGAATCATCCACATTTTTTGCATGTTCTCAACCAGGCAACAGATGGTGAAGCACCTACTGCAATGCAATATAAGAGTAGAAGTGAATAGTGCAGTGGTTGAAGCCTCTACCAAACAGTCAGAATAAAAAAACATTTACAAATAACAATTAGAAAAAGTCAAACTTTCTGGAGGTATAACTCATCTGTGTGGTGGTTCCTCTGCACAAATATTTTTTGGGACATTAGGGTCATTTTATTTCTAGTGTTGGGCAGTAAAAGTCTACTTAGTAATTTATTACTGTAATATTATGACTTAACCCAGTAATGAGTAATGTAGGGGTTTACATTTTCCAAAACAGTGATTACAGTTACTAATTCAGGTAAGTCTGGGTTACTCAGTTACTTTTTGACCCTGGTAGGCTCTATTATGATGTGTATGTTACGTGCCACATTGTGTGTGTGTTGCTGAGCTCTCCTGTGACCAGAAACTGCAGGGGTAGACTAGATTGCTAGTAGTGTTTTGTGTGACACATGCTTTGCTAGCTCTTCCAGCTAGGAAAGGCTCTTATGTTTATGTATTCTGTGTCTTGCTAGCCTCCAGGGTTAGCACAGACACTCGCTGTCTGTGTCTGTTTTCGTTAGACACTCGTTGTCTTTTGGGTGTGTTAATTTAGTAGCCATTATGTTTACTCTAGTAGGTTAAGTTAATTTAATGTTAAGTTAACTTTGCACTTAAGTTGTTAATAAAAAGAATCTTTTTGTCACTTTTTGTCTCAGTTTTCCCTTCTTCCTTTTCCCTCATCCTCTAGCCCAAACTTGGGGGATAGTAACAGTGTACATATAGCAGGTCAGGACAGGTCTCGTCAGCTGTTAGCCAAGAAGCTAAAGGAAGGATGAAGGGTGAGGGAGAGGGATCAAGGCAAACTTTCTACAGGTGGAAGGACTGTCATTATTTTGAGTTTGTTTGGTTCCTCAAGAGAGAATCTGTGGTGATAAATCTAATTTGAAGTTCAAACTCAAAGAGGTCGACTTTGTTTCCAACACAGCTGATGTCTGGACAGAAACTACAAAACCGTCTTGGGTGTTAACACTTCACTGGATCAGCAGGGAAACCTCTGAAACAATATGCTGAGATTTTTTTTTTTAAACTGGAACGGCCATTACTACCACTGAAAGACACAGCGACATCCAGTGGACTTGTTCAGGATAACATACCTCAACACAGAGGTACAGAGGTTTGCCGAGCAGAATATTAAGTAGTCATCTTTTGACCTGAATTACATAACTAACACTCACATAATTTACTAACCTTTACTTATTACTTTCTCTAACATAGAATGTGCCAACCTAGTATCTGCAAAAATGGATGTGAGATTCTGGTGTTTGTCCTACTAATGAGCATACAGTCTGACTTTTGTGGCATTTTAAAATCAATATGTATAAATTGCTTCAAAATGTGCCTGTGTCATTACAAAGTCCATCTTATTTATTTTATTACAAACCATTTTTATTTGATGATGTTTGTACTTTACATACAACAGTCTGTTTTGCACAATAAGAGCTTTGTAGTTATAACATGTTTTCAGAAACATAATTTCCAGACAGGCTTCATCATCCCACCATGGACCTCTTCCTCCCTCTCAATCGAACCTCATCAAGTTTTTTAATAACTGCTGAAGACTTCTTGGATGACGCCGTGTAGCTCTTCAGCAGCTTCTCAAACAGCGCCTCTGTGTTGGGGTGAGTGCTGAGGAAGGCCTTCTCCAGCACATACAAGTCCACCCCCTTATCTTCCGGCAGAGCCGAGATGTAACTCAGGCCGAAGTCGATGAGAACCAGCTCGGGCTCCCCGTTCTCCGGGCCACATTTCAGCAGCATGTTGGAGGTGGTCAGGTCTCCGTGGATGACGTCCTCATCGTGCATCTTGGCCAGGATCTGGCCCACCCTCTCAACCAGCCGCTCCAGCTCCGGCTCCTTACAAGACTTCGACTGCTGGGCGGAGGCGATGTGGTCACGCACAGTCACCGAACCCACAATATCCTCCAGGAAAATACAGTGGGAGCTGTAGTCCACAAAGTACACTACAGGGCAGGATATACCTGAGGGAGGAGAAGTGGAAGAAGAGTCTGATTTAATAAACTGTGTTCTGGGATCTACAGATACAAAAGCAAATCATTAAAAGTATAAGTCTAGTATGAAAGGATCACTTTATCTTATATATGTCTTATTTTCAACAAATCTCATGAAAAGTCAACAATCTGCTTCTTCGTCTCTAAACACTAACTGACCAGCTGATCCTGTTTGTGGCTCTAAGCCTGAAGACCATTTTTTAAAAACAGTTATTTTTTTTAAAAAGGACTCAGTCATTTCCAGCAGGCCAAGTAGTTTTAAGAACATTAATAAAACATGAGGAAATAGGGCTGAGTTGGCAAAATATGAGATACGATTAGTGTAAATGATCAGTTTTGTACGTTAGTTATCAAAAGAAGATCACACAGAAAAACCTAAATGTATGTGATATTGTTACAGAGATACTGTAGTTTTGGGGAATTTGCATTGTTTTTGTCCACTTTCCCAGAGTCAAAAACTAATAAATACCTTTGAACAGACCTTTTTTTATGTATTTGTAGCTGAGACAGAAGTAGGATTGTAAATTGTACGTGACTTTCCTTAATCAATCATTGGTGAAGTTACTGATTACTAAATATGTAAAGGCCTACATAGACTAGTTGACTAGTCTAACACTAAGAAAACACTCAGAAAGAAGTTAAAATTTAACAGAATTTATTCATTTATAATATTAAACACTGTCTGAAAAAAAAATACTGTGTGTATTAAGAGTCATTTGAAGCCGTTAATCAGTCTACAGTCACCACATTGTGCATTACTTTGCGATGTTTAATATAAACCTTACACATTAATGTACAAAACATGACAACAACTCAATAAACGCTTAACCTTTTCAGACCAAAGAGGATCACAGTGTCTGCAGGTAGAGAACACAGAGCTAACGTTAGCTGCCAGCCCGACACACACAGTGTCGCTAACGTTAGCAGTGCTAGCAGCAGCAGCAGCAGCAGCTCCACCTGCAGGTTTATGTCCGTGTCTGTGCTTAATGTGGTCACATGTTTCTCCAGTTGAGTGAATATATATCAGCTTATTCTGTCACAGTCTACATTCAACATTATTTCCATTTTCTAGATTAAAACATGGCCAAACTGCGCTGGTTTTACGAGCTGTCATTTGTCTGACTTTGCTGATGCAAACTTCTGGCGTTGCCAGGGCGACCGGGGCATACATGCTGGGCGAGAGGGGCTGCCGTCTGACGGTGCCGCAGCCCCAACTAGAGGCGGGCGGCTGCATAAATCTTAGAGGCAACAGATAACTGGCATCGTGCATGAAGCAAGTAGCAAGCAAGCAAGTAAACTAAGGAGGGATGAGAAGGCGCCTTTTTCCAAACTTTGCCTGAAGGGAGGCCCACAGTCTCAGACTCTGATTTTGAGTCTTATCCTGTTTTTGATCATACTTGAGATATGGTGTTTACTTGGAATTCATATCCATTGGTACATGATCATAACAGTATCTGGGTGTCTGATTGTCTGCCTACAGGAGTATGTTTATCTCTCACCATCTCAACAACTCTGTTCTGTATGATCAGAAACCAGGATAAGGTATTTACATGCCACAGTATCCTGAACTCTATCAGAGTATTTCAGGTTTCTCAAAACTGGGATGAGGCATTATCCAGGATTCTGAAACCAGGATATGACGTTTACATGCACAAAAAACATGATCAGTATACTCCAAAAACTTGTCATAACCAGGATATTTGAGTGCAAATAAACACTTCTTAATTAATCAGATTAATCAGAAAATTATTACATATTAATAAATGATGAAAAAAAACATTAGTCCATCCAGTGGACTTAAGCATGTTGTAATGCAACACCATTTAATCAAATTTAATCAGATTTTTTGTTGATTACTGGCAGTAATTTCTTTACTTACTTGTTTCTACTGTATATTCTACTATGTAAAAATGACTCATGTGCTTTTAGATACTGTGTTGGCAAAAATGCACACATTTGACACTCAACTGTTTTAAAACAAAAGGAAACTGATTTATAAAAACATAAGTATGCAGGTAGAACTGAAACATAAATAGTAATGGAGTGTTTTTAATGCCATTACATTTGTTTGTGCTATGCTTGACTATATGTTCCTCTTGAACAGAATATGTGTTCAGGTTCCTGAGAGAATGATGTTTAATATGTAGTTACAAGTAGAGAAAAGGCTTTTTTGCATCATGACATTTAGAGTTGGTATTTAATAAACAAGATGTGGTTTTGAGCAAAAAAAGAATATATTGTTTTTCTCCTTCCAGGCTCCACAGTGGAGCACTCCCTTCTCACCATGCACCCCCTAATGCAGTGGTTTTCAAATAGGGTCTGGGGACCCCCAAGGGCCCACGAGTCTCTGTCAGGAAGTCTGTAAGAAGTTTACAGATTCATTCATTATAATTAAATTATTATTATCATTATTATTAGTTTTACTAAAGCTTACAGGCAACGAATATTTTTTAAATCTAAAATAGCACATAAATTACGTTCTAATTTAACAGTTTATTATTGTTTTATATTTTATATTATTCATATATTCTATTATATATTGTATATTATTTAACACACTCTCTTGAAGCGTATGTAAGTATGCTATGGATATTCTGTGTTGACATGGCACAAATACTTTTAAGTTTCTATTACAGTTCTCTTGTGTTGTTGTACCTTCACATAACCCAGCGAAACCTCGTCTTTAATGTCACTGAATCTTACAGGGTCACAGAGTTTGTTGCAACACCAGCACAGCTCGCAGAAAATAAGCACCAGTCTCGTGTCCAGGCTAACTGAGACAGGCTAATGTTAAGTTTCTTTTATTTACCTGTATTCACTGATTAAGTAGCATTTCCTGCTCTTGATAAAGTTCACTCAGACCTGCAGCCTGAGCTCCAGACCACCGAGGTGTCTGCTGTTTGGTTCCCGGTAAAAACCCACCTGTTCTGCGGCAGCGCAGAATGGAGCGGACCTCCTGCACCGTCCTGCGGTGTGTCAGCTTCTCGTCCAGCAGCGGGTGTCTGTACCGTTTCGGGAACCTTTCCTTCACTATCGTCGGCTTTCCCAGAAACTGAGCCCGGTACACCCGAGCTTCTGCTCCTTGTTTCAATAACTCTGCTTTACTCAGGAACTCTGACACCGCCATGCTTTTCTCCTGGGCCATGTTTACTTCCGTCTTCTTCTACTGTCTGCAGTCCTGCTGCTTCCTGTTCGCTGCTGCCGCTCTGCTCTCATCAGGCTGCCACCTAGCGGACACCGCCGCGAATAGACGACTGAAGGAAATGTCATACTGACAGATCTACGTTAGAGGAAGCTCTAGTATGTGTTCTTTTTGTCAAATCGTGTCAGAAGGTAATCATCTATTTTGGCAACATTTCTGTACATTTATTTCCCAATATTTTGACTCTGAAATGAAACAATATTACTATTTAATTATTATTAGAAATGTGATTTGATCAAAGAGAGTTCAGAGAGACAGTTTTAAGGAATTAGACCTTTTTTTTTTTTCAGAAACTAACAAATGTCTTTGGACAGACTTTTTTGGATTTGGTGTAGTCCAAAATTATGTCAGACAACAATATTAGGCTACCTTGGCTTAACTGTTGAGTTTCTATGGGATCAAATAACATTATCCTATTGTCCCACAAGTTAGGGGTTCACAAACCTTTCCATGCCAAACCCCCCAAACAGTGTGCAGGATGCTTTTTATTCAAATAACGGTGAAATTTAAACAGTTTAAAACACTTATTTGAGACATGAAGCAGATAAGGCATTTGGAGCCTTCATAGCCATTCTTACATGCAGCAGTAAATCCATACTTACTGTATGCTGTGTCATACTTGCAGGTTTTCCTTGGCCAGGAGGTCTTTGGATTTTTTTATTTTTTTTATTTTTTTTATTTTTTTTTTGTAAGTTAGCACTAAATTTCAGGAGCAAAGCAGCTCTAAGGCAAGTAACAGTCCAGGTCACACTGACAGCTTATAGTGTGATAAATGATGTTTTGACTGACAGGCAATTAGAGAGATACTATAGTACTAGATGGGCTGGTATTAAGAAGTATATTTCCCACTGAAATTCAGTGAGATAGAAATCAAAGGGCAGAAAACTGACATACAAGTACAAGTTGGCCTAACTTTTATTTGATCAAGTACAGTAACTGCTTAGTTTTTCTGTACCTACAGTTCTAAAATCATATTTTACCACCTGTACCACCTGCTCACTGTCAGGGGGAGTCAACCCTAATTAGGGTATTATTGGTGCAGACTGTGGGCGGTGTGTCGGGTCTCTGTGGGTCTTCTCTTCCTGGGAAAGTTGCTAGTTGTCGGCCTCTGGCGTCAAAACTGCGCAAAGAAGTTTCTCTTGGTGCAATCTGACACTGGTGCCACGTCGCTGCACTTCTTCCTGAAGGACTCAAAAGTTTCCTCTTCAGGAGCATCTCTGTGTTAATCCCTCTGCTGTTCAGGGTGAGTTCGTTTCTCTTACAGACCAAAATATAAGGTGTCTCCAGAGCTCCTAAGACTGTAACAGATCTGTCTGTCCCGTTAACAACAGCTTTACATTCCTGGACAGACAGACGCTCCGAAACGATGAATAACGGACTTCTTCTTCTGCACGACAGGAACACTGATCTGGATCCGTAAACACGCTGACAAGAACATGGGAACTTAACTTGTCAGGCAGTGAGACTTTTTCTTTGCAACTAAAAGACAAATCCGCTGAAATAGACTCCAAGTGCATTTACTCAAGTACTGTACCATTCTGAAAAGACCTATTTCTATTTAATGTCACTTTATACTTTATACTGCTGGGCAATATATCGATGTTATATTGTATCGCGATATGAGGCTAGATATCATGATAGATTTTGGATATTTTGGATATTTTGGAATAAAAAGTGCTGCCTTTTCCTGCTTTTAAAGGCAAAGTTTTTCATGGATAAAGGCAAATAATTTTTAAAAGCTAGAAAAGTCTAGTAAGTTCAGAAAATAACATCACTTTACTGTAATGCAGTCTTTAAAAGGGATAGTTCACCCAAAAATGAAAATCCAGTCATATCTACTGGCCCTCATGCCGATTGAAGGTCTGGTTTATTTTTAGTCCCATTTGAAAACACCAGTTTTTAAACATAAAAAACAACGGAAAGAAACCATAAAATGCCTCCGTACTGCTCGTCTGGTGTAGTCCAGGTCTCCTAAAGCCCCAACATGCCACATTACACCATGTTTCTAGCCTGAATCTTCACTGTAGATCCTCAGCTTGGAGCCACATTCATGTGCACAAGTACACTGTCTGAACAGTGTGTGTGTGTTGTAATGGTGTGCACATGGCATGTCAGGATTTAACCCTTTGATGCACAACATATGAACACCCCTTCTAATGCGCAACATGGGTCAAAAATGACCCGCATTCATTTTCCATGTGTTTTCAGGCTGGGTGAGTGTTTCTTTGCTGTATTTTTTTAAAAAAAATTAATTTTATTATTAAATGTCCCAATTATAATTTTAATATCTTGTTTTTGATTAGTATAAGGTCAATGCTTCCATTGTCTGTTTATTATTTTAGGAATAAAAATAGATTTTGGATTACTACACCACATGGGTCAAAAATGACCCATTTATCCAAGTGTGATTTTGAATTAAATTACTTCATGCTATAACAATAATTTGCTTCAACTAATCACTTTAGCAATGCTTTGGGCCAAATAATCGTACATTTTATATTTGAAATGTGTTTATTTGTCGTACACAAACATGGACATTCTGTAGACACATACCTCTGATAACAGTTGAACAGTTGATATTTTAACCATTTTAACATCTGATTTGTGACCAAATAAAATATAACAACTGATCACAGTACATATTGAATAGTTTAACAATTGTAATCTTATTTGTGACCAAATACAATAAAACACAACTGATCACAGTTTTCATGATGCATTTACAGAAGCTTGTAACTCTCTGAAACCATCTAATGATGCACTGACCTGCTTGTAGAACCACTCTGCTACACAAAACCTATAGAAACACCTATAAAAATTTTAGCTTAGAAATACAATCAAAAACAAAAAGCTGTTGTCATTTTCTGATGTAACTGTATTAAAATCACTGCATAAAATTAGATTGAAGATAACTGTAAGGAGTTCTCCAAGTCTGTTAACTAACTGAGATTTCTTTCTGTCTTCAGGAGCAGTATTTTTATTAATTATGTGGTATTTTTCACCCGGATAAAAACAATCCAACTTAAGCTACTTAACTTAACTTAAGCTAACTTTAAGCTACCTGGAATAATGAATAATTATAATAACATCTTGAGATTTAATTTTGTCTTTCTCCTGCCGTCACCATTACCGCTTTTTGTTTGAATGAAAGAGGGAGAACTTGCTTGTTCTTGTTACAGAGCGCCTGGACGTATTTCTGCTTTTACATCAGTCCCATTTGAGAGGAGCTACTGTGATTGGTTTCTTTCTGTGAGGAACACAGCATGTGACCAATTGCATTTAAGAAAAGAAGAAACAGCTGACTTCAACAATGTGCTCAGTCAAAAAGTAACAACAACCTTCCTACAAATGTAGTGGACTCAAAAGTACAATATTTGTCTTTGAAATGTAGTGGAGTGAAAGTAATAAGTTTCCAAAAAAATAAACACTCAAGTAAAGTACAGATACGTAAATAATGTACTTAAGTACAGTACTCAAGTAAATGTACTTCACTACTGTCCACCACTGAACGTAACACATCTGATCACAGTAGACTGCTAACAGCCATTTCAATTCTTACATCCCTCACAAATGACCACGATTTTCGATGAACAGCCATGATCTGAATATAGAAAAGCAAATGCACAAAATATTATCATCAGTATACAGAGACAAGCTTGATAGTGGGGCAGCCAGGGTTTATTATGATCTTGAGGCATTTCTAGTGACAGGATCTGTCAACTGTCGCACTAGTTTAGCTTTATTTTGGTGTCCTAGCTAAGATAGCTTGCTAGCTACAATATAATATGCTATAATACAATATAGCTAATAGTATTGAATATATTTTCCTCTCTGACAAGTAATGTACTTTTTTTCAAGGTAACTTAAACCTTATCAATTATTATACAGTTATATTTCACAAGTCTAGCTAGCCAGCAGCAGTTACTTTGACAAGTCTAACTAGCTAACTAATAGGATAGTTATTATTCTTTCTGAGATAAGTAGTCTAATGTACTTATTTAATAGACTGTATGACTCATTCTCAAGGTAACTTAAACCCTTATCAATTATCATATACTTATGTTTCACAAGTCATCAAATGTCAACATCTAACTAACAGTAGCCTATTGAAAATGTTTCCCTTTCTGACAAGAAATGGAGCTACTTAGTCTTCAAATTACCTTAAACATAATCAATAATTATGCAGAGTTATCACATCAAATTTCTTATCAGGTAAGATGATAATTATTGTAAAATAAGACTTAGATGTTTCAGGTCTTCAAATAGTTCTCCACAGTGGGCTACAGTAAATACTGTATGTTACACAAATGTGGGTCATTTCTGACCCATGTGTGAAAACTTCATGAAGACTGACAAAAGCTATGCTTATTCATAAAGGAAGAACAGAACACTTAATATGATGATTTGTGCTAAATAAAACAATTAAAATTTACTGAATAGTTGGATAAATAAATGATGACATACATAGAATATAAACATTCAGCATAGAAACACTCAGCCATACATGAAATAACATGGGAAATGGATATGGGTCATTTTAGACCCATGTTGCGCATTAGAGGGGTAGTGATATAAAAAGTGTTTTTATTCAAAATGTAAAAAAGAAAAATATACAAGAAGGATGAATTATGATCAAAAACAAGTTAATTGAGGAATACCTGGAATGCTGAGTAATAAAATTAATTAATTGCAAAGATACAGCAAATAAAAACTCAGTCGGGTCACTTTAGACCCATGTTGTGCATCAAAGGGTTAAGGAGACTTGGATTACACCAGATGAGCAGCATTTTTAATCTGTTTTTTGTTTTATTTGTGCTTTTTTTGATTCCAGCTTCTTAAACGTGAATAATTTCTGGTTTCTTTAAACCTCTGACAGTAAACTGGAAATCTTTGGGTTGCGGACAAAACAAGACATTTTCTTACATTTTATAGACCAAACAACTAATTGATGAATTGAGAAAATAATCAACAGGTTAATTGACTTTGAAAGTAATCGTCAGTTGCCGTTTTAACTCATCCACGTATTGTTTTGTATTTTAAATATTCAGTGGGCTGAAACCCCAAGAAGCGTAGTTAATACAGAAACACAAAATACAAATGAGGAATATTTCCTGGAGTTCCCGCTGTTCTAACCTCTCCATCTTGCCAGGTTCGTTTCTGTGTAACAACAGTTTGAAATCTGATCTATGCGGGTTTTGCTTCCTCATCACGCCTCTGTACATTCCTCCTGCTGCTGCTCGTCTGCTCTGGCATTACCACGAGACGGGATATTTGGTGTTAAGACTAAACAAGCTAACTGATTACCACACAGCCCTGTGTTTTGTGGAGCTCATCTCAAGTGGACTCACTAATGAAATCATGGCAATCAACAAGGTGGTTGTCACGGCGACAGGGCTGCAACATGCTCTTGTGGGCTCCCTTGTCTTTTCTATGAGCAGGACACAGTAGAGCACCACATAAATTGTTTTGGTTTTATTTCACAGGAGATGTCTTCTAAGAAATGAATCCAGCACAGCCTGACTGAGATGTGCTCGTAACAGGACAGAGGCAATGGGTAAGTTATTTTTTAAACGAGAGGTTTTCTATTGTAAAGCAGTTATTCAAGGAACGTTACCCTGCAAGATGTTTATTTTACTCTGATGTGAAGTAAGATAAGTAACTCTGTGGCCTGTCTAAATTCAATGCAGATGCTTCAGTGTTAGAGCTGCGGATTGCTGATGCTTTGTGGTTGACTACATCTAGACCATCAAAGTTTATTAAAAATCATGAAACTATTCAAATCAATCAGATGTGCAAAGACATTAAAGTCTCTGTCAGATTTTACAGAAGGATCCGCAGTCAGTAAGGAACTGTTCTAAGTTTCATTTTTGCACGTATGACCGGCAGCTAATCTGCAGCAGCAGTGAGATTCAGCAGCTTTCATTTAGATTTCAGTCTGACTATTTGCATTTCTGTCAATGGAGACTGCAGATCAAAGATCCACAGGTTATTGTGTGCAGAGCAGTTGCAGTAATGAATGTGTATAATTCATTACTAAACTAACTACAGTCCCACAGACGCTGTGCAGACTTTATTTATTTGTAAAGGATCAAATACAGTCATCACAGACACATTTTTACATTTTGACAATATACTGTTTATGGCTCCAGCACAGTGGTATCTAAACTTTATTTAAACCACAGCACCCCTTCATAAGATTTTATCACTAAAAATTACTAAAACACTTAAAGTAAAAGTACTTGTGCAGAACAGCCAATTTCATGTATTGGATTATTACTATTGATGCATTAACACATAAGTGGCATGCAGCATGTGGTTGGGGTGGAGCAAATTTTGACTTCTTTATATACCTGGTGCATCAGTATGACAACCAGCAACAGTCAACTGTCATAGCATTAGCTGTGACATACCAGAGACTTTAATATGGTGAATTTTATATTTCTTATTTG
This sequence comes from Lutjanus erythropterus, assembly GCF_056507025.1. Classification (NCBI taxonomy): domain Eukaryota; kingdom Metazoa; phylum Chordata; class Actinopteri; order Lutjaniformes; family Lutjanidae; genus Lutjanus; species Lutjanus erythropterus. The sequence continues at coordinate 4,074,658 of NC_139318.1, forward strand.
CATCTTCCACTTGATGCCACTCTTCTTTAAATGTGGCAAAACACTAGGACTGGACAATTTTGAAAAAATATCTAATTGCGATTATTTTGACTGATATTGCAATTGCTATATGATTTGCAATGTTAGAGGTAATGATAATTTTACATCATTATTCCTATTTTGATTGAAAAGTATGTTTAAGGTATAGTATACCCAGAAATGAAAATTATCTTCTCACATGCTGATTGAAGGTCAGGTTTAATTTTTTCATCCACAAAACACTGCTGGAGTTTCACAGGAAAACAGTGTTGCAGAATCTCCTGAACAATGGAAGTGAATGGTGACCAGTTTTCAAACATAAAAAAAAAAAAAAACAACCGAAGAGAAACAGAAAATGCCACCATACTGCTCCTCTGGCATAATCCAAATGTCCTTAAGTCCTGACATGCTGTTTGCACACCGTCACACTGAACACACCCAGCTCAGACAGTGTGCACACACACCTGAATGTGGCTCCAAGCTAAGGATCTACAGTGAAGGTGTTACATTAAAAACGTGGCGTAAATGATTTCTTTCAAGTGAACTTGGCGTGTCGACTGAATTTTAATTTTTGGGTGAACTATCCCTTTAAAATGACTGGTGTGTTTTATTTTTTTATTTATTTTTGTTGTTGTTGTTGTTATTTTTGAAGGAATCTGTACCTAATGTTTTTTTGTTTTGTTTTTTTAAGTCTGCAGATTTTTACAGTCAGTATCTAGTGATAATAGCAAAGTATCAGTCCAGAGGTTCAGGTGAAAAACCCCTAAGTTAAAACATTGACATAAAAATTCACAAATTCACCACAGAGATTTTGTTGGTGTGTAAATGTATTTCTTTTTCCAGTCGATGAAATCATTGAAAATGTTTCACCTCTTATCCAAGGGGCTTTTCCAGTTCTGAAGCCCCTTAGATAAGAGGTGAAGTCTTGATTCAACCTTTCTTGAAGAGCTGAGAATCTTCGCAGAGATCTTGTATGTCTTCTGGTATGGAATGTTCTTCTCAAAAGGTAAAACATTTGAATGTTTCCTTCCTTCTAGGGAACTCCAGCCTCCTGCTGGCCAGTGTGGCGTCCACGCTGGGCGGCCTGGTCTTCGGCTATGAGTTGGGCATCATCTCCGGTGCTTTGCTGCAGCTCAAGACAGAGTTCAGACTGTCATGTGTCCAGCAGGAGGCTCTGGTCAGCTCTTTGCTGATAGGAGCCTTGCTGGCGTCCATCGTGGGCGGCTGCTTGATCGACCATCAGGGACGCAGGAACTCCATTCTCCTCAGCAACATCCTGATCCTGTCCGGCAGCCTGGTCCTGCTCATCAGTTCCTATGTTGCACTGGTGGTGGGCAGGATCACAGTGGGCTTTGCCATGTGTATATCCTCCATGTCCTGCTGCATCTTTGTGTCCGAGATGGTTACCCCCGACCGCAGGGGCTTCCTGGTAACACTGTATGAAGCTGGGATCACTGTGGGCATCCTGGCAGCTTATGCCATGAACTACATCATGTCTGATTGTCAAAGAGGGTGGAAGTGGATGTTCGGATTAGCTGTAGTACCTACTTTGATTCAGCTGGTCTCTGTCTGGTTTCTTCCATCCAGCACTAAGGAATCATTAAACCAAACACAAACTTTTCAAACTGAAAGAGGCCTCATGAGCCCCATCGGAAACCAAGAAGCAGATGACTCAAAGTTTACCTCCGGCACAGAAAACAAGACAGTTCAGTACAACAGCATTTACCTTTTCCAGCGTAAAGACAACATGAGGACTCGGACTGTCATTGGCCTCGGGCTGGTGCTCTTTCAGCAGTTCACGGGCCAGCCGAATGTGCTCTTCTATGCCTCCACCATCTTCCATTCGGTGGGGTTTCAGAGCAATGCCTCGGCGGTGCTGGCATCCGTGGGCTTGGGGTTTGTCAAAGTGATCGCAACCTTGACCTCCATGGTGTTTTCGGACAGGGTGGGCAGGAGGCCTCTGCTCATCACTGGATGCTCTGTCATGGCACTGTGTCTGATAACCATCGGACTCCTCAGTGGACATTCTTTGATGAATGCTGAGAGGCCTTGTAATTCTGAGGACTTCAACGTGAACAGAACAGATCTACCTCATTCAACTGTTAGTAATCAGTCAGTTTTTGGCACACCTTTTCACGAAGACCAAAGACTCCTTAATAACAGCACACGAGGTGAAGAAGCAGTACTGGATAAAGTCAGACAGAAACCACCGGACGTTCCTCTGGAATCTTCTCCTCACGTCCATGGCACAGTGGTGAACTGGATCATTCTCGTGTGCATGATGGCTGTTGTCAGTGCATACTCCGTTGGATTTGGACCAAGTTTGTATATTTACTGAAAAAGGAATTTTATTAGTTTAGATAAATATAACATTTTTTATTCTGAATTGTTTGTTTAAATCTGCAGAAGTACATTTGATGTATTAAAGAGACACATCACCCCAAAAGAAAAAAATAAATATTTTCCTCTTACTCATAGTGCTATTTATTCCTCTAGATTATTTTGGTGTGAGTCATATTGGCTGTAGAGATGTCTGTCTTCTCTCCAATATAAATATAGAGATGTATCTGCTCAAAGTGCCAAAAAAATACATTTGAAAAACTCAACAGCAGTGTCTCTTTGCAGAAATCATGACTTGGTTACTCAAGATAATCCACAGACCTGGTTGTGAGCAGTTTCTTGTAGGAACTAATTTCTTTCTACCGAACCACACCCACCAACCTTATCACTCCACAGAAGGAAGTGTGTATCTACTCATGGATGAGAGGCTTGTGCTTGAGTCAGTGCAGGATATAAACATTAATGGTCCTCCTCACGTGTGTTAATTGGTAGAGAGAAAATAGTTCCTACTCACAACCGGGTCATGATTCCTGGAAAGAGACATGCTTTTGAATACTGGATTTTTTGGTGCTGAAGCCAAGACCAATATTACGATCTAAAAAATTCTGATATTGATAGATCGGCCAATATTCTTTATACAGACTATAATATACAGAATATAGAATTTATACATAACCACATATTTTTTGTAATGATGCCTCAAAAGTGGTTAACACTTGTGTAACAGATATGTTATGGGAGGCAGGATATTTTATGGCTTTTACAATGATTGGTCAACCAGTTTATCAGTCAGGCTCTACTGTTGGTTCTTGGAGCAACACAGGCTGAATGCCATCTAGTCAGCTTCATAATATTGGAGAGAAGACACACATCTCCACGGCTGTATCCCATAGCACAACGGGAAGGACAAAAATATGTATTTCTAATTTTCCCTTTAAAATAAAACCATGCCATCAACCTGAATGATAAGCATTTGGAGCTGAATTTGGGTGCTTTTTGTCTTTGACCAGTGACCTGGCTTCTCCTGAGCGAAATATTTCCAGCTGCTATCAGAGGACGGGCATTCGCGTTCACCAACTGCTTCAACTGGGCTGCCAACCTGTTGGTCACATTCACTTTCTTGAATTGCATCGGTGAGTTCCCACACGTCCTTTTCACAGCCAACATTTGACAAGGGGTGCAAGTGTAGCTAATTCTATTAATGATGGCTCTGATCACTGAACATTTCCAAGCAAGCCAGTGAGTCATAAAAAGGCACACGGAGCGCAGCTAACGTGATTAATTACAACTGGTCTTTCATCTGAGTGACAAATCAACATGTTATGAGTAGTGAGCTGTGTTTAAGTCCTATTCAACATGTCTGACTCCAAAATCCAGCTCTGTGTGTTAGAACAAAAGAATCTGCCAGCATGTTATCTCCTTTTAAGTAGATTTAGTTAACATGTTAATATTAATACTCACTCTCCTTTTACCTCTGTTTTGGTCTCCACCACCTCCTGAGAAAAATGTCTGGAACTTTAACCCCTAGATGTTCAACTATCTTTGTCTGTCGGCTGTTCGGTGCTGGGAGGTGTACAGGGGCAGAGCTCGAGACCTTTTTATTTTCACAGCAGCCATTTTGACATGAATTATGGTTCTGTTCCATTCAGCTCAAACAGAGTCAGGGTGCTGCTATTGTACATGTTGGCTCTTTGGAAAGGCTTTGTGACAATAAATGGAACTGGACCTTAATTAGTATTATTGGTAACACCTGTGTTTAGCCTTCTATTTTATATCAGTGTGACTGCTGTGAACCAGAACAGTAGAATTGCAGATTGTGAAAGTAAAGAAATCTGCTGAAAGACATTAAAACATTTGTAAAGGTCCAGAGCTGGGTGATAATTGTTTGTGGGTTTGCAACTAGATAACAGACTCTTTTTACATACACATATTCCTGTAATCCATTGTTAACACTGTATAAAAATATTGACTAGTATAGCCATAATTGAATTACTCACAAACTGCCAACTGTAAATGATGAATATGTGAGACACCGGATAAACACAATCATTTAAATAACCAGTCCCTCCAGGAAGTTGCAATTGTTGATTGTTGTTGAAAGAAGTTGTCTTTCTTGTAGTTTGCTCTTTATAAAGAAGGTCAGACAGTTATACAGAGTGCAAGCAGTCTGCAAAAGTGTGACACCGACAGGATGTCATACAGCTTCCTTTATAGTCGGAACTGGGCCCATTCGTTGTTGTGAGTTCCTCATTTGAGAAGAAAGTAGGCTGAGTTGAACGGGTTCAGACCAGCTTTATAGTAAGGTGTAGCTAGACAGGTGAGGGACTGATCAAAATCAGGACTGCACTGTGCATGAACCTATGAAGGTGAGTACAAAATGTGGCAGTGAAGAAGGTTATACAAGGGGCAGACTGACAAAGTTTCCAGTACACGATGTTGTGATCACAACAGTTCATGCAAATTCAACTAATACCTGCAAATTCTGTGTGACATTGTAATTTTCTGCAAATTTGACCAGTCATTATAGCTTCCTGCGAGCTCCACCAATGGATTTTTGCACCTATATTCTTTATTTTGCCATGGGTAATGAAAATAACACATTTGTCACTGTTATCAGTGCTCTGTGCACTTTTATTTTATAATTTTGTTATAATATGTTTTGTTATAAATAAGTTTGAGCCCCAAAAAGATTTTGTTTCATAGTGAAATACTCTCTAGGCGCACTTCATTTACAAGTAAAACATATTTTGTTAAAATTTTAGTTTTTATGTTAACGTTACTCTGAAAGGACTCAGAACAGAGTGCAGTTTTGTTCTCCCTGGAACAAGTTAAATTAATTACACACAAAAAACTGTCTTTTGCCATTTTTCTCTTGGTCCCACAGCAAAAAATGCCTCAGTGCATCACAACATGCACCGCAGCTTTTTTTTTTTTTTTTAGAAAAGCTGCCATGAAATCACACATTTTCGGCTGCAATAATTCCAAAAAAGGCCTGCAAAATCCTGGAGGGACTGAATACATAAAATATAAAAACATTTATCAAGTCCATTGTTAAAGGTTATGTAATTACTTCTTAGGGAAATATGATTAGCAATTTGCAAATTGTCACTGTGAAGCAGAAACCTTGTATGTCTGAAACTGTTACTTTCAGGAAATTAAAATAAGAATAAGGTTTGTAGCTATTTTTAATACTTTTAAATGATTAAATGTTTGTAAAATCCACAGACAGACATAAGGGGGGACTAATAGCATTGATTTATGAAAAAAAGGTCAGTGATGAATTTTTGAATGTATTGATTTAGATTGATTAGTTGAGCAAGTAAAAAGACATTAAGTAAGTAACTTAATGTCTTTTTACTAAAATGAAAATTCAGTCTTAATCTACTCACCCTCACGCTGATTGAAGGTCGGGTTTAGTTTTTTAGACTTACAAAATAAACCCAACCTTCAATTAACATGAGGGTGAGTAGATAATGACTGAATTATCATCGTTGGGTGAACTAGCCCTTTAAGGAAGTTCACTAATATATCTGGATATTTGACATTTTGACAGTCATGCACACCCACACAGGTGTCAGGCCTGACTGACTGGATCAGAAGTCAAGACAAAAATTGGGCGTAGCTGTGCTGGGAGTTATTTGAGGTCACCACACTCACTGTAGCCTATTACTAGACTGTTGCAGTACATTATTTATTTCTTACTGTATACACTCCTGAGGCCCCAGAATAATTTTGCCAGATTACTTTTAGCGCTTGGGTTCACTGATGAGTTAATTTTAGCTCCCCAATGGTTGTATTTCCTGGCATGTTTTTTTCTGACTTAGTTACAAGAGGAGTGATGGCCAGCAGAGAGTGAAGTGTGTTTTTAATCAACAGATGCGATCGGTCTGTCGGGGATGTTTCTCTTGTATGGGATGAGCGCTGTGGCAGCTGCAGCTTTCTTCTTCTTCATGCTACCAGAGACCAAAGGGAAGACCCTGGAGGAGATAGACAAAGAGCTGCGTTTAAACAGGTAGTGATCCGACTGTATTTGTCTGATGAAATACACATAATCAAATTAGGTGATTCATGCTGATGTTGCCTTGTTTTACAGGTTTTACCACAGCGGGGATTGTTGGAGCTGGAGAAACACTTCCCCACAGTACCAGAGGGTACACTGTCACGTTACACCTCAGGCTGATTGACTGACATTAATAACATAACAATACTGATAGGGATCACTGAACGCACCACCCAGACGAATGTACTCGAACAAAGTCATCCACTCACAGACTCTGTTGCACTTGATATTGAAATATATATGTGGTATCTTTGTGAAACATGTTAATAAAGTGTATTTACATATACAGTGTGATTGTGTGTGTGTTGCTGTCAGAGAGCTATTATAATTGACATTTTGAGTGCATTCATTCAAATTTTTTCTTAAATAATTCACTTCACACAATCACTTGTCTGATCATTTGACCACTCTTGTTTGTGTCCACCTCAGCAGTAAAATTTGTGATATTGATCCATTGGACATGTGGGAAAAACTACAAACAAAACAATGATCCTTTGAGTTTTAATGCTCTTGCATGTACAGAAGCAGAGAACAGGCATACTTGAAATATTTTTTAATGCTGTTAAATCAAGATCATAAGTTCTGAACAAAAGGTCCTGGATGTTATACTGTACTGCATCTTCTCAGATGGCGCTTTTGGGTTTCTTTCACATCACCATAAAGCACTAGAATTCCTATGAGGGATGCCATAATTTAAATAAGCTGACTTTACTTTTAACTCATTCCAAGGGTTTAAAAGTACAATGTAAACACTGTGGATATCATATGTTTTCTGCAAAACTTTAGATGTATGTTAATTCCTGTACAAAAAATTCCAATTTCCTTATTGGATTACATAAACTGGTCCAGGATTCAGACAGAAAGATAATTTTTCATTCTTTGAACAAAAAAAAAACAACAAATATGTTACAAGAACTTTATTTAGGAACTGATAATTAACAGATTTTAATATTAACACATTAACATTCTTGGAATGTATTTATGAACAAAACAAGAATTGTTTCCTGTCTAACCAATGCCTTTATGTTCTGTTTAATATTCCTCTCCTTGCTCCTCTCCCTCACCCTCAACGGAGTCGATTCCGACCTCCTCATAATCCTTCTCCAGAGCTGCCATGTCTTCTCTGGCCTCAGAGAACTCTCCCTCCTCCATACCCTCACCCACATACCAGTGAACAAAGGCACGCTTAGCGTACATCAGATCAAACTTGTGGTCAAGTCGAGCCCAGGCCTCTGCAATAGCAGTCGTGTTGCTCAGCATGCACACAGCCCTCTGGACCTTGGCCAGGTCTCCAGCAGGAACTACAGTGGGAGGCTGGTAGTTGATGCCAACCTTGAAACCAGTGGGACACCAGTCCACAAAGCGGATGGTGCGCTTGGTTTTGATTGCAGCAATGGCAGCATTCACATCTTTGGGCACCACATCACCACGATACAAAAGGCAACAAGCCATGTACTTTCCGTGTCGAGGGTCGCATTTCACCATCTGATTGGCTGGCTCAAAACAGGCATTGGTGATTTGTGACACCGTTAACTGCTCATGGTAAGCTTTCTCAGCAGAGATGACAGGGGCATAGGCGGCCACAGGGAAGTGGATACGGGGATACGGCACCAAGTTGGTCTGGAACTCTGTCAGATCAACATTGAGGGCACCATCAAAACGAAGGGAAGCAGTGATGGAGGACACAACCTGACTGACCAACCTGTTCAGGTTGGTGTAGGTGGGACGCTCGATATCGAGATTCCTACGGCAGATATCGTAGATGGCCTCGTTGTCCACCATGAAGGAACAGTCGCAATGCTCCAGGGTGGTGTGGGTGGTCAGGATGGAGTTGTAGGGCTCCACCACAGCGGTGGACACCTGGGGAGCTGGGTAGACGGAGAACTGCAGCTTGGATTTCTTGCCGTAGTCGACAGAGAGACGCTCCATCAGCAGGGAGGTGAAACCAGAGCCGGTGCCACCTCCGAAGCTGTGGAAAAGCAGGAAGCCCTGAAGGCCAGTGCACTGGTCAGCCTGACAACAGAGAGAGAGGGAGGAAATGATCATATATGAGTGTTATTTCATACTTGCTCTACATTCTACAACAAAATGATGAATGAATTTTCTCTGAATTTACCCACCAGTTTGCGGATCCTGTCCAGCACCAGGTCGATGATATCTTTGCCAATGGTGTAGTGTCCACGGGCGTAGTTGTTGGCAGCATCCTCCTTACCAGTGATCAGCTGCTCAGGGTGGAACAGCTGGCGGTACGTCCCAGTGCGCACCTCATCTGAGAGAAATTAGCATAACTTATAGGAGGATTTTAACTGGGAAAAACAAAACAAAACACTCAAACAGTAAGTATGATATTTTTAGAATTAATTTTAAATATTTAAGTTTAGTTTAATTTGAACTTAATTTTAGTTTACCAATGACTAAGGGTGTCACAATTTCAAAATTACATTGAAAATTGATCAAAATGAGCTTTCAGTTTCAATAATCAAAATCAAAGGCAGAATCTACAATTCTCCAAGGTTTCTTTTTTGCCCCACCTGCATCTACTTGCAGCATCAAGCACAAATGCAAAGAACAAAAACAAGACTTCAGTGTTCACTCAGTGTAGCCTACCGGTCATTATATCACATTTGATATATGTTTTCAAAAAAGAACTTGAAAATGCAAATGACAAAATCAAACCTTGAGCATAAAACAAATCAGTCATTAAAGACAAAAATCAAACAATTGATTTGGAGAATTGTGAACCCATACCGATCACAGTGGGCTCCAGGTCCACAAACACAGCTCTGGGGGTGTGCTTTCCACTTCCAGTCTCAGTGAAGAAGGTGTTGAAGGAATCGTCTCCTCCTCCAATGGTCTTGTCACTGGGCATCTGTCCGTCTGGCTGGATCCCATGTTCCAGGCAGTAAAGCTCCCAGCATGCATTGCCAATCTGAACACCAGCCTGACCAATGTGGACTGAGATACACTCACGCTGGAGGAAAACAAAGCATTCATTGCTATGAAAAGGGGTCAGGGGTGCAAAAGGTGAGAAGTGAGGATACAACCCCTCTAGGGGGGTCTGGGGGCATGCTTCCCTGGAAGAAAATTTTGGATATTTTATATTTAAAAGCATCAATCTGAGGCACTTCGAGAGAAAAATCAAGCAGAGTTACAGGACAGTATGAATGTATAATAAAGTATCTATATATATTCACATTATGCATTATAAGAAATAAGAACGACAACTATGCTGTATAACAGGGGTATTCAACTAAAATTCAAAGAGGTCCAGTTAGAGAAAATTTCCTAAAGCAAAGGTCCAGAACATCATAATGTCTAACTTGTGTTATGAAAGTGAAATATACTGAAGTAGTGTAGTAGTTGTATCAATGTCTACATCAGGGGTGTCCAACTCATTTTAGTTCAGGGGTCACACACAGCCCAGTTTGATCTCAAGTGGGTCGAACCAGTAAAATTAAAGCATAATCTATTGATTATTCTGGCGATTAATTGAGTAATCAGATAAGAAATATTGTGTGTTCTGCATTTTTTTCTATTACATTACTTTTGCTTTATTTAAGACCAATGGTAATATACAAAAGAGAAAATAAGAGAGGTCTATTAAATGAACAACTATAAATTGCTGAAGTAAAAATACTCAGTAAAGTAACTTTACTTTTACTGTATTTACTTTTTACTTTTTTTTTTCAAGTACAATGGTAAAAGTAAAGGTAGTAACGTTTGCAGAAACCATAAAACAGAAGATGGAACTAACTCATACATATATCTGTATAGGGGGGCATTGATGAACATGTATTAGGGCTGCAACGGATCGCAGTTGACCCGTGTCCCGTACAGATCGCCCGTTCAGCACGCGTGTGATCCACGAACCACATGTGAGCATCATAGTTTTACTGTCACTGTTACTTTTGTATAAGTTATAATACCCGACATCTCAATGCAGAGTTGCAGTGAACAGACAGGACAGATGCTGCTGTGTGCAGCTCATCTCTGTGAAGAGCGACTGATTTAAAAGCCGTCACATTGTCTTGAATGAAATCCAGACCATAACTTTTTTAACTGATGTAACTCTGCTATCACCAAAGAAACAGATCATCAAACTGTGATGTTCATTGAAACTTTGGTGATATCAGCTGTCTTGCACAGCTTTTTCCGTGTGCTGTCACTCTGCATGAATGAATAAGGCATATTCTCCGTTCGCTCTTGCCACACCCAATATGGCGGCGACGTCGACGTATGATTCAGCGCTCAATGCGGCGTCTACGTATATATGTCTATGGTGGACACAGTTATGCGACTCTATATCAACAGACAGTTGTACAGCTGTAAAGGGCCGCGCGCGCTCCCGCAGACAACCATTATTGTTGTCGTTGATCACCTTTTTTTTTGCCAGGTCGAGCATTTACAGTAAATCGGGATATAACGTTACCTAACGTCACATATCACTTTGCTTGACAAACCTTAAACCGCTGTACTGTCGTAAAAAACAGTTAAACTGCTCTTCACTTTTTTCTTCAGGGGAATGTTAGCAGAAGCGTAACCTTCAGTTATTAAACTAGCTAACATCACACAGACATATCAGATCGGACAGAACAGACACTGGCTTCATCTGATAACTGATGTGGGTTGTTTGCATAGTTTACCCTGGTTACGTCAAAAAGAAAACTTTATGCTATTTAATACTCACCATGTTTCCTATGAAAATAAGGATGAAATGTTACAGGGCGCACCATGAAATAGACTACTCTGTGGGCCTTTTAATACGCACTTGACGCGGGAACGAACACTTGAATCCGATTGGCTGAGAGCCACACAAGCTCCTTTCCTATTTTGCTAAACCAGCAGGCACTGTCGTTAGACGTACAGGCAGCGCACAAAATGCCGAGTATCACCAGGCAAATTGTATTAATTTTTTTTTTATTACTGTAATTATTAGAGTTTGGAATTGAATTGATATTTAAAATTATATTTAGTTTTACACAATGATCCTCATAGCCAAATTTTAGGACTGATCACCCTGAAAGTGTGTGGCAACAGTGTCACAGCATCACACGAGACAGTTGTAGTACTTCAGAAAAGTATTCAGGTGGATAATTATTACTTTGAGGTTACAAGTACAAAAGGAACAATATGCTCATCTCCACTTTCATGATCGAGTCAAGTCAGTGACTCTCTGTGGCGACTCCAATACAAAAACAAAACAAACCGAGAATCATGACACAGATATCAAAAAATTGAAAACAATTTCTTTTAAATCACATAATTATGTTATAAAATGGACAGATAACTGAAGCAGTGAATCAATGAACCCCCAAATGAAAATAACAGGTTATCTGATAAATCTAAAATACAAATGAAAAGGCTTTACAAACAAATAAAAGGTTTTAAAACATCATTCACACAATTCCAAATCTTTCAGCACGCTTCAGTTTCTTTGCCTGTAGAAAAAGAGAAACATCAACATTAATGCATAATCTGTTTCTGTATTCTCTGTGGTCTTTTTAATCAGCAGTTTCATGCACTGTGATGAAACATAACTGTCCATCATGGCAAACAATAACAAAAATGCAAGAAATGGAGAGAAAACAGACCTCGACATCAGCTGCAGCAGCTGAACCTGAGCTTGTCATGGCCCCAAATCTCTCCTTCCTCCTTTTCAGCTTTTCATCCTCTTCGTGCTGGACAACAACAAAAAATTACTTTAATGCCAAATGTCAGGGAAATGATCTGAATCCTAGATTTTAAAACTGTGGTGCATGGACCACTGATGGTACACAAGCACCCTCTAGAGGTACACAAAGGAATGTCAGAAATCATTTTTAAAAGTGAAATAAATTCATTTGTAGGGATAGTACAGCCAAAACTACAAATGCAGTCACTATCTATTCACCCTCAAGTGGACTGAAGGTCGGGTTTAGAATTTTACTCCTGGAGTTTCACAGGAAAGCAGCGTTGCAGAATCTTCCAAACAATTCAAATGAACCGTGACCAGTTTTCAAACAGAAAAATGCCCCCATACTGCTCGTCTGCTGTAATCCAAGTCTCCTACAGCCCCAACATGCCAAGTTGACATGAAAGGCGTGCTTTTAGTCTAAATTTTCACTGTAGATCTTTTGCTTGTAGCCACATTGACATGCATGTATACACAGTCTGAACTGGGTGTGTGTGTGGTGATGGTGTGCACACAAATGGCAACGCATGTCAGGGAAAGTGGTAGAACTAGATTTTAGATAGCAGTTTTAAGTATCTTGAAAAGCACAGTATAAATGAAATGTATTATTATTATTTTGACATGGGGCTTATCTACCAGACATATTGTGATTTTATTCTTTAGTGATGCAAATTCTCAAACAAATTTACAACTAATTAAAAGCAGCTGAAATACTGAAACTGGGACATAAGAGGCCCCTTGACATCTGTGGCCCTGTTGGTAATTGTTTAATATTGACATACATTTCTTTATCTTGATAGTTAACATGAATTAATTTAACCATCTTAGTTAAGAGTTTCATTTAAACACCAGTCACACATCTTCAGTAAACTTTTTATCAATGGATTTTTCATCTTGAATAGATGTCTTTTTTAAAATATCAAAAAGACGTTAAAGAATCTAAAGAATTGGTAATTAGGTTAACCATATTGTGATGACAACTGCTCAAAAGATTTCATTCCTTTATCCTCAAACATTTGTCCAAATTTACATAAACCTTTAGAAGCCCACATCCTAAACGTCACATCTGTTGTGTTTTTTGGGGGGTGGGAAGTCTGTGTCGGTTGCTATTTCTTTTAGGTATATTAAATCTTTGTTTAGTTTTTGATTTTGACAGACTTCCCTCCAAACTCTAAGCATAGCAACGACCCACTATATAGTCTAAATTTTCAACATATGCTTTTTTATATATGGAGACAGGTAGAACTGTTAAAGGAATATCCCCACAATTTAATGCCATTCCTCTTGATCTTGTATGTGAGCTTTCTAGCATCCACAGTGACACAATTTGGGGTAATTTTACTGCCAAAAACTATACATCACTGCCGGGCATGTTTGCATTTTCAAGTAATCGTGGTTAGCAGTACTTTATTTATGTCATGTTGCAGTCTTGAAGACGATGATGTTCAGATATGTTCAAAGTTGATCTGACATGCCATGTACATTAAAAGTTATTAGTCATCGTAATCATCGTAATCATCTCTCCTGTCAGTACTGGTTACAAAGTAAAGTAATCCCTTCCTAGTATGAGTTTCTATTTAGTAAAACACAAAGAGGTAATTTTATTTCAAGACTTTGGAAGACGTCAGCTTGATTTGTGTAACTCAGATCGCTGAAGACTCATATTGGTGTCGATTCAACTTTAGAATGCGTTTGTGTTTAGACCAAGGGCTGTGAATTTTGTCCCGTCTTTTAGTGTCACATTTGGAGGGGATAACTTCACCGCCAGCAAGGTATGATAACGATTAATCAATGATCGATTAATCGGTCTTTAAGAATTCGATTGACCCTGTAAAAGTTAATCAATCTACTATCAAGAGCTGAAATATATATATTTTTTTATTTTTATGAGTGCACTCATCATGTTATTTGATACTACTTTTACATTTCATAGGCTACAAATAAGGGTTCCAAAAGCGTTCTTTCCTGAAGGGCTGTGGTTTCTCAAGAATCCTTTATAAGAGAGTTCTTCAAGAATTGTTGAACCCTTCAGTTGGGTTCTAGATAAAACACATGAAATTTAAAAAAGGTCTCAGTTCAACCCCCTGCGTGAGTTCTGGATAAAACCCTTATATATAAAAACATGCATGTGGATTCTGGTTAGCACTCTTAGAAGGTGGAAAGGTTCTGGATAGAACCTCCAGAGAGGGTTCGAGATGGAACCATTACACCACAAAAGGCTCCTCTGCAGAACCTCTCAAAGGGGTTCCAAGTGATCTTTCACAGATGGTTCTGTGTATAACACAAGCCAAAAATGGTTCTTCTACAGGGACAAGAAATAACACCCTATATGGTTCCTGTTAGCACCTTTATTTCTTAGAGTTAATGTAATGATGTCAGAGAACGTGCAATATGATGCTTTGGAAATCAGGCTTTAATTGAGGGGAAAAATGGATTTGGTGTTGTTTGGTATATGCAAAGATTTTGTGAGAATAAATTAATCAATAAATTGATCGTAAATTTGACCAATAATCGATTAAGGAAAGAGCTTGCAATTTTCAACCCAAATTGCAAAGACCACCCAATCCCTTCAACTGGAGCAAGACACCCTGACAAAAGTTTTTATTTGTAGTTATTTTGTATCCCTTTGTGGCCTTTTTGTGTCTCTGTGGTTGTTCTGGGTTGTTCAGTGCCCTTTTTTTTGTCTCTTTTAAGTAATTTTACATCTCTAGTGTTTCGTCTTTCTCTGTGATCTTTGAAATCATTTTGCATCTCTTTTAATCATTTATCTGTTGTCGTTTTATATCTCTTTGTGGTTGTTTTGTGTTTCTCTCTGGCCTTTTTTGTTACTTTGAAGTTATGTTGCAATTCTTTTGGTCATCTCACATCTGTGAAGTTTGTTACATGTCTTTTGTTGTTGCTTTGTGTTGTTTTGTGGTTGTTTGACTTTCCAGCAAGAAATGTTATCTGTCACTTCCACCTGGCCTCAGGACCTCAGGGCTGTGCCCAGCAGGTCTGTTCATTAATACACAGTAATAACACTCTGAACTTATCCTTAAAAACAGGTCTGCACGACATGGTAAAAAAGTCATATTGTGATTATTTTGACTGAAATTGGGCTGCGATTATTGGAAATGATAATTTTTGCATCACAATATTCATTTTCACTCAAAAAAGACCAATTAAAATGGTGACAATGTGACATTTGTTGGGTTCTTCAATGTGTTTTTTTTTTTTTTTTTATACCTGGAGATCAAGATTTTTAGGCCAGAACATCTCTACAATACTACAGTACTTAATTACAACACTTAATCAAATATTTGCAGGGTTCTGTGATTAGGATCTTGTACTTTGCAACTTTACTGCAATTTCAATAATATAAAGATTAATTGTGCAGCCCTACTTAAAAATGTAGCATAATTGTTTTCAGACTCCATAATTTTCACCTTGTGTATGTGAGAGGAGTGGTCTATATGAATATGACAGACATAAATCAGTCAGATGTACCTGATAAATAAAACACGTGTTTATTTACACAAATATTTTCAAATACTAGTCTTCTACATAAGGACATAAAAATATATACAGTGATGTAGGGACTCAAACTGCTCCGTTTTCAGGTCAATGTATACATGTTGTGATTTATTTGCATTTTCAGGTTTTGAAATGAAAAAAAAAAAAGATGCATATGTACAGCAGGGTCTAAAACTTACACTTTCAAACTCTGGCACTAAAACACTGGGGAAAACTCTACCCTTCAAGTGCTATTCAACATTTCAACTTCAATACTTCACTCAACAAGTTGGTGAAAGCCAGTCAACTGTAATACTCGTCACGAAGCTTACCCATGTCACTACACGACAGAACTGAACTTTCCTCCCAATGCTAACAGCACTTTTAGTCACCTGCAGATGATTATTGTATCGCAATGTCGTCTTATTCACTAGAACCCACACTGTCAACCTGCATTATAGCATCTCCGTGAGTAACTCCCACAAAAACAAAACTAGGTTTGGTCAGTCTCTTCTTCCAACCAACTGAGTAAACTTTGGTTATGTCTTGAAGTAATTCAAGAAAAGCCACTTGAAGTAATTCAAGGAACTGGAAAGCAGCACGTTAAGAGAAACCATTTCTTTGAGAACCTGAATGAACCTTACCTGGCTTCTTTAAGAGATCAGAGTACAACACTAGAGTTGATCAAACCACTTGATGGTGATGAACCTTATCCAGCAGTCCGGAACATTTTCAATACAAAACAAATTAAACAACGGATGACGTGACAGGGAGTCGCATATCAAAAGAAGACTGGTGATCTGGTTTGGTAAGAAAGGCAAGACAAAACTACTCAGGCAGAGAAAGTGTTGAAGTGTCATTGTGTTCACATACACCTGGAGCACAGAACAGCACCAAACACTTCCAAAATGCTGTGATCTGGAGGGTGTTCAGACTCATCTGGGGAGGTAAATTAAGTGTTCTCATCAGGTCTTGTTTTTGATGATGCTGCAGTAGTAAACTATACAGGATGTGCTCCTTTTGGTCCTGATGGCCAACAGCTTTCTTTTGCCTTCAGCTGATGTACTTATTGACCACTGCCTTCACAATCCAAACTAAAACACACAGGAGGGAGGGCTTGTCGAGACCCCCGAATCAGCCGTGGATGACACTCGCTCTCAGACTCACCACACACAAACACGCACCCCTCTGTATTCACTACGGCTTTGTGGGGAAAATGAAAGGAATACCTGTATATTTCAGTTACACAGAACATTCATTTCAGATGTCAGGTTAACACGTTCATTCGAGGAGGAAAAAAGGAACGGAAAAAACATCTTTCTTTTCTTAGACGACGGCGTCCTCCAGCCAAGGAGGTTGGTGAGGCGCGGTCACACTGAGTTAGGTTGGATGTGGTGAGGGCTGGCAGAGTGGCACCTGTCTAGTTTCTCCCCGCCCCCCTCCCCTGGACTGGGTGGTGGTGGAGGTGGGAGAGATTGGGGAGAGGAGGGGGAGTGAGTGTGGATTTGGGTGGGGGTGTCACTGCGGGGCGCCGGCAGCGGCGGGCACCGGGGTGCTCAGGGCGTTGGTGGCAGCAGAGAGGACCGGCGAGCCAGTGAGAGGACCCAGGGCAGTGGAGGCTGGCAAGGCAGAGATACCTGATGGAGGAGAGGGTAGAGGAACAGTTAGAAAACTAACCTCATACATATGTATATATGTGTATGTATATCTATCTATCTATCTATCTATCTATCTATCTATCTATCTATCTATCTATCAATCATATATATATATATATATATATATATATATATGTACATATACATATACACACACACACATATGTATGTGTATATATATATACATATATATATAGATAATTATTATTATTATTATTTTTTTTTGGTATGAGAGGAAAGAGCTCTGTCTCATCACTTTAGAAAATAATGTTACGGTAGATTTAAACAGTTCATATTCAGGTCAATTCACATATCTGTGAGTAAAGCCTATAAACTATAAACCTTGCATTTACCTGATAATGTCAGCACAATGATTTTAACAAGAACCAGGTAGATGTCAACAACAAAGCACGCATCACAGATTCGGGATTATTATTTGCAAGGGGAAACTGTCCTAAAACTTCACCTGAGTATTGTAAAGTAACATTACAGCAAACACAAACCATGAAATAAACAAAATTTGGAACATTAGTGGGACATTGCACATTAGTTGGACAGGATTGCCTTAAAGAAATGTCATAAAAGTAAGTAGTTATATCATTAAAAATGTCTTAACACTTTATCATACAGAAGATATATTTTTTATTCAATAATTGTAATGAAAATTCTGTTTTTATTATGTTTGATTAAAACTGTATTATGCTAAATCTTGAGACACTTCATATATAAGCTAGACAGATATTTCTGCCGAACAGTACTGTGCACAAATGTACCACGTGTACTGAGGAATCAAGAACCCTTCTGGTGCTCAGTTTAATTCAGAATTTCATGCTGACAACTTCCTTGCCTCAAAGAACACCACTGATCATATCTCCTGTTTGTAAAGTCAAAGGATCACAGTCACAGTTGTGTGCTCTGTGCTGTGTTTCAATCCAGAATTACTATATAACTGAGTTTCATTCATAAGAGGTCAACTGAGGGCTGAGAATCCTGTGCTCACATGTATCTATTTAAGTATGGTGTTGTTTTATTAAACTCTACTGAGGTAATGTGACAGTTACACAGGATATTTTCCAGCTGTATAGTGAACTTTCTGTCTCTTACAGGAAAATCAGGTTTAGTTTTTACCAACAGCCTGCTGGGGAGATATCTAAACCCTGTCTGATCACTTGTGTGGTTTTCCAGTGTACCCTGTTGTTAAACTTTTGAGTTGTATCTACGTATCTGAATACACTTCTTGTCAGCTACTTTGGATTTACGCTAAATAAATGTAATCTAACGGTGAACCAAATCTTCAGTTAGCAGCAACAGAAGAACATTTTGGAGAGTGTAAGATTGATGTTCAGAAATGATTTATCTAGATTCCAGGGCAGTATAAATAACCTCATGTCATGAGTGTGTGTGCTCTCACCAGTGATCATGCTGGCTGTGCTAACAGCTGTGTTCCCACTGGGCAGATTGGCTGATCCGGCCACACGAGACTGATCTTTCACAATGGGGACTGTGGGAAAAACAAAACCACAAAATCACTTATTTTGTCATAATTATTACTAGGAGTGTAACGATACATCAATCTGAAACAATCCAGATTAAATATTATCAATGCAAAGTGAAAATATCGATCTATATTATTAACTGATTGTGTTAAATGGACATGATGATCTTGTCTGATATTGATTGCAGACCCCTGAATTGAATCTAATTGAAATCATATAGTGGTACACTTTGTGATAACAGCAAACATCGTATCGTTGTCCGATAAGATATAATATCTTGTAATGAAACTTGTGATTTACACCCCTATTTATTACTATTTGTGATTCCATTCCTACAAACAAATACTGGCTGTTAATGAGGTCTTACAGAAGTAGGGGTGATCCATGGCCTCGCGGGCCGTGAGCCGGGCCTGGTGGTCGTAGCGCAGCAGTTTGTCGAGGAAATCCAGAGCCTCTGGGCTGACCAGGTGCTGGTTCTCACTGTGGACAAATCGCTCCCACCGCTTACGAGAATGCCTGAGGACAAAGAACAAGTCAAGAAAAACCTGAATTCTGACATCAATTTACCCTGAAGAAAGTGGACACTGTTATATTGTGATCATAACCACTGAGCAGCATGGAACACAGATGAACTCTAGCTTAATGCAGGGTGGTATGGCATATATTGTATATCAAGGTATAGTTTTAAACATGGACAGTAACTGTATGTTCTTAAAATTTCAATCTAAATGCCTATAAAGGGTCAGAGCACTCCTATGACAACTAGGGTTGAGGGGATTGGATGAATACATTGTCTACTGCTGTTAGGCTGAATCCATGGCCAGCTGTGTTTTTTTAGCTGACTTTTCTGGCGGTATTTGTCATTTTATTTTTCTAATGCAAGGTCTGCAAAGTGACAGCTGCTGCTCCGCACCAATTGCCAATCGCTGCAGGACAAGCTCAACCCTACTGACAACTGCACAGGAGCCATGACTGTACTTTAAACTGTATTACTAGCACAGATTCCACATAGCACAGAGCTAGTTTAAGAAGAATTTTCCAGACAATAAGGACAACTTTTCAAGCAAAGGAAGGGTCCCACTGGTCACTTCTGTATAGTCAAAATTCATACCACAGGGCAAATTCATACCAATGTACTTTTTATAACTTATTCTGACCAGATCCAGCTATTGAATTTGACATCATTTTGGCCTATTTAAGGTTCAGTGTTGATAGTTGTAGTTCTTTTTTGCCAATACATGTGCTATGAATAGTTACAAAACAAAAGCCTGTGTAGCCAAGAACCCACCATCATCACCATGTGACTGCAGTAACAGCTCTCACCTGCCCAGAATGTCGTTGAAGCGAGGTTCCAGTTCAATGTTGTACTTGTCGATGTAGTCATAGAGGTCTTCAGTCCCCAGAACCTTGGCTATTCTCACCAACTACAGGAGAACAAACAATGAACAGTTGGTCAGTTTTGTATGAAAGACCTAACCCGTTTCAGACACAAACATACAGTAATACTGGAACAGGGAATACTTGGTGGTCACCACTTTGATTGGATCTGTGGCCAGAAATGCCATTCCATAGATATCAATGCTGTTTAAAAAATTAACCACAAGAATCATGGTAAAAAAAAAAAAAATACTTTAGGAGAAAGCAACTCAGGGAATTATTAATAAAGTAGTGACTTAACAGTAAAGTAGCTACAGTCTGTCCAAATAAATAAGGTATAGGCTGCTAAAGGGTTCATGGTGGCCAGTGTTTTGTGTTTACCTGGTCGTAGTTGTCATGGCCGTGGAAGAACGGCTCCTTCCTGAAGATCATGCTTGCCAACATACAGCCCAAGCTCCACATATCCAGACTGTAGTCGTACATCTGAAACATACACAGTACAGTCTTACAGGGAGTACAGAGTGGATATAAGCAAAGAAATCTAATTTCCCCAAGATGCAACTGCATGAAATTCAGCCGGACACTGTTTAAATGAGCATTGATGCATCATGAAGAATGGAAAAAGGCAAGAATGATGCAGTTCTCCTTTGGAAATCAGAAAAAAGCATTTCACCTTGTTTGAACCTGCAACTGCAGCAGTGTGGTTCTGATAATACTAAACACTTAGTGGATTAGATGGAATAAATCCAGTGTTTCCTCAACACAGAGACATTTATGGCTTACTGCCAGTTCTTCCATGGCTGTTATGTAGTTGTATAGAAGTGTAATAATCTCATTATGAAATCCTAAGATGGTTCAGATGGTTATTTCTCCCTGAAACATTTACCACCCATCGAGTAACTTCCAATTCATTCAGACAGCAACAGTTAACTGTATAACATCATCATCACCACTGTTATTGATAAAATCATATTACCCATCAGTCACAGGTACCTGTGGGAATGTGCCAGTGATTGAGGATAGAACCAGAAGATGGTTGACTTTCTGGCACCGAAGACATAGCACTGGACTTTGATATTCCTCCATCACATACACACACGTGTACGGGAAAACAACGAGTATGCCAAGAAAGGAGGTTTCTATCATCTTCACACTTCAAACTTTAGTTTAGTTCCTACCTTGAAGTCTGTGTTGCTAACATTGCTACCATATAATCATAAACAATTATAATAATCTCATTATAAAATCTTAAATAAATTCATCATGAGGTGCACGTGGAGAACCAGGAGAAACGTTCAATGTTTCTAACCTTCATATTAAAAATAACTTTTTTTAAGTCATTCAGCCCTTTAATTACACTGTTTTTGAATGAGCATGTCATACATTATGCCAGTCGTGTCCAGCCAGTTGTATGCTAGCTCCTGCTGTGTGAGTCTGACCACAAATAACCAACAAAACACTTAATCGGCATAAAATTAATGCCACGCAACATGTCATCTTATTTGCTGACAGGCCGGCGAATATCAGCCAACACCAATGTTTTGTTGACAAATTGGTGCATTCCTAGTATCATCACTCATAATGTAATAATTACCTGTATAACATCGTCATCATTATTGTAAGAATTATATTTATGATTATATTAATCATAATTTGTAATGGGTGCCTGTTCTGATACATACAAAAATGTAAATAAATGCAAGGTCAATAGCTTTGAGATATATTATCTAATTATTATTTGTATGACCGATAACCAAGGCCAATGCAAAGGGCGTCGTACACAGATCTCCAGATCAGATATTTTAAACTAGGGATGATAACAATTAATTGATGATCAATTAATCAGTCATTGAGGATTTGATCATTCAAGTAACATTTATTTGATCTACTATCAAATAGATCTGAAATATGAACTGATATTATGTTTATGAGAATGCTCCACATGTTATCCAATATTCAAGTATATGGGTTTAACATGTAGGCTTTTATGTATTTATATGTTTATGTATATGATAATTTTTCTTATGATTAATCAACTAACAGATTGTTAATGTTACCAATGATTAAGGAAAATGCTTACAATTATTTTAAACATGTTAAATGCGCCTAGAGCATACGAGGCCATAGCTGTACCTGATAGTCCACCAGGAGCTCAGGTCCTTTAAAATAGCGAGAGGCGACTCTGACGTTGTACTCCTGTCCCGGGTGGTAAAACTCCGCCAGACCCCAGTCAATAAGGCGCAACTATAGAGGAAGACATGAAGCAGTTAGCAACTACAAAAAGACACAATGTCAATCAGTGTTCATATCAGCCAAGTTTATCTATTTTTCACATTTTATTGAATGAACAAATCCAATTACACAATAGGGAAAAATATATATATATATAGAGAGAGACATAAAAGTCAAACAAAAAGCTGCACAACAGCAACAGTGATTAAATTTAACAGTTATGATTCAGATGTGTTGGTGTTTTAGTAAAGGTCGAGGAGACAGTGACTGTTTATCACTAACCTTGCGGTGTTCATGATCAATCATCACATTATGTGGCTTCACATCTCTATGCATGATTCCCATGCTGTGGCAGTAGTCCAGAGCCTAAAAACAAGAGCAAACAGACTTTGTTATCCACTGGTCACAAAGTTTTTTTCTTCCAAGCAATTCTCAAACAGCAGCAGATTACCATAAGATGTTGCCTACTAGACAACACACACTGTTGATAGCCTAAACAGAGGCTTGGTAATGTACAAGTAGTCAAGCACGTACAAAAACCCAGAAAGAAAACAAAGTTGAAGAAAAACAAAGACTTTGTTCAAAGACATAAAGTCATGTTTAAGGCCTTGATGCTTCACCACCCTGAGGACATTTAGAAGTTACATATTAAGAGCTGACAGACAGCTGAACCATGGAGGACTCACCTTGAGGATCTCGTACATGTAGAACCGGATGTCATAATCTGTCAGGGTCTGGTACAGTTGCTGGAGACCAAAACAAAGTCATGAGGCTTTTCATGGTAAATAGACAACATGCATTCATGGAACACTAACCCGTGGGAATGTGCCAGTGATTGAGGATAGAACCAGAAGATGGTTGACTTTCTGGCACCGAAGACATAGCACTGAACAATTCATATTCCTCCATCACATACACACACGTGTACGGGAAAACAACGAGTATGCCAAGAAAGGAGGTTTCTATCATCTTACACAGCAAAGTTTCACAGGGGACAGAAGAGGTTTAGTTCTTACCTTGAAGTCTGTGTTGTTAACATGTTCAAACACCAAGGCAGGTGTCCGGGACTGAAAAAAGAAGATGAAGGTTGCATATTTAATTTGTTGCAGGCTCAACAATATGTACCACCAGGCCCAGTGAAGTTCATCTATTGGACTGAAAGAGCAACAGTAAGCTAAGACACTACTGCAAACTGTATATGAACTAACCAGGCAGCCACACTGTGAGCAACACTACGGCCAAGTCAACAAATGTCCATTAATTTCCTGGTTACATGAGGACACTCAGCCAGCACAGTCAACAGCTGTTGCCGGCCAATCAAATTACATAAAGTCCAGTTTTCTTTATTTCAGTCTCAGGCTTACTAGTTTTACAAGTAATGAGATGGATCACAGCCATTCAGAGATTTCACATTTTTAAATTCTGATTGTAAATCCTAGTAAACAGAGGTCTCAATAAAGACAGTTTAAAGAGTAGCTGAATCCACTGTTGGGTTCATTTAAGTGCTTAAGTGTTTTTTCATTTAATGCTATGTAATTAGCACTTGCTAACAAGTGCATTATGTAAGCTTTTGAAACATGCCAGTAGTCTCAGGAAACTCCACAGGTGATGACCTTTCAGTCTCT
The DNA here is from genome assembly GCF_056507025.1 of Lutjanus erythropterus. Lineage (NCBI taxonomy): Eukaryota > Metazoa > Chordata > Actinopteri > Lutjaniformes > Lutjanidae > Lutjanus > Lutjanus erythropterus. The sequence goes on from NC_139318.1 coordinate 4,098,627, forward strand.
GGCTACACCCACACATGTTGACTTGTTGCTTACCGTGTGAACTAGACCTGAAACTAACCAACCAACTTTCACTATTCATCTACGAATTGTTTTATATTCTATCAATCAAACGGCTTTGTTTGCCTGAACAACAATCTAAAGGTCATTTAAAAAGGTGTTTAATTCACAATGATGCAAATGGATAAAACACGAAAATCTTGTTAAGTTTTTACTTCATGAATGCCTTGCGAATTGTTAATTATCAACATGGTCAACAACTGATCTTCTGTCCACTGGTTAATCTACCAACTGTTTTGGTGCTAGTTCAAATGCCTGGAAAAGGGGGCTTCCTAAAACAGGGCTCTCCCCAGGGTTTGTGATTACAATGGGGGAAGTAGCTTGCTGTATGGCTACAACTTCAATCTTTTCTCGTTTTGTGCATGTTTGTCGATTAATTGTACAATTAACCTTTTATTTTATATATGGTAGTTATAATGCCAAGAAGATAGTGATAAATGTTAATGAAAAGTCAATGGCAAATTTTTTTCCTATTCAAAACCCAAAGATACTCAGATTACATGATATTAAGCAAAGCAGCCGCAAAACCAAATTTTACAAGCTTTTAGAGCTGCGTGATATGTTAAGTCATATTGTGATTATTTTGTGTGTGTGTGTGTGTGTGTGTGTGTGTGTGTGTGTGTGTGTGTGTGTGTGTGTGTGTGTATGTCTATATGTATATATGAAAATGGTGACATTTGTTGTGGTCTATACCAAACAAACCTGTTTTCTTACTCCTGGAGAATAAGATTTTGAGGCCAGAGCATCTCTGCAGGACTACACTACTTCATTATAATGCTGTTTGGTCACACGTTTTTTCCTTTATCAAAAAACTGAAGGGCTCTACAACTTGGATATTGCAGTTGGCCATATTGCGATTTCAATATTTATTATGCAGCCCTAGAAGCCATTACAACAAATGTTAGATATTTCATTGGTTGTTTGTCGATGAAAATTGCCTAATTATCAAACTGAACAATTGGTTTATTTGTTATTAGCAGCAGAAATAATCAGATGCTCTCATCTCTAGTTGAGACAGGTGTTCTTGTGTTTTCTGGCTCCTTTTCATGACTTGGTCAGTCAACAGTGAATACAAAGAACGTCAGGATGACTGTGTTGTGCAGTGTGAAAAAACATCATTGGCTAGGAATAGGGTTAGGCATTGATTGATATATCTTTATCAAAATCAACTGAACAAAGTCAGGACCAACTAGTATTGAAACTTCTCAAGTCAAACAATACCTGCCCTCAGTCTCTTCTGACATAGATCTAAGAATAAAATGAGTATTTCTATGGTTTTTCTCACAGCCAATCACTGTAAACATTGTTCAGCTTAATGCAAGGTGTGATTGTCCCACCACCACAGCAACTACAACCCAGACAGTCGGGGGTGCACGGTGTTGTTGACAGAGTTGGCAGTTCAGCATGCCGAGACGCCTCTGAAGTGTCATTATATTATGCGAATATGAAGTCTGATTAAAATAAATGTATAAAATGCTGAAGGATTATTTCAAGAATTCTTCCATTCACATGGTGGGTATAGAATGAAGTAGGAAAAGAGGTATCAAATGAAGTATCTGTATCACTTTAAGGGTATTGATATCAATGCTAGGAACAATACCAAGCTCTAGCTCAGAACTGTATTTTCTTTGCTTCAGTTTGAACCATCTCAAGTCTTCTTGTACTATTTCAAAAATTTCAGATAGAGGATAAATGTTTTTCAGCATGAAATATGGCTTTTTTCAAGGTGCCCCCTACCATTGATCTGGAGGGGTCAGCAAGAAGGCAGCAGAGATAAGCATTTCAAGCAAAAATACTATTCAATGTTGACTGGCAACTATTCAACCATTCTTCTACGATTGCCAGTTACAAGCAAATACTCAACTAACCTCATGCAGAAAACAGCCAAAGTGAATGTGCCAGATGTTTTACTGTTGCCTGGTCATAATGCATTATGTATGCATTATGACCAGGTGCTGGTAAAAACAAAGGAAAATGAAAGAGAAAACGGTAGTTGCGTGTGCTCTAAATTTCGAACTCATGACCCATCCCTACAGATGGCTGCACAACTTTTATACCTCTCCTTGGTGTGCAGTAGGGGTGTAAATCACAAGTTTTATCAAGATACAATATTATATTGATTCTTTGGACAACAATACAATATTTGCTGATATCACAAAGTCTGCCACAATATGATTTCGATTTAATTCAGTTCAGAGGTTTGCAGTCAATACCAGATGATATCATTTGGATACTTTTGTGTCATCTCACAAAAAGCAACTGAATTATGATTCAACAATTTTATGACTGAACTCTCCCAGACATTTGTGACACAGACATGCCATGGTTATTTCAAAATAAAAGTTAATCTTTAAGATTATTACACAGATGGATATTTTGACTTGCATCAACAATACTGGATTGTTGAGCACTGAATCTATATTATCCATCCCGACTGATGTCACACCCCTGGTCTGCAGTCACTAATGATGCAAGTTATAATATTACTGCTATAAGGTTCATGTAACACAATGAATCAATTCTCTCTTTATTTCATTAGGGTTGAAACAATTACAACATAAAATCAAAAATCAATCGAAATTTGCTTTCACGTCAAACCAAAAGACAGAATCTGTGTTTCTTGCAGTATTGGGCCTGTATCCAAAAAAAAAAAAAAAAAACATCACTAGCTTTCCAGCCTTTATATACCACTTAATACGGTCTTAAAAAAATTGAAAATGTAATTGATGATGATAAATTATCTAAATCAAGACTTGATAGCAATCAGTGCTAAAAACAAATATGCTTAAATCAAAAAATTGAACTGAATCGTGACCTTAAAAGGGAAAGTCATATCAAATGGTGGATTTGGAGAATTGTTACACCACTATATTCCATGATGTTGCATTGTCTATTCAATGTTAAGTGTATGATTAACCTCTGAAAACTAGCTTCTACAATCATACTAGCTAGTTGTTAAGTTATGGGGCTGGCTGTTGATGTAGTTTCTTTGAATTACTTTGACAATGGTGGTTACTGGTTACCTACTAGGTTACAACCTTGGGGAGACACTAAGTTGGTCCATTCTTTGGAGAGAGCCCTGACACAACACAGGAAGCTGTAGAACTGCTGAGATACATCTATCTACCTTAAAGCCAAAGCTGACTAAGTACTTACAGACACATATTTCCCAAGCCCAAGTGTAATCGATAAGCTTGCACAGCTGGTGGGCTCACCACGCTAATGATATTTCAGAACAACAACATGCAGTTTATGATTTTATAAAATGTAAATCAAGTCATCAGGAAAACACAAACAAGACTCTGCTGTACTCATGAACATCTTAAATCAATTCACTGTACTCACCACGGGGTCTTTCACTATATCGATGAGGGAGATTATGTTAGGACCTCCTCGCAGGTTCTCCAAAATCTTGATCTCACGCTTGATCTTCTTTTTCTTCACGGGCTGAAGGGAAAGCAACAGGGCAAGGTTAGTCAATGGGATCAAAGTATGAAATCATTCTGCCCTGTCTCTGGATGTATAGATTTACCTTGAGAATCTTCACCACCACCTTCTCATTATTGGTGATGTTGATTGCCTCAAACACTTCGCTGTACTTGCCACGCCCCAGTTTCCGCACCAGCTGAAAGTCATCCTGGTTTCTGCAAAGGAAACACAGCAAAGCATCAGCTGGGTTCAAGAGCTATCAATCTGAACACTTCAGATCTTTTGTGAGGGTCAACAAGATATTTACCCCCATTCGACTACATGAGACTCGTAGTCCCAGTACTCCCTGGGCCGATGAGTGTTGACCTCAGTGTACACTCGGGCCCGGCTCGGCACGGGTCCTGACATGTCCGACAGCTTGGCAGAGGTGGTGGGGAGACCTTACTGCAGCGGAGGATGGTTGGAGTATGGGGAGGACGGGTGGGAGGGAGGGAGGAAGAGGAGGGAAGGTAGGGGATGAGGGGGGCTGATGCCAACAGGGCAAGGGGTTTGGGGGGGGGCTTTGCCTGAGGACGGGGGGAGGGGCCACCAGGGGCACGGTGGGATAGCTGAGAAAGAGAGGAAATTACATATATGAGAAACTGAAGAACTTCATCAATTTACATGATATGAAGTAAAGAACCTTATACCAGCAAATGTTTGGCAGTATGTTTTAAAGGGACAGTTCACCCCAAAAATCAAAAATACATATTCTGCCCCTGGCCTGTGGCACTATTTATCCATCTAGATAGTACATATATATATATATATATATATATATATATATATATATATATATATATATATATATATATATATATATATATACACATGTGGCTGTGGTTCTCTATGGCTGGAGATATCAAGCAATTTTGTAGTAGTGGTTCTTCTGTAAAAGGAAAGTAGTTCCAACATGAAACTGCTCACAACAAGGTTTGTGAATTATCTTCACTAACCAGGTCATGACTGTTGCAAAGAGACAACGGTTTAGAATTTCTCTTTTTTTGAGCTTTAAGCACCACAAGTGTGATTTAGTCCGTTTATATTGGAGAGAAGGCAGACATCTCTACGGCAAATATCTCAAAAACTCTGCAACTCACACCAAAAAAATCTAGATGTATAAATAACACTACAGGGAAGGGAGAAAATGTGTTTTTGATTTTAGGGTGATACATTTATCAGAGTCATCAGATTTGCTCTACCGCTCTACTGTTAATTCCATTTGTTGATAATAAAGACAACACTGAGCTGTCAAATGACAGACTAACTAAAGCTAACAAATCCTCTAATTGCCACTATTGTTCTCACATAGTGAAGGAATGATTCAGTCAAATATATCACGAGTGACCCTGAGATTCTTGCTCATGAGTGAGATGAAAGTGGATTCTCAGATCAGCAGGCTGCTGCAGCAGACACAGGCGCAGAATTGGACTGTTGAGGTGAGACATAGGGATGTGTGTGATTAGTCAAGTTAAGGTGGAAATATACTTGCTTTTAACTACGCGTTCACATACGCATCCCTATGCTTCATGGCTGCCTTGCGTATCCTGCGGTCATTTGGAGCTATGGTTGTGCACATCCTCAGAAATTAATGCTACACATACACGAACGCAAATGCATATTCAAACAGCAAGTATATCTCCAGCCTTAGACATTACGACTGATGCTAATTGGCTCCAGAAATACTAGTGTGCAAACACAACATGCAAATTCTACTGCAAGATTTGATGACATTATGGAGTGGCGTGGGATCATGGGAGTTGTTTTCTTCACTTTTAAACCATAGCAGATGAAAATCAATCTGACATGACTCGGGCAGAAATCATGTACACATGGATGACGTAATATTAATGTTGTATTTATGTTACACTAAGTCATGTGCACTGACCACCCTTCTCACTCTGATGTATCCCATGTTTTCCTTAAAGTTCTGGCAACAACTAGCAGGAAATGCACCATTGAGTAAACTACAGATTTCTCTTAGTTTGAGCATTGTTGGAAACATTTGGGATAATCTATGCACACAACTCAAAAGAATATATAGGTTAATCGGTTAAATTCTTCACGATGATTAATCAGTGAAGGTTAATCATTAACATCCGTAGTTGCAAGGTGGAAAGCGGAAAGTGGCATGACATGTTGTAAAACCAGTACAGTTTGAATGCATTTTAATCTAGAAAGTAAAAATAAGGTGTATGTAGGTTATATCAGAATAAACTGACATATAAACACTCGATGTGACATAATTTACCCACAGATCCTGTGATCCTGCTCAGTCTGAAAGGTTAATGCATTTAGTGAGTTGTTGACATGTTTCAGTGTTCATAATGCACAGCGCAAAGCACCACACGTCAGCTGCATTTAAAATATGATTTGATTACTGAAGAATGTGATTGACTGCTTCAAATGGCTCTAACAGGCAATATTTTTTTTCCAAAAATGTTTAATCTCATTGATTTATAACCAGTGCTCAATTCTGACTTTGAGTGTTTACTTACTTTTAGAATACCTAACTAGTTTAAATTAAAAGTTCTGTTTAATCGGGGCGGCCCTATAGCTCAGCTGGTAGAGCGTCCGCCCCATGTACTGAGGCTGTCAGTCCTCTGCAGCGGCCGCTGGTTTGACTTCTTGCCTGTGGCCCTTTGCTGCGTGTCACCCTCCCTCTCTTCATCCTGTTTCCTGTCTGCTCTTCAGCTGTCCTATCCAATAAAGGCAAAAAAGCCCAAAAACATATCTTTAAGAAAATAAAAATAAAAAAAGTTCTGTTTAATCAACAGGGAAATTAGTCTCCAGGAACACCCCCAGTGAGGAGGGAACTGCGTCTGAAGCTGAAGCTCATAAACTCTGCTCTAACCATCACCTATGGTCATCATCTTTGGGTAGTGAGCAGACAGATGCAGCCAAAATCAGCTCCAGTTTATTGTTCATTTTACAAAGTGTTTTAAACCTCACCACTGACTCCCAAAAGTATTGACAGCTTGTTGAATTACTAGGGCAGGAAGGGATAAGCTGTGCAATTATTGATCTCATTCAAACTGCCAAAATGCATTCTTCGAATGACACACCACAGACAGAACCATCAGAGCAGTTTAACATAGGCCTGGGCTGTATACCGGTTCCAACAAAAAAGGTCTTTATTTTCAATCAGTATGATATGAATTTTTCATATACCGCCATACCGGTGACTAGCCCAAACAACATCCGGAACGTGTGCGGCAGGAAAGTGTTTCAGCAGGGACGCATTTCACTGCTGCACACAAACACCACAGGCACGCTTGCTTGAGCGTGTGCACCAGGGATGTTCCTGGCAACTAATTTCCCTGTTGATTAAAACGCAAAATTTAATTTAGACTAGTCACTAAGACAACACAAAAGCAGTTAAAATTTAGCAGAATTTATTAATTTATAATGTTAAACACTGTCCAAAAAATACTGTGTGTATTAAGAGCCATTTGAAGCCGTTAATCACAGTCAACAATCGCCACTTTCGTACTTTAAATGCTGCTGAAATGCGCACTACTTTGTGTTGTGCAATACAAACCTTACACATTAATGTACAAAACATGACAACAACTCACTAAACGCTTCACCTTTTCAGACCGAAGAGGGTCACAGTGTCTGCAGGTAGAGAACACAGAGCTAACGTTAGCTGCCAGCCTGACACACAGTGTCGCCAATGTTAGCAGTGCTAGCAGCAGCAGCTCCGCCTGCAGGTTTATGTCTGTGCTTAATGTGGTCATGTTTCTCCAGTTGAGTGAAAATATATCAGCCTATTCTGTCACAGTCTACATTCATCTGTACGACTTTGCTGATATAAACATCCGGTGTCGCCACAGCGATCGGTTCGTACGCGCTGGGTGAGAGGAGCTGCCGTCTGATAGTGCCACAGCCCCGACTAGTGGCGTGCGGCTGCATAAAATCATAGAGGCAACAGATAACTGGCATCATGCATGAATGAAATATTGACAAATATTTCATTTTTAAATATTTTAAACAACTAGTATTTCTGGTGCCGACTAGCATTGGTGGGGACATTTAATTGTATAGTCGTCCATGTGATGGTAACCATACTTTGAAGGGGTCATGCTTTTACCTGTCTGGACATGAAAAAAAAAAACATGATACAATCCTTATGACAGTAAAATGGGCTGTTTAAACGCAATCAACTACAGAAATTCTGTTCTCATTAGAAGAAAATGTGGGTAAGAACACTGTTGCATGAAAAACAAATAAAATACCATCAAATACCGTGAACCTGATATGATTTTTAAAAAAACTGAAATGAAAATTGTCATACCATCCAGCCCTAGTTTAACACATTATAATCTCTTTCCAACCTAAGCCAAGTAAGTAACACTGAACAACAGAAAAACATTTCCATACGCGCGTGAAATAAAAAGAAACATGTACAATCTGGTCTGTTTCAAATGCTTCCTTATGACCTCCACATACTACACCATATTTATGCAGCACTTCCCCAGCGAGTCCCCATCAATGGAGTGCTACTGCTGTACCAATAAAGGAGTAGAGAGTCTGCACTCAGCTGCCACTTTATTAGGTACACTAAGCCAAACTAAATGTAATCTAAGAGTACTGGAACAAATTGTACCCTGAAGGATAAATTTTAAATATTCAGTTTTTGTTGAAACTGACAGGTGTTTCTATTATTTTGTCCATTCCAAAATAATAGTAGGTTGTGTAACAAACTCCTTTGTGTAATGTAATACAGTCCAACAACACACCAAACTACATCCTCTAAAATAACCATACAATTGAATCAACACCTCTCTATCAACACCTTTCTATAGAGGTTTCAACACAAACTGAACATTATAGCCTTCACAGGATGGGATTCATTGCAGGACTGTTGCTTTAGAGTTCATTAGTCTTGGATGTATGTAATAAAATAGCAATAGAAGGGCTGGGCAATAAATTGATAGTGACACTGATAGTGTTATCATGATATGTTGTAAGTGTTGTCTTTCCCTGGTTTTAAAGGCTGCAGTACAGTAAAGTGATGTCATTTCAGTGAACAAACCAGACTGTTGTAACTGTTCTATTATCTGCCTTTCCCCACTTAGTCAGTATATTCACATTAATGGTGATTATTTATCAAAAATCTTCTTCAAAAACGTTCATATTTTGTGAAGCAACAATATTCATCCCTACAACATTGTTGTAACATCAGTATTAAGGTAATTGGTCAAAAATGTTGTGATATTTGATTTTGTCCATAATCGCCCAGCCCTTGCTGTGCTAGAGTCGGCTAGCCAGGTTACCAGGCGTTCATAGCTTATTAAAGGACCAGTGTGTAGAACTTAGTGGCATCAAGTGGTGAGCTTGCAGACTGAACATCTCATCTCACGCTTCCCTTTCAAATGTGTACAAGAATCTGCAGTGCCTGAGTAAAACATGTGAAAGGCTGTATCTATAGCCAGTATTTGGTTTGTCCAGACGGGCTACTCTGGAAACATGGTGATGCGACATGACTCTGTGGAGGAGGACCAGCATCCTCTGTAAATATGAAGGGCTCATTCTAAGGTGATCATACATACATGAATACATTTTAAATATTATATTCCATTTCTGCCATATTCTGCCAATATATTCCTGTCAATCTTACATGCTGTGCCTTTAATTGTTCAGGCCTACATCCCATGTAGCTTTGTGCTTTGTCACCAGAAAATTAGGTTCTAGGTTCTCTGAGGTCAACCCGTCAAATAATGAGAAATTCCTAAAGCCAGATGTGAACTAAGGTTAGTTAGCCTGGCTGCCCACTTGTATTCATGGCTTCTTGTCATCTTACATGTTAAACTTAACACTACATGTGCAATTTTTGTCGTCCTGTAAGTCGCTTGTAAAAAAGTTAGCCATTAAACACCATCTGACACCACTGCTACTTTGAGCAATTATTGCCAACTATTAATTTATGTTATACAACCTATTAACAGAGCAGCTCACGACTTATCATCCTAATTTACCTTTTCTTAATAGCTATCCAACATTAACATTAGCTGGGAAACTTGCCAACATCAATAGGTGTGATGTTAATTGACTGAGACAACATTAAAGGGATAGGTCACCCAAAAGTGAAAATTCAGTCAATATCTACTCGCCTGCATACTGATTGAAGGTCAGGTTTGATTTCTTTAGTTCACAAGACACTGCTGGGAATTTCGGAGGAAAACAACATAAATAAATAAAATGCCTCCATACTGCTGGTCTGGCATAATTCAAAGCTCTTAAAATCCTGACATGCCATTCACTTATGTGTGCACATGTCACACCACACTCACCAGTTCAGACGGTGTGCACTTGCACATGAAAGTGGCCCCAAGCACAGGCTCTATGGTCAAGATTCAGGCTAAAAATATGGTGCAAATTACTTATTTTGAGTATACTTGGTATACCAGGGTTTGGGGACACTTGGATTACACCAGACAAGCAATACGAAGGCTTTTAAAAAAAATAAATAAATAAAAAAAACTGGTCACCATTCACTTCCATTGAATTGTTTGGGGGATTGTGCAACAATGATTTCCTGTGAAACTCCACCAGTGTTTTGTGGACGAAAAAACTAAATCTGTCCTTCAGTTAGTAAGAGGGTAAGTAGATAATGACTAAATTTTAATTTCTTTGGTGAACTATCGCTTTAATACCACAGTAATATAGACTGCTTTGGTCACAGTCCCGATGTCTTTTACTTCCAGAAAAATAAAAGGGCGAATGTTATTCACAAGCGTACGTAACGTTAATAACGGATATTTTTAGCTTATAATACACAAAGATACCGTCATGTAAGATGAATGAAGACTGGATGGAGGGGATCAACACCTCCACTGGACACACATCTATGGTTAGCTAGCTAGCTACATCAATCAGCACTAAATTCAATTACATTTGACCTTATTACAAAAGCTCCATCTTGCATCTAAACGCACGGGGATTGGTGTTAAAATTATGTGTTAAAGTTGAACGTTAACGTTACACTGTTATTCACTCGAAATGATGCGACATCCGTGAGGTTAACGGTCTTCAGACATTCACACAGAAACTGCAGATGTAGAGAATACTTACAGATGTGTTTCAGGCAGTGGTTAGACTAACGTTAGCAATATGCTCAGATGACTGAAGCACTAGCTTGTTAGTTAGCTAACTAACCAGCTCACCGGACTGGAGAGGCTCTGTCTGTGAGCAGGAGGTGTCGGTGGGAACTTCTCGGCTCTAGGCGGGCCCGAGCTAAGCATGCTAACCTTAGCCTGGCTAACGTTAGCTGTGGCTCCTGTCCTCAGAGACTGTGAGTCAGCATTAAGACAACCAGACACACACTACGGTGGATATTTACCCCCTTGATCAATTCGACGACCGAAATGCTTCCAGATAAGCTGAGCTTCGTCAGGCCGACGGTCCTCGCCTCCCTCCGTCGCCGGTGTGTCTCTGCCAGTGTGTGATTTCTGCTGTATCAGAGACAATATGGCGGACCACCGCCACCTACGTCCTCCTGTACTGCGATGGGTGCCGTGGAGGGACAAGATTCTCTCACATTATAGCTGCGGAGCTGAAGTACAGAGGTCCAGAGCCAACACAAGAGAAATATGTGAGTGTCCTCATACTTTGGACTACACTACAACAGTTACCACTACTGAACACTGAAGCTAGTATTGAAGGGTAATGGAGAGAAAATAAAGTGACCAGGAAAACAGGAAGTACAGAATGATGTCAGTATTTGTTACACAGAATATTAGCTCTCAGTTGGTCTTTTCACATCTAAATTTGTGACTTCTCAAATTGTACTTTGAGACTCAGAAAAAAAGCATTTCAAAGTGCTACAGGTGATAAAGTGATGGAAGCTGATACCCAGTGAGCACATTTAAAAAAGAATAAATTGAAGGAAAGGTGAGTATTTTTTCCTTCTTTACTCAAAGGCTTTATGTGTGCTACCTTTTCATTTTTTTAGCAAAAAAAAAGTGTATATAAACAGAAACTGAACAGAAACAGACGCATCTTTAACTAAATAATACTAATGATAATAATGGTAATAATAATAATAATAATAATAATAATGATAATAATAATAATAATGACGATGATGATAATTCACCCCAAACCTGACCATGTCCCATGAAATATGTGAGAAATGAGGCCTGACCTGAACCTGTTAGGTCCCGTCAGGTTTAAGCACAGCTGTAGACATTGGCAGGCCTGTCCTCACTTAAGTAGCCTGAGGATGTGTTTTAAGGAGAGGAAAATGCTAAATTTCTAGTGAAATTCTTTCATTATATGCAATCTTGTTGGGAGACCAGGTGATTTTATGATTTTCATTAAATGACAACTGTGGCCAGTGAGCTATAGCCTTGTCCTATATTGTATGACAAAAAAAAATACTATGACTGAGAACACTATGAATATATAATTTCCAATTAACTACCCAAACTACATGACCCAATCTATAAGTGAACTACATGTAGTTAACTAAACCCTAACACTGGAAATAGCCATGCACACATACACGTCAATGCATACACATAAGAAATGTACTGTACAGATAGTGTGTGTTTGTTTAAGAAAATGCTCAACTGAAAAAGACGTTTGGTTTTAAAAGAACAGTGTTTGTCAGGGTCTAAGATCAGCGGGAAGACTTTGAAAGTGCTCGAACCACACAGGGAATATTCTCACCATGTGATCAGAGAGATCTGCTGTGATTGTAACCTGACAGCATATCTGAAGTATACTGTGGAATGAGAGCAGCGCTGTAAACCAAGAAGAGGATAGCCAGTGAAGGTTTTAGATGATCAAGATTTCACTGATCAATGGAGAAAATGACAAGATTGTGACAGGATTAATAAGTCCATTACTTGAGAATATAATTGACAGATTAATCAACAATGAAAATAATCGTTAGTTGCAGCCTTAGCAATAACATTTAATTAACTCATGTGTAACTTTTTGCAACATACATTCAAGATTAAGACAGTCAATATAGTTAAAACACAGCCTAGTGAGAGAAAAGGCAGTTTAGTATCTGATAACAAACTCTCTGGGGTAAAGTTAATGTGTGAGCCTGGCACCACCAACACAACACTCTCATTTACAGACTCGTTCAAAAACAATCCTTCTCAATCTGCAGAAACTCTGCCCATAACTTCTTATTTTCTCATTATTTAGCTACGCTCGAGACTCTTTATTAACCCAAAGCATGAGTATATGATGTCTTAGGAGTGAAACTCAGCAATTAAGTGTCTCTCTGGTAAATTTACAAGCAACAAAGGACAAATCCTACTTATTCTACCTTAAACATCACCATGACAATGATGTCAACAATGAGGAAATAACCCACATTTCAACCACATTCATTTGGGGACAGGATTTCTGTGAATGATCTCCTGCTACACTGTCTATTGATTGTCAGTAGGGCTGCATGATATGGTAAAACTGCAATACAATTAGTAGGGATGATCATTTTAGTAGGCCTGGGCAACATAGTTGAAAAAAAACTCTGAAGTTTCATATTGGTGGATATCAATAATTATTGATCATGTAGGTTGTGACTGACTACATGTTGTGTTGGAAATGGCTGAGGTGATAAAATGAGTAAAACTCACAGTATTTTTTTCAAGAAATACCTCAGTATTTTAACAATATTAAGGATGTTTGGTGCGTTCACAAAATATTAACCCAATGAGATTTCTTAAATAATCATCAGTAAGGTGAAATAAATGGGTAAAAGCAAATAATAAAATGAGTAGAAAGGTCTGGTAAGTTCAGAAAATAATAGCACTTTACTGTAATTCAGCCTTATGCCATATCACTACATAATAATATCCAAAATCTGTGATATAATGTTGATATATTGCCCAGCTCTACATTTTGATATTATAATTTTCATTTTTACTGGAAAAAAAATTAAATTCATGATAATGTGACATTTATTGATGTCTGTATCAAACAAACATGTTTTCTTTAATCTGAAGAACAGGATATGTACCTCATTATAATGCTGTTTTCTCACATTTTTCAATTTTCAAAAAAATGCAGTTTGGTTCTTGTTCTGTGATTTGGATATTGCACTTGGCCATATTGCAATTTTGATTCAATTGCAATTCATTGTGCAACCCTAATTGTCAGTCACAGTTTTTTGATCAATGGAAAAAATGATTTCAAAATAGAAAATGTCACACTTCATAACATATTGTATTCATAACAGGAGGTATGGGCTGGGTCTGGATTGACTTGAGTCCTTGGTCAGGACTTTGTGAAGCCCTGGCCTACTTTATGTAACACGTAGTGGGCCAGGTTGTGGCCCATATTTCAAAACACACAGATTATCCATCTATCTGTCATTAAAGCTTCATTAAATTTATACTTTTATACTATTAATTGGTTAGACCACTAATGACGGTCTAACAAATGAGTGGTGTGATTTTGAGCACACTTTGTTAGAGACTGGTAAAGGCAATGACTGTATCATTCGTGGGTGAGAACATGGTAAAAGACCTTTTTCACAGCTGCCATGCTGATATGAAATAGTAGAGTAAACACAGGTGTTACTAATGATACTAATAATAGCATATTGTACATATTGACCCGAGTGGGACAGAACCTTAATTATTATCATTGGCAACACGTGTTTACACTACTGTTTCATGTCAATACGGCTGCTGTGAAAAAGGTCCATTGTTACAATCTTTGCAGTTGTCATTAACAATGTTTAACAAGTCGAAAAAGAGAGAATTAACATTAACATTTTTTTTATTTTAAAAAGAAAGGAAGCAGAAAATCCTTACTCTGTCCAACAGATGGCGCCCTAACATTGAAAAACCATGCACTCTGCCTTTCTGTTAACTGCTGTCATTCACAACAGTATATAAAATACCAGGGGTGGAAGTAACTAATTACAAATACTCAAGTTACTGTAATTAAGTAGTTTTTAGGTACATGTACTTTTATTAGTACATTTTCAAGTCTGTACTTTTACTCATACTTAAGTATGCACTACACTGTGTTATCTATTTTGTCCCTTTTAAAATCGTAGTTGAGTACTGACTACAATTAACATTAATATCCAAAGCTTTCCTCTGTATTTTTGTAGCCAAGAAGGTGATCTGATCACAAACAGGCAAATGAAATTTGGGTCATATGGATGAAAAACTAAACAGTGCAGCAGCACAGGTTTGGAGTAGGGATGATAATGATAAATCATTAATCGATTAATCGCTGTTAAGAATTAAAACAATTAAAAATAGCAGCAACTGTATCTCATTTCACATAGTTTTTTCTGGTGGAGCCATTTGTTGAAAAAGGAAACTTAAACTTTGAATGAGAAAAAGCTTGACAAAAACTCCCAGAAAACAATGAAAATAAGAGAAAAATATATAAATGTAAAAATTAAAGATTCAAAGAGAACAGAAACCCTTTGATTGAATGTCTGCTATAGATAATATAGTAATGGTTAAAAAACAACTCATATTCTGAGTAGTTTTTGAGATGAATTTGTACTTTTACTTTAGTATTTTTCAAGCACCAGTACTTTAACTTCTAACTGAGTCATTTTAATAATGTAACAACACTTGTGCTACAGATTTTCAGTTTTCTTTCCACTGCTGCAAGATACTACAATATCACAACATACAGTGATAATATTTGTAAGAGGTGAGAGGATTTGCCAGTCAGGGTTCTTAATGTTCTTATACTTGCCTTATGAGCCCAAGCTTTACGATCCCTGCCATCTTTCAAATCATTTATATATGTTATTTAAATACCATTTAAGATTTCATTACTTAAGCAGTTGATCAATAGTCCAGTGTTGGTCATGTATAGAGTCTTGCTCTTGTTCCCTGGTGATGGCTCCTGAGACTAATTCATGAGACTAAATCTATCTGAGACCATTTCATACCAACCCACCAAACACAGGATAGCAGAGTCACATTGAATGTACATCAGAATGAATGTTTGAGAAATCTGAACAACCACTTTGTTAATGTACCAGAATTAGAGGTACACATATGATAAACATAATGTAAGACAAATGTGATGTACATATGAATATGATGTGCTGGACTTCGGACCCCAAGAAGAATAACTGGTGCCTTTGACATCATCTAATAAAGATTCTTTTAAATAAATAAATACATTTCTTAAGACATGTATTTATAGACTTACTTCAGCATAATGATGTTTGCTTTTACTTCCCCTGTACAGTTACACTCAGCCTCTTCCCCAGATTTCCCACTTCACCATATCTATGTTCTTCTCTAGTTATTTTTTTAAATGAAAAATAAATAATACTACAAATAACCTTTTTTTCAGTGAGGAGAAATTCCTTCTCTCAGGTCCACAAAAAACAAATTAAATTTAATTGATTTCAAATTTGCGTAAGTTCCACATCAGTGAAGCATTCATACTGTTAAAGCCTTCACTTGGGCTCTGTGTCAAAATCCAGCAGAATCAGAATGATTTTATCTTATATTATGCTCACAATAATTAACATAATGACAGCTGTACTGGTAGACTGGTAGTACACACACAAAGAGAATGACGTGGCAGTTTTTAATAAGAGCCACTGAGCCATCTACAGATTAATTCAGACAAATAAACAGGTTAATCCAGATATGTGTATGAATAAGTAATAGGTGATGCACAAGGATTGGGCTGCACCTTAAAAAAGTGTCCTTTGTTTGTCAGCCTGCCCTGTAGTCAGGTTCTTAGGACTGGATGCATCTGCACAATGAGTGAAGATTTCCAAATAGAAGCTCACAAACTCTGATCAGTTTCTGATCTGCAGGCATCCATGAGATGTCTTAAATCAGGCATTTGCAAAGGCTGAGAAAAGCACAGATGAATAATTCACCAACACAAAAAGGAAAAAAACGTTCTCATGTGTATTTAACACGGCTTGTTCACCATTTGGTTGTGACGTACTGCTGAGAAAAGACACCATAACATCTTATCTGCTGATGACATTGCTTAAGAGATCTTTAACTCTCCTTCATGTTTCTCTTTTTCTAGAGCGAAAAATGTTCAGGACACACAGTGACATGCAGACCCACCCACCAGGGACGTCTGGACAATGCCACAGTCTCTCGTTTGTCTCAAATTGTACTGCATGTTCCAATAGTAAAAGATCACCAGTTTTATCAGCTTTGGGACAAAAAAGTACAGCATTAAAATATTGATAACATGCAGCTCTATTAATGTTGTCTACCTTCTTGCATGTACCAATGTGGCATTTAACATGTAGGCAAAACAAGGAGACAATTTAGATACAGAATTAATGAATATAAAAGTGCAATCCACTGTGCTTATCCTAAATTAGATGTTGCATGACAGTTTTCGGATGGAAATCATTCTGATTCGGATTTGGCATTCTACTGCATTGACATGATGATTTCTAATCACTTTGGAAGACCGGTGGATTAAATTTTGACTTTAAAGGAATTGCAGATATACCTTAAAATGCTACACTCTAGTGGCTCAAATAAAGAATTAGATATGACCTGTTTTATATGACTACTGCTGCATCCGAAATCACATGCTATGTGCTACATACCCAAAATGTACACTATCATTCAACACACGTTTGTCTAAATAAGCAGTAGTACAACAAAGAGGACACAACAATACACAACAAGACACAAATGATGTAACAAGATCAAACATTTAAAATATAACAGGATAAAAATGTATGTAAAATGTAAATACATGACAAGATGAAAACTACATCGAAGATGTAACAAGATGAAAATGACATAACAAGATGAAAACTATGTAAAAGACATAACAAGACAAAAACTACTAATAAGATATAACAAGACAAAAAATTACATAACAAGACAAAAAGTACGTAAAAGATTTAACACGGAACATGTCGAAAAACAACATTACAGGATGTAACAAAACAAGAAAGATTATGTAAATATGTAACAGAACATAAAAGACGTAACACGACAAAAACTATGCAAAGTAGGTAACAAGATGAAAACGACATTGAAAACGTAACAGGATGTAACACAACATAACAGGATGTAACACAATGTTAAGAACATAACAAGACAAAAACAAGATAAAAGATGTAACAGCGTAACAAAACAAAAATGATGTAAGGGTGCAACTTTTTACTTTTGTTTTGAGTACATTTCACAGCCTGTACTTTCTCACGCTTACTTAAGTAAAGAACTTGAATCGGTTCTTCTACTTTCACGCTTTTCTTTTTTTTCACACAAGTATCTGTAGTGTATGTACTTTTGTCACCTCTGGTAAGAGCCTCAAGCATGGCATCTCGCTTTCATATCAGCAGTAACCACTGAGCCATTAACGGATGAGTGACATGTTTAAATGGCGGGAGTCTCCTTTTGGCATCGTTCAACAAGAAACAGAGTTCAAGTGTCACCGTGGTGTTGTGCTTGGAGCAGGAGCCGACTCACTCATTCCTCTCCAGCACACAGCAGCGGGCAGGTCGAAGAGGTTGTTGGGGGCGGCAGGTTTCTGTCAGCGAGACTATTCATTGTGCTCTTTGGGGCCTTGATTGAGGATATCCTCTAAACAATTGCTCTTGGTGTTGAAACTGGTTCAAAGTTTTCAGACGTATGTCAGATGATGCCTCCCATCCATCTCCCACTTACAGGAGGCTCCGAGCACTGAACAATTGCATTTATTGGCCCCAGGATCATTCTTCATGTCTTGGTAAAAATGTAGATCCACAGGTTTCCTTGTACGTAAGAGCGTTTTTCCCATGCAGTGTCACAACTTTAATATATGTGGCTTTGTTTGTGTGTTTTTCTGGCTCGAGGGGACAGTTATCTCCTCACACAGGCTACCTGTGATTGCTCTGCAGAAAACTCCTAGGGTTGAAGGGAAGTTCACACAGCAGGTTAATTATATGTTGGACAAAATGGAATGGAAATATATTTGACCTTCTGAAGATTAAGCTTTATTGTTTGAGAAAGGGGTTCAAGTTAAAGGGTCAGTTCACCCCAAGCCCAGAAACACATATTTTCCTCTGGCCTGCAGAGCTGTTTATCCATCTGGATGGTTTTGGTGTGAGTTGCAGAGTTTTGGAGATATCAGCTGCCTTCTCTCCAATATAACGAAACTAGATGGCACTAGATGGCTTGTGGTGCTGAAAGTGCCAAAAATAACATTTGAAAACACAACTGCAACGTCTCTTTGCAGAAATCCTGACCCGGTTACTCAGGATAATCCACAGACCTGGTTGTGAGCAGTTTCATGTAGGAACTACTTTCTTTCTACCACACAGCAACCGTTTCACTGCTCAGAAGGAAGCATGTATGTATATTCATTAATGGTGTCCTTCTTGGCTGAGTTGTAACATTAGCACAAATCAATGCATTATTAGTACCCATTCATGTTAATTCAACTGGTTCTAGACCAAGACGGACATATATTGGTCAACCAATATCATCAGCCCAATATTGGTCTATAGCACAGCTGTATTGGTCTATATCGATAGCAGATTGTTTGGGGGTGGGGGTGGGGGGGGGGGGTGTTGTATAGGCAGCATTTTATGTATATTTGATCCTTTTTTTGATTTTGTAATCAAGTTGCACTGATTTCAATTTGTGATTTCCCTTTTTGAAGTGTAAGTTCTGATTTTGGCCAGTTCCGATTTTCAGTCTTTCTAAAAAATGTAGTTGACAGCATTCAAAAACATTTTTGCAACTTTTCTTGTAAAATGAAATTATCATAAAATAATAAAACACCAGGGGTGGAAGTAACTAATTACAAATGCTCAAATTACTGTAATTAAGCAGTTTTTGGGGGTACTTGTACTTTTATGAGTAGATTTTCAAGTCTGTACTTTTACTTGTACTTAAGTATTCATTTCACTATCTAATGTACTTAGTTACTTTTAAAATCATAGTTGAGTACTGAGTACAATTTGAATTAATATCCAAACCTTTCATCTGCATTTTTCTAGCCAATCAGGTGATCTGATCACAAACGAGCCAAAGAAAACAAAGACATACAACTGAGAAACAAAACAAAATGGTGTGGCAGCTAACATTTGGACTAAAGATGTTAATGATAAATCAGTAATTGATTAATGTTATGTTCCTTAATCAATAGTCATGGAAGTAACTGCGCCTCATTTGAAACTTTGACTTAAAATGAGAAAAAATGACCAAAAAAAATGTGTCATGTATCTTATAAATTATTAATGATTAATCATTAATCATTTTCAACTATTGGTTCAGGAAAACACACAATATTTGCGACTCTAGTTTGCAGACGTGACCGTGACATCAACGGTTAAAAGTAACTAATACTCTGAGTAGTTTTTACAGTGAAAACTTTGTACTTTTACTGAAGTATTTTTCTAACACTAGTACTTTTACTTGTAATTGAGTAATATTTTAGCGATGTAACAGCACTTGTAAAGATTTTAAGTACTCTTTCCACCACTGTAAAACACTTACTGTCAAATAACTTTTACATTTTCTTCAAAAGTGTTCCAAGTCAGAGCCAGGCATTATTATACGGGGAAGTTCACTGTTTCAGTGTTCTGATGTCATTTTGGATTTTACGTGTACATAAAGGATATCAGCTGATATATCGATATTGGTACCAAAGTTAGGGCTCTGATAGCAAATCTGTGGGAGAGAAAAAGATTATTCAGAGAAAAAGAGAGAGGAGCTGGAGCTGGAGCTTGTTCAACTCACAGTGAGTCAGGGTAATTGTGAGCCGAAAGCGGTCGCAAGTGTGGTTTTTAAAACTTGTGACAGACCACACTGCCAGTGCTGCAGCATCTGTAATGCAAAAATGCAAAGCTGGTGAGAATAACGTGTCTAACCAAAAGTAAAAGTCCCCCACAGCAACCACAGCTAACATTAGCATGCCTGCAGCCAGTGCCTAAATAGTTTAACTAACCCTTCCATGAACAACAAAACTTTAAGTGAGGCATCAATACCTTCAAGATTAATGGTGTTTTTCTATTGGCACGAAGCTGGAGATTCAGGGAACAAGTTTGGGAGGGGAGAGGGAGGTAGGGAGGGATTTAATTTGTGTGTGTTAATTCTTAAAGTAGTAACGATGTTGACTTTGAGAAGTTTGGACTTATTTTTACTGGATTTATATTTAAAATTTTGTTATTACACAGAAAGTGTAACCCTAATCTACAAAATAAAATATGATTATCTTGAATAAATAATGTACAAATCAGTCATCTGGTCTGTTTTATAAGAAAAGTATTTCACTTGGCAAAGATGAAATGAAGAAAACACGATGCTTGAGCTAAGAAAGCTTTGTGATGGACATCAAGCTGCTGCTGCGGAAGTCTGCCTTTTTCCTCCCTCAGAGCCGCCTGTGAAGACATATTGTGGTATTATTTGGACAGGGAGAGAAATCAGGCCTCAGATTAGTCACCTTTCACCTCTGCATTAAGGACCGCCGCCCTCAGACCGAGGTAGAGCGCAGCAGCAGGAGCCAAGCAGAGAGCAATCAGAGCCCTGCCCCGGTGGACTGATATTGTCTGTACTAATGTCTCAGGTCATTCCACCACTTCCTCCCACTGCATGTTGGGAGGAAAACAATAGTCCCGAGAGTGTCCGTCAACACCATCGCCCGTACAAAACACACGCCCACACATACACATACACACACTCATCTGCTCTGTTAGACCGATATGACAGTGTGATATATCAGCACACAGCACTGTCCACCTCTGATATACAGCAGTAGAGTTTCCTTTCTTATCACAACTTGAAATAATTAAATGTTTTAATTATTTTTCATATTTTTACAACATGGAAAATAGTTTTTGGTTATGAAGTATGTAACAAAATGATCTCAACTCAAGTTTGCTTACTTTTTTGTGTCATCACATCACTTCTTATCACACATACTGTTCTCAAAGTCAAGAATGAACTTCAAAAGTTTAGTTTAGTTTAATCTTGTAGTCTTGTACATCGATTTAACTGACACACTACACATGCATTTCTGCACAATCAGAACCTGCAACCTTTATGCTAACAGTGTATGGACCCATTGACTGGTCTCAACATGGACCTCATGCTGAACGTAAGCACAGAACTCCCTTTTGTCCACTAAATATTCCAACACGGCACCCTCCTCAATGTTAGAAAAAAGACAGAAAAGCACTGTTGCTTTGTGCATTTCTATTATGAAGAGAAAGTACAAAAAACTGAGAAAAATATGGAGCAGTTAAACAGGGGCAATGACCCTGTCAAACTGCATCTCAAACGACAGCTCATCTGGTAGAAATTCGTCCAGAAAGCTCCCAGAGAATATGGCCGGACTGGGACCAACACAGCCTCCGAGACCAACGCAGACCAACAGAGGAATAGGCTACAGTACTCTCCAAGGACGTTCCTCGTGACCAATTTCCTTGTCGAATAAACCTTTAATTAATTAATTAGTTCAGACTAGTCGACTAGTCTAACAGTAAGAAAAGACTCAGAAGGCAGTTAAAATTGAGCAGAATTTATTCATTTATAATGTTAAATACTGTCCAAAAAATACTGTACTATTAAGAGCCATTTGAAGCCATTGATCAGAGTCTACAATCACCAAATCATACTTTAAATGCCACTGAAATGCGTGTCACTTTGTGCTATGCAATATGAACATTGCTCATTAATGCACAAAACATGACAACAACTCATTAAATGCTTCAACTTTTCAGGTCAAAGAGGATCACAGTGTCAGTGGGTAAACGACCCTGAGCTGACGTTAGCTGTCAGCCTGCTATACACTGTGGCTAACGTTAGCAGAGCTAGCAGCTCTGTGTCTGTGCTGAATGTGGTCACATGTTGCTCCAGTTGTTGCCAACCTGTGCTGGTTCTACGAGCTGTCGTCTGTCTTGACTTTGCTGATAAAAACATCCAGGGTTACATGGGCTATCAAGGCATACGCACCTATGGGAAGAGGGGTTGCTGTCTGATCGGGACGCAGCCTTGACGCAACAGATGACTGACATTGTACATTCATGAAATACTGATATAAAGTTTAACCCACTAGTATTTCTGGTGCCGACTAGCGAGGGTGCGACGTTTAATAATGTAGTTGACTAATTGCACACATCCGTAGTACCAACTGCTGACCAAGCTAACAGCAGTTCACTGGGGCCAACTGAACCTAAGGCTGTGTTCGTCCAGGTGACCGGTCATGCTCACTGGGCAGCTGCTGAGCTCCGAGTTCTGTTGCCTGATAATGGCAGCTAACAGTTATGATTAGATACTTTAGCAACAGGCAAGCTAAACCATCACAAACTCAGTAATTAAATAACTGAGAGTTGAAGCTGAGCAGCCGGAGGATATCAGAGGAAGAAACAGAAAACATTTTCTCCTTAAAATATGATCCAGTTTCACTCAAATCACAGAGTAAAGTTATAAAGTGGTGATTTATAACTTTATTCACTATAAGGCAATATAAAGAAACACTCCACTTCCTCCACTTACAAATATGGATATATTTGTCTTCCACGCTTCGCAGCATCATAAGAAAAAAAGCATTTCATTGGACAACATTTTTGTAACAGCTCTGAGTGCAGAATGTGTAGTTGACTGTTTCAAATTGTTTTGCAGGAAAAGACTAATTATGAAATATCATGAAAAATATCCAATAATACCTACAAAAATGCTTTGTTTGTCATTGCTGGGACACACACTGATGATATATAGACCAATACATGTAAAAAAGAACACTGCATGGAAACTAACAGTTTCAGACTATTTCAACTGCAGCAACACCTAAAAATGAGCTTTCAGATATCCTGTAGCAGATCATTGTTTTGTAGCACATCCTTTTTACAAATAAACCTCTTGAAAGTAATTCCCTTAACAAGTACGCTGAACCTAAAAAGATATGTGTAAGTATTGGCCTTCAAATAGTCTTATCAGTCAAATTCTGTCTACAAGTACACACACACACACACACACACACACACACACACACACACACATACTACTGTGTCTGGCCCAGTTAGTCCCTGTTTGGCTGCTGCAGAGGATTGGGTTGCTCCCTGCTCTCTCACTCCACCCATCAATGGAAAACAATCGTAAAAATCGGAAGCGGTCTATCCAAGGCCGCTGTCCCATGAAAGGGTTCGCAGTGCGTGTCCGATGGGCGATTATCTCCTCTGACAGGGATGAACAAGAGACACTGAGGGGGTGGGAGGTGTCCGCCCTGTCAAACAGTTGAGCTACAGCACCATAAGGGTCTGTTTAGGGCTAAATGTGGTGGAGGGGAACTGTATTGCAATCTTAGCCCTTCCTATTTGCCCCATGGTATCCTCCACTAATGTTTACCAGATGGCGCTGAAGATCGGCTGAAGCGCCGCTGAGGACTTTGACAGATTAATTTATGTTCAGATGGAAATTTATACTGTCCTGTACAGGGATATCACTAACTTTAATAAGAAACCACTGCTCCAAACTTTCCTTAGTACCCCTGGTGCATATAAAGGATTCCAATAATATACAAAAGGTATGAAAATTTCCCCCTCTGTTTTATTCCTGTTTTTACCATCTTTGGACAACAACACTATTTTTCCCCATATTTTTGGTCAAAGACTTTTTACGCCCATTATTCTATATGGAAGATCATTTCTGTCATTGTGATGAAAACAAAATATCCTGAAAGTAATTGTGATGAGAAACTTTTCTCAAAATAATGACTGTGATAGTTAGTAATCATTTTGAGATTTTAACTTTTTTAAATTTTTTTCCATATTATCTCATTATGTTGACATACAGTATCATTATTTTGAGATAACAACTCATTATTTTTGACATATTATCTCATTATTTTGAGATAATATCTCATTATTTTAAGATACGATCTCATTATTTTGACATACATCATTATTTTGAGATAATAACTCATTATTTTGACATACTACATCATTATTTGAGATATTAACTCATTAGTTTGACATACTATCTCATTATTTTAAGATATTAACTCATTATTTTGACATACTATCTCATTATTTTAAGATATTAACTCATTAATTTGACATACTATCTCATTATTTTAAGATATTATCTTATTAATTTGAGATATTAATATTAGATATTTTAAGATAATATCTCATTCTTTGAGATACTAACTCATTATCTTGAGATACTAACTCATTATCTTGAGATACTAACTCATTTTTTGAGGTAATAACTCATTATTTTAATACACTATCCCATTATTTTGACATACTATTCAATTTCCGATACTACGTCATTATTTATTTGTGACTTTGTCATTATAGTCACATTACAGAACCTTTTTGTCCATAGACTTCCATACTATGATCACTTGTGTACGTACTTATTCTTATGTATGCAGTGATTCAGCCATTTGAGTTCAAATAAACATGTTTCTTCTTTCTTGATGGTTGTCCTCACAAGCCAGTGCAATACCATGTGCAGGTATATTTTTCAACATTTTTCACATCCAAAAATTGCTATCAGTGTATTTAGATCTCATACATCTCCTACTATATGTATTTAGATGTATTTACCTACATGGTATGTAAAGAGGATTTTTAATTGTTTTGTTTTATGTTTAATGAGACGTACAGGACTTGCCCACTCAGTGAATTCACTGTAAAATATGAGTCACAGTAATTACAAGAACTGACTCAGAGTTTGGTTCAGCCATGCTTTCCCACCCAGGAATTAAAATAAGCATCAGCTGAGTGCAGCAGGCCATCTGGGCCCCGATTGATGTCAAAGCTGGCACTGACCCAGGGCCCCGGGCCCCACAGGGAGGACCTCGGCAGGGTCGAGCACTCAGGCCTTTTCCTTCCTGTTCCTCTATGACATCTTCCTGCCTGGGGGGCCTCTGGGAGCCATTGAGCGGGGCTCCGCCGGGCCCTCGGAGCTGCAGGATAAGCTCACACAGCAGCTTCTAATTAGGCTTTAGCACTGACAGGTGGAGAGAAACTGGAGGGTTGGGATGCTTTATGCAAGTGTGCAGTTATTTGTGCCGCCCCAGAGGACTGCGAGCGCAATAACTTTCTTCCAGAGGGGTGTACCTCCAGACATCACTTCAGGGCTGATTTAAAGGACTTAGTTTAGTCATAACTGTGTTGTCAAATGTTTAAAATCTGCAGTAAATCTCATTGTTGGCTGTGACTCTTCACAATGTGATAATCAGTGTTTTTGTGAGGATTTTTTAATGACAGAAATACAGAGATCCTGGATGTGTTATTGTGCACATAGATGTTATTCTCAAAATAATCACAAACAGAGCAACTGCTGTTTTCAATGAATGTACTGTTTCTATATATACAGTACATCAGGTATAGAAAAAAGACTTGAGTAAAATAGTGCACATGTTGCACTGGTAGAAATCCAAGAACTCCACAACGGAGAAATCTTAAATCAACTACTACACCCTCTTGTTTGAGCAAAAGCCCCTCATACTGTAGACATTACTGTATACGTTAGGGATCATAAAGTTTTAGCATGCTTTGCCCATTTATGATAAATTGTCTGTACTTTAAGGAATTATTCAGCATTTTGGGAACTACACTTATTCACTGTGTTGCTGAGAGTTGGATGAGGAGGTCAACACAACCTCACATCTGTATATTAAAGACAAAGCCAGAGCCAGCAGCCTGTTAGCTTAGTTTAGCAAAAAGACTGGAAAGAGGGGGAATAGCTAGCCTAGAAATAATCCAAACACTTGTTGTTAGGTAGAACATGTTAAAGGTGCAGGAAGCAATTATGGAGAAATAGAGCTGATTGTTGTATTATTTCCAGGTTGTCAAATACTTATGTTCTGGAAATAAGACTCTGCAATCAGTTATCTTACCGACCTGTGATTGGCCAAAGTCTACCATCACAGGCTTGATTTTTTAAAGCCTGAAAACAGAGCCAAGAGGTGGAGCAGAAGTCTAGTTTTCTCTCAGAGCATTTGAATTACATTATCCTTCAAGGTTATTATGGAAGTTTTGTCCAATAACTGGTGGTAGATAGAGCACTGAAAATCTATACTCAAGTAAAAGTAAAAATTACCATTTGAGAAACCAAGTAAAGTAAAACTTTTAAAAAGTACCTGCTTAATACATTGCTCAAAGTACGAGTTACTTTCCATTTTAATATTTTAATGCTGTACTGCAATTATGAAAATAACGTTAATGTTTTTTAAAATTATTGGCTCAGAATTACACTGGAGTAAAGAGCAAAAAGTACAATTTCTAAAGAGGAACATGAAAAGTACTACTGTTTTACCAATGTGCATTTTCTACCACCCACACCAATTTGACAATGATGCCAAAACCTTAGCTTTATGGCTGCTGATAGGTGGATTTTATTATCTTATATTTGGAAAGAGGCAGGCTAGCTGTTTCCCCGTTTCCAGTCTTTGTGCTAAGCTAAGCTAATCATCTCCTGGTTGTGGCTTCATATATAATGGTCAGACATGAGAGTGCTATGGGTTTTCTCTATTTACTCTCTGTAAGACAGCAAATATGCAAATTAACCAGACTTTAAATGTCCAGATTTAGTTGGATCTATTGGCAGGATATGGCAGAAATGAAAGTACGTTCTTATTAGTGTATAATTAGTGTATAGCCCAGAACAGACAAACCAAACACTGTCTCTAGATAGGGGCTTTTTGCATTTTGCTTCTTGGTACAGTTTTGCGATCTCCTACATGCTTGGAAGGGGAGGGTGAGGCAAGCTGTACAATTCATTGGTTGCAATCTACAATCTTAATACTAGATACCAATAAATCCCACACATTTGTTGGGCTAAAAGAATTTGTTTGGCCTTTTGGGAAATGGACTTATTTGCTTTCTTGCTGAGAGTTAGATGAAAAGGTCAAAATGCCTCACATCTGTACAGAAGATGTAAAGTCAGCAGCCAGTTAGCTTATCTTAACAAAAGAATGGGGATAAGGTTGTACAGATTATACACATTAAACAAACAAACTATAACATGTTAATAATTAAAGAGCTTTACAGGAAACAGGCTAGCTCATTCCCCCTGTTTCCAGTCTCTGTGCTGTGCTAAGCTAATCACCTCTGGCTGTATCTTCAAATTTAGCATACAGACATTAGAGTGGTATCAATCTTTCATCTAACTCTCTGCGAGAAAGCAAATATACAAACTTCTCAAAAATGTCCTAAACTATTCCTAAACTATAAACTATTCCTTTAACATTGCTTTCTTTTATCAAGAACCACTGCAGTGTTGTACATTTTTCAGATCATTTCATGATGGAAATCAGCTTGTAAAGTCAGTCTGATTGAACGGGGTAATCCATCATAGTGGACATGTTGTCTACTTTTATTTTACGCCACTTTATGTGATTGTTGCAAGGTAATGTGGTGCAGATTTTTTATATCACTCTGCTGGCGTTCAAGCACTTCCTCTGAATGCTTTTTGTTGCTTTTGGTACATCCAATTACAGACCTGGATTCCTCTCTCTCTGCATGCACGCTGATTCTCACACTTCGTGCAGCGCTGCTCTCTTGCTGTGATCTATAACATTAATTCATCAGCAGCTGTGTTTGTCTGGACACAGGGTGCTAGGTGATATTAGCTGTGACTGATCAACACCACATGTGGATCCCAACCCAGAGATTTACTACCAGAGCAGAGTCATGCCAAAGATCAGCCCTCAGATTTCTGTATTTTCCTGGATCCTGCTTGGTGGTGTTATTCATGAAAACAGAAAATTGGCCACTCCAGTTTCATAAGAATTCTGGAAAATTAGATCTTGTTTGATTCGTCAAATATGAAAATGCTAAAATTTGTGAACTTTTCCAGCAGCATTTTTCAGCTCTAACACCAAACTTTGAACTCTGCTTCTTCCTCTCTGTGGTTGATCTTGCTGGCACGGCTCCAGTAATGTGCTGCACTCCCTGATGGTCCCCATGAGTAATCATCAGTCACCACAATGGATCCAACAACACTAATTTGTGTCTTTCCTGTTTTGCCTTTACCTTTTTCCCAGAGTTGACTCTGATTCATGCCTTCCTAACTGGCATTCTGCACCCACCACCACCCTGACAGGGCTCACTGTGGTCAGATGCTACTGGGACACAGCGATTTCAGAGAGGGTCCGCTGAGGAAGAGATTGATTACTTCCTCTGTTGAGATTCCTTGGCATTACTCAGACGGAGAAGGTAAACCTTCACTGGAAATCCCCATATAGGTTTCCTCCTCTGAATAGTTAGAGGCAGATGATGCCAGCAATGTTAAGTGGTTTGTTCTTTTGGCTCCAGCAGGAATTCATTTACATGAACTGTTTTATAACCTTAAAAATAACCAGGAAAATAAAGATCTGAAGGGGCTGCACAGCCTACTTTTTTCACTGATCTGCAAACTAAGTTCGCGACTAAAGGGATAGTTTGGATTTTTTGAAATGGGGCTGTATGAGGTACTGATCCAAAGCCTTTTCTGACCAGAAACTGCCATTAAATGAGTCAGATCTTGCTCTCTCTTGCTCAACCAAACTCCATTGGTGAAATCAGTCATTTTACCTCAGAGAACACAGGAGTTGCCGGTATACCGCTGCTTTGGTGTTTCACAGAGTTGGTTCAGATTCACCAAAGTCACACAATAACACAAACAAACTAACAGACCGTGGCAGCGCTACACCAGCAATTCTTCTGTTCTGCAAGGTAAAATGACTGATTTTGTGAAAGGAGCCTGGTTGATTTGGAGAGAGTGCTATAATGAGCGATTTAGCTCGTTTCCTGTTGGAAAAGGCTGTCTGATGGCAAGGTAAAGTGGTGAAAATATTCTTCATATAGAGTACATTTAAACTGATATAGATTTTTTTTAGGTTTGCCTTTTTTGTTTAGCTTATTACACTGCTACTCCTGCTGCTTCTCCAAAACTGTGGGCGTGTCGACCACCATCTACAGTAGGTAATATTATGACTATGGATAAATGCCTCATATAAGCCCATGTCAGTAAAATCTGAACTATCCCTTTAAATGGTCGGTTCACAAAAATTACATAAACATATTTTGTTACTTAATCCTTGTGGTACTTGGTCATGCAGATAGTTTTGGTTTTATTGGTCCAAATCTTGAGATATCTGGCTCTGAGCTTCCTGGATAGTTCACAGAACATGCTGTCAACACTTTTTATAGTGACTGTTTCTTTATTAGGAAGTGATTCCACTGAAAAATGTGTTTGTTGGGCTGTCCAGAGTGATGGGGGCGCTGTCTAAAAAAAGAGATGTTGCTGCTGTATCGGATTGGGGTGGATGCAGATACCTCAAGAGACAGATATCTTAAAAACTGGATAAGTGCATGCAAAATTATCTGCACAGTGCATACCACTAGAGTTCATTTAAAAAGTAGAGAAATTATGTAATTTTGTTTGCGTGGTTGCTTTTCTAGCTGGGTGAACCAACTCTTTACTTTACTGTGACAGTGAAAAAGCTGTAATTAGTTCAACTGAAATAGTTTACACAGCATTATCAACAGGAATATTTCTGTGCCTTATTAATATAATATTTATTTGCAGCAGTTCAGTTCTAGTACTGAAGCATTGAAAATAGGTGTTATATCGCAAGTTAGACGGTGTGCAGGAGTCCTTTTGCAACTTTTTGGTCTACTCACCCCTCTCTTATGCACCTGTCTCATCTAATAGATGTACAACATGTTCCTTTGTTCTATGCACATTATTAATGAATATTGTAAAAGCCAATGTTGACAGGCTGAACAAAGGTTTGGAAGCCAATTTCCACCAATGTGATGAAAAAAAACTGTCAGGGATTGATTCTAATGAGAAACTTAAAATAATGCCAGCATAAGGATTTAAAGTCAAAATAAAAGAGAGCCGTGTCTATGTAAAAATAAATTTAATTTCAAAGTAGATTACAACATGTAATGAAAAATCAAACACAATAGTGTCCCACAGACGTGTCCTGTTGCACACAACTTCACAGGGTGGATGGAGTCACTCACGTATCATTCACGAAGCTGCTCTGCTGTAAGCCGCGAGTCTATGCGTGAGCCGAGCTTCATCCAAAAAGTGT
Source organism: Lutjanus erythropterus (assembly GCF_056507025.1). Taxonomy (NCBI): domain Eukaryota; kingdom Metazoa; phylum Chordata; class Actinopteri; order Lutjaniformes; family Lutjanidae; genus Lutjanus; species Lutjanus erythropterus. Next base: position 4,129,128 of record NC_139318.1, read on the forward strand.
CATCTGAAAGAGTGACGCAGACTTCTGTGGGAGTTTGTCTCATCGGTTCCTCCCTCGCCCAATACAGTACGTCAGGGAACAGGCACCAACAGCATCTCTGTGTCTGATAGATCCATCTGTCCAGCACTCATGCTAATGCTTTAGAATGAAATATTTAAAGATGCATTATTTGTACTTTCACATGTGTAACTAAAGAGTTTGATCTATAGATCATCATAAAACTGACAACATAGATTTAATTCTCATCTGTTGCAAGTCCATAAAGTGAAGAACTCCTTCATCTAAAAGTGAGAGCTCTTTCAAATCCTTTGCTTTGAATTTGAATGAAGAGATCTTTTTATTTACATTTGGATTATGGATTGTGCCTTTAATAGATCATATGGTCTTCCTACACTGACCTCAGACATCAATTTGATGCATAAATATGAGTGTTGATCAGTATTGTTCTATGCAAACTGTGTTATAATATGTGACAAGTACTTGATATAATATATACCAAAAAACATAGGGATCATGCAAGAGCTATCATGCAGAATTTTCATTTATGGTCTGTATAATAATGATTGATATTCACATTTCTCATTTTATGCAAATGAGCATTTACACATTTTAAATTATTTGAAAACATTACTCTGAAATATTCTATGGTCCTATAAGCTCTATTTAAGTTCTACCTCTATTTAAGTTATAATTGGTGATTAGCATCATCCATACTGCTTTATGATTATACAGCTTTTAATAATCCAGAGTTGGTAATGTTGTATAATCTATGGCCTGAACCTCCCTGACTTTATAGCAGCTTTGCACTCTAAGTTTCTCTCTTTTAAGGGGGAATATAGCCCTGTGACATAAGGGAAGAGTTAGTGTATGTGCTGGTGACACACAGATGGTTTTGGTGCCAGTGCTCTTCTTATCTCATATTGGTTAACGTGACTGATGAGCCAAACTCCCAACAGGTCAGAGCAGTCTTAACAGACTGTTGTGCTGAGATGCTTCTAGACTCTTGAAATGGTCGCTGGAGTTCTCCTCTGAGATCTGATCCAGAGTCACCCAGTTTCATCGCCGACTTATTTGTCTCGCACTGCTCCCGTGTATTTTCACACAGTCTCGTCTGTCTTTCACCTGTGAACAAAGGAGGAAATCACTGTCAATTCAAACATCATCACCATCTGTTTTCCACCAAAACATAATTCATAGGTTCAGATGTTTAGATTCCAGAGAGTGTATAAATAGGTTCAGTGCATTGCATAGCTGTCCAGAATGGATAAAAACACAGTTTCCTTTAAAGGATATCTGATATGGCACCTATAAATAAACTAAATCCCAACACAGACATTTGAACGCCAAGATGGGGCATGTCCATTTTACTGGGGTGCATGCAACTCCTTCTAACCCCACAGTGTCATGTGACCACCCTCTGAAGAGGAGCAGACTCATTCCAGTCAAACTATGTGATGAACTGATGGAAAAGTCTGTTGTAAAGTAATGTCACAATGCTGAACACCTTCATTCTGATTCGACAGCTTAAGATGAATTAATTGAAATACATAACAACATTAACTGCATACTGCTTATGGAGTCATAGGAGTGCCATGAAAACAAGAATAAATCTGCAAAAGACAAAAAAACCCATAAACAAATGTGGAATATAAAGAGAATTATTTTTAAAAGGTAAATAAATAAATGTAAATACAAATACCAAAATATAAAAAATATTTATGAGCATTTCCATTTATTTTAAGATGTATTTTTGTGTATAAATTGCTATTTCTTAAGCATCTTTTTATTGATTGATTGATTTTTTTATAGAATCTCATTTATTTATTTTATTACTCTGAATTTTTCTTTTTTCCTTTTGCTTTTTGCTGGAAGAATAAGGATAAAAATAAACAGATAAAAATAAATGAATTGCTTTATATAAAAGAAAATACATTTAAAAATGTTTTTAAAATATACAAAAATACAGTAAAGTATATACATTTTTAACATATATAAATATATACAGAAATAAATTGAAATTGAACAAATAATATGAAAATAAATGAAAATGCTTAGAATCATTGCGTTATATTTTTTTATATTTGTATTAATATCACCACAACTATTTATATTTTTATTTATGCCTCTTTATATTTCCATATTTTCTTTTCCAGATTTGTTCTGTTTTATGGCACTCCTATGACTCCATAACTACTACCATACTGTTAGGATTGCACTGCTTGAAAATCAGTGTCGAATAAATTAATAATCAGACAAAATGATCATTTAACTGCCGTTGTGGACGCACTGACCCGCCCTTCTTCCTTCATGCTGACCCCATTTATAAATGTACAACTTTTGTGTTCCCTCGTCCGTCCACGAAGATGTACGCATTCTAATGCAATAGTAACTATCATTTCAGAAATAATAGGGTTTTATTGGAAATTCGGCATACAAATTATCATCTGTAGTGGTATGCGTTTCATTTAAATTAACAGTCACACCCTATATTTTGTGCACATTTGGATCCCTCGTCTATTTTGCAGAAACGATGGAGCAGTGATGACATGAATTTGAAAAGTTGAAACTGCATTTTAAATAGCTTTGTATGGTATACTAAATATACGCCGAATTAAACAGTACACTTTAAGTAATTATGAGAAGATGATAAAATAACAAACCACATGTGTTAAGCATGCCAATGAGAAGGACATTTTAAAATCGTCAATTTTTAAATGGAGTTTCAGGTAATGTATGTGACACCTGTGTGTGTGTTTTTCTGTAAGGGTATATTTAGTGAATATTTTACCCCTTTGCGCTGGTTGCTGAGGCAGAATGTGCAGATAGTCCGGGGCTGTTTGCCTTCTCCCCCCTTCACCTCCTTGTAGACCGCACTGAGACACGGCTGGCCGTCCTCCCTGCCGTCCCCGACCACCAGCACGTTGGCCAGGTGTGAGATATAACTGGACGCCAGGCGCAGCGTCTCGATTTTGGAGAGTTTTCTGTCCACCGGCTCCGTGGGGATGAGAGTCCGCAGCGCCGTGAAGGCCGTGTTCACGTTCTGGGTCCGGTATCTCTCCCTGGCGTTCGCGGCGTTCCGCTGCCGTACCACGCCGCCGCCGGTGGACTCCCGCCCGTAGCCGTCCCTCGGAGTCCCGCAGCAGCCGTAGCCCTGGTCGGTGCTGCCGTCGCTCTCGCTGCGGTTCCCCTCCTCGTCGTCCGACATCAAGGTCAGGTCAGCGGGGTAAGAGAAAGGATGCGTGGACACCGGCCTCAGCATAGTGAAAGCCATCATCAGCAGGCAGAGCCAATCCCGTTTTCAAGTAGAAAACAGCTGCATGCAGAGAAGAAGAGCCGTGCGTAAAAGTCGCTGTAACTCCAAGGTTCAGCCAGCAGAAATCTCCAGTTTGTGCACACTCCCTCACCATAGGATCATCCAGTCAGAGTGATGGTGTTCATGACAGGGAGGGCTCTTATAGCAGCTACAGTAGCCCCTCAGCTGTAAGGGGAGGGGTGGAGCACATGCAGGGGCTCCCATCCTCCCAAATGTTTTGGTCCCAAAAGTGGCAGGCAGCAGTTGAGTATGGCGAGGTGTGGACACTTCCATTACCCTCACCAAAATGAGCCATTAGCTTTTATGGATGCAGAGAGATGAGCAAACACTGGCAGACAGACATTTATGCATTTCTTCAAACTGGCACTTCAGGGTCCTGATGGCACATTTGGGATGATGAGATGATGAGTTTGATGACCTTCAAATGCAGATGATACAAGCAATATTCAATAAATGGTTTGGAGACAATAAAATGTTGTGCAAAGTGGTGCAGCATAACTAAGAACATTTACTCAAGTGCTGTACCGACGCATACTTCTGAGGTACTCCATTTTATTCCACTTTATTCTTGTAGTCAACATTTCAGAGACATATATTGCACATTTTACATTTTACTTATATTGCCCCTGGGCACAGACTCCAACAGACTCCAACAGGAGCAAGACACCCGTGCTAAAAAAAAAACTGTTGTTATCTGTGTCCCTTTGGGGTTGTTTGTATTTCTCTCTGGCCTTTTTTTTGTCTCTTTGTGGTCATTTTGTATCTCTTTGTGATCATTGCTTGTCTTTTTGTAGTCATTTTGTGGTTGTTTGTGAGTCTCTTTGGCCTTTTTCGTCTTTTTTATTGTCATTTGGCATCTCCTTATGGTCATATCTGGTCTTTATGTTGTCTTTTTGGGACTCTTTGTAATCATTCTGTGTCTTTTTGAACTAGTTTTCTATATATTTGTGGTTAGGAAGCATTTCTCTTTGGCCCTCTTTGGCCTTTGTGGTCATTTCCTGTCTCTGTGGTTTGTTTGTATTTCTTTGCAGCCTTTTTTTGTCTCTGTTGTCATTTTGCATGTGGTCATTTCTTGTCTTTGTGTAGTCCTTTCGTGTCTTTTTGTGGTTGTTTGTGTGTCTCTGGCCTTTTTTGTCTTTTTGTTGTCATTTTGTTTCTTTGTAGTCATTTTGTGTCTCTTTTGGTAATTTCACAGCTCTTTGCGGTTGTTTTATGTCTCTTTGTAGTTGCTTTGCATCACTTTGTGGTTGTTTGATTGACTACAAGAAATTTTAGCTATCACTTCAAACAGAGACCGTCCACTTGGACCTCTGGACCTGTCTCTGGTTGGCACGCTCAGTAATCCATCCCTGGCTCCACTATACTGCCATCTAGTTACTGTGCTACGCATATAAAGATTGTACATACAAAAATAAACTCAGGTGCAAGTTGCACTCCTTGTTAAGACTAATGTTGCCGACGACAACAGCATAGCATTATTGAATGTAACTAAATGGATGAAATATCTCAGCATAATGCAGTGCAAGCAATAAGCAATAAGAAAGGGTTACATTATAACCCATCATAATGGAATGGATCCGTTGCAGGGCTGTTGTATTAGGGACATGGGTTGGGCTGATGGCTAACAGTCATCGACTGCTGAGCCTCCTGTATTTATGGTGGTGTGTCCCCTCAGAGTTTCCATGGAGTTGTTGCCAAAGTTTGTTTTTTTTGACATGTGGGAGAGAAATTAAAAAAGAAGCTGTTGCTGCTTTTCACTACACCATGTCTGCATGTTTTGTGTTAGTTACAGACATGTGGTGCTGAGACAAAGACCCTTTTAGACCCAGCAATAATATCATCGTCCCTCACAATGTTTTAATGTGGACATCATCATATGCCAGTTTGGTAGACATCACCCAACCATATTACTGACAGTGACAAAAATGACAACAGTATTAGCTTATGAAGAAAACAGTGTTCCCCAGCATTATTAATATTTTATCTGGAGCCTTTGAAAATGTTTTACACACAAGGTAATGTTTCTAAAAACTGTCTTGGTAAAAGTTCAGCTGGCTGAGGAAGAGCACATGAAGTACATGTTCAGATTAATGCACTAATGAACTCATTAACATTATAAACTGTTGGAAGAGACAGTAAATCAAACATACAGATTTTCTCTCTTACCTATAGCTTTTTATCCATCTAGATTTTTTGGGTGTGAATTGCAGTGTTTTGGAGATCTCAAGTGAAGAGAAGTTTGGCTTGTGGTGCTCTAAGCACCAAAAAAATACATCTGCAAAACTCAGCAGCAGTATCTCTTTCCAAAAATCATGACCTGATTACTCAAGATAATCCACAGACCTTGTTGTGAACAGTTTCACATAAGAACTGTTAAATTCGTATTGAACTAAACCCAACAACTGTATCACTGCACAGAAAGAAATGTGCATCTACTCAAGGATGAGAGGCTCATGCCCATGAGCCTCAATTCCACCTGTAGTCCACCTCAAGTCCATATGTAGATACACGCTTGCTTTTGCACCCTGACATGGTTGACAGCGATTGACATCTAGTTCCATTATACTGGAGAGGCAGGCAGACATCTCTACAGCTGATATCTCCAAAACTCTGCAACTCACACCAAAACTAGATGGATGGATAAACAGCACTACAGGTAAGAGGAAAAATATGGGTTTTTGATTGCTCCTTTGTACATTTCGCTGAAAATACTTTTGCATTACTTAGTAAAGTTTTGAATGCAGGACTGATGCTGCTTTTACTTCAGTAAAGGTTGTCAATATGTTGTCCAGTGGCTGTGAATCAAATGCTATGACCTGTTCACTCTATATGGAAACTTTAATGTTCGGTGTGAACAAGAGGCACAGCTACAGTTGAAACATCCTGAGATCTGACATTATAAATAGTGTGTCCAAATGTGATCAGAGAGCTCATGTTGAACAGCACTCTCCATCACCATCATGAGGGTGAACAGCCAGCGGGGGAATATCCAAAGAATGTTGTTCAACACACCCCCCCACAAGTTTCTAACGTTCCTGAAGGGCCTAGAAAGTACACAACAAATGGACTTAGATGGTGACATATGGCATTAGAAGGCTTTTGTGACTCGTGGCCTTGGCCCTTGCTCACAGTTATTCTCATGCAGGTCGGCACTTTGGGATTTCCCCTAAAATTCTGAACTTCCTTTCAAAATATGCTTCAGTTAAGCCAGAGTTTCTCCACCCTGTCTGATTCTTTTTCAGGCACCAGAATTCTTGCAACCCCAACAGTTAGACCAGTGGCTCCCAAAGTGGGGGGCGGGCCCCAGGGGAGAAATAAAGAGTGAAACAAAGTTGAATGAATATGACACATTTCTGGGATGATTCTATCCTGCTAACCCTTTTTCGCTAAAATTCAACATTCAACATTTGAATCCTATTTTTAATCAGTTCCGTCCCCAGTTATTGTTAATGATTGATAAAAAATGTGGCGTGGAGGGGCGCAAACTTTTTTGGCTTCTGAAGGGGGGGAATGCCAGAATTAGACAGTTGTCAAGTTGTGCATTTGAAGGGACACTTCACCCCAAAATCAAATCAAATCAAAAATACATATTTTTCATAGCAAGTAGTGCTATTTATACATCTAGATTGTTTTGGTGTGAGTTGCATAAAGGGACTAAATGGCACTCAGCTTGTGGTGCTCAAAGCATCAAAAAATACATTTTGTCTCTTTCCAAAAATCACGACTCAGTTACTCGAGATAATCCACAGACTTTGTTGTGAGCAGTTTCACGTGGGAACTACTTTCTTTTTGCAGTAAAATCTACCGGAACTACTTTCTTTTTTACTAGAAAGAAAGTAGTTCTTACCTGAAACTTCTTGCAACAAGGTGAATTTGAATTTTTCAAATGTATTTTGTTGGTATGTTGAGCACCACAAGCTGAGTGCCATTTAGTCCCATTATATCAGAGAGAAGGAAGACATCTCTATAGCTGATATCTCCAAAACTCTGCATCTAACACCAAAAAATTCTAGATAGATAAATAGCACTACATGCCAGGGGAAAAATGTTTTTATTTATTTATTTGTGGGTGAAATGCCCTTTAAGACCATGGACAGAGCTTCAAATGACAATATATTCCAAAAATCTTTAATTTATTTTTAATCAAAGATACATCATTCATCAGTTGATCCGGTTGAGAAAGTTTTTTTAGACTACAAACTCATACTCGGCATCTTTCCTCAGCAGTATGAAAACATGCACCAACAATATGAATGTGTAGATTTTGTAAACCCAGCAGTGACTCCTGTCCTCACAGGGCCGATGTGATCAGTGGCTCTACAGTTGCTCTGTTTCAGTTTGTCTAATGGGTTAAGTGCTGTGGGTAAATAAACACTCAGCAGATGCTGGAGGTGATCAAGCCTGAACTTTCTCTGTGGAGAGCGAGCAAATGGCTTCCAGATTGACTGACTGGTGCTGTCTGAGGGAGGGAGGGGCCGGGCCGCTGGAAAGGGGAGAGGGTGTCATCAAAGGGCCTGTTTTTACAAACACAACCCCTCGACACATCAAACCGGGGCAGCGGCGGCCCCTGGCCCCCAGCTCAGCTGCACCAACAACGGCGACCTGTGCGGAACCTGGTTCCACTCATAAAGTGGGACACCATGGTGTTTTACCACGCGTGGCCAGCCAGCAACACGACCCCACTGCACTTTCTCTCCCTCAACACCAGCACCGCTTCACAGTTTGGAACCGTAAATACTTTAACCCCCTCAACCCCTCACCCCCTGCATCAACCTCAAGGAATGCCATTAAATGCCTGTAGAGGTGATTAAAGTCCTAATGAAGTGTGTGCTGGTGGGAAGATGTGAGAACTTCTTACTATAGTATTTACTTTGACTAAATAGTTTTTGGAACTCATGCACTGTGCAGTTAGTCCTAATCTTTCCAATAAGAGGATATAATATATATGGATAAATCTTGTGAAATAGTCATTAGACCTCTGTGGAATGCTAAATATGTCCCCAAAAACTGCCTCCAAACAGGGTCTAAAGTTATAGTAATGGTTTTACTTGAGCTGTGTTAGCAGCTCCTTCTGTTTTAGCAGTGAACAGTTCTTCAGTGTCGCTGGATAGTTCAGTCAGTGTTGGATGACTGTGAGCTTCAACAGTAAACAATGAATGACATTATTATGTATAATTAGCAGAGGTGGGAAAGTACAAATACTTAATCACTGTACTTGAGTAGAGTTTTCAGGTATCTGCATGATAACATGACAACTTTTTACTTTTACTTCTTACATGTTAACACAAATATCTATACTTTCTACTCCTCACATTTGCAAAACAGATCTGTTACTTTAGTTTTAATGCATTTGAGGGACATTATTGATTATTTTTATTTTGCATCATTGTGCGCTGCCTTCCAACATCAAGACTGATTTCAGCCTAAACGGACGGAGCAATAACACATGAAAAGACAATTCCTTGCTGTATCTATCAGTGCTTTTAACATACAACACGCGTACAAGACAAAAAACAGAAGTAAGAAGATGAAAATGACATAAAAGAGGTAACAAGATGTGACAGATGAACAAGACAAAAAAGATGTAACAAGATTTAAAAGAACTCACAAGATGTTACAAGACAAAAAAGACATGAAAGATGTAACAAGATGAAAATAATGTAAAAGACAAAACACATGTAACAAGACCAAAATAGACATAAAAAGGCGTAACAAGACAAAAACTATTTAAAAGACCTAAAAGATGTAACAAGACCAAAAAGATGATATAAAATACATAAGAGACAAAGAGGGCTACTGTTTACACCACCGATAATTATCACCCAGTCCAGCTCCATCAAATATATTAGCCACTTGTAGCTCATTGTGTTTTAGAAAAGGTAAAATTTATTTAAGTTTTTAAGCTTCCTTGAGGCAGTCTTTGCCTTTTTCAAAAATGGGAGATAAAAGTATGTTTTCCATATAAGTAGGGATGCATGATAAATATTGGAGCCAATAAATTATCATCCGATGTTGTCATATTGTTGTATATCATCCACAGTAATATCTGACTTAGCAGATTGTCAGAGCATTTAATTTGGATTATTAGGCGAATGCTCTATAAACGTAAAAGTATATTAGTGAAGTTTTTTGATGAACTTGACCAGAAAAACTAAATCAACTTAACATCATTTACTATTAATAGTGATGTAATACTAATGTTGATGTCAGACTTGGTTCAGTCAAACCTGTGCTTAGCTTTTCTTACTCTCAGGTGTGTATAAACTGCAGGTTATTATGAACTTTTTTAAATAAAAAAAAGCGATATCATTGGTTACCATATCAGTATCACAAATGAGAAAAAAGTAATTATTGGTTATCAGTATCAGCTTAAAAAAAACATATCGTGCATCCCTACAAAAAGTTCTGATCACATGACTGGTCAGCTGTTTCTACTCCAACAGTCTCTTATTCGTTCTATAATACCTCCACACAGATCTGATGGAAGCTTCCTCACACTGATACATGAAACAAACAGAAATGTCTGATTTCCATCATAGGGCTGGGCTGTAATGAACCTATTATATCCACATTATTGTTGATTAATTATCAACATCTCATTGTGTTTAGATTTTGCGAAAGCACCATCCATACAATATTATTGCAATATAACTAAATATTGATATTGAGGTATTTGTCAAAAATATTGTGCAGGGATCTGATACTGCAAGCTCAAAACCCTCCCTCCAGTCCGTGACATGGTGTCAAAAATATAATATATGATCTGGCATGCAAAATGATTTAATTAGTTTTTTCTAGTTGTGTCATACCAATTTAAACTACCCCTTCAATTGAACACAACTGAAATAAAAACACAATTCTATTGAAAATAATTATATGTATTTCTGAGGGATTCCAATTCACTGATATTCTCTGTCAGGAAAAGAGCAGCTTGTTCAACAGTATTTATCTGTCAGCAAACACAGTGATGGAGCAGATTAGCAAGTTATAAAGTGACATTAAAGTGACATGAATCAAGTACAAGACAAAGCTGGAGTTTTCACTACATACCCTGTAGCATTTGATGAAAACACAGAAAAAACACGATAATTCTCAGCAGCCATTTTCATCATAGGTATTGATGATCAGTTCATAGTGACAGAAGAGTTGCTGAGCTTGTGTCATATGCACAGCTAACTAAAAACGTATGGAGATTACTGCATTTTATTTGTTAAATAGGTCTAAAATATATTAGTAATATTGCGCTTCCTTGCAGCGCTTGAAAGTTGACATGGCCCACCAATGAGATGATAATACCAGCAGTGGCCCCAAGACAATCTGAGCTGATCTAGTGGCTGCAGGGGCAGTTCTAGAGCAGGGGTGGGCAATTATTTTTCACGGGGGGCTACATGAGAAATTGATCAGGCTGCTGTTAGCCAGACACAAATGATATAAGGTCCTAATAATGGACAGGTCTCTAATAACAGAATGATCAGAAGTGTTTGACATAGGGCACTTCTACTGTTGGTCACCCTTTATTAATTACCATGGGATGAATTGTGGGATAATATTTTATTGTCCAAACCTTCATGTTTTACAGTATGACATGCATGCTGGTGACAGATCGCAACAATAGTAGCACAACAGAAACAATTTCTTTAATATAAAAGATACAGTTCATTATCATGACCAATGAACACAGCACTGACCCCTTTCAAAATAAAGGTTTGGTAATGTTTAATGGTAAACAAAATTCTGTTGATTGTCTTTGTTAGATTTAAGTTTTGGTATTTCCATGATGGCCTCATGGGCCACATAAAACTTTTTCAGGGCTGCATCCGGTGCCTGGGCTGCATTTTGTTCTACAGGGAGGCCAACAGCGGCCAGTTCCCCTGTAACACCCCTGTGCCCCAGAGTTCTGAGTGAATCCAGAATCCAGGGTATAAAACTAGCTTGTCCATTTTGGAACAGGTTTTATTCTCCTTTTAAGGGACAGGTGAGACACTTCAGTGTCATTCTTTGCGCTGATGATGTGCATGTGTCAGGCATAAAAACAGACAAATCAAGGATGAAATTAAAGACGAAATAACAGTGTAGTGTAGACACACTGCATGTGTTCATGACCCCTAACATGTTTTCCTCTAATTAGCATAAACCAGAATAATCTGCTACAATTTCTTTACCAACACTTTTCATTCACATTTCATAATAATTTCCTTTAAATAGCATATTTTAACATTCTTAAATATATCTGGAGGTTTTGCAGCTTGTCAATCATCTGAAAACCAGTACAAGCAAAGTGCTCTTTCATTTAAACCCTGCTACATATACAAATTAGCAAAACAAATGACAGATCCCGACAAAGATGTAGAGGCCAGACGAATTAAAGACGGTGCGGGTTTTCCGACAGCAGGCAGTATACGCCCCCTCTGTGGAGTGACGAGACGATGAGCGTATGGTCAGTGTCAGTGTTTGCTGTCTGCTGGGAAAGACTGTGGTCAGATAACTTGACTCATCGGAAACAGCTGCACTGGAGAGAGAAGAGCCTCCAGCTGCAGCCTGCTGCACAGGGCTTTAATGATTTATCTGTGTGTATGTGTGTGTGTGTATGTGTGTATTGGTGCTTCATTATATGGAGCATAGCAAAGGCCTACAGGAGAGAGTGGGTAGGGATGACACATACAATAGGGGCATAGTTTGAATAGTTTAGACTACATGGGACAGTTCACCCCAGAATCAAAACTACATATTTTCCTCTTGGCCTGTTGTGCTATTTATCCGTTGAGATAGCTTTGGTGTGAGTTGCAGAGTTTTGGAGATATCCGGTGTAGAGATGTCTGCCTTCTCTCCAATATAATGGGACTAAATGGCACTCGGCTTATGGTGCTAAAAGCAGCAAATAAATACATTTGAAAAATTCAAAACCAGCATCTCTCTCTAGATATCATGACCTGCTTACTCTACAGACAATCCACAGACCTTGTTGTGAGCAGTTTCATATAGGAACTACTTTCTTTCTAATAGAAGGAAAGTAGTTCTGGTGGATTCTGTAGTAGTTGTGGTAGATCAAATTCCTGTGACTGATAGAAGTCTTTGTGTGTGTATGATCTCTGGTGTCACAAAGAGCTCATGAAAAAAGGACTATAAGAAAATTTAGCAAATCGCTGCATGTTAGACATATTGATTAACAAGTAGGATGAAAAGGAGGCATCTTGTAGCCTATAGTACACTACACACCTGTGTGTGACAGCCACCTCGCTGAACTATACATTAAGTTTGCAGAAAATTTGTGAAGAAAGAAAAAGAATGACAGTTTTTGTTTGCCCTCATTCAGAGAGACGGAGAGAGAAAGAAAAAGGGAGCACATTGCACTTCACCCCATTTTTTTCATGTCTGTGACATATTACTCAGTCCCTCCAGGAAGTTGCAAAGTCGTGATCCTAACAATCAATGCAAATACAACCAATCCCTGTGAATTGTGCACGACCTTTCAATTTTGTCTAGACTATGTAACTTTTCCGCACATTTGACCAATCATCATTGCTTCCCACGAGTTCTACCAATCAATTTTGTCAAAGGTTCTGAAAAGAACAGGTTTGTCATTTGTTATTAACATTTATCAACGCTCAGCACATTTTTATTTTATGATTTTGTGCTGTTTTGAGCTCCAAAAAGATTTTGCTTTGTGGGATACCCCCCACATGTACCTCTTAATCTACAAATAAAACATATTTTGTCAGCATTTTTATAATGCTGAGCTTTTTTAAAGAGGTTACTAAGAACTCTCAAAACACTGTAGTTTTGTTCTTCTTGGAAAAAGTTGTCTTTGACTCTTATTTTATTGCAAAAAAAGCATAAAAACATCACAGCATTGCAATTTTTAAGAAAAACTGCTGTGAAATAAGGGATTTTAGGCTACAACAATCCTAAAAACAACCTGCAAAAACCTGGAGATGGGATCAATGTGACACACTTTTTAATGGACTTAATGAACTGACAAAGAACACAGCATAGGATACAAGAACAGCAGTTTTAGCAGCTTTTGACCTATTAATCTGACAAAATGCTCACACTGATGTATACATGCATTATAATGATTTGCATAGATTTATGGTTTATACATATCATATATGTATGTATATGATCTCCTCCTAAACAGATTTCATGATCAGCGGATGGATTTATTAGCAGTTATCATGCAAACATCACATACCTGCATTTATGAAACTCTGTGGTTGTTTCGTTTGCTTTCACACCACAAATGAACCACACCAGAATCCGTTTGGAACTGGGCCGAGACCCACATTTTTTGAGTGGACTCTTTCACATCAGTTCAAACAGACCGCACGAAACAGGCAAACTGAATCAGAATACAGACCTCTCCACCATTAATCAAAATTTTATTGAAATCCCAATATGGTCTACTGCAATTTTCAAATTGCAGGACGCACAAGATTGGTTAAAGGCCAACTGTATGTCACAGTACCTTTCTAAATGAAATATTGTGGTGCTGTAGAGGTGTCCTGGCCTACATATCATTCTCTAGACTTCAGAAAACATCTTTGTTTAGTTCAGATCTCAGACAGAAATAACACCAACCATAATCATTTTAATGTGTTTTTTGATGAAAATAGGAATAATGATGTAAAAATGATCATTTCCTCTAATATCACAATTGCAGTATTAGTCAAAATAGTTGCAATGAGATATTTCTTCAAAATCGTTCAGCCTTATTATCAAGTATGTCTAAATCTCAACATATTTTAGCACTGTTTAGTTGTGCATATTATCAGTATAAAGTTGTAACAGTATAACGGTTTGAGAAACACAAGCAAAAAAAGGAGCTGTCTGTATGTTGGGGTAAAGACAAAGGTTAGATTGATAAACACCTTTTTAGTTTACAGTTTTGCTAGTTTATTCAGAAAGTGCTGAGACAGCCCAGTATAAGCCAACAAGAACATGCATCAGGCACACAATATTCGTGAAAGTTTTTAAGTCCCTAAATGACATATTCAGTCAGTCCAGACGTCTCCCGCTGTAAATTAGCAGAGCTACTGTAACCGCCAGCGCAGTAGCAACTGTATTATCTTTCATTTAACCCTCAGTGTGACCTCAAGATAAGACTTAGCCCTCATCTGCCTGTCCTCCTACCCTTCCACCACCCTCCTCCAGCTTCTCCCACGCTTTTTCCCCTCTTTTCCCTCCCAAACGCACCGATCGTCTTTCACAGCTCCTGACAGTCTGAGCAGCCAAGACAGGTGGGCCGGTGTGTCAGTAAAAGTTCAACAAATGGCCTCAGACACATCCACCACGCTCACCTCCCATTCTGAAGCCTCAACTTGACTAATTCTTCATCTGAAGATGCAGAGTTGTCTCTTCTTAAGAAATTACATCATTGTCAGTGATTGGTCCCGAGTTCCAAATGTGAAGATCGCAGTTTTATAGGTGAATTTTTCTTGTGTTACACTTGGAGCTGGTAAAGGTAACACCAGAGCTAAAACAAACACCCTGAGGCTGCTTTATGGGAGTGATATCTAAAAGAAGCAGGTGTTTCTTGATCCTGGGGCTGATGAACTAGTATGTCATCATCTCCCAAGGGATCCACGGACGCCCCCAAACAGGCGGAACATCAAGTCAACCCCTGCGATACAGGAAGTCCACTCACACGCAATGATTCTTTTGGAGAAGCCCACCGCTGCCTTTAATGTCCACCGGGCTGGGCTCGACGTTCCTCCGGCCCACGTCTGTCAGCTTCCTCCAGAGTCACCTGGGACCTTCGAGCCAAGGCCTCTGAGGGTCAACAGAGTTTATCACACCAGAGAAATCTTCAAGTTGACCATAAAACCTTGTCTGACATGATGTAACAGACATGGCTTGAGGTCTGATAAAGGAGGCTATAAAAAGACTCATCCGTTTTGGCCTTGAGGTCTTTCTGCCTGGCTGCTCTGGACACAACGCTCATATCCTCCTTGTTGATTGGCAAGCAGTGTTGACCTGCAGCGCTGCTCTGTTCCTTTGTCTACCGTGGAAGTTTTATGTTTGCAGACATGTACAGTACAGCATGATTGCTTGTTTTTATGGCTATATCCTCTCCAGAGTCTGGGTATAAGACATAAAGAGGTCAAGCCAGCAGTGCTGTTCACACTTCACAAGAGCTAACCCTCAGTTCAGTCCACACAGATTAAAATGAACAAGTTCTCATTTATAGTTCACAGTTTTGAACACAGTTCTCAATCACAAAAAAGTTTACATTCTTTTCTATTTATTGGTGGGGAACCTTTACAAAATGCTGCATGTTTCATTTGGGTGGAGGAACTTGCCACTGTTGGTTCATGATCACAGCCTTTGTTAATGATTTCTTGTGATCTTTATCCACTCACAGATATTTCCTAAAGGTGGTCAGATGTTCCATCTTTATGTGCCATTTAAAAATTTGTTGCTGATGCACTGGTTGAGGGGGGGGTTGCCCATCTTGGTACCACCATGTTCAAAAAAACACAACAAAAGAGCCCTCTTGGATGCCCCTATGGTAGATAAAACACGATAAATGCCCTCTAAATTGGCCCAATGTCCAAGACAACATGATAAAGTGCCCTCTAGGGTGTCCTAGTTGATAAAATGTGGTAAAATGCCCTTTAGAGTGCCCTTCCAGTGGACAAATCATGATAAAGTGCCCTCTAGAGCAGTGTTTCCCAACCCCGGTCCTCAGGGACCCCTGCCCTTCATGTTTTAGATGTTTCCCTGCTCCAACACACCTGATTAAAATGATCAGCTCATCATCAAGCCTCTGCAGAAGTCTGATAACAACCTGATCATTACTTGAGGACCAGGGTTGAGAAACACTGCTCTAGAGTGTCCAAGACAACATGACAGACTGCCCTCTGGGTGCCCTTCAAGAGGGCAAAACATGATAAAGTATAACAAGACTTTCAGCATTCTTTGTGTGATGTGTGAACTTGTTTAGAGGGTGTATCATGTAGTCGTGTCCTGCATTTTCCGAGTCTGGAGATAGACCTATTTGGGCTGGCAGGACAGTGCTGCAAAATAGCTGAAAACCAATATGTTCATTTCATCAAAATGTGAGCACACTCGATGAACATGCTCTCTTAGTTTTCATGCACAGCACTACGTGAACCACATTTTCATTTACTCATTTTGTCCTACAGTATTTATACTATTATACTATATTGTTTAGTCTTTAAAATTTCAGAAAGTAATGAAAAAGCGATCAGCCCAAGGTGATTTCTTCAAATTGCATGTTTTGCTCGAACAAGAGTCTAAAACACAAAAAAAATATTAAATTCACAACAATATTAAGTCAAGCAGACAATCTTTATATTTAAGAAGCTAAAGATACTTGTTAGGAGCGGTCAGTGAATCAGTGTGCATTCAGTCTTTATTGCAGGTCAGCAGATGATGATAAAATGATCCACATGAAATAAAGCGAATAAGCACGACTGTAGGTTTGCAATTGTGCGGTTAAAAATTGTTTGCCCTTCTGTTTCCCCTGATCATCTGTTCATCTGTCCTAACTCAGTGATCATGCCACCCCTACATGCCACGTCACAATTTCTGACCCCAGATCATCGCATTCATCACCATCAGAACAACAAACAAGAAAACAAATGACAAAACCCTCACCACAGGAGATCCCATCACGATCAACATAATTAAAAACAGAAAATGCATGATGGCTCAACTTAATCATGAATCAATAAGACAAACTTGCAAAATGGCTTCAACAATACTGAAGGCTCAGTATTTCTTTTGTTAACTACTTAAGTCATTAATCAGTTAGTTTCTCTGGAATGAATGTTCTGGTATATAGATAAATCCATTAATTGACTAATTGTGTCAGATATATTAAATTTCTTTTTAAACCTCCATCAGTTTCTTCTTTTTGGCCTCTTGTGGGAGCAGAACAAGCTGCACACACAACACTGACATATAATCTTATAAAGTTATTTTAGTGTCAGCCAGTGATTGACTATTTTCACATCCCATTAGCAGTCATTTGTAGTCACATTTGTGTCCACCTGATGAACATAAGTCTAATATTCACTCTATTTTAGCTCTGTTTTTGCTTTCTACCTACTCCTGAGAAAAATATCTGGCTTTTTAGCTGATAAGTGCTCCACTATGTTCTGCTGGTCTCTAGTGGTGTCTGTTGAGTCACATGAGGACTCTGTGGGCTTGTCACTACAAGTACCCCTTTCACATTACTAGAGATAAAAAGGGCACAATATCATACTCAAGTAGAAATACTGTTTCTTTAAAGAAATGTTATTTACGTAAAAGTAAACCAGATGATAAAATTAGGTAGATGCAATCTTTTAACTGTGTCATGGTACAATAATGTAACCTTAATGACATGACGTCATCCTTAATTTTAGTGTGTTATTGTCCATTGTTGTACGGTTCACAAACCACTCGGTGAGGCTGCATCCCCTGTAACTCCTGACACCGGGTCAGTGAACATATCATGGATGTACACACTGAGCATGAATGTTTTCCTCTCCTCTCTGGAGCTCCGCCCTCCTGCGTCCACAGACACACCAGCAGCTTGAAGCTTGATTTGATTCTTCCCTTCTATTCCGCTCTCACACAGTTAACAGGACTTTTTTTTGTGAAATTTTTGTTTTTTACTCAACCTGAAACGCAGCCAAGGATTTGAGTAAAAGTAAAATCCAAGTAAAATCCGTGATGATGTTGGATATCTTTTTATTGAAACACGTTCCGTAACACTGCTATAGTTTCATATAAAGTACATGAAAGAAAGTTGATCTTGCCTGAGAGTTAGTGGTATATTTTTATCTTCCCATCAGTCTAACTTGACCCTGTTCTAACCTATAGCATGTGTGTGTGTGTGTGTGTGTGTGTGTGTGTGTGTGTGTGTGTGTGTGTGTGTGTGTGTGTGTGTGTGTGCGCATACTGTATGTACAGGCAGGATTATATGTTTTGAATGGTGGCCATTGTGTCTGAAAATAGCTGTATCCAGTCTGTGGTCTATTGAGACACATACTTGTATTTCCCCTGAGGGGTTGGTGGCTGGGGGCCACCGAGGGCTCAGCCCTGTCTGGTCTGGACCAGCAGCCCAGTTCTCATGACACCTGACCCAGAGAACATCCTGTGGTCAGGCCACAACGCTGTGCTGTGAAGGGCCATGAGGAATCTCCTAACATGGCAGATTGGGAGGAGGACACACACACCCTGCTGTGTGTTTTCATCCTTTTAGTGTGGCTGTTTTGTCTAACACATTAATCCTTCTTATGTGTGCTGTCCTCACCACTACAACACTGAAGAGGTCAGATTTTGGTCTTTTAGTGTTTATATGGTTGCCCCCTCTGCTGGTCAGGGGAAGCACTGCACTGAGACGTCCCATCTTTTTCAAACTTTGACTGTGTCCACATCCAGAAGCTGGATCATCTAAAGCAGTGTTTCCCAACCCTGGTCCTCCAGGCTCACCGTCCTGCATGTTTTAGATGTTTCTCTGCTCCAACACACCTGATTCAAATGATCAGCTCATCATCAAGCCTCTGCACATAATCATTTTAATGTTCCTTTCAAAGATAATTGAGAATAATGATGTAAAAAGATCATTTCCTCTAATATTGCAAGTCATATTGTAATTGCAATACCAGTAAAAATAATTGCAATTAGATATTTCTTCACAATCGTTCAGAACTACAAAGTATAGTAGGATCAGTCTGTGAGCTCTGCGGGAGAAGAAAACTATTACCTGATAATTCTGATTCTCACACTAAAAGAGCTTAACTATGCTCTATGAATGATGGAAGATATTCCAGCTGTTTAAAGTTGTATAAACTCTTTCAAATATTACCAAAGCATTTACAACTAAATTCAGTTACAAATATTAAATGCAATAAACTACCTGGTATGTCTGTGATGTAGGCTTAATGTCAGTCAAGTTAATTTAGTTAAGTTAAGTTAATAAGTAATTTCATTTAAAATCTTTAGCTTATAAATAACATTATTATTAATGTTTGTTTATTAACTGGCTCCTGGCCTCCTGTTATTTTGCAAAAGGGCAAAACAAGTTGAGCATCTCTGTTCTGCTTCATGACTGATGATCATCTGAATACAAATGTTTTCTTGGCTCTTTGAAAAATGGCCATTATGACCAGACCACTTGTTTGTTTGTTTGTTTGTTTGTTTGTTTGTTTGGGTGGAAGGAACACAGATCCTGCTCACAAGCAGACAGACTATGGGACTCACATCATAGCAGAGGTGGTGAAAGTACACACATTTTGTGCACAATAAGAAGTGCAGATACTTGTGTCAGAAATCACTCGCGGTAAAAGAAGTACTGATTCAACTTCTTTACTCAAGTGAAAGTGAAAAAGTACAGGCTCTGAAATGAACTTAAAGTATAAAAGTAGAAAGTTGCCCTTTGAAGGACATTTCTACCAGCTTCTTTATGTAATTTTTGTTTTGTTACATCTGCACTGTTGGATACATCAAGTTATCAAATGTTCTGTGTTATTGTCCCCTCCATTTAGAAAGAATAAATCATTCCCTTCAAATGCATTTAAAACTAAAGTAACAAGCCTGTTTTGAAAATGTAAGGAGTAGAAAGTACAGATATTTGTATTAAAATGTAGGGAGTACCTAAAAACTACAGAAGTACAGTAACAAAGTATTTGTATTGTGTTACTTCCCACCTCTGCTAGGAAGCAGCAAAGAAAACAGAGAAGGAAAGTTAAGTTGTTGTGCATCAGGGCTGATGCTTGTAATTCAAAATTCAAACTATCATTTGAACATGTAGGGAAATTTTAATATTGGATCTGTAATGACTTGTTTGAATCCAAAATTCTCACTATATAAGTACAGTTTTTCAATAGGCCGTCTGTCTGATCCTCTGCAGCTCTTTTGAAGTAACCTCAGCTACTGCTGTTCTCTCTGTTAACCCAAAATGGAGAAAACCAGCAAGCCGTGCTGAACAGATAATCATAGCACATCATCTGAGAAGTAATGTGTGGCAATTAGGGCTGTCACTTTTTCAGAAAATCCTGTTTGAATGAATTTGAACTGACACATATGCTGCCTTTAAAAGCAGTCATGTTTATCACGTTCACAAGAGGTTGTATTCACAACCTCGGAGATGGAAATGTTCTGAAAGCTCAGAAATGGCAGGTGCCATGGAAAAATGGAAAAGTACATTTCCTGCATTAAGTTCCCCGCTCACTAGCTTACTAAATTGTAAATCAGAGGCTTTTAGAGGGAAACAGTTTTGGTGTTCATGTTGCTGTTGCCTTGCAGTGGTGTAGCAGTGGCAACTTAAAACCACCAAACAATATGTAAGGTCCAGGACTCACGATTTCATAATCATGAGATTAAGTGTTTTATTTGAGGGCAGCAGTATGTCAACTCATCTGTGTGTAGCACAGGGTCACCAAATCTCATGCATCTGGCATGTGACACAGGCAAACGTATTATGGTCAAAGTCTTTCTGGTATAGTAATGGTTAAACAAAGCAAACTTATGCTTATGCTCATGTACCATAACCCCAGACTCTATAAGTATAGGCTTTCAAATTATTCTCTGATTGGTGCCTCATATCTGTCTCTATGTTGATTGGACAATTGTTTAAGCTGGCAGGAGCCCAGAAGGTATTTCACCTGGGGGCGGAGCCTTTGTAAATTGCCGTTAGCATTGTTAGCTGTGTTTTTGTGTCCACACTGCAGCTGTCAGCAGTTAGATCAGTTGTTGGTCAGTTGTTCACCTTCACCACAGAATGGATGAAATCTCTTTTCTTACTAAAACATAAGCAATGGTAACGTTAGACAGAACATTAATGCTCACTGGCTGCCTTGACTGTTGACTTGGCTGACAGTAAAATCCAGTGTTTGGTGACCGAGGCTCAGATTAAAAGGCAGAAGAAGATCGGTTACAAACTCGACATCCAGAGACATAAACTTTTAACAGAGCATTAAAAATAAATGAAAGAGCATAAAACTGAAGTGATCAAGCGACAGTTAGCGTCACAGCAGCTGTAAACTCGTGGTTTGATGAATCAGGGAATGACACATAGTGACTGAGAGACCCAATGAGGAGGAGCACCTGGGTGTCTGCATCATTGCATTGTAAAACCCCAGAGTAGTGTGGACACTAGGTGGAAATGTAGCAGAATGTAATCATTTTTAAATGAAAACATAGTAGTGTGGATGTAGCTTGTGTGTGTTTAATATATGATAGGTTCTAGTGTTCTTTCGTATTATTTTTTGTTTTGAGTATTTCCTGTTCTTGCTTACTTGAGTAGTGAATGAACATGTGTGCTGTTTTTGGGTTAGTGTGTGTCTAACATTGTGACGTGAGTATTTATATGGCAGAAGTTTCAGGGTGATGTAGCCAGGCTGTATCCTGAAATCTTAGACCTGAGCTCCAACTCTCCCCGACAATTCAATTGTGTGCATGCCTGATCAAGCCCATGACATCAAATCTCACTGCAACAAGGTACCCAATGTTGGCAACCCTGCTAATAGTGGTAGGGTTGCCAACTTTGGGTACTTTGGCTAATGGTGGCAAGAGTGTGAATTCTAAGATACAGTAAGCTGTGGCTGTCACATAAGTATGTGTGGCTAGTGATGTCCATTCATCAGTGTTCAGCGAAAGAGTCCAACCCTCAGTATAGATTTTATATTTTACTGTGTGGTGTTTTTCAGCTGCACAATGCGTCTTCGAGTAGGCCCTCAGATCAGACGAGGTTGTCCAGTTGACGTTGCTCCACATGTTCCTGATGTCTCCTCACTGCCTCATTGGGTCCTCAGGTTTGGTGTGGTTGTAGAGTAAGGCGAAGTCAACAAACAGCCTCATCTTAGCTGGTCATTTTTCCATCTTTTGTATACAACCCAAAGCACCCACACGCTGCTTTTCATTTGCTTTGTGCCATGATTGTCTGACCAGCACAACTTTGCTTGCCCTCCATTTTTATTTATTAGTTTAGTTTACTGATAGGTTCACAGGGCATTCAATAGGTCAAGTGAATTTTGAGAGCACCCTCTTCTGGACCACAATGGAAACTAACATTCTGTTGTGCGTGTGGACTGTAAAGTTTGAATTCAAACTGGTCATTACAGAATATTACATTTTTTGAACATGAATGAACAGAACAAGATAAATTCTACAATGTTGACAATACATGGGCTACATGTCCGTTTGGATTTAGATTTTCAGCTTGAGTTTCTGAAAAAGTGAAGTGTTAAAATATAAACTCATCAAACAATAATTCCACGCAGCAAGAAAAAATAGATGAAACAGACTATATAAAACTCAAACAAATATTAAATACCTAAATATATAATATAAAGACTATAGTAGAAGTTAAATTAACTTTATCTTCAAGAGGGTTTAATAACTCAGAAAGTCTTGGGGCATTTCTCTTTTCCAGGTTTCACTGTGGAATAATTCCCGACTTGCTGCAATGTGATTTTCATGAACGTATTAGGTCAAAATTCAGTTTGAAGCACATGTTCAAAATTGGGCTAATTTTGAAAAGAATTGGACAGACTAAACCCAAACTTCAGTGTGTATTTTTGGGCTATATGTGGACAAAATTAAACTGACCAAATACTTCAATGTCTATATTTATACCAAATTGGATGGGCCAAATACACCCCAAATTTTGTCAATTTTTTTTTAGACAAAATCAATCGGACCAAACATGGACATCGGACCAGATTTCAATGTCTATTTTGGGCTATATTTGGACAAAATTGGATGGACCAAACAAGTTCCAAAATTTCAATGTCTGTTTTTGGGCTATATGTGGTCCAAATCAGACTGACCAAATATGGCCCACATTTTGGATGGACCAAACACTCCCCAAATTTCAACATCTATTTTTTAGACCAAATTAGTCGGACCAAACACCCCATATTTCAACGTCTATTTTTGGGCTATATTTGGTCTTAATCAGACTGACCAAATATGTCCTACATTTCAGTGTCTATTTTTAGACCAAATTGGATGGACCAAACATCGCCCAATTTTCAACATCTTTTTTTAACGGACCAGATTTAGCCCAAAATACACCGTTTAAACTATATTGGGTGCTTGGCGGGGGTTTCATCTTTGCATATATTCAGGCATGAGAGGAACCCTCAGTTGTCATTCATTTTCATCACTTTTATTGTCATCATCAAATTGATCAGACAGTGAAATATAGCGCATCAGAATATATTTTGGCTTTTGTTTTCAACAAATCCAATACATGGCTGCTAATAAATCCATGTTAAATTCACAAATACATCAACCAATAATAAATAAATAATCTTCAAAAATTGGCAAATAAATAATTAAATAAATTAATAAATACACAAATACATTATTTAACGAATAAGAAATGTTTGAGGTAAATTAAGAGCTAGCTGGCATATAAAATAATACTGGCATGTAAATTATTGCAATTCAATTTATAAAAAACAATATAAAATATTTTACATTTGTGATCAACACTGAGATTTTTATGAATTTCATACATAATTCCTGAATAATTGAGAGTGAGGTTATTGCTTATCAAAAGGCAGGATTATGATGCATGCATGTGATGAGCCTGAGAAGTGAAGCTTTTCTCTGGCTCTGTTGTATGAAGTATTAAAAAGTTTATAAATAGAAATGACAAAAAGGAATATTTCCCATCAGTCCTCAGAGCTGCAGTCGTCCTCTGCGTGGTACCCTTTGAAGCAGGCAGACTCGTAGTGTTTGTTCAGGTACGACTTGAGTGCGAAGGTCTTGTGGCAGCGTTTGCAGGAATAGTGCTTGAAGGCGGAGTGCGTCTGCATGTGGGCGCGCAGGTTGGAGCGGTCGGCGAAGGCCTTCCCACAGTGGGCGCAGGCGAACGGTTTCTCTCCAGTGTGAGACCTCATGTGGCCCTGCAGGAGCCAGGGCCGGCTGAAGGCTTTGCCGCACACTGTGCACTCATGCTTCAGGTCATGGGTCAGCATGTGCATGGCCAACGCCGGCATGGACACGTACACCTTGTGGCAGGTGGGACACTTGCGGGCCTGCTGGCTGTCCAGGCTGCGGTGAGTCTGCTTGTGTCTGCTCAGATTGGAGGACGTGGCGTAAGACTTGCCGCACTCGCCGCACACGTGGCGCCCTTTGGATTTCACTTTGGCGGGGCTGCAGTCTGCAGAGCCCACGCCCTCGCTGCTGTCCGATTGGCTGCCTCCCTTGCGGGGACACCTCTGGTTGGCTCTCCGGCAGGAGCGTCCATCAGAGATGAGGAAGGTGCCGATGGTGCACGCCTCCAACTCAGGGCTACTGCTGTCTGACTCCACTGTGCCACTGGAGACGGGGCTGTCCGGATGCTCCATGTCGTGGTCGGAGAACTCTTCCCCAACACTGCCACCCGGGGAGTACAGGGGCCCTGAGGAGAGCCCGGTCTGCTCATGATCTGGTTCCTTTGTGCTCTGCAACACTGATGGGATGATGTAATCATGGATGTAGCCTGGAAAAAAAGGAAAAAGACAGTTAACATGTAAAACTGCAATTAATGATTTATTGTTAATTATTCTATTGATCGTTACTTGATTACTTTTTAGCAGGGCTGCAATGATTGGTTAATTGAAAGACAATTAATTGCCAACTTTTTTGATAATTGATTAATGGTTTCAGTCATTTTTCAAACTTAAATGTTAAACTTTCTCTGGATCCAGCTTCGAAAATGTGAGGATTTTATGCTTTTGTTTGTCATTTGTGACAGTAAATAAAGACTCTTTGGGTTTTGGACTGTTAGTTGGACCAAACAAGCAATTTAAAGACATCACTTTGGATTTTGGGAAACTATGAGGAGCATTTTTCACAATTTATAACATTTTATGGAGTAACTTATTGTTGAAAATAATCTGCAGATCAATGAAAGTATATCCTGTTACATCTTTTGCCTTGTTTTTGTCTTGATACGTCATTTTCGTCTTGTTTCGTCTTCTACATATTTCTTGTCTTGTTACAACTTGTTACATCATTTTTGTATTGTGATGTCTTCTTACATCTTTTTTCTCTTTTACATCACTTTCTTATATTGTCTTGTTGGGTCATTTACACCATATTCATCTTGTTACATCTAATGTGTAAATTTGGCCTTGTTATGTATTGTTATGTTGTTTTTGTCTTGTTAAGTCTTGGTATGTCAAATTTGTGTTGTTACACCTTATATGTTGTTTTTGTCTTGTTATGTCTTTTACCTCGTTTTCATCTTGTTACGCCTTTTTATGCTGTTTTTGCCTTACGTTAAAACATAAAAAGTAAAAAGCCATTAGTTTTGAAAATGTAAGTTCAGATACCTGAAAAATTTACTTAATTCCAGTAACAAAGTATTTGTACTTAATTACTTCCCATCTCTGGTGATTTAAGTGCGTAGCATTCAGTTGCATCTAGCAGAGAGCTTATGGATTTGCAAACATCTCACATTATCCTCCTCTTTGTTGCGGGGAAAACCTACAGTGGTTGCAAAACTTTGCAAAACAAAAAGTGTTTGGTGTGTCCATGCTGGGTTACTGTAGAAACATGGCAGTTCTGTGGATCCCTGTTTTCTGTAGATATAACATTTCATTCTAAGGTAACAAAAACACAGCGATTCTTGTTTTCAGGTGATTATACACTCATGAAAACATACTTATGAATATTTTATTCCATTTCTGATATATTCTGGCAATAGATCACTTTAAATCTTACACACTGGACCTTTAATTTAATAGTTGGCAACTAATGGATTATTCATTGCAGCTCTAGTTGAGTTAGGACAGATTATTTCCATTGGAATAAATGAATGGAACATCTTCATAGTCTCAATAACCTCTGAAGAGAAGTGCCCTCTTACCCAAACCTCCAATCAATATGAAACCTATACAGGAAGCTATTTGTAAGTGCCAGGTTCAGCAAGCTTTGGCAATGAAATATTAATGAGCGCACAGTTCTGCCTCAATCAATACCTCCACTGGCTCCAACAAGTGCTATCGTAGGAAAAAACATCTGAAAGGCACGTAGTGGCTGAATATAAGTCAAACACAATGTGCTGACATTGACAAAACAGTCACAGAGCAATAGTTTGGCTCAGGATCGATCCACCTGTCGCCGCCCGGCTCGCAGCAGCGGCATCAGCACGACTGAATCTGCGACTGGGGGGGGGGGGTTGACCAAAACAGAGCGTCTCAGCAGTGAAATCCCCTCAATCACTAAATCATTTTAATCAGATCATTCCCCATCTGTGCCGGTTTTGAGTGTGTTCATGAGTGTGGTGAGGGTGGAGATTGAGTGACAGGTGGGGGGACTGCGATTTGGCAAAAAAGGGAAGGGAGGGCTGGGGAGAGGGTGTGTGTGTGTGTGTGTGTGTTTATGTGTGTGTATGTGTGTGTGTTTGGTGGGATAAGGGGGGGGGGGGGGGCTGCTGTCTGATCTTGACAGCAGTCAATGGTATATTGAGCCCCCCCACACACACACACACACACACACACGCACACACAGAGGGACACAAAGGGAAGCAGACAGCTGGCATCCTAAATCTGGGGGACAAATGATTCAACTCGAACACAAGATCTGTGATGCTGCTGCTGGTGGTGGAAGGCGGCGGAGGGGGTGAATCCGCTCAAAGCACACATTTCTTTGGATGTTTCTCAAAGCCAAACACACACACACACACACACACACACACACACACACACACACATATTGTTTGTATTGCAGGGCTGTTCTCACTTCCAGCCTCTCCAGAAATCCCGCGGATGAAAATCTACTGTCTGCCAGCGCACTGCTCATGTTGCACTTTATTGAATTACCTGCAGCACTCTGTATTTTCCAGTCAATACCCATCCTCTAAAAACCCTGTACCATCACCTCTCACTGCTCCACATATGGATTGTGTTGCTGCAATCCTACTCCCTGTGGCTATCTAACATCCTGCAGGATCAGATGGAGAGAGATGGAGAGATGAACGAGGGGGGTGGCGGGGGGGTGGATGATAAGAGGAGAGACTCAAGGGCAACTGCACCATCTAAGGACAACACAGTCCCATGTGGCTATCTGCTTTCCCCACAGTTTTTTTTTCTCCCTTTCTTTCTAGTTGGACCTGACAAAGGCTTGCATCAGATTTTGTGCCTAATGCGCGTGTCCACGTATATCTCATCATTCATGTACACAATAGTATTAAAGCCAAAGGCTGCTGTGTGATCTGGTTTGAGTATTAAGCAGATTGAGCCAGCGTGACCTGAATACTATTTAGCATCCACCGAGTTAGAAAACAAAAGTCCTGAGGGATGCAGAAGGGAGGGGGGCAATGCCTGTGGGGGATTTTAGGGGTTTCCAAAAGCGATTAAGTAGCAGAGACAACAACATAAACACAGTTGTATTAATTCCTGCCTGTTATTTTAGATTTTTTTTTATCCATTTTTGTGCAAAGAAAACTCCAAATGAGGAAATGGATAGCTGCTGCAGCAGAAACACACATGAAAAAGTTTAGCTCAACTTACCATTTTCACTCAAACGCACCGCCAAGTTGGTGGCTGACTCTGTGATGGCATGTGTCACAGTGTAAGAGTCGTCCCAGTGCTGCTGGTGCTGATGGTGCTGATGGTAGTAGTTGGAAGAGGAGAAATCATGAACCTTCGGCTGCTTCACCAAAAAGGAGCGTGGCATTTTTATTTCCTTGATGACAAAACTGATGCTAGAGCCTCATAGAAAAATGTGAACAGAAAAAAAAAAGAAAAGAGCAGAAATGTGCTGAGCTTCCAGGCGGCCTCCTTCAACAGGCCAAACAGGAAAAAAAAAGCTTGACAAAAAAATCTATCCTGGAAATGCTTTGAAGCCAGAGGGGAAAAGAGAAAGAGAGAATGTAAGTGAAAGTAGCAGAGAGAAAGAGAAAGCAGAGGACAGGGAGGATGGAGAGGAAGACAGAAAGTGGCGAGGGGAGAAACAGAGGCAGAGAGAGAGATGGCTGGACTAGCTGAGCTCAGCACTACTGCAGCCTTTTATATGTGGGGCACGAGCCCCAAAGATCAGGTGGTGCTTTGGAAGAGGGAGCTGCTTAGCATTAATCCATCAAACATCCCCGGGGACACACATCAAATTACCACGAGCCGTCTGTGCTTCTCCCCTGCACGCACGCGCGCACGCACAAACGCACACAGCAGTCAATTAACCCACCTCCTCCCACATCCTCCTCCTCCTCCCTCCTCCTTTCACCCCTCCGTCTCCCCTTCTCCCAGGGAAGGAGAGCAGACAATAGTGGTGCAGAAGCACGTGGGTGACACTACACACAACATCTTGTCCTCCATTGTCTTTCAATGAAGTAGCTAACACAATTTATGCTGCCCCAAACACACACCCCTTTTCCTCCGTACACCACCACCACCTCTGATATTTCATTATCATCATCAGCAGCTCATTTTTAAAATCTTCAAATGGTCCTGGCATGTAAATCAGAACGTGAATTGTTCAGCTAAATCAAATTTAGGTCAGCATCACTATTAACTGACAGAGCCAAAAGAATCTGGATGCAAATGTGTGTATTTATGGAATCTCAGTAGTTTTAGCATCTAAAGTGTGTCTGTGGTAACAGGTATCAAAAACTGCCAAGTACTGAAAGTTAATTTCTTAGTCTTGTTTCCATTTCGTCTTTATTTTTACCTTTCCAACTTTACTCTCAACATTTTGTCCTCATTCTCAACAGTCTGACTTTATTCTCAACATTTCATCTTTCTTCAAAACATTTTGTCTTTCCAATTCTCAACATTTCTACTTTATTCTCAACATTTCTACTTTATTCTCAACATGTCATCTGTATTCTCGACACTTCGACTTTATTCTCGACATTTAAACTTTATTCTGAACATTTTGTCTTTGTTCTCGACAGTTCATCTTTACTCTTGACACTTCAATTTTATTCTCAACATTTCATCTTTATTATCAACATTTTGTCTTTATTCTCGACACTTCATCTTTGTTTTCAGCAATCCATTTTTATTCTCGACGCTACAACTTTATTCTCAACGTTTCATCTTGATGCTCAACATTTCAACTTGTTCTCGACAAGTCATCTTTATTCTTGACACTTTGATTTTATTATTAATATTTTGTCTTTATCCCTGACACTTCAACTTTATTCTCAACATTTCATCTTTATTCTCAAGATATGTGAATTAATCTTTATAGGGAGATGATGCATGACACAGGTTAGTATTACAAATAACTATTTGAGGCATATACATCAGTAGATTTTAATGAAGATACACTTGGATATATAATGCAAATAAAACTTTATTCATTTACATATTTAACTGTTGCAATTAAACTGTTTTGGTGACATCAGCCTGCAGCTTTTACGTTCCTATTTTTCACTTCCATCCTCCGTATGTCCCTGGCAGTTTTATGTCTCTCTGTAGAGCCCTCAGCCCTCCATACAACCATATAACCGTCATCTGAATAAAAAGGCCTCCACGGTGACTTCCGGTCTGTTGGCTGTGACAGGCTGACCTCCGGGTGCCCGCAGGGGTCACGGGGTCAGATCCTGGTTGGCTGGAGAGACAGCAGCAGCTTAAACGCAGCGTGGACAGCTCACTCACAGATGGCTCTGCAGGTAGAGTTCAGTGTGACTGGATCATACATAATCTCACAGACAGATGTCGATGGGGGGGTGAGGGGTGGTGTTTGGGGGGGGGGGGGCGGTGTCCAGTCAGTACATCCTACAGTGGCATGTGTACAGAAGGCAAATCATCTCTAGTCTCATCTACTGGAAAAACAACTCACAGTGTAAAACAAATCCACTGTAAAGTATGACACAAGCAATATTATTCATTTTTAATGAGCATAGCATATTTATTATTGCTAACTTTACCACAGAATGAGAACAATGGCAGGCATTAGTTTGAAAGTTGTGCTGAGTATCATAAAAAAAGTCCATATCACAAATCTGTTGATGAAATTCTGATTATTTTACAAACTGCCACGATACTGTGTTATATATACACCATCCTGCTGCCCCAAATACCCCCAGACATGTATTAATTTGCAGCTGAAAGTAGTCCCAGTTGTTGTAGCATATTACTCAGACTTTTGAAAGCAAATCTCCTGTTTGATGCAAGTTTATTTTATCTTTGTACGTCTGACGATCAGGTCTGTCAGTAACATTGTATAAAGTTCATTGTTAACAGTTATTGAATACCTGTGTGACTATGTGACCCTTGGACATATTTGTAGCAATACTGCAGAATTCTGATGCCTCAGCCATTACTCTGGTGCATATAATGTCATATGTCACTGTGGTTTTCTTTCAAAAAATGAAACAATATATGTATGACATGTTTTTAGAGATGTATGCCTTCAATGCACTGTGATTCTACATGCTGAATTCACAGACATAGTGAGGAAGTTCCCATTGTTATCCCAGGTCATCAAGTACCAATGTTTTTGTCACATCTGTGTCTCATACTGATGCTCAAGGTACACTTTAGCTTCTTCCCTTTTAACGTGGTTAACATTGTGAAATGGTTGCAGTCTGGTAAGGTTTGAGAACCAAAACTACTTGGTAAGGGTCAGAAAAAGATAATCTGGGTTAAATTCAATTTTGTCACACGATGTAAGTGAAGCAAGTCACTTGACGTATGTAACTTAAAACTTTCGGTTTCACATGGGATATGAACACCACTCTCCTGAGTGAAAGCCCTGTTTTTATTTAATCCATCCATCCACTCCACCTCCTCTTTATGTGAATTTTCTTGCTGTATGTACTATATCACCTCACATAGATGGTTTTACATTAAAGTTATGTGAAAGCCCAATCTCTACTCATATAGATGCTAAAGCAACACATCTTCTACCAAAACACCAGAACAGGTTGTTTGTCAGTTACTCCCGAAACAACATATATTACCAGTGGAAAGTACCGGCAGAAACAGGCCTACAGGACCATAGATCATGTGACATTTACATTGTAAAACAGACAGACATCACATCCATGACAAAATTTTAAGTTACTCAAAACTTTAAATAACTCACACAAGACTCAAATCCTGGTCTCCTGTGTCTGCCTCCTATCCTTCTACCATTGTGTTTACTGTGTCCGCTAGGGGCTGCCCCCTAACAATAAACTAACATATCAGTTTGAATAAGCTGCTTGCGCTTACATCCAACACAAAAGTCTTTCTGGTGAGGACGGTGGGTGGTGTGACAAAATGTTGGTATTTGATGACCTGGAAATGAGAATGTCTCACCGCTTGGACCTATCTTTAGCAGGATTTTCCCCAAAACTATGATTTTTGGAGACTCATGCAAAAACTCTTCACCCTTCTTGCTCACTATTTTTCTGTCCTTGGGACTCTTTACCAACCCAGCATGTCAGTATTTGATAACCTGGAGATGAGACTCAACAATCAGCTCTCTCTGGTGTGTTTACAAAGAGCAATTGACAAATCCAACTTAATCTGCCTTCAGAGATGTATTCCTTCAGTAGGAACTGAGGATGCACCGATACCGATACCAGCATCCGGTATCGGTCTGATACTCTCCTCACATACCTGTACTCATAAAACTACTCAAATACCCCACACCTGATACCACGTCATGAAAAGTAGCCACTCGATACAAGTAAACATCTAAAGAACCAACATGATGCAGAGTTCAAGGAGTTTGCTGATGCTTACCCTCTTTTTTTGTACACACCATCATCATGAGCGATGGACTCTCTGTCCTCAACATCATCCACTAATGACCTCCGCAACTTTGGAAACCGTCCATAAAATTCTATGTAAGTCTATGTAAAACTGAACTAAATCCACCTGTAGACCGCAGCCAGCCGCTGTCCAGTAAGTCCTGGTGGTTGTAAACTGGTTGAATGCCTCGGCAAATTAATCCGAAGACGAAGAAAAAACACAGCTGCCACCAGTCTGTAAACCTCTTTTCTTGGTAATAAGCTGCTACAACTTCTCTTTGTGTACTTCATCTTCACCAAAACGGCCTGACAGTAAAATACACCCAACTTCACTCTCTGAGGTTCACAGCAGGTAAACAAAAGTGTTGCACACGTTACCACACTCATACCTGTCCCCCCTAAACAATGACAGGTAGGAACTAATTAACTCTTAGACAAGAGAGACATGAAGAAGAAACTTAAATACTACACATGTAAATGTTAAATTAAAATAACAGTTAAAATGCTGTAAATGATAATGAAATAATTATCATATAACACCATTTATCATAGTAAACTTAATTCTGCAAGTCCATAATAATGTTGTGAAATTATTGTACTGAAATATATCACGTGTACAGTAAACTGCACAGCTTAATAAGGAACACAAAATCAGTAAAGTAACTTACTGCAAATAACCTAAATATGTCAGTAACTATGGTTACACTTGTAGCAGGAAACAGCAACAATGATTTGTTACATTTAGAAAGTGAGCATCTAATGAAAATAAAACATTTTAAAAGTTACTGTAAGAACTTTAATGGCATTATGAAGTACTCATATTGGTACTTGGTATCGGCAAGTACCCAAATGTAAAAACTTGTACTTGTACTCGGTCTGAAAAAAAGTGATATTGGTGCATCACTAGGAGGAACTGATGGGCTGCTGTTCTACAAACTCGATTTCACAGACATGGTAGAGAAGCCGGAAAGTACTAAGAAATGAACCAACACATGATTGATTTTGGTCCTTATTTACAGAAGAAATATTGAAAAATATAAAATAACTCAATGTTTCAATTTTTTTATTGACATTTTGACTTTATTCTTGGTATTTTGACTTGATTCTTGACATTGGTCTTCATTCTCGACATTTCAACTTTGTTCTCAACATTTTTTCTATATTCTTGACCACTGGTCTTTATTCCTGACATTCTGACTTTATTGCCAACATTTCGTCTTTATTCTCAACACACACATATAACTCCAGCCTCATTCTTCATGAGCAGCTTTGTGTCAGTTTGTGCACTGTGTAGTCTTAGAAATGGTATTTTCATCAAACAAATGAACAAATCTGCCAGTGAGAAGACCTTCTGTCCTCTCTCCAGTGTTTTGTCCATGAAAGCTTCAGTCCTACATACAGAGGTGGACTAAACACAGCACTGATGAGTAAACTGAGCAGAGAGGATTGGTGACAAAGCACAAACTAACATGGAAAACAAAATAAGACATATTTTGCCACAAAACTGACTCCATAACACTTTATTTTCTGCCTTAAAGTTACAAAGGGAAACTACAGAGCCAGAGACTGGTGTATTTCTGCTGGAGACGTTGCTGTCCTTGTGTGTGTGATACTGACTGCTGAGTCTGATTAAATGCATGTTAAGTAGCGTTGCGGAGAATGCACCCAGAGACTGTCTATCTAAGCCTGTTGAGCTGTGATAAGTGAGATAATTTGTGTTAATCACATCCAGTCATTAGAGAGCCATCTGAAAAACAAACGCAGGTCCTTTTCACTGAGGCGTCTTTTCAGCACCTCCACAAAAATCTCCCACTCCGCCATCTGACAGCGAGGCAGCTGCACGCCAGTGAATGAGAGTGATTGTCTCTTTTCTTTTAATCAGCACTCAGTGAGTGAGAAAATGGAGAATTTCCCCTCTTCACTCTGAATGTTTTTTCAAGGGTTGATTGTGGTTAGCTGCAGCAGAGCGACTTGTGATTTATGTTCCAACACATTTCATACTTTTTTTTTTTTTTTTTTTTTTTTTAACCAACCAGCAGCTTTTTGTGCAAATGGTGTTAAGAACGCTCCAGTGAGATTTGTCTGGCACACTTCTCAGCAGAAGCAAATAAGAAAACACCTCGAGTCAATTTGGAAGTGACTGGTTAAAGTCTCGCACAATCGGACACGTCCGCGCCGTGTCACCTCGAGCGGGGAGGTGGGACAAGAGGTCAGCAGAGGAGATGAAGGAAAAAAAAAAAGTCCCAGCCATCAGGTGTGGTGACTGACAGGGGATGGAGCGGGGATGCCGAGGAGGCCGACAGGGACGCCAAAACAGGGGGGGAGGAGGCGTTGTACAACTGCATTTTAATCTAGTCAGACCTCAATCCTGATAAAAGGAATCTGTCCATCTCTCTCCTTTCCATTCTGGGGGTCATCAATCACACGTGTCACTGGCCTCTGTTCCGGTGGACGTCAGAGTCTCGGGGGAGCAGCAGGGCGAAAGCTACAGATGCTGTCCAAAATGGAAAAACCAGAGCGATGAAAGGGAAATACGGTGGAGAGATAGAATGATGACATGCCTGATGACAGATGGAGCTATGACATACATAGTAAAACAACAGGTGTATTATATTTACTACAAATATCCTAAATGGTAAAAACTGTCAAATTATTATTAATATGCTTAAAGCTCATATTTTCAACATTTTGGGAAATATTCTCTTCATTCCAAGAGTGAGCTGATCAGTGCCTCCTGTGTCTTTGTTAAGGAGCTGAAGTCAATGTGTAGTTAGCCTATTTTAGCAGGAAGAGTGGAAGCAGGTGGAAGTAGCATTGTGGTTCTGGTTGGGGCTTTAGGAGACTTTGATTACACCAGACGAGCAGTATGGAGGCATTTTGTGTTTTTATTCTGTTGGTTTTTTTCACATTTGAGAAACTGGTCACAATTCACTTCCACTGTTTGGGGCATTTTGCAACACTATTTTCCTGTGAAAGTGCAGCAGTGTTTTGCAGACTAACTAAATAAACCCGACCTTCAATTGGCATGACGGTGAGTAGATAATGACTGGATTTTCATTTTTGGGTGAACTATCCCTTTAAATGACATACACACATGCCTTTTTTGCTTTTCATGTATAATTTCACGCCATTTAGTCTGTATTGACTTAAGCAAAGATGGCATGTCATTTTACACACAGATGTCAAAGAAGAAATGTCAGGTGATGTAGTACAAAGAGTGAGAAAGTCTGTATATGGTGGAGGTGGGATGGATGGATGGATGGATGGATGGATGGATGGATGGATGGATGGATGGATGGATGGATGGAAACAAGACTTTCACCCATTTTCATGTCTTGCATAACATACTTAACTTAACTTATAGAAGTATCACTGCCAGGCCAAACTGTCACCATCTTTGTTGTTAAACAGTACAATGATTACCATGATGATGAAGGTCACCTGACTATTGTTACCGCGTCCAAAAGTCATAAAATGTGCCAAACTAAACAGCACTGAAGGACACACGAAAAGCTTAAAATATGTGTAGACATGACACAAGGAATGTCCTTAAAAGTGGCATGCAAATTATAAGCTATCCCCTGAGCTCACATTGCTTTAGGGGGCCTTTTATTGCCTTTATTGTAAAATAGTAACACCTGAAAAGAGAAAGGAAAGGTGGGGGGGCAATGTGCAACAAACAGCCATGGCTTGAATCAAACCCGAGCTGCTGTGGTAAGGACTCAGCTCTGCACCAGATGATGCATTACATTTTGTTTCTTGGTGGACAACAGCCTGGCACAAACACAGCTTTCTTGGGTTTTGTCATTGCAGAGGTACTGAGTAGATGGATGAACTGTTCAAGAAATAGCCCCACCACATGACTCCTCGTAAAACTACAAATTGTCATTTTTACATTGCTTTTTGTGTACCATGTGTTCAATAGTAAGCTTTGGATGAGGTTTAAGAAAGCTCAGCCCGTTGTTCCCCCCTGTTTCCAGTCTTTATGCTAAGCTAGGCTAACTTCACATTGGCTCCAGCTCAGTGCATGAGAATGAATGAAGCCAAACACAGCAAAAAGGTGCATTTCCCAAAATGTTAAACTACTCACAGAAAGAATCCCTCATTTCACACTCTTTGATGTCCGTCTGTGATGCTAAATGCATTTTATGACAAATATTTCAGACAAAATTATAAAATTGTGACAACTCAGTCCGCCTTAGTATAATCAGTGATTTCATTCATCTTGTGCCTTTATGCTGAACTCGTTAAATTCAGTGAGAGGTGAGAGTAAGAAAGACCTGTTTTTAAACATGAACAGTATTAAATTCCACCACAAGTGTTGGAAATGTCAGCAGTCTGGGGGTCAATGAGAAGCTCTGTGCTTGCAAGAAATGAAAATGCAGCGCTTCCTCATGAATAAAACTGCACATGGAGCAAAATGATGAACATCAAAGAGGCTAAAGAAATGTATGAAACAGAATGATAACAGGTTCAGGTCACCGCTCTTCCTCAGGCAGCTATGAGAAAAACACATCACCACAAAATGGAAATGGAAATTCAATCAGTGTGTTTTTTTATTCTTCATTTTTAGCCTATATTTAACCAAAAAAGCCTCAGTTTTTGTCCAAAGTGACAGACACTACTTCAAAGGGTTGGTTCAAATCCCAGACAAATAATACTTATCTATATACATGACTAGATACCACAAAAGGAAACAATCTGGGTTGTCATGTATTTAACCAACATGTTCTACACTTCAAACTAGGGGTCCACAATATGGCTCTAAAATAATATCAGAATATTTCAGGCTGTTCTGTGACAGTGATATTCCTGACAATATGACAAAATCCTGAAAAATATTTAGATAATGTGTTGTATTTGGCCTCTTTCTCTTACAGTGGTTTGCTGGTTGTACATCTGATCTTTTGTAACCAAACCTCTTCCACGCTACTTTGGAACTAACTCCTCCACTATGTGTTCATAGTTGATTCCACTGGGCTCAGCACATCTGTGCCACGGTTTTGATCTGAACTTCACAGGCTGCATGTAGGACAAGACAGGTAGGTTGGTCAGTCGGTCGGTAGGTAGGTAGGTAGGTAGGTAGGTTGGGTGGGTAGGGACATGGACCCTGGTGTTCTTGGTGAAAGTTCATCCAACCCATGACCTCTAAATGCGGACTTTCTCGCTGTTTATACTATGTCGCCTGACGATGCATTAAAGCATGATGCTAGAAGGACACCCTTGGAAATGGAAGCAGGGCTTTCACCTCGAGGTCATGTCCCACGTGAAACCAAAAAAGTTTTTAAAGTTATTAGGCACGGGTACATAACGTTATAAGTATCACACAACTTTTGTCTTGCAAGCTGCTTCAGTGACGTAACATGATATCCCCACAACGGTTTCAACGTTTTTTGTGCCTAAACCTCCCCAACATGTTAACCACATGTTAAGAAGGCTTTCTGGCCACATCTCATACAGCTGCTTATGGGTACCTGGTGCTTGTATGAGACACCGCAGGCAGTGAAAACCATCATTGGTATCTGAGGTTTTGGCATGAGCACATGTCGGCTGCATGGCGGCTGACCAAGCTGCTTTATTTGATGCGTTGGAGCTGTTTTTTATTTTATCATTTAGAGGCGCTCCATCTATACAAGGACATGATCTTGGCATGTTAAGAATGTTTCTTTACAAAGTGCCTGTCCTCTGCTGCAGCCTGTAAAAAATGATCATGCAGCACACTTTAGTGAAATAAGCCAGTTTATCGCCTCACAGTCCCTGTCCTGGTGTCCTTGGCACCTGGTATTGACAGAGACCTCCGCAGAGCGCGCCTGAATCCGTTTCTCCCCGAACGCTCGCCTTGGACTTCGCCCTGCCAATAATGCTGCATATTTCTGGCCTGAGGCCTACATGGCTCCTCCATTTCTGTTCAATACACAATCAACTGATGGTGTCAGTGGGGGTGACATTGTCTCTACAAGTGTCATTCGCCGGCCTTGAGAGCACTTACACTAAATGGCTCTTCGCCAAATAGCCCTTCAGCGCCGGCCAGTTCAATTGCACTGTCAAAAGGAGAATTACCTGCCGCGGGGCCTCAAATGGGAGCTCTTGCCTGATAAAGGACACCAGGAATCATTTAGGCTAATGTCTCCGCATTAAAGGAGCTCGTTTCGCTGGGAGTGAAGAATCGAGGCTATATCGCCACATCTGCATGAACAAGGGACGGAGTGAGGCCGACGATTTGTCTTAATTGAGAGGCACGTGGCAAGAAAATGCGTGCATGTGAGTGTGTGTTGGGGTTGACGGGGGGCGAGAAAGAACTTTCACTGGGTTCCAGCTGTAACGCTCAAGCAACAGACTGCTTACTTGTTGTTGGGGGGGGGGGGCAAGCGCTCACTAGGAAAAGTGAGGTGGGGAGGGGGTGTCAGGGGCCTCTCACCCTCACACACCCTTTGTCTCCTGGCCATCTGCTGGGGTTTCATAATGGTGGTGAGGGTGAGTGTGCGTGTGAGGAGGGGAGGGCTGGATAAGGAGGGGTGGGGTGTACTGGAGTTGGTGTGACTGGGGGGGGGGTTGTATACATTCCGTCACCTTACAACCATCCACGCCGCAGAGCCACGCTGGGCCGGACCGAGGCAGGCCAGGCCACAGACGCTCTGTCACACTGGGAGAGAAATTTACAGCCCCAGTGACCCCGCTCAGATGACTCTCCATTTCCCAAACACTCACTCTGCTTTATTGCTCATTTGGTTAAGGAGCGGAAGGCTACAGAAGGTTATTAATGACAGCGCTGCGGAGCAAACTTAAAATCAAACCTGCCAGATTTCAGAGAGCGGAGGGACAGATTTTTAAGCACAAAACAAAATCCTGACGTGTTCTGACAGTGTGAAATGTGATTTCAGTGTTTTCTCCAGCAGACTTTGAGCACTTGAGGCGCATGTTAAATACTTACTGGCTAACAAGATAAAAATTTGATTCATATACCACTAAATGTTCTTGTCAAATGTGTTTTGGAAGAAATATAATTACTGGCTGCAGCACCAAAGTTGTAGGGAGGAGCTTGAGGTGGATGGGTGCGCAGCATGCAGGGCTTTGTGGAAAGGTTCATGAAAAACATTTCCCTATTATATTAATTAAAGAAACTTCATCCCAGTTGCATTGCATTTCTTACTAAATGTGTTTGCTGTTGTAGATCAGTAGTTTATAAGTGGAATTTTGAGCAGTTGTAATAGGACATGTAAATAACAAGCTGAGGTTCAGCTTTATGCCTGTTGTCAGCCTCTATGAGGTTTAACTGATGTTCAAATTACCACAAAGATAAAGAAAACATTTAAAAAGTCGACTGTACATCTATTTTGGTCTCATGTTTTTTCAGGCTTTTGGACAGAGGTTCAGAAAATGTGGAATGTAATGAAGCTGTGCTTCCAGCTAGGCTTTTTCTCTGTAGTACTCAGCCAGATGAATGGTCGTATCATTAATTTGATTATTCCGCATTTATTCAATGTGACTTTATTTTGGAAGAATAAATGTATACATAAGTGTCTAAGATTTAGGAGGATCTATTGGCAGAAACATTAAGAAAGTATGTTCTTACTAGTATAATAACCAAAAAATAAAAAAGATTGTGTTTTTGTTATCTTAAAATGAGTAGTTTTAATGTAAACAGAACGCAGGTCCTGTTCTACAGAGGCCGCCATGTTGCACCGCCATGTTTCTAACTAAACTAAACATGGCTGTAGATATGACCTTTTGCGTTCTTCACAGCCACCACAGTCGTCCTACATTCTTGGCAGGTGTGTTGCTATTCCATCACTAGAGGGCACTAAATCCCACACACTGATCCTTTAACTTGTGGATTGTATATTTGAAACTGCATATTGTCATTTTGTTACTTCTTTGTTTTTGTTAGCTGCCTTGTCACTACAGATGTAAATCAGCATTTTTGCTAAAAGTCTGGTATGTTTATATCTTCTATTTTTATACTGATGTTCATTATCATTGTTATTATTAACTGTCCCCATCTAATAAATTAAATAAATAAAGTAACTAACAGCAACATAATCCACAGGTAAAGTGAATTTAATACAACAAAAGTGGTAGATTTTATTATTATTATTATTATTGTTATAATAATAATAATAATAATAATAATAATAATAATAATAATAATAATAATAATAATATTGCATAGTATTATTACCTGTCCAGGCATAAGTACAGTTTTAACAAGGCATTTTTATTGTTGTGTACAGACAAAATATACTTAATTAGTTTCTTATTAGAACAATTTTACTTCATTAGATATTATATAATAATACTGTATCATATAGCAAATTATTCAGTGACTTCTTTGTTGTTTTCTTCTGTCTTTTGTTGTTAGAAATATGTCTATATCATTGTATCTAGGCTTGAGTAGTATCTGTTTGTTCATACCTTCATACCTTCTTGACATTTCACCAGGTGCACGGTATGTGATGGTATTTATGTGTGAAGAAACAAATCATTAAAAGCTGGTGATAGATGTCATTGTAGCATATATGACATTGTCTAGCTTATAATGCTTTGTGTCTTATATGCAATGAACTTTCTTAGACAAGTGTTGCTGGGTTTAAACACTTGTGGCCCATAGATTAATGAATATACAGGAAATAATTCTATAGATTCCTGCTAAAGGACTCAATGAGACACGTTATTGTGGATACAAACACATAATTTAGCTGAACAGAGATGATTCACAGATGTATCATGTGGCTAATAGACTGCTTATATAGTTGGAAGAAGTCATGTCAAAATAAAGTTGTAAGGGACAATATTTTTGTGATTCCATATCGAGTCATATTTAATTAAGTAGCAAGGAGACCTGGGCTATAAAGCAGAAATGACCAGCCAATTTTTCTTTTCTACCTCCAAATAATTCTTCTGTTGGCTAAGTTCCCTTTTAATAAATTAGTAATTTATTAGTACTAAATTAATTCATTTTATAGTTTTAAAGCTGTTGCAACTTCAGTGTTTCAGATAACTTTTTTCACAATGACGGCATTGAAACTATGAAATACCTTTCTAAATACCCTGGTGTACTGTAATACTTTCATACTGCCAACAAACTCTTTCGCTCTTCCATAATACCAATATATCCTCTAAAAAAAACAAAAAAACAACAACTCACATTTTTACAGCACACAACAGAATTTTTTAATGGTGGCCGTCATCAATGTGCAAAAAGCGAAATCTTGAAAAGAGCTTTTTTGCCTTGGATGGATGCTTCTTCTGTTCTCATGTCAGGGGACAATGTTGTGTTGAAGACTGCTCTTAATCTCAAAAGGGAAAATATGTGTGAGCCAGCAGTGCAAAACACACCGATTTCTGTGTCGCAGCAGTGGTTTGGACCGATTTTAACCACAGATGAAACAGTGAAATATTCTGCTACACAGACCACAGTAACAAAACTTCACCTTCACCTTCACCTTTCAGATGACATGAAGCCACAACAGTTTCACTAAGTCACACACTGCAGCTCTGAGGTAGGTCAGCGTGGTTCTGTTATTTCTGTCCTTACTTGCTGTCATGTACCTTATAAAAGTTCAAGTGTGTTCAGCACTCACTCAGCAGTTTAGTTGTTTATGATCCTCAGCAGCGGAGAGGAAATAGTTAAGTGTGGATGAAACTGAAAGCAGTCGTCATCAGCAGAGCAGGTCAGGCTGGGCGAGCAGCCTGTCACTGCACTGACATTTACAGTTAAACCAGTGTTACTGGAGGATCAGTGAGGAAAAACACCCACAACAGTGTTACATCTTTAAATGCTAGACTGACTTTCTGACTGGAGTTTCTTTTATTTTACATGTTCTGATTTTACATAGAGGTAAACCAAAGTGTCTAAAAATGAACAATAAAATGATCAAAACTACACTAGACGGTTATTTTATAGTTACTGTTGTCAAGTCAGTTTTATTTATACAGGCCAGAATCACAAATTACAATTTGTGTCTGCCTCAGATCAGAAAAAACTCCCAAATAACCTCTTTAATGAGGGGAAAAAAGGGAAGAAACCTCAGGAAGATAAACTGACATGCAGTACATAATGTGTGTGCAGAACAGATCAGCAAAAAAATCAAAATATACTCAAGTTTTATTGACAAAAATACAGATACATGTAGAGACACACTGTAAAAAGGAAATTTCAGTAAGTGTATAATGTTTATGAGTCTTGATAATACTTCCTGTTCCTCTAACCTGATGTTATTTCAGTAAAAGCGCATCAGTGAGGTGTCTCACAGTGTTGTTCGACATCAAGACATCTACTTCTTGTGACTCAGAAAGAAGGTTAAGTCTAATTCAAGACAAAATTATATGTTGTGATAAATATTAGATATAAAATGATCCACCGAAATTGGTTCAATTGTGTTGTTTATGTTTTCATGAACTCACTGAATGAATGAATGAAAGCTCTCATTAAGTCAGACTGACATAATAAATATAACAAATTATATTCTTTATATTTAACAAACTGAAATAATACACTAAGGTTGCTACGCACTGTAAAACAATTCTCAAATTGATCCAGAAAAGTCCATTTTCGTTGTGAGAAATGTTTTATGTGATAGAAAGTTATCATTACATCTTATGTCAAACTTTCTCAGACTTCCACAACACCAGCGAATCTTCACAATGTTACAACATGCAACATATTTTTTTAATGGTGGCGAGCATCAGTGTACAACTGTGTTGAGTATGTTTTCGTGAACTCAAATAAATGAACAAAAGCTATCATTAAGTCAGGCTAATGTTACGTCATGCTAACATCAGCAATTATACTCATTATATTTAAAGAGAAACTGAAACAAGACTCTAAGTTTACTTCATGCACTGTAAAAACTATGCTCAAATTGATTATTTGTTCTGTACTATTTTGCATAGAAAACTTTATTGTTGTTTTGAGGCTCTGCTAACTTAAAAATGTTGAATGTTGTTTTTACTGAACTCATAATTTTCATTCCATGATGGAAGGGGGTCTCTAGAAAGGTCCAAGAAGCACAAATATTTCACAAGATTTGTTTTAACTATTTTATTTATTACCCTATGTAATTTATTTAAAATAAAATAATACGTATTTAGACTTAAAATTGATTCTGTTCTGTTAACGTACTGCAGTGAGAGGAGAGAATTCAAATTCTGAGCTGCAATTACTGAAAATATTTGTGTTGGCTTCATCAATCATTTTAATTTAACTGTAATCAAAGAGTAAATGTAACACTAACTCCAAATGTTTATGCTCTGATTACATAAAACTTCTGTCTTCTGCTAACCTGTTTGAGTTCACTTTTCCCATACTGGCCATAATAATAAGTTATTAAGGAGCAGTGTTTAACTTTTGGGTAAAGCAAGTAATTGAGTTGAAAAAGTGGACGTTTATGGTGCCTTAAATGTGGTTTGCATTAATTGATAATCAGATCATCTGACTTAAAGCAATTGTGTTCATATAACTCCAGTAGTTCTTTTTTCAGTGTGTACAGATTCTAACACAGTCATGGATTCTTAGTTAAATATGAACTAAAAATAGAAATAGAAGACATATTAATAATACATGCAAACAACAACAAATAGATAACATAAATTAAGCAAATTATACACTCCCTGTGGCCCATATTTAGTGTATGAATCTCTGTATTTAAATTATTTGTTTAATTTAAAAGCAGCATTTTGTTATTCCAGCCCATTAATATGAGTATTAAAACCATGTGCTCACCATAAAAAATGCAAATCAACGCTGAGGAAAAATCTGTCTCATTTAGCTAATTGGCACGCTCAGCATGGGTCTCTGTGTGTGTGTGTGTGTGTGTGTGTGTGTGTGTGTGTGTGTGTGTGTGTGAGAGAGAGAGAGAGAGAGAGAGAGAGAGAGAGAGAGAGAGAGAGAGAGAGAGAGAGAGAGAGAGAGAGAAGTGGTATTGGCCCCCCAAGCAGATGGGCTCCTCCACACTGCTCCGCTCAGTCCTGAACACACACCGGGTCGTGCAGGAGAATGGATGTGGGAGTGAGTGTGTCAGTGGCCATCTGACACGTCCCACAACTGGTTCACACCCCCCCAACCCCCTGCGCTTTACATGTGAATGTAACAAATGGAGTGCAATCCGAGTTAATTATCGAGATGGTGTGTGAGTGCAGATTTTCATATGATAATCAGAGACGTGGAGGGCTGGAGTTGGGCAAAGTTAAACATGCAGGTATGAATTTTATTTCAGATGCTCTTAGAAAAGTGCAGCACTGAGTTTGGTTCATTCACTAAAAAAAATACAAGCAAATAATACTAAGACTAAAGGTCACAGCACGAAAGAGAAATAAATCCTCCCTGACATCATCTTACACAGTTTCTTTTAACCTTTCTTGTCTACGTCTGTTTTATTTTTCATAAATTATCTACAGAATGGATTCAGTCTTGTTCACAGTCAAAGGTGGAGACAAGGGAAGAGGGGAAAAAAACAGAAACGAAACCGGTCTCATAGTTGCTTTGCATTCTGGTGAAGTGGAAAAACTGGTATCTCCGCCTCTGACTCTGAGTCTGAGTTTCTCTCTGACTCATGACTGAACGGTTGAATGCCGGTGCAAAATGGTGGCTCAGAAAAGCTCGTCTTGTTTATCATCCACTTACCCAAATACATAAAAAAAAATAATAATAATTCACAGCCTTTATGAAATGCTGGTCAGGAAATATAACATTTTTCCACTGACACATAAGACCTAAAACATGTATTTTTTTAATGTTATGCTGACTTTTGGAGACAAGGTATTACTGCAGCTTCTCACATGGGAACAAGATCTGTTTAGG
The DNA here is from genome assembly GCF_056507025.1 of Lutjanus erythropterus. NCBI lineage: Eukaryota > Metazoa > Chordata > Actinopteri > Lutjaniformes > Lutjanidae > Lutjanus > Lutjanus erythropterus. The sequence goes on from NC_139318.1 coordinate 4,173,879, forward strand.
CCTGTCCTGGTCCAGGTTGTTCCCCACCGCTCATCCAGTGTGTTCTGGTGTAGAATCTGGAACCTACAACCCTGACAAGGATGAGCAGCTATAGATAATGTTTAGAGGGATTGATGGAAGACACACAGTTTGTGTTAAGAAGTTATCATGAGGGAACAAGATATATGCTGTGTTTGTAAAGAGACGTCATCCTGAGGTAACAACTTATTATATTGTGGACAAACGGAAAAGGAATAACATCCGTTTATTGTAAGTACAACATCAATTGACAAGTAGACTATACATGTAAACAGTTATATTATTTTAGGGAACAAGATATTATATTGCAGAAACATGTTAAAAACAGGACGTTGCCCTGAGGGAACAAGATTTCTAAACATGTGAAAAACAGGATTTTATCTTGAGGGAACAAGATCTTTATACATGAGAAAACAGGATATTGTCCTGAGGGAACAAGATGTTTTATTGAGGGAACAGGATCTGTACATATGAAAAACAGGATATAGTTCTGAGGGAACAGGTTTACTGTATGTGTAGACAGGTTGTTATTCTGAGGGAACAAGACATTATAATGTAGGAACAAGATCAATTTATAAGAAAACTGTACATGTAAACAGGTCACTATTTTGACAAGACAAGGGACCAACATATTTTATTATTATTTATTATATTATCATCGCTGCTTTGTAAAAAACACTTATCGTCAGATTTTTTAGAATTATAATTTTCAGAGTTTTTTTTCAAACTGAAGGAAGGAGTGCTCTTTTATGAGATGAGAAACCTCTCCTATTTCCCAACCATTTACAAAACCACTGGGACATCTGAAAAATGCTTTGCCACTGTTTTTCTTCACTCCTTAAAAGTTGACATTTGAAGTGAACTGTTTTTCATAAATGCATTAAGAGGGAACCAGGTATTATATTCTGTTAGTGGGTTGATACAGATCACTTCAGGGATTTTGTTCCAACAGAAAAGTCAAGTTAACATCTTGTTAAAGCAGGTTTACAGGAAAAAAAAAACATCTAGGACTTGAGGGACTCCTTATCTCTGACGGCAGCAATGCAGTTTGGGTGGATAAATACTTTATTGCCTGTGCAAGTCACCTCTGGAATGACAGTTTTCATATAGATTGCTCATTGAGTCTCTTTGAATACTTCTAAATTATAATATAACTCAATAAAGGACATGAGGGAGCCACTGGTTGCTCAGCTTGTATGAATCAACTTGTTAGTTCTTTGTACTCAGGCGACTGCTCACATATAATTATACTGAGTGAGTGTCACACTATGTTGTCTTCTCTTTCACTCTTTGATACAGTTGGGCTGATGGAGAGCTTGTCCATCACAGCAGATAAGATTAAAGTGATTGAGCACTTGTCAATTTCTGTTTTTGTCTTAGCCCACACACACACACTTACCGAGCTGTCTAGCTGACCTGAGGGCTGTTAGAAGGTAGTTCAACTCAACCAGCACATCACATCAAGTTTTAATCAACTTTGTTGTTATGGGAGCTTATTAATTTAAATAAATTTGTTTTTTAAAGGGCAAACGCGTCAATCCAGCTATCAAGCAATTCTCCTCATCTGTCACTTTTTTGGTCTTGAATCAAATCCACACTCATTTTACAATAGATGAGGCACCATCCATTGTCAGATGAATCGTCAAATGAGTCGTATACAGCTCTGCATCCAGCTCATTGTTTCATCTTGGAAGTCCTGAAGAGCTTCAGTGTATGGTATATAAGGAAGTGAAGGGCACCCAGCTGTATCACCCACTGTGATTGATTCACCAATCCTCTCTCCCCCGAGCCTGGGTCACGTGCCGCTCTTTGTCCCGTTTCCCTGCAGCAGAGAAGATGCAAATAGAAGCAACAACAGCTGTTGAATGGGGATGCTGCGTCTGGTTTCGCTTTGAGAACCATCTTGCTGTCAAGCCCGGCAAGACGGACGAGAAGTGTGTCCACGGCTTACTTTTTTTTTTTTTACCAGTGATGTCTCTCCAAATGTGATAGATGGGGCTCAATTATTCTGTTGGGTGCTCTGGTGTCTCCCACATAGGTTTGTAACATGAATGAATGTGTGAAATGCAGTTCAGAAACCTAAACAAGACATGCTGGCTTCATGTAGAAGATTTTCTGCAATGAGAGAAGTGTTACAGGCAGGAAGTGGCTAACAGCATTGTCCTATTTAGAAAGAGACAAAATGTCAACACTTGGTGGCATGATTTTGGTTTCCCAGACTTTAAAATAATGACAATTTCCCAACTTAGTATTGCAAAGTTTGTTTAAGCCAGTGGTTCCCAAACTGGGGGGATATAGAACACTTTTGCTGATGCTGTCATGCTGGTTGATTAATCTGTCATCATTTTCTCAATTAATCAATTAATCCTGTCACATCTTGTCACTAGAAAAAATAGGCCCTATTCTTTAAGTCTTTCCAGCAACTTTTTTTTCATTATTCATCATTATTATTTTTGATTCATCTGTCCATTATTTTCTTGATTAATTAATTAGTTGTTTGGGCCATAACATGTCAGAAAATGGTGAAAAATGCTGATCAGTTTTGCCCAAAATCCAAGAAGCTCACATTTAAGAAGCTGAAAACAGAGAATGTTGACATTTTTTTCTTTAAAAAGTACTCAAAACAATTAATCAATTATCAAAATGGTTGATGATTAGTTTAATAGTCAATTAATAGTTTATTAATCGTTGCAGGTCTATAATTGTGGGGTGGGAGACTGTGAACTTTTATCAGTCTTTGAAGGCGGTTGTGCCAGAAAAGTTTGGTTTAAACAATAAATACTTGTCCGGCAGAGTTGAACGTTGGTCTCACTGAAGTTATGTGTAGTCAGAGGAGTTCACGGTTGACAAAATGTGTGAAATACACAGAATTTTGCAAGAACTTGCTGGTAGTTCATCTACATTCATATTAGAATTGTGATTCAGGAGTTCAATGACTTTTTTTTGACATTTTTTCTGAAGTTAACTATTCAAACTACACACGATTTGGATGGATTTTTAAATTGTATTTTACTCTCTTCTCTACTGACTATGGACATTATATGCAAAACCAAACTTTTAATTTCTTGCAACTTAGTTCCAATTTTTTATATTTCCCATTTGTAGTGTTCCTATATTTATTTTTATATTTCCTTTGTTTAGCTTGTTCATATTCTTTATTTTTTGCTATCCACTTTGCTGCTGTAACACCGTAAACTTCCCCATTGTGGGACTAATAAAGGAATATCTTATGTCATCTTGATTTCCCAAGAAAGTTATTTTTTTTCCTTTTATGAACATGTGGACACTGTTTGCAATGAGCTCAACGAAGTGGATGTTTTTGTTAGCCTTTTGTACATTGTCAACTTGATCATTTTTCACAGATTTGATTGAACTACTTTCCTAGAGAACGTACTAGTTACTTTTACTTTTGACGTTTGCAGCACTGGGCTTTCCAAGCAGCTTCCTGAACTGTGCTGAGAAAATAACTCAACCAAATCAAAAGCCAATACAATCAGGGGGCACAGAGTTTGAAAGATGTCAGCATTCACCTGGCTGGGGGGTCTGTTACGTATTGGTTGCATTAAGGGAAATAATTCTTCAATTGTGACCATACTAATAAAGGACTAATAAAGGAATATCTTATCTTATACTTTTTAAATTTAGTCTTCGCCCAACAATATTAAATTGTCCAATCAGCCTGTAATTTGGTTAAAGGACAGGTTCACAATTTTTCCTTTTTGTTGGTGTATGTATGACCGGTGAGCAAGTGGACAGTCAAAAGAACAAGGTATTACATTTTTGGTGTTATATTTATAAATGAGTTGAGGCTAAAGTAATCTATTACTTCTGGGTTTGTCCATGGCCATTTACAGGAGAGGTTGTATTTCTATAATATTACTATAATACCACTGGAATAAAGAGAATCATGACACAGAGGCGTGCAAAAGTAATAACGTTTAATTCAAATAAAACCATGCAACAGGTCACCATCACCCTGATTAGATTCAACCCCTGTTATAAAATAAACATCCAAAGCCGTACATTGCATTCAGTGGGCGTTCACTGTATGAGAGAAGAGACAGACGACTCCGTGGAGTATACACAGGTCAGCCCAGAGACTAAAGAAACCAAAAAACAAAGACCCAAAAACAGCAAACGAAGAAAAAAAAAAAAAAAAAAAATCACAGCTCCTCCTGCTCTGCACAGGCCACAGTACAGTGGTGATCCTGAAAAAGGTGCCAAGCACACAGACTATGTTCTCTGCGGAGAGAAAGCACAAGGACCTGTAGCCCCCCCCCAACACATATCCGTCCCTCCCCCCTCCCACTGGCTGCTAATAATCAATCACTATCACAAAGCGCTATGAACCATATGGCACACAGAAGACAGGTCTGAGAACATGAGTGATGAGCCAGTAGTGCCCCGTTGATACATATGTCGCTGAATGTCTAGTAGCAGTTTATTCCCATGTACCGGACATGCACTCGTTAAAGGAAGGCCCGTCAAATTCACATCGTCGGGATTGTGGAAGCTGGGGAATTTGAGACTAGTGCGGCCTGTGAGACCGAGGGCTACTATTTTTTTTCCTCTCTCTTTCAGGGGGAATCTGTTTCAGCATACTGCGAGAATGTTGAGGTTTGTTGTTTAAAAAAACAAAACAAAAACAAAAAAAAAACTCGGAATGATCCCAACAGTGAACATTTCAGTCGGGCTTGCAGAAGTAGATTGGTTTTGGTGAGTGGGGAGTTCAGATCCTTCACCGCAACAAACGGGGAATGTCAGCGCACACGTTTATAATTGGTACACTCAATCAGGTCATTTGTTATTTTACAATCTGAATGTAGAACACAAAGAGAATAAAAAAATGACATTAGTAAGATGTACAGTATTCTTGTTTCATAATGACTGGGCACTGGGTGAGGAGGTCAGCGTCACCTGTGCGTCCCTCCCTCTGTCCAATGGGAGGCTCCCGAGGAAGGAAGTGGAAGTTGAGAGTCTTGGATTACACGATGGTTGTGTAGTTTGACAGTGGTAGGATGTTAAGTGTTTAGGATGCTGTGTGTGTGTGTGTGTGTGTGTTTGTATGTGTGATATGGACAGGATGACAGGGAGGGACAGCAGCAGGGGCCTCAGTTGCTGTACACCTGGCCTTCGGGTGGCTGGGGGAGCTTGTGGTTTTCTTTTGCCGTCATGTGCTGTCTGATCTCATGCAGGACCGTGCGGATGTTATAGGAGTTTTTCCACCTGGCCAGTGACGACACCGCCTTTAGGTCCACCTGACAGGAGAGGAGGGGAAAAAAAAGGGGAGATCTTTTTTTAATATGACCTCGATAAGAGAGCTTTGAACGTAGCCAAAAAAAATTCTAGCAAGGAGTGGGAAAACTGTTAGAGCAACTCTTAGCAAGGCAGGCACAGAAACTTAGTGAAAAGGTGTGGTTGACCACGCTGCTAGGTATGACTAATTCTTTTAATGACCGTGATTGGTTCTAGAGCTGCAGCTATTAACTGATTATTAAAGTAACTGTCAACTTTTATAGACCAAACCACTAATCCATTAATAACTGATTACGCAAAAAAATAGCTGACAGATTAATCGATGATGAAAATAATCCTTAACAGGAGCCCTAATTTGTTCCTCAAGAAAAAAAAAAAAAGATAAAAAAAAATGCACTCTTTGTGATAAGGGCGAAGGATGAACAATAGATTTAATAGAAATGAGTTTCTAGACACATGGTGAAATTATGTAAAGAAAATCTTTGGTGCATAAAAATCCAGGCTTAATATATTTGACATTAATGAGGGAAGCTTGTCATGTCTATCAATGCTCTTTCGTGGGCCTACAAGGTGTGGACATCCAGTGGAAATGAAATGAAGTGTGTCACAGTATATGACTGTGAACGCACTGTAATTGTGTTATCACTCTGATGATAGAAGAGTGTGACAGACTCAAGCCATCACAGCTGCATTTATTCCAAATATCTTAATGTTGTGATCACTTTGATTTTTGAGGGTTAAAGTGTTATTGTACTGGGTAGGAGATTTATCTGCCTTATCTGGTTTTGTTTTCATTTGTAAAACACTTTGTAACATCAATAATCAAAGTGCAATATGAATAAAGGTTA